>NC_090924.1:1456679041-1459636603 GCF_040938575.1 Ambystoma mexicanum
CTGTGGAGCCCAAGTGAAGGAATTAAGTGAAACAGATGGATACCAATTTGACAAGAAATGAAAAACACGATAAGGCAACACCAGTGATACGACCGTTTTGAAGGCAGCCAAGACGAATGGCCTAGGTCGACAGTATGGAAGGACACTGAGATGTCAATCATGACAAAGCCCATGACGGCCACCATGTCGATCACATCCAGGGAAGCTGGGCAAATTAACTCTGTGCTGTGATCCTGGTAGGGAAGAAGGGCATCACTGTGTTAAAACAATGCTAGATCTGGAAAGTGACAGTGGATCTAGAGCAGGATCTTGATGGGGGCAGGGAGTGGGACATGGGGCAACTTTCATCAATATGAGGGTCAAGTGACAGCTTCTTCTATAGGCGAGTAACTATGGCAGATTTCGGAAGGGAGTAACCACACTAATGTGGAGGGAGGAGCAGTAACTAAGATATGGAGTATGGTCATTTAATCAGAATTTTAACACTGCTACGATCAAGAGGAGAGATGGACTTTAGTTCGGAGAGGCATGTGGGAAGGTCCAAAAGTAGTTAAAGAAATAAAGAGTGGGAGCAGGAGAGTGAAAATAAACGCCAACTTGGAATATATGGTGTTGATATATTCAGTGTGGTTAGAATAGGGATATATTAACAGTTAGCCCCAGAAATGTGGGTTGCAGCCAATCAGCGCATTTGGATTGCAGAATGAATCCATCCAAAATGACTCAGATTCTGAGAAAGTTGAAGGCTGCTTTCTTATGTTACCCCTGGACATCAAACCCTCATTGCGATCTCTTGATCCACAACCTGCCATGGCCCCCTCATCTGTGCAACATTTAGCATTTCCTTGCCGGTGCTGCCACCATCCGAATCCTGTTACACTCCCAGGGGAAGGGATAATGAGCTCTTCTTTGAACACCCTTCTCTGGTTCCCATGGCTGCCAGGTTTCCTGGAGTTACTTTTCCTTCCAGGGAAAGCTACTCACCTATGGTAATCCTTTTATGACAGGAAGAATTAGTAAAAAAGTATAGTTTCTATCTGGGATTTGTATCTGGGGACTGGAAGAAAGCAAGAAATGGTGAAAAGGAAAAAGGGAAATAGGTACTGGGTAGATTGAGAGGACCAAACAAGGGGGAGGGGACAGCAGAGAAGACTTGTACCAGGAGGCATTAACCAGAGTTGTAGAAAATGACTATTCTGGTTAGGGCTGTTCGGAGTTGTAGTCCAATACATGAGCGAGCCAAAGGTTGTAGACCTCTGCAGATTTAGACTACAAAATATAAGGTTCAGCACATGAGCAGTTAAATGATTCGGGCCAGAGAGAATCTGGGTTGAGGGAAGAAGAGCAACATTATCAGAGAGTCAATACAACTAGTAACAGATGGGTAGTCAGAGGGTAGACCTTTCAGCACCTCAAGCCATGGGAAAAGGAGTCATTGCTAAATGTGGGGGAGGTACACATGATTGCAATGCCTCCTCCTCTAGATGTTAGTCTCTGGGAAGCAGCTGGTAGACTGAGACAGTGGCCCCTGTGGTAGCAGGGCCAGAGGTGTCACAGAGCAAGATCATTGTGATGAAGAAAGGATCAGGGGAACAGAGTTCATACAATCTAACAATTTCAGAGCATGTTTAGATAGGGAAAAGACATTTAGAAGGAAAGCTTTGAAAATGGGAGCGCAACAAGAGATGTAGATAAAGGGGAAACGAGGATAGTAGCAGAAATACAATTGCTAAAACTGACATACAGAGCCCTAGTTGGAGGCTGGAGGGGCGCATATCAAGAAGATCACATTGTGTTGTGTGGTCGGGCACATACGTCAGTCCCTATTAATCAGGGCCAAGGACCCCTCTCAACATAGGTGGGTGGTCTATCAGGGCGACAATTGAGCCAGACCTATGCCAGAGGCTTTGTGGGGGAGTTGAGCAGGACCTATGTGTCCAGATCCCCTGTATGTGTGGAGCCATGTGTGTTCCTTGGTGCCGCTTTCTCTATCCTGATGCCTATAAGCACCTGTTCTGGACAGGTCTCCGTTTCTGATATTTCAGGTGGTTCCCGAAAAACAGCACCATTCGGAAGAACCACGATGTGCCTGGGTTCCTCCTGTGTCTAGCCCAACGGATAAGTCCCGGAACGGGATGGAGGAACAGACTGTTGCCCTACTGGAAATTAACTATCCGTCCACATTCAGGAGCAGAATTGGAAACCCAGAGCTGCTGCGGAACAGGAACTACTTGTGTATAGGCGCACTATAAATAACTTATCAATCAACAAACAAAAGACTGCACAGGAATAGGGAAGACCCAGGAATACTCCACATACCTAGTCTGTAACGTGAGTCACCAACGATAGAAGAGGAACAGAAAACAATCAGAGTGACCTCATGACTGGCGGTAATAAAATGGAGATTGAACAGGGGTATTGATATTGGAGCATGACAAGGCAAGGGAGGGGAACAGGGGAGAACAAATCATCATTCTTACTAGGCCCAGTGACTTTGAGAATGTGCAAGTGCATGGGAGAGGGGGATGGGAAAAGTGCATGGAAGGGGGGAGAAGTGGAAAGTGTGAAGCAGAGGAGAAACAGATAAATAACAATAAATAAATAAAAAAGGCAACAAACAGTGGTAGTGCAGCCATCAATTTACAAGTGCTAGGTTTAAGGCAGCAGACAGGGTAGGTCTGATAAATGCAGGAAGAAAAAGGGGGGGCTGTATGGGTACAAATACAGATCCCAGTGCAAAGGGGTGGCAGGATGAGCAGGTACCTGGGCCTGGAGGACAGAGGTGGGGATAAAGGCCCTCATGAAGACTTTGTGGGGTACATTTACCAGCCCTGCAGAACTCCCCTACATCACCAAACTTCATTTTCAGCAGTAAAAGAAGAATGCCTGCTCTGGCTCTGCTGAGCACTATTCCCTTGTATCAAAACTGCATTTTGCAGTACACAAATAATGGCTGCATTGTCTTTGCCAGGCACTTTTGGGGCGAGATGAAACACAGAACACCCCGAGAATTGTTGCCAGTTATTTTCTTCATGTGCACCAAAAAGAAGAATTCAAAAGCAACCTAGTGCAGCACTACTATGCTGCCAGCTTAAAACTTCCCACTGAAAAAGAAAATGTTGTGTGTTTAAAATGGCTTTGCACTGATGCCATTTCCAATTTTTTCAACAGTACACAGTGGATTCCAGTAAGACACATTCATGCCCATCTATCTTCAGGCTATACACCAGCAAAGGAGTCCAGTCCTCCCTGAAAGGCATAATGTTTCAAGTAAAATCTGTAAAAGTTGCCCTGCCTCTCCTGGGAACAGAATTACTTCCCCCAATTGGACCAGCCCCTGGTCACATGAAAAGGGCCATAGTGGGGAATCTAGCAACCTCGTCAGACTTCCTGGCATTTCTCCAGCCACAAACAATGGAGCAGGGGAATTGGCCTTGTCACAGGCAAGTGTGAATTCCTGGTGACACCTCTCCTCTGCTGCATCTGCAGAATAAAAGGTTGCTATGGTAGCCCTGTTGCCCAGAACTGACATAGTGGGGGTAGGAGGACTGGGGAAATCTTAAGGACCACCCTCCAGTGACAGATGCCATCCGTGTGATTTAACAGAGTTTGTGTATAAAAGTAAAGTATAAAAGTTTGTGTATAAAATTATTTCAATAACCTAAAGACGCAGTAATATGAAGCTACGAACGTTTAAATGTCATTTTTGCGTCATTAAAATAAGACATTGGGCCTCATTACGTCCCAGGCGGTAGAGTGATAACAGCACCGGCAGAGCAGCCGGCACTGTTATCATTCTACCGCCTAATTACGAGGTCTGCTCGCGGGTGCCGGACTGCACGTGTGGTCTGGCCAGATGTGCATACCGTCACCCGTGCATACCAGGATGCTAACAATGGACCCATCATTAACGAGAAAAGGGAATTACCACAATAGTCGGAATGGCCCAGTAATTCCCTTTTTGCGGGACCCCAACCTGGTACCTGGTTTGGGGGTAGCCATGCTGCTAGAAACAGCATGGCTACCTCCAAACTCCTAATGAGGCCCATTGTAGCTTTTTCTAGCCTATTGGGTATAAAAACGCCAGTAAAATGTCATTTATGGGAAAAGCGTATATGGTAAAGTTTTGAAACTTAAATGCAAATGTGTCCGATACCGTTAGGCTTATGTATATCCATTTGCAGGATTTTTGATAAAATAATTTCAGTGTATATTGCGAAAGATAGCCAGAAGGACAAAACAGCATCGCACAAATGTGGGGTTTGAATGGTATATTCTTTGCAAAATATGGGAACTTCCTATCTAAATTTTATAAGGGTGACGTCTATAAAAACGAGCATTTTATGGCATAACTTATTTTGGCAAAAGTAACTTTGGTGAAATAAAGCACCTCATAAAACACACACCCACTAATACTGAGTCATACCCTTGATCCAATCTGCTTACAGGGAAGCAGTGACTTACATAGGCTGACCTATCCGATTTAGAGGTATGTCTAGCTTAGTTCTGCCCACATAGTAAAAATACTCTAATGTCAACTGGCCTATGAAGATGGAGACATTCAGAGCTCAGGACACACACATTGACAAATTGACAGACCTTCCAGAAAAACAGACAGACATTCAAGAAAATCCAGAATTCATGAATCAACATCCAGAGATCCAGATATTCCCCATGCACCCTGCAAGATTCAAGATTCCAGAAGCCAGGCCAGAGCTATCTGACCCTATCCAGGCTGAACCTCTTATCCAGAATTAAACCCCACCAAAATCCCAATAATTCAGGGAGAAAGGAGGAAAGGCTGTGGAACCCTGTTTGGGATCGTCCTGTGACCAGACCAGCTTTGCCCCACTACATGCTTTGCCCAGTTGACGCACCTCGCTGTTACCAGTGACCAGACTAGGCACAGCTGTCCCCTTCCAGGAGAGCATGCCGCTGCGCAGTGACCAGATCTTGCCTCGCTGCCTAGAAACCCAGTTCGCTGTCCAGTCTACCTCATTCAAGTACTTGTTGTAAATATTTCCCCTCCCCAGTAACCATAAACTGCATCCCTTGCTTTGTTACCTTGCATTAGGTCCAGTCCCATAGAAATCCTATAACTGCCCTAGCAAAATCCTTAAAATTGTCAGAATCCTCAGTGTACCCTATCCTTAGGAAAATCTGTAGTAGCCTTTATGTGTTAGCACCATTCTTCCCAATCATTTCAATCTGTTGTATAAGTCCTTAGCACTATTTGGAATAAATTAATTAAATTCCCATGTAAAGAGACAAATGACGTGAAGGGGTTGCAGTTGCAAAGTAACCTGTTTCGTGGGCAGCGTTCCTCTTTTCTAGCCACTAAAATATAGTATCAGTAAAACTTGTCATTTTCCTTTGAAAATTATTTTCCCCGTGCAACTGCTTTCATTTTTAAAAGGCGATTTTTTTTTCTTTCCATGTAAGAATCCCATACTGTCATCCATCCAGAGTCACCCCTTCACTTTCACATCATACCTGTGAGGTGCATTTGTACTTTAGCATCAAAACAGAATTCCGATTTTGTTAGTTTATCCGAAATTCCAAGCCGCTTTGCTATTATAAACCGGTCAAATAAATCAATTGCAATTTCTCCACGTGTGATTGTGCTGCACTGTGTTTTTCCTTCCAAAGTCAATTTTCTGAACTCTATGCCCGTTGTTAGTACATTGCCTTGTAGTTTGCTAGCTTTCGTACTTCTTTGATACTGCCATACTCATTCTTGCCTTATTCATTCAACCCCACATGTAAAACAAATATTTAGTCATTCTGAGTTTTTCAATCTGATTTTGCCTCACATTCAGAGGGAGTAGGTCGGATTTCCATTCTGTTTGTTGCCTAGTATACCTGACTCCTTGTTACTCCTTTCTACCCAAACAAATTTTGGTTAAGAGGGTGTGAGGGACTGTTTCAGGGCGAACCCCCTAACTGTGGCTCCATTTAAACGCACTACTCAAAAAGTAATCTTGCTTTCATTCAATTGTGCTTAGTGTATTTTATGTTAAAAGGTCAAACCAAGTGTATTCTATCATTTTGCAATGATTGCTGCCCTATATTAAATTTGTGTAATTTTCATTTGAATTTTAAAAATAAATAAATATTTCCTTATTACACACCGGCCTGGTGCATGGTCCATTGCGACCCGGGGTATTTGTAAAGGGGGGGGGTGAGACGGGTTGGGTGCCTTCTCAAAATGAATTTGTAATAAATAAAGTAAATGTTTTACTTGTGGGCCACATCCTTTGCCAGTGGAAAAAGTCCCGGTTAGGTGCGTGCTATGCCTTTAAATCCTTTACAACTTCCAGGGGAAGCCGCAGTCCAGAAGGGAAGGGAATGGAAGGAGATGGGAGTAGATCAGCTGGTGATTGACTGGGGAAGTGTCCAATGGAAGCACGGGAAGTATCTAGACAGGAACGGGAGGGCTATACAAAAACTAGGCATGTAGGCTGACAGTGAAACGTGCTTTGGTGCAGTTGAGAGGAGTTAAAGTAGGACCATAAGACCACAGAAGCATGTGCAACAGGTAGAGGGGAACTGAGTAAGGTGTATGGACTGAAAGGTTTCGAACCAGTGTGGTTGAATGAGAGGGTAAGAAAGAGAGAATGAGAGAGAGAGAGAGGGAGATCAGATCAGGATAGTAAAGGGGAAGTGGATAAAGGAGGGGTGAAAGGTAGACTACGAGGAGAGAGTAGGGAGGTGGAGAGAGAGGGACAGGTAAGTTAGAAGCAGGAGGGTGGAGGAGAGTAGAAGCCGAAGTGTAGGGAAACAGGGCACGACATGCACAATTCAAAATTCTGCCCAATTTATATGATTCATTATATATAAATGTGCTCTAGATGATTCTTAAATCTTTTTAATGTACATTCTCACAAAATGTAATGCCATGTATGCATGTTTGTAATGGAGCATTTGGCCTGGGGAACCAAACATAGCTCCTGGTGACTGTTAGTTTAAGCTAATGAGGCTCTCCTAGGATAGGGGCAGGAACTAAAAAGCTCCCAGCTCCCAGCAAAGTCAGACTCTGGGGAAATGAGTTGGGAGTGTAGGGGGGTGAGAGTGATAGGATCAAGAGACAGCTTGTAGAGAGCAGAGAGCGAGAGAGCGAAAGAAGAGGGTGAAGAAGAGTGGAGACAGGCATAGTTAAAGGAGTGTGTATTAAGAAGTAAGACTTGCCAAGATGTCCCTGAGGAAGCCGGAGATATAAGGCTACGGGCTCTAGACACTCCCTAGCATAGGGCAGACTAGACAATGGCGCACCTCTGCAATAGTGATTCTATACTGCAATAAGAAATTTTAGGGTAGAGAGACTGGGGGGCTAGGGAAGGTGACAGCTACCTTCCTGGTTGATGGAAGAGTTTTGGTGAAGAGAGACTGGGCTACGGAATTTCTACTGGGAAGAAGGCAGTACCAAGAATTAAAATCCAATGATAACAAAACAAAACAAACCTACCCCAAAAGGGATCAGGGGTTCCACGCTGTTCCCAAGTGTTAGGCATATTTTCTTTTTGTAAATACTCCCCTCTCTGTCCTAAGCCTTCCGGCATCAGCACTGCTGGGCTCTCTGGGATATTTTCCTGACTCCAGGGTGAGTGAGGCCTTTTTATCTTACACTCTTCCTGCCTGTACTTTAGTTTTGGACTCGCTGGACCCCTCTTAAAGGGACCCAGTGAAGGGGAGACCTGCCCCCCCCCGAGTCTTTTGAGCCTCATTCTTTCCTTTGATAGCTCATACACACACATGTTGTGACTGGCATTCTTTACCCATATGTATCACTTGCCATCCTCAATGGAGTGCTGTGGGAACTCTTTGCATCCCCTTAACTTGGTAAAAAGTGACAATATTGTTACTTTTCAGGCATCCCCTGAACAGCCTGTTGGCACTCGCTACTTTTTACCCTATTTTGTGAATGCATTGATCAAGGCTGCTGCAGCTGCAATAATGTAATATAGGGGACCATATACTCATAATGGCTCCCCTTGTCGTTTCAAGTCCTGTTCGAGATGTCCTGTCCTTTGTTGCCGGCCATCCTTCTTACTTTTCAGGTTTGGGGGGGGTGCTTTCTTTGCAATGATCTTTGGTGTTTCTTGCAGAAAGCCTGCAAGGTCTCTCATTTGTGTGTGTGCTTGCAGAAGTGGAGAGAGGTCACCCAGACCCCAATATTTATTCTTCCAGGAGACTCGCCTGTTGCTGGGAGATTCTGTGAGATTGGCTGCCACAACTGGACAAGTGAACAGCCACTCCCAAGTCTGAATGTTGCAAGTGTCCTTATTGGAGGGCTCGGGTCACCCCAGTCCCTTTTCTGGATATACAGAGATGAACTGGATCTAGGAACAGAATTCGATGACTGGAACAGAAGAGATACAAAGAAGAAGATGACCGAGGGGCACCGGAGGACTGTGCCCAGTACTGGACCATTAGAAACCACTGCATCATGCACATCAACCTTTACAATCGACAGGGAAGACCTCTGTGAGGTGCCTTCCTCCTTAAGACTTGTGGGACCTACTAGTCACCTGTCCTGCTCGAGGTTAGTCATTCAGATTTACGTCGCACTGGTGCTCTGCAAAGACCGAAACTAGCTAGCTTCCGGCTGCCCAAATGTCTGGAACTCGACCACCACCAGGAAGACGACAGGAGTTCAACCGCCGATTTGTTGAGTGTCCCATAACCCTGTCCTGGGACAATGCAAGAAGTGCATCTGTGAAGATTTCCTCAAGGGTCCCTTCTTCATCGTGGAACCAAACCAAAGTATCCTACCTACAGTCTGAGGCTAGCAGGAGCTTCTAAACACCACCAGGGGTTACCAACGTCAAACCCGGACCCTGCCTGATGACTTCAAAAGGTGAGCCTTACTTCTGCCTCTGATTTGCTATCAAATGGGCCTGTTGCCGATTTTCTAGATGTTTGCGGTCCTGAGATGGCTTATATCTATTGACCTGCCCACCTCCCCATAGGGTTTGCTTTGGGCATAATGCCCTGCTTACCTTAGTGCTATCCAGGGCTGTCCCACTGTGGTGGTGGCCCAGTCAGTCGTTCTGTGGGTCCTCCTCAAGACTCACAAGGGTGGTAGTTGCTCCTCTTCAAACTGCAACTAAACTTAAGTCCCAATTGTGCATTGTTATCTATGGCCTGCATTGACTAAACTCTGTACTGCAACTGCCCAAGTGGAGTTTGTCCTCCTGACTAATCAGCTCCATCCTCCAGAACCCTTTGAAACTACTAAAAGATCTAGAGACTAGGGTAGACTAGGGCTGGACTTCTACAGTTTAGTATATGGTGTTGAGCCTACCTATTTGATAACATAACTTGCTCCTTACTTTGAACGCTTGCATTTAATGTCTATGTTTTATGCCAATGGGGTTCACTATGAGTCCGGCGGTAGCTGCACCAAAAAAAAGTATTCCCCATTCCCATCGAGTCCCATAGGACTCAATGGAAATGGGGAGGACGGTAGCACCGGCACCGTTAGTAACGTGCCGGTGCTACTGTCAAGTTCTGCAAGCGAGTGCCAGCCCCCCCCCAGGTCAGACCTGGCAGGCAGAAAGGCAGCTGCTCGTAGAACTCATAGTATTGCGGTCTGGTAGGGAATGTGCCGGTAGCTTACCGGCACCATTGTTACCGTACCGCCATACTTTTAATGAGGCCCAATGTACCTTAAAAGTAGTGTGTAACATAAGGTGGGTAACCAACCGTGAGTTGGATATACTTTCTAAAGTATTTTCACGTACCTTATGATATTTAAAGTGTGCTCTAGTCTAGTGCAGTGTTGTAATAAAAGAGTGTTATTTTTAGAACTGAGATCTGTGGGTCTTTTACTTAAATTAAAAACATAAGTTAGTAGAGAACTAAACTGTGACGTCCAGTGTATGAATTGTCACTATTAATATTTACCTATGTGGCAATATCAGGAGTGAGGCTTTTTTTGAAGTAGCCGACAGTGTGATCTGAACACCCTGTAGAGACATCTAATTTTGGCAGGTGAGGCATAATGAGAATTAAGAGGTTTGCCTGGGAACACTTACTGTGATTAAGTGGTGAAGACAGCATTTGAGAGCAGTATGGAAGTCAGGAACTTTAACACATCTCTTCCCAGATGTAATTGGGCGAAATACTGTTTTCAAAAGGCATTTGTGAAACTTTGGTTTGAAAACACTATCTGAGTGAACACATGGCAAACATACGGGGACTGTGTTTTGCTAACTGAAACTAACTGCTGTTTTTGCAGAAGTTTAACGATTGTTTTTATTTGTATGTATCGTCCATGTTAGCAATATGCATTTATTTCAGAAGTTACAGATAAGGATTATTTTGACAAAAGGAGTATCTCCAAGCAGATAATAACTACGTTTATCAAGGGCTGCTCACTACAAAATGAGAGGGGAACCCTATTAATGTTACCCCCACAACACAGCCTTGATTGGAGGGGGTGACAAGGCCAAAACAATTGCGGGAATAGCAGGGAATCCTACAGCAGAATGTTGCGACAGCAACTCAGCAGGTTAGGAGACTGTTGTGAGTGTACCGTTCACAGATGTTGCAACGAATGAGATTTGTTTTGTACAATGTATCTTTCAATTTAAATGTATTAACAAAAATGTGCTAATCTATGTTGTAATTAGAAATGCGTCTTTCATTTCTACTACAGTTTGTTCTGTCCATACGGCATTCTTACTAAATGCAACTCCGACGGTAATGGAATAAATCACCAAATGTCATTGTTTAAAAAGCTATGTTGGAAATAAATGCTTTTCATTTGTTAGTTATGTTAGGTGGTATTGGGTATTTGTATTTGGGCTGCTTGCAGCTGGCCGCAGCTTATTAGCAGTATAGTATTCGTTAGCCCTTTAGATCACTAAGCAATATAAGGCCTTTTCCTCACTGGGGAGAAAGCCTTGTATCCCCTGGTCATGTTCGGGCGTGTTCGCCGCACTCGCTCGCTCCATTGCATAATTCAATTAATTATGTCCCACCAATTTTACAACCAGCAATGGGTGACTCTATGGCTAATGTGGCAAACAGGAAGTGCTCCAGCTGCTGCTTAAATACAATTTCTCTTTGGCTGTCCTGTCCAAATGCTTTTCTTTATCTTATATAACCTCATAAAGTATTACCTAGCATTATTGGATGAATGTTCACACTTTGGAGTGGCAGTATAGACGCATGTTACAGTACTTCCAAATGAGTATGAGCAGTATAGTATGCAATATAAATGCTCGCAAGGGCAACGCGGCCGTGTGTCCACATGATACAGTTATGTGACGTCTGAACTTGTCATGGCATGGGCTCTAGCTCCGTATCTTTTACAAACCTAGCAACGCGCCTGCTTTTAGGTGGTTTGGAATGCTGTTTTGAGTGCAATAATTGATGGGAGAGTTTCCAGGCCTAATCTAATGTGCATTGTCATGATGTTCCCCGATATTTATCTAGGGATGTTTCCAAATTATTTTAGAATCCTGCACTTGCTGTCGATTATTTGTTCTTATTAAAGTTACCACATGTAACCAAGCCCAAAGGGCCTACATTAAAGGGCATTGCAACCCCTGTATGGGCCAGAATTCAGCCTCCAACCCACTCCTGATGCTCAAAATCACTGCAGATCTACATTTGATCCAGATGTGGCCACGTGTGGTAGCCACAACAAGGTAAGTAAGCCCTGTGGGGCTGTATGCTGCTTCCAATGTGGGCTGCATGCTGATTGCAGTGATGCAACAGAGCTGAAGCTCCATGCAAACATGGCCGCCGTGAACTCTGCATCAACTTGGCTTGCTGGTATCCCACGCCTCACACCTACGGATTGGCCACTGCAACAAACGTAAAACTTGGCTACATGGAGCCGGCAGGTAACGGTGGCCCCACACACAGGGCCTACACTAAGGGACATCAAAACCTATGTCTGTACCTGTCCGGGCCTATCAGGGACAGGCCGGGTCTCGCGGGGCAGCATCATGCAGATCTGCTGCACATCACGCTTCCTGTCCTGGCTCATGGCCGGGGGAGTTGCTAGGTTTGGAAAAGACCCAGAGCTAAGCTGATGTCAGAACTGTTGGGACTGGGGGCTAGCTAGTCTTTTGGCTGCAGCTCCTGAGATTCTATCCAGGGCTACAACCAAAAGATCAGGGGCTATAGCCCCATTAGCCCCCCCCCCTAGCAACGCCCCTGCTCATGGCCCATGGCAACACCCTCATTTACACATCTGCTAAGGCTGCACTTCTCATCCGTGAATCTCTCTCTGTATGGCAATTGAGAGGTGAGAATTTCTGTGCTGCATATGTTCCTTTGATACCTGCGCCATCTATCAAGTCCACCACACTTGTCCCCATGCTCCACCCATGGCAGCCACCCCTCATGGGGAGTGCCAAGCTTACTCCACTCTAACCACAAGCTATTTAATAGCTGCAAGCCTTTCCTCACTGTGACGTCTATCCCCATACCCACCATCGATGCCTACTATATGCCTCCCACCACTTTCCTGCCACCTGCTACAGCTGATCTACATGCTACAGATTGCCCTGCTACCCATCACTTCTCCAAGCCCTCGCAACCCCCAAGGCAATGATTCCAATGTCCTCATGCTTATGCCATATTTCCTCTCTATGCTACCTAAACTCACATCCTTCTTGCAACCAGCTCTCCCAGGTTCTTTACTGCTCAGTGTACCAACCCAACTCACTGACCACGCTCCCTCTTCAGGTGCTGCTGGTTCCCTACCCCTCTTACTCTTGGGTGGCCTGCCTAATCGCACCCTCTTCCTTCCCAAACTCTTTGGCACAGCCACTCCTAAGGATGATCCTGGGCATAACACACTGCCTGCCTTCCCACCTAGGCCTCCCCCACCTTTCCGGAACATGTTGCCCCCCCAACCCCAGGTCTTCTCCAACTTCAAAGAAATCCCCATATTTTTTCCCGTTCTCTATTGAGCATCCACAGACTGCACAACCTAAGCTCCAGAACGCATCTGTTCAACACAGATCTGCAAAACTTTGTTTACCCTGTTATTGATGAGTCCAGAAGACAGGCTCTCCGCCTAGACAAATCACCCATTAATCCCATCCAAAATCTATTTAAGCGTCCCTTCCTCAGCTTGTCTGGCCCCTATAACTCCAGCTGACCGGGGTGTCTTGCTCACCTGTGCTCTCATAAATGTACGCTCCCCGGGAGCTCATGCCATAGGGATCCACAACCTTATTACCGACCACAACATGGACATACTCGCCATGAGAGAATCCTGGCATCGGAGGCGGCTGGAACTCTCGGTTGCAGTGCGGCTTCACGCCCTTGTTCTGGTCTTCGTTCGGACCTTTGGGTCCTTTTTTCAAGCCTGCTGCACGCTGTCTGATGGAGAGTTAGCACTAACGGCTGGAGCTGCAGCATCCCGGTGCTCCAGCATCTTTATGCTACGCTCAGTGTGTTTGGCATCCAGGGGGTCTGCATGTCTTTAGTCCAGTGGAGGCCTGCGATCCGGATAGCAGCTATACAATATTGTATGGAATGATGCCTGTCAGGTGTTTGTCTCTGTGAGTAACGCAGTGCCACTCACTGTTTATCCCACGTTATTAACTTGTGTATGTTGCCTCTAGGGTACTATGCCTGTAACGAGAAGTAATGTTGTGCGTAAAAAGTCACTGACCTCACTGATAAATAACTCTGTTTTGACTCCCCCAAAGCATGGCTCTGAAGTCACAGCTGCTATTTATGTGGCTGTCTCTCTACCCTCTGATAGGGACCACATTTCTGGGTCCTGGCGCTGAGTTCACGCAGGAGGCAGAGACTACGTATTGGGAGAATTGATATGTCCCTTGATATTAGCGATATTCCTGATATGCACAATGGAAGCAAAGAGTCGGCTTGTCAAAGGAATGATTTAGTAGATGTTGGGGTCGCTAATTCTGAACATTTTATAACACATATAAAGGATGTAACAGCGTCTTCCCCCACTCTACTACCCCCCTCTGGTGTAGTGGGGGCTAAGGCTAATTCTGAGCCACAAGTATCCTCTACAGTAGAGCTTCTGACTGACCCCGAGGATAGCTCTCTGACCTATTCTTCTCATGAACAATGGTCACAGTATAAGCAAACATTTCCAAGGAGTTAAACATGTCTAATAACTTTTCTGAATTTTGTCCATGGGCGGATTCATTGAACAAATGTGTGGAGAAACATTGTCTGGTTAACATGGATAAATCCTGCCAAACAGACCCTCTAATTTCTTCAGGGGATCTTCAATACTTGTGTAATGTGGATAGCTATTGTCAGACAGATTGTCAAGTTGGAAAATCTGACCAATTTCTACAAACTATACATAAAGCATCCAATGGTTTGAGTCTCAAAGGCACATCTCTTCCCATGGTTGTGCCATCTTCTCCATCTTCAGAACCAAGTGAGCGATTGCTGGAGTCTAATATTTCCTCTCCTTTTGTTGCAAGTAAAGCTAAACCCGTCCCTGTCGACTCACAGAGATTTGTGAAAGCTCGAACCTTTCCAACTATTTCTAGAAGTCTGCGAATAAGAAAATCATTAATGTCGGCGCTTGTGGAGAAGACTACAAGAGATTTTTTCATGGACCATAGGAACTTAATTATTACTAACATCGAGAAACCATGTGGGAAGGAGCCGAGAGAGGCCTTAAGGAACAAAGTATTATCTTGGGTTTTAAAAAAAATGTTTTTAATTTGTTTATGGTTAATAAATAAGACATCAACCTTTACAAAATACATTTCTTTGTATACACAAGATATCGTAACTTGACATCCATTGATTGTGGAGCATTTTTCTAAATCAAAGAGGAAAGAATACTTTAAAATAATTCTCTAAAACAATATATACAATCATATTATACCAATTGTTAATATTATTTTTTTCTCATTCTATACATTATAAAAAACGCCTATGGATGTTAAAATGCATCAGTATTTTCATTGTACTTGTAATACGAGTAATTCATCCTCAATCACCTTTAAAAATGCTAAAAGGGCTAAGATTAGTGATTTCTCTTGTCCCAACATTAATCGATTCCACAAGCTTTCAGTACAGTCGGTGAATTTGATATTCACTAATCTCATTATATGTATTGATCAAGCCTTTTTAAAATGTTAACACTCCGGTATTAAATGCTTTAACGTCTCTACATGTTCTGTACAATTTGGGAAGCAACAATTTATTTTACAAATACCCTCTTTTGTGGGTCCCCAGTGCTTAGTCCTTTTCAAAGTTTGGATCTGGTTCATTTTAAATCTCATATAGTATCTCCTTGCAAGATTACATGGTAAAATTGATAAATACAGACAACAGCCATCCCTTTCCCATTAATACTTTTTTAGTTCTTCAATAGTGGCAATCCAATCTTGCTCAAATAATTTGAGTTTTACATACACAGGTCTCTTATGTAAATCAATTTGATCAACTCCCGGAGTCTAGGATTGCTTTCATTGTTTTACCAAAAGTCATGAGAGAGCTAGAGCTACAACCCCTTATCATGGTGTTTAAATCTTGGTAAAGTGATTTCAAGGGGGGATTCGTGATTTTGCTATATGTTGTCAAGGCACGCCATTCCGCCGTGCATCCTAAGGAAATCAGGCCACACTCTTGCCGGATAATGCAATTCTGGATGGCACTGGATAGTTGTAATGCTGATTTCATCAATTTTCCCTGCAATGTATTCAGTTGACTTTTCAAATTATATAAACATATGTCCAATGAGTAGAGTAGTACTGGTTCCACCTTTAACGTTAAAAACTCTAATAACGGTTTGACAGAGAATTTGCAATATTTTTGAAATATAACTTTTGATTTGGCTTCACAAAGGTCTTGCTTTAGAAAGCAAACTTTCTATCCAAACTTTCATTGTAGATACATTGCTCATATGATACCCCAAATAAGTGAATTCTTCGGGCTGGTTAATTATCTTATCGTTCATTTTCCACACAAGTTTTTGGATTTTATTACCTGCGTTGAATATCATAACATTAGTTTTAGATGCGTTCGGTTTCAGGTTAAATTTGTATGCATAATCCGAAAACATTTGCAATTTACACTGAAGTCCGTTGGGTGTCAAGTCAAACAGCATTATGTCATCCGCGAACGACATCCAATTCATTCTAAGCGAACATAGACGTGGGGAGAGCATATCATTCTTATTCCATATCTCCTCTAGAGCACACAGTAGGTATAATAATTAGGAATCACAAGTGCATCAGTTTTCATGGTTTCTTGCAAAAGTAATATGGGAGAAAAATCTACAAAGGAAATTGAGTGCAACCATTTTAAGATGTTCAGAAATCTGCATGAATTCCAAGACACCACAATAAGTCTCAGTGGAGCCGTATTCTATGTTTTGGCATACCCTGCTTTGCTTGCAAAAATTGTTGGTAATAGCGGTTCCAACCATGCTAAATCGTGGTTGTTCCGAGCAATAGCCACAATTTGGGAAATACATAACTTTCCACCCGTTGAATTTGCAGTTTCATTATTTACATGGTCAGTATGTTTGCTATCTTCATAATCGAGGAATTCTGCGGCTTCTTTTTCATCAACAAAGCCCATATCGGATAGTTCATTTCTAAATGACAAGATATGTTTTAGCACATGCTCTGAATAAAGGTGGCACGTCATTCTGTATTTGTTATGGGAAGCCAGTGCGATTTTTTTTAAATCGTTACAACTAAGAATATGTAAGGATGGAATCTTATCTATCAGGTCCAAGAGATATTTTGTATTGATTCTATTGTTCCCTATTATATCACAATGGCTAACCAGACCCCTCATATTCATTCCTTTTATAGGTTCAGGTTCTGTTGTATTATCTTGTGTATGTATAGAATCAGTGCTGTTCTCTTTGTTGTCGCAAGTACTAGTGACAGCCTCCCCAGTAAAATTGGGGATGGAATTATTACAGATGGAAGATCCTCGTTGAATATGCCTATCCTCCGGTTGAGTAGGTTAATGTTATCCATACTCAAAGATTCAAGTGGGATGTTTTAGATGGATGGCAATTAACAATTGGGTCATGGATTCTAATATTGTTATCCCGTTTGTCAATGCTCTTTCTAGTTCAACACGGTCATTTCCTGCCATTAGCATCAATCTATTCGAATTGCCAAGATTAATGTGATTTTGCAGCCTATTTAGCTTATTCTTGTAGTCAAAACTACTCTGGTAGGCATCTGATTCGCACTTAACTCTTCTACAGTGTAGGCAGAATTATAGTTTTCAGATGGGTATGCCTTGTTTGTCATAATATCGTGTTTGTGGATTCCATTAGTCGCTATAAATCCTCTTCATTTTCCCGTAACAATCATAATAGTAGGGGAGTGGTTTACCTCATTGTTGGGTTTGTTGTGTCTTATTACATATTTCTGAATAAAGGGGGATTTGATGGTTTACTTCTGCATCTTTATCATATATTTCTTTATGGAATAATACTTTGTGATCAATGGTCCTTTTAGTCGAAGTACTTTTCCTGCCGTTAAGTAGTTTTTGCATCTCTATAGGATCTACCCCTATATCATCAGTGCTAGTTATCTCTGTTTTCTGGCCTGGGGTCTGCTCGATGTACTTTTGACAGAGTTTCTGATTTTAGTGCTGCCTGATCATGTTTTGTTTTGTCCTTCTTGATGTTAAGATGATGTTGACTTTCTTTTGAGAGCTGGTCAACATCAATCACATCAGCTTCGCCATTGGGGATCGATTCAGTGTTAGTGAAAGTCACATTCTGAGTATTACCATTATTTATTCTCTATTTTTTTTCATTATTTCATTAGCAGATCGCCTTATTTTCTCCACCTGTTTTACATCCTGATTCTGTAATTTACGATGGCGTCTAGAGAGAAATCCTTGTTTTACTGGAGATGTGTCCATGAGCGAATCGGCAGTAGCTTGTAATTCATTTATATTTGTTGTGCTGTGGGGTTATCTAGTATCTCTTCGCTATTATGCCCCACTTGCTTCTCCTCATTTAAATGTAATATGGTAGCCTCTTTCCTTATGTCAACTATGAGTGCATTGGTTGTGTTGATAGCATTGAGCATAGAGTCCAATATATCTTTAATCCCGGGTCCATTTATTTGGTGTTCTTTTACTGTCGGGGTAACTGTTGTTTCATCACATTGGAGTCCATGTTCATAGGTCATTTTCAATCTATACGGTGTAGGTGGAGTATTCTCCTTAGTATAGTAATCCTTTTCTGTGATATAGCCATCTAGGGGCTGAGTCATGGAATTATGAGCGCTGAAAAAACGGACACCATTCTGCTTGCAAATCCCGTTTTTCGGTGCACATAATTCCTTGAATCAGCCTCTTAATCTATTGACTTTGGACAGGATTTCTTGAATGTTAAATTTGATATCACGTAATTGGAGGTGCGTAATATCATGTCCCTTATCTAACAAATTGAGAATCCGGATAATAACTGGAAATGAAATTCCATTCGGGGAATCAGAGAAAGGCGATGGTATGATATCTCCCTCATTGGAATTATAGTGTTCAGTATGCTCTTTGAACCGTGGAATATTCGCGCCATTCCTAAACGGCACTCATTTTACTGCTTTGGGGTTAACTGTCCTCTCACCCGCTGTATCACATTCTCCAATGGACTTACAGCCGTCATTCTCATCTTGAAGGTTCCATTGTATTCTCTGCCTGGGAATCAACGGGGTAAACATGCCAATAGATAGGCAGATCTTGTTGTCGAGATCGGCCATCTCCTTTAGGTCGAACCCACCGGATAGCTTTGGGGATGCACTATTTATGTTCTGGCGCAAACCCATATGGGAAGATATTGGGCATCTATCCGCTGGGTTCTCCGTAGGAGTATTTGCTGGGTGTACGGGATGTGCGATGGTATCAGAGACAATACCTGGAATATGTTCACCTACATAATTGTCAGAGAAACTATTGTTCTGGGCGTTTGTGGAAGTATTATATGAATTGCTTTCGTCCACATGAGGATCTGTGATTTTAACCTCGGTAAGTGTATCCGCTGTTAGCACATGAGTGTTATTATTGTCCGTTGGAAATTCCTGTGGAATGTCCCCGCTGCATTGGAAACTACAGGAGGCGGGATGTACACGGCATTACCTGTAATCTTACCGCTCCTCAATCCGCTCGCCATTATTTGGCGGGTGGGTGTACGTTAATCATTTCATTGGTAAATATGCACTAAAAACTAGCACAAGATCATTACTGTTTGGACAAATAGCATTTATACTCACGACAATTTTAGCATAAAGAATACAGTTCACCGCACACCCGCGCACCCAAACACCACTACAGCACACATGGAGCACTTGAGATGTGCGTGCAGATGCACATGCACCTGTGCTTATGTGGATGGCGGGAAGTTGAGTCGGGGGGGCTCTGTTGCTTGGATTTTTGGGATTATGAGTCCTACCTGGGATTCTTGGGCACTTCCTCTTACCCTTACAGCTGTGTCAGTGATTTCCAAAAGTTAATCCCCCAGAGTAAGGAGGAGCGGGTCCAAACCACACCACAACATCAGACTTCGAGCACTTGAGAAGCCACTAGCTTGGCTTTGCCAAAGAACTGGGTCGGGAGTGGTTAGAAGCTCTGATTTGAAGATTTTACGTAGACTTCAGATAGATGAATGGTCTGCCCAAGACAACAGCGACTGTGTGTTGGTAGGATGTGGGACCACACTTACACTGAATGTTTTGCTTGTAATGATCTTTATTATGATCACCTGCGATCATTGTTGTCTTTGTTGGTTCTGCTGTTTTCCGTGTTATGTCTTATTTTATGTTGTTTTGATGTCTGTGAGCTACAGTGCTATATAGATAAATAATTTAAAATAAATAAAATAGTGCTGCTCTCCCTCGCCATTCCCCACACTTACTCCATTACACCATCTCTAGGGCTGACCGAACTAACTATTGTAGGCGGTGTCACTCTTATTGTAAAATCCTCTCTCCATTTCCATAGTTGTCCTACCCCTCCCATCTCAGGGTATGAAACACTGCTACTCAAAGTAACGACCAATCCACAGAGCATCTGCAGCATCCTCCTCTATCATCAACCTAACACCACCAGTTCCCCAGAGTCTGACATCCCTGTCCTGATCACTCCCTTCCTCAAACCAGCCACCAAATGCATTATACTTGGCGACTTTGACTTGGGCTACAATGATTCTGCGGATCACAAATCAGTGTCATTGGTCCAGTTGTTCCAGGACATGAAAATCACCCAACAATGTCTCTACCCCACTCATGCCAAAGGACGTATCCTAGATCGGATACTGACCTCTAACACTACCATTGACATCTCTCACATCAGCCCTGTGCCCTGGTCTGACCACCACCTAATTGAATTTAAACAACTTCACCCCAAACTTACTCCAAATATGACTCCTGCGCCTAACCAGATGTTGTCCAGAATCACCCAGAAACTCTCTTATAAGACTCCCAGCCTACTAACGCTTCTCGCCTCCCCCCTCTCCAACACTGATGATCCAGATGTCCTTGCAGACCACTACCACCAGAGCCTCCACCTGGCACTTGCTCCACTTAAACTCAAAACTCTGAAACCATGTAAGCCTACTTATACCTGGTTCTCAGACAAGCCTGTCACTCTCTGCAGACAGAAAATAGCCCTTGAACATCTCCACAAGAAGCATCCTACCTCTGACAATGTTCTCAACCTTGCCAATGTCTCCAAGGCCCATAAATCAGCAGTGATATCCAATAAAACCTCCTCTTATGACAATAGAATCTCTAATGCTAGCTCCAATTCTGAAGTCTTGTTCACCATCCTGAGAGAATGGTGAAAACCCTGGTTCCTTTAACACACAGAACAGAACTGACAACGAATGGTGCACCACCATTGAAGTTGCACTCGCTGCCAAAATTGATCTGCTACTTAGCAAAATCACTATTAGGAAAATACTACTTGCTACCAAACCCTCCCCACCAGTCCTGTCAACCCCCACTTCACCAACTGAAATGCCCTCCCACTTTTCCTTCTCTGAAGTCACCCAAACTACAGTCCTGAATAGTATCCAGATTCTAAAACCATTCAATTGCAAGGGAGACTCCTGCCCCACTCATATCATCAAGCTCTGCGCTGCGTCTGTGACCCAAATCATCACAAATGTTGTCAACATCTCTTTTAAGGCATGTGTGGTCCTGGTTAGCATTCAGGCAGCCTGGGTCACCCCGTTCCTTAATAAACCCTCCCTTTACCCAGCTGTGCCCACCAACTATCAGCACATCATGACCATGCCATTCTTTCTCAAAACATTGAACTGCATTGGGTACCTACAAGTTCAACAATTCCTTGACCACCACTCACTCCTTGGAGCCAGACAGTCCAGTTTCCAACCTAAACATAGTATCAAAACAGCCCTCCTCGAAAATGCAGCTCGACAGCATCCAAAACACTGGTAATCTAGCCATCCTCCTCCTCCTTGACCTCTCAGCTGCCTTTGATTTGGTAGACCATGATATGCTCTGCCAGAACCTCAGCACCCACTTTTATTTTTCCATGGAGGCTCTCACCTGGGTCAAATCATTCATTAGCAAGCATACCCCAAGAGTATTTATTGACAATAACTTAGCTGACCCTATCCCCGTCCCCTTCAGTGTCCCTCAAGGATCTTGCCTTTACCCAAACCTCTACAACACCTAACACTAAACCCCTCTTTGACATCCTTGACATTCTTGGTATTACTTATACCAAATTTCGCAGCGACACTCAAATTCTCATCCCTATCTCTGGCAACCACTCCAATGATTCTGTTATCATTAATAATGTGTTCAGCTCCATCCAGACGCTAAGGCTTAGCTACTTATTGATGGTACACCCCACCTCTTAAAATCCCTAGACCAATCCTAAACCTCCTTCCTCATCAATGGCACCACAATACCTGTCCTCAAGCACGTAAAAACATTGGGGATCCACCTAGATGCCGAGTTATGCATGACTAGTCACATGAATGCTCTTGCCTCCTCCATAGCCCACACCTCCTTGCAAATTTCACTAAGTGGACAGTTCTCCCCCCCAGCAACTGCCTCACCCTCTCAAGAGCCATTAAACTGAGCAAACTGGACCACTCCCAATAGGTTCCAGACAAGTTAAGCTCACAAAATGAAGTGGGAGCAAAATGGCAGTCCAGACATTTAAAAAGGGAGGGAAAGACAAAGTTAGGCAGAAATTGAACAGCACCAACAGGTAAGTAAGCAGGGCAATCTAGAAAGAGGAACTACAGTGATAGAATCAAATCAAAAAGGATTAGGGCCAAAGTCAATTGGACAAAAGTCTTTTGCTCAAAATCACGCGGTTAAGTCTTTGTCAAGAGTTCCGGACGAAGTTGGTCGGCAGAACATACAGGTTAAACAGTAGAGAAGGACAAACCCTTGGTTATGAGAAAGATTTTACACACCTTCACTGCAGCTGGACGAAACGAACAACGGATTTGAACAGTACCTTTCAATGGAGAAGAAGCGGATGTTCCTGGTAGTTCCTGAAGGCTCACAGTTCCTGAAATGGATGTCAGACTGACACGAAGTAGGAAGACTGGAGGGTCCTGCACTACCCAGAGAAGAAACAGCAGCAGAGCAAAGCAACAAATAAAAGGTACGCTCCTTAAAACCCAAGCAGGGTCCGACCTTCCTGGCTATCCGGCCCACTGTAGCTCTGTACAGCGAATTCAACCAGATGAGGGAGACCTGGCCGGCAGTTTGGGTGAACTGGTTGGTCCCACCAGCTCAGGGAAAGAAGATTCCTGGAGGATCTTCTCTGTCATTGGAGTACGAGGATTCAGACCTGCAGCAGGGCTTCACCAGGAGGTTCTGTCGTGGTAGGGGTCCTCTTCTGTCATCGGTTCTTTCGTTCCAGTGGCGACTCTGCCTTTCCAGATGCAGAGACCTGCTTTTTATGCAATTTTCCCCCATTCAGACAGCCTGACTTTCAATCACAAAGCAGGGTGGCTGTCCCGCCGGGACAGTCACCACAGCCAATCATTTCAGAGTGCAACATGGTCTCCAAGAAGACCCTATGCAGGGAGTCCTAAACACCTCCCTCACATCCTGTCCCCCGCAGACATACAGGCGCCTAAGGAGGGCTTCTGCATAGAAGCCCACAAAAGGATGGTGAACAAAGGAATCAAACCTGGTTTGGCGCGTGGAGTAAAATACGAGAAAGACTTTAACAAAAAGAAATAGCGAATAAACCCAGCCCGAACCGTAATAAAACATATATAGTCTATCGGGTTTAAGTTTAAGGCACCAAGATAGCCTAAACAAAACCAAGGTTATTTAAGATAACCGCAGAATGAAAAATAGGTTAGTTGCCACTGACACCAGCCAAGTCTTGATGAAAAGGGAGCGAAACAATGCTCTAAGAGAAAGTGACAAAAATGGATAAGTACTAACCCTTTCCAGTACTCCATATAAGATGGTTTGTACTGGGTCTGTAGTTTAACAGAGGCTAATAAAGTTAATGGCAACTTTATATGTTCTGGGAGACATTAGTCAGTCCCAGAAAAATGGAGTCTGAGTTAGGAAGTCTAAAAGACAACCCTGTGTCACTGCATTGAAGGTGCTGTGTAACACACAGTAAAAAGATGATGCCTGTGGGGTAGGTGAGACTCCACAGTCTATGAACAAAAAAATGTTAAACACACACAGCAAAACACATGTTAGAGTGGGAAAAAAGGCTCACACTCTTACCAGGTGAAAAAAATAAATCTTAGAAATCCAGCAAAGCTGCTGAGGGACTCAGTAGGTAAGGGAAATTAGCCATTATGGAGAATTCTCCCGAACATTCTTTACCATAATATAGGGCTTGTTAGAGCTGCAGTGAGAGGGGTCTTTTCTTTCCCAGTGTATAGGGACTGTTAGGGCTGCAGTCAGAGGGGTCTTTCCTAGTGTATAGGGGATGTAAGGGCTGCAGTCAGATGGGTCTGTCTTTCCCAATGTTTAGGGGGTGTTAGGGGTGCAGAAGGGTCGTTCCCAGTTTAAAGGGGCTGTAAGGGCTGGCTGCAGTCAGAGGGGTATTTCCCAGTGTTTAGGGGCGGTTATCATTGTAGAGAGGTCTTTCCCAGTGTATAGGGGCTGTTAGAGCTGCAGTCAGAGGGCCCTTTCCCAGTTTATATGGGTTGTAAGAGCACCAGAGGGGTCTTTCACAGGGTATAGGGGCTTTTAAGGCTGCTGTCAGAGGGGTCTTTCCCAGTACATATGGGCTTTTAAGGATGCAGAGGGGTCTTTATCAGTGTATAGGGGCTTTTAGAGCTGCAGTCAGAGGGGTCTTTCCCAATGTATAGGGGCTGTTAGAGCTGCAGTCAGAGGCGTCTTTCCCACTGTATAGGGGCTGTTAGAGCTGCAGTCAGAGGCGTCTTTCCCAGTGTATAGGGGCTGTTACAGCTACAGTCAGAGGGGTCTTTCCCAGTGTATAGGGGCTGTTAGGGGTGAAGTCAGAGGAGTCTTTCCAAGTGTATAGGGGCTATTAGATCAGCAGAAGGGGTCTTTACCAGTGCATAGGGGCTGTTAGGGCTGCAGTCAGAGGGGCCTTTCCCAGTGTATAGGGGCTTTTAAGGCTACAGTCAGAGGGGTCTTTCCCAGTGCATAGGGGCTGGTAGAGCTGCAGTCAGAGGGGCCTTTCCCAGTGTATAGGGGCTATTAGATCAGCAGAGGGGTCTTTACCAGTGTATAGGGGCTGTTAGGGCTGCAGTCAGAGGGGGGTTTCCCAGTGTATAGGGGCTGTAAGGGCTGCAGTCAGAGGGGTCTTTCCTAGTGTATAGGGGATGTAAGGTCTGCAGTCAGATGGGTCTGTCTTTCCCAATGTTTAGGGGGTGTTAGGGGTGCAGAAGGGTCGTTCCCAGTTTAAAGGGGCTGTAAGGGCTGGCTGCAGTCAGAGGGGTATTTCCCAGTGTTTAGGGGCGGTTATCATTGTGGAGAGGTCTTTCCCAGTGTATAGGGGCTGTTAGAGCTGCAGTCAGAGGGCCCTTTCCCAGTTTATATGGGTTGTAAGAGCACCAGAGGGGTCTTTCACAGGGTATAGGGGCTTTTAAGGCTGCTGTCAGAGGGGTCTTTCCCAGTACATATGGGCTTTTAAGGATGCAGAGGGGTCTTTATCAGTGTATAGGGGCTTTTAGAGCTGCAGTCAGAGGGGTCTTTCCCAATGTATAGGGGCTGTTAGAGCTGCAGTCAGAGGCGTCTTTCCCACTGTATAGGGGCTGTTAGAGCTGCAGTCAGAGGCGTCTTTCCCAGTGTATAGGGGCTGTTACAGCTACAGTCAGAGGGGTCTTTCCCAGTGTATAGGGGCTGTTAGGGGTGAAGTCAGAGGAGTCTTTCCAAGTGTATAGGGGCTATTAGATCAGCAGTAGGGGTCTTTACCAGTGCATAGGGGCTGTTAGGGCTGCAGTCAGAGGGGCCTTTCCCAGTGTATAGGGGCTTTTAAGGCTACAGTCAGAGGGGTCTTTCCCAGTGCATAGGGGCTGGTAGAGCTGCAGTCAGAGGGGCCTTTCCCAGTGTATAGGGGCTATTAGATCAGCAGAGGGGTCTTTACCAGTGTATAGGGGCTGTTAGGGCTGCAGTCAGAGGGGGGTTTCCCAGTGTATAGGGGCTGTAAGGGCTGCAGTCAGAGGGGCCTTTCCCAGTGTATATGGGTTGTTAGAGCTGCAGTCAAAGGGATCTTTCCCAGTGTATAGGGGCTATTAGATCAGCAGAGGTGTCTTTCCAAGTGTATAGATATAGGGGCTGTTAGATCTGCAGTCAGAGGGGGTATTTCCCAGTATATAGGGGCTGTTAGAGCTGAAGTCAGAGGGGCCTTTCCCAGTGTATATGGGTTGTTAGAGCTGCAGAGGGGTCTTTCCCAGTGTTTAGGGGATGTTAGGGCTGCAGTCAGATGGGTCTATCTTTCCCAATGTATAGGGGATGTTAGGTGTGCAGAGTGGTCTTTCCCAGTGTATAGGGGCTGTAAGGGCTGGCTGCAGTCAGAGGGGTATTTCCCAGTGTATAGGGGCTGTTATCATTGTAGAGAGGTCTTTCCCAGTGTATGGGGGCTGTTAGAGCTGCAGTCAGAGGGGTATTTGCCAGTGTAGAGGGGATGTTAGAGCTGCAGTCAGTGGGCCCTTTCCCAGTGTATATGGTTTGTTAGAGCTGCAGAGGGGTCTTTCCCAGGGTATAGGGGCTTTTAAGGCTGCTGTCAGAGGGGTCTTTCCCAGTGTATAGGGGCTTTTAGGGCTGCAGTCAGAGGGGTCTTACCCAGTGTATATGGGTTGTTAGAGCTGCAGTCAGAGTGGTCTTTTCCAGTGTATAGGGGCTGTTACAGCCACAGTCAGAGGGGTCTTTCCCAGTGTATAGGGACTGTTAGGGCTATAGTCAGAGAGGTAGTTCCCAGTGTATAAGGGCTGTGAGAGCTGCAGTCAGAGGGGTATTTCCCAGTGTATAGGGGCTGTTACAGCTGCAGTCAGATGGGTCTTTCCCAGTGTATAGGGGCTGTTAGAGCTGCAGTCAGAGGGGTCTTTCCCGGTGTACAGGGGTACTAAGGGAAGCAGTCAGAGGGGTATTTCCCAGTATATGATGGTGTTAGGGCTGATGTCAGAGGGGTTTTCCCAGTGTATAGGGGCTGTTAGGGCTGCAGTCAGAGTGGTCTTTCCCAATTTATAGGGGTTGTTTGAGCTGCAGTCAGAGGAGCATTTCCCAATGTATATAGGGGCTGTTAGAGCTGAAGTCAGAGGGGCCTTTCCCAGTGTATATGGGTTGTTAGAGCTGCAGAGGGGTCTTTCCCAGTGTTTAGGGGATGTTAGGGCTGCAGTCAGATGGGTCTATCTTTCCCAATGTATAGGGGATGTTAGGTGTGCAGAGTGGTCTTTCCCAGTGTATAGGGGCTGTAAGGGCTGGCTGCAGTCAGAGGGGTATTTCCCAGTGTATAGGGGCTGTTATCATTGTAGAGAGGTCTTTCCCAGTGTATGGGGGCTGTTAGAGCTGCAGTCAGAGGGGTATTTGCCAGTGTATAGGGGATGTTAGAGCTGCAGTCAGTGGGCCCTTTCCCAGTGTATATGGTTTGTTAGAGCTGCAGAGGGGTCTTTCCCAGGGTATAGGGGCTTTTAAGGCTGCTGTCAGAGGGGTCTTTCCCAGTGTATAGGGGCTTTTAGGGCTGCAGTCAGAGGGGTCTTACCCAGTGTATATGGGTTGTTAGAGCTGCAGTCAGAGTGGTCTTTTCCAGTGTATAGGGGCTGTTACAGCCACAGTCAGAGGGGTCTTTCCCAGTGTATAGGGACTGTTAGGGCTATAGTCAGAGAGGTAGTTCCCAGTGTATAAGGGCTGTGAGAGCTGCAGTCAGAGGGGTATTTCCCAGTGTATAGGGGCTGTTACAGCTGCAGTCAGATGGGTCTTTCCCAGTGTATAGGGGCTGTTAGAGCTGCAGTCAGAGGGGTCTTTCCCGGTGTACAGGGGTACTAAGGGAAGCAGTCAGAGGGGTATTTCCCAGTATATGATGGTGTTAGGGCTGATGTCAGAGGGGTTTTCCCAGTGTATAGGGGCTGTTAGGGCTGCAGTCAGAGTGGTCTTTCCCAATTTATAGGGGTTGTTTGAGCTGCAGTCAGAGGAGCATTTCCCAATGTATATGGGTTGTTAGAGCTGCAATCAGAGGTATCTTTCCCAGTGTATAGGGGCTGTTAGATCTGCAGTCAGAGGGGTCTTTCCCAGTGTATCGGAGCTGTTAGAGCTGCAGTCAGAGGGTCTTTCCCAGTGTATAGGGACTGTTAGGGCTGCAGCCAGACGGGTCTTTCCCAGTCAGTATATAGGAGCTGTTAGATCTGCAGTCAGAGGGGTCTCTCCCAGTGTATAGGAGCTGTTAGAGCTGCAGTCAGAGGGGTCTTTCCCAGTGTATAGGGGCTGTTAGGGCTGCAGTCAGAGGGGTCTTTCCCAGTGTATAGGGACTGTTAAGGCTGCAGTCAGAGGGGCATTTCCCAGTGTATACAGGCTGTTATAGCTGCAGTCAGAGGGGTCTTTCCCAGTGTATATGGGTTGTTAGTGCTGCAGTCAGAGGGGTCTTTCCCAGTGTATACAGGCTGTTAGAGCTGCAGAGAGGTCTTTCCCAGTGTATAGGGGCTGTTAGGGCTATAGTCAGAGAGATATTTCCCAGTGTATAAGGGCTGTTAGAGCTGCACTCAGAGGGGTCTTTCCCAGTGTATATGGGTTGTTAGTGCTGCAGTCAGAGGGGTCTTTCCCAGTGTATACGGGCTGTTAGAGCTGCAGATAGGTCTTTCCCAGTGTATAGGGGCTGTAAGGGCTGCAGTCAGAGGGGCCTTTCTCAGTGTACAGGGGCTGTGAGCGATGCTGACAGAGGGGTCTTCTCCAGTGTATATGGGTTGTTAGTGCTGCAGAGTGGTCTCTCCCAATGTGTGTGGGTTTTTAGAGCTTCAGTTAGAGGGGTCTTTCCCAGTGTATAGGGGCTGTTAGGGCTGCAAAGGGTCTTTCCTATGTATAGGGGCTGTTACGGCTGCAGTCAGAGAGGTATTTCCCAGTGTATATGGGTTGTTAGAGCTGCAGTCAGAGGGGTCTTTCCCAGTGTATAGGGGTTGTTAGGGCTGCAGAGGGGTCTTTCCCAGTGTATAGGGACTGTTAGGGCTGCAGTCAGAGGGGTCTTTCCCTGTGTATAAGGACTGTTAGAGCTGCAGTCAGAGGGGTCTTTCCCGGTATATAGGGGCTGTTAGGGCTGCAGTCAGAGGGGTCTTTCCCAGTGTATTGGGGCTGTTACGGCTGCAGTCAGAGAGGTATTTCCCAGTGTATATGGGTTGTTAGAGCTGCAGTCAGAGGGGTCTTCCCCAGTGTATAGGGGTTGTTAGGGCTGCAGAGGGGTCTTTCCCAGTGTATAGGGACTGTTAGGCTGCAGTCAGAGGGGTCTTTCCCTGTGTATAAGGACTGTTAGAGCGGCAGTCAGAGGGGTCTTTCCCGGTATATAGGGGCTGTTAGGGCTGCAGTCAGAGGGGTCTTTCCCAGTGTATTGGGGCTGTTAGGGCTGCAGTCAGAGAGGTCTTTCCCAGTGTATTGGGGCTGTTAGGGCGGCAGTCAGAGGGGTCTTTCCCAGTGTATACGGGTTGTTAGGGCTGCAGTCAGAGGTGTCTTTCCCGGTATATAGGGGCTGTTAGGCTGCAGTCAGAGGGGTCTTTCCCTGTGTATACGGGTTGTTAGAGCTGCAGTCAGAGGGGTATTTCCCAATGTATATCGGTTGTTAGAGCTTTACTTGGAGGGGTCTTTCCCAGTGTATATGGGTTGTTAGTGCTGCAGTCAGAGGGGTCTTTTCCATCATATAGGGCTTGTTAGAGCTGCAGTCAGAGGAGTCTTTCCCAGTGTATAGGGGCTGTTATTGCTGCAGTCAGAGGGGCATTTCCCAGTGTATATGGGTTGTTAGAGCTGCACTCAGAGGGGTCTTTCCCAGTGTATATCGGTTATTAGAGCTTTACTCAGAGGGGTCTTTCCCAGTGTATATGGGTTGTTAGTGCTGCAATCAGAGGGGTCTTTTCCATCATATAGGGCCTGTTAGAGCTGCAGTCAGAGGGATCTTTCCCAGTGTATAGGGACTGTTAGGGCTGCAGTCAGAGGGGTCTTTCCCAGTGTATAGGGACTGTTAGGGCTGCAGTCAGAGGGGTCTTTCCTAGTGTGTAGGGGATTTTTATAGCTGCAGATTTGTCTTTCCCAGGTTATAGGGGCTGTTTGGGCTGCAAGGGGGTCTTTCCCAGTGTACAAGGGCTGTTAGAGCTGCAGTCACAGGGGTCTTTCCCAGTGTATAGAGGCTTTTAGGGCTGCAGTCAGACAGGTCTTTACCAGTGTATTGGGGCTGTTAGGGCTGCAGAGGGGTCTTTCCCAGTGCACAGGGGCTGTTAGAGCTGCAGTCTGGGGTCTTTCCCAGTGCATAGGGGCTGGTAGAGCTGCAGTCAGAGGGGTGTTTCCCAGTGTATAGGGGCTGTAAGGGCTGAGGTCAGAGGGGTCTTTCCCAGTGTATAGGGGCTGTTAGGGCTGCAGTCAGAGGGGCCTTCTCCAGGGTATATGGGTTGTTAGATCTGCAGAGGGGCCTTTCCCCATGTATATGGGTTGTTCGTACTGTAGAGGAGTAATTCCCAGTGTATATGGGTTGTTAGAGCTGCAGAGGGTTGTTCTGTTACTTGGGTGTGAGCGCTTCGTGTTCTGAACGTTCCAACGTTCTACTCTGCCTGTAATTTTCCTCAACTGGGCAGCACTGCGAGCCGAGCTCTTGCTGCTTCCCCTGCTTCCTGGAGGAGGCAGGGCCTACTACGGACACGTGACTCATCACGTGACTGCTCTCCGACACAAATTGCTGGCCCAACCACCCTTGCGGCTTTAAGCCCTGAAGGCTGTAAGGGCTGGAGCTTCTGTTTTGCTGTTTGGCTGTGACCTGTGACTGTGCCCATGCAACGGCCCTGTGAGTATCATAGACTGTGGCTATAAGTTGCCACTCCACTTGTGTGAACTCTAACCAGTATTAAGGGTAAGGGGGGAGAGTCGGACTCTGGCAGCTCCTTAAACTGTCGGGCGTTCCTTACCCTGATACTGGGTGCAGCCTCAGTCGTCTCCTGATTTCCTGGAATGATTACCCAGCCTATGAGTTTTAACATAATATTCTAGAGGCTACTTTGGATACATTTCTTACCCATTTCCTTGATTTTAACAAAGGATCCATATTATTCTGTGTTTTATATTTAATCTGTATTTGAAGTACTGTTACGTGTCTTTTTGCCGCTCCCCTTATTCAGTGCATTTTAATAATTACTGTTTACTGCTTCACTTTTTTCAGTACCTGTGATCTCTACTCCCTGTGATATTTATTTTAATATTAATTTATAACCTCTTGCATCTAAGTATTCACTGAGCCACTTTGCTGTCTCCCTTCCAGCTCTCCACTTCTTACTCCTCCAGGCACTCTCATTGTTTGGATGACACGCAAGGGACTCAGGAGCCAGGCCACTATGGAGGCTTCTTTTGACTCTACCCTTCCTCCTGAGATGGTTCCTTTTCCTGCTCTGTTAGACTCTACTCCATCTATGAACCCTATTCCTACCCCTCTGGGTAAGCCACAACATACATTAGTAGAGAACTCCCTGGTCTGTTCTCTACAAAAAAGTGTGGCCCAAGCCCAAATCCACTCACATGATAGGTCTGCTGTACTCAATTTGATGGGTATTATCCCATGTACCCCAATCAATAATAGCTGCATCTTCTTTGGAAAACCAGATATCTCCATAAATGGAGGAAGCTGGTTCCCGATCTAGGGCAAGGGAGGGTATGGATCATCTGAATAATAGTATGGTGAACAATATACACCCAACCCCAACCCAATTACAAACTAGGTTGCCCCTGCCTATACCAACGTTGGATGCCCCTGTCGGGAACTCTATAGAACCTCCTGTACTATCTAAGGAGGCAATTGTTCTACAACCCCCCCCCCCCACTAGAGGGCTATAGGAACCATGGTGGTCCTTCTGTCAAGTTAGCACCGGAGGTACCCTCCTCTAATGGGGAGGCCAATTATACTTCCACTATTCATGTTAATCTTTCTGCTATCTCTGTACCTGCTGCTCCTTCCTCGACAGAGAAACCCATTGTTTTCAAAACTCCACTTACAAAATCTTTACTTCATACACCCAAAACAAAACCTAGTATGGGTAAACCTATTCAAGGGGAAAACATCTCCAATTTCTTTGGTAAAAGGACTGCCACTAGTACTCTCATTAAACGCCCACATTCAGTTTTAACAGTGGCTTCCTTGGACCATACGCATCTTGAGAATGTAGCAAAGAAATTGGAGACTGAAGATCTTTCTGATAACGATATCGACGATATTAGTATTATAGCATGTGCAGACAAGGCAATAGCTGAGAGTCACTTGGAATCTAACTCCATTAATACTAATAATGTAACCCAGCAAACTTGTGATGCCTCCTATATGGGTTCCCCTTCAGAAGTCACACATTTTATTGATGAGTACACAGAGAAGCAAAAATGGCTCAGTTAAAGGGGTCTACTCCCAGATATACAAAAGGATCATGTAAGTGAGTCGTTCATGCACCATACCCTTAAAGAGGCAGATGACAGAATAAAATTAACTCAACCTACATTATCTGCACTCAATATGGTTCTTAGTTCGTTTGTGAGTCTGTATGATAACATTTGGTCAGAGGTTAGATCTCACTCTCTCCTCCTCTCTGAAATCTATACTAGGCTAGAAGGTCTAGATAGATTTGAAGAGTTGGTTAGAATTATTAAGGAAGATAACCCCTCAATAACAAAACAGTGCATAGACTAGATTCCTCCCAGCCAACCTTATATGGAAGGGCTTCTGGTTAACAAAGTCCCTAATGTGGAGAAAGAGAGTACTCCGGGGGTCACTCTTAATATGCTCCAAGTCAATACTGTCCCTCCTTGTTCGGACAGAGGTTCCGGTGATCAATTTTCTCTGATCCCCCCTCGAACCCTGAGGGCGTTTTAGTGCATCCTCCCCGGATGCTAAACTTTGTGTCACTCCCATAAAAGTGATTACTAATTCTTTAGTGGAAAAAGCCCAAGAGGGGTTGACTCCTAATCTCCCTGGCTCCACTTCTCAGGGACTCTATGGCAAATCTATTACATCGGAAGCGGCTGAACCACACAAAGGAGACAGTGCTGCCCCCCTCCCTGTTTCTATATTAGATCTTCCCTTGGATAAGCCTCTTGGATGTACCAATCTCACTAAGGAAACTGTATCCTTAACCTCTTAAGTGCCATTGAGGTTCCCCCCAGTGCCAATGGCTTTTTTTTAAAATCGTGGTATTCACCGCCCAAACCCGCCAACCTTTCCCCCCTCATTAACCCCTTAAGTGCCACCGACGAGCCGGCTCGTCGGTGGCAACCTGGAGCGGTTTTTACCGACGAGCCGGCTCGTCGCTGGCATTTAAAGGGTTAAAGGGCTTTGCTCATATAGGTAATAAAAAACATATCCAACAAATAAAGAAAACTAAAAACCAGGAGAATTTGAAAAAAAAAAATCTTTCTCTAACAAATTCTTTAAAAATCTGTTCATGGCATGTGCTTCTTTGGGTGTTACAACTCCTTCCCCCGAAGGGGGTTAAGACTCTGGGGGAATCAGCGATAACCGATACCGCTACCTTTAATGCGGTTGCTGTCTCTGTTGGTTCAACCTCTGTTCCTACTATTCCGGCTGTTTCCGGTCAGCCCGAAACTTTGCCAGGGAGTTCTATGTCAAAGGATATTATTCCCCTTGAGGAGGTGGGGAATATAATCCAGGGGGAGGAAACGCATGATATATGCCATCCAAAGATAATCTTAACTCAACCGGAGCCTTTAAATAACATTGCTCCAGTTATTTTGAATACACAAATCACAGGTAACCCATAGCCACTCGATCTGATTCCAGATCCCTCAACTACTATGGGTAATTCCCAAACTGGTATAAACCCTACCCACTCTGAGCCCACTCCCATCCCGGTAACGGCGAGTCTTGTCAATCTTGACAAGGTGAAACAACTATTTCAGGAGCTTGTGAGCTCAAACTCACTTACTGGGGTGGACTTCAATTTGACTTCAGGCTTATCTCAGGTTAGGGTTCCCATAACAACTTTTACCTCCACAGATGGTCACCCACACTGCCATTCTGATGGTCACTTAACCAGTACAGAGTCTATAATGGGAGAGCATGTTATGGGATTTAGACCAGTGGAGGGTCTCTATGTTCCCAACTTTCTTAACTCCGCTCACTCAAAGCCCTCAAGTGGCTCTGTAGGTCTTTCCACTGGGCCTGAACCATCCCAAAATAGGAATTCTCCCAGAGTACTTATGATTACTGTCTCAGATTGCTTTTTCTTACAAGAAATCTGGTTACTCTCTTCTCCCGTTATTGATGGATTTGATATTAATTCCAAAAATGCTAAACCTAGTTTAGGAGGGAGGGCCTCTGGGGGTTTTCTCATTGGATTCAGGGCTTCTCTTGGTTTCAGGAATAAGGTTCTCGTGGATACACCATTTGGTGTTTTAGCTATGGAGGCCTCCTCCCTTGACCAACTGGTTAATCTCCTCTTGATTAATGTATACTGCCCTTGAGCCTTTTTTAGAATGCTTAACGGATATGGTACTTTCATGGAGATCCCTACATCTCAGGGGAAAATTGATCTTGGCTGGTGATTTTAACTCTCACTGTTCCATTTCGTCTGAGGCCAACTAGGACGACATGGGTTTGGCTTTGGAGGATGACAATCGGCAAGGCCAGAAATATGTTTGGGGTAGACTTTGGAATCTCGCTTTGGACTCGGTAGGCCTAACTTGCCTTAACGTGTCTTTTGACGCTACTCTCCCACTCTGCCCGACATGGCATAGAGGTCTTTCATCGTCTACCATTGACTATGTCTATGTAGATCATTCTCTGTCCCTTCTCTCCTCTGAGGTCAAGGTCTCCTTTAACCCATGGAGTGACCATGGGACAAGGGACAGGGGTACGTTGGTCTCCTGACAATATTAATCTGCTTAACTATAAATTGATTTACTCACTCAATCACACTTCTCTCTCCTGGAAACACGCAGTATTCAATACCTTATACTTTGATAGCTTTCTTAATGCTCTTCACAGCAACATCTCTGGTTCACTAAGGGAGGGTATTCCTAAGAAATCCCATGCCCATAGGTTCGATCAGGAGTTGGCCAGTGAAAAGGCCCACACTCGAAAACTTATTAGAGAGGTCCATCTCCTTGATATTGAATGGGATAACAAAAAAACAAAAATTAGAGCTTTCTGACAAAAATATAAAAATTATTGCAAATCCAGAAATTCTAGTCTGTTACAAAATGACACAGAGTTTATGCTTAGAGTCCTTGTCAAAAGAGATCTTAGGGCTTTTTGGGTTATTTTTTCTGGCCAGGATGATGTGGCGGTGGCCGACCAGTTGAATTCTATTCCTGAGGCCAAATGGGTCGTGCATTACACCAAACTCTTTGATATGGGGGGAGAGGGCCCAGAGCTCTGCAAAAAGAGGGAGTATGCTCTTAATGATACTTGGAAGCCTGACATTGACTATGAGACAATACTAGGCTTTATTGTCAAAGCTAAGAAACAAAGGGCCTCCGGCCCTAATGGCTTAACAAATAACACATTTAAAGCGGAACCTGAAATTTGGCCTAAACTCCTTTGTCTCCTATTCCAAGATGTAGTTAACTCTGGTAATGTCCCATCTAGCTGGCAGACCACACAAATTGTCCCAATTTTTAAGAGAGGTCTACGGACATTGGTCAAGAATTATAGAGCAATCTCTCTCATTGATGCGGACTGCAAGCTTTTCGCTGCTATGCTCCTCTCGCACCTTAATGTTTGGATTAAGGAAAATAATATTCTCCCAAAGCAACAAACAGGCTTCAGGGTTGGACTCTAAACTAATCTTCATGGATGGATTTATTCTAACTGCCCTTCAAAGTTCAACACTGGGAAATTATGGTGGCTCTCTCTATGTGGCTTCAATCGACCTATCAAATGCTTTTGATTTAGTAATTAGGTCAAGACTCTGGGAAAAGCTAACTAAATTGGGGTTTCCGGCAGGTCTACTCACTTTAATTATGGCAATGTATGAGAATTCGGGGGTCCATATTAGGATTGATCTTAAAGGTACCCTCTCTAGGAGGATAAGGACTCGTATTGGGGTTAGACAAGGCTGCTTGTTAGCTCCATGCCTTTTTATCCTCTACTTGGCAGACGTAGGGGAATTCCTTGAAAGTACAGGCATGATAAATGCAAAATTGGGGGATCTCAGGCTCTCATGTCTGGCTTACGACGACGATTTTCTTCTTTTTCATCACACCAAAGTCGGCTTACCGAGGCTTATCTGTAAATTTGAAGAATATGCCTTAATTAATGGGTTAAAAATTAACCCAAGTAAAACTCGAACACACAAAATTGTCTATTTGGGATTCCTCATTCTGGCCCAACCATCGGCCATTGAATTAAGACGTTCCCTCAGACACAAAATACTTCTGCTTATTTCTCAATCTATTAAGCTGAATAGCAAATACGACATGTTCTCCTTCAAACCTGTAGTGGATTTCTTCAAGGGAAAGGTGATTCCAAAACTAATATACGGAATGGAACTGCATTATCTTGTTCTTTTGACCTTCTGGGACACCCTTGAGGGTACCTATTGGAGAAAAGCTATGAAGCTGCCTAATTGTGTTCCAATAGTTGCCATAAGGTACGAATTAGGTTTAGTCTCTCTGCGAGCTAGAATTCGATGTAGAGTTCTGACACTTTTCTCTGCTTTGCTCCCTCCGAAACAGGATACCCTTTATGTTGATGTTGGTAAGATGCTTTTCTCGCGGGGATCACCAGACCGAAACTTATATCTTTCGAGATTTAGTGACCTCTGCGATAAGATTCTATCAGATCTTTCCACTGACAGGGATACCCTGCTAACTAACCCCAACAAAGGGGCTCATTACGACTCAGGCGGTAAGGGGTTTACGGCGGCGTAAACAGCGCCGACCCTTACCGCCTGATTCCGAGGTCCCTTAGCGCCATGGAGGTTTTAACACCAAAATCCATGGCGCTAAGGGACCTTGATGTTAATTACGCCACCGTAATTTACGGTGGCGTAATTAACGCCTTCCCCACTCCCATTATGCCCTATGGGGCAAAAATGGGAATAGGGAAGGGTAAATGGGGATTGGGGACTTACCGCCCCGCCAACCACAGAATGGGGCGGTAAGTCCGCCAACCACCATGGTGGTAAAGGTACGACCCAGGCGGTAACTTACCGCCTGGTCGTAATGAGGCCCAAAGTCAAAGAATGTCTTTTCACTAGCAATTGGAGTAATACAAAAAGAGGCTGCCTGTCTTTTATCTTGACTCAATTTCCTAACCACTATTATCGTTCATTTCTTCTCAAACTCAGATGGAATCTCCTACCTACTAAAGAAGTTCTTTATAGAAGTAAGGAGATTAGTGATTTGGACCTTTTATGTCGATTTTGTCATACCCCCGGGGTAATTGAATCTACACGCCATCTTTTGTTAGAATGTACTGCTCTGAAAAATCTTAGAGATATCTATTTAGGCAGATTCAACACCCTGGGTCTATTGGGGGCAGAGAATGTTATTTGGTCCCAGTCTCTTTCAATTTCTAAAATTAAAGACCGGCTCGCTGTGGCGGGTTTTATTAAGTCTCTTGATCTGTATCCCCCTCCCATTTGATTAATTTGTTTGATGAATTCTATCTTTATATTCTATCAATTCTATCATGTATGCATACAAACTCTGGAATTTTAATTGATACTGCTGCTAAATTCGTTTTTTTATGTAAAGGGATTTTTTTACTTTTAACTATCAAAAATTGTGTCAAAAATGTTAATGTGCACTGAATTTTTTAACTGATTTTTTTATATGTTACTGATAGAAAAAGGATATGTGGATCTTTATGTGTTTTCTTATCATATCGATAATGAAATGAAATCAATGTGCAATTTAACAGTGATGTATGATCCCTTCTTTCTTGTTTTTTTTGTATTTAAGGTTTTGTTTAGTAAAGGTTTCTTTTTGTAAACCATACACAATAAAAAATAAAATAAAAAAAGAGCTGCAGAGGAGTCTTTCCCAATGTATTGGGGCTGGTAGGGCTACAGTCAGAGGAGTCTTTACCAGTATATAGGGGTTTTTAGAGCTGCAGTCAGAGGTGTCTTTCCACGTGTATATGGGTTGTTAGAGCTGCAGTCAGAGGGATCTTTTGCAGTGTATAGGAGCTGTTAGAGCTGCAGAGGTGTCTTTCCCCGTGTATAGGGGCTTTTAGATCTGCAGTCAGAGGGGTTATTTCCCAGTGTATAGGGGCTGTTAGAGCTGCAGTCAGAGGGGTCTTTCATAGTGTATAGGTGCTGTTAGAGGGAACCCATGACAGGGGTCCTAAAACCCCTACCTCACATCCTGCTTACCCAGACTTTCAGACGCCTAAGGAGGGCTTCTGTGTAGAAGCCTGCAAAAAGACGGTGAACAAAGGAACCAAACCTGGTTTGACGCGTGAAGTAAAACACGAGAAAGACATTTTCAAAAAGAAATGGCGAATAAACCCAGCAAGAACCGTATAAAAACGTATATGGTCTTTAGGGTTTAGGTTCGAGGCTACCAAGATAGCCTAAAACAATACCAAGGTTATTTAAGATAACCGCGGTAGAAATAATGGGTAGTTACCACTGCCCCTAGCCAAGTCTTGATGAAAAGGGAGTGAAACAAGGCTCCAAGAGAAACAGACAAAAAGGGATAAGTATTAACCCTTTCCAGTACTCTATGTAAGATAGGGTGTACTGGGTCTGTGGATTTTAAAAGACTAATAAAGTTAATGGCAACTTTACATGTTCTGGGAGACAGTAGTCAGTCCCAGAAAATCGAATCAGAGTTGGGAAGTCCAAAAGACAACCCTGTGTCACTGCACTGAAGTTGCTTTATAACACACAATAAAAAGACGGTGCCTATGGAGTAGGTGAGGCTCCACAGTCTATGAACACAAAAATGTTAAACACACTCAGCAAAACACATGTAAGAGTGGGTAAAAAAGGCTCATACTTTTACCAGGTGAAAAAAATAAATCCTAGTAATCCAACAAATCTGCTGAGGGACTCAGTAGGTAAGAGAAATTAGCCATTCTTGGGAATTCTCCCTAACAGCGGGGCAGCAACTTCGCTCCTGGCTGTGTTTGTCGATGAGTGGACGTCTTGCGAAGATGAGGCGTGCGGGGCGTCTCAGCATCAATAGTCCGTGACCGCAAAGAGTCTATAAAGAACTTTGACCCAGCAAGGGCACTGGGTTGTCTGCTTCTCTGCGGTCTACAGGTGACGGGAAACCCACCAGTGGTTTCTCCTCAGCGCAACAGCGGCCTTGATTTTCTTCCGATGGGACGAAGCAGTTTCTCCTCAGCACGACAGCGGCCTCGCCTTTCTCTGACGGGACAAAGCGGTCGACGGGGCGGGCGAGAGATTCCTTGGATTCAAAGTGTCTTAATTAGGTGGAGCGTTGTAGGTCCGGTCATCGGCGGCACAGCGTCAATTGGGTCCATCCTGGGAAACATGGCTTTGATGGCCTCCAGCGGTTATAGCAAACCTGCGAACCCTGGTTGACGACAGTGGGCGGAATGTCTGGTGCTTCTCTGCATTCTCCTCTGCAGTCCCCGTCTCCGGTCAGCAGCCTTTTGAGGCTCTGACTTCCTGTTGAGACTGATTTTCTATACTCTTGCCTGGTGGACAGATGTATAGAAGACTAACCTATATTGTGACAGGGACAACTCTGGGAAGCTGTAGCCAAACCCGTTTAAGGTAGCAGTGACAGGCGGTCTAGGCTTAGTTCTTCAGAGGGGTGAGAGTGTAAAGGGTCCACAATGAGGTCACACAATGGGAGTCACAAATTGCACTTAGAGAGGATGTATAAAAATACAGTTATTTAATTATGCCAAAACACACTATAAGAAAATGAATACAAGCAGGTAGGCTTATCAACCAATACCATCAAAGCAAAATACATATGTACAGTAACAGGTTCAAGTGCATAATACAAATCAAAATACTCCTGCAAGGGAATGAATAGGTGAGTATCACACACAAAACATCCACAGGGATGACCCCTAACTAATATTGTCCAACCCTAAATTGTCTAGGGCCTTGTGCCCTATTGTTCAGGATGCAATTACACAGAACGTAGGATGCAGGAAAAAAATGTAGGTAGGGTCTCTGTCTCCAGTGATGGATTCTTAGAGTCAGGGTTTCAATGTAGACAAGTGTCCAAAATTACCCCCAACAGTCAGAAGTCTTGCCAAGTCAAGTAATGGCAAAGCCAATAGTGTTAGAATAAAGGTTATTATAAGTCCATTAACTTATAATGGGAGTGTAGGGGTATGTTAAAAGCTCAGTAACTTACCCCCTCACTCTGAATCTATCCAAGTCTTTCCAGAACAAAGGAAGGGTGTCCTGGCTTGCTTTTCCCACTGAAATCTGTGTTCCTCGATTTTCACGGGTTGCAGGTTCGAGTGATTCTCCCGTTAGGATCCTTTGCTGGTCCAAGGACTCTTGATGAAGAAATGCAAAAACAAACAATGCAGCACACTTCTTGAGACTGGAGGTGTGTCAGAAAAGCAGGTTCCGGATGGTCCATGCTGCGTACAGTGATGCAACAGGACTCAGTAGCCACAGTCAGACTTTTCAGTCTTTCTCGGGTCCCCTTGGAGCTAGGACGCCGACATTTCGCAGGGGGTGTCATTGTAGTGGCAGCTGAGGGTGTGCCAGGTTTCAGGTAGAAACTCAGAACGGCGATGAAGATAATCCAGTAGCCCAAAAACAAAGCCACAGGACAATTCCCGAGCACCTCCGAAGGCGGTTTTTGTACTGGCCTCTAAATAGGCTTCGGGAATGGATGGTCCCTCCACTCCTGGGGGTGTAGCTCCTTTGCAGGCCTGCTGAAGATCATGAGACAGAAAGGGCTCCACCGGGACTGTAGCAGAGGTTGGTTGCCAGGCCTCCTTCAGACAGGTTACAGGTTTCTTTGCGGGTCTTCTCAGCTGGACAGATTCTTGGCTCCTTCAGGTTCTTCCAGGATCTCTGAGAAATGCATGCAGGGGCCATCTTCTTATCCTGAGTGCCCGGTAGGAGTCGTAACTCCCACTAGCCAATGGTATAACCAGCCCACACACACACCCCACAGTGGTCCAATCAGGACCACTGGCAGGAACACTCATGCATACCACTCAGAGACACAGGATGTGTTTTAGGGTCAGACTGACCCAGCCCACATCCTGCCTGAAACACACAAATCCCTCCAGTGGCCTGCAAAAGGCTGCTGCTTTCCTGGGCACTGGAAGCCCTTATAAGGATCTTCCTGACCTCTGAGGCCAGGAAGAAGGCTAAACAACAAGATGCAAAAAGAATGGGCAAAAAACCTTGTGGCACGGCCATGTTTGACAAGTAGCCACAGTAAGTAGCCAAACGCGGTAAACGCGGTTAAGCTAAAGCGAAATTCCCCAAAAATTGGGGAAAAGTCACTGCTGCCACCAGCCCATCTTTTAAGCACCTCTACAGTAACCAAAAAATCATTTGAGTGTTAGTCTAGGGCAAAACAAAAATGCACCCCATTGCACTGCAGTGTAAACTGCTTTGTGTAATGATAAAAAGTTACCACATGTGATACAAAAGTAACCACAAGTACCAACATAGTCACAAGACTAAGGGAAACACTGTTTCCCAGTACTGATAGCATGAAGGACATATCCGTTTCCCCATAACATGTGAGAAAAGAACAGTGCAGTGAAGCTTAAGGCTTCACTACTGCAAAAAAGTACAGGTCAGATTGAAAAATAAAAGTAAAAAGTTTGAGGGTTCCATAAAGAAGTAAAGGTGCAGAAAAGAGAATCTTTCCTAACACTTCCAGGGAGCTTCTGCGAAGGTTAGCGGTGCACAATTGTCCCTCGTAGCTCAGGAAGAGGTCTCCTAACCAGTTCTTGAAGGCACAGCAGCTTTCAGATTGCAACGAAGGGAACAGCGGTGCACCTTCTTCTTCCGGCTCAGCTTCGAGAGTAAGCATCAAGTATCAATTTCAGCTTCTGAATGATTTCTAGCAGTGAGAGGTCCCCAGATATACTGTTCTGTCTCTCATTCACTCTACTGTGTCACACTCAGGCAACCAATCAAACAGAAGGGCATTCATGCAGGCAGGCAGGCAGGCAGGCAGCCAATCAGGCTCACAGTGCATTCAGGCCATTGTCCTCCCTCTCAGACACTCACAACAAGGAATGTGTATTGGGACAAGTACCCAGTCATTCAGCACTACTCACTGCATTCATACCAGTTTCGGGCAGGGCTGTCTGAGTCATTGGCCCTCATTACGACCCTGGCGGAGATCGTGGTGCAATATGCACCATGGAGCACGGCGGAAAGCTGCCGATACCGCCATGGGGGTTGGCGGATTTACCGCCCCATTCCGACCTTGGCGGGGCGGTAAATCCCCATTCCCCATTTTACCCTTCCCCATTCCCATTTTTGCCCCATAGGGTATAATGGGAGTGGGGAAGGCGTTAATTACGCCACCGTAAAATACGGTGGCGTAATTAACAACAAGGTCCCGTAGCGCCATGGATTTCTCCGCCCGGAAAAACCAGGCGGAAAACGGCTCCATGGCGCTACGGGAACTCGTAGTAGGGCGGACGGGTCCGCCGCGAATACCGCTGGCGTAAACCCACTCCGCCAGGGTCGTAATGAGGGCCATTGTGTTTCAACCAGAAACCAGACATTCACAACAAGAAGTGCATATTAGTCACACACACCATTCACCCAGTTCCCACTCCAAGGGTATAACCACAACATACAGTCACTGGGAAGACTCCAGCCAGTCTAGCCTGAACTTCCCCACAATACCTTATATGGAACTTGCACCCAACAGCCAGTCAGGGGTAGGGACAGACTCAGGGCTTCCCAGGTCTTTGGGAAAACAAGGTAACAGGCAATAGAAAGCAAGAGGCCACAGGGGCCATCTTGTCTCCTATCGGGAATCAACTGATTCCAATGGCAGGGCTGGGGTATCCCCAAAATGGAGGATACTCAGAGCACCTGTCAAATTCATCATGGAGCTGCCACCAGTCCATACCCTGCTCTGTGGGCCACACACAGCTGCCCAAAAACATACACTAGGGGCACAGGGTTGTACCCCCACCCCTGGATGCCATAATAGTATCCCAGGGGTCTGTTCACCAAATCAAAAAGAGGAAGAGCTGCACTGCCAGGTGTCCCACATGGACACCTGTGCAGAAAATATCACAGAACACATGAAAAAGGACTACAGGACAAGGGCAGTGAGGCCCTGTCTCTCAAATGCATTGCCAGCATCACAGTCACCTACTCCAAAGGCAATACATCTGCCCCAGGAAGAAGGACAACATCCAGGCCTGCATCCCTGGAGCCACTAACAACACGGCTAAATGCTTCCAAATCAGCAAGGAACTAGCCAATCTTTCTGCAGTCTGTACCTCGCCCCTTCCTTCTCAGGACCTCTGTACTGCACTGGCCACCAACTGGCCACCCATTTCACCTCTAAAACTCAGGCCATTCTGAAATCCCTCTCATCTTCCTCCTACTCTTCTCCTACCCTTGTCCCTCTGCCTCCCTTGGCTTCTCTTCCACCCCACCCACTCTCTCCTCCTTCTCTCCTATCACAACTGATGAGGTCTCTAGAGTAGTCTGCTCTATGAGGGTCTCATCCAAATAGGTGACTCCCTGTTCTTCCAGAAATATTAAGGACAACATCTCCTCCCTCACTCCGGCTCTTGCTGACTTCTGCAACCACTCTGTAGCCTCTGGCTGTTTCCCTTCCTCTCTCAAGCACTCCCTTCTGAACCCCCACCTAAAAAGCCTTCAGCCAACCCCTCATATCTGGCCAACTACTGCCCTATTTCTTCTACACCCTTCCTTGGGAAACTCCTCGAGAAGTTGGTCTTCCCCCAACTGACCAAACACACTGAGCTCTTTGGTTGTTTACACGACCATCAATCTTGAGCCCGAGCATTTAGAGGCATGGAAACGGCTCTCATGAACACCCGTGAAGAAATGCTTGCAAACCTTGATCCTAACTCTCCTGCTATTCTCCTTGATTTCTCTTCTGCCGTTGACACGGTTAAACACTCTATCCTTATAAAGTGGCTCCAAGATACCCTTGGTATCTCAGACCAAGCACTGGATTGGTTGACCTCCTTTCTCACTGACCACGCCTTCCAGGTGCTCCTGAGTTCCTTCTCCTCCCCCATCACTCTCTCTACATGTGTTGTTCCCCAGGGCTCTATACTCTTGCCTTGGCTTTTAAATATCTAACGTGCACCCCTTGCTCATCTGATCTCTGCCTTCTCTCCTCATTTGCAACTGACAAACTCGGTCCTCATGGAGGCTATAAGGAATGAACTGGGCTTGCTGCCGTTGGGATTGTTGATGGAATGGAAGGTGCTTCAGACCTATGCTCTGGTTATGCAACCCCCGGGGGCTTCTATCTACATTAAGTTGAGCCAAGAATTGGACAACGGTACTGATCTGTAATCCCAATAAGGTGAAATTAAAGCACACAATAAATAAATAAATACAATGTCCAGTGTTACTCAGATGACTCTCAACTCTACTTCACGCTCCCCTCTTCCTCCTCCTCTTCCTCCTGTATCACCCCTGACTGCCTGTCTGCTATTCAAACTTGGTGCACCTCCAATGATATTTGTCTTAATGCCAGTAAGTCAGAGATGCTTGCTATTGGGACAGCTGTTCTTCGTTTCCCCCCTGCACTCTAGCCGCCCACAATGGGTTCTGCTCTCTGTCTTTCCACTAAAGCCAGAATTCTTGGGGTCATCTTCAACTCCTCTCTCCTTTACTCCTCACATCTTGGACCTTGCCAAGAAGGCCCACTTCCAACTTCACCTCCTTAGAGGAATTCTCCCTTTCCTCACCTTCCAGCAGACGCTCAATGTCTCTAGAGCACTGGTCCCCTGCAGGATGGACACAGCCTCTTCCTCAACTTGCCTCTCTCCTCTTTCCGCCCTCTTCAACTAATCCAGAATAGGGTTGCAAGCCTTATCCTTGACCTCAAGCCCATGGACCACATCTCCCCAGCTCTGTAATTGCTCCACTAGCTCCCGGTTGTTGCAAGGATTAAATTCAAGACCCTTTGCATCATTTACAAGAATGTTTGGGGTCTGGGACCACACTATCTGCAGCTCTCTCTCACTAAAAACTCTCCTCTGCAGAGGAAACACGTCTCCAAGCAGAGGGATGGGGCATATCTCTATCCTCAGCTGGCTCCCTCCTATGGAACAGTCCCCCTCTCTCTCTCCATCTTGAAACAAACAACCTCAAGTTCAGCAAACAACTCAAGACTTTTCTTTTCTCCTGCTCCTTCCATCTCTCCCTCCCGTGCTAACCATCCCCACTGTCACTGAGACTGGTGGCCTGGTACCTCAAGAGCCTAATAGGGTCCTGGCCATCCACCCAGTCAACACCAGCAGCCCACCCCTGCACTGCCCCCTGGGACCACACCTGCCTGATGGGTCGTTTATCTCCGCCCTGCACTTACCTGTTGGGTGTTACACCTCCATCTTCCATCTGGATGTCTCCGCCAATGCACTTACCGGTTGCCTCCCAAACAGGCACCTCTGGCACCCCCCCTACTCAGGCCGGGGAACCTACTAGCACTTATCTCCCCTACACCCTTTTTCTCTTTCACTGCACTTGTATTTTCTGAAGGCCTAGTAGGACCGCTGTTAATTTTTATTATTTATTCTTTGTCATTTCACTGTAATTTGTTTATTCACTTCCTTGTTCCCTTCCCCTCTGCCTTGTGGCGCATTGAAACTCTGTCTTGTTGTATAGGCACCTTATAAATATCCAGTAAATAAAATAAATGAAAAGAAATAAATAAAATGGGCTTCCTGCTAGACCAGCCTCACCATTTACTCACTGGTACATCAGGCACAGAACCACTGAAGGTGGATGGAAAGGAACAGATGCAAGCTCTTGTGCCCATCCTGCGTGCTTACATGTCAGCCACCCACTTCATGCCTGCACAATGTCCTGCTTCTTTGGTTCCAGCCGTTTAACTCCTTGGCTTCCTGCTTGCAAAATCTGTCTTTGGCCAAATATCTCGGGCAGTTTCCGCTTCTGGCTGCCTCATGTCTCACATCCTCTTCCCACCAAGCCCAATGGGGTGCTGGTGTCCCATTGATGGGTATCATGTCCCCATCGCCCCTATAACCCTCAGCTCTCAGTACTGGGAAGCATGCCTTCTCCTAGCCCTGGCTCCTGTAAATCTCTAAGTGCAGGCAAGCGCGCCTTAAACACTCATAAATAGAAACCTCACCAGTCATTGCAATGACCTCTCTGCTAGACCTCTGACCTCCTACATCTCACAATATCTCCCCCGCTGCTTGCCACCTCCTGGGCTAGACGGCTTGGTAGACTTGGTGTTCTAGTTTGGGGTTCTTGTAAGGCTTAGAAGCAGAGCTAGGGATCCTGTTAAGCTTAGTTCTAAGGTTCTCAGTTTAGGGTTCCAGTTAGTGTTGGGGTTCCAGTGGATGCAGGGTCAGAGCTGGTGCTCCACTGGCTCCTGTAACTTTGTCCTGGCACCTGGTTCTCCCCTATACACATGCCCCCTGTGCCCGCCATGCGACAGACCACAGAGCTAAGGTTCTTTGCAGAGCAGGCACGCTGTGTGGGGGCACAGATGGTACAGGCACGCTGCATGGGAGCACACATGGTACAGGCAGGCTGCGTGGGAGCACAGATGGTGTAGTGTGTGGCTCAGTATGTTCTGACGCCCCTGTGAGCCCCCAACCTTGCACAGAGCAACACACACACACTTGCTTGGTTTGGGCTCTCTGGTTTCTCTGACGCGGCCGGGAAGGCCCTGTTTATTTATGCTGAATGCAGCGGAGTGCAACATCAGTCTGCCGCATGCAGATGCCCTTTAAGGGGCAGCATCACACTCCACCTTTTTCATAACAAAACGAAATAAAAAAGGTCAAATACACACCTAAAATAACATCACACTGCACACAAACAAATGACCCCTTTAATCACAACACCCCAGTCCCACAAGTCATTTCCTGTCCATGGGATGGTCCCTCCAGTTCAGGGGTCCAGAAAATAGTCACTCATGTAGGCAGGCTTCCCCCTCCCAAACCTTTGGGGATACCTCCTGCCCACCTCCCGAATTGGGCCCACCTCACCTGAGCTCCCCCGAGACTGGGAGCTTGGTGGATTGGCCGAGCCGCCGCCATCGTCCGGCTCATCATTGACGTCCCTCCACTGCAACCCCTATGACCTGGCTTCTCCAGACTTCTTGAGACTGTTACCATCGAGCCGTGCGCCACCACCACGTCCAGCGGACTAGGTTCCTACGTCAAGGATAACTTCCCCTGAGGGTGTCTGTCCTTTACCAGTACTTGATCGCTTCGGACGAAATTCTGGGAGCGGAATCCTCTTCTGACGTGTTCCTGCTCCATCCTGATACTCCTCTCCCTTTCCACCTGCTCGTTGTCGATGACCGCCGGCTCTCTCTCACACAACTCCAGGATTAGGCCCCTGGGACACAGCTTGAACATTGCTTCTGTCAGGGTCACGCTGGTGGATGTGTGTGGAGTGGCCCGTAACTCCCGCAGGAATTGATATAAAGCCTTCTGCATGCTGTGCCCCTGACCCTGAGCGATGCAGAAGACTTTGTTCAGTGTTCTCATGAACCGCTCTGCTTTACCGTTAGGCCTGGGCCACAGAGGAGTGACTTTGCAGTGATGGACACCATACTCCTCCATTAGCTGGGTGAAACTATCCCCTTGGAAGGGGACAGACCACCATTGTCCGAGCAGAGCACTTGGGGCAGGCCGTGAGTTTCGAAGATCTTTTTCATTGCGATGGCCACTTTCTGAAAGGCCACCAACTCGATAAATGCCACCTCGGGATATCTGGACCACTCATCCACGACCACCAAGAAGTGTGTGTCCCGTCCTGTGAACCCGAAGTCCACATGGACGATTTCCCAGGGCTTGGTACCCCTTGGCATGGTCTCGATGATGGGCTCCCTCCGAGCCGGGGACACTGCTTGCACCACATACAGGCTGCAATGATTGCCAGGTCCGGAAACCGCACCTTCTGATAAAGGCAGGCCTTGGTCGTGGCTGTACCCTGATGCCATGGTGCGCCAGCTCAATTACCCGAGCGACCTTGCACAGGGGGACCACGATCCTGTCACCTCGGACCAGCAGTCCTGACTCTGCAAATGCCAGCTCGTCTTTAACTCTCCATAATTGTTCTACTGCTGGCTTCGCTTCCTGAGTCCTCAGAGCCAGCATCTCGACCACAAACTTCCTGGAACCCTGTTGAAGAGATGCCTTCAGCATGATGAAGCACTCATCCTCAGCTGCCGCATGCTCTAGCTCCTGAATCGGCACTGAGTTAGGAGTAGCGGCTTCCACATCCAGTCTGACATGCTCATCCACTTCCTCCGCACTGATGTTCTGTCCGCCAGGTTCCCGATGGGGGTGCCTTGACAGATAGTTGGCTGCATTGTTGTTGCCCGGCCGATATACAAGGTAGATACCATACTCTAGCTGTGTCAGCATCCACCTCTCAATCCTTGCGGGCGGCTTAGATGAAGACCCCGCCAATATGGCCAGTAGGGGCTTGTGATCCGTGACCACCATCACCGGTCTTCCCAACACATAGAGTTTGAAGTGACGACACCCCCACAGGACTGCCAAGGCCTCTCGTTTAATTTGCAAGAAGCGTTGCTCCGTTTCGGACAGTGCCCTGCTGGCATAAGCGTCTGGCCGGACCTCACCGTTGGCATCCATCTGTGTGAGCACCGCACCAAGTCCAAACGGGCTGGCATCGACCATGATTTCCGATTGTAAGGATGGGTTAAAAAAAAAACATGGTGTCCTCTGCTTACATCTTCAAAGGCGGCTTGCTCCAAGGGTCCCAACTGCCATGCAACAACATTTTTAGTCAAGAGTTTGCAACAGCTCTGAACAAGATGCAAAGTTCTTAATGAACCAGCCACAATATGTGACCATTCCCAAAAAGCTCCTGACCTCTGACACATTCTCAGGGGGTTGTGCATTAGTGATATCCTTTACTTTGTGAGGGTCCGATGACACCCCCGATCCTTGAACACGAAGCCAAATAACTCGATCTTCTTCTTCAGGAATTCACACTTGTCCCTGTGCAGTGTTAGCCTCAGCGATTGGAGTTGCTTGAGTGTCCTGGTCAGCCTGCCCAAGTGCTCTGCCTCAGACCGTGCAAATACCAAGATGTCATCACTTATGTTCAACACACCCTCCAAATCAGCAAGTGCCCTGCAAACAATGTTGTGGTATACTTAGGCCACCGACGATACCCCAAAGCTCAAACGTTTGTAGCGGTACAGGCCGCTGTGGGTGGTAAACGTAGTTATGTATCGTGATTTTAGGTTTAGCACCACCTGGTGGTATCCGCCCTCAAATCAAGTTTGTAAAAGGACCAGGCCCCTTGTAGCTCGGCAATGATGTTGTCTATTCTGGAGGTGAAGTGCCACTCCCTCTTGATGGCTTTGTTTGGGAGACGCATGTCCACACATATCCGCACAGAGTCAGGCTGTTTGGGTTTTCTGGCAATGACGATGGGAGATACCCAGGGAGTTGGGCCCTCCACCTTTTCAATAATATCCAGGGCAACCTGGCTGTCCAGTTCCTTATCGACCAGTCCCCCCAGCTGGAATGGAACCCGGCAGTGCTTCAAAGCAATTGGTTGAATTGACTCATCAATGTAGAGCCTCACCGGATCACTTGCCATGCGACCAATGCCCTCGATCAGCCAACTGAATTTTGCTAGGAGCGCTTGCACGTCTTCCACGAAGACAGAGTAAGCAAAACTCACAATGCCCAGTGCCTTTGCAGCTGAGCAACTCAGCAAGGTGTTGCTGCTGACTGTAGTGACATAGAATCAGGCCCTGATGGACAACCCTCCGTGATCCACGTTAGCCACAAATGCCCTGTCTAGTGGGATAGGCAGCTCATCGCCAAACGTAAAGATACGTGCCTTGGGTGTCTGTAGCTGTAGCGGCTTGTCCATGGCATTATGCAGCTTGTCCATGGCATTATAGTGTCCCAGCGCCATGACATTGACTGAGGCACCTGTGTCGACCAGCAGCGGGACAGCGGACTTGTTCACCTTTAGCAGACACTGTGTGCCTTTGGTTCTTGGGCCGCAGAGTGCTGACACTCGAATTGAAGAAGACGTTCTCCTCCTCTTCCTCGTCCTCCCGAGTGTCCCCATCGTCCCCTTGATCGACTTGGGCAACGTTGGGTGGGCGTAGTTGGCTGAAGAATCCCACTCTAACAGGCCCCCTTGGGACTATTACTGGCATCGGAATTCAGCAAATACCGGCACAGTGATCCACACAATTTTCCTTATGCTGAGCATTCCGCCGGGTGTGGGAAGTCATATCTGCATTTTGTCCAGGAGTCCATCGCCCTTGCTCCCTGATCACATTGATAGCCACTGGGACGTCTCGCCTGTTAGGCAGAATCATGTGCAGTACCCTTTGGGAACACTACACACAATTGAGACTACAAGTGTAAGTACAAATTCACCTTTGGTACAAGCCTGTACTACACAGTAAAGTGGTAGCGATGGCTGAGCAGCCAGACTTATCTCAAGAGTCGGGAGGTTCCTGCACTGCCCAGGGATGAGGCCACAAGCTTGGCTAAACATCGGATTAATGTGTGAGTGTCTTAAAGAACACAAGCTGGTATTCTTCCCACTGACTATCTGGTTTTCAACAGCACTCTGATGAAAATTCGACCAGTATCGGGACGGTGTCCAGGTGTCTTACGAGTTGGTTGTTCTCACCAAACTCAAGGGAAGAAGTTAACCTTGAAGGGCTTCTCTGTCGATGGAGTTTCAGGCAATTCAGACCTGCAGCAGGGCTTCACCGGTCGTCCAGGAGTTGCAGCAGTCCTCTTCCTTCAGCTCATCTTCAGTTCTTTCGTTCCAGTGTTTGACTCTGCTTTACAAGTCCCAGAGACCTGCTTTAAACAGTTTTCAACCATTCATTCCAGCATGGCTGTCACTCACACAGCAGGGTGGATGTCCTTGCTAGACAGTCAGCCAACCAATCACGCCAGAGTGCATTGAGGTCTCCTAGGAGACAGGGAGTTTCGGGCACCTCCCTCACATCTGTCCATCCCCAACACTCAAGCGCCAGAGGAGGGCTTCAGCACAGAATCCCGTCAAAGGCCAATGAACAAAGGGACCAAACCTGGTTTGGCACACAGAGACAAACACAAGAAGGACCTTTCCTAAAAGAAATGTTGAAAAAAGATGACTGGAGTCTGTTTTTACAGATAGGTCTGGGGCGCCATATTGAAAAACATGGCTGACCCGATTTTTAGCTACCGTTGTTAGTGGTCGGGAAAAATCATGGTAGTTTGATCCAAACCACTGCCAGCAGCCATTTAAAGTAGGAAAGGGTAACATTTGACTGTTACATGAATGTTTAGACTCAGGGAAAGCTAGGCAACCCCTCCACACTCTATAGTAATATAGGGTGTGCTGAGTTCATAAATTTGAAAAGACTAGTAAAGTTAATTTTACTTTACATGCTCTGGGAGACGGTAGTCAGTACCAGAGAAGGTATTTAAACCTTGGTAAGTCTGAAAGACATCCCTGTGTCACTGCACTGAAGGTGCTGTGTGACACACAGAAACAGATGATGCCTATGAAGTTGTTTTAAAACTCCAAAAGCAAAGAACACAAAAATAAAACACGCATCAAAATACATGGAAGAGTGGGAAAAAAGGCTCACATTCTTCCCAGGTAAAAAATCAAATCCTAGAAATCCAGCAAAGTTGCTGGGGGTCTCAAAAGGAAAGGGAAATTAGCACATTCTTGAGAATTCTCCCTAACACTCTTCCCCCCCAGACTAAGGGACAGGAGGATTTAATCCACTCGTGGATGAATATCCTTAGTCCAGTCGGTCAAACATCATGGAGAGATCATCAACATTTTGGTGGTGACACCCAGACCTGTGTTCACTGGTAAAATCAAACCCCTGCAGGCTGATTGACCAACTCAGTTATTCAGGGTTTTCCCTTTTCATATGCATCAACCATCTCAAGTGTTGGTGGTCAGTCTGAATCACAAAAGTAGATCCATAAAAGTACGGCCTAAACTTCTTCAGAGCCCACACGATAGCAAAGTACTCTCTTTCGATTCTTGCCCACCTTGTTTCAGGATCCTTCAGCTTGCGGCTGATGAAGCAAACGGGGTGCTCCCTACCTTTCCCATCCAGTTGACTGAGTGCGGCACCTATCCCTACATTTGAAGCATCTGTCTGCACAATGAAAGTTTGGCGGTAATCAGGAGCTCTGAGTACTGGGGCTTGGCAAAGAGCCTTTTTCAGGTTTTCAAAAGCCTGATTGCACTCCTCGTTCCATCTAACCTTTTTAGGGAATTTTGGAGAGGAGATGACATTCAGAGGAGAAGCTATGGTCCCATAGTTCTCTATGAAATTCCTGTAGTACCCATTGAGGCCTAGGAAGGCTCTCGCTTGGGTTTGAGTAGTAGGTGTTGTCCAATTTTGCACAGCTTCAATCTTACTGAGCAAAGGCCTTATTTCTCCACCTCCTACCTCATGTCCAAGATAGACTACCTTACTCTGTCCAATTTGGCATTTACTCGCCTTTATGGTAAGATTGGCTCATCCAAGAGCCTGCAAAACATCTCTCAGGTGGATTACATGTTCTTCCCAGGAATTGCTGAACACTGCGATGTCATCCAAGTATGCCATGCAGAAGTCCTCCATCCCACTCAGAACCTGGTTTACCATCCGTTGAAACGTAGCAGGTGCATTCTTCAATCCAAAAGGCACTACCTTAAACTGGTACAAGCCAACGGGGGTAGAAAATGCAGTTTTCTCCTTGGCATGGTCTGTCAGGGCTATTTGCCAATAGCCTGACGTCAAGTCAAATGTGCTGAGGAACTTGGCGGCGCCAGGTTTATCCACCAACTCACCTGTTCTTGGCAAAGGATGGGCATCAGTCTTGGTGACTGCATTAAGAGCTCTATAATCCACGCAGAATCTAAGCTCTTTAGATCCGGCCGTTGGTACTAACACAACTGGGCTAGACCATGGACTAGTAGAGGGCTCTATTACCCCGAGATCAAGCATCTTGCTGACCTCACTTTTGATGTGGGTTCGTACGTTTTCTGACATTCTGTATCCTCTGCTTTTGACCGGCAGACAGTCACCAGTGAGTATGTCATGCTGGCCCCAAGGGTTCAAGCCTGGTGAAAGCGAGAACAGAGAGGCAAACTGATTTAACTTAGATTTGCACTCTTTTTGTTGCTCGGGTGTCAGATTTGAAGAGAGATTTACTCCTTCAATCTTTTCGTCTAAAGGTAAGCCTCTGAGGAGATCAGGAAGAGCTTCACTCTCTTCTTCTTCCTCGGATGATGCTAGAAGCAACGCTCCTACATCAGGTCGTGAGACATACGCTTTAAGTCGGTTGGTGTGAAAGACTGTCGGAGCCTCCTTGGGATTGCCCAAGTCCACCAGATAGTTAACCTCTCCGAGTTTACCCACAACTCTGAAGGGTCCCATCCACTTATCTTGCAAGGCCCTCTGCCTTGTTGGGATCATAACGAGAACGAGCTGGTCTTGAGCGAACTTAACCATGTTGGCCTTTTGATCATGGTGGCTGGGGGGTGGGGATGGTGGTAGACATGAGTGGGGGCCTGGTGGAGGGTGCCCCTGGATGCTGGGGGGTGGGGGTGGTGGGAGACATGAGTGGTGGCCTGCTGGAGGGTGCCCCTGCACTGCTGGGGGGTGGGGGTGGTGGAAGACATGAGTTGGACATGAGTGGGGGCCTGGTGGGGGCTGCCCATGGTGGCTGGGGGGTGGGGATGGTGGTAGACATGAGTGGGGGCCTGGTGGAGGGTGACCCTGCACTGCGGGTGGTGGGGGTGGTGGGAGACATGAATGGGGGCCTGGTGGAGGGTGCCCCTGCACTGCTGGGGGGTGGGGGTGCAGGGGGACATGAGTGGGTGCCTTGTGGAGGCTGCCCCTGGTGGCTGGGGGTGGGGGTGGTGGAAGACATGAGTGGGGGCCTGGTGGAGGCTGCCCCTGCACTGCTGGGGGGTGGGGGTGGTGGTAGACATGGGTGGGGGCCTGGTGGAGGGTGCCCCACAGTGCTGGGGGTGGGGGTGGTGGGAGACATGAGTGGTGGACTGGTGGAGGGTGCCCCTGGATGCTGAGGGGTGGGGTGGTGGGAGACATGAGTGCGGGCCTGGTGGAGGCTGCCCCTGCACTGCTGGGGGGTGGGGGTGGTGGGAGACATGAGTGGGGGCCTGGTGGAGGCTGCCCTATGACTGCTGGGGGGTGGGGGTGCAAGGGGACATGAGTGGGGGCCTGGTGGAGGGTGGCCCACAGTGCTGGGGGGTGGGGGTGCTGGGGGACATGAGCAGGTGTGCAGGGTAGTCCCCTGTTTTGTGGGCTGCCTGCAGGGGCCGTGGAGGGTGTGCAGGGAACACCTGTGAGGACCCACCCAGCCTAATCGCGTGTGTAACTTCCCGCGCACCCCTGTAATACACGTACCTGGCCAAATCGCGTGTGATAATTCCGGTGCACCCCTGTAATACACGTACCTAGCCAAATCGCGTGTAAAACTTCCCGCGTACCCCTGTAATACACGTACCCAGCCAAATCGCGTGTGATAATTCCCGCGTACCCCTGTAATACACGTACCCTGGCTAATCGCGTGTAAAACTTCACACGTACCCCTCTAATACACGTACCCTGGCCAATCGCGTGTAAAACTTCCCTCGTACCCCTGTAATACACGTACCTTGGCTAATCGTGTGTAAAACTTCCCGCATACCCCTGATATAAACGTTACCCGCTTTGCGTTCCTTGTTTGGCAGCCCTGTAAACTGGTCCAGGGTTAGCGCAGCCCTTTGCAATGATTTAGCGATTTTGATGGCTTTTCCTTGCGCGAGGGCGTTCTTGGGGGCATTACTGGCACTGCTGCAGGGTCGCTGCGATACTCTGCGCCACGGCTGGTTTGGGAGCCTAAAATCCATGAATACGCTGTGCGCGGAAATCGGTTTTAGCGCACGCGCCTGGCGCAGACAATCGCACACGGACACTCTGCGCCAGCCGCTTGCGACACTTTTCTGCGAAATTCTATGAATTACCCTGTAAGTCTACTAGCCACCTGAATTTACCTTTACCCAGTTTTATTTCAAACGCAGGAGATGCAGGTTTCTTCTGATTCTGTACTGGGTTTTTTTTTTAGAAAAATGGGGGCGATCTTTACGTTAATTTTTGGCTCAACACCATTAACCGAGGATAATTTAGACCCTGATTTTTGTTTGACTTTAAGAAAAATGGGTGCTAGTTTGATAACCTTCTTCAAATTTTATGAGGCTGGGACCACTTCCTGCTTGTTCAGAGTCTTGTCTGTTTGAGAGCATCTTGATGTCACACTAGACATGGCCTTGATTTTATTAGAGCCACTTTTCTTTGTGTCTTCAGGGTCAACCTGGAGAGCTCTTTCCTGGTTATTCTTCCTCTTCTCACCCTCCCTTTTTCCCTGTGGGCTGTACACTGAGTCAAGTTCAACAATTTCTTGGTCATCTTCTGCCACCGCTGCATGGGAAGAGCCAACTTTCTTCACAGATGAGTTGGTATCTGGGTTCTTATGTTTTACTTTCAGTTGTTTCTTTGATGTTATTTCCCGTTTTTTACCGGCATATTTTTCTTTTAGTCTTTTCACTCTTCTTGCTTCCCTTTTTTCGATTCTTTTTCCCCCCAAGATTTCAACTTTGGGGGCGAAGTGCAAAGATCTCCTCGCCTTGGTAATCCGGCTGAATACTAGGGTTAATTGGGGACAGTTTTCCCGCTGTAACTTCTTCTTGGAACCCCTCTACCACATTTGCCAGTCTCCAAAACTCTTCCAGAATCGACTCTGACAGCGGTGTGTCATCCATTTGTTGATTAACCACCTCTAATGGCTCCAGCGCTGCCCGCCCCAATTTGTTTTGATTTAGCAACTGGAGTTGGGACAGCAGAGCATGGTTTAGAGATCTATATGTCTCTTCCAATTTGTTTTTGGCTGCCAAAGACCTTGGGGTGCTGAGATGTCCAGCCCTTGTTTGACTGACTCTAGCTGCATCTCATGCAGTTTTGACAGCACCTTTGTATTAATGGCATTACAGCAGCCAACTACTGTTCCGTCAAGAGCAGCCACCTCCTTGGTCGGTTCCATTAGCGAGCCAGATTGAAGTTGCACTTCAGTTTCCAAAAGTTCAAAAATGGAAACTAACGAGTTCAGAACATAGTTAAGTGCGCTCAATGTGTTGTCATTTGACTGGACCCTTTCTTTGGCACTTTCCCCCTGGGGGCCACTTGAGTCTAGGACTGATGGTACTTCTGCTTTTACTTCTTCCTGCGATGGACTAGCAAGCTCTAGCTTAGTATCTAGGCCTGACAGATTGAGATTATTTAGCGTTTGATCACTTGTTTCCAGGTCCAGGGCAGGTCTAGCAGACTCATTAGACCCTTTGTGATTTCTAATGGGGCTTCAGAATGTATCAATCTCTCTCTGTTCATTTCCGATACATACCAACTGTTTCCTTTCTCCAAAATGTTCATCAATCTTTTTTTGAATTTTGGTTGTAGTTATTGTAAATTCAAGACCCTTTTTCCAGTTGTCCGCCAGAGTAGATTCTTCCTCCTGCCCCCCAAAGGTTCTTACTGGCGTAGAAAGGGGGGGCAGGGATGGATCTGCATGCACTTGGCCCTGGAGCTGTTGGGCCCCCACTGCAGGAGACGGGACCTTCCCGTTTACTTCTAAGGTCCCCCTCACAGCATGTACTAGCAGAATGCTAGCCATTTTTGGTTCCTCCCATTCTGGGGCTCTCAGGTCATCCTGGAGCGAATTTCTCCGCAGCTTCATTGTCCTATATGATAATGTTGGATAGCATAAATGAAGGGAGACTCCACAAGACAAGTTGACAAGTTGGAATTGAGACAGATTGAAGGCCATGTGCATAATTGTAATGGGGAAGAAATACCGATGAAAGGTGTCACTGAAGTTAACATCAAGGTCGGGAAACATAGACTGAGGCAAGAGATGGTGGTAATTCCCATTGAGGAAACCCCATTCCAATTAGGAGCAAATAGTCTGTAGGGACTGTCACCCTGCATTGATGGGGTAAATGGGGTACTGTGGTCTTTGGCCGAAAAGCCCTTGAAACCTAAAAAAGTGATGAGCCAGATTAGCAATGCAAAATAATGTCACATCATTGCTAAATCAGAGAGAGCAGTGGAGGTGTATCTTCAGGATCACTGTCATTCTCATGTGCCAGGGTGAAATGCAAGGAGAAAAAGAAAAGCAGTCATTAGAGATTTGCTTGTATCCCAAGAAGAACTGGAACACACAGACAGATGAAAACACATTGTGGTTCTATCTAAGTAATGAAGACTGAGAATGTGATGGTTCAGAGTCAGAGCAGAAAAAGTATATTTCAACAATTGCAGAAATACACATGAAGGAAGTACAGGGCTGGATACCGGTTTATATGGGTGGGCACCCAGAAATAATTGAGGTAGTTTTGACACTAGAACAGGAAAAGAGTTTCATTAATGAGAAAGTATTCAAACAAATGTTTGGCAGTGAAGAAATACCACATTTTAAATAAAAAATCAACAAATATTTGGAATAGATGGTCCTGATTTGGGACAAAGAATTGTGGGGAGAAGCATGTTGAAAATAACAATAGGGTCCAAAAACATTCATCACAACATATGGATTGAGAATGGAACCAAGACCAAGTTCATTTGGGAAATGACATCATGCAGATCATGAGTATGGTGTTAGATTTCTTGGATCAAACGTTTTGATCCAGACTGGGTGGGGCAGCACCTGAATTTGAGTATCGAAGGCAAGCATATAATTGTGCACAAATACTGCCATATGCAGTTGAGCTTCAAATAAAGAAGGATGTTACCATTCCTGTATTCACAAGGCAATTCACAATGGCATTGAAGTACAGGAATGGACAGAAAATGAAGGAGCACAATGCATTTGTGTGTTTCAATGGATCCATGAGACGGCAGGGGCTAGAATGTGAATACACACCTTTAGTGGAAGTTGGGGATGGCCCCATTCTATTACTGGTGAATAACAAAGGTTGTCAGGACATTTACTTAGAAGAAGGTACAGCATTAAGAATGGCAATGCAAGAATCATACTATACTGTAGATCTAAACAACCCAGTCATTGGGAATATTCCCGACAACTATGTCACCTCACAGGGTGAATTGCCTGAGACTTTAGATTCTAATCCAAAGCGAATTTTCAGAATTCAGTCAGTGCATTGCTAAGTTTTTTTTTAAAGAGAACAGGGTTTAGATATCGCAAACTCTGATTGTGAAAAAGAAAACCAGGGGCTGCATTTTTTGAACATTGAAAGGCTTTCCTCGTGAGTGAGAGCTAAGCAACTAGTCCAGCCAAGCTGTTTGAATGTAAAGGCATCTCGCCAACACATACTGGGCTTTAGAAGGTCCTGGGAGCAGGGTCTGTTGTCTGTGTGCTGAGCCACGGACAGGACAGCGCAAGCTGAGATCCAAAGCCAGAAAGTGGGGGCTGTCAAAGTGAGGGCGGTGACTGGTGCTGAGACAGGCCGAGCTGCAGACAAGCCAGAGGAGCCGGGGTCGTGAATGTCTCAAGTAAAGTTGAAGTGAGCATCAATAGGGATTACAAAATAATTTGAATTGGAATTTCTTGCAAGAGAATATTGATTTTTTTATTTTTTTATTTTTTATTGGTTTGAAAATCAAACCTTTAAAATGTTTTCACAACGATTCCACATTCATACTATTACAATTACCACGGTTTTACTTAAAAATGCCCCTGTAGCCTTCGTCCGTTTCTCCGTCTTTTCTCCGCCTTAAATGACAAATCGTATTTTCTTACTAATCACAAATCACAAAAATCACACAAATTCATTTTACATTTTTGGCCTCAATTTGTTTAGCGACTCTTCGATTACTGTCAAAAATGAGGTCAGGGGCATGATTAATTTCCGGTCCTTTCCATTCCACATTTTCTGCCACCAATCTTCGGCACTCAATGCTTGATGATTTGAAGCCCATTCTGCCAGATGAATGGATCTTTCGTTTTTTAGAGCCGAACAGAATAAGACGAGGTGTTTCAGGGATTCCACATCTTTACCGCAGATACGACAGATCACATTTAAGTCAGTTTCTCCTGCTTTCAGTTTGATTCGATCCTTCGTTAAGAAGGCATTCAGCCTAAATAGCATATAAAGTCTTCGTGCATTTGGATTTGGGAATAGACTTATGTAGGGTAGCAACGAATTATAACTTCTGGCTTCCGCCGGCGCATCTTTCATCGCACTTGCGGAAAGGCGCTAGTTACTTGTTATCCAATCTGCGCGCCAGATCTTTACTTTGGCACCAACTGGATTGACGCAGAGAGATTGGGCATTGATGTTAATCCCAGACAACAAGTCTTCACCTCGTTTTGTCCATTGCGACCATATGTCGGTATCACCATCGCTTGCATTATGGAAGATCTTAAATTGGAGAATTCCAACTTCGGGTTTAGATTTCCGTAACAACACCAGTTGGTTCCAACAGATCCGTGCGTGTAGTGACACGAGAGCAAGTTCGTATCTTATGCACGATGTAGAAATGCCTATTGGCAGACTCAGTGCTTTTGACCAGAACATGTGTTCTAAAGAGGCCCAATGAGATGGAGGGCAGCCAAAGGCATTTTCTGCACCGTAAGACAAGATGGGGACCACTTTTTGTTCGTAAAAATTCCTCACTGGACGTATGGAGAAGCGGCCATATTTTTTGTGAATTACTAGTGCTTGACATGCCAGCTGCCCGCATTTCCTCTTGGAGTCAATTACCCACGGGTCATCACAAATGCTAGAGTTAAGGATCATTCCCAGATATTTTACGGAGGTCGATGACTCTAGCTTGACCTGATTTAAGCTCAACCGATATTTTAGTCTTTTTTGATTCCGACTAGATCGTAGATTTTCAAACACCAGAATTTCTGTTTTTGACGGGTTGATTTTTAAACGGTTCTTGTCTACGGATTGTTGGACCACGTCCAATTTACGTTGAAGCCCGATCGGTGTACGATCCAGAAGAATAAGGTCGTCGGCATACAATAACCAGCTTACTGGAGCTGAGTTAAGTTTGGGTGAAAAAGCTCTAACAGATTGGATTGCCTCACCTATATCGAAAATAAATAAACTAAAGATTGCTGCTGCTAATGGGCAACCTTGTTTGACTCCTTTATAGGTGTTGATGTTGGGCGATAAAGCACCTTTTTGATCAAGGCGAATGGCGATCGAAGTGTCAGTATGAAGTTCTTTGATCGCTGCAAGAAGATCTTCTAGACACTCCCAGGTTTCCAATTTCTGCCACAGCACTTTGCGATCAATCATATCGAACGCCATCGAGAAATCAACAAAGGCCAGGTAGACTCTTGTGTTTGTCCTCAGAGCTTCCATCTTTAGCAGATTCAAGATCAACAAATTCAATGAGCACCCTACTTGTTTCACAAACCCCGCTTGTCTCTCATCGACTTTTTGCGCAGATTGAGCCCATTTAATCAATTTCTTTTGCAATAATGATGCGTAGATTTTACCTAACACATCGAGCAGTGCCACAGGGCGATAGTTGTTTGGTAACGCTCTGTTCCCCTTCTTGAATATAGGTACTATGATACTAGTTTTCCAGGAAGTCGGCACTCGTTTCTCTAGATTTATTCGTGTAAACAAGTCAGAGCACAAATCCGTCCATTGGTCAGGAAACTGTTTAATCATAAGATTCGTCAGCCCATCAGGCCCCGGTGCTCTTGAATTTTTTGAGTTCATTATGACTTCCCGGATTTCAGCTTTTGAGAAAGTCAGGTTCCACTTTGATAGCGTGGATAATGACTGCCTTTCTGGAGTGCGAGGTTTGTCATATAACATGGTGAAATGCTTGATCCAGTCTTCTTCCGTTACTTGACATGTAACTAACGCATTCTGTGGTGCTTCCAATTCGTTTATTACTCGCCAGAAATCCCCGCTGTTCTTGGATGATAACGTACGTAACATAGCCTCAGCGTCATTTTGATATAAAATAGCTCGGTGGGATTTAATCCAGTTTTTGTAGCGCTGTCTAGTTGCCTTGTTTTTTAGCAATTTTTCTTCTGCTGGACCTTTATTGTTCTTCCTGATTTCTGCTCGCATTGTTCTCTTTCGTAATAACACTGCTAAATCAAAGGAATGATTTCTTTGGAAACTGCGGTTTTTCATTCCATTGATCTTAGATTTGAATTGCATCAAAATCGGAGCGTATTCGATGTCTGTTGGTTGCGATTTGAACTGAGCATAAATCTTAGAGACGTCCTCTAGTCTTAAGCGTAGTCTGTTCGGTTCGACTAAGGTGTTAAATCCCCATTTTAGTCTTTGTGTTGCAAGTTTGTCGAATTTTGTTACCAACATGTCATGGTCACTATTCATCATTTTACAGACATTCAAAGTTTTATTCGTTCCTGAAATTTATCAGAGACAAAAATGTAATCGATAATTGAACGTTGAGGTCCATTTTGCCACGTGGCTTTTGGTGGCGTATCTCCCTGTATGTGACCGTTTAACATCGCCAACCCTCTTATATTCAGTTCTTCCAACCAAGATTGTGCGAGGCGTCTTTTAGCTTCGCTCTGCGGTGTGAAAAAGTCGATGTTTAAGTCACCGCAGAGCATAGTGCCTGAACCACTTGAAGATTCCCGCAAGTTGTCGATTATTACGGAAACTTGATCGATAAAAGAGTGAGTCCCCGCCGCTTGATGATTCCAATAAATATTAATTATATTTAATGTGTCATCTGACGAAGGATTGTCAGTGGGTTTCTTTATCTCGCATACTTGGATGTAGGGCGTGTGATTTGTTGATTTAATTAGGCGGTAACCGGACGATCGTTTGATCAGGGTTAATAACCCAGCTACCGGGCGCCCTTTTTCACCCTTCACGGCTGGATTCAGTGCAACTTCAAAATCAGGTAGCAATGGAGATTCGCGCAACCAAGTTTCTTGCAGGCATATCACCTGTAGGTCGTCAGTCCATGGGGTGTTAAACAGATGTAAAAAGCCACGAGTGTTCCAAGATGCAAACGAACATTCTTGAGCCTGGTTCAGGATTGAACGTTAGCTAATCTTTTTAATATGCAGGGCTGAAGCTAACCAAGACCATTCCTGCGGGGCCTCATTTTCTACCTGGTTATTTGTATTCTGGGCCATCACCCCAGATACCGGAGTTCTGTTTGCTATTGTTATTTTAATTTTCTCCATCGGGGTCATTCTCATTGGCTCACCCTCCTCGAGGAGCTCGTCGTTCAGGTTTATGACTTCCTTATGACAAACATTTCGGAGTTCTTCATTTTGCCTCTGCGGCTGCAGTTTTTCATTTTGCTTCTGCGGCAGCAGTTGAGAGTAATTAGATACCTTTGCATTTCGTACTATAGGACTGGGCCGTTGTATGTCTGTCTGAGGGGCCCGTGCATCTCGGGGACCTTTCAATCTCTGTTCATTGACACCGCTTTCAACGTCCTCCACCTTATATGAATCAAAACCCATCGATAGCAGGTCTTCTTCAGCCTACAAAATTACGTTCGCTATTATGTGGGAATTTAAATGAAGGATCACTAGGTCTGTACGGGTCTCATCTGGAAATTCTACCGTTTGTATGTCCTTTGACTCAAGCGACCGAAGACGGGGAATATGATGTAATAATTTTAATACGTTAGATCTATTCAAAATTAAGTTATCTCCTCTAGATAGACTTTCCAACGTTAGTTTGACTATAATCGATGATTTTTTTCTCACCCATTTTTTCTTGCCTTTGTTCGGCCATAGTATCGCTTCTTTTTGGCAATGGAAGGTGATCGAAGGACATTTCCAGTTGAGGACATCGGAATTCTGTGGCGAAAGTAGAAAGGGAGACACCGCTTCTTTCCATTTGGTTGACTCCATTCGTGCCAATGCGGTTGATTTTGCTGGGCACGAACGTGTTCTGCGGTTTATTCATACGCTGACCTTCCCGTCTCTCTTGAAGTGTTTTAAAGACCGGACTCCTGGGTACACTGGCCCTTACTCCATCTCCAATTGTGTTGGGAATAATCTCGCATCGCCTCAGTTTGGAGAGGTCAATTGGACACGACAGTGGGTTATTGCTCGCAGGAACAACGCAACTTTTGTGCGGAATTTGAGTATCATTCTGTCGACGAGGAGCATCACATTTTGGAGCAATCGTTAAGCCAGTGATACTTTCTTTCTGTGAGACTTCAATGCCGGGCTGCTCGCTTGGATCAGTCTCCTCATATATGGAAAGATCCAATAACTCAATCTGGATTGAGTGGTCCTCTTGGCATGATAAGCTTTAAATTGTACCAGGTTCCTTTACCGTTTCGATTGAGCATACGGGTACCTTCTCGTTAATCGTACACGGCTAATTTCAAGCTTGAGGTAATAGCCTTATCCACCAGTTGGAACATGTTTAGGTTACGTAGGAATTTGCGAGCACCCTTTTGTTGCCCTTTTTTCCGTGCCGGCAAATTCTTCTGTTTTTTCTCCAAACAAGCTTGTGGTTTTTTTGCGGTCACATGAGATTTCAAGTTCGATTCTGCCTCCTGACTCCCAAAAATGGGGAAGAGCGCACCCGGCATCACAACGGACGAAGGTTGAATACGTGGCTCACTGGCTTGTAACCCCTCCGACGCGGGCTGCATGGAACTTGAAGCTTGTTGGGCGTCCAGTAACGCAGGATTCGTACTATTTTTAGATTGTAGAAAAGCAGTGTTAAAGGACATATCGAGGGTATTAGCATCATCTGGCTTATCCCTTGTCGATGCAATGCAGTTGGCTAGGGGCCCAACCAACGGTTCCACTAGGAAACAACCTACATCAAGCAAAGGGGGCAAGGCTGTTTTCTCTTTATCTCCAGAACCTTCTGCTTGACTTTCGGAGTCTTGCCTTTTAGAAGTCGGCTTTTTGGATAACTTGTCACAATTGAATTTCTCCTTTTCCCGGGAGCTTTCCTTTGACTTTGTTGATTGTGTTATTTCACTTCCCGGAATTTGCACTTCCCAAGTTTGTTCACTTTCCGGTTTTCGAAAGAGAGACAAGGCTTCCCTTGCAACTTCTGCAAAGAGTTTTTTATCGATTTTGTCATTTAGTTTGACTTCATTTAAGGACTTTAGTCCCGCTAATATGGTGTGATTTTGTTCCTCATATTTAGATTTTTGGGCGGACTGTAATGACTCCAAGTGCATCACTTTTGAGTTCAGCATGGCTGTTAGGGTCGAAATATCTTTTATATTTTCATTTAGTGATTCGTATAACTTTGTGAAGGGTGTTAAGGAAATCGCCATTGCCGAAGTTAGGGCAATTAAAAGCTCATTTGCTGGTACATGCACACATGGAGCTGGTTGATTCTCCCTGCCTTTTCCTCGTATGTTACGTTTTACGTGTCCATGGCGATTCCTATCCCGTCTAATTTTCGGAAACGGGCGTTCGATAAATGAGGAGTCTTTTGTGGTCGAATCATTCACAGAACCTTCATTATTTGACTCATTTGTGATTTGTAGCTGGGAGTTCTGTCTGGGATTAAGATTTGATCCACCATACATCGGGAGTCTTTTTTGTGAGTCTGCCATTATATTTTGCATAGGCGAGACTGACTCATCTGGGGTTACAGGGTCAAGGACTTTGTGATTCATACTCTTGCCATACTCCCAACTGCGACTATTTAAAGTCGTGATGTTCGGACGACTCCTTTCCTGAGGACTTGCCGGCATTGCAACAAACTTCGGAGTGGATGTGACAGAATGTTTATTTGAGTATCATTTGTTCATTAATATCAGGTTCTTTAACACTGTGGATACCACCTCCAGCGAGTTTCTCCTGTCTGAGGTGGCAGACACCAATTCACCGACCCATAGTTTGTCACCTGATAGAACGTCATCAGTCAAAGCTTGAACAACAGTCGGATTGATTGCGGGAGGGCGTATTGACGAAAGTGTTGGTGTATTCATTTGTAGTTGGTTAGGCTTTATGGGCAATATGCCTTCATGAGTAAGCACCAACACGTCATTACCGCGAAGTGCCTCCGCGACAGAAAGTCTTTCGCCTTCATTGAAGCAGTTCGAACACTTGCTAGGGTCCGCAACAACACGACTGCCGGGACTCGCCTACGCTAGATCAACCAGTCGCTGTGCAGTATCCACAGCCTCCGCTAGGGAGTCACAGTCCCCGACATCCTCTATTTCCTCCTCCGGAGCCATCGAACAGCACCGCCCCCCATCCACGGCGAACTCGCCGGAAGCAACCGCCGGCACCCGCGAGCACACATCCAGGGAGGGGGCGCCTTGCATCAGCTCCACCACTGGACCCCGCGACTCCCGGAGGGACACGCTCATCCCATCGCAGCCTACAAGGGAGGGATCCAATCCCACCGGTAAGTCCCTCGTGGCGTGGTTGCATTTTTCAAGCGAATCACACGTCGGTAGTAGTTCGTGGCTCGACATACGGCGAGTCTTAGATCTTTTCTGAGCCGATTTGGGTGTATGATGTGCAACCTGCGTAATACCCAACGTAACATCAGGGTCTGAGTTGGAATTGGATCCAGGGGACTTCAAATATGACTTTACTTCGGCTGGGCCGATGAACACATTGTCATTGTCATGTGAATGGGGAATGAATTCTCTCGCATGACCAAAATTGTCTGTAGGCGAGTTACATGAAAAATATTGGCTCACCTGCTTCTGACGGCATTTTTTCGCCGGGGGCTCTGGAGGTTCAAGCGGGGCCACACGCTTGAGTTGAGCTCGAGTCCTTAATGTTGTTGAGGCAGCCAGACTTGATGGATCCATCGCCTAACTCACCAAACAGCGTCTCCTCAGCCCTTATGCCTCAGGGCTTAACGCCACAAGGGCGGGGGAGGCGGCCTTTTATGCCTTGAGACCCAGTCAGGTGACTGATGACTGGGTAAAAGTCTAAAAGGCACAGGCACACGCACCTCTCAGGCCACTGTTTAGCTGCTCCTGGGATCTCTCTCCTCTGCTGGTTTCTCTGCTGGATACTGCAGTCACTCGCCACAGCCAAACAGCGTCTCCTCAGCCCTTATGCCTCAGGGCTTAACGCCACAAGGGCGGGGGAGGCGGCCTTTTATGCCTTGAGACCCAGTCAGGTGACTGATGACTGGGTAAAAGTCTAAAAGGCACAGGCACACGCACCTCTCAGGCCACTGTTTAGCTGCTCCTGGGATCTCTCTCCTCTGCTGGTTTCTCTGCTGGATACTGCAGTCACTCGCCACAGCCAAACAGCGTCTCCTCAGCCCTTATGCCTCAATATTGATTTTGCCAGGTCAGATTGACCTAAAGGACAGTTTCCTTTTTTTCATGGAGCCCGGAGAACAAAGAAGCTACTTGGACCAAAATTGATTATGGAATAATGATGCTGTGCTTGAGATTCTATTGCCTCGCACATGAGACGAACCTAAAATATGGCTAAAAGGGCAACAGGTAGGTAATGGGTGAGGACTGGTTCCTAAAGTGCAAGTGCTTTCAAGTGCTTGCCCAGGTGTGTCTTAACATCATTTCCAATCTACTAACATTAAAGAAGAGCGAAGTAACAAAGACTGTTAATCCATGGTACACACAATATCAATGAGTGCAGTGTAGGTTTTTTTAGGACCCAAAGAAAACTGTCAGTGTGAAATTCCATTTTTGGATTTCTTTTCTGTAATAACGTGCATGGTGGAATGTATTGATTTGCTTTGATCTTAGCAGAGGACTGGGGGGTAAATGGGAACTGAAGGTAGATCTCTTACATAACCAAGGTAACAGATGGTTGTTTGAGGATGTGCGGATCTACAAATAGCATTCATTTTCATTCCAATGCAAACTGGTTTGCCTGTTTCTTGCATATGTTCAATGAAAATGTAACATAGATGTTTTTATTCTGCCTGTTTTTTTTATCTCTTATGAATGAGTATACTGGTGCCTGAGGGCATATTTATGACAGCTTGTGTGGTAGTCTGGTATTGTGTGGCCCATTCAATTTACAGTGTATACGGTTGAAAACCTGCTGTGCCTGGTGCAGCATAAGGCCCACTGAGGCATAGCCACAGGGACCTGTAATAAAAGTGTAGTCACAAAGAGGTGGCAGTAAACATATTTTTCTTACACATTGTATTAGCACAAACCAGTTTCAAGGGGCTAGCATACCAACATACATAACATTTCCAATCAGTAGGACAGAGACTGGAATGCGAATTTACTATGCACAACGATACAGAAGATTCTCCTTGTAGACATCCCTAGCCCTGAAGCTCAAGGCGCACGTAAAAGCAATCAGTATTGTTTAAGATGAAATGTAAAGACCTGTATCCACAGACAACATCCTTAAGTGTGAAGCAATCTACTCCCATCCCGGTGGCGGGTTGGTTGGCCATCTGTAAAACAGCTCTGCCAGTGATACATCTAAGCAACCGTGTAGGCTCATACTTCTGCGTCACGATGGAAAGATATTTAGGCACAGAAACATCAATTATTTTCCAAATCTGCATAAGGACACAAGCTTGGATTTGATCTCCAGTTGGTAGCCAGCCTTGTGTCAGCCTAGCCTGTGAGATATACTCAAATGTTTGCAGGAGTTTGAATAATAATTTCTTGGAGATACAGAGATACCCAATACTGTATTCTGGATTGGACCGCTGCCTGAACTAGTATTTTATGATGGCCCTTGTCCAGCAGGTGATTACACTGATGGATGTTGTACTGATGGAAGTGTGCACTTTTCACGACTGCATTCACCAGTGGGGAAAAATACTATTTTTTGGCAAAAAGAACACCTAGGTTTCTAACTTCCACTATGGGGGCAAGAGATACAGAAAGACTACTAGACAATAGGAAAGGAAGAAGACCCCCACTGGAACAACTACCGAGAAGTAATGGCTGAGTCTTTTCATTGTTTAACCACAGGTGGTATATCTTGCACCCATCACTGTATAACCCCTAGGAATTCCTTCACCATTCTACCTCCATCATTCCTCCTCTGGAAATCCACCAGGATCTGAATCTCATCTGTGTATAGCTGACAGTCAAAACCCATTTGTTCTATAATCTGCACTATATGACAAATGTAGACATTGAAAGAAAAACAGGAGACAGAGCGGAGCCTTGTGGATGACCACAGAATCGACACTACTGGGTGAAAGAAAACTTGTCATCTACATCTTCTGCTCGTGGTCTTACAAAGAGGATCTCCATCAGCCTAGCCCGTTCCAGTGATGTACATCAGAGTCCTAAAACGTTGCTTCTAGATAGTGTGATCTGCCGTCTCAAAAGCGACCAACACGTTGAAAATAATAAGGGATGCTGGATGACTTCGGTCTCTTATTGTTAATAGTTGTTCCTGAATAAACAATGCTATTAAATAGTTAGGCAATTGAAAAGATCCTTCTCCTTCCATGATTTCAATCAGGAAGGAGAAATGTGATGTAGGTCTAAATAAACCTTTTTCAGTAATGGGGAGACTTGGGCTCCTTTCAACGGAGAAGGATATTGCCAATATGAAAAGGGGCATTCATAATATTAGCTGGATCTTCTGTCAGCATTTAGATGCAATCTGTTATAAATCTGGTTGGAAGAGGGTCAAGTGAGGTACAAGAGGCTTTTAGACCCTGTACTTTCTTTAATATGTCAGTGATAGGTAAACAATCAAACACATTAGAGTTAAAAATCTTTGAATCAACACAATAGGGAGTTCTTGGTTTAGCTGCTATAGCTTCATGCAAGTTAACAATCTTAGTCTGAAAAAGATGCTAATTCATCGCACCAAGATAGACTTTATCTACCTGTGTGGTACCATCTCCATAAATGATAAGAACCTCAGAGCTGTTGGGGTGAGCAAATCTGATACTCTGTCAGAGAAGTGCGATTTCATTGCTTGCTCTATTGCCTTTTCATGGTCTAGACAGTGTTGATCATATAGTTGCTTATCTACACATGAAGGAGTTCCAGTTGAAAGACCACTCTGTACAAGCTCCATAGAATACCAGTGTTCATCTAAATGAGCTCTAGTTTCTCGGCCGTAGCTGAATTTGAGGTGCTAAGGAATAAAGAGAGACAGGGAAAATGTGGCTATATGCAGATGACCATCTGACTGTTCTGCAAAACCCCTATGTAAGTATTGATTCCATAATGGACAGGTTTGAAGCTTTCTCGAAGTCTCTGGTTATAAAGTGAACTGGAGCAAATCAAAGATAATGTCACTCCCACTGTGCTGTATGGAACATCTGTTTGACCATTGAGAAATCACGTGGTGTACCTCTAAATTGAAGTGCTTATGAATCTGGATATTCCATGAGGTGAATAATATGAATAGGATGAACTTTGAGATGCTTCTGCTAATAATCGGGTCAGAAATTGAGAGGTGGTCACTCTTGAAACTCCTTATGGGGGAACGTAAACAGTATCAAAATTAATATTTCCCAGGATTACCTATGTCTTCTCCATACTCCTCTTCAACCACTGATGGACTTTTTAAGAATATTGACAATATGATTTGGAAACCACAGACGATGGCACTTCGGAGACTACAGTTACCAATTTACCTTGGGGGTTTGAATGAACCTGATTGCTCAAACTACTCCTTACTGTCGTCTATGAGACATATACATAGATGGCTAGGCCTGATGTTGATATGTGGACACAGACTGACCCAACCAGATATCACAACTAGAACCCAATGTCCTATTGAGAAGTAAATAAAGGAACAAGTTTGAGCAGCACCATCTCACAGAATTCCTTAGAAAGAGTTGGCACGCTATATGCCAGGAATTCGGGACCCTTATGCCTTCTCAGTGCTATTGATGTGGCTGAATTCCAAATTCAAAGTCCAAGGGAAGAGCATATTCTGACCCAACTTTTATCTGGGTGGTATTCGCTATGTTCAAGAACTATTTAGCACCTGAGGCGGGAAGAGCGGCCAATCTGGTTTTGTGGATCGTGGGCCGAAACTGCTGATCTCAGCCCGCTCTCCATGGAACCCACAAGCTGCCTCCCCCACCCATACCACATCTTCACCCCACCTTACATTCCTTAATATTCCAAACCCCCCTCTCCAGCTTGATTCACCTGATTGTGGCGGCAGCGACACCCACTGCCGCCACTGCTTCTCGCCGTCTACCTTTGCCGGCTGCAACGTAAATGGAAGAGGGGCTCCATAACAAGCCTCGCCTTCCATCTCCGTAGTGGCCATTTTGAAACAGTTTTTTCTATTATTGAACGGGATGCCATAAAACCAGATATTGTGCTTGCTGTTAGGCAGAATCCTGTGCAGTGTCCTTAGGGACCACTACACACAATTAAGACTACAGGTGGCAATACAGGTACAAGCCTGTACTACTATGTTAAAGTGGTAGCAGTAGTGGAGAATCATCCATGCTTATCTCAGGAGTATATGAGCAGTAGCAGAGATTACACAAAGGGTCCACAATTACTGTGACTCAAGCAAACACTGACTCAAGGTTGCAGGTAAAAAAAATAAGTACATTTATTTTTAAACCATTTGTTATAACCACAACACCTCTATTAATTCAAAAACCACATGTAAAATACATTACAACCAACCAATTCACTTTGTACCGTATAGCTCAAGGTAAGGACCCTGTGTTTTAATGGACCGGTGTTGCGAAACAAAAGACGTTACTGGAATACACTTGTGATCACATTTTGACAGTAATAACAGTTTGGTCTTACTAAATAAACGCGCATCCGCTGCAAGAAATGTTACTGGGGCAAAACACACCTAGCACCTGAGATACCCAGAGAGAGTTGGGGGCAAAAATCATAGGCAGAATCAGAGAACACTCATGGACAGAAAATCAAGAGTCAATAGGCCAGAGCCAGTGTCAAGTGGAACTGGGTTCCTGTTGTCGAGGATCACACAGTCGGACAGTTCACGATTCAATGTAGCCAGGAGTACTTAGATATTATCAACAGAGGAAGCAAAAGTTATAAGAAGGAGGGAAGACAAGGGCAAGCCTTGGAGATGAAGAAAAAGGGTTCACCCTAATTCCTCAAGCAGAACACAGTACCTTATTCAATGAAGAGGCTGGTGCCACGGCAGTTGTTCCTGGTAGTTTCCTGCAGACCCTCAGTTCCTGGAGCTTCAGGGTGAAGGAGGACGTCTGGAGGGGCTGCGCCACAAATGGATGAAGCCGGCAGCAGCGACGGTGAATAAGAGGTGTGCTCCTTAAAAACAGGAGAGGCTCTTCAGATGGCTATCCGGACCACTACAGCTGTGTGCAGCGATTTCAACCAAGAAGAGGATCCTCTGGCTGTAGAAGGTGAGCTGTTATCCCCACCAGGCTCAAGGGAAGAAGACTCCGGACTGGATCACTGGGATGGGATAGTTGCAGCAGCTGACTTCTTCTCCCCTTCTCTTTGGTTCCTTGTAGTTCCAGTGACGACTCTGACTTCTAGCCCAAGAGACCTGCCTTCTATGCGAAAATCACCCATTCACACAGCCTGGATGTCAATCACGCAGCGGGGTGGTTGTCCAGCCCGGACAACCACCTCAGCCAATCATGGCAAAGTGTGACTTGGGTTTCCTAGGATACCCTGTGCAGGGGGTGACTACATACCTCCGTCACATTCAGCCCACCTAGACACCCAGGTGCCAAGAGGAGGGCTTCTTGGCAGAAGCCTGCCAAAAGACAGTGAACAAAGAAGGCAAACCTGGTTTGCCACGTAAAAGGTAAAACACAAGAAGGACTTTAACATTTTTTTATTATTATTTATTTGTTTTGGTTTTACATGAAAAACCTTTACAAAAAAAACAAGAGGTAAGAAGAAAATCCTGAAGACAAAACAAAAAACAAAGAACCGAAAACAGAAGCCCGAAGAATAAGCTCCGAAGATCACCGAGGATAACCAGGGGCGACCAAGCAGAGACTGGGCGAAGCCAACCTTTAACTTGAATGACTAGCTCATGACTTTTGAACTTAAAAGTATAAAGAATTTTTCCAGAACTGTTACTATTGTAGCCGTGAGCATGATTTCTTGGCATGCAATCAGTCTGTCCCAGAACAGGTCACACATTAAGCTCTACTCTTTAGCCACAAATCCTCCGAGCAATGAAGCTCTTGTCTCCCATGTGCCCTCAAACTCCATTAACAGATGTTTGAGGGATTGGTGGCTCAGAGGATCGCAAAATTTGCAGAGTTTGATGGCTTTGTCGCCCTGGTTTCTTCTGGCCAGTACCTCTCCCGAATGGGCTATGTTAAGTCTTAATCTCAGGAAATCATTTCTTATAGCTCTATCTGGAAATTTTTGGAGGTAGCGAGGAAGAGACTCCAGTTTTGTATCCACTTTCAAAAAAGGTTTGGGGGGTTAAGCTTCCTTACTTCGTCGATGGTGTTGATCCAATCTTTTATTTCCAGAAGCTTTTTTACTTTCTTTGAGTTGCAAATAAGGATTTCTGGTGATGTTTCAAGCTGATCAGAATGTCACCCACTTTCTTTTTCAGACCATTGAGTAGCTTTGATTTTGATTTTTTGAGATGTTCAGTTACTTCAAAGTAGAAAGTAGACTGGCCAGCTGTTATTATTTCACGATAAAGGGAGAGGAGTTTCCAATCGGCTCGGCAACCCAATGAGGTCAAACCTAGCTTGAATCTGAGACTCACTAATGGAGTACACATTGGGAGATTTAGTGATTATTTCCACAGAAGCCCCTCGACTTTGTTCCAGTTGTAATGCCAAAGCAGAGGCTTAGCTTCCAGTCCATACAGAATTACCGGGGTTGCTTTGGCCAGGTAGTATTTGACAAGAAGAAGAAATGAGAATTTGCTAAATTTACTATTCAACTTCTTCATTTGCGAGATGATCTTTGTGGCTTTGTCCACAATAACCCAAGATGCTTTAACAAAAAGAAATGGCGAATAAACCCGACCGGAGCCAAAAGAAAAAGTACTTGGTCAAGTGGGTTTAAGTTCGAGGCTAATATAATAGCCTAAAACAATACCACTTTTATATAGTATAATCGCGGTAGAAAAGTTAGGGTAGATACCACTGCCACCACCCAAGTCTAAATGTTAAAAGATCAAAACAATGCTCTAGGAGGTACAGATAAAAAGGGCTAAGGATTAACCCCTTCCAGTACTCCATGTAAGATGGGGTGTACTGGATCTGTGGTTAACTAAAGTTAATGGCAACTTTGCCCTTTTCTGGGGGACAGTAGTCAGCCCCAGAAATGGAGTCGGGGAACTCTAAAAGACAACCCTGTGTCACTTCACTGAAGGTGCTGGGTAACACACAAACGAAGGGCGCTACTGAAGTGGTGTACTCCAGAGTCCACAATCACAAAAAACAGATGAAATACACATGGTAAAACATGGGTAAGAGTGGGGGAAAAGCTCACACTCTTACCAAGTGAAAACAATAACTCCGAAAATCCAGCAAAGCTGCTGGGGGACTCACTAGGTAAGGGAAATTAGCCATTGAATGAGAATTTTCCCTAACACTTGCCTGTTATGTTATCAGTAGTATTTAATTCATCCATCATTCATTTATATTAGTGACACGTTAGTTATCCATTATATCCACATTGTTATGCCACATTTGAAAGCCACATTTTGTATGCATTTGAAGAGAGAAATAGGCCCTGTCATAGGAAGAGGGCTTGCTTAGACTTGCTTAGACACATGTTGTGATGTATGCACTTAGACACGCATGTATGTGCACTTAGGTATGAACACATTGAGCTCATTATATAGCTCTTGGGTTTGAGAGAATGCTGTTTGACTGGCAGATAGAGTCAGTTGCCTGCTGTAGTCGCTCCATCAGCCTTTCGGGTGGGGACAATGGAAGTGGCCACCCTATCCATGGCCTGAGCCATCATCTCTGATGATGCTGCCTGTTGGGTTGCCATACCGTAAATGGATTGCTCCCATGCGGTATTGCCAGGTGGCGTACGGCCACCACGTCGGCAGGCACCACACCTGTCCTGGGCAAGGCGATCTGCGCCTTGCTGTGCCGGCACTGCCTGAGGCTGCAGGACTGCATTCCCCCTCTGATCTGCTGGCCCAGGAACAGGATCAGATGTCGCGAAGTGTGACCCTGGATCCGTAACCACCAAAGGCATAGCTGCCAACACTGACATCCCCATTGAGGGTTCTGACCCTGGTGCAGGTGGGTGGGACAGAACAGAATCCCTCCCAGGAACACTCACCTGCGACGGCACGTAGGTCTCATCATCCGAATCAACACCTGAGTACAGCTCGGGGGAGGTGCAGCCAGAGACACCCCTTGAGAGCATGACCTGCAGCAGTTGTGGGTTCTCACCCACCACCACACCACGTCCCTCACTGGTGGTCAGTCGGCCCTCGGACCCCTCCTGGGTCTGCACCATCTCCACAACCCCAGCAGTATCAGATGCGTCTTCCCCTGCAAAGACATAAAAGCAAACAAATGGAAACAGGCATTAGCACCATGGCACACAATGAGGGCTGAGAAGCAACATAACCAGTACTTGATTGACACATGTCCCACATGACTAAAACCCTCCCATGCATGCACCCTCACTGCGTATGAAGTGCAGGCAAATGGCACACACTGATGACACCAAGATGGAAGATGAACACATTTTCTGCATGCTGCCTGGCAGTGGCATCACACATTGGCCTGTGATTGCCAGGTGAAACACACATGCCATCACACAGATGGCATGTACCATTGCTATTGAGTGAAGATGGAGAGGAGGGCAGCACCTATTCATTCAGTCCAGTTCCCGCATGTAATTGCTTTTCTAATTCTAACAGGTCAGATTTTTCACCTGGAGCTGCCAGTCTGAAATGGTCCAATTGCACAGGGACATGTGTGTACAAATGATATCCAGGTAACAAAGTCACTCCACTTTACCATAGCCATGTCAGACATGTGACTAGTGGACAGCGACATGCCTAGTGAAAGTGGTGGAATGCAAACAAACTGACTGAATGAACAGTGAAAAATAAGCAACTATGTTGTGGCAAGGTGACACTTCAAGGGCAACTGGTGTGCTGTTGGGCTATATGTCTACTGTTGGCAGAAGGGATACTGCAATGGCCAAATGCTGCTGCGCATAATGTATTGCATGAAGCACATGGGTGACCCAAACGACTCAGGCGTACACACTCTCACCTGGCACACAAACAGAAGCCCTCACACACACACCATGCACATGGATGACACACACATGCATGTGCACTCACCGGACAATGCCTCATAATCAGGCAGATCTCCCACACCTTGGATCTGTTCCTCCGTGACGTAGGTCCCAGCGACTGACTCATGTGGAGTGAGTTCCATGTCTTCTACTGGAGACCCACCTCCAGTCACTAGAGTTGCGGCGTGACTTGAGGCCAGCTTATTCTTTGCCCTGCGCTTTAGGTCATTCCAGCGCTTATAGCAATCATTGGCTGTGCGCCTCACGATTCCAAGGGCACTTACGATGTCCGCAATGGTCTGCCAGTGTGCCTGGCGTTGTGCAGGTGTGGTCTTGGATCCTGCAACAATGACCATCTCGTTATCATGTGCGGACACATACTCGACAAGTGCATTCAGTTCGGCATCCGTGAAGCTGGGCTTCCTCGATGGGCCGGACTGTGTAGCCCTGTCTGGGGCATCAGCCTGTGCCGGACGAGCACTCTTCCTCTTCCGCTTGGAAGGTAGTGGTAATCCTGAGTGTCCTGCGCCGCTCTGGACACTAGGGGCAGGAGCCCTGGTGGACTCTGTATCAGGAGTGTGGGATTGCACACTCAGCATGGGAGTTGGTGCAGGCATTGGCCCAAGTGTAATGGTGTCAGGGGGAATGTCAGCAGGATGGACTAGGACCGACACTGTCCTGGCTGGGTGTGTGAGAGCTGGGGTGGATGGAGCCGCAGCTGCCCCTGCAGCCTCTCCACCCTGCCTACTTGGGGAAGCAGATGACCTTGCTGCCCCTGATCCACGTGGCCTGATGACATCAACGTGCACCAGCGCACGTGTCATAGGCCTGCTGACCTGGAAGTCAGCCATGGAGTCAGCCAGGTCTGGTGCCACAATGGGCTGGTCCAACAAGGGCTGAGCATGGATGGTGTCAGCCACATCAGCCTCAACCAGGAGGGGGGATGGGGGGGATTATGGGTGCCCTTGACTGGTCCTCCACACATGGGGGGACAGGGTCACCCTGCAAGTAACGACCACGTCCCCTACCGGATCCACCACGGCCACCACTTGTGGCTCATCCACCTTTGCCACCCTTACGGATTCCTCGCCTCCCAACCATGGCACTGATGTTAATGTGCGTATGGGAGTGGCTGTAAACTATTGTCCTGGGCAATTGGGGGTCAAAGGGCTTGGGTACCAGATGGTAATTGTACCCTAGTGCTCTAGCAAGGCTGAATGTGACCCCTGGGGAAAGATGATGGGTCACGCAACGCACAGGAAGCCCAAAAAAGGGAGATTCTCAGGGAGAGGATTGGCTTACAACACCTGGCCTTCCTCTCCCTGCGGATGTGGCTATCCTGCACCAGGTTGAGCCTGTCCAGGGTGGGGTGGCGTTGCGTCAACAGGCCCTGCGAGCTGACCTGCAGTCTTTTCATGATGAGTCTGCACGTCTTCTCGCATGGCTCGTTGACCGCGTTGACCCACTGGGACAGCTCACCAGGGCTGGATTCCTCAGTTTCCTGGACCTTGTTCCGACCCCCTTCTCCACAGAACCCCCTATGCCCCAGTCGTCCTCTATGCCATCTTCCCACCCATGTGTCACCTGGGTGCCCTGTGGAGCTGCCTCCGGCCGTGCGGCCAGGCTGGTGGACAACAGATCCCTGCCACAGTCGGGTGTCGGGCATCCAGCAGGGGTGGCCACATCAACGACTGCACCCCAGCTGGAGGAGGATGTGCAGGCACCATCAGACAGGGCACATGGACAGCAGCAGCTGCAGCAGCAGGAGGCAGTAGGTGGAAGCCACGATAGCTCGGGGCCTTCAACATCGGAGGGGCAGGCATCGGCCAGAGGGCAGGAGGACCCTGGACGGGAAGTGTCTTCAGTGTGGCAGCAGCTGGGCCACGCCATAGATGCGGAGCGGCGGCAGGTGGAAGAGGCGCGGCTCACGATGGTCAGGGCGGAGAACTCCATGCGGAGGGCCCTGAGGCGGGTCGAGTGCCTCGAGGCAATCCGCAGGGAGTTGGAGGTGAACATGTCGGCGTCCCTGCGGACCCTCGGGGCCATGGAACAGGACCACCTCCGGGACATAGACGAGGAGTTCGATGATGCCCTGGCCCGGAACACCACTAAGTGAGCTGCTGGACTGGCCCGCCGCCATTGTATATAGTTATTTAGTGATAGTTTTCCTTTGTAGTTTATTTTTATTTGGAGTCGACGGACACAGCTCCACCTTTTGTATATAGTTCCATTTTAGATAGGTTTTTTGGTAGGTTTCATTTCTTCTCTTGGGATGATGGACCCTGAATACTTTGTACATAGTTGGACTTTGGATTTGGATATTTTTTTTTTTTTTTTTTTTTTTTTTTTTTGAACTATTACTCGGTAAAAACTGAGTTTTGTCAAAAATCAGGCCGGCTTTCCTCCTTCGCACTGTAAAATTCGTGTCTCCGGGTTCTATTAGTTCCTACAGAGCCTCCCCCAGGTCTCCTGTGACTAAACAAATGGGTTGATTGATTTGCCCTTTATTACTCTCGGATTGTCTAATCTGGTCAAACGCCATTTCAATTAGTTTTGCTAGGGCTTGTGACCACTTGTTATTTTCACCGGAGATTAATCTATTCCACAGCTCATTCGTATCGAAGATCCATAAATTGTCCTCTAACGAGGGGAGATACTGGTTTCTCTGTGTTTCCATGCTAGTGCATTCCATCACCAGATGTTTCAAGGATTCCATCGCCTCATTTTTCTTGCATAATCTGCACTTTTTCTCATTTCCACCTCCTCTGATGGTTATAATCTCCCTAGTGGGTAGGAGGTTAAGTCTTGCCCTCATGATCGTGATCCTGAGCCTTTTTTCCGGGAACTTCCTGCAGTACTGGAGTGGGACTTTAGCTTTAGTGAAAGTAGGGGGGAGGTGGGCTAGTAATTTGTTGCCCGTTGCTTTTTCGATAGTTGTTATCCAGTCCAGATCCTCCACCTTCTTTTTGATTCTGTCTGGATTTTCTTTTAGCTCTATCTCCGAGCATTCGATCTTTGTCAGATCTTCCTTTCTCCTTTTTACCCATTGATTCAAGGCCATGCACTTCCCTGATTCAATTTCCTCAACCATTGCTGCCATGATAGGTAAAGCCTCGTCCAGGATGATGTTTCTATATAAGCGGAGAGCGCTTTTGTCTACCATTGAGGCGAGGGAGTGTAGACCTAATTCTCTCCTAATGGCTGGCATGGAGGCAGATTTGGGAAGGCCCAAAACTGCCTTCCATATAAGCCCTTCCAGCCTGGGCCAAGTATTGCGAGGGAGGTAAAGGGAGGACTCCGTTCCATATATTAGTGCCGGCACCACTTTGGCTTTATAAAAAGTGATCGCTGGTAGCAAAGAGAATTTACCAAATTTGCGATCAATAGCTCTGGTTTGGGCTGTAAGACATTTTGCTTTCTCCCATATCTGGTTTAAGAGGCTTTTTTCCATTTTGGAATTGTCCAACACAACCCCTAAGTATTTGAAAGAGTTGACAATTTCGATTTTTGTGTTGTCCAGGTAAAAGTTTATGTTGGCAGATCGTTTACTGGTTGTTTTCTCCATCACCATAATTTTCGTTTTGGTCTTGTTGATCGCCAGGTGGTTTTTCTCGATGTAAGTTTCGAGATTACGTAATTTCCTTTGAAGGCCCACTTTGGTCTGGTCGACCAGGATGACATCGTCAGCATATAGTAGACGTGGAATTTCCATTTTCCCGATCTTGGGGGGAAAGACTCGCATTTTCGCTTCCGTATCTTTGTAATCGCCTAAAAAGGCTATAAACAAGGCTGGAGCCAGCGGACATCCTTGCTTAACTCCTCTTTTCACCTGGATTTCTCCTGACAGTGCTCCTTGGTGGTTTAGTTTTACTCTCATAGTGGTGTCCTTATGGAGAGCCATTATTGGTTCCAAGATTGATCCCGGACATTGCCACCCTTGTAACTTTGTCCACAGGGTATTACGGTCGATCATATCAAAGGCTTTGGAGAGATCGATGAAAGCCAAAAATATCTTCGGGGCTCCTTCTTTGACTCTTGCTTTCAGGATATTCAGCACCATGAGGTTGATTGTTGTCGAACCCTTTTTTTGAAATCCGGTTTGAAGTTGATCTCGTGCCGGACTGATTTTCTCCCAGACTCGAAAATGTTCCAAGAGGCGAGTGGCAAATAATTTGCCCAAAATGTCCAGCAAAGCTATAGGCCTATAGCTTGATGGGTCTTGTCTAGGGCCCTTCTTATAGATAGGGACTATGACTGCCTTTATCCAGGAATCTGGTATCATCTTTGTTCTGGCGCACAGTGCGAATATCTTTCCAATCCACTCGGCCCATTCCGCTGGAGCTGCTTTTAAGTCTGCATTGGTTAGCCCATCCGGGCCTGGGGCTCTAGAGGTTTTCAACTTACGTATAGCGATTTCAATGTGTTGGGTCTCCGATAGATCAACCCACGGGATTTCCTGGGTGGGAGTCATTACTTTCTTACTTCCTGGCACTTCATCGAATTCAGTCGTGAAGTAGTCGATCCATCTTTCTTCAGCTACTGCATTTAGCATCTTGGCTGTGTGCCTGCACTTGTCGTCTTTTATAAGTGCCCAAAATTCGCTTTGTTTTTTCGCGGATAGTTTTACTAGCATCTCCTCTGCGTCTCTTTGATATTGGAGCGCTTTATGTTGTCTGAGCCAGTTTTTATATTTTTTTTGCTCCCTGCTCCAGATCTCCCAATCTTCCTTCATACTGGTTTTTTTTGCTAGTCTTCGTGCTCGGCGAACCAGTTTTCTTCTGCTCACCAATTCCTTGTCGTATGTATGAGACGTGCAGATTTTTTTCTTTTTGTTGTTCATTCCCTTTACTTGAAAGGCCAGTAGTAGGGGCAAATAGTTGGGGCGTAGGTTTGGGCTCCTCAACGATTCCTCCTCGCCTATCAGTTCCCAGCCTGTTTTGATTTTCTCAATGTCTTGCTCCTTCAGGCGGAGTCGGGTCTGTTGGAGGTTGACTTCCATCTGCCACTCATACCCGATAGGCATAGACCTGGGCGTCTGCCACTCACATTTCAAGAGATTGTGATCACTGTTGATGGTTTGTAGCACATTGTAGCTTACCAATTCGTCTATAAGCCCATTTGATAAAAAGATATAATCCAGGGTTGCTTTTGAGTTCTTTCGCTCCCACGTCGGTATGTTGATTTGGTTCGGAAAAAGGGCTGCAGCATTTTGGATATTACGTGAGGATAAGATTTTCTTCCATGCCTTCCCTCTTTTGGTTGCGGGGTCCTCAAATCTCTCCAGAGTGGAGGAATCCTCGGGGTCCTTCTGTGGTTCGCGAATCTTGGCATTGAAATCCCCGCAAATAATAAGTTCGATATTTTCGAATTCTGCGTAGAGTTGATCAATTAGCCCACTCATCTTATCGCAGAAGGCTTTGATTGACGACCGCTGGGGATTCCAATAGCAATTTAAAATTGCCATCCTCATTTCAGTGGATTTACGAGATTTTCCCTTCTTATCGCTTTTAGAGATCAGGATTATCAACGTCTCATAGGATTGTATCCATATTGTAGGCTCTGTTAAGCCGGTGCCAGATTTAATGGCCGTAAGGAGCCCCGATGACGGTCTACCCCACAGGCCTTTAACAGCTGGGGCAATCATTACCGAGAATCCATCTAAAGATGGTTCTTTCCTCAGCCAGGTTTCCTGGAGGCAGATGATGTCAAATTGGCTTAGGTCGACGTCGCCTTGAATTGTGAGATGTATGTGGCCTCTAGTATTCCAAGATCCCAAGGAGATCGTTTCATTACTGGGGTGTTCGCTTTGTCCCTCCTTGCCGATGTCGTTGCTGCAAACTACCCCCCCTCGTTGCTATTTCAATTTGTTTTTATTCCACGTTGATGTTATCCATTTCCATGGACCCATTACTTGTTGTTTTTGTTGGTCCATTTTATCTCGTGGAGATGTCGGGTTCATTCTCCTGTCCTCTCTATGTTCTCGCTCATGCTTGCCGAATTCTTCTCTTAAATTCTTTCTGTCTCCATATCGTCTTTCCCTCTGCCCGGTCTGTTCCTGTTTTTCTTTGGTACTGGGGTAACGGGGTGCCCTTCTACTGTCAGTCTCCCCCATGTTAGCGGAGAACTTTAATTCCCTGTCTTGGTAGGGCCTTTGCTTTAGGTGTAACTTGGGGTAACGCTGGTCTCGGTAGAGTTCTTCAGTTCTTGATATATAATGGTGGCGAGGTTTATTGGTCTCCGCTTTCGCATCTACCCTCTCTTGGTTAGGTCTCCTTATCTTTAATTCCGTTAAATGAAAGCCCATCTGTGCCAGTTCTTCATACACCTTATCATCCATGTATTTGATTGCCGCTTCTTTTAGGTGGAGGTACGCTTTTGCCTTATCCTCCCTATGGTACGGTTCCACAAGCACCAAGTCTCTTGTTGTGATATGCTTCAGGGTTTTCACCTTTTTTGTAATTTGCAGAACTGTTGGTCTATTCAGAATTACTGAATTTTTGCCGGACCCTAATTGTTCCAGTTTGTACACTCTTATGTCTTTTCTACCTTCTCTTCCTTGTTTTCGATCGTCTTCGTTTCGGCCATCTTTAGGTGGGCTTTTTTCCCCATCCTTCTTGTCTTTAGCCCCTGGGGTGGTAGGCTGCATCTCTCTGGCTGTGGCTCTCTGCTTGGGAGCCTTGTCAGCTCCTTGTGAAGACCCCGCATTTATCATTTTTTTGGTATCCTCGGGTTTGATATGCCCTTCTTTTTTTCTGTTAGATCTTACAAGCCCGGGTTCCTCACTTCCTATTTCGACCCTTTTGGCTCGGTCTCCCAAACTTTTTTCCGGGGACTCTGCAACCTCCTTTTCTGAATAGGTAGATATATTCATTAGGTCTTTGCAAACTAGGAACTCCTCTAGTGTTTTTGGAGAATTAACCTGCGTACCATTGTGGGGTTCATTATTATGCTCAAGATCCTCCTCTTCCTCCATACTCACGGGTAAAACCGATACCCTCTTTGCAGAATTCTTTGTATCGGCATTGCTTTCAGGGTGTTTCCTCGCTGATTTCGTAGGAATAGGCAACTTGGACCATTGTGGGTCCTCCTTATTCCCTTGGTTCAAAACCAGGACGATGTTTTCTTTTCTCTGTGGTTTTAAAGCCACCTCTTCCCTTATTGCTGTTTTTTGCACCTCTTTGTTCCAATTCTCCATCTGTTCGATCTTTGCTTCCAGGATCTCAATTTTTTTTTCCCAGAGCGATTTCTGGGTTGGTTGGTCCTGCAGAATTCCCGGTCCGGCAGGCCTCTGGGATGGTTTTCCCAATTGGCTAGAGATGGATTCCACTTTTTTTCCAATTATATCTATTTTCGTTGTCCACTGGTTCTGTAGAATGTATTTTTTTTCCTCAGTTGCCAGGAGGCTTGCTTCTAACTTGGTCAGCTTATCCATGGTGTTTGCTAGGATAGCCGAATTATCCTGAACATTCTCCTTAATTGCCTCATATAATTTGCAAAACGGTGCTAGCACAACCGTCATTGCTGACATGATAGCAATCATGTCTGGTTTTTTCTTGGGGGATTCGTTTTGTAGTGCAGCTGCAATCTCACTAAGTCTTCTCTTTTTTGGTGAAGTAGGAATTCTCTCTGATCTTCTCAGTTGGGCTACCGCCTCAAAATTGACACTTTTCTCTATCTCTCCTTGGGCTCTATCAGTGTTTCTACCCATTCTGGGCGAACCACTGTCCATCCCCTTATTGACTGTGTTTAGAGTGGGATGCGCCACTTTCAGTTTCGGTGTAGATTGTTGTTGTCCATTGTTAAGATGGGGTTTGGTCCAGGCCCAGGAGTTCGCATTACTTTTTGTTGATAGGGAGGTTTGACTCGCCGGGCTCTTTCGCCCTGCTGTCTGTTGTTTTTCCTCTTTGTCATCTACCATTATCACAATCTCCTCACTAGGTGATTGTCCTTGTTTAGGTGGGCTTTCTGTTTGCGGATTTTCCAAATTCTCCAAACGGAGATCACTTAGGTCCATTTGTCTGCCTTTCAAGCTTGCATCTTCTTTTGCTTGTTTATATTTTTCTCCTGGATTGCTTATGGGCTCATTGTGTGTTTCTAGGGAGTTCCCATCTGTAGGGATTGCCGTCTCTTCAGGTTCTAGCCCCAGCTCCGTTCTCCTATGTTTTTGACTTGGTTTTGGGTCGGTGACTAGTTCCAGCATCTCTGCATCTGATATTTCTGTATCGACGCTTTGTTTTCTTTTTTTATGACCAGTGAAGAAGGCTCTTAGCGGGCAGGATGTCAATGGGATGGGCCGCCTTTTTAATGTATGGCCTCCTTTGTGGCCATTGGTGAGTTTATGTTCCCCCAATCCCGTTGGATTTCTAGGTCTCATGGTTACTCTCTTCTTTGCTTCTTGTTGGCTCATTGTGACCCGAGACGTAGTTTTAATTCTCTTTTTCTTTGTGCCTCCTGCTCCCGTTTTCAGTTGTTCACCGTCGGTTTCTTTGTTGGAATCGTCGAGATCTCCCTCCATTTGATTTTCCGGCTCGGTAACCTCTCCTTCTGCTTCTGACTCACTCCCAAAATCTATGTCAGCGTCTCTGTCTTCGATGACCCTAACCCTACTTGCGGATTTGGGTCGGATAAGGCTCTCATTTTGGGGAAAGGTCTTCCCATCATCACATATCTCATGTAGCATTACCTTAATTTTTGATGGATTGGGTTGCTGGTCCTGATGGTCCATATTTGGTGTACTCCGGGATCCCAACTTGTCCTCTTCTCCCTTGCGGCTCCTGCTGGCTTCAGCTGTCGAGCGTTGTGGGGAAGTTTCGCTTTGCTCGCTGATAGTCATTATTTCATTTATTTCTACTGATTCCATGTTTACTTTCCCTCCACGTGTGCCTCCGTTTGGTATGGTACAGTTGGACGCGGCGCTTTTCCATGTTTCAAACATGGAGACTAGACCCTGTGAGAGGGCCTGTGAGGTGGGGCATTTGTTGTCTCTGTTTCCCTTTACGGATTGTTCTCCCCTCTCTCTCCAAATTCCCCCTTCCGGACCTACTCCCATTAAGCTCTGCAGCTTCTCGTTCTCTGTTTGGGGCGACCTTACCATGATGCTTGCTCCTGTCCCCTGGTGGGGGATATGTGGGGGCGATTTGTCTGGCTCCTCTAGGTATTCCCTTTCTCTCGGGTGTTGTTCCTCTAGTTGGTTGTCCCCTTGGTTCTCCGATACTAGAATACATCCAGGCACGGGAACCAACTGGGACACCGATGGTTCATCAATGTGATCCTGTTTTGCTAGAGGTGTAGCTTGCTTATCTTGACCCAAGATCTCCACCGGGCCATTATCGGATGTGGCAGTGGCTTTCCCCTGACCCTTGGGAGCTAGGAGCTGCAGAATCAATGGTATTGTTGGCGTTCTCTGAGTTGATCCTGACGAGTATGACTTGCTCCTTTTCCTACCGGGGCTACTCTCCTCTCCACGTCCGTGTTTGGGAGTTTTCCCCTGCAGCCTGTCTTTTCGAGATGATATGTCCTTTCTCAAGGCCTTCGGATCCAGATTAGTTTCTTGGGGGCGTACCTCAGGTTCCATTCGGCTTTGACTCCTCGTCTGCAGCGAGCAGTGGTGGATTAGCTCGCCCCTCGGCCACACAGCTCCGCCAAACAGCTGCCTAACAGCAGACAGGCTTGTCTCCTGTCGGGCTTAGCGCCGCGAGGGTGGATGGGCCGGAGCTTAATGCCGTTCCAAAAGTCACGTGCTGCGTCACGTGTCTCGTGCGGGCCCCGCCTCCTCCAGGAAGTACGGGCACCGGCAGCAGCCTCCTCACGGCTCTGGATCCCTGGTAAGAGGTTGTCTGTAGACTGGAGTGCACTGCGTGCACACTGGTAACTTAGAATATTTATTTTACTATGAATATTTTTTCCCATGGAACAATGGTTTTCTATTTCTTTTTTCCCTTAATTTCCTTTTCATGGACTTGAACTTTGGAAGATATTTTTTTGGATTATCATTTATTGATTTTAATTTGAAAAGGGACAGCCAGCTTAATTTTGTTATTTTTTTACTTGTGTATTTTGGTTAATTTTGATTGCCATTGCTGTTGTTTTTAATACATTATTTGGACTTATTCATTCTTCAATGTGGGGGCGAGGGCAGGAGCCCCCCCAGCACCCCAGCAGAGAAACCACGAGCGAGACCACGAGGATCAACACGGACAGGGCCTGCCTGACCCTGTCCCCACACGCCGCCTGACCCACGTATGCCGGGCGCAGCGCGGGATGAAACCGAGGCTGAGCCTCGTTGAAATCAGCTGTATCCGCCGGCAGGCGGATCACGCCGGCGGCCAGCTACAAGGCCACTCTAAGGCCTGTTGAGAGCCTGTTCACCCCCATTCACTTTTCTTCACCGTGGGGCGAGGGCAGGAGCCCCCCCAGCACCCCAGCAGAGAAACCACGAGCGAGACCACGAGGATCAACACGGACAGGGCCTGCCTGACCCTGTCCCCACACGCCGCCTGACCCACGTATGCCGGGCGCAGCGCGGGATGAAACCGAGGCTGAGCCTCGTTGAAATCAGCTGTATCCGCCGGCAGGCGGATCACGCCGGCGGCCAGCTACAAGGCCACTCTAAGGCCTGTTGAGAGCCTGTTCACCCCCATTCACTTTTCTTCACCGTGGGGCGAGGGCAGGAGCCCCCCCAGCACCCCAGCAGAGAAACCACGAGCGAGACCACGAGGATCAACACGGACAGGGCCTGCCTGACCCTGTCCCCACACGCCGCCTGACCCACGTATGCCGGGCGCAGCGCGGGATGAAACCGAGGCTGAGCCTCGTTGAAATCAGCTGTATCCGCCGGCAGGCGGATCACGCCGGCGGCCAGCTACAAGGCCACTCTAAGGCCTGTTGAGAGCCTGTCAGGAGCCAGGGGCCACAAACTCTGCCCGTGCTGCTCCAGGTGGAGTGCACCATCGAGCCTAGAGCCAGGACCCCTTGCCATCCACCTACAGGGTAAGCATACTGCCCCCTCCTCCACTATCCACTCCCGACCCTCGAGCTAGAGCCCTGACCTAGCACCTTCTAACATTGCTACGCCTAAGGTCCCACATGCACCGTTGTGCTTCTGAACTGCAACAAAATATTTAATGCACAATCCATAGCCAACCAACCATGCTCTTGCCTTACTCTGCAATATGCTGCCATATGACAATAGTACCGTTACCACGGTCGCCCAGAGACCACTGTGATACTGTGTAGTGCCTTATGGTCGCCCAGCGGCCACTGTGATACTGTGTTGTGCCTTATGGTCGTATCTAGACCACGCTATTGTGTTGTGCCCTACGGTCGCATAGTGACCACACTATTGTGTTGTGCCTTAAGGTCGCATAGTGACCACACTACTTTGTTGTGCCCCATGGTCGTATCTAGACCACACTATTGTGTTGTGCCCTATGGTCGTATCTAGACCACACTACTGTGTTGTGCCCTACGGTCGCATAGTGACCACGCTATTGTGTTGTGCCTTATGGTCGTATCTAGACCACACTACTGTGTTGTGCCCTACGGTCGCATAGTGACCACACTACTGTGTTGTGCCTTAAGGTCGCATAGTAACCACACTACTTTGTTGTGCCCCATGGTCGTATCTAGACCACACTATTGTGTTGTGCCCTATGGTCGTATCTAGACCACACTACTGTGTTGTGCCCTACGGTCGCATAGTGACCACGCTATTGTGTTGTGCCTTATGGTCGTATCTAGACCACACTACTGTGTTGTGCCCTACGGTCGCATAGTGACCACGCTATTGTGTTGTGCCTTATGGTCGTATCTAGACCACACTACTGTGTTGTGCCCTACGGTCGCATAGTGACCACACTACTGTGTTGTGCCTTATGGTCGCATAGTGACCACACTACTGTGTTGTGCCTTATGGTCGCATAGTGACCACACTACTGTGTTGTGCCTTATGGTCGCATAGTGACCACACTATTGTGTTGTGCCTTAAGGTCGCACAGTGACCACACTACTTTGTTGTGCCCCATGGTCGTATCTAGACCACACTATTGTGTTGTGCCCTATGGTCGTATCTAGACCACACTACTGTGTTGTGCCCTATGGTCGCATACTGTGCCCTAATTTTGCTGCCCACATTGCATTCTGATTCTAGTTGTGCCATGTTGAACGATACCATCGCCATGCCTCAACAATCCACCAGCTCACCAGCTGCCCCACTGGCATTCCTCTCCAACATTCCTCCCACCTACTTCCTACCATCATTCTTCACTGAAAGCATCCCCACAGCACGTCATCCTCCACCCAGCATAACTTCCTACACTAGACCCATCCACACCAGGAACCAACTCCTAGGTCTCCGTTCTAGATACCCTAGACTCACCCACCAAGCACCTCCCACCACTCTTAACACGACTAACACGCCACCCCCTACAGTCAAAACACCCTTACCTAAACCCACCATGCCGCACCCCATCCCGGCAACACCACTCAACACCACCCCTACCTCGGCCCAACGCACACACAACCTACAGTGTGCCCTCATAAACGCCAGATCCATCCCTGCCCATGCCATTGAAATTCACGAACTCCTAACTAGCTTGGACCTCGACATCCTAGCCATCACCGAGACATGGCTGCACAGCGCTGCAGGGCCAGCCCTCAACCTTACTATCCCACAGGGGTACGCCATTATCCGGCAAGACCGCCTCTCCTCAGTAGGTGGTGGGGTAGCATTCATCCTGAAAGATCACCTCGAGGCCAGACAAATCACCTCCAATCTAGGTGACAACATAGACTCTCTAGCTATAAAAATTGCCCTCTCCCCTAACTCCACCATCACTTTCAACCTAGTCTACCGCCCGCCCGGCCCACTAACAGAGTTCCATGAGAACCTTGTACACCGCCTAACAGAAAACCTAAAACCCACCTCCAAAAGCATCTTTCTAGGTGACCTTAACCTGGGGTATAACGACAAAAAGGACAAGCCTGCTAAATCTCTTGCACTAGCCCTAAAAGAACTAGGCTTCGACCAAAAAATAACCTCACCCACACACAACAAAGGCCGTATCCTGGACTGGATAGCTGACCACAACTGTCACGTCGACATTAGCTCCATCACCCCGACTCCTTGGTCAGATCACCACCTCATTCACTTCTTTATTCCCGCTGTATCTAACACAAACAAACCTAACCCCATTCCCCCAGCACTGGCAAGATGTGTAAAAAATCTCACTAAAGATAAAATTACACCCCACCTTCACATCCTCTCCACAGACCTCAAGTCATCTGACCCGTCAGAATTAGCAGATATCTACAAGAGCACCATAAGCACCGCCATTGACGCCATTGCCCCCTTGCAGACCAAAAAAGCCAAAGCTATCAAACACTCAAACACCTGGTTCTCCACTGAACTCAAAGAACTCCGCTCACAGAAAAGAAAAGCTCTAAACTCCTGGCAGAAATCGCCTTCCCCAGCCACCCTATCCTCCTACAAAAAAATCACTGCCCAATACAAAAAAGCCATAATCACAGCTAAATCAGTCTCTTATAATGATAGAATTGCTAATGCAAGCTCCCAATCCAAAGAACTCTTCGCCATTTTCAACGAACTCACCACACCGGCCACCAAATCACAAGACATTGTTAAAGACCAAATCTGGTGCAATTCCATACAATCTGCCTTGTTAAATAAAATTGAACTCCTACAAACAAAAATTAAGGAGCACCACAAAAACCTATCACTGCACCTCAAATCTCACACCACCACGAGCCACATGCCCACCCCTAGCTCGGTAACCACATCCACCAAAGCCCCCACTACCCCGTTCAAATTCAGGGAAGTCACAGAACACGAAGTTATTGAGATAATGAACAAGATCAAACCATCCAATTGTAAAGGAGACCCCTGCCCCGCCAGCCTGATCAAAGACTGCACTGAAACACTCGCCCCTTTCCTTAAATCATTCATCAATGCCTCTTTCAAAGCCAACACTGTCCCTGACAGTCTAAAAGAAGCCTGGGTGCGCCCGCTTCTAAAAAAAACCACCCTCGACCCTGAAGTAGCTACCAACTACAGGCCCATCACCACTGTGCCTTTCCTGCTCAAGATTCTGGATAAAATGGCCTACACACAAATCCAGGATTATCTCGAAACCAACCATATCCTAGGAAAAAGACAGTCAGGCTTCCGACCAGGTCACGGAACAGAGTCAGCCCTACTTGATCTGAAAATACAGCTTGCAGACACTATGGATAAAGGCAAACCGGCACTCCTTCTCCTACTGGATCTATCTGCCGCCTTTGACCTTGTCAACCACGATATCCTAGGCATGCACCTAAAAAATGAAGCACACTTCTCCCCGGAAGCCATTGCATGGGTTGCCTCATTCCTAAATGGCAGACTCATGAAAGTCTTCTCAGACACTGCCTCGGCAACCCCTACCACCATCCACTGCGGCGTCCCACAAGGCTCCTGCACCGCCCCCACTCTCTACAATATATTCACCCTTCCTCTCTTCAAGGACCTCGACTGTCGTAACATAGCGTACACCAACTACGCAGACGATACGCAGGTACTACTCCCTCTAACTGGGACCTACGAAGAAGATGCTACTGCATTAACCAAAATCTACACAGCCATCCAAACCTGGATGGCGGCCAACGGCCTCTGCCTAAACGGGGACAAAACCGAAATCCTCATAGTAGGGACCAATGAAATTCTCAACAAACTCCCCCCCCAATACAAATCCTTCAACATTGACAACTCCACCATCTCAGTCTCCAAGTCTGTTAAAACCTTAGGCGTTCACCTAGATGCCTCACTATCTATGTCTCGCCAAGTCAACGCCATAGCCTCTTCCTCAGCACTTACCACCAAGATGATAAATGCTGTCAAGCCGTTTCTCTCCGCCAAAAACTGCCTGTCCATCGCCAGAGCCACTATAGGTACAAAACTAGACTACTGCAATGCACTGTTCCTAGGCACCTCCGCCCACAACCTAAAAAAACTCCAAATCACGCAAAACAATGCGCTCCGGGCAGCACTGTCCATTCCAAAAAGAGAACACATCTCGCAAGCAAGGAGAGATGCCCACTGGCTACCCGTGAAGGAACGCATACTGTTCAAAGCCATGACCATCACACACAGATGCCTATCCTTGGATGCCCCACCCTATCTCGCAGAAAGAATCACACCGAAAGCCTCCATCAGACCCACCAGAGCTCACCGCACCAACATGATTGATGTCCCCACGTTTCAAAGATCCAGGGCGGGAGGAACCAGCTTCCAACACCTCGCACCAAAAAACTGGAACTCCCTACCTACCTCACTAAGGAACGAAAAATCATACCATACCTTCCGTAAAAACCTCAAAACCCTCCTATTCCGCTAAAGTCTGCCACATTCACTCTCATGCTTGCATTGTAACCACAGCATAGCATAACCTTTAAGCTCAATGTTTATTACCAATGTGAAATGTACTATGTAACTCGGTTACATCTGTAAACACATTCCTATGCTTGTGTTCATGACTAAGTCTGCTGTAACAGCGCCACGATGCCCCAGGGCAGTTCTGTGCGCTTTATAAATGCAAATAAATAAAATGTGTGGTTTCATCTCATTGTTTTCATGCATGTCATGATATGGGTTTTCAGGTTCACTTGCAACCATTGTGTGTGTGTGAGACACATGTATTGATTTACATTGTTTCCATTGGAGTAGTATCATGGGCACATGTAATACTTGGTTGTGTCTTTGGGCTGTGGTGGCTGGCCATGAGGCACATGCTTGAGGATTGTCAGGGCCTGTGGGCAGGGGGACATGAGTGGGGGCCTGGTGGAGGCTGCCCCTGGATGCTGGGGGGTGGGGGTGGTGGGAGACATGAGTGGGGGCCTGGTGGAGGCTGCCCCTGCACTGCTGGGGGGTGGGGGTGATAGGGGACATGAGTGGGTGCCTGGTGGAGGGTGCCCCTGCACTGCTGGGGGGTGGGGGTGCAGGGGGACATGAGTGGGTGCCTGGTGGAGGGTGCCCCTGGATGCTGGGGGGTGGGGGTGGTGGGAGACATGAGTGGGGGCCTGGCGGAGGCTGCCCATGGTGGGTGGGGGGTGGGGGTGGTGTGAGACATGGGTGGGGGCCTGGTGGAGGGTGCCCCTGCACTGCTGGGGAGTGGGGGTGGTGGGAGACATGAGTGGGGGCCTGGTGGAGGCTGCCCCTGGATGCTGGGGGGTGGGGGTGGTGGGAGACATGAGTGGGGGCCTGGTGGAGGGTTCCCCTGCACTGCTGGGGGGTGGGGGTGGTGGAAGACATGAGTTGGACATGAGTGGGGGCCTGGTGGGGGCTGCCCATGGTGGCTGGGGGGTGGGGATAGTGGTAGACATGGGTGGGAGCCTGGTGGAGGCTGCCCCACACTGCTGGGGGGGTGGGGGTGGGTGGGAGACATGAGTGGGGGCCTGTTGGAGGCTGCCCCTGGTGGCTGGGGGGTGGGGGTGGTGGGAGACATGAGTGGGGGCCTGGTGGAGGCTGCCCCTGGATGCTGGGGGTGGGGGTGGTGGGAGACATGAGTGGCAGCCTGGTGGAGGCTGCCCCTGCACTGCTGGGGGGTGGGGGTGGTGGTCGACATGAGTGTGGGCCTGGTGGAGGGTGCCCCTGGATGCTGGGGGGGGGGTGGTGGGAGACATGAGTGGGGGCCTGGTGGAGGCTACCCCTGGTGGCTGGGGGTGGGGGTGGTGGGAGACATGGTGGAGGCTGACCCTGCACTGGTGGAGGCTGACCCTGCACTGCTGGGGGGGTGGGGGTGGTGGGAGACATGAGTGGGGGCCTGGTGGAGGGTGCCCCTGGATGCTGGGGGCTGGGGGTGGTGGGAGACATGAGTGGGGGCCTGGTGGAGGCTGCCCCTGGTGGCTGGGGGGTGGGGGTGGTGGGAGACATGAGTGGTGGCCTGGTGGAGGGTGCCCCTGCACTGCTGGGGGGTGGGGGTGCAGGGGGACATGAGTGGGGGCCTGGTGGAGGCTGCCCCTGCACTGCTGGGGGGTGGGGGTGGTGGCAGACATTGGTGGGGGCCTGGTGGAGGGTGCCCCACTGTGCTGGGGGGTGGGGGTGGTGGGAGACATGAGTGGGGGCATGGTGGATGCTGCCCCTGATGGCTGGGGGGTGGGGGTGGTGGGAGACATGAGTGGGGGCCTGGTGGAGGCTGACCCTGGTGGCTGGGGGGTGGGGGTGGTGGGAGACATGAGTGGGGGCCTGGTGGAGGATGCCCCTGCACTCCTGGGGGTGGGGGTGCAGGGAGACATGAGTGGGTGCCTGGTGGAGGGTGCCCCTGGATGCTGGGGGGTGGGGGTGGTGGGAGACATGAGTGGGGGCCTGGCGGAGGCTGGCCATGGTGGGTGGGGGGTGGGGGTGGTGTGAGACATGGGTGGGGGCCTGGTGGAGGGTGCCCCTGCACTGCTGGGGGTGGGGCTGGTGGAAGACATGAGTTGGACATGAGTGGGGGCCTGGTGGGGGCTGCCCATGGTGGCTGGGGGGTGGGGATAGTGGTAGACATGGGTGGGAGCCTGGTGGAGGCTGCCCCACACTGCTGGGGGGGTGGGGGTGGGTGGGAGACATGAGTGGGGGCCTGTTGGAGGCTGCCCCTGGTGGCTGGGGAGTGGGGGTGGTGGGAGACATGAGTGGGGGCCTGGTGGAGGCTGCCCCTGGATGCTGGGGGGTGGGGGTGGTGGGAGACATGAGTGGCAGCCTGGTGGAGGCTGCCCCTGCACTGCTGGGGGGTGGGGGTGGTGGGAGACATGAGTGGGGGCCTGGTGGAGGGTGCCCCTGGATGCTGGGGGGTGGGGGTGGTGGGAGACATGAGTGGGGGCCTGGTGGAGGCTACCCCTGGTGGCTGGGGGGTGGGGGAGGTGGGAGACATGGGTGGGAGCCTGGTGGAGGGTGCCCCTGCACTGCTGGGGGGGTGGGGGTGGTGGGAGACATGAGTGGGGGCCTGGTGGAGGGTGCCCCTGGATGCTGGGGGGTGGGGGTGATGGGAGACATGAGTGGGGGCCTGGTGGAGGCTGCCCCTGGTGGCTGGGGGGTGGGGGTGGTGGGAGACATGAGTGGGGGCCTGGTGGAGGGTGCCCCTGCACTGCTGGGGGGTGGGGGTGCAGGGGGACATGAGTGGGGGCCTGGTGGAGGCTGCCCCTGCACTGCTGGTGGGTGGGGGTGGTGGTAGACATTGGTGGGGGCCTGGTGGAGGGTGCCCCACTGTGCTGGGGGGTGGGGGTGGTGGGAGACATGAGTGGGGGCCTGGTGGAGGCTGCCCCTGGTGGCTGGGGGGTGGGGGTGGTGGGAGACATGAGTGGGGGCCTGGTGGAGGCTGCCCCTGGTGGCTGGGGGGTGGGGGTGGTGGGAGACATGAGTGGGGGCCTGGTGGAGGATGCCCCTGCACTCCTGGGGGGTGGGAGTGCAGGGGGACATGAGTGGGTGCCTGGTGGAGGGTGCCCCTGGATGCTGGGGGGTGGGAGTGGTGGGAGACATGAGTGGGGGCCTGGCGGAGGCTGCCCATGGTGGGTGGGGTGTGGGGGTAGTGGGAGACATGGGTGGGGGCCTGGTGGAGGGTGCCCCTGCACTGCTGGGGGGTGGGGGTGGTGGGAGACATGAGTGGGGGCCTGGTGGAGGCTGCCCCTGCACTGCTGGGGGTTGGGGGTGGTGGGAGACATGAGTGGGGGCCTGGTGGAGGGTGCCCCTGGATGCTGGAGGGTGGGGTGGTGGGAGACATGAGTGGGGGCCAGCTGGAGGGTGCCCCTGCACTGCTGGGGGGTGGGGGTGGTGGAAGACATGAGTTGGACATGAGTGGGGGCTGCCCATGGTGGCTGGGGGGTGGGGATGGTGGTAGACATGGGTGGGAGCCTGGTGGAGGCTGCCTCACACTGCTGGGGGGTGGGGGTGGGTGGGAGACATGAGTGGGGGCCTGGTGGAGGCTGCCCCTGGTGGCTGGGGGTGGTGGGAGACATGAGTGGGGGCCTGTTGGAGGCTGCCCCTGCACTGCTGGGAGGTGGGGGTGGTGGGAGACATGAGTGGGGGCCTGGTGGAGGGTGCCCCTGGATGCTGGGGGGTGGGGGTGGTGGGAGACATGAGTGGGGGCCTGGTGGAGGGTGCCCCTGCACTGCTGGGGGGTGGGGGTGGTGGGAGACATGAGTTGGACATGAGTGGGGCCCTGGTACTGCTGCCCCTGCACTGCTGGGGGGTGGGGGTGCAGGGGGACATGAGTGGGTGCCTGGTGGAGGGTGCCCCTGGATGCTGGGGGGTGGGGGTGGTGGGAGAGATGAGTGGGGGCCTGGTGGAGGCTGCCCCTGGATGCTGGGGGGTGGTGGGAGACATGAGTGGGGGCCTGGTGGAGGCTGCCCCTGGTGGCTGGGGGGTGGGGGTGGTGGGAGACATGAGTGGGGGCCTGGTGGAGGGTGCCCCTGCACTGCTGGGGGTAGGGGTGCAGGGGGACATGGGTGGGGGCCTGGTGGAGGGTGCCTCTGCACTGCTGGGGGTGCAGGGGGACATGAGTGGGTGCCTCGTGGAGGCTGCCCCTGGTGGCTGGGGGGTGGGGGTGGATTGAGACATGAGTGGGCGCCTGGTGGAGGCTGCCCCTGCACTGCTGGGGGGTGGGGGTGGTGGTAGACATGGGTGGGGGCCTGGTGGAGGGTGCCCCACAGTGCTGGGGGGTGGGGGTGGTGGGAGACATGAATGGGGGTCTGGTGGACGCTGCCCCTGGTGGCTGGGGGGTGGGGGTGGTGGGAGACATGGGTGGGAGCCTGGTGGAGGCTGCCCCACACTGCTGGGGGGGTGGGGGTGGTGGGAGACGTGAGTGGGGGCCTGGTGGAGGCTGCCCCTGCACTGCTGGGGGGTGGGGGTGGTGGGAGACATGAGTGGGGGCCTGGTGGAGGCTGCCCCTGCACTGCTGGGGGTGGGGGTGATAGGGGACATGAATGGGGGCCTGGTGGAGGCTGCCCCTGGTGGCTGGGGGGTGGGGGTGATAGGGGACATGAGTGGGGGCCTGGTGGAGGGTGCCCCATGACTGCTGGGGGGTGGGGGTGCAAGGGGACATGAGTGGGGGCCTGGTGGAGGCTGCCCTATGACTGCTGGGGGGTGGGGGTGCAAGGGGACATGAGTGGGGGCCTGGTGGAGGGTGGCCCACAGTGCTGGGGGGTGAGGGTGCTGGGGGACATGAGCTGGTGTGCAGGGTAGTCCCCTGTTTTGTGGGCTGCCTGCAGGGGCCGTGAAGGGTGTACAGGGAACACCTGTGACGACCCACCCAGCCTAATCGCGTGTGTAACTTCCCGCGCACCCCTGTAATACACGTACCCAGCCAAATCGCGTGTGATAATTCCCGCGCACCCCTGTAATACACGTACCCAGCCAAATCGCGTGTAAAACTTCCCGTGTACCCCTGTAATGCACGTACCCAGCCAAATCGCGTGTGATAATTCCCGCGTACCCCTGTAATACACGTACCCTGGCTAATCGCATGTAAAACTTCACACGTACCCCTGTAATACACGTACCCTGGCCAATCGCGTGTAAAACTTCCCTCGTACCCCTGTAATACACATACCCTGGCTAATCGCGTGTAAAACTTCCCGCATACCCCTGATATAAACGTTACCCGCTTTGCGTTCCTTGTTTGGCAGCCCTGTAAACTGGTCCAGGGTTAGCGCAGCCCTTTGCGATGATTTAGCCATTTTGATGGCTTTTCCTTGCGCGAGGGCGTTCTTGGGGGCGTTACTGGCGCTGCTGCAGGGTCGCTGCGATAATCTGCGCCACGGCTGGTTTGGGAGCCTAAAATCCATGAATACGCTGTGCGCGGAAATCGGTTTTAGCGCACGCGCCTGGCGCAGACAATCGCACACGGCCACTCTGCGCCAGCCGCTTGCGACACTTTTCTGCGAAATTCTATGAATTACCCTGTAAGTCTACTAGCCACCTGAATTTACCTTTACCCAGTTTTATTTCAACCGCAGGAGATGCAGGTTTCTTCTGATTCTGCACTGGTTTTTTTTTTAGAAAAATGGGGGCGATCTTTACGTTAATTTTTGGCTCAACTGTGACCCCACCATTAACCGAGGATAATTTAGACCCTGATTTTTGTTTGACTTTAAGAAAAATGGGTGCTAGTTTGATAACCTTCTTCAAATTTTATGAGGCTGGGACCACTTCCTGCTTGTTCAGAGTCTTGTCTGTTTGAGAGCATCTTGATGTCACACTAGACATGGCCTTGATTTTATTAGAGCCACTTTTCTTTGTGTCTTCAGGGTCAACCTGGAGAGCTCTTTCCTGGTTATTCTTCCTCTTCTCACCCTCCCTTTTTCCCTGTGGGCTGTACACTGAGTCAAGTTCAACAATTTCTTGGTCATCCTCTGCCACCGCTGCATGGGAAGAGCCAACTTTCTTCACAGATGAGTTGGTATCTGGGTTCTTATGTTTTACTTTCAGTTGTTTCTTTGATGTTATTTCCTGTTTTTTACCGGCATATTTTTCTTTTAGTCTTTTCACTCTTCTTGCTTCCCTTTTTTCGATTCTTTTTCCCCCCAAGATTTGAACTTTGGGGGCGAGGTGCAAAGATCTCCTCGCCTTGGTAATCCGGCTGAATACTAGGGTTAATTGGGGACAGTTTTCCCGCTGTAACTTCTTCTTGGAACCCCTCTACCACATTAGCCAGTCTCCAAAACTCTTCCAGAATCGACTCTGACAGCGGTGTGTCATCCATTTGTTGATTAACCACCTCTAATGGCTCCAGCGCTGCCCGCCCCAATTTGTTTTGATTTAGCAACTGGAGTTGGGACAGCAGAGCATGGTTTAGAGATCTATATGTCTCTTCCAATTTGTTTTTGGCTACCAAAGACCTTGGGGTGCTGAGATGTCCAGCCCTTGTTTGACTGACTCTAGCTGCATCTCATGCAGTTTTGACAGCATATTTGTATTAATGGCATTACAGCAGCCAACTACTGTTCCGTCAAGAGCAGCCACCTCCTTCGTCAGTTCCATTAGGGAGCCAGATTGAAGTTGCACTTCAGTTTCCAAAAGTTCAAAAATGGAAACTAACGAGTTCAGAACATAGTTAAGTGCGCTCAATGTGTTGTCATTTGACTGGACCCTTTCTTTGGCACTTTCCCCCTGGGGGCCACTTGAGTCTAGGACTGATGGTACTTCTGCTATTACTTCTTCCTGCGATGGACTAGCAAGCTCTAGCTTAGTATCTAGGCCTGACAGATTGAGATTACTTAGCGTTTGATCACTTGTGTCCAGGTCCAGGGCAGGTCTAGCAGACTCATTAGACCCTTTGTGATTTCTAATGGGGCTTCAGAATGTATCAATCTCTCTCTGTTCATTTCCGATACATACCGACTGTTTCCTTTCTCCAAAATGTTCATCAATCTTTTTTTGAATTTTGGTTGTAGTTATTGTAAATTCAAGACCCTTTTTCCAGTTGTCCGCCAGAGTAGATTCTTCCTCCTGCCCCCCAAATGTTCTTACTGGCGTAGAAAGGGGGGGCAGGGATGGATCTGCATGCACTTGGCCCTGGAGCTGTTGGGCCCCCACTGCAGGAGACGGGACCTTCCCGTTTACTTCTAAGGTCCCCCTCACAGCATGTACTAGCAGAATGCTAGCCATTTTTGGTTCCTCCCATTCTGGGGCTCTCAGGTCATCCTGGAGCGAATTGCTCCGCAGCTTCATTGTCCAATATGATAATGTTGGATAGCATAAATGAAGGGAGACTCCACAAGACATGTTGGAATTGAGACAGATTGAAGGCCATGTGCATAATTGTAATGGGGAAGAAATACCGATGAAAGGTGTCACTGAAGTTGACATCAAGGTCGGGAAACATAGACTGAGGCAAGAGATGGTGGTAATTCCCATTGAGGAAACCCCATTCCAATTAGGAGCAAATAGTCTATAGGGACTGTCACCCCGCATTGATGGGGTAAATGGGGTACTGTGGTCTTTGGCCGAAAAGCCCTTGAAACCTAAAAAAGTGATGAGCCAGATTAGCAATGCAAAATAATGTCACATCATTGCTAAATCAGAGAGAGCAGTGGAGGTGTATCTTCAGGATGGCTGTGTAATTTAGTGTCACTGTCATTCTCATGTGCCAGGGTGAAATGCAAGGAGAAAAAGAAAAGCAGTCATTAGAGATTTGCTTGTATCCCAAGAAGAACTGGAACACACAGATAGATGAAAACACATTGTGGTTCTATCTAAGTAATGAAGACTGAGAATGTGATGGTTCAGAGTCAGAGCAGAAAAAGTATATTTCAACAATTGCAGAAATACACATGAAGGAAGTACAGGGCTGGATACCGGTTTATATGGGTGGGCACCCAGAAATAATTGAGGTAGTTTTGACACTAGAACAGGAAAAGAGTTTCATTAATGAGAAAGTGTTCAAACAAATGTTTGGCAGTGAAGAAATACCACATTTTAAATGAAAAATCAACAAATATTTGGAATAGATGGTCCTGATTTGGGACAAAGAATTGTGGGGAGAAGCATGTTGAAAATAACAATAGGGTCCAAAAACATTCATCACAACATATGGATTGAGAATGGAACCAAGACCAAGTTCATTTGGGAAATGACATCATGCAGATCATGAGTATGGTGTTAGATTTCTTGGATCAAACGTTTTGATCCAGACTGGGTGGGGCAGCACCTAAATTTGAGTATCGAAGGCAAGCATATAATTGTGCACAAATACTGCCATATGCAGTTGAGCTTCAAATAAAGAAGGATGTTACCATTCCTGTATTCACAAGGCAATTCACAATGGCATTGAAGTACAGGAATGGACAGAAAATGAAGGAGCACAATGCATTTGTGTGTTTCAATGGATCCATGAGACGGCAGGGGCTAGAATGTGAATACACACCTTTAGTGGAAGTTGGGGATGGCCCCATTCTATTACTGGTGAATAACAAAGGTTGTCAGGACATTTACTTAGAAGAAGGTACAGCATTAAGAATGGCAATGCAAGAATCATACTATACTGTAGATCTAAACAACCCAGTCATTGGGAATATTCCCGACAACTATGTCACCTCACAGGGTGAATTGCCTGAGACTTTAGATTCTAATCCAAAGCGAATTTTCAGAATTCAGTCAGTGCATTGCTAAGTTTTTTTTAAAGAGAACAGGGTTTAGATATCGCAAACTCTGATTGTGAAAAAGAAAACCAGGGGCTGCATTTTTTGAACATTGAAAGGCTTTCCTCGTGAGTGAGAGCTAAGCAACTAGTCCAGCCAAGCTGTTTGAATGTAAAGGCATCTCGCCAACACATACTGGGCTTTAGAAGGTCCTGGGAGCAGGGTCTGTTGTCTGTGTGCTGAGCCACGGACAGGACAGCGCAAGCTGAGATCCAAAGCCAGAAAGTGGGGGCTGTCAAAGTGAGGGCGGTGACTGGTGCTGAGACAGGCCGAGCTGCAGACAAGCAGAGGAGCTGGGGTCGTGAATGTCTCAAGTAAAGTTGAAGTGAGCATCAATAGGGATTACAAAATAATTTGAATTGGAATTTCTTGCAAGAGAATATTGATTTGGCCAGGTCAGATTGACCTAAAGGACAGTTTCCTTTTTTTCATGGAGCCCGGAGAACAAAGAAGCTACTTGGACCAAAATTGATTATGGAATAATGATGCTGTGCTTGAGATTCTATTGCCTCGCACATGAGACGAACCTGAAATATGGCTAAAAGGGCAACAGGTAGGTAATGGGTGAGGACTGGTTCCTAAAGTGCAAGTGCTTTCAAGTGCTTGCCCAGGTGTGTCTTAACATCATTTCCAATCTACTAACATTAAAGAAGAGCGAAGTAACAAAGACTGTTAATCCATGGTACACACAATATCAATGAGTGCAGTGTAGGTTTTTTTAGGACCCAAAGAAAACTGTCAGTGTGAAATTCCATTTTTGGATTTCTTTTCTGTAATAACGTGCATGGTGGAATGTATTGATTTGCTTTGATCTTAGCAGAGGACTGGGGGTAAATGGGAACTGAAGGTAGATCTCTTACATAGCCAAGGTAACAGATGGTTGTTTGAGGATGTGCAGATCTACAAATAGCATTCATTTTCATTCCAATGCAAACTGGTTTGCCTGTTTCTTGCATATGTTCAATGAAAATGTAACATAGATGTTTTTATTCTGCCTTTTTTTTTATCTCTTATGAATGAGTATACAGGTGCCTGAGGGCATATTTATGAAAGCTTGTGTGGTAGTCTGGTATTGTGTGGCCTATTCAATTTACAGTGTATACGGTTGAAAACCTGCTGTGCCTGGTGCAGCATAAGGCCCACTGAGGCATAGCCACAGGGACCTGTAATAAAAGTGTAGTCACAAAGAGGTGGCAGTAAACATATTTTTCTTACACATTGTATTAGCACAGACCAGTTTCAAAGTGCTAGCATACCAGGCCCCCACTCATGTCTCCCACCACCCCCACCCCCCAGCCACCAGGGGCAGCCTCCACCAGGCCCCCACTCATGTCTCCCACCACCCCCACCCCCCAGCAGTGCAGGGGCACCCTCCACCAGGCCCCCACTCATGTCTCCCATCACCCCCACCCCCCAGCCACCAGGGGCAGCCTCCACCAGGCCCCCACTCATGTCTCCCATCACCCCCACCCCCGAGCAGTGCAGGGGCAGCCTCCACCAGGCCCCCAATCAGTAGGACAGAGACTGAAATGCGAATTTACTATGCACAACGATACAGAAGATTCTCCTTGTAGACATCACTAGCCCTGAAGCTCAAGGCGCACGTAAAAGCAATCAGTATTGTTTAAGATGAAATGTAAAGACCTGTATCCACAGACAACATCCTTAAGTGTGAAGCAATCTACTCCCATCCCGGTGGCGGGTTGGTTGGCCATCTGTAAAACAGCCCTGCCAGTGATAGATCTAAGCAACCGTGTAGGCTCATACTTCTGCGTCACGATGGAAAGATATTTAGGCACAGAAACATGAATTATTTTCCAATTCTGCATAAGGACACAAGCTTGGATTTGATCTCCAGTTGGTAGCCAGCCTTGTGTCAGCCTAGCCTGTGAGATATACTCAAATGTTTGCAGGAGTTTGAATAATAATTTCTTGGAGATACAGAGATAACCAATACTGTATTCTGGATTGGACCGCTGCCTGAACTAGTATTTTATGATGGCCCTTGTCCAGCAGGTGATTACACTGATGGATGTTGTACTGATGGAAGTGTGCACTTTTCACTACTGCATTCACCAGTGGGGAAAAATACTATTTTTTGGTAAAAAGAACACCTAGGTTTCTAACTTCCACTATGGGGGCAAGAGATACAGAAAGACTACCAGACAATAGGAAAGGAAGAAGACCCCCACTGGAACAACTACCGAGAAGTAATGGCTGAGTCTTTTCATTGTTTAACCACAGGTGGTATATCTTGCACCCATCACTGTATAACCCCTAGGAATTCCTTCACCATTCTACCTCCATCATTCCTCCTCTGGAAATCCACCAGGATCTGAATCTCATCTGTGTATAGCTGTCAGTCAAAACCCATTTGTTCTATAATCTGCACTATATGACAAATGTAGACATTGAAAGAAAAACAGGAGACAGAGCGGAGCCTTGTGGATGACCACAGAATCGACAACTACTGGGTGAAAGAAAACTTGTCACCTACATCTTCTGCTCCCTGTCTTACAAAGAGGATCTCCATCAGCCTAGCCCGTTCTAGTGATGTGCATCAGAGTCCTAAAACGTTGCTTCTAGATAGTGTGATCTGCCATCTCAAAAGCAACCAACACGTTAAAAATAATAAGGGATGCTGGATGACTTCGGTCTCTTATTGTTAATAGTTGTTCCTGAATAAACAATGCTATTAAATAGTTAGGCAATTGAAAAGCTCCTTCTCCTTCCATGATGTCAATCAGGAAGGAGAAATGTGATGTAGGTCTAAATAAACCTTTTTCAGTAATGGGGAGACTTGGGCTTCTTTCAACGGAGAAGGATATTGCCAATATGAAAAGGGGCATTCATAATATTAGCTGGATCTTCTGTCAGCATTTAGATGCAATCTGTTATAAATCTGGTTGGAAGAGGGTCAAGTGAGGTACAAGAGGCTTTTAGACCCTGTACTTTCTTTAATATGTCAGTGATAGGTAAACAATCAAACACATTAGAGATGAAAAATCTTTGAATCAACACAATAGGGAGTTCTTGGTTTAGCTGCTATAGCTTCATGCAAGTTAACAATCTTAGTCTGAAAAAAGATGCTAATTTATCGCACCAAGATAGACTTTATCTACCTGTGTGGTACCATCTCCATAAATGATAAGAACCTCAGAGCTGTTGGGGTGAGCAAATCTGATACTCTGTCAGAGAAGTGCGATTTCATTGCTTGCTCTATTGCCTTTTCATGGTCTAGACAGTGTTGATCATATAGTTGCTTATCTACACATGAAGGAGTTCCAGTTGAAAGACCACTCTGTACAAGCTCCATAGAATACCAGTGTTCATCTAAATGAGCTCTAGTTGTCCGCCGTAGCTGAATTTGAGGTGCTAAGAAATAAAGAGAGACAGGGAAAATGTGGCTATATGCAGATGACCATCTGACTGTTCTGCAAAACCCCTATGTAAGTATTGATTCCATAATGGACAGGTTTGAAGCTTTCTCGAAGTCTCTGGTTATAAAGTGAACTGGAGCAAATCAAAGATAATGTCACCCCCACTGTGCTGTATGGAAATCACGTGGTGTACCTCTAAATTGAAGTGCTTATGAATCTGGATATTCCATGAGGTGAATAATATGAATAGGATGAACTTTGAGATGCTTCTGCTAATAATCGGGTCAGAAATTGAGAGGTGGTCACTCTTGAAACTCCTTATGGGGGAACGTAAGCAGTATCAAAATGAATATTTCCCAGGATTACCTATGTCTTCTCGATACTCCTCTTCAACCACTGATGGACTTTTTAAGAATATTGACAATATGATTTGGAAACCACATACGATGGCACTTCGGAGACTACAGTTACCAATTTACCTTGGGGGTTTGAATGAACCTGATTGCTCAAACTACTCCTTACTGTCGTCTATGAGACATATACATAGATGGTTAGGCCTGATGTTGATATGTGGACACAGACTGACCCAACCAGATATCACAACTAGAACCCAATGTCCTATTGAGAAGTAAATAAAGGAACAAGTTTGAGCAGCACCATCTCACAGAATTCCTTAGAAAGAGTTGGCACGCTATATGCCAGGAATTCGGGACCCTTATGCCTTCTCAGTGCTATTGATGTGGCTGAATTCCAAATTCAAAGTCCAAGGGAAGAGCATATTCTGACCCAACTTTTATCTGGGTGGTATTCGCTATGTTCAAGAACTATTTAGCACCTGAGGCGGGAAGAGCGGCCAATCAGGTTTTGTGGATCGTGGGCCGGAACTGCTGATCTCAGCCCGCTCTCCATGGAACCCACAAGCTGCCTCCCCCACCCATACCACATCTTCACCCCACCTTCCATTCCTTCTTTTAAATATTCCAAACCCCCCTCCCCAGCTTGATTCACCTGATTGTGGCGGCAGCGACACCCACTGCCGCCACTGCTTCTCGCCATCTACCTTTGCCGGCTGCAATGTAAATGGAAGAGGGGCTCCATAACAAGCCTCGCCTTCCATCTCCGTAGTGGCCATCTTGAAACAGTTTTTTCTATTATTGAACGGGATGCCATAAAACCAGATGTTGTGCTTGCTGTTAGGCAGAATCCTGTGCAGTGCCCTTAGGGACCACTACACACAATTAAGACTACAGGTGGCAATACAGGTACAAGCCTGTACTACTATGTTAAAGTGGTAGCAGTAGTGGAGAATCATCCATGCTTATCTCAAGGGTATATGAGCAGTAGCAGAGATTACACAAAGGGTCCACAATTACTGTGACTCAAGCAAACACTGACTCAAGGTTGCAGGTAAAAAAAATAAGTACATTTATTTTTAAACCATTTGTTATAACCACAACACCTCTATTAATTCAAAAACCACATGTAAAATACATTACAACCAACCAATTCACTTTGTACCGTATAGCTCAAGGTAAGGACCCTGTGTTTTAATGGACCGGTGTTGCGAAACAAAAGACGTTACTGGAAATACACTTGCGATCACATTTTGACAGTAATAACAGTTTGGTCTTACTAAATAAACGCGTATCCGCGGAAAGAAATGTTACTGGGGCAAAACACACCTAGCACCTGAGATACCCAGAGAGAGTTGGGGGCAAAAATCATAGGCAGAATCAAAGAACACTCATGGACAGAAAATCAAGAGTCAATAGGCCAGAGCCAGTGTCAAGTGGAATCGGGTTCCTGTTGTCGAGGATCACACAGTCGGACAGTTCACGATTCAACGTAGCCAGGAGTACTTAGATATTATCAACAGAGGAAGCAAAAGTTATAAGAAGGAGGGAAGACAAGGAAAAGCCTTGGAGATGAAGAAAAAGGGTTCACCCTAATTCCTCAAGCAGAACACAGTACCTTATTCAATGAAGAGGCTGGTGCCACGGCAGTTGTTCCTGGTAGTTTCCTGCAGACCCTCAGTTCCTGGAGCTTCGGGGTGAAGGAGAAAGTCTGGAGGTGTCTGTACCACACAGGGATGAAGCCGGCAGCGGCAACAGTGAATAAAAGGTGCGCTCCTTAAAAACAGGAGAGGCTCTTCAGATGGCTATGCGGACCACTACAGCTGTGTGCAGCGATTTCGACCAAGAAGAGGATCCTCTGGCTGTAGAAGGTGAGCTGGTTATCCCCACCAGGCTCAAGGGAAGAAGACTCCGGACTAGATCTTCTCTGGCCATCGAAGGGTAGATAGCTCAGGACTGCAGCAGGGCTTTACCAGGACAGGATAGTTGCAGCAGCTGACTTCTTCTCTGCTTCTCTTTGGTTCCTTGTAGTTCCAGTGGAAACTCTGACTTCTTGCCCAAGAGACCTGCCTTTTATGAGAAAATCCCCCATTCACACAGCCTGGCTGTCAATCAAGCAGCAGGGGGGTTGTCCAGCCCGGACAACCACCTCAGCCAATCATGGCAAAGTGCGACTTGGGTTTCCTAGGATACCCTGTGTAGGGGGTGACTGCACCCCTCCCTCACATTCAGCCCACCTAGACACTTAGGCGCCTAGAGGAGGGCTTCTTGGCAGAAGCCCGCCAAAAGACAGTGAACAAAGAAGGCAAACCTGGTTTGCCACGCAAAGTAAAACACAAGAAGGACTTTAACAAAAAGAAATGGTGAATAAACCCGACCGGAGCCAAAAGCAAAAGTATTCGGTCAAGCGGGTTTAAGTTTGAGGCAAATATAATAGCCTAAAACAATACCACGTTTATATAGTATAATTGCGGTAGAAAAGTTAGGGTAGATACCACTGCCACCATCCAAGTCTAAATATTAAAAGATGGGGTGTACTGGATCTGTGGTTAACTGACTAAGTAAAGTTAATGGCAACATAACCCTTTTCTGGGGGGCAGTAGTCAGCCCCAGAAATGGAGTCAGGGGGAAGTCTAAAAGACAACCCTGTGTCACTGCACTGAAGGTGCTGGGTAACACACAAAAGAAGGGGGCTACTGAAGAGGTGTACTCCAGAGTCCACACTCACAAAAAGCAGATGAAATACACATGGCAAAACATGGGTAAGAGTGGGGGAAAAGCTCACACTCTTACCTAGTGAAAAAAATAACTCCAGAAAATCCAGCAAAGCTTCTGGGGGACTCACTAGGTAAGGGAAATTAGCCATTGAATGAGAATTCTCCCTAACACTCACCCCTCCCAGACTAAGGGACAGGAGGATTTAATCCACTCCTGGATGGTTCTCATACCTCCAGTCAGTTACAAAAATCCTAGAGAGACTATCAGCATTTTGGTGTTGACTTCCTGCTCTGTGCTCAGTAGTAAAATCAAATCCTTGCAGGCAGATTGACCATCTCAGTAACTTTGGGTTTTCCCCTTTCATTTGCAGCAGCCATATCAAGGGTTGGTGGTCAGTCTGAATGATGAAGGTAGATCCATACAAGTATGGTCTAAACCTCTTCAGTGACCACACAATAGCAAAACATTCACGTTCTATTGTTGCCCACCTTGTCTCGGGATCCTTTAACTACCTGCTAATGAAACAAATGGGGTGTTCCCTACCTTTCTCATCCAGTTGACTAAGGACCGCACCTATACCTACATTAGAAGCATCAGTTTGTACAATGAAGGGTTGGTCAGGAGCTCTTAGGACTGGAGCTTGACAAAGGACTTTCTTTAGACCTTCAAAGGCTTGATTGCACTCCTCATTCTACCTAACCTTTTTAGGGAATTTGGGAGAGGAGATGACATTCAAAGGAGAAGCTATGGTCACATAGTTCTCTATGAAGTTCCTGTAATACCCAGTGAGACCTAAGAAGGCTCTCACTTGGATTTGAGTAGTAGGGGTGGCCCAGTTCTGTAGAGCTTGTACTTTGCTAGGCAATGGCCTTATTTCACCTCCTCCTACCTCATGTCCAAGGTAGACCACTGTACTCTGACCAATTTGACATTTGATTGCCTTTATTGTCAGATGGGCCTGTTCCAGAGCCTGCAATGCATAGCCTAGGTGTTCAATATGTTCTTTCCATGTAGGGATGAACATTGCAATGTCATCCAAGTATGCCATGCAGAAGTCCTCCATCCCATTCAGAACTTGATTGACCATCCTCTGAAATGTAGCATGTGCATTCTTGAGTCCAAAATGCATTACCTTAAATTGGTAGAGGCCAGTTGGGGTGGAGAATGCAGTTTTCTCCTTGCCATGGTCTGTCAGGGCTATTTGCCAATAGCCTGACGTTAGGTCAAATGTGCTGAGGTACTTGGCTGCACCAAGTTTGTCCACCATTTCATCTGTCCTAGGAAAAGGATGGGCATCAGTCGTGGTGACTGCATATAGAGCTCTGCAGTCCACGCAGAATCTCAACTCCTTGGATCCTGCCTGTGGTACAAGCACAACTGGGCTAGACCATGGGCTAGTAGAGGACTCTATAACCCTGAGATCAAGCATCTTGTTGACCTCATTCCTTATATGGGTTTTTACATTGTCTGACATTCTGTAGCCCCTGCTTTTGACAGGCAAACAGTCACCAGTGAGGATATCATGCTGGCCCCAAGGGGTCAAGCCTGGTGAAAGTGAGAACAGGGAGGCAAACTGATTTAACAGTAACTTGCACTCATCCTGTTAATCAGATGTGAGACTGGAAGAGAGATTAACTCCTTCCACTTGCTCATCTAAAGGTAAGCCGCTGCGGAGGTCAGGCAGAGGTTCACTCTCCACCTCCTCCTGAGCTGAAGCTAGAAGCATAGCTCCTATGTCCGGTCTAGAGACATAAGCCTTTAAACGGTTGGTGAGAACGACTCTGGGAGCCTCCTTAGGGTTGCCTAAGTCCACCAGATAGTTCAACTCTCCAAGTTTACCCACAACTTTGAAGGGTCCTATCCATTTGTCCTGCAAGGCCCTCTGCCTTGTGGGGACCATACAAGAACAAGCTGGTCTTGAGAGAACTAAACCATGTTAGCCTTCTGGTCATGCCAATGTTTGACCAGAGCTTGACTAGCCTTCAAGTTATCACTTGCCTCTGCCATCATGTGTGACATTCTCCTCCGGAGACCTATCACATAGTCAGTCACTCTGACTGGCTTCGGGGAAGGAGCCCTCTCCAACCCCTCCTTAATCAGGGCCAATGGACCGCTGACTGGATTGCCATAGAGAAGTTCGAAGGGACTAAATCCTACTCCCTCCTGAGGGACTTCTCTATATGCAAAGAGAAGGCATGGCAGTAGAAGGTCCCACTTTCTTCTAAGGGGTTCCTCTAAAGCACCTATCATGCTCTTCATAGTACCTCTCTACCAATCCATTGGTTTGGGGATGGTAGGCATTTGAGAACTTGTAGGTGACTCCACAGGTTTTCCACATGGCGTGCATGTAGTGGGACATAAAATATGATCCCTTGTCAGATATCACCTCCTTAGGAAAACCTACTATGGTAAAAATACCAAGTAGGGCCTTAGCCACAGCCACAGCCGTAACAGTCCTCATAGGTATGGCTTCAGGAAATCTATGGGCATGATCCACTACAACCAGGATAAACCTGTTGCCTGAAGATGTGAGAGGGTCAAGAGGACCAACAATGCCAATCCCAACCCTCTCAAAAGGGACTCCCACCACTGGGAGAGGCACCAAGGGTTTGGCAAGTGTGGCAGCTTCTGCAGAATTTGTCTACTTCTGAGCCCATTTTAGGCCAGTAGAAGTAAAGGGAGAGCCTTTCCTTGGTATTTTTAAAGCTTAAGTGACCAGCCAAAGGTATAGCGTGGGCTAACTGCAGAAACTGGAGTCGGTTCACTAGGGTTACTACAAGTATTTTGCAATCCCCAGGGGTTGACTCAGTCAGTTCACTGTAGAAGAGGCCATCTTCCCAGTGCAACCTATACTTCCCAGGCTCAGTCCCATTGAGCTGAGAAGCTGCCTGTAGGCGAAGACCTTCCAAGGTAGGACACTCTCTTTGTCCCTTGCTGAAATCCTCCCTGTTGGGCCCACCTTCTGCCAATAAAGACAACAGCTTAGGATGGTCAACAGGGTCAAGATCTCCCACCAGAGTAAGATCTTCTTCTAGATCTGATTCCTCAGTATCTAGATGAACCATACAGGGTGGAACCTCACACTCAGCCTCAGTTGGTGGAGGGGGTCACAGATGTGACCTTGGACAGTCTTGAAGATGTCCTTCTGGGCACAGGAGTGCTTGATGGTTTCTTGCTGGCAGGCTTGGTCCTGTGGACTTGGGGTGATAGTTTCTTCTATCATGTCCCCAGGAGAGCCTCTCAAGATTCTCTCCCTTGCAGACCTTGTGAGCTCCTGTTTCCTTCTGCTGGGGGGTCAGGGGGTACTGGACACACCTCCAAGAGTTTTAAGGTCATTACCCAGCAGGACCCTGCCAGGTACGTTATTCTGCACACTTGCAGGTATTCTGACAGTCATGTCAGACTGGATGAGAGCTGGTAACTAGGGAACCATTTGCACAGCACCTTCTGATAACTTGGTTAGGTGTTTGGGTGCCTTAGCAACATCCTCCACCTTGAAAAAACATCCATCAACCACAGTTATGCTGGCTCCAGTGTCTCTGATGGCAGGGGTTTCCTGACTATTCACAAGAACACTATCTTTGTAATACTCTTTAGTATTATCTGGGGTTGAGTTATAGACATCTAAGTTCTGTTGTTCCCAAAGACCCAAGGACACTAAAGAAACACTAGATGTGACTCTCATGGGCTCATCAGCTAGTAACTGAAAGTTTCCACTGGTCATAGATACTTCATCCACCTGGGAGAAGTCTAAGGAGACCGTGTTGACCCCTGAAGGTTTACCCTTACATCTGGGATCTCCTTTCACATGGTCAGGTAGCCCACAAACAGCATTTTCCAAATGCTCTCTGGAATGGGGGTTTCTTCTGACCTCCATCTGGTTTGGGACCAGATGGTATACTAGCCTGATTCGTTTTCCTTGTGGCTTACTCTGGTAATGTGTGGGGCCCTCGTTTGGATTGAAATTCTCTTTGTTGTCTTTCTTTGGCTGCTTTCCCTCACCCTTTTTCTGAGTGACCCCAGAATCCTTGTGAGTAGCCCTGTTGGCAAACCCTAGGTCAGCAGCCTTAGCTAGCTTCTTAGGATCTATCTCCTTTGAATCAGCCAAGTGCTGTCTAAGCTCAGGGGAGCAGACATCAAAAATAGACTCCAACATTACAAGATTCATCAAACCTTCATAAGTGTTCGCTCTGTAACCCTTAACCCAACCATTTAAGTTTTTCAAACATTCACACACCCAGGTAGCCCAAGGGGTACCATCATGCTTTTTGAGGGATCTAAACCTATTAAGGTACTGGGAAGGAGTCTTCCCAAATCTAGCTATTAATGCTAGCTTCACACACTCATAATCCTGTTTATCCTCCTCCCCCAACTCCATTACATCATCACTTGCAACAGGGGGAAGCCTAGAGAAAAGCCAGGGAATCAGCTGATTCCCTGAGATACCTTGAATCCCATGATTGTACTCAAACATTGCTAACCAATCGAAAACATCAAGTTTAGTCTCATACATACCAATCATTTTCTTTGGCATACAGGGTCTCTTAGGGCTGGAAGACATAGAAGACTCTGGGAGAGAAACATTTTCTAGAGACAATTTCTTCATTTCTAGAGCATGAGCCATCTCAATTTCTCTGAGCCTTAACTCTTGATGTTTCATGGCAGTTTGTGCATCAATATGTTTCACTTCCAATTCAAGTCTCATTTTCTCAAGTGCAATAAACTCAGGAGTAAGAGTAGGACCTTTGGGGGCCCCCTGTGGACAGAGGTTGTGCTTTCTGAGCAGGCAAAGGAGTTATATGGTTTCCTAGCAAGGACTCATCTACTTCTTCTAAGGTAACACTCTCAGAAACAGTATCCACATTTGCTGGAGGTGTAGGCCCTTCTGATCCACTCCCCAGACTTTGTTTTCCTATTAACTTTGCAATCAATTTGGAATTGTTTCCTTTACCAGAGAGACTCCTCCCCCTACACATGGTTCTCAAAACTTCAGCAGTGTAGTTCAAGAGACCCTCTTCAGTGTAGCTTTCCATATTGACATGATTTATTAGTTAAATAGAATTAGTGGTGTTAGCCTTGTGGTTAGTTGAACCCAAGCAATAGCAGCACTCTAGGCGTAATCACTCTACTTCCAAATCCTCACCACTGTACACCAGTGTTAGGCACTATCCTGTGCAGTGCCCTTAGGGATCACTACACACAATTAAGACTACAGGTGGCAATACAAGTTGTACCTTTGGTACAAGCCTCTACTACTATGTTTAAGTGGTAGCAGTAGCGGAGCAGCCAGGCTTATTTCAAGAGTATATGAGAAGTAGCAGAGATTACACAAAGGGACCACAATTACTGAATTACTAAAGAAACTTATGACCCTGTGCATTGTGACCTGATGACATTGTACCCCTCTACTCTCACATGTATAATGTACATAATGTATTTACTGTATATAAGATGCTACTTATCATGTAATGAATGTATATAATGTAACTATAGCTGCAACCTGTAACCAAGTTCTAAGCATTCTTGTTGTTCTGTGCGCCCAGCTACCGAAGGGTTTTCTGGCACCCTATAAATAAACAAACAAACAAACAAACAAACAAACACTGACTCAAGGTTGCAGGTAAAAAATACAAGTACATTTATTTTTAAACCATTTGTTATAACCACAACGCTTCTATTAATTAAAAAACCACACATAAAATACACTACAAACAACCAATTCACTTTGTACGGTATAGCTCAAGGTAAGTACCATGTGGTTTAACGGACCAGTGTTGCGTAACAAAAGACGTTACCGGGAATACACTTGCAACCACTTTTTGACAGTAATGACTGGTTGGTCTTACTAAATAAACGCATATCAGCTGCAAGAAATGTTACTGGGGCAAAACACACATAGCACCTGAGATACCCACAGAGAGTTGGGGGCAAAAATCATAGGCAGAATCAGAGAACACTCATGGACAGAAAATCAAGAGTCAATAGGCCAGAGCCAGTGTCAAGTGGAACTGGGTTCCTGTTGTCGAGGATCACACAGTTGGACAGTTCACGATTCAATGTAGCCAGGAGTACTTAGATATTGTCAACAGCGGAAGCAAAAGTTATAAGAAGGAGGGAAGACAAGGGCAAGCCTTGGAGATGAAGAAAAAGGGTTCACCCTAATTCCTCAAGCAGAACACAGTATCTTATTCAATGAAGTTGCTGGAGCCACGGCAGTTATTCCTGGTAGTTTCCTGCAGACCCTCAGTTCCTGGAGCTTCAGGGTGAAGGAGGACGTCTGGAGGGGTCTGCGCCACAAATGGATGAAGCCGGCAGCAGCGACGGTGAATAAGAGGTGTGCTCCTTAAAAACAGGAGAGGCTCTTCAGATGGCTATCCGGACCACTACAGCTGTGTGCAGCGATTTCAACCAAGAAGAGGATCCTCTGGCTGTAGAAGGTGAGCTGGTTATCCCCACCAGGCTCAAGGGAAGAAGACTCCGGACTGGATCACTGGGATGGGATAGTTGCAGGAGCTGACTTCTTCTCCCCTTCTCTTTGGTTCCTTGTAGTTCCAGTGACGACTCTGACTTCTAGCCCAAGAGACCTCAGCTTCACCTCACTGATGATCCCCAACAAGGGTGAAACACATGTATGGGGTTGCTGGTGGTGCTCTCGTTCAGGTTGGAATTGCCATTGCATTTTGGTGCTGGACTGCCCCTGGGCAGGACAAAGACTGATATGCAAATGGATATTTCCCATCTGTGAAAGGCACAGTGAGAAAAAGCAGTGGCTGCGAACTCTCAAGTGGTTAATAACCACTGAACAGGTTATCAAGCAGTGTTCTATCGAGAGAGGGGCGCCCGCTACCTTTGCAAACCGAATTTCAAGGAACCTGGGATTGGTAACCCTAGGTCTCCTGGGGGCAACCAGACGTGGTCTCCCTCTCACTGTGCTTAGAGAGGCATCAGCTTCACCTCACTGATGATCCCCAACAAGGGTGAAACACGTGTATGGGGTTGCTGGTGGTACTCTCGTTCAGGTTGGAATTGCCATTGCATTTCGGTGCTGGACTGCCCCTGGGCAGGACAAAGACTGATATGCAAATGGATATTTCCCATCTGTGAAAGGCACAGTGAGAAAAAGCAGTGGCTGCGAACTCTCAAGTGGTTAATAACCACTGAACAGGTTATCAAGCCTTGTTCTATCGAGAGAGGGGCGCCCGCTACCTTTGCAAACCAAATTTCAAGGAACCTGGGATTGGTAACCCTGGGTCTCCTGGGGGCAGCCAGACGTGGTCTCCCTCTCACTGTGCTTAGAGAGGCATCAGCTTCACCTCACTGATGATCCCCAACAAGGGTGAAACACGTGTATGGGGTTGCTGGTGGTACTCTCGTTCAGGTTGGAATTGCCATTGCATTTCGGTGCTGGACTGCCCCTGGGCAGGACAAAGACTGATATGCAAATGGATATTTCCCATCTGTGAAAGGCACAGTGAGTAAAAATAGTGGCTGCGATCTCTCAAGTGGTTAATAACCACTGAACAGGTTATCCGGCCTTGTTCTGTCGAGAGAGGGGCGCCCGCTACCTTTGCAAACTAAATTTCAAGGAACCTGCGATTGGTAACCCTAGGTCTCCTGGGGGCAACTGGACGTGGTCTCCCTCTCACTGTGCTTAGAGAGGCATCAGCTTCACCTCACTGATGATCCCCAACAAGGATGAAACATGTGTATGGGGTTGCTGGTGGTACTCTCGTTCAGGTTGGAATTGCCATTGCATTTCGGTGCTGGACTGCCCCTGGGCAGGACAAAGACTGATATGCAAATAGTTATTTCCCATCTGTGAAAGGCACAGTGAGTAAAAGCAGTGGCTGCAAACTCTCAAGTGGTTAATAACCACTGAACAGGTTATCAGGCCTTGTTCTGTCGAGAGAGGGGCGCCCGCTACCTTTGCAAAGTGAATAATAATAGTACTGCAGTAATGAGTCCATATCTTAATGACCTGAAAGCAATATGGGATCAACTCTGAAAACTGATTGATACCTGGGAAGATGTCCCAGCAGCACCACCAGAAGTAATATGCCGAGAGGGCAGATCCCCATTGAAAGCATTGGAAACAACAGCAGAATGTAGAGGGGATAGTGTCCCATTGAATGACCCATTGAAACCATTGACAGCAGCAGTAATGGGAGGGAACTGAGTTCCTATGACAGCAGCAGAAGTAATGCACAAGACAGCAGTGCACGCAGAAGGAGTAGATATTGCCCTTGAAGAGAAGCAGTTACCTAAGGGAGTAGATTCGAGTGAAATGAATGGGATAGCATGCTGAGATAGTGTGACACAGACATGTGCCATTGTACAGAATGAAGAGACTGTAGAGAATATGGAGAGTGCATATATGCCAGACATGTGCAGTTTGCCAGAAATAATGCCTAGAGAGATGCCTTTTGTAGATTTGCATTGTGAAGGGTTCAGTCCTGGAGATGGTTCTTTGGATGCACCATTGCATGGAGGTAGTCATGTGAAGCATTTCGTTTTGCATTTTGAGTTTATGGGAAGAGATGAGATGGTGAAAATCTGTGATGTGAGATGTCATCACAATGGCATTTGTAATGGCATTTTTGACAGCGTTTGGCGTACGTTTGGGAGAGAGAATTTTGTTTTTCCTGAAAGCTTTGCAATTTGTCTAGAAGGCGAGAGAAGAGCACACTTGATAAATCGTGGCACACTGGGTTGTTTTGAGATGTTGCATTCTTTGAATATTTTTAGTTTGCCTAGAGAACACATGGAGAGAACTGGTGTTTATGTTATGATAGCAATGTTGCCTAAACATTGCGTGACATTAGCAGGAGACTGTTTTGAGAGAATAGGCCGAGAGAACACTGAATGCTTATTGAATTTGAAGAGCAATGCTTTATCAGGACACGGAGTGCAGCTGAGTGAAATACATCTGTTTTGTGAACATCAATGGATTCAGTGCATGAATCATTGATGTTCAAAAGGGAGATGGATTGTATGGATTGTGTGGCTAGAGATGGGTTTGATTTAGAGAGGAATGCCGTTTTCCAATTTTGAATTATTTGAAATGGTTTGTTTCCTTTTGTTTAGAGAAAGATAGAAATGGCAGCCGGGAATATGCATTTTGCAGAAGGCATGGTGCTTTGTTTAGATAGGGATGCCTTGTGCACACTGATACACTGGCATTGATTAGACACTGTCGTGAATATTGGGCAGACACTGAGACTTTAGCATTGATGTCTTTTGAGAGACATTGGGAGTTTAGATCTGGTTATGTGCAGCAGTGCACTGAGCAGTCAAGACTAATGCTACCTTGATTATTTGGCTAGAATGCATCTGCAATCGGAGAAAACTGATACCTGCACTTTTGTCTTTCCTTGAGTGACACCTGGGGAGAGAGATGCAGAGATGCTGAGACTTGCAGACTGTGAGACCTTGATGGCTGACCAGATTGCATCGCATGAATTGACCAGACCATGAGTGTTGCATCGCATGAGATGCATAACGACTGCAGAACTGACCAGATTGACCATGCTGTTTGCTCGAGATCTGTGATGGCTGACGATCCGTGATGGCTGGCACTGAAATTCATTTGACCTGACATTGGGGTCCGGCTGTTTTGAAGCCGCACAGACATTTGGCCTTTGTTACCTTGTGATGTGACATCATCTGACTTGCCACGTTTTGCAGCAAGACTTCTGGGGAATGCCATCCGGTTTGCTGGTTTGAAGCCTTGGAGTTTGAGCTTTGTCATTGGCTCTTGTCCGAGACGTACGCAGAAGTGTGCTTGCTGACCGATTTCCTGGCAGGCAACTGAAGTGCCATGGGAATTGAAGATCCTGACTGACTGTGAAAGCCGACACTTTGCAGCATCCTTTGAAAGATGTTCAGCATTTGATTTGCAATGAATCGTGATGTAGGCTGCTTTGTAATTTGCAGTGAGAGAGAATCCATCTGAATGTCTTTACCTTGTGACCGAGAGGACAGAGAAGTCACAAGCTTGGGGGCTAGAGAACAGGAGTGAAATGCAAATGAGCAGGAAGAGACGCTATAGGGGCGCATTTGGGTTCCCCGTGCTATGAAGACAGTTTTAAAGAGCAGTGAAGTTCTTCGTCTCTTGTGGGAGTGAGCAAGTAGTCATTGATCCAACACCATAGTGCTTTGAATTAAACACTTAAATCCAACGTTGGTTGGTCCCGTATGTGAAGAGAAGGGGACTGGCATGGCATGGCATGGCTGGAGTGAGCATGACAGTGCTCTGAATTTGAAATGTTGGCATATGTGATATGCCATTGCATTTCTAAAGGAGAGTTGTCATCTGAAGGGTGCAGAGACACCACTGTGAATGATACATGCAGTATCAAGAGGATAGACATGGGAGAAGTGCATGAGGGCACCAACGGAAGCTTGCAGCAGTGAGCATGATTTGCTCTGAGGAAACATCTGTCACCTGTTGTGAGAGAGCCGACGCAGTGAAGAGAAATGATCACTGAAGGTTGTCCGCTTGCAGGACACACACATGGTTTCTGCTTGTTTTCTGGAACCCTATTTTGCCAAAATGGCCTATGCTTTGATGCCCATTCTTTTGCTGAACACTTTTGCTGAGCACACTCTTTGTTGACATTTGTGAACACATTTGTTGACACGTTGCTTTGTTGACACGTCTTTGTTGACATTTCTTTGCTAAACACACTGATTTGCTACACCTTTGGCACTGATCCGTACTGATTGACATTTTGCGCAGATGTGAGGAGACACATACTGTTTGGCTACAACATGAACTGGCTGGCTGATTTGTCCACTGACTGACATGCAGTGAGAAACTAGAATCTGGGGTCCGTGAGGAGGCCAATTAACTGAACCTATCTGATTTGTAATGACCTGATTGTTTGAGCTGTCCTGTTTGGCTACTGACTTTGTCACCTGTACACTTTGAAAGTGAAATGTTGTCATTTTGTGCTTGACACACTGAATTGAATCCATCTTGATGTTCACAGTACACATGCTTTGTCCATGCTTTCTTTTCGTTATGAATATATCTGCTTGTAGAGTGAATGCCACAGTTGGCTTCACACAATTTTTGACTTGACTATTGCTTGAACTGCTATATTAGGATTTCTGTTATGAGATTTGTCATTAGAGATTTGAATGTTTGAATTCTGACACACTTGCAGTTATGCATTATATGTTAGGCTATGCAGTTGAGTTTGGAGTTTGACACTGAAGGAGTGCATTTTTGCATTTGGGTTTTTGCATCATTTGAGAAATGTCCATGTTAGAATGCTTTCTGAGGATTTAGCAATTGGCTTTAGCATGCCACATTGACTGTCTGTCTAGAGATTTGTATCTAGAATGAATTATCTAATGATAAGAGGAGAGATTGTAAAACCAGATATTATGCTTGCCTGTTATGTTATCATTAAGAATTTATTCATCCATCATTCATTTATATTAGTGATAGATTAGTTATCCATTATATCCACATTGTTATGCCACATTTTGTATGCATTTGAAGAGAGAAATAGGCCCTGCCATATGAAGAGGCCTTGCTTAGACTTGCTTAGACACATGTTGCGATATATGCACTTAGACACAGATGTATGTGCACTTAGGTATGAACACATTGAGTCCATTATATAGCGCTTGGGTTTAAGAAAATACGCTAAGTGCCTGAATGAATGCAGGAGCCCTGTGACATTCTGAAGCAATTCTATTGAGAGACACAGAGAAGCAGTTCCACTCGGTGCGCAAAAAGGATTGGAATGTAAACAAAGGCTGTCAGGCAGACAGATAAGCCCGTAGCTCTTGGCCTAGTAGAAGCAAATGAGATGGGCTGGTTTATCAGGCCTCCTTGGATTTGCAGATAGCAGAAAGGTGGGCGGCAATCTGCAGGGAGTGATCCTTGCACACAGAGTATTTGGTGTGCAGAGAAGGGTGGGTGAATGGAGCACCTCTGTTCAGGTTTGCGTTGAAAGCCAGCTTTTAGCTGACGAGAGGGAGAGCATGATTTTGTAAGACAGAGAAGGCCATAGGACATGTACAAGATATGATTTGAGATGTCACAGCAACAAGAACACAGTGAGCTAAGAGAGAACATGACTGACGTTGATAGACCTTTAGGCGCTGTCTGCTTTTAGAGAAATGCTTGCTTGCAGAAAGATTGAATGCTTTCAGAAGAGATATGTTACCATAGAGATGTGTGCATGTCATTGAATAGTATATCATGGGGAAGGGTTTTGCAGTAGAATCAGAATCAGATGTCTTTGGCAGAGATACAGCTTGGGATAAGAACCAGATCGGATGCAGATGAGAGCAGAGTTCGAGAGCGTTCTGGGAGAGCAGTTGGCAGGAGATCAGATGAGCTTTGCAGAGGCTTGAGGCAGTTCGAGTGAGCAGTTCGAAGAGAAGAGAAGACCAGGCCACTGAGAGGCCAGGAGAAAGAGGCCCGGTCCGAGGCTGTTCAAGGGGAGACTCCAAACGGCTGCGTGAGGTACACCCCACCTCCATTTGGGGTGAGGGGGGAGAGGGCCACCCCAAAAGGTGGGGCAGGACCCCCAATAGATGGGGCAGTAGGGTTTGGGCACCCTGGGGGCAGATAGCCACACTAATGGGCCCATCTGCACCAAGCAAAGTTGGGTAAACAAAAAACAAAATACAAAATCACAGGCTGCTTTTTAGGGGGGGCTGAGGGCCACCCTAAATTGGCAGCGCATGATGTACCGCAACGGGGGGTGGCCCTCAACCCCCCCCCACCCCAAATGGAGGGCCCCACCTCATGCAACCCTCCCTGGGGGCAGATAGGGGGGGCCCCACCTCATGCATCCCTCCCTGGGGTCAGATGCCCCTTCCTAGGAGCAGATAACAGCCCCCAGGGAGGGTTGCATGAGGTGGGGCCCTCCATTTGGGGTGGGGGGGTTGAGGGCCACCCCCCGTTGCGGTACATCATGCGCTGCCAATTTAGGGTGGCCCTCAGCCCCCCCTAAAAAGCAGCCTGTGATTTTGTATTTTGTTTTTTGTTTACCCAACTTTGCTTGGTGCAGAAGGGCCCATTAGTGTGGCTATCTGCCCCCAGGGTGCCCAAACCTTACTGCCCCATCTATTGGGGGTCCTGCCCCACCTTTTGGGGTGCCCCCCACCCCACCCCCAATGGCTGGGGGACACACCTCATGCAGGCCTCCCTGGGCCTCCTCCAAACGGCTGCGTGAGGTACACCCCACCTACATTTGGGGTGAGGGGGGAGAGGGCCACCCCAAAAGGTGGGGCAGGACCCCCAATAGATGGGGCAGTAGGGTTTGGGCACCCTGGGGGAAGATAGCCACACTAATGGACCCATCTGCACCAAGCCAAGTTGGGTAAACAAAAAACAAAATACAAAATCACAGGCTGCTTTTTAGGGGGGGCTGAGGGCCACCCTAAATTGGCAGCGCATGATGTACCGCAACGGGGGGTGGCCCTCAACCCCCCCCACCCCAAATGGAGGGCCCCACTTCATGCAACCCTCCCTGGGGGCTGTTATCTGCTCCTAGGAAGGGGCATCTGACCCCAGGGAGGGATGCATGAGGTGGGGCCCCCCTATCTGCCCCCAGGGAGGGTTGCATGAGGTGGGGCCCTCCATTTGGGGTAGGGGGGTTGAGGGCCACCCCCCGTTGCGGTACATCATGCGCTGCCAATTTAGGGTGGCCCTCAGCCCCCCCTAAAAAGCAGCCTGTGATTTTGTATATTTTTTTTGTTTACCCAACTTGGCTTGGTGCAGATGGACCCATTAGTGTGGCTATCTGCCCCCAGGGTGCCCAAACCTTACTGCCCCTTCTATTGGGGGTCCTGCCCCACCTTTTGGGGTGCCCCCCCAACTACAAGTGGACACTCCCGACAATAGTCAGCCTTCTGTAACAGGAAGCGAAGAACCACTTGGACAGCCACTAATAGCATATGAGGCAGAATTAGAAAACACCATGTGTCAGTATGAACAAGCTACATAAGACTTCACTGTACTGAAATCACAACTGAACAATGCGCAGCGTAGCATTTTCCAAGAAATAACAAAACAAATTTAACCTTGGTGTGGAAAATGAAAATAAAAACTGTACCTGCCAAGACTACAAACCTATACTGCTATACGTGAGTTGTGAAGCTGGTTCAGGCAAAACATTCTTAATCAAAATCATCAGCAAGTTCCTTCAACAAATGACAAACAACAAACTCTCAACTGTTGTCACTGCCCCCACAGGTTTAGCTGCCTACAACCTAGGCAGTGTTACTTTACACCGATTACTACTCCTTCCAGTAGAACACCAAAAAACATTAGACTATTACAAACATTCCACAGAATCTGCAATGGAATTACACAGAGTTTTCAAACAAATGAAAATGCTGCTAATAGGCCGTCAAAACAGACTACGAAGAGCTCTTTGGAGGAAAACACATTATTGTTTTTGGAGATCTTCTTCAATTGACACCAGTGAAAGCTGTACCTATTTTTAAAACCTTAGGGCACAAACTGTGCCATAAAACTCTTGGCAGCATAGGATATGTCAACCTTTGGCAACATTTCTAATACAGAGAATTAACAGAAAACATGCGCCAGTCTGCAGCCTCACATACGCCAACATTTTAAAAAGTATTAGAGTTGGTGTACTATCTCAAGAAGCACAAGCAATATTAAAAACCAGGCACATCCATGCACTCAATGACCATAACTCTTGTGCTACTGATGTCATGGAACAATTAGCACACAAAAATGTCAATTGTATGTCCTTGATGCCAACTCTTGCAAGCTGTTCAAAATTCAATGAAACAATGTTGAAAAAAGAAATGCAACCAATAATTGAAATTTGCTCCACAGATAAACTGAATGCACATGGTATGACACTACCCATGTGTCAACAAGCCACAACAAGACTAAATACAAACACAGCTGGTTTGTAGAAAATTTAAAAAATATCTTTAAACTGTAGAGTAATGCTTAAACGTAACCTTGACGTGGAGCAAGGACTAAACATACCCACATGACAACAACATTCAATTTGTCAATATTCCCTTTGACAAACTATCAGAAGTTAAAAGGATAGAACGCGTCACAGCCTGCTTCCTTCTTTTCAAAGACATGTATGTATGCAGAGAACAATTTTCACTAACTCTAGCATACGCTGTTACCATTCATAAATCACAAGGTCTTACCCTAGATAAAGCATTAATAGATATTGGTAGCACAGTCTTTAAAGAAGGCATGAGCTATATAGCACTATCACTCTTACGTACACTTAACGGGTTATTTCTAATCAACTTAGAATCAAGTAAAGTAAATGCAGATATTCCTTGCATTCTAGAATACAATAGGCTGTGTTCACTCCACACCACCATCTAAAAACCTATCCTGCTCCAAAAAAAGCAAAACGTTGTAAAAGAAAACTACTTCAAACTGAAACGATACAGGATATCACTGCAATTCCTCCAAAGAAAAAAAAAAAACGAATACTTCATCAAGTACCACAACCAAAGAAGACCCTACTGGTCAAAGTAACTCAACTACTTCTTCAAAGAAGCAACACACACTCCAAACAAATGACTTCAACACAGAACTGTCAGCTCCATTCACATGTTCAAATATAACTGCTGTAAATTGCTACGCAAATGTAGCAATAAATATTCTATTCCAATTGCCACCAATTATTGAGAACGTTTAATTACACAGTACAGACCAATTGTGTTTGCAAATGTTAGTCCTTCATATAAATGCAACCAACAATCCTGACAACACTTACAACGGCAGATTCATGGAATTAATGTGCGCCGAAAATTCCGGCGCAGAGGCGCCAAAACGTGCGAATCGCAGTGCAAGCGCAGGGAAACCAGCGCACATCGATTCATGGAAGTCCGTGCGTGAGAAAAATATTGGATGTGTGCTGAAAAAGTGTGCGGCCACAGCGAAATTGCACATAGCGCGGCGCACATAACAAAAGTAGGCGGAACACAGGGCGTAACACTCGGAATGGGGAGCAACGCATGAACATATGGGCGTCACGGGGGAATTACAGGAGGCAAGTGCGCGGAACGCCCACACGCTCGCCTACAACTCGTATTCATGCAATCGAATAGGGCAAACCAGCGCACGGGCAAAGACGCGCACAGGGCCAAACCAGTCCGCCACAAGAAAGCAGGCAGTAGCGTCCCTGCACCTGAAATAAATGTGTGCCAAAATGTGCACTAACAAAAAGCACCTATATACAGCTATGATGAATGATCCATACTGTGTCTCTCTAGGACAAATGAGGTGCAAAGAGGTACGCGACAAACATGGACACCCGTTGTGTGAAAAATAGCATGTGCGTGTATTTCGGGGTGCGTGGGAAGTTCCACATGCGATTGTCCTTGGAACGTGTATTCCGGGGTGCCCGTGAAGTTTCACACGCAATTTCAGCAGGGTATGTGTATTCCAAGGTGCGTGGGAAGTTTCACATGCAAATTTGTAGGGTACGTTCACTTCGGGTGCGCGGGAAGTTCCACACGCGAATCCAGCAACCTATGTGTATTTCGGGGGTGCCGGGGAGTACTACACGTGAATTGGCCGTGTGGGTCCTCCCAGGTGTTCCCTCTATACCATCCACGGCCCCTGCAGGCAGCCCACACCACAGGGGTCTACCCTGCACCCCTGCACATGTCCCGCAGGCAGCCCATCCACCATGGCCATGCCCCCGGCCAACCCACATGTCACCTTGCACTACTGCCCACCAACACATGTCTCCCAGCACCCCCACCCCACAGCAGTCAGGGGCACCCTCCACCAGGCCCCCACTCATGTCCCCCTGCAACCCCACCCCCCAGCATCCAGGGGCACCTGCCAGCAGGCCCCCACTCATGTCCAACTCATGTCCCCCTGCACCCCCACCCACCAACATCCAGGGGCACCCTCCACCAGGCCCCCACTCATGTCCCCCTGCACCCCCACCCACCAGCATCCAGGGGCACCTGCCAGCAGGCCCCCACTCATGTCCAACTCATGTCCCCCTGCACCCCCACCCACCAGCATCCAGGGGCACCCTTCACCAGGCCCCCACTCATGTCCCCCTGCACCCCCACCCCCCAGCATCCAGGGGCACTCTCCACCAGGTCCCCACTCAGGTCCCCCTGCACCCCCATCCCCCAGCATCCAGGGGCACCCTCCACCAGGCCCCCACTCATGTCCCCATGCACCCCCACCCCCCAGCATCCAGGGGCACTCTCCACCAGGCCCCCACTCAGGTCGCCCTGCACACCCACCCCCCAGCAGTCAGGGGCACCCTCCACTAGGCCCCCACTCATGTCCAACTCATGTCTCCCTGCACCCCCACCTCCCAGCATCCAGGGGCACCCTCCACCAGGCCCCCACTCATGTCCCCCTGCACACCCACCCCCCAGCATCCAGGGGCACCCTCCACCAGGCCCCCACTCATGTCCAACTCATGTCTCCCTGCACCCCCACCTCCCAGCATCCAGGGGCACCCTCCACCAGGCCCCCACTCATGTCCCCCTGCACCCCCACCCCCCAGCATCCAGGGGCACCCTCCACCAGGCCCCCACTCATGTCCAACTCATGTCTCACTGCACCCCCACCCCCCAGCAGTCAGGGGCACCCTCCACCAGGCCCCCACTCATGTCTCCCAGCACGCCCACCCCCCAGCAGTGCAGGGCACCTGCCAGCAGGCCCCCACTCATGTCCAACTCATGTCCCCCTGCACCCCCACCCCCCAGCATCCAGGGGCACCCTCCACCAGGCCCCCACTCATGTCCCCCTGCACCCCTACCCCCCAGCATCCAGGGGCACCCTCCACCAGGCCCCCACTCATGTCCCCCTGCACCCCCACCCCCCAGCATCCAGGGGCACCTGCCAGCAGGCCCCCACTCATGTCCAACTCATGTCCCCCTGCACCCCCACCCCCAGCATCCAGTGGCACTCTCTACCAGGTCCCCACTCAGGTCCCCCTGCACCCCCATCCCCCAGCATCCAGGGGCACCCTCCACCAGGCCCCCACTCATGTCCCCCTGCACCCCCACCCCCCAGCATCCAGGGGCACTCTCCACCAGGCCCCCACTCAGGTCCCCCTGCACCCCCATCCCCCAGCAGTCAGGGGCACCCTCCACTAGGCCCCCACTCATGTCCAACTCATGTCTCCCTGCACCCCCACCCCCTAGCATCCAGGGGCACCCTCCACCAGGCCCCCACTCATGTCCCCCTGCACCCCCACCCCCCAGCATCCAGGGGCACCCTCCACCAGGCCCCCACTCATGTCCAACTCATGTCTCACTGCACCCCCACCCCCCAGCAGTGCAGGGCACCTGCCAGCAGGCCCCCTCCAAACGGCTGCGTGAGGTACACCCCACCTCCATTTGGGGTGAGGGGGGAGAGGGCCACCCCAAAAGGTGGGGCAGGACCCCCAATAGATGGGGCAGTAGGGTTTGGGCACCCTGGGGGCAGATAGCCACACTAATGGGCCCATCTGCACCAAGCCATGTCCAACTCATGTCCCCCTGCACCCCCACCCCCCAGCATCCAGGGGCACCCTCCACCAGGCCCCTACTCATGTCCCCCTGCACCCCTACCCCCCAGCATCCAGGGGCACCCTCCACAGGCCCCCACTCATGTCCCCCTGCACCCCCACCCCCCAGCAACCAGGGGCACCCTCCACCAGGCCCCCACTCATGTCCCCCTGCACCCCCACTCCCCTGCATCCAGGGGCACCCTCCACCAGGCCCCCACTCATGTCCCCCTGCACCCCCACCCCCCAGGAGTCAGGGGCACCCTCCACCAGACCCCCACTCATGTCCAACTCATGTCTACCTGCACCCCCACCCCCCAGCATCCAGGGGCACCCTCCACCAGGCCCCCACTCATGTCCAACTCATGTCTCCCTGCACCCCACCCCCCAGCAGTCAGGGGAACCCTCCACCAGGCCCCCATTCATGTCTCCCAGCACCCCCAACCCCAGCATCCAGGGGCACCCTCCACCAGACCCCCACTCATGTCCCCCTGCACCCCCACCCCCCAGCATCCAGTGGCACCCTCCACCAGGCCCCACTCATGTCCCCCTGCACCCCCACCCCCCAGCATCCAGGGACACCCTCCACCAGGCCCCCACTCATGTCCAACTCATGTCTCCCTGCACCCCCACCCCCCAGCATTCAGGGGCACCCTCCACCAGGCCCCCACTCATGTCCCCCTGCACCCCCACCCCCCAGCATCCAGGGGCACCCTCTACCAGGCCCCCACTCGTGTCCCCCTGCACCCCACCCCCCTGAATCCAAGGGCACCCTCCAACAGGCCTCCACTCATGTCCAACGCATGTCCCCCTGCACCCCCAGCCCCCAGCAGTCAGAGGCACCCTCCACCAGGCCCCCACTCATGTCTCGCAGCACCCCTACCCCCAGCAGTGCAGGGCACCTGCCAGCAGGCCCCCCACTCATGTCCAACTCATGTCCCCCTGCACCCCCACCCACCAGCAGTCAGGGGCACCTTCCACCAGGCCCCCACTCATGTTTTCCAGCACCCCCACCCCCCAGCAGTGCAGGGCACCTGCCAGCAGGCCCCCACTCATGTCCAACTCATGTCCCCCTGCACCCCCACCCCCCAGCCATCAGGGGCACCCTCCACCAGGCCCCCACTCATGTCCAACTCATGTCCCCCTGTACCCCCACCACCCAGCATCCAGGGGCACCCTCCACCAGGCCCCCACTCATGTCCCCCTGCACCTCCACCCTTCAGCATCCAGGGGCACCCTCCAACAGGCCCCCACTCATGTCCAACTCATGTCTCCCAGCACCCCCAACACCAAGCAGTGCGATTGGCCTGGGTACGTGTATTTCAGGGGTGCGCGGGTAGTTTTACACACGATTTCAGCAGGGTACGTGTATTATGGGTTCTCGTGAACTTCCACATGCAATATCAGCAGGGTACGTGTATTGCGGGGTTAGCGTGAACTTCCACATGCGACTGGGCCTGGGAGAGTGGGGTACGTGTATTCCTGGGGTGGGCGGTGTTAGGGAGAATTCTCTGTTTAGGCTGAATTTCCTAACCTAGTGAGTCCCCCAGCAGCTTTGCTGGATTTCTGGAGTTTGTTTTTCTGCCAAGAGTGAGACTCTTTTCTCCCACTCTTGGACATGAATGTGGTTAATTCCTTCGAATGTCAATGTTTTCTATGGGCTATGGGGTCTTTTACTCCATAGGGGCTCATGTGTTTTGCTATGTGTGTTACAATGCACTCTCCGTGCCGTAACACTGTGGCGTCATAGAGGACCCCCACCATAGACTCCATACCCGGGGACTGACTAATGTCTTCCCGGGCTTGTAAAGTCACCATTGGCTTTACTAGACCTAAATTTACTAACAGAACTAGTACAAACCATCGTATTGTGGACGTACTGGTAGGGGTAATTCGATTACCCCTGCGTCTGTTATTCGGGGGGGCACTGTCCCGTCCCCCTCGTTGAGTTTTGGTTGATGGCAGTGGAAAATACTTGTTATATTCGACCCCGAATACAACTCTATGGGATTCTTCCCATTGTTGGAGGTTAATACTTTTTCTCGTTAGTCTTTAACATACCACCGGTTTATTTGTCTTAAACAAATATATCGGTTGGTATTTTCTGCCAGAACTCGGTTTTTAAAATGGCGTCTGTGTTCGTCTCTGTAACTCCTAAACCAAAGGTTGAGCCCTTTGTTCCACTTTTGGAGGGCTTCTGCACAGAAGCCCTCCAAAGTGGTGCCATTCTGTCTGGGTACCACAGGGGGTGTGGGAGGGGGTTTAGGCACCCTGGACTGAGTTGCCTTGCCAACTCAAGTCGCACTCTGGTGTGATTGGCCCAAGTGGTGAGCCACCCCGCTCACCACTTAGCGTGTTTTGATTGACAGCTAGGCTGAATGAATGGGGGTTTTCTGCATAAAAGCAGGGCTTTTGGGACTGGATCTTCAGAAGTCGCCACAGGACCTAAGAATCCGACGAGGATAAAGCTGAGCCGACCTGCAAACGACGACACCTCCGGTAGAGCCCTGCTGAACCTACTCACCACTTCCCGACGACAGAGGAGATGTCCCGGCTGGAGAGTCTTCTTCCCCTGACTGGTGGGAACAACCAGTCCCCTTTGCTTCTTCTTCACTTCCAGGGCATAGTGGTTGAATTGCCCGTGCTAAGCACCCTGGCAACCGGATAGCCACGAGCCCTACCGCGACCAAAAGGTGGTGCCTTGTGACGGAGCACTCCGCGGCTGGTCTCTTCCCTGGTGGTGCAACGATCTTCAACTTTCCTTCGACGACGAGAGCATCTCTTCTCTTGGCAAAGCCCCGACTTGCATCCACCACCAGGAACAACTGCCCCCGACGGATATGTATCTCCTCATACATGGTACTGTGTCCGCCTGGCTTCCCTCGTGACGGGTAGCGTGAGGTGTCTTAATCACCGCCTCTCCATTGGATCGCCTCCAAGCTTTCTTAACTTTCTGTTCTGAACTGGTCCAATCTTTCTATAACAATTTGCGACAAAGACTCGAAGCGCATTTCCACTGTGATACTTTTTGGAACATTTCGCCTTGCCTCTCTCCGAGTGGGCCTGGCCTCTGAACTTTGCGATCTACAGTAGACCCTGCCTCACTTGCCTTGCATTTGTTCGTAAAAGTGTTGGTACCGAGTTGATTTCATACCCTGCCTTTTCTCTCCCATCCTAACGAATACTAGAGTGCCATCTAGGTTAAAGCATTCACCTCTGTCTGCAAATAAGTGGTGCCGTTGAACCTAGACTTATCGAACTATTGTTAGGGGGATTGATTTACTTATAGTAATTGTAATTGAAGTTGTTTGCCGTATTAGTGCCAGAGTGTTTTTCATAGATGTGTTGTTATGAATAAATACCTATATATCTTTACACCCAAGCTCTGTTCAGTGTTTGCTTGTTCTACTGTGTAAATTGCCCTATCGTGTATACTCCACATACTGCCTAACTTTTCTTGAGAGAAGTCTGACTGCTCAGCCACAGCTACCAGGTGAATCTGTGTGGTACAGACAGCTACCAAGTGGGTTTACTGCCAACACCTGTAAGCCTAAATCTTTTGCAGTGGTCCCAGAGGGAACTGTACAGGTTTTCCGCTTAACACTGGTGTACAGCAGTGGGATTTGTATCGAGTATACAGTTTAGAGTGCTTTTCAATACTTTAGGATAACTAACCACAAAGCTTAGCACTAAAAAGCAACTTTCAAAAACATGTCTACTATGGAAGTTTACAGTCAAGAGTCCTTGTCAGGTGAAAATACTGAGAGATTGAGAGCTCTCTGTAGACAAGAGAATCTTTCTGTAAGAGGCAAGAAAGTAGAACTGATCGCGAGATTGCTGGAAAACCAAAGTCTGGGTACTGGTTCAGAGGAACCAACTTCTCCAGCGAATGTAGAAAACAGTGATGGTATTGATCTGAATCAAATTCTTGATAATGAGTCAGAAGAGGAAAGTGAACCTAATGAGGTTAGCCACGCTGAGCCTCTGTCTGCCTTACCTACTGTACCTACGGGGCCCATACCAGGTCCCACATGTAACCCTGCTTATTTTGAACTTGAAAAAATGAAGCTCGAATTAGAATACAAACGGTTTTTGGCTCAATCTGAAAGAAACCAAGAGCTAGAGTTCAGATGGATGAATGCCCAGTCTGAGCAGAAGCAAGCTGAGTTAAGGCTCAGAGAAATAGAACTTAATCACGAGTTAGAGATGAAAAAGTTGTCTGTGGAAAATGCTTCTCTCTCCTCTGGTTCCTCTAGAAGCTCCAGTCCCAAAAGACCCCGGATGCCGAAGGAATTAGTGGGTATGTATGAACCGAGATTGGATGTGTTGGATTGGTTAAAACTGTTTGAATATAATCATGGGCTCCAGGACATCACAGGGAATGAGTTACTTCCCTGGTTGTTCTCTAGGCTCCTCCCTGTTGCGACTGATGTGGTAATGGAGTTGGGGGAGGCGGATAAGAATGATTACGAAAGTGTGAAACCAGCTTTGATAGCTAGATTCGGTAAGACCCCTTCCCAGTATCTTAAGAGGTTTAGAACCCTCAAAAAGCATGACGGTACCCCTTGGGCTACCTGGGTGAGTGAAGGGTTGAAAAACTGAGAGGGATGGATTAAGGGTTATAAAGTGAACACTTATGAGGGTATGAAGAATCTTTTTATGTTGGAGTCTATTTATGATGCCTGTTCTCCTGAGCTCAGGCAGCACTTGACTGATTCGAAGGAATTGGATTCCAGGAAGTTAGCTAAGGCTGCTGACTTGTGGGTTGCCAACAGGGGTACTCATAAGGATTCTGGGGCAACTCAGAAAAAGGATGAGGGAAAACAGCCTAAGGAAGACTCAAAAGAGAATTTGAATAACTCAAATTCCAAAGAGGGCCCCAAACAAAACCAGAAGGGTAAGCCACAAGGAAAACCGCAGCAGAATAGTGTGCCTTCTGGTGCCAAACCGGAAGGAGGCAAGAACAAGCCACCATTCCAGAAAGCGTTCGGTAAATGCTTTGTTTGTGGCTCGACTGACCACGTGAAAGGAGATCCCAGATGTAAGGGTAAACCTTCAGGGGTCCAGCTTGTCTCCTTAGCCTTCGCTCCAGAGGAGGAAGTCCAAATGGCAAGTGAAAACTTTCTACTGCTGGATGATGAACCCATTGGAGTCTCAGCCAGTGTTTCTTTAGTGTCTCTGGGGTTGTGGGAACAACAGAATCTAGATGTCTATAATTCTATCCACGATAATACTAAAGAGTATTATAAGGACAGTGTCCAGGTGAATGGTCAGGAGACTCCTGTCATTAGTGACACTGGGGCCAGCATAACTGTGGTGGATAAATCATTTTTTCAGGCTGAGGATGTTGCTAAGGCACCCAAATGCCTCAACAAGTTATCTGGAGGGCCTGTGCAGATGCTTCCCCATTTACCAGTTCTCATCCAGTGTAACGACATGACTGTGAAGATACCTGTCAGCATACAGAGTGAGGTACCAGGACGCATTCTGTTGGGTAACGATTTGAAAACTCTCGGAGTTGTGTCGCATACCCCCAGACCTCCTAGTAAACGGTTACAGGAGCTAACCAGACCTGCAAGGGAGAGAACCATGCGAGGTACTCTCCAGGAGATGATGAAGAAAGAAATCACTCCTGCTCCACTGGAATTGTCGGCCGCTGTCTCCAAGAAATCAGAAGCAAAAGGGAAACCTAAGACTTCTATACCGAAACCAGCAGCCAGCATTTCAGTGCAGCCAACAAGGACTTCCCCGCGGTTATCCAAAGTTACACCCGTAACTCCACCTCCAGCTGCGACTGAGAGGGAGGTACAACCCTGTGTGGTAGAATTAGACTCTGAAGAAGAGCTAATGGAAGGCCAGGAACTCATTGGAGTTCTGGATCCTGTTGACCATCCTGAGCTGCAGTCGTTACTGGCAGAAGGTGGACCCAACAGGGCAGACTTCAGTAAGGGACAGAGAGAATGTCCAACTCTGGAAGGTCTTCGCCACCAGGCAGAAGCTCAAGCTGAAGTGCAAGAGCCTGGGAAATACAGGTTGCACTGGGAAGATGGCCTCTTCTACAGTGAACCGACCGAGTCTGCACCTGGAGACTACAAACGACTTGTAGTACCCCAAGAGAACAGACCACAGTTCTTGCAGTTAGCCCACGAGATTCCTTTGGCTGGTCACCTGTGTTTCAAGAAGACTAAGGAAAGGCTATCTCTCTACTTTTATTGGCCAAAGATGGGGGCCGAAGTAGAAAAGTACTGCAGAAGTTGCCACACCTGTCAGACCTCTGGTAAGGTTAGCGCCAAGAATGTGGCACCTTTAGTGCCTCTCCCAGTTGTGGGAGTCCCATTTGAGAGAGTAGGGATTGACATTGGTGGTCCCCTTAATCCTCCAACTTCCTCAGGCAACAGGTTTATACTTGTTGTAGTAGACTATGCTACTAGGTATCCTAAGGCAATTCCTATGAGGACTGTTACAGCTCCAGCTGTGGCTAAGGCCCTCCTTGGTATTTTTACCAGGGTCGGGTTTCCTAAGGAAGTCATCTCTGACAGGGGGACAAACTGTATGTCCCACTACATGAAAGCCATGCCATGTGGAAAACCTGTGGAGTTACTTACAAGTTCTCAACTGCCTACCAACCCCAAACCAATGGGTTGGTAGAACGGTTCAACCGAACCATGAAGAGTGTAACAAAGTGGACCTCCAGTACTTCAGGTAAGTTACAGGTTCCTTTATTGTCCATGTCCAGTACTCTTCCTCAAGACACAGGGATGGTAGGGGACACGAGATGATAAGGAAAAAAACACCGGGCTCACCCCCACACCCATCTTCTCAGCTCACTCTTCACTCTCACTCCCAACCTTCACTCACCGAACCCTGCACACCAACATTCTACATAAACATTCCAAGTAGGTGATGTCACACACCCACCTAACCTGAAAGCAGATTACTACACTTCTCCCCCCCTTAGAAACACAAAAGCCAACTTCTACGCCAACGCTTCCCAGGGAAGACAAAAGGAATGACAAGGTAGTGTGACCAGCACGGGACCTTAACACCCCAAGACACCACGCTACCAGAAATTCCACAACACAGGGGCCGCTTATGTGCAGAACCTCTGGCAAAACCAACAACGGGAATCCAAAAAAAGGACAGCATTAACTGGACACCAACGGACCAAGAAGGAAAAGATTGCCAACGGCATGCAACCAAAACAAAACAACACCACTCCCTCGGTCACACCTCGAGGCCACAAAAATAAAAACAGAGCACTTACGCCTGTCCCGAACTGCCCCTCAGGACCTAGGGCTGCCACCCCTAGCCAAAACTATTGTTAGCGAACACTAACACAACTAACACCTAACCAACCTACCCACCTTAGCACAAATCACCTTCCACTTCGGTCTGCCACCCCAAAGTCTCAGAGCTGCCCCTCCAAGCGCTAACCAACCGCCCCCAAAGGAAGCAACAACAAATGCCCAACAAACTGAGGGACCACTTGCACAAAACCGTTGGCCATTCCCTCTATCCACAAAATCCATTTCGAACACACCAGGAGACAACCTGACATACCAGACTCGGAATCAGGAGGCACACTGGCAAAGCAAAATTGACACCACCTCGTCCAATAGGATAACACTATGGACAATAAGAAAAACTCCACTCAACTCAGGCATAGCGACCAAAACAGAGATAACAACGCTATGAATCACTACAGCGAACAACTGCCCTGAGAATAAGACTCCGCCAAAAGTGACTTACCCTGAATTAAGCTCAGGTACTAATGACCACAACATACAGGCCAAAGTGACCAAATCTGAACTATCAGGCACTAATCACCACAGTAATGAGGGAGATACTAAATTTAAAGTGACCTACTCTGGAAAGACCAGGCACCCAAGAACATCTAAAGTGACCCACCCTGGACAGACCAGGCACCAAAGACCATAATCACACCTCACTCCAAGACACCTAACTTGAAACCACACAGGTAGATGCACCCAAAGGTCAAGAGATCAACAACACACACAAACATAGTGACCAACCCTAGCACAACCAATGCCAGGCACTAAGAACCAAATGCAGTTGAAAACACATGACCTCAGATGCGCCAGAACACTTGCACGCACCCATACAGTGCACTCTCGGACCAAACACTGATAACATTAACCATACACAACATGACATAGCAATAAGCATTAATGCAGGCATCATAAAAACACATTTCAAGATTGAAAACATTGCACAACACATGATGAAAACATTGCACAAAACATGTTAATAGATTAAATGATGACCCCCCCTGCAAAGTCCTCAGATGTAAAATAGCACTAAAAATATGTGCAAAGACAATGTCACTGTTGCTTGCTTGAAATCAGCGTTCCCAATGAAAGTTGACACGTGGACCACCACCCTCAAGTCCATGAAAATTCTAGACCCTACACTTTACTTCATAAGTAAGAACGCACCCCAATCTACACCACGAGGGGTTAACATTAGTCCCAGTAACGTTCCATCCACCAGGTGAAACATTAATATAGCATTGGCATTTACAATCGCAAAAATGGTTAATCAGTACACCTCCGAGAGCATTTAATTACAAACCACCCACGCCAACCCTTCAATTGCAAAAAGGGACCACCCCGAGCCCCCTATGCTAGGGTACAGATTCCCCACAGGGCCACAACACAGTGACACTACAGGAAACAAACAACGGCCACCTACACCTAAGAGAGGGAAATCCCCGCCTTGAGACTAATCAAAGGCACTTATTTCTCTAAACAAATGGGCCACAACAGATACAACACTCAAACACAGGCACGCGGCCCCACACTAACCTGACCCCAAAATTCGGCAATTCATTAATCCGGAACTTGTTCCAAGGCCCGCACTTTATGAAACCAGGCCACAGAGATACTATCCGGAAACACGCTCAGGAACACACGGAAGAAACTAAATGCCCTTGAAAAAAAAAAATAATAATAATAACATTTCCTGGTCCGTACATCCATAAAGGAGTAGGATGACTCCTTGGCAACCAAATGGGCACGACTCACGTGACTACACAGTAGTCGTGGTCCTGCCGTGACGTCACCACACTTGCTGGCAACACAGGCCTGGCCATCTCAGCTGGCTGCTCCAATAACGCTCCACACACAAAACGTGTGCTGTCCGGCCCCAACGTAGCCTACCGGGGGCAGAGCACAAAGAAGGCGTGCATTCCACTGCAGTCCTGACATACCTCTGAGGACGTGCTGCTCAGTCGGAGACATCACTTCCTGAAATTGCGTTGATAACTCTCACAGGTGAGCGCGCACCACAGCGCCACCTGAAGGTTGCAGGGGAAGATAGCACCCTGAAAATGAAACAAGCATGTCAAAACATACGGAGGATATCCCGATACTTCAGCCTTGTTGGACATCCGTCTTAAGCCCTGTTGGACATTCGCACCCGTAGAGCACAGACTCCCAGGGCTCTCAACCAAGGCTGAACTAGCCGAGAACTGGCACTCCGGCTCCGGACCCAGGGGAAAGGCACCCCACTGCGGAAGAACGGGCAATGGGACAACACACTCCGGTACTTGCTGGCAAACCACAAAGCTCCGACTCTGGACCCAGGGGAACACTCCGCGCCACAGATCATAACGGGAGACCCCTTGCTGATCCTATGTCCGGCCATACGATCCGAACATCCAGTACACCATGGACCCTTTCTTCCTCTTGCGCTGCAGCCGTGTTGAACCACCACTGTCAGGGAACACGCAACGCTGGATAGCCGCCAGTCCAGGTCACCAGGCCGCACCACAAATCACCCTCAACAACGTGGCAGAGGGGAGGCCAACGGTTTAAATGGGCAGAGACGACAAACTGAGCCCAACGTAGTCCCACAGAGCAAGGGACTACCCACGACGAGTCAACACGACACAGACCCGCCTGGGTGTGGGGGAGATTCACGGGGGTGGTGTTCCTGAAGTGCTGCACCCCCCCCAGCAGCGCCAATGTGAAGGCAGTCCACCTACCATCCCATCCTCGTCGCCAGTGTAACAAAGTGGACCTCCAGTACTTCAGGTAAGTTACAGGTTCGTTTATTGTCCATGTCCAGTACTCTTCCTCAAGACACAGGGATGGTAGGGGACACGAGATGACAAGGAAAAAAACACCGGGCTCACCCCCACACCCATCTTCTCAGCTCACTCTTCACTCTCACTCCCAACCGTCACTCACCGAACCCTGCACACCAACATTCTACATAAACATTCCAAGTAGGTGATGTGACACACCCACCTAACCTGAAAGCAGATTACTACAAAGAGCATGATAGGTGCTTTAGAAGAACCCCTTAAATGAAAGTGGGACCTTCTACTGCCATGCCTTCTCTTTGCTTATAGAGAAGTTCCTCAGGAGGGAGTAGGTTATTCTCCCTTTGAGCTCCTCTATGGTCATCCGGTCAGAGGTCCATTGGCCCTGATTAAGGAGGGGTTGGAGAGGGCTCCGTCCCCCAAGCCAGTCAGAGTGACTGACTACGTGATAGGTCTCTGGAGGAAAGTATCACATATGATGACAGAAGCAAGCGATAATTTGAAAGTTGGACAAGCATTGGTCAAGCACTGGCATGATCAAAAGGCTAACATGGTTGAGTTCACTCAAGACCAGCTAGTTCTCGTTATGATCCCAACAAGGCAGAGGGCCTTGCAAGACAAATGGATGGGACCCTTCAGAGTTGTGGGTAAACTCGGAGAGGTCAACTATCTGGTGGACTTTGGCAATCCCAAGGAGGTTCCGACAGTCTTCCACACCAACCGACTCAAAGCGTATGTCTCGAGACCTGATGTAGGAGCGTTGCTTCTAGCATCATCCGAGGAAGAAGAAGAGAGTGAAGCTCTTCCGGATCTCCTCAGAGGCTTACCTTTAGACGAAAAAATTGAAGGAGTAAATCTCTCTTCAAATCTGAGACCTGAGCAACAAGAAGAGTGCAACTCTATGTTGAATCAGTTTGCCTCTCTGTTCTCACTTTCACCAGGCTTGACCCCTTGGGGCCAGGATGACATACTCACTGGTGACTGTCTGCCAGTCAAAAGCAGAGGATACCGAATGTCAGAAAACGTACAAACCCACATCAAAGATGAGGTCAGCAAGATGCTTGATCTCGGAGTAATAGAGCCCTGTACTAGTCCATGGTCTAGCCCAGTTGTGTTAGTACCAAAGGCCGGATCTAAAGAACTTAGATTCTGCGTGGATTATAGAGCTCTTAATGCAGTCACCAAGACTGATGCCCACACTTTGCCAAGAACAGATGAGTTGGTGGATAAACTTGGCGCCGCCAAGTTCCTCAACACATTTGACTTGACGTCAGGCTATTGGCAAATAGCCCTGACAGACCATGCCAAGGAGAAAACTGCATTTTCTACCCCCGTTGGCTTCTACCAGTTTAACGTAATGCCTTTCGGATTGAAGAATGCACCTGCTCCATTTCAACGGATGGTAAACCAGGTTCTGAATGGGATGGAGGACTTCTGCATGGCATACTTGGATGACATAGCAGTGTTCAGCAATTCCTGGGAAGAACATGTAACCCACCTAACAGATGTTTTGCAGGCTCTTGGACAAGCCAATCTGACCATAAAGGCGAGTAAATGCCAAATTGGACAGAGTAAGGTAGTCTGTCTTGGACATTAGGTAGGAGGTGGAGAAATAAGGCCTTTGCTCAGTAAGATTGAAGCTGTGCAAAATTGGACAACACCTACTACTCAGACCCAGGTGAGAGCCTTCTTAGGCCTCACTGGGTATTACAGGAATTTCATTGAGAACTATGGGACCATAGCTTCTCCTCTGAATGTCATCTCCTCGCCCAAATTTCCTAAAAAGGTTAAATGGAATGAGGAGTGCAATCAGGCTTTTAAAAACCTGAAAAAGGCTCTTTGCCAAGCCCCAGTACTCAGAGCACCTGATTACCGCCAAACTTTCATTGTGCAGACAGATGCTTCAAATGTAGGAATAGGTGCCGTACTCAGTCAACTGGATGGGAAAGGTAGGGAGCACCCCGTTTGCTTCATCAGCCGCAAGCCGAAGGACCCTGAAACAAGGTGGGCAACAATCGAAAGAGAGTGCTTTGCTATCGTGTGGGCTCTGAAGAAGTTTAGGCCATACTTGTATGGTTCTACTTTTGTCATTTAGACTGACCACCAACCCTTGAGATGGTTAATACAAATGAAAGGGGAAAACCCAAAACTACTGAGATGGTCGAACTGCCTGCAAGTGTTTGATTTTACCATTGAGCACAGGTCAGGGTGTCAACACCAAAATGCTGATGGTCTCTCTAGGATGCATGTCATCGAATAGAGGTATGAGATTCATCCAGGAGTGGATTAAATCCTCCTGTCCCTTATTCTGGGGGGGCGAGTGTTAGGGAGAATTCTCTGTTTAGGCTGCATTGCCTAACCTAGTGAGTCCCCCAGCAGCTTTGCTGGATTTCTGGAGTTTGTTTTTTTCCATCCTGCCAAGAGTGAGACTCTTTTCTCCCACTCTTGGACATGAATGTGGTTAATTCCTTTGAATGTCAATGTGTTCTATGGGCTATGGGGTCTTTTACTCCATAGGGGCTCATGTGTTTTGCTATGTGTGTTACAACACACCCTCCGTACAGTAACACCGGGGCGTCCTAGAGGACCCCCACCATAGACTCCATACCCAGGGACTGACTACTGTCTTCCCGGTCATGTAAAGTCACCTTTGGCTTTACTAGACCTAAATGTACTAACAGAACTAGTACAAACCATCCTATTGTGGACGTACTGGTAGGGGTAATTCGATTACCCCTGGGTCTGTTATTCGAGGGGGCACTGTCCCGTCCCCCCTCGTCGAGTTTTGGCTGGTGGCAGTGGAAACTACTTGTTATATTCGACCCCGAATATAACTCTATGGGATTCTTCCCATTGTTGGAGGTTAATACTTTTTCTCATTAGTCTCTAACATACCACCGGTTTATTTGACTTAAAGAAATCTATCAGTTGGTATGTTCTGCCAGAACTCAGTTTTTAAAATGGCGTCTGTGTTCGTCTCTGTAACTCCTAAACCAAAGGTTGAGCCCTTTGTTCCACTTTTGGCGGGCTTCTGCACAGAAGCCCTCCAAAGTGGTGCCATTCTGTCTGGGTACCACAGGGGTTGTGGGAGGGGGTTTAGGCACCCTGGACTGAGTTGCCTTGCCAACTCAAGTCGCACTCTGGTGTGATTGGCCCAAGTGGTGAGCCACCCCGCTCACCACTTAGCGTGTTTTGATTGACAGCTAGGCTGAATGAATGGGTGTTTTCTGGATAAAAGCAGGGGTTTTGGGACTGGATCTTCAGAAGTCGCCACAGGACCTAAGAATCCGGCGAGGGTAAAGCTGAGCCGACCTGTAAATGACGACACCTCCGGTGGAGCCATGCTGAACTGACTCACCACTTCCCGACGACAGAGGAGATCTCCCGGCTGGAGACTCTTCTTCCCCTGACTGGTGGGAACAACCAGTCCCCTTTGCTTTTTCTTCGCTTCCAGGGCGTAGTGGTCGAATTGCCCGTGCTGAGCACCCTGGCAACCGGAAAGCCACGAGCCCTACCGCGACCAAAAGGTGGTGCCTTGTGACGGAGCACTCCGCGGCTGGTCTCTTCCCTGGTGGTGCAACAATCTTCAACTTTCCTTCGACGACGAGAACATCTCTTCTCTTGGCAAAGCCCCGACTTGCATCCACCACCAGGAACAACTGCCCCCGCCGGAGCTTTCTCCCCACATACATGGTACCGTGTCCGCCTGGCCTCCCTCGTGATGGGTAGCGTGAGGTGTCTTAATCCTCACCTCTCCATTGGGTCGCCTCCAAGCTTTCTTAACTTTCTGTTCTGAACTGGTCCAATCTTTCTATAACAATTTGCGACAAAGACTCGAAGCGCATTTCCACTGTGATTCTTTTTGGAACATATCGCCTTCCCTCACCCCGAGAGGGCCTGGCCTCTGAACTTTGCGATCTACAGTAGACCCTGCCTTACTTGCCTTGCATTTGTTCGTATAAGTGTTGGTACCGAGTTGATTTCATACCCTGCCTTTTCTCTCCCATCCTAATGAATACTAGAGTGCCATCTAGGTTAAAGCATTCATCTCTGTCTGCAAATAAGTGGTGCCGTTGAACCTAGACTTGTCGAACTATTGTTAGGGGGATTGATTTACTTATAGTAATTGTAATTGAAGTTGTTTGCCGTATTAGTGCCAGAGTGTTTTTCATAAATGTGTTGTTATAAATAAATACCTATATATCTTTACACCCAAGCTCTGTTCAGTGTTTGCTTGTTCTACTGTGTAAATTGCCCTATCTTGTATACTCCACATACTGCTTAACATTTCTTGAGAGAAGTCTGACTGCTCAGCCACAGCTACCAGGTGAATCTGTGTGGTACAGACAGCTACCAAGTGGGTTTACTGCCAACACCTGTAAGCCTAAATCTTTTACAGTGGTCCCAGAGGGAACTGCACAGGTTTTCTGCTTAACAGGCGGGAAGAATTACACGCGACTGGGCCTGGGAGAGCGTGTTACGTGTGTTCCTTGGGTCGGCGGGAAGATTTACACGGTTGCCTACAACGCGCCAAAAAAGACAGTCCAATCCGGAAACACGTACGCCAGCATGAAGCAGGTGCACGTTAACCCGCGCAGCATAAAAGTGTGCGCAAACAACAAACAAGCTCAGACGCCAGGATGAATATACCGTTCCTAGCAGCAGTGGCCGTGGGATACCGCAGGAGGAGGAGGAGGATAGTCAGGGCCAGAATCTTTACACTCAGAACCAGCCTTTTTGGTATGCCTGATGACCAGGTGTATGGGAGGTACAGGTTTCCACCTCACATAATTCTCGTCCTGGTCAGTGAGTGGGAGGATGACCTCACATCACCCACCCTGTGCTCCCAAGCACTCAGCCCCCTGGAGAAGGTCCTCAATGTACTGCACTTCTTGGCTACCGAATCATTTCAGCGGACAAGTGCCATAGTGGGGGGGGTGTCACAGGCCACGCAGTCACGGTGCCTACACCAGGGGTTGGCCATCATCACTGCACGCCCATCAGTCCGCATGCACATATACCTGCCCAGAACACCTGCAGAAAGGCAGGCTGTCATCCAGGATTTCTACGGGGTGGCACAATTTCCCAAAGTGCTAGGTGCCATTGATTGCAACCATGTGGCTCTATATCCCCCCACGGCATCTGAGCACATCTATAGGAACCGCAAGCACTGGCATTCCATCAACGTCCAGGTAGTATGTGATGCCAAGGGAATCATCACCTCAATGTATGCCAACTATCCAGGGTCCACCCATGAAAGCTTCATTTAGAGGATGTCAACCCTAAACCGGGACATGGAAACTGGGCGGCATGGCGATGCATGGCTGCTTGGTGAGTATAAATGCCACAGCACACGCATGCATGACAGATATGCATGACAGATATAGAGTAATGTCACTACCCCACTAATGATCCCCATCACCACCTCCGCAGGGGACAGTGCCTACCCTCTGAGCACCCACATGATGACGCCAATTCGGAACCCCATCATGCCTCCCGAGGTAAGATACAACACAGCCCATATTGCAACCCGGGGCATAGTGGAGCGCACATTCGGAGTGCTCAAGTCACGCTTTCGCTCCCTTGACCATTCTGGCGGGCAGCTGTTATACGCTCCCCCAGTAGTGTGCAGGATCATAGTGGCAGCATGTGTCCTGCACAATGTTGCAACACGCCGGGGCCTGGCTGTGGACATGGTGGTGCCCCCACATCCCCAACCACATGCACGCCTGCTGCGCATGGGAGGGGAAAGGGCATGGGGTGAGGCAGCCCGTACGCAGCTGGTGGCTAATTACTTCACATAGAAATCACACCCCTGTGGAGTGTACACAGCCCTGGCACATACCATCTGACAATCAATGATGACTCAATCTGACAATTCTGATGAATTAAGCGACAGTCAACTGTCAGAACCATAGCAGCCTGAGATTGTTCACCTGGAAGTGTCACAATGTGTGCATCCCTACCTACATAAACACCACCAATGCAGTGTCACACTTCCATGCTGCAGAAATGAATACCCACTTGCAAAATACTACATGAGAATAGTGCCATGTCACCCAACCCCTCCCCTGCATGGCCACACAATACACCATGGCATGTCATGCAATGTGAGAGCAAACAAATGAATCCCCACAACATGCCCCAAGTGTCACCAACTACAGTGTCCCTAATGGAAACATGGCCACACATGAAATGCTCACAGTAATGCAGGACCTACAACACACATTACCAAATATTTAGCAATAATACAAATCACCTACACAACCTCAAAACTACCATAACATGACAGTACGGATTTTAAAAACTGGTAGTCTCACTACCGGATAATGCCAGCACTTCGACCACTTCCAACTGTACAGTGTTAGCGACAGGCAAAAGTGTAGGTGCACTGCTTACAACATGGACTCCATATCCAAAGTAGACCGCCTTGTGAAGACATGAGGAATGGACCTGCAAATTAGGAGGATGAGATGGATGCAGAGGCACATATCAATACACCATGCAGTGTACAATACAACAACAATATGCACTAGGAATGTATACACAGTATTGACTACAGACTGCCCACACAGCAAATGGGAGTCCAACATCACTGTGTAAGTCAATGTCACTTGGGCACACCCTTTGCAAGCCCATGGAAACGGGAAGCAGGAGGGGTGTGTGTCACACAAACCCAAGCATCTAACCCAAATTCAGGACAAGCCTGCATGTGCCCAGCCACAATACAGCGTATGCCCATGGGAGCCACACAAGGCAACACACTGTAAAAAAAAATCAAAAATCAAAAATCAAAAATCAAAAATCAAAAATCAAAAATCAAAAATCAAAAATCAAAAATGGCCATGTATGGGCCAGGGGTGGTGGGGGAGGCCACCCTGGAGGTCTGAGGACAGGGTGCACACCAAAACCCACCTGTGTGGATTCTGGGAAAAAAAAAACACCTCCATGGGCTCATGGCCTGCACAGCTACCCTATTGTGAGAGAATTGCTGCTGTCACTCTCCTCACGCTCTGCAGCTGCATCAGGAGGTGGTGGTACTATGGGAGGCAGCCCATGCAAAGCCCTAGTCTGGTCCTTCATGGCAGCAAGCATGCGGGTGTGGAAGGTCTGGTTCTGGAGGATAATCGTGCGGAGGTCCCCATGCAACAACTCACGGGATGCCCGGACCTCCTCCCGAGTTGCCTGCATCTCAGCTGAGAGCGTACGTGTGAGCCGCTCCAGCTGCTGTTCTGTCCTTGTGTCAGTTGAAGCCTCAAGCTCAACAAGAGTCACCCTGAGCTGACAGAGTTCCACTCTCAGGCCTTCCCTGTGGCCCTGGGACTCAATAGAAATGGCTTCCCGCAGAGTCTCCAGTGCCGCCCGTCTGTCCCTGTTGGACACCAACATGTCCTCCATGTGTGACTGGCAAATGGAGTATGTTGCCTGCTGTAGTTGTTCCATCAGCCTTTCTTGGGGGACAATGGAAGTGGCCACCCTATCCATGGCCTGAGCCATCATCTCAGATGATTCTGCCTGTTGGTTTGCCATACCGTATATGGATTGCTCCCATGCGGTATTGCCAGGTGGCGTACGGCCACTGCGCCGGCGGGCACCACACCTGTCTGGGGCAAGGCGAACTGCGCCTTGCTGTGCCGGCACTGCCTGAGGCTGCAGGACTGCATTCCCTCTCTGATCTGCTGGCCCAGGAAGAGGATCAGATGTTGTGAAGTGTGACCCTGCATCAGTAACTACCAAAGGCTGACCTACCAACACTGACATCCACATTGAGGGTTCTACCCCTGGTGCAGGTGGGTTGGACAGTACAGAATCCCTCCCAGAAACACTTACCTGCGACGGCACATAGGTCTCATCATCCGAATCGACACCTGAATAGAGCTCGGGGGAGGTGCACCCAGAGACACCCCTTGAGAGAATGGTCTGCAGCAAGTGTGGGTTCTCACCCACCACCACACCACATCCCTCAGTGGTGCCCGGTCAGGCCTGAGACCCCTCCTGGGTCTGCACCAACTCCACAACCCCAGCAGTATCAAGTGCGTCATCCCCTGCAAAGACATGAAAGAAAAGAAATGGGAACAGGCATTAGCACCATGGCACACAATTAGGGTTGAGAAGCAACAGAACCAGTACTTCATTGACGCATGTCCCACATGACTATAACCCTCCCATGCATGCACCATCACTGCGTATGAAGGGGAGGCAAATGGCACACATTGATAACACCAAGATGGAAGACCAACACATTTGCTGCATGCTGGCTAGCAGTGCCATCACACATTCGCCTGTGATTGGCATGTCCAATACACATACATGACACATGCCATCACACAGATGGCATGTACCATAGCCATGTCACACATGTGACAATAGGACTGAGAAATACATGACACATGCCATCACACAGATGGCATGTACCATAGCCATGTCACACATGTGACAATAGGACGGAGAAATGCCTAGTGAAAGTGGTGGAATGCAAACAATCAGCCTGAATGAACACAGAATAATACGCAACAATGTTGTGGCAAGATGACACTTCAAGGGCAACTGGCGTGAGGTTGGGCTAAATGTCTACTGTTGCCAGAAGGGATACTGCAATACCCAAATCCTGGTGCGCAGAATGTATTGGATGAAGCACATGGGTGACCCAAACCACTCAGGCACACACACCCTCACCTGGCACTCAATCAGAAGCCCTCACACACACATCATGCACATGGATGACACACACATGCATGTGCACTCACCGGACAATGCCTCGTAATCTGGCAGGTCTTTCACGCCTTGGATCTGTCCCTCCGTGATGTAGGTCCCAGCAACATACTCATGCGGAGTGAGTTCAATGTCCTCTGCTGGAGACCCACCTCCAGTCACTAGAGTAGCGGCATGACTTGAGGCCAGCTTTTTCTTTGCCCTGCGCTTCAGGTCATTCCAGTGCTTGTAGCAATCATTAGCTGTGCGCCTCAAGACTCCAAGGGCACTTATGATGTCCGCGATGGTCTGCCAGTGTGCCAGACGTTGTGCAGGTGTGGTCTTGCATCCTGCAGTAATCACCATTTCGCTGTCATGTGCGGACACATACTTCACAAGTGAATCAAGTTCGGCCTGATTGAAGCTGGGCTTCCTTGGCGGGCCGGACTGTGTAGCCGTGTCTGGGGCATCAGCCTGTACTGGACGAGCACTCTTCCTCTTGGAAGGTGGTGGGGATCCTGAGTGTCCTACGCCGCTCTGGACACTAGGGGCAGGAGCCCCGGTGGACTGTGTACTAGGAGTGTGGGAATGAACACTCACCATGGGACTTGGTGCAGGCATTAGCTGAAGTGTGATGTAGTCAGGGGGAACGTCAGCAGGATGGACTGGGACCGACACTGTCCTGGCTGGGAGACTCAGAGCTGGGGAGGATGGAGCCGCAGCTGCCCCTGCAGCCTCCCCACCCTGCCTACTCGGGGCAGCAGATGACATAGCTGCCCCTGATGCACGTGGCCTGGTGACACCAATGTGCACCACCACACGTGGCCTAGACCTACTGACCTGGAAGTCAGCCATGGAGTCACCCTGTGCCAGGTCTGGTGCCACAATTGGCTGGTCCAACAAGGGCTGAGCAGAGATGTGTCAGCCACGTTACCCTCAAATAGGGGGGGGCATGGGTGTCCCTGACTGGTCATCCACACATGGGGGGCTAGGGGCACCCTGCAAGTCCCGACCACGTCCCCTAGCGTATCCACCACGCCCACCTCTAGAGGCTCGGCCACCTTTGCCACCCTTACCGCATGCTCACCTCCCAACCATGGCACTGATGTTGTTGTGCGTATGGGAGTTGCAGTAAACTATTGTCCTGGGCAATTGGGGGTCAAAGGGGTAGGGTACTAGATGGGATTCGTACCCTAGTGCTCTAGCAAGGCTGTATGTGACCCCTGGGGGAAGATAATGGGTCACGCAACGCACAGGCACCCCACAAAAGGGAGATAATGTGCACACAACCCCTCCTAGACCACGTGCGTGGAAAAATAAACCTGCACTACGCTGTGGCACCCAGAAACACAAAAATGAGAACGTATGCGTGTCACACGCAGCCTAGAATGACCTCTGAAGGGGTACGCGACACACTTGGCAAGCACAGATGTTAAATACGTGCGCGACTCACCGTCTGCCTGGAAAAATAGCATGAAAAAGACGCGCGTGTGCGCGTTGGAAACACCCCCGCCAAAAGAAGAATTGTACGCTGTCTGAGGAGACAGGACAACAGAAGAAGTGAACGCTGTTTGAGAAAACAGGCCCTGGAAAAAGACAAAAAGAGAAAAAGCTGTCAGCGGTAACAGGGAGTACGATATTGGAACGCCGTGAAGTAAATCACGTGTGAACCGACAACAAGTACAGATTTCACCCACTCGCTCTCCATGAAAAGCACGTACAAGGAAATGGCGTTCTACACGTACCTTTTAAACATGCCCACACAACCAGCGTCACTTCCGTGTGTCCGCGCTAAGGCCCTATCCTCCAATTACACGAGCTGACACTCTGACGTGCAGTCATTGGACCTGTAACATGCACCCGTGTACAGGGAAACGCCCGCGCACGCACGTCACAGATGCGCATACGCGCTGAGGCCCTTTCCATCAATTACACGCTATGACACTCTGACGTCCTTATTTTTTCTACGCGCCATGGAAAACGCTTGTGCGCGTAACATCATAGGCGCGCCTACACGCTGGGGGCCTTTGGGCCAATGAATTTGCGAACGTGTGCTGACGCGCTTACGCGCTAAGGCCATTTCCTCGAATTACACGCAGACGTGCTGGATTTTCACGTGCCAAATCACTCCGTGTCAAGCTGGCCACGCGTAAGCACACGGAAGACCATGCTCCTGCCCAGAAGGCCGAATTACTGCCCCCCAGAGCCCCGAGCACGCTCCCACCTGACATCTGCTGCTGCCTGACTGCCTGCTGCCCACGTGCCCTGCCATTTGCTGCCTGCACATCAGCCAGGGGTGCTGTTGCTGTGACCACCCCTGCTGGAACCGAGGACTCCCGACTGGGATTCCATCGCTCCACAGACAAGCCCTAGGACCCAGTTGCCCACCCACTTCTGCCTCTGGGGTTGTCATGTCAGGCACTGCAACATCTGGCACCACTGGAAACCTCCGGCCAGAGAGGCAAAGGGGCACCAGCTTCACTGCCACCGAAGTTGGTGTCCTGGTGGAGCAAGTCCTGGGGCAGTATGATGCCCTCTTCGGAAGTTTGCGTGCCAACAAGGAAGGACGGACTCGGATCTGGACAGACATCGTGACTGCCATCAATGCGGAGGGGGTGGCAGTCCGACTATTCCATCATGTCAAGAAGCGCTGGGAGGACTTCAGGTCCAGGACCCTCAACAAGGCCTGGCGCCTCTTGAAGGCAGAGGATGCTAAGGGGCGCCGGGGCCACTTGTCGGAAGATCAGATGAGGGTCCTGGAACGCATATCCCCAGAGCTCCACGTCCAGGTCCTTGAGAGGCAGACCCGTCTAGATTCAAGCGGTAAGTGTATATGCATCCTGATTGTAAGCTGTGCGTGTGGTGGTGTGCCAGTAGTGTGCAGGTTGCACATGTGTTTTTATGGGGCCAAGTATGGGGGGGTGTACAGGGCCGTGAGGCTAACAGATGCTAGGGCTCTCATGTGTGAGACATGGATGGTGCTTGTGTGTGTAGGCTTGCATGCCAAATGCAGATGTGTGGGCACACATGTTTGAATGAATGTGTATGTAAGTAGGCATGTTTGTGATGTCACACATGTATGTTGGTTTCAGCTGCATGTATCTGCGCTGTGTACATGTGCATGTGTGTGTATTTGACAAGGGTGCAACAGTGATGCAGCATGGATGCATGTGACACCAGGATGTGGAAGACTGATTGGCAGATGTGACATGGATGCCGATCTCAACACTGCGACAGTTGGCAGAGGTGTACACATGCATGCAAGTGTGGTGTGTGTGGATGTGTAGTGCACTCCCTGTGTTGCATGTGATGTCTGGCTCACCTTTGCCTGCTCATGCTGTTGTATGTGTATGGATGGCGCTGGCTGTTGCAATATGGCTGTGGTATGGCTCATGTGTGCGAGTGGAAATGACATGTGTGTTGGCAATTGTGATGCCATGTCTGAGGTTTGCCAATGCCACTCATGTGCAACTGTCATGTGTGTATGTGTCCATTGTACAGTGCCCTGATGTTTGTGTTTTATTTCTCCCTGTCTGCAGCGTCAACTGATGAAGAGGGCGGAGAAGGTGCTGTGGAGCACAGCGGCAGGGATCGCACCGCCAGCCGGAGACGCAAGGCCCGGCTCCCCTCCCAGGTTGTCATCTCGTCGGGGAGTGAGGAGTCCGGTGCCGCGTCCCAGGCAGCAGCTGCCGGGGGGAGGTCCAAGAGGCGGAGGTCGGAGTTGGACTCCTCGGCAGCAGAAGGGGCAGCTGGGACCCTACAGGGCCCAATGGGGGAAGGTGGCACGGAGTCATCCAGGTTGGTGGGGTGTTTGGTGGAGGAGGAGGCGGTGCAAGTGACAGAGACGGGATCTGGAGGTGGGGATTCCACTGGTGCTAGTGGTGCAGTGCAGGACCAGGGACAGGAAGCAGCACAGGCTGCCGCAGAGGTGCCTGTGTGCAATCCTGTCCCTAATCCTGTCACTGCATCATCTTGCACCAGCAGGGATGCCTACTTCCAGACCCGTTTTCAGGCAGGGGATGATCTTACAACAACTGGCCTTCCACTGCCTGCGGCCGTGGCTATCCAGGTACGGGTTGAGCCTGTCGTGACTGGTGTGGCGTTGCGTCAACGGGCCATGCGAGGTGACCTGCAGTCTTTTCATGAGGAGACTGCACGTCATCTCGAATGGCTCGTTGACCGCGTCGGCCTACTGGGACAGGTCACCCAGGCTGGATTCCTCCGTTTGCTGGAGCTTGTTCCGACCCCCTCCTCAACTGAACAGCCTATGCGCCAGTCGTCCTCCATGCCATCTTTCCACCCATTTGTCACCTGGGTGCCCTGTGGTGCTGCCTCTGACGGTGCGGCCAGGCTGGTGGACACATCCCTGCCACAGTCGGGAGTCGGACGTCCAGCAGGGGTGGCCACATCAAACACTGTGCCCCGGCTGGTGGAGGATGTGCAGGCAGAAGGAGCCAGGGCATGCGCACAGCAGCAGCGGCAACGAGGTGGGAGCCATGATGGCTCGGGGCCTTCGACATCGGAGGGGCAGGCATCGGCCGGAGGGCAGGAGGACCCAGGATGGGAAGTGTCTTCCATGTGGCAGCGGTTGGGCCACGCCATAGATACGGAGCGGCAGTGGGCGGAAGAGGCACGGCTCACGATGGCCAGGGCGGAGAACTCCATGCGGAGGGCCCTGAGGCGGGCCGAGTGCCTCGAGGCAATCCGCAGGGAGTTGGAGGAGAACATGTCGTCATCCCTGCGGACCCTCGGGCATGGAAGAGGACCGCCTCCGGGACATTGAGCAGGAGTTCAATGATGCCCTGGCCCGGAACATCCAGAAGTGAGCCGTCGGACTAGCCCGCTGCCCTTGTAAATAGTTCTTCAGTGTTAAGTTTCCTTTCGGTTTTGTTTTGTTTTGGGGCGCTTGGACAATGCCCCAACTTCTTGTATATAGTTCTTCATTAGGTAGTATTTTATTTTATAGGTTTCGTTTAAAGGATTGGGCACATGGACCCTGGATGTTTACTTTGTACATAGTTTGACAATGGATTTGGATTGTTGATTTTTTTTTTTCATGGATCAATGGTTTTTTATTATTTTTGCACCTTGGATTTATTTTCTCAGACTGACACTTTGGAGACTTGCTTTTGGATTGCTTTTCATTTGGATTTCATGCATCTTTTTCATTTATTGGACATTTCATTTTCTTCTGTTCCATTTCATTGCTTTGCTTTTCTGTTTAATACATTAGTGGTATTCTCTCTTTGGTTTCATGCATGTCACAATGATATATATTTTTTTTTTTATTACTTTATATTTAATTACATTAGCAATTTTTACAAAACTCTTGTTGCTCATCTCTAAAGAGCCACATAATAGAAAATACCAGAGCAACAGGCGTTGTTTTCACACAGTAATCGGCGAGAGAATGCCAAGGGAGCTGTATCACTGCCAGTCTCTTGTTAAGGTAACTCCCTCACACTTTGGTCTTCAGAATTGATCACCAAGGTGGATCGAAGGGTGATCATTTCAAAAGCGCTTTCCAAGATTTTTACCGACGCTATAGTCCACTTTGTTTTCTCCCCTAACATCAACCTATTCCACCAAGTTGAGTCTTCATCTTCAAGCAGTTCTAAATGGTTTGTACGAAGGTTGTGTAGGTATGTGGCTCTTACATTTGTCAACTCTGAACATTGCAGTAAGAGATGCTTTATTGCTTCTGATTTGGATAATTCCTTACAGAGCCGACAAGTTTTGTCGTTGGATTGCATCCGGATCGCCATGATTTCACGTGTCGGCAGAAGATTAAATCGCGCTCTCATGTACATTTTCCTTAGATGTTTGTTTGGGAATTTCGTGCAGTATGCCACCGGCTCCTTCAGTCTGTTAAAGTTAGGTGGAAGATCTATTGTCAGTTTGTTTGCATGCCCTTTCTCCAGGGTCATTATCCAGTCTTGGGCCTGGAGTTTAGATTTCACTCTTGCTGGATTTATTTTCAAATCTTCTTCTGTGCATGCGATCTCAGAAAGCTTTTCTTTGAGCCTGTCTGTCCATTTGTTGAGAATACTTAAGTGGTGATTTGCTGTTTCTGCTGCTATGATCTTGTATATGGGTGGACTATCTGTCATTAGAGTGTTCCTGAAAAGTTGCATTGTGCTTTGGGTCACTGTCGCTTCCAGAGAGAGTAGTCCCAGCTCTCTTCTGATAAGATCCATTGACACTGAGTTTGGGAGTCCTAGGACCGTCTTCCAGACATAACTCTCTAGCTTCCGCCAGATGTCGTTAGGCATGCTCAGTGTTGCCGCCATGCCATAAGTCAGTGTTGGGAAAATTTTCCCTTTGTAGAATGCTATCACCGGACTTAATGAAAATTTGCCATATTTTCTGTCGATGACTTTCATTTGAACAGCAAGATTTTTTGCTTTCCCCAAAGGATGGTCTGCATAGATGCTTCTTTTGCTGAGTGGTCTATCTGAACTCCTAGGTATTTGACACTATGGACCACTTCGATTTCAGATTTGTCCAACACCCATTTGTACCCTGGACGGGTCATCTTCGCACTTTTCCCCAAGATCACTATTTTTGTTTTTGTTTTGTTTATTTTCAGATTGTTTCGCTCCATGTATTGCGCCAGATTTGTAAGTTGGCGTTGTAAGCCAATTTGGGTTTGATCTAGTAATATCAAATCGTCTGCGTAGAGAAGACGCAATATATTTACCTTCCCCAATTTGGGAGGGAACGCTTTTGCAGGTGTTTCTGAGTCTTTTATATCTCCCAAAAAGGCAATAAATAGTGCCGGGGCCAGAGGGCAGCCCTGTTTAACTCCTCTCTCCGCTGCTATCTCTTTAGACAGAAGGCCTTGGTTGTTTAAACATACTCTTAGTGTCGTGTTGGTGTGCAGGGCCATCACAGGGTCTAATATTTCCATTGGGCAGTTCCATTTTTTAAGTTTGCTCCACAGCATCCGCCTGTCAACTTTATCAAAGACCTGTGATAAGTCTACAAATGCAAGGAACACCGTAGGAGACCCTTGCTTTACCTTGGCTTTTATGAGATTGAGGATTAGGATGTTAACTGACGTGCTCCCTTTCTTTAGGAATCCCATTTGGAAAGAATCATAGGCCAGAGAGGTTCTAGCCCAAATTTGGAAATGGTGCAGGAGGAGAGTTGCGAAGATTTTACCTATTATATCTAGTAGGGCAATGGGTCTATAATTACCCGGCTCTTCTCTATTCCCTCGCTTGAAAATCGGCACAACCACCGCAGTGACCCAGGACGCCGGAATAGATTTTGTCTGTCTGCATTGAATGAAGATAGAGCTGATGAAAATAGCCCATTTTTCCGGATTTTGTTTTAGCTCGATGTTACATAGCCCATCTGGACCTGGGGCTCTAGAATTCTTTAGGTTGAGGATTGCACTTTTTATGTCGTCTATCGATGAAATATCGATCCAAGGTGTTATAACTGGTCCTTCGGCCGCCAGTGGGAGATGTTCCGGTGCCATAAACAAGTTTTCAAAAAAAAAATGTTTCCACGTATTTTCACTCACTGCGTTTACGATCTGATTGTCCACGTTCTTATCTGGTTTCTTGATAAGTGTCCAGAAGTCACCAGTTTTTTTGGTGCTTAACGTGCGAAGCATGTCCTCCGCATCTTTTTGGTACATTGCATGTCTGTGACCTCGGATCCAGGCTTTGTATTTTAAATTTTCATCTTTCCATTTGTTCCATGCTGTAGGTGAATTATCATTTTTTATTTTTCTTTTCAATTTTCTCAGGGAACTTTTTCTTTCTGCGATCTGGTTGTCAAATATATGTTTGTTTTGTTTTGCCTTTTGCCTTTTCGCTGACTTCTTCGATCTGTATTGGAGTAGGAATGGAAGATAGTCCGGCCTTTGGGTCTTTTCCCCTTGCTTGTGGATGCTGGCTTTGTATTTTTTAATAATGGACTCGATGTTAACCGCAGTCAGACATACTCTGTGTTGTTGATTATTCGACTCAATCTGGTTGTTGTAGTGGCTGTTTACAGGTCGTAATGCTTTCCACTTTATAGCCAACAGATTGTGGTCACTCTCTTGGGTTTTTATCACTGAGTAGTCGTCTATGAATGCCACTAGACTGTTGGAAATGAAAAAGTAATCAATGTTTGTGCTAGAATTGCCCCTTTCCCATGTGGGAGTATTTATATTCCAGGATTTCAGAGAGGCCACATTGTGGAGATTTCTCGATTTCATTAGCCTCAGCCATACTTGTCCTCTGTGTTCCCCTGAAGATTTTATCTTTTTCACCCTATTTTCATTTTCATTGCTACAGTTGGCATTTAGATCTCCACAGATTATTATGTGCGTTTGTGGATCTTCAAGAATGATGTCGTCAATTGTTCCTGCTATTTGGTTACAAAAATCTGATGTTTTAGATTTTTCCGGGTTCCAGTATATTGTTATCAAAGCTAATTTCTCTTTTTCACATTCCTTTTTCCTTTCGTCAACTTGGGTCCATGTTGTAGAGACTGCCAGTATGCCATACGACTTGTGTATCGTTTTTATGATGGAAATTCCTGAACCTGCCTTTATTGCTAGCAGGAGTCCAGCAGACGGACGGCCCAGCAAGCCTTTTTTGGCAGGAGAGAAGGATATCTCAAAGCCGTCTAAAGATGGTTTTTCTGTTAGCCAGTGCTCTTGGAGACATAGGATGTCGAAAACCCCCAGATCTTGATATTCAGGGTTCGTCAAGTGTCTGTGGCCTCTCGTGTTCCATGAGGCCATCAAGATCAATTTCGGAGGAGTCGTTGCTTGGTAGTAGGTTGGAGGCGGTGTGCTTCTGGACCCACCTCCTGGTGGTTGCTATTTGTCCTTTTGAGGGTTTAATGTTTTTTTCAGCCAATTCCATGGTCCCTTTGGTTGTCTAAATTCTTGGCTCTCTCCCATTTTCATTTCTCGATCTTTTATCATTCTACACTCCTCTTCCGACCTTTCACTCCTGGTCTTGGTCATTTGCAACTGAGCCACAGTTTCAGCTCTATGACGTTCCCTTCTTTCTTGGGATCGACCCCCATACCTGGATCGTTCTTCTTTTCGATCTTCCCTATATTCGGGGTCTGTTCGTCTATATCTTTTGTTTCTCCTCTCCCTTTTTTCCCACTCGTACTGCCGACGGTTTTCTTGTTCCATATGGTCCGAGGGGGCATAATCTTTTCTATTGTAGAGTTCTTTTGTTCTAGATGTATAGTGTCATTTAAGGCTCTCTTTCTCCTTTGAGGACTTCGCTTTTAGGTCTGTTTTTGACGTACCTATTTCCGTCAAGATAAATCCGGCTTGTTCTAAGTCTTTATAGGCTTCCTCCGGCACTCCGTTTAGTGCTGCCTTGGATTGGATGTGTAGATAGGACTTTGCCTTTTGATCAAGATGGTAGGGTTCTATTAGTAGAAAGTCTTCGGACTTCAGATGTCGTAAGCAGTGTACCTTACTTAGTAAGTACAATATCATTTTCCTGTTAAGCACGATGTATCTGCTTTTGCAAGATATTTGTTCTAGTTTGAAAACTCTAGATTCTTTTTCGGTGTTGTCTGGGTTCTTATTTTTTTTTTCCGAGTAGTATTTAAGTTCAATTTCTCTGCTCTCCCCCTCACCCCTTTTACTTGTTTTCCCTTTGTAGCACCGGTCTAATCTTTGATTCAGGGGGGGTGATCCATGGATAGACATTGAACTAGCTAGAGCTTTGTCGCTATTTGTTTCCCTCCTTCTTTCAGGGACAGATTTGCTTTCTTTTGCTAGTCCGTCTGGACTTGTGTGCTCTTCACCCTGCACGTCTGCTTCGAGATGTAATGATAAGTCCATCAGTGCACTTACGCTCATGAATTCATTCACCGTTCTCAGTGATTTTTCAGTCGGTTTCAAGTTTTTTTCTTCGCCGCAATTTTATGAGATGGAGTTTCAGGGCTTTGGGTTAAGTTCATTATTTCATCTTCCTTTTCGGATTCGGATGACGCTATTTTTATTTTGTTTGATTGACCTGTGATAGTTTCACTTGCCAAACGCAGAGCTACTTTTTTCTTTTGATTTGTCATTGCTGGTACTATTTTTGCGGCCCCAATCATATTCTGAGTTTGTAGTTCTGACAGATCATTCGCGTTTTTTGATTTTTGCTTATTGAAGATTGATTCCATTTCTTTCTTATGCCACTTAGCCGTTGTTTGACAGGCTCGGTCCGTTTTTGATTTTTGCTTATTGAAGATTGGTTCCATTTCTTTCTTGTCCCACTTTGCCATTGTTTGACAGGCTCTGTCCATACATTTTTTTACAATTTTTTTTGTAGCTAGTGCTTCTTTTCTTTCCATCTCTAGATTGGCCCATTTCTCCTCCCAAATTGACTCCTGCTTGCTGTTTTTGATCTCTGCGGCTGTAATATAATCCTCCAGAAACTCTAGCTTAGATTGCATCTTGCACAATAGTGTAGTGTTGTCTTTTGCCGTATCACTGATTGTTTCATATAATTTGCAGAATGGTGCAAGTGCAATCGTAAGCGGCCCCATAATTGTGGTCATATCAGGTTTTTTGTTTGGGGATGGTGTTTGGGAATCAATCATAATTTCACTGTGTCTTCTGTGTTTGGCAGGCGTGTTCAAACTTTCCCTGCCCGGGCCAGTTTCGGTTTGGGTAGTTGAAATATCCCATATCGAGGTCCCAGCTGTCACAATAGATACTTCAGAGCAGTCTGATAGTGTTTTAGAGGCAATTGGATCTATTGTTCCTCCTTCTTTGACTTGCCTGGTTAATTTTGCTCCTCTTTCTGTATGCTGGTGGTGGATTTTTGTCCAGGTTTGATCGCTCATTTGAGCTCTTGGGCATAGAGCGCCTTCTTGATATCTCCCTGTATCATTATTTATTTTCTTTCTGGCCTGTATTTCGGGTCTCAAGTTTCTTTTTGGACTTTCAGGTGGTACTTGCAGGTCCCTCTGCTCTTTTCTTGGGATTTCGCCTGGTACTAAATCATGAGGGTTCCGGGTTTTTAGTAGGGCCCGCATCTCTTCCTGTTCAGTCCATTTTTGGGGCCCGCTTTGTAACGTTGTTTTCGACATTGGCAGTGTGTCTGCGCCATGGATCAGTGACTCAGTGGAGATTGATTTTCTCCTTAAATTAGTACTCGGCCCCGATTTGGTTGCTTCAGGCCCCAGCTGCGGGGTAAGATGGCTCTCGCTAATTTCCGAGGGGGCTTTAGGAAGGTCAGCCACCTTCCTTAGAGTGTCTGATGCTATATTTTCTTCCCTGACGGCTTTATTTGGGCTTGTTGATTCAGTCGGCAGGTCTTTTCCTGCGGTCATCTCTTTGGTCTGCATCTCCTTATCTTTTGTGATAGGCTGATTTACCTGTTTTATTTCTTCTGTGTTTGTTTTCTTTTGTTCGGTCTCATTTAGGCACATTTTTTCCCTTGGGCTAGGCTGAATTGCCTGGCTTGTTTCCTCTACGTTTGCTTCCTTTTGTTTCATTTTATTTGGGCTGACCCCTGGCTGATCCGCTACTCTTGATCTCCTTTCACCATCTCCGGTTTTGCTCTCACTGTCTGTCATATCTGTATCCGTTTTCCTCTCTTTTGTCGAAGGGAGAGACCCCTCTATCACTTCTAGAATTTCTGCATCAGTGATTTTGTCCTCTGTTTCTAGTTTGCGTTTCTTCTGTTTGGTCTTGAAGAAGGATAACAGGGCATTTGGGATGCAAGGCTTTTGGGGCGATCCCGGCCCTGCTGCTGGTTTTTCCACTGGCGTACGTTTAACTTTGTTTATCCCCGTAGTACCGAGGTTCTTCTGATGATGCGTGGATATTTTATTATCTTGGTGGTTTTGGTTTAAGGATGCGCTTGCGGCTGTTTTTTCCCCTTTTGGCGCTTAATATAGTGCTTATTGCCATTGAATTTATTGCACTTTTTTGGGTCCATCATATTCATAAATCCTGGGGACCCAAGATCGACCCAGTCTCCTGTGTCAGGATTCGATTCCTTGGTTATGCAGTCAATCGGTGCTACTCTAGTCTCCAAACTCACATTTCCCTCCTTTGTCCTTATTGGCTGGTTGTTTGAGTAGCTGCTTACAGTGTGTGTGGGGCTAGGTGCACCGATGCTATCATTTAAATCTCTGTTCCATCTGTCGCCATCTGTGCGTCTTTAGTACTGTGAATTAGGGGTCTAGTTACAACGACCGGTCTTTCACTTGGCAGTGTCTGTACTGCGTCCCTTACGTTCTTCTCTGGGGACTTATAGATGTTAGGTAGCTCAGTCCTCCCCCCTAGTGTGTTAGCGCACAGGGCCAGGGGAGGGTCCCAGTCTGACCACCCTCCGGTAGTCAGGACTGAAGAACCACCTGCCGAAGCAGTGCTCTGTTCCTGCGCTATTTTCGCCACCTTGCTGATGTCCATGGGGTTTTGCAGGGGGGCAGCAAATATCCGTGAGGGCGCTGTAGCAGTTTCAAGGGACTCTTTGTTCGTATCGATATTACGGGGTGTGTCCTCCCCCTTCTGCCAACTCCTAAGGACTGGAGTTGGGTGGCGGTGGGCGTCAACTCTTTAGGAGTTTTCAAGTCTGATGCAGGGTGCACGGGAATCTTACCTTTTTTCACCGGCGACCTCCGCTCTCCTTTGGAAAGAGTCTTGTTGTTACTCCGCAGGATTCAATGTGAGTCCGGCGGCTCCGCCAGTTCTACCGGAGCTCCCGCCACCTCTTGATGCTGCTTTTCGGCGTCCTCCAGCTGGTCGTAGCCCAGCGCTCCTGCCCCAGCTCCCTGCATTGTTCTTTCGATCTGCAGTGGCTCTGTGGGGCTCCGGGGCTCTGGGCTGGTTCTTTGTGTTGCTGAGTTACTCTTTACTTCCACTTTACTTCCACAGAGCGGGGCGCTCCCGGACCTCCCCGGACCCACCGGGAACACTGGAAACACTCTGTCCACTCCGCTCCGCTCCGCTTCGTTGAGCGAGGGGTTTTTGAGAACTGGCTCCTCCTTCACAATGGGAATGGCAAACAGACTGCCAAACACTGGAAACACTCTGTCCACTCCAGATGTCATACCTGGTGGTGTGTTCGGACTGGGGTGGCGTATGCAGTGTATTGAGGGGGCATGGGGGCCATGATTATGGATCGTCATGAGGTGTTGGGGGACATGTATGGGGGCCTGCTGGCAGGTTCCCTGAACTGCTGGGGGGTGGTGGTGCAGGGGGACATGAGTGGGGGCCTGCTGGCAGGTGCCCCACAGTGCTGGGGGGTGGGGGTGCAGGAGGGCATGAGTTGGACATGAGTGGGGGCCTGCTGGCAGGTGCCCTGCACTGCTGGGGGGTGGGGGTGTGTGAAACTTCCCGCGAATCCCTGAAATACACGTTCCCCGCTTGGCGTTTGCTGTTTGGCAGCCCTGTAAACTGGTCCAGGGTTAGCGCAGACATTTGCGATATATTGGGGATTTTGATGGATTTTCCTTGCGCAAGGGCGTTCTGGGGGGCGTAACTGGCGCTGCTGCAGTGTCGCTGCGCCACTCTGCACCACGGCTGGTTTTGGAGGCTAAAATCCATGAATACGCTGTGCGATGAAATGAATTTTATCGCACGCAGCTGGCGCAGTGTATCGCACGGGGACACTGTGCGCCAGCCGCGTGAGCCACTTTTGTGCGAAATTCTATGAATTACCCTGACAGTGTTCATGGAATAAGACACAAATTGGACTACTGTGCTGGAATTTTCAAATTCACTATAAACTTACAAGAAGATCCACAAGAATTTCTAATGTACTTACTACAAGTACTGGAAAACAAAAACATACCTATAAATAAAATATTTCAGTTTTCATACATGTGGAAACACACATGCCCTCTCTACAATCATGAGGCACAGGAACAAGTCCCTAATGAACGCTTCATGTATGTACCCATACCTAACTGTGAATCCATTCCATTTCAGCAATTTGTACAAATTGCAAACCATGGCAGATTACGTACTACCTGCAATTCAGACAATCGCTCCACTTTAAAAATACAGACACATACTAAATAAGTAATACTTATGCTTTTACGTTACAATGCAGATGGTACCAAAAACAACTGTAAACTGACTGGATTCACACATAGTCAAGTATCACTTGGTAAGAAAACCTTGACAACAATAGGTATAATCTACCACGCAGGAGCCACAACCAATGCAGGTCACTACACTGCATATATAAAAAAGAATTGTGGATGGTTCAAATGTAATGATAGTACCATTACTCTAATGCAGAGATTGCCAGCAAATCTTGTAAACGCTTACTTAATGTTCTTAAAAACAAAATTTAATACGTAATCTGTGTATGAAAATAAGCAAAACTTCAACTTTAAAACTGTGCACAGTTAGAGCACACCAACATGTATCTAACTGCTCCAAGATTCTGCAACAAGCAAACAGGTAAATAAATAACACTAAAATATAACAGGAAATAAACAGTTAGAATACGCCAACATGTATCTAACTGCCCCAATATTCTGCAACAAGCAAACAGATAAATAAATACCACTAAAATCAAACAAGAAATATACAGTTAGAATACGCCAACAGGTATCTAACTGCCCCAAAAAATCTGTAACAACCCAACAGATAGAAGATTAGAAAGAACCAAGAAATAAACAGTAAAACAATGAAAGAAATATATTGTACCACAACGTTTTTTTTAATCCAGCATGGATTTTTTTTCCCCAACTCTAACATATGATCTTTTCTTTTATCACAGAGATCGAAAAAGTATGTCTGGTCCAGTTACCCATGTCATGAAAAAACTGCATACAACCACAAAAAACTCAACCAGTAAGTATAAAATAAATAGAATCACAAACACTGCAGTCCTTGTTACAAACTCTACAATCTTATCTCTATAGCCTAGCCAAAACTTCACATACAAACTCTACAAATGAAACAGTACACAAACGTTTGGGTTGTGGATATTTGATGGGTGTTTGATTCTATGTGTGTGATATGCTGAGGTAGTTGTGGCCAGGGCCTAGAGTCTTGGGTGCATGGCCGAACCACAACCACCGCAGCAAAACACACCTATACTACCAAACATTTTGACTGTGGTATGTGGGCTGCTTATAGGGGATATTAATTACAATCAATCCTCTACTAACAACCCAAAATCAACATCATACTAAAGTAAAATACCCAGTAGTGCATTTATTATGTCCGTGGACAGCCACAAAGACCGCTGACATGCCGAACACATCAGGGGCACCTGCCACCAAAACAAATACAGTATTTGACTCATCTCTTACTCCCCAACCCTCCCCAAGCTCTTCTGAACACCAACACACTCCCCAAAATTGCATGTTGCCTCTGTTCGCTGCCGTGCTGTCGGCAGATCCAAGATGGCGGGCGCATTGAAGCAATGTGATGCACCTCACTCCAGCCAATCGGCAGACACGTTGCGTGTCTGTGAACATGACCCAAGCTGATCAGCCAATCGGTGTCCTGTCCGCTGAGCGAACATAGATATCACTAATTCTCTTGCCTTATGTTTTGGCCATTTAAAAGAAACCTCCTGGATGGATTTACACCAAATTTTTAAAAAAGCACGCTTTTGGACTAAGCCGCCGCTCGTGCTGCAAATTTGGTGGAAATCCGTCCAGCAGTTTCAGCTGTAGGCATGCGCAAAGATTTTTCCCATTATGTCTATGGGGAAAAAAAAATTGGGACCCCCGTATAACTTTGCATGTCCATCCATCTCCACTAAACTGCCAATAGGCCCCTAACCACCCCCAGCAAGCCCAAAGCTAGATCCACGCCACTCACATAACCCCCATACCTCTACATTCCATGATAAGCAGGCGACTCTCCTGTCCTAACACAAAGAAAGTGTCCATAAAAGATCCAAGCATGCACAACTGTATTTCTTCCAGCATAAAAGACAGCCTTTGTAACACGAGGTACAGGGAGGGATAAATTAAAGATCAAACCCAGGGTGGAGACCTTGAGTGCAGGAAGTGCAGTATCAACAAAGCCCTGAATGTGCGGGTAAGAATGACGGTATTTTATCCTCCATTCCCCCTGGAACCATTCCTGTGCCGTCCAGGTGCATGCCACAGGGATGGAATAGGGAGCTTAATGTGTTAGTTTAGATGTAACATTGTATTATACGAGCAACCTAACCTTCACCCAAGACTGAGATGAGCCCAGCTGACCCATGTGGAGACTGATCGATGGCAACAGAACTAACCAATTGTAGCCTGGCATCCCCTATGGAGCTGGCCCATCTAGAAGGTTCAGTAGCACCAGGTTTTACGGTATATGATGATGTCACATGGCTTTTCACGTTTCTGCTTGTCCTTAGATTAACCACAACACTCTTGAGCAGCAGCAGAGTCCTTTGCTGATATTTTGCATTCTGTACAATTAAGCCTTTGTTATCCTTGCAATGCTATCTCCTGGCCTATTTCCCTAGAGGGTTGTCTTTATTCTGGAGTGTCCGTAAGAAGGGACTTGCCTTCAATATGTCAGTGAACACAAACAAGTGGCCCAGATACGTGATGCCATCAGTGATGTCATCAATGACATGTGTGATGTCATCTTTGATGTCATGTGTGTTAGTCTTAGCAGTGCACAGTGGTGGCGCGAGTTATGGTTGCTTAGCTTACCATAACTAGCAAATTTCCTAGGTTTTTCGGTTTTACTTGTAACCATAACGTCCCTTTGACAAAGTTTTTTCACGGAATGTTATAGGTTTTCATTAGTGCAACTTAACCATAATGTCTCTTTAACAAAGCTTTTTCAGAGTATATATACATATATTACACAGCCCAGGGTAGTGGATGTGTAGTTATGGTTAAGATGCTAATCCCATAGGAAGAGCACTATTGGGCGGCTTATAACTTCGCTCCCCTGGACGAATCCTCACCAAACTTTGCGCTCTGCAAGTTTTGGTGCGGTTTGGTCCGGGGGGGGGGAGCAAAGTTATACGGGGGTCCCAATTTTTTTTTCCCCATAGACATAATTTGTTTGGGGCCCTCTTTGGAATTTGAGTTATTCAAATTCTCTTTTGAGTCTTTTTGAGGCTGTTTAGTCTGTGGATTAGTCTGTGATTTACCCCTCCGGGTACCTCATGTTACAGGAGATATGTGTTGCTATTGCAGAGAAATAAAGTTGTGTGGACTTTGGATCTATTGTGGGCACCTTAGGGAGGTTAGGACTTGGGGGTCGGATGCTTATCACTACATGAAAGGACTGGTGGTCGGGTTGGTGGAGTGTGGCTGGCTCTGATGGCTGTGTGGGGGTCAGAGGCCCGATGGTAGGTTAGTTGAGATGGATGGATACAGAATGGAGCTAGTGACTGTCTCACACTCTTGGCAGCACACATTCCTGGATGCAATACTAAATGTTTGCAACACAGGAGGAACAAGAGGGAAATGGACTTCTGTGGGGAAATGGCTTGTGTGGAGCCAGCATGTTATGCAGGAGTCGGGCTTTGTGAACCTTTGTGCATGCAGAACATGAGCCTACAGCCTATTCGTTCTTGGGCCTAATACAAAATGGAGTCTGGGATTATGGGCATTCCGGTGCTATACGTCTACTTCTATGTACTGCAGGGCCTTTTGTACACATTCTGGTGCTGCAAGTTGCTCCCCCCCTTATATGTTATATTACATTGTATGGGGCTTGTCATATTTGGAAGACGCTAGGGGGTAGGATGCACTCATTTCCATCCCAACATTCCCCCCTTTTGTTACTTCTACAGTAACAAATTCACCCCTACATTTCTGTTCATTAGCACATCTTTCTGCTGCCTCCCATGAGGGTGTACCTTTCATGTGTATCCATGCTCTGCAGACGCTTCTCAAACTTTCCCCCTGCTGGGCATACTGTTAGGGTGTACAGGTGTTAGGGAGAATTCTCTGTTTAGGCTGAATTTCCTAACCTAGTGAGTCCCCCAGCAGCTTTGCTGGATTTCTGGAGTTTGTTTTTTTCCATCCTGCCAAGAGTGAGACTCGTTTTCTCCCACTCTTGGACATGAATGTGTGTAATTCCTTTGAATGTCAATGTGTTCTATGGGCTATGGGGTCTTTTCTTCCATAGGGTCTCATATGTTTTACTATGTGTGTTACAACTCACCCTCCGTGCCATAGCACTGGGGCATCCTAGCGGACCTCCATCATAGACTCCATACCCTGGGACTGACTATTGTCTCCCCGGGCATGTAAAGTCACCATTGGCTTTACTAGACCTAAATTTACTAACAAAACTAGTACAAACCATCCTATTGTGGACCTACTAGTAGGGGTAATTCAATTACTCCTGGGTCTGTTATTCGAGGGGGCACTGTCCCGACCCCCCTCGTCGAGTTTTGGCTGGTGGCAGTGGAAACTACTTGTTATATCCGACCCCAAATATAACCCTATGGGATTCTTCCCATTGTTGGAGATTGATACTTTTCCTCGTTAATCTCTAACATACCACCGGTTTACTTATCTTAAATAAGTCTATCGGATGGTATTTTCTGCCAGCCCTTTGTTCCACTTTTGGCGGGCTTCTGTACAGAGACCCTCCAAAGTGGTGCCATTCTGTCTGGGTTACCACAGGGGTGTGGGAGGGGGTTTAGGCACCCTGGACTGAGTTGCCTTGCCAACTCCGGTCGCACTCTGTTGTGATTGGACCAAGTGGTGAGCCACCCCGCTCACCACTTAACGTGTTTTGATTGACAGCTAGGCTGAATGAATGGGGGTTTTCTGCATAAAAGCAGGGCTTTTGGGACTGGATCTTAAGAAGTCGCCACAGGACCTAAGAATCCGACGAGGGTAAAGCTGAGCCGACCTGCAAGGACGACACCTCTGGTGGAGCCCTGCTGAACCGACTCACCACTTCCCGACGACAGAGGAGATCTCCCTGCCGGAGAGTCTCTTCCCCTGACTGGTGGGAACAACCAGTCCCCTTTGCTTTTTCTTCGCTTCAGTACGCAGTGGTCGAATTGTCCGTGCAGAGCACCTCGGCAACCAGATAGCCACTACCCCTTTACCGCGACCAAAAGGTGGTGCCTTGTGACAGAGCACTCCGCGGCTGGTCTCTTCCCTGGTGGTGCACCGGACTTCACTTTTCTTCAACGACGAGATCATCTCTACTCTTGCCAAAGACCCGACGTGCATCCACTACCAGGAACAACTGCCCCCACCGGAGCTGTCTCTCCACAAACAAGGTACCGTGTCCGCCTGGCTTCCCTTTCTGCCGGATAGAGTAAGGTGTCTTAATCCTCGCCTTTCCATTGGGTCGCCTCCAAGCTTTCTTTAACTTGTTGTTCTGAACTGGTCCAATCTTTCCATAACAATTTGGGATAAAGACTCGAAGCGCATTTCCACTGAGACACTTTTTGGTACATATCGCCTTGCCTCTCTCCGAGTGGGCCTGGCCTCTGAACTTTGTGATCTGCAGTAGACCCTGCCTTACTTGCCTTGCATTTGTCCGTAAAGTATTGGTACCGAGTTGATTTCATAACCTGCCTTATTTTTCTCTCCCGTCCTACCGAATACTAGAGTGCCATCTAGGTTAAAGCATACACCTCTGTCTGCAAATAAGTGATGCCGGTGAACCTAGACTTGTCGAACTATTGTTAGGGGGATTGATCTTTTTTTCGTATAGTAATTGTGATTGAAGTTGTTTGCCGTATTAGTGCCAGAGTGTTTTCTATAGATGTGTTGTTATAAATAAATACCTTTATATCTTTACACCGAAGCCTTGTTCCGTGTTTGCTTGTCCTACTGTGTAGATTGCCCTATTTTGTATACTCCACATACTGCCTAACTCTTCTTGAGGGGAGTCTGACTGCTCAGCCACAGCTACCAAGTGAATCTGTGTGGTACAGACTGCTACCAAGTGGGTTTACTGCCAAACACCTGTAGTCCTAAATCTTTTGCAGTGGTCCAAGAGGGAACTGCACAGGTTTCCGCCTAACAACAGGCAATAAAATGTTATTAACAGGCCCATTGTTATCTCCCTCCCCATTGAGCCCTATGGGGGCTCAAATGGGAATGGGGATGAGTACATTGAATGAGGAATTACCGGGTCCTCCAAGGTTGGAATGGCTCGGTAATTCCTCATTCAAGGAACCCGGACCCGAGTTTGGAGGTAGCCATGCCCTTATTGAGGTAGTTGTTTGTTGTTCATTGTGGACACTTGGTATCTTGTCAGGTGGTGCCATGCGGATGTCCGAGAGGTGTATCCAGTATCTTAGCCCCTTCACCTTTACTGCAAGGCGGGTGGAATACACAATCTTATAGGGCCCATGAAATCTGGGATTGTTCCATTTTCGAACAAAGCTTGTGACATAGACCATTTCACCCGGTAATAGTGGATGCACAAGTGTGGCGTCAGGTTGTGGTGCAGTTGATGTTTGTGCATCTTCTGTGTTTCGCAATACTTTTTTATTGCACGTGTCAGTTGATACAGATATTGTTTGAACTCTTCCACCAGAATTGCTGCTGCTCTATGAGCATCTGATGCTTCCTAACAGAAGACTTCATACCAGTGACTGTTAGGAAAGATGTCATAGATGTATGCAATTTCCCCTCCATGTGTCAACCCCCCAAACATGTTTTGCTGCTGTTAGGACACCATTGACTGACTTTTCCAGAGAAGCACAGCCTTCAGCTGCACTCCGCTGGGCTTTCGCTCACTTGTTATGGGGAAACTGACATGCCCTTAAGACAGTCAGTACTGTGAGACTTTGTTTCCCTTAGTCCTTTCCTCATGTTGCCACTTTTGTGCAACATGTACCAAGTGTGCAACATATCTTACCATACAGCACACTTGGATCTATAGTCATTTTCAAAGGCCCTAGATACTCTCACTGGACTTTTTATGAACTATGCAGATGTGTCATGGACAGGACTGGTGGCAGCTATCGTTTTGCATTATTTTTTAACCCTTTCCTGCCATGTTAACCGCGTTAAACGCATTTGGCATGCATAAGTGGCCTGGCTCCAAAATGGCCATGCCACAAGGTTCTTTGTCCTGTCCTTTGGCCATCTTGTCCCTTCACCTTCCCCGGGTCGAGTCGACCCGGGCCAGTCCTTATTTGGTCATGCATTTTCCCATGAATCCCAATGCTTTCACAGGCTTCTGCATGCTTTGTGTGTGTGCCTCCAGGATGTGGGCTGGGATGTCTGGTCCCAATACACATCCTGGGTGCCAGAGAGTTTGGAGTGTCCTGAATGCCTGAGACCACCATGGTCTGTGACTGGTCTGCGTATGGAGTGGGTGTTTGTGAGCAGATCTCCCATTGGGTCCTCTCCGTTTTGGCGCAAAGGGAACTTTGGATAAGAGCAGGCTGGAAACACCAATACCAGGTTAATCTCCTGACTTCTCACTGAACAAGGGATAGGATCCAAATATCCTGCAACTAAGATGCTGAGTCGAGGAACCGCTGGTGACCCACTGGAAGGTTTGGTACCCTGAGCACGCTGTCGTCCCGTGGGACCCCTCTGCATTTGGTCATCCTAGAAGGTCTGTGAAGATGCTTTGTCCCATTGGAATAGTGGGACCAACTATTCTCGGCACCTTCACCAAAACCAGCAAGTAAGCTTTCTCAGAAGTGTCCCTGGGCCAACCAGTGGGCTGACCATCTTACACAGGACATTTGCTCTGTCTCCTCTGTCGTTTCAAGGAGGTCCTCGAAACTGGGTATACTGCTAGCTCTGTGTCCATGGTACCCTCACACCGAATTTCGTACACTTGGCATTCCCAGCTCTGAAGTGAGACGAGTGTGTCTGGACCAGAGTAAACACAGTAGCAGACCCTCTTGCCCCTGAAGCCCGCTGCAGTGAAACTGGGGCGATTCATCCACCCAGAGCAGAGAAATCACCACTGTCCTGTCTGGGAATCCTCGCTGGAACTCTGGAACTAAAAGGTGCCGAGACGTCCTTTTTGCCACTGTCGAACCTGCAACCGAATTGGATTAACCTGCCGAAGTCTGGGTCTCTTTGCCTCAGGGACTGGTTAGTAATCTTTACCCCAAACGGTGGCCACTAGCACCAGAGCCCAACTTTACGCATGTGTGGCCCCTGGGGGCCCCTCTCCTGTCCACAGCTATTGCAAAATAGCGACTACCATCCCGAACTCTTGAACTGCCTCTGCCTTCAAGTGGACGTCCTTCTTGAATAGTGGGAACTTATTCTTCATTGCCTTATCCACCTTCCCGAGCTGCTAGAGACCCCTGAAGAGACCCTGTTTTGCCCATTGGAACAACCGCGTGCTTTGGCATAAATGTACTATTGTGCACAAGGCTCCCCTCTTCTTAGGGCTTGGACTGCCTCTTAGTTAAGTGAATAATTGATGTTGAATCGGGCCTAGAGATTAACTGCACTGCCTGTTTCTTTCCCCTCTAGGTTGTTAACATATTTTGTGTCGTCATCCCTTTAGACCCCCCTGGTCTTGTATATATGTTGTATTGAGTGTGATGTTGTGGTTTACTTAGTATTTCTGTCATTCTTTGCTATGGTCTATGTTACAAAGGCCTTGTAATAAATGTGTCTATATTTTTAATATAACACCTGTCTGGAGTAATTTGTAAGTGTCATTGCTCTGTGTGCTCATTGAGCTCCTTCAGTCACCATCATCCCTCCTGAGACTTAGTCTTGACCGCCTGCCATAGCTACCCTGATTGGTCTGGCTTGTCCAGAGGTTACCCTGTTCCAAAAAACTAGGTTGCCCTTCTGAACCTCTGCCCCTACTGGACAGAGTTCAGAAATCCTTCTTAACAGTGACAGAGGTGTTTGCATGCGTTGACCAGTCACTATTTCGTAGAGGGACAGGTGGTGGTCCTTACTGGTCTGTGTGCACAGATGAAACAGGGTGAGGGGCAGGCAATACATCCAATTCTTCTTTACAGTGTTGCATAGCTTGAAGAGTCTGCTTTTAAGGGGGTCATTGATCCTCTCCACCACTCCATTGACTTGTGGGTGGTAAATTCAACACATACAATAGGCCTCCCTACAATGTTGGCGGTCCAGTAAAAAGTATGCCAGTAACACTTTAGCGGCATCGTTGACCAGAGTATTACGAGCAGCGATGCCGGTGTCACCAGCATCAACAGGTACCCGATGTGACTGGACTCACCCATGCCGGCATGACCGCGGACAAGGAAGAACACTTTACGAGTCACACAGACATGCAATTACCGGCATGTAGGTGACAATAAGAAAGGATACCATGATGCCTTTAACACCGGCATCGCAGAGCAACCATTGATAAGAATCTGCTGTGTAGAAACCTGCCACAGGTGCACAAAATCAGCACAGGTGGAGGCAATGGAGTCTGACACAGCACAATACGGAGCACTCCCACACACCACAACCCTCCCAAATCCACAATGCTACCATTAACAGTTGCAATACTGAGGCTGGAGGACATGCCTGCAGTGCTACTACTTCAGCAGACACTGAACCAGAGAATGCAGCAGAGGCGCAGGAGGAGGAGGGTGAGACTGGGCCAGCACATACCAGCAGTGCAGGCAGTTGTACCCTGCAGGCAGCCACCAATCCCTCGCCTCAGGGCAAGTCCTTTTCACCTAACCCCTGCACAGATCCACACCCTGTACCGCCTGGACAGGGACACCATATGCACAATAGTGGACCTCATTTATGATGACCTGGTGAGCCGCATCAACATCTGGACAGCCATCTGCCCCTTCCTGAAGGTAGTGTCTGTGCTACACTTCCTTGCCACAGACACTTACCAGAACACAGTGGGGCAGCTGCATGGCATCTCACAACCATGTTTCTCCTGTGTGCTCAGCCAGGTGCTAGATGCCCCACTGAAACACGCAAGGGACCACATTTATTTACCACAGATGGCAGAGGATTTGAATGCAACCAAAATAGCATTCTATGCACTGGCAGGCATGCCAAATGTGATAGGTGCCCTCGACTGCACCCAAATGGAGTTGGTAGTCCAGCATGCTGTGGAGGTAGTGTACCGCAACAGGAAGTTCTACCATTCCCTGAATATCCAGATGATGTGCGATGCAAGCAAAATCATAACACATTGCTGTGCAAGATTCCCGGGCTCCACACATGATGCCATGGTGCTGCGCAACTCCACGCTTCTCCGCTACATGGCACAACACGTACCTGGCTGCTGGGTAAGTCTAATCACAGGGCCATGAGGGGTGTTGATTGGGGGTACCCACAGGCAACCGGACTGCTGGCCGGGCCATGAGGGACGCAGGAACATAGCACTGGATGGCTGGCATGAGCAACACAAGTGCACACCACATGCATGATCTCATAATCACCCCTGAAAATAGGCGTGAGCATTACCATGGATGCAATGAAGCGCAGATAGACTGCGTTGGCCCATAGAAGTCAAAGTCGCACGAGGGACCACACCTACATACCTCTACATCCCAAACCTGCACAACAACATATCACACATATGGAACGAGACCACACACAGGGTCCTGGGTGCCTAAAACTGTGACCCTAGTGAATTCACCAGAATGTGGGACACAGCTAATAGATGAAGATGTGGCATGCCTACACAGCTGTGCATACATGGAAGCAATATACACAGTGCCCACACAAGAACATGCATCAGGAACATTATTAGACATGAACCACAGGTACCACAATGAACGACTCTGCACTCAAAATGCATTAAATACATGAGTGCTGCAATGTAAATCACGTGTCATGCTGCCATGCCTGAGCTAAATCCAACTGCCACACAGGGAAATCTCAGTCACTGCACCCACCACACAGATACACCGCAGACCAGTCTACCTGTCCAGACACCTTATGGGACACTTCCAAATGCAATGGGTCAAGCATGGAAACGATTGCAATCATCAATCAGTTACAACCACTAACATATGATTGAGTGGTGCAGGATTCATCCACATTACCTCATTTCCACCATGCCAGTACCCACACAGCCTTACCACAGAAACCTCACCCTTCACCAGCGGACCATACCACCAATGTGACTTCATTAGTCATATGGGGGAAGGCATTGATGGACATGTACATGGTGACAACAAGTAGTCGAATGCATGATTTGGAAACCACTGTGTATCATGAAGCACATCAAACAAAAGTGTCATGGTGCACTGTACATGCATAGTCCATTTACATTGGCAACACATCCCTCAGATGTGAGGACATCATGGGCCTTCTGCCTTCATTTGTGTGAGCGTAGTTTCTGGTGGAAAGGTCCCTGAGACGTGACCAGCACCCATCCCCCAACCATTGGTCTTCCCTAAGTACACTTACCAGGGTCTTTGAATAAGGGACTTGTCAAGTGCAGTCATGAATGATCTGTTGCTTGTAATCATGAACATTGTACAGGCAGTGGTCAGAAGTAATGACTGAATTAATCACAAGTACACTTTCTATTGCTACCATGTAGGTGATGCTGGGAATCTGTGTATCCCCTGAAGCCGTGGCTCCTGACACCCAACAGGCAACCAGTCAACGGGCACGAAGAGGACTACAACCGTGCACATGCATGCACTCGTGTCATGATTGAACAGACTTTTGGGCTCTTGAAGGCCCGGTTTCGTTGCCTCAGCAGGTCGGGTGGGGTACTCATTTACGGGCCAGAGAAGGTGGGCAAGATAGTGTTGGTATGTGCCATGCTGCACAACATGTGCATCTGGTGCAACATACTCCTGCCCCCTGACATGGACCTGATGCCACCTGAAGATGAGGATGAGGATGAGGATGGGGAAGATGCTGGAAGTCTCTGGCGGCACAATGTGCATAAAGGACATGTGGCACGTCAAGTATTGATTGCACAATACCTTTGATGGACTGGGGAACACAAGGCACTGGGAATGGGGCACACTGGATATTGTACAAAATTAAATTGACACACACTCAAGAAGCAATGTCCAGTCTTGTATTTTCTTTGCTCACACCAACTGTATTGAACATGAATTAACTATGTGCATGTTGCCATTACTGAATGATGCACCACTATCACAAAAAATTGACCCCACTACCCCCTCCCCCACAAACTCCAATCCTGCTACCTCCACACCCTATTACCTCACACCCAATACCCCAACACCCAATACCCCAACACCCAATACCACCAACCCCAGCACCCCAAAACCCAACAACCCCACCCCCCACAACTGCCCCACCACAACTTCACCACTACTCCCTCCCAACATGCACATGTGAGTTCAATTACTCATGTCCCCTTTTTGGAGGAGGGGGTTGAGTGTCGGTGCTGCGCAAACTTCGCAGGGGGCGAAGCACCAGGCTTGTCTGCGCGGAACTGCCTGGTGTTGTGCTCGATGATGGAGCAAGTTGGGGGTTGTTGTTGGCATTCCTCTGCTCCACCATAAGGTCGCCAACTGTGTAATGGCCTGGGTCATGGCTGCCATCCCTTCCCGTATGCTGTGGGCCACGCAGTACACGGCCCGGCTCACCACCCTAGCATTCTCCTGCAGGGCATCATGCATGGCCTGCCGTATTGCTTCGCAATCTGCCAGATACTGCATCACCATGTCCTGCATGGCCTGCTGCTGCCCTCCATGCATGACAGCCGCCCTTCTAGATCCTGGATGTGTTGTGATGCAGGTGGTTGCACGGGAGGTGTAGTGTGTGGGCTCCTGTGGCTGTACACAGCTTCGTCCATGTTGCTGTCAGGGGCACTACTGTCTTCCACTATGTTGTGTCCACCTGAGCTATGGACTACAGAGTGGACGTGGGGTTGCCTGCATGGGTGGCGTAGTTTCACTATCGTCATGCGTGCTGTTGCGTGAGCGGTCTGCCACCTCCTCCTCCTTGCTTTGTTGGGCATATTGGGGTGCCTCACACTGCTCACTTGTGGCCACTGATTGTGCGTCCTCCATGTCACTGGCCAATGGGAATTCCAGATCTTCCAGCTGAAGTGGTTCCTGTGCCAAAGATGTGTTTCCTTTGCCTTGGGCCTTCAGGGCAGGAGTGTGTTTTGGCTGGTGTGCCTTGCTGGCAGCAGTGAGTCTTTTCTGGGGGGCTTTGGTGGGGGTAGGCTGTTCCTGCTCAGCCTGCTGGGCGGCCTGTGTGTCTTCTTGGCTGGGGGGCTGTGGCAAGGAAGCTGTGGCACGCTTTAGTGCTGCTCTTGAGGTCGAAGGCCCCTGGCTGGAAGCGTTGTCGTCACCACGGCTCCGACGTGCAGCAGCTTTCTTGGGTGTTGGGGTGTGTTCCACCTCTCTGTCTGTTTCTGTGCCCGTAGGGGACAGTAAGGCAGGACATCAGTCATGGGTCATCATACATCCTACATACATCGATGCTAGTACATTCCGAGTCCTGCGCATTGTCATGGACATGTTGGAGGGGCAGGCATAGTGCATACAGGAATGGGGGGCTCCAGTGTTTGAGCATCCTTGGTGCAGCCATGTTGTGAATGGTGTTTGTTGGATGGCCTACAGGTGTCGCAAGGTTTGTGTGTTGTGCACATGCCTCAGGGACAGTGTGCCATGTGTTGTTTAGATGTGGTATAGATGTGCTCACATTATGTGCGCAGATGCATCGATGTCTACACTGCGTGCATGGTCATGGTGGGTGGGTCAGGTGTGCAATTGGCGGTGATGATGTGTGCACCATGCCATGAGATGGCACAGTGGTCTGGCCTGCATCTGTACGGTGATGTGTATGTGTGTGTGCGCATGCAGATGGTGCTTGTGTTGGCAATTGGGGACTCATGTGGGTTGTGTCAGTGGGGTTTGTTGGGTCTATTCGTGGCAGGGACATTGTGGTTATGTTGGAGGTGGCTTTAGGTGGGGGGTAATGGGGCATAGATTTGCTCTCATCTACTTGCCATTCGGACTTCACCATTGTAGTTGGGGTTGGAGGTGTGTGTTGGGACTTTGTTATTCTGCTAAGGGTCACTAACCGTCTTGATCCGATGTTGGGACTCTCGTCTCGGCACCACCGACACCCTCGATTTCCTCCATATTCATCACTGTGCTGCATGTCTCCTCCCATGTCGCAAGTTTTAGTGGGGATGGTGGTCCACCTCCTGTGCCCAGCCCCTGGCTGCGATTAGCAGAGATTAGGTTGCGGACCCGCTGCCGGAGGTCATCCCACTGCTTGCGGCATTCACGGACAGTACGGGGTGTTGACCTCACCGTAGACAGCTTTCTTGCGCAGTTGGGTTCCCCGGCGCAGGTCGGTGCAGAACACATCATCATGTTCCACCAAGGTATCAGCTAGCATATTCTGCTCGATGTTTCTGAACCTTGGCTTCCTGCGATGGACTGTGCCTTGCCTCGTAGACATCTTGTTCAGCTTGCTTGCTCACTGCTCAGTTCTCTGATCCAGGTGCTGTAGGCTGAGAATTGCAATGGGGCGCGTTTTTAAAGATGGCCTCCGGTGCATTTCCCGTTCCGGCGCAATGATGTTGCTTTTGGTGCCCGTTTGACTGGCATTGTAGTACTGGTACTTACAGAATCGAGGATGCCGGTGCCTGCGGCATCGAGGAAGCTGGTATCAGGGGCTTGAGGGTCCTTACTAGCATGCCGGTGCATTAGATACTGGCATGCCGGAATGCGCGTGCACGCTGACTCAGAATCTACCATAGATTCCGTCAGCAGTGCTACACGGACACGGTAGCACTGCCATGCCAGTAATCTGTTTTCTTACCGCCAAACTCGTAATGAGGCTTAATGTTTAATTCCTAACATGGTAGTTATTTCCTTGTACAGTTTGTTGAAAAAGTGGGTACCATTATGTGACCTTAAAACATCACACACTCCCCAGAGGGGGAAGACGTCTCTGATGAGGAATTTTGCAGCACACTTGGCATCTGGGTGGGCACATGGGCCGGTGTCAACCCACCTCTAAAATGGACACACCACCACAATCAAATATTGTGCCCTATTGCATCATACTCCCATGTTTGTGTAATCAATGTGCAGTTCACGGAATTAACCGATGGGGCGGGATACATTTCTTCTCCCTGCGTTCTCAGTGTCATGCCGGTGCTAAATATTTGACACATTGGGCCTCATTACGACCCTGGCGGAAATCGAAAAACGATGGCGGAAATGCAATACCGCCATCGAATAGCGCTCGGTGCGATCATGACCCGTCACCGCAAAGTACGATGCCATTAGCGACACCGTAGTGAACGCCAACGCTAACTGCACCAAGTACGCGCGCGCGCGCCATGCCAAACCGTAATTACCACCATGGCGCAATGGTACGCGAATTCTGACCCTAGCGGACATGCACCTAACGCCATCAAGCTCGGCGGAAAGTACCATTCCGCCATGGTGAGAAGTACGGCATCGCGAACCAACCGTAAACGGCCCTACTGAGTGCCTGTACACCGCTCCCTGGCCACATTGTACAACTCCCAGTAGGTGCAATGAAGTCACACAATGCAACCAGTGAAATGTACTAGTCATCCATGCCTGCCAACGAACAAATGAATCTCAAGAGGGGCCAATGGGAGCTGCAGGGCACAGATGGCACGAATACAGAAGCTATACAAATGGACATGACCTCAGTCTCCCACCAAGAAACGCACACAAACACAGGCACCTGTGACCAGCCATATTCCGATAATCACATCATTCCACCAATCCAACTGGCTGACCGGCATCTGTTACACAAAAGCTAATCCCCCGCCCCTGAGCATGACATCATCAAAACAGTCATATTGGCAGCCCTTATCCCTGACCTCACTGGGCTTCGTAGGCAAACGCGCCCAGCACAGTACCACTTAACCATACTCCGAAGCTGGAACCCAATGCAGATCTCCTCACAATACATCGCTCCCCAAATAGGAATATGCCACATCACTTGCAAAGAAGAACGCTACACGGTTCATATCAGAATAGAAATTTAATGCACAACAAATTCACCAAGCCCATACAGCCATTAGGCCATGAACTCCAAAACACATTTCACCATTGTGGGCTGCATCCGCAATAAAGACCAGCTACTTCTTGTGTGACGCCCTGTTCCTTCATGGTACACAGGGGCTACATTCTCGTACGAAAAGGCAACATGGAAGCGCCTAGAACCGCAGGGCCGTCCCAATAGGGAGGCACTAGTCCAGCTGAAAGGCCGAAATGTTGCTCCTAGCCACTAGTACTGCGTAAGGGCATGTGGCCCATTGGCGATCGTCCCATAAGATCGTAATGCTGCTCCACTGATTAACACGAAGCAGCAGGTGTCGGGAGTAAAATCCATCTGCAGGAGTGGCATACAGATGGCAGTGGCAAAAGGGGAGGAGATAACTGTCAACCAAATGAAATGAAAAAGAATAGTATGGCCATCAGAACTACATTTGAATTACTCACTTCAATGATCACACCAAATCCACAGCCATATGCATGCTAGCCCACTCCAAAGGATCATCACCACCCAAAAACCACTTGTGAATTATAACTATCTATATCGAGGTGAAAACACTATCACAAACGAGTGTACCTGTGCATGCGTCTGTTAAAACAGAATCCATCAGATGGGATTGGTAACGTGCATAGACACAAGTGTCTGAAGGCGCGTCGAGACAGGGAGGGCTCAACAAGGCCAGATAGACGATGGTCCCACTATGGCAGCCCTGCATCACATAGCGCAGGGGAGGCGGATAGATTCCAAGAAGCCCTGTACATGGCAAACTCTGTATCAAATCATCTGTCCATGCATCCATACATCATTCCCTCATCCCGTAATGAAAACGCCTGTTTCCATACTCACATAACATGTGAAATTTCCATTGAGTCTGTGCGTTATGCAGCCTGCAAAATCCACTGTGCCCCAGCCCGTAATTCCAGTGTTGTGAAGTAACATGTATTTGGGAACGTCCGGCCTCATCGCCCACTTCGCTATTGCGCATCCCAAACTATTCATATCAATCATTGCATCCTCGCCATGGCCCCTGTCCCAAGGACATTGAACAATAGAACGTTATATTTGCAGTCAGACCTGTGGGCATCTCCTCGCCGCTAGCTGAAAACCGAAAGCGCCGCCCTTCGAATTCCTCATTTGCAACATCACGTCGAAAAGGCATCTGTGGCCGCTTGAAATCACAAATTAATCCATCTAGTGCGGCTGTGTGTGAAAATGGCAACTGCCTTCACTCACAAATGGGACGCCCCGCCCGTCGGTGAACCTCGGTACAGTGTTGCATGAGGGTCCACCGTTACTCGAGTACTACGTTCTACTGACCCTTCACAAGTCTGTTCGCGACTGCAAAGATAGTATGTGAAACAATGGGACCATAGCCGAATGAACATATCAACCAATGTTACACTGCCATCGGGTACAAATACATGATTGTAATAGCAAGATGCCATTCGTCGAATTGCAGCGTTGTGTGCGGGACGTGCTCGCCCAAAGGGGAGAGCAGCTTGCACAGGTGGAATGAATCACCACAGGTGGAGGCCATACAGCCTGAAAACACATAAATTGCACACCCAGTCTCCTCCCACAACCACACCCACTCCGAAATGCTACCGGCAGGACTAGCTATGTTGGCCCTGGGGGACCTGATAGCACTGCAAGTACTCCAACTTCAAGAAGAAGACGAACACCAACTACAACCGGCCGCACGGAGGAGACGCAGGAGGAGGAGGAGGGCAAGGCAGGGCCAGCAAGGGCCGCCAGCACAGCCACTACCACCACGCAGGCAGCCCGCAATCCCACACCTCCGAGCACATCCGTTCAACCTCACTGATGAGCAGATCCACACCCTCTACCGTTTGGACCGGGACACCATAACCGCCATTGTGGACATGACACAGGCTGACCTTGTCAGCATGATAGATAGCCCAACCGCCATCCCACCCCTACTGAAGGTGGTGTCTGTACTCCACTTCCTGGCCACAGGCACCTACCAGCACACAGTCGGACAGTTGCATGGCATATCACAGCCACTGTTCTCACGGACACTATTGCAAGTGCTCGATGCCCTCCTGCAGCACGCAGACGACTACATCTCTCTACCACGCTCGGAGCAGGAAATTACCAACACAAAAGTGGGATTCCATGCACTTGCCGGCATACCGGGTTGCATTGGTGCCATCGACTGCACCCATGTGGAATTGGTCGTCCCACATGCCATGGAGGCCCAGTACCGCAACCGAAAACAATTTCATTCTCTGAATGTACAAATGGTGTGTGACTCCAACAGGATCATTACACATTGTTGTGCCCGATTCCCTGGATCAACCCATGATTCTATGGTCTTGAGGAACTCTACAATACCACGCTACATGGAGCGACACGCAGGGAACAGATCCTGGCTACTCGGTGAGTCTCATTTCATGCATGATGATGTGGGGTATGTGATGCGGCGATGACAAGGCAGGAAGGGGGGGTGCGTACGTAGCAATGGCATTACTCAAAATTCTTTTATTGTCCACATACAGGTGATGCCGGGTATCCACTGAAGAGATGGCTCCTCACACCAGTCCGGAACCCACGGGACCAGCATGAGGAGGACTACAACCATGCCCACTCACGTACCCGTGTAGTCATAGAACAGGCATTCGGCCTACTGAAGACTCGTTTCCGCTGCCTCAGCAGGTCTGGCGGGGCACTCCTGTACCGCCATGTGAAGGTTGCAAAGATGGTGATGGCATGTGTCATGCTACACAACATGTGCGTACGTAGAAATGTGCCCATGCCCCCTGACGCAGAACTGCAAGCACCTGAAGATGGTCATGATGAGGGTGGGGATGTGGCAGCACCTCAAGGAGTCTGCGAGGCACAGGAGGGCCGTGACATTCGTCAGCATCTCATAGATGCATGCTTCTAGCACTCACGCCTGGTGGCTGATACATGGACACGGGACTCGTGGCACTGTGTGTGTCTGGAACATGCACAATATGGACTGTACGCCTATAATGGCCTCGTACACAAAGATCAATGTCCACACATCTCATTGGATGATCGTGCATTGTTTATGGCATATGTGATATCATGTTAAACACCCTATCGACCCGCCACCCAAGTGAGCCCAACACACCCCCTCCACCCTCCTACCTCCCCCCCGAACACCAGTGTCCAAAGATGCTCATTGTCAGTGGGCAGTCGATATTGCAAGGCCCCTCTGTGGGTATCAGGGGCACCCCTGCCTGTGGAGCGCAGGTTCCTCCCAGATCTACGTTGGGGGCTGCCCTGGACGGAACTTGCAACGGATGATGTCTCTGCCTGCTCACGTCCATGCATGTCCCTAAGGGTTTGTGAGAGCTCAGTGAGCACACGGCGCACTGCGGCAAGTTTGGCACATACGTCTTTGGACGTCGCATGCAGTTCCCCCCTCAGGCTCTCGGTGCTTCTCTCCATTTGTACTCTCAGGCTCTCGGTGCTACTCTCCATTTGTGCCCTTAGTGTCTCTGTACTTCTCTCCATTTCTGCCCTAAGTGTCTCAGTTGATGTTTCTATGTCTGCCTTAGTGCCCCCACATTCATCGGCATGGTCCTTGAGGAGCGTGGCCAGTTGCTGCTGTTGCACGATTACCTGGTCGAGGGACTGTTGCCTCTGCTGGGCCATGGCCATTTGCGGTGGTGTCACAGAGTGGCTGATCACCTCATGTTGCCTTGCCACAGGGCTTGTGGGGGATGGCCAGTCGTCGTCTTGTGGGTGCCCCTGCGTGGTATCCTCATGGTGTACGGGATGGAACAGACAGGGGGATTGAGACAGGTCATGGATGGATCTAACTTCGACATCCCTGTTTTCTGTGTCGGAGCATGCTGCCATTAATGCAGTGTCACCTATGGTGCTGCTGCTGCCACCAGAAGCAGTGCCTACTGTGGCATCCATTGGGGGGACCTGTGGTGGTGTTGTTGTGGGCATGCTGGCTGCTGGGGTGCCTGTTGGAGTTCCCTCCTCTGTGCTGCCACTTGATTTGTGCTGCTTCCGTGTCTTGATGCGTGCAGCTGAGGTGGAGGGTCTTTGGCCGTTGGTCTTGGCCCTCTTTGCAGGTGTGCTGGTAGGGGTGTCCTGGAGCTCGTCGTTTGGATCGGACCCTGTGCTGGAGTAAAGGAGGGCGAGCGTTATTAATGGGTCTGTGGGAATTGGAATGGCAATGTATCACATGCATTGGGGTGGTACCTGAGGGTGATTTGGGTCGGGGCCTTGGAGGTGGTTTCATTTGTGTGTGGAGTGAGGGTGCAGTTGTTTGGCAGCCTGCAGTTAGGGTGTGCCTGCTGCACGTGTAGAGGGTGTTTTTAGGATTTTTAATTATTTATGTATTTGATGTGAGTTTTAAAGTGTGCTATCAGGCCTATGTATGTGCAGTTCTCCTGGACATGTGTTACTGTTGCACTATGTGGGCACGTGGTACTTCACATGATTGGACATTGTGGTTTTGGCATTGTTTTATTTGGGACACCTACCTGATTCTTCGGATGTCTGCACTCCTTTCTCCATCCCTCCGACTCCCTCTATGCTCTCCATTCCAATGGTGGAGGCACAGATTTCTTCCCAGGGGGTCAACTTGATGGGTGATTCCGATCCTCCCCCGGTAGCTGTGGCAATGTTGCGGTTGGCAGAAAGTATGCTACGGACGCGTATCCGCAGGTCGTCCCATCACTTTCTGCATTGCTGTGGGTTGCGGGGTGCGGTCCCCACCGCACTTACCCGCTGTGCCACCAGGGCCCATATGGCCTTCTTGTTCGCAAGTGCCGTCCTGGTCATTTGCGTGGAGAAGACGGCGGCAGCATTCTCCTGGAGGGTCTCTGTGAGCACGGTGAGTTCCTCACGGGAGAAGTGGACCTGCCGCTTGCGGTCGCACGCTTTCTTCGCTACTTTTCCCATTTTTCTTGGTTTCACTAGGGTGGATGATGGGTTGGGATGTGTCTCAGGGTAGTATTTTTAATGGTTGTGTGGAATTTGTGGTTTTATAGGTGTACGGCGTGATGTTTCCCGTTCCGGGACCATGCTTTTACTTCCGTTTCCGTATATTTACGGTCACCGTACTTTCCGGTTGGCGCTCACTGCGGTGTCCGCTAAGATGGGTGGCGGTATTGCACCTAGGGCGCCGTACGGCGGCGGTGTGGGCCGTTTTGGGGTCATTTCCGCCATCGCGGACTTTGCACTTCCGCCATGGCGTGGTGCTCGTGCCCGATGGGTCGGAATGAGCCGCACTTTGCTCCATCGTGCAATGGCGGAAACGCTATTTACACTATGGCGGTCCGGTCGGTGGATTTCCGCCAGGGTCGTAATGAGGGCCATTGTATATTGGACCACCATTGTTGCTAGTTGTTCTTGTATATTTGGGATTGTTAGGCAGAATCCTATGCAGTTCCCTTAGGGAGCACTACAGAAGATTAGGACTAGAGGTATATGCAATGAATCCCCTTTGGTAGCAGTCTGTACCACACAGATTTAGTTGGTTGCTGTGGCTGAGCAGTCAGACGTATCTCAAGAGGGAGATGAGCAGTATTCCGGGTTTACACAATAGGACTACAGTACTATGGACAAGGAAACACTGAGCAAAGCTTTGTATCAAAAAGAATATGCATTTATTTTACACACTCTTAAGTTCAACACACAAATCACTATCCTTAAAGCAAGTTAAAACAGTGAAGAAAAGTATACACAACTCCCTGTTTAAATTGTAGACAAGTTTGAGCAAGAGTGAAATGGCACTCTAACAATTTCTAAAAAGGGAGGGAAAGGACACGTTATACAGATTCAGACTCTAAAACACCCCAGCAACTCTTCCCAAGGGGATTGTGAACAAGTTAGGCAAGGCAGTACTTTTAGCATAAGAAATACTTAGGTGAAAACCAAGCAAAATGGCACTTCACAATATTTAAAAAGGGAAAGAAAGGTGGTTTTAGGTACACCCACACATTTCTTGATGAAAAGCAATCTAGAGAAGGCAGTTGTAACAGATTTAGCCAGAGTCAATAGGCCTGTGTCAGAGTCAGTGGTAAAAGACAAAGTGCCCAGGATCAAACGGTTCTAGTAGCTGCCATCATGTCTTTGTTTAACGATTTGAAAAGGCAGTTGCAAAAGGTAAAATACAATGTTAGACGATAGGGGCCGCCAAACCAGAAGGTAAGTATTTAGCACCTTTAGCAGTATCCAATGAAACAGGAGGCCTGGCAGAACAATGTACCTTGAAAGTGGAAGAGGCCCCTGCGGTGGTGGTAGTTCCTGGTAGTTCCTGCAGTTCGGGAGATCCAGAAGAGGAAGAGAGGCTCTTGTCATGGAGGAAGGTTCGAGTTACTGCACTGCCCAGGGAAGAAGGCAGCCGCAGTGATGCCAAAACAGAAAAAAAGGTATGCTCCTTTAAATCGCGGTCATGGTGGATGTGTGCCTGGCTATCTGGTCTCCTAGTGCTTGGCACTGGCGATTCAACCAAGGTAGGTCCTGGAAGGCGATTGGCAACTGGTTGCCCCCACCAGTTTAAGGGAAGAAGATTGTTGCAGGTGAAGATCTTCTCGGGTTGTTGGAGAAAAGTGGTGAGGATCTGCAGCAGGGCTTCACCGGTCGTTCAGTCATTTCAGATGTCTTCGGCTTCTCTCCTCTTCGGATTTCTTAGGTCCAGTGGCGACGTCTTGTCCTCCAGTCCTCGGAGCCCTGCTTTTATGCAGAAAAAAACCCATTCATACAGCCTAGCTGTCACTCACACAGTAGGCTGGTTATCCTGGCGGGATAACCCCCCAGCCTTTCAGGGCAGAGAGTGACTTGGGTTGCTAAAGCAACCCTGTCCAGGGTGCCTATTCCTCCTCCCACACATCCTGTCTACCCCAGACTCAGTGGCGCCGAAAGGAGGGCTTCTGTGCGGAAGCCCGCTAAAAGGACGAACAAAGAATCCCCGATCTGGGTTAGGAATTAAGAGAAAGACATGAGAAAGAAATATTAACAAAGATCTGACAATAAAACCCTACCAGAGTAAAGTTAATAATAAAATAAACCGGCGGTATGTTAGAGGCTGTCAGTAAAAGTGGTAGCCTCGAACAATTGGAAAATCACATAAGAAAATATTTGCGGTTGAATATTAATGGTAGTAACCACTGCCACCAGCCAGAAACTTTGGAGAGAGGGACTGGATGGTACCCTCTCGAAAATGAACACCAGGGAAAAACTATTAACCCTTTCCAGTACTTCCATAGTAAGATGGGTTGTACTGGTTTGGTTCATAACTATTGACTAGTAAAGTCAATGGGAACTTTAGATGCCCTGGGAGACAGTAGTCAGTCCAGAGGTATGGAGTCTATGTTTGGGGGTCACTGTGACACTTCTGTGTCACTGCCATGGGGGTGCTGTGTAACACACATGTAAAAAGATGATACCTATGAGGGTGATAAAAACCCCATAGACCATAAGCAAATAGCCTAAAACACACATCAATATATCTAAGAGTGGGAAAAGGAGTCTGACTCTTAGCAGAAGAAAAAATAACCTTTCAAATCCAGCAAAGCTGCTGGGATACTCTATAGGTAAGGGAAATTAGTCTTACAAGAGAATTCTCCCTAACAGGGAAACACCAGTCCTCTTGAATGTCTGCTGCAATGAGTTGTTTTGAGCTATGGGATGGGAAATGCAATTGCTTGAACGCTGTGTGCAATAATTCCACAGGCATTACTACCTTCCATGTGCTCTGCTATCTCCATAAGAGATCCATGGGAGATTGTATGCACCCACGCTTGAGCCATATGTCCTGTTCTTCTGGGGGCACCCTACCCTGTAGTTCAATTATCTGTGCGATAGGGAAAGCTGTGAATGCATCTGTTTCTGGCACTGTGTTTGCTGTGGTCACGACGTATTCGGCTGATGTTGGTAGTGAGAGATATGCTACAGCTTTCCTAATGGTATTTCATCTGTATTATGTGTATGTCCTGCGCATTTGACGACCACCGCCACAGGGGGCTCTGTGAGGGTGGAAATCAATGTTGAGGCTTGATGGGACAGAGCCTGTTTTGAATGAGGCACTAATGAATGTCGTAAGGAGAGGGGCTAAGGAGTCAGCACATTCTTTAATGATGATAGGTGGACAGATGTCTCCTTTACACATAGATGGTTTTAGGTGTTGGAGCAGGTTGATGACTTCTGGTTCTGTGACATCACGAAGGCGAATAGCAAGTTGTTGGGGTTACTGGAGAGGGGAGCTAGAGGTAGGGGTAGGTGGTGGTTAGGTAAGGCTTTGCAATGAGCCTGAATTTTGTTCTTGGAGTAATTATTTTTTGCTCAGCAATGCTAATTGTATACTCAAACACCAAGCTTCATCTTTAATAATCTCGTCCGGACTGATGGAGGGGGCGATGAGTTCATTAAACAATGGCGAAAATGTCCTTGGTTTGAGAGTTAGCTTTAGCGATTCGTGAGTTGAAGGAATTCGATTTAGCTTTGGTGATGGCTTCTTTATATTGTGCGGATATCTTTTTGAAGACTTACTTGGCATGGTCACTTGGGTTGGATTGCCAGTTATTTAGTGACTCTCGTTTACTGATACGTAGAGCCTGTAATTCCTCTGTGAACCATGAGTTTACCTGCATGGATGTTTTTTCTTTTTTGCATTCGATCTGGGCTAGGGTGTGGATAGCTTTGGGTATCAGTGTATAGATCTTCTAGGGTGTTGGGGTCATTAGAGAAGGGGGGCCTAAGTTTGGGAACTTCCAGGAATGGATGAAGGTTTTCCTTGTTTAGTTTTTTAGAACTTCTTACCTGCCCTGGAGGAGCATAGGTGAGCACTTTTGTGGCTGGAGCTGAAGGAATGGTGAATTGGATACAGTTATGATCAGTCCAAGGGTAGGCAGAGTTGGAGCTGACAATGGAAAAGCAGTTGTGGTCGACCACCCGATCCAGGGTGCGGTCTTTGTTGTGGGTTGGGCAAGTGACTTTCTCTTGTGAATCCTAGATCCTTGAGTTCTTTAGCTAGGGCTGAGGTGGCTTTATCTTTGGGATCGTTAAGACCTAGTTTCAGGTCACCAAGAAGAATGGTTTCAGTGGAACCTTTTAGGTTTTCAACTAGTAGGTGGAGGAGCTGTCCTTGTAAGTCTAAGGGTAGGCCAGGGGGCCGGTAGATGATATGTATGTTAATGCTGCAGTTGGGGGACATGTATAGTTTGGCAGATATAATGTCGGCATTACGATCCCATGGGAGATTACTTAGCCTAATGGATAGGGCATCCTTGGTGATAAGGACTGCTTCTCCTCCTTCCAGGAGTGGTCTGCCTTGTCTGTGGATGGAGTATCCAGGTGGAATGGCTAGTGCAATGGCCTGGCCAGACGCTTCATGTAGCCACGTTTCCATGATGGCGAGTAGGTCAAGGTCATGAATGTTTAGGAGGTCATGGATTTCACATTTGAGAGGGGGTGGTAGTGTGCTTTTATTGGTGGGGGTGAGAGGGGGGTGGGACTTGTATGAGGGGAGGGAGGTACCGTGGGGGGAGCTATAACAGGTACAGTGGTGCAGTTTTTGATCGTGGGGGTGGGTTTATTGGCTATGGTTGCAGGCAAGTGAGAGGGTAGTGATTCCAGTGGGGAGAATGTGTGATGCTCTGGTATGGTAGCAGGTGTATGGGTGAAGTGAACGAGTTCCCAACCTGAGGTTTCTTGAAGCTGTGGATCTGGGAGTCTTTGGTGTAGTAGAGGTAGGGTACGATACCTGTGTCTAGTGAGCCTGGCGGATGGATGGACCAGGGAGACCAGTCGAGGTGGGGCACCGAGGGGGGGCCATGTGTGTGGGGGGTGAGAGGCAGGTAAAGAGTGGTGGTAGTGCTATGCTGCAGAGGAGGAAAGCGGGAAGGGCGGTTGAGTTGGTGTTCAATGGTTTAGGCAGAGCCGAGTTGAGGTGGGCGAAGAGGGCAGGCACTATGGCTAAGGTCAGCTGCCAGGTTAAAGTGGTGAGGCGTGAGTTCAATTGTGTGGGCCGGCTGGAGGCCTTTGTGTAGGTGATAGGGTACCTAGGAGACTGTGGCGGAATGGTTGGTGGGTGGTCAGTATGCAGCCAGGCACAGTAGCATTGGGCAGATGACATACACAGGGCAGTCACAGTGGCAGTTGGGCAATCAAGTCAGTCAGGAATTATCCTTTTTCCATCTTTGGAAATGAGTTGCCCTAGGTAAAGAACTTCCAGTTGACATAACTGGAGTTTCGCCTTATCCACTTTGTACCCTTTTCTTGCCAGCAATTGTAGTAATGTGATGGAGTCCCTTCAACAGCTGTACTCGCTGTCGATGCAGACCAGTAGGTCATCTAGCTATTGAATTATCATGCTTTGTACTTGAATGTTCCCTAAGTATTCATGTAATATCCTGGTAAAAATGCTGGGGCTCTCACTGTACCCCTGGGGCAAACGGCGGTGTTCATAGCGTTTCCCGCCCAGGGTAAAGGCTCTAAGGTACTGTGAGTCTAGATGGAGAGGTACTGAAAAGAATGCATTCTTCAAATCCACCACAGTGAAACGGGTAACCTCCTTGGGGATGCCACACAAGATGGATGGCGGGTTGGGATCAAGTGGAAACTCTTTCTGTACTATGTCATTGAGGGGTTGCACATTCTAGATCATCCTCCAACTGCCCCCGTTGCCTTTTTAATGGAGTATATGGTTGTATTGCATGGTGAGGTAGAGGTCACAAAGATCCCTTGGTGCAGCAGGACCTGCAGTGTTTTCTGAATCCCCTCCTCCACCTCCATGGACAGTGGGTACTGTTTTACCCACGGGAGTATTGCCCCTGGTTTTAGTGTTATTTTTACAGGTGTCACCTCTTTCAACATTCCTACATTGTGTGGGTTTGTTGTCCATAAATGTGTAGTGACATATTGCAAATCTGTCTCAATGAATGGGGGTGTTCTACTAACAACAGCCATGAGCGGGCTCTGCACTTTCCTGTATTGTACCATTATTTCACAAGGTATACAAATCTCAAGGATGATTTTTCCATCATTATTGCGATCCTCAATTTGGTCTTCGTCTGACAATTCTCTTAGGGGCACATTGGGATAGATGCACAATATAGTGCACCATTGGCACCCATGGGAGTCAGTTCCCAGCACTACAATCCTTCTTGCAGACTCTAACAGCCCTTCCAAGTTTAATAATAGGATTGTGCGAGCCACCAACTGGGGGAGTACTACAGGTCAAAAAATGAAGTCAGTGGGTACTCTCCACTCCTTCCTTGTAATCTGGGGGACAGCACATGCAAGTACCTTGATACCGTAAACAAACATGTCAGGATTGATGGGGATACCCCTCAATGCCACCTCACTGGACATGGACATGGCATGTATTACCAGCATTGCTCGTAGTAAGCACATCCCATTCCTGCTGTCTGTAAATGAAATTGTCATGTTCAATTTGCTAAGTAGGTCCTTCCCAAGCAAGAGGATGGGCGCTCGTACAACCTTCCCTCCCGCCTTGACGTCTCGATCTTTTGTGTAATATATGTGTAAAACAGTCCCCCAGAGAATCCCTGCGTGTCCAAAGTCTTTCCTGATAGCAGGAAGTTACCTTCACTGATGCACAACTTCTCCGTTCCTGAGTCCACCATAACAATGAATTGTTTATTCATTATCTCTGCCCCCACCAGCGGCTACTCTTCTGGATGTAGGGTCATTGACAGATTTGGATACGCAAGTGCTCTCTGTGGGCTTTCCTAATCAGGGTATGTGTCTGTCCCGGGGAATGAGAAAGGGTTTCCCCCTACTACTGTAGCTCCTTGATATGGGACCACTGCTCTGTTGGGCACAGTTGCAAAGGGTGTCTGCTCTCTGCGGGCTGCTGGTTGGGGCAGGGCTGGTGTGGCTGAATTGCTTGTTGGTGTGGTGGGTGGTAAAGGCCAGGGATTTAGGGAGGTAACTGCGTATAGGCCAGGTGAATCGCATATGGTATTGAAGTCCTTCCACAAGCGGGCCCTAGGGGGCTGCCTCAATCTCTCAAAGAGCCCCCACCTCCCACACATCCAGCACTTTCTAGGCCCGCAACCCCTTGGCCCTCCAAATCCCCCTCCCATAGGCCCTCAGAACCCACCTCATCCTCGTTGCTGCCCTCTTTCCACTGGGGTCCCAAAAAGGGCTGTTTTTTTTTTCATACCCACTGTCCATGGCTGCCACCAGCTGAAACTGCAGCTATCCTTGCCTGGATCGCAATGGAGGTGCACCCCTCCTCTGCCGTCTTCTCTGGGGGCAGCTCTGTCCTTACTGCCGCTATTTTCACTAGTTTATTTTGAACTAGTTTTGCCATCTCTGCCTGCCTCCTCTGAATGGTTTCTTTCTCCCGCTCTTTGATCCACCTACAATGATGAAATATAATGCTTTGACTCTCGGGACACCCCTTCTACACCGCTATCTCATCAAGTGTTTTCCTCAGTTCTTTGGAGAGCCCTCTTTTTACAATGAAATAAAACAATGACGTTGATTGATCCCAGGCGCTGCCCGTTCTGCTCTCCACATCTCTTGAACTCTGAGAATATATTGCGCAGCACCTTCCTCATCCCCCATTTTGCATTGCATTATTGATTGTAAATCTGGGGTTTCTGGGAACGTGCATCGCAGCGCATCCCATACTCACGCTCTGATCTTGTTGAATGATGGGCATCATGGGCATCGTTACTTATGACACTACATGTATACTTCCTAACCACAACACAATTCAATACAAGTATCAGACAAGGTCAACCAATAAATCTCACCCCCAGCCCCCTGCTATCGAAATGATGTATACAGGCACCAACATTGACCGCAAGCCCGCGGCATTTCCAAACCATTTTTTAACCTATAAAAACAGCTCTACATTGCCTTCATTCCACGTCCTCACCATTTCTACACCTTCTTCCAAACCGGAAATAACCACAAATGTCTATCCCAAGCTGTCCGTTCTCCGCGCAGCCGGCAAACTACTGCGGTGTCCGCGGACTACTACGGTGCTTGCCTGACCTTTCTCAACCTATAAAAACAGCCCCATATCATATTTTTTCCACTCCAGCACCTGTCCTAGCCCCGTTTTCCACCACCAAATGACCCAAAATATGTTTTCCAGATTTGTTCCCCACCGCGCTGTCTGCGGTCAGCCGCGACTGTCAGCGGATCCAACATGGCAGGCGTTCCCAAAAATCTGACCTCACGCTCTTCACCATCCAATCAGCGAGCACGTCCGATGTCCGCGGATCTCACGTCTCCCTCTAGTCCAATCGGAGGCCCGTCCGCAGACCGAACAGAGAAGTGAATACGCGGTCTGGACCCAAATATCACTCATTTTATTTGCTTCTGGGTTGTTTTAAAAAGAACTACTGGACAGATTTACACCAAAACTCTAGCCACAAATTTGGAGAAATCCGTTCAGCGGTTCGGCCTGTAGACGTGAGCAACATTTTTTTCCATTGCGTCTATGGGAAAAACATACTCATTTTGGGCCCCTCCCTATAACTTTGCACTCCTTGCACGAAACCTCACCAAACTTCGCAGACAGGGCCATACACTTATTTCTCAAACTTTTGTGTTGCTACTATATAATATATATATATATATATATATTATATAGATAGCACTGTTCCCAATGTACACATGCACTTCTTTGCTTTCCTTCCAATGGTGCATTTTGTTAATTGTGCAATGTATGTACTTCTCATGCTTTGCTAAAATAAATGCAATTTCCCTTTTCTGTGTGCATTCTGGGCATTTCACATAAGATCTGGCACTTGAACCTGCTGTGCAAATGTTCCCAATGTGTTTTTTTTTATTTACAAAAAAATTACAGAGTGCTGCTAAAATTGAAATATGTGGTTCTCAACTATTATGCAAGTGGGCATTAAAAGAAAGCTTTGAAAGCACACAGCATTGTAAGTAACTGCCACTTGATGTCAGGAAATGACACAAATGAGAGTATGATTATTAAGTAGGTTATGCAGGGTAAGTGGCAGGCACTCTGTTCACATGCATGCAATCTATGTACTTGGTAAGCAGTTTTCATTTTCTGTGTGCATTATAATATATATGCATGCCAGTAGTTTGTTTTGATGGATATAGATGTGGATGAATCTGGAAGTAGAAATCTTGGATAGTTTTACAGTACTTTTGGATGCAGGTGTTGAACAGTACATCTGCAGTGTTGAACTGAGATGACAGAGTTAGATGTAGTGTTCTTGGATGTGATTGGTGAATGGGTGTGTGACTGCTTAACAGTAGCCAATGAGGGAGTGCTGCAAAGAGTGAACTGGAAAAGGAAGAAGGGTTGCCCTGTTTTACGGGGTCCGCAGACATTGTGGGCATACGTATCACTACACCACTGGCCCCCATAGCAACGGTGCTGATGCTTCAATTCCCCATTCCTATGCAATGCTGTACAATTGGACACAAAGTAACTCTTCCTGCCAACAAATCCTCCTACAATTATTTTTAAATTTTTGTTGATTTGTATGCGGGAACATGAACCTTTGCAAACATACAACAATTTGTGTCATTACAACTACAAAAGTATTTATACATAAACATTAAATAAGAACTTTAAAACATTACAAGTCCTTCTTTTTTTAAGAAGCTGAACGTTATGACAACTAATAAAATGCAAAAAGCATTCTACCTGCACATCTTCAAAAGTCTTAAATGAGAGTTTGAATCAGTTAAAAGCAGGGTACTATGGTCAGAGTGCATAGTCTGCAAAAATCAATTATACAAATGTAAGTTGTGCAAATAACTTGAACATTGATAAAGTGCAATATGCATAATTGGCAATGAAATCTAGGATGGAAAAGTTATCGACATCAGTGTCATCTTGCTGTGGACTATATAAACTTTAAGCAAAGTACAGACTTTATGCAAAGGTGCATTTTTCAAAATCATATCCAAAATGTATTAAGATTTAAACATGTTGAGACATTGTAGTTACAAATTGAGCAAAGGACAACTACACAACCTAAGTTAAATTATAGTAATAATATTCATACATCAATTTCCATTTTCGCGGACATAAAGCTGCTGCTGAATGTTCAGTAAAAGGCAAGTAAGTGATAGTATTAATGATTTGTTCGTGCCCCACATCCAGCAGATCCATAATAGATTTAGTGAAAAAGTGGATTCACCACAATAAAATTTGCCAAATAATCACTTTCTTGCTATTTCCTAATGCTTACAATACATAACAAGGTGCTGTAACGTTTCTAGATTGAGACTCTGAGAACAGATTCAACACATACCATCTGAATTGGCACCATTTGATGTTTGCCAAATGTTTGATACTATAATTTTTATGAAATTGATTGAGCTTGAATCTTAAGTATAAGTCCCGAGCTTTCTGACATGGGAAACATTGCAAGTATTGTGATCGAGGATGGATCTTTTTGACACATAGGGCATATTCCTGTTATGATGTTTAGCCACCAATGTCTCAATCATTCTTAACCATTCCAATTCATAATGCTTCCTCTTCCCCAGCCCTGGACGTACACATAGATCAAGCGGAATCTTCTCTATGTTTTTTAATCATTTTACCATCAAAGCATAACAGGATTAGCCTTTGTCAACATGTCTGATGAATCCTCATACAAAGAATTTGATGGAGGCATCATTTTTGTATAGTATGTTAACATTCTCCAGTTATGTTTGGATGCCAACGAATTTAGACCAAGTTCATGTCTGAGAATTGCATTTGAAAGAGCATTGGATAATCTTAATGTGGTCTTCCAAATCCTACTTTGAAGCTGATCTAGTATTGCACCAATGTGCAAAAGGCACAAATCAAGGCTTACACTTTCAATGTATGGAATTCCAGCATGGGGATGATGGAAAATGTGCAATGTTTATGTAGTGTGAGTCTAATTTGAGAGATTAATGGTCTAACCTTGAGATTCACAGCATTCTTTCACATTGTACGTGAGGTCGTATCAGACAGATTGTATCCCAGACATCGAAAGCTTAGTGTGCACTCCATCTCAGTGCCCCCAATGAACCATTTAAAGGTTTGAATTTTCTTCCTGTTCCTTAATATGATAATGTTGTATTTGTTGGCATTTGCCAACAGATAGAACTTTTGAGCATATGAGGAAAAAATGTGCAGTTTGTTTTGTAGGCCATATGGGGTACGGTCAAAAAAGATTACATTGTCAGCGAATGCCAACCAGTGAAGACGGAGCCCCCCAAGTCTTACTGCAACGATGTTTGAGCAGTTCCACATTTCATCTAGGTCACAAAGATACAAATTAAACAAGATTGATGTTAGGTTGCAGTCTTGATTCACTCCCACTACTGTTATAATAAGATTGGTCAGCATCCCCTCTTGATTAATGCAGGCTCTATATTTGGTATTTGAGTGAAGCATTGCTATCAAACTAACAAGGTGCAAGGGTATGCCATAGGTGATCATTTTGTGACAGAGGTGCTCTCTGACAACCCTATCAAATGCTGAAGCCATATATATAGGGCCTCCTTGAGTGTGTTTTGATGTCTCTAAGAGATGTGCTCAAATAGTTGCGTTTAATGAGGTCGTCATATATTTGTGAAATTCTACTTGGAAACAAGATAGCGTGTGATTTTTCCTAATAAAATCTTCCAATTAATTTAAGATGAGTATCGCAAACACCTTGGAGGATGCGTCCAAAAGGGCAATTGGCCTATAATTGGAGGGATGGGAATGATAATGGAAGTGAACCATGAATCTGGAATAGTTTTGGGTTAGAAATTGTAACCAAACTTTGATTTTAGGATATTGGAGCAAAAATGTGGATCATCTTTAAGGACACAGGAGGGGATGCCGTCTGGCCATGCAGCTTTTGAATAGTTCAATCTATGGATAGCCCATTGAACATTGACCAATGTCCACAGGAATTTTGACAGAATAACATTGGCAAATTGTTGTGCGCGGACTGAAGGGTGTCCCTGAGGCAATTGAAACTTCATCTTCATGTAGTCACTCCAGACTTCTCCCGAAACCAATGTAACAAATTTAGACACAACCTTTGCATTATGATTTCTCATAATGGCCCAGACGCTTTTGGTATTACGCTTACATAGATGACAAATCATATTTTGATTTTCATCCATGTATAGTCTAAATTAAAAAAATTTGAGCTGGTTTTTGTATTTTTGAAGAATGTTTTTTAGTTCTTGTGAGTGATGCATAAGTACTTGCTGTCAATTTGAGTTTTCTGAGATATTGATTTTTGGAACGTTTCAAATTTTACAAACCATAGGGCACCCCTTGTGTGCAGATGTGAAATAGGGCACAATAAAGTCTTAAACAAACATATAAACTTTGACAATCATCACTCATTAAATTCCAATTATTTCTGATAATAGAAACAAAAGTGATCAAAGAGTCACATAGGAAGCAGAAGAAAAGTCCTTAAAGTGCAAAACTTAATTTAATACAAACTGACTTCAATACAAAAAGGTATATATTTTTTGAATTCATAAACCATCTTTTTACATAGATTGAATACAGATATTGAAAAGGATAGAGAAGACAAACAGAAAGAGACAAGGTATTCAAAAATATACATAAATCACAGAAAACAAACCATCATTTGCTAAACAATACAAAATGGTTTGGGCCTGAAAGGCCTGGCACTGTGCAGGAGACAATGCTATTGCAGATGGACTGCCAGGGGGTATAAATAAATACCCTGGTGGATCGGTGGAAAGTACTGGCCTGGTAAATGAATGAACATGGCCTTGTAATCTGCTGACCGTTTCAAACAGGCCACTTATTGGCTAAAATGTATGACTATGTTGTTGAGTGGGTAATAAACGCTGTTGGTTGGCTAAATTATTGACGTAAAAATGGATCATATTCGTATTCCAGGCCTCTTTGTAATACAAAGGGAGTCCAACTCGAATAGAATCAGTGTCGGACATAGGTTTGCGACTAACTAGAGACGCAGGTTTTCTACAGAGTTTTTTTGTTCACCTTCTATGATAATTTTGTATTCATGATTGCGAATATAAGCCTCTTGAATTAGTGTGTTTAAATTGGCTAAGATGACTGATTGTGGAGTCCTGTTGGGGTTCCAGTGTAGGCAGATTATTAGAAGGCATATCTTCATGTTCTCGTTTATAGTTAACTCAATAACCAACAGGTCTTCTGAAGCTGAGAAAAACTTTGTGCACAGCCTCAATCTATTGCAGACCAAGATGGTAAGACCCCCAAAAGGGTGGCCTAATTGGGCAATATTTGATGGTTGGATAAAGGAGATATAATCATCTAAATATATATGTTGCAATTGCATTGCTTCTTGCAATCAGGATGATAGAGGGTATATTATTATCAGTAAGAGAGTTGAACCATGTGAAAAGATTATTAAATCTGCATGTGTTCCAAGATTTTATAGAGAGTACATCTTTGCTACGTTTGTGAAGAAGAATTTTGATCGCTCAAGAGAGTTTTCATATATGGCTCTATCCAGGCCAGGCTGCAATGTTAAACAATGTGTTCTCCTAGTGCAATTACTGTGCCATTAACACACATACCCAGTAACTTCATTCTTTCGCAATTGCAGTGAAGAACAGCCTCCTGAAAGCCAGTGACATCTCTAGTGGAAGATAAAACCCAGAATAAACCTACTCTTCACATCCAACAAAGTAAGTGCAGTACTGTAGTAGTATTTTTCCTGTTGCTCAAACAGTGCAGTGTTGTTGTATTGTAGCCTAAAAAATGCTATCCAACCCAACAGCATTTGCTTCACTCTTACTCATTGCACCTTAGCAGGTGCACTCTTTATATTGTCATCTGAACTCCAGTATGGTAACACCCACTAGTTTTGTGAAAACATCATAATGTCCTTACTTATTCATTCACAGTAAACTGTCATACACATAAGCAAACCTTTCACACATCAATACACACAGATACAAGTACAGCCTTCCCAACCAGAAGTAACAGCTCATTCCACAATCACACAACATTCTATGTATGCCTACCCTCATATTCAGGCCCTCATGCACAGTGCACACAAATACATTGCACAACTTCCAAACCCTGACTTTCACAAGAGAATGCATACCAAAAAGCAACTCTGTAGAAAACTGTTATGCTCACATGGTATCCACAGGGACACCACCCAGCCGGGTTACTCGCTGGTATGCTTCTCAGCTTTGCCCTGATGTGGTCTGCGGGGAAGGTTCCGCCTGAAAATACAGGAGGACTGTGTTCAAGACTGACCGACTGGGGTAAGTATCCTCCCTCCACCCCGTATGATTTCAGTCCCTCTGGCGCCCTCCCCTCACCTTGTGGTAGAATTAGGCGTGCTCTCCGTCCTGCCTTCTTTGCAGGGGCACGTTGTCTTTCATGGGCAAGTGCGGTCCAGTTACTTCACTGTCGCCGGCCCATTTGATATTGTTCAGGTAGGTCTTATTGCTGTTCTTTAGTTTTGTTGCTATCCTGCATGCCTTTCTTTGTTTAAAATGTCTCTTTTTTCTCCCTTAGGTATGCAGAGCTTCAGCGCGGCAAACTGGCTTGGTTGAGCCCCTCTGGTAAATGATGGCACATTAAGAGCGCAGTAAGTAAGCGCTATGCGCAGCGCTGCAAAGTCTTGACTTTGCTAACCTGTGTTTTACTTCCTTGTAGGTCCCGGTGTTCTTCAGCGCGAGTGGAATGTCCAGAGTGGTGCCAGCCAAGAGGCTACCAGCCAGGTAAGCCTTTTGAGCAGTTCGTAATTTGTAAATGTCTCTACTGCTCTCTTTAATGTTGCCTCCATCTTCATCTTTCAGGTCGTTCTGTCCGGGAGGCATGCAGATTCGAGGAAGCTGTTCTCAGTAGCTGCAAGTTTTCAAAGATGAAGACTGCAGGTAAGATTCTGCTGCTAATGATGTTCCTTTTGTCTCCTTGCAGGTTCTGCTTCTAAGAGGTTTGTGGGAATAGCTGGACACGGTGAGCGTCACGTTGCAAGCTGCAAAGTAACACGAAGCGTTATGTCTTGCTGGGGTGTGGTTTAAATAGCCCCAACAAAATAGTCCAGGTAAAATAGTCCCTAGGCTACCACACCCAAATCACTAGACTGCATAGCTTGGTTCTTAGGAACCAAGCTATGTGGATGCCTCCATGTTGGCTGACAATCCAATAAGGTAGTTCCCAAGCACATTGATTTTTATGGTGTATGAGCCTGGAACCATAGGCGCCAGGACTGGCCCCATGAGGGCTTTTGAAGAGGATGCCAGGCTCTAGAGGCCCGAGTCCTGACTCCACCTGGCAAATGGGTTTGCCAGAGGGTTTTTGGCCGAGGGTCGTGACAAAAACAACGCAGAAATGGAACAAATAATACTAAAAGCAAGGACAATAGTCATCCGCCTCTAGCAATGTGTAACGACTGGAAAGAATCCCTCAAATCTTTACAGCAATTCCTCAATCACTATGGGAAAGCAAAAGAGAAAATGAAAATTAAACTGTTGCAAACCATGGACTCAAATACACAGTAGTGTGAGGACTTTCATTAGACTGCATTTCCGGGCCTACTTGCAAAAGCACCTTCCACCACATCAAAATGTTAGCAACACACCATTCCACTATACGGAATCTTGTCCAGAGACTGTACTATGCAAAAAGTCCAGCTTTAGAACTGGAGCATTTAAATTCCATTCTCCTACATGGCACAAAGCAAATGTTTTGGAAGTGAAGAGCACTTACAAAAGCCAGTAACTTCAGAGAAGAATAGATCAATCTTTAATTATCCTAGTGAATGGTGTACCTATGAAAGACAACAAAATTTGGCAGCAACTAATTGACTTAAACAAAGTTAGAGAAGCCCTACAATATCTTAAAGAGAGCAATGAATGCTACAAAGAAATAAACATTGAAGAAAACCTGATAGAAACCACTGAAATAATTCAGGATTCCTCATCAACTGGTGAATTTGAACTTGTAGATCCTTTTACAGCATGCAATATTATAAACCACTACAAACAAATCAAATGCGGCAAGCCAAAGGATCTGTAGAAACAATATTTTCCTCTCCTCTTTCCTACCAGAAAAGGGGGAAGGTATGATGAAAGATGCACACTAATAACAGCATCAGAATAATGCTTTTTACGAATGTATTCTGAAGACCCCAGATTCAGACAAAACGTTGAATACATATTGCACCGCTTGTTTGAAATTGAACTAGCAACTCTATGTTACAGAGTTGCACACAGTCTATTTCTCTTCCCCCTTTTCGATCTAAGCTGGCTACACTTGTCTGTGGTGTCCCTCAGTGCTCAGCACTCTCTCCTATTCTTTTTAATGTTTATATTAGATCTCTTCTGCTTCTTATTCACTCACATGGTTTCCGCTATTATTCTTACGCGAACGACACACAGATCCTTGTTCGCCTTGATCTTACTCAAGCTGAGACCGCCGCCCGTCTCAGGAACTGTTTGGAGGACCTAGGCCATTGGATGATGACTAATTGGCTAAAACTGAATGGCAGTAAGACCGAGGTCCTGGTGGTTGGTACTTCTTCCCCCCTTCTTTTTTGGACCTCGCATTTCGGGCCATCGAGCCTGGGCCCTCTCCCGCTTCCGGTTCAATCGGTCCGCAATCTAGGTGTTAAAATCTCTGCCTCTATGTCTCTCAATAATCAGGTTGCTTCTGTATGTAGTGCTGGTCATTTTAAACTTCGCATTTTGCGGAAAGTCTTGCCCTTTATTGCTGCTGAATGCCAGGCTCGGTAGTGGCGGCCCTGGTTCCAAGCACCCTTGACTATTGTAACTCTCTCTATCTGGCCCAGCCACGCTACCTGACCCAAAGGCTTCAATTGCTACAAAATGCTGCCGCCAGTTCTGTACTCCGCCCCCCCTTTGGATCCAACATCTCCCCGTTGCTCAAGAAGCTACACTGGCTTCCTGTAGCCAGTCGGATTTTGTTTAAATCGATGTGCCTGGTGCATCGTGCCTTCTATGGCTTGGGCGCTGAGTATCTCCAAGCAAAGTTTACTCACTATACACCTGCTTGTCTGCTGCGCTCCCAATCTGCGTGCCTTCTCAGTGCCCCCCACTATCGTTTGTCTCGTATGGGATGCCGTGCCTTCTCGGTGGCAGCTGCTAGAGCCTGGAATGAGCTGCCTTTGGCCCTCCACGCTACTTAAGACCACTTAACTTTTCGCCGGCTGCTTAAAACTACCCTGTTTTAGCCGCTTCTCTCCTTGGTGTTATTACCGCACTGGTTTTGATTCCCCTGCAGTAGCCAGCGCCAAGATGTCTTTGGGTGTACGTGCGCTTTACCAAGGTCAATTAGCATAACATAACATAACACACACATTGAAAACAGGTTCCAAGTTTTAAAACATGTCTGCTATGCAGCTACTTCAAAAGGTGCAAAACAAATATGAAGTTTTGCAGTCAGGAATCACAAATCTGTTGGCAAACATGCGTGGTACGAAAGAATACTCTTTCTGATATCACGCAGTTGTACAGTGTATGCTACGCAACCTTGGCCCATGGGTTGTCACTTTAAGTTGTACAGATTATGCATGGGAAGATATGCACGATTTCCTGCACATAGCAAACTAAAACAAAGCAGAGATAGACATGAAAACACCAGGATAACTCTTCTCTCTTGACCCTGCAAATGTGTCAAGGTACTTACATCACTACTTTATTGCCATGCTACACTTCATCTGCAATAAAACAATTCCTCCCCTCGGAGAGTGCATCACTTCTTTTGGAGAAAATAATATCAATCCAGAGGTGCACCACGCATCCACATGCTTTTGTGGATAACAGATGCTCCCAAATTTGGTCAGGACAGTGATTCCACTGTTTTGCAGTTCATTCATAAATATGCAACTTGCGAAATCCCTTCTGAAAGTGCACACAGTGAGCTACATGCACAAAGTTTGCGGTTTTAAATACTTAAATGTTTCAACTATTGTCGACGCAGATATAAAAACAAAGGCAAAATACTATACCAAATGCTGCTTTGTTTTCCTTAGACCAGTTTAAGCAAAAGGACAAATAAACAGCTTCATGTCTTCTGTTAGACACAGTTTGAAAGGTAAAACGCCTAAGACCACATACTGCATTAAAAGAAGCAAAGCATTAAAGTACATCAATGATTACAATGCAATCATTGCCCTCTTGTGGAATGCAAACATGGATGTCCAGTACATTGCATATAATTCCACTGCTGTTGAACGATATGTCACAACCTACTTAACCAAAGCTGAGAAAACAGAGCTGAAAGACCTCTGGGATGACATATTATCTGACAAAACACTGTCATAAAAAGTATACAGCTTTGGCATAAAGATTCTCTCCCATAGAGAATGTGGTTGCAATGAAGATGCAGACCATTTAACAGGTGCAGCCTTTTATGGGAACTCTGAAAACATAGTCTGGCTAAACCTTGGTCCTGCTGCATCAAGGAAAAGAGTGCTCAAATCATACAAACACATAGAAACAATAGCCAAAAACAACCCCAACAGCCATGACATTTTGGAAAACAATTTATTGAACACATACTACCCAAAAAGGAGTACTGCTTTAGAAACCATGTGCCTATACCACATAGCCCAACATTTCTCGTTCAAATATTAAACCAGATGAGAAACAAGGTAAATACATAGTCAAAAGTTGTGAAGGCAGCCTGGTTAAACTTACCAAGCCCAGTGTAATTAATCATATGAAGCTATAATTTAAAACTCCTCAACATAGAGAACTTTACTACATGTCCCTACTCCAACTTTTTAACCCATTGAGAAAGGAAGAAGATTTATTGGACACTTATGACTCCTATGAAGATGCTTTCAATGCAAGTGAAAGCAGTACAACAGATATGAATTTTAAGCAGTACAGAAACATGTTGGACAATGAACTCCAACAAGAAGAAGAAATTCAAGCACAACTAAATGTAGACCTCCTGAGGGCAGTCAACCTTCTTTTACAGGAAGCCAAGAACCACTTGGAGAGCCAATCATAGTAAATGAAGCAGAATTAGCCATGAATGAAGTAGAAAACACCATGTGTCAGTATGAGGAATCTAAAGAAAACTTTGCTCTACTGAAATCACAACTCAATGATGAACAACGTAGCATTTTCCTGGCAGTAACTAAAGTAATTGAACATTGTGTGCAGCACAAAACTAAAACTTGTAGCTGTCAAAAGTTTAAAACTATACTCCTGTATGTAAGTGGTGAAGCTGGTTCAGGCAAAACATTATTAATAAAAATAATCAGCAAGTACCTCCAAAAATGGACAAACAACAAGCTTTCATCTGTTGTAACAGCCTCCACAGGTTTATCTGGCTACAACATAGGTGGTGTTACTTTACACTGAAAGCTGCTCCTTCCAGTAGAACACCAAAACAAATTAGAGTACTACAAACCTTCAACAGAAGCTGCTATGGAGCTACACAGAATTTTGAAACAAATGAAAATGCTCCTAATAGATGAGTTGAGCATGGTCTCCAACCTAATGTTGGCTTTGATTCACCTCAGATTGCAAGAGGTCCTTAAAATGAACTACAAAGAACTCTTTGGAGGAAAACACATTATTGTTTTCAGAGATCTTCTTCAATTAACACCAGTGAAAGGTAAGCCTATGTTTAAAATCTTAGGACACAAACTGTGCCGTAACACACTTGGCAGCTTAGGAAATGTAAATCTCTGGCAACATTTGCAATACAGAGAACTAACTCAAAACATGCATTAGTCTGCATACCTCACCTATGCTAGCAGTTTTAAAAGCATTCGGATTGGAGTGCTTTCTAAGGAAGCACAGTCTATCTTAAATAGTAAACTCATCCATGAGCAATACAGACATAACGCATCTGCTGCTGATATCATGGAACAATTAGCACACATAAATGTGAAATGCATGTCCTTAATACCAACCCTAGCATGCTGTGCACAATTCAATAACCCACTGTTGAACAATGACATGCAACCACTAGTGCAAATTAATGCCACAGACAAACTGGAAGTGCATGGTAAAACACTGCCTATGTGTCAACAAGCCACAGCACGACTAAATCAAACTCTATCTCCAACACAGCTGGTTTGGAGCAAATGTTAACATTGTGTTTAAACTGTAGAGTAATGCAAAAATGTAACCTTGACGTGGAGCAAGGTTTAGTTAATGAAGCACTTGGTACAGGTGTTGGCTTCCAGACATATATCCACGTGACAACAACATTCAGTTTGTCAACAACCACTTTGACAAACTTTCAGAAGTTAAAAGGATAGGACGGTCAACACACGAGTCCTTCTTTTCAAAGACAAGTGGAGTTCCAGCAAATGGCTCAGAAACAGAACTGTCAGGTCCTTTCAATATCTCCAACACAACTGGTCTAAATTGCTACGCAAATGTAGCAATCAATATTGTGTTCCAATTGCCACCAATTATTTAAAACATTTACTTGAACGGCGCAGACCGTTTGTGTTTGCAAATGCTACTCCTTCATAGAAGTGCAACAAACAATCCTGACAACACTTACAGTGTCTCAGGAATAAAACAGGTATTGAACTACTGTGTGGGAATGGTGATAGTCACCATAAACACATAAGAAGATCCACAATAACTTCTTATGTACTTACTGCAAGTACTTGAAAGCAAAAACATACCTATAAATGAAATCTTCCAGATTTCATATATGTGGAAACATACATGCACTCTCTGCAGCAATATGGCGTAGGAGCAAGTCCCTAATGAGCGCTTTGTGCATGTATCTATACCTAATTTGGAATCCATTCCATTTCAGCAGCTGGTACAAAATGCAAATCATGGCATATTATGTACTGTTTGCAATTCAGACAATTGTTCCACCTTACACATAAACATACATAGCCAATAGGTAATAGTAATGCTTTTAAGATACAACGCATATGGTACCAAAAACAACTGCAAGCTTACTAGCTTCACATGGGCAAGTATCGCTTGGCAAGAAAACCTTCACAAAAGTAGGCATAATTTACCACACAGGTGCCACAAAAAGTGCAGGTCACTATACTCCATACATTAAAAAGAAATGTGGGTGGTTTGAATGCATTGATACTTCCATTACTCTGAAGCAGAGATTACTGTCAAATCTAACAAATGCCTACTTAATATTCCTGAAGCCAAAATGTACTCACTGACCTATAAAAGCAGCATACTGACCAATAGCCACCAACAGGTATATAACTGCAAATGAAAAATACTCTTCTGCCCTGTGAAACTGTAACAACTTAGCATAAAACCAACTGGCCCATGAGGACATCAGTTGCGCAGCAGTACAGTTTTCTCCCGATTGACCCATTGTTTATAGACACAGAAACTACATTGTTTCACCCAGTGAGAGTATGAGGGTCTAAAAACTGTACTCGCTAACCTGTAAAACTACTAACTGTTAGAATAAGCCAACAGCTCTCTAACTGTGCCCATACCACTGCAATGAATATGGCAACTGGCATGTAACAGCACCCATAATACTACAATATCGCTTGGCAATGGTGTACAACTGAAGTCCGCCAACATGAATGAAGGTGCTTCAAAACATACCCTGCAAAACTGTGAAACTGTGAACAGTTAGAATATGCTAGCTGGCATCTAACTGCAACAACAATACTGCAATATTACTTCCTATTACTACAACATTTGAAATCCACCAGCAAAAATGAAAGTTCTGAAAATGCCCTTCTCAGTACACCCAATCTTACTTCCAGCAATCAAACTGCTAACATCAACCTTCAAGAATGAAACTTCTTCAAAAGATACCCTCGAAAACGGTAAAACTAGCAACAGTTACAATACGCCAACAGGTATCTAACTGCCCCCTTAATATTGCAAGTTTTCAATACTTACAATACACCAACAGGAATCAAACTGCATGAACAGATAGTGTTAAAAAGTGAAATGGATAAACAGTTAGAATACACCAACTGGTATCTATCTGCAACCATACCACCACCACTTCTGAAAAGCAAAACACATACACCATTTCAATCCCTTCTACTGCAACAGTGCTTGTAACAGCAAAACCACGTAGATGTGCACCTTAAACATTCCTGTAAGTACTGTAAGTACTGCACACTTCAATGAAACATAGTGTGACACGTAACATCAAATAAATGTACTACATTTTTTTTAAAATCCTGCATGGATTTTTTTTCCCACATTTTTTTTCCCACAGACCCAATGATTATGCAGCCAAACACAGGAACTGAGCACATTGCACAGTAAACCTGTTTGATGCATAGTACTTGTAATGTACTAATTATCAGGGTCCACAAAGTACATCAATATGTGAAATTGTGTAAAATACGACATTATGAAGTACGACATTATGAAGATTATACCTTCCCTAACATGTTATTTTGTTTTTTCACAGACAATGATACAAAGATTTCTCCTGCATTTGCAGATGCAACGAACAAAATTTGTGCCTGCAATGGCACCATATTCAAAAGTGCTATTTCCAGTTCAATTTTATTCTGTCACTGTGTTCCAAAAAGTATGCAGCGCCTGAACAGTATGTATAGTGAGTATACGCTTATTGGTGTCATGCTTCTTTGTAAAGGGCAAATTGCATTTCTATACACATGTTTGTGCAAACCTTATGCCAGTGTGCACAGTCTCCGGCCATGCAGTCAAGAGTGTAAGTGCTTGCCACAACCACCCCTGTATAATACCACAATGCTTCCAAGAATCTAGCCAGTAACCACAACCCAAACACATAACCCAGCCGCCCGAGGCTCTTTCTACTTCTGTTGCACATACTATAGAGTCTAGGTGCTGGCCACAACCATCTCAGCATAATACAGCCATGCACCCAAGAATCTGGCCAGTGACTATTAGGCAGAATCACATGCAGTACCCTTTGGGAACACCACAGACAATTAAGACTACAAGTGACAGTACAATTTTACCTTTGGTAGAAGCCTGTACTACACAATTATAGTGGTAGCAGTAGCAGAGCAGCCAGGCTTATCTCAAGAGTATGTGAGCAGTACAAAGAGTAACACAAAGGGACAGCAATTACTATGGTTCAGGCAAACACTGACTCAGGTTTCTAAGTAAAACAATATATATTTATTTACTCATCAGTTGTATAACATTTCACTATTCTAAGCAAGTTAAAAATCTCAATCATAAATACACCACACCACTTCCCTTAAATTCCGGACAAGTTAAGCTCACAAAATGAAGTGGGAGCAAAATCGCTCTCCAGCAATTTAAAAGGGAGGGAAAGACAAAGTTATTAGAAATTAGGCCAACCAACAGGTAAGTACTCAGGGCAATTGAACAAGAGAAACTTCAGTGAGGAGATCAGCTAGAAAAGGCTTAGGGCCAAAGTCAATGGGTCAAAAGTCTTTTGCTCACAGGGTAGTTTGCGGTAAAATTCATGCACAGATTCCGGACGAGGTTGGTCGATAGAAAAGTTAGTTCAAAGAGAAGAGAAGGACAAGCCCTCGGATTGGCAAAAGCTTTCAAAAACTTTTACTGCGGTTGAACGAAACAGACAACCGGATTTGCACAGTACCTTAAAACGGAGAGAGAGCTGTAGCTGAGGTGGACATTCCTGGTGGTTCCTGCAGGCACACGGTTCCTGAAGCGACTGTCGGACTGACATGAAGTAGAAAGCTGGAGAGTCCTGCGCCACCCAGGGAAGAAGCCAGCACCAGAGCAAAAAAACTAATAAAAGGTGCGCTCCTTAAAGCCCAAGCAGGGTCCGACCTTCCTGGCTATCCAGCCCACTGTAGCTCTGCACAGCGAATTTGACTAGAGGGGTCCTGGCTTGCAGTTTGGGCGAACTGGTTGGTCCCACCAGCTCAAGGGAAGAAGTTTCCTAGAGGATCTTCTCTGTCATCAGATTCTGAAGATTCGGACCTGCAGCAGGGCTTCACCGGGCTGTTCACTTGTTGTAAGGGTCCTCGTCCATCAGCTTCCCATAGGTTCTTTCGTTCCAGTGGTGACTCTGCCTTTCCAGTCCCAGAGACCTTATTTTTATGCAGTGTTCCCCCAATCATACAGCCTGGCTGTCAATCACACAGCAGGGTGACTGTCCTGGGAAGGGCAGCCCCCTCAGCCAATCAAACAGGAGTGTGACTTGGGTTACCAAGGGAACCCATTGCAGGGGTCTGAAGACCCCTCCCTCATATCCTGCCTAACTAGACTTTCAGGCGCTTTAAGGAGGGCTTCTGCGCAGAAGCCTGCGAAAAGACAGCGAACAAGGGAATCATCCCCGGATTGGCGTGCAGAGAAAAACACGAGAAAGACTTTAACAAAAAGAAATGGTGAATAAACCCAGCCCGAGACAAAATAAAATGTATTTGGTGAAGCGGGTTTATGTTTGAGGCTAATATAATAGCCTAAAACAATACCACGTTTATATAAGATAATCGCGGTACGAAAAATAGGGTAGTTACCACTGCCACCAGCTAAGTCTTGATGTAAAGATAGCGAAACGAGGCTCCAAGAGACACAGACAAAAAGGGATAAAAAATTAACCCTTCCCAGTACTCCATGTAGGATGGGGTGTACTGGGTCTGTGGTTTAAAGTGACTAAAGTAAAGTTAATGGCAAATTTACCTTTTCTGGGGGATAGTAGTCAGCCCCAGAAAATGGAGTCAGGGGGAAGTCTAAAAGACAACCCTGTGTCACTGCATGGAAGGTGCTGTGTAACACACATGAAAAATATGAGGCCATGGAGTAGGTGAGGCTCCAGTGTTCAAGATCACACAAAAAGTGAAAACACACACAGCAAAACACATGTAAGACTGGGAAAAAGGCTCACACTCTTACCAGGTGAAAAAAATAAATCCTAGAAATCCAGCAAAGTTGCTGAGGGACTCATTAGGTAAGGTAAATCAGCCATTTATGAGAATTCTCCCTAACAGTGACCACAACCCAAACACATAACCCAGTCACCCGAGGCCCTGTCCACTTCTGTACAATACTATTACAGTACTTGCAGCCTGTGGGAAGACTCTTGGGTGCATGGCTTGCCACAACCACCACAGCCTAGAACAGCCATGCACCCAAGAAACTGGCCAGTGGCCACAACCCACACAGATAAGTGGGCAGATTCTTGCACCCAAGACTCTAGCGGCTGGCCACAACCACCACAGCATAATACGGTCATGCACCCAAGAATCTGGCCACACAACAATTTCCCCTTAGCCACCCGAGGCCGTGTCAAAAACTATTACAGTACTTGCAACCAGTGGGCAGACTCCATGCACCCAAGATTCTAAGGGCAGACCACAACCACCACAGGATAATACAGCCATGCACCCAAGAATCTGGCCAGTGACCCAACCCACACACATAAGTCAGCCGTCCGAGGCCCTGTCCACTTCTGTACAAATTCTATTACAGTACTTGAAGCCAGTGGGCAGACTCTTGGGTGAATGACTACAACCACCACAGCATGATACAGCTATGCACCCAAGAATCTGGCCAGTGACCACAACCCACACACATAAGTGGGCAGAATCTTGAGTGCATGGCCATGCACCCAAGACTCTAGGGGCTGGCCACAACCACCACAGCATAATAAGGTCATGCACCCAAGGATCTGTCTACACAACAATTTGCCCTTAACTTTCCAATTCGAACACCATCTGCAGATATCAAAGTACACCGCCAACCCTAATTTTCACCAATGGCAATATCACCATATCTTTTTTTAAAAAAAAATGTTATTGTAACAATTAGTTATTTACACAACTTTAATTACAAAAATAAAGACAACGTATTCATCTTATTTTTTTCACTGAGGTCATCTATGGAAGTTCATCATTAGATTAAGTTTTGAAGCGCTTCCAGATTAAGGTCCCTTTTTTAACAAGAATTTTCTTCTAAAATATTTTCAAGAAAGTCTACCAAGGCACAAGTTAATCTAACATTATGTCCAGGTATTAGAGAGTACCACAAGTGTTCAGTTTGTTGAAGAGTCGTTGTTAGGTGCTGAAGAAAGAATGATTGCTGGGTGGCCACATAGCCACATTCAGAAACTAGATGTTTAAGAGATTCTGATTCATTTTTACGGAACCTACATCTGTTGTTTGTTGTTTCTTTGTGATGTCTCAAGTGCATCATCGCTTTGGTTTTATATATGTTAAGCCGGAGCCTTAGATATTTGTTGTGGTAAGATCTTGACGGAAATCTTGTTAGATATTCGGGTAACTTATCTAGGTTATTCCAGGTTATGCCTAGATTAAGTGATGATGGCATAGCCTCACGCAGTTCACTATTTTTTATCCAATACCAACGTCTGAGTTTTTTTTTAGCAACCTGTGGACTATCGCATACAGTATTCCAAGAGATGTCGGTGACTTCTAATAGCTTTCTGATTTTCGTAGCCCAGATATCTAAAATTCCCGAGTATCGTGTTACACCTAATTCTTTTCGTATTTCATAGGCTGGTGCAACAATATTAAGGGCCATTTTGCGTAGCAGGGCGATGGATTTCCATAGGATCAGACCAGCTATGGGGTCCAGTCCTCATTCATGCCTTATCACCACAATGGAAACATAAGTCAGAAGAGACAATACTCCTCTCCAGAATTGGCCTTCTAGAACTGCCCAGATGTGGTTATTGATGTTCAGACCTGCCTCCTCCCCGTATGTCAGAGCAGGGATGACTTTCTGACGATAAAAGGTCATAACTGGAATCAGCGTGAATTTGCTGTACTCATTATGTAAGCGTTTACCTTGTAGGGTAAATTATGTCATACGATGCTTCATATCTGTTATCCAGGCCTGTTCTCTGATTGAATTATTTATTTGGATCCCCAGAGATCGTATAGTCTGGACAGAGTCAATTTTTTCTCCTGCTGCTAACCATCTGATGTTCTTGACCGATAATTTTTGAGCTGTGCCAAATGACTTATCTTTGATTTCCCGGCGTTGATTTCAAGATCATTGGCTTGTAGATAAAGAACCAACGCCTGTAGGAGCCGTTTCAGGCCAATTTCAGTTTGGTAGAATAAGACAATGTCACCGGCGTATATTGCGTAACTAATTGGTTGTTTGTTCAGTTTTGCCTGAAAACAGAGAATGTTCACAAATGCCTTAGGTACGTCAGAAATATATAGCTTAAACAGTAGCGCTGCTAGAGGACAACCTTGCTTCACTCCTTGAGAAGTTGGAATCTCTTTTGTCAAGGTGCCTCTATTATCGATGCAAACTTTTATTGAAGTTCCAGTATGTAGAGCTATAAGTGGATGGAGAATATTCAGAGGGCATGACCATGCTGTTAATTTGTTCCATAGAGTTGTACGATTGATGCGGTCAAACGCTTGACGCATATCTATGAAAGCTACAAAGATCTTTCCGTTGTTTTTCATTGTTTCAAGCTTTAGTGTATTCACTATGAGAAGATTGACTTCTGTTCCAACGTCTTTCGTGAAGCCAGTTTTCCGATTATCAAGTAGATTATTAGAGGGTGCCCATTTAATAAGTTTCTGTTGTAAGCATGTGGCAAATATTTGCCTATTATATCCAAGAGGGCAATAGGGCGATAGTTGGCAGGATTGCCCCTATTGCCCTTTTTGAAAATTGGCACAATAACCGCTGCCCTGCATGATCTCGGGATCAACTTGGCTACTGCAATTAGTTTGAATAGGTTTATGATGAAATCGTCCCAAAGCTCCTTTTTCTCTTTTAATAAGATGTTTGTTAGCCCATCAGGGCCTGCAGCACGAGATTTCTTTAGCTGTTTTATGAGAGCGATGATATTCACTCTGGATTCACATACATCCCAAGGGACGGTTAACATCGTAGGCTCTATAATGCCCTGTGCTGAGGTATCTTCAAAAACGTTCCTGAAATGTTGTTCCCAGGTTGACATGGAGATGCCGTTAGCCAGACTTGATTCTTGAGTGTGATTATTGTTTAAGATCTTCCAAATGTCTCTTGATTTACGCTGGATGATAAGACCAAGCATTGTTTCTGCCCGTTCTTGGTCTCTAATTATTTTAAAGGATTTTAGCCAATTTCTATACTTCATTTTGCAATTCTTAATTTCCTCTTTTATATCGAAAATATTGCTATATTTCCTTCTGATTTGTCTGATGTTTTTATGCATTTGTTTCTTTTACTGGTTTACCTGCTCACTATGCACATATTTTTTCTGTTGTGCTGAAACTTGTTTGTTGTCTTTCATTTGGTTCCAAATTGAATTGGCAGAGGTGCATAATTTACTTTTTCAGAGATGGTTGTTGTATCGTCTTTGAGACCGTCACATATGATAATCTTTGAGACGCAGATGGTTCATTCCCTCATTCACCTCCAATGGACAGCTATACTGAGTCGATATTGGGCACCGTTCTAGTATACAGACAGATGAATTCCATTATGCTGTGATCGCTTACAGGTGTTTTAATTATGGACATTCTTTCTACTTTTGGCCAAAATGAGGAAGGGATCCAAATATAGTCTAATATTTTTATACTTGTGTCTCTTTGCCAGGTGGGTCTAGGGGGGATATCCCCTTGGGTGGAGCCATTGACCATCTCACAATTTCTTGATTTCATGGCTCCAATCCATTTGTCTCCTCTAGTAGTAGGTACCCCAGTAGATTGCGTCTTGTTTCTGGGTGAAAATTCAAACCATGAGAAGTTAAAGTCTCCACATATTAGAATTGTTGTATCAAGCAAGATGTTAGACAAGGATCAATAATTGCCATCACTGTTTTGATGACACTTACTGATGTAATCATAGCCGGGTTCGAGTATAAATTAATCATCAGTAATTGTGGAGTGAGTTTGTTTTTCTTCAGTCTTAACTGCAATAATGAGCCAAGTACAAAAAGATTCGGCATACATGTTTGGACTAGCTCCCAACCATAACCATTGTTTACCATTGTAATCAGACTGGAGAAAGGTCTCCCACGCTGATTCGTCACTGCTTTATTTAAAACAATGGTATAACCATCTTTTGATTGGGTCTCTCGGAGCCACGTCTCTTGAAGACAGATGATACATTTATTTGCTAGAGAGGTGGGAAAATCATTGAATAAATGGTAGAAACCTCTGGTATTCCAGGAGAGGATCCCACAATTCTCTATGCCTGCTTTTATTGATGGTTATGCTTGTTGAATTTTCTGTGATGCAACTTGTCTTGTAATTTCAACAGAATCTTTCTGAGTGAATTTTGTTTCATATCCACGCTCTCTCGTAGAGAAGTGACTCCTCAGTTCCTGACGTCAGTGATCATTTCTTGATTTTGCCTCATTACTTTTGACAGAGTGATTTTGGACTTCTCCCTGATTGTACTTCGAAGCCATAGGATAGTAGCTCATCTTGTGCAGCTAAAATAGTTTTTTCGACCGCGGATGATCTTATGTGCAGAAAAACCTTATCAGCAGATTCAAAAATTAATATATCTTCTGTAGTTATGTGCATAATGATGGGATGCTGTGGAGTTATTTCATCACGTTTCTTCTATTTAGATTTACATCTCTGTCGTCAGGAAATACATTTTCCACCCTGATTTTCCAAGCTTGTTGTTTTGAGTCAGTTTGATGTATGGCAATTGCCTTGTTTTTTATTGTTTTTTGATTATTCTGCTGTGCAGCAGTCATTCTTGGATTGAAATTTTGCGGCGATTTGGATCCACTCTTTGTAGTTGAATTTTGCCTTACATTAGACTGATTGAATGATGGGGCCTTGATTGAAGGGGCTGAGGGGAACATGGTGACTTTACTTGACCCTTATGCCAATTTGCTTGTTTGTTCTCTGGATTTAGACTCTTTCTTGCCATTTGGCCTGGCTTTGCTTCCTGACTCACCATGCAGGATAGATGAATCGACGGAATCAATTGAATATGTCGAGAGATCGCATAAATCCACTGAATCCTCATCATATTCTGTTTGTTGGGAGTCTGAGTCTATTCTAGCCCGCTTGTTCGGATTTTGCTTTTGATTTAAAGAGGGCTTGGCATCATTATACTGACTCTGAGGCTTTTTTGAATGTGCAGTGATTAGGTTATCTGATGATAAACCATTTGTGGTGCGTTCAAAGAGAGCAAGCTTTTGAGGAATCGTTATGTTTCTGACATTGTTTGACGTTAGTAGAATGTTTTCTAGCTGGGTTATTCACTGTCTTTTTTAGATCTGAGTATTTTTGCAGACAACGTTGATGCGTTTGTGTTGCCAACAGGAAAGTTCTTCGCTGAGCCATTAAATATGTCAAAAGAACTTTTGGTCCCAGTGTCAGATATATTGAGGCTTGAGTTGGTGCCAAACTAAGCACTTCAGGAACAAGTATTGGTTTAATGACCATTGGCTTGAATAGAAGCCAGAGCCACTTGGACATTGCCAGATACCTGGGGTACTTGCGTTGGTTGTGTTGTGGGATTTGTGCTATTTGCAGGATCCCCACTAGTGCTTTTGAGTGGACAGGACAACGGGATTGCAGAGGCTCTCGTAGTCTCTCTTGACTGTTCTGAGGTTCCTTGGCGTCCTACATTTGCCACACTATCGATGGAAAGTACAGACTGTAGAGAGGGGTAGGTTGCACCGGATCTAGCACAGATTCAGCGATGTTCAAGGGGATATGAGTTTTGCTTCCAGCAGCTGTACCACTTAACTGCCCAGGATTCTATTCTCTGTTCACCTGGGTATTATGCCTTACCCATTTCATGCATTCTAGCGTTGCAGCCATTAGGGTAGAATTGTCCATGTGAGTACTTGTCAGAAGAACGCCAAGGCGATATTGCCATTGTGAAGATGTCTCCGCCTCTCTATCCAATCTTTGCATCAAGACACTATTCAGATGTTCCATCGTGTCCACTTTTGAAATGAGATGGTTGATTTGGGCGCCCTGATCTTTTATGGACTCATTTAAACTTTCGTAAAGTTTTACGAAAGGGATGAGGGCGAGAGAGGTGGCAGCTAAAACATTATTGTGGATTTGAATGCCTGCTGCAACTGACAGGTTCGATTTATTTATTTATTCCTGTGCAGAAGTTGCAGATAGAGAGGGTGGCATTGATTCATATATTTGTTCTTCCGCGGACTCTAGCCTCATATCTCGTTGCAGTAGAGACTCATCTTCCACAGCATCTTTGTTCATGTGTTTTGTACTCACAGTTTCAGAGACATATGAAGCGTTATCACCACCAGAAGTCATACAATTGATTACTGAGCTGTGATAAAAGGAATTCAGCAGAGGAAATCCAAATTTTGACTGGTGGGATGTATCACTTGTAATGCATTCACTCGAGGCAGTATTTGAGAGTTTGTTATTTAAAGTCTCTCCAAAGCTTTGTATAAGCTTTTCTTTGATAGAATTATAGTCAGCAGTTAACCTCTTTGTCAGCCGAGCCTCACGTCCTGCAAGACCAAGGACTCTTGGAGAGGTACCGAAAGGCGTTTGTGTTTTTTTTTCCTGTTTTTATCTGTTTAAGCTGAGGCGCTGCAGAGGTTGTAGATTGATGTGGCGTTCCTGCTCCATAAGCTCGTCCGCAGCTGTTCACATTTGTATTTGAGCAAGGGTGTGATGAATTGAGCTTTGCATGACTCTCTCTGCGGGCCTCAATACCAGCACTAGTAATCACAGGGGAGCCTTGTAATTGTGCCATCAAGTTATGCCGGGCGCCTGGTTGCTGAACTGGTGTCAGTGCCATAGTTGACAACAAACTTTTGTTTATTTGTTGTCTGCTTTGTGGCTCACGAGACTGCAAATCGTTGGCTACCTGCACACTCAGTTAATTTATTGGTGGTACAAATATAAAATTCGCCTCATTCGGATTATTCGTAGGCACTTGAATTTGCATAAGCTCCGAGTCTGTTACGTCGAATGGAGACTGGAACGAGGAGGTATTTACCTCAATCGCATTTGCCTCTAGGGTCGTTTCTGGGTCCTTTGTCAATGAGGCAGTTGAAAGGGGTAAGGACCAGGCTTGTATAGGTTTGCATTTTATGCAATTTGCAGGTGATGATGATTTATCTGAGGCATCAGGGCCTTCATAGGCGCAAGCATATTTGCTATGTGCAGCGCAATTTAATGTCACTTCTGGTAGCAACGTCGAACACGACGAACATGGAAATGAAAGGGCTAGTCGTCGACCAGCGCCGGAATCGGGTTTAGTCCACAGCGGGCGAGAAGTTGGTCATCAATAATGAGAGTTTTAGTCAAGGTAAGCAAAGAAAGCATGTTGTGTACTGGCGTTACTGGAAGCACAAGTTCAGATCGTGTCGTTTGAGACTGGAATGGCATGTTTAATGAATCAGTTCTTACCTCGTCTACTTCACTCACTACAGCTGTGTTTGGGTCTAGGGTGATCAACAGGACTTTAGAGGGAGAATCCAACCGTTCAGAATCAAGCCTGATTTTCTGCTTTAGCCGCGTTTGCAGGCTCATCATACGAATTGTGTGCTGCTTCCACTTGAAAGCGGTATGCCAATGGGCCGTGGGCCTAGGGTGGACTGGGGTAGACTGGGAGTCTCCTCGGGACACCGCGCGGCACTCAAGCGCACGCGTACACCTTTTAAGGTGGTGTCGCCTGAAGGGAGAAGTCTCAGTTAAAGCAACAGTGGGCCAAAAGGAAACAGTCAGTAGCTCCTCTTTCGCACAAGGACTGGGGTAGACTGGGACTCTCTTGGGATCCAGACTCCATTCCCCTACTCTAATAAGCACTCTTGCAATCACCAAATAAGCCCAAACATATTTCTCCAACTGCCCACCAAACACTACCTACTGCAATACTTGTGGATACATTCTTGGTGTTATGGCCATATGACACTGCAGTACTTGTGCCAGTGCCTAGATTCTTGGGTGCATAGCCTATCTGTAACCTATGCAAACAACCTCATATCACCTTGATTCCACTCACCTACCCTAATGAAGCCTCCCTGCATTCACCAGACAAGCTTCCCGCCAAGGCTCTGTCCGCGGACTACTGCGGTGTCCGCAGACTGCCATGGTCACCACACAGTCTTCTTCCACCTAAACAAACACATCATATTAACCATCTTTCACTCCCCCCACCCTTTCAGCCCCTCTTCCCAACACCAAATTTCCCCAAACATGTTCCCCAGCCCTGTTCCCTACTGTGCTATCCACGGATATCCACAGATTCAACATGGCGGGCGTTTCGGAAAAATATGACACACATCACACTTTCCCCCAGCTAATCAGCGGCACACGATATGTCCGCGGACATCAAACCCCACTCCGGACCAATCAAAGTCATGTCTGCGGAGCAAACAGGGAAATGGGTCAGCGGAGCGGAGCATGATATTATTAATTTTTGGGCACCTACATTTTGCCTGTTTTAAAGACAACTACTGGACAGATTCACACCTAATTTACAAAAGCAGGCTTTCAGGACCAAGCCGCCACTCCTGCCGTAAATTTGATGAAAATCAGTCCAGCGGTTTGGGCTGTAGGCATGAGCAAAAATTGTTTCCATTGTGTCTATGGAAAAAAATTGTGTGGGACCCTCCTACAACTTTGCCCTCCCTTCACAAAACCTCACCAAACTTACCCAAAATTCAGAGTGGGCCATATACTTTTTTTGCAAAGTTTGGTAAGGATTCGTTTGGGGGAAGTGAAGTTATAAGCTGACAAAAATGTGCTCTTGCTATGAGTTGAGCAACTTAACCATAACTACACGGCCGCTACCGGAGGCCATGTAATATATTACAGGGCCTGCGGTAGCGGCCCTGTAGTTATGGTTAAATTGCTCAATTTATAGGAAGAGCACTTCTTGGGCAGCTTATAACTTTGCCCCCCCGGACAAATCCTTACCAAACTGTGCAAATAAAATGTATGGCACGGTCTAAATTGGCAAGTTTGGCGAGATTTCAACAAGGAGGGGAAAAGTTGTAGGGTGGGTCCCACATTTGTTTTTTTTCCATAGACACAATGGAAACATTATTTTGCTCATGCTCACAGCCCAAACTGCTGGACGTATTTTCACCAAATTTGCAGCAGGAGTGGCGGCTTGTTTTCAAAAGCATTTGTAAATTTGGTGTAAATCTGCCCAGTAGTTTCCTTTAAAACAGGCCAAAAGTAGGTAAACACAAATTGGAGATATCTGGGTTCGGTCCGCGGACTCACTTCCTTGTTTGGTCTGCAGACGGCCATCCGATTGGCCTAGAGGGCGATGTGAACTCCGCGGACACGGGACGCACACACTAATTGATTGGTGAAAAGCGTGAGGTGCGTCAGATTTTTAGAAACGCCTGCCTGTTTGGCTTCCCGGTCCTGCAGCCCACCACGCCTGCCCTTCCACCTTAGCTGTGCTCATTCTGCTGGTAAGATCCTCCTTGGGCCTTTTGAAATATTTGTTTGCCGCTTCCTTTGTTGCTTCCTTTGTGTCCCTTGTTCCCTTCTCGCTCTGTGTTCATTTGTGCCTGTTCCCATCCCTCCCTCCCGCCTCCTAGCCTGCCTACCCTCTGATTGGCCGCTTGGATTTCCTGTTGGCTTCCCGGTCCTGCAGCACACCGCATTCTCCATTCCACCTTGGCTGAGTGAGTGACTGCAGGCAAAGCTCATTCTGCCGGTAAGACCCTCCTTGGAACTTTTGAAATATATGTTTGCCGCTTCCTTTGTCGCTTCCTTTGTGTCCCTTGTTCCCTTCTCCCTCTGTGTTCATTTTTGCCTGTTTCCCTCGCTCTCTCCCGCCTCCCAGCCCACCCACCACCCTGATTGGCTGTCCCCTCTGCCATTACGGACCTTCCCAGGGTAGTCCCTGCCCGGCAGCCCCCACGGCTAAGGGCCCCTAGTCAAAGGGCAGCTCCCTTAGAGGCAGCTCCTGGTTGTGTCTGCAGGGGACGCCAGTTGCCAGCCATCAACCAAGGTTGACCCACACGCTACCCTGCATACCCCTGCCCACCCAGCCGACTCTCAAATTTAGGTGTGTTGTACTCCTGTTTAAACTGCACTGTGAAAATATTTAAAATTGCTTTGTGAAACCTAGGCCTTTTGCCCTCTAGTCAGTATTCTCAAACCTAGGTGTGTTTTCTCCTGTGCACTGTGAAAGTATTTAAAACTGCATTGTAAAACCTATGCCTTTTCCCCTCTATTCAGGATTCTCACACTTAGGTGTGTTTTCTCCTTTACACTGTATAGTATTTAAAACTGCATTGTAAAACCTAGGCCTTTCCTTTTATTCAGGGTTCTCAAACTTAGCTGTGTTTTCTCCTGTGCACTGTGAAAGTAGTTAAAATTGCATTGTGAAACCTAGGACTTTTCCTCTCTATTCAGGATTCTCAAACTTAGGTGTGTTTTCTCCTGTGCACTGTGAAAGTATTTAAAATTGCATTGTGAAACCTAGGACTTTTCCTCTCTATTCAGGATTCTCAAAATTAGGTGTGTTTTCTCCTGTGCACTGTGAAAGTATTTAAAATTGCATTGTGAAACCTAGGCCTTTTCCCCTCTATTCAGGATTCTCAAACTTAGGTGTGTTTGTCTCCTGTTTTTGAAATTGCATTTGATAGTCTTAAAATGTGAGTATCTTGAGTGTCTGTCATCTTTCCAATTTCAACTTGTCTTGCCGCTCTGTCTAGTCTGCTTGCACCCTGCCCTGTGACCTTCCCTAGTTTTCTCCCCTTCCCTCTCCCTTCCTCTTTTCTCCCCTCCCTACCTACTCTATGGTGCTCTCCATCTCTCCCATTTTCTCTAACTGCTTCTCTATCGACTATCCTGCTCTCCTCACTAAATCTGTTAGGAAAAAGTTTAAAAAGGACATCCTGGTCTACAAACCCAGGCCTCCCTATCGCTGACACCTATACCAGTGCCTCTTCCAGGCAAACTTTCACCAACATCCGCTTTGTCGTTCCCTCACCAGACATATGGACCCTACATATAGACTTGGTGCTCTCTCTCTTCTCCTCCTCTCCCATTAATGGTGGCACCTGGTTGGAGACCCTCCTAGCCTCCCTCCACTCCTCCAAGGTCATCATAAATGTTTATGTGAATGGTACCATCTTGGTCCAAGGCCCTCATGCCAACCTTCTCCTCTTCGATAGACGCATCCCGTGCCTCATCAATTTCCTTTCTTCTCCTGCTGTCCCCTCTTCTCCCTCCTTGGCTTCCTCTCCTCCCCCTGCTGCCTCCTCCTTGCCTACCTTGCCCTCTCCTGCTTCCCCTTGTGCTCCCCTCGGGCTTCTTCTACACCTCCACAGGGCGTACCTCTGATTTGTACCCCTCCCCGGAAGTCTTTCAAGGACGGCAACCTTCTCCATATTGCCACTCTAAGCTTTTGCTCAGCTGTCAAACATTCCTCCGACATCTGCTGCCTTCTGGAGGAACTTGATCTCGATGTCCTCGGTCTCACCGAGACATGGTTCACGGCCAGCTCTGTTATGAGCTTTGACATTCTCCTCCCTGACGGCTACAGGAGCCTCTCTGCTCCCAGATCCTGTCCTCTCTCTCTTCCTCTCCCTCTCCTCCCTCTACTCCCTGCTCTTCCTCTGGCCCTTCTTTGACCACCCCTCCTCCCTTCTTCTCTTCCTTTCCCCTGTTCTCCCCAGACGAGGTTTCTAGACAAGTCTGATCTATGAAAGTCTTGTCAAAACAGGTTCATCCCTGTTCCTCCAAAACCATCAAGGACCATATTGACTCCCTGGCTCCTTCTCTGACTGACTTCTGCAACCACTCCTTCGCCACTGGAGTCATCCATTCCCCCCTGAAGCACTACCTTGTGCACCCTCTTCTTGAGAAACCCTCTGCCGACCCGTCCTGCCCGGCTAACTATCGCCCATTCTCCATCAACCCTTTCCTGTGCAAACTCTTGGAAAAGTTGGCCATCTCCCAGATTAATCTTCACACTGAATCTATTGGTTGTCTCCATGATCATCAGTCTGGCTTCAGAGATGCCAGAAACACGGAAACTGCTCTCCTGAACATCTGTGAAGACCTGCTCTCCAACCTTGATTCCAACACCCCCTGTGTCTTCATCTTACTTGATCTCTCCTCTGCCTTAACATGGTCAACCATGTCATCCTGTTCAACCATCTCCGTGATAACCTGGGTATCACCGGTCAGGCCCTGGCATGGCTGACTTTTTTCCTCTCGATCGACCCCCCCAGGTTCAACTTGGGTCCTTCCTCTACTCCATCTCTATCACTACCTGTGGTGTTCCCCAGGGGTCTAACCTATCACCCTGGCTGTTCAACCAATACCTGACACTTCTTGCCCGCCACATTGCAGCGCTCTGCCCAAACTTCCAGTGCTATGCGGATGACACTCAGATCATTTTCAGGCTACCTTCACCCACCTCTTCTCCCTCTTTCATCTCTGACTGTCTGTCCGCCATCCAGGAGTGTTGTGCCGCCAATTATCTCTGCCTTAATGCCAGTAAGACCGAGATCCTCCTCATTGGCACATCCACTGCCTCCTTTCCTGTCACTCTCTGGCCGGCATATCTTGGCCCTCTTCCCACTCTCACCTGTGAGGCTAAAAACCTTGGGGTCATCTTCGACTCCACACTCTCTTTCTCTCCTCACATCTCAGACGTCTCTAAGTCACACCACCAGCTGCAAATCCTCAGAGGTATTCTTCCTTTCCTCTCCTTCTCCCAGAAGCTCACTGTCTCCAGAGCGTTGGTCTACTCTAGGCTGGACTATTGCAGCAGCCTCTTTCTAAATCTGCCTGCCTCTACTCACCGCCCTCTGCAACTCATCCAGAACAGGACTGCGAGACTTGTCCATGGCCTCAATCCCAGGGACCTTATTTCTACAGGACTGAAATACCTGCACTGGCTCCCAGTAGCTGCGAGGATTAAGTTCAAAACCATCTGCATCGTCCACAAGGCCTTCTGGGGCCGGGGGTTTCAATACCTTCAACTCTCTCTTCCTAAATATCTTCCTTCCCAAGCTCTTCGCTCATCCGCCTCCAACTCCCTCAGGGTCAGTCGCTTCTCCAAGCAACAAGTTGGTGGTAGATCTTTCTTCGCCTGGGGCCTTTTGGAACAGCCTACCTCCCTCCCTGAAATTTGAGGAGAATCATCTCTGGTTCTGGAAGCACCTCAAAACCTTTCTCTTTGCTTCTACTTTTTCTCCTCCTCTCCAGGGACGTCATTTGGGGGTCGCCAGGGGTCGCAACTGCGACCTCTGTGGTGTCCCTTGCGACCTCTGTGGTGTCCCTTGCGACCTCTACTAAAAAAAAAAAAGATTTTTTTTTTTTTTTTTTTTTTTAAAGTTATGCAAGCTCCTGGGCTGTGGCTCTTTACTTCTGGGGTGGCTGGCTTTCTTGTTCAGGCCCCTTAAAAAAAAAGACTTGAGGCACTTGTTCTTATTTTTCTTCTAACACTTTCAGCACTGACCCTAAATAAGAAAGAATAGGAATACCAAATAATGTGTCTTTCTGGAATTCTATACAGTAATTGCTGGCCTCATTAAATGTTTATTTCAGGCACACTTCAGGGGGTGAGTCACTGATTTAGTCTGTTCTTAAACGCCTCACTAAGCCGTTCATCCTTCTGAGGTCGATAAATGAGTACCAACACAGGTTGGGTGATATTGGGTGTATATTTTTTCTATATAAAGCGCTTAATGATGTGTTATTATATAGCACTTACGCTTATCATTTGGTCATGGACGTCTGCTTGCATACACAGTCATTTGGTAATACGGGCCAATAAACACTGAACTTAATGATACATATGGCGATCCATTCTTGTCTGAATGTACATCATATAGTGATATCATAACTATATTTTTCATAGTGTACAATGCTATGTGATGCCATTTCCTGTTTCGTCAACGGGTGAAATGTCGTGTTCCATCGCTACCCGCTATATCACTTTGGGGCGGGGTCTAATGACATCACTTCCTGTGATGTCATCAGAGGGTCAAGGGTCGGGTGAGGTCACTTCCGCTACCCCTGGCATTTTGGTGAAATGACGTCCCTGCTCCTCTCTCTTGCTGACTTCCTGGCTGAAACTGAATCTCTACTGGTTACCTGGCCACCCTCTGATCTCGGGCCAAGTCCCCCTCCCACCAGTCGCACACCTGCACTCCCTTCCTGGCAAACCTTGCAAATGTGGACTGTTCTCTGTATCCCTACAGTGCCAATACCAGCACTTGACACCCAATGTCTGCACTTACCCCTGCACTTGCCACCTGCACTTGGCACCTGCACTTGCCACCAGCTGGCCTTACTTTTATTTTGTTATTTATTCAATTATCCCATGTACTGCACTGTCCCCGCCCCATCCCATGCTCTTGCACGATCTGAATGACACTTGGCCTAGTAGGATCGTTTGTCTTTCTTCCCTCTGTTCCCCCTCCCCTGCCTCGTCGCACCTTGAAACACTTGCAACTTGCATATAGGCACGTTATAAATGCCATATCATATCATATCATGTTGGATTCTTGGCCGGTGTCCATGAACATCGCAGTAAAAACATATTAAAAAACACAACATTGGACTTGTCAAACTCATCAAACAATCTCTGTGGAGGTGAGGGGTGATGAGGATGGGATGGGATATCCAAAAAATTAGTGTTTTTCATCCCCGAAGTCCACGAACAGTCCAGATGTTCGGGTCCAGTCATCGCGAACACTTCAGATGTTTGGGGACATCTATGCCTATTTCTGCATTACACGGTTGGTGAAAAGCAGTTTTTGGAGGGCTTATAACTTTGGCGCCACTCAATGAAACATTTGGAATGACATTTTGGAATTTTATTCTATTCTGATTCTGAATGGTTTTGGAAAGTGTGGGGATGTTTTGTCAAGAGGGGGCAAAATTAGAGGGGGGGTCCCAAAATAATGTAAAGGCTTGTAAATGTGGTGCCATTTGACGAATCTACACAAATGTTTGGAAAAAGATTTCAGATCTAGATATAAATGTTTTTATAAAGTTTGGTGGGATTTGTCAAGAGATGGCTAAATTAGAGGGGTGGTCTCAACATCTTTAGATGGCTTATAACTTTGTTACCATTTGACGAATGTGCACAAACAAAAATTATTATTTTTTTTTAAATTATTTTATTGCATCAATTAGTTACCAAAGGAAACTTTAAATGCATTGTGGAGATAAAAAGAAAAGAAAAGAATTGAAAAAAAGGAAGAAAAGGAAGAAGAAAAAAAAAGAAAAAAAAAAACACAGTTACATCAATTATATACATATATAGGGGGGGAAACAGTATAACTCGAGAAAAATAACTAAATGTCCAAAATCGTAAAGGTTTCTCTCATAAAGTTCAACAGAGCAAGGGTCGTAGATACTTTTTCCCCCCTTCTCAGAATTAGCCACCTGTCCTGCAAGGTTAAAGTGCTTAAATTTGAAAGTTGCGTCCCCAACCATTTCTCTCTGAACTTAGTTAAGGTAACACAATTCATCACTAGATGCTGTAAGGTTTCAGCCTCTTGCCCACAGCCTCGACACAGCAGACTGGGTTTTTCCTCTTTTTTGGTTCTTCTCCCTAAGACTTCTCTTGTGTGGAAGAGGTTTAGTCTGAATTTTAAGAACCGCTGTCTTTCCGTATTTGAGGGAAATTTATCCAAGTAAGGGTGGACGGTGCCTATGCAATAGTGCTCGTCCATGCCTTGGGTGATTGATGGCAAAGCACTGAGCCTGTCCAGGGTGGCTATCCAGTCCCAGTCCAAGAGTTTTCTCTTCACCTTGAGCGGATTTAACATGAGATTGTCTGGTTTTAGTGCTATGGTATTCAGGATTTCTAAACAAATTAATTGCCACTTGGTTAGGACCAGAATCAATTGTCTTTTGATTGCTTCGTTAATTGCCACAAATCCAGTTCTTTCCTGGGGGTGCAGACATTTGCAGAGGAGTGTCAGGGATTTCCAGACCGTAGATATGTAAAGGGACGATAGGCCTAGTGCCTTACGCACACTTTCCATTGGAGTTGATGTCGGTAAGCCCAATACTCTTTTCCAGAATAGGCCCTCCAACAGTTTCCAAACATCTGAATTGATGAAGAAATTCGCCTCTGCTGCGTAAGTGAGAATTGGTACAACTTTCAGTTTGTAGAAATCTATCAGAGGACGAAGGGAAAAAGAACAGTATCGTCGCTTGATTAACAAGGCTTGCGAAGCTAAGTTCGTAACTTTACTTCTAAGCCTGCAGATATCTGGACCATCTTGGATGCTATTGTTTAAAGTTACTCCAAGGAATATCATGGGCGAAACCACTGGTACTTCTTCCCCGGAAAGGTACCACCTTAGATTTTTCATGCCGTTGATAGGTCCTAGCCTCAAGATCTTTGATTTTTTTGGATTTATACGGAGGCCGTTTCCTTGTGTGTATCACTCGAGTGCCTTTAGTTGCCGCTGAAGTCCGATGGCCGTTTGGTTTAGCAACAGAAGATCGTCCGCAAATAACAGCCTTCCCACGACGATCTCCGCGATTTTTGGGGGCAAACACCTCACTGCTTCGAAAGCTTCCTGCATGTCGGATATAAAAAGGCAAAAAACAGCAGGAGCCAACCGACAGCCCTGTTTCAGACCGTGCATGGCCACCACATTGTTTGAGAGGTTGCCCTGTCTGTCCAACCTTACTCTGAGGGTTGTCCCCGTGTGTAATGCTTCGAGAGGTTCTCTCAGGTTGGCCGGACATCGCCATTTCCTTAATTTGTGCCATAGCATTCCGCGATCAACAGAATCGAATGCCTGTTCCAAGTCTATTGACGCGATATAGATGTTCCTATATTTCTTGGCCTTAACCATGCATTTGATTATGTTGATGAGTAGCACATTTAAGGATGTTCCAATGCCCTTTCGAAAGCCTGATTGCCAAGGGTCCAGATGGTCTGCCAGCCGACTCCAATCATTTAGATGTTTCAAGATTAGTGCTGCAAATAGGCACGGACCTTTCTCCCTTCTTAAAGATCGGCCCAATTATGGACGTCGTCCAAGATTTAGGTAACTTTTTTAGTCTTGTTATGTTGTTATAAAAATCTAGCATGAAGGAAGCCCATTTTTCCGGGTCCCTTTTGAGGATGTCGTTGGTGAGACCATCAGGTCCTGCAGCCCTTGAAGAATTGGACTGTTTAATAAGGTCTAGAATATCTTGTTTTCCAAATTTAAAGTCCCAGGGCTCATTCGTAAGAATTGGTAAGAATGGGGCAGGACCACAGATTTTCCCCTATAGAGTAAAGGTTCCGAAAGTGAGTTTCCCAAACTTCTGAGGCTATTGGATTTACCATTTTTGAGTCGGAAGGGATGTTTATTTCATTGATCAACTTCCAAATACCAGTGATGTTTTTAGTAGATAGTAGGTGAAGCATCTTCTCACTGTCTTGTTGCATTATTTGATGTTTGTGTTGCTTAAGCCAGTTCCTGTAGGTGTTTCTAGCTTTAGTCTACAGGACTAAGTCAGCTGGTGCTCTAGTTTTAACATATAATCTCCTGGCTTTTTTAACCAGTTTTTTTTTTGTCACTACTTGGTGATCATAGTGGTGCCGCTTGCATTGGTGAATTTCCTTGGCGACTACTTTTGGGCGAAAGATCTTCAGTGTTTCAGCATATTCTATCAGGTTTGGACCTTGGTCCTTGATTAAGGAATCCAGCATCAGGGCCATCTCTTTTCTTCCCATGCGTAGTCTATTGCCACCAGGAGTTGACTCAAGAAACTGGTTTGGTAGATGTTTGCCTGGTACAGACAAGAGCTTGTTCCAGGCCTCAGATTTGAGTTCCAGGATGTTGTGATCACTCTGGATCGTGGGGATCACTTCCAACGATATTAATTTGCCAAAGAGATTTTCTGATGCAAACATATAGTCCAGTGTACTTGTTTGGGCACCCCATTTCCATGTGCGGGTGGCTGGTTTGTCGCCCGCCAAGTTACCATTTACCAAGTATATATTTCTGGCTAGTAGTTTCTTCTCCATGACCACGCCTCTCGTTATTTTTTTTGAGGCGTTCAAAGGCAGGAACTCTATTTTCCTCTGCTTCTTGTCATAACATTCCATGTTCAAGTCACCACATAGCAGAATTTCAAGTAGTGGGCATTCAATCCTGGCGTCGTCTATGGCTTCCAGTAGGACTTCCATAAGTTTGTCCTCATCTCGGGCTGTAGGGCCCCAGTATACATTGCATATAAGCAACTGCCAGTCTGAAGTAAGTGAAGCTGGTTCTGATGTGGATGAAATCCTAGTAAGTTGGATCCAAGGGTTTCTGTTTAGGGAAGAGAGCACTTTTATGCCACTGGTGTGCTTTACCCCCAACAGTAAACCCGAGCTCGGTCTGCCTTTTGAACCCTTTGTTGCGGGGTTTAGATATAGCTCAAACCTGTCCAGAAGAGGTAGATCACACAACCAGGTTTCTTGCAAGCAAAATAGGTCGTAAGGACAGGTGTGTTGCTGAATTGCCAAGTAAATGCACATAACCCCTTGTGTTCCAACTCATGATCTTTATCCCTTTTGGTTTGGAGTTTGAGTGGGCACTCGTAGATGGGTGTTGGCGTTATGACTTAGCAGCTAGGACCCCAGCCAGCCAACTCCAGTCGTCTTGACTATTCACCAAGTTTAGTCCTGCTTTTTTCTGATTGAATATGCACTTGGTCTCCTCCACTATCAACCTCTCGGGTCCCTCTACCACTATTTCCTGCTTTCATCGGATGATCCTTATAGGGTTTGGTAGTGGTACTTCGGTGGTTATGTAGTAGATGTTTCTGAGTAGCTACACGGTCGGATCTGTTTTCCTCCTCCAACTCCCTAAGCACGAATCCACATAAGTTAAGTTTTGGGCCCAACTCTAAGAGTACATTTTTAGTGTTTTGATCAGTTGTGTGAAGAATCACACTGTCGTGTCGCTGTTCATTATGAAATTCGATCCAGTCTAAATCCCTCAATTTTAATTTCTCCAGAAAATCCAGGGATTGTAAGAGTCTCATAACGTTAGCCCGATTCATAATTAAGTTGTCTTCGTAGCCTAGAGTTCTTTCCAATAGTATTCTGTAGTGTTCCTTGGCATTTTTTGCCCCCGGTCCATTGTGGGCATTGTGATTGTTGGGCCCACATGTCGGTTTTCTCTCAATCGTTTCTGCCCATGACACTGTTCTTTTTGTTTCCTTTGACGCGTCAGGGCTGACTCCTTTATTACTGGTAGTTTCCAGGGATCTCTGGACGAGAAAGTTCCGTCTGTCTTCCAGTGTTGTGTAAACCAAGGCGTTAGATGGGTGTATGTCTGCCCTCTCTTTTTCTGTGGGGCTGGCCGATATTTCTCTACCGGAGTGCGCTCTAGTTTTCCACTTGAGTTTTTTATCGAAGACCGAGTTCGGAATCGATAACGTGGGCATTGAGGGCTTTTAAAGGACACTAGCCGCACCGCCCTGTCTTTAATCGTCTGAGCCTTCGTCTCCCCTTTAAGGTCGACTTCTTTTATCTTGCTGTATATTTCTGGATCTTCTTCCTCGATACCACTTTCTGTTCCGGAGGTATTCGATCCTGACTCCCCCTCCCATGTGGTGTTTATGTCTGAATAAACAGATAAGTCCATGAGAGAGATGTCCATGTTGTCATTTGTCGACGTGATGTCCAGTGGGCGAGGGGACTCATCAGGAGTTACTTTTAGGTGGGCAGCAGGAGCAATTTCTGTTTTTTTTTATTACTGGTCTCTCATGAGTTGGCAGTTTGCAGGGAAGTGCCAAGTTCCTTGGAAGGGATAGACCAGTTGCAATTTTAGATCTCAATGTGGGTTTTCTTGTAGGCAAAGGTCTCTGTCCTATAGGTTTGTCCGTTGGTATGACTATTTTCCCATAGTTTTTGTCGCCTTTCTTGTTTTCTTTAAGTAGACCTTCCTTCATTGGGGATAAACCTGATTTTGGTTTCTTAAATAAGTCAAATAATTTGATGTTGCTAGTTGGCACTGGAGCCTCGAGCTGATCCCGTGTAACCAGGGGCAGATTATTAGTTGCAATGGAAGATGCTGAACATCCTTCCTTCGGTGCTAGCCTACCCTCCTTCATTACTGGGCTAATTGCCCGCACAGCAGGGTCCGTGTTGGTAGAACTGTCCTTGTATTTAGTAGTGGAAAGTTCCTCAAAAGTACTCTTTGTAGACAGAACCACCTGCTGGTTATGAGTCTGTTGCAGGGAAGTCGGACCACTCTCCGGGCCACCTGCACTCCCTAACCTGAGACTTGTCCTTTCCGATCTTCTTATTTATTTTTCTTTTATGATTGGCTCGATGATACTTTTCAAAATGTTTGTCGTATGTTCGTCATTTTTTTCGAGTTTTGACTGAATTGCCGAAACAAAGCCTTCTATAAAGATCATTTTAGAAAACATCATTGCGATTGTTGTCGTATGGTCCCGAAGCTGATCATTTTGCGACTCAATAAGTTTCATAAAGGGGGCCATTACAAGAGCAAAAGCTGTGATCATTCCAGGATCGATTTGGGGATCCTTTTTAGAAGGAGCATCTCCTTGAGTTGATTCCAAGACGGACAAGAGATCCTCGTCTGTGGGAGAGGGTTGTCTTCTTTGCCGTTTACTTGGAAACGGCGCTTGCTGGGGGAATACTCCTTTATGGAATCTTTGTGGGTGTCCCTGAGGTAAAGTTTTGTTGACTGAGGCAAGAGACCCCCCCCATTTATTTGATGATGACCCCTTACGCTCAGGGATAAATGTGTACGACCCTGGGGTGGTCATTTGTTGGGATCTAGACCGTGGCGTAGAGGGGTCCAGAAGACACTCTGGAATGGTCACCCTGTTTTGCTGGTTCGTACTTGAATAGTTTGTGTGGAAATCGGTGTTCAGTTGTCCGATTTTTTTGCTGGAGGCTGATCTCTTTTGTTCCCATTTAAGGAACCGAAGACAAAGGGGTTCACAACAGGAGGTGCGGTTGGCCTTAGAGAACCCGTCTCACCATCATAAGTTGCGCCCAAGTCCTTTGGGGAGGAGAGAGTAGAATTTAAGGGAATCGAATTGGGCGAAACCTCCCACACTGTGGCCTTGGGGGACAGTCCTATTTGTGGTTTCGCGTTCTGGCCCCTATTGTCAATGACCACCGTGCTATTAAAAAGTCCCCTATTTTTAATTTCTATGGGGGGCACTGATGTATCCGGGGTCTTGGAAGACTGTTGGGGCTGTAGGTGAAGCTGTGTGTGGGAGCCTTCCCCTTCTCCTATACTTGATCCGTTCACCACCTCCTCAGCCGTTTCCACATTTGTTTGTAAAATATTTTCGAATGAGGCAGTGCTGCATGTAATGGCTACCTCGGGGTAGCAGCCCACCCCTGTCCTATATGGCGAGAGCTTTGAGACCGGTGAGTCCACCATTGTGAACAGTTAGTCAGTAAGACCAGGCCGAATTACTAAGATTTCAGAAGTACCAGGTTGATATACAGGTCTTTTCAGAATAAATAGATCTTGCAGTTACCTTGCTGCCTTCTTGTCTCCCTGCCACAGTCTGCACATAGGCGCACTTCCCGAGTGAATCTGGCACCACCAGCGCCTAACAGCCGCACAACAGCTGATGGGCTTTTCCCCGCCGGGCTTAACGCCGCGAGGGTGACTCACGGCTGAATAAAAGGTCCGGATAAGTCATGTGATCCGTCACATGATGCAGCGTGGCTCCGCCTCCTCCAGGAAGCAGAAGGGGCCACAGCAAGAGCTATCTGCAGCTCGCAATGCTGTGAATAGCAGGGTAGAGTTCAAACTGCAAAACGAAGCTCCAAGGTAATGCAAACAAAAATTATAGACCCAACCTTGAATGTTTGTGTCAAGTCTGAATGAATTTTGTCGAGTGGGGGCTAAGTTATATGATGATTGTATGTACATAGATTTTGACACTTTTGAAAAAATAAAACATGGACAGATTTCCAGCAAACTCGTGTAAGGAGCATTGGCAAGGACCTTAAAGCATGGTTTGGCAAATGTGCCTGTGTTTTATTTTTGGACAAGTGTCATAATGTAGGTACAAAAAATAGTGATATACCTTTGGTGACTGAGGTATATATAGCCTGTGGACATGGGCAGTGGCCAGATTGTCGGGTCATGGCATAAGGTCATGACCCAGACAATCTGGCTACTGGCCATGACCACGAGGGACAACAAATGGCTATGTGGTAAAGTTATTCGAAAGTGGGATAGGTTTGAAAGGGAAAAAAATGTGCTTGTGGCAATATGGTCATAGGGTTCTCTCTTCGTCTTCTGCACGCTGCCATGGAAAGGCAGCGTGCAGGCCCCGCCTTTCCTTTTCCATGGTGGCTATCTTTGAAAAGGATTTTCCTTCCTTCAGCGGGACAACGCAGGGTTCCCGCTTTGGCAACCCATGTTGCTAATGGCCTTCATCCCTCATTGCAAGCGCTGGAACAGGGGATAACGGTCCAGAGCCCTCATTATCCACCCTTGCTTTGCTTGGGCCGATAACTTGGGCTGCCGGGCTGTTATTCCCTGGAACGGGGGATGAACGCCACATTATTCCCATTAGCATAACACAAAATGCTAATGGAAATGTTTGAAAATCTCTATGTACTTTACTGAGAAATGTAAAGTAGATGGCGTCTATAAGATTTTGTTTTAGTTCTATTTTTGAACTGTGAAAGGTGTTTCCTAAAGGAATCTTCCTTTTTTTGCTTTTTGCAGGAGAGGTGGGGAGGGAAATGAGGGAAGAGGCCCCAAGCACTTATATGGATGGACAGGTTGACAGGGGAAGATGTTGCGCGTGTGTTACGTCTATGGTAGGGGGCAGAGTATTTCATTTCATTTTCATTAATTACAGCTTCAAAAACACTTTGTAAGTGCTTCCCCCTGCAGAGTGGTTTGTTGCAGTATATACAGAGGACTGTTGTCTCGAAAGATGTGGATCAACAGCCTCTTTTATCGCTTGCAAGATAGCTGGTCGGATTTTGTGTCCCACAGAAGTAGGCTGTGTGGTTACAGTATTGGCTGGGGAGGATGAGGTTAGGAAGACAGCGTACTACTTGCTAAGAAAGGAACAACCTTTCTGAGAGCATTGCGATGGTTGGATTTGGTGTGGCAGCGCATGGTGATGGTCCCGTAGGAGTACTGTCCAGGTAGTTTGCGACTGAGTGCATTTCACTTTGGTAGCTTTCGCCTTTGGTACATTCCCAACAGTGCTGCCACCCTCATGATTCTCTCTGGGTGCTAGAGGTAGGCACTTCCTCTACCTCATCTTCTTGGTCCTCTTCATTGTCTTTGGAAGTACTGCGCTTTCATTGTTGTGTAGGTCCTCTAGCTGGTTGTGGTGATGGCTCTTGGGGAGGAGGGATGGCAATAGCTTATGCCATTTTTAAGATAAATAGCAGTTTTGCTTATATTCTTCCAAGCATGTGCTTTGTACTAGATTGTTAATGGATAATGAGTAATTATAGGACCTGTGCAAGGGTACATTTTGAGCTTGAATGTTCATAGATCAGTAGAAAATGTAGTTCTGCACTGTCCTGGAAGCACAGACCCGATTCCGAAGTGCAGACGCCTTTGCAGACACGTCATTAAGCCGCGGGCGAGCGCATGGTCACGTGTCACTATCCGGAATATCCGTGATGACGCCAGACATTCGCGGATGTCGACGGATGCAAAAACAGGGGAGAAAGTTGCAAAATGTGTATCAAAGTGTTACAAATTATGCTAGAAGGTGGGAAATGGCAGAGTTTTAAGGTGAAACTTTGTAAATTGGACAAAAATGTTGCTATATTGGGGTAAGTATGATATTAATAAGTTGTAGGAAAATAGCATCCATTGGTAAAACCCATGAAATTCACTGAAAAAACTGTGTTAAAGTGACCTTGTGGTTAAGTTGCACTAATTAAATAAAAACCTATGAAATTCATTGAAAAAACTTTGTTAAAGGGACGTTATGGTTAAGTTGCACTAATAAAACCCTATAACATTCAATGAAAAAATGTTAAAGGGACGTTATGGTTACAAGTTAAACTGAAAAACCTTAGAAATCCGCCAGTTATGGTAAGGTAAGCAACCATAACCCGCACCACCACCGTGCACTGCTAAACCTAACACCCAGGACATCAAAGATGGCATCACAATGTCATTGATGACATCACTGATGACATCACCTATCTAGGCCAGGTGGTTTTGTTCACTGACAGTCAGAATATTCAAATTCAAAAGGTGCTGTATATCTAGATGTTAACCTTGTCACATGTTCTTAAAGTACTTTCTTTAGGGTTTGGTCTCGACTCATGGTGTACATAGATGGGGAAATAGGCAGGCCTCAAACACACAATTCATTTGTATACATGAAGATAAACTTTAATGTTATTAATATTTTCTGATGATGTTGTTTCTTTCTTCCTTGCTTTAGTTTCCCTGTATGTGCCTCTGATTTTGTATGCATTGTGGGTCTTCGTATGTATTGTTTGTACTAGCACAAGTGTGTAGTAAGTCTTGAATTGTTAACTAGATATTACGGGCCCGATTCATGGAATCTTGCGCAGAAAAGGCGCAGGCGTCGTATGCCGAGAAGGAGTGTGCACCAGCCGTGGCGCAGAGAAATGATTGCGCACCACACATGTTCATGGATTTCCAGAGGCACAAGTAGCACAGTGAAATTGCGTCAAAACTCTGTGTGCCTCCCGGCCACACCCCAGCCAAATTGCATCAAAACTCTGTGTGTACCCCGGCTGCACTCCAGCCAAATTGAATGAAAACTCTGCGCATGCCCTGACCGCACCCCAGCCAAATCGTGTGAAAATACTGCGCGTACCCCAGCCGCACTCCAGCACATCCCATGAAAACTCTGTGTGTTCCCTGGCCGCACCCAACAAATCGCATGAAAACTCTGCGCGTACCCCGGCCGCACCCCAGACAAATTGCATGAAAACTCTGTGCCTACCCCAGCAGCACCCCCTGCGTAATCGCTCCAAAACACCCCACGATCCCCGACAGCACCACAGCCAAATTGTGTGTCTGAACCTTGCAATCCTCTGGAAGCAGACCCCTCCTGATGGGACACCCACAGCCGGCCCCCATTACCCATGACCCCACCCTGCAGGTAGACCCCATGACATGGGACACCCCAGAACCCATCACCCGTTACCCCACCCTGCAGGCAGCTCTCTCCACATTGGACACCCGCACCCCACCCCCGTGATGCCACCCTGCAGTCAGCCCCCACCACATGGGACACCCTAGTCCCCATCACCCGGACACCACCCTGCAGGCAGGCCCCACCACGTGGGACACCCCAGTTCCCATCACCTGTGACCCCACCCTGCAGGCAGCCCTCTCCACATGGGACACCCACACTCCAGCCCCCATCACCCATGATGCCACCCTGCAGGCAGCCCCCACCACATGAGACACCACAGCCCCCATCACCCGTGACGCCACCCTGCAGGCAGCCCCCACTGCTTGGACACCCCAGCCTTCATCACCCGTTATCCCACCCTGCAGGCAGCCCCACCACATGGGACACCCCAGCCCCCATCACCCGCGACCCCACCCTGCAGGCAACCCTCTCCACATGGGGCACCCACACCCCAGCCCTCATCCCCATGACACCACCCTGCAGGCAGCCCCCAACACATGAGACACTGCAGTCCCCTTCAACCGTGACCCCACCCTGCAGGCAGCCCTCTCCACGTGGAACACTCCAGTCCCCATAACCTGTGACCCCACCCTGCAGGCAGCCCTCTCCACATGGGACATCAACACCCCAGCCCCCATCACCCGTGCTGCCACCGTGTAGGCAGCCCCCACCACATGGGACACCACAGCCCCCATCACCCGTGATGCCACCCTGCAGATAGCCCCAACCACATTTGAAAACCCAGCCCCCATCACCCTTGACCCCACCCTGCAGGCAGTCCTCTCCACATGGGACACCCCAGCCCCCATCACCCATGACGCCACCCTGCAGCAGCCTTCTCCACATGGGACACTCAAACCCCTGCCCCTATCACCCGTGACACCACCCTGCAGGCAGCCCCCAACGCATGGGACACCCCAGCCCCATCACCCGTGACGCCACCCTGCAGGCAGCCCCCAACACATGGGACACCCCAGCCCCCATCACCTGTGACCCTACCCTGCAGGCAGCCCTCTCCGCATGGGACACTCAAACCCCCACCCCATCACCCATGACACCACTCTGCAGGTAGCCCCCAACATATGGGACACCCCAACCCCCATCACCCATGACGCCACCCTGCAGGCAGCCCTCTCCACATGGGACACCCACACCCCAGCCCCCATCACAAGTGATGCCACCTTGCAGGCAACCCCCACCACATGGGACACCCAGCCCCCATCACCCTTGACACCACCCTGCAGGCAGCCCCAAACACATGGGACACTCCAGCCCCATCACCCGTGACCCCACCCTCCAGGCAGCCCCCACTGCTTGGACACCCCAGCCTCCATCACCCGTGACCCCACCCTGCAGGCAGCCCCAACACATGGGACACCGCAGTCCCCATCACCCGTTACCCCACCCTGCAGGCAGCCCTCTCCACAGGGGACACCCCAGTCCCTATAACCTGTGACCCCACCCTGCAGGCAGCCCTCTCCACATGGGACACCCACACCCCCGCCCCATCACTCGTGCTGCCACCCTGCAGACAGCCCTCTCCACATGGGACACCCCAGCCCCCATCACCCATGATGCCACCCTGCAGGCAGCCCCCAACGCATGGGATACCCCAACCCCCATCACCCGTGATGCCACCCTGCAGGCAGCCCCAACACATGGGACATCCCAGCCCCATCACCCGTGACCCTACCCTGCAGGCAGCCCTCTCCACATGGGACACTCAAACCCCCACCCCATCACCCGTGACACCACCCTGCAGGCAGCCCCCAACACATGGGACACCCCAGCCCCCATCACCCATGACGCCACCCTGCAGGCAGCCCTCTCCACATGGGACACCCACACCCCAACGCCCATCACCCATGACACCACCCTGTAGGCAGCCCCACCAAATGGGACACCTCAGCCCCATCACCCGTGACCCCGCCCTGCAGGCAGCCCTCTCCACATGGGACACTCAAACCCCTGCCCCCATCACCCGTGACACCACCCTGCAGACAGCCCCAAACACATGGGACACCCCAGCCCCCATCACCTGTGACACCACCCTGCAGGCAGCCCCCACTGCTTGGACACCCCAGCCTCCATCACCCGTGACCCCACCCTGCAGGCAGCCCCAACACATAGGACACTGCAGTCCCCATCACCCGTTACCCCACCCTGCAGGCAGCCCTCTCCACAGGGGACACCCCAGTCCCTATAACCTGTGACCCCACCCTGCAGGCAGCCCTCTCCACATGGGACACCCACACCCCAGCCCCATCACCCGTGCTGCCACCCTGCAGGAAGCCCTCTCCACATGGGACACCCCAGCCCCCATCACCCATGACCCCACCCTGCAGGCAGCCCCAACACATGGGATACCCCAGCCCCATCACCCGTTACCCCACCCTGCAGGCAGCCCTCTCCACAGGGGACACCCCAGTCCCTATAACCTGTGACCCCACCCTGCAGACAGCCCTCTCCACATGGGACACCCAGGCCCCCATCACCCATGATGCCACCCTGCAGGCAGCCCTCTCCACATGGGACACCCCAGCCCCCATCACCCATGACGCCACCCTGCAGGCAGCCCTCATTGCATGGGATACCCCAGCCCCCATCACCCATGACGCAACCCTGCAGGCAGCCCCAACACATGGGACATCCCAGCCCCATCACCCGTGACCCTACCCTGCAGGCAGCCCTCTCCACATGGGACACTCAAACCCCCATCCCATCACCCATGACGCCACCCTGCAGGCAGCCCTCTCCACATGGGACACCCCAGCCCCCATCACCCATGACGCGACCCTGCAGGCAGCCCCCAACGCATGGGACATCCCAGCCCCATCACCCGTGAGCCTACCCTGCAGGCAGCCCTCTCCACATGGGACACTCAAACCCCCACCCCATCACCCGTGACACCACCCTGCAGGCAGCCCCCAACACATGGGACACCCCAGCCCCCATCATCCATGACGCCACCCGCAGGCAGCCCCAACACATGGGATACCCCAGCCCCCATCACCCGTGACGCCACCCTGTAGGCAGCCCCAACACAAGGGACATCCCAGCCCCATCACCCGTGACCCTACCCTGCAGGCAGCACTCTCCACATGGGACACTCAAACCCTCACCCCATCACCTGTGACACCACCCTGCAGGCAGCCCTCTCCACATGCGACACCCACACCCCAGCGCCCATCACCCGTGATGCCTCCCTGCAGGCAGCCCCCACCACATGGGACACTCAAACCCCTGCCCCCATCACCCGTGACACCACCCTGCAGACAGCCCCAAACACATGGGACACCCCAAACCCCCATCACCTGTGACGCCACCCTGCAGGCAGCCCTCTCCACATGGGACACCCACAACCCAGCCCCCATCACCCGTGACGCCATCCTGCAGGCAGCCCCCTCCAGACTAGACATCACCTGAATGCAGGACACTGGCATGGTGACACATGATCACTCCATCGATGGCATGTCGTGCACCTTGACTGCCATGTTGTGACACCACCATGAATGTCCAAGGCATAAAGTATACTGCAAACACAAAGAAATGGATACACCTGGACCACATTCTTGAGTGTGGCAGCTGCTCAAACACAATTCCTGTCTGCAACCATCTCCCAACATACACATCTGACAAGTTGATGGTAATGTGAGGCCCTGCTGGCCATGTGACAATGTCATGTCAATGATCACTATGGAGAAATAGTCGCACTATGACAGAATAACGGCCTGAGCCTCAATGAGCTGCCATTACCAGAAGAGATACCCTATTAAACACATCACTGTTCCTCCCATGTGTGAAGGACATGACATGAAATCATATCAAATGACATGGCATTCATAATGCGCCTATATACAAGTGCCTGAAGGCGCAATGAGTCGGGGGGAACAGAGTGAAGACAGAGACAACCATCTTGCTAGGCCAGGTGACATTGAGATGGTGCCAGTGCATGGGAAGTGGGGAAGGAGAAAAACACTGGGGGAAGGGGGTGCAGTGCAGTACATGGGAAGGACATCATAATAAATACAACAACTAAGGAAACCATCACACTGCAGCCAGCTTGTGGCACGTCCAAGGATGAGTGCTGACATCAGGTGTCAAGTACAGGTAGGGGGCTGTTGGTATACAGAAAAACAGTCCAAGTGCGGGGGATGCCACTGAGGCAGTGCCGGTGTGCAAGTGGCGGGTGAGGAGACCTTGGCCCAAGGTCAGAGGGTAGCCAGGTGACCAGTGCAGATTCAGACAGGAGTTCAGCAGGGTAGAGGAGGACAGAAAGCACAAGCAACAAGGAATGACTTGAGTACTGATCGAGTGCATGGCATTCAGACAGTGTGCCATGCACCGAGACTGCTGCATTGGTCTGCCGATGTGTAAAACCAAAGTAATGGCAATATTGCATGCCGGTGCAAGATGTAGACCAACACCAACGACAATGATAACTGCACAAACACATGCCGGTGAAGGGGAAAGAATGACATGTGTGTTACACAGCATCAAGCAAATCATGTGCAAATATCGTGAACATGTAACACTGCGACAGTTACCCCACCCATCTCCCTCACAAACCCAGTGTGGGCCAATACACAGTGATGCTGCACATGCAAAAGCAAATGCCACTTGACTGTGCACACCCAACCTCCCCCTTCACACTCCTCCACTGGTCAGTCACGTGTGTATTCATCACGCAAAATGGATCGCAAACATGACACATGCATGCGAGTAAGCACCATGTGACCAATGATGGTCAGTACCAGGGACACTAAATGGAATGATAAAGCAGCACACAGAAATAAATTATCTGACGAACAATGACTGTTTATTAAGAAAAGACATTACATTGTATAGTTGTATTTTGCTCATACTCACTGTAAATCATAGTTCAAAATATGTACATGAATAAATCAAAAGAAAGTAAACATGTCCATGTCCATGAAAAATATTTACAATAGCAGCAAAATGAGGAAAAACAAAACATTACCGCATGGTGAACACAAAATTACTAAAACAAAGTAAACTATGTACAAATAAACAACATGGAGTAAAGTCCAAAGTGAGCTCCAAATGATAAAGTGAATAAAAGCAAAACCACACATGAAGATCTATGTACAAAAAATGGAGTACAGTCCAAAAGCTCCAAATAATAAATAAAAAAAACAACGTAAACATATATCTAAATAACTATTTACAAAGGCAGCGGGCTCACCATTCTTCCTCAATGTTTCAGCCAGGGTATCATCATACACTGCTTCCAATTCCCCTAGGCAGGCCTGCCCTCTCACCTCAAGGGCTTGCAGGGACTCCAGCATGGTCCTCTCCATCCCCTCCCACTAAGTCTCCTCAAGGAACTCAGCCCCCCTGCCCTATGCAGTGCTATCTCTGCCCTGGCTATGGTGAGTCTCTCCTCCTGAGCCCACTGCCTCTCTGCCACGATTTTTGCCCATACTGCTCCAACAAGAAAGACATCCTTATACGAAGGTCCACATTTACGTCCTGCCTGACACTGGATACCTGCCCCCTTTCAATGGCATGCCCTGAGTCACGAAGCCTCCTAATCAGAGCCTGCTGCTGCCTTATTGCTTGGTGCCTGCACTGCCTGGCCAGCCTTCGGGCTGATGAAATTACCCAGGGGTATCTGCTCCTGGGTGCCTGCTCTTCCTCCGTTGCCACAGCTTCTGTCGTAGCCTGGATCGGCGTGGTGACCACCTCGGCTGATCCAACGTTGACTCCCAACTGAGGCAGGGATGGGATCTCCACCAGATGGGCTGACATGGGTTGGACAGATACACAGTGAGCCCTGGTGGTATCTATGCCTGAAAGCACCTGGGAGGATGCCTGGCGCAGGGAGGAGTAAGACGAGGAGGGGGTTGTATGAAGGCCAGCCCACGCACCCAATTCAACACCAGGAACATTGCTAGCCAGTTCAGGAGACGCCATAACTCATTGTGATGATGTGCAAGCCCACGATTGTAAGCCTGCACATCCTCACAAATGTTGACTGTATGCCTCATGATACCAGCTAGCAGCAGTTCCACCCTGTGTCGAATGGCAAAACCTGCAGGCATTGGGGTGTCGGTTTGAAACATCCGACACCTGCGGACGGGTACGACCTGGGGCATGCCCACAGGTGCATACTAGTGCAGGTGCAGGCCTAAGGTCAGGATTTTGCGCAGGCACCTCCACAGCGACCTGTACTGCCTCCTGCCCTTGAGTCTGGACTGCACCAGTCACACCCACCTCATCACCCCGGCCGGGCCCCATTGACTGGGCTGATTCGGCCTCCTCCTCCACCTCTGCCAACCTGGATGTCTCACCAGCGTCTTCCACAGTGGATTGCCCCTGTGTGAGCTTACCTCTCCCTTGGTCCACGTTCACCTTTGCCCTCTTGGACCTTCACTTAGCAGCTGTGGCCGACGGATCAGGCACAGCACCAGCCTCCTCGCTCCCCGATGATGAAATGACCAGGGGGCGTGGCTGGGCCTTGCGCACTGCCAAAGGTCACAACTATCATTACCCTACACAACAAACAGATACATGCAATATACATACATGCACATGCATGTCTGTCCTTCACACCAGACAATCACATCCTTGGACATGGCACTGTCACCACCTACAAACTGTTCATGCTACACACACATGTGGCATGGGACATACACATGTCATGCACACATGTCACCTAACAGTCTTGAAGCAGTACACTGAGCTATCACATCAGAGTCCCCTCAACGTAATCCGTACATCCATCCATGAGTGATGGCCAGTCACACATTCACATCTTGGTCACACACAAATGTACACCATGCCTGTTCATGTTGTTGATGACAACACCCATGTATAAAACCTCTCACACGGGCATGTCTCACACACGTCAGAAACCACGTCCACATCGTAATTTGCTGCTGTACAACACACTTGCTAAAGTAACACCGTTGGAATCATGCATGCTTCACTGAACACATGTGCAGCACTGTCTGGGACATTCACACAGACATCCGTACAAGAGGCATACTTGCTGTAAGGCCAAGGTGCACACTCCCACCATACATCAACATGCACATGCACAGCGGAGGACAGAAACATAGGGACACGCACCTGATGACTCCAAACGGTGTTGTAAAACGCTGACCTGTGCAGCGCCGGGTAAATCCTCTCCAGGACCCATATGTCAGTGTTGTTCAGCCGGCCCCGGCGCCCCACTTGGTTCTCACCACCCTGGAGGAAGCGCCAGGCCTTGTTCTGGGTCCTGGACTTCAGGTCCTCGCAGCGTTTGTGCACATGCATGTAGTCACTGGGTATCACCCCCTACGCATTGATGGCACCCACGATCTGGTCCCAGTCCAGCTTCTGTCCTTCCTTGCCTTGTTGCATTTCAGGGTTGAAGAGGGCATCATAATGCCCCAGGACATGCTCCACCAGGATTTCACCGTCTTTGGCACTGAAGCTGACAGCCCTCTGCCTCGCTGCCGTGGGGTTGCCACTTGCCTCTGGAGATGTTTGCTCAGACATGGCGACCCAAGAGGCAGGTGTGGGTGGGCAAGGCGGTCCTGGGGCTGGGCTGTGGAGCAGTGGTGATGAACTGGAACATTGGGAGTCTTCAGAATCAGCTCAGGTGGTCACAGGGCCGGGGATAGGAGCTCTGGCAATGGCTTGACAGCAGGCACTCAAATTGCAGGGCAGGTGGGAAGCAGGCACACACAGTGTGCAGGCAGCAGCAGATGGCTCGTAGGAGGCAGCTCATGGCAGTAGGAGGCAGGTAAAATGGCTCGTAGGCAGGAGCGCGTCGGAAACAGAGTGATGGTTACTTTGTGTGTGCGAAATTAGCATGTACACGTGAAATCAGAGGAAAAGGCCTAATCGCGTAAATTATGTGACACACGCTGGGCGTTGGCGTTCAGAACCGGGATAAAGGAGTGCTTAAGAAAACAACCGCACGTGCGATTTGTAGCGGACGGACGTGTGGACTTTGGAGATTTTCGGGGTGCCACACATTTTGCTCACTACCGTGACAGTGCATACTTCTTGTTTTGGTGGGGTTTTTGCCTCCGTGGACACGTGCATGTGTTTTTCATTTTTCAGAGGCTAACAGTGAGTCGCATACGCATTGTTCATACTCTGGGTGCCCCTGTGTATCGTGTACACACATTCTCAACATCAGAGTAGCTTACCTGGGCTACGCGTATGCATTTTTCATGTTTCGGGGTGCCACAGCGTACCACGTAAGGCATTTTATTTTTTGCGTGAGCTATCGAGGGGTCACAAACATGCTTTTTTAATATTTTGGGTGCCTGTGCGTTACGTGTCCCATTTATTTTTTCACCAGGGGTGATATTGAGCCTTGCTGGAGCATAATTGTACCTTTAACATCACGTACTCTGTCAACTCACTGTAATTGCCCAGGACAATTGCTTGCTGTGCATCCCTTTGTACAACTCCATCAGCACCATGAGTGGGAAGGGCACAAGAGGGAAGGGTGGTCGAACTGGCCAAGGTGACTGAGGTGGCAGAGGTGTCCAGGGTCGGGGACGTGCAGGGATCACTATGTCCCCCACCCAACAGGGTCAGGGAGCTGCAGGTGATGCAGACGTCCCCAGCACCCAGGTTCTGGGAGCTGCAAGGGCAGTTGCAGTCCCCACCACCCTGTCTAAGGGATCACCGGCCATGGCTGTAGTGTGTACGGCCCAGGTCCACAGAGACGCAGGGTCAGATGTTGCCCATGCATCAAAGGGGAAGTGTTGTGCAGTAAGAGGACCTGGCACCAGCACCAGGGTCCTGGATCTGCAGGGGCAGTTGCAGTCCCCACCACCCCAGCTCAGGGACCACCAGACATGGCTGTAGTGTCCATGGCCCAGGTCCACAGAGACGCAGGGTCAGATGTTGTCCGTGCCTCAAAGGAGAAGCATTGTGCAGTGAAAGGACCTGGAACCAGCACCCAGGGTCTGGGGCTGCAGGGGCAACTAATGTCCCACCATCAGTGGGTCAGGCCTGGGGTCCTGGAATGTTCACAGGGAGTGTCCTGAAGACGTTGTCTGTATTGTTCGTTGTCAAGCTGAAAGTGTTCTAAGAACACTCGCAGTGTTTCAACTTGACACTGAATCCATTCTGTTTATTTACGAACATTTCAGAACAGCCGTGTTGTCCGCAGACAAATCGAACACAACAAAAGCATCTAGCACATAAAAAATACAACATTGCACCTATCTCATACTCCCCCACCCTCCCCAAACACTCTTACACACCAACACACTCCACTAAATACAATTTTTAAACCTAGTTTCACCTCGCTGTCCGCGGTCGTCCGCGAATGCAAGATGGCGGGCGCCACCAAAAATTGGACGTGCTCCACGCCCACGCCGTCCAATCAGCGAACACGTCAGATGTCCGCGGACATCGCGCAAGCCACTCAGAGAATCAGGGCACTGTCCGCGGAGCAAACAGGGAAGTCCGTCCACGAAGCGAACAGAGATATCACTAATTTTTTTGCCTTACATTTTGGTCATTTTAAAAAAAAACTACTGGATGGATTTACACCAAATTTGCAAAAGCACGCTTTCGGGACCAAGCCCCCGCTCCTGTCGCAAATTTGGTGTAAATCCGTCCAGCGGTTTGGGCTGTAGGCGTGCGCAGCATTTTTTCCCATTATGTCTATGGGAAAAAACACAAGTTTTGGGAACCCCCTATAACTTTTCCCCCCCTGGGCCAAACCTCTCCAAACTCTGCAAAAATATTCAGAGTGGGTCATATACTCTTTTTGCAAAGTTTGGTGAGGATTCGTCCAGAGGGAGCAAAGTTATAAGCCACCCACAGTAGTGGCCGTGTAGTTATGGTTAAGTTGCTAAACCCATAGGAAGAGCAGTTTTTGAGCGGCTTATAACGTCGCTCCCCCTGTACGAATCCACACCAAACTGCAAAAAGAGTATATGGCGCACTCTGAATAGTTTTGTGAGGTTTGGTCCAGGGGGGGCAAAGTTATAAAGGGGTCCCAAAATGTATTTTTTTCCAATAGACTGAATGGGGAAAAAACTTTGCTCACGCCTACAGCCCAAACTGCTGGATGGATTTTCACCAAATTTGCAGTAGGAGTAGTGGCGTGGTCCCAAAAGCATGCTTTTGTAGATTTGGTGAAAATCTGTCCAGTATTTTTTTTTAAATGACCAAAAAGTAGGTGACAAAAAATTAGTGATATCTATGTCTGCTCCGCGGACACACTTCCCTGTTCGCTCTACAGACAGGACACCGATTGGTTAATCAGCTTGCATCATGTCTGCAGGCATGCAATGTGTTATTCGCGGACAGCGGCCGGTGTCCACGGACATCGCGGTAAAAACATATTAAAAAACACAACATTGCACTTGTCAAACTTCTCAAATAATCTCAGGGTAGGTGAGGGGTGATGAGGATGGGATGGGATATGGCTGCAAGAAGCAAAAAAATGGGCGTTTTTGCCACGAAAGTCCGCAAACAGTTTGGATGTTCGGGAACAGCCATGTAAAGTTCGCGAACACCTCAGCATTACAGGATTGGTGAATTGCAGTTCTTGGATGGCTTATAACTTTGGCACCACTTAACGGAACTGCATGAAATTGTGGATGTATATTTCTGACCTGATCCTGAGTAAGTATGCAAAGTTTGGTTGGATTATGTCATGAGGGGGTAAAATTAGAGGGGGTCCCAAAATAATGTAAAGGCTTATAAATGAGGTGCCATTTGACGAATCTACACTTAATTTGGGAAACTGATAATACATTTAGATATGAATGTTTTTGGAAGTTCGGTGGGATTTTGTGAAGAGGGGGCAAAATTAGAGGGGGGGTCCCAAAATAATGTAAAGGCTTATAAATGAGGTGCCATTTGACGAATCTACACTTAATTTGGGAAACTGATAATACATTTAGATATGAATGTTTTTGGAAGTTTGGTGGGATTTTGTGAAGAGGGGGCAAAATTAGAGGGGGGGTCCCAAAATAATGTAAAGGCTTATAAATGAGGTGCCATTTGACGAATCTGCACTTCATTTGGCAAACTGATAATAGATCTAGATATACATGTGTTTGCGAAATTTGGTGGGATTCTGTCAAGAGGGAGCCAAATAATAGGGGGGTCCCAAAATATTGTAAAGGCTTATAAATGTGGTGCCATTTGACAAATCTACACAAAGGTTTGCAAAAAGATTATAGATCTAGATATAAATATTTTCATAAAGTCTGAATGTATTTTGTCAAGTGGGGGCTAGGTTATATGACGATTGTATGTGCATACATTTGACACTTTTGAAAAAATAAAACATGGGTGGATTTCCAACAAACTTGCGTAAGGAGCATTGGCAAGGACCTACAAACATGGTTTTGCAAATGTGCCAGTGTTTTATAATTTGACAAGTGTAATAATGTAGCTACAACAAAATAGCGGTATACCTTTAGTGACTGAGGGGTAGCCTGTGGCCATGGGCAGTGGCCAGATTGGCCGGGTCATGGAATAAGTTAATTATCCAGATAATCTGGCTACCAGCCATGACCACAAGGGAAAAACATTGGATTAAAGTGGCCATGTCCACCTGGGACTGGCTTTGTGATAAAACTATTCGACAATAGGATAGATCTGAAAGGGAAGAAAATTGTGCTTGTGGTAATATGGTCATAGGGTTCTCTTTTTGCCTTCTGCAGGCTGCCATGAAAGTGAAGAGGGGCCCTGTATGGAACCCTCACCTTCCCTTTCCATAGTGGCCATCTTGGAAAAGGATTTTCATTCCTAGAAAAATCCTCTTTTTTTAGCACCCTGGTTCCTGCTTTGGGAACCTACGGTCTAATGGCCTTCATCCCCCATTTCAGGGCCTTTAATGGAGGGATAATGGTCCAGAGACCTCGTTATCCACCCTCGCTTCACTTGGACTGATAACTTGGGCTGCTGGGCCAGTACCCACCGTTCTTATTGAGTTTATGTACTTTACTGAGAAATATAAATTAGATGGAGTCTATACGGTTTTTTTGTTCTATTTTTTAACTGTAAATTTCTTTTATTGTTTTTGGATGTATTTTTATTTTTTGGGAGGAGAGCTTAGAACGAGACGTGGGGAGGGAAATGATGGAAGAGGCACCAAACACTAACATGGAGGGTCAGGAGGACAGGGGAAAATGTTGTGCGTGTGTTATTTCTAAGATGGAGGCTGTGTTTCTCATGCTCCTTGATTACAGCAGTGGTGGTGTCTCTTGGGGAGGAGGGACGCCATTAGCTGATTCCATTTTAAGATAAACAGCAGATTTGCTAAAAGTATGTACTGTGTACTAGATTGTTAATGGATGAGTAGGAATAGGTGTTGGAGCTGTGCAAGGGAAATTTTGGAGTTGAAAGTTCCTAGATTAGTAGAAAATGCAGTTCCGAACTGTCCACAAAGCACAGATCTTATTGAGAAGTGCAAACAGGTACTTGGACACGTCATCATGCTGCGCGCCAGCATATGGTCATGTGGCACTGTCTGGAAGGTCCGCAATGAAGTCGGATGTTCGTAGACGTTATGGTTAAGTTGCACTAATAAAAACCTATGCAATTCAATGAAAAAACGTTATTAAGGTGACGTTATGGATAAGTTGCACTAATAAAAACCTATGAAATTCAATGAAAAAACTTAGTTAAAGGGACGTTATGGTTAAGTTGCGCACTAAAAACCTATCAAATTCAGTGAAAAAACGTTGTTAAAGGGACGTTATGGTTACAAGTAAAACCGAAAAACCCCTGAAATTTGCCAGTTATTGTAAGCTAAGCAACCCTAACTCACGCCACCACCGTGCACTGCTAAGAATAACACCCATGACATCAAAGATGACATCGCAAATATGATTGATGACATCACTGATATATAGACAAAGAATATGGTCAAGTGAGGCCACTGAGAGATCCAGCGCTATTGCCTAAATTAAAGATTGTAACACACACAGCGTTCAACTGTTAAGTTGTGGGTGCCTTGACCAAGCCTCCACAGAGAAACTGAATAGAGTAGAGTTAAACAGTGAAACTGCGCCAAGTTACAGAAAGTACATCAAATACAATTGTAGTGTATTTTAATAGTGGTTCAGGACAGCCTGACACGTGTTTCGAGCAAAGCTCTTCCTTCGAGGCTGTACAGATATGATCCAATAAAATTGTATGGTACATTAGGGTGTATGCTGACCAACGACTGTTCACAATTACTCATTATGCCAACAAGTTTCTAGGCACTATGTATTATATGTGTCATTACCTCTAATGACCCCTTGGTCTGGACGATACCTTGTGAATGCAAATGTAATTACTAATGTACCATACAATTTTATTGGATCATATCTGTACAGCCTCAGAAGAAGCGTTTTACACGAAACACGTGTCAGGCTGTCCTGAACCACTATTAAAATACACTACAATTGTATTTTAAGTACTAACTTGGTGCAGTTTCACTGTTTAACTTTACTCTAATCACTGATATATATATACAGTGTCATGTGGATCTTTGTTTCTGGAGTGGCCGGCTTTCTTGTTCAGGCCTCTTAAAAAAACAGGGTTTCACAAGTGTAACACTTTGAGCAGTGAACCTAAATAAGAAAGAATAGGAATAATAAATAATTTGTCTTTCTGGAATTCTATACATTAATTGCTACACTCATTAAAGGTTTATTTCAGGCACACTTCAGGAGGTGAGTCACTGATTTAGTCTATTCTTAAACACTTCAAATTCGCAATACAGACAAAAACTTCCAAAGGCATTTAGAGTAGAATAACTATCCATTTTGTACTAAGAATTTTGCTTTTCGCAAGTGTCATTTATAGCCTGTTTTTTTCTGAAGTTGTCTCTGTTACGATCATCACAAGCCATTCCATCTCAGTGTCCTCCTTGGTCAATTGAAAAAATCCATGTACCTACAAGTTTGTTTACTGTGAGAAAGCAGAAGGTGTCTCACCCGCTAGTCCCCAGGGATCTGTCTTCTAAGTGGCCAGGACACGGCCATCGCTTTTGTATCCAATTCTTGGGGTTGGACCAGTGCAGGAGGATCACCACTGTGAGAGGTCTTCGGGAAGCGGGAGTGGGACACCGGAGGGCGAGATGCGGTATCCCTCCCCTGTAATACCTTTACCGCATCCTACCAGGTAAGATACGTGGGAACTTTTCCCCCTGCCTCACGTTCCCTTCCCAAACACTTCCACATGGACAGCCCGCTCTGGGAGAAAACAGACTCACACCCGAGCAGTGCACCTGATGTTAGCAAAGATTTTCATTTATAGGTAATTTTCCCTCCAGTTGTGAACCCACCTAACTTTTTGCTGTTGTCTGAGCATCCTAGCCTCACTTTTGCCAGTGGAGCCCAGCCTTCCTGCTGTACTCTGCTGGACTTTTGCTCATTTTGTTATGAGGAAACTGACATGCCCTTAAGACATTCAGTACTGGGAGACTTTGTTTCCTTTAGTCTTTCGCTTTGCTACTAGTTCTCCGCAACATTTTATCAGTGCACAATGTACCTTCCAGTACAGTGCGCTGGGGTCTCTTTTTCATTTTAAAGGCCCAATAAAACCCTCAAAGGATTTTTTTGTGAATGGACAAGTGTGCCTCTGGTGGAAACTGTTACTTTTTGTCTATTTTCAACTCTTTTCAGTGGTCCATACCACGTTTACCGCGTTTGGCCCAGGACAGTGGCCAGTGCCTAAAATGGCCATGCCACAAGGTCCTTTGTTCTGTCCATTTACCTTCCTCAGGTCGAGTTGACCCAGGAAATTCCTTCTTTGGTCATGTAGACCCCCGCACAAATCGAAGCTTTCGCAGGCTTGTGCATGCCTTATGTGCGTGCCTCCAGGATGGGAGCTGGAACTGTCCAATACACATCCTGGGTGCCAGGATGTCTGGTGTGCTGGGATGACTGGGACCACTGTGGTCCGTGATTGGTCCACGTCTGGGATGGCTGTATGCAGGGCCGGTCTTTGCATCAGGCAGATCAGATGGCTGCCTGACGTCAGTGACAGGATAGCCTCTGGAGGGCGCCACGTGGGGGCACCGTGCACAAGGGTGACTGAGTGGGGAGCATGTACTTGCAACTTGCAAGCAGAGACAGCAGCCAGTTTCTGCATTTTCTCGTGCGGGGCTTGCAATTTTTATAATGTGTATTGCTAAAGAAAGAGAGAAGCCTCAGAAAAATAGCAACATTTGTTCACCGTGGCACCAGCCAGCCAGGCAGGTGCCATGCCTGGGTGCACGTGACACAGGGGGTTGATTCATTGGGCAGCCTGCTGTGACCCTGTGTCAGTTGGCGTGAACAGTAATTACTAGGAATCGAGATCGACCTGTGGGGTCACACACACACGCTGCGCCCGGAGTCTCCGCTGTTCCTAGCACATGGTCAGACTCCAAGCTGCTCCTACAGCCGCCCGCTTTTGCAGGGCCAGAGTGCATGTGGTCCCGGGCGGTCGGAGGAAGGATGAGTACGTGGCCAGCCAGGAGTGAGCTGCAGGTAAGGAGGTGCTGGGGGCATGACTCTGGCTGTCGGGAGACGGGCAGTGGGCTCACATGAGGTTGGGTGTGGTGCGGGACCCGGGTTGGGAAGACAGGTATGCACCGCAGCACCTTCATAGCTGGTAAGGTGCCCCATGGCTTTTGAGCTGAGTGCATGTGTGACTGGATTAGGGCATTCGGGCAATACGCCCATGGCTGAGCCAAAAAATGCAAAATACTTGAGTTGGGTGGGCCAGTTTTTGGGTAAATCTGTAGCATGCGCTGAGATGTGTGGAGCTGGCTCTGTGACCTTAACGAGAAGCCGGCACCTCCATGACAAGTGTAGGAATGACTCAGGCTTTTATTGGTGTCTTTCCCAACAATGAGTTCTCTATCAACAAACTTGGCCAGCGGCCAAGAATACACAAGCACTTATCAGCGGCAGTCAGACTGCGTGCTTATTGACGCACAATGTCATCTGAGCCCGTGTGGAGGGGGCCGTCCCTCTGGTCCCGGGCGGTGGATCTTATCAGGCAGCAATGCAAAGTAATGGTGAGTCGCATGGGGGCAGTTTATTTATTGTTCTTATCAGCCACTCGCTACTGCTTTCGTTGCGCTCCTGTAAGAACAAATCCATTTTCTCTTTTCTAATGAACCCAATTTTGCTATGGTCATCAAAGCTTTGGCAACTTTGTTTCCTATTGAGAGCACCCCTGCCCCCGCTCCCCTCAGCTCACTGTAAGGAATTTACTCGGCCTGGCTTAGATGCTCGGGTGGCAGTAAATGGTTGTTTTTATTGCGTTTCAACAGCTGCCACTCAAGGGAGATATTGACTCTGTCTGAAAGTGCGATGTGACAGTAAATCAAAAGAATATTCCAGGATGGGCCAATAAAGGGCTCCCGTTTAGTGACTGGATGTGTGCAATGTGCTTTGGAGGCAGAAGTCCTCCAGGTTCAGAAAATATAAAACAAAACAAAAAATAGTGTCATTTTTACTCAAACAGCAAATCAACATTGCATACTTCCAGTAATAAAACAATAATACTGATGTGCAGATAAAGTACCTATAGCCAAGCAGGTTCTCTCCATGCCATTTACCCTACGCACATTTCCGATTCAGTGCCATAAAATCCATCCAAGTGGGAAACCTGCTGCAACACGGTGCTTCACTACTAGTAAACGTTATGGAGGGAGGTCAAGAGGGGCTGGATCAGGTTTAAGGCTGGATTCGGTTTGGGACTGCACAGTATCAGTCCTTAAAAGGCGTGGTGAAAGCACTCTAGCATTCGTTCATCAAAACACAAAAGTAGGGTGATGTTAAATCAAGGTATGCGAGTAGAAAAGAAGTACTAACTTTACCAACAAGCCAGCGCCATATGTATCGTTAAGATCAGTGTGTATAGGCCATATTACCAAATTACTGTGAATGCAAGCACACATCCAAATTATAATGATGTGTTACTATATAACACTTACGCTTAAGCGCTTCATATAGAAAAAATATACATACAATATCACCCACCCTGTGTTGCTACTCATTTATCGACCTCAGAAAGATGAAAGACTGAGTTGAGATGTTTAAGAACAAACTAATTCAGTAACTCACCCCCTGAAGTGTGCCGGAAATAAACCTTTAATGAGTCTAGCAATTATTGTATAGAATTCCAGAAAGGCACATTGGGGGTCATTCCGAGTTTGGAGGCAGCCATGGTGCTATTAGCACCATGGCTGCCTCCAAACTCAGGTCCGGGTCCGGGTAGTCGGAATGAGGACTTACCGGGACATTCAGACCTATGCGGACCCGGTAAGTGCCCATTTAAAAAACCATTCCCGATTCCCATTTGAGCCCCCATAGGGCTCAATGGGAATGGGGAAGGAGCTAATAACAGGCCCGCAAATTGCGAGCCCGTTATTAGCTCCATGGTCCCTTAACGGGTCCCACTAAGGGCGGCTGGTAAAACCAGCTGGCCCTAGTGGGACCCGCTAAGGGACCTCAGAATGCGGCAGTAGGGGGTTAACGGCACCTGCATCCTTACCGGTGCCGTTAACCCCCTACCGCCATCCTCGGAATGACCCCCATTTTTTGGTATTCCTATTCTTTCTTATTTAGGGTCACTGATGAAAGTGTTAGACTTGTGTAAGCCCTGTTCATTTTATTTTAAGAGGCCTGAACAAGAAAGCCAGCCACTCCAGAAGCAAAAAGCCACATGACACTGACCAAAGCCTACAAGCCCGCATTTAAAAAAAGAGAAAAAATACTTTTTTAAACATTTTGTTTACGGGTAGCAAGGGATACCTTAGGGGTCGCAGTTGTGACCCCTTGTTGACCACCAAATGACGTCCCTGCTGGGGAGGCAGCAGCACTGGCTGGGTTGAAAAATTCAAGTTGAAAGTGTGTACCGGCACAGACAGCAGACCTATTCCTCATCTGCGCTCCTATTATTTCTGGGTTTTGTTCTGATCGTCTATGCATGCAGTGATGCAGGCATTTGGAAGTGACACCTGGTGATGCATGGGGGGGGCTTTGGTCAGATAGGTGAGATAGCATCACCTCCAGTGGTGCACAGCCAACAGCAGGTCATGTCACAAGACAAGGCAGGCAAGCCCTCCTCCCTGGCCCGCCATGTGGATGGGCTCTCAGGAGTTCATGGGATATGGTAGGGATCCACTGAACAATCTGTGCTTGTTCAAGCACCCTGGAGCCGGTGGGAAATAGTCACACGCCGTATTCAAAACACCCACCCGACCCCCTGCCATCGCACTGTTACCCTGCTGGTGAACCCTGTATTTACAAAGTGATTGCTGACAGAGTAAACACACTCGGCGCCATATGAAGTCACTAATGATAGAAGAGAATAACACTCTATGCTGTATCAGTTCACTAGACAACGACCTAACTAGTTTGCATTTGCCATTTTAAAGGATTACCAGAAGACACTCATCTGTGGATGTTATGGGCAATCACATGTGCACAGCATGACATTGCGCAGAACTGGAAGCTCTTAATTGGGCATTGGACGGAAGACCGTTTATGTCACATGAGATGCTTGTATTTGAGTTGAATGGAATTGTATTAGTCTTTTATTTGCACCTGACATGGCATACTCTGTGTATGCAAATGTTGGTTTTGAGTGTGTTAGGGCATGTGATGTTGTATGTCGGTGGCCTGCCGTTACTCGTGCTTTTTTAATGGCACATGGTCAAGTGTTTAAATATTTTGCTAAATCCTCATCGTTGGATTTTGTCTCCAAAGCATGCAACTTGTGGCTGTAAGTGTCACTGTGATATCACTGCATGAAGTGGGCTGTCCCTGGATTAAGGGTGACTCCCAGTGAGATGTCAGGGAAACCTTGACATGTGGCAGCCGTAGGGATATGTCCTGCTCTATCACTTCTCGTGTTTACAGTTTAATGTTTTTGCAACCCCTGGCACAACTGACCCCACATCTTTCGGTTACTTGTTACCACTTATGATCTTGTTACCACTTATGCTATCGCTTGCTATTTTATCAATCGAAAATGACATTGGGCAATCCCTGGATATATCCGATGCTGTGCTTCAATTTGCAAGGGCAAAGTGAAGAAAAGTTAGTTTTTGAACACATAATACAGCTAACATTGTAAGACTGTCACCTAGTATCTAATGTGTGCATTTTCTATTGTATTTGCATTTCCATCCAGTTCTTTATCAAGTGCCCTATTTACAACATTTGTAACATTCAATTATTTTGGTTGTCACTTTTGGCGGTGGTGTGGGGGGCGCCAACAATGCTTCCTGCCAGGGGTGCAAACTGGTGTAAAACCGGCCCTGGCTATATATGAGCAGATCTCTCATTGGTTGCTCTTCATTTTGGCGCGAAGGAGATTTTGGATAAGAGATGGCATTTTACACCCATTTCAGGTCAATCTTCTGAGTTCACACCCAACTTAGTAAAGGAGCCAAGTATCCTGAACTGAAGAAGCAGGGCTGTGGAACTGCTGGTGACCCGCTGGAAGGTACCCAGAGCCCGCTGTTGTCCCGTTGGACCCCCTGTTTCAGAATGAACCTAGAAGGCCTGCAAGGGTGCTTCGACCCATTGGTATAGTGGGACCAACTATTCTCGGCACCTCCAATTTAGCCTGAAAACAAGTCTGCTCAGAAGTGTCCCTGGACTGCCCAGTGAGCTGACCAGCTCGTACGGGACCTTTGAACTGGAACCGCCGCTGTCTCGAGTTTCGACTTGAGCCTTTGGAGATTGGAAGCTCAGGGTAAAAGGCACTCTCCTGCCGAGTTTCGTACACCTAGCATTCCTAGGTCTGAAATTAGGAGAGTAGGCCTGAGCTTGAGCATACGCAGTCACCGTGTTGCCCAGCTGTGGTGACAAACTTCTTGGGTGCCTTGCTGGTGTGCCCCCCTTTGCCCTCAGACTCGCTGGGGCAGAACTGGCCTGATCCCTTCACCAGGAGTAGAGAAATCGCCACTGTCCCACCACAGAATAATTCCTAGAATGCTGCCCCTGAAAGTTGCAGATCCGGGCAACTGCAGGATATGAACTGAAGTGGACTCAACTCCCGAAGTTTGGTCCGGAGTGCGCTGAGGGTCAGTGAGTACTTGCAACCCTTACCGGGGGCCCCTGGAGCAGCCATCCATGTTCAAGCATAAGTGTCCCATGAGGGGCACTCTTCTTTGTCGAGGTGGCCTGTGCTATTCTCAATTCTTGGATCCTGTTCTGCCCTCTAGGGGAGACCCTCCTCAAATTCTTCACTGCCTTACCCACCTTCCTGAGTTGCTGCAGCCCCTTGAAGAAACCCTGTTTTGACTGTACCACACAATTGCGTGCATCATCACCAGACGTACTTTTGAGCTCAAGGCTCTACTCATCTTAGGAACTGGACTGCCTCTTAGTTAGGGTACTGATATCCACACTGTGTAACGCCTTTCTTTGCATCCACTGCCCCACTAAACTAGACACCAACCTGGAGCCAGTGGGTAAGCTATACATGCACTCACGGCACGGACTAACTACTGAACCCACATGCTAATGTTTGCAATTTCCAATATTAACTATCTGTTGGCACCACTACTGCATCCTTCTTTCATACTACGATGCTTACCCTCATAATGTACTCCTTAGCCATCTAGTAATAGCTCATTTAAGTACTACTTAGAGCTGTACCGCCACAACGCATGTTGTTGATCAAAATGCAATAATGTCTATTTTCGTGTCAACTACAAGGGTACTACTCATCTTAGTGACAAGTACCAGAACCCTGGGTTCACACAGTCGATCCTTCTTATGTCAGATGAGTATACACCATAACTTACAGCAGACACAGCCCAGCCCTCTGCTGCGTCTACCACGGCTACCTGTCAGCCCTGCTCAGCTCGCCAGATCAGGATATTTGTCTAATTGTGATTTAGCGCATGTGCATAACTGCCAGACTAGTATATTTACCTACATGCTGCTCAGTCTACATGTTTAACTGCCAGACTAGCCTGTTTGTTCAAATGACAATTAACCTACGTGCATATTTGTTAGACTAGCCTATTCCTGCCCTAATGGTGTTCAGCCTATATGCATAACTGCCAGACTACTTCACTGCTCAAACCTCAAACAGTTCTCATTTACAATTGCCAGACTAGCCTAGTTGTTTATAACCAGCATTGGATTTGAGTAACCCCACCATATAACTACACAACCACGTCAGGTTGGTTAACTGTCATTATGTTCCTGTTCTGTCTTATCCCAAATCATATACCCTGCTCGGGGAGTCACTACAATGTACACATAAATGGCCTCTCCAAACCAGCCTGTCTAAGGCACTATCCCATCCCATGCCCCATGCCTTTCTTGCCTTGTTTGTCACCATTTCCACCTGGGATTAACTACGCCACCACCACCAAACCCAAGGCCAACTCCCATACCTCCACCTATGAATCTACCATTACCGTCAATCTACAGAAGCCTATGCAGAAGCATACCAAACTCTGAAGAAAACCACTCCCTACCTGTCTCAGGAAAAGTAAGACGTTCTCGCCTAAGAGCACGAACCCAGCATCAGGTGAATTGTTCCACATCCAATTACACTCTTCTGACCACCACACTCTCCAAATCACAGCCTAGTGCCTACCACTCTATGCCTAAAACTAACACTGAACCAAGTACTTCCACCAGACTTATAAACACTAAAATAGAAGATATACCCACACAGAAACCGCCGTCCACCCTACAATGTGCCCTCATAAATGCCCGTTCTCTAGGAGCCCATGCCAATGAAGTACATGACCTCATAGCAGAATCACAGCTCGATATACTAGTTGTCACTGAATTATGGCTTCACCAACTCTCTGCCCCTCTTCTCACCATATCCATCCCACCAGACTACACCATTCTCAGAATTGACAGGGCCCACTCGCATGGAGGTGGTGTTGCCATCATTGCTATGTCCAAAGTCCAACTAAGATCTTGCCCAATTGAAACCCTGGCAGGTTACGAAATACTGCTAGCCAAACTCCCCATAAATGGAAAAACAACCATCAATATAGTAGTCATCTATAGAACTCCTAACTCCAAGAGTCAGCCAGAGACAGACATCTCATTACTATAAGTGCCTTTCATCAAGCCCAACACTAAATGTGTCATGCTAGGAGATTTGAATTTAGGATTTAATGATAGCCACAACCACAAAGCAGAAGCATTATACTCTTCCATGAATGATGTGAGCTTTACACAGCTAGTGAACTCCCCCACCCACATCAAAGGAAGAACCCTTGATTGGATCTTATCGTTCAATACGGACAGCTCCATTGATTCCATAACCCCACTAGATTGGTCAGATCATCACAGTCATATGTTCACCATCAACACTATTGAACACCCTGTAACCACACCTAAAATCTATAACTCCTACGAAACCAGAAACCTCTGCAAACTCACAACGGAAAACCTAGAACCATTGCTCTCCAAAGTACTAGACATGCTGTCTATCTCCAATGACAATCCCAACACACTAGCAGAGGCCTACCACAATTGCCTCATGTCCACCATCAACGCAGTAGCCCTTCGCACTACAAAAACCAAATGCACAGAAAAACGATTGTGCTTTTAGTTCAATGAGGAACTTTTTGCTCTCAGGAGAACCAAACGTGCCCATGAACACACTTACAGAAAGCATCCCACACCAGAAACCAATATAGCCTACCAGGAGGCAAACAGAATCTACAAAAAAGCCATCATCACCTATAAAGCCAATGCCTTTAACGCTGCATCTGACTCAAGAGAACTATTCTCAATCTTAAAAGAATTGGAAAATCCTGTTCCAGCCACCAATTGTACCAACACCAGCAAAGAGTGGTGCACCACAATCCAAGATGCTCTTGCAGCCAAGATTAACCTACTTCAAAACAACTCCTAGCAGACAAACATGCTACAGACAATCACCTACCCACCCTTAATGAAATCACCAAACCAATTTTTCAATTCACTCCAGTCTCACTATAAGTAGTGCTCAACATCATATCTAAGCTGAAAGCTTCTAACTGCAAAGGAGATTCTGTCCCAGCGAAAATAGTCAAATCATGCACCCACACATTGACTTCCATCATAACTAAATTTATAAACACCTCATTCGACAAAAACCTGGTCCTAGCCAGCATCAAGGAAACCTGGGTCACCCCCTTGCTAAACAAGCCTAACCTTGACCCCAATGTGCCCACAAAATATAGACCAATAACAACAGTTCAGTTTGTACTAAAAATCCTTGATAAAATAGCTTTTAACCAAGTCCAAGCACATTTGGAACAGAACCAACTCCTTGGCACCAGACAATCTGGCTTCCGTCCTAACCATAGTACCGAAACAGCCCTCCTGGATCTCAAACAAAATCCAAATGGACACCATCAGAGAATCAGGAAAACTCTGCATCCTCCTCTTATTGGACTTATCTGCAGCGTTCGTCCTTGTGGATCACAACAAACTCTGCTCCACTCTAGCCAAAGATTTCAATTTTTCTAAGGACGCCACCACGTGGATCAAATCCTTCCTGGCAGAACGAACATCTAGAATGTCCATAGGCAAAGAAGCTGCCATACCAGCCCCCATACGCATCCCTCGAGGTTCATGCCTATCTCCCACACTCTATAATGCTTATACTAAGCTCCTCTTCTCAGCACTGGACAATATGGGTGTCATCTACACAAACTTTGCAGATGACACCCAGGTCCTTATCCCCCTCTCAGGGAACTACACCCAAGACACGTTGATTATCAGCAAAATCTACTCCATAATCCAAAACTGGTTGGCATTAAACAGCCTTTGCCTAAACAATGAGAAGACAGATATTCTCATTGTGGGTTCACAATCCAAAATAAATGCCCTTAATCCAGATTACGCCACCATCAACACAGACAGTACCACCATTCTGGTACTCAAACACGTAAAAACACTAGGAGTTCACTTGCACTCTAACTTTTCTCTGACCAAACACATCAGCGCACTCTCATCTTCCACATCCTACACTTCTAAACTTATCTCCCTCATCCGCCAATTCTTTACACCTGCCAAATGCATCATTCTAGCCAGGACCTTGTTTTTATCCTGACTTGACTATTGTAACATACTACTGCTCGGTACCTCCCTCACCAACCTCAATAAATTGCAACTGATATAAAATAAAGCTCTGCGGGCTGCCCTTGGAATAAGAAAAACTGACCATATATCCAAAACCAGAAGAAAACACCATTGGCTACCCATCAAAGCCAGAGTCATATTCAAAACTCGGTGCATCACTATCAAATGCCTTCATGAAAATCCTACTTAAATCATGTAATCACCCAAAAAATAATGACCAGATCCCTAAGATCTAATAACCACTCACTATTGGCAATACCCCGCTATAAGAAAACCAGAGCAGGGGGCGCTGGTTTCCAATACCTAGCCCCTAAAGACTGGAACTCTCTCAAATGAGGAAACTCTCAAGAATTTAAAAAAACTACTAAAAACGTGGCTATTTAACCAATACCAATAATTAATTAGTCACCACAAGATTTTGTAAATAGGTCTGCATCTATGTATATAGTTCTGTTATGTTAATAACTGTAATTATATGTTTTTACTTTATATCCTGTCTCTTTTTGCCAATATAACTTTACCTCACCGGCTCCCTCAATGTATGTATTTTAATGTATGTATTTTTCTAAGCTGTCTGTAACTACGCCGTGATGCCCATAGGTATGGGCGAGTAACAAATGCAATAAATAAATAAAATAAAATAAAATAAATAAATAAAAGGCGGATCACGATAGCACACTCTGAGCGAGGCATAGCATACAATGCAACAGCAGTTTCTAGTCGGCAGCTGAACGATGGGAGAAAGACAGGAAACTAAGAAGGGTTTACAAGGAGGGAAATACCCTTGACCTGTTTGGCAAGAAACTGTTACTTTCAAGAAACCTTTGAAGCAGAAAGCATAAGGACAGGAAACCAGACTGAAGAATCATGCATTGTGTGTCGGAGAAACCAAAGGCCTTCCTGTGTAACCGGCCAAGGTGGGGAGGAACAGTAGCCACCAGGGTATCGTCCTTAGCTCCAAGAGCAAAGAAGCATCAGAAAGATCAACACAGCCGGTGAATTGGAGATATCGATGCAAGACAGGTCTGTGTTGAAGTCAAGGTTGCAAGCGGCAACATTGTATAATGAGCGCTGGAACAAAGATTGTTAAACGCATGTGATGACAGATGCGAGTAAAGCTAAACTGCTGATGAATGTTTGAACTTGCGAAGGAAAGATACAATACCATTAACACAGTGGTCCGGCCCCGTGATTGTGCTCAATCGAAGGTCTCTGTAAGGTATACCGCCAAGAGAAACAAAAGCCAAAATATTAATGAGAATATTGTATGAGGTGAATCGAAGTGGTCCTGCAATGGTTTAAGCAAAAATCGCACATTAGAAAGTTTTTGATTTTGGGGGGGGTGCTGTTGCACGCACACAAGATGGCTGCCTGAGGAGTGAGCTCCTCTCTAGCTAAAATCTTTAACCAGCAAAGATCCTGCTCTGGAGCCAATTGGTAGACCCACACGGTGTGTACCTGACCCTAGAATAAGGGCACACCTCCTGTGAAAATCCCAGATGAAAACAGACAACATTTGGCTGATAAATCAGTTTTGCAAGATCTGGCGAGTGAGGCGGGAGCGAGAGGCCGGGAGGAAGTACCACGCTGAAGCCACTATAGCCCGCTGGCTTGGAAACGCCTTAAGGCCACAGGGTGGGTGGAGACTGCGCAGCCCGCCCTCGAGTCGACATGTGGGCTTTCCCACAACATACGCAGCAGTTACTCCGTTTGACAGTGAACACTGGATGCGACATCCCTGCTGCACAACTGCCTCTCTACTAAAGCAAGCTGGGGCGACCCTGACCACCACCAATACAGCCGAAACTAGCGGCTGCGACATATGCATGCTTTGTGAGCAGCAAATAAGCATACGACTCGCACAATCTGAACCTGGAGACTGTTGAGAACTTACTACTCCACCCACGCTAATATCTCAGATACTAAAAGGCGGCATGCCCTCTTGAAATTGGACTCGGACCCCAAGAGCCTGCTAAATACATTGGTCTCTATGGCACCAAGGCTGGTGGAAGAGGCGGCACTCTGCCCCGGTCCTGCGGCGGTGGCTGATCACAGAGCCGTTTGGAGGAAGGAGAGGGGACCATCCGAAGAGGCATCCTGCGGCGTATTGGCGGCTCAGGGCTCGTGCTCTGAACTACAGAGCTGACCTCGAAAGGACATATCCTATGCCCAACCCACACTGGCAGCTGGTGATTGGAGCGTGCAACATATCTGTAAGCAGAGCGGGCCTCGGGGGACGTGGGCATTCTACAAACGGTCCGTGGAAAGAAGCGCCCACACAGACCTATTCACTTAAATACTTCAACTACATGGCACAAACTATTCAAGCATTGTATTGGGCCAGGGGGAAGGCTCTGTATGGAACCCTGAACTGTCCCAATGTATTGAAGTGGGGAGAGTGAATGTAGAAATAGTCGTTGGCTGCACTGGTGACTGAGTGGTTGGGATCCCATGGAACAGTCGAAGAAGAGAGGGTACAGAACACCAGTATATGCTGCGCGAACTATGGAAAGCATCACACCACCGGTTAGATGCTGGGGCTCGGGTAGAGTGCCCGAGGAAACAAAAAAGAACTGCTTGATGAAACACCCAAATAGTAGCTCCCTGCTGGTCACTCACTGACAACCCAAACGTCATTAACGGACCTGGCCACCTGCCTACACCGACACCCAGTGAACCAACATGGAAAATGCATATGTGACTGGCAAGCTGCCTCAGCAAAAGACAGCTCGAGACTGCCAACATGGAAGCAGTAGGCTCATAGCCTAAGACCCCACCAGGGGACACTTGCCTACACAGGCTGAGTACAATTGAGGGGATAAACTTTGGCGATCTGGTGCATACCCTTGGGGCCGGTGGCTGAAGGGAAGCCATTTGACGACAGACATTGGCAAGAAGGTACTGCATCATCCACGCTAACAAGGCAGCCCGATATCCCATCAAAATACACTGCTGAGACAATACACAAAATAAGACCCGGGGAGTGGGGATGCGAACAGCAAGAGAACATACTCCCTGTTATAGTTACTTGAGAGGACACAATACATTCAAGCAGTACAATACTGCACAGACAAGCGAATGAACAACCGGTGATGGTGTAGAGATACCTATGCGAAGACATGTGGATTAGCTCTTTTGGGATACAAAACCACATACATTAGATCCTGAACCGTCCATTGGCGAGAACTTTCTGATGTAGTGCTTAACCGGGGTCATACACGGATGTTCAAACACTATCATACACTTCTCCTGTGGACTGGCCCCGTCCTGATACAGGGCTGCCACTAAGACTAAGTACATGTAAAGAACCTTATTACATCACTGCCTTGAGAACTGTCAGTGTGGTCGAAGCTGTGTGCGTCGCAGCTGGCTGAATAGCCATGCCCATTACTCGCAGTGACCTACCCTTGCTGTGAAGGCTTTTTGAGCTCCAGCCACATCAGAGATTGATCGACATCTGCATCCTAATCCCTCGGTGATGACAAAAGGAGCCGGCTCCAAGAATAAGAAGACTGGGCCTATGGACTTCTTCACAAGCAGCCAATCCCCAGTTGCCATGTCTCCACCAACGACTGAACCCCCGAAAACATAATCTGAAAATTCCAGATACAAGCAACTCACCACGGTACAGAGTGGTTTTATGTCAGTCAACGTGAAATTGGATGACATTGTTGCCACTATAGGCTCTTTGAAAGCCTGCGTTGAGAAAGAAAGCGCACAAGTGACAGAAGCTGAAACAAGGATCAGCAATAATGAAGCCTCCATTGGACAAAATACTCAACTGAAAGGTGAAATGGGAAAGATACGTGGGAATTGTAATGACTTGGAATCCCGGTCCCGATAACAATATCTGGATTGCGGGGGTGGCAGAATCCTTTTGCAAGGGCCCCATGGGGATCTGTTGAATTGTTATTGGAAACCTTCTTTAGAGATGACGCCTTTCAGACCACTTTTTGGTGGAAAGAGCCCATCACACGCTGGCACCGGCGCCCAAGCCTGGAGCCCCTCCCCACACCATAGTCACCAGACTGCTGAACTATAGAGACAGAGACACAGTTTTCCACTTGGCAAGAAAAATGGGACCCCTCCGACATGAAGGCGACAACATTCACATCAATCCAGATTTTGCGGTGGGGGTACAGGCCTAGAGGAGATCATACGATCAGGTTAAAAAACAACTACGCCTACGACAGGTCCCGTATGCATTGATTTTCACAGCAAAACTGCGCATACAACACAGAGGTCATGTACACTTTTTTGAACATCCAACAGCAGCCATGGAATACAAAGAAGCCACAATCCTGCTTCTGCCACAGAGACAAAGGCCAGACCAAAATGGACTTCCACACCCTGTGGGAGAAAGAAGAGACCCAGCTGATTAGTCACACCGCCCATGATATCCTTTTATGATTGCATGAGTGAAAATGTGGTGCCTGGGTGGCACCGACAAACACTTGTTTTTGAAGTCCGGATGAGTGTCGTTCAACCATGGCAGTTGTGTGCCGCGACATGCACACCTATGGAGAGTTCCAGAAGTTGTATAACGGTTACCATCATCAGGTTGGGTTGATGGTGCGGTGGTGTTAGGGGGGACATTGCGGGTAATTGTGCCCTTGGCGCCAAGACATGTTGGGGATGTTAAAAGTTTAAAAACAGAGAGTCATATCAGCGGAGGTACGGTCGGATCGATTGGCACGTGCCACAACACAGATGAAGGTAATGTGATTCATGACACGTATGACACATTCTGTTAAGGGGTTGAATGTTAAATTACTCTCCTGGATTGTACGGGGGCTTAATAACCCGGTCAAGGCCAGGAAGGTTGCAGTGTCTATATCAAGGCACAATCCACAGACACACACCCTCAAAAATGTCAATTCCACTTTTCACTCACGCCGGGGCCCTCTCCGATATACAGAGTACTCACCCCAATCCAGGGGGGTCCCTTCCATGATTAACCTGTCATTGGGGTTCCCATATGAAGATAGCAGGGTAGATGCTCAAGGTAGATTTGTATTCAGGGGTGGACTGGGAACCAAAAGAGGCCCAGGAAATAATGTTGAAAGGGGCCCAATATTACACGTTTTCAGCAAGCCCAAACCTTTTCCTATGGGAATATTTGGAAATACCAAACAAAAGAAGGCCAATGTACAGAGGCCTACCGGGAAATCTACAGAGTTCCGTATAGGGCAGTCCGGCCCTGTTTGTATTAGTGTAGGGAGGGTGGCTGGCTGATCAATTTTGTTAGTCAACACCTATGGGCCGAACATTGATGATCCGGAATTCTATCAGACAATACTAGATATGCTTGAAGCCAGGAGATGCATTAGTACTATGGGGAGGCTCCTAGATACGGCACTTGATAGATCCTCTGTTAACCCCCGCAGTCTCACAAAAGCTGCGGCCACCCTGAATGAGATAAAGGCCCAAACATCCCTCATTGTGCGTGGCGCACTCTCCACCCACTTGCTATTTGTTATACATACTACTCAACAGTCCATGACTCTGAGTCCCGAATAGATTACTGGCTTATTAGCTCATCCATCGCAGATGGGATATCCACTAGCGGGATACAACCCGGACTCTTTCAGACTACTCTCCGATATCTCTTACTCTGAATCTGCGGGGCAAATTGACTTGTGCTAGGTGCTGGAGAATGCCCTCTGCCATACTTAGAGAGCCACATGTATGTGAGTCTCTCTACATTGAGATAAACAAATTCTTTGACTTGAACAAGGGCTCAGTGAGTGCACATTCCATGCTCATTCCATGCTCTGGGAAACATTTAAGGTGTGGGTGCGAGGTATTATTATGGCAAAGACCACTGGGTTGCTCACAACAGTCGGGAGAGAGCTGGAAATAGCAGAGGCCAAATTAGCAATGCTTGAAGTTGACTACAGCGCTACACATAATAATGTAGTCCTCTAAGCAATACATGACACACTGGTTGATTTTAATAAATTTGCTGATAGAGAAGTTCTGAATGTGGCGACCCATGCCCGTTCTCGCAGATACAGTGAAAGCAACAAAGCAGGTAGATTCCTAGCCAACATGCTTAAAGCAGAGGGATACCGTAGCCTGATAGCCAGCATACAAACTACACACGGGGAGATAGTAAACAGGGAAGAAGACATAAATGCTATGTTTGCAGAATTTTACAAAACTCTGTACTCTAACCGAGATGTTAAATCCAGAGAGGAAATAACCAATTACTTACGGGAACTTGAGCTCCCTTCCCTAAATCTGGAAGCACGTACTGCACTAGACTCACCTATCACGATTGAAGAAATCACTGCAGCTATAAAGGCGTTAACATCAGGTAAGGCCCCGGGTTGGGATGGCCATGAACTGTATAAGGAATTCCAAGATAGGATAGCCCCTTGTCATGGCCATTTGCCCAGGATCAGAGGAGCTGCACCATCAGGTTGTGGGAGCAAGGGGTAGCATAGTTCACACACTTCCCTTTGGGACGTTTATACACAGGGTGCCTGAATGGACTCAGTCCTTGTGCCTTTGGTGTCAGGAACATGGAGAAACATAAGCAAGACTCTATTATGGGCAGGAGTGCTTTTCAGGAACGTTTCAGGAACGCTCACCGCCGCCTGAGATAAATCAGCACTTACCTTTGAGAATCCAGGCTCCTGCCAATACGGTTACCTCCTGTAGTCAGCTTTCACCAGCATTATTCACCGCTGAGCCTGGCGTCCATTCATCATCCTCCAGAATGCAGGACTTCAGCTCTGGGCACCGTAGCTCGACATCTTCTTCATCTTCCAGCATGCAGGACTTCAGCTCTGGGCACCGCAGCACGATATCTTCTGCATTCCCCGGCCATGCAGGACTTCAACTCTGGGCACCGCAGCACAACATCTTCATCCACGAAGGCGAATCCTGTAAAAGGACAAAAGGCAAGGTTAGACATTACGAACTTACAGTTTGAGGTCGCGCTTACAAAATTATTTGCGCTCATTCTAAATATGGCCTCTATGAATACCAGGTAATGCCGTTTGGGCTATGTAATGCCCCCGCGTGTTCCAGTTTTTTATGAACAACATGCTCCGTAAATTACTGGATGTTTGCGCACTTGTCCATATTGATGACATTCTCATTTATTCAACTTCCAAAGAAGAGCATGTTGGTCATGTCCGGGCAGTTCTAGAAAAGCTTCGGCAACATCGACTGTTTGCCAAGTTGATGAAGTGTTTTTTCCATGTAACAGAGGTCGAATTTCTTGGCTTTATTCTCACACCACAAGGCGTTCACATGGATACACGCAAAGTGGACGCTATCCTTCAATGGCCCTCACAGATGTCTACAAAAGGAGTACAAAGTGTGCTCGGATTTTCCAACTTCTACTGTCGGTTCATATCTGGTTTCTCTCAGATAGTCCATCCTATTACCTCTCTGCTGCGAAACAACAAGCAATTCTGCTAGTCGCCAGAGGCTGAGGAAGCCTTTCAGAAACTAAAATGAGTGTTTACCACAGCACCAGTTCTACGACACCGGCAACCAGACTTACCGTATGTGTTTGAAACGGATGCCTCCAACATAGCAATGTGGGCTATATTGTCACAACAGAACCCTGAAACGGAACAGTTACACCCTGTGGCATTCTGGTCCTGTAAGTTTTCTGCTCCCGAATTGAACTATGCAATCACTGACAAAGAATTGCTAGAAATCAAGGCAGTGTTTAAAGCACAGAGACATTATCTTCTCAGAGCCAGACATACAGTCACTATCATCACGGATCACTGCAACCTACAATACTTAAAGTCTTGGTTGGGCCCTCTTCTTTGCGGAATAAAACTTTACCATTATCTATAGAGCAGGAGTTTGTAAGGGGAAAGCGTACGCCCTCTCCCACATTAGCGAGGAAAAGGAAGCTTTCACTACACCAGACCATGTGGCTATCATTCCTGAAGAGCGGATCCAAAATATGATTGTCGCGGCTATCTGTCTGGACGATCTACATTCCGACTTGTGATGCCAGATTAGTCAATCTGCCCAACAGGAATGGCTTCAAAAAGGAGACGATACACCATTAAAGACAATCTACCCTACTTCCAAGGGCGACTGTACATTCCGGATAAGAAACTGTAAAACCAAATCATCGCCAACTATCATGATTCCTTGGTGGAAGGACATCCAGGAATAGCAAAAACTCAGGCTAAAGTAAAGAAACACTATTGGTGGCACACTTGGGCAAAGGACATTACCCACTTTATTGCGACCTGTGGTGTCTGCGCTCAACACAAATCCCAAAAGCAAAATCCTGCTGGTCTACTACATCCATTGATGGTACCGCCAGTGCCTTGGCACACTCTGTCCATGGATTTTATTACAGATCTCCCTTCCTGCAACGGTTACAACACCATCTTGGTTATTGTGGATTTGTTCTCCAAAATAGCCCACTTCATTCCTTTGAAAGGACTCCCCACCACTTCTGCTCTCGCGACAGTGTTTCTGGAGCAGATTGTGCGACTGCATGGGTTCCCATCGGTATTAATATCGGATCGTGGAACTCAATTTGTTTCAGCATTCTGGATAAGGTGTTGTAAAATCGACCTTTGGCTATCCACAAGTCATCACCCTCAAACCGACAGCCAAGCGAACTAACCAACCAGACCCTAGAGCAGTATTTAAGATGCATGTTACAACAATCCGAAGACTCCTGGAAAGACATCCTCTGGTTGGCGGAGTACGCATATAACAATTCCATTCACGAACATCTGTTTTCGATCGGTAGTGTCGGGAGGATAGCTCAGGGACAACCTGCTCGGCTTGGAAGCAAGATGTCACATAGCACCACAGGTCCGATTCCCGGGTCCGCGCTTAGAAACCTAAAGGTATTAAGCGTGTTATAAATAACCTATCATATCATATCTTTAGAAATACCAGCAATAGCAAACCTGCACAAAACCATCAGCCAGGTTTTGAAAGAAGCAGCCGAGCATCTGGCCAGAGGCAAGGAGAGACAGAAAAGGTTTGCAGATCGACATCAAAGAGAAACTCCTCATTACCAAATCGGAGACAAGTTCTGGTTGGCATCAAAAAACATCCCTCTGAAAGGACCAATAGCTTTCCTCCCCAGATACTTGGGACCCTACACAATCAAAGCTATAAATCAATCCTGCCGCCATGAAATTGGAGTTGCCATCCAACACGCAGATTCATCCGGTGTTTCATGTTTCACTTCTAAAACCAATGAAACCGGGTACACGTGTCGGCATTCCACCAGATCCTGAGATAATTGAGGGGGAGCCGGAGTACAAAGTCAAAACTATCCTACACTCTAAGGTGGTCTGATCAAAATTATACTACCTCATAGACTGGAAAGGATATGGACCTCAAGACCGAACCTGGGAACCCAAAGTACATGGCCATGCTCCCCGATTGGTTAGGCACTTCCATCGTGACAACCCCAAAAAATCAGGACCAGGAGGAGGACCACCCTTGAGAGGCGCCTTGAGGGGGAATCTGTCATGGCCGCTTGCCCAGGATCACAGGAGCTACATCATCAGGTTGTGGGAGCAAGGGGTAGCATTGTTCACGCACGTCCCTTTGGGACGTTTATACACAGGGTGCCTGGTTGGACTCTGTCCTGGCGCCTTTGGCTCCAGGCTCATGGAGAAACATAAACAAGACTCTTTATTATGGGCAGGAGTGCTATTCAGGAACTTTCCACGTGTGTGCAGTCAGTCCGGGTGTGGCTTTCCATCTTAAGCTGCACGTGCAACTTCAAGGAGTGGCAGGGTGTAGCAAGCAGAACAGAACTAGCGGGCGTGGCCTTAAGAGCTCAGCTATAAAAGCCAACCCGACCCCAAGGTGCATGCTTCACGTTAATCTGCATTTGCATGTAGCGTAACACTCACCGTCGCCTGGGATAAAGCAACACTTACTTTTGAGAATTCAGTCTTCTGCCCATACGCTTACCTCCTGGAGTCAGCATTCATCAGCCTTCTTCACCGCTGAGCCTGGCATCCATTCTTCATCCTCCAGGGCGCAGGACTTCAGCTGTGGGCACCGTAGCACAACATCTTCGACATCCTCCAGCATGCAAGACTTCAGCTCTGGGCACCGTAGCACAACATCTTCGACATCCTCCAGCACGCAGGACTTCAGCTCTGGGCACCGCAGCACAACATCTTCTTCATCCTGCGGCACGCAGGACTTCAGCTCTGGGCACCACAGCACGACATCTTCTTCATCCTCCAGCATGCAGGACTTCAGCTCTGTGCACCGCAGCACGACATCTCCTTCATCCTCCAGCATGCAGGACTTCAGCTCTGGGCACCGCAGCACAACATCTTCATCCTGCGGCACGCAGGACTTCAGCTCTGGGCACCGCAGCACGACATCTTCTTCATCTTCCAGCATGCAGGACTTCAGCTCTGGGCACCGCAGCACGACATCTTCTTCATCCTCCAGCATGCAGGACTTCAGCTTTGGGCACTACAGCACAACATCTTCTTCATCCTCCAACATGCAGGACTTCAGCTCTGGGCAGCGCAGCACGACATCTTCTTCATCCTGCAGCATGCAGGACTTCAGCTCTGGGCACCGCAGCACAACATCTTCTTCATCCTCCGACACGCAGGACTTCAGCTCTGGGCAGCGCAGCACGACATCTTCTTCATCCTGCGGCACGCAGGACCTCAGGTCTGGGCACCGTAGCATGACATCTTCTTCATCCTCCAGCATGCAGGACTTCAGCTCTGGGCACCGCAGCACGACATCTTCTTCATCCTCCAGCATGCAGGACTTCAACTCTGGGCACCGCAGCACAACATCTTCTTCATCCTGCGGCACGCAGGACTTCAGCTCTGGGCACCGTAGCACAACATCTTCGACATCCTCCAGCATGCAGGACTTCAGCTCTGGGCACCGCAGCACAACATCTTCGACATCCTCCAGAATGCAGGACTTCAGCTCTGGGCACCGCAGCACAACATCTTCGACATCCTCCAGCATGCAAGACTTCAGCTCTGCGCACCGTAGCACAACATCTTCAACATCCTCCAGCATGCAGGACTTCAGCTCTGGGCACCGCAGCACAACATCTTCTTCATCCTCCAGCATGCAGGACTTCAGCTCTGGGCACCGCAGCACGATATCTTCTGCATTCCCCGGCCATGCAGGACTTCAGCTCTGGGCACCGCAGCACGATATCTTCTGCATTCCCCGGCCATGCAGGACTTCAGCTCTGGGCATCGCAGCACGATATCTTCTTCATCCTCCAGCATGCAGGACTTCAGCTCTGGGCATCGCAGCACGATATCTTCTTCATCCTCCAGCATGCAGGACTTCAGCTCTGGGCATCGCAGCACGATATCTTCTTCATCCTCCAGCATGCAGGACTTCAGCTCTGGGCATCGCAGCACGATATCTTCTTCATCCTCCAGAATGCAGGACTTCAGCTCTGGGCATCGCAGCACGATATCTTCTTCATCCTCCAGCATGCAGGACTTCAGCTCTGGGCATCACAGCACATCTTCTTCATTCTCCAGCACGCAGGACTTCAGCTCTGGGCACCGCAGCACGACATCTTCTTCATCCTCCAGCATGCAGGACTTCAGCTCTGGGCATCGCAGCATGATATCTTCTTCATCCTCCAGCATGCAGGACTTCAGCTCTGGGAATCGCAGCACGATATCTTCTTCATCCTCCAGCGTGCAGGACTTCAGCTCTGGGCACCGCAGCACGACATCTTCTTCATCCTCCAGCATGCAGGACTTCAGCTCTGGGCACCGCAGCACGACATCTTCTTCATCCTCCAGCACGCAGGACTTCAGCTCTGGGCACCGCAGCACAACATCTTCTTCATCCACCGGCATGCAGGACTTCAGCTCTGGGCACCGCAGCACGACATTTTCTTCATCCTCCAGCACGCAGGACTTCAGCTCTGGGCATCGCAGCACATCTTCTTCATTCTCCAGCACGCAGGACTTCAGCTCTGGGCACCGCAGCACAACATCTTCTTCATCCTCCAGCATGCAGGACTTCAGCTCTGGGCACCGCAGCACGACATCTTCTTCATCCTCTGTCATGCAGGACTTCAGCTCTGGGCATCGCAGCACGATATCTTCTTCATCCTCCAGCATGCAGGACTTCAGCTCTGGGCACCGCAGCACGATATCTTCTTCAATCCTCCAGCATGCAGGACTTCAGCTCTGGGCACCGCAGCACGACATCTTCTTCATCCTCCAGCATGCAGGACTTCAGCTCTGGGCACCGCAGCACGACATCTTCTTCATCCTCCAGCATGCAGGACTTCAGCTCTGGGCACCGCAGCACGACATGTTCTTCATCCTCCAGCACGCAGGACTTCAGCTCTGGGCACCGCAGCACGACATCTTCTTCATCCTCTGTCATGCAGGACTTCAGCTCTGGGCACCGCAGCACGACATCTTCTTCATCCTCCAGCACGCAGGACTTCAGCTCTGGGCACCGCAGCACGACATCTTCTTCATCCTCTGTCATGCAGGACTTCAGCTCCGGGCACCGCAGCACGACAGCTTCTTCATCCTCCAGCATGCAGGACTTCAGCTCTGGGCACCGCAGCATGACATCTTCTTCATCCTCTGTCATGCAGGACTTCAGCTCTGGGCACCGCAGCACGACATCTTCTTCATCCTCCAGCACGCAGGACTTCAGCTCTGGGCACCGCAGCACGACATCTTCTTCATCCTCTGTCATGCAGGACTTCAGCTCTGGGCACCGCAGCATGACATCTTCTTCATCCTCCAGCATGCAGGACTTCAGCTCTGGGCACCGCAGCACGCCATGTTCTTCATTCTCCAGCACGCAGGACTTCAGCTCTGGGCACCGCCGCACGACATCTTCTTCATCCTCTGTCATGCAGGACTTCAGCTCTGGGCACCGCAGCACGACATCTTCTTCATCCTCCAGCATGCAGGACTTCAGCTCTGGGCACCGCAGCACGACATCTTCTTCATCCTCTGTCATGCAGGACTTCAGCTCTGTGCACCGCAGCACGACATCTTCTTCATCCACGAAGATGGACTCTGTAAAAGGACAAAAGGTAAGGTTAGATATTACGAACTTACAGTTTGATGTCGTGCTTGCAAAATTCTTCGCACTTATCCTTAAAAGCTCACTTACCTGCTGCTGGACCGCTACGGGATCCTACGCTCCTCATCTGGAGCCACCTCGTGCTGTATAGCTCTGCTGGGCCGCAATCACACCTATTTGGGAAGATAGACATTATTACAGAGATGACAACAGGCTGTGAGAAAGACAAAACATATACTTCAAGACAAAGCGAAAACTGAAAGACACTTACCAGAAAGGCATGGAATTGTTGCAGCTGGACTGAACACCACGTATGAATGAGTGAAGAAACTCGGTCCTCATCCTAAAAGCGCCCCTGCCAGAAGTTGCAGGACGGAGAGCTCACCATTAATAATCTACAGGTGAGCCTTAATGGGTTGATGCATGCTCACAGAAACCACGCTATGGGAAGAAGAGTTTGAGAGGAAATTCACCCACAGGCCAGCAAACTTACATCCTCTCATATGCAGGAGCAGTGTTCCAATTCATCGCAGCAGCCCAAAGCCTATTTTCAGCGGGAGAAAGCAGAAAGGGGGATTCTACTTTCTGGGAGGGCTGCCACCGTGCCCCAATGTCAGAGACCAGGTGAGCATAACACCCCTATTCTACTGAAGGTGTGGGAAGAGGCAATGGAACGTGGCTCACTCCTGCGTCCATGTGTGAAGCTGTGATCACTATACTCCTTAAACCCAGGCACACTACACATGATATGTCCTCATACAGACCCCTCTCCTTGATCAATACGGACGTCAAAATCTTTGCCAAAGTCCTTGTGACCAGACTTTTACCACATATTCCCATATTGGTCCACCCCGACCAGGCGGGCTTCATTCCCACCTGTTCCACCACCTTTAACCTGCAATGACTTTTTGGGGTGATGGCTCAAATTTACCTGAAAGCTAAATCAGCGGCCGCGCTTTAGATGTCGAGAAGGCTTTTGCCTCTCTGTTGTGGGCCTATCTTTTCTCGGTGCTGGAGCGCTTTGGCCAGGGACAATATTTCCTGAAGTGTGTCAGACTGCTCTACACTAATCCATAAACCAGGTTTTTACCAATCACACTTTATTTTTTTTATTTATTTATTTGCATTTTTAAAGCACTCACACTGCCCGGGGGCATCGAGGTGCTGCTACAGGAATATATGTCTCTTAGTTGCGCATTTATAACGCACTTAATACCCAGAGGTTTCTAAGCGCGGACCCGGGGATAGAACCTGTGTTGCTTCGTGTCGTCTTGTTTTCAAGGCAAGCACATTGTCATTGAGCTATCCTCCCGGGACATCTTTATCGTCTCTCTTCTCCCTAGGCAGAGGCACCAGATAGGGCTGCCCCTTCTCCCCCATCCTGTTTGCCCTAAGGATGGAACCTATGCAGAATTTGTCTGAAAAACTCACGCACATCGAGGTCTCAGAATGACATGCCCCCCCACAGAGCATATCTTTATATGTTTATGAAACTCTACTCTATGTTCGAGACCCGAAATCCAATCTGGGACCTCTCATGGCCAATATACATTCATTTGCCGAATACTCAGGATATAAATCAATGGGCCTCATTACAAATCCGTCGGTAACCGAGGCGGTAAAACCGCCTGGTTACAGCCGGACTCATATTACCATTCCGCCTCCGTGATTCCCAGAATTACCAGGGCATTACAACCTCGGTTTTCCTGGAATCTCGGAGGCAGAATGGTGTTAATCCCCATTCCCATTGAGTCCTATGGGACTCAATAGGAATGGGGATCATGGAAACACCGGCAGCATCTCATAATGCTGCCGGTGTTTCCTCGTCCGCCTGCTGGCGGGCGGTGTTAAACCAGCCAGGTCAAACCTGGCGGGAACATCACCTCCCACCTGCAGGAGTCGGGATCAGGCGGTCCGGAAACAACGGTGACGGTGGGTTTACCGCCACCGTTATTTCCGGACCGCCTGATTTATAATGAGGCCCAATGTCTCTAAGTCAGAGCTGTTTCCGCTGACCCCATCCACACCAGACCTATACAACATTAGTGGGTTCAAATGATCCCCTATACAAGCCCGCTATCTGGGAGTTGTGGTATCTAGCAATAAAAATACACTATTTACAGACAACTACGAAGATATCCTTCAGACATTAAAGACTAAACTGCACTTATGGGCTAAACTTCCTATCCCTCTATTCAGGGTGTTAGGGAGAATTCTCATTCTATGGTTAATTTCCCTTACCTCGGAGTCCCTCAGCAGCTTTTCTGGATTACTGGAGTTTATTTCTTTCCACTTTGTAAGAGTGTAAGGTTTTCCCCCACTCTTACCTGTGTTTTGCCATGTGTATTTCATATGTTTGTGTGATTGTGGACTCTGGAGTACACCACTTAAGTAGCCCCACTCTTTTCTTTGTTACACAGCACCTTCAGTGCAGTTGCACAGGGTTGTCTTTTAGACTTCCCACTGACTCCATTTCTGGGGCTGACTACTGTCCCCCAGAAAAGAGTAAAGTTGCCATTAACTTTACATTGTTATTTAACCACAGATCTAGTACAGCCCATTTTACATGGAGTATTGGAAAGGGGTAATTCTTAGCCCTTTTTATCTGTGCCTCTTGGAGCATTGTCTCGCTCCCTTAACATTAAGACTTGGCTGGTGGTAGTGGTATCTACCCTAATTTTCCTACCACAATTATATTACGTAACGTGGTATTGTCTTAGACTATTTTAGTAGCCTTGAACTTTAATCCTGCTAGCCCAAATACTTTTTATTTCGGCTCCAGTTGGGTTCAATTGCCATTTCTTTTTGTTAACATCCTTATTGAATATTTCATTACGCAACAAACCAGGTTTGCCTCCTTTGTTCGCCGACCTTTGGCGCGCTTCTGTGTGTCTAGGTGGGCTGAATGTGAGGAAGGAGTGTAGTCACCCCCTGCACAGGGTCTCCTTGGAGACCCAAGTCGCACTTTGTGTTGATTGGCTGAGGTGGTTGTCCGGGCTGGACCACTCCTTTGCTGAGTGATTGACAGCCAGGCTGTGATAATGGGGGATTTTGTCATAAAAGGCAGGACTCCTGAGCTAGAAGGCAGAGTCACCTATGGAACTACACGGAACCAAAGAGAAGTGGAGAAGAAGATGGCTGCTGCAAGCCCGAGTCCCGGTGAAGCCCTGCTGCAGTCTTGTATCTAACCCTTCAACGACTAAGAGAAGATCCAGTCCGGAGTCTTCTTCCCTTGAGCCTGGTGGGATCAACCAGCTCGTCTCTTCTTCAGTCAGAGAATCCTCTCCTAAGTCAAAATCACTGCTGTGCTGTAGTGGTCCGGATAGCAATCAGAAGAGCCCTCTCCTGATTTAAAGGAGCGCACCTTTTAATCATCGTTCTCTTTTTCGCTGCTGCTTGCCTCATCCCTGGGTAGTGCAGATTGCTCCAGATATCCTCCTTCTTGTCCCCATGACTGAAACCGCAGGAACCGTGAGACTACAGGAACTACCAGAAACAACTGCCATAGCCCAGCTTTTCTCCAACTGAATAAGGTACTGGGCACATTTGGTCATTCTCTCCGTCTGACCAACCGGAATCAGGATGAACCCTTTTCCTCCACGAAGATTTGTTCTTTCTTCCCTCCCTCTTATAACTTTTCCTTCCATTTGACAATCTTCACAAACTCTTGGCATCTCAAATCTCGAACTGTTCAACGTGTGATCCTCGGCAACAGGGCATCTGCTTCATTGACACTGGCGCAGGCCTATTGACTTTAATCTGTATCTTTAAATAAGTCCTCGAGTCTCCTTGCCTTGAAAAAGTATTGCCTATGATTTGTATTCACTTTTCCCTTGTTTGAAATTATTAAGTACAAATTGTGTTTTAACTTTGTGAGCATTTCTATCCGCGGGTACGAGTTAGGATCCCAACACCGGTCTGTGAAATCCTAATGTACTTACCTTGAATTTACTGAAGCAAGTGGAATTGGTTGTGTGTGGTGTATTTTACGTGTGGTTTTGAATTTATAGAAGTGTGTTTTATAACAGATGGTTTAAAAATAAATGTACTTATATTTTTTACCTGAAACCTTGAGTCAGTGTTTGCTTGAGTCATAGTAATTGTGGTCCTTTGTGTAATCTCTACTACTGCTCATTTACTCTTGAGATAGTCTGGCTGCTCCGCTACTGCTACCACTTTAACAGTGTAGTACAGGCTTGTACCAAAGGTGAACTTGTATTACCACCTGTAGTCTTAATTGTGTGTAGTGGTCCCTAAGTGCACTGCACAGGATTCTGCCTAACACAGGGCCGATCTTACATCAGATTGCACCCCAGGCAGGAAGCATTGTGTTGGCGCCCCCCACCCCAACGCCAAAAGTGACAACCAAAATAATTGAATTTTACAAATGTTGTAAAAAGGGAACTTGATAAAGAATTAGATGGAAATACAAATGCAATAGAAAATACATACATTAAATACTAGGTGACAGTCTGACAATGTTAGCTGTATTATGTGTTCAAAAACTAACCTGCCCTTGCAAATTGAAGCACAGCATCGGATAGATCCAGGGATTGGCCAATGTCATTTTCGATTGATAAAATAGCAAGCGATAGCATAAGTGGTAACAAGATCATAAGTGGTAACAAGTCACCGAAAGATGTGGGGTCAGTTGTGCCAGGGGTTGCAAAAACATTAAACTGTAAACACGAGAAGTGATAGAGCAGGACATACCCCTACAGCTGCCACATGCCAAGGTTTCCCTGACATCTCACTGGGAGTCACCCTTAATCCAGGGACAGCCCACTTCATGCAGTGATATCACAGTGACAGTTACAGCCACCGTTGCATGCTTTGGAGACAAAATCCAACGATGAGGATTTAGCAAAATATTTAAACCCTTGACCATGTGCCATTAAAAAAGCACGAGTAACGGCAGGCCACCGACATACAACATTACATGCCCTAACACACTCAAAACCAACATTTGCATACACAGAGTATGCCATGTCAGGTGCAAATAAAAGCCTAATACAATTCCATTCAACTCAAATACAAGCATCTATTGTGACATAAACGGTCTTCCGTCCAATGCCCAATTCAGAGCTTCCAGTTCTGCGCAATGTCATACTGTGCACACGTGATTGCCCATAACATCCACAGATTTGTGTCTTCCGGTAATCCTTTAAAATGGCAAATGCAACCTAGTTAGGTTGTTGTCTAGTGAACTGATACAGTACAGAGTATTAATCTCTTCTATCATTAGCGACTTCATATGGAGCTGAGTGTGTGTACTCTGTCTGCAATCACTTTGTAAATACAGTGTTTACAAGCAGGGTAACAGGGCGATGGCAGGGGGTGGGGTGGGTGTTTTGAATACTGCATGTGACTATTTCCCACCGGCTCCAGGGTGCTTGACAAGCACAGATTGTTCAGTGGATCCCTACCATATCCCATGAACTCCTGAGAGCCCATCCCCATGGCGGGCCGCAGAGGAGGGCTTGCCTGCCTTGTCTGTGACATGACCTGCTGTTGGCTGTGCACCAGTGGAGGTGATGCTATCTCACCCATCTGACCAAAGCCCCTCCCCCATGCATCACCAGGTGACACTCCCAAATGCCTGCATCACTGCATACATAGAAGATCAGAACAAAACCCAGAAATAATAGGGGCGCAGATGAGGAATAGGTCTGCTGTCTGTGCCGGTACACACTTTCAACTTGAATTTTTCTACCCAGCCAGTGCTGCTGCCTCCCCAGCAGGGACGTCATTTAGGGGTCAACAAGGGGTCACAACTGCGACCCCTGAGGTATCCCTTGCTACCTGTAAACAAAATATTTAAAAAAGTATTTTTTCATTTTTTTTTAAATGCGGGCTTGTGGGCTTTGGCCAGCGCCATGTGGCTTTTTGCTTCTGGAGTGGCTGGCTTTCTTGTTCAGGCCTCTTAAATAAAATGTACAGGGGTTCCACAAGTCAAACACTTTCAGCAGTGACCCTAAATAAGAAAGAATAGGAATACCAAATACTGGGGGTCATTCCGAGTATGGCGGTAGGGGGTTAACGGCACCGGTAAGGAATCCTGGTGCCGTTAACCCCCAACCCTCCCATTCCGAGGTCCCTTAGCAGGTCCCACTAGGGCCGGCTGCTTTTACCAGCCACCCTTAGCGGGACCCGTTAAGGGACCATGGAGCGAATAACGGGCCTGGAATTTGCGGGCCCATTATTAGCTCCTTCCCCATTCCCATTGAGCCCTATGGGGGCTCAAATGGGAATCGGGAATGGTTTTTGAAATGGGCACTTACCGGGTTCGCATAGGTCTGAATGTCCCGGTAAGTCCTCATTCCGACTACCCGGACCGGACCCAAGTTTGGAGGCAGCCATGGTGCTAGCAGCACCATGGCTACCACCAAACTCAGAATGACCCCCAATGTGCCTTTCTGGAATTCTATACAATAATTTCTAGACTCATTAAAGGTTTATTTCTGGCACACTTCAGGGGGTGAGTTAATGAATTAGTCTGTTCTTATACATCTCAACTCAGTCTTTCATCTTTCTGAGGTCGATAAATGAGTAGCAACACAGGGTGTGTGATATTGTAAGTATATTTTTTCTATATAAAGCGCTTAAGCGTAAGTGCTATATAGTAACACATCATTATCATTTGGACATCTGCTTGCATTCATAGTAATTTGGTAATATGGCCTATACACACTGATCTTAATGATACATATGGTGTTGGCTTGTTGGTAAAGTTAGTACTTCTTTTCTTCTCGCGTACATTAAATTAACATCACCATACTTTTGTGTTTTGATGAACGAATGCTAGAGTGCTTTCACCACGCCTTTTAAGGACTGATACTGTGCAGTCCCAAACCGAATCCAGCCTTAAACCTGATCCAGCCCCTCTTGACCTCCCTCCATAACGTTTACTAGTAGTGAAGCACCGTGTTGCAGCAGGTTTCCCACTTGGATGGATTTTATGGCACTGAATCGGAAATGTGCGTAGGGTAATTAGTATGGAGAGAACATGCTTGGCTATAGGTACTTTATCTGCACATCAGTATTATTGTTTTATTACTGGAAGTATGCAATGGTGATTTGCTGTACGAGTAAAACTGACACTATTTTTGTTTTTTTTTGTTTTATATTTTTGTTGTTGAAATGTTGCAGCCCTGGACCCAACGGGACTCGGAATGAGCGCTCATGGTTAATTCTGAACCTGGAGGACTACATCCTCCAAAGCACATTTCACACATCCAGTCACTAAACGGGAGCTCTTTATTGGCCCGTCCTGGAATATTGTTTTGATTTACTGTCACATCGCACTTTCAGACAGAGTCAATATCTCCCTTGAGTGGCAGCTGTTGAAACGCAATAAAAACAACCATTTACTGCCAACCGAGCATCTAAGCCAGGGCGAGTAAATTCCTTACAGTGAGCTGAGGCGAGCAGGGGGGCAGAGGTGCTCTCAATAGGAAACACAGTTGCCAAAGCTTTGATGACCGTAGCAAAATTGGGTTCATTAGAAAAGAGAAAATGGATTTGTTCTTACAGGAGCGCAACGGAAGCAGTAGCGGGTGGCTGATAAGAACAATACATAAACTGCCCCCATGCGACTCACCATTACTTTACAAGGCTGCCTGATAAGAGGCCCGGCCCCGGCCCAGAGGGACGGCCCCCTCCACACGGGCTCAGTGACATTGTGCGTCAATAAGCGCGCAGTCTGACTGCCACTGATAAGCGCTTGTGTATTCTTGGCCGCTGGCCAAGTTTGTTGATAGAGAACTCATTGTTGGGAAAGACACCAATAAAAGCCTGAGTCATTCCTACACATGTCATGGAGGTGCCGGCTTCTCGTTGAGGTCACAGAGCCAGCTCCACACATCTCAGCGCATGCTACAGATTTACCCAAAAACTGGCCCACCCAACTCAAGTATTTTGCATTTTTTGGCTCAGCCATGGGCATATTGCCCGAATGCCCTAAACCAGTCACACGTCAGTACTCAGCTCAAAAGCCATGGGGCACCTTACCAGCTATGAACGTGCTGTGGTGCATACCTGTCTTCCCAACCCGGGTCCCACACCACACCCAACCTCATGTGAGCCCACTGCCCGTCTCCCGAGAGCCAGAGTCATGCCCCCAGCACCTCCTTACCTGCAGCTCACTCCTGGCTGGCCACGTACTCATCCTTCCTCCGACCGCCCGGGACCACATGCTGTTATGAAGACACGGCAGAGGCAGGTAAGTTTTATATAAGTATTTATTTAGATTCATAGGGAGGAAGAAGATCCCCACGCTAATGGGCTCCCTTTCCTTCAGCTCTCTCCACCAACTCGACAAATACTCGAACAGAAACAAGAAACTGAGAAGAACATTCTATTACATCATAAAGGATACCATATGCTGCATAAAGCTACTTACAATACCTCCCAGGCAGGAAGCATCACTGCCCTTGGAAGAAGCAACACAAAACATGCACTCTGGCCCTGCAAAAGTGGCCAGCTGCAGGAGCAGCTTGGAGTCTGACCATGTGCTAGGAACAGCGGAGACTCTGGGTGCAGCGTGGGTGTGTGACCTCACAGGTCGGTCTCGATTCCTAGTAATTACTGTGCACGCCAACTGACACAGGGTCACAGCAGGCTGCCCAATTAATCAACCCCCTCTGTCACGTGCACCCAGGCATGGCACCTCCCTGGCTGGCTGGTGCCACTGTGAACAAAAGTTGCTATTTAGCTGAAGCTTCTCTCTTTCTTTAGTAATACACATTATAAACATCAACGTGGCTGCCTAGAGCACCGCAAGCCCCGCACTAGAAAATGCAGACACTGGCTGATGTCTCTGCTTGCAAGTTGCAAGTGCATGCTCGCCACTCAGTCGCCACCCGGGTCTGACTGTGCCATAGTGCAATGTCACTCAGGCACTTTAAAGTATAAACGTAGGGTACTGCTGAAAAATAGTGAAAGTTAATTTTTTCACATTTCCCAATTCTTTTTTGTTTGAGATTCAGACTTCTGCATGGTGCCCATGTGCGGTGCCCCCCTAGAGGCTATCCTGTCACTGACGTCAGGCAGCCACTTGATCTGCCTTATGCAAAGACCGGCCCTGCCTCTATATGGTCGGGTGGCACTTCTGAAAATGGTAGTCCTCCCCAAGCTGCTATATTGTTTCAGTAATATTCCAATTTGGCCTGGCAAAACTTCTTCACAAAACATCAGTCACTTGCTACTTTGTTTGTGTGGGTGGGAAGACTGCAAGGATGAAGTGGGCCAAGATGGGCGAGCCGATCTCAGGGGGATTGCAGCCCTTGACTTTAGCATCCCAAGCCCAATTTGCAAAACATTGGTGACAGCACAGCCACACATATCCCTATTGAGAAATATGCAGCCTCGACTACCATTGTTCGATCAATTATCTTTAGCCCCAAGCAAGACTTGTGTGAGTTCAACCCACTGAGTACTACCGTACATGCACGGTCCAAAGTTTTTAGAAGGCTTGGAATTGAGAACCAATATGACCCAGAGGTCCCACTCTGGAACTAACCCAACATCACACCCACGTTTGATAAGACTGTACACATTTCTTGGGACCCGACCAAACAATTTTAAATGCAGGATATGTTCCCGGGAGGCACTTATGTGTAACTAGGAGACTTCACGGATGCTGGGAGTCCGGTTGCTCAAGCGGTTCCAATACCACTACATGAAAGCCGTGTTCGCCGCTAGGTGGCCAACATTCCCTAGGGAACCTCCCACCCGCAAATGTATAAGGGCTATAACAGCAACTTTGGAGCAGAAGAAGGGGCCCTCACTGTTACATAATCTGGTCCAGACACACTCACCCTCCTCTAACACTATAAAGGAAATGTGAGAACGGGACTTGGGGACCAACTTAAAAGAGGAATAGTGGCTTAAATATTCTCAGATCACCGGATCAGTCTGTTTAAACTCTGGGTTGTGTCTAATTCAATTCAAAATACTCAATCAGTTACACTACATCTGCGCCAGATTGGCTATATTTGTAGCGGGATGCACAGGGAAATGCATGAAATGTGACACACCAAACGCAGACTCCTTTCATATGTATTGTGCATTCCCCTCAGTGGCTGCGTTTTGGGGCGAAGTCGCCAACATCATTGAGGAGATCACGTCAATCCCTGCGTCCCCCTCTCCTCTGAAATACCTATTTGGGGATATTGGTAAAACAGCCGAGACCACTCACCGATTATTTAATATTGCTTGTGTAATTGCATACCATTGTATATTAAAGTGTTGGAAATCTGCTAATGCTCCCTGCCGGGAAGACTTTCTCAAGGACCTTACAATGGTAATTGAATGCAAAGAACAATTTGTGTTAACTGTATCTGCCACTTGCCGCCTCAAAGATATATGTGCTTTGTTTAGGAGCTACCTCTCCAGTCTGCTCTCGGACACTGACTTTACACCTGTGTCAATGCCTTGCCCTCTTAAATGCTATGTAACAAGATGTTGGAAGCTAAATGTAATGTTCCATGTGAAGCTACACTTTGCCTGTACTGACTCTGTTCTGTTGCGACTCTCTATTAAATGAAGTTTAAAAAATAAAAAAAAAAGTCTTCGATTTTGATATCAAGAGAATCTGAGCCTGAACGAGTGATGAGCCATGGTCTGAGCCCGAACAAGGGAGACCAAGAGTAAACATTGTGGTACAAAGGGGTCCAAGCCATAAAGGAGTGGAATGAAAACTTGCGGATGTGAAGGTCCTGATACAAATGGAACTTTGATATTTGTTTGTTACGACAAGCCCTCTGCAGCAAGAGACTGTTATTGGAAAAGAGACTTTGGCAGAAGGCCCTGATATCTATCCTTTGAACTCTGTCCTTGTGGCAGAGAAGCCAAAATGTGTACGTATACCTGACGTGTCCCAATACAATGGTCAGGAGCATGGTCAGGCAATTACTGACCATCACGTACACCTGACTTCCATTAAGCTTCCCCATGCAGATAAAAGGTGGAGCAAGAGATCACACATGAGAAAACAGCAGTTCCAAGATGGCAGTTTAATGAGAGAAGAAAGATGGCAAAACAGAAGGGGACCGCAAGGAGGGAAGTTCCCTTGACCTTTTCGACAAGGAACCATTGATTTCAGGAACTCTCGAGACTGGAAAATGTAAGACCAGGAAAACAGGCCGAAGAATCCTGCATTGTGTGTCTGAGATACCGGGGGCGCTCCTACATCAATTATCAAGGCTGGGAGAATCACCACCCGCCATGATACTGTCCTTGGCTCCAAGAACAAAGCAGCATCAGTGAAACCAACACAGCGGTGAGTTGGGGAGATTGATACAAGACAGGTCTGTGTTGAAGCCAAGGTTGCAAGCAGCAACATTGTATGGCAAGCACTGGAATGAACATTGTTAGAAATACGTGTGATAAAAGACGCAAGTAAAGTTGAACAGCTGATGAGTGATTTGAAACAAAGATACGATACCTTTGACAGAGTTGTCCAGCACCACGTGTGTGCTCAATCAAAGGTCTCTGTAAGGTATCCAGCTGAAAAGTGAAAGAGTTTTAGAGAATTGTGAATTGAAGTGGTCCTGTGAATGGTCAAGCTAAATCCTGCACAGTCGAAGGTCCTCGATGTTGATGCAGTAAAGAAAGTTTGTGGCAAAGTAGATAAAGTTGGTCTGGCCCGGCCCGGCAGAGGGAGATCAATTTAAAGTTTTGTGTTACAGTGGGTCTGAGCCCAGCGGGGGGATCTGGGGGAAACGTAAACAAATCAGCCAAGAAGGTTTTATGTTAAAGTGGGTCTGAGCCCGGCGGAGGGGGGCCCGAGGTGAACAGAAAATCACAAGAGAATTTGTACATTTGAAATCCTAAGAAGTAAGGAACTTTGATGTTTGGCATGTTACATCTGGCCCTCTGAAAAAGAGATGTTGATATGATATGATATGACGATATGATGATATGATATGATATGATATAGCATTTCTAACACGCCTATACACAAGTGTTTCAAGGCGTGACGAGGCAAAGGAGGGGGAACAAAGGGAAGACAGAACAACGATCTTACTATTCCAGGTGTCATTCAGATCATGCAAGTGTATGGGGAAGGGAAAGGGAATAGTGTGTGGGGGAAGGGAGAAGGGAAAGTGCAGTACATGGGATAGTAGAATAAATAAGATAAATAAAAAGGGCCACTGGTGGCAAGTGCAAGGTAAGTGCAGACATAAGTGCTGGGGATACAGAAAACAGTCCCCAGGTGCAGGGGTTGCCAGGAAGGCAGTGCAGGTGGGCAACTGGCAGGGCCTGGGCCCGTGAATCAGAAGGGTGGCCAGGTAACCAGTGCATTTTCTGCCAGGAATTCAGCAGGGTAGAGGGGGAGAGAAAGCAGAGGCAAAGAGGAAGGTTTTGAGGTGCTTCCGGAACCAGAGATGGTTCTCCTCAAGTTTCAGGAAGGCAGGAAGGCTGTTCCAGAGGGAGGCTGCTGCCAAAGAGAGAGATCTACCACCAACTCGTTGCTTGGAGAAGCGACTGACCCTGAGGGAGTTGGATGTGGATGAGCGAAGAGCTCGAGAAGAAAGATATTTAGGGAGAGAGAGTTGAAGGTATTGCAGCCCCAGGCCCCAGAAGGCCTTGTGGACAATGCTCAGAGTTTTGAACTTAATCCTTGCAGCCACTGGGAGCCAGTGCATAGATATCAGTCCTGGAGAGATACGATCCCTGGGCTTGAGGCCAAGGACAAGTCTCGCAGTCCTGTTCTGGATGAGTTGCAGAGGGCGGAGAGTAGAGGCAGGCAGATTTGGATAGAGGCTGTTACAATAGTCGAGCCTAGAGAGAACCAGGGCTCTGGAGACAGTGAGCTTCGGGGGGGAAGGAGAGGAAAGGAAGAATACCTCTGATGAGGTGCAGCTGGTAGTGTGACTTCTTAGAGACGTCAGAGATGTGAGGAGAGAAGGAAAGTGTGGAGTCGAAGATGACTCTGAGGTTTTTAGCCTTGCAGGTGGGAACAGGAAGAGGACCAATAGAGGCCTCCCAGAGAGCTGCAGGGAAGGAGGCAGCGGATGTGCCAATGAGTAGAATCTCAGTCTTACTGGCATTAAGGCAGAGGTCATTGGTGGCATATCGCTCATGGCTGGCAGACAGACAGTCAGAGATGAGAGAAGGAGAGAAGGAGGCTGCGGGTAGCCTGAAAATGAGCTGGGTATCATCCGCATAGCACTGAAAGTTGGGGCAAAGAGCAGTGATGCGGTGGGCAAGGAGTGTCAGGTATTGGTTGAACAGCAAGGGAGAGAGGTTAGACGCCTAGGGGACACCAAAGGTAGAGAAAAAGATATCAGAAAGGAAGGACCCAAGTTGGACCTGGAGGGTTGGTCGGAGAGGAAAGAAGTCAGCCATGCCAGAGCCTGACCAGTGATACCCAGGTTATCACTGATACGGTTGAGCAAGATGGCATGGTTGACAGTCTCAAAGACAGAAGAGAGATCAAGCAAGATGAGGACACACAGGTGTTGGAGTCTCACGGATGTTCAGGAGAGCAGTTTCCGTGCTTCTGGCAGCTCTGAAGCCAGACTGATGGTCATGAAGACAACCAACAGATTCAGTGTGGAGATTAAGCTGGGAGATGGCCAGTTTCTCCAGGAGCTTGCCCGGGAAGGGAGTGATAGAGTGTGGGCGATAGTTAGCCAGGCAGGAGGAGCCGTTGTATGGCAAAGAGACTTTGGCACTGAAGGCCATGATGTTGAAGTTTTCAATTGCACCCTCATGCTATTGACACCAAAGACTGTGCTAAACTCAAGTGTGCCGCCTTGTCCTGTTCTTAAAAGGTTGGGGAAGGGAAGCCAACGGCTTGAATTTCCTGACATATTATTTCTTGAACACTTTTCTTTGTTGCATACATTATTGTCCCACACCCTTTTGTATTTGCAAGTAAGGATTGGCAATAGTTTTATTAGTATAGGCCCTTTTATTTTGACAGAGACTCGACTAGGACTGTGTTATTAATATTTGATGGTCATGGCTTGCTCCCATCTACAGATTTAGGTTAGATAGGCATTCAACCAACCCATTGAAGTTCAATAAACACCCTTGTACCGAGATCACTTGTGTCTGTCTTCACTGTTTGATACCATGCCTTCCTTGCAGTACAGTGTAGAAATGTTTGACCACAGCGCATAAAGTGGCCCTTGATTTCAATGTGCCAAAATTAATGTTTTGTTCTAATGTCTTTGTCTTTCCTATCTCCATGGCATGCAGTTCAGGATGTTTGTTTTGCATGTATGAGGTAACAAGTGCCCAAAGTATGGGATGCCTTGTGAGTTTGCTGCCTTCCCTGCACTACTCTAAATTATTTATTACAAGGTTATGAACCCTCCCAATGGTATGTATTTTTCCAACCTCTCAAGCCTGAAAAGTAGATCCACGCAGGCTTGACATGTGGCCAACTTTGCACCAGAGCTGCAGATGAACTGTTACATCTCAGTTACCAGTTTAATGGTATCCAATACAGAGTGTAACTTGCTTTCTGACTTTGAGAACATTCAGACATGTAATTGTTCATTTTACTCTAGACGGTAAAATAGCTTTAGCTGGTAAGATATCTCAGTGGGTTGAGCGCTCGTTGCTGCAATGTGTGTATGTGATCTGCAGGCTGCAGGTTTGAATCCCACTAAGGCCAACTCAGCCTTTCATCCTTCTGAAGTTGATAAATGAGTACCAACACAGGTTGGATTATATTGTATGTATATTTGTGGCGCGGTGTGGAAGTGGTGAAAATGGCCTGCTGTCGTCCACCCTGGTGAGTCTGAGAGGATTTTTTCTGTGGCTGTTGGGAGAAGGATGAGTCTGTTACAGCCTCACAGCCACTCAGAAACAAAACCTCACTTCCAGCGCGGAGCGCGCGTGGTGTGGAAGTGGTCTGCTGTGGTCCACCCTGGTGATTCTGAGAGGATTTTTTCTGTGGCTGTTGAGAGAAGGAGGAGTCTGTTACAGCCTCACAGCCACACAGTGACTTAACCTCACTTCCAGCGTGGAGCGTGCGCAGTGTGGGAGTGGTGAAAATGGTCTGCTGTGGTCCACCCTGGTGATTCTGAGAGGATTTTTTCTGTGGCTGTTGAGAGAAGGAGGAGTCTGTTACAGCCTCGCAGCCACACAGTGACTTAACCTCACTTCCAACGTGGAGCGTGCGCAGTGCGGGAGTGGTGAAAGTGGTCTGCTGTGGTCCGCTGGGTGCTGGTGTTAGGGAGAATTTTCCTTCTATGGCTAATTTCCCTCACCTAGTGAGTCCCCCAGCAGCTTTGCTGTATTTCTGGAGTTTATTTTTTTCACTTGGTAAGAGTGTGAACCGTTCACCCACTCTTGCCATGTGTATTTCTACTGTTTGTGTAATCTTGGGCTCTGGAGCACACCCCTTCATGAGACCCACTTTTTGTGTGTGTTACACAGTACCTTCCGTGCAGTGACACAGGGTTGTCTTTTAGACGTCCCACTGACTCCATTTTTCTGGGGCTGAAACTATCCCCCAGAAGCATGTTAAGTTGCCACTAACTTTATGTAGTCACTTTAAAACTACAGAACCAGTACACCCCATCTTAAATGGAGTATTGGAAAGGGTTAACTCCTACCCCTTTTTGTCTGTGCCTCTCTGAGCTATGTTTTGCTTTTTTAACATTTAGACTTGGCTGGTGGCAGTGGTATCTACCCTAACTTTTCTACCGCGATTATATTATATAAACGTGGTATTGTTCCAGGCTATTGTGGTAGCCTCGAACTTAAACCCGCTTGCCCAAATACTTATTATTTCGGCTCCAGTTGGGTTTAGTCGCCATTTCTTTTTGTTAAAGTCCTTCTTGTGTTTACTTTGAGCGGAAAACCAGGTTTGCCTTCTTTGTAAACCGTCTTTTGGCGGGCTTCTGCAGAGAAGCCCTCCTCTTGGCGCCTGGGTGTCTAGGTGGGCTGAATGTGAGGGAGGGGGGTAGTCATCCCTTGAACAGGGTCTCCATGGAGACCCGAGTCGCACTTTGTCATGATTGGCTGAGGTGGTTGTCCGGGCCAGACAACCCCCCTGCTGGGGGATTGTCAGCCAGGCTGTGTGAATGGCGGATTTTCGCATAAAAGGCAGGACTCCTGGGCTGGAAGTCAGAGTCGCCACTGGAACTGCAAGGAACCAAAGAGAAGCAGAGAAGAAGATGGCTGCTGCAACCCCGAGTCCCGGTGAAGCCCTGCTGCAGTCCCAAGCTATCTACCCTTCAACGACCAGAGAAGATCCAGCCTGGAGTCTTCTTCCCTTGAGCCTGGTAGGGTCAACCAGCTCAATCTCCCACAGCCAGCGGATCTCCTTAGTAGTCGAAATCGCTGCACACTGCTGTAGTAGTCTGGATAGCCATCTGAAGAGCCTCTCCTGTTTTAAAGGAGTGCACCTTTTATTCACTGTTGCTGCTGCTGGCCTCATCCATGGGTAGTGCAGATCGGTCCAGACGTACTCCTTCTTGTGACCATGACTGAAGACCCGGGAACCGTGAGTCTGCAGGAAACTACCAGGAACTACTGCCGTGGCACCAGCTTCTGCAAGGAATAAGGTACTGTGTCTGACTTCGAGGAACTAGGGTGTTTCTCCTCACTAAAGGCTTGTCCTTTTCTTCCTTCCCTCTTATAACTTGAGCCTCCCCTTCTGACAATATCTAAGTACTCCTGGCAACCTTGAATCGTGAACTATCCGATTGTGTGATCTTCGACAACAGGAACCCTGTTCCACCTAACACTGGGCAGGCCTATTGACTTTTATCTTTGAGTTAGAAAGTGTTCTCTGATTCTGTCTGCCTTAACAAAAGTATTGCCTATGATTTTTTCCCCCTTCTCTCTTGTGGTAACTCAGGTGCTAAGTGTGTTTTTACCCCGGTAACAAGACTGTCAATAAGTGATCGCATATGTATTCTCGGTAACATCCTTTGATTCATAACACTGGTCTGTCAAAGCATAAGGTATTTACCCTGAGTTGTTCTGCACAAGGGAAATTGGTTATGTGTAGTGTATTTGAACTGTGGTTTTCATATTACAAACAGATGGTTTAAAAATAAATGTACTTTTACTTTTTAACCAAAAACCTTGAGTCAGTGTTTGCTTGAATCACAGTAATATGGTCCTTGGTGTAATCTCTACTACTGCTCATTTGCTCTTGAGATAAGTCTGGCTGCTCCGCTACTGCTACCACTTTAACAGTGTTGTACAGGCTTGTACCAAAGGTGAACTTGTATTACCACTTGTAGTCTTAACTCTCTGCGGTGGTCCCTAAGGGCACTGCACGGGATTCTGCCTAACAGCCGGTGAGGATGGTGCACTCAAATCTATTCAGAGCGGTAAGCAAGAATCACTAAAACTTCAACTAACATTGGTAACCCAGGCTAAAGTGTTAACCGTCCCATAATTTACTGTGGTCTGGACTAATTAAATTGGAAACAACATAAACGTAATCCCCACTTCGTTAAAGACATTGTCATACTGTTCTAACGTCAAGTATTAACCATTGATAAAAAATAAATAAAATAGCCGACAGCCACTTGGAGCCACTTACCAAATGAGGCAGTAAACTGAGGGAGAAGATTACAAACAGCTACAATACTTGCATAACACGTGTAGCGAACAGAGCGCTAGCAGGCTTTAAGAACTAATTTACCTCCACTAATCTTACCCACCTATCATCGCTCGGCAGTGAGACTGCGGGACAGAGATCCTTTGATCTCGGCCAGCAAAGCGGTCAGGAGGGGTGCATAGCTCGTTTGGAGGAGCCGGCAAGCTGAGACAAGATGAGACTAGGTCCTGCAGTGCTGTTCTGGTGTTCAGCGTTTGGGGCTGACCACGCCCACTGAAGCCATTCCAGAGCAGTCGGTCCTAGTGCCCGCAGAGGCAAGAAAATATGGTAATAAAGTTCAACTAAAATAAAATCGCCAACTACAAAAATATTATAAGAAGACAACACCACCCACCCAAAGGGATGACAAATCGAACACAGCAGAAATAATAGCGAAATATGAAATTACAGAGCAATTTTAGCCAAGATGACAGGAGAGCCCCGGAATGGGATGGAAATAGATCGGAAGAGGTTGTAGCCTTCAATAACCCAGAAGCAAATGATGAGCAAGTTGGGCAGCACACACACAATTGTGAAGACATTTAAAAGGTCAAAGCACAAGTGCATAGAGGAGCAGCATCCCTTACACCTTCAAAAAACGGGGAGATGAGGGAAGAAGAACATGCTGGAAGAGATCATTGGAAAAAAGGACTTGAATTTACTGTCACAACTACAAAAATACAAAGGAAAATAGAAGACCACTTTGGCAAAAATAGATCAAAAAGTGCAAATGATGAAGAAATGATATGGATGGAAAATAACTTTTTGAACCCCAATAAAAGATTGTGAAGAGATAGGGGGACACTAGACATGACAGTCCCCACAATACTGGGTCTAAATACAAGTGAATTATCTTTAGAAGAACAAATCATGCCTAGTTCAGATAAGGTTCCTGAGTCGACAATACTGGGAAATGAAGAAAATGTGGAAAATTGCCAAAGCTGTATGGAAACAAGTATTTCTCAACCGGAAAAAATCCAAGATCGGGAAAATGAAGTAAATGGAAATACACTCTCTGCATTAAACTATGTTCTGAGCTCCTTGGTGTCAGTATTTGAATTACTAAAGGGAGAGGTGTATTCACAAACAGGCACCCTCCTAGAAATGACAAAAGAGTTGGCGTATCTGGATGGGGCAATAGTGGGTTGCAATCATGTGCTAAATACAAATATTCTGCAAGGACTTCAAGAAGTGAGAGTGGAATGCACCAAATAGGGACTGGATTTATCTGCCATACAACAATCTATGACATCCCGGAAATCATATGAGGAGTTAGACCAGAAGCTGAAACATGATATGCTATTAAAACTCCAAAATCTGAATCAAGGAAAGTCAGATACAGATGAGAAAACAGACCAAGAACCCCAAAACTCCCTGATAGATGATGCCCCACTGTCAGAATCTGTACTGGAAGAGTTCAGGAGATTGGCAAATGTGGGTGACGTTCTTCAAGAAGAAGAGGAAATACCAACCTCCCAAATGGCAAATGCAATAATGGAGAGTGAGACTGACAAGAAGGGGGGGATGAAGATTCCGATCATCCAGCTTCTCGGGGAGGTAAAAGAGAAAGAAAAAGAGGAGCAAGGAGACAATGCAGATTGAAAGAAAACATAAAACAAAAAACACGGGAGAAAAAACAAAAAATCAAAAGAAAAAGCAACACAATAACTCAGAAACAAATAACCTCCTGAAGGAAATGTCAAATACATTGGCAACACAAACAGGGGAGAACAGGAAGTTATTGAACTAGATCCTGAGAAAAAAACCCTATGGGAACACAGAACTGATGGAGAAAGAAAAAAATGTTGCTGGAAAAAAGAAAATCTGTAAAGGCAAGCCAGTTGTCTTGTCAGAAGATATGAATCCACCAAGGAAGTCAACAGGCTGCCAAACAGCCGGTCTGGCACCATCTGTAGAACTAGTGAAAACCAAGGACAGCCTACCAATTGCACCACTATTCATAAGAATAGGCAGAAACATCAAGAAAAACTCAAAAAGCTGAGCAAAGTGGAGAAGTGAAGCCCACTCTGAAGACTGCATCAATATTTCTGAAAAAGGCTGAGGTAGAAAATAAATCGGCTACTGGAGAAGAAATAAAGATGGGGGAGGGAATGTTTAGGATGATTGTTGAAATTGGGAATGGAACAGGGAAATAAGTGAGGGGGCCTCCCACTACAGACTCTGTAAGAACGGTGTCGGTAGAGACCTCCAAAGAACAGTTGGATGGATAAGTAAAATGACCATCACCATTCGCCGTGCCAATCATTTGGCTATCCTCAAATGCAAATAAAAACCAGATAAAATCATTAAATAAAGGGACCATCTTATCACTTTTAAAAAAAAGTGCCAAGCTCATATCTCATTAATAGCAATGATAATGAGTTTGTGAAATTCGCAGACATAGAACATCCCTTGGTGGCAGAGGTCGGATGCGCATCAAGAGAGGTGGTCATGGTCATTGAAGGGGCAAAGGACGATCTGAATAATCTGAACCTACTCATTTCAAACACAAGGCCAGAGACTCTGACTCAGCAGGGGGGAGGAGGTTTGGGAAGTAACACACATCGGGGGAACAGAAAATCCCCCAGGTTGGACTCACAGGCGGTAGGGAGCCCAATGGTATCCCCCAAAGTGATAACAAATGAAAATGCTCTGTCTCTACTCCTGAGCATTCTCACAGAGGTTTTGCAAAAACTCGGGTTGATCTAAAAGCCTCTTTGAGAATGATGGTCTAAAAATCTTCTGTTGGAACACGCCGGGTCCGAATAACTTTACATCCAGGTCCATGAAAAACTATCTCTTTGCAGGGGGGAATATCATAATGTTGCAGAAAACATGGATGGTAAACCAAATGACAGTAGAGGGTTTTTCTATAGAGATACAAATGGCACATCAAAAAGCAGGAGGGCGGCCAAGCGGGGGGATGCTTATAGCTCTTAAATGTGCTAAATTTAGGGATATATGCCCAATTTATTGTAAAATGCAAGGACTGATATTATGTAAAGCAACATTGAGAAGAAAGAAACAGGATCTGGATGTGATAGTTTGTAATGTATACTGAAACCCACCGTGCTCTGGTTTGAATACTTTTTTGGATACTCTATCACAATCCTTGGGAAAGGTGAACATACATTTTGCAGGAGCAGAAATAATATTGGGGGAAGATCTGAACTCCCAATGCCTTCATTTATCAAAGGAGGAAACAAAGCAAACAGGGCGGAGAGTGACAGAGAATGGTCACACATAGGTGGATTTCTTAAGGATTTGGGACCTGAAAATGTCAAATGGCAATCTCCCCGGGGACATGCTAGCAAAACCAACAAGAGTTCATGGCACCTCGGTGTCAACACTTGGTTATCTATTTCCATCTAGTGGATTATTTGAACAGAAGGCAAGGCTGGATATCCAAGAGGGGGGTGGAACTGACCAGCTAAGGTTAGAGATCTCTTTCCCAGAAATACTACTGGAAGCCAAGATGAGAGACACACACAAATTGGAGTATAGGAAGGGAAGAGTGCAAACTCTTAAATATAAGGCAGGGGAAGTGAAACTAAACAAAAAATGATCAGCTCTGCCTGAGTCCACTCAATATGAGAACAGCTCTCCTACAGGTTTTATAAAATTAATCTTGTCAATCTTCCCGCCGAAAGTAAATGGAGACGGCACAAACATGCATATCATTGGGAGACAATTATAAAGAAAAAAGAACAAAATAAGAATATACGGCTGATAATAAAATCCAACAAGGGTGATAGTGAGGTCATAAAAGAGGAGGTTAGGCTATTGACAAAAAAAGTATAAAGAATGGTCTATGTCAAAGAAAATAGATAGACATCAAAAAGATGTCAAATATATGCTAGAACTATTAGCGAAAAAGAATTTGAATGCATTCTGGTTTGTTATCCACAAGCTGGAGGGGAAATCGGCACCACAGCAATGCAATCTAGTCAAAGAAGAAGACTGGATCAGCTACCTAAAATTAGCCTTTGGAAAACCTGTAAAAACTATCTGCGAGTGTGATACTCAAGCAAGTTGGCACTTGTCATTTGATGAAACCTATGTATAAGAATTGATTATGAAAGGTTCCTGCACAAAAGCAGCAGGACCAAATGGTCTTACTTATGAAGTAATGAGGAATAGACCGGATGTATGGGCAAAACTTCTTAGCTGGCTCTTTAGGGAGATCCTTGCTAGAAGGCAATTGCCACCCTCCTGGCGCTCTGGAACCATAATCCCTCTGTTCAAGGGGGGATAGGACGGTGGCAGCAAACTACCGTCCTATTGCCCACTTGGACATAGATAACAAGATATTCATGAAGATCATTGTTGGGAGAGTTGGATACCTAGGAGAGAGAAGTAAAGATACTATCAAGATGCCAAACAGGTTTTAGGAGAGGGCTCGCCACCACACTAAACGGTATAATGTTAAATCTGTCAAGTGAGAAAACACAAAAGAGTAGTGACAAACAACTGTATGGGGCATGGATGGACTTCTCTAAGGCCTTTGATCAAGTAGATAGGGGAAGGCTCTGGCAGAAAATGCGGGCATGTTGGGCATGTTGATGGAATTACATCAAGAGAATGACATCAGCATCCGGTTGGATGAGGAGGGTCATCTGTCAGAACCAGTGAGGGTGAACTGGGAGGGGGGAGGCAGGGCTGCTTGGGGCTCCATTTTTCTTCATTCTCTATACAGCTGACATGGGAGATTTTCTGGAGTCCTATACGTTGGCAGGTCCAGTTTTGAATGGGGTAAAAATCCACTGGCTTGACTACACAGACGATGTTGTAGTCTTAGATAGAACAGCAATGGGATTACAACGTCTACTAAATGGACTCCATCAATATGCAAGTGAAAATGGGCTCTCACCCAATCCTGTCAAATCAAAAATATTAGTCTTCAAGCAGAAAAATAAACATATCACATCTCATCAATGGTCAATGAGGAGAAAAAATAACAAGAGTAGAAGAACTTGTTTATCCCGGATTCAAAATAAATGCTAACCCAGCAGTCTACAAAATGGAGCTTAAGATCTCTATGAAACTAAAACCCCTGGCACGATGAAAAAGATACTAGGTAGGTACGGAAAATTCTCCATCATACCAGTAATAAAATTCTACCTAGCAAAAGTGGTACCCGTCTTACTTTATGGGTTGGAGGCCAAACCTCAGCTATGGAATACACAATGGCAAAAATGGGAAGGCCTCCTGTGGAAATGGGCATTGGGGCTCCCATTGTGTTTATCAATCAATGGACAACCTTATGTTTGAACTGGGCCTTAGGTCCCTTGAGTCACAGGCAGGGTGGAAATTGATAAAACTCCAACAAACAATAATCACTGCACAAGAAGACTCGTTATACTCAGTTGTACATGCTCACATGGAATCGGGTAAATCAAACCTACTTGTTAATTTAACTTCTCTTGCGACAAAATTGCTATCAAATGCAGACATAGAAAGTAAATTACTAATAGAAGACCTGACGAAAGCCAAAAGGAAATGGGAGGAAATGGATTAGATCCAGACAATTAAGAAAATAAGATCAGGCTCCAACCCAAATCCCTTTCAGGTAGTAGATCAGAAATTAGGCTTCCTGAGTAAATATTTGGTAAATTTCCCTGACTGGAAAATCAGGACCACATTTTTAAGGTTAAGATTGAATGTCACCAAAACAGGAGAAACCTTGACAAAAAGAGGAATGGGTGATCGGGCATTAAAGTTGTGCCAGACCTGTGAAAATCCAGAACTGCACTCTATTAAACATGTATTGCTAGCCTGCGATGGCACACTGGAGGCCAGACAGATCTACTTCAACAAATTCACATACCCTGAACTATATGATACACAAGAATCTTTGCCGGAAAGGTTGACTGGTGGGCAAGCACAAGAAATGACAACAGCAGTGATACAAATGCTAGAGGGCTGTAAAATCAATCTCTAGATGTGATATAGGAGCACATATATAGAACTACTCATCTCAGCTCTAGATAGGGTGAGTTGCTATCAAGAAATGGTGGAGAGTTTACCTTGTTAACACTGTGGTTGTCAGGTTCTACCTATAAGATAAAGAGGGTGAGAGGGTTTGTATCTTTGCTATGATTTTTATTTCTCCTGTTTTTGGTTTGGAAAGGATGTTTTATTTAAAGATTGATTTTATGTGATTGATTTTATGGAGGATTTTATTAGGTTTCAAGTGATATAAGTTAGTTTTGTACAAAATTTGGAATTAATGTGAATTATTTGTAAAAGGTTAATGGTAGCCATATACAATTAAAAAAAAAAAAAAAATATATATATATATATATATATATATATATATATTTGTTCTGTATAAAGTGCTTAAGCGTAAGTGCTACATAACAACACATCACTATCATTCAGCCATGGACGTCTGCTTGCATTCACAGTAATTTGGTAGTATGGGCTTATACACACCTATATTAACGATACATATGGTGATCCATTCTTGTATGAAATGTATATGACATTACAGTAATATTGTAACCATATTTTTCGTAGTGTGCTCAGGAACAATGCTGTGTGATGCCACTTCCTGTCATGTCAAGGGGTGAAAGGTCGTGTTCCATTGCTTCCCATGAAGTCACTTCAGGGTGGAGTCAAATGACATCACTTCCTGTGATGTCATCAGAAGTCAAGGGTCGTGTAATATCACTTCTGCTAGTCCTGGCATTTTGGTGAAATGACGTCCCTGAAAACGATACTTCTCATTTGCGTCATCATTCCTTAGAAAGGATGCTGTATGAATTTGAAAAGATTTAAATCGCTAAAATCAGAGAGATTTGATGACCCCAAACAGACCGTCACCAAAGCTTCTTGGACTTATGTGATTCGGAATCCCTAACGAATTTACACAAATGTTTTTGATGTGGAAAATCTATTTTTGGGCACTAAATTAAAGACGCTCTACGGAATCAATATCATTTTCGTGTTCTCATACCCAACAAAATCGTATTTTTTTAATCCAAGTTTAATCTTAGTTCACACACCTCTCTCGTTTCTCACAAATTCATTGTGAACTCCATAAAAGTCTTATTTTCCCTTTCTCAGGGAAAGTGTATATCTCTGTAGAGTAAGAGGATGAGAAAAACTAGTGTCATATTCCATGGCCAATCTTTTGTTTGTAATACTTTCAGGCCATTTAACTAAACTCGAAGCTTTAGTTTACCAAAAAATTTACATTTAAATTAGGTGAGGGATGCAACCAGTCCTCAGTCTAAACATGTTTTCTTTATGATTGTCCCAGTTCGATTCCTGTTTACGGACCCTTTTCAGTATGGCGTCCCTTTGATTTGTACACATCGAGTTACTCGCTTTTATAATAATGATTGTAAACATTCTGGACTATTGTAACGCCCTATTTGCAGGAACCTCCAAACAGAATTTAAATAAACTTCAGACAATCCACAACAATGCCCTACGTGCTGCGCTCAACATCCAGAAAAGGGACCAAATATCAGCCCTGAGGAAAAAAGTGCACTGGCTCCCAATTTGTGAAAAGATAATCTTTAAAATCCTTTCAATCACACACACATGTCTATCTAACAAAGCGGCCAAATAGCTGTCGGAAAGGTTTGTGATCCAAATCCAACAGACCAGTCAGAACCCCCCATGCTATCCATCTTACCTTGCCAAGAGTAAAAAGAGCTATAGGAGGAGGCTCCAGGTTCCCGACTGTGGCAACAATCAACTGGAACGCCCTCCGACCTGCACTAAGAGCAGAAGCTGCTTATTAGCCATTCCACAAAGTCCTAAAAACATGGCTATTTGCCTAAGACGCAGCCTATTGAGCAGATCAGGGACCGAGATTGGATCTTAAACCGGCTAAGTACCCTCTCCAGAAGGGAGGACAGTGAACCTTGGACCTTGTAATACTCTGCTGTAAGTTTGTTTGCTCTGATGCTTGTATGTAGCTGGTTCTGCAACCGCACTCTGATGCCCCTATGCTTTACAAATGAAAACATACATTAAATAAATACATTCTTATTGGTGCTAAGGCATCATGAAAGGAATCCCACATCACTTCAGAGCATTTCTTATTTGCTATAACTTGCAAGAAACACTTGGCCTCATTGCAACCTTGGCAGTATTTTGGTTGTAACTCCGTCAGAATACAGCCAAACAGATTTAGCATTACCACCACTAGGGCCACGGATTTACCTCAGGTTTACAGGTGGTGCTAGGTGGTGTAAGTCCCCATTTTTGGAGTCCATTGGACTCTGTAAGGAACACATGGTAGAAATAGTAAAACAGACACAAGTGACCACAGTTCAAGGGTGTTTATTGAACTTTCAAAAGGGTGTGATAAACGCCTATCTAAACCTAAATCTACAAAATGAGAAAAAATAATAACCACCATAAGTGGTACAATGGAGATTTAAATAAACCTAAACAAGTTAAAAGAGCCAAAGAAAGAAAATGGCACCAGAACACCACCCAGGAAATTAAAGAGAACTGGAAATGCTCAAATCTCAGCTACAGGAAAGGAGCTAAAGAAGCTAAGAAAATCTATTATAATAAAGAAATAGAGGAAGCCTTGAACACTTCCAGCAAAATTTTCGAGATTCTCAAAGGGATGGAAAAACCCAAGACACGTTCACCTCCCTTTACACCCACCAGGGAAGACTGTGATAAGGTTTAAGAAGCTTTCGCTGCCAAGATCTTGAAAGCTAGAAATAACATTATCTCAGCTAGAACAGGTGAAGATATACTAATTCTCCCAGGAGACAGTTCTAAAAGGGAAGAAAGAGAGAGTTTTAGTTTCTCCTCTATCTCAGAGGAAAACTTGTGCCAGGTTATGGCCAAAATGAAGCCAACTTCATGTGCAGAGAATATTCTTCCCACAAAAATCATTCTTGACCATAAAGAACTCTCTTCTCTCCAGTCCTGACCAGGATGGTTATGCATCTTTTAGTGAGGGTGTTGTGCCAAAGGAGATCAAGGACGTAACAATAACACCATTATTTTAAAAGCGGGGCTGGATCCCAAAGATCCCAGTAATTTACACCCCATCACTAACCCAAATTTCATTCTGAAAATCCTTGACAAAATTGCCACAAATCTACTGCAGAAACATGTGGAAGCTCTAAAGCTACTGCATGTACAACAATCCGATATTAGGGCCTATCATAGCACCGAATCCACCATCTTACTGCATGTACAACAATCCGATATTAGGGCCTATCATAGCACCGAATCCACCATCTTGGATCTTCAGACCCACATGCTGGATCTGGTAGACAAAGGTACAATGCGGATTCTCATGCTGCTAGACCTTAGCGTTGCTTTTGGCCAGGTGGATCATCAGCTTCTTCAAGCAGCGCTGGACAAAATAGCAGGATGTTCTCCAAAAGCCTTGGCATGGCTTGCATCTTTACTGAAAGACTGAAGCGAAAGAGTACATTGGGGTGACAAATTCTCTGAGGCTGCGCCCATTATTTTTGGAGTCCCTCAGGGAGCAAGTCTGTCCCCATTATTGTTCAATCCCTATATGAGAAGCCTCTGCAAGCTCTTAGAGTATATTGGAGTATTCTTTACGAATTACGCCGATGATACACAGCTCATCTTCAAACTCACAGGCGACCATGCCATGCAATCAAATAAGTATTTGGGTGACTTATTTTTGTTTTTATTTTATTTCTTACCAACAGCACTCCCTCGCCAAATGCACATATTTAGATGTTGTGGGACAAGACGTTCCCAGATGTATGTTTAAAGCTTGCGAGACGTACTGAGAAACCCTCCTGAAGAAAGTTCAACATTACTGTGATAGAACTGAAACATGTCGAGGCATTATACCAGTATGCTGTTGATACTAGTTTCTGTATAGAGATCATTTAGATCATAGCTCACTTCTAAATCCAACTTGAAAAGATAAGGGTGAACTAAACTGTCACAATGATTGCATCAGAGATGTTTTAGAGTTATTGAATATCTATTATTTGTCACTATGTTAGGGAGAATTCTCTGTTTAGGCTGAATTTCCTAACCTAGTGAGTCCCCCAGCAGCTTTGCTGGATTTTTTAAGGGTTTACTCTTTTCTCCTGCCAAGAGTGAGACTCTTTTACCCTCACTCTTGGGCATGATTTGAGTGTGGTTCTTTGACTCTAGATGTGTTTAATGGGCTAAGGGGTCTTTTACTCCATAGGGATTCATGTGTTTTTGGGATGTGTGTTACACAGCACCCTCAGTGCAGTAACACAGGGGTGTCATAGTGACCCCCCAATATAGACTCCATACCCTGGGACTGACTACTGTCCATTGACTTTACTAGTCTCAAATTCTGAACAGAACCAGTACAAACCATCATAGTGTGGACGTACTGGCCGGGGAAAGTCGATTGCCCCGGGGTCTGTTAGTCGAGGGAGCACGTCTCCATCCCCCCTGATCGAGTTTTGGCTGGTGGCAGTGGATACTACTTTTTATATTCGACCGCGAATAAATCTCTATGGGATTTCCCATTGTTCGAGGCATCCAACTTGCATTATTTAATTCCTATAGCCTCGAACATACCGCCGGTTGGTATTTTTTGCCAGAACTCGGTTCTAAAATGGCGTCTGTGTTCGCTTCTGTGACTCCAACCCAAGTTGAGCCCTTTGTTCCACTTTTTGGTGAGCTTCTCCACAGAAGCCCTCCAAAGTGGTGCCACTCTGTCTGGGGTACTTAGGAGGGGTGGAGGGGGATTTAGGCACCCTGGACTGAGTTTCCTAGGCAACTCAAGTCGCACTCCGTCCTGACTGGCCCAAGAGGTGAGCCGGCTGGCTCACCACTTAGCATGTTTGAGTGACAGCTAGGCTGAGTGAATGGGGATTTTCTGCATAAAAGCAGGGCTTTGGGGACTGGAACTTTAGAAGTCGCCACAGGACCTAAGAATCCGATGAGGGAGAAGCTGAGCTGACCTGCTACGACGACACCACCGGTGGAGCCCTGCTGAACCGTCTCACCACTTTCCCAACGACAGAGGAGATCTCCAGCCCAGAGAGTCTTCTTCCTTCGACTGGTGGGGATAACCAGTCTGCTTCCTTTTTCGCTTCCTGGAGCATCTTGTGGCCGCCTTGCCTGTGCCAAGCACCCCAGCAACCGGGATACCACATTTCACACCTACCGCGAATCAAAGGGTAGTACCTTTAACCAGAAAACTCTGCGGCTGGTTTCTTCCCTGGCAGTGCAACGACCTTCATCTTTCCTCCACCTCGAGATCTTCTCTTCTTCTGGACGACGCTGCAACTTGCACCCGCTGCCAGGAACAACTGCCCCCGCTGGAGGATCCTTTCCACCTAAGGTACCGTGTTCCGCCTGGCTTCCCTTGCAACCGACTGAACGGGGTAGATTTAGCCCCCAGATTTCGAACCTGGGTTAGCCTGGGACACCCTGGCTAAACTTTTCTGAGCCTCCCTAAACCCTTTCTGAATTCCCTGCAAGACTTTCAAAGCCTATTGTAATTGTGTGATCTTGGACGCATTTGTGCTCTTCTCTCTCTAAGAGTGGGCCCGGCCGATGGAATTTGGCTCGCCAGTAACTTTTGTCTTTTCTGCCTTGCTAAAGTGTTCCAAAGTATTAGAGTGGTGTATCTTCCTACATTCTGCCTTTTTCCCTCCCTTTTTTGTTAACTTATTGGAGTGCAATCTATAGTTAAGGGCTCACCTCTGTCTGGAAATAAGTGTGTTAACTAAGACTTGTCTGATAAGGAATAAGGGATGTATATATAATAATAGTAACTGTGTTTAGAGTGATTTACAATAATAGTGCTGGAGTTTTTCAATAAGTGTGTTTTTAAATAAATAATTATATACCTTGATACCAAAGCTCTGGTCAAGTGTTTGCTTGTGCTATTGTATCTGAGTGCCTATTGTGTATACTTTGCATACTGCCTAACTCTTCTTGAGGGAAGTGTGACTGCTCAGCCACAGCTACCAGGTAAATCTGGGTGATACAGACTGCTACCAAGTGGGTTTACTGCCAACACCTGTAGTCCTAAATCTTTTGCAGTGTTCCCAAAGGGAACGGCACAGGTTTCTGCCTAACACACTAGCACTTTGTTTTTACATATATGTGCAAACTTTGTTATCGTATTTTATGATTGATAAATAAAATCTATATGTTTTGTAAGTCCCTTTCGACTGACAGTAGTGCTGTTGTTTAGAAATTTCGATCTTCTTGCTTTGTATATGGTCCCTTAACTCCCCAATTGAGAGGTAGATGAACCACTCTTTACAGAGTATGTTTGCCTTGGGGTTTCCCGCTCCTTTATATTTGTGGAGTCACAGGTATTCAGTTTATAAACTGCGTGTGCACTGTGAACAATTTAGAGTACAATCCTGAGCTTGAACATGTGCAGAAGAGTGGTTTGCTGGGCTTGTCTTTGTGATGTAGGAATGCATTAGATCTCAGTTTCACCGCAGCCATTCTTCTATAGTTCTCCTTTTTTACAGATATGGAGAACTGCCTAAAGTGCCCGGAAGACCAGTGGTCCAATGAAAAGAGAAATAGCTGTATTTCACGGACCTCAGATTTCCTTTCCTTTGAGGATCCTCTGGGTATGACCTTATCCTTTATTGCAAGTTCTCTGTCATTACTGACAGGTGCACTGCTGGGAATCTTTACTAAATACAACAACACTCCTCTTGTTAAAGCCAATAACCGGGATCTCAGCTACACCCTCCTCCTCTCCCTCATGCTGTCCTTCCTCTGCTCCTTTCTCTTTATTGGTCGCCCTACAAAGATAACGTGTCTCCTTCAGCAACCTGACTTTGGGATCATTTTTACTATCGCTGTTTCTTCAGTTCTAGCTAAAACCATCACTGTTATCATTGCCTTCAATGCCACTAAACCGGGCAGCAAGCTCAGAAAGTGGGTGCATCCCCGAGTATCGAGCTGCCTGGTGCTTCTCTGCTCCCTGGTGTTGTGTTGATCTGTGCTGTGTGGCTCCTTCACTCTGCCCCCTTCCCAGACATTGACACCAAATCAGAGACTGGGAAGATGATCTTACGGTGCAATGAAGGCTCTCACTTTGCATTCTACGAAGTGGTCGGTAACATGGGATTGTTGGCTCTTCTGAGCTTTGTTGTTGCCTCCATTGCAAGAAAGTTACCCGACAGTTTCAATGAACCCCAGCTTATCACCTTCAGCATGCTGGTGTTCTGCAGTGTCTGGATCTCCTTCATCCCAGCGTACCTGAGCACCAAGGGAAAGTACATGGTGGCCCGTGGAGATCTTTGCCATCCTGACCTCCAGTGCTGGACTCCTGGGTTGTATCTTCATCCCCAAATGCTACATCATCCTCCTGAGGCCGGTGCAGAACATGAAGGAATATCTAATGGGCAAGCATTCAACCACCAGAGACATATGAACTCACCATGTTGTGATTTCATTAATACATGATCATATAACATGTTCAGAACAAGCTGTGATTCTTCTAGTGTACTGTCTTTAACTAATCATTTTTAAACAGCACCCTCTGTGTTGTAGTAGGCAGTAAGTAGTAGCTTCTAGGCAGTCATTTTTCATCATTTAAAGAAAACTATAATGTAACCATTTAGGAAAGAGCTTTTTTCTTTTGTTGGAATTCCTCAACTATGAAAAAAAGTATCAGTGTGAGTCTCAATGTTCTTCTATATGGTTTGAAATCCTATGCGATTAATATAAACTAAACACATACCTCTAAAACCATAAAACACACCTAAGTGTCACCATAGGCTCCGCAATTACATATCTAAAATGTGAAATACCCAATGAGCTATGAAGGTGACCTACTAGGATTATTGAAACTCCATTGTAATGAACCTGAACATGAGCATTGAACCATCTCATGGAACTATGTCCCTTAACATTGGGCCCTGAATCTTAAATGCTTCTCTGTAACCATGTGGATTGATCCACCTCGTCATGTGACCAAAACAAATCACTGAAATAGACCTCATGTACATTTTCAAAGGAAATCAAGGGGACATATAGATTGCCGAGTGGGTTGATCTGGAGACTGTGAAGCGATGCTACTTCCTGTTTGAGGGCAGTGGCTACCAAATTGGCCATTTGACCTATATAGATATATGAAATTGAGGCCTTTCACAGTTAGAAAGGAATGTGAGGCACCAGCCTCCCCCTTTATGTGGCCTCTCTCTCTCCACATAGATGGTGCCCAGTAGGAAAGCCTTCCACTTTAATTGATATGTACATCTCTAACAGTACATGTTAGTTAGGATCCATTATAGATTCTAACATGTTGCAATCCAGGCCTTGCTGAATGCTGATTAGGCTAGACCCATGTCCCTTTCCTCTTTCTTTATTTTCATTTCCAGAAATCTCGCCATCTGAGCTGAGGTCCAAGTCACAGAAGGTGTTTCTTGTATCAGCTCCTAGTTGGTCCTGTTGGATACAGAATGAGCCTCTGTCCTCCGCCCCATCATCTCCTCTCGAGCAAGTTAATTCTGTTTCTCCCGATGCCAACTCCCCATCAAATCAACATCCTTATCTCTCCTGCAAATATAAACTTGCCAACCACAGATACACTTTCAAACTCTACGACCTTTGGCGCAGTCCTGTATCACACTGCACCTACTAACACTCATATGCATACTAATCAACATCTGTCTAGCTTTGGGATACAGAGGCAACATGTGCAATTCCATCATACAATATAAACAGTCTCCCCACCCACGTGACTACCCCTTCCAAGGACAACCAAAATCCTCAAATGAACATCCTGTTATTTTAAGGCTTTCTCCATAAGCCAGGTTGAGCTAACCATGTTCTCCTCTCCAGGTCTCTGGAAGCTCTTATAACCGACCAGTACCTTGGCAAACACCAGTATACTAAATGTGTGTAACACCAGGCTATTAGGCCCACAATCATGGTAAGCAAGGGATGTGCAACCTTTAGCTCTCCAGATGTTTTGAACTGCAACTCGCATCAGCCCAGACCAGCATAGTCAATGGAGAGGGACCATGGGAGTTGTATTGGAAAATAGCTGTTGAGCCACAGATTGCCCAATGCTGTGCTAAGCCCATACCATCAATTAGGGATGCTTCCATGTCATTGCATACCCATGACAAAACCTCTTTCTGAATTTGGAAGTAAAATAATTTGCTGTCTTTCTTTGGCAGTTGTGCAGTCCTCAGAATCTACTGTACCTACTACTGAATTCCAACCCTGGCATACTTTCTGGACAGTGAATGCACTTCCCCTAGGTGTTGTTAAATGAACTTCTCATGGAATTTCTGGTTATTAACCCTGTTTAGTCCTCAACTTACTTTTGGATTATCCTTTGACTTTGGCGGACTTCCTGGATATTGACTCCCTGTTTGCTCTCTGAATCTGGCTTGGGATCTACCCTTTGGATCAGACAAACTGGTTGTGTATGATTGCTACCATGAATTTATTTGGATTCAAGTAAGATCCACCCTCCTGACAGGCGGAGAAGTCATCCTCCTGGATGGTGGGATGGATGCCATGAGAAACCTGCTGGCTTCTGTCTTGTGTGATAGGGTCTTGCACACTGAAATGGAAAACAACCGCTGACACATATGTCACTGCTTCCTCCAGAAAGACTCTCACTGACATCCTCTTCTTCGTTCCTTCCCCCAACCTATAGACTCTTCATATATTTGCTCTGCTCTCTTCCTACTGTTCCATACACATCAATGGCGGCACCCACTGAAAGGTTCCACGACCTCCAGGGTCATCAGAAATTGTACCGTCTTGGTACAAGGGCTTCAACGTAACCTCCATCTTTTTGATAGGCTCCTCAATTGCCTTAACAACTTTCCACCTTCCTATTCACTGGGACCGTTTCCAACTGCACCTACACCACCCTTGACACCCGTGATGTCAGGCACATCTTGGCCTCCTTGCCTCTACCTGGCCGCACTGCCACTCTTACTAGGGCTCCTTTTTTTCTAGCCTGGCTCGCTTGCCTACATACTCAGCACCAACATCCTTGTGGCAGCCTCTCTCCCACGCTAGTTTCCCGGCCACCCACAGCATGCGCATCAGGGGCTCCCTTGCCCTCTGAGGCCCCTCCTGCATTTGCGCCCTTACTATCTATTACTGTCCTGGCTCCCTTGCCTGTACTCGCTTTTGCCTCTCTACCTTATCTTGCCTCTATCGCACTGGCACCCGCACCGCTTACGGGTGGGACCCCTGCACCCCCCGTAAATCCTTCAAAAATGGCAATCTGCTCCACGTTGCCACACCTAACTCTCACTCTGCAGGCAAGCACTCCTCTGATATCTGCCACCTCCTTGAACACCTGGACCTTGATGTTCTTGCTCTCACTGAGAGCTGGTTTAAGGACCGCTCTGTCAGGAGTTTTGACACACTTCTTCCTAAAGGTTAAAAGATCCTCTCTGAACCCAGGCTTATCAGGCCAGGAGGGGGCATTGCCCTAATCTTTCCAGAGTGGATCCCTGTTTCCACCATTCCCATTCAGGCCTATTTCTCCTTCGAATGCCTTGTCTGCACGGTCTTTCTCTCTCCTATTTCCACTCTTACTCTGGCCACCTTCTATGAGCCGCCGGGCAAGTCCACCCTCTTCCTCTCGGAAAGGGCTGACCTTGCATCTTCTCTCCTTTCCTCCTCCTCCCAACTCCTCCTGCTGGGGGATTTCAACAACGATCTTGACTCTCCTGACTCCTCAGGAGCTTTCTGTAACCTATGCGTCCCGCATTCTCTCTGCATTCTACCCTCTGGTCCGACACATACAGCTGACCACACCTTGGATGCTCCCATCTCCACAGACATTCCACTCTCTCTCCCTCTTGCTGTTTTCTTCTCCTTTAACACTGGCACACCCTGCACTGCCTCCCACCTTCAAGGTCTTCCGACCCATGAAGAAAGTGCCAAAGGCTACCTTTTCCTCCACCTACTCCCCTCCTCCTACTCCTGCGGACGACTCTCTAACTTTTACCTTTCCATCTCCAATACTCTCAACATCCTTGCTCCTGTCATGAGGGTCCGAGTGAAGCCTCCCAAAAAGTGCAACTCTTGGTACGACTCTGATATGGCTGACCTTAAATGCAAGTGCAGGGCGGTGGAATGGAAATGGGGATGTTCAGGTGCACCCTCTGATGAACTGGCCTGCTGCCTTCTGCAAAGGCAATCCGGGTTAAGAAAAAGGTCCATAGTCAAATCCGCATCTCCACAGTATCTAACAACAGGGTCAAACTTTTCAAAGTCTGTAAGGAGTTGGCCAACCCTACTGCAGCCTCATCCTCTATTGCACCCACCTAGGCCCTTTGCGGGGCCCTGCCAGCACATTGCCAAAACTCAAGACATCCTGTCCTCTCTCTCCTCCGCACCCACTCATGCACCATCATCTCCTAGGCCCCCTTTGGCCACCCTCTCCACACCCCCTCTTCTCTCCTCCCTCTCCCCGTCACACCTGAGGAGGTTTCTAGACAAGTCGGTCTATGAAAGCCTCTTCCAAACAGGTGGAACCTTGACCCTCCAAAACCATCAAGGACAACATCAACTCTCTAGCTCCAGCCTTGGCAGACCTTTGCAACCTCTCCTTCACCACTGGCGTTTTTCCCACTTCTCTCAAGCATTCTCTTATGCACCCTCTGCTCAAAAAACCCTCTGCCACCCCTTCTTTTCCAGCAAACTATAGCCCGATCTCTATCCCTCCATTCCTGGGCAAGCCCTGGAGAAGTTGTCTATCTCTCATCTTCCCATACACAACAAATCTGTTGGTTGTCCCCATTACCATTAGTCTGGCTTTAGAGCATCCAGAGGCACAGAGACTGCTCTTCTGAACACCAGTGAAGACCTGCTCACAAACCTTGACTGTAATCCTCCCTCTGTCCTCATTCTCTTTCACCTCTCCTCTGATTTTGATACAGTAAACCACAACATCCTGATCTCCCATCTCCTTGATACCCTGGGCATCACAGATTAGGCCCTGGTGTGGCTTGCATCCTTCCTTCCCAGGTAGAACTTGGGTCCTTTCTCTACACTATCACCCTCTCTCCTTGTGGTGTCTCCCAAGTATCTAATCTATTTCCCTAGTTTTTCAATGTCTACATTGCCCTTAGGACCACATGATCTCTGCTTTCACCTCCAACTTTCAGTGTTATGCGGATGACACACAGCTCTCTTTTAGGCCGCCCTCTGCCTCTCCCTCCTCCTTGCTCATTCCAGACTGTCTGCCTGCAACTCAGTCCTGGTGTGCTGCTAATGATCTCTGCCTTAATGCCAGCAAGACGGAGATTGTCCTCTTTGGGACACCCGCTCCCATGTTCCCACTCCCACTCAGGCCAGCCTCACCCAGCCCTGCGGCCCCACTCACCGGTGAAGAAAAAAATCTGGGAGTCATCTTCGTCTCTACTGTCTCCTTCTCTTCTCACATCACAGACATGTCAAAAAAATCTCACTCCCAGTTGCACCGCCTCAGAGGTATTCTTCCTTTTCTCACCCTCTGCCAGAGGCTCACCATCTCCAGAGCCCTGGTCCTCACTGTGATGCTGGAAATTCATTGGAGGGGACAGGGCCTTCCTGTCCTTGTCCTGTACTCCCTTATCATGTGTGTTCTGTGTTGCTTTCTGCAGAGGAGTCCAGTTGGGACTCCTGGCAGTGCAACTCTTCCTCTTTTTGGTTGTGGTGAACAGAGACCCTTGGTATTCCCTTACGGTACCCATGGGTGGGTGGTACAACCGTATACCCTAGTGTATGTGTTTGGGGATCTGTGTGTGGCCCACAGAGCAGGGTATGGGCTGGTGGCAGCTCCATGCTGAATTTGACAAGTGTTTTGCGTATCCTCTATGTTTGGGATACCCAGTCACTGTAATAGGAATCAGTGGATTAGGTAAAATGGCCCCTGTGGTCTCTTGGTTTCTATTCCCTGTTACCTTGTTTTCCCAAAGTCCTGGGAAGCCCTGACGCTGTGCCTTCCCCTGACTGGCTGTTGGGTGGAAGAACCATCTGTGGTATTGTGGGGCAGGCCAGACTGGCTGGAGACTTCCAATGACTGTATGTTGTGGGTACACCCTTGGGGTGGGACCTAGGTGAATAGAGTGTGTGCAATATGCATTCTATGTTATGGGTGTCTGGTTTCTGTGTGTATGAGACAATGAATGAGACAGCCCTGCCTGAAACTGACATGACTGCAGTGTGGTCTGCTGAAAGGCTTGGTGCTTGATCCCAATCCACATTCCTTGTTGTTAGGGTCTGTGTGGCCGTGAATAGCCTGAATGCCTGTGAGCCTGATTGGCTGCCTGCCTGCATTAATGCCCTTCTTTGTGATCTTCTTTATTTGTTTTGGTTTTCAAAAAATCTTTACACAAAGTTTAAAAAGAACAACTTTAAGTACAATACAATTGTTCTATTTACCGACAGGTTGGAAAAAGTTTCATTTGTTATGCTTAATGGTAGAACTCTAATAACATAGACATGATTAGCATTATTTCTGTGGACATCAGAAACACTAAGGGAAATAGACATAGATTTGAATTAGAAGTACATGTTTTGTTTTGACTCAGATTCATCTCACAATCTGTCTGCTAGGCCTTTAGGTCTCCCTAGCTGAGGATTGACCATAATATCACTCATAACTCTGGTCTAAACACTATACATTATCATAGTTTCCAATGATAAATTCCCAAAAATATTTGCTTGGGAGCCAATAGACATTGTTACTTAGGTGTAATACAAGGGCCAATTGTCATTACACCACATACGTCTGATAGAAAATCTAATCATAGCGAACTTAATTGACACAGAATTCCCATGTGACATAGCCCACCAAATTATGTCTGGAAAACCTTGCTCAGGATTAGATACACATTTCCCAAAACGCAATCGTTTCAATCCAATCACCTCACAGTCCAAAAGAAGATGTTGGAGAGTCTTGTTTACTTCCATAGTATAACAGAAGCAACAAGGTACATGCCCCCCCCATTGGCAGCCCTGAGTTCCATTATTTCTCCTGCTAGTAATACGTTGAAGCAGAAACTCATATATGCATTTAGCCACTTTGGGTCACAAAACCGTGACAAATAAGATTCAGGAGTGCCCATAGACGTCCAATTGGAGACCATATAATGATATTTTGTATCTTTCGTTTTACTCTCATAGGGTTGTCCAAATGATCCTCATACGAAACCCTGATATTCCCCAGGGCCATGAGGCACTCTGCTTTCAATGCGGATAGCCATAGAAACGCCAGATTTCCAGTTTTCAGTTTAGCCCCCATATCAGAATATAAGCTGTTCTTCTTGGTTCAAATAAAATTTCTATAGAGATTTATTCTTTTCCATTCACCCAAACTCCCTAGAGATTGTAGGCCAAGTCCGTATTTCAGGGCCGCCAATGGTATGCATTTCGGTAAACAATGCAGGAGAGATCTCCAAATGTTTGCCTCTAGCCTCTGCAGAACCAATCTCAAACGAAATTGATACAGTTCTAAACCATAAAAAAGCTTTGGTATAACTTTCAACTTATAAAAATGAATGCTGGAAAACCTAGATATCGTAATGATCTAATTTTTACCAGTTTATTCTTCTTCCAAATCCAGGCAAAAGAAGATTGTTTTTATCCGAATACTAAGACACATAATCACAGAATTCTTCTCATTAATTATTAGGTAATTGGTAGTAACATAGGTAGAGAAAGCTTTGATTTGGCGCTGAAGTCCTATTTGCATAGAATCAATTAGTAAAAAATCATTAGCATGTTCACACCAATGAATTTTTTGTCCCTCAAGTTTGGAAGAGATCAAAGTAGCAGCATCTAGGTATTTACCAGCATCAGACATGTACACATTTAAAAGTGTGGGAGCAAAAATGCAACCTTGGTGTAAGAAATTGCTAGTTGTTATTGGAAAGGATAATTGAACATCCATATTTAGTCTAATCTGCACTACAGATCTATCATGGAAATGTACCAATATAGAAAGAATTCCTTGCGGTAGCCCCATAGACAAAAGTTTCGACCATAATAGGGCATGATCAACAAGATCAAATGTGCGTTATAGAACAGCATCCTTATTACATGCTTTTTCCTGTAGTAGATTAAACAGTAACACACCAGCATCAGTCCCCATAGCCTTTCGGAATCCAAATGGCCTCTTTGATAGAATAGAATTGGACTCTGACCTGTCAACTAGATGGTTGAGGATGAGCCCCACAAAGCTCTTTGAATCCGCGTCCATCAAAGTGATGGGGCGGTAATTTTCAGGAAGAGTCCTATCTCCTTTATTATAGGTAGGATTGATATAGGAAACATGCCAAGTTTCAGGGATAATCACATTCTTCTTAATTTCCGAGAACAGCATTGCAAATGATTTGGCCCACAACTCAGTATTTGCCTTCTGGACAACATTAGCTAAACCATTTCGGCCGCAAGTTCTAGATGACCTAGAAAATGTTATTTGGCTTTCAACATCTTGTATTGTAAAATTGCAGTCCCATGTGTGTGTCCTAAATGCAACAATTGTTTCTGACATTTGATGTTTTTCTGCATAAAGAGATCCGAGAAAGGCCCACCCACGCACCCTCCGAGATACAATTAGATTGAGTTGACACCTGACAAAATTCTCTTGAGTTTATCAGGCATCCAAAATTGCCGGTGGAGGTAAATAGTTGACATCTAAATTCTAGGGGATTTTTGTGAAAATCTGATACAAAAACTGCAGTCAGCTTTGTGACATTCGTGGCATGCTAGCTAATTCTCTTACTGGAAAAATGTACTTCCAGTAATAAGTCAAGTCGCCTGCCTTTGTGATTGTAGGTATCCACTGTGATCACAGCCTCAAGGATCAAATGGTCACTCATGTTCGTGTCTACAATATTAAATTAATTACATGCATCAAACAGTCATTGATAAAGAACTATATGGTCAATAGTGGAGACCCTGGAGTCATCTGTTCAGGTATGTGAATGCAGATCCTGTTTCAGGATGACATTCGTCTGTAAAAGGACCCAATTTGTAAAAATGGGCCATTTATACCTCTGGAGATTTTTCCTTGATGCTCCCACAGGGACCCCTACAATTCTCTGTTTATTATGTATATTCAACATTGTAGCAATGCCCATATTATTATGTTGACCAGGCCTATTGGGCATCTCTGCGTTAAAATCATCACCTATTACCATGTATCCCGTAGTATTTCATTGTCAATTGTGTGATGGAATCGTTTAATCTGCTTGTGGTGCTAATTAGATCCAAGACTGGATTCCAATGTATATTTATTACGAGGATATAGGTAGAAAGACTGGCAATTTTCAGCTCCAAAACTACTGCCAGAACCCACGTGATAATACCATGAGATTCCAGAATCCGGATTCCCTCCCAATTTCTATTTGCTGCTATCACGACTTGATTGAGGGCTCACCTGTTTCGGCTTTGTAAGCTTCTTTCTTGATGAGACTGGCTGCCCGCGTTTCTTGCAGGTGCGGGTTTTGTGGAGGTAAGGACGGGCTTCTTCGGACGCCACACTGTCAATGTCCAGAAAGTCCTGGAATTTCTGGGTGGATGTAAGCGGTCCGAGGAAGACCGCAAGAGCAGTCTGAAATGGAGGACCACGGAGGTAGTGAGTCACAGCCTTAGTCGATGTTCGATATGCTCAGAGAGTCCTGGGTGGAGGTAAGCAGTCCGAGGGCAACCGCAAGAGCAGTCCCGAATGGAGGACCACGGAAGTAGTAAGTAGCAGCCGCAGTCGATTTCTTATATGCTGCGAGAGTCCTGGGTGGATGTAAGCGGTCCGAGGGCAACCGCAAGAGCAGTCCCGAATGGAGGACTGCGGAAGTAGTGGGTAGCAGCCGCAGTCGATGTCCGATATGCTCCGGGAGTCCTGGGTGGAGGTAAGCGGTCCGAGGGCAACCGCAATAGTAGTCCTGGAAGGAGGGCCGTGAAGATAGACAGACTCGACCACGGAGAGCAAGGAAGGCACAATCCTAGGAGCGAGCGAAAGGAACAACACTCGAGTAAGGAATTGTGAGCGCATTGACACATGCCGATCCGCAGGGGCGTGGCACATATATAGGCTGTCTAGTAACTACACCGTTGATCAAGGAGCGGCGCCCGCCATGTTGGGAGGGTGTTGGGCGCGTTCTGGTACGCTGTTGAATGGACCAAGAGGTCCAAAGGGGGCGTAAGCGAGTATTCATGACAGTATGCCGCCTCCGAAGCCTTGTTCCCCCTGGTTTGCCAGGATGTAACCGATGGAACCGTCGAAGCAATCTAGAGGCATTGAGGTTGGAGACTGGTTCCCAGGTTCGTTCACTGGGTGGGTAATCTTTCCATTCTACTAAGTATTGCAAACGTCGTCTTCTGTATCTGGAATCGCAGATTAGGGATACTTCATACTTAATATGACCTTGGACTAGTCGAGGAGGAGGACAGGGGGCATTGTTGGTAGAGCTGTGGTAAGGTTTTAACAGGGAAGTATGGAAGACAGGATGGATCCTATTCCACGTTGGAGGCATTGACCATAATATCACTCATAACTCTGGTCTAAACACTATACATTATCATAGTTTTCAATGATAAATTCCCAAAAATATTTGCTTGGGAGCCAATAGACAGTGTTACTTAGGTGGAATACAAGGGCCAATTGTCATTACACCACATACGTCTGATAGAAAATCTAATCATAGCGAACTTAATTGACACAGAATTCCCATGTGACATAGCCCACCAAATTATGTCTGGAAAACCTTGCTCAGGATTAGATACACATTTCCCAAAACTCAATCGTTTCAATCCAATCACCTCACAGTCCAAAAGAAGATGTTGGAGAGTCTTGTTTACTTCCATAGTATAACAGAAGCGACAAGGTACATGCCCCCCCATTGGCAGCCCTGAGTTCCATTATTTCTCCTGTTAGTAATACGTTGAAACGGAACCTCATATATGCATTTTGCCACTTTGGGTCACAAAACCGTGACAAATAAGATTCAGGAGTGCCCATAGACGTTTAATTGGAGACCATATAATGATATTTTGTATCTTTCGTTTTACTCTCATAGGGTTGTCCAAATGATCCTCATACGAAACCCTGATATTCCCCAGGGCCATGAGGCACTCTGCTTTCAATGCGGATAGCCACAGAAACGCCAGATTTCCAGTTTTCAGTTTAGTCCCCATATCAGAATATAAGCTGTTCTTCTTGGTTGAAATAAAATTTCTATAGAGATTTATTCTTTTCCATTCACCCAAACTCCCTAGAGATTGTAGGCCAAGTCCGTATTTCAGGGCCGCCAATGGTATGCATTTCGGTAAACAATGCAGGAGAGATCTCCAAATGTTTGCCTCTAGCCTCTGCAGAACCAATCGCAAACGAAATTGACATAGTTCTAAACCATAAAAAAGCTTTGGTATAACTTTCAACTTATAAAAACGAATGCTGGAAAACCTAGATATCGTAATGATCTAATTTTTACCAGTTTATGCTTCTTCCAAATCCAGGCAAAAGAAGATTGTTTTTATCCGAATACTAAGTCATATAATCACAGATTTCTTCTCATTAATTATTAGGTAATTGGTAGTAACATAGGTAGCGAAACTTCGATTTGGCGCTGAAGTCCTATTGGCATAGAATCAATTAGAGCGGCGTCCGCCATGTTGGGAGGGTGTTGGGCACGTTCTGGTATGCTGTTGAATGGAGCAAGAGTTCCAAAGGGGGCGTAAGCGAGGATTCATGACAGTATGCCGCCTCCGAAGCCTCGTTCCCCCTGGTTTGCCAGGATGTAACCGATGGAACCGTCGAAGCAATCTAGAGGCGTTGAGGTTGGAGACTGGTTCCCAGGTTCGTTCACTGGGTGGGTAATCTTTCCATTCTACTAAGTATTGCAAACGTCGTCTTCTGTATATGGAATCGCATATTTTGGATACTTCATACTTAATCTGACCTTGGACGAGTAGAGGAGGAGGACAGGGGGCATTGTTGGTAGAACTGTGGTAAGGTTTTAGCAGGGAAGTATGGAAGACAGGATGGATCCTATTCCACTTTGGAGGCAAACGGAGTTGATAGGCCACTGGATTGATTTTCTTGAATACAACGAAAGGGCCATAGTAACGGGGTGCCAGCTTGTTGGGTCTTAAGTGTCTGGGCAAATATCGGGAGGATAACCAAACCTTGTCCCCAACATCATAGTCTGGAGCAGGGTGTCTCTTAGTATCTGCAAACCTTCTAATATCTTCCATAGCCAAGGATAAATGGTTCAGGGCCTCTTGATGAACTGATACCCGCTGAGCAGTCCAGGAATCAACAGAAGGAACAGGAATAGGAGGGGGAAGCACCGAAGGAAGCACAGATGGATGAAACCCTAGGTTGCAAAAGAAGGGACTGGTCTTTATCGAGGAGTGCTCAGAGTTGTTATAGGGGAATTCTGCGACTGGAATGAGAACAGACCAATCATCCTGAACCTTGGTGGAAAAGCAGCGTAGATATTGTTCAAGGGTCTGGTTTACCCGCTCTGTGATACCATTGGTTTGGGGATGGTATCCGGATGAAAACGCCCGCTGAATTCCCAACACTTTACAGAGGTTTTTCCAAAACTTGGAGATGTACTGCGGTCCACGATCAGAGATGATTTTAGATGGCAGCTCATGAAGTCGGAATATGTGTTTTACAAAGAGTTCGGCCATTTCGGGGGCAGAAGGCAATTTTGCTAACAGTGTGAAGTGAGCCATGTGGGAAAAGAGATCGATGGTTACCATTATGTCTGTATGACACCTGGAAGGGGGAAGATCAACAATGAAATCTGTTGCTATGACTTCCCAGGGTCGGGAAGGAGGAGCAGGTTGGAGGAGCAGTCCTGCAGGTCTCTTTTTATCTGTCTTGTTCTGACTGCAGACGGCACATGTCCGTACATACAACTGAACATCTTTCAGCATCTTGGGCCACCAGAAATTTCTTTGAATGGAAAGAAGAGTACCACTGACTCCACGATGTCCAGAGTAATAGGTGTCATGGCATAGGTGTAATATATGTTCCTGTAACGACTGGGTAGGTATGACTAGTTGGGAACCCTGAAAAAGGAACCCATCCTTGTATCTGAGACCCCAGGGTTTGAGTCCTAGGAATTCCTTCCTAAGGTCTGAGGTTGTAGTTTCGTTCTTTAGGGCTTCCAAGATGTCAGATGCCTGAGTAATGAACACAGTGCTGGGGAACAATTTAGGTAGGTCGGGCCTTTCCTGAGAAGGGTAGTCAGGATGTCTGGATAAGGAATCTGCGATGATATTTGAGTTCCCTGGAATGTGAGTAATCTGGAATTGGTATTGAGCAAAGAAGAAGGCCCATCGTGCTTGTCTGCTGTTTCTGCACTCCATGGATTGAAGGAATTGTAAATTCCTATGATCTGTTCGCACTTGTATGGGATGAGCCGCACACAGGAGGAGATGACGCCAGTCTTTAAAGGCTTGACGAATGGCAAGCAGTTCCTTCTCTAGCACTGAATAGTGAGTTTCGCATGGGAGCAAGGTCTGGGATATGTAAGCCACAGGATGTTCGAACCCATCTTGAGCATGTTGTTTCAGAGCTTCGCCTATCGCATCTTCAGAGGTGTCAGTCTCTACCAGAAAGGGTTTTGTAACATCAGGTTGTATCAAAATGGGTTCTTGAGTGAACATCTCCTTAAGTTTTACAAAGGCGGCTTCTTGAGAAGGAGTCCATAGAAATGGCGTATTCTTCTTGAGCAGTTTCACGATTGGTTGAACGATGGCTGAAAAGGAAGGTATGAACTTCCTGTAAAATTTTGCAAGGCCCAGTAAAGGATTTAATTTGTTTTACAGAGCAGGGAACTGGCCAGGATGTGATAGCTTCAATTTTGGCAGAGTCCATAGCCACCCCTTGGGCATTCAGAACAAATCCTAAGTAGCATACTGTAGAAACATGGAAGGTGCATTTCTCTGGTTTGGCCAGTAGGTGATGTTTTCTGAGTCATTGTAACATCGCAGTGACATGATCTTGATGCTGTGTTGAGTTCCTGGACTACACCAAAATGTCATCCAGATACACAATAGCAGAGAGGAACAAAATATCCGAAAAAACCCGATCCATAAATCGCTGAAACACAGCCGGGTCATTGACCAAATACTCAAAATGTCCAAATGGAGTTCGAAAGGCGGTCTTCCATTCGTCGCCTTCCTTTATTCGGACTAGATTGTAGGCTCCTCTCAAATCCAGCTTGGTAAAAATCACAGCGCCTCTGAGTGCTTCCAGGATATCAGATATTAGTGGTAAGGGGTATCTGACCTTTCGGGTACTTTGGTTTAGGCCCCTGTAGTCTAGACAGGGCTGTAGCTCCTTGGTGTCTTTCTTGGGTACAAAAAACAAGGATGCCCCCGCAGGAAACTTGGAAGGACTGATGGTGCCGTTAGTGAGGTTGGTATCCAGATATTCTCTTAAGGACTTCTTTTCGGGTTCTGACAGAATAAACATCCTGCCAAAGGGAATTATAGCATTTTCTTTAGGATCAATAGTGCAATATTCTGGTCTATGTGGAGGCAGGGTTTGAACAATGGCAGAGGAAAAGGCGTCAGAGAACTGCTGGTAAATCTCAGGTACATGATTGATATTAGAGATGGTAAGAGAAGAGTCAGTTCTCTTGTCCACGTTGGATAGGTCTGGGTTGGTGGTAGACGTCAAACAGTGCGTTAGACAATATTCAGAGCCCAAAAACAGAGAGCCGGCAACCCAGTTGATGTATGGATTATGTTTCTTTAACCAGGGCATGCCCAGGACCACTGGATAGTGGGCAGCTCTGATTATGTCGAACTGTAAGCTTTCTTGATGGCTGTGGATTGAAATCATGATATTCCTGGTTTGTTGGGTGATAGGACCCGAAGACAGAGGGGAGCCATCAATCCCTTCGACTGTCGAATCATATTCTTTTGTTCTCTGTCTGTACCGTGTCTGGATGCCCACTGATCGTCCATAAATATGCCCATAGAACCACAATCAACCAAAGCCAGAACTGTCTGAGGTGCTCCAAATAAAGGGAGAATAGTGACCTCAAGGACTACCAAGTTGCATCTTGATGAAAGATCCAGGATCGGAGGGATGGAGCTGTCCTTGTTCTCCCGACACTGGGCTCCATTCAGGATCAGGAGCTGGCGTATCCCGAACGCCTTGGTGGTGCTATGGGACAGATCCTAACCAGATGTTTGTCTGAAGCACAGTACATGCACAACCCACTGTCAAATCTGCGGCTTCTCTCCTGATTTGAAATGGGACCTTTCATCGCTCCCAGTTGCATGGGTTCCGGTTCAGTAATAGGGTTTTCCTTTGATATTGGAGCCTACGGAAACTTCTTGGGAGGGGAACTTTTGGTCCTTTTTCTTTCTGCCTTTCTTTCTTGGATTCTGAAATCAATTTGCAGGGACAAATCCATAAGGGCCTGGAAGGAGCTTGGACAAACTATTCTAGCTAGTTCATCCTTTACTTCATCATTAAGGCCACAACGAAACAGGGTAAAGCATGCCTCGTTAGACCATTCAGCTTCCTTGGCAAGTTGTTTAAATCTGGTGACATAGGCTAACATATCCTGAGATCCTTGGTGAAACTCCAACAGCCTTTCTTGTGCAGTATACACCTGGTCAGGGCGATCAAACATCTCTTTAAAGGTCTGGATGAACCTGTCGTAATTGTCTAACAAGGGATCACCTCCTGAGACCAATGGTGTAGCCCAGGCCAGGGCATTGCCGGTGAGATGTGCGATGACAAACCCCACCTTCCCTCTAGGGGTGGAGAAGTAGTATGGCTTAAACGTGAAGTGCATCAGACAGGAATCCAGGAATGGGCGGAGCATCATAGGGGAACCATCGTACTTATCCACTACTCCACCTGTAGAAGCGCTGTCCTGATAGGCTGAATCTCAGGACAGGACCAGTTGCTTCAAGGCGGCTTTCTCTGCCTTAGGATTCTGTACCTCTGTGGAGAGTTCTTGCATTCCTCGTAAGAGATCCTGCATGGAAGGATCCATCTCTGCTGTCTTGTCAGACAAATGGCGTGTCAAACTGTCACGACTTAATTGAGGGCTCACCTGTTTCGGTATGGTAAGCTTCTTCCTTGATGGGTCTGGCTGCCTGTGTTTCTTGCAGGTGCGGGTTTCGTGGAGGTACGGACGTGCTTCTTCGGACGCCACACTGTCAATGTCCGGAAAGTCCCGGAATTCCTGAGTGGATGTAAGCGGTCCGAGGAAGACCGCAAGAGCAGTCCGAAATGGAGGACCGTGGAAGTAGTGAGTCGCAGCCGCAGTCAATGTCTGATATGCTCCGAGAGTCCTGGGTGGAGGTAAGCGGTCCGAGGACAACCGCAAGAGCAGTCCCGAATGGAGGACCACGGAAGTAGTAAGTAGCAGCCGCAGTCGATGTCCGATATGCTCCGGGATTCCTGGGTGGAGGTAAGCGGTCCGAGGGCAACCGCAAGAGCAGTCCCAAATGGAGGACCTCAGAAGTAGTGGGTAGCAGCCGCAGTCGATGTCCGATATGCTATGTGAGTCCTGGGTGGAGGTAAGTGGTCTGAGCAACCGCAATACTAGTCCTGGAAGGAGGGCAGTGAAGACAGACAGACTCGGCCACGGAGAGCAAGGAAGGCACAATCCTAGGAGCGAGCGAAAGGAACAACACTTGAGTAAGGAATTGTGAGTACATTGACACGCCCCGATCTACAGGCGCGGGACACTTATTTAGGCTGGCTAGTAACTACACCATTGATCAAGGAGCGGCGCCCGCCATGTTTTGAGGGTGTTTGGCGCATTCTGGTACACTGTTGAATGGACCAAGAGGTCCAAATAGGGCGGTAGCGAGGATTCATGACAAGTTGTGACTTACATTAGAACCCATCTATGTGGAACTCAGAGGTCATCCAGGATTCCTGGAAACAAACCACACTACCATTTTTTAACATAGAGCAGAGGGTGCTAGAAGAGGAAAGATGTGACATACCCTTAGAATTCCTAGAAACGAATACAAGATTATTTCTTAAGTTAGTATGGCTAAAGATCTTTCTTCAGGGATTGGAGCTGGGATATGATATGATATGATATGATATGGTATTTGTAACGCGCCTATACACAGGTGTTTCAAGGCGCGACGAGGCAGGGAGGGGAGGGACAAGGGGAGACAGACAACGATCCTACTAGGCCAGGTGTCATTCAGATCGCGCAAGTGCAGGGGTGGGGGAGGGGGAAAAGTGCAAGGGGAAGGGGAGGGTGGGAAGTGCAGTACAAGGTAAGTGGCGTAAAGTAATAAATAAATAAATAGGGCCAGCTGGTGGCAAGTGCGAGGTAAGTGCAGAGCAAGTGCTGGGGAAGGGGGGGCTGTAGGGATACAGAGACAGTCCCGCATTGCAAAGGGGTTCCAGGGCATCAGTGCAAGTGGAGAGTGGCTGGGCCCAGGACCGAGGCCGTTTAGAGTGGTCCAGTTGCAGGATCAGTGCAGTTTCAGTGAAGAATTAATTAGCTGTTCAGCAGGGGAGAGGGAGAGAGAAAGCAGAAGCAAAGAGGAAGGTTTTGAGGTGCTTCCAGAACCGGAGATGGTTCTCCTCAAGTTTCAGGGAGGCAGGAAGGCTGTTCCAGAGGGAGGCCCCTGCCGCGGAGAGAGATCTACCCCCAGCTCGATGCTTCGAGAAGCGGCTAACCCTGAGGGAATTGGAGGCGGATGAGCGAAGGGCTCGGGAAGGAAGATATTTGGGAAGAGAGAGTTGAAGGTATTTAGGACCCAGGCCCCAGAAGGCCTTGTGGACAATGCAGAGGGTTTTGAACTTTATCCTCGCAGCCACTGGGAGCCAGTGTAGAGATTTCCGTCCTGGAGAGATACTGTCCCTGGGCTTGAGGCCAAGGACAAGTCTCGCAGTTCTGTTCTGGATGAGTTGCAGAGGGCGGAGAGTGGAGGCAGGCAGGTTAAGATAGAGGCTGTTACAGTAGTCCAGCTTCGAGAGAACCAGGGCTCGGGAGACAGTGAGCTTCTGGGGGAAGGAGAGGAAGGGAAGAATACCTCTGAGGAGGTGCAGCTGGTAGTGTGACCTCTTGGCGACGTCAGAAATATGAGGAGAGAAGGAGAGTGTGGAGTCGAAGATGACCCCAAGGTTTTTTGCCTTGCCGGTAGGAGCAGGGAGGGGGCCAAGGGAGGCAGGCCAGAGAGCTGCAGGGAAGGAGGGAGTGGGAGTACCGATGAGTAGAATCTCAGTCTTACTGGCATTAAGGCAGAGGTCATTGGCGGCACACCATTCTTGGATAGCAGACAGACAGTCAGAGATGAGGGAAGGAGAGGGGGATGCTGAGGGTAGCCTGAAAATGAGCTGGGTATCGTCCGCATAGCACTGGAAATTAGGGCAGAGAGCGGCGATGCGGTGGGCAAGGAGTGCCAGATACTGGTTGAACAGCCAGGGAGAGAGATTAGATCCCTGGGGGACACCACAGGTGGAGAAAAAGATGTCGGAGAGGAAGGACCCCAGTTGGACCTGGGAGGGTCGATTTGAAAGGAAAGAGGTCAGCCACGCCAGAGCCTGACCAGTGATACCCAGGTTTTCCCGGAGACGGTTGAGCAGGATGGCATGGTTGACAGTGTCAAAGGCAGAGGAGAGATCGAGCAGAATGAGAACACACAGAGTGTTGGAATCGAGGTTCAAGAGCAGGTCTTCACGGATGTTCAGGAGAGCAGTTTCCGTGCTTCTGGCAGCTCTGAAGCCAGATTGATGGTCATGAAGACTACCAACAGATTCAGAATGGAGGTTAAGCTGGGAGATGGCCAGTTTCTCCAGGAGCTTGCCCAGGAAGGGAGTGATGGAGATAGGGCGATAGTTAGCCGGGCAGGAGGGGTCGGAGGAGGGTTTCTTGAGAAGAGGGTGCACAAGGGAGTGCTTGAGGGGGGAAAGGAAGACTCCAGAGGCGAAGGAGTGGTTGCAGAAGTCAGCCAGGGTAGGAGCCAGGGAGTCGATGTGGTCCTTGATAGTTTTGGAGGAACAGGGGTGAACCTGTTTAGACGAGACTTTCATTGATCGGACTTGTCTGGAAACCTCGTCAGCAGAGAAAGGTGAGAAGGCAGAGAAAGAGGGAGGAGGGGTGACCGCAGAAGGGCCAGAGGAAGGGCCGGGTAGGGAGGGAGGGAGGTGAAAGGAGGAGAGCGAGGACAGGATGTCCTGAGTTTTAGAGATGAAGTGAGAGGCCAGTGCAGTGCAGAGGGCCTGGAAGGGGACAGGAGAGGTAGAGACTGCAACAGGGTTGGCCAGCTCCTTGCAGATTTTAAAGAGTTCGGCGGAGTTGTTTGATGCCGCAGAGATGCGGGCTTGGATAAGGGCTCTCTTCTTGGTGAGAACGGAGAGCCGGTACTGCCTTTGGAGCAGGCGGCAGGCCAGTTTGTCAGAGGATGAACATGAAGCACGCCATTTCCTCTCTGCAACCCTGCACTTGCGTTTTAGGGTGGCGAGATCCGAGTCATACCAGGAGTTACATTTGGCTTTGGGCTTCAGGTGGATTCTCATGACGGGGGCAAGGATATCAAGAGTAACAGATATAGCAGAGTGGAGCATAGAGAGGGCTGTGTCAGGGTGGGAGTCAGCCGAAGGGGCAGGGGGGGGCGAGAAGGTAGCAGCGAAAGCCTCAACTGACACACGCTTCATGGGTCGGATGACCGAGAAGGTGGGTGTCAGTGAAGAGGGTGGCTTTGCCTGTGGGGAGGCAGGGTGAGGTGGGAGGATAGGAGAAAGTGATCACTCCAGGAGAGAGGAGTGGAGAGAGAGACGGAGAGGGGAAGGTCAGAAGAGATCAGAGCATCAAGACTGTGCCCAGCAGAGTGAGTAGGCCCAGATGGGAGAATAGAGAGTGAGAGAGAGTCGCAGAGGTCACGAAAGAGACCAGTGGGGGGACTGGAGGCATCAAGGTGGATGTTAAAGTCGCCAAGAAAGAGGAGTTGAGTGGTTGAGGACAGGAGTGCGGAGGAGAGGTCAGCCCACTCAGAGAGGAAGGAGGAAATTTGACCAGGTGGCCGATAGATAGTAGCCAGGGTAAGAGAATGGCTAGGAGAGAGAGAGAGTCGGCAGACAAGACATTCAAAAGAGGAGTAGGTCTGCATAGGAGTGACAGTGGCAGGAATCCACTCAGGGAAGATAAGGGCAACACCCCCCCTGCACGGTTGGGCCTGGGCATGGAGAGGATCTTGTAACCGTCAGGTAGGAGTGTGTCAAAGCAGGTGGCAGAGTTGGCTGTGAACCATGTCTCAGTGAGACCAAGGACGTCGAGGTCCAGTTCCTCAAGAAGGTGACAGATATTGGAGGAGTGCTTGATGGCAGAGCGAGTGTTTAGTGTGGCAATGTGGAGAAGGCTGCCATCCTTGAAGAACTTCCGGGGAGGGGTACAGATCAGAGGTACGCCCTACGGAGGTATTAAAGAAGGAGGTGAAGAAGGAGCACGAGAGGGGGCAGGGAGGGAGGGTAGAGGCAAGGTAGCCAAGGATAGAGGAGGGGGGACAGCAGGAGAGGAGAGGAAGTTGATGAGGTGTGGGAAGCGTCTATCGAAGAGGTGAAGGTTGGCCTGAGGGCCTTGGACCAAGACGGTCCCATTAGCGTAGACATTAATGATGGCCTTAGAGGAGCGGAAGGGGGCCAAGAGGACATCCCAACGGGTGCCACCATTAATGGGAGAGGAGGAGAAAGGAGAGAGCACAGAGACCATATGAAGGGTCCATAGGTCAGGCAAAGGCACGAAAAAGAGGATGTCAGTGAGAGTTTCCTTAGAGCAGGCATTAGTGTAGGTGTCAGCGATAGGGAGGCCTGGGTTGGAGACCAGGCTATAGAATCCTTTCATGAAAGAGCCAACCATCTCCAACTTTGTACGCCTCTCAACAGGGTTGGCTCCTCCCCCTTCCCGGTTAACTCAGCAAGGGACTAGTTCCTTCGCTTCAGCAGTTCGCAAGACAAGACCAGAACTAAAAATAGGAATATTGTAGCCCAAGCGATTAAACTACAAGACCTCAAAAAGGACTGCATTATATACAGAACGTGAATGAAAAACAATTCTGACGTGGTCATAGCAGTTAGGATGAATAAAAACCACTAGACTTGTATCTGCGGATTAAATAAATCTGAGAGAAGGTATCTCATTGAAAAGAGTCAAGACTCGTTCACTATTCAAAGATGACGGATCCCCATAATCAAACAGATAATATAGGAGAATGCTTGGGTTATCAGGGAAGGTCGGTTGACGCCAGTGAACATACCGGAGATCACTTTGAAATACAGATTTTGGCAATTTTCCGTCCGTTAGGACAGTTTTCTTTAAGTCCAACTAAGGGCTTAGCAAAACCATTCAACTGGGGCAGTACCAGACTCCACTCTTAGTATAAGGCTGTACCACCTGAGTTCAGGGTAGCTTAGCCAGATCAGCTGGGCTTATCTTCGGAGGGAGAGAGGGCAGTAGACACAGTACTACAAAACCATTATATTAAAAAAAGACCGTCACAAGGGGGCACGGATGGGGTGGGTTTGAAATTGTAATACAAATGATCCAAAGAAACACTGATACACTATGTATTGTAAAAATAAGAGATTTATTTAAATACAGGTAGGCCCAGATAAATCTAGGGGTAAGTACTAAAACATTATAAGAAATCACAGCACTATACTTGAAATCCACAGACCCAAGTATAGACCTTATTTGGAACACCTAACAGTAGTTCTAGGGAAGTCAAAACCTTGTTGTACATATTTAGTATAGGTCAAGCCTATTCTTTGGGAGTAAAAGACCAATGGTTACTTTCAGATTATATTCAGTAATACAAGGGCATTAGGCCCTTCCAGTTGTACAGTGACTCTTGTAACAAATCATATAAGCAGCTAACTGGTCAATATACTTTTGTTGAATAGTGAAACACTTATCCTAGGTGCAGTAAAAACCTATAACTACTTTTGTCTTAACACACAGTTACACCAGGTGAGTAAAACCTAAGGAGGTAATATACAATTACAGATGCTTTTGAAATCAGGGAACCCCAGGTTGAGGTAAGCAATAACTCTGGTAACTTATTTTGGATGGCCGACAGCTAACACAAGGTAAGTAAAACCCACATACTTTAACTTCACAATGAAGGGGACAGAAAAACCCAATGTCACACTTTACTGACTAGCTATTCTATGTAGGCAACAACTTAATGCAGACTTATTAAGGACAGGCTAGCAGCAAGTCAGGGGAAGCAAGACCCAGTTGGGGGACACTCATACAGTTATCCTAACAGAACTAACCTGGTGATACCAACAGTTCGAGGACACACATACAATTACCCTACAGGAATAATCTGGTGAAACCAACACATTACTTTTGTAAAGAGGCACCTCCTAATCACAGGAGAGTAAAATACCTAACCATCTACTTTCTATTAGACTGGCAAAACAGTGGCTAAGGAAGAAAAGATGTTAACCATACTTTTAAGAATAGTGCATCACACATTCAAGATCAGTAAGAGCATGAGCATGAGTGTTCTCAGTGGCAGAAGGGGGTTCACTAGGACTAGTGACCAACAGGCAGTGTTAGAATAAGTTCTTTAGTAGCAAAAGTCAGAGTTCTTTAGGAAAACTGGGCAAACAGGTGAGTACTTTACTTTTAAAGTTAGAAGAGGGTCCAGGGGCTTCACAGAAGACACCCCAGCAGGATTCTAGCAGTGGGACTGTGTGCACTGGATGAGGGACCTCCCACTCACAGAAAACACCCCAGGACTATACAGAAATACCAAAAGGCTTAAGGTAAGTATATACCCAAGCCAACACAGTACCTCAGCAATGAAGAAGAGATTGCAGCAGGAGAACTTCAGGCACTGCAGGCAAATACCCGGTGAATTGATTCCTTGTCCTAGAGACTGAACACAAGACCTCAGAAGGGACTTCGCAACAGGGATCAATGAGTAATGCTCTAGGCAAGATTTCCCTTGCAGCTGAAAGCAGTTCTGTGGATTTGGCGCCTTTTCAAGGAGCACAGAAGAAGACAGAATATCATGATTGAATCCTCATCATTACAAAGGTCCAGCACTCTTGTGAGGGGACCTTTCGGACATGATTTGTGTATCTGGAGATACACCAAGATGCTCACAAAGTTTTAGCGAGATTCAGAATTCGGATGACTGTGCCCCGCACAGTGGCTGGAGGTCCCGGGGTATTGGGGTACTGCAAGAACACAAGGTCGCAGCAACACATGGGATGGCTCAAAATGCAGGTCCTCTTGATACTAGTGGGTCTCACCAGGCTCTGGCTTCGTGTCTTTGTTTTGGGAGACCCCAGGTTGATTGGAAGGAAGGGCTGCAGCAGGCGCTGGTTACACAGCAGGCTCTCTGGTTGCTGTAAATGATCTCTGCCGCTTTTCCTTCATCATCCTCTTTGTTTTTCTGTTCCAGTGGTCGACATGACTTTAGCTTCCAGGTTTCCAGTATTTATCAGGAACTACAGCCCAACTGCTGCATTCTCTCCCCGCATTTTACAAGAAAGGGGCATCTGGTTGTCCAATTAGGACAGTCAGCCCCCCACTGGGATTTGACCCAGTTGAAGCAAGGTGTAAGACAAAGGAGGGGGAACTTTTGGACTCCTCCACCACTTCCTGTGCTTACAGACTGACTGGAGCCTGGGCGGGGTGTCCATGGGACTCCTGCCGGAGACAAAACTCACACAAACGAATTTACCACCCTGGATGTCAGGGGAACGAACAAGAAATGACAAGAAAGACTAAAATGGCAGAAAAAGAAGACAGAGGCCATTTTGGTGAAATGAGCCCCCTTAGATGTCTTTACTGCAGCTGTGATTACAGCCCGCGGTAAAGGTGCCCCAAATTAGTAAAAGGTATCACTGCCACCAGCCATTAAAGGTAAGCTTGTCACTGTAACAGAGTTGTTACAGTTTTAATGTGAAAGGGATACATTGTATCTCCCCAGCCCTCCACATAAGGTGGGGTGTGCTGGTTTAACAGAATAAAATGTAAAAGGGATCCAAAGATCCTCTCTACCCTTGGGAACTGTAGTTAACTCAGGGTTAGCACAAGATAGTTAAATGGGGAGCCACTAGGGCACCCCAGCAACAACAGGCACTTGTTGCCAATACGTTGTTAAATATGATAACTTAAAAAAGACTCTATGGAGAGTCTTAAAAATGACACCCATAAAAAGAGTTAAAGATTATGTGAGTGTGGAAACAGGTTGCCACTCAGGTATTAATGAAAAATATCCCACTAGAAAAGCAAAAAGTTCTGGGGTTGAACCAGGAAAGGAAGATTTACCAACTCTGTAGAAATCGAACCTAACCCTCGTCCCCCCCCCAGACTAAGGAACAGGAGAAGCTAATCCTCACCTGGCTGAGTCTCTTGATTTAAATCGGTTAAACTGTTTGCTGAGTCAACTAGCAAACCCTTGCTGTGATACTTTTTCTTATATTAGTTATCATTTGCAAACTATATGACCTACAACTAGTGTTGTCTCTTATCTAAGGTATAGGGGATCTGATTAAACAGTCCCTCAGAAGTTGTGACAACATCTGAACCTACAATATGCTTTTTAAAAGGGTTCTTATAAAGAAATCCCTTAGATCTAGAGGGGTCTGCATGATTCCTCACCACCTCTCTCACATGAGCAGGTTGGGTCTCAGGTATCCTAGTTGGAGGGGTTGTGGCAAAGTATTGCACATCCTTACACTTCCTCTTAGATCTGTTTTTACCTTAGTTAGGGTTTTCCTTTCTAACACTAAGATTTAGAAGGGGGTCTTCAGCAGAAGAGCCAACAATGTCAAGGGGTTTAGCCTTAGACATATCTTCTCTGGATTTCCACCAGCTTTGAGGTTTACCAGTCCTCAAAGGCCTAGTTAGGTTTCCAACTTGTCTATCCACCCCTTCCCCAGAAGCAGTGTGGGTCAAAGACTTTAGAATTGGAACTGAAATGGTAGAGCAAGGTGTGGGCTCCCATTTCCCTAATATTCTAGATTCTGATTAGCCTTTGTTAGAGGTTTCCCTTCTAACATTAGGACTTTCAGTAGGATTCTCTATAGAGGATCCCAAAGGTTTAGAGTGGTCTCTTGAAACAGAGACCCTAGCCTTGTCAGAGCACTGTATGGGAGCACAGGTCTTTAGGACCCCGCCTACATTTTCCACCTACGTGAGGCTCACCACTCGTTGGAAGCCCCCCATGCACCTGGGCCCGGGAGGCAGGCAATTGCGGATCGACACGTGAGGCTGCACGACCAGTAGCCTGGTATAATATAGACACCATTTTGTAAGAAGTCAGACACCATTTTAAGTGTGTTAAAACCCCGGCCCATGCAGAATAGCCTGCGTACAGAGCTGCAGCCTGGCCCCTACTTGACCGCATGCGGAAAGGCCTGTGCTTCCCCCAGCTTCCACCTCATGACAGATCCGCTGAAGGCCCGTTCCCACGAGCAACTAGATGCGAACAAGTAAGATAACAAACACTGTATGCCCTGACCCTGCACCTAACCCCGGGCATTTGTGATATACAGTGTCCACGACCCCTGCCCAGTTCCCCCAGATGGAGTGTCGACAATGCATGCAAAAACCTTAGAGTTTCATAGTCTCATTTATGCTGCTAAAATTGTGTTGGAAAGGGCTAAAATGTATAATACTATTAAGGCGAGATGATCCCCGCCCGCCTCAAGACACTGTGTGCTCCGATAGCTAATGTTGTAAATCCACCTAGTGCTAACTAACGTTTGCTGCTACTATAAAAAAAAGGATAACCAAGAAACAATATGGAAAATGTATATATAAGATAAGATAACCCATGAATGTGTTGTATGCAGGCCGTCTAGGGCACTGAGCTAGTTTGTATTGGAATTAAAACGCTAGATTAAACGCATTTGTTTCCTTGTTCTCAAGCCCATAACCTAACCTGATGCTACCTCATGTTTGTTAGGTGGTCAACGTTCTTATGGACTGCAAGTATATGTACTGTTTATGTCGATATTAAATCTCCATTGCTGTGAACTTAATAATGTAGGCATATGTAAACAGGTGAAGCGTGTAGTCCCTCTATTGCTCCCAGTTTTAACATTCGTCCCCTCCACTGGTATAGTGTGGAGTCCCAAGAACAGATAATCCCTCAGAGTTACAAGGCCATCTCCCCCTCCTCCCGTCAAGGCCAGCCGGGGCTCGCTGGTGTTTGAGCAGCATAGCCTCACCTCCCCACATTCCTGCTGGACCCACTTCAAGCATTCACCGCCCCCATGTCAGAAGCCGCCATGGCCTGGTTAAGTTATGAGCACCCTCGTCCTAAATCCCACCGCCTTTGAGGGGCCAGTTATGTATCCTTATTGATCCAATGGCATTCCAGCTCACCCCAAGTTAACGGACCATGAAGATAGTTATTCACCCCTGTACCAACATATCGTAAAACCATCCCTCATTACATCTAACGGAATAGAATAACAAAAGCAGCTTGCCCTGTGCCCCTGGTAGGGCACCTGGACTCATGAGACAAGGCCCCTCGGTAGGGGTGACTTCAACCTGATGTATTGGTGAAACTTCACGTTGCATACTGTTTTTCTCTGTCTCCCTCTGATCTTAGATTAATGTATTGTAGGATTTACAGGACATCTTGAAACTGTGTATTATAATGAATGTGTGTGTGGGTGGCCACAAGGGCAAAGCATTAGTGCAGCCACCAAGCATCAATGCAGACAGCGTCCCCCTTGGCAGCTCCACCCCGAAGGGCCCAGCTGACCTGTCCACCCCATGTTAGCACCACACAGACGTCCACCAATCGTGGAGCAGTACATGTATACAATGTATATAGCTTAGCCAACGCCACCCAATCCCTAAGACTATGTGCCCCCTATAGCTTACATCATGCGTGATGTATTTTTGTAATAAGTAGGACTGTCTTTGCTATTGTCAGACAGAGCGCTCTCGGAGTTTGCAGAGTCCTTTGCATGCCCTATATTGATTTATATAAAACCCTTTTAACTTCACCCGCACTTGGTCATGGTCTCATTCCCTCCTGGGGTGTGCCCTTGATTTCCTCTCATTAAGGGGGGGATACTGCCTTATTGGGGGATGCTTACTTTCAGTGGTGACCCCATAGACGTGAATCATCTTAATTATCCCCTTTTTGCATGAGATGACCCCGGCCGCAGTGGAGACGCACGGTGCGCCCGTTCGAGAGAGCTGCCCGCCTACGGCAACTGGTACGCTTAGACGTGCGCATGCAGTAGGGCGAGAGGCTACGGGTCCCGTTCCAAAAAGCCCTTAGTACCGCTCACTGGAGTCGGAGAGTCTCGGATCAAGACGGCCACGTGAGTATTAAGTGTGAGTGACAACAAAAGGAGGGGGAGGGAAACCACGGTGTACAAGGTCAGATGAGCTAAAGAAGAAATATTTTCTTAGAAGCAAATTAACGGGTACTTCAATACATTAATACTATCCTCTTTCTCTGCATATAGCCATTAGGATAATAAGGTAAAAAAAAAAGGGAAAAGACGGGAACCTAGCTCTGCAAGGGGGTAGAAGGTGGCGCCGCATAGTGCTATCTTGACTAGTACTGGGAATAAGTTGAATAGTGGAAAATAAAAATAAGGGTGCCTGAGAATAAGGAGACATGGTGTATACATTAGAAACTGCTTTTTTCTTATTCTTTATTCTGGGTGAATCGATACTAGAGAAAGTGCTATAACTTCTAAGAGTCAAGGGGAAAAATTGGGTGAGCGTCAGAAGGTCTTGTCGAAGACAAAAGCGCAGGGCAAAAAAATGGAGGGTCATTGTTATGTATTGTATGTTAAAAGTTTGTTGAATGTCTGTTCATTGTTGCATGTGCTATACTATTCATGTTTCAGAAAGTTGCATTGTAAAGTGTTGAATTAATGGTACTAGCGGTTACTGTGGTATGGTCATTGTAAGTGTGACCCGTTAAGATTTAAGACAGGAGTATTGTGAACAAGCATTTTAACGGTTAAGAATTGTTAGTGATAAGAAACACACGCACGCGAGTCACAGTGATAGCCACAAACAATACAGGAGGGTGAGCAACGAGAATATAACATGGGGCCAGAAACACCCCTGGCCCATATCTGTAAAAATGTACCTGGCTATGCAGAACGTATAACCAAGTACCATGACCAATGGGTCATGGTACTAAAAGGAGATTGATTGCCCGAGGTGTGCAACAAGGAGGGTCATTTGATAAAAGTGTCCTGGATATGGTAGCCACATGTATATTCATAAAATACAAGGGGAAACAGTTTCATAATAGAAGAGAGATACTAGATCTGTGGAGACTTTTTGAAGAAGTGCCCCACTCAAAAAGAAAGACACAGCGCTGGACCAGCCCGCCCTTACCACCACTCCCTTGGCAGCAAACGGAGGTGAAGGTGAGGATGGGGGGAAAGAAGGGTCAATAGAGGTAACACGGTTGTACCCACTCCTAAACAAACCTGTGCCTGCCGAGGGGTATAGTGATCCCACGTATGAGCCCACCACTACCCCCACAGCCACCCCACGACCAACTGCCCCACCACAATATGATTGCCCCAGGACTAGTGGACAAGTAAGTACCCCTACAGTGGATATAGCAAAACTAACAAAGGACTTAGATTCCAGACTTTCGATGGCCAGGGATGAGCTATCTAGAATACAAACCATATGTGAACAGAGTGGAACAAGTATATCAATAACAGAACGAGTGCCTAGGGCACAAACGCTCGATAGGTCCTCCGAGGAAGGGTGGAAAAAGGGAGAGATCCTATTCAGAAAACAGGAAGAACCAACTAGGACAGTAGAACTGGAAACACATGATCTTGGAGAAAACACAGGAGAGGAAGGGATGGCTACTGGGGGAATGGACGAACTGTGGTGTGATATAGAGGACGATGAGCAGGAAAATGGAAGACTGGGAGCAGCAGCAGGAGGAAGATTAGAAAGGTTGGACGAGACAACTCTGGGGAGGGCAATGGAAGAAGAATAGACAGGGAGGTTAAGGAACAGGATGGGAAGAATGGATACATTGGGAAATAAAAGGTTGAAGATGAGTATTGGAAAAGGAATCAAAAATAAATTACAGCTCCCATTGATACATAGAGGAGGTGGGAGACCGAACTACATACCATGGGCTCAGATGGACAAGGCAAACTTATTAAAATCACTGCCCCCACTCTCGGGAGGAGCAAGTAAGTGGATATATGCATTTGAGAAGCATACCGCAGGAGTGCCATTAGCAGTGGGTGATGTCAAAAGTTTGTTGGTATCAGCAGTGGGTGACCAACCAGACAGATTATGGGCAAAGGCTGGTTCCCCGGGGGTAACACTAGATTGTGACCATCATGATGGAGCCTCCTTTAATACAGTATGTCAAAGAATTTGGGATGCTTTAAGAGAGACTTTCACAGACACGCCAGATTTACAGTCAGTAATGCAATGTACCATGAATGATGGGGAAGATGTTATGGATTTCATTTTTAGGGTGCAGGAGATGTGGAGAACGGGGCAGGTACAGCCTTGGATCAATCAACGACTATTTTACTTCATAATAAAATGAGGACCCCCAAAAAAAGTTCAAAAAGCGCTCAACAAAATAGCAGGGATTGAAGCGAACGTCTGGCCAAAGCATAATAGTGCACCACTGCAAGAGGATTAAAGAAAGGGAGAAGGAGATGGCACAGAAAAGGCTGGCAGACGAGGCGAAATTAATACAAACGAAACTGGTGAAGGTCGCCGCAGCTGTAGCAGCACTCCCCGCAGATAAGGACGTGGAGGGGGAGAAGGGACTAGTAGCGATACAAGGGAGGATGGCAGCAAATTGGGCAGGCAATGGACAGATGCAGTGGAATGGACAAGAGGAGTACGGAGAATCGCTGTGGCAAGTGTGGGTTCCCCGTGGAGGAAGAGGTGGGTACAGAGGGCACAGAGGGGGTGGTGAAGGGTACGGCGGAAGAGGCGGATATGGGGAGCAAGGACCTAGGGGGGGACAGGGAACTGTTGGAACTGTGAGAGGTGGGGACACTTCTCACGTGAATGCAGGAGCAGGCCAAACCAAGCTTACCAAGATGATCAACCTTATGGACACCCTCACCCGGGAAGTCTGTATGGATTACCAATGGGAGGAGGACAAGGACAGCAAGAACAGAGGTGCCCAGAACAACATAGGGAGCAATCACATAATTGCCAACAGCACACACAATGTAGCAAACAATTACCATACACACAGGGTAATCCTTTCGCCACAACAGCAAATGGTTCACCTGCACCATATGGGGGAGTGGCAGTGGTGTCGGGTAATGTCTTCAGTCAAGTGGGGGACCATGAGACACCCAGCATAGGACAGCCCACATAGAGCACTTGTGTGTCCAGTACTATCGACGACCCTCAATGCAGCAGAGGAACCATTGATAGGGGCAGAGATAGGGAATAAACAATTAATTTTTATGGTGGATTCAGGAGCCGAGAAATCATGTTTGTGTGAAGGCCGGTTTCTGCTATCTAATCGTAAATTGGAGATGCAGGGGTTCTCTGGGGTGGTGGCCGAAGTTCCTTACACAGAAGACTTGGATTTCACAGTGGGGGGAAAAACAGTGAGGGCACCCCTATTGTACTACGAACAGTCCCCGATTAACTTACTAGGAAGGGACCTCCTCAGTAAACTTAACATGGCCATATCCTTCACAGAGAGACAAATGGTTTGCTCAACACCAGGGATTTGCCCTATGCGCGTAATGCTGGTGGTGCACGCGTGAGCAACAGCGGCAGAAGTACGCGGCATACCAGTAGACCCTGACATGTTCATTCAAGGATTGAAAACATTGGCTTGGGTGGTCCCAGAATTGAAAAACCTAGAATGGGGGGTGCCCGCAGAGTTCATTCTCCACCCCATAGTACGCCCAGAGATAGTGCCTGGGACAGTGATATCATTGGATTTACACGCACTTCAGGTCTCAGCCAAAAGAATAGCAGTCATTGCAGTGGACATACACGGCTGCGAGTGGCGCACAGTACTGTGCATCAATGCCGACATTGCAATCGAGATTTGTCAGACGAAGACCTCTTCACAGATTCAGATAGCGATGGGGAAATAATAATGGAAATAGCAATCTCCTGTGATATCATGATACAGGAAAGACAAGTGCCAGTGCAACTGATGGCTGTGGTGGGAGCACCACCGTCTTTCTTTAATGACGATATGCAATCAGTGCCAGATAATCTGTGGACCACCGGCCCCCACGATGTGGGACTATTGCATGGGGTTACATCAGTTAAAATAAAACTCAATCCAGGAGCCATACTACCCCGAGTGAGACAGTACCCCCTGTCCCGGGAAGCCGAAGAAGGGATAAAAGAAACAGTTAGTGCATTATTAGCACAAGGAATAATAGTGCCCTCAAACTCACCATGTAATACCTGTATCTACCCTATTAAAAAAGCGAAAGGAGGGGCATGGAGGATGACCCAAGATCTACGCCCCCTCAATGATGTCATACAGAAAGAGTTCCCTTTGGTCCCCAATCCTGCATCCATCCTGTGCAGCATACCAAAAGAGACGTCTCACTTCACAGTAGTGGATTTGAAGAACGCCTTCTTTTCAATACCACTTGCAGAAGAGTGTAGGTATCTAACAGCATTTACCTTGTGAGGACAAAGATACAAGCACTGTAGATTACCCCAGGGTTATTTTGAGAGCTCCAGCATATTTAACCAAATCCTACATTAAGCTCTCGGGAATATGACGGCAGACAGTGTTATTATCCAATGCGTGGATGATTTGCTGATCTGCGGCAAAATGAGGAGTGTAGAAAACACTCTATTACTCTCCTCACATTAATGGCCCAAAAAAGTTACAAAGTTGACAAAGAGAAACTGCAATACTGCCAATGAGAAGTGTTGTACCTGGGATAGCTAATTTCAAAAGACGGCAAGTAAATCATACCAGACAGAGTAGCCGCCATCAAAGCAGTAGGAAGACCAAAAACAGTGAAGGAAATGCAAACATTTCTTGGCATGTGTAACTACTGCCGAGCATGGATATTAGATTATGCAGCATACACAAGACCCTTATTACAAGGACTCAAACAAGCTCAAAGGGAGAACACAGAAATACAATGGTCCTCAGAACTAAATGATGCTTTTACCTCACTCAAAGAACTAATTTCGAGCGCACCAGTACTTGCGAACCCAGATTATGAGCGCAAGTTTTACCTGTTCTCCCACTGTAAGGGGTCACTCATGACAGCAGTACTGACACAAAAGACATCTCTGGGACACAAGCCCCTGGCATACTACAGTGGCACATTGGATGCACTAATGCAAGGACACTACGCGTGCGAGCAATCTCTCGCAGCCTCAGCGTTCGCCATTGAAAAGAGTGCAACGATAGTGATGGGATGTTCCATCACATTATTTGTAGAGCACTCCCTGTTCGCAATCCTAGAAAGATCAAAAAGCACACTCACAACGCAAAGAGCCACGGCATATGAAATCATTTTGTCCAGTGCCAACATACACATAGTGAGATGTAAGACAGTAAACCCTGCAAGATTTATCACAGAACCATGCACTGTGGAAGACATGCAGGCGCACGACTGTGCAACATACAAGGGGGAAAAAGGAGGAGCGATCATTGTGAGTAAGAACGCACTGAATGAAGGGGAGGTATTATTCATACACGGGTCAGCTTCAATAAATTCAGAAACAGGAGAAAAACACATTGGAATAGCTGTTGTGAGGCTAGAAGAAGGTGAGTACGTGCTAATACAGCAGCGGCTGCCCGCCCATTACTCAGCACAAGCAGCAGAACTGATAGCACTCATTGAAACTTTGCATGCAGCAAAATGGTGTGCAGTTACGATTTATGCAAACTTAGTTTATATGACTACTATAGTACATGGATGATTAGCAAGGTGGGGATTTCACAGGGCTGATGGGTCACCTGTAAAACATGCAGAGCTCCTAAAAGAACTTATCAAGGCATTAAAAGACCCCGTTCCAGGCCCATGCAAATAACACAGATGGTGTCTCTTTGGGAAACGCAGCAGCGGACGCTGCCACCATGGAGGCCTTGTATTTAGTAAAAGAAAGAACAGGTGGGTACTTGATGCACAAACATATAGAAGAGAATCTCCCAGATGGCTACAATGACTTGCGCGTGTCACAAATACTGGAGCTACAAGAGGGGGCAACAAAAGAGGAAAAAGAATTGTGGGAAAAAGGGGGATACAGCCAGTCAGCAACAGATCTCTTATGGTGGCAAAACAACACCGGGAAGGTGGTAATGGCAACTCAATTATTAGAAATAGATTTCCAACAACTACACTTTCTGTCACACAACGCAAAACAGCATATTGTCGCAGAAATACAGGAACACTGGTTCATCCCAGGGTTACAAGAGCAACTTCCAAATGGAATGTACAACGTGCCAAGTATATAATTCAGGCATGACCTTAAGAACACTGCGAGGAACAATACCAAAACCAACAGGCCCCTTCAGAAAGCTGCATATTGATTATGCAGACATGGGAGAAAGGTGCAATGGAGCGCGGTACATGATAGTGGTAGTTTGTCCATTTTCAAGGTGGGTTGAGGCGGGCCCTGTGCACACCGAGATGCCAAATGTGCCGCAAAATTCTTGGTGAGGGAGGTATTCCCACGCTGGGGAATTTGTGATATCATTCGCTCAGATAATGGCACACATTTTGTCAACGATCTTTTCAAGGAGGTTACGGCTTTGCTAGGAATCAAACACAAATTATGCTCGATTTATCACCCACAAAGTAACGGCATAGTGGAAAAAAATAAACAGCCTCCTGAAGGAAAGGCTATCAAAAGTGTGTTTCTCACTTAAAAAGAATTGGGTGCACTGTCTCCTGCTGGCCATATTTGAGCTGAGAAATCAGCCTAGCAACGACCACCACCTGTCACCACACGAAATAGTGACAGGAAGGCGCATGCACACAGCACACTCCCCACTCCACAGGCATTCAGATGCCCATAGAAGCGCTATTGTACTGGGTGAAGAGTTTAATGAATACTTGAAAAAACTTACTTGCATGATAGCAAGACAGCTTGCACCACCATTTACACGCGAGGAGGAAAATGAAGCAGTAACAAAACGCAACAGGTCAGCTAATGCCAGGGGAAATGGTGTATGTCAGGAGTTTCGTGCGTAGGGTGAATGCCCCAAGAGTGTATGGCCCATACAAGGTAGTGTACTGTATGCCCACAGCAGTGAAGGGGAAGGGCTTGAGATATTGGATACCTTTGACAGACATACAACAAGCTTATGATACTGTCACACAAGGACAGAACAGGGGGTGCAAAGCACAGAAGAAGTGTCACAATAGATGAAGACAAGAGATGTGGCTACATCATATGCACAAATAGCACATGCTCAAAAAAAAGAATAAACTGATTGTAAAATATAAAAACTGTACAGAATTTTGAAAGTGTGAAATAATGAAAGCTCTCTCTCTGTCTCTCTCTCTCTCTCTCTCTCTCTCTCTCTCTCTCTCTCTCTCTCGCTCTCTCAGTTGATAATATAAAATGACATATATAACTGTTTGAAGATGCTTAATAACACCTTTATGTTTTAATATATTGGAAAAACCATGGCAACGAACGGGCAGCCCGCAACGACCAATGTTAGGGCAGGTAGAAATGGAAATGAGAATTTTGATTTACGTAGATATTCGTATGAGTGTGGTCAGGTTGTGTGTGCAGTCATATTCTTTACGATGATGTTTGGCCTCAACGTTTATTGGGCTGTTGCATTCATCTCTATCGAGATGAATGAGAGGGGAGGGAATGGAACCAACATGGAAAATGGGATGAAAATGGTTAAAGAAGGAACCTATTTAATTTGGGATGGCTTCCAACTTATATTGGGTTATGACACTCCCCCTGACAATGCACAGCACCCAAATGACACCAGCAATAGGCTGGCCACACGGCCAACTCCCCAGTATAATGCCACTGAATATAGTGTCTATGGGTTAAATGATTGTAATCCTTCCGTTATATCATGGTTATATGACACCAACAGCCAACCCATCCGCAGAAGCTGAACACCCCATAGATCGGAAGAAAGTGAATTCAGAAATGGCTGAGGAATTCCTGACCCTATATGATGACTGGGAAAAGGAGGGGCGGGTAAAGAAAGTTCAGCACTGCGAGTAGCAAGAGATGCGAGAAAATACCTTAAAAGCAGCCAGAGGAGAAGGGAGGTGGGGAGGAAAAAATATGATGAGGATTCCGGCCTGGGGCTAGATAAAATAGAAGACGCGAGACATCCACATCAGTCAAATAAGTGGAATGCAGATGAGTTCCACTGCAAAGCAGACAACTAATGAGAATTGTTATGTATGTTCCTTGATTCCCCACGCCTCAGGCACACCTAAGGTCCTGCTGCCTAAAGAATTGCCCCTTGCAGATGCCCAGTGCCTCCTTCATCTCACCGTATGTAGAATTAAGAACACCTTTAAGGCACACACAGTATCTTTTGAAATGCTGCAAAACGAGAAAACCTGCTACTTGAGAGCCAAAGGAGTGATATGCTTGAAGGGACCCTTTTTTGTGATTAAAGGAACATTGTTCGCAGAAAACAAGTGGAAGGATGAAGTAATAATGTGCAAGGCAGAAGCACTATGAGGGCTGCCAAAAGAAAAGCAGCAATGAATCGAGAAAACCTGCACACCAGTGTGGACAGAACAAACACAAAGCTAACGTGGATGACAGCCATAGAAAAACCGTTCAAACTACAAAAGGAATCACATACGAACTATGCTTCCTCGGAGAAGGGAACAACAACATGGGCACAAATAAGAACTGTAACAGAACACTTGTAATCCCAGACATGAAGAAAGGAACAGCAGCCCTCATGGACACTTACTGGGTCTGCGTCAAAAAAGCATACTTGCACCTCCCACCATCTTGGAGGGGCACATGTTCTCTGGCGACGCTGCACTCTGCTCTAATGGTGATCCTGGAGAGTCACATCGAAGGAGGAGGAGGACTGCCAGCCGCCCACCACCCAGAAAAGCCACAACCAACAGAGGAACCACCACTGTATGCCCTGTCCGCAGACAATGAACATGGCGTGATATCAAGGAAGCAGAGATCATCCAACTACATATCCAAAGCATCCTCAGACCTGTTAGCACAAATTCCTGACAGGTACTGGCTGTTTAACTCCGCTGAAACATTCTTTGCCTCCCTCGTCCTGAGTATCCAGGTGTGAGCCAACACAAGATGGCTGCAGATCACACGCTGGGAATTGATCCAATTGGCCAACGACAATGCAGAACAGGTATGTCCTAGACCTGTTAACGGCGATGGATGAGGTGTTTGCCGAAAAAAGGGAGTGCATACTGCACATTCGTGCCTTCTGAAGACGCGGATAATGGAACACTATCACACGTCATCACAGCGGTGCATGATCAGGGGGAACGCATGAAGAAGGAAGGTGGTGCAGACCCAAGCTTGTGGTTCGACAACATTTTTTCCTGGGTACCATCCTGACTGGGACTGACTGTCAAGATACTGGTACCCATCATTGTATTTTTACTCCTGATTATTTGTGTGTGCCAGCTAGGTCTTCAATGCTGTGCAAACACAGTCCCTAATGGTGCAATGATGATGGTGACAATGGGCAACGCCAGAGGAGCGCCACAGATTACGCAGGAGGCACAAGTACAAACAGGTGAGGATCCTGAACCCAAATATAGAATGGTGCCATTGTATTATGACGGGGACCTTGTGGATCGGTTATATCACACAACAATAAAAGAACCACTGGAACGGGAATGGTATACCGAAGTATGGGTAGACCTGGAGGGAGATGGGGGATGCATATACATGACCTGCACACCAGATGAATATGCTAGGAGGGGGAGACTCTCCGAGGGGTGTGTGGAGCATGGATGCCAATAAAGGGGACACCGGCGTGGGAAGAAGCAGTGGTAAATGAAAAGGAATGCCAGAGGTTGAGCGAGTTACAGTATTCGTTACTTAAGTAACGAAAGGGGGGAGATGTATGGGAGGACAGGTTTTTAGGACCGCCTCCCCTACATTGTCCACCTACATGAGGCTCATGACTCATCGGCAGCCCCCCATGCACCTGGGCCCGGGAGGCAGGGCGGCTGCGGAGCGACACGTGAGGCTGCACGACCAGTAGCCTGGTATAATATAGACACCATTTTGTAAGAAGTCAGACACCATTTTAAGTGTGTTAAATTCCCGGCCCATACAGAATAGTCTGCGTACAGAGATGCAGCCTGGCCCCCACTTGACCGCACGCAGAAAGGCCTGCGCTTCCCCCAGCCGCCACCTCATAGTAGATCCGCTGAAGGCCTGTTCTCACGAGCAACTAGACGCGAATAAGTAACAGAACAAACCCTGTATCACTTGCCTTTCCGCAGTACATCATTGCCCTCGAAGTGACCGGACTTGTAGCCGGAGTCTGGAAAATAACAAGAACCATCCGAATCAAGTATGCCCTGACCCTGCACTTAACCCTGAGCATTTGTGATATACGGTGTCCACGACCCCCTGCCTAGTTCCCCCAGATGGAGTGTCGACAACGCATGCTAAAATCTTCGAGTTTCATAGTCTTACTCATGCTGCTAAAATTGTGTTGGAAAGGGTTAAAATGTATAATGCTATTAAGGCAAGATGACCCCCGCCCGCCTCAAGACACTGTGCTCCGATACCTAATGTTGAAAATCCACCTTGTGCTAACGTTTGCTGCAAATATTAAAACAAGGCTAACTAATGTATGGGAGGATTGGTCCAAGAGACCCCCCTCCCCTGCATCCTCTCCCCCCTGTGAAGTCCATGGCTCGTCAGGGGTTCCCCCTGCCACCAGGGCCCAGGTGGTGGGTGGGCCACTGGCTGAAGACATTGACCAAACATGCTGTATTTAGCTAGGCCCTGGAAAACATTTTGTGAAATGAAGATGGTTTGAGCCCTGTGCACCACAGCGCGGCCCCCACCCTTGGGGAGACTCACTTATCCCCGTGGCCGCAGCTCTCTGGCAGATCCGCTGAGAGCCCATTCCCACGAACAGACGGACATGAGCTAGTGTTAGATGCCAACACTGTAACATTTCACCTTCCGCAGTGTATCGCTGTTCCCAGTATGACCTGGCCAGCAGGGCCGGGGTGGAAAAGAACTGTAAAATGGTCCCCTGACAAAAGCAGAGTCCCCAAATACTAATGAGCAAACTACCCATGATGAAACGTTTCTCTCCATGACCTTTCTGACTAAAAACCTGTAACCTCCATGAAGATGGCAGAATATGTGCTTATATGACATTCGGGATGAAGTGCCCACATCCCCGTAGCTATGCGCAAATGGTACAAGTGTCCCGGGGGTGTTCATGTTATATGTTTCGCCGAGAAGACTGCACCCCAAGGTCCCATACCATAACTGAACTAATGCTGCTAGAGTGCAAAGGAAGACAAATACAACCCTATTGGGAGCTCATATAAATGGTGCACGAAAATGCACCATATGTATGTCCAAGCTCACTATGTGTCACTGCCGTCAGTCTTATTAGCGGGTTGTTCCGGCGTGCTCCATCAACCTTACTACTACCTCGCTTACCGCACATGTATAGAAATGTAACAAAATGTTGTGGTTGTTAAATACTTAGCGCATAGGGAACGCGTTTGAAATGGCCATGTGAAAGGCACTAACAATGTCAATAACTTAAGCTTTGAAAAGACTCAATGAGTATTGTATATTATGTGAATGTTTATGTCTCTCCCACTTAAATCTGCAACACACGAGGAAAATACCTTTGTGAGCATATGCAAGGCCTCCCATTGAAGCCTGCCAGACGAAAAAGCAGAGGCCTGTGCTGCTCTGCTCCACCTCCCCCAATTCGGCTGGAGCCGCTTCAAACATTCACAGTCCCCCGCAGCACCCAAGGCCACGGCCTGCCACCTGAATTATTTACAACCCAGCAGTAAACCCCGGCCTTAAAACACAGATCCAAAGGCGCCCTCTCTTAGGCTCCACGACCCACCGGCTCACCTTAGGTTAATGGCCCCTGTAAAATTAGGACACCCAATATTATAGCAACACTACAGGAACACATTCATAATGACTTCTAACGAGACATGATAACTCGGACAGCCCGTCCCGTGCCCCGAGACCCAACCTCGCGACCTATGATACCCGGTCAACAGGACGATGGTAACCATGTATTGATGTATCACCAAAAGACCCTACTCTAGGTGCATTCCTCCTGTGTTGCGTTAACCTATAGAATAACCTATTGGAAGATTTATCGGAGAAGATAATATTGCAATGTTGAATGACTGCGGTGTGCATGGCCTTAGGGCAGAAAGCCAGGAAAGACGTTCATCACTGACACTGGTCACGGCTGGCACAACAACACCGTCCGGATGAGCCCAGCTGACCTGCCCGGCCCAGCCCTGCCCACGAGGGTAACCAGTGACGTCCACCGACCACGGCAAACAACATCGCAGCAGCACCTATAGTTAGTCGTTGCCACCCAATCCCCACGAACTTGTGCCCCCTATAGCATGTAGGTTCTTATGATGCTTTTTGTAAATATATACGCCTGTCTTTGCTATTGTCAGACAGAGCGCTCTCGGAGTTTGCAGAGTCTTTTGCATGCCCTATTCTGATTGATAAACTCCCATTTAAGCTCAACCGCATTTTGTCTTAGCCTTATTCCCATCTTGGGAGAGTCCATCATTGTCTCTCACAGCGGGGAGGATCGTGCTATCTGGGGGACACACGCCTTCAGTGGTTACCCCGAAAGCGTGATTATTATTTTCTGCTAACATATATATCCCTACCGTCCCCTTTGGCATGAAAATCTCTGGTCGAAAAGGGATACGCACGGTGCGCCGGCTCCGGAAGGCTGCCCGCCAACGGTGACCGGTACGCTCAGAAGTGCGCACTCATTAGAGAGAGGGTACGGGATCCCGGTTGAAAAATCCCCTTTGAGTACCGCTCGCCGGAGCTGGGGCTGACTGTTGAGCGTACGGCAACACTGCCTGGACGGACCCAGTTTCAGAGACTCTCGGTTCAAGACGGGCATGTGAGTATTAAGTGCGAGCGACCATAAAAGGAGTAGGGGAGGAAATATAGGACAGGGAACGAGGTTGGTTGAAAGGGGACACTTTGGGACTACTAAGGACCACTCTGGACTTTCTTTACTTTTTCTTTGCATATGGCCATTAGGATTAAGAGGTGAAAAGAGATAAAGAGACGGGAACCTAGCTCCGCGAGGGGGTAGAAAGCGACGCCGCATAGTGCTATCTTGACTAGTACTGGGAATATATGAAGAAGTGGAAAATGAGATAAAGGTGTTTGGTAAAGGAAGACACGGTGAATACATTAGTGACTGCTATTCTTTCTATTCTTCTCTCTGGGTTTACGGGGAAAAAACAGAGTTAGTACAAAAAAAAATAATATAAGTAGAAAGACGAGTTTATATCAAAACTACAAGACAAATTCATATGAGATTAAGATGGAAAGGGACAGCTGGCAAGGGAGGAAAGGGATTACAAATTGAGCTATGAATAGAATGTTGCCTATGGGTGTGTAAGCATCGTATGTGCCAGAACATATTTGTTACGATGAATGTGTAAAGGTGGTCATAAGTGCATAATTATGGTGTGGTTATGGTAAGTGTGACCATAAGAAATTTTACAAAGAAGAGCGCAATGCAGTAAAGTGATTGTTTCTTTTTGATTCTTTGGGTAAAGTTGCTGAAGATATTGATGGTGTACGAAGGGTGGTTTGCTTTTGTATGTGCCCCCTAAAGTATACAGAACAGAGGCTGTGCGCGGCCATTCTTATATTGTACAGGTGGCGGAAACACACGCAGGTCCCCATGTGCAATAATACACAAATACATAGATACATCTGGTGATACATCTATATAAAGATATATATTACATGGCCACGGTAGTGGCCATGTAGTTATGGTTAAGTTGCTGTTTCCATAGGAAGAGCACTTTTTGGGTGGCTTATAACTTCGCTCTCCCTGGACGGATCCTCACCAAACTTTGCAAAAAAAGTATTTGGGTCACTCAGAATTATTTTGCAAAGTTTGGTGAGGATTCGTCCAGGGGGGGCAAAGTTATAGGGTGGGTCCCAAAACTTTTTTTTTTCCCATAGACTGAATGGGAAAAAAAAATTGCTCGCGCCTACAGCCCAAACCGCTGGACGGATTTCCACCAAATTTGGACCAGGAGCAGCGGCTTGGTCCCAAAAGCGTGCTTTTGCAAATTTGGTGAAAATCCATCTAGTAGTTTTTTTTAAAATGACCAAAAAGTAGGTAAAAAAAATGAGTGATATCTGTGTTCGGTTCGCGGACACACTTCCCTGTTCGCTCCGTGGACAGTGTCCTGATTGGCCAATCGTCTTGCGTGATCTTCGCGGACATGCAACGTGTTCGCTGATTGGACGGCGTGGAGCGTGAAGCGCGTCAGATTTTTCGGTAGCGCCCGCCATCTTGGATTCGCGGACGTCCGAGGACAGCGCAGTGAAACTTTGTTCAAAATGTGTATTTTGTAGAGTGTGTTGGTGTGTAGGAGTGTTTGGGGAGGGTGGGAGTGTAGGAGATAGGATGAAAGTTGTGTTTTTTATGTGTTAGACGTTCTTTTTGTGTTCGATTTGTTTGCGGCATCACAGTGTTCTGAAATGTTCTAAATAAACTGACTGGGGGGTGTTCTAAGGACTCAATATCTGTCAGTTTTGTTCGCAAGCAAAGTGAAACTGTTCTAAGAACACTCGTGGTGTCCGGGGAGTGTTCGTAGGGGGTGTCCTGAGGACGCTGTCTGTATAGTTCTCTGTCAAGTTGAATGTGTGCTAAGAACACCCGCGGTGTCCTGAAATGTTCGCAAATAAACAAAATGGGGGTGTTCTGAAGACGTTTTTGAGAACACTCCCGGTGTCCTGAAAGGTTCGTAGTGGGTGTCCTGAGGACGCTGTCCGTATTGTTCTCTGTCAAGTTGAATGTGTGCTAAGAATACCCGCGGTGTCCTGAAATGTTTGCAAATAAACAAAATGGGGGTGTTCTGAAGAAGTTTTTGAGAACACTCCCGGTGTCCTGAAATGTTCGTAGGGGGTGTCCTGAGGACGCTGTCTGTATTGTTCTCTGTCAAGTTGAATGTGTCCTGTGAAATGAGGGTGTCCTGAAGACGCTTCTAAGAACACTCGCGGTGTCCGGGGAGTGTCCGTATTGTTCTCTGTCAAGTTGAATGTGTCCTAAGAACACTCGCGGTGTCCTGAAATGTTCGCAAATAAACAAGATGGTGGTGTTCTGAAGACGCTTCTAAGAACACTCCTGGTGTCCTGGAATGTTCGTAGGGGGTGTCCTGAGGATGCTGTCCGTATTGTTCTCTGTCAAGTTGAATGTGTCCTAAGAACACTCGCGGTGTCCTGAAATGTTCGCAAATAAACAAGATGGTGGTATTCTGAAGACACTTCTAAGAACACTTGCCGTGTCCAGGGAGTGTTCGTAGGGGGTGTCCTGAGGACGCTGTCCGTATTGTTCTCTGTCAAGTTGAATGTGTCCTAAGAACACTCGCGGTGTCCTGAAATGTTCGCAAATAAACAAGATGGTGGTGTTCTGAAGAAGCTTCTAAGAACACTCGCGGTGTCCGGGGAGTGTTCGTAGGGGGTGTCCTGAGGACGCTGTCCGTATTGTTCTCTGTCAAGTTGAATGTGTTCTAAGAACACCCGCGGTGTCCTGAAATGTTCGCAAATAAACAAAATGGGGGTGTTCTGAAGACGTTTTTGAGAACACTCCCGGTGTCCTGGAATGTTCGTAAGGGGTGTCCTTAGGACGCTGTCCGTATTGTTCGCTGTTAAGTTGAAAGTGTTCTAAGAACTATCACGTTGTTCTGAAATGTTCGTAGGGGGTGTCCTGAAAACGGTGTCCGTATTGTTTGCTGGCAAGTTGAAAGTGTTCTAAGAACACTCACATTGTTTGCGGACATTAAAAGTTTCTCATAGATCATAGTTGAAATGTTTTACTCTATGGATGTGATATGCTGCGGTGGTTGTTGCCAGGGCATACAGTCTTGGGTGCAAGACTGTATGCCCTGGCAACAACCACCGCAGCATATCACATTCATATTTGTTATAACATTGGGTGAAAAACAAATGTATAAGGAACAAAGGTATTAGATACTATGGATGTGATATGCTGCTATGTTTGTCCTTATTATTGTATACTTACTGTTTGGTCTAGTAATGGGAGTCCATGTTTTTCTTCTTCATTTCTGTGATAAAAGAAAATAGCATGTTAGTATTAGTATTTTGTAATGACTTATTACATTGTATAAGCAATATACTTTTATTTTTTTCGACCCTCATATTTAGTAGAGTACAAATCAGAGTACTGTGCAATTTGCTCAGTTTCTGTATTTGTTGCTAAAATCATTGGGTCTGTGGGAGAAAAAAAAAATCCATGTTGGATTAAAAAAAAACCTTTTTCTGTTATGCTACAGATTATTTGTTTGTTTGTTTTTAGTGTTCACTTATTGTTTCTGGTTAATGCTTTACACTTTGCTTTGTTGTATTTTTTTTGGAGCAGTAACAGATTCTTCATTTGTTTTGATATTATAAAATTTTGGAGCAGTTAGATACCAATTGGCGTATTCTAACTGTCTATTTTTTTAATATATTTTAGTGGTTTTGATTTATCTATTTGGATATTGTTAAATTTTGGGACAGTTAGATACCAATTGGCGTATTCTAACTGTGTATTTTTTGGCCTAATTTAGTGGTATTCATTTATCTGATTAGTTGTTGTAGAATCTTTGAGCTGTTAGATAGCTTTTGGAGTATTCTAACAGTTTATATTTTTTTTAACACAAATTTACTTAAAGGTTTAAATACAGTTTATTTATCAAATTTTGGTTTTAAGAACATCAAATAAGCGTTTGTAAGATGTGCTGGTAATCTCTGCTTTAGAGTAATGGTACTATCATTACATTCAAACCATCCACATTTCTTTTTTATATATGCCGTGTAGTGCCCTGAATTGGTTGTGGCTCCTGTGTGGTAGATTATACTTATTGTTGTGAAGGTTTTCTTACCAAGTGATATTTGACTGTGTGAATCCAGTCAGCTTGCAGTTGTTTTTGGTACCATCTGCATTGTAACGTAGAAGCATTAGTATTACGTATTTACTATGTGTTTGTATTACTAACGTGGAGCGATTATCTGAATTGCAGGTAGAGCATAATCTACCATGGTTTGCATTTTGTACAAGTTGCTGAAATGGAATGGATTCACAATTTGGTATTGATATATATATGAAGCGTTCAGTGGGGATTTCTTCTTGTGTCACATTGTTGCAGAGAGTGCATGTATGTTTCCACATGTATGAAATCTGGAAGATTTCATTAATAGGTATGTTTTTGTTTTCCAGTACTAATAGTAAGTAAATTAGAAATTCTTGTGGATCTTCCTGTGAGTTTATAGTGAATTTCACCATTCCAGCACAGTAGTCCAATTGTCGTCTTATTCCAAAAACACTATATGTGTTGTCAGGATTGTTTGCTGCATTTCTGTGAAGTACTAACATTTGCAAACACAAAGGGTCTGCACTGTGTAAGTAAATGTTGTCAACAATTGGTGGTAATTGAAATAGAATATTCATTGCTAAATTTGCATAGCAACTTACACCAACTATATTTGAGAATTTAAATGGTCCAGGTAGTTCTGTATCTAACTGCTTTTTTTGGAGTTTGTCTTCCTTCTTTAAAGAAGTACCTGGTTTACTTTCTCTAATTGATTCTTTTTTGATTGTGGTACTTGATGAAGTATTAGTTTCTTTTACTCTCTTTGGAGGATTTGCAGTGACGTCCTGTTGCATTTCTGTTTGATTTAGTTTTCTTTTACAACGTTTTAGTTTTTGTGGAACAGAATATGTGTTTAGATGGGGAGTGTATAGTGAGCAAAGTCTATTATATTCTAAAATGCAAGGAATATCAGCGTTTACTTTACTTGCATCAAAGTTGATTAGAAATAGACCGTCAAGTGTACGTAAGCGTGATAGTGCTACATAGCTCATGCCTTCTTTAAAGACTGTGTTACCAATATCTATCATTGCTTTGTCTAGGGTAAGACCTTGTGATTTATGAATCGTGACTGCGTATGCAAGAGTTAGAGAAAATTATTCTCTGCGTACGCACATATCTTTGAAGAGAAGGAATCTACCTGTTGAGCGTCCTATCCGTTTTACTTCTGAAAGTTTGTCAAAGAATATGTTGACAAACTGAATTTTGTTGTCACGTGGGTATGTTTGAAAGCCAACAACTGTACCCAGTGCTCCATTAACTAGTCCTTGGTCCACGTCAAGGTTACGTTTAAGCATTACTCTGCAATTTAAGGATAATTTTAACATCTTTTCTAAGCCTGCTGTGTTTGAGATTGATTTTTCTAAATTATTTAGTCTTGTTGTGGCTTGGTCACACATGGGTAGTGTCATACCATGTACATCTAGTTTGTCTGTGGCGCTAATTTCCATTATTGGTTGCATTTCTTTACTTAACATTATTTCATTGAATTTGAGACAGCTTGCAAGAGTTGGCATTAAGGCCATACAATTGACATTTTTGTGGGCTAATTGTTCCATAACATCTGTAGCACATGCATTATCGCCATAAAGTGCATTAATGTGCCGGGTTTTCAATGTTGCTTCTGCTTCTTTAGAAAGTATCCCAACTCTCAAACTTTTTAAAATGTTGGCATAAGTTGGATCTGCAGATTGGCGCATGTTTTCTGTTAATTCTCTGTATTGGAAATGTTGCCAACTGTTGACATTTCCAATGCTGCCAACAGTTTTACGGCAGAGTTTGTGCCCTAATGTTTTAAGAATAGGTTCACCTTTTACTGGTGTTAATTGAAGCAGATCTCCAAAAACAATAATGTGTTTTCCTGCAAAGAGCTCTTCATAGTCTGGTTTGAGTACTTCTTGTAATCTGAGGTGAATCAAAGCTAACATCAGGTTGGAGACCATGCTCACTTCATCTACTAGTAGCATTTTCATTTGTTTCAATACTCTGCGTAATTCCATTGCAGCTTCTGCAGAAAGTTTGTAATAGTCTAATTTGTTCTGGTGTTCTACTGGTAATAGTAGTAATCGGTGTAATGTAACACCACCTATGTTGTAGGCAGCTAAACCTGTGGGGGCAGTGACAACAGCTGACAGTTTGTTGTTTGTCAATTGTTGAAGGAACTTACTAATGATTTTGATTAGGAATGTTTTGCCAGAACCAGCTTCACCACTGACATACAGTAGTATAGGTTTATAATTATGGCAGGAACATTCTTTATTTTCATGTTTTACACCATGTGCAATTTGTTTTGTTACTTCTTGAAAAATGCTACTTTGCTCATTGTTTAGTTTTGATTGTAGTATAGTTAAATCTTCCATATCTTCATACTGACACATGGTGTTTTCTACTTCTATCATAGCTAATTCTGCCTCATTTGTTATTAGTGGTTCTCCCAGTGGTTCTTGGCTTCCTGTTACAGAAGGTTGACTACAGTCAGGAGTATCCTTATCTAGTTGGGCTTGGAGTTCTTCTTCATGTTGCTGTTCATTGTGCAACATTGTTTCGTACTGTGTAAAGTTTACATCAGTTATAGTGCTTTCATTTGCTTTGAAAGCATCCTCATATGAGTCATAGTTATCTAGTAATTGTTCTTCTTTTCTCCATGGTTTGAAGAGTTGTAGCAGGGACATGTAATATACTTCTTTATGTTGAGGAGTCTTCAATGACAATTTGATATGATTAATTAAATTTGGTTTAGTGAGTTTAACTAAGCTGCCCTCACAGTCTGTCACTCTATATTTACCTTTTTTCATCAGGTTTCATATTATTTTTGTATGTGTAGTTTTGGGCTATTTGGTATAGACACATGTTTTCCAAAGTATTACTTCTGTTTGGGTAGTATGTGTCCAATAAATTGTTTTTTAAAATGTCTTGGCTGTTGGGATCATGTTTGGCTATTGTTTCTATATCTTCATATGATTTTAGAACTCTTTTTCTAGATTTAGCTGGACCAAGACTAAGCCATACTATATTTTCAGATTTACCATACAATGAAGTACCAGTTAAACGATCAGCTGCTTCATAAGATCCACATTCTCTATGGGTGAGCATTTTTATGCCCAAGCTGTATAATTTCTTAGATACTGTTTTATCTGATGACAGGTCATTCCAGAGGTCTTGGAGCTCTGTCTTTTCTGCTTTAGTTAAGTATGCTGTGACATATCGTGCAACTGCAGTAGAATTGTCTGCAATGTTCTGCACATCTATGTTTGCATTCCATAAGTGGGCAATAATTGCATTATAATCATTGATATATTTTTCTTCTTCTTTTCTTTTTATGTAATAGGTATGTTTAGGTGACTTACCTTTAACACTATGTCTAACTGAAGACATGAGGTTGTTTACTTGACCTGTATTTGTAACTGGTCTAGGGAAACCAAATCGGCATTTGGTGTAGTATTTGCCTTTGTTTTTGTATTTGCAACGACAATATTTTCCACATTTGTGTCTTTGAAATTGTAAAATTTGTGCATGAAGATCACTATTTGTGGCTTCTGATGGAATTTCACAAGTGACATATTTTTCAATAAACTGTAAAACAGTGGCATCACTGTCTTGACCAAATTTAGGAGTATCTTTAATCCATAAAAGCATGTGGATATGTGGTGCTCCTCTGGCTTGGTATTCTTTTCTCCAAAAAAAGTGTTGCACTTCTCCAAGGGGAGGAACAGTTTTATTACAAATAAAATGTAGCATAGCAATGAAGCGATGGTGAAAATATCTTGAAACATTAACAGGATCCAAAGAACAAAGTTCTCCAGGTGTTAGAATATCTATGTTTGTTTTGTTTTTATTTGATATGCGTAGGAAATCATGTAAATCTTCCCATGCATATTCTGCACAACTTAATGTAACAAACCAAGTGGGTGGGCCAAGGTTTCTGATCATACAACGTACATCTCCATGACGTCGAAACCAGTACTCTTTAGTACCACGCATATTTGCTAATAGATTTGTAATATTTGATTGTAAAACCTCATCCTTTTGTTGCACTTTCTCTAATACTTGTGTAGCTGTCATATTTTGAAAGTGTGATCCTGATTTTAATACGTGTGCAACTCCGTAACATAAAGTTGCTAGTTCACTTTCAAACAGTAGGTGGAATATATATTCCACATTTTGTCTAAATCTGGGATCTTCAGAATACATCCATAATGATCGGTATTCTGAAGCTGATATTTGAATAGGTCTATCATCATACCTTCCTCCGTTGCCAGTTGGAAAGAGTAGAGGGAAAGCACGTGCTTCTATACTTTTTTCCCATATACTGATTGGCGATGCTATTGTTTGACGCATTTGGTAAGTTTCCAGTACATCATGTACGGTGTCATTACTGTGCAAAGGATGAATTGTATAATGGTCTAAAGTATTTGATATTGTAGCAGGATCTAGTAGCTCAAATTGACCAGCTTCTTGTGTTTCTTGAATTATTTCAGTTGTATCTTTCAAGTTTCTTCAATATTAATTTCTTTGTAATATTCATTATTCTCTTTAAGTTATTGGAAGGCTTGTCTAACTTCATATAAATCTACCAGCTGTTGGCATTTTCTTTTGTCTTTGTAGGTACTCCATTTACTAATATAATTAAAGATTGCTGCATTGGACTTTGCACTCCTAGAGTATGCACATTTTCTTTTAGATTTAATGGTAAATAAACTACTTTTCCACGAATGCCTTTTACCAATTCAGAAGGAGGTAATTTTGCTGTTTTTGGTTGAGGCGTATTATTGCTTGAAATGGGTGTACTGTTTGAATTATGATGCTCTCATATAAATTAAGTTGTTGTAGAGGTTTTGGTACTGGGTATAATTCCAAATTATTTGTGATAGCACGTGAAGGAGTTTGGTTGTTGTCAAGTTTTGTAGTGCAATAACTGCAAAGTATTAAGGGCTCAGTTATTTCATATTTGTTTTCTGCTACAAGGTAGAGAGCTAATTCAAACCATTTAGAATCTTCATTGTCTTCTATTTTGTATGATAGGTCCACAGTTTTTGTGTTACTTTCATAAAAAAATTCTACAGCAACATACACATACATGGTTTGGTACTTCAGCTTTTAAATTTTAGTATTTCTTTTTTGTATGTGTTAGCAAAAGGTTGCCATGTGTAGAATTGTTGCTTAATTGGTTTAAAGCTATTTCATTCTGTAAATGGCTTTCACTTCCAAAATATTTTTTCTGGATATAGTGAATTTCTTCAAATAGGTCTTTTGCTGTACCATGTAGAAGGATGTTATTTAACTATGCTAGTGCTAAAGCTGGACTTTTAGCATAGTACAGTTTATAGACTAGATTTATTATAGTTGAAGGATGTGTTGATATCCTTTTGATATCATGGAAAGTGGTTTTACAAGTAGGTCCTGTAATGCAGGCCAATGAATGTCCTTGTAGTCCTGTGTACTTGCTCACTGGACAGGTATCTATATTTTGCAGTAATTTAATTTTGATTTTGTCTTTGCTTTTTACATATTTATTGAGGAATTGGCGTAAAGATTTGAAACATTGTTTGGGAATGTTACACATTGACATGCATGGCCATTTGTACACTAGACGTTCTGATTCAGTTGAATGGAGGGGTAATTCTAAGTTTTCAGGGCATATTTTTGTAAGAAGTACTTCTTGTTCCATTATGGTATTATTCACTTTTTCATAACCTCGACCACTGCTATGTATGGCAATTGTATTTGTTTGCTTTTGTTTGTACGCTTCTTCATTAAAATATGGTTCTGTGCTTGTAGTGTGATTCCATTCACCTCCGCTGATACTTAAGAAGTTTTTTCTGTTGATATTTTGCTTATTGAGATGTCTTTTTTTGTAATTTAGTTATTAATTTTGTTAATGGTTTCATTTTGTTTAACAGTAAAATAAATACATTTCTTTTGAGAAGAATTGCACTGTCCATCAATGCTTCTAAGATTAATTTCCTACGATAGGTTTTAAGCTTTGAACCTTATTTCTCTCCTGTTTTTCTAAGATTTTGAAGGACTTTGTGACGGTATATTTTGGCTAAAATACTTTTCTCGGTATGCTTACTTTGCACTATATTAAAATTTGAAGAAGTAGTTTTATCTGTACTGATTTTCTGTTAATTGTTTTTTGGTTTGTTTTACATTTTGATAGAGGAAGCGAAGTTGTTGTACTTGAAACTTCTTGTGTTTCACTAAATGATTGTATTAGCTGTTTTGTTTCAACTTTTTTTTACAAATTCTGCTAGAGATGGATGCTTATGTTGGACACCTTTATTTTCATTTGCTCTACTTTTGCGTTGCATTCTACGGACTTGACTTTTGGTAGGCATTCTTTAGGGTCTGTTGAAAAAAATAAAGAAGATATGGGTTTGGGTGTTCTGGAATGTATGTGTGCTGTGTGGATGAGTGTTTGAGTAAGATGATAAAGATGTATGTAATGGTGTGTGATTGTGCATTGGGAACTAAAACTAGTAGGGATAGGTATTCTTGAATTTATGTGTTACTAAACTGGGGTTCAGATGACAAAAAAAAAGTAAGCTAGTGGTGTGGAAAAGTACAAATAGTAAATCTAATGTATACAATTAAAACAGTTGTTTGTTCTATAATATGAAAATTGTAGTGGTTCAATTGGGTAATTTGTGTGTCCAAAAATAGAAATTTGTGGGCCATTCTGGCTGTAAATCGCTGTTTAAGACATGGACATTTTTGGACAAAATGGTACAAAATCTCTATTTTTAGAAACCGAAATAGCTCGTATTAACGTTATAGTATATTTGATTAATAATACAAATATTATGGTGATATTTTACTTACTTTTTTTAAAATTAACAGGTAACTTCTTAGTTTTTCTTTCTTCTTCGAATTCAGCTGCTTCTTTTCAGGAAACTGGTCTTCACTGCAATTGTAAAAGCTTCAAATTAGTAACTTTGTTTGTATATAGCACTGTTTTTAATTTAGATATTGATTTTTTAAATTGAAATCCTCAGTGCCTTCTGTAAAACCATTAAACTAATTTATTTATATAAGATACATTGCATCAGTTCAGTACATATGATATGTTCTTCATGAACAAATTGTATTGAATGACTAACTGTAGCAAAATAAAATATCTTTACTATGTCTTGTGAAATTTATAATATATTAGTGAATACCACTATTTCTGTAAGTAAACTGTTCTAGGTAATAGCGCCTCAATGTCATGTCTAATTTAAAGTAATTAAGTAAATAAATAAATAAAAACAAAAAATATGAAATTGTATAAGTATTTTTATAAAGGTTTAAACATAGATTGTGTTTGCATGCAATTTTGTTTGAATATATGTAGTCTATATATTTTATTTAAAAAATGTTAGTTTAACATGATTTGAGTGTGTGTGTCATGCTTCCCCAATGGAAATTGTGGCATTCATGGAGACGCCATTGAATGGGTCGTTACGTTCTTGCAACGTTCCGCAGTGCGCGGTCTAGTGCTTTTCAAGATGGCCGCCCACTCCTTATACTGGAGACGGTGCTGGCGTTCTTCGCGTTGCACCTTCGGTTCTTTCTCCGTGCTGCCAACGCTAGTGTATTTTCATTCTGTGAGCTAACGCTCCGCGTTATTTGCTTCTGACTTTCTCTCCCGCGACCGTCCCTTCGGTTGCTGCTCTGTCTTCATTACTTTCAACTACCTTGTTCTCACCTGTTTTTCTCCTGTTCCGCTCTCCTTCGTCCGTACACCCCGTGTATCGGAACTTCCTCTTCAGCTCCAGCTTCCTCGCTTCTTACCTTCTTGCCTCCCCTGACTATTCCGTTGGTTATATCCCCCGGCTGCTACCTCGTTGTCGGCAAAGGAGTGCGTCTGATTCCTCGAGGCTTCTCGTCCGGAACCCAGGCACTACACAAAGAGGGAAGTAGGTCTCCTTCCAGCAATCCCGCAAACCAGCAAGCCGGCAATCCAGAAATCCAGCAATTCAGCACAGAGTTTTTGCCGGGAGGCTTTTTTCCCTGTTGGAGGACGGTCTCCCTGCGGAGCCTCGCTCTCTGGGGGATTCTCTCCCCAACAGCGTGGCTTCCAGTGGAGACCGACCTTATTTACACGAGAAAAAGAAGACTAAAGAGCCTAAGGAAACACGCAGGAGAAGAAGGGCTACTCTACAGGAAGACGCCCACGAAGGCAAAGGTGAGGAGGAAGGGAGGAAGGATTTGGGTAGTTTTGACAGCGTGCAACGCCCGGAAGTATCAATGGCTTCGCTTGAACAATATCAAGAGCTAGTAGGGGCTATACAAAGTTTGACTGCAGAAGTACAGACGTATAAAAACGAAAACCAGATCTTACGTCAGCAAGTTAATACTCGTGATGATCATAGGAGAGATCTGCCTCCTCTCCCTCTACCTTTTGGTAATTACGATGGAAATCCAAGATCCCTAAGGGAATTTCTAGACTCTTGCATGATCTATTTTGCCTTCCGCCCAAGAGCTTTTGACTCCGACAGAGCAAAAGTGGGATTTCTTGTTTCAAATCTAGCTGGGAATGCCTTAGCTTGGGCAACCCCTCTTATAACCCAGTCTGACCCTGCTATTAATGACTACGCAGCATTTACACAATTGTTCAAGACACGATTTGAACGACCTGAGGTTCAGTTCTCATCCTATGAACAAATAATGGATCTCAAACAGGGTAGTCTGGATGTGCAAACATACGTCTCGTCCTTCACGAGACTCGCCGTAAACTCTGATTGGCCTGATTCTGCCAAACAAACCTTGTTTCGCCGAGGTTTAAATGACGAGATCAAGGACGAAATAGCCAGAACCGGAAGACCACCTTCTTTTCAGGATCTAGTGACTCTGGCTCTCCAAATCGAATTCCGGATAGGCGAAAGGAGGCAAGAACGCAGAAGAAATCCAGCAACACGGATGCCTATATTCCATCCACCTTCCCAGGATAGACATGCAGGTTCCCCTCAGGGAGAGGAACCTATGCAAATAGGGACCACACGAGGTCCGTTAACCTCGGATGAAAGAAGGAGGAGAAGAGACCTAGGTCTCTGTATGTATTGCGGTTCTCAAAGACATCTCTTACGCAACTGTCCAGAAGTACCTCCTCGACGACAGGGAAACGCTCCCCCCCGAACCTGAACAGGGGAAGGTCCGGGGAAAGAAGATCGACTCCCTGCGTAAATCACTTACCGGCGCCTTCCAATGACGATACTCGTCTGATGGTTTTTCCCGTTCAACTCACAAGCAGACATTCAGAACCATGGGAAGTAATTGCAATGTTGGATTGCGGTGCCGCTGGAAATTTTGTTGATATACAATGGGCAGAGAAGAACGGGCTACCCCTTCGCAAAAAATTACAGCCAGTACCCGTGGAAGGTGTAGATGGCCTTCCCTTATCCTCCGGACCCATCCAGTTTGAAACAGAGCCAGTCAGCATCAAGATATTTCAACACCAGGAGATGATGGTGTTTGACCTCATTCGTGCAGCTCATTTCCCCATCATTCTGGGGATCCCTTGGTTACGCCGCCATAATCCTACCATCAACTGGACAGCCAATACCATTCATTTCAAGTCCTCTTTCTGTGCCGAGAGCTGTTTTCAAGGACTTATTTCTCCGCCTCGATTAGATTCTGCACAGTCCTTGTCAGCAGCCTCTATTCACCCGATTCCGTCTCATTACTTGGAGTTCAGGGAAGTGTTTCTAGATCATCAGCCACATCTCCTTCCTCCTCACAGAAATGGAGATTGTGCCATTGAGACTGTACCAGGAGCACAAATCCCTTTTGGGCGGATGTTTCCTCTATCTTTGCCGGAACGTCAGGCTCTCAAAGAATACTTAGACAGTAACCTTCATAATGGACTCATTCAGGAATCGAAATCCCCAGCTGGAGCTTCATTGTTTTTCATCTCCAAAAAAGGAACCTCCGAACTTAGACCGTGCATTGACTATCGTGGTCTTAACCACGTAACAATCAAAGACCGGTATCCGATGCCTCTTATTAAGGAGGTCTTACAGGCAGTACAAGGAGCCACCATTTTTACAAAGCTGGACCTGAGGGGAGCGTACCATTTACTCAGGATCCGGGCTGGTGACGAGTGGAAGACCGCTTTTCGGACACCCTTAGGTCATTTTGAGTATAAGGTAATGCCTTTTGGGTTAGTAAACGCTCCTGCCATTTTTCAGCGTTTTATTGACAAGTTATTTTCGGATCTTCTCTTCTCCACTGTAGTGGTATACTTGGATGACATATTGGTGTATTCGAACTCGCCCAAAGAACATCACCATCATGTAAGGGAGGTGCTTCAAAGACTCCTGCAGAACCAATTATTTGTGAAACCAGAGAAGTGTATTTTTGACTCCTCTTCAGTGTCCTATCTTGGCTTTATCTTGACTAAGGAAGGAATACGTATGGATCCCGGGAAGATAAAAGCCATCTTACAATGGCCTACACCCAAGAACGTCAAGGACATTCAGCGGTTCTTGGGGTTAGCCAACTTTTACAGGCAATTCATTTCGAGATTTTCCAACATGGTACTTCCTATCACAGCCCTACTGAAGAAGGGAGTGGCATTCAACTGGTCTCCCGGAGCTGATCAGGCATTCTTGTCATTGAAGCAAGCCTTTACGTCTGCTCCCATATTAATACAACCGAACCAAGCACATCCTTTCATAATAGAGGCTGACGCTTCTGACGGAGCGATAGGTGCAGTACTGCTACAAAGGCATACAGACGACAAAGAACATCCAGTGGCTTATCTATCACGCACTCTTACCCCCAGTGAACGGAACTACTCAGTGATAGAACGGGAACTGTTGGCTATCAAATTAGCCTGTGAAGAGTGGCGGCACCTGTTACAAGGAGCTGTTCATCAATTTACTGTTCGTACAGACCACAGAAACCTGAAGATACTCCAACAAATGGAATGCAGAAATGCTAGGCATGCCAGATGGGCATATTTTTTCTCCCAATTCGATTTCACTATTTCTTACATCCCGGGAAAAGAAAACGTTCTGGCTGATGCTTTATCCCGAAGCCAAGGTATGGAGGTTGAATCAACGAGGAGATCTGAAAGAATACTGTCGAACAATTCTTTTCGGATCATTGCCAATACCTTTCTCAATGCTACCAGAGACAGTCTCACCCACAATAAACCTTCCCAGGCATTAGGAGCGCAGTTACAAGAAAGATCTGGATTATACTTCAGAAAACAAGCCTTATATCTTCCCGACAAGGAACTGCAGACTCTAGTTTTGTCCTGGTGTCATGACACTCCATTGGCAGGACACAAGGGCCAGAAAGCTACCCAGGATCTGGTTTCGCGATATTTCTGGTGGCCCAATTGCAATAGCGATGTCAAGACGTATGTCGCTACTTGCCCTATTTGCGCCATCAGTAAACACCAAACGTCTCGCCCGCTTGGTCTACTTCAACAAGAACCAATACCATCTCAACCGTGGACTCATATTTCGATCGATTTTGTGGTCGATCTTCCGTCCTCCCAAGGGAAGACTGCCATCATGGTTACGGTGGATTCTCTCAGCAAATTGGCTCATTTCACATCCTTAAAAGGAATACCTTCGGCTCCGGAAACAGCCAGAGTCTTTTTTAGAGACATTGTAAAACTTCATGGCCTTCCTCAGACAGTGGTGTCCGACAGGGGCTCCCAGTTTACCTCGCTTTTCTGGACCTCGTTATGTAAACAGTTGGGTATTCAGAGGGCCCTTTCATCCGGCTTTCACCCCCAGAGCAATGGACAGACTGAGCGATTGAATCAAACTATGGAACAGTACCTACGTTGTTTCTGTAGCCAGCGACAGGAAGATTGGAATCTCTATCTCCCATCTGCAGAATTTGCATACAATAATACCCGCCACACGGCCATCAGAATGAGTCCGTTTTTTTGTACATATGGATATCACCCTCGCCATATGTCGGTAGGACTACCTGAACCTTCAAGATTGCCCTCTATTGAATTTTTAGTTCAATCACTTAAGGAAACCCATCAGCTCGCCGGTAATACATTATCGGCTAGCCGCAAGGAGTACAAGAGATGGGCTGACAAGAAAAGACTTCCTAATCCACCCTGGAGAGAAGGGTCCAAGGTATGGTTGGCTACAAAGTTTCTACCCCGGTGGGTTCACTCTGGGAAATTCGCGCCAAAATATATCGGACCCTACAAGATCAAGAAAAGGATCAACCCAGTGGCTTTCCAGTTAGAACTTCCCACTCAACTACGTCGAGTTCATCCGGTGTTCCATTCCTCATTGCTCAAGGAATACCGTCCAGATCCTTACCGAAGAAGAACCACCCGACTCACATATAACAAGCCCAGTGAACCTGAGGAGTATGAGGTCTCTTATCTAGTGGATTCCCGTTACTTCAAGGGAGAGCTCCAATACTTGGTCCATTGGAAGGGTTACTCTATTGAAGAACGCACTTGGGAACCCCACCATCATATACATGCTCCCATGCTAGTTCGGAAGTTTCATCGTCTCCACCCAGGGAAACCGGGAGGCCCCCCGGTGAGAAGGAGGCATACTGTCATGCTTCCCCAATGGAAATTGTGGCATTCATGGAGACGCCATTGAATGGGTCGTTACGTTCTTGCAACGTTCCGCAGTGCGCGGTCTAGTGCTTTTCAAGATGGCCGCCCACTCCTTATACTGGAGACGGTGCTGGCGTTGCACCTTCGGTTCTTTCTCCGTGCTGCCAACGCTAGTGTATTTTCATTCTGTGAGCTAACGCTCCGCGTTATTTGCTTCTGACTTTCTCTCCCGCGACCGTCCCTTCGGTTGCTGCTCTGTCTTCATTACTTTCAACTACCTTGTTCTCACCTGTTTTTCTCCTGTTCCGCTCTCCTTCGTCCGTACACCCCGTGTATCGGAACTTCCTCTTCAGCTCCAGCTTCCTCGCTTCTTACCTTCTTGCCTCCCCTGACTATTCCGTTGGTTATATCCCCCGGCTGCTACCTCGTTGTCGGCAAAGGAGTGCGTCTGATTCCTCGAGGCTTCTCGTCCGGAACCCAGGCACTACACAAAGAGGGAAGTAGGTCTCCTTCCAGCAATCCCGCAAACCAGCAAGCCGGCAATCCAGAAATCCAGCAATTCAGCACAGGGTTTTTGCCGGGAGGCTTTTTTCCCTGTTGGAGGACGGTCTCCCTGCGGAGCCTCGCTCTCTGGGGGATTCTCTCCCCAACAGCGTGGCTTCCAGTGGAGACCGACCTTATTTACACGAGAAAAAGAAGACTAAAGAGCCTAAGGAAACACGCAGGAGAAGAAGGGCTACTCTACAGGAAGACGCCCACGAAGGCAAAGGTGAGGAGGAAGGGAGGAAGGATTTGGGTAGTTTTGACAGTGTGTGTATAAAGAAGGTAAATAGTATAAAGGTTTATAAGTGATAGTTGATTTTAGGAAATTGAAAAAAGTACAGTAAATTAATTTTACAGATTTTACAAGGTAAAAGTCTGTTTGAAAATGTGTTTGTCTACTATACAGAAAATATGCATACCTGAAGTTTGTGTTCATGCATATGGATATGCGTGGAGCTGCAAGTAGAAATCTTGAAGATTTGTACAGTATTTCTGGTAGATGCTGCTTGCCAATGATATGACACTTTTACTCAGAGAGATTCAGAGTACATTTGCAGTGCTGATCTATGATGATGCAGTTAGATGTACAGGTCTTGAATGTGATTGGTGCATGGTCATGTGATTTTTGAGGTACATCCAATGAGGGAATGGCAGAGAGAGTGTAGTGGAAACGGTAGAAGGGCTGTTCATGTTACGATATGTCCGCGGACATGGCGGTAGTTCGCGGACATCGGGAGTTACATCCAGGGATTTTTGGGTTCAGAAGTCATGCAAATGAGAATAAGCACTGAAAGGGATTGGTCAGGAAAGTTTGGTGGGTGTGTTGTGCCAGGAGACATTTTCTCAGATACTCTTTTTGCTGAGAGAACAAAAGATAGCTATGGCTGTGTGTTTCAGAAAACAGATTGTTTGGATTTTAGGAGATTCGTGGATACATTGGTTGAAGGTGCATGCAGAAAGCTGTGGAGTAGCTGTAGATCTTGGATTCCAACATGTGGAAGTACACTGGCATGGAGTACGTGGAATGAAGTGGTTGGACTTGCTACCTCTCTGTGCTACTTTGGAGACAGAGCAACATCCAGACATAATTGTAATTCATTGTGGAGGGAACAGTTTAGGACATGTGACTGGAATTTTTTTGCAATTTGCTATGAAAGAAGGACTTAGGAAGGTTATGGACATGTTTCCTAATTCTCAAGTGATATTTTCACGGATTGCGCAGAGACAAATGTGGCTTCGTTCTTCTTCATTTGGTCCACAAATGGAAAAAGCAAGACGCAATGTTAATAAGGCTGTTTGTGCCTTTCTAAGAGATTTTGGCATGTCTTCTTTTCACAATGAAAATATTATGTTTGTAGTACATACATTTTTCGCAGAGATGGAGTCCATCTTACTTATGCTGGCAATCAGATTTTTCTGAGAAATGTACAAAATGCATTGTGACCTTTTTTGGAATTACAACAACGATTTTGAAGTAGATGTTAAGCATTTACAATTTTTGACTTACAAACACCACCCACATTTGTGATGTCATCTTTGATGTCCTGGGTGTTAGTCTTAGCAGTGCACGGTGGTGGCGCGAGTTATGGTTGCTTAGCTTACCATAACTGGCGAATTTCAAGGGTTTTTTCGGTTTTACTTGGAACCATAACGTCCCTTTAACAAAGTTTTTTCACTGAATTTCATAGGTTTTTAGTAGCGCAACTTAACCATAACGTCCCTTTAACAAAGTTTTTTTCACTGAATATATATATATATATATAAATATAACATTAACACCTTTGACAGTGAATGCGCCTGGATGGCCCAGAGATTTAAAAATCGTGGCTACCCAATCAAAATATTGGAAAGAGCATTTTTAAAAGTTAGAGACATGGATCGCTCCCTCTTACTGACTTCTAATTCTGTGCAAACGAAAAATACAGAGAACACAGATACACGTTTAATTTTGACCTTTGGTAATGGGGCGCGTAAAATTCGCCAAGTATTACAAAAGCACTGGCATGTTCTAAAATTAGATGAACACTTGGGCGAGATCCTGACACCCAAAGTCAATATTACATTCCGCAGATCACCCTCAATGAAAGATACCCTAGTGCCTAGTTTTATGAGCCCCCTGATTAATCAATCAGGAGCCAGTTGGATGAACATCAAGAGACCGGGCTTCCAAAAATGTTCCAAATGTAAAGCATGCACCTACGCAGTCAATACTAGCTGTTATTTACATCCTATTCTAGGGAAGAACATTAAGATTGTGTCCAGAATAACTTGTGAAACCGAATACGTGGTATATGTGTTGAATTGCCCATGTAACAAGTGGTATGTTGGTAGCACCAAAGGACAACTTAAATTAAGGGTACTACAACATATCAGGGCAATAAAGCATGCCGATCCAACTTACCCTATGGCTCTACATTTTAAGCATCAACATGGGGGCCAATTGGAGGGTTTTACTTTTTTCGGCAAACATACAATTACTAAACCACTTAGAGGAGGTAATCGCGAGTTAGCATTACGACAGCTGGAAACCAGGTGCATTTTGGACTTAGAGACTAAGAAACCCAGGGGTCACAATTTAGATGAGGAATTGTATACCTTCCTGGGAACATGAATCTTAAGTTTATAATGTCTCTAACCTGCTCTTATCATTCGGTACATGTCCCATAGTGGACTCCTGATGCTACTAGTAAAAATGGAATTATCACATGTTTATTTATGAAATATTGGGTTGGTACTCTGCTTTCATAGCTGTGATGCAGTTTTTAAACATTGGTTTTTAATAGGTAACCATATAGGTTTTTATCTTTAGAGGTTGCTATAACACAGAGATTTTTTAACTTGACTTTACCTGTTTTGTGGCGTCATACCGATGATAATCCTATACGGACTCTATAATAGAAGGGTTTTATCTATACTCTATTGTCGATACACTCTTACCTCTATAAAATCTTTGGTGCATATATATAGATTTATATGAAAGAGACACATTCTTTACCTTTTTTACGATCAATACGGTTCTCTTTTTAGTATTATGAATTTGGATGTTTTATGCACTATGCACTTTATGATCTAGCAATTGTTTGCACGCACTTTGCACTTTACAAAAAGGAAACTTTTGCGGAATAATGAACAGAGCAGACGTCCATGCACATACCTCAGAACGTGAAAAAATCTAAACTTATAGAGATTCGCTTCATTTGACATATATCGGATATTGTATCCATTTAGTAAACCATAAAGCTGAGAGGCTTATATGAATAAGAGAGGTATGTGCATGGACGGAGAGCACTATGCACTTTATTTTATTGCTGCTATGCATGTAATTTTGCTGCTGGAATGCTATTTTTGCACAGACATCCAAATGTTTTATACTTGGCAATTTTGCACATATCATATACCGTCTGTATGCACCTAGTCCGAGGTTTATTGGAGTACGCTAGACTCTACTTTGCATAGGTTACCATTGCTAATTTATGATCATGTAGCTAGGAGTTACATCTGACTAATTCCTCCTTTTCTGATGCATTGGCAAACGCATTTTTAGACATATAAATTATGTCTAAAACCATGGCATATTGCTGAAATCGAAAAACACATGATTGCTTTGTGAAAATAATGCATTTTTTTTTTTTTTTTTTTTTACATCACACACTTTGTGTCTTTTATGCACTTACAAATTATGAAAGTAATTCATGTGGCACATATTAGAGGACAAAGTTAGAACTCCTCCATGAGTAATTACATACTGTTGAACCGTTCCAATATGGCTGCCTTACAAAACATGATGAACGAATAGTCCATAGCAGGTGGAAACTCTCTATGTGAAATCAGAGAGTCAGCCTGGGGATAAATTGCAGTCCATTCTCTGTGTTGTTGGTAAACCCACGTGATCAAGCGGTCTGTGCACCGCGAAACGCGTCATTTTTTGTTTTCCTTCCTGATGTACTCACACCAATAAAGAAAACGTGTTGCCAGGAGTGCTGAGGAGTTTCTTTCCACTTTCTTTTGCTGCAAGGATACTGGTTCTTGATTGCAGCTGTTCTCTGGAGTGCATTCCACCTGCTGTCTTTTTTCAAAAGGCATTCTTCTCATATATAAATATATATATATATATATATACATCGGTATCGAGCAACCACGAACTATGGGGGCAGAAACACCCTTAGCAGATATTTGTAAGAATCTACCTGGGTACGCTGAACGCATTAAGAAATATCACGATCAGTGGATCACAGAGCTGAAGGGGGAAGGATTACCCCAGATATGGCCCGAAGGGGGATCATTTTACAAGAGTGTCCTAGATATGGTAGCTAAATGCATTTGCTTGAAATACAAGGGGAAGCAGCTACATAATAGGAGAGAAATATTAGACCTATGGAGATTGTTTGAAGAAGTACCCATGCCTAAGAAAAGAGAATTAGGTACTGACCAGCCATCTACCACTGACAATCCATTACTGATACCAAAAGATAACAAGGTGTTGCCAGAAGGGGACCCACCGGTAGAGATAACTAGGTTGTACCCAATACTAAATAAGCCAGTGCCCGCAGAAGGATACAGTGACCCAACATATGTACCTCCAACAACAACCACTACCACTCAAGGGCCAACAGCACCCTCACCATATGAGAGTCATAGAGAGCGAGACCAGGTAAGTACACCAATAGTGAACATAGAGAAACTAACAGAAGACCTAGAGTCCAGGCTCTCTATAGCAAAAGATGAGCTCTCGAGGATAAAAAGTATATGTGAACAGACTGCGATTAATGCTGCTAGGTCAGAGCCCACATCAAGAGCGCAGAGTGAGAATAAAACCTTTGAAGAAGGGTAGAAGAAGGGGGAGATATTGTTTAGGATACAAGAAGAACCGGCCCGAATAATTGAACTAGAGGGGAGGGAGGAGCGCACTGACGATGAGACAAGGACTACAGGAGGTAGAGAGGAGCTATTGTGTGATATAGGAGAAGACTTAGAGGAAAGTGAAAGTTTAAGCATGGCAATGGGAGGAGGAAGTGAGGGGTTGGATGGCGCATGTTCAGGGAGAACCATGGAAGAAGAGTGGGCAGGACGACTAAGGAATAGGTTGGGGAAAATGGCACCACTAGGAAAAAACGGAATGAAGGTGAGTGCAGATACGACAACAAAGGGGAGGTTACAACTCCCACTAATACACAGGGGAGCAGGGATGCCAAATTACATACATTGGGCTCAGATGGATAAGGCCAATGTGTTAAAGTCATTGCCCCCGCTATCAGGAGGGGCAAGCAAGTGGATATATGCATTCGAGAAAAACACAGCCGGGGTACCTCTAGCAATAGGTGATGTGAAGAGTTTACTAGTATCAGCAGTAGGGGATCAAGCTGACAGAGTATGGGTAAAGGCTGGCTTCCCGGGAGTAACTTTAGATTGCGATCGCCATGATGGCGCCTCTTTTAACACAGTACGTGCCAGGGTGTGGGACGCCTTGAGAGAGACGTTCCCAGATACCCCAGATTTGCAGTCAGTAATGTAATGTACAATGAACGACGAGGAAGATGCTATGGATTACATTTTTCGGGTTCAAGAGATGTGGAGAGCAGAAACGGGCACGCCCTGGTATCAATCAACATCATTATTCTACTTCATAATAAAGAGGGGGCTCCCTAAAGAGGTACAAAAAGCACTTGACAAAATCGCAGGTATTGAAGCAAAAGGATGACCCGAAATACAGAGCATAATAGTTCACCACTGTAAACGAATAAAAGAGAGGGAAAAGGAGATAGCGCAGAAAAGATTAGCAGACGAGGCAAAATCAGTACAAACGAAACTGGTGAAGGTCGCTGCAGCCGTAGCCGCGCTCCCACACAGCAGGGAGGGAGAAGAAGAGGAGAAGGGGCTGGTAGCAATACAGGGGAGGATGGCAATGAATTGGGCAGGAGCAGGGCAAGAGAGTGGTAAGAGTGGGCCCCTCGAGGGGGACGAGGTGGGTACAAGGGTCATAGAGGGGGTGGACAGGGGTACGGGGAATGGGAGGAAGTGGATGGCAAGGTCCCAGAGGTCCGTAGGGAAACTGTTGGAACTGTGGGAGGTGGGGGCACTTTTCCAGAGAGTGCAGGAGTAGAACAAACAATGGATTTCCAGAGATAGAACACTATGGCCACCCTCACCCGGGAAGCCCATATGGTCTCCCAATGGGGCAACATCAAAGGGAACAAGAGCAGGGGTACCCGGAGCAAAGGCAAGGGCATCACTACAGAACATAGAATCACCCACAAAACAACGACACTATGCACTACGCCCCAGACAACCCTTTCGCAACGAATGCAAATGGAGCCCCAGCACCAGCCCCCTATAGTGGTGTGTCAGTAGTTTCAGGAAGTGTGTTCAACCAGGGGGGGACAATGAGACAACCAGCATAGGACAGCCCACAGAGAACACTTGCGTGTCCTGTTCTATCTACAACCTACAATGCAGCGGAGGAACCATTGGTAGGGGCGCAGATAGGAGACAAGCAGTTCATATTCATGGTGGATTCGGGAGCGGAGAAATCATGTAATAGGGAGGGCCGGTTTCCGTTATCTAACCGGAAGTTAGAGATGCAGGGGTTCTCTGGGGCTGTAATTGAAGTTCCTTACACAGAAGATTTGGATGTGACAGTGGGGGGTAAAACGGTAAAGACACTCTTACTGTATTATGAACAATCGCCAATAAACCTGCTCGGAAGGGACCTTCTTAGCAAGCTTAACATGACAATATAATTTACAGAAAGAGGGATAGTGTGCTCGACACCAGGAATATGCCCATTAAGTGTAATGCTTGTAGTGCAGGCTCGGACAACGGCACCGGAAATACGTCGCATGCCAGTGGACGAGAGAATGTTCATCGAAGGCTTAAAAAAGCTGGCCCAAGTAGTCCCCGAGCTAAAAAAGTTGGAGTGGAAAATACCCGCAGAATTCATCTTCCGCCCAATAGTGCACCCAGACATAGCACCAGGGTGAGTGGTATCCTTAGACCTGCATACCGTCCAGGTATCAGCAAAGAGGATTGCAGTGATTGGGATGGACATAGATGGGCATCAACGCTAATATTGCCCTACGGGACTTATCTGGTGAGGATCTCTTTTCTGATGCGGAAAATGATGGCGAAATAATAATGGAAATAGCAATGCCCTGGGACATTTTGATTCAGATGAGACAAATTCCCGTCCAGTTGATTGCAGTGGTGGGAATGCCACCGTCCTTTTTTGACGATGACATGCGGCTGGTGCCAAACAATTTGTGGACAACAGGGTGGGGTTGTTCCATGGAGTGACACCAGTGGTAATAAAGCTCAAACAAGGGGCAATTTTGCCCCGAGTGAAACAATATCCATTGTCCCGCGAAGCTGAGGAAGGGATAAAAGAGACAATAAATGCATTGTTAGCACAGGGGATAATAGTGCCTTCAAACTCCCCATGTAACACCTGTATCTACCCGATCAAAAAATCAAAGGGAGGGGCTTGGAGGATGATCCAGGATTTACGCCCCCTAAATGACATCACACAGAAAGAGTTCCCATTAGTTCTGAACCCTGCTTCAATATTATGCAGCATCCCAAAAACGGCATCACATTTCACAGTGGTTGATTTGAAGAATGCATTCTTCTCCATCCCCTTGGCAGAAGAAAGCAGATACCTGACAGCATTCACGTTAGGGGGAAAGAGATACGCGCATTGCAGATTACCTCAGGGATACTGTGAAAGTCCAAACATATTCAACCGCATACTACACGAAGACCTGGGTAATTTATCAGTTGAAAGCACGATCATTCAGTACGTAGACGATTTGCTCGTCTGCGCACAGAGTGAAGAGACGTGCAGAAAAGACTCAGTAACACTTATGACGCTGCTGGCGAATAAAGGGTACAAGGTGGACAAGGGAAAGCTACAATACTGTCAGACAGAGGTGCTGTACCTGGGGCAGCTGATATCAAGAGATGGGAAAAGAATAATCCCTGACAGAGTGGAAGCAATAAGGTCAGTGAGAGAACCCACAACAGTGAAGGAGATGCAGAAATTATTGGGAATGTGAAACTATTGTAGAGCATGGATATTGGATTTTGCAGCCTACACCAGGCCATTACTGCAAGCACTCAAGGAGGCCCAACAAAAGAACAGGAAAATAGAGTGGTCAGAAGAGATGAGTGACTCGTTTAAGTCACTAAAAGAGCTGATTTCGAGTGCTCCAGTATTCACCAATCCTGACTATGAGTGCAAATTTTACCTGTTCTCACATTGTAAGGGAACCCTCATGACAGCTGTACTGACACAAAAGACTTCCCTAGGACACAAACCATTGGCTTACTATAGTGGCACATTGGATGCGGTAATGCAAGGCCACTTCGCGTGCGAGAATCTCTCGCCGCCACCGTGTTCACCATTGAGAAAAGTGCCACAATAGTAATGGGGTGCCCTGTCACGTTGTTCGTGGAACACTCATTATTTGCAATACTTGAAAGATCAAAAAGTACACTGACCACACAGCGAGCAACTGCCTATGAAATAATATTGTCCAGCGCTAATATTCACGTGGTATGGTGTAGGACAGTAAACCCGGCAACATTCATCACAGAACCGTGCACACTAGAGGACCTGCAAGAACACAATTGTGCGACTTACACAGGGGAAACAAGGGAGGACACGGTGATGTGCGAAAATGCCCTGAGCGAGGGGGAGGTGTACTTTGTGGATGGGTCAGCATCAATTGACATGGACACAGGAGAGAAACATGTGGGATTGGCAGTGGTGAGGTTAGAGGAAGGTGAGTATGAAGTACTAGTACAGTACTGCCTCCCGTCCCATTTCTCAGCACAAGCACCAGAACTTATTGCCCTAATAGAAGCATTACATGCAGCTAAAGGATGTGCAGTAACAATATATACAGACTCAGCCTACATGACGACGACAGTACACGGAGGTCTAGCCAGGTGGGGGCGGAGAGGGTTTCGAAGGGAAGATGGGACCCCAGTGCAACATGCTGAACTACTGAAAGAATTGATTGAGGCCCTAAAAGATCCAACAGTGGTAGCAATAGTGAAGTGCCAAGCACATACGTCCAACACAGACGTTGTCTCTTTGGGGAACGCGGCAGCGGACGCTGCTGCCAAGGAAGCCTCGTATTTTGAAAAACATGGAACAGGTGAGTACATATTACAGCATCAAGACGAACGAAGAACTCCCAGAAGGATACAATGCCATGCCCATATCACAAATACTAGAGCTGCAGGAAGGGGCCAGTGGTGATGAAAAGATGGTGTGGGAAAACTGAGGGTGCAGCCAATCGGCAACAGACCTATTATGGCGCCAAAATAACTCAGGAAAAGTAGTAATGCCCATCAAACTGTTAGAAATAGCATTTCAGCAATTACACTTTCCAGCGCACAACACCAAACAACACATTGCAGCAGAGATACAAGAAGACTGGTTCGTGCCCTGTCTCCAGGATCACATATCTAGATTGACAATGGAGTGCACAACGTGTCAGATATATATATATAACTCTGGAATGACACTACGAACCCTCAGCGGGACAATTCCGAAACCCATAGGGCCCTTCAGAGAACTACACATTGATTACGCGGATATGGGGGAAAGGTGTAATGGGGCACGCTAAATTATAGTGGTTGTATGCCCATTTTCAAGGTGGGTGGAAGCAGGCCCATGTGCGCGACCAGATGCTAAAAGCGCTGCAAAGTTCCTAGTAAGGGAAGTGTTCCCGCGTTGGGGAATTTGCGACGTAATTCGGTCAGACAACGGCACTCGCTTTGTGAACGAGCTCTTCAAAGAAGTGACCACATTATTGGGGATAAAACATAAATTGTGCTCGATTTATCATCCTCAAAGTTAAGGCCGTTGTCGAAAAGATGAACCGACTGTTAAAAGGGAGACTGTCTAAATTGTGTTTTTCGTTAAAGAAAAACTGGATCTACTGTTTACCCCTTGCGCTGTTTGAGCTGAGGAATCAGCCGAGCAAGGACCACCATCTGTCCCCGCACGAAATTGTGACAGGGAGACGGATGCACACTGCACATTCCGCAGTACGCCAACACTCAGACGCACACAGGAGCGCCACGATATTGGGAGACGAGTTCACAGATTACCCGAAGAAGCTAACTAGGGCAGCGTGTGCAATCTCAAAGCAGCTCTCAAAACCATTCACAAGGGAAGAAAGAAACACGAAAGTAACCCATGTAGAACATGAAGTACAGGGACAATTAATGCCAGGAGAGTTCATTTATGTCCAGAGCTTTGTGCGCCGGTGGAATGCCCTAAGGTTCCATGGACCGTACGAAGTGGTATTTTGTACCCCTACAGCTGTAAAAGTAAAGGGGCTCAAATACTGGATACATTTGATGGATGTGCGAAAGGCGTATAATAGTGTACAGGAAAGAGGTGGATGAGGAGGCACAGACAACAGCAAACAATGCTAATGAAAATGATGAGTGAACGTGAACAAGTGAATGGAGGAGTGTACCTGACAGATAACAACGTTAACGAAAGACATTATATTACAGGTTATCGATGGAGATAAATGAATAAAAAACAAAAGAAAACAACTTTCAAGTATAAATAACGATGTGAAAAATATGTATATTGTCTGCTCCCTTCTCTGTACATCTCCCACCTTCCCCCCTCCCCTACCCAACCCATCTTCCTTCCACGACCTCCTGGCACAAATAGTGCCAACAAAAATGTTTACATGCACGCACTTAATGCACTTTTATATCTCAAACAGGAACTACCATGGCAACAAACGGGCAGCCTGCAACAGATAGATTTGTTAGATATAGAGAAGTTTTAGCTGAAAGATGTAGATATTCGTATGAGTGTGGATTGTCTGTATGCATTACATTATTTTTTACAATACTGTTTGGTCTGTTACGTATTGGTTTATAGCGTTCATCTCTATAGAGATGAACGAGGGGGGAGGGAATAATGGGATTAATGTGACAAATGAAACAACAACTATAAATACTAAATAAGATAATTTTTTGGTATGGGACGGATCTAAACTGGCATGGGGTTATTACACGACACCACCCAATGTTGCTATCTCGCCAAATGAAAGATTGCAGGAAAAAACGCGAAACAGCACAACTTCCCCGCCAAAAGCGTCTAATTACAATGCCCATAGTTTAAATGATTGTAACCCCTCTGTTATATCATGGTTGTACAACACCCCCACCAGCGTGCCCACTCCTGCAACAGAAAACACACTGCTAGATAGTATGAAGAAAGAGAATGAAAAAATGACAGTGAGATATGAAGCATTATACAATGACTGGGGAAAGGGGGGTGAAGAGGAGAAAGGGGGGCTCACACTGTTCCTCGCCCATGAAGCAGGGAAATATCTTAGGAATAACAGAAGGAAAAGGGAGGCGGGAAAGAGAAAATATGACGAGTATTACGGGTTGGGGCTGGACAAAATGGAAGACCCACGACACCCGCACCAGACAAATAAATGGTATGCGGACATGAGTGCAACGGCTAAGCAAACAACAAATGAGAGCTGTTATGTCTGCTCCCTCATTCCCCATGCTCCAGGTACACCCAAAGTATTGCTACCCAAAGAGTTGCCTATTGTCGATGCCCAATGTCTCCTTCATCTCACGTTGTGCAGAATTAAGAACACCTTCCAGGCACATGAGGTAACTTTTAAAATGTTGCAGAATGAGAAGACCTGTTATCCGAAGGCGGTAGGAGTGATATGTTTGGAAGAACCATTTTTTATAATACAAGGGACACTATTTTCAGAAAATAAGTGGAATGATGAAGAGATAATGTGCAAAGCTGAAGCGCTGCAAGGTGTGGCACCAGAGAAACTGCAATGGATAGAAAAAACTTGCACACCAGTCTGGAAAGAACACATCTCAAAATTGACTTGGGTGACGGCCATTGGAAAGCCCTTTAAGCTACAGAAAGAAATAAACTATGAACTGTGTTTCAAGGGAGATGGGAAAATCATCATGGGGGTAAACAAAAATTGCAACAAGACCCTCACCATCCCAGATATGAGGAAGGGGACAGCGGAACTCATGGACACTTATTGGGTATGTGGCAACCAGGCATACCTGCACCTCCCACAATCCTGGGGTGGCAGCTGCTCATTGGCCACCCTACACTCCGCACTAATGGTGATACCGGAAAGCCACATTGATGGGAGCAAGAAAATGCGAGAAAGACCTCAGCAGAATGAGGCCCAGCCAACTGCAGAGTCACAAGTATATGTCCTGTCTTCCGGCAACAAGGAGGAGGTGCTGTCCCGAAACAAATGATCATCGAACTACATATCAAAAGCATCATCAGAGCTGCTGGCACAGATCCCGGATAGATATCGATTATTCAGCTCTGCAGAAACTTTCTTTGCCTCACTCATCCCTAGCATCCAGGCACGAGCAAATGCAAAGTGGCTCCAAATCACACGCTGGGAGCTGATCCAGCTGGCGAATGACACTGAAGAAGGGTTTAACGTAATAAAGGTGGAACTGCGAGCGCTGCGGCTGATGACGATGCAAAATAGGTATGTCTTAGACCTGTTAACAGCGATGGAAGGAGGTGTTTGCCGAAAAATTGGAAATGCCTGCTGCACTTTCGTACCTTCCGAAGACGCGGATAATGGTTCCTTGTCCCATGTGATCGAAGCAGTACATAACCTAGGAGAAAGAATGAAAATGGAAGGTGGAGCAGAAGAAAGCACATGGTTTCGACAACATCTTCTCCTGGGTCCCATCATGGCTGGGAATGACTGTTAAATTTTTGATGCCGGCAGTGGTGTTCCTCCTTTATATTTTTTGCATGTGCCCGGTGGGTCTTCGATGTTGTGCTAACGCCGTACCAAATGGTGCAATGATGATAGTGACAATGGGCAACACCCGCGGTACGATACAAAACATGCAGGAAGTACAGGTACAAACAGGAACAGATAACACGCTAAGATTCCAGATGGTGCCCATATACCACAGCGGGGATATAGTAGATAGGCTATGGCACACTACAATTAAAGAGCCCCGTGAACTTGAATGGTATGAGGAGATGTGGGTGGACTTAGAAGGGGACAGTGGTTGTGTATATCTGACCTGCACCCCGGATGAATATGCTAGGAGAGGAGAAAGCCTGCGAGGAGTGTGTAGGGCATGGATGCCCATAAAAGGCACCCCTGCATGGGATGACGCTGTAATTGAAGAGGACGAATGCAAGAGGTTGGAGGATTTAAAGTATTCGTTACTTAAGTAACAAAAGGGGGGAAATGTATGGGAGGATTGGTCCAAGAGACCCCCCTCCCCTGCATCCTCTCCCCCCTGTGAAGTCCATGGCTCGTCAGGGGTTCCCCCTGCCACCAGGGCCCAGGTGTTGGGTGGGCCACTGGCTGAAGACATTAACCAAACATGCTGTATTTAGCTAGGCCCTGGAAACCATTTTATGAAATGAAGATGGTCTGAGCCCTGTGCACCACAGTGCGGCCCCCACCCTTGGGGAGTCTCACTTATCCCTGTGGCCGCAGCTCTCTGGCAGATCCGCTGAGAGCCCGTTCCCACGAACAGACGGACATGAGCTAGTGTTAGATGCCAACACTGTAACATTTCACCTTCCACAGTGTATCGCTGTTCCCAGTATGACCCGGCCAGCAGGGCCGGGGTGGAAAAGAACTGTAAAATGGTCCCCTGACAAAAGCAGAGTCCCCAAATACTAATGAGCAAACTACCCGTGATGAAACTTTTCTCTCCATGACCTTTCTGACTAAAAACCTGTAACCCCCATGAAGATGGCAGAATGTGTGCTTATATGACATTCAGGATGAAGTACCCACATCCCCGTAGCTATGCGCAAATGGTACAAGTGTCCCGGGGGTTTTCATGTTATATGTTTCGCCGAGAAGACTGCACCCCAAGGTCCCATATCATAACTGAACAAATGCTGCTAGAGTGCAAAGGAAGACAAATACAACCCTATTGGGAGCTTATATAAATGGTGCATGAAAATGCACCATATGTATGTCCAAGCTCACTATGTGTCACTGCCGTCAGTCTTATTAGCGGGTTGTTCCGGCGTGCTCCACCAACCTTACTACTACCTCGCTTACCGCACATGTATAGAAATGTAACAAAATGCTGTGGTTGTTAAATACTTAGCGTATAGGGAACGCGTTTGAAATGGCCATGTGAAAGGCACTAACAATGTCAATAACATAAGCTTTGAAAAGACTCAATGAGTATTGTATATTATGTGAATGTTTATGTCTCTTCCACTTAAATCTGCAACACACGAGGAAAATACCTTTGTGAGCATATGCAAGCCATTCCCCCTTCCTCCCATTGAAGCCTGCCAGACGAAAAAGCAGAGGCCTGTGCTGCTCTGCTCCACCTCCCCCAATTCGGCTGGAGCCGCTTCAAACATTCACATTCCCCCGCAGCACCCAAGGCCACGGCCTGCCACCTAAATTATTTACAACCCAGCAGTAAACCCCGGCCTTAAAACACAGATCCAAAGGCGCCCTCTTTTAGGCTCCACAACCCACTGGCTCACCTTAGGTTAATGGCCCCTGTAAAATTAGGACACCCAATATTATAGCAACACTACAGAAACACATTCATAATGACTTCTAACGAGACATGATAACTCGGACAGCCCGTCCCGTGCCCCGAGACCCAACCTCGCGACCTATGTTACCCGGTCAACAGGACGATGGTAACCATGTATTGATGTATCACCAGAAGACCCCACTCTAGGTGCATTCCTCCTGTGTTGCGTTAACCTGTAGAATAACCTATTGGAAGATTTATCGGAGAAGATAATATTGCAATGTTGAATGACTGCGGTGTGTGTGGCCCTAGGGCAGAAAGCCAGGAAAGACGTTCATCACTGACACTGGTCACGGCTGGCACAACAACACCGTCCGGATGAGCCCAGCTGACCTACCCGGCCCAGCCCAGCCCACGAGGGTAACCAGTGACGTCCACCGACCACGGCAAACCACATTGCAGCAGCACCTATAGTTAGTCGTCGCCACCCAATCCCCACGAACTTGTGCCCCCTATAGCATGTAGGTTCTTATGACGCTTTTTGTAAATATATTTCCCTGTCTTTGCTATTATCAGACAGAGCACTCTCGGAGTTTGCAGAGTGCTTTGCATGCCCTATTCTGATTGATAAACTCCCATTTAAGCTCACCCGCACTTTGTCTTAGCCTTATTCCCATCTTGGGAGAGTCCATCATTGTCTCTCACAGCGGGGAGGATCGTGCTATCTGGGGGACGCACGCCTTCACTAAGAAACAATATGTAAAATGTATGTATAAGATAACATAACCAATGAACATTTTGTATTCAGGCCGTCTAGGGCACTGAGCTAGTTTTTATTGTAATTGAAACGCTAGATTACACACATTTGTTTCCTTGTTCTCAAGCCCATAACCTAACCTGATGCTACCTGATGTTTGTTAGGCGGTCAACGTTCTTATGGACTGCAAGTATATGCACTGTTTATGTCAATGTTAAATCTCCATTGCTGTGAACTTAATAATGTAAGCAAATGTAAACAGGAGAAGCGTGTAATCCCTCTATTGCTCCCAGCTTTAACATTCGTCCCCTCCACTTGTATAGTGTGAAGTCCCAAGAACAGAAAATCACTCAGAGTTGCAATGCCATCTCCCCCTCCTCCCGTCAAGGCCCACTGGGGCTCGCTGGTGTTCAAGCAGCATAGCCTCACCTCCCCACATTCCTGCTGGACCCGCTTCAAGCATTCACCACCCTATGTCAGAAGCCTCCATGGCCAGGCTAAGTGAGTTATGAGCTACCTGGTCCTAAATCCCACCGCCTTTGAGGGGCCAGTTATGTATCCTTATTGATCCAATTGCATTCCAGCTCACCCCAAGGTAACGGACCATGAAGATAGTTATTCACCCCTGTGCCAACATATCGTAAAACCATCCCTCATTACATCTAACAGAATAGAATAACAAAAGCAGCTTGCCCTGTGCCCCTGGTAGGGCACCTGGACTCATGAGACAAGGCCCCTCGGTAGGGGTGACTTCAACCTGATGTATTGGTGAAACTTCACGTTGCATACTGTTTTTCTCTGTCTCCCTCTGATCTTAGATTAATGTATTGTAGGATTTACAGGACATCTTGAAACTGTGTATTATAATGAATGTGTGTGTGAGTGGCCACAAGGGCAAAGCATTAGTGCAGCCACCAAGCATCAATGCAGACAGCGTCCCCCTTGGCAGCTCCACCCCGAAGGGCCCAGCTGACCTGTCCACCCCATGTTGGCACCACACAGACGTCCACCAATCGTGGAGCAGTACATGTATACAATGTATATAGCTTAGCCAACGCCACCCAATCCCTAAGACTATGTGCCCCCTATACCTTACCTCATGCGTGACGTATTTCTGTAATATAACTGACTGTCTTTGCTATTGTCAGACAGAGCACTCTCGGAGTTTGCAGAGTCCTTTGCATGCCCTATATTGATTTATATAAAACCCTTTTAACTTCACCCGCACTTAGTCGTGGTCTCATTCCTTCCTGGGATGTGTCCTTTATTGCCTCTCATTAAGGGGGGGGAATACTGCCTTATTGGGGGACACTTACTTTCAACACCTATCCATCTCTCCTGTAGGAGTAGTTGTAGTCAAAGGATTTTTTATTAGAAGGCCTAGTAAGAAAGCTATTCTTAGGTTTCTTATAACTCTTTTTGGTTTTCAGTTTTTCAGGCCTAGAAGTGTCTTTCTGGGCACTCTGAAGTAAAGAAGAAAACTCAATTCCTACTTTGGGGTTAAGGAAACTCCCTGCCCCTTTAGGGTTGTTAAAAACACCTAAGCTTTGTACATCCATCGGGATCACCTCCACTGTAAGCGGGTTTTCTGGTGTATCCATGTTTAGAGTTTTAGGAACCACTTCCACTGTAAGTGGGTTTCTCAATGGTTCCGCCACTACAGGTTTAACTGAAGAGGGCTTTATTCTAAAGGACATACACCACACAGGATGTGTGACATGAACACTAAGATTCTTGTCAGTTTCAACAACGTTTTTACACAATGTTATAGATTGTACAGGAATATATACATTTTTATCCACAGGGTGAACCACTTCCACTCTACGAGGTTCTATCAACTCAGTGTTAACTGAAGATGGGGTCACAACAGTGACCTGGTTAATGGCATTGCACCATATTGGTACTAGAACAGAAGTTTTTAAATTTCTGGGAACTAGTTGAACCACTTCCACTACATCTGGTTTTTCAAGAGGCTCTATCACCTTAGCAGCAGCTAAAGGTGGGGTCACATGAGTGACCTCTAGCTTTGTGGGCCTAGGGGCTTTGTCCCTATTTGAAGTCATGGGTGCCACACCCAAGTTCCCTTCAGAGTGGCAGTTAATGCCTTTCATCTCTAAGGAGGGGTCTCCTAAGGGGACCTCTCTTACTTCAAGGTTAAGAGCCTCAGCATTTTTACAAGGGGGCTCAGCTGAGTCTAAGACCACAGCTTTTCTGCTATACTCAGTATTGACAGATTTCTTAAGGGATGAGGAGACAGCACTTTTTGACCTACCTCTATTCTCAGATTCCCTTAAGGAGTTTAGATATGGGGAAGCGTTCTTATATCTATCTATGAGGGCTGTTTTTACCCTATCCCAGTTACCTCTTTCTACTTCATGGAAATCCAGGAGCACTTGGTAGTCTCTCTTGGGAAGTCTAAAAAGAACCCAGGGTATTCTATCACTCTCAGACAGACCAAACCTTTTACAAGTGAGGTCAAAAGTTTTCAGCCATACAACAATGTTATATTTCATATCATACCGACTCACCAATTCTGGGAACCTGGAAGCTGCAGACACAGAAGACCTGGAAAATGAAGAGGGCTGCAGAAAAGTGTCTTCTACAGACCTTTCATACTCTTTCCCATAGTCCCACATTTCCAAATGGTTTTTCCACAGGTATTTTCTTATATCCAGTTCCTTAGATATCTCAGAGCATATGGTTGGCAGTAAGGTAGAGGCAAGAGAAGGAGAGGGGGGTGAACTAACATCCTCCTCATCAGAACACTCATATTCCTCCTCTGAGGAGTTTGGACAGCTGTCTGAACCCTCATCATCCTCACTCCCAGCAATATTGTTAGAAGTGGACACAGGTTCACTGAAACCATGCCTACGGTCCCATAACCTTTGAAGTAAGTCAAGCTTACTTCCTTCACAATTGAGGCCATTCTCTTTACACATTGTGACCACATTTTCCATTGCAGCATAAGAGTAGTCCTCAGCCCTAAAGCAGGCCATGGTGTTGATTCTTGTGTTAAATACAATAAGTACAGTTTACTTTGGTTAAACCAAACATACTGGATGGTTTCCTTTGGACACAAAGTATATCAATAATCAATGTAATGCAATCCACCTTTATCCCAGAGCATTCAAACAGTGTGAGGACAGTTTTTCTGAAGTCCAACTAAGGGCTTAGTAAAACCATTCAACTGAGGCAGTACCCGACTCCACTCTTAGTATAAGGCTGTACCACCTGAGTTAAGGGTAGCGTAGACAGAGCAGCCAGGCTTATCTTAGGAGGGAGAGAGGGCAGTAGACACAGTACAATTGAAATTGTAATACAAATGATCCAAAGACACACTGAAACACTATGTATTGTAAAAATAAAGGATTTATTTAAATACAGGTAGGCCCAGATAAATCTAGGTGTAGGTAAGTACTAAAACATTATAAGAAATCACAGTATAAAAACACAACACTATACTTGAAATCCAAAAACCCAAGTATAGACCTTATTTGGAACACCTAACAGTCGTTATAGGGAAGTCAAAACTGTTTTATACACATTTAGTATAGGTCAAACCTATTCTTTGGGAGTAAAAGACCAATGGTTACTTTCAGATTGCATTCAGTAATACAGGGCAGTAGGCCCTCCCAGTTGTACAGTAACTCTTTGAACAAATCACATAAACAGTCAACTGGAAAATATATTTTGTTTAATTGTGAACCACTTATCCTAGGTGCAGTAAAAACCTATAACTAGTTTTGTCATAACACACAGTTACACCAGGTGAGTAAAACCTAAGGATGTAATGTACAATTACAGATGCTTTTGAAATCAGGGAACCCCAGGTTGAGGTAAGCAATAACTCTGGTAACTTATTTTGTATGGCACACAGCTAACACACGGTAAGTAAAACCCAATGTCATACTTTACTGAATAGTTATTCAAGGTAGGCAACAACCTAATGTAGACTTATTAAGGACAGGCTAGAAGTAAGTCAGGGGAAGCAAGACCCAGTTGGGGGACACACCTACAGTTATCCTAAAATGACTAGCCTGGTGATACCAACAGTTGGAGGACACTCATACAATTACCCTACAGGAATAATCTGCTGAAACCAACACATTACTTTTGTAAATAGACACAACCTAATCACAGGGAGTAAAATACCTTAACATCTACTCTCTATTTGACTGGCAAAACAGTGGCTAATGAAGAAAAGATGTTAACCATACTTTTAAGAATAGTGCATCTCAAACTCAAGATCAGTAAGAACTTTTGTAACTGTTCTTTCTTAGAATTACAGTTACCAACCAACTCTTTACAAGTAAGTAAATCACTTGATTTCTTTTCTAAGCAGGAGTCCCAATCCCTTCAAAGTCTTTCCTTTATTCTTGTAGCATGACGTTCTGAGTGGCAGAAGGGGGTTCACTTGGACTAGTGACCAACAGGCAGTGTTAGAATATGTTCTTTAGTAGCAAAAGTCAGAGTTCCTTAGGAAAACTGGGCAAACAGGTGAGTACTTTACTTTTAGAGTTAGAAGAGGGTCCAGGGGTTTCACAGAAGTCACCACAGCAGGATTCTAGCAGTGGGACTGAGTGCACTGGACGAGGGACCTCCCAATCATTGAAAACACCCCAGGGCTACACAGAAATCCCAAAAGGCTTAAGGTAAGTATATACCCAAGCCAACACAGTACCTCAACAATGAAGAAGAGATTGCAGCAAGAGAAATTCAGGGACTGCAGCCAAATACCTGGTCATTGGATTCCTTGTCCTGGAGAGTGAACACAAGACGTCAGAAGGGACTTTGCAGCAGGAATCGATGAAGAAGGCTCTAGGCAAGATTTCCTTTGCAGCTGAATGCAGTTCTGAGGATTTGGCAGCTTTTCAAGGAGCACAGAAGACGAAGACAGAATATCACGATTGAATCCTCATCATTACAAAGGTCCAGCACTCTTGTGAGGAGACTTTTTGGACTTGATTCATGTCTCTGGAGATGCCCCAAGATGCCCACAAAGTTTCAGCGAGATACAGAATTTGGAAGACCATGCACCACACAGTGGCTGGAGGTCCCAGGGTATTGGGGTACTGCAAGAACGCAAGGTTGCAGCAACCCGTGGGATGGCTCAAAATTCAGGTCTTCTTGAGCCTAGTGGGTCTCATCAGGCTCTGGGTGTGGGTCATCATTTTCAGAGACCCCAGATTGATTGGAAGGAAGGGCTGCAGCAGGCTCCGGTTACACAGCAGGCTCTCCATTCGCTGGAAATCATCTCCACCACTTTTCCTTCATCTTCCTCTTCAGTTTTCTGTTCCAGTGGTCGACATGTCTTCAGCTTCCAGGTTTCCATTATTTATCAGGAGCTACAGCCCAACCGCTGCATTCTCTCCCTGCATTTTACAGGATTTGTCCCAGTTGAAGCAAGGCGTAAGACAAAAGAGGGGGAAGTTTTGTACTCCTCCCCCACTTCCTGTGCTTACAGACTGACTGTAGCCTGAGCGGGGTGTGCAGGGGACTCCTGCCAAAGACAAAACTCACAAGAAGGAATTTCCCACCATGGATGTCAGGGGAAGGAACAAGAAATGACAAGAAACACTAAAATGGCACAAAAAGAAGACAGGGGCCATTTTGGTAAAATGAGCACCCTTAGATGCCTTTACTGCAGCTGTGATCACAGCCCGCGGTAAAGGTGCGGTAAAGGTGCACCAAATTAGTAAAAGTTATCACTGCCACCAGCCATTAAAGGTAAGCTTAATGTGAAAGGGGATACATTGTATCTCCCCAGCCCTCCTCATAAGGTGGGGTGTGCTGGTTTCACCTAACAAAATGTAAAAGGGATCCAAAGATCCTTTTTACCCTTGGGAACTGTAGTTCACTCAAGGCTAGCACAAGAAAGTTAATTGGGGAGTCCCTAGGGCCACCCAGCAACAACAGGCCTTATTGCCAATAAGTTGTTAAACATGATAACTTTAAAAAGACACTATGGAGAGTCTTAAAAATGACACCCATAAAAAGAGTTAAAGATTAGGTCAGCTCTGTGGAAATCTGATAGTAGTCAACAGAAACCCGGGAGGGGCCACTAGAGCTATGTTTTTCCCCTTTTTATCCAACTCCTGGCCCTCCACTTCTTCCAGATTTATATGGACAGCAGAGGAGGCCACTGATATACCGTCAGAACTCAGAGCAGAAGGCATCATTTCCTCAATCATAGATCTAATCCATACCACTAAGGCGTTTTTTATGTTAGCGGACTTGGTATTTAGAGTTTCTTCCTTTTCTATGTTATCAAGCATTCTCTGCACTGATGCTGGAAATTACAATTGGCAAACCCTTTGGACTATATAGCTCGCTCGAGGATGAGGCAGCCTCAGTCTATTCTTTATAGACTTCCACAAATGTTGTCAGGCCAATTCTATTTGCTTCAGTGCCGCACCTCACATTCCACATTCCTCTTCTAGAATCCTTCCAGCTTCCACACCAAGTGCAACATATGTTACCATGCTACACATCCCTCTTCTTTTTATACACCTCTACAATCTCCATAGTCCATTAGATACTTTGGTCTTTGATACTTTCTTCCAAACCTTGATATTCGAGTTGGTAAATGTATTGAATTTGCTGGTAAGGAAAATTCTTGGCTCACTCTATTTTCATTAACATTACTCTTGTCCACACTCTCACCACTAACCTTTCCATTCATTAGCATAATTCTCCCATTGTTCCGTACTCTTCCATCACTTGTCCTTGCAGCATGTTTAAAAACCTCACTGACTTGAATGGGATTCGACCACTTAATACCTCTCACTCTCAAAGCTTCTGGTAGTTTGATTCTCACAAAACATCCTACTTCCAGATTCTTGTTAAACCTAAATCTCACCTTGTCATGCTCTGCTTTGTTACTATTTTGTCTCTGTCTAATCATATCTGCCACATTGCTGGTTTTGACCTCCATATTTAGCACACCAGTCATCCATCCTGGACACAATTTAGTGGTAGCTTTCCTACCCCTACTCAATTCAAATGGTGATATACCAGTAGTACTGTGTGGGGTAAACCTGTGTGCTATAACCATCATTCTGGCAGCTTCTTTCCAATTCATTCCATTAGCCCACGCCCATCTAATAGCATCTTTGAGTATTCTATTACATGGCCGTTGTTAATTAGTTCCCATGTATTTTTGTTATCTTTTTGTGTTATTACACGCAGCATTTGTTCTGCTTGGTCTTGGTCACGAATGCAGTTAAATGATTTTAGCCAGTTTCGATAACGTGATCGTCTCTTCGCAATTTGTTCTTGTGCATTTCCATCTGCTAGTTTCTTCAACCGCCGAATGTCCTTTTTTAGCGACTTCTTGGCTTCAGCTAGTTCTTCGCTGAAAGAATGTTTATTTTTTGTCACTTTGATGTTGTGTCTATTTGAACATGAAGAAAATTGCAACAGCAACGGCACGTAGTTATTCGTGTTGCCCTGCTTATTATCGTGGCAAAAGTCAGCGGTCAGGATGTCAATCTGACGGCTGTTTATCTTTAGTCGGTTTTGCGCAGTATTTGTAGTTAGGGATGTTTTGTATCTTGGCTGGGTAGTTTTGTTTTTCAGCTCCCAAAATACCCTCAAGACATCATGATCGCTCTTGTCCGATTTTATTATGGTCAGCATGGAAATATGTTGGTGTAGACTATCAGACACCCAGATGTAATCTAAGGTTTTTCTTAGTTGACCCCTATGCCAGGTGTAGGCTGCTGGAATATTGCCTGTGGTACAGCCGTTCAGCATTGTGCAATGTCGCAAACTTAATTCATGTTCCCATTTATGACCGCGATCGACAGGGTCAGAAAGATTCTTGGACTGATTCCGAGAGATGTGTGTTTTGTCTTGGTTTAACCAAGAATAGTTAACGTCTCTGCAGATCAGGACGAAAGGGTCGTCAAACTGCACAAAACTGGCATCAATGTGTGCCATGATTGATGATAAGTACTCAAGTTCTGATATCATTGCGGGGTTCCAGTAAGTGTTTATTATCAGAAGATGTTTTTTCTTTATAAAGTGGGCTTCACATGTTGATTCTAGGGTTATGGCTTGCACGAACAAGTTTGGGTTTGAACTGTTGATCACAGCCCACTCTAATGTGTTTTTAATAGCAAGAGTAGCCCTGAAAATGGTCTGTCAAATTGACTTTTCCCCGCAGCATTTAGGGCCACGGAATATCCATCACAGACAGGCGAATCACGGAGCCAAGTTTCTTGCAGGCAAATTATTGGGCTTCTTAAATCTGCCACTGGTCCGGGTTGAAACAAATGTGTGTCATACAATTTGACCCGACGTTATCCTAGTCGCGCTTGTTCCGGTCGTATGTATTGGATGAGAGCGAAGGTTGTTCTCTGAGCTGTTTCCACAGATCGTCTCTTTTTGACCTGTTGTGGCCGGTAGATTTGGAAGAATTTGAGTTGACAGTGTTGGATGAAGGCTGCTCATTACATATCGTTAGATCGAATCCGTAAGATAGTAGGTCATCTTTGGCATCGAGCAGTGGTTTTGCTACGTGTCTGGATTTCATGTGAAGAATGACCCAGTCAGTTGATAATAGCTCTTGAATATTAGGCAATGGGTGCCTTTCCGGAATGATGCATTTATTCAATTCTCTCAGTTCAATACACACTCTGACTTTTCCTGAGCTCTTCCTCACTACCACTAATGGTGACACCCATTTTGCGGCATAAATTCTTTCAATTATCCCTTGCTCCTCCAGTTTTTTCAAATCCTTCTTTACGTCTTCGCTCATGGCTATATGCACATTCCTCAGCTTCTGTGTGACTGGTTCACAATTTTCTTTCAGTTGTATTCTATGTGTAATACCTTTTACATATCCTATTCCATCCTTGAATACCTCCTTCTTTATTGTCTCTGTGGTCATTTAATTTGATTCAACCACATAAATGGACTCTTCCGCACCCAAACAAACTTTAACCCATGCTTGGTGTGTCCAGCTGAGTAAAGGACGATGCCCCATTTTTGATACATACACTTTCCCATTGGTGGTTCTGTCCTTGAAAGCCAGTTTTGCTTCAAACCACCAATTATGTCTATTTTCACACCACCATATGCACTGGGATTAATGTCCGATTCGGTTTATAGTCATAATGTCGACAAAAAAATGTCGACAGACAAAAATATCGAAAAAATAATGTCGAAAATAATAATGTCGACATTCTATACTTTTAATGTAAAAAGTCATAATGTCGAAAAAAAAATGTCGACATTTTTTTTTCGACAATATGACTATAAACCCTTAACACTATCAACACCTCACCCAACACCCTCCTGCAACCCCCCCCACACCCCACACCACCACCCTCCCACCCCTCATATGCAACACATTCTAATTATTTATATATTTATTTATTTATTTTTTCAATAAATAAATAACCAACAAAAAGTATCATTTACTATGGGGGGGTCCCCCCCCAACCCCCCCTCACCCAACACCCCCCTGCCACCCCACCACACCCCCTAACCACCCTCTCACCCCTCATACTCAACACAATCTAATTATTTATTTATTTATTTATTTATTTTTTCAATAAATAAATAACCAAAAAGAGTCTAATTTACTATGGGGGGGGTCCCCCCCCCAACCCCCCCTCACCCAACACCCCCCTGACACCCCCCCACACCCCCCCCAACCACCCTCTCACCCTCATTCCCAACACATAGTAATTATATATTTATTTATTTATTTATTATTCAATAAATAAATAAACAAATAAATAAAAAGAATATCATTTACTATGGGGATGTCCCCCCCAACCCCTCTCACCCAATACCCCCTGCCACCCCCCACCCCTCATACTCAACACATACAACACAACAATAAATATATATTTATTTATTTATACAACATTTCGAAAAAATGTCGACATTAATGTAAAATGTCGACATTTTTGTATGTCGACATTATTGATTTTCGACATTAATTTGTCGACATTTTGACTGTCGACATTATTGATGTCGACATTATGACTGCACACCGTCCGATTCATTTAGCCATTTCGGACCAATCTTTTTCCATATTGCTTCTGGTAATAACGTGTATTTAGCTTCTGAATCCGTCATCATTTTCACTGGAGAGCCATTTACCATGATGATGGTTTTAGGACTTTAGTTATGTTTTATTTACTCCATAACTGATGACAAAAACACATTCTTCCTCTCCATATTCTTCTGGACCACCAATCCAATTCGTGTTCCCTTTATCAATTCTACAGCATTTGGCCAAATGACCTCTTCCATTGCAGTTCTTGCAGATTATATGGATAGCTGGACATTCAGGGCTGTTAGCCCAGTGCATAGGACTATCACATCTAAAACATGTTCTGATTCTTCCTCTGCCTCTTTGACTCATTTGAGGTGGACGACTAGTTATGAAACGTCCTCAGTTGTAACTTCCATATCCACCTCCAAACCCTTGACGCCACTCACATCGCCATTGTTCTTGTACATACCTTGCATCTTAGGGTCTTCTTTCCGCTTCATCACACAACTTTGACTGTTCCCATTATCAGCTTTCTTCATCTGATTGCATTGATACTTCTGGTTTGACAGAAGTACTTTTCACTCTATCTTCTAAAGTCTTTACACAATTTTCCGTGTGTTCAACTTCCCTGCCAATGCACAGTACTGCATCCGAATCAGGGTCATCTTCAGCCCATAGTCTTTCCCTAATTGTAGCGCTATTACACTCTGGCATGAATTGATCTCTGAGTCTCTCATCTAACAGTGGTCCAAATTTGCCGTTCTTTGTAAGCTTCCTTAAAACAGTTATATATTGTTCCACACTTTTCCCCAACTTCCTGTGATCTCTTGGCAAATGTATATCTTTCCAGTATTGTGCTTAGTTTTTTTTTCATAATGTTTATTTAATTTGGCAATACATTTCTCGTATACATTCATATCCCCTTCATCTGGTAAATTCGGTAGATCTTCATACTTTTCCTGTCCTGCTGGTCCCAAAAAATGGAGTAACAATGACTTCTTACTCTCTTCACTGTAGTTCGTTCCACAGACCACTGAATCATAATGTTCAAACGATGTTAACCACCTTTTCCACGGCAGGTTGGGTTCTCCAGCTTCAAGCATAAACATGGCTGGTGGTGGATCAGTCTGCATTGTCATGTTTCTGGCAGTGGATTGATCACCTGCCCCTCTGTTGTCAATGTTTACTACTGCCACTTCTTATATTGACTCGAGAAGTCACCCACTTTTCTTTATAATGCTTCTTTTTTTATATGATGAGAGAGCACATTTCCTTAAAATGTATTTATTTAATTTCCTCCTAATTATCTTTTTTTTTTAGGTACTGGGACGAGTAGGAGCGATGTAGTTGAGCGATTTAGCTGCTCTCTAATCATGTGTGAAGTGCGACTCTATAATTAAAATGTGTGCGCACATCAAACAAGTTTTTGTTTACTTTCACATTTATATTCGGCCTCTCACAGCACTGCTCTGTCAGCTTGCGTAATAGCAGTGGCCTTTATTATTCGTCGCCACAGCCACACACTCAATAAGATTGCACGCGAACAACGTGCGTCATCAGGTCGCGGGTCCTCTTTTCTTGCTACGTCTCTTTAGTCTTCAGTATTGCAATGGAAGCGTGCGATCCGCTCAAGGATGTGTTTTCATTCATCACAGTCTCGCGGATAGCAACGGCAAGTGCGTGATAACTTCAATTACTTCAATGGCAATTGTATAATATCGCTCAAAATTGCATTTACAGTGTCAATCAACCAGCGCTTCCTCACTGGGCATACATAATGATCCACGCTGCTGCGGCTCACTTTTTTCTTTTAAAGTTGCTTATACGGGTGCTCCGCTCATCAGCTGGTTACCGTGTGGATTTCACTGCAGTTACACTTCCTCGTCGCCAAGTGAAGTATATAGACTGGACACGCATGTTATAAAAAGTGATAGGTTTATTGATACAGTTATATCATTTAAGTATATATATATATATATATATATATATATATATATATATATATATATATGGGGAAAAGAAAGGAGTCTCTGAAGGAGGTTGCTTCAGTCTCTCCAACCGCCGGCTTCAGTGCCGCTCCTCACATTCCACATTCCTCTTCTAGAATCCTTCCAGCTTCCACACCAAGTGCAACATATGTTACCATGCTACAGAAGATTACGCGATTTCTTTACAAATAGTTTATATACCTCCTTCCCGGTTTCTGCAGTTGCCCTTTCCTCATTTGTGGGGGTATTCTTAGTTCTATTGGTTTTTGTTATTATTGCGATATTTTTTATGTCCCTGCCCTTTGTGGGTCATTTCTTCAGTTAAGATGTTTTTTGCCACTCCCCTCAGCCACATGTCAATTGTCTGTTCGGGTTCTAGCTCAAGATCCAGACCCACCTCAAATGCTGCACTATTCTCTACCTCTTCTGTAATAGAAACATTTCCCGTTTTTCTGTGATAAGTTTCCTCCCTCCTGTATATAAAGAGGGAGCCTGATTTTGAAGGAGTTTCTTTTTCTTGTTTATTTTTTTATTTTTAGTTGTTGTGGATAGGGACAAAGCACTGGTGTCTAACAATGGAGCCTCAGATTCGCTCACATTCAACATCATGAAAGATATTCTTAGAGGTAGGACCAGATACGCTAATCGAGTCTTCAATAGATTGTGGCTTAGTGGGCCCCACACTGCTTAATCATGTGTCAACTGGCGTGCATCTCTTGTCGATGGCTCCTACTACAGTTGAAAGTTTGCCCAAAAAGGAAATGATGTTGTTTAAACAGGAGGTATGGATTTTTAATTCGGACAGGATGGGAGTAAGCAGTTGTTTTTTTCCTCCATGAGACGTGAGGCACAGACGGGACAGGCTCAGATTGGGGCAGTGATAACTAATCAGCCTCGGCTTCATAGCCCAACAGATATTGAGAGAGGGCTAATAAGAAGACCTCCCCCTCATGGAAGACGAGGGGAGTGTCTATAAAAGACTGTTCCAGAACTCCCAGTTTATCTGTCTGAGGCAGCCCATAGGAATTTCCCCCAGAGACATCTGTTTCCCTCGCATTTAGCATTTGCTCGATTCTGTCAAGATAGAAGAGTCCCCTTCGTCCGCATGCAGTAACATTAAAGAATCACTAATAGGAGCAGGAGAAGGGGATAAGAGCATCATCAATGCCATACACATTGTATTTTTTACAGGTGTGAAGATCAGGGGCCCCAGATAGAATGTCTTCATACATTTGCGTCCCCTGCAACTTGACACTCTGTGTACCGGGACCAGAAATAATGTACTTAAATGTGATGGCAGATATTAACCCAGGAAAAGACACTCACATTAAAACACGTTAAGTTAAATTTCACAGGGGGGTGTTAGATTGAATATGCTGTTTATCTCCCAAAAAGCTGGTTATACAATAACAGTCAGGAACCTACAAATGATGGAATGGTACAGGATAAGTGTTTCGGCCGCCTGCCGCCTGCAAGCAGGCAAACAGGCCAACAGGCACTCCGCGGCACTCCTCGTGGCACGTGCGCAGTGGCACGCGTACCCGTGTTTTTCAAATGTTCCGTGAGTATGTGGGCGTGGCCAATCCCTTATTCCAAAGTTGAATTAGTCACCACAACAGAAGATATTTTCACATGCTTCAAAATCAAAGGAGCTTCATAGGGACATACTCTCCGGCCAACAGCACTCCGCAGCACTCCTCGTGTGTGATTGGCTGACTGAGCTTGGCTCAGCAGTGGGAATGAGGGACAGATGTGTATATCGGAGATCTCTCACAAATTTGTTCAGAAGCTGAAGTTGAAACTTGAATCTGCTTATTCTTGAAGCACAGCTGGAAGATGAAGGATTACTGCTGCTTTCCTTCGCCCCAATCTGAAAGCTGTCGGGTCTGTCGAGCACTGATCTGCAAGAGGACCTGGCTAGGAGACCTCTTCCAGAGCTACGAGAGAACAACCTGCAGAAGCTGACCTTCACTGAGGTACCCTGGAAGCCAGTCAGGAAAGCCTGTAGACCGGAGAAGGGGTTCACCGAGAATCTTGAAGTGAAGCGCCAGGACATCAAGGCCATCGAAGTCCACTGCTGTGTGTTTGGACTCAATTTCTATACTCTGGCCTGGTGGACAGATGTATAGAAGGCCAACCCATATTGTGATAGGAACAACTCTGGAATCTGTAGCCAAACCAGTTTAGGTAGCAGTGACACGATCAGTCTAGGCTAAGTTCTTCAGAGGGGGTGAGCTTGTAAAGGATCCACAATGACATCACACAATGGGAATCACAGATTACAGTTAGACAGGATGTATAAAAATACAGTTATTTAAATATGGCCCAAACACACTATAGAAAAATTACTACAAGCAGGTAGATGTCTCACACATCACTATAAAGATAAATAAATATGTAAATTTACTTGGTTATAAGTCATAATACAAATCAGAAACTCCTGCAATGGAAAGGTTCGACAAGCATTATGCATCCAAAGGTCCACAGAGAAGATTCTTACCTAAAATTGTCAAGCCCTAAATTGTCTGGGGCATTGTGCCCAATAGTTCAGGATACAGTTCCACAGAGCTTAGGATGCAGGAACAAATGTGGGTAAGGCTCTGGGGCCCAGTGAAGGGTTCTTATGGTTAGGGGTCAAGTTACACTAATGCCCAGAATTAGCTCCAACAGTCAGATGTCTTGCACAATCAAGCAATGGCAAAGCCAAAGTGTTAGAAATAAGCTTTATTATAATCCTATAGACTTATAAAGGTAGTATAGGGGTTGGTTAGAAAAACTGTAACTTACCCACGTGCTCCATACCCCCGCACTCCAATTCTTTCCCAGTATTGGCAGAAAAAATGAAAAGTGTCAATGTTGCGTTTCCTGCCAAAAGCCACAGTCCTCTATTCCCAGAGGTTGCAGGTTCGAGCTGATCTCCGGTTGGTGTCTTTTACTGTTGTAATGACTCTTGGTCTAAGAATGCAGAAAAACTGAATGCAGAACACCTCTCAGGACTGGACTAGGGTCAGGTAAGCAATTTTTGGATGGTGGTCACCGCGCACAGTGACGCAAAAGTACTCAGCAGCTGCGGTCAGACTTTCCCTTCTATCTTGCGTCCCCTTGAGGTTAGTATGCCGAAATATCATAGGAGGTAGTCCTGCAGGGCCAGCTGACGATCCCCCACGTTTCAGGCTGCACCTCGGTACAGTGACACCGGCAGCACGGCAGCCCAAAAAATGAAGCTGACCAGTCACAGGACAGATCAAGGACAATTCCAAAGGCTTCCTTTGGCAGGGCACCAAGCAGACGTTTGGCAGGGCACCGAGCAGACGTTGGGAATGGATGGTTCCTCCACTTCAAAGTTCATAGCCCCTTTGCAGGACTACTAAAGATCAATTGCAAGACAGGGCTCCTCCAGGACAGCAGCAAAAGTTGATTGCCTGGTCTCTTTCAGTCGGGTCTCAGGTCTCTTCGCAGGTCTCACAGCTGGATAAGATACTCTGCTCCTTTGGGATTCTCCAGGATCTCTGTAGAATGGGTGCAGGGGTCCTCTTCTTGTCCTAAAAGCCAGGTAAAAGCTGAAACTCCCACTAGCCAATAGTAGGACTAGCCCAGACACACACCCCAGCAGTGTTCCAAAAAGGACCACGGGCGGGAACACTCATGCATACCACTCAGACACACTGAAACCAGGATGTGTATTGGGGTCACACTGACCCAGCCCACATCCTGCCAGCAAACACACAAAGCCCTCCAGTAGCCCACAAAAAGCTGATGCTTTCCCGGTCACTGGAATTCCTTATAAGTATTTTCCTGGCCTCTGAGGACTAGGTTAAAGAACAAGATGGCAAAAGAACAGGCGAAAGATCTCGTGGCACGGCCATGTTTGACCAGGAGCCACTGTTAGTAGCCAAACGCGGTAAACACAGTAAAGCTAAAACGAAAATCCCCAAAAAGTAGGGAAAAGTCACTGCTGTCACCAGCCTATCCTTTTAGTACAATTAGAGTAACCAAAAATCCTCCGAGTATTAGCCTAGGGTAAAACAAAAATGAGCCCAATTGCACTGCTGTGTAAGCTGCATCGTACAATGATAAAAAATTACCACATGTGATATAAATGTAACCAAATGTAGTAGCATAGTAACACGACTAAGGGAAACAAGGTTTCCCAGTACTGACAGCCTGAAGGACATAACAGTTTCCCCATAATATATGAGCAAAGGCCAGTGTAGTAAAGCTTAAGGCTTCACTGTACTCCAAAAAGTACAGGTCAGATTAAAAAATAAAAGCAAAAGGTTTGGGGGTTCCATAAAGATAGGAAAGGTGCAGTAAAGAGAAATCTTTCCTAACACACCCACCACAGACTAAGGGGCAGGGGGAACTAATCCTCCCCTGGGTGGGTTCTGTGTTCCAGTCGGTTATCACTGAAGGACAGCCCATCAAAATCGCAATGTTTGGGATCTGGCCTATGCCCAATAGTGAAGTTCGAGGCCTGCAGACTCATGAACCACCTGAGCCACTTTGGATTCTCTCCCTTAGCATCCATCAACCACTTCAAAGGTTTAGGGGGAGCATATACAGTGAAGTGAGTACCATGGATGTAGGACCTCAACTTCTTAAGGCACCATACAATGGAAAAACAACTCTTTTCCCCATGGGGCCAATTCAGTTCTCCACTTCTAAACTGGTAGCTGATTAGACATATAGGCTGTTCCTCACCTCTGTCATTATTAAGCTGTGAAAATTGTCCAACGATCCCAGTGTCATAGGTGTCTGTCTGCACTAAGAAAGGTCTCTTCCAATCAGGTGCCCTTAAAGCAGGGTCCTGACCTAGGGATTCTTTCAGGCCAGTGAAGGCCTTCTCACACTCAGGGGTCAATGAGAGCTCTTTAGGTCCTCGATGAGTAGTGAGGGCAGTCAGAGGGACATCTATATTTGTTTAGGCTGCCACTTTGCTCTTGTATTACCCAGTGAGGCCCGGGAAAGTCCTCCCTTGGGCTTTGGTAGTGGCTGTTTCCCAGTTCTGTACATGAAGTACTTCACTGACAAGAAGTTGCATCTTGTCCCCACATAAACCAACTTCATGCATGAGGAAGGTCAATGGCTCCTGTTCAGTTTGACACTTGGCTGTCTTCCTGAACAAGTTGGCCTGATGAAGGTCCAAACACCCAGTCTCTTAAGTCAGACCCAGTCACTTCCAAGTGGGGATTGGATCTGCCATGTCATTCAGACATGTATTCCTGAGATCCATTTTCCCATTCAGAGCAGGGGCTAAGCTCAGTTGACAGGTGTCAGTTGCAGTCACCAATACAGAAGTCCATACATTGAAATAAGGCTCTGAAAAGGCCAAAACTACTGTCTCCTCCTTAGCATAGACTGACAGGGATATGTTGCCATACCCTGCAGAGAGATCATTACACCCTTTGTAGTTTTCAGCACAGTCCAGCGGCGGGATGAAGGGTTTGATTTTTCAAAGGGTAGAGATTCTGAGCCAGGCTATTTTGGCCTTCTTGACTATCTATTTCTGGAAGCACAGGCTGCTGTCAATGGTGAAGTCTACGGATTTTGTTGATTCTGAGAGTTGTGGATCCAATCCTTCTAGGCGCATATCATTGATCTATTGTTGGACAAGTTGTTTAGTGGGCAAAGAGATGGGGATGAATTCAGTCTTGGATGGGTTAAGTTTTAGGTAGGCAGCCGGCATCCATGACTGAATGATGGCTGGTGATCACGGAGATGAATGCTGTCCTGCGCGCTAATTACTCTCATGTACAACTGAGTATAATCCGCATATTGGTGGATGACTATATTGGGATCATTGAGGAGCGTGCCTAAGGTTCCATGAAAAGGTTAAAAAAGATTGGTGAGAGGATGGAGTCTTGGGGTACTCCGAAGGAGACCTGGAGCCAGTTAGAATGCAACAAGTTCATTTAAACAGCCCAGTGTCTGACTGAGAGGTAGGAGGTAAACCAATTCAGGGCAGTGACAGAGAATCCCATCCTATCAGCAATGTGGGAGGGAAGGATGCAGTGGGTGATGGTGTTGAATGCAGCCGAGAGGAAAAGGAGGACGAGGTAGCACAAACACTGTTAACACATAAAAATGATCTTCCAACATACACTACTATATCTATTGATGTAAGTAATAAAGTCCTCTTGTGGTTTCTATGCTCAGGAAGTACCTATTGTTTAAGCAGGAGGTTGTATGGAGAGCGTTAAGGCAGCTTGCTGCTCTGCTGCCTGCCGGCTCGGAATGCCTTGAGCTGCACTTCCCCCGGGTACTTCCTTTGGGACCTCTTAATGTCCTTTACTCTACAGTTGCCCTTATCCATGATTTGGAGAGCCTCATCCACCACCTGAATGGTGGCTTTCTCAGTGCTACACTTGGGGTGGAACCCTGACTGATGGTCATTAAGGAGGTGGGGTTGTGCGATTCTGGTGAGTAGTTGTGTAGCAACTACTCTTTCCAAGATTTTAATGGGCCGGTAGTTGGTCTTTTCAAAAGAGGTCATATCAGACCAGTTTTGAGGGTGTCCGGAAATTATCCTTTGCGACATAGGCATTGATGATACTGAAGAGTGCATTGAGTGCTGGGCCTGTCAATTGTTTAATGATGGAGGACAGAATTATATTGCCACAGTAAGAAATAGGTTGGAGGGAGGCAATCATTTCTAGGAGATTCGGGGAAAGAGAGGAGAGAATTCGGTCCAGAGGGGCATACTACCATGGGCAGGAATGATGGTACTTAAAGTTTCTCCAAAGAAAATGTTTTGTCTGATCAACTTAACTTCTTGTTGCTATCAGAAAATAAAGAGATTATTTTGAATAATACTCACCTTGTAAACTAGCAAGATCTTCATACATGCATCATACTTGACACAGTTCATAGTGACAATATCGAATACAAAATGTCGAAAAAAAAAATCGAATTTCTTTTTCACTACGTTTTTTATCCAAAATGGGTGGTTTCCCCCAACCCCCTCTTTTTTTTCGTTTTTTTTGTTACCTTTTTTTTACTCGCGAAACACCCAAAAAAATATATAAATAAAAAAATAAAGAATTCGATTATTTTTTTTTCAACATTTTTTTCGAAATGATTGTCTTTCGACATTTTTTTTTCGATATTATGACTGACCACCACTTGACACTTAGTCTGCATTCATCCATTTTTTTCCTTACCTTTCTTCCTTCTCACTCCCGCACTCTCACTCACTCCTCACTATCTGACCTCCCTCCAATCACTCCCCCTGAGCTGAAATCTATCCAGCAGGCAGACATGTCTCCATGAGACTCCTGGTCCTTCTTATGCAATATTTCTCTACTGCATTTATCAGTAGCAGCGCGAATGCTGTCCTGACTTTTTGTTTATTTTAATTTTTAGTTTCTCTGCCCTAACCGCTGTGCCCTAACCGACATCCGTGGGAATAGGTCCACATGGCTTTTCCAAATAATTCACACACGCTGGGCATATCTCTTAAACTAACTGCCACTGCAACTCGAGTCACGTCTCTGAGGGTGCAACATTGGTAAACCGGTTTTCGTGCACTGCATCGGACGTAGCTGCCCCTTGCTACAGAGCATGGGGCATGGTTACTTCCACACCCCACTCTAAGAATGTGCTTGTTCTTTTCTACCACAGACTTATCTGTATTATTTTCAAACAATACATACATCAGCTCGTGCAGTTGTGCCTCAATTTCTACTTGTCCGACTTGTGACTCACCAATGAACAGGCCCTTTCTGTGACGAGCACATCATTTTAGTAGTAGTTCCAATAGGCTAGCCTTGTAGTTAAGCCGTCTGCTTATGTGCATTTTTGTTCCTCTTTCTCTTTTTTCAGTGCTTTCTCAGCACACTGCGGTTTACCCTTATTGCTCGTCCTATTGAGTAAAGGACTAAGCCTTTATAGTTTGCCAGTTGATAATAGGTAAGCACATTGCTCTTCTCGAGTACCAAACAGATTCTGTTCTTTTTCCTTTTCTTTGTTATAGTTACACACTATGGATGATTTGTTCAGCAGGTCTAGGGCCCACTGATCTCTTCACCTCAAGAACTCGCTCTTTGGTAACTTGTTTTTTCTTTTGGGCCTCTCTGCATGTCCCTATGGCAACCCACCCGGGAATCCTTTGCTCTGTCACACATGGTAGCATTCCATATGCTGGTTGGATACATGGTATATGTACTAATAATTCAGACACCAGAAATTATAGGACCTAGAATGGTCCGCACATTGCAGTTGATAATTCATTCTTTATATTTTCATGGGGTTGAACAGAGACAGTTTTTGTCCTGATGAAGGTGCTGCCTAAGTCTATATTCCACCGAAACGCCAGTTGTGCCGCTCACGCTTGTGTACCACTTTGTAAATTATATTTTTTTGCCATTATAATAGCGGTCGTCTCATCATGCTAATGATAAACTATTGGTTCAAGCTCTGACCACAGCCTCATCCATTAGCCTCTTTCTTCTTTTTTCTGACATTTAGCAGTAAGTCAAATATTGTTGAATCAGTCCAATATTGTTAAAGTCTTCGTTGTATGTTATCTCCTAGCCTGTTAGGCAACACGATTTATATAACCAAAACACATTTTTGTTGTTCTTTTTTTAACCTAAATTGGTGTGAATTTGAATATACATATTTGCATCAGCCAGGGCTAGTTAGTAAATCAGATAGTGCTTTGGCACCTAAAGGTCAATCTGTCCATTTGTCAAATCAAATTGTATAAAGTGTTATTTACATGTTTTGGGTTTTCAATGTATTCAGTTTTCATTGTCATTCCTATTTCCGAGGTTTCTCTGTTACTGCTCCTTTGTACCAGTTTGCTGACAGCATCAGCATGGATTACACTGTTTCCCCATTATAGTTTGTCAAATGTTTTTTTGTAAAAGTTTGTGCTCTTCTTTATGTCCATACACTCATTTTAATCATTGTTTCACTTTTTAATAAAGACAAACAATTTCTTGGTTCTCAAATCGTGGTATATCTGTTTATTATGTACATATACCATGTTCACGACAAATTAGATGATTAAATAACATAGCATTCTTTAATGTCAAATAAATGCATACATTGATTGTAATGTTGTATACAGGAAAACCGTTTTGTTGAATATGTCTTCATTGGCAGGCAACAGGGGCGCTTGCTTCAGGCCCCCACCTTAGAGGGGCAGGAGCGGACAACAAGGCTAACTGATCTAAAGAAGTCAGTTCCTATGTTTCAGCAAACTTAAATAGCACACGTCAGGATATTTTATGGCCTGGTCCTGTGGCTCTCAACCTATTGCCTGCATGTTGTTGACAAGTACATTTTGCTATGATGAATTTAGCCTGTAATGATTTCTGTGTGTACAGTGGTATACATAGTTTGTGTGTTCAGTACAGCACAACCCCTGCAACATTTTCGACTTTCCGTGGGAATTATAGTGATCATGTGCAATAGCCAAAGTTGAAATGCATATTGATATATTTGAGTGCCACGATGGTTCAGAGGTTAGCTCAGTGTGTTAAACACTCATTTTAGAGATCAGTGTTAATATGCAAATTCCAGCAAGAAACTTTTGTTCTCCAGCATGGGTCTTACATGGATTAACATGCAAGCCCTCCCTCCTTCCCCTCTCAGGTTCTTCTTGGTTCCTTAAATATATCTCATACATTTCTTCCCATCTCCTGCCATTCCTTCTAAAACCTCTCTGGCCACTCTACCACCTCCTACCTCCTCCTTCGCAGTCTCTCTGACACCCACCTTTTCCGCTCTCGCACCTATGCCACCTCTGTCTACTGCCTCTGCCAACAATGCTACCCGCATTTTTCCCACCGGAGCCCTGCCAGAATTCTACGTTTCGATCTATCTCTGAATGGGATTTCGTTCTGAATCAGCTGCACTCTGGTACACGGGAGTGTAACAATCTCCATAGAGCACCACAAGGCCTTATCCACTCTAAAATGGCTGCCCGCCATCCTTTTGCCACTTCCAATGGGCTGAACCACATCAGGTCCAGCTTTTAACTCTGATTGATCTCATTTGAGTACCAATCACGATCCAGCAGGCTCAAGCCGGCCAACAATCAAAGGCACACAATCCAAGCCACCATTCCTATCCGGAGCCTGTCCAGGCCTCCCAGCCGTCAGCCAGGACCCCTGCGCTTTTGCCGTGGACCACCTTCTACCCTTCTCCCAGCGCCGTGCGCACAAGGTACTGCACAACATTTTTGTTGCATGTTAATTTCCTCGATCTACACACAATTGCCACATACGGTATATGCAATCATTCTCTGTCCCTGCTGTTTGTACACTCACTTAGCTCCATGCAGCCGCCCATCTGCATGTACGTACGGCCTCACATTAAACTAACCTTGACACTCACCTCCTGCGCTAAACCCTACAATGGTCTGTAACCGTGCCTGTGTCACGTTGCTCTTTGCATTATCGACCTTATCGCCATGAATGATCTAAACTGTTATTCTTGACACCACTGTTTGATCTGCATAACGTTATACTTCCATATTGCCACTGAGTCAAGTCCATTGCATACTGCTCCTTTATACTGTTTGCCACGTCATACTATGCTCTGCCCCTACATGTTCTAAGCATATGCCTGCGAGTAGTGTACTTTATCTCATTGATTGCTGCATTTAGCCCACTTGATTGGTATATTTACCTTATGCTGTCTACCGTTTGTTTGCTGCACTCAGCCCTAGGTGGCTCCCTACTTGATTGCTGCTTTTAGCCCATATGCTGCCTACCACTTTGCTTGCTGCACTCAGCCCTCGGTGGCTCCCTACTTGATTGCTGCTTTTAGCCCATATGCTGCCTACCATGTGTTTGCTGCACTCAGCCCTAGGTGGCTCCCTACTTGATTGCTGCTTTTAGCCCATATGCTGCCTACCACTTTGCTTGCTGCATTTAGCCTAGGTGGCTCCCTACTTGATTGCTGCTTTTAGCCCATATGCTGCCTACCACTTTGCTTGCTGCATTTAGCCTCGGTGGCTCCCTACTTGATTGCTGCTTTTAGCCCATATGCTGCCTACCATGTGTTTGCTGCACTCAGCCCTCGGTGGCTCCCTACTTGATTGCTGCTTTTAGCCCATATGATGCCTACCATTTGTTTGCTGCACTCAGCCCTCGGTGGCTCCCTACTTGATTGCTGCTTTTAGCCCATATGCTGTCTACCATTTGTTTGCTGCACTCAGCCCTATGTGGCTCCCTACTTGATTGCTGCTTTTAGCCCATATGCTGCCTACCATTTGTTTGCTGCACTCAGCCCTCGGTGGCTCCCTACTTGATTGCTGCTTTTAGCCCATATGCTGCCTACCACTTTGCTTGCTGCATTTAGCCTCGGTGGCTCCCTACTTGATTGCTGCTTTTAGCCCATATGCTGCCTACCACTTTGCTTGCTGCATTTAGCCTCGGTGGCTCCCTACTTGATTGCTGCTTTTAGCCCATATGCTGCCTACCACTTTGCTTGCTGCATTTAGCCTCGGTGGCTCCCTACTTGAATGCTGCTTTTAGCCCATATGCTGCCTACCATTTGTTTGCTGCACTCAGCCCTAGGTGGCTCCCTACTTGATTGCTGCTTTTAGCCCATATGCTGCCTACCATTTGTTTGCTGCACTCAGCCCTCGGTGGCTCCCTACTTGATTGCTGCTTTTAGCCCATATGCTGCCTACCATTTGTTTGCTGCACTCATCCCTCGGTGGCTCCCTACTTGATTGCTGCTTTTAGCCCATATGCTGCCTACCATTTGTTTGCTGCACTCAGCCCTCGGTGGCTCCCTACTTGATTGCTGCTTTTAGCCCATATGCTGCCTACCACTTTGCTTGCTGCATTTAGCCTAGGTGGCTCCCTACTTGATTGCTGCTTTTAGCCCATATGCTGCCTACCACTTTGCTTGCTGCATTTAGCCTAGGTGGCTCCCTACTTGATTGCTGCTTTTAGCCCATATGCTGCCTACCACTTTGCTTGCTGCATTTAGCCTCGGTGGCTCCCTACTTGATTGCTGCTTTTAGCCCATATGCTGCATACCATGTGTTTGCTGCACTCAGCCCTAGGTGGCTCCCTACTTGATTGCCGCTTTTAGCCCATATTCTGCCTACCATTTGATTGCTGCATTTAGCATTAGGTGGCTCCCTACTTGATTGCTGCTTTTAGCCCATATGCTGCCTACCATTTGTTTGCTGCACTCAGCCCTCGGTGGCTCCCTACTTGATTGCTGCTTTTAGCCCATATGCTGCCTACCATTTGTTTGCTGCACTCAGCCCTCGGTGGCTCCCTACTTGATTGCTGCTTTTAGCCCATATGCTGCCTACCATTTGATTGCTGCATTTAGCATTAGGTGGCTCCCTACTTGATTGCTGCTTTTAGCCCATATGCTGCCTACCATTTGTTTGCTGCACTCAGCCCTCGGTGGCTCCCTACTTGATTGCTGCTTTTAGCCCATATGCTGCCTACCGTTTGTTTGCTGCACTCAGCCCTCGGTGGCTCCCTACTTGATTGCTGCTTTTAGCCCATATGCTGCCTACCGTTTGTTTGCTGCACTCAGCCCTCGGTGGCTCCCTACTTGATTGCTGCTTTTAGCCCATATGCTGCCTACCGTTTGTTTGCTGCACTTAGCCCTCGGTGGCTCCCTACTTGATTGCTGCTTTTAGCCCATATGCTGCCTACCGTTTGTTTGCTGCACTCAGCCCTCGGTGGCTCCCTACTTGATTGCTGCTTTTAGCCCATATGCTGCCTACCGTTTGTTTGCTGCACTCAGCCCTAGGTGGCTCCCTACTTGATTGCTGCTTTTAGCCCATATGCTGCCTACCATTTGTTTGCTGCACTCAGCCCTATGTGGCTCCCTACTTGATTGCTGCTTTTAGCCCATATGCTGCCTACCACTTTGCTTGCTGCACTCAGCCCTTGGTGGCTCCCTACTTGATTGCTGCTTTTAGCCCATATGCTGCCTACCACTTTGCTTGCTGCACTCAGCCCTCGGTGGCTCCCTACTTGATTGCTGCTTTTAGCCCATATGCTGCCTACCATTTGCTTGCTGCACTCAGCCCTAGGTGGCTCCCTACTTGATTGCTGCTTTTAGCCCATATGCTGCCTACCGTTTGTTTGCTGCACTCAGCCCTAGGTGGCTCCCTACTTGATTGCTGCTTTTAGCCCATATGCTGCCTACCACTTTGCTTGCTGCACTCAGCCCTCGGTGGCTCCCTACCTGATTGCTGCTTTTAGCCCATATGCTGCCTACCATTTGTTTGCTGCACTCAGCCCTCGGTGGCTCCCTACTTGATTGCTGCTTTTAGCCCATATGCTGCCTACCATTTGTTTGCTGCACTCAGCCCTCGTTGGCTCCCTACTTGATTGCTGCTTTTAGCCCCTATGCTGCCTACCATTTGTTTGCTGCACTCAGCCCTCGGTGGCTCCCTACTTGATTGCTGCTTTTAGCCCATATGCTGCCTACCGTTTGTTTGCTGCACTCAGCCCTCGGTTGCTCCCTACTTGATTGCTGCTTTTAGCCCATATGCTGCCTACCGATTGTTTGCTGCACTCAGCCCTCGGTGGCTCCCTACTTGATTGCTGCTTTTAGCCCATATGCTGCCTACCGTTTGTTTGCTGCACTCAGCCCTAGGTGGCTCCCTACTTGATTGCTGCTTTTAGCCCATATGCTGCCTACCGTTTGTTTGCTGCACTCAGCCCTAGGTGGCTCCCTACTTGATTGCTGCTTTTAGCCCATATGCTGCCTACCGTTTGTTTGCTGCACTCAGCCCTATGTAGCTCCCTACTTGATTGCTGCTTTTAGCCCATATGCTGCCTACCGTTTGTTTGCTGCACTCAGCCCTAGGTGGCTCCCTACTTGATTGCTGCTTTTAGCCCATATGCTGCCTACCACTTTGCTTGCTGCACTCAGCCCTCGGTGGCTCCCTACCTGATTACTTCTTTTATCCCATATGCTGCCTACCATTTGTTTGCTGCACTCAGCTCTATGTGGCTCCCTACTTGATTGCTTCTTTTAGCCCATATGCTGCCTACCATTTGCTTGCTGCACTCAGCCCTAGGTGGCTCCCTACTTGATTGCTGCTTTTAGCCCATATGCTGCCTACCACTTTGCTTGCTGCACTCAGCCCTATGTGGCTCCCTACTTGATTGCTGCTTTTAGCCCATATGCTGCCTACCGTTTGTTTGCTGCACTCAGCCCTAGGTGGCTCCCTACTTGATTGCTGCTTTTAGCCCATATGCTGCCTACCACTTTGCTTGCTGCACTCAGCCCTCGGTGGCTCCCTACCTGATTGCTGCTTTTAGCCCATATGCTGCCTACCATTTGTTTGCTGCACTCAGCCCTATGTGGCTCCCTACTTGATTGCTGCTTTTAGCCCATATGCTGCCTACCATTTGCTTGCTGCACTCAGCCCTAGGTGGCTCCCTACTTGATTGCTGCTTTTAGCCCATATGCTGCCTACCACTTTGCTTGCTGCACTCAGCCCTCGGTGGCTCCCTACTTGATTGCTGCTTTTAGCCCATATGCTGCCTACCACTTTGCTTGCTGCACTCTGCCCTCGGTGGCTCCCTACTTGATTGCTGCTTTTAGCCCATATGCTGCCTACCACTTTGCTTGCTGCATTTAGCCTTAGGAGCTTCCTCATTCGATTGTTGCCACCATACCAAGCTTGACACAAGGCCTAAGTACTGACCTCACCTTTTAAAAGTAATCCACTGCCTCTAACACTAATACCTTTATCAGCTCGCCACCTACCGCAGTTACACATTCCATAAGAAAGCTCAGCCCCACCATATAATAGCATGCTCCCTACAGCGACATAACAGTCTTTATACAAAGCATTCCGCTCTACATCATGTTATTCCACACGCCAACCCTTGGGAATCCACCCACCATGACGCCCTCCACCATCTCGATTAATACTACCACTCGATTACCCATAGATATGAAAGATTCCAAAAATCTCATACCAAGCAATCCTTGCCCAACCACGGATAGGAACCTATGCCTTAGAGCGAGGCTAGCCAAAATATATGAGCCTCCTGCCAGCTCCCTTCCTACCATCATAGGAATAAGGACTCCTAAAATGTTGCCTATGACTACAAGCACAAACCTAGCTCACAACCGTGGCCCTAGGTCAATAAACAGCACAGCCAAGTACAGCAAACCCAAACCTTCACAAACCCCCAACCAACCACAACTATCGCTATGAGCCCTCAGATCAAAGGAGCTCTAGTAAATTCCAGATCCCTAGTAGCACATGCCACGGAAATTTTCGACCTGATCCAGAGAGATGAGCTAGATTTCCTCGCCATCACTGAAACATGATTACATCCTGCTGCCGGCCCTATGCTTATGCTAGCAGTCCCTGACGGCTACTCTATTCTGGGACAAGACAGACTAAAATCCAGAGGAGGAGGCATCGCTATTATTTACAAATGTTGCCTCTCTATGAGATTAGACACCCCAATCGACGTCCACTCATGTGAACTATTATCAGTTAAAGTTCCACTTACCAATGCCCAAACCCTTAATATTCACCTGATATATCGCCCTCCGGGCCCTCCAGGGACTTTAGAGGATGATATTAACACTATCTTGTCTAGTAATCTCAAAAGCTCAACGCAAGTACTTCTACTCAGAGACCTTAACATAGGCTTTAATGACCCATCAGACTAGCTTGCCCTAACTATAGCCAACATCCTCTCAAAACTTGGATTCACCCAAAGAAGCAAAACTTGACTGGGTGGCAGACCAAAATTATCAGGCCAACATCCTCTCCATCTCACCTCTAGTTTGGACTGACCACCACCTTCTGTCATTTACGCTTTCTACTAACAGACCGTTACCTCCTCCCACCCCTAGGGCTCCTCCCACACTAACTAGAAACAAAAAGAGTATTACTGCAGACAGGCTTATCCCGGCCCTCCTTCCCACCCTCAACTCGCTCCCTGACAACACCGATCCCGAGAGTCTGGTCAAGGAATATAACAAAATCATGACCACCTCTTTGGACCAGATTGACCCCCCTGAAACTTAGACCAAGTAAGCCAAAAACTCACTTGAATACATGGTTTACACCCTTCCTAAAAAACCTAAGGCAACAATAAAGAAACTGTGAGGCTGCCTGTAAAAAACTTCCATCATAATCCATCAAACTCAAACTCACCAAACTGTCTTCCCTCTATAAAAAAGAAATATGTCTAGCTAAACGTATGTCCTTCGACACGCGCAAATCCCAAGCCAAGTACAATATGAAGGAACTATTTACCATTCTTAAAGAAATAGAGGCACCTATAGCATTACCTGACACATGCAGCACTAAAGATACAAAATGGTGTTCAGACATCCAGCATGCTTTAGCCAAAAAATATCCACCTTACAAAACAAAATTTCCTGTAAAAGAGCTTCCCTAAATGACCCTCCTCCATCCAAAACAATTGGCAATACCAATGCAGATGAATCTACCCGATACAACTTGAACTGTCACGGTGATCTCTGCCCTACGCAGCTCATCAAGGATGCGGCCCGAGACCTATCACCTTTCATAACAAAACTTATTAACACATCCTTCTCTACTGGTATCATCCCCAGCAACCTTAAACAATCCTGGGTACTCCCACTCATAAAAAACCTACTCTTGACCCATCTACACCTACCAATTATAGGGCAATTAATACAGTGCCCTTCCTTCTAAAAATTCTGGCCAAGGTAGCTTACATACAAATCCAAAGCACCTGGAACTACACCTCCTATTAGGAGCCAGACAATCAGGGTTCCGTCCCCAACACGGAACGGAGACAGCCCTCATCTACGTCAAGACCCAAGTTGATGAGCTTAGAGATAATGGCAAATCAGCCCTACTCCTCCTCCTAGATCTCTCGGCTGCGTTTGACCTGGTCGACCATGCTATTCTATGCAACCACCTAGACACAGCGGCACACTTCTCTGATGACGCTGTCACCTGGATTAGATCCTTCTTAAATGGTAGAACAATGAGGGTCTTCTCACCTCTATCAGCTTCTGACCCCATACCCATGACTTGTGGTGTGCCGCAGGGTTCTTGCGTCTCGCCCACACTCTACAACATTATTACTAAGCCCCTTTTCGATGATCTGGATCATCACGGTATCACCTACACTAACTACGCAGATGATACCCAGATCCTCCTCCCACTTTCAGGGGATTATGAAAGTGATTTGGCCTTGGTGAATAGAGTGTACATCATCATCCAGGCATGGATGGCCAAACACGGTCTATGCCTGAATGATGATAAAACCAAACAATTATCCTGGGCACCCCCTCTAAGCTAAAAAAATTAGGATCCTACTACTCTTCATTTATAATTGATGGCAATAGCATTAAAGTAGAACACAAGGTAAAAACATTAGCTTTTATCTTGACTCAAACCTCTCATGTGCTAAACGGGTCAATTCTCTAGCGTCCTCCACGGCTTAAACGTGCAAACTGATTCGCAACGGCAAGCCATTTCTCTCAGACAATAGCTGCACCATCCTGGCCAGAGCCCTCATCCTGTCGCGCCTAGACTATTGCAATGCCCTCTATTAAGGATCGACTAAAGAAACTATCAGAAGAATCCAAACTCTACAAAACAATGCCCTTAGAGTGGCATTAGGCATTTCCAGAAGAGATCACATCTCCGAGAGCAGCCGACAGAACAACTGGCTCCCAACTAATGACAACATCCTTCTAAAAACCTTGTCGCTCACCCACAAATCTCTCAACAATGCTGCCCCCATCTACCTGGCCGAGAGATTCCATAAACAGACCTCCCTTAGACCACCTAGATCAGCTAACAGAGATCGCCTATCCATACCTAGTTTCGTGAAAGCAGTCAAATTGTGGAACTCCCTGCCTCCCACACTGAGAATAGACCAATCATACCAAAACTTCAGATCCAACATCATTACGTGGCTGAAATCTAATGACAAGTAAATGATAACTCTGCTCTGCAAACAGTTAGGACTTACTCCTACGGCATCTTATGCCTTATGGCGTGCATCCTTCCCTACCTCTCCCGACCCGCCACCTTTGTGGTAACTATAATTGCCCCACTCACTGCCGGTATACCGCCCACCTGGTTATATCCACTATAAACCCTGTATATATTGCTTCTGCAAAATGTCTGTATCATTTGTATATACCCCTCTTGTACAAATCTGACGCCTATAAATATGTACCACCTGGATGTACCCTCTTGTAATTAATGACTTGTATGTACATTTTTTACCCTGTCTGCTGTAACTAAGCCTTGCATATACTTGTAACTGCTGTGCACTGTTACCCCTGGGTATGAGGTACATTATAAATAATAAAACAAACAAACAAACAAACTCTGGCCCTTCTTCCACCTCTGCTGGGTCTACCTCACTCCTGCACCCCAGCCCAGAAGTCTTTAAACTGTGGTAACCTGCGCCACATAGCTACGCTCAACTCTCACACTGCTGTGAAACCTGGACCTGGATGTCCTCGCTTTCACCGAGACATGGTTCACGGCCAGCTCTTTCATGAGTTTTGACACTCTCCTCCCTGAGGGCAAAAAGATCTTCTCTGAGCCCAGAACCATCTGGTGGAGGTGCCCTGATCTTTCCGGAGTAGGTCCCTACTTCTGTCATTCCTACACAGGCCTACTCCTCCTTTGAATGCCTAGTCTGCAGACTCTCTATCTCTCGTGGCCCCTTTCTGACTGAGGTCCCCATTTACAGGCCACCTGGCCAGGTCACCTTCTTCCTTTCGGAATGGGCTGACCTCTCCATTTCTCTCCTTGCCTCGACCTCTCAACTTCTCCTTGTGGACCTCAACATCCACTGGGATGCTTCTAACCCTATTTTGGGCTCATTAGCAACTTATGTGACTCTCTCTCCCTCTCCATTCTACCCTCTGGTCCGACACACTGTTGGACACACCTTGCATGTTCTCATGTCCTCAGACATCACCCTCTCTAACCTCTCACTACTACTCTCTCTTGGACTGACCACATTCTGTTCTCCTCTCACCTGAAACTTCTTCCCCCTCTAACAAAGCCTTCCCCAGCACTGCCACCTTCCTTCTCGGTCATTCAGCCCATGAAGTGAGTGTCAGTGAAAACCTTATTCTATGCCTCTAATTTCTCCACTCCTCCTACTTCTGGGGCTGACTCACACCATGACACAGTACTTTCTAACCTGCATCTTTCTATCTCCAACACTCTGGACATCCTTGTCCCCTGTCATGAGAATCTGTCTGAAGCCTACCTCCAAGTGCAACTTTTGGTACAACTCTGACCTCTCCGGCACTTGAAACGCAAGTGAAGGGTGGCTGAGAGCAAGTGGATATTTTGGGCCCATCCTCTGAAAAATTGGCCTGCCACCGGCTGAAAGGCAATACAGACTTTCTTTTCTCTCCAAGAAGAGGGTGTATATCCAAGCCTGAGTGCTGTGGTCTCTAAAAAACGACCAAACTCTTTACAATCTGCAAGGAGCTGTCCAATCTGCTGGAGTCTCCACCTCTCCATTTCACTCCCAGGCTCTCTGAATGGCTCTGGCCTCTCATTTCACCACTAAAGCACAGGACATCCTGCCCTAACTTTCCTCTTCCTCTCCTCCTACCTCTCTCAGGCCCCCTTTGATCGCCTGTCCCTCTACTCTTCCCTTTTCCTCCTTTGCTCTGACAACACCTGACAATGTCTCTAGACAAGTCCGATCTATGAAAGTGTCATCCAAACAGGTGCTCCACTGATCCTCCAGCGCCATCAAGAACGACATTGCCACCCTTCCTCCAGCCTTGGCCCATTTCCGCAATCACTCTTTCGCCACTGGATCCTTCCCCTCTCTCCTCAAGCACTGCCTTGTGCAACCCCTCTCAAAAAAGCCTTCTGACGATCCTACATGTCCGGAAGACTATCGCCCAATATCTATCACTCTGTTCCTGGGCAAACTCCTGGATAAGCTAGCCTTCTTCCAGCTTACCCTTCACAATGAATCTTTTAGCTGCCTCCATGACCATCAGTCTGGCTTCAGAGTAGCCAGAGGCATGGAAACTTCTCTCCTGAACACCCGTGAAGACCTGAGCTCTAATTTCGACTCCAGCTCTCCCTCTGTCCTCATCCTCCCTGACCCTTCCATAGGTTTCAAAATGATCAAACACACTACCCTGATCAACTGACACTGTGTGAACCTGGGCATCATGGTTCAGGCCATGCTGTAGCTGACCTTCCTCCTTGATCGTCCCACCCAGGTCCAACTTGGGTCCTTTCTCTCCACCACCTCTCTCTCTACATGTGGTGTCCCACAGGGCTCTATCCTCTCACCCTAGCTCTTCGGCTATCTGGCCCCCCTTTGGTTCTCCTGATCTCCACCTTCTCTTCTAATTTTCAGTCTTATGCAAATGACACTGAGCTCACTTTCAGGCATCCCTCAGCCTCCTCTCCTCCCTCCTCATTCATGACTGTCTATCTGAGATTCTGGATTGGTGCACCTCCAAAGAACGTTGCCTTAATGCCAGTAAGACAGAGATCCTTCTCATTGGGACCCCTGCTCCCGTTTTCACTCTTTCACTCTGGCTGCCCTCCTTGGGCCTTCTAACATAGCCTTCCTGTGAGTTAAAAAAACCTTGGCTAATCGACTCCACTCTCTCCTTCTCCCCTCACATCACAGACCTTGCCAAAAAGGTCCACTTCCAGCAGCATTTCTTCAGAGGTATTCTACCTTTTCTCACTTTCCCCCAGAAGCTCACTGTCTCCAGAGCTGGACTACTGCAACATCCTCTTTCTCAATCTGCCTACTTCTACTCGCCGCACTCTGCAACTTATTCAGAACAGGACTGCAAGACTTTGGCCTAAGCCCAGGGACCATATCTCTCCAGCCTTGAAATCTCTCCACTGGCTCCTGGTGGCTGCAAGGATCACTCTGCATCACCCACAAGGCTTTCTGTTGACGTGACCCACATTACATCAAACTCTCTACCAAAATACCTTCCTTATAGAGCCCTTCACTCAGCTACCTCCAACTCCCTGATGGTCAGACGCTTCTCTAGGCAGAGAGTGGGGGAGGGTGATCTCTCTCCTCTGCAGGGGTCTCCCTCTGGAACAGCCTCCGTGCCCCTCTCAGAATTGAGCCGCACAAGCCAAAGTTCCAGAAGCAGCTCAAGGCCCTAGTTTAGTCTTCTGCGTCCTCTCTCTCGCTCTTTAGCTAACTTACCTGTCTGCTGCACAGACTGGTTTGCTTGGTTTTCTCAGAGTTTCACTGGGTACCAGGCACCTCCATGACCAGTCTTCCTTGCACTGCCTCCTACCGCGCACTTAGGGGCTGTGCCAGGGACCTCTACAGCCCCCCTGCCTCCTTGCACTTACCCAGAGCCACGCTGTACTTACTCCTTCCTCTCCCTTGCACCCCTTCCTTCCCCTTGCACTTCTAATGTCACACGTGCATGATCCTAATGACACAAGGCCTGTGTTCTCCACCCCTTGTCTTGTGGTGCCTGGAAACTCTTGTGTACAGGCGAGTTATAAATGCCATATCATATCATAAGTCACCTACTTTTGCACGTGCACCCTCCTGGAGCCCCATCATGGAACTCCTTGCCCTCCCACCCCCACAGTTATGTACATTTCAAAAGGGTCTGCATTCAATGGAGTCCCAAAGTTTACGAGTGATGTCACTTACTGCCCCAATAATCTCCAACCACCATCACCAGTGGATTGCCTATATGAATAGTATGCCATGAAATTCCTGTTTAAAAAAAGACCCATTTTGAAAGAATAAAATGTGGAAGTATATAGTGGGCCAATGGATTATTTAAAATGTGTTAGAACATGTTCCTGTGTCTGTTGGTGACCTGGTATATAGATATATTGGATTTTGTAATGGTACCCCACAGAATCAATTGCACATTTTATGGATGTTTGCTTAACTATTTAACTAAGTGTGATTAAAATTCCCCATTTTAATGTTTTATTTGGGAAAACCCCTCTCTGAACATCCCTTCCTTTGTAGGAACTTTGTAACAGTACAATATAAAGACGAAGGACTGCACAATATAGCTGGAAACTAGGCTATATCAAGGTGTTGTGGAAGAGCCAGGTCAACAGTTGTTTCCTAAACTGAAGGAGACTTGGAGCAGCCTGGATTGCCAATAGGATGGAGTTCCAGAGGACCCGAGCAAAGCATTAGAATGCCTGTTTCTTAGTATTCTACCTTGTGAGCCAGTCTAGTTTTCAGTAGATGTGTTACTTTAAGATGTTCAGAGAGGGGGGTTAACCCAAATAATACATTAAATTGGGAACTTTAATCACACATTGTTAGCAGTTAGGTATCCCAGTAGAAGCTTGATATTTCAAGGTGATCGATTTGCACAAAGACTCACAAGATTTGAATTTTCACCAAACTTGACTGAAACATCTTTGTTTGCCCCAGGGGTACTATGAGACCCCATCGATCTTTAACAGAGTCATACAGATGGATTTAGGCAGTATTGATCTTAAAAGTGAGGTGATACAATATGTAGATGACAGTTTAATTTGTAGCACCACGGAAGATGACTGCAGACAAGATTCTATTCAGTTAATGACTATTCTAGCAGACAAGGGATACAAGATAGACAATAAAAAGTTATAATCCTGTCAAGAAGAGGTGTTATACATAGGGCCGGCAATTTCACATGAAGGAAAGAAGGTGACACCTGAAAGAGCTGAGCCGATTATGAAAACCTCAAAGCCAAATACAGTAAAACAGATAAAACAGTTTTTGGGGCTATGCAACTGTGTTAGAACCTGGGTGTTTGATTACAGTTCATACACAAGACCCCTTTTGAAAGCTTTTAAAGAAAACACAAGTGGATAAAGTAAAAATAGAATGGACTGAGGAAATGAAGGAAGGGTTTGAGGAGCTGAAGAAAGCAATTTATTCCCAATTATGCTGAGGAAATGTATTTGTTTTTGCACCTAAATTGGACAGTCATGACAGCAGTGCCTACATAAGGTACTACATTGGGGTACAAGCCTCTAGCGTATTACAGTGGGTTTTAGACCCAGTTATGAGAGGACACTTTCCTTGCGAACAGTAATTGACAGCCGCCGCTTTGGCAATTGAGACGTCTACAAGTATTGTTATGGGCTGCTCTATAAATCTTTTCGTGGAGCATGCTCTGTTTGACATTTTAGAGAAACCCAAAGGTACATTGACATCCCAAAGAGCTTCAGTTTATGAGGTAATGATTTTGAATCTGACGATTAAAATTGGAAGATGTAAAATAGTGAATCCTGCCACGTTCATAGCTGAAGCTGAGCCAGTGAAAGAAGGTGAGCCTGTGCATGACTGTGCTAATTATGTTGAATTTTTATGATGATATAGCCTGTGTGAAGGAAAATCCTTAATCAAGAGGGAAAATTCTCTTTATTGAGGGTGCTTCAAAAATGAATCAGACTTGTGGGGAAATGAATTCAGGTGCAGTGGCAGTGAGGCACAAATTAAATGGAGAATTTGAAGTTGTAGCAAGTGCAAGCCTACCATCTCACTTTTCAGCGCAAGCAGCAGAATTAGTAGCGCTTATTTTCGCACTCAAGAAACACGAAGGGCAGGAAGTGACGGTGTACAGTGACTACGCCTACGTGACGTCAACGGTACACGCAGGGTTAGCACGTTGGAAAAGGAGGTGCTGCCTCTGTGTGGGTGGCTCTCCAGTACAGCATGCATCCTTATTGGACAGACTTATTAAGGCACTACAGCTCCCAGTGGCCATAGCAGTCGTTAAATGCGCAGCTTAAACTAAGCGAACAGATTTTATCTCTTGCGGAAATGATGCCGTAGATGCAGAAGCCACATCGGTTGCATATTCCCCAGATAGTTTGCGTTTCGATACTGAGGATTAAATAGTCACAACCATGATCATGCAAGAAGGGTTTGTAAAATGTCAATAACCCCATTAATGGAGATTCAAGGGAGTGAGCCACATGAAGAGCAGGAATTATGGAAGCAAAGGGGGTGTTCTTTATCCCCCACAGAAGCATCATGGCGATAAGACAGCACTGGAAAGCCGTTGATGCAGTAGCGCTATTAAAGGTCGCGCTTCAACAGCTGCATTACCTTGCACATGTAACTAGGGAGAATCTTGCTGTTACTATTGCCGAGGACTGGTTCATTCTGAATTTGTTGGAGTACGTTGCACTATTTATAGTAAACTGCAGTGTGTGTCAAATGTTTACTGCTGGGCATACACTGAGAACAATTAGAGGGGTAATATCTCGAACAAATGGTCAATTTCCACATTTACATATTGAATATGTTGATATGCTGCAGGTGTGTAATGCATATAGGTATCTATTAGTGGTGGTGTGTCCATTCTCTAGGTGGATCGAGGCAGGTCGTGTAAACACCCTGAGGCCACTTGCACAGCAAAGTTGTTTGTGTTGAAAGTCTTCCTGAGATGGGGTGTGTGTGAAGTACTGAGATCCGATAATGGGCCATATTTTGTTAATGAGGTATTTGAACAGGTAGGGCTTCTATTGAACATAAAACACATATTTTCTTCTGCTTATCACCCACAAGCAAACAGAAGGTGAGAGAAACAATGGCCTCTTTAAAGAAAGGATCACCTCACCCCTCACAAGCTAGTGACAGGGTAGTGAATGAGAACACCTCTTATACCTCATCTAGGAGTAGAAGTGATGTCTTGAGTGTAGCTAAAATGTTAGGTGATAAATTACATGACTTTTTGACATGTATGACCACTAGCATCTCTCTCATTTCAGATCAGCTCAAGCGCCAGGGGGGTCGGTCTCAGAACACAGATGAAGACAACTCAACAACCTGCCCAACTGAACTTTTATCAGCACCCAAGTTGTATGTTGGTAATCTAATCCTCATAAAGAACTTTACCCAAAAGTGGCATGAAAGTGGCATGTGCCATGCTTTAATGGCCCCTTTTATGTTGAAAATATAACCCCTTCAGCTGTGAAGGTCCAAGGGGGACGAGCTTGGCTCCACGTTGCAGATCCAAAAGCAAGACAAGAAGAAGAATATCAGCATCGATGACGAAGAAGAAGGACGATAAAGCAACGATCAGCGAATCAGACGGCTTTAGTTTGGACTAAAATTCTGGTGATACTCCTTATAGATATTTTAGCAGGAGTACAAAGACTTACAGATAATTTTAGTAGGCCAGCAATTGGAAACAAGCTCAGTATTTGGATTCATTTCTTGCTGCATATCTGGTCTAAGCAGTTATTCTGTGATGTTCATCGACTTGTGCTTTCTGTTTTTGTATTTATCCTTCAAGCTTATCCTGCTCTGAAGAGATGTTGATTTTTGTACTTTTTTACAGGATCCTCAAAATGGCCCTGTGATCAAAAGACTCCTCAGTGCAATAATAGAGTACATTTTACAGTTGCAAGTGTAAAGAAAGCTGATCAAATTGTATTAAAATGAGAAAGGTAGAAATTGGCACAGTTCTAGAGAATTAACAAGTGCTACAAGTACCAGGATGGTGCAAAAGGTGGACACCTACGTTTTTGTGCATACTATATGCCAGTATGATCACGCTTTGTATCTTTCTGTTTCTCATGTTTCACACTCTCTATCATATTGATACTCCTCTGAGACAAAAGACCCTATGGCTCTCCCTACTGTGAGAACTGCTTTTGATTTGTTTCACGATCATTACACAAACTTGGCATGTGGGAGATATTTGTCTCGGGAGGATGGCTCAGGGGCAACGTGCTTGCCTTGGAAGAAAGCTGATACAGAGCAACACAGGTTCAATCCACAGGCCATGGTTAGAATCCTCTGGGTATTAAGCACGTTATAAATAACCAATTAAAAATAAGAATAAAATAAGATAAAATAAGATATAAGAGAATTGTAGAGAAGATAGTGAGGGGATAAATACCTATCTAGATAATGCAGCACATTTGGGTAATAACATGTGCTATCAACACATGAGAAAGGTGGGAGAGAGTTCTAAGTAGAGTTACTACAGTTGCGCTCTCATACCCTATGCCACAAATACAGTGCAAACTTTCATTTCTAGAGAAGTCCCAGAACACAGTGCCAGATGCCTCGTTCATCTTGCAGCATACATGACCAGAGAACAGAGGACAATTCCAGGGTAGTTGGGCCACTTTACGATTGCGATCAAAATGGTTGTTTCCATTTCAGTATGATTGCATCAAAACTTCACAGATGGAGAAGCAACCTGGATGGGAGAGCAAGAGGACAGGAAGAGGTAGTTATGAAAGACATGAAGAGGATGGAATGCCCTGATATAACAGAAACTGGATCGCCTGGATGTTGCGAACAAACTCAAGTCTTAGTCTATGGACAAGTGAAATCCAAGACGGGATGGGAAGGAGGACTGATATCTTGTGCGGCTCATCTACTGAAGCCATAATATGTGCAAGAAGTACACACCTACCTTTCTTCCAAAACCAAAACTTACAGAGGAATAAGGTACAGGGATGGAGCAGGATACCACACACACCTCCCTCTCAACCAAACACAGAACCACAAGTGATCATATCAACAGTGGAGATAGAGATGGAGAACAAAAGTGCAGACGATGCACTGCTATCTAGTAAGAGGTGAGGGACAAATAGACTAAAAGAACAAATGTCCCAACCAGATCCAGAGAATAGGGACCACATAGACAGATAACCTACACAGACCCAACGACCGGGTGAGGGAACACCCACAACTCTATTATGCTGGAGGACAAACACATATATAACACACCAATCTCTCTTAACATACACCCAACCTGACTAGCCATTGGAAATGGAAGTCAAGTTGCCCGTCAATACAACATCTCAGCAGCATACACCCTGGGCCTCATTACGACCCGGGCGATAAGTACCGGTCATTACAGGCATGGCGGAAATACCATGTCCGTGCTGGCAATAGACCGCTAAAAGCACCCTATTACGAGTACGCGGGCACGAGCTTTACGCCATGCCGGTAATGACCCCACCGCCATGCCGTAAAAGGGCGATAAATCCCCTTTTCCGGCATCGTCTGTAGTGCAAATATCTCCTCCGGCATCCAAGCCATTGGCATTAGTGGCGACCGCTATAGCGGTCACCTCTAATAGCGGTAACCACTATTAGCGGTGATCGCAAATAAGCGGAACCGGAAGTAGTGTCATTGCACAGGAACGGGAAAGAGCACAGCGGCCATCTTTAAAGACACAATCCATTGCAATCCACCACAACCAGGAGCCAACTGACCCCAGAACTCTGCCACACCTCCAACACCACCTGCTGCATCTCACCATGCTGAAAGCTGTCAAGAAATCCACTGATCGCCTGCACAAGGTGCGCTTCTCACGAGAGGAGTTAACCATGCTGGCAGAGACGCTGCAGGAACATGCAGATGTGGTGTTTTCCACAGACATGACCCCTGCTGCAGTACAGCGCAAAAATCAAATATGGGTGGAGGTCGCCCAGTAAATCAGTGCCGTTGGCACCACACCCCGCACTCCCAAAGACTGCCGTAAGTGCTGGGATCTGCGTTTATGTGTGTGGAGCATCCTGTCAGCCAACCGCAACCTGGGGATGGTGACAGGTGGAGGTGCGGAGTCCCCCATCAAATTACAACAATGGGAGGAGATATGCACCACCACCATAGGGGCAGAGGCAATTCACGGAGTCGGGGACATGGAGCAAGGAGCGCCGTCATCAGCCGATGCAGGTAGGTGTCCCAAATGATGCAATGCTATTACCACGATGATGATGTCCACCTGAAATGATGTAGAGCAGGGTCCACCAGACACATGAGTACAAGACTGCCTACAGGCAGTGCAGAGCATCACCTTGTCCACATGCAGAATGCACCCCATATGTGTCAGGCCAGACGCCTCCATGCATCACCCACCCAAAAGCCAAGCAACCCATATGTCACTCCACCAATGTCAATCATGTGCCATTCCATATGAATGCAGCCACCCCAATGCATGCCCGATGCCTGTAGACCCATCACTAGCCCTCTCCCTCTATTGGTCCCCAACAGGCACGCATTCAGACAGTGGTGACGAGGACACCAGGGAGGAAGATGCCACACCACGTAAGAAGGCCAGGGCCGAGGAGGGAGAACACCGTCCCTCCACTTCAAGTGGTATAGCCCAACCGGCACCACAGCGGAAGGCCAAGCAAACACCACAGGCCACAGCACCAATGTGCTCTACGGCTCCCACTACAGCACCCTCAACAGCCACCAGCACCCAAGTGGCAGCGGCAGAAGTGACTGCATCGGCTGCCAGCAGCACAGTGGGTGAGACAGCTGCCACAGCAGCAGTTTCTGACGATGAGGAAGAGAATCAGCTGCATGTTGCAGCTCCCGCCACAGGCCCCCTGCATTCTCCACAACTGTCCTCATGCAGCATGCATGACAGCGGCATGCACCGTCTGTCTCCGGTTCATTCATGGCCTGCAACTCCCAGCACCACGCCAACTGTGCCCGAGGAACATAGCATGTTGGAAACCCCTCCAACATCCACCGCAGCCCCAACCACCCAAGAGGGGATGCAGGATATTCAGAGGCACCAGGAGAAGCTCACAGGCCTGTTGACGCAGCATATAATGGAATGTGGGAGGGCAAGGGATGACATACGGGAATGTGCTGCATCCTTGAAATCAGCTATTGAGTCATCCTCGAAGGACATTTGTGCCAAATTGGCAGCAGTGCGGCATGTCCTCTCTGAAATGGTTGCAGCAATGCAGGCCATGCGTCCACCACAGTTGCCAGAACAACCAAGAACATCTTCGACTGCTAGTTGAACCAGGACCAGCCCCATGCGTAGGTCTGGCAGGAAGCTGCGCAGATCGGACAGGGGGCACCTGGTGCTGGAAGAGGGGGAGGGCAGTAGGTACAGCCATGCATACTAGTGCCATGTGGACAACTGGTGCACGCTACTGCACACCATGTGTGGGGAAGTCAAGGGGGAGAGGAGAGAGGGTGTGTGGGGGAGTTGAGGGGGAGGGGGGGGAGGGTGTTTGGGGGAGTTGAGGGGGGAGGAGGGGAGGGTGTGTGGGGGAGTTGAGGGGGGAGGGGGAGAGGGTGTTCGGGGGAGTTGAGGGGGGAGGAGGAGAGGGCGTGTAGGGTGGAGGGCTTGTTCACTTTGTTATATTTCTTTAATACACATTTTGGTAACTCATGATTCACATGTGTGGACATTGCTCATTGCGTACGTGTGCTTTATTGGTGAACAGTCTACAGTGTCCATGTCCCTGACACACCCAGTGCCCCGAGTGCCACCTCCATGTCACACTCCCCATCCATCTGTGCTAGAAACATTGGTTGATCAGAGTCCTCCTGTGCATTGCTGCCTCCCTGAGATGCTGCCCCATCCCCACCCTCCTCATCCTCAACGTCAGGTGGATGCAGTTCAGCGTCAGGGGGCAGGGGCACATTCCGTCTGATGGACATATTGTGTAGCATGACACATGCTATGAAGATCTTGGCCACGTTCTCATGGCGGTACAGGAGTGCCCCACCAGACCTGCTGAGGCAGTGAAACCGTGCCTTCAAGAGGCCAAATGTCTGCACAATCACCACACAGGTACGTGTATGTGCCCGATTGTAGTCCTCCTCGTGCCTGTTCTGTGGGTTCCGGACTGGGGTAAGGAGCCACCTCTTCAAGGGATAGCCTGCATCACCTGCATGTGGGAAACAATGTATCTGTGTAAGTCATCACATCATATGGGACCTTGATCAATGACACTATAGCATGCATTGATTTCCTGATTGCAACCACATTCCCATGCATGAATGGAGACACACGATGTGACTGCGATGTGTGTATTCCTCTTACGGACTGGTGTGCGTGCCATCAACAAATGGGCACCGGGGGGGTCCAGTTCCTTGTGAGTGCTCATGTACTGTGTTAGTCCACGCCGGTTGTTTCCATGATCTGGCTGATGTCCAGTAATTTGTATGCTTTCATCTTGGCACTGTTGATGTCAGCCTCATGATGATCTCACTATCCACAACAAATGGTGACATGCAATTCATTTGGACCTCTGTGTCAGTGTAGTGGTGTATTAATGTATTTGGCCCTCATGTGACTCCTTTGTACGCAGTAATGGGGGACTGTCCTTTCAGTTGATGGTAGTTGGTGCTATGTATTGGCCATAGTAATTGCTTGTAGCTGCATTGTGTTGAGGGGATACGGTCTGATTAGGTACAGTGCACATGTAGATGGCTATGGAATGGATGTGACACTGAATCTTTTAATGGTAGGGCAGCTTTCATCTTGCATTATGTGGTCAGGTGTCAGGTCCAGTCTGGGCTGCTTTGGGGTATGAGCATGGTCCATTCTCTCAGGCACTCACAGCCAGGTGAAGTATGCATCTCTCCCCCATCTCAGCCAGGTGAAGTATGCATCTCTCCCCCCCATCTCAGCCAGGTGAAGTATGCATCTCTCCCCCCATCTCAGCCAGGTGAAGTATGCATCTCCCCCCTCATCTCAGCCAGGTGAAGTATGCATCTTTCCCCCCATCTCAGCCAGGTGAAGTATGCATCTCTCCCCCCCATCTCAGCCAGGTGAAGTATGCATCTCTCCCCCCCATCTCAGCCAGGTGAAGTATGCATCTCCCCCCATCTCAGCCAGGTGAAGTATGCATCTCCCCCCATCTCAGCCAGGTGAAGTATGCATCCCTCCCCCCATCTCAGCCAGGTGAAGTATGCATCCCTCCCCCCATCTCACCCACGTGAAGTATGCATCCCTCCCCCCATCTCAGCCAGGTGAAGTATGCATCTCTCCCCACCCCCATCTCAGCCAGGTGAAGTATGCATCTCCCCCCCATCTCAGCCAGGTGAAGTATGCATCTCTCCCCACCCCCATCTCAGCCAGGTGAAGTATGCATCTCCCCCACCCATCTCAGCCAGGTGAAGTATGCATCTCTCCCCACCCACATCTCAGCCAGGTGAAGTATGCATCTCCTCCCCTATCTCAGCCAGGTGAAGCATGCATCCCCCCCATCTCAGCCAGGTGAAGTATGCATCCCTCCCCCCATCTCAGCCAGGTGAAGTATGCATCTCTCCCCCCATCTCAGCCAGGTGAAGTATGCATCTCCCACCCCCGTGTCAACCAGGTGAAGTATGCATCTCTCCCCCCATCTCAGCCAGGTGAAGTATGCATCTTCCCCCCCCATCTCAGCCAGGTAAAGTATGCATCTCCCCCCCCCCATCTCGGCCAGGTGAAGTATGCATCTCCCCCCCATTTCAGCCAGGTGAAGTGTGCATCCCCCTCCCCATCTCAGCCAGGTGAAGTATGCATCTCTCCACCCCATCTCAGCCAGGTGAAGTAAGCATCTCTCCCCTCAATCTCAGCCAGGTGAAGTATGCATCCCCCCCAGCTCAGCCAGGTGAAGTATGCATCTCTCCCCTCCATCTCAGCCAGGTGAAGTATGTATCCCCCCCATCTCAGCCAGTTGAAGTGTGCATCTCCCCCCCATCTCAGCCAGGTGAAGTATGCATCCCCCCATCTCAGCCAGGTGAAGTATGCATCTCCCCCCCATCTCAGCCAGGTGAAGTATGTATCCCCCCCATCTCAGCCAGGTGAAGTGTGCATCTCCCCCCCATCTCAGCCAGGTGAAGTATGCATCCCCCCCATCTCAGCCAGGTGAAGTATGCATCTCCCCCCCATCTCAGCCAGGTGAAGTATGCATCCCCCCCCCATCTCAGCCAGGTGAAGTATGCATCTCTCCCCCCCATCTCAGCTAGGTGAAGTATGCATCTTCCCCCCATCTCAGCCAGGTGAAGTATGCATCTCCCCCCCATCTCAGCCAGGTGAAGTATGCATCTCCCCCCCATCTCATCCAGGTGAAGTATGCATCTCTCGCCCTCATCTCAGCCAGGTGAAGTATGCATCTCTCCACCCCATCTCAGCCAGGTGAAGTATGCATCTCTCCACTCCATCTCAGCCAGGTGAAGTATGCATCTCCCCCCCATCTCAGCCAGGTGAAGTGTGCATCCCCCACCCCATCTCATCCAGGTGAAGTATGCATCTCTCGCCCCCATCTCAGCCAGGTGAAGTATGCATCTCCCCCCATCTCAGCCAGGTGAAGTATGCATCTCCTCCCCATCTCAGCCAGGTGAAGGATGCATCCCCCCCATCTCAGCCAGGTGAAGTGTGCATCTCTCCCCCCCATCTCAGCCAGGTGAAGTGTGCATCCCCCCCCCATCTCAGCCAGGTGAAGTATGCATATCTCCCCACCCCCATCTCAGCCAGGTGAAGTATGCATCTCCCCCACCCATCTCAGCCAGGTGAAGTATGCATCTCTCCCCATCCCCATCTCAGCCAGGTGAAGTATGCATCTCCCCCCCTATCTCAGCCAGGTGAAGTATGCACCCTCCCATCTCAGCCAGGTGAAGTATGCATCCCTCCCCCCATCTCAGCCAGGTGAAGTATCCATCTCTCCCCCCATCTCATCCAGGTGAAGTATGCATCTCCCACCCCCGTGTCAACCAGGTGAAGTTAGCATCTCTCCATCCCATCTCAGCCAGTTGAGGTATGCATCTCTCCCCCCCATCTCAGCCAGGTGAAGTATGCATATCCCCCCATCTCAGCCAGGTGAAGTATGCATCTCCCCCCCATCTCGGCCAGGTGAAGTATGCATCTCCCCCCCATCTCATCCAGGTGAAGTATGCATCTCTCGCCCCCATCTCAGCCAGGTGAATTATGCATCCCCCCCCCCATCTCAGCCAGGTGAAGTGTGCATCCCCCCCATCTCAGCCAGGTGAAGTATGCATCTCTCCACCCCATCCCAGCCAGGTGAAGTATGCATCTCTCTCCTCCATCTCAGCCAGATGAAGTATGCATCTCCCCCCCATCTCAGCCAGGTGAAGTGTGCACCCCCCCCATCTCAGCCAGGTGAAGTATGCATCTTCCCCCCCATCTCAGCCAGGTGAAGTATGCATTTCTCCCCCCCATCTCAGCCAGGTGAAGTATGCATCTCCCCCCCCCATCTCAGCCAGGTGAAGTATGCATCTCTCCCCCCCCATCTCAGCCAGGTGAAGTATGCATCTCCCCCCATCTCAGCCAGGTGAAGTATGCATCTCCCCCCCATCTCAGCCAGGTGAAGTATGCATCTCCCCCCATCTCATCCAGGTGAAGTATGCATCTCTCGCCCCCAACTCAGCCAGGTGAAGTATGCATCTCTCCCCCATCTCAGCCAGGTGAAGTATGCATCTCTACCCCAATCACCTACCCACATCACATTTCCATGAGCCTAACATGCAACTCACCGAGAAGCCAGGATCTCTGCCCTGCATGTCGCTCCATGTAGCATGGTATCATTGAGTTCCGCAGGACCATTGAACCAAGGGTTGATCCAGGGTATCGGGTACAGTAATGTGTGATGATCTTGTTTGAGTCACATACCATTTGCACGTTGATTGAGTGGTATAGTTTACGGTTGCGGTACGCTAACTCCATGGCATGTGGGTCCACCAATTCCACATCGATGCAGTCGATGGCGCCAATGCAACCAGGGATGCCGGCCAGTGAATGGAAACCAACTTTGGTGTTTGAGATCTCCTGGGCAGACCGTGGTAAGGAAATGTGGTCACGCCTGTGTTTCAGGAGGGCATCAAGCACTTGGTTCAGCGTACGTGAGAATAATGGTTGTGAAATGCCATGCATGTGCCCCACTGTGTGCCGATAGGTGCCTGTGGCCAGGAAGTGGAGCACAAACACTACCTTCAGTAGGGGTGGGATGGCAGTGCGTGTTTCAATCAGGCTGACAATGTCGTCATGTAACATATCCACAACGGTGGTGATGGTGTCCCGGTCCAGAATGTACAGGGTGTGGATCTGCTCAGGGGATAGGTTGAATGGACTGGCTCTGATGCGAGGGATTGGGGGCTGCCTGAGTGGTGCCACTGGCTGCACTGGTGGGGCATGCTGGCCCTGCCTTGCCCTCCTTTTCCTCGTGCGTCCCCTCTGTGCTGCCTGTTGTTGTTGCTGTTGTTGTTGTTGTTGTTGTAGCACTTCCACTGCAATCATGTCCTCCAGCCCCACCATTGCTAGTAGTATTGGAATCATTGTGGAGTGTGACTGGGTGTGGGAAGGGGTGGGGTGTGCTCCTTTTGTGCTGGCCCAGTCTGTATTGCCTCCACATGTGCTGATTGTGTGCACCTGTGGAAGTTGGGAACACTACACATGGCCGTTTACGGTTGGTCCGCGATGCCGGAATTAGCTCCATGCCAGTAAGGTACTTTTCGTGCTTCAGTAGGGCGTTATTTGCATGTCCGCATGATTTGGGATGATCCCCTGTTTGCGCCATGCCGGTATTGGTGGCATGGATGGTCGCGTGCCCGCTCTCCTGGTGCTATTAGCGGCACCATTTATTACGGTGCCGCTAATAGTGGGTTATCGTGTCCTAATCGGCCAGAGCGGTAAGTGATGCCGGTAATCCTTTACCGGCATCGTTATTCACTTACTTCCCGGGTCGTAATGAGGCCCCATATGTTATGCGTCCAAGCACTGCCATGTTATCTTCCATATCTGATACTCAATTAATTAAGTGGCAATACCTTCTAGTACGGGGACTCAGCACAGTGTCATCATAGAATGCTTATCAGTATTCCTTCTTGGATACCCCTTAGAGGAAGCTTGGGCACTCTATACCTTTAACATAAAATAATTGCTTAACTCTCACCCCTTTGGCTGCCTCTTGGAAACCAGGGCACCACCCCTTCATAAATAACATGTAGTACAGTTCAATTCCCATCTCCGAAATACTTAACATATAGCTTATTATATGTGCTATATACAAGATATAGCCCATATAATAAGAGGACATTTGTCCTTCTTCAAAGAAACATGCACACGCAAACATAAACATTTTGGGGTACTTTTTTTCAGACCAAAAACGCAATCTTTGTTGCCTTAAAGATAATTCCTATCAACATTTGGTAGCCCACCTTTGTCACTATTAACATCTTAAATCACTGTTTATTTTTATTGTCACTGTATCTCATCCCAATTCTTTTGTTGCCGCACAATGACCCGGAAAACCTTTCAACATGTGAATCCATTATCAAAACAAAGTGCACTTATTTTCTTTAAAATATCCCCCTGAAAAAAAACTGTGCATTTTTTGAATGCTCCCTGGTGTCATCATTTAAAGACTGGAAAGGCGGTGGGATGAGAGGCTTGTTGCCCATATTTCTTTAATAAGTGTCTGGGGGCTTGGGAGATGGTGGACACTTGGTGAGGCTCAGCGGGAGGGTGAGGGGTTACAATTGTAGTATCACATCGTCAGTGAAACCAGTACTTTACATATCAGCCCGGCCTGAGGGGAAGGGAGGTGGGGGCTAAGCACGCAGTGCTTCAGGAGAGGGGAGAGAAGGCCCTGTAGCTTGTTGAGCCGTATCTCATGCACTTTGCGTTGAGTACACATGAATCATACAAGCAAGGTAGTAATAGGTCAGTGTGTGTACAGGTACAGTTTTGCTTACAATATGGGGTGCAAGGTTCCGGGCTCTGAGGTTATACAAATGATAAAAAAGACACTATGGCCCTCATTACGACTCAGGCGGTAAGTGATTGAAATTACCGCCATGGCGTAATGAGCGTTAACGCCATGGTCCGATGGCAATAAGAGCGCCACATTACGACCCATCGCGCACGAGCATTACGCCATGGCGGTAACGTAAACTACGCCATGCCGTAAACAGCCCTTACCGCCCTCGTTAACAGCGCAGGGTGACCTACCGCCACCCATCATTGCGCCGACCGTAGTCAGCGGTCACCGTAATTAGCGGTGACCGCAATTAGGCGGAACCGGAAATAGCGTAATCACGGCGGAACGGGAAACAGCACAGCAGCCATCTTAAAAAACACAATCCATTGCCATCCTACCCAACCACACCACAACCAACCCTCAAACCCTGACATTCCCATAACCCACCCATTTCCACAGCCAACCATGCCTAAAGTTGTCAAGAAGGCATGTGACAGGCAGCGGCAGGAGCGCTTCAGTCGAGAGGAACTGCAAATGCTTGCAGACATGCTCCAGGAGAAGGCTGATGTTGTCTTCTCCAATGAGATGACCCGAACAGCCATAGGCCGCAAAAAGGAGGTGTGGGAACTTGTGGCACAACGTGTCAGTGCTGTTGGAACCACCCCACGCACCTCCAAACAGTGCCGCAAGAGATGGGACGACCTGCGGATCAGGGTCCGGGGCATCATGTCTGCCAACCGTAACCTGGCCCTGGGAACTGGCGGGGGAGCAGACTCCCCACTGAAGATGCAGCCATGGGAGGAGACATGTGCCTCTCTGATTGGCATTGAGTGCATCGAAGGTGTCGGCGAGATGGAGAGAGGGGCCCCGAGATCTGGAGACACAGGTAGGTGCCTCATATCCAGCCTTGCAAGACACCCTGATACACACTTGCACGTGACAATCACAATGTGGCAGACGCAACACATCAGCAGATGAGCCACACCCTGCGCACATGCAGCATGTACACTGTACAGTAGGCAGACACACACCTGCATGCAAAACCGAACCTAAAGGGAGGCAACCTGTATGTCACGGGCTACTAAATTCACCATCTATCCATTTCACTCTTCACAATGCCTGCTCAATGTCCGCTGAACCATCAATAACAGTCACCCTCCTCTGCTCCACCACAGGCTCGCAATCGGACACTGGCAGGGACGACAGCACCAGCACCCCAGCCAAGAAGGCCAGGAAAGTGGGAGAGGGGAACCATGCATCCACCTCTGCTGGACCCAGGCAGAATCCACGCCAGGCTGAAGAGCCCAGGGCAGCAAAGTCCCTCGAGGAAGGGGTCGTGACAGCACCTGCAGCCCAACCACACCCACTGTTGCCCACTGAGGGCAATGCGTCAGCAGGGAGCAGTACTGTTGGGGAGACTGCAGCCATCGCTGCCTGCTCCGACAGTGATGTGGAGGATGACACCGGACTTGACCACAACACACAACTGCATTCACCACACCTATCCCCAATCAGCCATCATGGAGATGACACCCTGGGCCCATCGCCAGCTAATTCATGGCCAGCAACTCCAAGCCCAGTGGGAGTTGTGGAAGATGGGAGTAGTCCCATTGGTCCCCCATTGGCACCCCCCATTGGGCCAGAATTCCAGCTGTCACTGGAGCAGATTGCCAACAGGCAGGAAGCACTGGGCACACTCCTCACGCAGCATGTAGCAGAATGTGTAAGTACCAGTGCAGCCATGGAGAGGAGTGCTGATGGCATCAGGGCTGCCATCCAAACTGCCAGCAGGGACATTTGCACCGAACTTGCTGCAGGGCGGCAGATGATGAGCCAGCTCATCCAGACAATTCTGGACACATGCCGTACTGAGCAGCCCGGTACATCCTCGGCTGCAAGTTCAGCACAAGCCTCTCCCGTCCGCAGGTCATCCAGGACCCTGAGGAGCACGGGCAGGGGGGGCCCAGGTTCCGGGAGAGGGGGCAGTCAATAGTGTGCTGAACTATACTCACTTCACCACGGGCACTGTCACATGTTTGCAGGGTGTTCAGGGGGGAGAGGGAGGGGGGTATTGGGTGTGTTGGAGTGTTCAGGGGGGAGGGGGAGGGGGGTATTGGGTGTGTTGGAGTGTGCAGGGGGGAGGGGGAGGGGGGTATTGGGTGTGTTGGAGTGTTCAGGGGGAGGGGGAGGGGGGTATTGGGTGTGTTGGAGTGTTCAGGGGGGAGGGGGAGGGGGGTATTGGGTGTGTTGGAGTATTCAGGGGGGAGGGGGAGGGGGGTATTGGGTGTGTTGGAGTGTGCAGGGGGGAGGGGGAGGGGTACTGTTATACCTATTCAGTAGTAAAATACACTTTTTCTTTTCTCACAAACTAAAAGTGTGGACATTGCTCATTGCGTATGTGTGCTTTATTGTTACAGTCCACAGTGTTGACATACCAGACACACACAGTGCCCCAAGTGCCATCCATATGTCACACACTCGCTGTGTGTGCTAGAAGTATCGGTCAATGACATTCTGACGCATTATATGGCCCTCCTGTGCATCGCTGCCTCCCTGAGGTGCTGCCCCATCCCCATCATCATCATCCCCATCATCAGGTGGTTGTGGTTCTGCGTCAGGGGGCAGAGGCACGTTTCGTCTGATGCACGTATTGTGTAGCATGACACATGCCATGACGATCTTTGCAACCTTCTCGTGGCGGTACAGGAGTGCCCCGCCAGACCTGCTGAGGCAGCGGAAACGTGCCTTCAGTAGGCCAAAAGCATGCTCTATCACCACACGGGTACGTGCATGGTTATGGTTGTAGTCCTCCTCATGCTGGTTCGATGGGTTCCGGACTGGTGTGAGGAGACACCTCTTCAGGGGATAGCCCGCATCACCTGTAAAATGTGAGAAAAGAATGTGTCAGGAACGAGATTGATATGTGTACATGACGCACAACCATGCCTTGATTCTGACTGTTACTGTGCACCAATTGGAGTTGTGGTTATGGATTTACACTGTGCAACCAGTATGTGTTCATGGCTCTCATGTACTGTTTTGCGTGCTAATATACAATGCAGGGGGGACGATTGCCTTGTGAGTGGCCATCCACTGTGTCCGTTCAGGACGTCATTCATGTGACCTTGCACGTGTCCTGTGAGCTTGAAGCTCACATGATAGCAACATCGATGTCTGGCTCATTATGACCCCAGTGAGCATTACTGGTGTCAATGGGGACAGTTTGTGGGTCTTGTAGTGGTGCATTGATGTCCCTGTCTGTCATGTGCCTCCTTTGTGCGCAGTTGTGGGGGACAGGCCTTTCAGTAGTTGGTGCATGGTGACGTGCATGTTGGTGGTTTTCTTTAGTGTCAATGCGGTCACAATTTGCACAATGTACTTGCAGATGGTTGTGTCGTTTTTGGGATACACTTTCATTCACATGTTGGGATGATTAGGTCAGGCATGATGTGTACACTTCTCTGTTGACGTCAGTGCTGCCACAGGGAATGATCTGGCTACTGCTAGTTGCACCCACCCCCCTGTATCTGCCAGATGTAATATGCATTGGTACGTCATTCAACACCCACTTTGCATTTCCATGCTCATGTCATTAGACTCACCGAGTAGGTAGGATCTTGGGCCTGCATGTCGCTCCATGTAGCGTGGTATTGTTGAGTTCCGAAGAATCATAGAATCATGGGTTGATCCGGGGAATCTGGCACAACAATGTGTAATGATCCTGTTGGAGTCACAGACCATTTGCACGTTGATTGAGTGGAAATGTTTACGGTTGCGGTACGGTACCTCCATGGCATGTGGGACCACCAATTCGACATGGGTGCAGTCAATGGCACCGATGCAACCAGGTATGCCGGCCAGTGCATGGAAACCCACTTTGGTGTTGGCAATCTCCTGGGCAGACCGTGGTAATGAGATGTGGTCATCTGTGTGCTTGAGGAGGGCATCGAGCACTTGCATCAGTGTACGCGAGAATAATGGTTGTGATATGCCATGCAAGTGCCCCACTGTGTGCTGGTAGGTGCCTGTGGCCAGGAAGTGGAGCACGGACACTACCTTCAGTAGGGGGGGTGGCAGTGGGTGTATCAATCATGCTGACGATGTCGTTGTGTATCATGTCCACAATGGTGGTGATGGTGTCCCGGTCCAGTCGGTACAGGGTGTGGATCTGCTCAGCAGTGAGGTTGAATGGGCTGGGTCTGATGCGTGGGATTGGGGGCTGCCTGCGTGGTGGCACTGGCTGTGCTGGTGGGGCTTGCTGGGCCTGCCTTGCCCTCCTTCTCCTCCTGCGTCTCCTCTGTGCAGCCTGTTGTTGTTGTTGTTGTTGTTGTTGTAGTTGCTGTTGTAGCACTCGCATTGCTATCAGGTCCTCCAGCCCCAACATTGCTAGTCCTATTGGTATCATTGTGGAATGTGACTGGGTGTGGGAAGGGGTGGGGTGTGCTCTTTTTGTACTTCCTGTGTCTGTATTGTCTGTTTCTGTGCACCTGTGGCAGCTGCATTCACTTTACATGGCCCTTTACGGTTGGTTCGCGATGGCGTAATTTGCACCATGGCGTAAGGTACTTAACGGCCTGGGTGATGGCGTTAGGGGCATGTCCGCTTGGGTCGGCATTCCCGCACTTTTCCGCCATGGCGCTAAGTACGGTGTGGATGTTCGCGTGCGCGCGCCCTTGGCGCAGTCAGCAGCAGCGTTAGCTACGTTTACGGTCACGGGTCATAATCGGCCCGAGCGGAAGACGATGGCGGTAATCGTTTACCGCCATCGTTTTTCGCTTTGCGCCAGGGTCGTAATGAGGCCCTATATATGTAAAGGCCCCACATCATAACATAACATAAGCATACTTGCCAACCCTACCAATTTAGGCGGTAGGATACCGCTTTTTAAGCAGTCCTACCGCCTACCGATTTAGTGGCAACAAATACCGATTTTTGTTAAAAATAAAATCTATTTTTTTATTTTTTAAGCCTGGCTGCTTGTAGATTCACAAGTTGCGAAATGTTTCATAAACTACTTTCTAACCTTTCTCGGGTGGGAAGCCAGATTCCCTTTACTTGTATTATTACAATGAACACAGGGGTAAGTACCTGTTGGTCATCTGCTTTCTTAACCAGGAAGTCCTTCAAATTACTACTCCATTGGTATGCAAATAGCTGTAAGCTTTGGAGAGGTCTTTCAATTTGTTGTCCTTAGTGAAAAGATCTACATTTTTCAATATAGATCTCTTATTTTTCAGTACCCTGTATGGACAATTTTGACACATATACCAATGCCAGTAGTTCACGTTTAGGGACATAAGTGCTTGTTTTGTCCTTTGTTTTAGTGGCTTCTCTTGCCTTGGCTGTTTCCAAGTCCTCTATTTTTTAGCCACTTATCGGAAATGTGTTTAAAGTTTCTTCGAGTTGTCGGGTGCTTACATTCATGCCACCCAATATTCGTTTCGCCCTTAAAAGCTGACTGTAGTGTAAACGTTTTAGTTTGGCTTGTGGGTGAAAGCTCATCCTATGCAGTAGGTTGTACCTATTCATGGATTTACTAAAGATATTCTTGGTAAATTCTGATCACCAAGACATTCCCTATAAGCGAATGGGAGACCTGTCAGCAATCCCAGTTGCTGGGGACCCATAGGCCCAGTCCACAACACAGCCATGAGGATCAGTGGTTCCATCTGCTTGCACCTTCGCAGATGTCTCAATAAACAGGGACAGAGCCTGTGACTGCGAACCATGCAGTGCAGGGCTGAGGCAATGTGCTGCAGTCCATGTCCGATTTGGGTGAAGCTTGAATGGGAGTGATTTGCAATTTCATGACCTACTCACTGGCCGTGACTCGCACATCAAAACTCGATCAAATCTGCATGGTGCCCCAGCAGTGCAGCAGTGTTAGAGCGCTGGAGTGAGGTCACAGAGGGAAGCAGTGTGACAGTCTTTGTTCCATATTCTGAATACCCCCAGCTCTGTTGGTGATAGTCTCTGCTCTGTGAGTAGCATGAGGCACCTGTGCCCCCAGGGCATGATGGGTAATCCAGGCTGGAATCCATACTCATTATGCCCCCAGCCCTGCTGGTGATAGTCTCTGCTCTGTGAGTAGCATGAAGCATTGGTGCTCCCAGGGCATGATGGGTAATAGGGGCTGCAATCCGTATTCTGAATGCCCCCAGCCATGCTGGTTATAGTCATTGCTCTGTAAGTAGCGTGAAGCATCAGTGTTCGCAGAGCATGATGGGTAATCAGGGCTGGAATCCATATTCTGAATGCGCCCAGCCCTACTGGTGATAGTCTCTACTCTGTGAGTAGCATGAGGCACTGGTGCTCCCAGGGCATGATGGGTAATAGGGGCTGGAATCCATATTCTGAATGCCCCTTAGCCCTGCTGATGATAATCTCTGCTCTGTGAGTAGTATGAAGCATTGGTGCTCACAGAGCATGATGGGTAATAGGTGCAGGAATCCATATTCAGAATGCCCCCCAGCTCTGCTAGTGATAGTCTCTGCTCTGTATGTGGCAGGAACCATCGGTGCTCCCAGGGCATGATGGGTAATAGGGGCTGCAATCCATATTCTGAATGCCCCCAGCCCTGCTGGTGATAGCCTCTGCTCTGTGAGTAGTAGGAAGCATCAGTGCTTCCAGGGCATGATGGGTAATAGAGGGTTGGAATCCACATTCAGAATTCCCCCAGCTCTGCTGGAGATAGTCTCTGCTCTGTGAGTAGCATGAAGAATCGGTCCTTCCAGAGCATGATGGGTAATAGGTGCAGGAATCCATATTCAGAATGCCCGCAGCTCTGCTAGTGATAGTCTCTGCTCTGTGAGTGGCAGGAACCATCGGTGCTCCCAGGGCATGATGGGAATAGGGGCTGCAATCCATATTCTGAATGCCCCCAGCCCTGCTGGTGATAGTCTCTGCTCTGTGAGTGGCAGGAACCATCGGTGCTCCCAGGGCATGCTGGGTAATAGGTGCTAGAATCCATATTCTGAATGCCCCCAGCCCTGCTGGTGATAGTCTCTGCTCTGTGAGTAGCATGAAGCATCCGGTCTCCCAAGTCATGATGAGTAATAGGGGCTGGAATCCATATTCATAATGCCCCCAGCCCTGCTGGTGTTAGTCTCTGCTCTGTGAGTAGCATGAAGCATCGGTGCTCCCAGGGCATGATGTGTAATAGGGGCTGGAATCCATAATCAGAATGCCCCCCAGCTCTGCTAGTGATAGTCTCTGCTCTGTATGTTGCAGGAACCATCGGTGCTCCCAGGGCATGATGGGTAATAGGGGCTGCAATCCATATTCTGAATGCCCCCAGCCCTGCTGGTGATAGTCTCTGCTCTGTGAGGAGTAGGAAGCATCAGTGCTTCCAGGGCATGTTGGGTAATAGAGGGTTGGAATCCATATTCTGAATGCTCCCAGCCCTGCTGGTGATATCCTCTTCTCTGTGAGTAGCATGAAGAATCGGTCCTCGCAGAGCATGATGGGTAATAGAGGGCTGGAATCCATATTCTGAATGCCCCCAGCCCTGCCGGTGATAGTCTCTGCTCTGTGAGTGGCAGGAACCATCGGTGCTCCAAGGGCATGATGAGTAATATAGGGTTGGAATCCATATTATGAATGCCCCCAGCTCTGCTGCTGATAGCCTCTGCTCTGTGAGTGGCAGGAAGCATCGGTGCTCCCAGGGCATGATGGGTAATTGGGGCTGGAATCCATATTCTGAATGCCCCCAGCTCTGCTGCTGATAGCCTCTGCTCTGTGAGTGGCAGGAAGCATCGGTGCTCCCAGGGCATGATGGGTAATTGGGGCTGGAATCCATATTCTGAATGCCCCCAGCTCTGCTGGTGATAGTCTCTGCTCTGTGAGTAGCATGAAGAATCGGTCCTCCCAGAGCATGATGGGTAATAGAGGTTGGAATCCATATTCTGAATGCCCCAGCCCTGCTGGTGATATTCTCTGCTCTGTGAGTAGCATGAAGCATCGGTGCTTCCAGGGCATGATGGATAATAGGTGCAGGAATCCATATTCAGAATGCCCCCAGGTCTGCTGGTGGTAGTCTATGCTCTGTGATTGGCAGGAAACATCAGTGTTCCCAGGGCTTGATGGGTAATAGGGGCTGGAATCCATATTCTGAATGCCCCCAGCCCTGCTGGTTATAGTCTCTGCTCTGTGAGTAGCTTGAAGCATTGGTGCTGCCAGAGCATGATGAGTAATAGGGGATGGAATCCTTATTCTGAATGCCCCCAGCCCTGCTGGTGATAGTCTCTGCTCTGTGAGTAGCAGGAAGCATCAGTGCTCCCAGGGCATGATGGGTAATAGGGGCTGGAATCCATATTCTAAATGCCCCCAGCCATGCTGATTATAGTCTCTGCTCTGTGAGTAGCTTGAAGCGTTGGTGCTGCCAGAGCATAATGAGTAATAGGGGATGGAATCCTTATTCTGAATGCCCCAAGCTCTGCTGGTTATAGTCTCTGCTCTGTGAGTAGAATGAAGCAACGGAGCTCCCAGGGCATGATGGATAATAGGGGCTGGAATCCATATTCTGAATGCCCCAAGCCCTGCTGGTGAAAGTTTCTGCTCTCTGGGTAGCATGAAGAATCGGTGCTCGCAGAGAATGATGAGTAATAGCGGATGGAATCCTTATTCTGAATGCCCCTAGCTCTGCTGGTGATAGTCTCTGCTCTGTTAGTAGCATGAAGCATCGGAGCTCCCAGGGCATGATGGGTAAAAGGGGCTGGAATCCATATTCTGAATGCCCCTAGCCCTGCTGGTGATAGTCTCTGTTCTGTGAGTAACATTAAGCATTGGTGCTCCCAGAGCATGATGAGTAATAGGGGATGGAATCCTCATTCATTATGCCCCCAGCTCTGCTGGTGATAGTCTCTGCTCTGTGAGTAGCATGAAGCATCGATGCTCCCAGGGTATGATGGGTAATCGGGGCTGGAATCCATATTAATTATGCCCCAGCCCTGCTGGTGATAGTCTCTGCTCTATGAGTAGCATGAAGCATCAGTGTTCCCAGAGCATGATGGGTAATAGGGGCTGGAATCCATATTCTGAATGCCCCCAGCCCTGCTGGTGATAGTCTCTGCCCTGTGAGTAGCAAGAAGCATCAGTGCTCCCAGAGCATGATGGGTAATAGGGGCTGGAATCCACATTCAGAATTCCCCCAGCCCTGCTGGTGATAGTCTCTGCTCTGTTAGTAGCATGAAGCATCGGAGCTCCCAGGGCATGATGGGTAAAAGGGGCTGGAATCCATATTCTGAATGCCCCTAGCCCTGCTGGTGATAGTCTCTGTTCTGTGAGTAACATTAAGCATTGGTGCTCCCAGAGCATGATGAGTAATAGGGGATGGAATCCATATTCTGAATGCCCTCAGCCCTGCTGGTTATAGTCTCTGCTCTGTGAGTAGCATGAAGCATCGGTGCTCCAGGGCATGACGAGTAATAGAGGGTTGGAATCCATATTCTGAATGCGCCCAGCCCCGCTGGTGATAGTCTTTGTTCTGTGAGTAACATGAAGCATCGGTGCTCGCAGAGCATGATGGGTAATAGGGGCTGGAATCCATATTCTGAATGCCATCAGCTCTGCTAGTGATAGCCTCTGCTCTGTGAGGAGTATGAAGCATTGGTGCTCACAGAGCATGATGGGTAATAGGTGCAGGAATCCATAATCAGAATGCCCCCCAGCTCTGCTAGGGAGTAGCATGTAGCATCGCTGCTCCCAGAGCATGATGGGTAATATGGGCTGGAATCCATATTCTGAATGCCTCCAGCTCTGCTAGTGATAGCCTCTGCTCTGTGGGTAGCATGAAGCATTGGTGCTCCCAGAGCATGATGGGTAATAGGGGCTGCAATCCATATTCTGAATGCCCCAAGCCCTGCTGGTGAAAGTTTCTGCTCTGTGGGTAGCATGAAGCATCGGTGCTCGCAGAGAATGATGAGTAATAGCGGATGGAATCCATATTCTGAATGCCCCAAGCCCTGCTGGTGATAGTCTCTGCTCTGTGGGTAGCATGAAGCATTGGTGCTCGCAGAGAATGATGAGTAATAGCGGATGGAATCCTTATTCTGAATGCCCCTAGCTCTGCTGGTTATAGTCTCTGCTCTGTGAGTAGCATGAAGCATCGGTGCTCCAGGGCATGACGAGTAATAGAGGGTTGGAATCCATATTCTGAATGCGCCCAGCCCTGCTGATGATAGTCTTTGTTCTGTGAGTAACATGAAGAATCGGTGCTCCCAGGGCATGATGGGTAATAGGTGCAGGAATCCATATTCAGAATGCCATCAGCTCTGCTAGTGATAGCCTCTGCTCTGTGAGGAGTATGAAGCATTGGTGCTCACAGAGCATGATGGGTAATAGGGGCTGGAATCCACATTCAGAATTCCCCCCAGCTCTGCTAGTGATAGTCTCTGCTCTGTGAGTAGCATGAAGAATCGGTCCTCGCAGAGCATGATGGGTAATAGGTGCAGGAATCCATATTCAGAATGCCCGCAGCTCTGCTAGTGATAGTCTCTGCTCTGTGAGTGGCAGGAACCATCGGTGCTCCCAGGGCATGATGGGAATAGGGGCTGCAATCCATATTCTGAATGCCCCCAGCCCTGCTGGTGATAGTCTCTGCTCTGTGAGTGGTCGGAACCATCAGTGCTCCCAGGGCATGCTGGGTAATAGGTGCTAGAATCCATATTCTGAAAGCCCCCAGCCCTGCTGGTGATAGTCTCAGCTCTGTGAGTAGCATGAAGCATCCGGTCTCCCAAGTCATGATGAGTAATAGGGGCTGGAATCCATATTCATAATGCCCCCAGCCTTGCTGGTGATAGTCTCTGCTCTGTTAGTAGCATGAAGCATCGGAGCTCCCAGGGCATGATGGGTAAAAGGGGCTGGAATCCATATTCTGAATGCCCCTAGCCCTGCTGGTGATAGTCTCTGTTCTGTGAGTAACATTAAGCATTGGTGCTCCCAGAGCATGATGAGTAATAGGGGATGGAATCCATATTCTGAATGCCCCCATCCTTGCTGGTTATAGTCTCTGCTCTGTGAGTAGCATGAAGCATCGGTGCTCCAGGGCATGACGAGTAATAGAGGGTTGGAATCCATATTCTGAATGCGCCCAGCCCTACTGGGGATAGTCTCTATTCTGTGAGTAGCATGAGGCACTGGTGCTCCCCGGGCATGATGGGTAATAGGGGCTGGAATCCATATTCTGAATGCCATCAGCTCTGCTAGTGATAGCCTCTGCTCTGTGAGGAGTATGAAGCATTGGTGCTCACAGAGCATGATGGGTAATAGGTGCAGGAATCCATAATCAGAATGCCCCCCAGCTCTGCTAGGGAGTAGCATGTAGCATCGCTGCTCCCAGAGCATGATGGGTAATATGGGCTGGAATCCATATTCTGAATGCCTCCAGCTCTGCTAGTGATAGCCTCTGCTCTGTGGGTAGCATGAAGCATTGGTGCTCCCAGAGCATGAGGAGTTATAGAGAGTTGGAATCCATATTCAGAATTCCCTCAGCTCTGCTGGTGATAGTCTTTGCTCTGTGAGTAGCATGAGGCACCAGTGCTCCCAGGGCATGATGGGTAATAGGGGCTGCAATCCATATTCTGAATGCCCCAAGCCCTGCTGGTGAAAGTTTCTGCTCTGTGGGTAGCATGAAGCATCGGTGCTCGCAGAGAATGATGAGTAATAGCGGATGGAATCCTTATTCTGAATGCCCCTAGCTCTGCTGGTGATAGTCTCTGCTCTGTGGGTAGCATGAAGCATTGGTGCTCGCAGAGCATGATGGGTAATATGGGCTGGAATCCATATTCTGAATGCCCCCAGCCCTGCAGGTTTTAGTCTCTGCTCTGTGAGTAGGATGAAGCATCAGTGCTCCCAGAGCATGATGGGTAATAGGGGCTGGAATCCATATTCTGAATGCCCCCAGCCCTGCTGATGATAGTCTCTGCTCTGCGAGTAGCATGAAGCATCGGGGCTCCCAAGGCATGATGGGTAATAGGGGCTGGAATCCATAGTCTGAATGCCACCAGCCCTGCGGGTTTTAGTTTGTGCTCTGTGGGTAGCATGAAGCATCGGTGCTCCAAGGGCATGATGACTAATAGGGGCTGGAATCCTTATTCTGAATGCCCCCAGCTCTGCTGGTGATAGTATTTTCTCTGTGAGTAGCATGAAGCATTGGTGCTCCCAGGGCATGATAGGTAATAGGGGCTGAAATCCAGAGACAGAATGCCCTCAGCCCTGCTGGTGATAGTATCTGCTCTCTGAGTAACATGAAGCATCAGTGCTCCCAGAGCATCATGGGCAATATGGGCTGGAATCCATATTCCGAATGCGTGCAGCCCTACTTGTGATAGTCTCTGCTCTGTGAGTAGCATGAGTCACCGGTGCTCCCAGGGCATGATGGGTAATAGGGGCTGCAATCCGTATTCTGAATGCCCCCAGCCCTGCTGGTTATAGTCATTGCTCTGTAAGTAGCGTGAAGCATCAGTGGTCGCAGAGCATGATAGGTAATCAGGGCTGGAATCCATATTCTGAATGCGCCCAGCCCTACTGGTGATAGTCTCTACTCTGTGAGTAGCATGACGCACTGGTGCTCCCACGGCATGATGGGTAATAGGGGCTGGAATCCATATTCTGAATGCCCCTTAGCCCTGCTAGTGATAGTCTCTGCTCTGTATGTGGCAGGAACCATCGGTGCTCCCAGGGCATGATGGGTAATAGGGGCTGCAATCCATATTCTGAATGCCCCCAGCCCTGCTGGTGATAGTCTCTGCTCTGTGAGTAGTAGGAAGCATCAGTGCTTCCAGGGCATGATGGGTAATAGAGGGTTGGAATCCACATTCAGAATTCCCCCAGCTCTGCTGGAGATAGTCTCTGCTCTGTGAGTAGCATGAAGAATCGGTCCTCGCAGAGCATGATGGGTAATAGGTGCAGGAATCCATATTCAGAATGCCCGCAGCTCTGCTAGTGATAGTCTCTGCTCTGTGAGTGGCAGGAACCATCAGTGCTCCCAGGGCATGATGGTAATAGGGGCTGCAATCCATATTCTGAATGCCCCCAGCCCTGCTGGTGATAGTCTCTGCTCTGTGAGTGGTCGGAACCATCGGTGCTCCCAGGGCATGATGGGTAAAAGGGGCTGGAATCCATATTCTGAATGCCCTCAGCCCTGCTGGTTATAGTCTCTGCTCTGTGAGTAGCATGAAGCATCGGTGCTCCAGGGCATGACGAGTAATAGAGGGCTGGAATCCATATTCTGAATGCCATCAGCTCTGCTAGTGATAGCCTCTGCTCTGTGAGCAGTATGAAGCATTGGTGCTCACAGAGCATGATGGGTAATAGGTGCAGGAATCCATAATCAGAATGCCCCCCAGCTCTGCTAGTGATAGTCTCTGCTCTGTATGTGGCAGGAACCATCAGTGCTCCCAGGGCATGATGGGTAATAGGGGCTGAAATCCATATTCTGAATGCCCCCAGCCCTGCTGGTGATAGTCTCTGATCTGTGAGGAGTAGGAAGCATCAGTGCTTCCAGGGCATGATTGGTAATAGAGGGTTGGAATCCACATTCAGAATTCCCCCAGCTCTGCTGGTGATAGTCTCTGCTCTGTGAGTAGCATGAAGCATTGGTGCTCACAAGCATGATGGGTAATAGGTGCAGGAATCCATATTCAGAATACCCGCAGCTCTGCTGGTGATAGTCTCTGCTCTGTGGGTAGCATGAAGCATTGGTGCTCGCAGAGCATGATGGGTAATATGGGCTGGAATCCATATTCTGAATGCCCCCAGCCCTGCAGGTTATAGTCTCTGCTCTGTGAGTAGGATGAAGCATCGGTGCTCCCAGAGCATGATGGGTAATAGGGGCTGGAATCCATATTCTGAATGCCCCCAGCCCTGCTGATGATAGTCTCTGCTCTGCGAGTAGCATGAAGCATCGGGGCTCCCAAGGCATGATGGGTAATAGGGGCTGGAATCCATATTCTGAATGCCCCCAGACCTGCTGGTGAGAGTCTCTACTCTTTGAGTAGCATGAAGCATAGGTGCTGGCAGAGCATGATGAGTAATAGGGGCTGGAATCCATATTCTGAATGCCCCCAGACCTGCTGGTGAGAGTCTCTACTCTTTGAGTAGCATGAAGCATAGGTGCTCCCAGGGCATGATAGGTAATAGGGGCTGAAATCCAGAGACAGAATGCCCTCAGCCCTGCTGGTGATAGTATCTGCCCTCTGAGTAACATGAAGCATCGGTGCTCCCATAGCATCATGGGCAATATGGGCTGGAATCCATATTCCGAATGCGTGCAGCCCTACTTGTGATAGTCTCTGCTCTGTGAGTAGCATGAGTCACCGGTGCTCCCAGGGCATGATGGGTAATAGGGGCTGCAATCCGTATTCTGAATGCCCCCAGACCTGCTGGTTATAGTCATTGCTCTGTAAGTAGCGTGAAGCATCAGTGGTCGCAGAGCATGATGGGTAATCAGGGCTGGAATCCATATTCTGAATGCGCCCAGCCCTACTGGTGATAGTCTCTACTCTGTGAGTAGCATGAGGCACTGGTGCTCCCAAGGCATGATGGGTAATAGGGGCTGGAATCCATATTCTGAATGCCCCTTAGCCCTGCTGATGATAGTCTCTGCTCTGTGAGTAGTATGAAGCATTGGTGCTCACAGAGCATGATGGGTAATAGGTGCAGGAATCCATATTCAGAATGCCCCCCAGCTCTGCTAGTGATAGTCTCTGCTCTGTATGTGGCAGGAACCATCGGTGCTCCCAGGGCATGATGGGTAATAGGGGCTGCAATCCATATTCTGAATGCCCCCAGCCCTGCTGGTGATAGTCTCTGCTCTGTGAGTAGTAGGAAGCATCAGTGCTTCCAGGGCATGATGGGTAATAGAGGGTTGGAATCCACATTCAGAATTCCCCCAGCTCTGCTGGAGATAGTCTCTGCTCTGTGAGTAGCATGAAGAATCGGTCCTCGCAGAGCATGATGGGTAATAGGTGCAGGAATCCATATTCAGAATGCCCGCAGCTCTGCTAGTGATAGTCTCTGCTCTGTGAGTGGCAGGAACCATCGGTGCTCCCAGGGCATGATGGGAATAGGGGCTGCAATCCATATTCTGAATGCCCCCAGCCCTGCTGGTGATAGTCTCTGCTCTGTGAGTGGTCGGAACCATCGGTGCTCCTAGGGCATGCTGGGTAATAGGTGCTAGAATCCATATTCTGAATGCCCCCAGCCCTGCTGGTGATAGTCTCTGCTCTATGAGTAGCATGAAGCATCGGTGCTCCCAAGTCATGATGAGTAATAGGGGCTGGAATCCATATTCATAATGCCCCCAGCCCTGCTGGTGATAGTCTCTGCTCTGTTAGTAGCATGAAGCATCGGAGCTCCCAGGGCATGATGGGTAATAGGGGCTGGAATCCATATTCTGAATGCCCCTAGCCCTGCTGGTGATAGTCTCTGTTCTGTGAGTAACATTAAGCATTGGTGCTCCCAGAGCATGATGAGTAATAGGGGCTGGAATCCATATTCATTATGCCCCCATCCCTGCTGGTGATAGTCTCTGTTCTGTGAGTAATATGATGCATCGGTGCTCCCAGGGCATGATGGGTAATCAGGGCTGGAAGCCATATTCATTATGCCCCCAGCTCTGCTGGTGATAGTCTCTGCCCTGTGAGTAGCATGAAGCATCGATGCTCCCAGGGTATGATGGGTAATCGGGGCTGGAATCCATATTAATTATTCCAAAGCCCTGCTGGTGATAGTCTCTGCTCTGTGAGTAGCATGAAGCATCAGTGTTCCCAGAGCATGATGGGTAATAGGGGCTGGAATCCATATTCTGAATGACATCAGCTCTGCTAGTGATAGCCTCTGCTCTGTGAGGAGTATGAAGCATTGGTGCTCACAGAGCATGATGGGTAATAGGTGCAGGAATCCATAATCAGAATGCCCCCCAGCTCTGCTAGTGATAGTCTCTGCTCTGTATGTGGCAGGAACCATCGGTGCTCCCAGGGCATGATGGGTAATAGGGGCTGCAATCCATATTCTGAATGCCCCCAGCCCAGCAGGTTATAGTCTCTGCTCTGTGAGTGGCAGGAACCATCGGTGCTCCCAGGACATGCTGGGTAATAGGTGCTAGAATCCATATTATGAATGCCCCCAGCCCTGCTGGTGATAGTCTCTGCTCTGTGAGTAGCATGAAGCATCCGGTCTCCCAAGTCATGATGAGTAATAGGGGCTGGAATCCATATTCATAATGCCCCCAGCCCTGCTGGTGATAGTCTCTGCTCTGTTAGTAGCATGAAGCATTGGAGCTCCCAGGGCATGATGGGTAATAGGGGATGGAATCCTTATTCTGAATGCACCCTAGATCTGCTGGTGATAGTCTCTGCTCTGTGAGTAACATGAGGCACCTGTGCTCCCAGGGCATGATGGGTAATAGGGTCTGGAATCCATACTCTGAATACCCCCTAGCTCTGCTGGTGATAGTCTCTGTTCTGTGAGTAACATGAAGCATCGGTGCTCCCAGTGCATGATGGGTAATAGGGGCTGGAATCCATATTCTGAATGCCCCCAGCCCTACTGGTGATAGTCTCTGCTCTGTGAGTAGCATGAAGAATCGGTCCTCCCAGAGCATGATGGGTAATAGAGGTTGGAATCCATATTCTGAATGCCATCAGCTCTGCTAGTGATAGCCTCTGCTCTGTGAGGAGTATGAAGCATTGGTGCTCACAGAGCATGATGGGTAATAGGTGCAGGAATCCATAATCAGAATGCCCCCCAGCTCTGCTAGTGATAGTCTCTGCTCTGTATGTGGCAGGAACCATCGGTGCTCCCAGGGCATGATGGGTAATAGGGGCTGAAATCCATATTCTGAATGCCCCCAGCCCTGCTGGTGATAGTCTCTGATCTGTGAGGAGTAGGAAGCATCAGTGCTTCCAGGGCATGATTGGTAATAGAGGGTTGGAATCCACATTCAGAATTCCCCCAGCTCTGCTGGTGATAGTCTCTGCTCTGTGAGTAGCATGAAGCATTGGTGCTCGCAGAGCATGATGGGTAATATGGGCTGGAATCCATATTCAGAATACCCGCAGCTCTGCTGGTGATAGTCTCTGCTCTGTGGGTAGCATGAAGCATTGGTGCTCGCAGAGCATGATGGGTAATATGGGCTGGAATCCATATTCTGAATGCCCCCAGCCCTGCAGGTTATAGTCTCTGCTCTGTGAGTAGGATGAAGCATCGGTGCTCCCAGAGCATGATGGGTAATAGGGGCTGGAATCCATATTCTGAATGCCCCCAGCCCTGCTGATGATAGTCTCTGCTCTGCGAGTAGCATGAAGCATCGGGGCTCCCAAGGCATGATGGGTAATAGGGGCTGGAATCCATAGTCTGAATGCCACCAGCCCTGTGGGTTTTAGTTTGTGCTCTGTGAGTAGCATGAAGCATCGGTGCTCCAAGGGCATGATGAGTAATATAGGGTTGGAATCCATATTCAGAATGCCCCCAGCTCTGCTGCTGATAGCCTCTGCTCTGTGAGTGGCAGGAAGCATCGGTGCTCCCAGGGCATAATGGGTAATAGGGGCTGGAATCCATATTCCGAATGCGTGCAGCCCTACTTGTGATAGTCTCTGCTCTGTGAGTAGCATGAGTCACCGGTGCTCCCAGGGCATGATGGGTAATAGGGGCTGCAATCCGTATTCTGAATGCCCCCAGACCTGCTGGTTATAGTCATTGCTCTGTAAGTAGCGTGAAGCATCAGTGGTCGCAGAGCATGATGGGTAATCAGGGCTGGAATCCATATTCTGAATGCGCCCAGCCCTACTGGTGATAGTCTCTACTCTGTGAGTAGCATGAGGCACTGGTGCTCCCAAGGCATGATGGGTAATAGGGGCTGGAATCCATATTCTGAATGCCCCTTAGCCCTGCTGATGATAGTCTCTGCTCTGTGAGTAGTATGAAGCATTGGTGCTCGCAGAGCATGATGGGTAATAGGTGCAGGAATCCATATTCAGAATGCCCCCCAGCTCTGCTAGTGATAGTCTCTGCTCTGTGAGTGGCAGGAACCATCGGTGCTCCCAGGGCATGATGGGAATAGGGGCTGCAATCCATATTCTGAATGCCCCCAGCCCTGCTGGTGATAGTCTCTGCTCTGTATGTGGCAGGAACCATCGGTGCTCCCAGGGCATGATGGGTAATAGGGGCTGCAATCCATATTCTGAATGCCCCCAGCCCTGCTGGTGATAGTCTCTGCTCTGTGAGTAGTAGGAAGCATCAGTGCTTCCAGGGCATGATGGGTAATAGAGGGTTGGAATCCACATTCAGAATTCCCCCAGCTCTGCTGGAGATAGTCTCTGCTCTGTGAGTAGCATGAAGAATCGGTCCTCGCAGAGCATGATGGGTAATAGGTGCAGGAATCCATATTCAGAATGCCCGCAGCTCTGCTAGTGATAGTCTCTGCTCTGTGAGTGGCAGGAACCATCGGTGCTCCCAGGGCATGATGGGAATAGGGGCTGCAATCCATATTCTGAATGCCCCCAGCCCTGCTGGTGATAGTCTCTGCTCTGTGAGTGGTCGGAACCATCGGTGCTCCTAGGGCATGCTGGGTAATAGGTGCTAGAATCCATATTCTGAAAGCCCCCAGCCCTGCTGGTGATAGTCTCTGCTCTGTTAGTAGCATGAAGCATCGGAGCTCCCAGGGCATGATGGGTAATAGGGGCTGGAATCCATATTCTGAATGCCCCCAGCCCTGCTGGTGATAGTCTCAGCTCTGTGAGTAATATGATGCATCGGTGCTCCCAGGGCATGATGGGTAATCAGGGCTGGAAGCCATATTCATTATGCCCCCAGCTCTGCTGGTGATAGTCTCTGCCCTGTGAGTAGCATGAAGCATCGATGCTCCCAGGGTATGATGGGTAATCGGGGCTGGAATCCATATTAATTATTCCAAAGCCCTGCTGGTGATAGTCTCTGCTCTATGAGTAGCATGAAGCATCAGTGTTCCCAGAGCATGATGGGTAATAGGGGCTGGAATCCATATTCTGAATGCCCTCAGCCCTGCTGGTTATAGTCTCTGCTCTGTGAGTAGCATGAAGCATCGGTGCTCCCAGGGCATGATGGGTAATAGGGGCTGGAATCCATTTTCTGAATGACCCCCAGCCCTGCCGGTTATAGTCTCTGCTCTGTGAGTAGCATGAAGCACCGGTGCTCCCAGGGCATGATGGATAATAGGGGCTGGAATCCATTTTCTGAATGCCCCCAGCCCTACTGGGGATAGTCTCTATTCTGTGAGTAGCATGAGGCACTGGTGCTCCCCGGGCATGATGGGTAATAGGGGCTGGAATCCATATTCTGAATGCCCCCAGCCCTGCTGGTGATAGTCTCTGATCTGTGAGGAGTAGGGAGCATCAGTGCTTCCAGGGCATGATGGGTAATAGAGGGTTGGAATCCACATTCAGAATTCCCCCAGCTCTGCTGGTGATAGTCTCTGCTCTGTGAGTAGCATGAAGCATTGGTGCTCACAAGCATGATGGGTAATAGGTGCAGAAATCCATATTCAGAATACCCGCAGCTCTGCTAGTGATAGTCTCTGCTCTGTGAGTGGCAGGAACCATCGGTGCTCCCAGGGCATGATGGAAATAGGGGCTGCAATCCATATTCTGAATGTCCCCAGCCCTGCCGGTGATAGTCTCTGCTCTGTGAGTGGCAGGAACCATCGGTGCTCCCAGGACATGATGGGTAATAGGGGCTGGAATCCATATTCTGAAAGCCCCCAGCCCTGCTGGTGATAGTCTCTGTTCTGTGAGTAATATGATGCATCGGTGCTCCCAGGGCATGATGGGTAATCGGAGCTGGAAGCCATATTCATTATGCCCCCAGCCCTGCTGGTGATAGTCTGTGCCCTGTGAGTAGCAAGAAGCATCAGTGTTCCCAGAGCATTATGGGTAATAGGGGCTGGAATCCATATTCTGAATGCCCTCAGCCCTGCTGGTTATAGTCTCTGCTCTGTGAGTAGCATGAAGCATCGGTGCTCCCAGGGCATGACGAGTAATAGAGGGTTGGAATCCATGTTCTTAATGCCCCCTAGCTCTGCTGGTGATAGTCTCTGCTCTGTTAGTAGCATGAAGCATTGGAGCTCCCAGGGCATGATGGGTAATCGGAGCTGGAAGCCATATTCATTATGCCCCCAGCTCTGCTGGTGATAGTCTCTGCCTTGTGAGTAGCATGAAGCATCGGTGCTCCCAGGGTATGATGGGTAATCGGGGCTGGAATCCATATTCATTATGCCCCCAGCCCTGCTGGTGATAGTCTCTGCTCTATGAGTAGCATGAAGCATCAGTGTTCCCAGAGCATGATGGGTAATAGGGGCTGGAATCCATAGTCATTATGCCCCCAGCCCTGCTGGTGATAGTCTGTGCCCTGTGAGTAGCAAGAAGCATCAGTGTTCCCAGAGCATTATGGGTAATAGGGGCTGGAATCCATATTCTGAATGCCCTCAGCCCTGCTGGTTATAGTCTCTGCTCTGTGAGTAGCATGAAGCATCGGTGCTCCCAGGGCATGACGAGTAATAGAGGGTTGGAATCCATATTCTGAATGCACCCTAGATCTGCTGGTGATAGTCTCTGTTCTGTGAGTAGAATGAAGCATCGGTGCTCCCAGGGCATGATGGGTAATAGAGGTTGGAATCCATATTCTGAATGCCCACAGCCCTCCTGGTGATATTCTCTGCTTTGTGAGTAGCTTCAAGCAATAGTGCTCACAGAGCATGATGGGTGATGGGGGCAGGAATACATATTCTTAATGCACCCAGCTCTGCTGGTGATAGTCTCTGCTCTGTGAGTAGCATGAAGCATCGGTGCTCCCAGGGCATGATGGGTAATAACGGCTGGAATCCATATTCAGAATGCCCCTAGCCCTGCTGGTGACAGTCCCTACTCTTTGAGTAGCATGAAGCATTGGTGCTCCCAGAGCATAATGGGTAATCAGGCCTGGAATCCATATTCAGAATGCCCCTGGATCTGCTGGTGATAGCCTCTGCTCTGTGAGTAGCATGAAACACTGGTGCTCCCAGGGCATGATGAGTAATAGAGGGTTGGAATCCATATTGTGAATACCCCCTAGCTCTGCTGGTGATAGTCTCTGCTCTATGAGTAGCATGTAGCATCGTTGCTCCCAGAGCATGATGCGTAATAGAGGGTTGGAATCCATATTCACAATTCCCCTAGCTCTGCTGGTTATAGTCTCTGCTCTGTGAGTAACATGACGCAACTGTGCTCCCATGGCATAATGGGTAATAGGGTCTGGAATCCATACTCTGAATACCCCCTAGCTCTGCTGGTGATAGTCTCTACTCTTTGAGCAGCATGAAGCTTCGGTGTTCCCAGGGCATGATGGGTAATAGGGGTTAGAATCCATATTCTGAATGCCCCAGCCCTGCAGGTTATAGTCTCTGCTCTGTGAGTAGCTTGAAGCGTTGGTGCTGCCAGAGCATGATGAGTAATAGGGGATGGAATCCTTATTCTGAATGCCCCCAGCCCTGCTGGTGATAGTCTCTGCTCTGTGAGTAGCATGAAGAATCGGTCCTCCCAGAGCATGATGGGTAATAGAGGTTGGAATCCATATTCTGAATGCCCCAGCCCTGCTGGTGATATTCTCTGCTCTGTGAGTAGCATGAAGCATTGGTGCTCACAGAGCATGATGGGTAATAGGTGCAGGAATCCATATTCAGAATGTCCCCAGCTCTGCTAGTGATAGTCTCTGCTCTGTGATTGGCAGGAAACATCAGTGTTCCCAAGTCTTGATGGGTAATAGGGGCTGCAATCCATATTCTGAATGCCCCCAGCCTTGCTGGTGGTAGTCTCTGCTCTGTGAGTAGTAAGAAGCATCAGTGCTTCCAGGAAATGATGGGTAATAGGGGCTGGAATCCATATTCTGAATGCCCCCAGCCCTGCTGGTTATAGTCTCTGCTCTGTGAGTAGCTTGAAGCATTGGTGCTGCCAGAGCATGATGAGTAATAGGGGATGGAATCCTTATTCTGAATGCCCCCAGCCCTGCTGGTGATAGTCTCTGTTCTGTGAGTAGCATGAAGCATCCGGGCTTCCAAGGCATGATGGGTAATAGGGGCTGGAATCCATATTCATAATGCCCCCAGCCCTGCTGATTATAGTCTCTGCTCTGTGAGTAGCTTGAAGCGTTGGTGCTGCCACAGCATGATGAGTAATAGCTGATGAAATCCTTATTCTGAATGCCCCCAGCCCTTCTGGTAATAGTCTCTGCTCTGTGAGTAGAATGAAGCAACGGAGCTCCCAGGGCATGATGGATAATAGGGGCTGGAATCCATATTCTGAATGCCCCCAGCTCTGCTGGTGGTAGTCTCTGCTCTGTGAGTAGCCTGAAGCATGGGTGCTGCCTGAGCATGATGGGCGATAGGTACTGGAATCCATATTCTGAATGCCCCCAGACCTGCTGGTGATTGTCTCTGCTCTGTGAGTAGCGTGAAGCATCAGTTCTCCCAGGGCATGGTGGGTAATAGGGGTTGGAATCCATATTCGGAATGCCCGCTGCTCTGCTAGTTATTGTCTCTGCTCTGTGAGTAGCATGAAGCACCGGTGCTCCAAGGGCATGATGGATAATAGGGGCTGGAATCCATATTCTGAATGCCCCCAGCCCTGCTGGTGATTGTCTCCGCTCTGTGAGTAGCGTGAAGCATCAGTGCTCCCAGGGCATGATGGGCGATAGGTACTGGAATCCATATTCTGAATGCTATCAGCCCTGCTGGTGATATTCTCTACTCTGTGAGTAGCATGAAGCATCAGTGCTCCCAGAGCATGATGGATAATAGGGGCTGGAATCAATATTCTGAATGCCCCCAGCCCTGCTGGTGATTGTCTCTGCTCTGTGAGTAGCATGAAGCATCGAAGCTCGCAGAGCATGATGGGTAATAGGGGCTGGAATCCATATTCTGAATGCCCCCAGCCCAGCAGGTTATAGTCTCTGCTCTGTGAGTAGCATGAAGCATCGATGCTCCCAGGGCATGATGGGAAATAGGGGTTGGAATCCATATTCTCAATGCACCCTAGCTCTGCTGGTGATAGTCTATGCTCTGTGAGTTGAATGAAGCATCGGTGCTCCCAGAGCATGATGGGTAATAGAGGTGGGAATCCATATTCTGAATGCCCCCAGCTCTGCTGGTGATAGTCTCTGCTCTGTGAGTGTCAGGAAGCATCGGTGCTCCCAGGGCATGATGGGTAAAAGGGATTGAATCCATATTCTGAATGCACCCAGCCCCACTGGTTATAGTCTCTGCTCTGTGAGTAGCATGAAGCATTGGTGCTCCCAAAGCATGATGGGTAATAGGGGCTGGAATCCATATTCCGAATGCCCCTAGCTCTGCTGGTTATAGCCTTTGCTCTGTGAGTAGCTTGAAGCATCGGTGCTCCCAGGGCATGAGGGGTAATAGGGGCTGGAATCCATATTCTGAATGCTTCAGTCTCTGCTCTGTGAGTAGCATGAGGCATCAGTGCTCCCAGGGCATGAAGAGTAATAGAGGGTTGGAATCCATATTCAGAATTCCCCCCGCTCTGCTGGTGATAGTCTCTGCTCTGTGAGTAGCGTGAAGCATTGGTGCTCCCATGGCATGATGGGTACTCGGTGCTGGAATCCATATTCATTATGCTCCTCTCCCTGCTGGTGAGAGTCTCTACTCTTTGAGTAGCATGAAGCATCGGCGATCCCAGAGCATGATGGGTAATAGGGGCTGGAATCCATAGTCAGAATGCAACCCGTTCTGCTGGTGATAGTATCTGCTCTCTGAGTAGCATGAAGCATCGGTGCTCCCAGAGCATGATGGGTGCTCTTCTGAATTCTCTTCCTTTCCATCGTGACAGGCCGGAGTTCATCGCCGTTGTCACATATGCCGAGTCACCGCGCATCTTTTAGCAGTATGCAATGCTTCAATTAAGGCTATGAGTTCCGCTGCTTGTGCTGAAAAGTGTGAGGGGAGACGTTTCTGTACTATCACTTCATAATCGCCCACTTCTATCATTACCACCACTGCCCCTATGTATTTTTCTCCTGTCTCACAATTGATGGACGCCGATCCGTCCACAAATATACCTCTCCTCCCACTACTGCATTTTCGCTGGCCTTGGGAATATCGTCACCTTCCCCCTCATATGTAGCACAGTGGCGCGCTTGCATGTCTTCTACTGTGCAGTGTTCTGTGATGAAGGCGCCTGGGTTTACACCCTTAAAGCGTACAACGTGTATGTTTGGGCTCGAGATTATTATTTCATATGCAGTCGCTCTTTGTGTGGTGAGTGTGGACTTTGACCTTTCCAGTATGGCAAACAAGGAGTGCTCAACAAATAGTGTCACATGACATCCCATGACTATGGTGGCACTTTTCTCTATTGCGCTGGCTGCTGCAGCAAGGGTCTGTTAGCACGTGAAGTGCCCTTGCATTACAGAATCTAAGGTGCCGCTATAATAGACTAATGGCTTGTGCCCCAGTGATGTTTTTTGTGTCAGTACTACTGTCATTAGTGGACCATTGCAGTGGAGAATAAATAAAACTCCTGATCATAATCTGGTACTAGGACGGGTGCAGTTGTGATGGTGTCTTGCAATTTAAGAAATTGTGTGATCATCTCCTGTGTCCATTTTATGGGGGCTCTGTTCTTCTCTAGCTAGTACTTGTATCCCATAAATGAACATGTCAACATCCGTGGACACTCCCCTTACTGCTGCCTCATTTGTCATGGTACTGATCATTAACATTGCTCTTAGTGGGCACACCCCTGGAGTGGAGCACACTATCCCTCGCTCTGTAAAGGAGATGGTGTATGTGTTGTGCATCAAAAAACAAAATAAAAAAATACTTCTGTTTACTTTATAACACCTAAATAAACAACTTACAATGTCACAGATTACTAAACTTTTCACTTACACCTTTTCAACTCAAACATACACAAAAAGCACACTTTACACCAATTTAACATAAGACAAAATTACATATACTCCTAGACAGGCTGGCACAGTTGACTTTAACAACAATTAACATACACATAGATTTGCTGTCCTTCTAATTACCATCTCACCATGCCCTGGATCACACTATCATGTTCGTCTCCCCCACTCACTCTCCCTGCTCCCCTTCCCTGAGCCCTTTTTTGGTTAACATCTAAAAGAGTTATGTGCTCCAGAAAAAGAATGTGCTAATATCTCCTGAGTTTATCCATTACCCAAGACTCCTACTTTTTTCTTTTTTTTTATCTCCACTTATTTCCTGCACTGGTCGAGACAATGCTATGCAGCGCCGCCTTCCACCCCTTTTCAGAGCTAGGTTCCCATACTCTTCCCGTATTCCGTTACTTCTATGTTCACAACCTAATGGCCATATAAAGAAAAGAGAAGAAAAAGCCTACCAGTTACACTCACACAAAACCTATACCCTAAATCGGACTCCTCACTATCCCCTCAGTGTTACCCTTATACTTGTTACCCTAAATCTCCCTCCTTTGAGATTCTCGCAACCAATACTCACGTGTCCGGGGTGATCCGAGAGCCCCCGTTCACGGTCTATCCACAATCGGGGCCGCACCCCAAACAAGCCGTGTCCCACCCTGGTGAACAGTCTGGTAATTGCAATGGCCGGGACTCTCGGAACCTCTCTTTGTGCGTGCACTGGTCAGCCGCAGGTGGCGATGGTTTTGCTGGACGGCATCCCAGATCTCACCGTACAACACAGTGGTGTCTCTCGGTGCACCCTCAAATCACATCCTAGGGATCCCCACATCACAAATAAAACTCAGAATAATGGACACATCCCAGTAGGGAATGAGACCAAGAGATTTGTTGTGAGAGGCAACAAAGTTTATATAAGATTCACCCTCCAGAGAACTCTGCTGTCTTCAGAGCGCTCTGGCAAACAATACAAAGACAATTGGCCTCATTGGGCCTCATTACGAGTCAGGCGTTAAGGGGTTAACGGCGCCGTAAACGGCGCCGACCCTTAACGCCTGATTCCGAGGTCCCTTAGCGCCATGGTGAGTTTAACGGCTGCTTTTTGCAGGCGTTAAAATCCATGGCGCTAATGGACCATGGTGCTAATTACGCCACCGTAAATTACGGTGGCGTAATTAGCGCCTTCCCCACTCCCATTATGCCCTATGGAGCAAAAATGGGAATGGGGAAGGGTAAAATGGGAAATGGGGATTTACCGCCCCACTCACCTTGGAATGGGGCGGTAAATCCGCCAACCACCATGGCGTAAATGTAGTTTACGCCATGGCGGTAAAGGTACGACCCAGGCGGTAATTTACCGCCTGGGTCGTAATGAGGCCCATTACGACCCTGGCGGTAATCTGCCGACATTACCGCCATTGCGTAATGAGCGTTTACGCTGTGGGTCGATGGCGTAAAGAGCGCCACATTACGACCCATCGCGCACGAGCATTACGCCATGGCGGTAATGTAAATAACGCCATGGCGGAAAGGGCCCCTACCGGCATCGTAGGTCAAGCAAGGTGCACTTCCGCCACCGTAAGTAGCGGCCACCGTAATTAGCGGTGGCCGCAATTAGCGGTCACCGTAAAAAGCAGAACCGGAAATAGCGTCATTGCGGCGGAACGGGAAACAGTACGTCGGCCATCTTTAAAAACACAATCCATTGCCATCCTTCCGAACAACACCAGATCCAACCCTGACACCTGTCCCAACCCATCACCCACCCATTCAACCACCCAAAAATGCCTAAAGTTGTTAAGAAGGCATGTGACCGCCAGCGCCAGGAAAGATTTACCCGGGAGGAACTCTGCATGCTTGCGGAGACCCTGCAAGACAATGCAGCTGTTGTTTTCTCGCCAGAAATGACCAGGCCGGTGATAGCAAAAAAGAAGGCCATATGGGCCCTGGTGGCCGAGCGCGTCAGCGCGGTGGGGACCGTACCCCGCACCCCACAGCAGTGCAGAAAGCGTTGGGATGACCTTCGCATACGGGTCAGAGCCGTCATCTCTGCGAACCGCAACCTTGCCCTGGGTACCGGTGGAGGTTCGGAATCCCCACTGAAACTCCAACTGTGGGAGGAAATATGTGCCACCACGATTGGCATGGAAGGCATTGAAGGCGTCGGAGGGATGGAAAGGGGAGTTCCGACATCAGGCGATGAAGGTAGGTGCCTCAAACAAGGCATGCCATAGTCACTGCAGTCCATTCATGTGTAGCACAATGTTGCCCTAGAGTGTAAATGCAACACATTAGCTGGACACTTCCCACAGCCACATGCGAGCTCCGCCCTGTATACACTGCTGGCACCCACATACCTCCATCCACATTCCACCCAAAAAGGAAACAACCTGCATGGCCCTGCCTGAAATCTGCCTCATCTACTGACCAGAATCATGTCAATCATTGTCATTCCAAAGTCAGCAGACCCATCAATAACGCCCTCCCTCCTTTGCTCCACCACAGGCACAGAATCACACCCCGAGGACCAGGACACCCCTGCGACGAAAAGAGCCAAGAAGGCCAAGAATACCATCCCCGCACCCTCAACCGCAGCTGCAGTGAGGCAGACCCCACAACAAGCAGAATCCACTGCAAGCAAACCGGACGGCCCACCGGCAAGCACCCCAGTAGGCAGCAGGCCAGCAGCAGCAGCACCACCTGTACCAACATTGCCTGCCACAGAAGGTACCGGGTCTGCGGCCAGCAGCAACATGGGTGAAACAGCTGCAATTGCTGCATGTTCAGACTCTGACATTGAGGACCACGATGTCAGAAGCCCCACTGACCTTCTACATTCCCCCTGTTTGTCAAACGCCAGCCCCCATGAGGATCACACACAGGGGCACACAGAGGAAGAGGAGTGGCCTTCTACCCCATGCCCAGTCCTCAGTCCACAGGAGGGGAGCAGCCCCTCCATCACACCACCAGCACTGGGCATGGCCCAGCAGGGGCAGCAGTCCCTCGAGGACATCATACAACGGCAGCAACATCTGTCCACGATGCTGACTGAGCATGCTGCGGAATGTGTGTGGGCTAGGGCAACCATTGAACAGGCCACGGAGACCCTAAGGGCTGAAATTGCGCAGAGCACTGCCACCCTGAGGGATGCTATGCAGGCCATGTCAAGGGACATTTGTGGCGAACTTGCCAGGTTGCGTTGTGTGCTCACTGAGCTCTCCCACACCCTACAGGACGTGCATGCACGGGAGCAGGCAGGGACATCCTCCGCTGCCAGTTCTGCACAGAGCAGCCCCGTCCGATGTTCAGGACGGAACCTGCGCTCCACAGGCAGGGGTGCCCCGGGGGCCGGGAGAGGGGGCTCGTAACAGCCTGTGGCCACTGTCACAGGCATCTGTAGACACTTACATGGGGTGTGTTGGGGTGTGCAGGGGGAGGTGGGAGGGGTGTGTTGGGGTGTGCAGGGGCGAGGGGGGAGGTGGGAGGGGGTGTGTTGGGGTGTGCAGGGGGGAGGGGGGGAGGGGGCGTGTCACGACAATTTATGATTGAAATACACTTTTTCCTTTTCCGAAATGGAATGTGTGGACATTTTCATTGCATAGGTGTGCTTTATTGGTGTACAGTCCACAGTGTGCATGTCCCAGAGACACACAGTGCCCCAAGTGCAGTCTCCATGTGATACACACCAGCCGTGTGTGCTAGAAGCAGTGGTCGATGATATTTTGACGCATTTCACTCCCCTCCTGTGCATCGCCTCCTCCATGAGGTGCCGCCCCATCTGCACCCTCCTCATCCTCATTGTCAGGTGGTTGCAGTTCTGCGTCAGGGGGCAGGGGCACATTCCGTCTGATGCACATATTGTGTAGCATGACACATGCCATGACGATCTTTGCCACCTTCTCATGGCGGTACAGGAGTGCCCCACCAGACCTGCTGAGGCATCGGAACCGTGCCTTCAATAGGCCGAATGTCTGCTCTATAACCACACGAGTACGTGTAGGTGCACGGTTGAAGTCCTCCTCGTGCTGGTTCTGCGGGTTCCGGACTGGTGTAAGGAGCCACCTCTTCAGGGGATAGCCTGCATCACCTGTATGTAGGCGAGAATGTATGTGTCAGTCATGTCGTCTGATCAAGAACATGATGTGCCACCATGGCTTGCATCCAACTGTTACTTTGGCTCACTTCTACATGCACTAATTGATTCACACAATGCAACCAGTATATGCTCATGGCTCCCATGGCCTGTTTTGCATGCCATCACCCAATGTATGCAGAGGGGTGGAGTGCATTGTGAGTGCCCATCCACTGTGTCCGTTCATGCCGTTTGTTTAGTTGGCCTGTCACATGTCCTGTGATGGCAATGTGCACATCATTGCAACATTGCTGTGGGCCTCATCATGACCCCAGTGAGCAATGCTGATGTAGACAGGGACATTTTGGGGGCCCTGCTGTCTGTGTAATGGTGTGTTGATGTTTCTGTCCGTCATGTGCCTCCTTCATGGGCAGTTATGGGGGACAGGCCTATCGGTTGATGGTGTTTGGTGACGTGCATGTAGGTGCATTTCATTGTTGACAATGTGGTCTGAATTGGTACAATGCACTTGCAGATGGTTGTGTCATGGTTGGGACACAACCTCATTCACATGGTAGGGCTGCATACATTGGGTATTGGCTTTACTGGTGTTGGGTGGAGTTTGGGTTGCTTTAGGGTATCATCTGTCTTCGTTCTCTCTGCTACTCACAGCCAATTGGAGTATGCATCATTCCCCCCTTTCAGCCAGGTGGAGTATGCATCATTCCCCCCCTTTCAGCCAGGTGGAGTATGCATCATCCCCCCCTTTCAGCCAGGTGGAGTATGCATCACCCCCCCCCCCTTTCAGCCAGGTGGAGTATGCATCATTCCCCCCCCTTTCAGCCAGGTGGAGTATGCATCATTCCCCCGCTTTCAGCCAGGTGGAGTATGCATCATCCCCCCCTTTCAGCCAGGTGGAGTATGCATCATCCCCCCCCTTTCAGCCAGGTGGAGTATGCATCATTCCCCCCCCTTTTAGCCAGGTGGAGTATGCATCATCCCCCCCCCCTTTCAGCCAGGTGGAGTATTCTTCATTCCCCCCCCTTTCAGCCAGGTGGAGTATGCATCACCCCCCCCTTTCAGCCAGGTGAGGTATGCATTGGTACGTCATTCACCTACCCACTTCACATTTCCATGGTCATGACATTGGACTCACTGAGTAGCCAGGATCTTGGGCCTGCATGTCGCTCCATGTAGCCTGGTATTGTGGAGTTCCTCAGGACCATAGAATCATGGGTTGATCCAGGGAATCGGGCACAACAATGTGTGATGATCTTGTTGGAGTCACAGACCATTTGCACGTTGATTGAGTGGAACTGTTTCTGGTTGCGGTACGGTACCTCCATGGCACGTGGAACCGCCAATTCCACATGGGTGCAGTCGATGGCACCAACAACCAGGTATGCCGGCTTGTGCATGGAAACCCACTTTGGTGTTTGCAATCTCCTGGGCAGTCCGTGGTAATGAGATGTGGTTGTCTGTGTGCTTGAGGAGGGCATCGAGCACTTGGATGAGCGTTCGTGAGAATAATGGTTGTGAAATGCCATGCAAGTGCCCCACTGTGTGCTGGTAGGTGCATGTGGCCAGGAAGTGGAGTACAGACACTACCTTCAGTAGGGGTGGGATGGCGGTTGGAGCTTCTATCATGCTGACAATGTTGTTGTGTGTCATGTCTACGATGGCGGTGATGGTGTCCCGGTCCAAACGGTACCGGGTGTGGATCTGCTCAGCAGTGAGGTTGAATGGATTGGCTCTGATGCGTGGGATTGGGGGCTGCCTGCGTGGTGGCAATGGCTGTGCTGGTGGGGCTTGCTGGGCCTGCCTTGTCCTCCTCCTGCTGCGTCTCCTCTGTGCTGCCTGTTGTTGTTGTTGCTGTTGTAGCACTTGCATTGCTATCAGGTCCTCCAGCCCCAACATTGCTAGTTGTATTGGTATCATTGTGGAGTGTGACTGGGTGTGGGAAGGGGTGGGGTGTGCTCTTTTTGTACTTCCTGAGTCTGTATTGCCTTCACCTGTGCTGTTTCTGTGCACCTGTGGCAGCTGCATTCACTTTACATGGCCATTTACGGTTGGTTCGGGATGGCGTAATTAGCACCATGGCGGTAAGGTACTTAACGGGCTGGGTGATGGCGTTAGGTGCATGTCCGCTTGGGTCGACATTTGTGTACCTTTCCGCCATGGCGCTAAGTACGGTGTGGGAGGTCGCGTGCGCGCGCCCTTGGCGCAGTTAGCGGCAGCGTTAACTACGATGCCGCTAATGGCATCGTAGTTAACGGTCACGGGTCATAATCGGACCTAGCGGAAAACGATGGCGGTAACCATTTACCACCATCGTTTTTCACTTAGCGCCAGGGTCGTAATGAGGCCCAATACATTTTAAAGGGTTACAGAGTCATCTGTGACGATTTCTATACATTCTACAAGTTACATTGTGATTGGTGAAGGAAGGGGTTTGTGGATAGCGCTGTAAGGGCCGGCTCCACGAGATTGGCTGATGACTTAGCGGGAGGTTGGACATCATGTGGTTCATTAGGGCCGGTCCGTGCGAGGTGAAGGTTGGGTCAGGTAAGGAGAGGCAGCTGGTTCTAGCTAACTAATCTACGCACTTATCCTAAGACATACAGTAAATAATGATTATTACTACGCCTTTAATGCTTTATGAGGGGCCTATAATTGTGGTTTACATTATCTCACATTAGATCATTGACGGGGTGAAGGGTGTGGAGGTCTTACCCTCCAGGTAACATGTGAGGAGCTGGATTGATAGCTGTCAAGTCTGGCACATCAGAGCGGGAGGGGGTGGAATGCCACATGTTAGCTTAGGAAAACATATATCGTGACAGGAGTCTGGTTTTATTGGGGGCACTCTAGGGTGGTTAGCAGGAGAGGGACACACTGCTGTTACATCAAAAGAATAGCTCTGGAGGGGCACCGGGTTGAACAGGCAGTCATTTTCCGACAGTGGGGGTGAGAGGTGCAGGAGCAGGTTTGTTGATACAAATGGGCCATAAGTCATGATTCGGCCGACTCACGCACAATACAGTGATCTCAGAGGAAGTGTGAAATGAATACACTGTTTATTCGCAACAATTCATGTCAGAGCATCCGTGAGAAAGGGACTTGGGAGACACAGGCTGTGATGCTGGAAATGCATCGGAGGGACAGTGCCTCCGTATCCTTGTCCTTTACAGCCTTTTTATCGTGTTTTCTGTTGTGTTTTCCGCGCAGGAGTTCATGTGGGACTCCTGGCGGTGCAGCTCTCTTTATTTTGGTTTGGTGAACAGACCCGTTGATACCCTTATGGCACCCCTGGGTGGGGGTACCACCCTGTGCCCCTAGTGTATGTTTTTGGACACCTGTGTGTGGCCCGCAGAGCAGGGTATAGGCTGGTGGCAGCTCCATGCTGACTTTGACAGGTGCGCTGAGTATCCTCCATTTTGGGGATCCCCATGCCCTGCCCTTGGAATCAGTTGATTCGGATGGAAAACAAGATGGCCCCTGTGGCCTCTTGCTTTCTATTACCTATTACCTTGTTTTCCCAAAGTCCTGGGAAGCCCTGACTCTGTCCCTTCCCCCTGACTGGCTGTTGGGTGGATGTTCCATATATAGTGTTGTTGTGAAGTCCAGTCCAGACTGACTGGAGCCTTCCCAGTGACTGTATGTTGTGGGTACCTCCTGTGGGTGGGTCCTGGGTGAATGGAATGTGTGACCAATAGGCACTTCTTGTTGTGGTTGTCTAGTTTCTGGTATGTGAGACAAAGACTGAGACAGCCCTGCCCGAAACTGGCATGAATGCAGTGTGTAGTGTTGAATGGCTGGGTAATCGTCCCAATCCCGATTTCTTGTTGTGAGTGTCTGAGAGGGAGGAGGATGGCCTGAATGCACTGTGCACCTGATTGGCTGACTGAATGCATGAATGCCCTTCTGTATGATTGGATGCTGAGAGTGACCCAGCAGTGTGGATGAGAGACAAGATAGTATATCTGGGGACCTCTCACCACTGGAAATTGTTCAGAAGCGTTCAGAAGATGCGTCTACACTTTAAGAGTAACTGGAACTGCTGATCCTCGACGCCCAGCTGGAAGACGAAGACTTGCTGTTGCATTTGCTTTGACCTAATCTGAAAGCTGCCAAATTCGTCAAGGACTGATCCGAGAGAGGACCTGGTAAGGTGCTCTCTTCCCGTGCTCCGAGGGACCATCGAGCACCGCTAACCTTCACCGAAGCTCCCTGGAAGTCAGACCCTCGAAAGGCTGCCAACCCGAGACCGGACCGCTGAGGAGAACGAAGCAAAGCACCCGGACTTTGCCGCTGTCAAAGTCAATTGCCGTCGACCAGGGTTTGCAGGTTTGTGTAACCGCTGGAGGCCCGTCGAAGTTGTGTTGCCCAGCGGTGGGGACCACTTGACACCATGCCGCCGACGACCGAAGCTGCCACTCCTTTCCCTAAGAACATTTGAATCCAAGGACTCCCTTGTCCGCATCGTCGACCCCTTTGTCCCGCCGGAGAAAGTCAAGGACGACCAACGCGCCGAGGAGAATCTGCCGGTGGGTTTCCCGCCACCTGTAGGCCACAAAGACTTTGACGACTCGATGCTCTCATTGGGGCCACAGCTCTTCTGAAACTCTTTGCGGTCCTGGACAATCTATCACTGAGGTGCCCTGCACACCTCATCCTCGCAGGACGTCGCTGACGAGCACCACCTGGATCGACATCGGGGTCTCGGCACCCTTGAACTTGTCATCATTGCCGTGGACGACAAGTTCACCATCTTCGACGCCTCTCGACGATCCATGGCTCTGGCTTTAAAGGGAGTCACTCAAGAAGGATCCTTCGACGCATCTCGAAGAACTCTACTCCACAAGGTACATTGGGGGGGTAAAACCTTAATAGGAGGGAATAAGGCTATTGAACAATATATAGACTGGGCTTGTGCTATATATCTTTATTTTACAGGTTGCCCAGGTGGGGGGATCTCCACACAGAACTGTGTCTATCGTTATAGGCCAGCATTCTGCCTATTGTTTCAACCATCTTACGTTCCTTCCTATCTCTATTGCTGGTTTCCTCGTTATTGATCTGTGTGACATTTTAACCGTACAGTTGATGCACTTTAATGAGATTCTGTTCCTCCACAAAGGAAACACTTAAACATCTAATCATAATGTGCCCCGAGTTTGAGACTGAGAGAGTTAACATCTTCAGCCCAATAACAATGAATTTTCAGTGCCTCACTCGTGATGACTGGTGGAGAGCTCTGTTTGATGGGTCAAACAGAGTGTTGTTATATGCCTTGGTTTCTTTCCTTCGTGCCATAAAAGATCGTCTACACGATATCTCGGTGGACCTGATCACTGGGATGTCGTGAGGTCTGCACCCGAGACTATGTTATGGGAAATAGATGAAGGGAGGAGGCCTTGTATTGATTTGAGATGAATGTATACATTTTAGCTTGGTTTTCTTTTCTCTTTTTTTTAAAGGTTTGTAATATAACCAATAAAAAAAAAAAAAATATATGTATATATATTTATCATTGTTCACTTCTGAGTACAAAGTGCGTTATTGTGATAAGTGTACATAACCCTTGAATATTAATTATATAAAGACTGTGTTTTCAGTAATACAGTGTGTTGACATTCCTTTGTGGGGGTTCGGGGACTACACTGTACTTAAGAACCAACCTGCATCACCTCCTGAGAAGCTAGGCCTTGATTGCTCATCCATTGCTACCGCTTGAGAATCTTGGCTGGGGTCCTCTGTGCCTCTCCTCTACTATATAGAGAGCGGAAGTACAGGCACCCCCCACCAGTATCTTCACATTGGTGGCAGTGGTGGGATGCTAATGGTTTTACGAATCAGTGTATAACCGTGCCACTTACAAAATATCTGCACTTAAATTAAGGTTTGGTTGTGTACAAAATAACTGCATTACATGCAATGGAGCCTATTGCAAATGGTAAATTGACTAGGATGAGCTTAGAGGCTCTCCAGAGTGCTTGTGAAGCCAGGGAGTTAGACTTTGTGGATAAGTCTAGGGCTGAGCTGATAGCTTCCCTGGTGGACTACCAGACTGATGGTGAAACTCTTGATGAGGGGGGAATGCAACCAATGAGGACTCTGCCCTGGGGGTTCTACTGAACCTGTTTCTGGAAATGCCACAATTCCTGCTGCCTCCGTTCCGAACACCAGCAATTCCTTGGAGCTTGAGTTATTAAAGATGAAATTGGCCTTTGAATATCGCAAGCTGGAAATAGATGCTGAGCTTAAGAAGGAGGAGTTGGCTCAACAAGTGGAGCTCAAGAATAGGGATCTTGAACTCAAAAATAAGGAGCTTGAACTCAAGAACCAGGACACTGAATGTCAGAGAATCGAGCTAGAGAAAGCTAGAGTGGAGACTTCAGCGAAACCCAGTGAGAGTGTCAGGTCCCCAGCCACCAAGTTTATGAAAGATTTGGTTGGTGTGTTTGTGGAGGTTTCGGATATCCTCCAAAGGATTGAAGCGTTTGAAATGGCTTGTGCAATTCATGATGTTGACAAAAGAGATTGGGATAAGTGTTTGTTAAGCAGAGTGCCTAAGACTGGGTATGACTGTATTCTGAAGCTGAGTGTGGAAGAAAGGGGTCAGTATGAGTGTATGAAGTCTGCATAAATTGCCAAGTTTGGCAAGACACCTACCCAATACCTTAAAAGGTTCAGGGAGTTTAAGAAAAGAGAGAATGTATCTTGGGTTGACTGGGTGAGTGCTGCGCACATGAACATGATGGGGTGGATTGATGGTTTCAAGGTGAAAACTTTTGTTGAATTGTCCCACCTGTTGTTTTTGAGCATTTTTCTGAAGCCTGTTCACCAGAGCTGCGTCAGTATGTGGCTGACCAGAACATTTTGGACCCCTTTAAGCTGGCTAGGTTGGCTGACAAGTGGGTCTCCCACCGGGTGTCCCCTAAGGACTCCAGTGGGAAGGACAAGGACAAAGAAAAGGGGGCCTCTCAGAAAGCTGAGGAGTCCCAAAAGCAGTCACAGTCAGGTAAACCAAAACCTTCCTCTCCTAAGACCCACAAATCTAGTGGGGATAAGATATCTGTGGGTGGGAATAAGAGTAGTGGTCCACCTGCTGCAAAACAGGCTCCCAGTGGTTCCAGAACCGTACCCTGCCCTCCCGGCACTTGTTGGGATTGTGGGGCTCTGGATCACTAGAGGGGTGACCCCAAGTGTAAAGGTAAGGCACTTGGAGTACAGGCTGTCAGCCTGACCTACCCTTACCCCATGTCTGAGGTGGAGGCCACTGTCCTCCCCTCCTCTACAGGGAGCACATTTGGTGCTCCTGTAGAGATTTCCTTAGTGTCCCTTGGGGCCTGGGACCAGTGCACGGAAATACTGGTGACTATCCCACAGAACACCCGTAGACTTTTGAGAAGTGTCCTCCTGAATGGCCAGCCTTCTACTGGTTTGAGAGACACTTGGGTGAGCATGACAGTGGTGGACAGGACCCTGCTCAAGGCAGAGGAGTATGTAGGTGCTCCTCTGAGAACCACCAGGTTAGCTGGTGGGCCTCCCAAATTATCACCTGTAGCCCTAGTCACACTCGTAATTGGAGACAAGACAGCAAAGCTTCCTGTCCTGGTTCAGGACAATGTTCCTGCTAACATTCTGTTAGGTAATGATCTAGTCGAATTGGGATTGATCTTGGATGGTCTTCCCATGACTGCTGCTGCGGTCACAAGGTCACAGGTTACCCCGGGTCTGGCTATGAGTCAGCTACCCGAGCCAAAGGCGCGGCCTAAGGCAAGACGAAGGAAGAACAAGAAGGCCACCTCTGTGGAGGGAGCTCCTTCTCTTTCTGCTGTTCCTACAGCACCCATGGGATCCATGCTCCGGACAGGCTGGGTCCAGTGGTAAACCCCGTCTCAACTCCTGTGGGAGAAGAGCCAGAAGACTCTCCTGTGGGAGAGGTTCTAAACCCGGAGGATCATCCCGATCTTCAATGCTTGGTAGCTGAAGGGGGAACCTCCCGGGCAGACTTCTGTAAAGGACAGAGAGAGTGCCACTCTCTCGAGGGTCTGAGGAAACAGACCCTGTCCCAGACACAAGGAGCAGTGCCTAGGACATTCCAGATTTATTGGGAGGGTGAGCTCCTTGTTAGTGAGCCCACTAAGCCTGAACCTGGTGCCCTCAAGAGGTTGGTGGTACCCCAGGTTTACCGGCCCTTCCTACTGCAGTTGGCGCATGAGGTGCCCTTGGCTGGTCATCTTGGTACCAAGAAGACTAAGCAGAGGCTCTCTGCCCATTTCTACTGGCCTCAGATGGGAGTAGAAATGGAGTCCCACTGCATTACCTGCTCAACTTGTCAGTTGTGTGTCAAGACTGGAGGCAGTGTCATTGCGCCACTGCAGCCATTGCCAGTGGTTGGCACACCATTGGAGAGGGTGGGCATCGACATTGTCGGTCCCCTGGACCCTCCCACTTCAGGTGGATATCGGTTCATCCTGGTTTTGGTAGATCATGCCACCAGGTACCCTGAGGCTATACCCCTTCGGACTGTAACTGCCAAGGTGGTTGCCAGGGCTCTCCTGGGCATTTTCACCCGTGTTGGATTCCCCAAGGAGGTTGTCTCTGACAGAGGATCCAACTTCATGTCTAGTTACATGAAGACCATGTGGAAAGAGTGCGGAGTAACCTATAAGTTCTCCACCTCTTACCACCCCCAGACCAATGGTTTGGTTGAGAGATTTAATAAAACTCTCAAGGGCATGATAGGTGCTTTGCAAGAGGCCCTACGGAGGAACTGGGATCTCCACATGCCATGCCTGCTGTTTGCTTACAGAGAGGTACCTCAAGAGGGTGTTGGTTTCAGCCCCTTTGAGTTACTCTTTGGACATCCCGTGACGGGGCCCCTTGCCTTGATCAGAGAAGGTTTGGAAGCCACCCCTCCAGGTTCCGCCAAGCAAGTGGGGACTATGTGTTAGGCCTCAGATGGAGGATGAGACAGATGGTGGGTCAGGCAACAGCGAATCTCAAGGCCAGCCAGGAATTGAACAAATACTGGCATGACCTTAAAGCGTCGCAAGTGGATTGGACTCCGGGACAAGATGTCCTCGTGATGGAGCCTACCAAGCCTTGGGCATTGGCAGATAAATGGACTGGACCCTTCAGGACAATCTCCAAGATGGGCGAGGTCAATTATCTGTTTGACATAGGAATCCCAGTGGTAGCCCCTCAGGTATTCCATGTTAATAGGCTCAAGCCTTTCCACAGGCGAGCCAAAGTCTCATGTCTCTTGCTGGCTTCAGAGCAAGAAGAGGATGTGAGTGAGCCCCTTCCTGATTTGCTGTATAGCAACCCTCAGGATGGCTCAGTGGAGGGAGTGCATATCTCTCCTATTTGACAACAGAGCAGCAGAGGGCCTGCAGGACTTTGCTCCAGCAGTATGCCTCTCTGTTTTCGCTGATGCCAGGCTTTACACCGTGGTGTAAGCACGAGATTGACACTGGTGACAGCGTGCCTGTCAAAAGCAGGAGCTACCATATGTCAGATACTGTTAAGAACCACATCCAGGCTGAGGTCGCCAAGATGTTGGATCTGGGTGTCATTGAACCCTCAACCAGTCCCTGGTCCAGTCCCGTGGTCCTTGTCCCCAAGGCAAGTTCCCAGGCAGGTACCAAGGATTGCAGGTTCTGTGTGGACTACCGAGGTGTCAATGTCGTCACCAAAACTGACGCGCACCCATTGCCCAGAGCTGATGAGCTCATGGACACCATAGGTGCTGCAAGATTTGTGAGCACCTTTGACCTCACCTCAGACTATTTGAAAATAGCTCTGACGGACCATGCCAAGGAATAGACAGTGTTCTCAACACCAGAGGGACTCTACCAGTTTAGGGTCATGCCTTTTGGGTTGAAGAATGTCACTGCCACCTTCCAGAGATTGGTCAATCATGCTCTCAGTGGGCTGGAAGCCTTTTGTGTGGCTTATTTAGACGACATTGCCGTCTACAGTGCCACTTGGGAAGAGCATTTGACACATCTGGGTAAGGTGTTGCAGGCCTTGAAAAGGGCTAACCTCACTATCAAGGCCACCAAGTGCCAGATAGCTTAGGGGAAAGTCACATATCTTGGTCATGAGGTAGGAGGGGGTCAAATCCAACCTCTCAACCAGTAAGGTACAGGATGTACAGGACTGGGAGACTCCCACTACTCAAACCCAGGTGAGAGCCTTTTTGGGCCTCACTGGGTATTATTGCAATTTCATGGTGGACTATAGCTGCACCACTGACAGCTCTGACTTCCCCCAAATAACCTAGGAAGGTTAATTGGATGGAAGACTGTCAGAGGGCCTTTGATGGCTTGAAAGAAAGTCTGTGTATGGCGCCTGTGTTGTGTGCGCCTGACTACAGCCGACCCTTTATCGTCCAGAAGGATGCCTGCGACACCGGAATCGGAGCTGTCTTGTCCCAGTTAGATGACAAAGGGAGGGAACATCCTATCATCTTCATCTGTAGGCAATTTAAGGGTAGAGAACTTAGGTGGGCTACTGTTGAGAAGGAGTGTTTCAGTATAGTTTGGAGCCTTAGGCGTTTTAGGCCCTACCTTACGGGGTCTACCTTCAAGGTCCAAACAGATCATAAGCCGCTGAAGTGGCTTATGCAGATGAAGGGTGAAAATCCGAAACTGCTCAGGTGGTCCATTAGCCTGCAAGGGCTCGACTTCACCATGGAGCACAGACAAGGGAAGAGTCACAATAATGAAGATGGCCTTTCCAGAAGGTATGTTGACCGTCTGGATGAGGGTGTCTATCCCGTGGGAGATTAGGCACCCTCTACCTCAGTCTGCGGGGGCGACTGTGATGCTGGAAATGCATCGGAGGGACAGAGCCTCCGTATCCTTCTCCTTTACTGCCTTTTTATCGTGTGTTCTGTGGTGTTTTCCACGCAGGAGTTCATGTGGGACTCCTGGTGGTGCAGCTCTCTCTCTTTTGGTTTGGTGAACAGACCCATGGGATACCCTTACGGCACCCGTGGATGGTGGTACAACCCTATGCCCCTAGTGTATGTTTTTGGGCACCTGTGTGTGGCCCGCAGAGCAGGGTATAGGCTGGTGGCAGCTCCATGCTGACTTTGACAGGTGCGCTGAGTATCCTCCATTTTGGGGATCCCCATGCCCTGCCCTTGGAATCAGTTGATTCCGGATGGAAAACAAGATGGCCCCTGTGGCCTCTTGCTTTCTATTGCATGTTACCTTGTTTTCCCAAAGTCCTGGGAAGCCCTGACTCAGTCCCTTCCCCCTGACTGGCTGTTGGGTGGAAGTTCCATACATGGTGTTGTTGTGAAGTCCAGTCCAGACTGACTGGAGCCTTCCCAGTGACTGTATGTTGTGGGTACCTCCTGTGGGTGGGTCCTGGGTGAATGGAATGTGTGACCAATAGGTACTTCTTGTTGTGGTTGTCTGGTTTCTGGTATGAATGCAGTGTGTAGTGTTGAATGGCTGGGTACTCGTCCCAATCCCCATTCCTGGTTGTGAGTGTCTAAGAGGGAGGAGGATGGCCTGAATGCACTGTGTGCCTGATTGGCTGACAGACTGCATGAATGCCCTTCTGTATGATTGGCTGCTGAGAGTGACCCAGCAGTGTGGATGAGAGACAGGATAGTATATCTGGGGACCTCTCACCACTGGAAATTGCTCAGAAGCGTTCAGAAGCTGTGTCTACACTTTAAGAGTAACTGGAACTGCTAATCCTCGACGCCCAGCTGGAAGACGAAGACTTGCTGTTGCATTTGCTTCGACCTAATCTGAAAGCTGCCGAATTTGTCAAGGACTGATCCGAGAGAGGACCTGGTAAGGCACCCTCTTCCCGTGCTCCGAGGGTCCATTGAGCACTGCTAACCTTCGCCGAAGCTCCCTATAAGTCAGACCCTCGAAAGGCTGCCAACCCGAGACGGGACCGCTGAGGAGAACAAAGCAAAGCACCCGGACTTCGCAGCTGTCGAAGTCCATTGCCGTCGACCAGGGTTTGCAGGTTTGTGTAACCGCTGGAGGCCTGTCGAAGTTGTGTTGCCCAGCCGTGGGGACCACTTGACGCCGTGCCGCCGATGACCGGAGCCACCCGCTCCTTTGCCTAAGAACATTTGAATCCAAGGACTCCCTTGTCCGCATCGTCGACCGCTTTGTCTCGCTGGAGAAAGTCAAGGATGACCAACGCGCCGAGGAGAATCCGCCGGTGGGTTTCCCGCCACCTGAAGGCCACAAAGACTTCGACGACTCGTCGCCCTCGATGGGGCCACAGCTCTTCTGAAACTCTTTGCGGTCCTGAACAATCTATCACCGAGGTGCCCCACACACCTCATCCTCGCAGGACGTCGCTGATGAGCACCGCCTGGATCGACATCGGGGTCTCGGCACCCTTGAACTTCTCATCGCCACCGTCAATGACAAGTTCACCATCTTTGATGCCTCTCGACGATCCGTGGCTCCTGCTTTAAAGGAAGTCACTCAAGAAGGATCCTTCGACGCGTCTTTGAAGAACTCTACTCCACCAGGTACATTGGAGGGGTAAAACCTTAATAGGATGGAATAAGGCTATTGAACAATATATGGACTGGGATTGTGCTATATATCTTTATTTTACAGGTTGCCCAGGTGGGGGGATCTCCACACAGAACTGTGTCTATCGGTATAGGCCAGCATTCTGCCTATTGTTTCAACCATTTTACGTTCCTTCCTATCTCTATTGCTGGTTTCCTCGTTATTGATCTGTGTGAAATTTTAACCGTGCAGTTGATGCACTTTAATGAGATTTGATAACATTGGTGGTACCACTTTAGAAATGTATATATTTATCATTGTTGATTTCCGAGTACAAAGTGCATTATTGTGATCATGTACATACCTTTGAATATTAATTATATAAAGACTGTGTTTTCAGTAATACAGTGTGTGGACATTCCTTTGTGGGGGTTCCGGGACTACACTGTACTTAAGAACCAGCCTGCATCACCTCCTGAGAAGCTAGGCCTTGATTGCTCGTCCATTGCTAAGAACCGCTTGAGAATCTTGGCTGGGGTCCTCTGTGCCTCTCCTCTACCATATAGAGAGCGGAAGTACAGGCACCCCCCACCAGTATCTTCACACAGCCGCTGGCAGAAAAAGATGGGGGCTGTCAGTACACGCTGTGCACAGCGCTGCTGAGGGGAGAAGAGGCTTTGCATTTATCAGAATTTGGCCTAATCCAAAGATAGAGTCGAGGGTACATAAAATGGAGCCCAAATGTGTCTTGCAATAGCCCCACTTCTGCATGTGCCTGGGAGTTGTCCCTTGAGGCCACAGAAGGGCAAGGGAGGCATCCCTCCACTAGAGCAAGCAGGTGATCCCTTTCAGGCAGAATGTATGGGGGTCTAAACCAACCCCCCTCCTCCCATTTCCGTAAAGAATCAGGTCTGTCCTGAGTTGTGGGAGTACACTGTGGCAAACGTAACTGTTACCTTCTGAATGGAACCTACCACAAGCAGTGCTCACCCCTCTACATCTGCCCATATCTTGGTGACCATAAAGTCTAGTCCCTTTCTAATGAGACTACCAACCCCCCCTTCCTCAGGGGTCCTGACCCCCAATACTCTGTCCCCATTCAGACATCCAGAATCTTTCGCTCCTCCCCTCTGGCATATTTAGTTTCTTGTAGGAGCAAGACGTCCAGTCCTGCTCTGCAAAATTCCCAGCATAAGAGGGATCTTCTGGTCAGAGAGTTGAGTCCTTTAACATTTACAGGGTAATTCATAGAATTTTGCACAAAAGTGGTGCACGCGGCTGGCGCACAGTGTGCGCGTGCGAATGTCTGCGCCAGCCGCGTGCGCTAAAATCGATATCCGTGCACAGCGTATTCATGGATTTCAGCCTCCAAAACCAGCCGTGGCGCAGAGTGGCACAGCGACCCTGCAGCTGCGCCAGTTACGCCCCCAAGAATGCCCTCGCGCAAGGAAAAGCCATCAAAATTCCCAATTCATCGCAAAGGGCTGCGCTAACCCTGGAACAGTATAAAGGGCTGCCAAACAGCAAACGGCAAGACGGGAACGTGTATTACTGGGGTGTGCGGGAAGTTCCACACGCGATTTCAGCAGGGTACGTGTATTACAGGGGTGCGCGGGAAGTTCCACACACGATTCCAGCAAGGTACGTGTATTTCTGGGGTGCGGGGAATTTTTACACGCAATTTCAGCAGGGTACCAGTATTACTGGGGTGCGCGGGAAGTTCCACACGCGATTTCAGCAGGGTACGTGTATTTCTGGGGTGCGGGGAACTTTTACATGCAATTTCAGCAAGGTACCTGTATTACTGGGGTGCGTGGGAAGTTACAAATGCGATTTCAGCAGGGTACGTGTATTTCCGGAATGCGGGGAAGTTTAACACGCGATTTCAGCAGGGTAGGTGTCTTACTGGTGTGCGTGGGAAGTTACACACGCAATTTCAGCAGGGTACACGCATTTCTGGGGTGCGGGGAAGTTTGACATGCGATTTCAGCAGGGCACGTGTATCACAGGGGTGTGCGGGAAGTTACACACGCGATTTCAGCAGGGTACGTGTATTTCTAGGGTGCCGGGAAGTTCAACACACGATTACAGCAGGGTACGTGTTTTACCGGGGTTTGCGGGAAGTCCCACATGCGATTCCAGCAGGGTACGTGTATTTCTGGGGTGCAGGGAAGTTTCACACGCGATTACAGCAGGGTACGCGTATTTCTGGGGTGCGTGGAAGTGTAACACACAATCACAGCAAGGTACCTTTATTACTGGGGTGCTCGGGAAATCCCACACGCGATTCCAGCAGGGTACGTGTATTTCTGGGGAATTTCCACACGCGATTAAAGCAGGGTAGGTGTATTTCTGGGGTGCGTGGAAGTGTAACACGCGATCACAGCAGGGTACCTGTATTACTGGGGTGCGCGGGAAGTTCCACACGCGATTTCAGCAGGGTGGGTGTATTACTGGGGTGCGCGGGAAGCTCCACATGCAATTTCAGCAGGGTGCGTGTATTACTGGGGTGCGCGGGAAGTTCCACACGCGATTTCAGCGGGGTACGTGTATTACTGGGGTGCGGGCAAGTTTCACATGCGATAGGCCCTGTGCGAGTAGGGTACGTGTATTTCGGGGGTGCAGGGGAGTCCTACACGTGAATTGGCAGTGTGGGTCCTCACAGGTGTTTCGTCTACACCCTTCACGGCCCCTGCAGGCAGACCACACCACAGGGCACTACCCTGCACCCCTGGTCATGTCCCGCAGGCAGCCCATCCACCATGGGCATGCACCCCCAGCCAAGCCACATGTCACCTTGCACTAGTGATCACCAACGCATTACCCCCTTGAACCCCCACCACACAGCAGTGTAGGGCACCTGCCAGCAGGCACACACTCATCTCCCCCAGCACCCCCACCCCCCAGCAGTGCAGGGCACCTGCCAGCAGGCCCCCACTCATGTACCAATCATATCCCCTTGCACCCCCACCCCCCAGCAGTCAGGGGCACCTGGCAGCAGGCCCCCACTCATGTCCGCTTGCAGCACCATCTCCCAGTAGTGCAGGGCACCTGCCAGCAGGCCCCCACTCATGTCCCCTTGCATACCCACCCCCCAACAGTGCAGGGCACCTGCCAGCAGGCCCCTACTCATGTACCACTCATGACCCCTTGCACCCCCACCCCCAGCAGTCAGGGGCAACTGGCAGCAGGCCCCCACTCATGTCCCCTTTAGCACCACCCCCCAGCAGTGCAGGGCACCTGCCAGCAGGCCCCCACTCATGTCCCACTCATGTCCCCCTGCGCCCCCACCCACAGCAGTGCAGGGCACCTGCCAGCAGGCCCCCACTCATGTTCCCTTGCACACCCACCCCCCAGCAGTGTGGGGCACCTGCCAACAGGCCCCCACTCATGTCACCTTGCACCCCCAGCACTGATGGGCACCTGCCAGCAGGCCCCCACTCACGTCCCCTTGCACCCCAACCCCCCAGCACTGAGGGGCACCTGCCAACAGGCCCCCACTCATGTCCCCTTGCACACCCACCCCCCAGCAGTGCGGGGCACCTGCCAGAAGGCCCCCACTCATGTCCCACTCATGTCCCGTTGCACCTCCACCCCCAGCAGTGTGGGGCACCTGCCAGCAGGCCTCACTCATGTCCCACCCATGTCCCCTTGCACCCCCACCCCCCAGCAGTGCAAGGCACCTGCCAGCAGGCCCCCACTCATGTCCCCTTGCACCCCCACCCCCCAGCACTGAGGGTCACCTGCCAGCAGGCTGCCACTCGTGTCCCCGTGTACCCCCAGCACTGAGGGGCACCTGCCAGCAGGCCCCTACTCATGTCCCCTTGCACCCCCACCCCCCAGCACTGAGGGGCACCTGCCAGCAGGCCCCCACTCATGTCCCTTGCACCCCCACCCCCCAGCAGTGTGGGGCACCTGCCAGCAGGCCCCCACTCATGTCCCACTCATGTCCCCTTGCACCCTCACTCCCCAGCAGTGCAGGGCACCTGCCAGCAGGCCCCCACTCATGTCCCCTTGCACACCCCCCAGCAGTGCGGGGCACCTGCCAGCAGGCACCCACTCATGTCCCACTAATGTCCCCTTGCACCCCCACCCTCCAGCAGTGCGGGGCACCTGCCAACAGGCCCCAACATATGTCCCCTGCACCCCACCCCCCAGCAGTGCGGGGCAGCTGCCAGCAGGCCCTGACACATGTCCCCCAGCCAACACGTCATCACAATCTAGATCCCTGGCCCTTATGGCCAGCCTCCACATGCCAAAGACCCACCCAAGTATTGCATCCATCCACATAGAAATGCCACATTACATGACACAACCCCAATGGCAAGTATGTAAATGAAGACATGTCCCTCACACACACACAATGGGTGCAAGTGAATCTCAAAACCCATACATTGACATGCATGAAACAAATGAGATAATACCACACATCGAAGTTTGAAGAAAAAAATGTATTAAAAGCAACATGAATGGAATTAAAATCAAACAAACGACAATGGAAATTAAAAAAGAAAAGCTGAATGTCTGTAAAATAATGAAAAACAACAAATCATAATCCAAAGGAAAGGTGTCCAAAATCACAGTTCCAAAAATAAAATCCAAGGGAAAAACAAAAGTGAAAACCATTGCTCCATGGGGAAATCCAAACAAAAAAGTAGAATCCAACAGTCAACTATATACAGATGAACATTTTTTTTTTTATTTTTTTTTATTTGTGTTTAATCAAAAAGATTTTTTACAAAAAGAATCACATGAAAGCGAATTCTCGAAAAAAGAAAAAAAAATGCTAATCATGTCAAGAAGCGGTGCAAAGTTCAACGTCTAGCGTGCTAACTAACTAGGCGGGTCCTGTGAAAGTAGAGCCGTATTTATATAATTCAAGATGTTAGAAGTTGCCAATTGCCAGCTTGTTCTGTCCCCGCCTATTAGTTTAGCCCAACAGTTGTCTTGGTCACTTAATACAAAGTCACTCATAATATCTGGTAAGTACTGCGCTCTTAGGCCTTGAGTGCCCCAGCATTCCAGGATCAAATGCCGAATTGTCTCTATTGCAGCTTGGTCAGTACAGAAACGGCATTTTTTTGTTGGTGAAATACCTCTAATAGCCAGGATTTCGTTTGTTAATAAGAGGTTCAGTCTTGCTCTCGTGAGCAAATCACGAGCCCGTCTTGACGGAAACTTTTTAATATAAGGTTGTACTTCATTGAATCTCCTTGTGTTGGGAGGCAAGTGTTGAGTCAATTTGTTATTTGATGCTATTTCTCTTGTTTTGATCCAGTCTAGTTCTTTCATTTTTTTCTGGATTTTAGTTGGATTTGCGAACAAGGTTTCCTCATCACTTTCAACTGATGCTAAAGTATCTTGATTCGAAGAGAACCAGGCAGTTAATGTTTTGTTGGTGCCTTTCTCTGCTTCTTTCAATATCAGGTTGTATATTGAGTGATCTTCTGACATTTTGCATTTCCTGAATAGCATCAGAGAATTGATTTTTACTATGCCTCCCAAAGACAGCAGGCTTAGTTCTTGTCTAATCACTGCCACCGATGTAGAGTTTGGAAGTCCTAATATTGATCTCCAGAATAAAGCTTCTATTTTTGGCCACAGGGCGGCTGGTAGAGTTGGCATTGCGTCAGCGCCATATGTCAAAGATGGGGCGACCTTTTTCTTGTAAAACTCAAGGACTGGTAACAACGAAAATTTGCCAAATTTCCTATTAATGGCCTTCCCTTGAGCAATCAGTTTTTTTGTTTTCAATTGTAAATGAGTCTGCATCGCTTTTTCAGAACTCGAACTGTCCAGGATTACGCCTAGATATCTGAATTCAGTCACCTTTTCAATTGGTTCTTTTGCTAGGTGGAGTGTAACCTTTTCAGATCTTCTGGTTTTGGCCGAGAAAATCATAAATTTGGTCTTTTTTTCGTTTATGTCCAGATTATTTATCCTCATGTACTCCTCAAGGCCGCTTAGCTGCCGTTGCAGCCCAATAGGTGGATGATCCATTAATATTAGATCGTCAGCATATAACAATCTATGTATGTGGTCACTCCCCAATTTGGGGGGAAAACATCGAACTGCTGAATTTACTGCCTGTAAATCGCCCAAAAAAGTCAAAAACAGCGCAGGGTCCAGAGGGCACCCTTGTTTAACTCCTCTGGCTGTTGCAATGGATTTGGAGAATAGCCTTGCTGGTCTAACTTCACATTCATGCTGGTATCAGTGTACAAGGCCTTTATAGGATCCAAAATAGCTTGTGGACAGGCCCAGTCTTCAAGGTTAGCCCACAAAAGAGCTCGATCTACACGGTCAAAGGCCTGAGTAAGATCAATGAAGATTACAAAAATGTGTGGGCCTCCGTCAAGTACTCTGCTCTTTAGAGCACTTAGTAGCAGAATGTTGGCCGTGGTGCCCAAGTTTTTTTTAAATCCTGTTTGGAGGTGGTCTCTGCATGGCACAGTTTTTACCCATAAGTTAAATTCCTCCAGTAGCAACGAGCCAAAGACCTTCCCTATACAATCCAATAGGGCTATTGGCCTGTAACTTCTCAAGTCTGCTTTATCCCCCTTCTTATAGACTGGTACTACATTAGAAGATTTCCAAGATGGCGGGATTGATTTTAATTTTGCGCATCTTCTGAAAATTTCACTCAAGAGTCTGGCCCATTCTGATGGAAAAGACTTAAGGTCTATATTTGTTATGCCGTCTGGACCAGGAGCTCTCGAGTTTTTCAATTTCATTATCATTCTTGTTATTTCTTTTTCATCGTCTAAGCAGGTCCAATCTGTTCTATCCACTTCGTTCGATGGCCTTAACGTAGTTTGTATCTTCTCAAATAAGCTCAGGAAAAAATTCACCCAAGTACTTTCTCCGATGTTAGAGATAAATGCTGGTTCAGATTGAGAGGAGGCTGAGTTTAAGAGAGACCAAAACTCTGAGCTGTTGTTAGATGTTATTGCTTTTATGATGTTTTCAGCGTCTTGTTGATACAGATTTGCTCTGTGATGATGGACCCAAGTTTTGTATTGGCGTTGGCTCTCCTTCGCTACTTTTAGTGCCACTGGGGTTCCTATTTTGATTGCTTGCCGCTTTAATCTTTGCATTTCCTTTTTTTTTTCACCAGTTTTGGATCGTATCTGTGGATATGCTCTTTTTTAGGGGCGCCTTTTCCCATTTGGCGGCTGTAAGTAGTTAACAGAGGGAGGTAGTCAATCTGTTTTTCAGGTGTCCCATGTGACTGCAGATGGTATTTTGACTTAAGGTTACAGATCATTGCTGCTGCCGATAGTTTCAGTCTTGTACGCTGCGTGTTAACTCCTAGCGAAAGCTGTTCCATTTTTGCTTCAGCCCTTTTCCTGGGCCAGGCAGCACAAAGAAGGTTGTGATCACTAGCTGGTGTTTCAATCACTTCAAAAGTCGTCAAGACCGATAATAGGGAAGCCGATGCGAATATGTGATCTATGGTGGCCATCTGAGCATCGCGTTTCCAGGTCAGAGGCCGAAGAGGGTCAGGAAACACGCTGTCTAAGTTGTACATCTCTCTTGACTTCATCAGTTTGAGCCAAGCCAATCCTCGTCTAGACCTTTCCGACTCATGGGAAAATGATGGATTAGAGGCCTGCGTACAGGTGGCATTTAGATCCCCACAGATCAAAAAGTAGGGTGCCAGATGGTCTCCTATTACTTCATCAATTGCACTTTCCACCATTTCCAAATAGACCGAGTCAGTCAATGATGCTGGATTCCAGTAGGTATTTGCTATAATGATGACTGGTGCCTTTCCCTTGTTTTTGTTCGAGATGCCATCTGACCATGTAGGCTTAACCAGTAATAAAGAAGTGTTGCAAACCAGGATTTCTTCCAAGGCGCATCCGCAGCCCTGCCTGCAGGCTATTAGGAGACCAGAAGATGGTCGACCCATCAGTCCTTTCGTGGCCGGAGAAAAAGCTATTGCATAGCCATCTAATGTTGGTACTTGTGTGAGCCATGTTTCTTGGAGACATAATATATCATAGTCAGCCAGTTGTATGGCTCCCTGTGCAGTCAGGTGGGAGTGCCCTCTGGTGTTCCATGAGCCTATTCGAAAGAGTGGTCGATGTTTCGCCTCTTCACTGTAGTTGTCGCTCGCATCGTTTTTAGCATTGCATTGCTATCTCTTAGCCTCCCTCTGGAGGGCTTTTGGTAGCCATGCCCATATCCTATGAGATGTTTTCGTCTCTGAAACTGATCCGTGGTTCACCTTTGCTGCTGGTTTCTCTATGGTTCTTGTTATCGTGATGGCCGTTTTTTTTATCACTCGTGCTTCTAGCACTTTTGTAATCATCAATCTCTTGGTTGTTTGCCGTCAGAGTTTTTCCTTTCCCTTCTTTAGGTTGAGCCAAGTAATGATCCGTGGCCTTCCCCCGGTATGTGGCTTTTTTTCTATCTTTTTCGTACTGTTTCTCTTCTTCTTGTTCATCTCCTTCTAGAGATGGCTTTCTTTCAGATCGGCTTGAACGGTGCCCCATGTTAAACTCCCTTTCTTCAGGTTTGAATGCCTTGTCACACCTGGTCTTTGACCTCGGGGCTATCGATCTTGACGATTCAGTGATGTCGTAGCCCATTCGTAATAGGGACTTGGTCTCTTCTATTAGAAGGTCGTGTACCTTTTTAGAGGATAGGTATAGATGAGAAATGGCTTTTCGGTGGATCTGACTTGGATCAACAATCAGCAGCTCCTCCGATTTGATGCATCCAAGCGTTGGAATGAAGGAAAATAGTCTTAATACAGAGCCTCGATTCAATGTCACGTCGTCTTCATTTCCTGGAATTTGTTGTAGTTTGAGCACCCATCTCTTCTTTGCAGGGTCCGTCTCCTTATTATGATGATAGTCATTTTTTATTGATGTAGAAGCGCTGCTCAAGTACTTCTTATAGCTCTTTTTTCCAGGTATTGTTTTGTACAATGACATGTCATTATTAGATGAGCCAATTTTTTGCCTTTTCGGTGTATGTTTTCGGTGTATGTTCCTTATGGTAAGTCTCCACGGACTTCCTCTTAGTTTCACTCAAATGTGTGTTTTTTTTACTCTTTTCTTGAGTACCAGTTGAATTTATTGTAGGCTCATTAGTCCATCCTGCCGGTTTGGACTTCGACTTACGTTGCTCCTCCAAGGTTAAGGGATTACCCATTTTTACCTTTTTTACTAGATCTTTTGTCTTAGGTGAGTGTTTTCCAGTGGATGAAGGAGAATTCTCTTCTCTTTTTTCATCTATCATGTGCTGGCTTAAATTCATCATTTCTTTATCAGCCAGAAAGTCTACTATCGACTTTGGGGAGCCCACTGCTCCGTGAGTGACCCCAGTACTTGCATTAGGGGGTACAATCTCTTCCTTCTCAGCCAGGATCAGTACGAGGTCTTTTGTGTTGGAACTGGGCACGACGACATTCGACATGAGGGCTTTTTTAAACACTGGAGCCAGTAAAGTTTCTTTGTTTGTCGGTTGAGAGGCGCTTATGTTGTTTTTCTTTGTTGCTGTTTGTTTTTCTGTAGTGTTTAGATCACCTTTTCCAGAAGCTCCTCTTGCCAATATGATGTCGCCTGTTTTAGTGGTTGCTGGCTCTAGTGTGATGTGATCTATTACATTGCTAATACATGGCCCATGGTTAGTAGACGTTTTTGGCCCAACATTGTAGTTTTCTTCTGTCAGGTCAATTCTTAGTTCAGTTTGCGTGCTGGTCGATTTTTTCTTTTCCGTGTTCAAGCAAGTAGGTGGAACAGAAACCAAATAGGAGTTTATAATTACCTTTCCCAGAAGCACTTCGGCCTCTAGTTTCTCTCGGGCCATGATGTGAGCTTCCAGGTATGTCAATTTATTAATCATTGTTGCTTGAATATTTGTGTGCTCTTTCAAGTTTTCGCTTATTGTTTCGTATAGCTTCAAGAATGGATTTAAAGCTATTATCATCGCCGACATTGTAGAGAACATGTCCCCTTTCTTCGTTGGTGTTTCTAAGGGTGAAAGATTTGATGAGTTGATGGGTCTTGCTTTGTCTTGTAAGTCTTGAATCCTAGACTTTCTCATAGGTTGATTGTTCATTGTGCACCCCACAGACCCTATCGAATGTCTGCGGGATTCTTGCAAGCGTGGATTTTCGTTGATGTTTGGTAATCCAATCGATGGTAAGTTTATGGACTCTGTGCCATGCTTTTGAAGTTTTTGCTGAAAAATTTCTAAAGGTGAGGGCTCTATTGATCTCCCTGGGGTTGAAGGTACTCTATCAGACTTGGGCCTTGTCAAAAGGGAAGTGGATCTTCCCGTCGATCCGTTTTCCTTGTCAATCGAAGTATCCAACTGCGCTGCTGAAGGAGTTACTGTGGTTAGACGACCACTTTGTCTCTCTAAAATCAGCAGCTCCTTATCTAATTCTAGCCTTGTCAAAGGCGGAATAGTTAGGCCAATAGATCCATTTTTCTCGCCAAGTCGGTCTTCAATGTGGCCCACTAATGAGGGTTTATCTGCTGCAGCTCTAGGCTCATTAGAAACCTTCCCCAAAAACGCTGGCTCTGACAAAGGTAAAGGACGTGGGCCACTTGTTCCATTTTCCTCCCCAGTTCGATCCTTAGTGAGGGCAGCTGGAGAGGGTTTTTCCCGAGATACCTCAGGCTTGTTGGATATTTTCCCCAAAACCACTGACTCTGTCTCGGTTTGGTCAGGGGTAACCTTTTTTGCAGAAGTTTGATCTTTGATGGATATGCATAGGGGAGTGCTTGGTGTGGGGCTTTGGATTTCTCTTAATGGCAAGTTTGTGTCCTTTGAACCTATGAGGCCCTCATTTTCCCCTTCTTCTATTACCTCTAAGGACTCTTCCGGGAAAGAACAGTCAGACCGGTATGCCGGCTCAGCCAGTCTTCACTGTTTGGCTAGCGGCCAAAAGTCCTTGACTGCCTGAAAAATTTCGGCGTCCGAGAGTTCATCTGATTGCGGTCTGTGAGGTTTTTTCTGGAAATACTTTTTTTTAGGTTATTCCCTTCTTTCAAGCTTGCATTTTGGGCCTTGAGTAAATTGTCACTTTGGCACTCTCCTCTGATTTTCACTAATTTCAAGGCTTTTTTTGTGACGGGCTTCAGCGTTGTTTTAGGCTTCGCCCGAGTGTTGCTGGTGTCTCGCTTTCTCCGCACCTTCCCCATAGCTTCTGTGTTGGTGTTACTTCTTTTTCTTTTTAAGCCTTTGTTTATAACCGGGCTTTGAACGTCCTGGGAGCCTATCTCCGGCTCCTGATCTAGCAAACCACTCAGGCGAGATGTTGGTTCGCGGGAACCATATGGAAGGTGAACCATAGCTTGAACCGAGACTGTTTGAGGAGCACTTTGCTGGTTAATGTGGGGAGCGGTGCCTCCGAAGCCGGCGAGCCTCCGACTTCCTGGTCCGTCACCAGCGTTGCTCCCCCTCCGCTCGACACATCGGTCAGCGGCATCCCCCTCCTTATGGCAATAGACGCCTGCTCTCCCCATGCCCTGCACGGCGTCCGGGCCATGCTCTCCATACAGATCAGGACCGAGGGGGGCCGCGCCACGCCATCCCGCCCCTCCCTCTCAACAACGTCCCGGTCAGCACCACTCAGTCCCTCTCCCTCCCGTTCACCCACCCGCACCAGTCTCAAGGCAGGCGGCCCGGGAACAACAGCCAGACCTGGGAGGGGAGGAGCGGGGCCACAAGAGACCGGCAGAGGTAAGAGTTCTGAGGGAATTTGGGGCTGCAGTGATGCAAGTTGGTGTTGATCCTCATTGTGTTGCATGTGGACAGATTTATGCAAGTGTTGTGATCGCTCACCTTTTTTAACGATGCCTGTTACTGTTTTAACAGTCAAGGTCTCTGAACCCACACGCGGGCGGAAGCTGCACAATTTTCTTGTGTCTTCCTCGTCTTCCGCCGAAGTTATGGAGCCCATTCCTTCATGCCTGACACGCATGACTGCAGGACTGCTCCTACTCGACTCCTACTCCGCTCCGCTCCGCTTCAGAATGGAGTTTTTGTCTATTTGCTCTGCCCACAATGAAAGCAATAGACACTGTAGACACACTACTCCAGTAGCTCAGGGTGGACTGCAGGACTGCTCCTACTCGACTCCTACTCCGCTCCGCTTCAGAATGGAGTTTTTGTCTATTTGCTCCGCCCACAATGAAAGCAATAGACACTGTAGACACACTACTCCAGTAGCTCAGGGTGGACTGCAGGACTGCTCCTACTCGAATCCTACTCCGCTCCACTCCGCTGCAGAATGGAGTTTTTGTCTATTTGCTCCGCCCACAATGAAAGCAATAGACACTGTAGACACACTACTCCAGTAGCTCAGGGTGGACTGCAGGACTGCTCCTACTCGACTCCTACTCCGAACTATGAACAATCCAGGGTCCATGATCCCAACTGAAGAAATGAAACCTATCAAAAACTCCTACCTAATAAAAAAAACTATATACAAAAATGTGGTCCATTGTCCAAAAGGTCCAAAATAAAGAAAAAAACCAAAGGAAACCTAATACTAACTAAATAACTATTTACAAGGGCAGCGGGCAAGTCCAACGGCTCACATGTTGATGTTCCGGGCCAGGGCATCATCGAACTCCTGCTCGATGTCCCGGAGACGGTCCTCTTCCATGGCCCCGAGGGTTCGCAGGGACGATGACATCTGGAACTCCAGGTCCCTGCGAATGGCCTCGAGGCACTCGGCACACCTCAGGGCCCTACGCATGGAGTTCTCTGCCCTGACCATCGTGAGCCGTGCCTCTTCTGCCCGCTGTCGCTCCACATCTATCGCATGGCCCAACCGCTGCCACACGGAAGACACTTCCCATCCAGGGTCCTCCTGCCCTCCGGCCGATGCCTGCCCCTCCGATGTTGATGGCCCTGAGCCATCATTGCTCCCACCTAGAGCCTGCTGCTTCTGCTGTCCATGTGCCCTGTCCGATGGTGCCTGCACATCCTCCATCTGCTGGTGTCCAGTTGTGGTGTCCACCCCTGCTGGACCGCCAACTCCCAACTGTGGCAGGGATGGGATCTCTACCAAGCTGGCTGTGTTGGTCAGGCCAGGTCCACAGGGGGCACTGGTGGAATCTGGGCCGGAAGACGATGTGGAGAACGATCGGCGCGCAGCCTCCACAGAGGAGAGGTCCGCCAGAGTGCGCGTCACATGTAGGAACCCTCCGACCAGGGCCCCTCCCAGCAGTGCCACGTCAAGACGCTGCTCTTCGTGATGGCGTGCGTTCTCTGCCCAGGAAGAATGCACGTCATCACGAATGACACACGTGCGCAACGCAACACCCACCAGGACGGCTTCCATATGGTCGCGGGACCCCTCGCCCACAGGTAGTGGAGAGGCAGGTGATATGGCACTCTCCCCTACCTGCGGACAGGCCTGGGACGGGTCCTCCTTGCTGTTGCGTGATGGTGCAGTCACAGGGTCAAGGACAGCGACATGCACAGGCCCCTCCGTGGTGACCTGTGCTGCCTCCTGGCCCTGGACTGCACCACTTGCACCAGTGGTACTACCCCCACCAGGCCCCATGTGCGGCTCAGTAGCGGGCTCCTCCTCCTCTGTGGAGACCACCAACCTGGATGTCTCCACACCGTCTTGCGCCATTGGAAGCCCCTGTGGGGGCTCACCCGGCCGTTCCGCCAAAGCCGTTGTGGCAGACGCAGCACCAGCCCCCTCGCTCCCGGATGATGGTAATTCCTGGGAGGGTGGCTGGGCCTTGCGTCGCCGCCCAGTGGAGGCATCCCCGCTGCTTGGCTCCACAGCACCGTCTGCGCCCTCTTCTTCACTTGACGCTGCGTAGAGGGAGACATAGAACACACGCATCAGGGTACAGTACAAAATACCCTAGACAGGAAGCAATAACACATTAGTGGCACTGTCAAATGTCACTTCCATCCTGTCATTCCACAACACATGGGTCAATGCACACAACACACATGCAGAAACAGTCCGGGCGCCTGCAATCAACATCAACATCCATGTAGAAGGGCCCCTGTAAACCAAGATGTTGCCTTCAAAGTCACATGCATCCATGGCGTTTCAAAGTCACACACACACTTCTCAGGCACACATACACACACATGTGCACCATACATGTACATGACATCAGCACCCATTCCTCATCCCCCCTCCATGTCCAGGAACGAGACAGCCATGCATTCATGTGTGCACTCCACATAAAGCACCCCTTGTTGCTTTAAAACACATGCACCAACCATGTGGCTCACACATAACTGGTCTCACATGCATGACCATGATGTCCCTGCACACACACATATCCATACATGGCCTATGTCACACATACAGGCAAGCATCAGACTACCAGCACACTGCAACATGCACTGTCTCATACAGCAATGCTTGGCCACTTACCGCTCAACTCCAGACGGGTCTGCCTCCCAAGGATCTGGGCGTGGAGCGCTGGGCCTACGCATTCCAGGACCCTCATCTGGATGGCACTCAGGCATGCCAAGCCCCCCTCTGTGGGGCGCCGGGCCTTGTGGAGGGTCCTGGACCTGAAGTCCTCCCAGTGCTTCTTGACGTGCTTGATATCGCGGGTTGCCACCCCCTTCGCATTGATGGCAACCACTACGTCGTCCCAGATCCTCTCCCGTCCTTCCTTGTTGGCGCGTGATGTTCCGAAGAGGGCATCATAATGCCCCAGGACATGCTCCACCAGGACACCAACTTCGGTGGCAGTGAAGCTGGTGGCCCTCTGCCTCTCTGTCTGGGGGTTGCCAGTGGTGCCAGATGGTGTAGTGCCCGACATGGCAACCCCAGAGGCAGGAGTCGGTGGGCAACTGGGTCCTGGGGCTGGGCTTTGGAGCGATGGAATCCCAGTCGGGAGTCTTCTGTTCCAGCAGGGGTGGACACTGCAACTGGACCCCTGCAGATGGCTGACGTGCAGAAACCAAATAGCAGGGCACGTGAGCAGCAGGCAGACAGGCAGCAGCAGATGGCTGGTGGGAGCATGCTCGGGGCTCTGGGGGGCAGGGAAATGGCCTTCTGGGCAGGAGCGTGGTCTTCCGTGTGTGTACGCGTGGCCTGCTTGATACGGAGTGATTTGGCACGTGAAAATCTTGCACGTCAGCGTGTAATTCGAGAAAAGGCCCTTAGCGCATAGGCGCGTCAGCACACGTATGCGATATCATTGGACCAAAGGCCCTTAGCGCGTAAGCGCGTCAGCACACGTACGCAATATCATTGGACCAGAGGCCCTTAGCACGTAGGTGCGTCTGTGACGTATTGTGCACGGGCGTTGCCCTTTCGCGTGTAAAACTTGCCACGCACCCCTGAAATTCACGTACTCCCTCGACCAGGGCCATTTCGTGTGTGAAACTTCACGCGAACCCTGTAAAACACTCACCCTGCTGAAATCGCGGGTGAAACTTCACGCGAACCCCAGGAATACATGTACCCTGCTGAAATCGCGGGTGAAATTTCACACGAACCCCAGGAATACACGTGCCCCGCTCGCTCTCACAGGGCCAATATTCCTGGGTTTCGAGTGAAGTTTCACATGCGATAGCCCATGTGCGAGTAGGGTATGTGGATTACTGGTGTTCGCTCGAAGTTTCACCCATGATATGCCCTGTGCGAGTGGGGTACGTGTATTTCAGGGGTTCGCGTGAAGTTTCACATGCGATGGGCCATGTGCGAGTGGGGTACGTGCATTACTGGTGTTCGCGGGAAGTTTCACCCGCGATAGGCCCTGTGCGAGTGGGGTACGTGTATTTCAGGGGTTTGCGTGAAGTTTCACACGCGATAGGCCCTGTGCGAGTGGGGTACGTGTATTTCAGGGGTTCGCGTGAAGTTTCACACGCGATAGGCCATGTGCAAGTGGGGTACGATCATTACTGGTATTCGCGGGAAGTTTCACCCGCGATAGGCCCTGTGTGAGTGGGGTACCGGTTCGCGGGAAGTTTCACACGCGATTTAGCTGTCAGAACGGGGTACGTGAATTTTGGGGGTGCACAGGGAGTCCTACACGTGAATTGGCAGTGTGGGTCCTCCCAGGTGTTCCCTCCACACCCTCCACAGCCCCTGCAGGCAGACCACACCACAGGGGACTTCCACGCACCCCTGGTCATGTCCCACAGGCAGCCCATCCACCAAGGCCATGCACCCCAGACAAGCCACGTGTCCGCTTGCACCACTGATCAACAACTCATGTCCACCTGCACCCCCACCCCCCAGCAGTGTGGGGCACCTGCCAGCAGGCCCCACTCATGTCCCACTCATGTCCCCTTGCACCGCCACCCCCCAGCAGTGTGGGGACCTGCCAGCAGGCCCCCACTCATGTCCCACTCATGACCCCTTGCACCCCCACCCCCCAGCAGTGCGGGGCACCTGCCAGCAGGCCACCACTCTTGTACCCTTGCACCCCCACCCCCCAGCAGTGTGGGGCACCTGCCAGCAGGCCCCCACTCATGTCCCACTCATGTCCCCGTGCACCCCAACCCCCCAGCAGTGTGGGGCACCTGACAGAAGGCCCCCACTAATGTCCCACTCATGTCTCCTTGCACCCCCACCCCCCAGCAGTGCGGGGCACCTGCCAGCAGGACCCCACTCATGTCCCCTTGCACCCCCACCCCCCAGCAGTGTGGGGCACCTGCCAGCAGGCCCCCACTCATGTCCCAATCATGTCCCCCACCACCTCCACCCCCCAGCAGTGCGGGGCACCTGCCAGCAGGCCCCCACTCATGTCCCACTCATGTCCCCTTGCACCCCAACCCCCAGCAGTGTGGGGCACCTGCCAGCAGGCCCCCACTCATGTCCCACTCCTGCCCCCTTGCACCCCCAACACCCAGCAGTGCGGGGCACCTGCCAGCAGGCAGGTGCCCCGCTCATGTCCCCTTGCACCCCCACCCCACAGCAGTGTGGGGCACCTGCCAGCAGGCCCCCACACATGTCCCACTCATGTCCCCCAGCACCCTCACCGCCAGCAGTGCAGGGCACCTGCCAGCAGGCCCCGACACATGTCCCCCAGCCAACACGTCATCACAATTTAGATCCCTGGCCCTTATGGCCAGTCTCCACATGCCAAAGACCCACCCAAGTATTGCATCCACCCACATAGAAATGCCAATTTCATGATACAACCCCAATGGCAAGTATGTAAATGAACAGATGCCCGTCACACACACACAATGGCTGCAAGTGAATGTCAAAACCCATATCATGACACGCATGAAAACAATGAGATAATACCACACATCGAAGTATTGAGAAATACATTTATTAAAAGCAACATGAATGGAATTAAAAACAAACAAACGACAATGGGAATTAAAAACGAAAAGCTGCATGTCCGTAAAATAATGAAAAACAACAAATTATAATCCAAAGGAAAGGTGTCCAAAGTCACAGTTCAAAAAATCAAATCCAAGGGAAAAACAAAAGTGAAAACCATTGCTCCATGGGTAAATAAAAGAATAGAAAAGATGAATCCAATAGTGAACTATATACAGAAGAACAATCCAGGGTCCATGATCCCAACTGAAGAAATAAAACCTATCAAAAATACTACCTAATGAAAAACTATGTACAGAAAGGTGGTGCATTGTCCAAGCGCAACCAAAATAAAGAAAAAAGCAAAGTAAACCTAACACTATCTAACTATTTACAAGGGCAGCGGGCAAGTCCAACGGCTCACATGTTGATGTTCCAGGCCAGGGCATCATGGAACTCCTGCTCAATCTCCCGGAGGTGGTCCTCTTCCATGGCCCCGAGGGTTCGCAGGGACGATGACATCTGGAACTCCAGGTCCCTGCGAATGGCCTCGAGGCACTCGGCCCGCCTCGGGGCCCTACTCATGGAGTTCTCCGCCCTGAACATCATGAGCCGTGCCTCTTCCGCCCGCTGCTGCTCCACATCTATCGCATGGCCCAACCGCTGCCACATGGAAGACACTTTCTGTCCAGGGTCCTCCTGCTTTCCGGCCGATGCCTGCCCCTCCGATGATGAAGGCCCTGAGTCATCATGGCTCCCACCTTGTTGCTGTTGCTGCTGCTGTGCCTATGCCTGCGCCCTGGCTCCTGCTGCCTGCATATCCTCCTCCAGCTGGGTTGCAGCTGTTGAGGTGCCCACCCTTGCTGGACGTCCGACTCCCGACTGTGGCAGGGATGTGTCCTCCACCAGCCTGGCCGCAGGGTCAGAGGCAGCTCCACAGGGCACCCAGGTGACACATGGGTGGGAAGATGGCACGGAGGATGACTGGCACATAGGGGGTTCAGTTGAGGAGGGGGTCGGAACAAGGTCCACAAAATGGAGGAATCCGGCCATGGTGAGCTGTCCCAGTGGGTCAACGCGGTCAACGAGCCATGCAAGAAGACGTGCAGTCTCCTCATGAAAAGACTGCAGGTCAACTTGCATGGCATGTTGACGCAACGCCACCCCACCCAGGACAGGCTCAACCTGGTGCTGGATAGCCACATCCGCAGGGAGAGGAAAGCCAGTTGGTGTAAGCCAATCCCCTCCCTGAGAACTGGTCTGGACGTAGGTATCCCTGCTGATGCAAGATGATGCAGTCACAGGATCGGGGACAGGATTACACACAGGCACCTCCGCGGCGGCTTGTGCTGCCTCCTGTCTCTGCCCCTACACTGCACCACCAGCATCAGTGGAATCCCTACCTCCAGACCCCGTCTCTGTCCCTTGCACGGCCTCCTCCTCCACCAAACCCCCCACCAACCTGGATGACTCCATGCCATCTTCCTCCGTTGGGCCCTGTGGGGTCTCAGCTGCCGAGGAGTCCAACTCCAACCTCCGCCTCTTGGACCTCCCCTTGGCAGCTGCGACCTGGGATGCGGCACCAGAATCCTCACTCCCCGACGAGATGACAACCTGGGAGGGGAGCCAGGCCTTGCGTCTCCGGCTGGCGTTGCTATCCCTGCCGCTGTGCTCCACAGCACCTTCTCCGCCCTCTTCATCAGTTGACGCTGCAGACAGGGAGAGATAGGAGACAGGCATCAGGGCACTGTACAATGGACTCATACACACATGACAGTTGTACATGAGTGTTGTTAGGGAGAATTCTCTGTTTAGGCTGAATTTCCTAACCTAGTGAGTCCCCCAGCGGCTTTGCTGGATTTCTGGAGTTTTTTCCATCCTGCCAAGAGTGAGACTCTTTTTCTCCCACTCTTGGACATGAATGTGTGTAATTCCTTTAAATGTCAATGTGTTCTATGGGCTATGGGGTCTTTTACTCCATAGGGTCTCATATGTTTTGCTATGTGTGTTACACCGCACCCTATGTGCCGTAGCACTGGGGCGTCCTAGCGGACCTCCACCATAGACTCCATACCCGGGGACTGACTACTGTCATGTAAAGTCACCATTGGCTTTACTAGACCTTAATTTACTAACAGAACTAGTACACACCATCTTATTGTGGACGTGCTAGTAGGGGTAATTTGATTACTCCTAGGTCTGTTACTCGAGGGGGCACTGTCCCGTCCCCCCTCGTCGAGTTTTGGCTGGTGGCATTGGAAACTACTTGTTATGTTCGACCCCGAACCTAACCCAATGGGATTATTCCCATTGCTGGAGATTGATACTTTTCCTCGTTAATCTCTAACATACCATCAGTTTACTTATCTTAAATAAGTTTACCGGATGGTATTTTCTGCCAGAACTTGGTTTTTAAAATGGCGTCTGTGTTCGTCTCTGTGACTCCTAAACCAAAGGTTGAGCCTTTGTTCCACTTTTGGCGGGCTTCTGTACAGAGACCCTCCAAAGTGGTGCCATACTGTCTGGGTTACCACAGGGATGTGGGAGGGGGTTTAGGCACCCTGGACCGAGTTGCCTTGCCAACTCCGGTCGCACTCTGGTGTGATTGGCCCAAGTGGTGAGCCTCCCCGCTCACCACTTAGCGTGTGTTGATTGACAGCTAGGCTGAATGAATGGGGGTTTTCTGCATGAAAGCAGGGCTTTTGGGACTGGATCTTCAGAAGTCGCCACAGGACCTAAGAATCCGAAGAGGGTAACGCTGAGCCAACCTGCACGACGACACCTCCGGTGGAACCCTGCGGAACCGACTCACCACTTCCTGACGACAGATGAGATCTCCCTGCCGGAGAGTCTCTTCCCCTGACTGGTGGGAACAACCAGTCCCCTTTGCTTTTTCTTCGCTCCAGGACGCAGTGGTCGAATTGCTCGTGCATAGCAACTCGCCAACCGGATAGCCACTACCCCTGTACCGTGACCAAAAGGTGGTGCCTTGTGACGGAGCACTCCGCGGCTGGTCTATTCCCTGGTGGTGCACCGGACTTCACTTTTCTTCGACGACGAGATCATCTCTACTCTTGGCAAAGACCTGACGTGCATCCACCACCAGGAACAACTGCCCCCGCCGGAGCTGTCTCTCCACAAACAAGGTACCGTGTCCGCTTGACTTCCCTTTCTGCAGGATCGAGTGAGGTTTCTTAATCCTCGCCTTTCCATTGGGTCGCCTCCAAGCTTTCTTTGGCGTGTTGTTCTGAACTGGTCCAATCTTCCGATAACAATTTGCTACAAAGACTCGAACGCATTTCCACTAAGAGACTTTTTGGGACATATCGCCTTGCCTCTCTCCGAGTGGGCCTGGCCTCTGAACTTTATGATCTATCGTGGTTCTTGTCTTCTTGCCTTGCATTTTTCTGTGAAGTATTGAACTGTGTTGATTTCGTAACCTGCTTATTTTTCTCTCCCGTCCTAACGAATACTAGAGTGCCATCTAGGTTGAAGCATACACTTCTGTCTGCAAATAAGTGATGCTGGTAGAACCTAGACTTGTCGAACTATTATTAGGGGGATTGAACTGTTTCCTTCGTAGAGCAATTGTAATTGAAGTGTTTGCCGTGATAGTGCCAGAGTGTTTTCTATAGATGTGTCGTTATAAATAAATACCTTTATATCTTTACACCGAAGTCTTGTTGCGTGTTTGCTTGTCTTACTGTGTAGAATTGCCCTATATTGTATACTCCACATACTGCCTAACTCTTCTTGAGGGAGGTCTGACTGCTCAGCCACAGCGACCAAGTGAATCTGTGTGGTACAGACTGCTACCAAGTGGGTTTACTGCCAAACACCTGTAGTCCTAAATCTTTTGCAGTGCTCCCAGAGGGAACTGCGCAGGTTTCCGCCTAACAAGTGGCATTGTCAAACTTCAGACATGCCATCACAATCCCCAACACACATGTCATTGCAACTCACACACATGAGCTATTCCACAGCCATATTGCAACAGCCAGCACCATCCATACACATACATACAGCATGAGCAGCCAAAGGTGAGCCAGACATCGCATGAAACACAGGGAGTGCACTAGACATGCACACACGCCACCACAATTACATGCATGTGTACACCTCCACCAACTATCGCAGTGATGAGATTGGCATCCATGTCACATCTGGCAATCAGTCTTCTACATATCAGTCTCACATGCATCCATGTTGCATCACTGTTGCACCCATGTCAAATACACACACATGCACATGTACACAATGCAGATACATGCAGCTGGAACCAACATCCATGTGTGACACCAGAACCATGCCAACTTACATACACAGTAATCAAAACATGTGTGCTCACACATCTGCATTTGGCCTGCATGCCTACCCACACATACACCATCCATGTGTCTCACACATGAAAGGACTTGCATGTGTCAGCCTCACAGCCCTGTACATACACATCCATACATGGCCCTACAAAACCACATGTACAACCTGCACACTACTGGCACACCACCACACACACAGCTTCCAATCAGTATGCATGTACACTTACCGCTTGACTCCAGACGGGTCTGCCTCTCAAGGACCTGGACGTGGAGCGCTGGGCGTAGCATTCCAGGACCCTCCTCTGATGTTCCGACAGGTGACCACGGCGCCCCTTAGCATCCGCTGCCTTCAAGAGGCGCCGGGCCCTGTTGAGGGTCCTGGAGCTGAAGTCCTCCCAGCACTTCTTAACATGTTGGAAGTCGCGGACTGCCACCCCCTCCGCATCGATGGCAGTCACGATGTCCGTCCAGATCCGAGTCCGTCCTTCCTTGTCGGCGGCCAACCTTCCGAAGAGGGCATCATACTGCCCCAGAGTAAACCAACAAACAAAGGTGGGAACCTTCAAACTCCGACACCCGGAGGTAAAGCAATACATATAATACAGGAAGTGGTGCCAGAAACCCGAGAGCAACTGAAGAACAAGGCAAGATATTACATCAATTATTCATTTTGTTTTATTATAAATTGTAATAAAAATCTTTAATTATTTCCTTTTTATAAAAAACACATCCTAAATAGCAGGCATTCATTACATTTATTCAGCTAATGCAACTCTAAAAAATATATAATACATTTACATTTTTTATGTTTTTTATGGAAGAGTGCAGCAAATGCAGCAACTGTTCCATAGTTTGAATAAAAGTTACACTTTCAAAAAAGACAATTAATGTGATCAAAGAGACAAATACAATTTCTATATAAATGTAAAGTAGACAACAATTCCCATATTAGGATAATAGCGGTTCAATCCAGACAAAAATTATCAGCTATTAGTGCCCCGACTGTTGATGCCAATATAAATGAATCTTCTTAGTCAAACAGGCTTCTTAATAAATAGTTTCGACTTAGATAGTTATCTATGTCTTCATCAGGATAGGGATGAACCTAACAATATTTCTAGAAGAAAAAATAAACAAAAAATATGAATTAAAAACAGACCTTAGTTCGCTCAGTTGCTCTCTATGAATAACAATAGTCCAAATATAGGGAGAGGACAAATTAAGTCATACTCTGAAACCGACACAAAATTTGGCTAAATGGAGGGCGGTAAGCTCCAATTCATTTAAAGAACTGCCAACAACCAGGCAGCGCATATCCCAAAGGCCTCATATACCATCCAGCCCTCCATCTATCTTCAGAAAGAATAGAAGATAGAGAATTCAGTGCAGAAGGAAAGTGAAATCATTTCCTAAAAGTGGAACACTGTCATTTCGTGTCACTGTACTTTCCCCAAAAACCCAAAACCCCGCTCCCTCCATGTCCCCAATTGGAATTCCAGTCAAGAATCAGTTAGAATCATACCTGAGAACCATATAAAAGATGGGAAAATGGTCTTTGCTTGACCCGCTATTCGTCTAAGATTGAAGTGTGAGTCAGATACAGGTTTGCGTCATTATATGACGTTATATGGTGCACTCCAGGGATATTGTCAACACGAATAATCCCTGAAAGGCAGATAAACACAATTCATCTATCGCTATTTATATCATAATCCTACTTTGAGAATATTTAGTGAAGGACAAACATATGCCACAAAAATTTATTGGCCAGCGGAGTTACCTCAATATTGCAAAGATAATTCCCCTGGGCTGTACATGAATAAAGAGTCGGCACCATTTGTCTTTTGGTGTGACCAACTTCGAGATGGTTAAAGAGGAGACAAAATCTTTCTCCTTGAAAAAATCTGTGCGCCCTTTTCTTCTAGGGGAAACAACCTCTAAATGTAAGCAAGGAAAGGAAAAGTAATCAATCTCAATGTCCTTTCATTCTTAATGACAACTCTAAAGGTGAAGCTAGGGAAAATCTTCTTACCCTATGGGTAGAGCTCAATACTCCCAGACGTCTTAAATACAATTCATTAGAGAATTAAATGAGGCCACCAGTGCCGTCCCTCTGTGTAGCTGCTCCCACTTTGCATATGAAACCGCTTCTGAAAAAGAAGCAAAATCAAACATATTAAGCTACTGCTAGATAAGAAGTACGAAAATAAGCGTGTCGCACTATGGCAACATAGAAAGATACTCAAATGTGTACTTTCTAGTTAAATTGGAATGAGAAAAGAAAAGGAAAAAAAGGAAAAAAAGGAAAAAACACTGCTCGTAAGATGCTTACCTCGCGTGGATGTCCGTAGCCCGTGAAAAGTCCCGGCAGTCTGGAGGGACCAAGCGAATTCGCTGGTCCCTCTTTTATGTCGAAGGTGTAGATTGCCTAGACATAAACAGAGGACCAATACCACATGTGTCACCGACAATGAACACAGAAAAAGGACCAAAGACGAGTATACCACTATCGTAGGGAAGATGTTTCCAGCGCTCACGTGTCAGCGAACGACAATATAGACATCGAATTGCCCAAATGTGAAATTTCAGAGACATATGTGTGTGCAAATGGAAAAGATATCAAATGCTCACATTTTAACAAAAGTCAGAATAAAAATAAAAAAAGGAAAAAATAATAAATGTCCTGTAACCTAATCCTAGATAATCCAATGCGGATTATATGTAACAGGAACCGTCATTTCCGATAGGCTGCGGAACATTCAACTTAAAAAATGTAAGTGCAATGTGCGCTATCGTCAAATTATGACATTAGATGGTAGTACTAGTCCACACAGAGAGATGGAAGCCATACATTAGCTCCATTCCTCCTGTTGGTTCAGGCCTGCAGTGAGACTATTAGTGTGGTATATCCACTACTGCTGTTTTTGTGCAAGGCGTGCCGCCACATTTGATTTGTCTGTGCCACACACTTTTTCTAACGCCCACCATTGCAGGTCTTCTGGGCCATGATTAAATTCCAAAAAGTGTGTGCTCAAAGCGGCATTAAGTTGTTTAGTTCTGATTTTCGAGCGATGTTCGCCTATTCGTAATTTGACCGCTCTGGTGGTCTTTCCTACATATGCCTTCCTACAGGGGCAAATGACAGCGTAAATCACATTAGTACTGAGGCAGGTAGTATGTTGCCTAAGTTTCCAATCCCTCCCATGAATATTAACAGTGGAGGCAGCTGAAGTACTGGAACAATTGCAACAGTTGCCACAGGGGAAATGCCCAATGAAAGGGGACATGCTCCAAGTCATCGTGAGAGTGGGTTGAGTATCTTGCAGATAATTCCTGTCTGCTTTAGATACCCAGTTTTTAATGTTCTTGCCCTTCTTAAACGCATAAATGGGTTTAGGTAATTTTTGCATATTTAATTGAAGTAAATGCCAATGGCTGGAGATAATTTTCTTGATTTGATTGTGCTGCGAATTAAATGTAAGCGCGCAAACTATTTGGTCATCCTTCAACTTTCTTTCTTGTACAGCATCTTTTTCCAAAAGGGTTTCTCTATGCTGATGGCATGCTCGTTTTTTACAACGTCTAAGCAGTTGTTTAGGATACCCTCTTTCCAAAAGTCTCTCTTCTATGATAGAGGCTTGCTTGATGAAATCTTCTACTTTGGTACAATTCCTAACAGCTCTAAGAAATTGCCCATAAGGAATATTAGATTTGAGAGATTGAGAGTGGAAGTCCTCTCCCTATATTTGGACTATTGTTATTCATAGAGAGCAACTGAGCGAACTAAGGTCTGTTTTTAATTTGTATTTTTTGTTTATTTTTTCTTCTAGAAATATTGTTAGGTTCATCCTTATCCTGATGAAGACATAGATAACTATCTAAGTCGAAACTAATTATTAAGAAGCCTGTTTGACTAAGAAGATTCATGTATATTGGCATCAACAGTCGGGGCACTAATAGTTGATAATTTTTGTCTGGAGTGAACCGCTATTATCCTAATATGGGAATTGTTGTCTACTTTACATTTATATAGAAATTGTATTCGTCTCTTTGATCACATTAGTTGTCTTTTTTGAAAGTGTAACTTTTATTCAAACTATGGAACAGTTGCTGCATTTGCTGCACTTTTCCATAAAAAACATAAAAAATGTAAATGTATTATATATTTTATAGAGTTGCATAAGCTGAATGAATGTAATGAATGCCTGCTATTTAGGATGTGTTTTTTATAAAAAGGAAATAATTTAAGATTTTTATTACAATTTATAATAAAACAAAATGAATAATTCATGTAATATGTTGCCTTGTTCTTCAGTTGCTCTCGGGTTTCTGGCACCACTTCCTGTATTATATGTATTGCTTTACCTCCGGGTGTCAGAGTTTGGAGGTTCCCACCTTTGTTTGTTGGTTTACTCAGTGCAGCACTTTGCTGTGTGGGAAACATTGATATATGTAGATTCTTTCTTCAGTGCCCTTGTGATACTGATTAAGTTTCTACTCTGGCAGTGGAGTACATCGTACCCCATTGTTTTTCTTTCCTGGGTTCCTACTCGTGCTCCACCATGTCTGCATTGGATTCAGTCTCTTTCAGTGAAGAAAAACTGGCGGAGATCACTAAGGTCCTGTCGTTTTTTGACAAACTACAGATAGACAACGTGACGGGTGATTTTCTGAACATCACTAGCGATAGTATTCTACGCCTCAAGAAAAAGAAGTTTAGAACAGAAATGCACAGTCACCTCCTGACAGAATATTTACAGAAGAATATTATTCCCACAGGACCATTAGTCCGCAATGAGCCTTGTTTGTTTACAGATGATGTTGAATACAAAGGTGCATTTTCAGGGATAGGAACAAAATGTAGTAGAGACTGGATGTTGCTTACTATAAATACAGCCCTGAAGAAAATGACGGTAATTGGAGAAGAGATAGAAAAGGCAGAATCTGCCTTTAAGGCAGACACTACCATTATGAATATTAAAGAAAAATTAGAGACCATTGAACATTTAGTGACTGACTTCATTAAAACAACTACGGCGAAAACAATGGAAAACCTTATTAAAGATGTCAGAAACCTTTCCAAAGAAACAACATATCCCTATCTCAGCACTGATTATCAGGGCCTGGCCAATTGGAGGGACCCAGATGGCAATACAGGGAACACACCCTCTCGTAAGAAGGTTACCTTTTCAGATACCTCTTGGGATGAGGAAGATGGCTACCAAAAGGGCAGGAGAGGTACTCAACAGAATCAGAGGCAACGGGTTAGAGGCTTGCTAAGAGGAGGAAGGAGAGGAAGACAAAACATCTTCTTCCAATACCCTCCTTACTTCTACCCTCCTTACTTCTACCCTCAGGGGCAGATGCAGCTCTATCCACCTCCAGAACTCCCTTTTCCTCCTCCTCAGACAGGTCCACCTCCATTAGGAAATTTATTCGAGACAAGAAGGAGGGCGTACAGAAGGTAAGCCCCCCTTCGATGGTATATAATTTATCAGACAAGAATTTAACACCTAATGAAGTTACTGTACTAGAAAAAGGCTTTTCTTTCATCCCAATGAAGGATCCCAGTAAAATGGAAGTAGAATGTGAATTTAGGAGCGTGTTCCGTAACATTAGATTTAAAGACTTCTTTTCCAACACTCAGTTGCCTTCTATGGAATCAAGCCCCAACACGCCTTTCAGACCTCCTTCTAAATTTACTCCTTCATTGAATATGATATCTAAAGAAACTGCTATTTTTGAGAAAGTGGTACTTAGAGACTTTCATCCGATTTATGAGAGCAAGGACAAGACAAAACCAGCTAAAAAATGTTTCAATTTCACCAAGGAAGATTGGGCAGTACTCAAGGAACTACAGTCAGATAGAACGATTGTGATAAAAAAAGCCAACAAGGGAGGAGGAGTTGAAGTTTGGGATGCCATGAAATACGATCATGAAGTTACCCAGCAGCTGGAAAATAAAGAGGTTTATGTAAAATTACAAGGTGATCCCTCACCTAGGATCCGGAAGGAAATTGAAACATTGGGCAAAGATGCATTGGAAAGAGATATCATCACTCAAAAAGAACTTAATTTCTTGCTGCCCACTAACACTAGGACTCCTCTCATCTACATGTTACCCAAGCTACATAAGAGTATGAGCGCGCCTCCAGGTCAACCTATTGTGTCCCTGAGTGGTTCCATTTTGGAACCTATAGGCCAATATTTTGATTTTTTCTTGAAACCTTTGGCGAAAAACACGCCCACTTACCTTTCTGACTCGACAGATGTTATAAGGTTGGTAGAGTCTTTCCCTTTTAACAAGGATTATGATATACTCATTACACTGGATGTTGAATCACTTTATTCTAATATCCCACAAGGAGATTATGAAGAGATTTCTCCAAACTAGAACAGATACCATCTCAGTGCCTAGCGAGTTTTTGGTAGAATTACTGGAAATTGCCCTCTCGAAGAACTTTTTCAGATTCAAAAATACCTTTTATATGCAAATTAAGGGGATTGCAATGGGGGCATCTTTTGCCCCAAATTACGCTACCCTATATATGTGGGATTTTGAAGATTCTAATATTCTCACAGAGTCCAATCCATTCAAACCGGCTCTGAAACTCTATAAAAGGTTCATAAACGATATATTTATCATTTGGGACTGTTCTAAAGGCGATTACAATGAATTTTTTACCTGGATTAACAATTTAAATCCCAATTTGAAATTCACGATCCAGACTAGCAACAAAGAGATTCCTTTCTTGGATTTATTAATAAAAGTGGACGACAAGAGACTGGCTGTGGATTTGTATAGAAAAGACTCTGATAGGAATACAATCTTGCACCATCAGAGCTTCCACTCTCAATCTCTCAAATCTAATATTCCTTACGGGCAATTTCTTAGAGCTCGTAGGAATTGTACCAAAGTAGAAGATTTCATCAAGCAAGCCTCTATCATAGAAGAGAGACTTTTGGAAAGAGGGTATCCTAAACAACTGCTTAGACGTTGTAAAAAACAAGCACGCCATCAGCATAGAGAAACCCTTTTGGAAAAAGATGCTGTACAAGAAAGAAAGTTGAAGGATGACCAAATAGTTTGCGCGCTTACATTTAATTCGCAGCACAATCAAATCAAGAAAATTATCTCCAGCCTCTGGCATTTACTTCAATTAAATATGCAAAATTTACCTAAACCCATTTATGCGTTTAAGAAGGGCAAGAACATTAAAAACTGGGTATCTAAAGCAGACAGGTATTATCTGCAAGATACTCAACCCACTCTCACGATGACTTGGGGCATGTCCCCTATCATTGGGCATTTCCCCTGTGGCAACTGTTGCAATTGTTCCAGCACTTCAGCTGCCTCCACTGTTAATATTCATGGGAGGGATTGGCAACTTAGGCAACATACTACCTGCCTCAGTACTAATGTGATTTACGCTGTCATTTGCCCCTGTAGGAAGGCATATATAGGAAAGACCACCAGAGTGGTCAATTACGAATAGGCGAACATCGCTCGAAAATCAGAACTAAACAACTTAATGCCCCTTTGAGCACACACTTTTTGGAATTTAATCATGGCCCAGAAGACCTGCAATGGTGGGCGTTAGAAAAAGTGTGTGGCACAGACAAATCTAATGTGGCGGCACGCCTTGCACAAAAAGAGCAGTAGTGGATATACCACACTAATAGTCTCACTGCAGGCCTGAACCAACAGGAGGAATGGAGCTAATATATGGCTTCCATCTCTCTGTGTGGACTAGTACTACCATCTAATGTCATAATTTGACGATAGCGCACATTGCACTTACATTTTTTAAGTAGAATGTTCCGCAGCCTATCGGAAATGACGGTTCCTGTTACATATAATCCGCATTGGATTATCTAGGATTAGGTTACAGGACATTTATTATTTTTTCCTTTTTTTATTTTTATTCTGACTTTTGTTAAAATGTGAGCATTTGATATCTTTTCCATTTGCACACACATATGCCTCTGAAATTTCACATTTGGGCAATTCGATGTCTATATTGTCGTTCGCTGACACGTGAGCGCTGGAAACATCTTCCCTACGATAGTGGTATACTCGTCTTTGGTCCTTTTTCTGTGTTCATTGTCGGTGACACATGTGGTATTGGTCCTCTGTTTATGTCTAGGCAATCTACACCTTCGACATAAAAGAGGGACCAGTGAATTTGCTTGGTTCCTCCAGTCTGCCGGGACTTTTCACGGGCTACGGACATCCACGCGAGGTAAGCAGTTTATGAGCAGAGTTTTTTCCTTTTTTCCTTTTCTTTTCTCATTCCAATTTAACTAGAAAGTACACATTTGAGTGTCTTTCTATGTAGCCATAGTGCGACACGCTTATTTTCGTACTTCTTATGTAGCAGTAGCTTAATATGTTTGATTTCGCTTCTTTTTCAGAAGCGGTTTCATATGCAAAGTGGGACCAGCTACACAGAGGGACGGCACTGGTGGCCTCATTTAATTCTCTAATGAATTGTATTTAAGACGTCTGGGAGTATTGAGCTCTACCCACAGGGTAAGAAGGTTTTCCCTAGCTTCACCTTTAGAGTTGTCATTAAGAATGAAAGGACATTGAGATTGATTACTTTTCCTTTCCTTGCTTACATTTAGAGGTTGTTTCCCCTAGAAGAAAAGGGCGCACAGATTTTTTCCGAGAGAAAGATTGTGTCTCCTCTTTAACCATCTCGAAGTTGGTCACACAAAAAGACAGATGGTGCCGACTCTTTATTCATGTACAGCCCAGGGGAATTATCTTTGCAATATTGAGGTAACTCCGCTGGCCAATAATTTTTTGTGGCATATGTTTGTCCTACACTAAATATTCTCAAAGTAGGATTATGATATAAATAGCGATAGATGAATTGTGTTTTTCTGCCTTTCAGGGATTATTCGTGTTGACAATATCCCTGGAGTGCGCCATATAACGCCATATAACGCCATATAACGCCGCAAACCTGTATCTGACTCAGCACTTCAATCTTAGACGAATAGCGTGTCAAGCAAAGACCATTTTACCATCTTTTATATGGTTCTCAGGTATGATTCTAACTGATTCTTGAATGGAATTCCAATTGAGGACATGGAGGGAGTGGGGTTTTGGGTTTTTGGGGAAAGTGCAGTGACACGAAATGACAGTGTTCCACTTTTAGGAAATGATTTCACTTTCCTTCTGCACTGAATTCTCTATCTTCTATTCTTTCTGAAGATAGATGGAGGGCTGGATGGTATATGAGGCCTTTGGGATATGCGCTGCCTGGTTGTTGGCAGTTCTTTAAATGAATTGGAGCTTACCCCCCTCCATTTAGCCAAATTTTGTGTCGGTTTCAGAGTATGACTTAATTTGTCCTCTCCCTATATTTGGACTATTGCTATTCATAGAGAGCAACTGAGCGAACTATTGTCTGTTTTTAATTCATATTTTTTGTTTATTTTTTCTTCTAGAAATATTGTTAGGTCCATCCCTATCCTGATGAAGACATAGATAACTATCTAAGTCGAAACTATTTATTAAGAAGCCTGTTTGACTAAGAAGATTCATTTATATTGGCATCAACAGTCGGGGCACTAATAGTTGATCATTTTTGTCTGGAGTGAACCGCTATTATCCTAATATGGGAATTGTTGTCTACTTTCCATATATATAGAAATTGTATTCGTCTCTTTGATCACATTAATTGTCTTTTTTGAAAGTGTAACTTTTATTCAAACTATGGAACAGTTGCTGCATTTGCTGCACTTTTCCATAAAAAACATAAAAAATGTAAATGTATTATATATTTTATAGAGTTGCATAAGCTGAATGAATGTAATGAATGCCTGCTAGTTAGGATGTGTTTTTTATAAAAAGGAAATAATTAAAGATTTTTATTACAAATTATAATAAAACAAAATGAATAATTGATGCAATATCTTGCCTTGTTCTTCAGTTGCTCTCGGGTTTCTGGCACCACTTCCTGTATTATATCATACTGCCCCAGGACTTGCTCTACCAGGACACCAACTTCGGTGGCAGTGAAGCTGGTGGCCCTCTGCCTCTCTGGCTGGGGGTTGCCAGTGGTGCCAGATGGTGTAGTGCCCGACATGGCAACCCCAGAGGCAGGTGTGGGTGGGCAACTGGGTCCTGGGGCTGGGCTGTGGAGTGATGGAATAGCATTCGGGAGTCTTCAGTTCCAGCAGGGGTGGTCACAGCAACAGCACCCCGGGCTGACGTGCAGGCAGCAAATGGCAGGGCACATGGGCAGCAGGCAATCAGGCAGCAGCAGAAGGCAGTTGGGAGCGTGCTCGGGGCTCTGGGGGGCAGTAATTCGGCCTTCTGGGCAGGAGCGTGGTCTTCCATGTGCGTACGTGTGGCCAGCTTGATACGGAGTGATTTGGCACGTGAAAATCTAGCATGTCAGCGTGTAATTTGAGGAAAGGCCCTTAGCGCGTAAGCGCGTCAGCACGCGTAAGTTATTTCATTGGACTAAAGGCCCTTAGCGCGTAAGCGTGTCTGTTATGTGCGCGTGTGGGCGTTTCCCTGAACCCGGGTGCATGTTACACGTCCAAGAACTGCATGTCCGAGTGTCAGCTTGTGTAATTGGAGGTTAGGGCCCTAGCGCGTATACACGGAAGTGACGTTGGACGTGTGGCCCGGTTCAAAAGGTGCATTTAGGATGTCATTTCCTTGTGCGTGCTTTTCGTGGAGAGCGAGTGGGTGAATTCTGTACTTCTTGTCGGATCACACGCGATTTACTTCACAGCGTTTCTAGTTGGTACTCCCTGTTACCTATGACAGCTTTTTTCTGATTTTCTGTTGGGCCTGTTTCCTCAAACAGCATTCACTTCTTCTTTTGTCCTGTCTCCTCAGACAGTGTACAATTCTTTTTTTGGCGGGGGTGTTGCCAAAGTGCACACGCGCGTATTTTTCACGCTCATTTTACAGGCAGATGGTGAGTCATGCACGTATTTACCAACTGTGCTTGCCCCGTGTGTCGCGTACCCCTTCAGAGGTCATTGTAGGCTGCGTGTAACATGCGTACGTTCATTTTTGTGTTTCTGGGTGCCACAGCGTAGTGCGGGTTCATTTTTCCACGCATGTGGTCTACGAGGGGTTGCGTGCATGTTATTTTCTGTTTTTGGGGTGCCTGTGCGTTGTATGACCCGACATCTTTTACCAGGGGTCACATACAGCCTTGCTAGAGCACTAGGGTACGAATTCCATCTAGTACCCTACCCCTTTGACCCCCAATTGCCCAGGACAATAGTTTACTGCAACTCCCATACGCACAACAACATCAGTGCCATGGTTGGTAGGTGACCAGGCGGTAAGGGTGCCAAAGGTGGCCGAGCCTCAAGATGTGCCCGTGGTGGGCGCTGTAGGGGACGTGGGCAGGATTTTCAGGGTAACCCTAGCCCCCCATGTGTGGAGGACCAGTCAGGGACAGCCATGCCCCCCCATAGTTGAGGGAAACGTGGCTGACACCATCTCTGCTCAGCCCTTGTTGGACCGGCCCATTTTGGCACCTGACCTGGCAGAGGGTGACTCCCAGGCTGACTTCCAGGTCGCCAATTCTAGGCCACGTGTGGCGGTGAAAGTTGGTGTCACCAGGCCATGTTGATCCAGGGCAGCTATGTCATCTGCTGCCCGGAGTAGGCAGGGTGGGGAGGCTGCAGGGGCAGCTGCAGCTCCATCCATCCCAGCTCTGACTCTCCCAGCCAGGGCAGTGTTGGTCCCAGTCCATCTTGCTAACGTTCCCCCTGACTACGTAACACTTCAGCCAATGCCTGCACCAAGTCCCATGCTCAGTGTACATTCCCACACTCCAACTAGCCAGTCCACCGGTGCTCCTGCCCCTAGTGGCCAGAGTGGCGTAGGCCACTCAGGATCCCCACCACCTTCCAAAAAAAGAGGAAGAGTGCTCGTCCACTACAGGCTGATACCCCAGACACGGCTACTCAGTCCGGCACGCAAAGGAAGCCTAGCTTCAATGATGCCGAACGTGAAGCACTTGTGCAGTATGTGTCCGCATATGACAGCGAAATGTTGATCACTTCAGGGTGCAAGACCACACCTGCTCAACATCAGGCACACTGGCAGACCGTCGCGGACATCATAAGTGCCCTTGGATTAGTGTGGCGCACAGCTGGTGAGTGCTACAAGCGCTGGAATGACCTTAAGCGCAGCGCAAAGAAAAAGCTGGCCTCAAGTCAAGCCGCTACTCTGGTGACTGGAGGTGGATCTCCACAAGAGGACATTGAACTCACTGTACATGAGTCTGTTGCTGGGACCTACGTCACAGAGGAACAGATCCAAGGTGTGGGAGAACTGCCATATTACGAGGCATTGTCCAGTGAGTGCACATGCATGTGTGTGTTATCCATGTGTATGTTGTGTGTGTGAGGGGTTCTGATTGAGTGCCAGGTGAGGGTGTGTGTGCGTGAGTGGTTTGGGTCACCCATGTGCTTCATCCAAAACATTCTGCGCCCCTGGATTTGGGTATTACAGTATCCCTTCTGCCCACAGTAGACATTTTGTGTAACATCACACCAGTTGCCCTTGAAGTGGCATCTTGCAACAACATTGTTCTGTATTTCTCATTGTTCATTCAAGCTGATTGTTTCGATCCCCCCACTTTCACTACGCATTTCTCATCCCTATTGTCAAACGATATGTGACATGCCTATGGTACATGCCATCTGTGTGATGGCATGTGTCATGTATGTGGAGTGGAGATGCCACTCACAGGCCAATGTGTGATGGCTCTGCTAGCCAGCATGCAGCTAATGTGTTGCTCTTCCATCTTGGTGTCATCAGTGCAGGGGCGTTGCTAGGGGGGGCTTTAGGGGGGCTATAGCCCCTGATCTTTTGGTTGTAGCCCCGGATAGAATCTCAGGAGCTACAGCCAAAAGACTAGCTAGCCAGCAGTCCCAGCAGTTCTGACATCATTTTAGCCCCGGGTCTGTTCCAGACCTAGCAACTCCCCTGCATCAGTGTCTGACATTTTCCTCCCCTTCAAACTCAGTGACAGTGCATGCATGGGAGAGTTATAGTCATGTGGGACATGTGTCAATCAAATACTGGTTCTGTAGCTTGTGAGGCCTAATTGTGTGCCATGGTGCTAATGCCTGTTTCCATTTTTTATCTTTCATGTTTCTGCAGGGGATGACCCACTTGATGCTGTTGAGGGTGAGGAGATGGTGCAGACCCAGGAGGGATCTCAGGCAGGACCGGCACCAGTGGGGGACAGGGTGTGGTGGTGGGTGAAAACCCACTCTTGCTGCAGACCGTTCTCTCCAGGGGTGTCTCTGGGTGCACCTCCCCAGACCTCTATTCAGGTGTTGATTTGGATGATGAGACCTATGTGGCTTCGCTGGTAGGTGTTTCTGAAGGGATTCTGTTCTGTCCGATCCACCTGCACCATGGGTACAGCCCACTATGGGGATGTCAGTGTTGGTAGGTCCGCCTTTGGTGGTTACGGATGCAGGGCCACACTCCGCAACATCTGATCCTGTTCCTGGGCCAGCAGATCTGAGGGGGAATGCAGTCCTGCAGCCTCAGGCAGTGCCGACACAGCAAGGCACAGTTCGCCTTGCCCCAGACAGGTGTGGTGCCCGCCAACGCGGTGGCCGTACGCCACCAGGCAATACCACATGGGAGAAATCCATATATGGTATGGCAAACCAACAGGCAGCAGCCTCTGAGATGATGGCTCAAGCTATGGAGAGGGTGGCCACTTCCATTGTCCCCCCAGAAAGGCAGATGGAGCAACTACAGCAGGCAACAGACTCCATTTGCCGACCACATGGGAGAAATCCATATACGGTATGGCAAACCAACAGGCAGCAGCATCTGAGATGATGGCTCAAGCTATGGAGAGGGTGGCCACTTCCATTGTCCCCCCAGAAAGGCAGATGGAGCAACTACAGCAGGCAACAGACTCCATTTGCCGATCACTCAGGGAGGACATGTTGGCGTCCAACAGGAACAGACGGGCGGCCCTGGACACTCTGCGGGAAGCCATTTCTTTAGAGTCCCAGGGCCAGAGGAAAGCCCTTAGGGTAGATGTTCATCACCTCAGGCAGACTCTTGTGGACCTTGAGGCTTCCACAGTCACGAGGACAGAACAGCTGCTGGAGCGGGTCACACGTACGCTTTCAGCAGAGATGCAGGCAACTCAGGAGGAGGTCCGGGCATCACGTCAGGTGGTGAATGGGGATCTCCGCACCATATTCCTCCAGAACGAGACCTTCCACACCCACATGCTTGCTGCCATGGAGGACCAGACTAGGGCTTTGCGTGGGCTGCCTCCCATAGCACCACCACCTCCTGTGGCGGCAGCAGCACAGGGTGATGAGAGCGACCACAGTGATTCTGAATCTCTCACGATAGCGTAGCCGTGCAGGCCATGAGCCCATGGAGGTGTTTTTCCCAACATCCACACAGGTGGCTGTTGGTGTGCATCCTTTCGTTGGACCTCCTGGGTGGCCTCCCCCCCCCCCGGCCCCCACATGGCCATTTTTGATTTTTGATTTTTGATTTTTGATTTTTGATTTTTGATTTTTGGTTTTTGATTTTTGAGTTTTTGTTACAGTGTGTTGCCTTGTGTGGCTCCCTTAGGCATCCACTGTATTCCGACTGGGCACATACAGGCTTGTCCTGAGTTTGGGTTAGATGCTTGGGTTCGTGAGACACACACCCATCCTGCTTCCCGTTTCCATGGGCTTGCAAAGGGTGTGCCCAAGTGACAGTGACTTACACAGTGACGTTGGACTCCCATGACATGTGTGGGCAGTCTGTAGTCAATACTGTGTATACATTCCTAGTGCATATTGTTGTAGTATTGTACACTGCATGGTGTATTGATGTGTGCTTGTGCATCCATGTCTCCCTCCTAATTTGCAGGTTCATTCCTCATGTCTTCACAGGGCCGTCTACTTTGGAGATGGAGTTCATGTTGTAAGCAGTGCACTTCCAGATTTGCGTGGCACCAACACTGTACAGTTGGAAGTGATCGATGTGCTAGCATCACCAGGTTGTAAGACTATGTATCCTTTAACTTAGTACTGTCATGTGAATGCTATGTTTGGGGTTGGCTAGCTGCATTGTATTGTGGTAAATCTTTGGTCATGTGTGTTGTCAGTTCTACATTAATGGGAGCATATTGTGTGTGGCCATTTTCCATTCGGGACACTGTACTTTGTGACACTTGTGTCATTTTTTGGGGATTCCTTTGTTTGCTCTCACATAGCATGACATGCCATGGTGTGTTGGGTGGCGGTGCTGGGGAGGTGTTGGGTGACATGGCACTGTTGTCAAGTTGTATCTTGCAGGGGGGTAATGATTTTGGCAGCATACAAGTGTGTCTTTTGATGACACAGCATTTGTGGTGTTTGTGTAGGTAGGGATGCACACTTCCAGTTGAACAATCTCAGGCTCGTATGGTTGTGACAGTTGACTGTCACTTGACTCATCATCATTGATAGTTAGCTGGTATGTGCCAGGGGTGTGATTTAGGTGAAGTAATTAGCCACCAGCTGCGTACGGGCTGTCTCACCCCGTGCCCTTTGTCCTCCCAAGCCCAGCGGACGTGCATGTGGTTGGGGATGTGGGGCACCACCATGTCCACGGGCAGGGCCAGGCGTGTTGCAACATTGTGCAGGACACATGCTGCCACTATGATCCTGCACACTACTCGGGGAGTGTATAACAGCTGTCCGCCAGAACGGTCAAGGGAGCGAAAGCGTGACTTGAGCACTCCGAATGTGCGTTCCACTATGCCCCGGGTTGCAATATGGGCTGTGTTGTATCTTACCTCGGGTGGCGTGGTGGGGTTCCGAATTGGCGTCATCATGTGGGTGATCAGAGGGTAGGCACTGTCCCCTGGGGAGGTGGTGATGGGTATCATTAGTGGGGTTGTGACATTACTCAGTATCTGACATGCATGCATGTGCTGTGTCATTTATACTCACCGATCAGCCATGTAACGCCAAGCCGCCCAGCTTCTAGGTACTGGTTTAGGGTTGACATTCTGTAAATGAAACTGTCGTGGGTGGACCCTGGATAGTTGGCATATACTGAGGTGATGATTCCCTTGGTATCACAAACTACCTGGACGTTGATGGAATGCCAGTGCTTGCGGTTTCTATAGATGTGCTCAGATGCCCTGGGGGGACGTAGAGCCACATGGGTGCAGTCAATGGCACCTAGCACTTTGGGGAAGTGTGCTACCCCGTAAAAATCCTGGACGACAGCCTGACTTTCTGCAGGTGTTCTGGGCAAGTATATGTGCCTGCGTACTGATGGGCGTGCAGTCATGATGGCCAAGACCTGGTGTAGGCAGCGTGACTGCGTGGTCTGTGACATGCCCCCCACTATGGCACTTGTCCGCTGAAATGATCCAGTGGCCAAGAAGTGCAGTACATTAAGGACCTTCTCCAGGGGGCTTAGTGCTTGGGAGCAGAGGGTGGGTGATGTGAGGTCATCCTCCCACTCACTGTCCAGGTCGAGTATTATGTGAGGTGGAAACCTGTACCTCCCAAACACGTGGTCATCAGGCATCCCAAAAAGGCTGGTTCTGGGTGTAAAAATTCTGGCCCTGACTATCCTCCTCTTCCTGTGGTATCCCACGGCAACTGCTGCTAGGAACAGTATATTCATCCTGGCGTCTGAGCTTGTTTGTTGTTTGCACATACTTTTATGCTGCGCGGGGCGATGTACGCCTGCTTCCTGCTGGCGTACGTGTTTCCGGATTAGCGCGTCTTTTTTGGCGTGTGCGTGTGGGTCATTCCGCACATTTGCCTCCTGTACTTCCACACCCACCACAGTAATACACGTACCCCGCTCGCCCAGGCCCAATCGCGTGTAAAACTTCCTGCGAGCCCCTGAAGTACACGTACCCCGCTCGCCCAGGTTCAATCACATGTAAAACTTCCCGCGAGCCCCTGAAGTACACGTACCCCGCTCACCCAGGTCCAATCGCGTGTAAAACTTCCTGCGAGCCCCTGAAGTACACGTACCCCGCACGCCCAGGCCCAATCGCGTGTAAAACTTCCCACGAGACCCTGAAGTACACGTACCCCGCTCACCCAGGTCCAATCGCGTGTAAAACTTCCTGCGAGCCCCTGAAGTACACGTACCCCGCTCGCCCAGGCACAATCGCGTGTGAAACTTCCTGTGCACCCCCAAAATACACGCTATTTTTGACACAATGGGTGTCTGTGTTTGTCGCGTACCCCTTTGCACGTCATTTGTCCTAGAGGGCCACAGTATGGGACATTCATCAGAGCTGTATATGCGGCTTTTTGGTAGCGCACATTTTTTTATGCGCAGGGACGCTACCACCTGCCTTCGTGTGGCGGACATGCGTTGATGTACATAGTTGACTTTTGGTTTGTGTCATGGGATTGACATTTCACTGCTGTGGGGTGGGGGTGCTAGGGGACATGAGTGGGACATGAGTGGGGACCTGCTGGCAGGTGCCCTGCACTGCTGGGGGGTGGGGGTGCAAGGGGACATGAGTGGGGGCCTGCTGGCAGGTGCCCTGCACTGCTGGGGGGTGGGGGTGCAAGGGGACATGAGTGGGACATGAGTGGGGGCCTGCTGGCAGGTGCCCTGTACTGCTGGGGCGTGGGGTGCAAGGGGACATGAGTGGGGGCCTGATGGCAGGTGCCCTGCACTGCTGGGGGTGGGGGTGCAAGGGGACATGAGTGGGACATGAGTGGGGGCCTGTTGGCAGGTGCCCTGCACTGCTGGGGGGTGGGGGTGCAAGGGGACATGAGTGGGACATGAGTGGGGCCTGCTGGCAGGTGCCCTACACTGCTGTTGGGAGGGGGTGCTGGGGGACATGAGTGGGGGCCTGCTGGCAGGTGCCCTGTACTGCTGGGGGGTGGGGGTGCAAGGGCACATGAGTGGGACATGAGTGGGGGCCTGCTGGCACGTGCCCTGCACTGCTGGGGGATGCAAGGGGACATGAGTGGGGGCCTGCTGGCAGGTGCCTTGCACTTCTGGGGGGTGGGGGTGCAAGGGGACATGAGTGGGACATGAGTGGGGGCCTGCTGGCAGGTGCCCTGCACTGCTGGGGGATGGGGGTGCAAGGGGACATGAGTGGGGGCCTGCTGGCAGGTCCCCTGCACTGCTGGGGGTTGGGTGTGCAAGAGGGCATAAGTGGGGGCCTGCTGGCAGGTGCCCTGTACTTCTGGGGGGTGGGGTTGGAAGGGGACATGAGTGGGACATGAGTGGGGGCCTGCTGGCAGGTGCCCTGCACTGCTGGGTGTTGGGGGTGCTGGGGGACATGAGTGGGGGCCTGCTGGCAGGTGCCCTGCACTGCTGGGGTGTGGGGCTGCTGGGGGACAGCATGTCCCCCACACCCCAGCAGTGCAGGGGGACATGAGTGGGGGCCTGCTGGCAGGTGCCCTGCACTGCTGCGGGGTGGAGCTGCAAGGGGACATGAGTGGGGGCCTTCTGGCAGGTGCCCTGCACTGCTGGGGGGTGGGGGTGCAAGGGGACATGAGTAGGACATGAGTGGGGGCCTGCTGGTAGGTGCCCCTCAGTGCTGGTGGGTGGGGGTGCTAAGGGACATGAGTGGGGGCTGCTGGCAGGTGCCCTGCACTGCTGGGGGGTGGGGCTGCAAGGGGACATGAGTGGGACATGAGTGGGGGCCTGCTGGCAGGTCCCCTGCACTGCTGGGGGGTTGGGGTGCCAGGAGACATGAGTGGGACATGAGTGGGGGCCTGCTGGCAGGTGTCCCTCAGTGCTGGTGGGTGTGGGTGCTGGGGGACATGAGTGGGGGCCTGCTGGCAGGTGCCCTGCACTGCTGGTGGGTGGGGGTGCTGGGGGACATGAGTGGGGGTCTGCAGGCAGGTGCTCTGCACTGCTGGGGGTGTGGGTACAAGGGAACATGAGTGGGGGCCTGCTGGCAGGTGCCCTGAACTGCTGGGGGGTGGGGGTGCAAGGGGACATGAGTGGGACATGAGTGGGGGCCTGCTGGCAGGTGCCCTGCACTGCTGGGGGGTGGGGGTGCTGTGGGACATGAGTGGGGGCCTGCTGGCAGATGCCCTGCACTGCTGGGGGGTGGGGGTGCTGGGGGACATGAGTGGGGGCCTGCTGGCAGGTACCCTGCACTGCTGGGGGGTGGGGGTACAAGGGGACATGAGTGGGGGCCTAGTGGCAGGTGCCCTGCACTGCTGGGGGTGGGGATGCAAGGGGACATGAGTGGGGCCCTGCTGGCAGGTGCCCTGCACTGCTGGGGGATGGGTGTGCTGGGGACATGAGTGGGGGCCTGCTGGCAGGTACCCTGCACTGCTGGGGGGTGGGGGTGCAAGGGGACATGAGTGGGGGCCTGCTGGCAGGTGCCCTGCACTGCTGGTGGGTGGGGGTGCTGGGGGACATGAGTGGGGGCCTGCTGGCAGGTGCCCTGCAATGCTGGAGGTGGGGGTGCAAGGGGACATGAGTGGGGGCCTGCTGGCAGGTGCCCTGCACTGCTGGGGGGTGGGGGTTGAGGGGGTCATGCATTGATGATCAGCAGTGCAAGTTGATATGTGGCTTGCCTGGGGGGCATGCCCATGGTGGATGGGCTGCCTGCTGTACATGAAGTCCCCTGTGGTGTGGGCTGCTTGCAGGGGCCGTGGAGGGTGTAGAGGGAACACCTGGGAAGACCCACACTGCCAATTCACATGTAGGACTCCCCTGCACCCCAGATATACACGTACCCCACTCGCATAGGGCCTGTCGCGTGTGATACTTCCCGCGCACCCCCGAAATACACGTACCCCGCTCAGGCAGCTGAATAATTACAAAACGCTACCTAGAAATGCATAAAAGCAACAAAATAAATGCATAAGAATTGCACTGGTTGTAGTTACAACAAAGATTTAACCAGACGCTTTTTCATGTCAAAACAAAGAGATTGTTAACTCTGAATGAGGCAGCAGTATAATTACAAATATGTGTCAATTTTGCACTTTGTTTTTTACCTGACCTGTCTACCATTACTCGCTAAGAGGACCATACCCCTTCTTCTTTTCAAAAATATCACAGTATAGTCCTTGGGGTAGTGCTGGTACTCTTACCATCATACTCCGAGTGGACCATATCTTTAAATATCGTATTTGAAAAATCTGATGAAAGCTTTAATATCTGTTCAATTTGCATATGTACTCTACATGTTGCTCCCACATTTCCCAATAAATTCCGTTCGAGTTTCTTGCATCGCCATGTAGCTCTCCTCTACTCAAGACAAGGTTACTATAACTAACTTCTTCACATCTAAGAGTTGGTCCTCGTCATCTAAGAGTTGTATCTCAGCAGACCATGTCCGCCATTTTTTTACCTTCATTTTTGTACTTTTATTTTTTACCTTTGTTTTTAATGTTCATCTACTATAGACCCCTTATATTGATATACACCATAGGGTTGTATCCGATTGCATCTACAAATTACACCACGGCACTAAGATATTAATCTAGTATGTTGTTTCGATTGAATCCTTTCTTAACGTCACGCACCCGTCTCCTTGTTTACATTCGTGACGTCATGCACGCACGCCGCGTGATGACATCACGTTTGCATTATCCACAAATGCGGCCATCTTGTAACCTAGTCTCACACTCTGTATTCCCCAGCGTACGGAGCCGGACGGCACCTGTTTCCAGTCGAGTCATACAGTCAGAAACCTGTAAGTACGCTGACAACGGCCCTCAGCCAATCTTTTTTCACCTTAAGAGAATCTGTTTAGATCCTAAACTAGGTTTCTTCGATTCCCAAGATTAAAGAAAAAAGCCACACCGGAATTTCTCTCCTCCTAATGGAGAATCCGTGGATACTACGGTAACGTAGCAGTATGCCTACAGACTTCGAGCACGACCATCTTTCCCACATCTCTAGAGATTGAACTCCATTAAGTAAGTCTATTATGTATCCCCATTAGTGAACATCTCAGTTTAGATTGTTAGTGTCTTTAATCATATCAATATACCAATATACTTAGACTGGTCCATCACTTTATTTTACACAGGCTTATACATCGTATTGACTCCTGTTGAAACTGCCGATGTGAAATATTTCACAGACCCATAAACATGGATCGTTCTTCTTATCCTAATGTTTAAAACCTAAAAACAGGGTAAGCCAACCACTATTCCTTACCACCTTGAGATCTCGTGCTGCAACAATAAAATATGTAATTAAGAATTACTCTAGGTCCTTCTTTCTGAAAATGGCGATTAACTAGTGCTTTTTCTTTCTGTTACTTTAATATTAGCTAAAAAACCAATTGGTTTCAATGAACTAAGTTTTTTCCACAAGAATCATGGATACCTCTTTTGGTTTGGTATGGTGTAATTGCCAACATTGTGAACATATGCAACAGTGGGATCACTGTTACACGATAATCAAAGCTTATACTGGAATTGTAAATAACGAGGTTTTCTATTATCTAATGAATATCTTCTTGTAAAAATGAATATTGCAATTGAATGTAAATTATTATTATCAATTATTCAACTAATCTAGAACATTGTTTAACTTTTTTTAATAGATTTAAAGTTTTGAATTTCATATAGCCCCTGAAGAAGAGAATAACTCTCGAAACGCGTTGGGCAATCCTGTTTGGACCAATAAATCCTGAACTAAAGATCAAGTCACAAGTTGTCTTTTGTACTTAAGTGAATATCTATTCTACAACTGTCTCTATGTTTTAACTATGTTAGCCAAAAAAAACACTTGTTTCAATCAATGCTAGGTTTAAGTCTAACCAAAAACTATACCAAATACCTATATTAGATACTCTTTGAATACTTTGGCTCCATAAGCCCCAGATAGTGTGCGGGGGACGGGAGTTCCCTAATAGGGAACTTACTCTGTTCTCAAACTTCACGCGAACCCCAAGAATACACACACCCCACTCGCACAGGGCCTATCACGTTTGAAACTTCCTGTGAACCCCTGGAATACACGTATCCCACTCCCCCAGGCACGATGGTGTGTAGAACTTCACGCGCACCCCTGAAGTACACGTACCCCGCTCGCCCAGGCCCGATTGCGTGTAAAACTTCCCACGCACACACAAAATACATGCACAAGGTAATTTTTCACACAGCGGGTGTCGCTGTTTGTCGCGTACCCCTTTGCACGTCATTTGTCCTAGGGGACATTTTGTTAGCGCACATTTTGACGCACATTTTTTTCAAGCGCACGGACGCTACCGCCTGCCTTCGTGTGGCGGACTGGTTTGGGTCAGTGCGTGTCTTTGCCCGTGCGCTGGTTTGCCCTATTCGATTCCATGAATACGTGTTGTAGGCGAGCGTGTGGGTGTTCTGCGCACTTGCCTCCTGTACTTCCCCCGTGACACCCACATTTTCACGAGTTGTTCCCCATTCCGAGTGTTACGCCCTGTGTTCCGCCTACTTTTGTTATGTGCGCCGCGCTATGTGCGCTTTTGCTGTGGCCTTAGCGCACGCCGCTAGATGACCTGTGCGCCGGCGTGCGCTGCGCACTTTTTCAGCGCACATCCCTGATTTTACTCACGCACGGACTTCCATGAATAGATGTGCACTGGTTTCCCTGCGATATTCGCACTTGCACTGCGATTTTAGCTCTTTCACTGTGAATCGCACATTTTCGCACGCTTGCGCTGAAATTTTCCACGCACATTCATTCCATGAATCGGCCTGTAAATGTTCCTAGCCTAAGGAGACCTCTCTTCTGTAAAACTGAATTACCTGCCATTACTTCTTCTGTATATCAAGTGACCCCTCGATGGGGATCGTCAACCTAGCGAATTATGAAAAGACATAACATGCACTAATTTGTAACCTAATGAGGATCCTTTTCCCACCCTTTCCCCTGCCCACCCTGCTTCCCTTCCCTTTCCTCCCCTCCCCTTTCTCCTTCCCCCTCCTCCCCTGACGGCATCCGATCGAACCCAGTTGAAGGCATTGAGTCGGTACTGGACGACAGGTGGAGAACATTACCTCACAGCCCCCTGCATAAAACAATCACAATAACATTTGAGCCACCATTGCCCTCTCCCCACCCCTCATTAGAATAAAACATTAACACCTTTAGAAAAGGAAACTTGCTCCTCATATGAGACAAGTCTCGGTATCTCACTCTTTTGTCCCTCCGCCCCGGTGAGGAACGTCCTAGCAGATAGGATCATCCTCATGACCAAGCCGATCGGAATCGGGGCAAAGAAGGTCCCGGCTAGTGAGCTTCCGCCCTCTACCAGTCCCCTTATGTCGAAGGCATGCAAAGTTCTAGTGAAGCATATTCCAGTTGGCGTGGGTGAACCACCACAGCGAACTCGTCGTGTCGGGTGTCACAACCTGGCAATGCTTATCTGCGAGCGTTAGGGCAGCTTTGACTTTGAGTGATGTGAGACTTCAGGGCTTATATTAGGTCATCAACTATAATCAGTCTTCACCCTCTGTTGATGTGTTTCCCCTTCAAAATGTCCTAGATACTTTGACATACCTCCTTCTTGGCCCTTGAATACGTCACTTTCTTCCACGTTGTCCCTCTTCTCCTTGATCTCTTCTTTCTTCAAGGGTGTCCAGAATTCTGATATGCAACTCTTAATGTCTCTTTCGGACCACAACCGTTCTTTCTTCCCTTCATGCTCGAATGAGAGGGAGAATAGGTAACCCCATCTATAGCGAGTTCTGTGTTCCTACAGCCATTTTGTAAGAGGGCTGCACATTCGCCTCAGGGTTAAGGATAGAGAAGACAGATCCTGAAAGATTGTGATGCACGCTTCACCAAGGGAAACCAGCCCACTACATTTGGCCTTCTCCAAGATTCTGGCCCTGTCCTGATAGTTGTGAAAGCGGACAAGGACCAACCTAGGTCTACCCGTTAGACCCCTGGTCTGCGTATCTTCTATGTCTTTGGTTCATCAACTGGTTTGTCCTCAAATTGTAGTTTGATTATGCAGTGGAGTGGCTTCCTGGGGTCCCTTCCTGGCTCCTCATCATGCTCTGGGATGCCGAAAAAAGCGCAGATTGTTATGCCTCTCACGATTTTCCAAATCATCTATTTAAAACAGAGCTCTTCCTCTCTTTGTTTGTTCTATTTCTGCAATTCTGTGTTCCATTTGGGTCTCGAGGGTATCTAGTGAGGAAGGATTGTTCTTGACTCCTTCAAGTCTCTCCTTGATCTTATCAATCCGTTGCGTGATCTTGTCGATTTTCCCATCTATATTGGCTCCCATGTTCTTTATCTCGTCCAACAGGGCGGCGACATCTCCCTTGGTGGCTGCTGCTTCGGTTCCAGCTGAATTGATGTTTGAGTCTCGGGGAACCTCAAATGCAGGAGGGAACGGGAAGTTTCAACTTTATGTCCATGTACTCATGGGCAGGCTCTTCAGTATAAATTAGAATCCACAAATGTGTGGTAAAGACTTGCTGGCATTTGTTATTGGCAGATAGATTAGAGGAGGGCACACGCCCCGGTTCCGGGTGCCCAACCCTCTGGATTGTCCTATTCTGTGCCCACTGATACATTCAAGTTATTGGAGCAGCTGCGGAGGTGTGAATTTAATTTCCAGTGACAGAGTCAGGAGAATGTGGTCCAGGATGGTTCAAAGATTGTGCCCTAATATATGCTCAGCTCACAGAAGCAACGACTTGGGTTACAGGCGTGCGTTTCCTCAACCTGGGGGGCAGGAGGTATTTTGTGGTAATCGTGAAGGGTATGCAATTTGAGGGCCAGGGGAACTTCACAGGATTACTTCTACAAGGGTACTATCGCTTTCCTGTCGCATTTCCATTAATAGGGGGCCAATGGCTCTTCTGGTTGTCTTCAGCATCTGATTATGGGTGTGGTCAGGGCATCGAGAAAAGTCAGAACGGGCCCATGTGGGATCCGTTTTGTGGTGTATAGCACTTGTGGTGCTGTCCTCTGTTGCTTATCCTTGATGGTGTGCTCGCATAGGGAAAGGAGGCACAATCTGGGGAGTGCACCCGTGGGTTTTCTTGGTTTATTCAGTAATGTCCAGAGGGACCTCTTGTGTAGACAAATTGTGGCAGAGGGAGAGGTCTTCACTCCTTGCTGATTGTGTCAGCAACACTTAGAGGAGGGCACACGCCCCAATATTGGGGGTCCAACCCTCAAATATCTTTCTATGGTATGCGCCCAAGTTGCTCCTACTGTCATATGACAGGGCTATGTTCCTTTGCCAGATTTGCAGAGGTCAGTTTTTGTTACAGTTCCTTCGGCCTTTACATGGCATGACCTCCCGTGGGGGGAGCTGTGGGTTTACACGTGTCAGCGGGTGGTTGTGTCTCCCAACACCAGGACTGACAGCCTATGTTGCCTTCGCAGGGTCATGGGGTGACTCAAGAACCACATATATTTTAACCCCCCCCACATGGAGTATTCACGATCATCAAATGCAATTTGCATCTGCCAGATCTCCACACAGACATCTTCAGTGTGATTCCAGGGCCCCAGCCCCGTTCGACATGCTCGTGCGCCTGGGCCTTCCTCTCCCAACCAACTTCTCCCCACTGCACCGGTATCTCCGGTGAATGTCAAGGTCCGGGGTCGGGTGATGTGTTCCTACAGTGCGTTTGAGAATGGCGTACCTCAGCGTATTGGGAGATCTATGCGTCTCTCAGACACTGGCACTGTATCAATAGAGAAAGAAAAAAGGGTAGGGTTTTGTATCCCCAGTGTCCTCCAGTTTGCCTGGTGCAGACTATTTTGGGCGGATAGGCGGCCGTATGGGCTCAAAAGGAGGCCTTCAGTCTTTACATGTGGGGATCAATAGCTAATATTAAATGCGCACTTGCTGAGGAATCAGTGTCCTCCGGACTCGGCTCTACGTATGACAACAAAGGACTCACCAGATGCCACTCGCTGAGGATTCGGTGTGCTCTGGACTCAGCTGTACGGTTAACATGAGAGGACTCACCAGCTGCGTAGAGGCCGTGTTCCCCAGCCCAGCGGGATCGTAGTTTATGGTCTACAATTTCAGTTCGCAACGGCAGTGCCAGGGATGTTCATTTTGCATGCTGCAGTGAATGATCGATTGCCCTTCGTACTACGCGGGGCTTCTCGCTTCAGCTTAGGACGCGTCAGCTCCGGAGTAGGCCAACCTCTTCACAATGTGCCCTTAAAATGCCTAGTGACCCTTCTCCAGCACCGCAGGGGGAAGGGGGCCGAGTCGAGTCCCAAGGGTGTAGAGGCGTCAGCAGGCTCACCTCGGGTTCCTGAAGCTGCACTGCTTTTTTATGGTGGCGGCTCCTGTGTTTCCTCTTCCGGTGCACGTTGGCGGGGGCTGCTTCTCTCGGTAGTCACTGGTGAGGCGCCTTCTCTTCAGAATAAAGATAGTAGCCTAAAACAATGGGAAAATCTCATAGGAATATATTTGCGGTCGAATATAAAAAGTAGTATCCACTGCCACCATCCAAAACTCGATCAGGGGGGACGGAGACGTGCCCCCTCGACTAACAGACCCCGGGGCAATCGAATTGCCCCGACCAGTACGTCCACAATATGATGGTTTATACTGGTTTCTGTTAATAATTTGGGACTAGTAAAGCCAATGGTGACTTTACATGCCCTGGGAGACAGTAGTCAGTCCCAGGGTATGGAGTCTACGGTGGGGTGTCACTATGACACCCCTGTGTTACCTCACGGAGGGGGCTGTGTAACCCACATAGTAAAAACACGAGACCATATGGAGTAAAGGACCCCATAGCCCATAAAACACATTAACAGTCATAGGAACACCATAAATCATGTCCAAGAGTGGGAGAAAAAGAGTCTCACTCTTGGCAGGAGAGAAAAAAACAAACTCCAGAAATCCAGCAAAGCTGCTGGGGACTCACTAGGTTAGGAAATGCAGCCTAAAGAGAGAATTCTCCCTAACACAGATTTACACTGGGTTTTCGATCAGTTGGAGGGAGATATCTTCCGAAAGCCTTATTTCCAATTTCCTGTGTGGTGGAGGTCATTCAGTGGGGGCTCAGACCACTTTATGGACCGTAGGAGTGGGAGCTGACACTGAGGTTGAGCTCACCCGTGCGCCCCCTGGTGGACGATGTCTCTTTCCTTTTTAAACTATGCGTGAGGTACGTTATTAGACCGTGCTGACGTCTACATATGTCATGGGCCATATTGAGCAGGGATTGGGTCCAATGGCCATCTTGCAATGGCAGTATGTATGACATCATATGAGCAAGCCAAGTAACAGTGTGTCCAAAGTCGTTGCTACAGGCAACCTTTAAGGAGGGGAGCATGGCGCTCATGGATGGAATTCCTAACACTAGCAACCCCATGCTATCAGGAATCCTCCTGATTCACAGAAGCATTTTATAATGGCGCAATCCCATAGGAAAATACACTGTGAATCAGGCCCTGTGGGCCTCATCACGAGTTGGGTGGTAATGCCGGCGCTATTAGCGTCAGCATTAATAGCCCTACCGCCAAACACCCCGGCGCTATTAGTGCCGGATCACGGGTTTGGCGGAACGGGTATTTCCCATTCCCCACTGTGCCCATTCGGCAATTCCCCATTATCTTACCACCAGCAGATTTCCCGCCGGCGGTAAGAGCAAGAAATCTTGGCAGATTTCCCCCCAGCTGAAAGCTGGGGGGAAATCTGCCAAACCCGTAATTTGGCGGACCCTTAAATGCGGCGGTAATAGTGCTACTGCCGCATTTAAGGGTTACCGCCAAACTCGTGATGAGGCCCCCAGTCTGGAAAGCTATCAATGGACCTGATCCTCAGTGCCTGGCTGACTGTATCTCTGTCTGCTTCCCATCCTGCTCCATCCACTCCTTCTGCACTCACCCTTACACTCCCATGCCCCCATGTGCCTCTTTCAAGCAACACTCCATTGGAACCAGCTGCCCATCACATTCAGAGCCAGCCCGACTGTGGATCCCTACAAAGCGAGGCTTAAAATTCACCTCTCTGCCAAAGAGGGAGCTCCGTGCACCCCCTCCTCTCCTCGCTATCTTACCCCACCACTCCCTTCAGTGCCACATAACAATGTCTTGTGTATCTGTGTACAGCACTCCTCTGTAGCTTGCAGCACTTTGTGTGTTTTGTCATTCTTCTATGGCCCACTTTGTTGACACTCTCATAAAGTGACTCACCACTTCTTCCCATGTTTGCACTCGAGTACAGGCATCCTTCCAGGAAACGCCTCAGCCACCTGTAAATGTGTTATTGTCAGTCCTTACTGTTCGAAATTGATAGATTTTCAAATAAATACAAATAGACATGGATGCAACAGATGTTTGAATCCCGGATCCGCGCTTAGAAACCGAACTCAGGTATGGTATTAGGCGCATTTTAAAAAAACAATTAAATAAATAAATAAATAAATAGATAAATAAAATATATCCTATGCCCAGGTACTAGCACCATATGCCCTCTTGCCATTTTATGGCAGGTACACCTGGAAGTTTCTATAAAATGTGGATGAGGGGAAAAGCCTGGGGGATTGAATCACTCACTGCGATGTAATCGCCTCCCAATTAACATGAATTGAATGTATTTCATTATAACTTGAAAAAATGTGAGCCACATGCCCACAAACACCATAACTGTTGGCTTTGCTAATGCTTGTTCTGGGGCAAAGGAGGAAAGCTATGGAAAATGGATTTTAAACAAATCACAAAGGATTACTGAAGAGGGGAGGGAGCACAAAACAAGCACACTGCTAAATAAAATGACACTAACGGAATAAAAGAAATGCTCTCAGTGGCTGCAGCATGAGCTCTCCTGCTCCCTCATAGTGAGGATCAGTCCTCAGTGACTGCAGCACGAGCTCTCCTGCTCCCTCATAGTGAGGATCACCCATCAGTGGCTGCAGCACAAGCTCTCCTGCTCCCTTCTAGTGAGGATCAGCCCTCAGTGACTGCAGCACGAGCTCTCTGCTCCCACCTAGTGAGGAGCAGTCCTCAGTGACTGCAGCACAAGCTCTCCTACTCCCTTCTAGAGAGGATCAGCCTTCAGTGACTGCAGCACAAGCTCACCTGCTCTCTCCTAGTGTGGATCAGTCCTCAGTGACTACAGAACATGCTCTCCTGCTCTCTCCTAGTGAGGATCAGCCCTCAGTGACTGCAGAACACGCTCCCCTCCTCTCTACAAGTGAGGGTCAGCCTTTCTGGTGGCTGCAACACGAGATGTCCTGCTCTCTCCTAGTGAAGATCAGCCCTCAGTGGCTGCAGCACACACTCTCCTGCTTCCTCTTAGTGGGGATGAGCCCTCAGTGACTGCAGAACACGCTCTCCTGCTCTCTCCTAATGAGGGTCAACCTTGCTGGTGGCTGCAGTATGAGCTGTCCTGCTCACTCCTAGTGAGGGACAGCCCTCAGTACCAGCAGCATGAGATATCCTGCTCGCTCCTAGTGAGGATCACTGTAAGGATCTGTCTTCTCCTGCATCCTAGTGGAATCTGGAGTGAGTGTTATGAGTGACATTGGAATGTTACTGGATGGAATGTTTGTGTATGACTGGTGTTCTCTGGAGGGGAGTTGAAGATGTAAGCCTGAGAGAGAGGATGCCGGTGCTTGCCTATGTGAACTGGAATCTACTATCTGATTAATATGACTCTAGAAACTGGATGTTATGCTTGGAAACATAATAAAGAAGTCACTCATCCATACCATGATGTCAGAGTCATTCTACCTGAACCCAGATTTCCACATTGGCGACGAGGATGCTGGCTGTGCTGGGGGGACAGCACAGAAGAAGAGACAAGCACCGCCCCCCAAACCAAGGAAGACCCTCTCTCTCAGGTAAGGCGAGCGCTAAATGCAGTAGGCGCAGAAGGGCCTAGCGCCAAGGGCACAGGCGAAGGCAATAAGGAGCTGTGCCAAGGCCAGATGCCAGCTGGCCTGTCAACAGTTGGACAGGTCAAGCACAGAGAAAGTCAAGAGACGTTGGCAGGGCTGAGGGCCCATAAACAGTTTTAAGGGGTTTGGAAAACCAAGCTGCGGCATGGAGGGCTTGGAGCCCAGGGCAGTAGCAAGTGAAGAGGCCTGGGGTCTAAGTTACGCCTGGAAATATGGGAAGCCATGCTGCGCAGCTGGGGGCTTGGAGCCCAGGGCAGCAGTATTAGAAGAGGTTGGGAACCTAAGCTGCGCCTAGAAGTGACAGAGAAGTTGGATGAAGAAGCTGAAGAAACTTGTGGCTCATGTGCAAGGCGCCTGGAGCAGAGGAGGGTCCTGATGGCCATTCCAGCGCTTGGAGGGGTTTGGAGCCTGTGACTGGGTTTATAAAGGGGCTCGGAGCCCATTTGCAGCAACACCATAATGAGTTGGAGCCCACAACAGTAGCGTCTTGTGGGGCTGGGAGCCTGTGCAAGTGGGTTTGAAGGAGCTTGAAGTTTTTTGCTACATTCTGCTGGCATCGTGAATTCGTGGTTCAGCACCTGTGAGCTTTGACTGCACTTGGAGAGAGCTTGGAGTTCGTGATGTGCCTAGGAGGGGCATGGTGTTTCTTGCCGGATAGCAGAGGGGCAGTGTCTTTCCCTATGTTTTGGAGAACTGTGTGCTTATCGGTTTGGGAACTGCTTTATACAAGGATCCCCAGAGGTACTTTTGACTTTAAAAGATGCTGCCACGAGGAACAGTAAAAGAAGAAAATTGAGTTTTGCTTTTGATGATTTTGGTTTAAGCAGTCAATTTTAGTTGTTGACTTATATGTCATTGTCATGTGAGGCTTGTTGATTAACTGGTCATTTCTGTGTGAATGAATTGGAGTAAATGGAGTGAAGGTAGAGTGCATGTAGTAGCCGCTGTGGTTTTAATAGGTATTTAGCAAAATGATGATTCTAGGTCATTGGCGTGTATAAAAAATTGTTTTTCACACAGATTGTCTCAAAAGTGAATAAAGTGTTGATTGACCAGGATGGTAGAGATACCTGGCTCAAGTTGATATGACACGTGTTTGCTGCACTAATAATTTTCTTTTCCAGGATGGACATTTTAGTTGAGAGTGGAAAACACTGATGTTTTAAATTCAAATGCTATGACTTGACTAATATTTTAATTTTTCAGGTGGATCGGTTTATACATGCTAGAGTTTTAAGAGTTTTAAAGTAGTGTGTACAATGTTGTTATTAAGTGCAATGTTAGGAACATTATATGTGAAGATTAATGAGTATAACGTGAGTGATTCTAGTGATATGTGATACACTAGTGGTATGTATGTAGTGTAGTACTCCCGGAGTTAGGTTTTTGTGTGAAGAGAACTTTCAACACGGGCAAATGAGGGGTAGTGGGGTCACTGAGTTTGTGAAGTAGTTACCCGAGTATTAGATATACTCAGCCTGGTTGGAAGTGGTGTGTGTTTAGGCACACCTGGGTCTTGTGATTGCAGGGTGTAAGGGAGTTAAGTGTGTGTTCTATTGTGGGATGTTGGAGTTAGGATTTGTATGAGAGGTCTGGGTGCCTCTATGTGTGGAAAGTTTAGTTATGGTATTTCAGTAGTCGGAGGTGCCTCTTCTTCACTTAGCAGAAAGGGGAAGGGGCATTGTTTTAAAGTGTGTCCCACGGCTGTGAGGACGTTCATTGGTGTTGGGAAGTTGTTAGTAGAATGTCTTTGTTTGGTGAGATGATGCATGTGCATTAAACGTGTAGGTGTCTGTGTGTGTGGGTGTTTTATATAGCTGTCATGCTGAGTTAGCTGGTCGTGTTTTTGATATCTCTAAGGAGGGGAGATATGTAAGGATCTGTCTTCTCCTGCATCCTAGTGGAATCTGGAGTGAGTGTTATGAGTGACATTGGAATGTTACTGGATGGAATGTTTGTGTATGACTGGTGTTCTCTGGAGGGGAGTTGAAGATGTAAGCCTGAGAGAGAGGATGCCGGTGCTTGCCTATGTGAACTGGAATCTACTATCTGATTAATATGACTCTAGAAACTGGATGTTATGCTTGGAAACATAATAAAGAAGTCACTCATCCATACCATGATGTCAGAGTCATTCTACCTGAACCCAGATTTCCACAATCACCTCTCAGTGGCTGCAGCATAAGCTCTCCTGCTTTCTCCTAGTGAGAATCAGCCCTCAGTGACTGCAGCACGTGCTCTCCTGCTCCCACCTAGTGAGGATCAGTCCTCAGTGACTGCAGCATGAGCTCTCCTGCTCCCTCCTATTGAGGATCACACCTCAGTGGCTGCAGCATGAGCACACCTGCTCCCACCTAGTGAGGATCAATACTCAGTGACTGCAGCACAAGCTCACCTGATTTCTCCTAGTGTAGATCAGCCCTCAGTGACTACAGAACACACTCTCCTGCTCTCTCTCCTCATGAGGGTCAGCCTTGCTGGTGGCTGCAACACGAGCTGTCCTGCTATCTCCTAGTGATGATCAGCCCTTAGTGGCTGCAGCACACACTCTCTCACTCTCTCCTAGTGAGGATCAGCCCTCAGTGACTGCAGCACAAGCTCTTCTGCTCTCTCCTGTGAGGATAAACCCTCAGTGACTGCAGCACAGGCTCTCCCACTCTCTCCTAGTGAGGATCAGCCCTCAGTGACTGCAGCACAAGCTCTCCCGCTCTCTCCTAGTGAGGATCAGCCCTCAGTGACTGCAGCACAAGCTCTCCTGCTCTCTCCTAGTGATGATTAGCCCTCAGTGGCTGCAACATGAGCTGTCCTGCTATCTCCTAGTGATGATCAGCCCTTAGTGGCTGCAGCACACACTCTCCTGCTCCCTACTAGTGTGGATCAGCCCTCATTGACTGCAGAACATGCTCCCCTGCTCTCTCCTAGTGAGGGTCAGCCTCACTGGTGGCTGCAACATGAGCTGTCCTGCTCTCTCCTTGTGTGGATCAGCCCTCAGTGACTGTAACACACACTCTCCTGTTCTCTCTCCATACCCTGGGACTGACTACTGTCTCCCAGGACATGTAAAGTCCCCATTGACTTTACTTGTCAATTTCTACGATCTTAACCAGTACAAATCATCTTACTATGGAGGTACTGGAAAGGGTTAATAGTGTTTCTCCTAGGTTCATTTTCGAGAGTGTACCCTACAGTACCCCTCTAAAAGGTTTCTGGCTGGTACTACGGAACCGAAGTGGAGAGAAGCCAAAGACATCTGCAACGACTACCACCACCGGTGAAGCCCTGCTGCAGCGTCTCACCACTTTTCTCCACACGACGAGAGGAGATCTTCATCTGCAAGAGCCTTCTTCCCTTGAGCTGGTGGGACCAACCAGTTTGCACATCGCCTTCCCGAACCTGCTGTGGTTGAATCGCCAGTGCCCCGCACTTGGAGACCGGATAGCCACACAGCTATCGACCCGGACCGCGATGAAAAGGAACGTACCTTTTAAACTGTGTTTGGCAGCACTGCGGTTGGTTTCTTCCCTGGGTAGTGCAGTACCTCGAACCTTCCTCCATGCCGAGAGCCTCTCTTCCTCTGCTGGATCCCCCTAACTGCAGGAACTACCAGGAACAACCACCACCGCAGGAGTCACTTCTTCATTTTCAAGGTACATTGTTCCTCCAGGCCGCCCTTTCTTCGCGGTAGTGCTAAAGGTGTTTTAAATCCTTTACCTACCTGTTGGGTTGGCTGCACCCCTCTCTTAACATTGTCTTTCATTTTCTGCATCAACCTTTTCAACATTGTTAACCAAAGACTTGACTGCAGCTACAAGAACATTTTTGCTCCTGGGTCCTTGCCCTTTACCACTAACTCTGGCACAGGCCTACAGACTCTGGTCACATTTGTTAGACCTGCCTTCTCGAGATTGTTTCTCAATTCGAACTGTGTGCTGCAACCCATTCTTATAACTACCCTTTCTTTCCCACTGCATAATCATTGTGAAATGCCAATTTGCCCAGTTCTTATTTGAAGTATTGCCTATACTGATGCACTGTCTAGCTGAACTGGTTCACAACTGATGGGAAGTGTTACTAGGGTGTATAAGAACCTATTTCTAGATAACTTGTGTTTTCCATTCCTGGTGAGAAATTGTTAGAGGATCGCTTGTGTGTAGTTGTCACTGTGTCAGTTCGCTCAGTTTTCACTCTGGTTCACTTGGTCTACAATTTATATAGGGAGTGTGTATATTTGTCTATTGACTTAATTTAACTTGCTTGATACTTGTGATACATGTACTTTCTTAGAAGTGTATAAAATAAATATATATATATCTACTGTTTAACTACAAAGCTTTGGTCAGTGTTTCCTTGTGCCATAGTACAGTAGACCTATTGTGTAAACCCTGAATACAGCTCATCTCCCTCTTGAGATAAATCTGACTGCTCAGCCACAGCTACCAACTAATTTTTTGTGGTACAGACTGATACCAAAGGGGATTTATTGCTCTCACCTGTAGTCCTAATCTGGTGTAGTGATCCCTAATGGAACTGCACTGGATTCTGCCTAACACTGGTGGCAGAAGTGGGATAAAAGAAGTGGGATAAAATAATTAGTTTTTAGAGTTCTGCTAGTGCTTTGGTTCAAATAACCACAGGGCTACCTATCACAACAAGTTTATTTTAAACAAAAGTCAAAATTATGGAAAGTTACAGCTAGGAGACCCTCCTTGCTAATACTGCTGATTATTTAAGGGATCTGTGTAGACAGAAAGGTCTTCCTGTCAAAGGCAAGAAACAAGAAATGATTGATAGACTGTTAGAGAAACAAAGTCTGGATAGTGGTGCTGTAGTGCCCACTACTCCAGCAAATGTAGCAAACAGTAATAAGGATAATGTTGAAAATGTTATTGTTGAGACAGATGAGGAAGAGGAGGATAACCATGTCACCCCCTCTGGTCCTCTGCCTGCTCAAAGGCCTCAACCTGTGGCTACTGGACCCTTACCAGGTCCCACATTAAGTCCTGAATGTATCTCACTAGAAACAATGAGACTTGAACTTGAATTCAAAAGAATTAGTGCCCAAACTGAACAGAGACATCAGGAACTAAGGCTCAAAGAAATGGAGCTCAACCATGAGCTTGAGATGAAGAAATTGTCTTTGGAAAATGCTTCTCTCCCCGAATCCTCTAGATCTTCCAGTCCAAAAAGACCCCGGATGCCTAAAGAGATTGTGGGTATGGTTTGAATATAATCATGGGCTCCAGGATATCGCAGGGAATCAGTTGATCCCCTGGTTATTCTCTAGGCTCCCCCCTGTTGCATCTGAAGTGGTAATGGAGTTGGGGGAGGTGGATTGGATGGATTATGAATGTGTAAACCTAGCTTTAATAGCTAGATTTGGGAAGACTCCTTCCCAGGACCTTAAGAGGTTTAGGACCCTCAAAAAGCATCATAGAACCCCTTGGGCTACTTGGGTGAATGAGTGTTTGAAGAACTTAGAGGGATGGATTAAGGGTAATAGAGTTAACACTTATGAAGGAATGAGAAATCTTGTTATGATGGAGTCTATCTATCATGCCCGCTCTCCTGAGCTCAGACAGCACTTGGCTGATTCAAAGGAAATGGATCCTAGAAAGTTAGGCAAGGCTGCTGACTTGTGGGTTGCCAACAGGGCTACTCACAAGGATTCAGGGGTCACTCAGAAAAAGGATGAGGGGAAGCAGCCACCAAAAGGGAACCAAGAGACTTCTAATACCTCCCATCACAAAGAGGGCCAAAAACAACAAAATAACCAGGGTAAGCCCCAAGGGAAACCAAATAGGGATAGTGAGTCCTCTGGTGTTCAACCAGAGAGAGGTCAGCAAAAGACCCCTTCCAGAGAGCTTTTGGAACATGCTATGTCTGTGGGGCAGCTGACCATATCAGAGGAGATCCCAGGTGTAAGGGTAAACCTGCAGGGATTAGCACAGTCTCCTAAGCCTTCACTCCTGAGGCGGACGTACAAATGGCTAGTGCTCACCTTGAATTTTTTGCTGAAGAACCCTTGAGTCTTCAAGCAAGTGTATCCTTTGAGTCAATGGGTCTGGTTAGCAAACAGAATAGGGATGTGTATGACTCCCTACCAGAAAACTCTAATGTATATTACATGGACAGTGTTCTTGTCAATGGCCAGGATACTCCTGCCAGGAGAGACACTGGGGCCAGCAGAACAGTAGTGGATGAAAGCTTTTTGAAGCCTGAGGATGTTGCTTAGGCACCCAAAGGCCCCACTAAATTTTCTGGAGGTCCTGTCCAGATGGTCCCTATTATACCAGCCCTCATTCAGTGTAATAACATGACAGTGAGGATTCCTGTCAGTGTTCAGACTGAGGTACCTGGGAGAGTCCTATTGGGGAATGATCTAAACACTCTAGGAGTAGTATGCAGTACCCCCAGGGCTCCCAGTATGGAGAAGCAGAACCAAACTAAATTGGATGGAGAAAACACCTTAAGGGATGGCTCCAAGCCTTTGGGAACCTCTACAAAGAACCCCACTCCAAGCCCTGGTGTTAGTAATTTGACCTCTAACCCAGGCACATTTCAGGCTAGTACGTTAGGGAAATGGGAGCCCCAACCAAGCTCCATCATTGTTCCCCCTGTTTTAGAGTCTCTGAATCCCCCTGCTTCTGAGGAAGAGGTGGGTAGACCAACTGGATCCCTCTCTAGGCCTAAGAGAACTGGTAATTCTCAGTGCTGGTGGAAAACCAGAAAAGAAAAGTCTAAGGCCAAAAACCTTCAGACTGGTGGACCTTCTACAGAAGACTCCAACCCAAATCCTAGTACTAGGAGAGAAACTCCTAAAGTAGGTAAGGTTATATCTAAGAGGAATGGGAAGCAGGTACATTGCCTAACCCCAACCCCTCCACCCAAGAGGCCTGAGACCCAACCTGCTCCAAACAGAGAGGTGGTAAGGAATCCTGGAGGCCCCTCTAGATCTAAGGGAATCCTTTATACGGACCCCTTGAAAAAGCCTAACACAGGTTCAGGAGTTGTACCAACTTCTGAGGGACTGGTCAACCAGATCCCTATACATTTAAAAAGAAAGATGTTTCTCAAAGGGTTTGAAGGTCATATAGCTTACAAAGGAAAGCCTTTGATTTTACCATTGAGCACAGGTCAGGATGTCACCACCAACATGCTGATGGTCTCTCTGGGATCTGTATAACCGACTAGAGGTAAGAGACACATCCAGGAGTGGATTAGATCCTCCTGTCCCTTAGTCTGGGGGGGCGAGTGTTAGGGAGAATTCTCATTTTATGGCTAATTTCTCTTACCTATAGAGTCTCCCAGCAGCTTTGCAGGATTTGAAGGGTTTGTTTCTTTTTACCTGCTAAGAGTGAGACTCTTTTTCCCACTCTTAGGCATCTTTGCTATGTGTGTTCTAGGCTATATTTGTGTTTAATGCCTATGGGACTTTCTCGCCCCCATAGGAACCATCATTATGCACATGTGTTACTCAGCACCCTCCGTGCAGTACCACAGGGGTGTCGTAGCGACCCCCAAACATAGATTCCATACTCTGGGACTGACTTCTGTCTCCCAAGTCATGTAAAGTCCCCATTGACTTTACTAGTCAATTTCTACGAACTTAACCAGTACAACCCATCTTACTATGGAGGTACTGGAAGGGGTTAATAGTTTTTCCCCTAGGTTCATTTTCAAGAATGTACCCTACAGTATCCTCTAAAAAGTTTCTGGCTGGTGGCAGTGGTTACTACCAAAAATATTCAACCGCAAATATTTCTCTATGGGATTTTCCCATTGTTTGAGGCTATTACTTTTTCTTACAGCCTCTAACATACCGCCGATGCATTTTTATATTAACTTTTCTCCGGTAGGTTTTATTTGCCAGTACTTTGATATACCTTCTTTTGCGTGTCTTTCTCTACAATCCTAACCCAAGTCGGGGATCCTTTGTTCGTCCTTTCGGCGGGCTTCTGCCAAGAATCCCTCCTTCCGGCACCACTGAGTCTGCAGTGGGTCCATTGTGTCACACTCTATCCTGATAGGCTGGAGGGTCTCCCGCCAAGATGACCACTCCACTGTGTGAGTGACAGCTAGCCTGTATGAATGGGTCTCTTTCTGCATAAAAGCAGGGTCCGGAGAACTGGAAGAGCAAGACACCGCCACTGGAACTACGGAACCGAAGAGGAGAGAAGCCAAAGACATCTGCAACGACTACCACCACCGGTGAAGCCCTGCTGCAGCATCTCAGCACACGACAAGAGGAGATCTTCATCTGCAAGAGTCTTCTTACCTTGAGCTGGTGGGGCCAACCAGTTTGCACATCGCCTTCCCGAACCTGCTGTGGTCGAATCGCCAGTGCCGCGCACTTGGAGACCGGATAGCCATGCAGCTATCGACCCGGACCACGATTAAAAGGAACGTACCTTTTAAACTTCGTTTGGCAACACCGCGGTTGGTTTCTTCCATGGGTTGTGCAGTACCTTGAACCTTCCTCCACGAGAGCCTCTCTTCCTCTGCTGGATCCCCCGCACGGCAGGAACTACCAGGAACAACCACCACCGCAGGAGTCACTTCTTCATTTTCATGGAACATTGTTCCGCCAGGCCACCCTTTCTTTGCGGTAGTGCTAACAGTGTTTTAAATCCTTTACCTACCTGTTGGGTTGGCCGCCACCCTCTCTTAACATTGTCTTCCGCTTTCTGCATCCACCTTTTCAACATCGTTAACCAAATACTTGACTGCAGCTACAAGAACATGTTTGCTCCTGGGTCCTAGCCCTGTACCACTAACTCTGGCACAGGCCTACTGACTCTGGTCACATTTGTTAGACCTGCCTTCCCGAGATTGTTTCTCAATTCGAACTGTGTTGTGCAACCCATTCTTATAACTACCCTTTCTTTCCCACTGTATAATAATTCTGAAATGCCATTTTGCTCAGTTTTCATTTGAAGGATTGCCTATACTGATGCAATGTCTTGCTGAACTGGATCACAACTGATAGGAAGTGTTACTGGGGTGTATATGAACCTATTTCTAGATAACTTGTGTTTTCCCTCCTTGGTGAGAAATTGTTAGAGGATCCCTTGTGTGTAGTTGTCACTGTGCCATTTTGCTCAGTTTTCACTCTGGTTCACTTGGTCCACAATATATATAGGGAGTGTGTATATTTTTCTATTGACTTATTTAACTTGCTTGATACTTGTGATACATGTAATTTCTTAGAAGTGTATAAAAATAAATATATTTATCTACTGTTTAACTACAAAGCTTTGGTCAGTGTTTCCGTGTGCCATAGTATAGTAAGCCTATTGTGTAAACCCTGAATACTGCTCATCTCCCTCTTGAGATAAGTCTGACTGCTCAGCCACAGCTACCAACTAAATCTTTCTGGTACAGACTGATACGGAAGGGGATTTATTGCTCTCTCTGTAGTCCTAATCTGGTGTAGTGCTCCCTAAGAGAACTGCACTGGATTCTGCCTAACATGCGCCAAACCAGGTTTGATCCCTTTGTTCGCTGTCTTTTCGCGGGCTTCTGCACAGAAGCCCTCCTTAAGGCACCTGAAAGTCTGGGTAGGCAGGATGTGAGGGAGGGGTCTTAGGACCCCTGCCACGGGTTCCCTTGGTAAACCAAGTTGCACTCCTGTTTGATTGGCTGGGTGACTGTCCTTGCCAGGACAGCTACCCTGCTGTGTGTTTGAGAGCCAGGCTGTGTGAATGGGGGAAATCTGCATAAAAAGCAGGCCTCTGGAACTGGAAAGGCAGAGTCGCCACTGGAACGAAGGAACCAACAAGGAGCTGATGGAAGAGGATTCCTACCACGACTGAACCGCCTGGTGAAGCCATGCTGCTAGTCCGAATCTTCAGAATCCGACGACAGAGAAGATCCACCTTGAAACTTCCTCCCTTGAGTTGGTGGGACCAACCAGTTCACCCAAACTGCAAGCCTCATCTGGTCAAATTTGCTGTGCTGGGCTACAGTGGGCTGAATAGGCAGGAAGGTTGGACCCTGCTTGGGTTTTAAGGAGCACACCTTTTATTTGCTGTTTCACTCTGCTGCTGGTTTCTTCCCTGGGTAGTGCAGGACCCTCCAGTCTTCCTACTTCTTGTCAGTCCGACAGTCGCTTCAGGAACCGTGAACCTGCAGGACTACCAGGAACGTCCGCCTCAGCTATAGCTTCTTCTCCGTTTTAAGGTACTGTGCAAATCTGGTTGTTCGTTGCGTTCAACTGCGGTGAAAGTGTTTGAAATCTTTCTCCAATCCGAGGGCTTGTCTTTCTCTTCTCTTTGAACTGAATTTTCTGCCAACCAACCTTGCCCGGAATCCGTGGCACAAACTTTACAGAGAACTACCCCTGAACCGTGTGATCTTGAGCAAAATACTTTTGTCCTATTGACTTTGGCCCTAAGCCCTTTCAACCTGATTCTATCATTGTAATTCCTCTTGCTCAACTGCCCCGAGTACTTACCTGTTGGTGTGGTTCATTTCTATTAACTTTGTCTTTCCCTCCCTTTTAAATAGCTGGAGTGCAATTTTGCTCCCACTTCATTGTGTGAGCTTAACTTGTCTGGAACTTATTGGGAGTTGTGTGGTGTATTAAGAGTGTGTTTTTTAAACTGCTTAGAATAATGAAATGTTATACAACTGAAGAGTAAAATAAATGTACATTCTTTTACTTGAGTCAGTGTTTGCTTGAATCATAGTAATTGCTGTCTTTTGTGTAACTATTTGATACTGCTCACTTACTCTTGAGGTAAGTCTGGCTGCTCAGTCACTGCTACCACTTTAACTGTGTAGTACAGGCTTGTACCAAAGGTGAATTTGTACTGTCACTTGCAGTCTTAATTGTGTGTGGTGTTCCAAAGGGTACTGCATATAATTCATATAACACTGCTGTACAGCAGTGAGGATCAAAGTATAGTAATTACACTTAGAGTGCTGCTATTACCTTGGATCAACTAACCACAAGGCTAACATCACTAAAAAGCAATTTTAATCATGTCTGATATGGAAAACCAAAGTCAGGAGACCCTCCTGAGTTACACTGCTGATTATTTAAGAAACATGTGTAAAGAATGGAAACTCTCTGCCAAAGGCAAAAAGTCTGAATTGATTGAAAAGTTGTTAAAGAATCCAAAGGGAGTGGGTCTGAAATGCCTGATTCTCTAACACATGTGGAAAGTATTGGGGATGATACCATGTCTGTTAATGAGTTGGAAGAGGAAGATGTGTCTCTTAATGTAGGCCTCTCTGCCCCCTTGCCTGCTCAGCAACCTCAACCCCTGTCCACTGGGACCCCCACAGGTCCTACACTCAGTCCTGAATTCATTGCTCTAGAGAAAATGAGGCTTGAACTGGAATTCAAACGTTTAAATGCTCAAACTGAACAAAAACACCAAGAACGTAAGCACAGAGAAATGGAGTTGAATCATGAACTAGAAATGAAAAGATTATGTCTTACAAATCCTTCTCTCCCAGAGTCTTCTAGGTCTTCAAGTCCTAAGAGACCCTGTATGCCTAAATAAATTGTGGGTATGTATGGGGTTAAGCTTGATATTTTGGATTGGTTGGCAATGTTTAAATATAACCATGGTATTCAAGGTCTTACAGGGAATCAATTGCTTCCCTGGCTCTTCGCTAGGCTACCCACTGTTGCATATGATGTTGTGATGGAGATGGGGGAGGTGGATAGGATGGATTATGAGTGTGTGAAGCTAGCTTTAATTGCTAGATTTGGGAACACCCCTTCCCAGTACCTTAAGAGGTTTAGGACCCTCAAAAAGCATGATGGTACCCCTTGGGCTGCCTGGGTATGTTAATGTTTGAAAAATGTTTGAAAAACTTAGATATGTGGCATAAGGGTTACAGAGTAAACACTTATGAAGGAATGAGAAATCTTGTTATGTTGGAGTCTATTTTTGAAGTTTGATCTCCTGAGCTCAGACAGCACTTGGCTGATTCTAAGGAGATAGATCCAAAGAAGCTAGCTAATGCTGCTGACTTGTGGGTTGCCAACAGGGCCATTCACAAGGATTCTGGGGCTACTCAGAAAAAGGATGAGGGGAAACAGTCAAAGAAAGATAACAAAGAGAATTCTATTACCTCCAATCCAAAAGAGAGCCCCAAACAATAAAATAAGGGTAAACCACAAGGGAAACAAGATCAGGCTAGTGCACCATCTGGAACCAAACCAGATGGAGGTCAGAGCAAACCCCCCATTCATCAAGACATTTGGGAAATGTTATGTTTGTGGGTCCACTGACCATGTGAAAGCATATCCCAGATGTAAGGGTAAACCTTAAGGGGACCACACTGTCTCCTTAGCCTTCTGCCCAGAGGAAGAAGTACCTATGACTAGAGGAAACTTTCACCTACTGGCGGATGAACCCATAAGCGTCTCAGCTACTGTTTCTTTAGTATCCCTGGGCTTGTGGGAACAACAGAATTTAGATGTCTATAATTCCATCCCAGATAATACTAAAGAGTATTATAAATTAGTGTTCTTGTGAATTGTCAGGAAACCCCTGGCATCAGAGACACTGGATGAATCATTTATGAAGGTGGAGGATGTTTCTAAGGCTCCCAAACGCCTCACCACGTTAGCTGGAGGCCCTGTGCAAATTCTTCCCCAGTTATCAGCTCTTATCCAGTGTAATGATATGACAGTCAAAATACATGTTTGTGTGCAGAGTGAAGTGCCTGAGAGAGTCCTATTGGGTAATGACCTGAAAACTCTTGGAGTTGTGTCAGGCACACCCAGGCCTCCCAGTAAAAGGAAACAGGAGCTCACTAGGTCTGCAAGGGAGAGAACCTTGAAAGGCTCTCCAGAGGAGTTGATAGAGGAAAATATCACTCCCACTCCACAGGAGTTGCTCACTGCTATTTCTAGGAAAACAGAGGCAAAGGGGAAACCCAAGACCTCCAGGAAAAAGTCAGAAAGCACCCCTGTGCTACCAACAAGGACATCACTGAGATTGTCCAAGATCACACCTGTGATCCCTACACCTGTTGAGGCAGAGTGTGAGGTGCAACCTTGTGGGGTTGAGCCAGTTTTTGAAGAATCAGATCTGGAAGAAGACATTGTTTTAGTTGGAGGTCTTGACCCTGTTGGCCATCCTGAGCTGCAGTCTTTACTGGCAGAAGGTGGACCCAACAGGGCAGACTTCAGCAGAGGACAGAGAGAGTGTCCTACTCTTGAAGGTCTTCGACAACAGGCTGCTAACCATCTTGATGGGCACGAAGTTGTGAAGCACAGGTTAAGCTGGGAAGATGGCCTCTTCTACAGTGAACCGACTGAGTGTACCCCTGGGGACTGCAAAAGAATTGTAGTGCACCTTGCTAACAGACTCCAGTTCCTACAGTTAGCCCATGAGATACCTTTGGCTGGTCACTTGAGTTTCAAAAAGACCAAGGAAAGGCTCTCTCTTTACTTGTACTGGCCTAAAATGGGTTCAGAAGTTAACAGATTCTGTAGGAGCTGTCACATTTGCCAAACCTCTGGCAGGAGTGGAGCCAAGAATGTGGGACCCTTGGTGCCTCTCCCAGTGGTCAGAGTTCCTTTTGAGAGGGTGGGCATTGACATTGTCGGTCCCCTTGATCATCCCACATATTCAGGGAACAGGTTTATCTTGGCTGTAGTAGACCATGCTACAAGATACCCAGAAGCCTTACCTATGAGAACTGTTACAGCTCAGGCTGTGGCTAAGGCTCTACTTGGTACTTTTTACCAGAGTAGGGTTTCCTAAGAAAGTGATATCCGACAGGGGATCCAATTGTATGTCCCACTACATGCAAGCCATGTGGAAAAACTGTGGTGTCACTTACAAGTTCTCTACAGCCTACCATCCACAGATAAATGGACTGGTAGAGGGGTTTAATCATACTATGAAGAGCATGATAGGTGCTTTAGAAGAACCCCTTAAGAAAAAGTGGGACCTTCTACTACCAATCCTTCTTTTTGCATATAAAGAAGTCCCTCAGGAGGGAGTTGGTTACAGTCCCTTTGAACTTCTCTGGCCATCCAGTCAGAGGTCCATTGGCCCTGATCAAGGAGGGGTTCGAGAGTGCTCCTTCCCCCAAGCCAGTCAGAGTGACTATGTGATAAGTCTCTGGAGGAGAATGTCACACATGATGGCAGAAGCAAGTGATAACTTGAAAGCACGTCAGGCTCTGGTCAAACATTGGCATGACCAGCAGGCCAGAATGGTTGAGTTTACTCAAGACCAGCTTGTATTACTTATGGTGCCACCAAGGCAGAGGGCCTTGCAGGACAAATGGATAGGACCCTTCAAGGTAGTGGGCAAACTTGGAGAGGTGAGCTATTTGGTGGACTTAGGCAGACCTAAGAAGGCTCCCAGAGTCTTTCACACCAACCGTTTGAAGGCTTATGTCTCGAGACCAGAAGTAGGAGCTTTGCTTCTAGATTCAGCTCAAGAGTAAGAGGAAAGTGAACCTCTCCCTGAGATCCTCAGAGGCCAGCCTTTAGATGAAAAAATAGAAGGAGTTAATCTCTCTTCTCAGCTGACTTCTGAAGAACAGGAGGAGTGCACAGTTCTGTTGAATCAGTTTGCCTCCCTGTTTTCACTATCACCAGGCTTGAACCCTTGGGGCCAGCATGATATTCTGACTGGTGACTGTTTACCTGTAAAAAGCAGAGGTTACAGAATGTCAGAACATGTAAGATCCCACATCAAAGGAGAGGTCAACAAGATGCTTGATCTCGGGGTTATAGAGCCATCAACAAGTCCATTGTCTAGTCCAGTTGTTCTAGTACCTGTCAGAATCTGAGTCCTCAGATTCGTGACTCACCTGTTTGCTTCTTGCGGTTTTATTCTTTGAGTGTGCAGGTTTATTTTTCCTGAATGAGCGTGCCTTGTAAAGGGAAGCTCTGGAGTCTTCTGAATCAAGTCTGCTGGACTTGGGAGATGCACGGAGGTTTGTGGCTCCCGGGCGCAGAGGAGCCGAGGCTCGGGTACTTTCAGTTGTTCCAGGAAGAGTCCAGGAAGAGACCAGGACGGAACCAGGATAAGAATACAGGGTAAAAGGGTTTTGAATGAGCACTGGGAAGAAGGGGTAACCAGGAAGGAAAGAACCGGGGTTTACGAAGGGAAAAGGGCTAACACGAGAACACAACTTGCCAGATGAAAGGCAGGCAAGCAGAGCGTTGAGATGCACGGAAGCGCGGGACGTGACTGTTTCAAGGGAGCATGAGGTCCGCACGGACCACTAGACCGCTCGAGGACATACATCGGCCATGTTGAAGGTGACTGCATAAAGTCTATTGACTGAAGGACCAGGCAGACTTGAAAGGTCGATATCGTCGATACATGACAGTACCAAAGGCAGGATCCAAGGAGTTGAAATTCTGTGTGGACTATAGAGCCCTAAATGCGGTCACTAAGACTGATGCCCATCCTTTGCCAAGGACAGATGAACTAGTGGATAGACTTGGTTCGACAAAGTACTTCTGTACATTTGACCTAAACTCAGGATATTGGCAAATAGCACTGACAGACCATGCCAAGGAGGCCTGCTGGGGTGCATTCTCCACCCCAGCAGGCCTCTACCAGTTTAAGGTACTTGGATGACATTGCAGTGTTCAGGCCTACATGGAAAGAACATATTGATCACCTGGGATATGTTTTGCGGGATCTTGAGCAGGCCCATCTGGCCATAAAGGCAAGCAAATGTCAAATTGGTCAGAGTATAAATAAGGCCGTTGCCCAGCAAAGTTCAAGCTGTGCAAAAAGGGGCCACCCCTACTACACAAACCCAAGTGAGAGTTTTCCTAGTTCTCACTGGGTACTACAGGGATTTCATAGAGAACTATGGGTCCATAGCTTCTCCCTTGAATGTAATCTCATCTCCAAAATTCCCCAAAAATGTTAGATGGAATGAGGAGTGCACTCAAGCCTTTGAAAACCTGAAGAAAGCCCTTTGTCAAGCTCCAGTCCAAAGAGCTCCTGATTATCACCAACCCTTATTTGTGCAGGCATATGCCTCCAATATAGGTATAGGTGCAGCCCTTAGTCAACTGGATGAGAAAGGTAGGGAGCACCCCATTTGCTTCATCAGTAGGAAACTGAAGGAACCCGAAACAAGGTGGGCAACCATACAGCGTGAACGTTTTGCCATTGTGTGAGCTCTAAAGAGGTTTAGACCATACTTGCATGGATCTACCTTTGTGATTCAGACAGACCACCAACCCTTGAGATGGTTAATGCAAGTGAAAGGGGAGAACCCAAAACTTCTAATATGGTCAGTATGCCTGCAAGGGATTGATTTCACCATTGAGCACAGAGCAGGATGTCACCACCAAAATGCTGATGGTCTCTCTAGGATGTTTTTAACCGACTATAGGTAGAGATTAATCCAGGAATGGATTAAATCCTCCTGTCCCTTAGTCTGGGGGGGAGGGGAGTGTTAGGGAGAATTCTCATAAATGTCTGATTTCCCTTACCTAATGAGTCCCTCAGTAGTTTTGCTGGATTTCTAGGATTTATTGTTTCACCTGGTAAGAGTGTAAGCCTTTTTTCCCACTCTTTCCCACTCTTACATCTGTTTTGCTGTGTGTGTTATCTACTTTTTGTGTGATCTTGGGCAATGGATCCTCACCTACACCATAGCATAATTGTTTCATGTGTGTTACACAGCACCTTTAGTGCAGTGACACATGGTTGTTTTTGAGACTTCCCACTAACTCCATTTTCTGGGGCTCACTACTGTCCCCCAGAAAAGATAAAGTTGCCATTAACTTTATAATAGTCACTTTAAACCACAGACCCAGTACACCCCATCTTACATGGAGTATTGGAAAGGGCTAATTCCTATCCCTTTCTGTCTGTGTCTTAAATAACCATGGTATTGGTTTAGGCTATTATATTAGCCTCAAACATAAACCCGCTTGACCATATATATTTTATTATGGTTCCGGCTGAGTTTATTCGCCATTTCTTTTTGTAAATGTCTTTCTCGTGTTTTACTCTGTGCGCCAAACCAGGTTTGGTCCCTTTGATCGCTGTCTTTTTACGGGATTCTGCACAGAAGCCCTTGTAGAGGAGGTCCCAGACATGGCCTGCACCTCTGCCCTCCATTACGAGGTACCAGGAACGTACTTGCCAAGGTATGAGACGTATGAGGAGCGAATTAACCGACAGAGAGCTGCACTGGGACTCTGCCCAGTGTACATCAGAAGAGCCATACGTGTTAAAGCGCCCGTAACCAGACAGCCCTGGGCAGCACGGTACCCTATCAGACAGCCGTACCAGCCGCTGAGGCAAAATGAAGAGTACCTACAGACGGTCCATGAAGAGACCAAAAGAGCCTTAATGGAAGGCCAGTGCAAGTGACACAAGGGCCTGGACAGACTCGCGAATGAACGGACGCAGCTATCGAAAATAGCACGTCAGTACGAGCAGTCATGAAAATAGCTGTAATGGACACAGGAAAGAGACGATGTTAAAACGTAAGGAAACGTTGCTATGAGACAAGATGGAGGCAACCAACCAGTTAATGCGTGTAAATAGGCTTGAAACGCAAGAAGCTAAGAAAACGATACTGCTTGCAATGTTTAGTAGAAGAATAGAGCGGCAAGCGCCAACCATATATCTACCTCAATAAGGCACACTATACAAGTGCCTATACAAAGACCCAGGAGAGGCAGAGGAAATGTAAGATCCAACTAGTTTTTTAGATCAGGAACAGATGAATTGGGACGTCAAAACATGCCACACAAGGAGCATGAGACCCTATTAGTGAACTTGTCCAACTATATTCCTAATGATGCAGAAAAAGATATTCTGGAAAAGGGTTTGACTTTCATTCCTACCATTCGCTAAGATCTATTTGGTAATAGAACAGACTTAGAGATGTTATTCAGGAAAATCCACCTGAAACAATTCTTCTCTATGAATACATACACAGGCAAATCAAATGAAACAGGACTACATCGATCCTCCAATTTCAATCCACCTACTGCGAGCCACACTCCAGAAGCCATAGTTTTCAAAAAAATAGGTATGAATTATTTAACAAATCTAGAGAGACTTGAGAAAGAGACACCTACACATACCTTTCAGAATACCAGTAGAAGAGAGAGAGAGGCCATACAGATATTGAAATCCAATCCAGATATAATCATCAGAAAAGCAGACAAAGGAGGCGCTATAGTGATCCTAAATAGACAAGATTATATCACCGAATGCGAACGACAACTCAGCGACAGCCAGTTTTATGAATTACTTGAAACTGACCCAACAAAGACATTACAATCACTAATTAACCAAAAAGTTACAAAAGCAGAAGAAAGAGGATGGATTTCAAAGCAAGAGGCAGAGTGTTTGACACCTTTACAGCCGAGCGTCCCTAAATTCTATATACTGCCTAAGATACACAAAACCCTAGAAAATCCTCCAGGGAGACCAATAGTGTCGGGTCGTGGGTCACTGTTAGAACCACTCTCAAAGTTTGCAGATCGGTTTCTTAGCCCTTATGTAAAAACAATGGCATCATATATTCAAGACACTACAGAAGTAATTCGATTAGTGGAAGGTTTCAAGATCAATACCAATGATCTACTAGTGACACTCAATTTAGTGTCTCTTTATACTAAAATTCCTCAGGCTGCAACTCTAAATATGGTAGAAGAAAAATTGCTGTCATCAAGAAATATCGGTAAAACACCAAACTCATTTATTCTTTGGTGCACTGAGATGGCATTATGTGAGAATTTCTTCTTCTTTAACAACTCATTTTATAGATAAATTCATGGCACAGCTATGGGTTCAGCTGTAGCACCTACACTTGCCAATCTGTATGTAGAAACCATTGAAATACATACCATCATGAACAACCTTAATCCTTACAAGAAGTACATCAAACTGTGGAAAAGGTTCATTGATGACATTTTGTTAATTTGGACGGGCGACTTGTCTAACTTTGAATCATTTGTAATATGGCTGAACTCACAAAATCCTTTCTTACAATTTACCAAAACTGTGAGCACAGAAAAGATTAATTTTCTAGATTTAACAATCTTCATAGATAGACAGGGACTCATTGACGTTACAAGTAAAACCTTTTCATAAAGAAACAGACAAGAACTCTATGCTATTGTATTCGAGTTTCCACCCTAGTCATACAAGACAAAATTTACCTTTTGGACAATTTCTGAGTATGAATTGCAACAGCAGTAACAGAAGGGATTTTGTGAAGGAAGAGGATAATCTAAAACAGAATTTGATTTTGAGGGGTTACCCGAAAAAGATTGTGAAAACAGCATACAAAAGAGCATCGAATTACCATAGAGAGGCTATTTTGCAATACAGGCAGAAAAAGGCTGAAAATGACATTATATTTGTGAGCACATTCAATCCATTATCTAATGCTATAACAAAGATTGTGAGGAAGAACTGGCACATACTTGAAAAGGGCGACTGTCCTTTGTCTGTACCTAAATGTGCATTTCGCAGAAGCAAGAACCTTAAGGAACTGCTCACAAGAAATGATGTCTCTCTTAAAACAAATGTTCAACAAACCCTGACCGAAAGTTGGGGTTTATCCAAAGCTACTGGACATAGCCCTTGTGGTCATTGTACCTGTTGTGCCCAAACTTGTCGCTCTGAAGACATTGATTTAGGACTTGACAAAAGATGGGAACAAAGAGTATTGACCAACTGTAACTCAGCAATGGTGGTTTATGCAATCTGGTGCCCTTGCAAGAGACTCTACTTTGTGAAAACTGAGAGAAAGATCAAAGTCAGAATAGGCGAACATAAAAGGTACATCAGGAATAATACCATCAATGCTCCTTTGGTAGGCCACTTTGCAAGCCTAGGACACAAACCAGAAGAATTAAGATGGACAGTGGTGATGAAAATTGGACCTACACAAGATCCTTCCAAAGACAAACATACCTTGAGTGTGCAAGAACAGAAAATTATTTTTCTAACCAATTATCCACAAGGGCTCAATGAAAATATAGATTGGAGTGTATTTATAAGATCAACTTTTTACCAACTGCAAGTACACTTCAGTATGTCTCACACTCAAGAGGTATTTTTGTTATATTTGTGTGTGTTTTCGTTTGTGTTTTTAGGTTTACCCGAGTGTTGAGCCCCTTCTAAATCTACACAAACAAGGTCTTTCAGTTATTCATCCACCTTTCAACCACAGTACTTTGACAATTAAATGCGTCACTTATTTCAGAATGCATATCCAATTGCAATACCCTATATACCCTCGTGATTTCGGACATGTGGGATTCCACTATGTTCACTCTTAGAGTAGTGTCCATTCCAGCATCGAGTGGCTCTATAATACTTTGACACATTGACACATGCAGTCATGACATAGAATGCAACCATTTAAAACTAGACGATTACTCTAATCGTGACACATTAAAGTGCCATGACACATGCTTTCACGACATATAATGCGACCATTAAAAACATGCTTTTTTCTAACCACTGGGTATATATGGAAACCAGACGATTCTTCTCGACTCTTCTTGGCAGCACCTCTTTTTTAGGGGGAACACTTGTACAGCAGGATTTTGTGTTCCCCTGCCATACTGCAGGTGGCTTCATTCGTGTCTCTGTTTTTCGATCTACGCCCCATGGTGCACGTTTAGGCAGACACTAATCACCTGATACATGTGCAGGTTTGTATATCTATTTTCTTATAACAGACACAAGATCACACTAATCACTTCACGCATGCGCAGTTTTGCACATGCGTTGTTTCCCCGTGAACGTTACCATTTAATACAGTTTTTATACATGTACTGGCTCGGATATAAATAAGAAGTTATCTTCATAATGACAGCCTTCTCTTTCCATTTTTTTCCGCTCGTACGGAATAATCAAAAACATTGTGATTACAACGGAACGTCCCTACACTTTTACGTGATCGAGTGAGTCAGACACTAGTCACTCTATGCATGCGCAGTCATGCACACGCATCGGCGTGCCTATAAAGGCTACCCCAACAACGGCAGCCTCTCTTCCCGGACGGAACCTTGGACCAGTACTACACCATGATGAAGCGTCTTTATATACTCGCGCAAAGGTAACATGTTTTGGAATGAGATATTGCATAATCTATGCACTTTCATAAGATTCTTATGAGAGTGCACATTGTAGCCCTCGATTTTATTCAGCCTTAACTATCCGAGTGAATATACTCGGTTTCAGACCTCTTCAAACAACAACTTGTCCGCTCACTGCCTCAGTATCTACTAGCCTCAGCTTTGACTTGTTCTAGGTAAATGGCATGCTCAACAACATGTCCTCCTATTGCCTTAGAATCTACTAGCCGCTTTTTAATTGGGTTTAGGTAGACGGTGGGTTCAACTTTGTGGATTTCGATTTTTTCACTGTTTTGTTGAACAGATTTTTACTACCTTCAACATTTAGTCTATTTCATTAACGACTGACATTTTAGATAATTATCATCTAATACATCTTGACAGAGGTCATCATTTTCTATTTTTCAGAAATGGTACATAACCCTGTACATTTACAACAACGAGACTCTAAGAAATATTTTCAACCCTTGATAACTCTTTGAGATCATGAGTGAAGTCCCAAGTAAGTCCTTCTCCACTTATATCCGTGTGAGTCGATTTGAACCCTTCTAGCGCACAACATTGTTAGAGTACTTATCCAGGAACCCAATCAATTGGGTTTGATAGAATGGTGTATTTTGTATTTGTATATCTATAGGATTCCTACTGGAGACCACAGCACTGTGATTCTTCGCAGTATTTATGGACCACTTACCAACACAAAGAGATGGTAAGTGTCCACTCTAAGTACATCTTTTAATTACAATAAGATTACCGATGTAGCTTATCGAGTAACCACACTAACTAAGATGTGGTCTTTTGTGTTTTACCAAAATAGGTGTGGCCTAGATCGTTTCTCTTGCATTGTTATCAAGACTACAGTGACATTTTCAATTTGAATTGTCCACTATAAAACATAGAATAAGATTTCACACTTCTACGACAGCTTGACAGCAACCGTTTCAACTTGGGCTGGGAGTGTTTTCTACCCCGACCCCCACACAAAAACTAATCTTCTCCCCTGAAGAAGTTCCTATTATCAACCTATTTGGACCATTGGAACGAAACATGTTGGGCTTTTTGGCTAGATACTAATGTGAAGTATTTACTTTCGGATAAGTACTCAATGGATGCACTTTAGGTACTCTATGACTAAGGCATAACAATTAGAGATACCCAACAAAGAAGTTCTCTATTTACACGTCTTGTGTGGTTGTTGTGTTTATTCAACTAAAACTGTATACTTACAAATTTGTATGTACAATAGGAGCTCGATATAATCTGTGTTTTTCGCCCTGTTGCAGCTATCTGGCTAATAGCATTCAGTACCTTACATTGCAAACATTTATCATTGTTCTGTTACATGTGAGTTTTTATATGTCAACTTTATACAAGTTGGTTTTAATATTTGTATGAGTTTTATTAAAATTGCATTATTAATCACATTTTCAAAAGAAGTCAGGTTGTATTTTCCTTAGACTTCAATTTTGTACTGTCTTTCAATTACTTTTGAGTGTGATCTTTTTAGCAATCCAGCAAAGTTAATGTGCACACCATTCTAGGTACAGGAGCTTTAATTTAGTTTTGGACACTATACAAGTGCGACTTCATTTTGTAAAGCAGAACTAAACCCAGGCTGCAAGGGGGCCACCAAGGCTGAGATTCATATTCCAGCTAAAGCCAAAGGAAAGCGCAGAATCGAAACTCACTAAGAAGTAGCTCATGCTTGAGAATTTGAGGTCAACTCCAGGAAGGGAGGAGAGCGCCAACTCCGGAGAAACAAAGACCATACCAGCCAGCCAGTGAAGGTCATGATAAGGAGGCCCCAGGCAGGTGGCTGGGCTGAGCAAAGAATCAAATCTACGAAAAGAAGGAAAATGAAGCAGATTCATGGTGAACAGACACTTGACCAGCCAAGGGCAAAGAGGTAGCAACGTCTGATGTCACCCAGAACCCAAGGATGCCATACATTTTCCTGATAAGAACTACAGTTTCGAGCCCTTCTTCAGCCAACTAATTGACACATAGCCGTAAAGTTACTGATTGATGGAAGGGAGAATGGGTGAATCTTGAGGCACTCCGCATCTGGGTGTCCATTCTGCATGCTGCTAATTAAAGTGGAGATTTATGTCAAGGGGTGTAGCCCACCCAATCACAATGGACCAAATAATCTAGGGTCCTATAGGTTGTAGAGCCAATCAGACGTCGTAGTTATAGTGTCGTCTATCACGTATGATGTAGAGGGAGGGGCATAGACGCCCACCCGATAAGAGTTATCCAAACCACATGCTCTGTTACCATATACAGATATAGCACCTATACTTAAGTTAATTTTCCTAACCAATTATATTGCATGACAAGTTTTGTAGAGTTAGACGTCTATGATGATGAGTTTTCTGTATAAAAGTTGCTGTTCAAGTGAAGTTTGAGGAAGTCGGAGCGAGACAGGCAATCGTAACGATACTGATTTCCAATTTTTTCCCTGTTTGATGTACGTGTCATTAAACGGACTCCCCTTTGCCAAACTACTCTTTATTTAGTCGTGTTGGAGTAAGTGAATCATGCACCCCCATTCCTCACATGGTGCAGCTATCTTGTTTTACAGGTACTAAAGGGTGAGCACCGGTCCATGGGCCCGTTAGTGGATCTCTCGCCCTCCTGTACACTTGGCAGCGTGAGGATGGTTTCGGCCATCGATTATTGATCATTGATTATATATTTTAAGACACCCATAGACCGACGGCACAAAGTAACTCTAGGCCTTTGGCAATATCACAAGTCCTTTTGCCATTTAGGCTGAGTAGAGTGATAAGCTTCCCATGGACAATAATAGTATAATTTGAAGGAACCTGCCTTTCCAAGCATAACCCTTCTCATTTCCACGGTCAGCCAATCGGATGAAAAGACCGCAAGAGGCTGAAGAGGAAGGGGCGGTGATCCCGAAGCTCCAGAGAGGAAAAAGATGTGATTGGTTAGTGAAACAATAAACTTGTTACTTTGGCAAATGTCTTGTAGGCATTGGAACAAGTAAGGGAAAGGTAAAAGAGGGTGACGGTGAAAAATAAAATAGTCAGAAGTAGAGAAGACTGTATATATATAAGGGGTTAATGACTCAAGTATAAGAGAGAAAAATTTAAGGTTTCCCGGGGGGGGCACCCGAGAGAAAAATATAAGGTTACCGAGGGGTTACAGTAGTGACCTAATAAAAGCGAAGGAGCAGGAAATTAATCTTGTCTCCTCGGTCCAGAGGTACAAGGAGAGACGTGATAATGATGAAGGGAAGGACCAGGCACAGAGTTGTGCATCTCTCGTTAAGGAGAGAGAGGGAAAGAAATGGAAAGGAAGTGAAAACAAAACAGATGAGATAGCAATCGTGAAAGACAAATGGCTGGGAGGTCAGATATTGCTTAAGCTTGATGGAAAAGGAAGTGATGGAATAAGGCTGAGAGAGAGATCTGATGAGGTATAGAAAAGGGAAAAAGAGAAGGAAACGGAAATGAGGGATGAAAGGATAAGAAGGAAGAAAAGGCTGAGGCGAGAGCAACTATATCGCAAAGAGAAAGAGAAACAGCTTGTTCGCAAACAGAAGGCAGCCTATGCCCAGCACAGACAGGATAAGCAAAAGTTGGAGAAAGTTAGAAGGGCAAAGGAATGTAGAGACAAAAGGATGAGGGAAGTAGATAAGGCTAGAGAAGAAGCGAGGAAGCGCAAAGAAATAAATGAGGAATTAGAAAGTAAGTGCAGGCAGAGGGCATGAGATCTTGAATATTTGGAGTGGGAAGTTAAAAAAACCCAATCCTGTTGTAGAGTTGGAGGACATAGAAGAATTCTTTCCTGCAAATGGCTCGGTACCAGGTACGAGTGGGGCAAATTTTGAGGATGACTTTGATACCAGAAGCATCGGGGAAACGATTGACAAAATATACGATAAGATGGGGCTGGAACAGATGACCCATAAGGAAAGGGAAGATGAGCGCTTGGAGAGCACTCAAGTTATATGACACTGAGGATGTCACTTGAAGTAGTGGGAGCAGGGGACTGTCCCTAGACAGATTGGAGATTGGGCAGAACGAAGAAGATACAACGAGTTGTGTAAATTGGGAAAAATCAGAATCCGACTCCGATGGGGAGACGGAGGACGAGGCACACAAAGAAGGGAGAGGGCGCGAACTGCGGCTCCCAGGGAACCAAGGCGTGCGGTGGTCAGACGCTAGCAAGTCCACAGCTGGGACACCGAAGTCTGCTGCGCAGCCCAGCCGACACGAAAGAACACCCACGGTCAGAGGAGGGCATCAGCACCTGCCTATGCAGATAGATTAAGGGCACTGCCAGATAGACGGCAATGCAGGAATGCTACCCCAGTGGTAGACAGGAGAGCTATGGGGAGAGAGAAGGCAGACTGCGAGTTCCAATTCCCACTGTTGGAGGAAGGGGGAGCAAGACCACAATATATTCCATGGCCACACATGGACCGAGAAAACATGAAAAACAAGCTTCCAATGTTGACATCAGGAGCCGTGAAGTCGATACATGAGTTAGAGAAAATGACAGGGGGCATCACCTTAGCCATAGGGGACATTAAGGGCCTCCTGATCGCCATACTTGGTTAAAGGGCAGACGATGTATGGAAAAGGGCTGGATACCCTAGACTAACCATAATTAACACTTCCAATGATGGAGTGCCATTTAACAATTGTAGAGCAGCAGTGTGGAAAGCGATACGAACACTTAACCATGACACTTCCGATATAGGAGCTATAATGACACGGAAAATGAAAGAGTCAGTGGATCCGTTGATTTATATTCAGAATTTTCAAGACGCATGGGTGTTCGAAATGCATGCGTCTTGGACAAAATCTATCCCTGTATTCTACCACATATTATGCCAGGGGTTGCCTGAACCGGTGCAAAACCAGCTCAAAAAATGTGTTGGTGTAGAAGCTAAACCCTGGGCCAAAATACAGTTGACATTTGCTCAATACTGTAGATTGTTGCAAGAAAAGAACCAAAAAAAGGAAGCAACTCGTAAGGGTCAGGAGGCAAAGCTGGTGCAAAAGAAACTCTCAAAGTATGCTCTCGAGAGTGCTATGCTGACAAGCCCGGCTGAACCAAGCATGCAAACAGCAACTAACCCATCCGAGAATAACCAGGGTAATGCAGGATTTTACCTGAGGGGTAGAGGTTTCGGAGGAAGAGGATGGCAGAGTAACCAGGGTGGGTTTCGAGGTAACCAAGGTGGATTTCAAAATGTGCAGATGGGCAGTCCAGCCACGCCAGATGGACAGATGGCCCGACCACCGCCGGTGTGTTGGCTATGTGGAATAACATGACATGTGGCGCGCATGTGCAGAAGCCAAGGCATGTGGCAAAACAGCCAAGGAATGGGAACAGGCATGGTGAATCAGCCTGCCATCCCACACCAGGGCGGTGCACAAAACCACACAGTGCAGCAGCAGACGTCTGGCTTGCAGCAAGGTGCACAACAAATGGTTCAACCTTCGAACATGGGGAACCCGCCACAGGGACAATCCCAACAGGCACTGCCGCAAATGCCTCAGGGCACTAACTCCGGAGGGGGAGTCAACCCTGGAAATGGGGGAAATCCACAGGCATACAGTGGGCCGAACTTATATATAAAATAGGACAGCTCACGGGGGACTCTGATGTGCTCTATCCTATCAGTGACACCAGACCCTAATAGGGAACCTAGGGTGAATGTCGTCATAGGGGGCAGAGAATATTCCTTCATAGTTGACACGGGTGCAACATGCTCGTGCATACGAGAAGGCAAGTTTTCCTTGTCCGGCGAGGCCATAGATACTCAGAGTTTCACAGGAGCTCACAGTAGAGTTCCCTTTACAGACGCGCTCCCAGTCTCTGTAGGAGAGTACAAAATGAATGTACCCTTATTGTATTCATGTCAGACCCCAGTAAACATCCTGGGTCAGGACTTGATGACAAAGTTGAATATCGTTTACCGAGAATGGTATAGTATGCTCCACTCCAGGAATGCATTATTCAAATGTATGTGAAATGATCAGAGCATACTCAGAGCCATGAGAGCTATACCGTTAGAGCCAGAAGTATTCGCATATGGAGTGCGGGTGCTTATGGCGGGATTGCCAGGCCTCACAGATAAAACTATGAGAACCCCCGATGAGTTCCTATTCAGACCAAGAATACCTATGCACGAAGAGGAGGGACAAGTATTTCCCTTAATGATACAATCTGCCGCAGTGCGAAGGAAAGTGGTATTGGTTGGACGAAGGGAGACAATGGTGCCCGATTATCACCATCGAAGAAGGGTACCGAGTGACTGATGTCACCGATGATGATCTGTTCGAAGAGCATCTTGACCTAGAAGAGACAAGGGTGGAAGTCAGTCTCACATTTTGGGTCAAAATGATCAAACGGGAAGTGCCACAAAGAATGATTTTGGCACTGATACGTCCAGAATACTTTGATGATGACATGGCCCAAGTACCCATCACAGTATGGACTACAGGGCCTTATGACGTAGGCCTCTTGAAGGGGGCAGGTGAAGTAAAAATTAAATTGAAACCAGGAACAATTTTACCAATGTGCGACAATATCCGATGTCCAGAGAAGCGGACGAAGGGATCGCGAAGACAATTTCCGCCATGATGGGGCAGCGCATCCTAGTGATGTCAGAATCACCTTGCAACAGGGTGATTTACCCTGTCAAAAAATCAAAGGGAGAGTCTTGGTGTTTAATCCAAGATTTAAGGGCATTAAATGATATTGTTGAAGCCGAGTTCCCTCTAGTCCCTAACCCGTCTACAATTCTATGCAACATACCCACTGAGGCAAAATGTTTCACGGTGATCGATTTGGAAAATGTTTTTTTCTCAATCACGTTGCACCGTGATTCGCAAGAACTGACGTTGTTTACTTTCAGACAAATGCTTCTGAAAAGCACGAGATTGACACTGGGGTATTGTGAGTCTCCATCTATCTTCAATAGAGTCCTGCAAATGGACCTAAGCAATATTACAGTAGACAGTGTCGTTTTGCAGTATGTGGATGACATTCTGATCTGCAGCGTCATTGAGGAACAATGCAGGCACAAGTCTGTCCAGTTACTGACTATCCTAGCCAAGAAAGGATATAAAGTTTAAAAATTACAATACTGTCAACAAGAGGTGCTGTACATAAGCCAGCTAATCTCACATGAGAGGAAAAAAGATAACCCCAGAAAGGGCTGAAGCTATCATGAACACGGCTAAGCTTCTAACGATAAAACAAATACAGAGCTTCCTGGGCCTGTGCAACTATGTCAGAGCATGGATCTTCGACTAAAGCTCATATACCAACACCTTGCTTCAGGCTTTGAAAAAAGCCCAGACAACAAAGGAAACAGTTGAATGGACTTAGACAATGGAAAAGGGGTGATTTGTGAGGCCCCAATTTAAGGGATTCCAAATTATGCAGAGGAAGTCTACCTGTTTTCACATACTGATGGTAATTTTATGACGGCAGTACTCTCTCAGCGAACTTCACTGGGGTATAAGCCCCTAGCATTTTACAGCGGAAGTCTGGACCCGGTTATGAGAGGCCACTTCCCATGCAAAAAAAATCTTGCTGCCGCCGAATTTGCCATCGAGAAGGCATCATACATAGTGATGGGGTGCTCCATGACTTTGTAAGTCGAGCACTCATTATTCTCCATACTAGAAAAACCAAAGGGAACGCTGACATCTCAGAGAGCATCCGCCTATGAAGTGATTATCTCTAACCCATCGATCAAAATAGTTTGATGTAAAACTGTAAATCCAGCCACGTAAATAGCTGAACTAGTCACAGAGGGAGAACCTATACATGACTGTACAAATTACGAGGAATTCTATGATGAAATCCCCAGGGTAAAAGAAAATGCCCTGGCAGGTGGTGAGATCATGTTCATTGTTGGTTCTTCGAGAAATGATCAAGAAGACGGGCAAAGATATACAGGCATTGCTGTAATAAAACACATGGCAAACAGAGAATTCCAAGTACTCGTAGTGCACGAATACCATCTCATTATTCAGCACAGGCTGCAGAATTAGTAGCATTGATACTCGCCATTGAGAATCATGCAGACCAGGAAGTAATGGTGTACAGTGACTCCGCCTATGTGACGTCCACAGTGCATGCAGGATTAACGCGCTGGAAAAGGAGGGGCTACCTCTGAGCAGACGGCACGCCAGTACAGCACGCAGCCTTATTGGACAGGCTGATTAAGGCACTACAACTCCCAGTGGGCATAGCAGTCGTGAAATGCACCGCTCACACCAAAGGGATGGATTTCGTGTCACGTGGTAATCATGAAGCAGACACGGAAGCTAAGCGTATGGCATCCAAGAGCGAAATGATCATGTATGTAGAAGTTGCACGTAACCATGAGAGGCTGATGGTAGCACGAGCCACACCCGAGGCCTATAGAAACATGGGGCAGACTCAGTTAATGGAGCTTTAGGGGGAGGCACCTCAGGAGGAGAAGAATCTATGGAAACGTCGTGGGTGCTCTTTAAGCCCCTCTGACGGAGTGTGGAGGCAAGACAGGACTGGTAAAAAAGTAATGCCTGTCACCTACTGAATGTAGCATTGGAGCAATTACACTACCTCATACATATGACAAAGGAAAATCTCGCAGCAACGCTTGCAGAAGACTGGTTTACAAAGAATTTTGCAGAGCAGTTTGCATTTTTCATAGTGAACTGCATTATCTGCCAGCAGTTCACCGCTGGGCACACATTAAAGGTAATGAGAGTAGTAATTCCCTGGCCAAATGGGCCATTTCAGCATAGGCATGTCGATTACGTCGAGATGATCCAAGTATGCAACGGGTACAGATATTTAATTGTGGTGGTGTGTCCATTCTCTAGATGGATAGAAGCAGGTCCTTGTACACACCAAGACTCTACCTGTTCTGCCAAATTTCTGGTGAGGGAAGTGTTCCCTAGATGGGGGGGGGGGTGCGAGGTAATGAGGTCAGATAATGGGGCTTACTTTGTCAATTCAGTGTTCGACCAGATCAGCTTGTTGCTTGGTATAAAGCACAAGTTCTCATCGGCGTATCACCCGGGGGGGAATGGCATATGTGAACGGCTCAACGGCTTGTTAAAGCAGATGAGAGCCAAGCTGAAACTCACATTAAAAAAGGGATGGCTGCACTGTGTACCACTGGCATTGTATGCACTTTGGAACCAACCAGGCTCCGACCATCATCTCACGCCACACAAGCTAGTCACAGGCAGAAGGATGAGGACCCCTCTTACCCCTGAGATAGAGCTAGATGTGATGCCCAGCCAATGAGAGAGGTCTTGGGGACAGAGATGCAGGATTACTTGAACTGTATGACATCCAGCTTCTCTGTTATTTCAGGCCAGCTGCAGCGACGGCGAAAAGGGTGCAGCACAGTACAAAATACAACAGGAAGTGCTGAAACAGACACCGTGCAAAATCTACGTGCGCCTCTCTTCTTCCCTGGTAATGCTGTACTTATAAGGAACTTTACAAATTAAAGGTGGGACGAGCCACGTTTCAACGGCCCTTTCATCGTGGAAGACTGCACTCCTTCAGCCGTCAAGGTCCAGGGCAAAAGGCCATGGCTCTTCCTGAATGATATTAAACCTTATTGAGGAGAGAGCCCACCTGCTGCATCCAACTGCGAAGAAGCAACAGACAATGGGAAAGAACCTCAGCATGTGCAGACATGATCTATGGCGAGGAAGTAGGACGCATGAGCAGCAAAAAAGAAAAAGGCAAGATAACTCTGTTTTAAATTGTGGCTTTTAAACAAAGACATTTCCTCTGACCAGAGAAAGGTGATAAAGAACACTAATACGGGCACTCTGTGCACCACAGTTGCAGGGTAAAGAGAAGCACATTCAAAACCACAAGAAAGTTGATAAAACAAACCTTTGAAATACAGACTGCGAATCAGACATTTTCTGGGAGCGTAACACAGCGTTCTGAGGCAACCAGTGTCAAGACTTTGTTTACAGAATGTATGGTATCCCCCAGCAGAGACCTCAAGTGGGATGTTCTCACATACTTCCAGTTGGTGGTGATATCATATCTGTCACTCATAGGGAGAGAAACCAGTGTCACAGATTTTATTCAAGATCCTGCCAACAAAAAAGTAATCTGGCAACTACTGACTGTCATCACAGAGGCTTTCGCTGAGCTGCCCGGGCACATTGAAGAGGACACAAATGCTTCCACCACCGGAAGACATTGATGAACTCACCTTCACACTGTTCTTCCAAATAATAGAGAAGTGCCTGGCACTTGTCGGAAGGACCGCGGACACATGCACCTTTATCAGAGACCCATATTGTAGGTATGCATAATGAATGTGATGTGCCAAAGATGCTAGCCTAACCTTTTTCCATAGTCTAGCAAGGGAACTGTACTCTCTGCATCACTACAAAGCAGGAATCGCTCAAAACTGTAATCCAACCCCCAGGCTATGCGAGGGGCAGGTCTCCCCTCACTGCCAGGGGGCTGAATTACGTTCAGTTTCACGTTGATGTGCGTAAAGCGCGTTGGCGTGAAACTGAAAGTAAAATCACTGGAGCAGCCATTTTCGGCTGCTGCGGTGAAGAGAGAAGGTAAGTGCCCTTCTTTCTCCCCGTTGATCTCCCGCTGTATTTCAAGCCGGAGATCAAGGCAGGTATTGATTGATTGATTGATTGACATTTTATTTCTATCGCGCTCGTACACAAGTGTTTCAGAGCGCGACAAGGCAAGGGAGGGGAACAGGGGAGAACAAAACAGCGATCCTACTAGGTCCAGTGAGAACACGCAAGTGCATGGGAGAGGGGGAAGGGGAAAAAGTGCATGGAAGGGGGGATAGGTGGAAAGTGCGAAGCAGAGGAGAAACAGATAAATAACAATAAATAAATAATAAAGGCAACAAACAGTGGTAATGCAGCCAGCAATTTGCAAGTGCTAGGTTTAAAGCAGCAGACAGGGTAGGTCTGATAAGTGCAGGAAGAAAAAGGGGGGCTGTATGGGTACAGATGCAGACCCCAGTGCAAGGGGTGGCCTGGAGGCAGTGCAGGAGCGTGGCAGGATGAGCAGGTACCTGGGCCCAAAAGACAGTGGGTGGCCAGGTGCATGGTGCCAAGAGAGAACAGATCAGCAGGGTAGAGGGGGAGCAAAGGCAGAAGAAAAGAGGAAGGTCTTGAGGTGCTTCCGGAACCATAGATGGTTCTCCTCAAGTTTTAGAGTGGCAGGGAGGCTGTTCCAGAGGGAGGCCCCAGCCGAAGACAGAGATCTACTCCAGCTCGTTTCTTAGAAAAATGACTGACCCTGAGTGAGTTGGAGGTAGAGGAGCAAAGAGCTCGAGAGGGGAGGTTTTTTCGGAGGGATAGCTGAAGGTATTTTGGACCCAGGCCCCAGAAAGCCTTGTGGACAATGCAGACGGTTTAGAATTTAATCCTTGCATCCACTGGGAGCCAGTGGAGAGATTTCAGAGCTGGAGAGATACGATCCCAGGGCTTGAGGCCAAGGACAAGTCTCGCAGTCCTGTTCTGGATTAGTTGCAGAGGGAGGAGAGTAGAGGCAGGTAGATTTAGAAAGAGGCTGTTACAATAGTCCAAGCTAGAGAGAACCAGAGCTTGAGATACCATGAGCTTCTTGGGGAAGGAGAGGAAAGGCAGAGTACCTCTGAGGAGGTGCAGTTGGAAATTTGACTTTTTAGAGACCTCAGAGATGTGGGCGGAGAAGAAAAGGGTGGAGTCAAAGATGACCCCGAGGTTCTTAGCCTCGCAGGTGGGGGTAGGAGGAGGGCCAAGGGAGGCCGGCCAGAGAGTAAATGGCAAAGGATGGTGAAGGTGTGCCGATGAGGAGGATCTCCGTCTTGCTGACATTCAGACAAAGATCATTGGCGGCACACCAATCTCGAATGGCAGTTATGCAATCAGAGATGAGAGAGGGAGAGGAGGTGGCAGAGGGCAGCTTGAAAATGAGTTGAGTGTCGTCAGCGTAGCACTGGAAATTTGAGCAGAAAATGGCAATGCAGTGGTGAGAGTAGCCAGGTATTGGTTGAAAAGCCAGGGCGAGAGGTTAGACCCCTGGGGAACACCACAGGTAGAGAGGAAGATAGATGAAAGGAAGGACCCAAGTGAGACTTTGGAGGGTCAATCTGAGAGGAAAGAGGTCAGCCAGGCCAGAGCCTGATCAGTCATACCCAGGTTTTCACGGAGACGGTTGAGCATGATTGTATGGTTGACCGTGTCAAAGGCAGAGAGAGATCGAGGAGGATGAGCAAAACAGGACAAAAGTCCCTGTCACCCGAGGGGACACCTGGCTGGCGCACAACGCCCTGTTCAGACTGGTCACAGACTATCCAGAAATGGTGGGAAGGCCTGCAGATGTTAACGTCATCACCTTCCTCAGAGATCCGGCCAACGTCCCACACATGGGCACACTCCTCCACAGCATCATGCTCCAGGTGGAGCTGTCCAACTTCCAGCGAGAATACCTTGGGCGGCTCCAAGGACCCAAGTTGGACCTTGGAGGGTCAATCTGAGAGGAAAGAGGTTAGCCAGGCCAGAGCCTGATCAGTGATACCCAAGTTTTCACGGAGACGGTTGAGCAGGATGGTATGGTTGACCATGTCGAAGGCAGAAGAGAGATCAAGGAGGATGAGGACAGATGGAATGTTAGAGTCAAGATCTGCTGGTGAGCAGATCTTCATGGATGTTTAGGAGAGCAGTTTCCGTGCTTCTGACAGCTCTGAAGCCAGACTGGTGGTCATGGAGACAGCCAACAGAATTGGAATGAAGGTTAAGCTGAGAGATGGCCAACTTTTCCAGGAGTTTGCCAAGAAAGGGAGCAATGGAAATTGGGCAATAGTTAGCTGGACAAGAAGGATCAGCTGTGGCTTTCTTGAGAAGTCGATGCACAAAGGAGTGCTTCAGAGGGGAAGGGAGGATCCAGAGGCAAAGGAGTGGTTGCAAAAATCAGAAGGGGCCGGAGCGATGGTGTCAATGTGGTCCTTGATGGTTTTAGAGGAACAGGGATGAACCTGTTTTGAAGAGGCTTTCATAGATCGGACTTGTCTAGCAACCTCGTCAGGGGTGAAAAGAGGAAAGGATGAGAAGATGTTGCGAGGGTGTCTAAAAGAGGGTCAGCAAGCACAGATGGAAAGGGAAGAGGAGGAGTGTGGGTGGAGAGGGTGGACAGGATGTCCTGCGTTTTTGAAAAGTGAGAGGCAAGGGCATTGCAAAGAGCCTGGGAGGCAACAGGAGGGGTAGAGAATGCAGCAGGGTTGGCCAGCTCCTTGCAGATTTTAAAGAGTTCGGCCGAGTTGTTAGATGCCGCAGAGACACAAGCTTGAATGTGGACTCTTTTCTTGGTGAGGACAGAGAGTCGGTATTGCCTTTGTAGCAGGCGATAGGTCAGTTTGTCAGAGGATGAACAGGAAGTCCTCCATTTACTCTCAGCTGCCCTACACTTAAGTTTAAGTTTAAGTGTAGCTAGGTCAGAGTCATACCAGAGTCATACATATCATTAAAAAGGGGAGATTCTCCCCTTTCCAACAATACCCATTGTGTGGTATTGCTGCCCGCGTATCGGGCGCAGGGCGCACGATACGTGGGCAGCAATGTCACTGGATCAATAGAGATCCGTTTGTGACGCTGGGGGAGGGGGGTGCTTACTAGGTAAGCCCCCTCCTTCCCCCCGTGGCCCCAAAGCATGGAGCCACTGCGCTGGAAACCCCTGGGGGCAGATGATCACTACCCCCAGGGGTGAAAAAAAAAGAAAATAACATTCGAGGGAAGCAGGGAAGTGGGAAGGGTTTTGGGGCCCTGGGGCCCACTAGATCACCACAGATATCGGAAAATGTGGTGTCCTTGGAAAGGGGAGATTCTCCCCTTTCCAACGACACTATATAAATGAGGCATGGTTTTTTCAAGGATTGGCGCAGTGCGCTCGATCCGTGACCAGCAACCCACTGGACCACCAGGGAAACATTTCTGACGTGGGGATGAGGGGGGCTGCTTACAGTAATGGCTGATCATCTGCCCCCATGGATATATTTTACAGGAATGGGGGATGGCCCACTCCCCCTCACCCCAAGGGGAAATGGGGGCACCCCTTGTAGCCCTCCCTGGGGGCAGATGTCTGTTCCTAGGAAGGGGCTTCTGACTCCAGGGAGGTCTGCCTGAGATGCCCCCCTCTTATCTGCCCCCAGGGAGGGCTGAATGAGATGCCTCCCTGCATTTGGTGTGGGGGGGTAGAGGGTCACACCCCAGTACATTAGAAAATGACCTGGCGGTTTAGCGTGCCCCTCATCCCTCCCTAAAGTGTAGTGTTCCTTTTCCATTTTTTTTGTTTACAAAACTTGCCTTGGTGCAGAGGGGCACATTGGTGTGCCAATCTGGCACCGGGGTGCCCACACCTTACTGCCCCACCCACTGGGGGTCCTGTCCCACCATTTGTGGGGCCCTCTCCCCCCACCGCAAATGTAGGGGGGTGTATATCATGCAGCTGTTTGTAGGAGGCCCAGGGAGGCCAGCATGAGGTGCCCCTGCCACCCATTTTGGGTGAGGGGGGAGAGGGCCCCCAAAAATGGTGGGACAGGCCCCCCAGTGGGTGGGGCAGTAAGGTTTGGGTACCCCGGGGCCAGATTGGCACATCAATGTGCCTCTCTGCACCAAGGGGAGTTGGGTTACCAAAGGAAAAAAGTGAAAATGGTGGATCGCTTTTTAGGGGGGCTGTGGGGCAGCCCAAAGGGTCAAGGAGTTTTCTAATGGGATGGGGCGTTGACCCCCCACCCCCCACCCATAATGGAGTGGGTGCCATGTAATGCAGCCCTCCCTGGGACCAGATATCTGCTCCTACGAACGGGCCCTGAGCCCAAGGAGGCGTGCAGGACATCCCACGCCTTAACTGCCCCTGTGGAGGACTACATGAGATGGGCTACCCCTCCAATTGGGATGGGGGTGGAGAGGTGCACCCCCTTTACATTAGAAAATTCCACAGCTGTGTAGGGGGACTCTCCGCCCCCGCTAAAGGGCAGCCTGCCATTTTGAATTATTGTCTTTGTTTATTATTCCTGCCTTGGTGCAGAGGGGCACATTGGTGTGCCAATCTGGGGCCGGGGTGCCCAAACCTTACTGCCCCACCCACTGGGGGGCCTGTCCCACCATTTTTGCAGACCCTCTCCCCCCTACCCCAAATGGAGGGGGGTGTACCTCACGCAGCCGTTTGTAGGAGGCCCAGGGAGGCCTGCATGAGGTGCCCCCGCCACCCATTTGAGGTGAGGGGTGAGAGGGCCCCCAAAAATGCTGGGACAGGTGCCCCAGCAGGTGGGGCAGTAAGGTTTGGGCACCCCGGTGCCAGATTGGCATATCAATGTGCCTCTCTGCACCAAGGGGAGTTGGGTTACCAAAGGAAAAAAGAGAAAATGGTGGAAGGCTTTTTAGGGGAGCTGTGGGGCACCCTAAAGGGTTGGGGAATTTTCTAATGGGATGGGGCATTGGCCCCCTCCCCCCCGCCTGCAATGGAGTGGGTGCCATGTCATGCAGCCCTCCCTGGGACCAGATATCTGCTCCTAGGAACGGACGCCTGAGCCCAGGGAGGCGTGCAGGACAGCCCCCGCCCTTATCTGCCCCTGGGGTGGGCTACATGAGATGGGCTGCCCCTCCAATTGGGGTGGGGGTGGAGAGGTGCACCCCTTTTCACATTAGAAAATTCCACCGCGGTGTAGGGGGCCCCTCCGGCCCCGCTAAAGGGCAGCCTGCCATTTTGAATTATTTTCTTTGTTTACTATACCTGCCTTGGCGCAGAGGGGCACATTGGTGTGCCAATCTGGGGCTGGGGTGCCCAAACCTTACTGCCCCAGCCACTGGGGGGGCCTGTCCCACCATTTTTGCAGACCCTCTCCCCCTACACTAAATGGAGGGGGGTGTACCTCACACAGCCGTTTGTAGGAGGCCCAGGGAGGCCTGCATGAGGTGCCCCTGCCACCCATTTGGGGTGAGGGGGAAGAGGGCCCCCAAAAATGCTCTGACATGCCCCCCAGTGGGTGGGGCAGTAAGGTTTGGGCACCCCGGTGCCAGATTGGCACATCAATGTGCCTCTCTGCACCAACGGGAGTTGGGTTACCAAAGGAAAACAGAGAAAATGGTGGAATGGTTATTAGGGGGGCTGTGGGGTACCCCAAAAGGTCAGGGAATTTTCTAATGGGATGGGGTATTGGCACCCTCCCCCCACCCGCAATGGAGTGGGTGCCATGTCATACAGCCCTCCCTGGGACCAGATATCTGCTCCTAGGAATGGACACCTGAGCCCAGGGAGGAGTGCAGGACAGCCTCCCCCTTATATGCCCCGGGGAGGGCTACGTGAGATGGGCCGCCCCTCCAATTGAGGTGTGGGTGAGAGGTGCACCCCCTTCACATTACAAAATTACACAGCGGTGTAGGGGGCCCCTCCGCCCCTGCTAAAGGGCAGCCTACCATTTTGAATTATGTTTTTTGTTTACTATACCTGCCTTGGTGCAGAGAGGCACATTGGTGTGCCAATCTGGCACTGGGGTGCCCAAACCTTACTGCCCTACCCACTGGGGGGCCTGTTCCACCATTTTTGGGGGCCCTCTCCCCTCCCACCCCAAATGGAGGGGGGTGTACCTCACGCAGCCGTTGGTAGGAGGCCCAGGGAGGCCTGCATGAGGTGCCCCCGCCACCCAATTGGGGTGAGGGGGGAGAAGGCCCCAAAAAAAGTGGGACAGGCCCCCCAGTGGGTAGGGCAGTAAGGTTTGGGCACCCCATGCCACTATATCTCCCTTTGCGCAGAGGGGCACATTGGTGTGCCAGTCTGGCGCCGGGGTGCCCAAAATGTACTGGCCAATGCAACGGGGAGGCCAGTAGGGGTGGTTTGATATTTGGGTGGGCTGACACAGATATTTTATGTTTTGTTTTTCCCTTTACAGGTCTTGAGAAGTTCAAGCGTCTCCCTTTTTATGTACGTATGATATTTTGGTTATTTCAACATTGTATAGTGGGTGGAGGGCACATTGCTATTGGGATGGGTGGGAACTGGGCCTGTAGTGTTGGTGTTGTGAAGGGAAGTGGGTGTTCTGGGGAGATATTGGGGTGGCCAGGAACACACTTGCCGGGTAGCGCACAAAATTCCCCCCAGTCCAGCTGAACAGTGCTGATTCCCTGGGAGGGAATTTTGCCACTTAGCCATCTGTGCAATGTTTTTTTTTTTTGTGATGGGGTTTGCCATACACCCATTGGATTTATTCCAGTTTGCTATCACTGTGCAGTCCAGCCTACCGTGGTGGTAGATGACTGAGAAGTGTCATGTATGTGCTGGAAGGAGCTGAAAAATGTACAGATATCTGCCAGACAGTTTGGATGTGTTCTTAGTAGGCAGTGCAGGCGGTGGGCCACAGGAGCAGACAAACTTTACGGATTACAACTGCGCCAGCACAACTGTGTTATTGACACAAGGTGACATACTGTCTTCTTCACCTCTTTCCTACTTGTTTCCCCTGAAACGCAAGTGCCAATTACGTATTGACCTACTGTAATTTCACATGAGAGGTGCATGTCCGAATGGTTGAAGTGTGTGTCTGGGATTGTTACAAGAATCATGTGTTGACGCAATCATTCTGCTATTTGGTAAACTGTGTAGGTAGCCATATTCATGGGGGTTTACTTGTTTCCATTTCCTAGTGGGTTGTGTAGATAATTGGCTACTCTTTCACCCAAAGGGCTGCACGGTTTTCCGAGGGCCAATCACATCTGGCTCTCAAAGGGATGCCCTCCTGGTGCATTGGTTTGGGGTTAGGGGGAAGCGCTTTCACCAGCTCAGAGGAGCCATCAGCGATGTCCATGCAAAAGGAGATGCAACCCCCCACCCTACAGTGGTGCACCTGGGAGGAAAGGATTTAGCGTCTGTGGGAGGGGAAGGGGTACATGAGCGGCTCATGGAATGGATAGCAGAGGTTTCCAAATACTGATGGTTTGGTGCCAGATTTCCAGGAGGTTTTTTTGTGCGGGGGATGCCATATCCCCACTGGTCTTATTTCCATTTCCAATCCATGTGCAGTCCAGCCTTCCGCAGTGGTAGGTGACTGAGAAGTGTCATGTATCTGGTGGAAGGAATTGAAAAATGTACAGATAGCTGCCAGACAGTTTGGATGTGTTATTGGTAGGCAAAGCATTGAATGTAATTCTTTTATGTTTCCTTTGCAATTGTTGCTACTGAAAGCTTTTGCTGACTTATGTAAGTACAACATATATTACTTGGTAATGTGGGGGTGAAGGGTTACTGTGGTTCAAGGAATTGTGGCTGCATTGTCAGTGATATGGGTGGGAAAGGGTAGTGGGGAGGTGTCTTGATATGGGCAAAATCTTCCTCGGGGCCAGCCCTTTGAGAGCAAAAATACCCAATTCAGCCCAAAATACAGGTTCTATTGTGCTGAGCAGTGATCTCATGCTAATGACAAATGACACCCTCAAAGTTTTAGCATATTTATTCTAAGCAGTGAATTTCATATACATTTGGGATTCAAGTTAGAGAATATTACAAAGCATAAAACAAAGAGCAATACAAAATATAGTGAAACATGGAACTTAGATAAACATAGAGAAACATAGAGAAATATAGAGAAACATAGAGAAACACAGTCTTACGTCCCTTAATCTCAGCCCTGGGAGACCTGGGTTTTTCATAGAAAAACAAGGCTGGAGGACACCGTGAGAGCCAATTCCGGGCACCTGACTGTACACGAATCAAGTCCACAGGCGATCTCCCCCTGATCCCCTGTGTGCATGGATATTTTATAATCTCTTGCTGTCAGTCACCATGACGCATAGTTCCAGAACTTTCCCTGTGAGGCTGGTTCATGGAAAAAACCCAGCTCTCTCTGAGATGCTCCCTGCTCGCTCCTACCCCCTCCCTTGGTTCCCATCTGCGCTGGCTGAGGAATGTCTTATCAGTACCTTCCCAGAGAAAAGGAAGATTAGCTTGGAGCCAGGGCTACCGTTAGTGAGGCTGAATATTCTAAGGGAAGCAGGGATGTATTAACCCCATCTGCAAGCTCTAAAAGGCATGCACTCATAGCTTAGTGTTTATAGCGCTTAAGACTGGCTATCTAAGCGCTATATAGGTGCCATGATGTTCCAAACACTCCAAAAATACCTATTAGCTACATAGCTGGGGGCCCTCCCTGCCTGTCTATCAACAATGCTTAATGTGACCTATTTCATACTAGGCCTGCATATCCCTTGTAGCTCACTACTGCATAATGGAAGTGCTACAACAGACTACTGTCAGCATTTTTAGCACATACTTTGAATACACTATTGGCTTTCAGAGGCTAATGCTGTCATCTAAAGCCCTGATTGGCAAGGTTGCAATTTCGTGTATCACTACATTCCACCCCTATTCAACGTGTGTGCGACAAAATGCTGACTAATACCTATCAATATAGTATTTAGTGCAGTGATAAAGACCTTGGGGCTTTGCAAGAGGTTTAAGCAAACTATCTTCTAGCGGTTAGTTAGCGTGGCATGCAAGGTAAAACACTACCTAAACAAAAATGTACACAAAGTGAACAGTGACATATACCCTTGCCAAAACCTGGCCTACACAAAAATACCTACGCCAAGTGAACATGGACATTTACTCTAGCCAAAACCTGGCCTACACAAAAATACCTAAATCAATTTTGTATAACTGATTGTCAGTTAAAAAGCAGCATGCAGTTAAAATGTCAAGGCAATCCAGTGTAGTCTAATCTACAATGCACTATTGCATTTATGTATGGTTACCAATTCTAAAACCTGGCAGCCTTTCACCCTAAGGGCCTACCCTCCCCCTGATCCCAGGGCATTCAAGCGTGACTATGGGCTGTGTGACTAGACACTTCCCCCAGGTAGGTGGAACCCAACCAGAAACCATCTAATTTCGTGAACAAGGTGAACCCATGGGCACCAGGTTGTCTAAATAAAAACAATTCTACTAATTTACATCAAAGCATGGCATGTGTTATTCATGCAATCAAAAAGCAAGCAATTCAATCCATATGTATGCTGGTAACTGTAGCTCTGCGTGCCAGTGTGTGGAGGATGGTTGCCCCCACCCAGTAAAAAGCCAACACCTGCTGATTTAACAATGTTTGCCATACAATGCATTGTGTGTATTTAGCAGTCTTGTTGACCTGCCCTATGGCAGACAAAAATGTCTTCATGTCTAAAATTCTGTCATCTTCAATTGGCTGTCAATACTTGTAGCAGTGCTGGGCATATCAATGGGCCCCACTAGGCCAGAAGTTCTATAGCAGAGCTGGCATCAGAACCCATAGTGGCTAGCTTATTGTGCACAGTTTCTATTTCACAAGCATATAAAGCACCTGCAATTAATGAATCTAGCTCCCTAGCTACGCGCACTCTAGTGATGGGCCATAGAAATGGACTCCATTTGTGGCAGCTTGGTAGTACTAAGGAAACATTGCCTCATGATAAATCTATGTCTAAGTGTATCACTGTAATAATGAAGGTGTGCATTACCAGCCTACAATTTACATGTTGTCTTACTACTGGAAAATCTAACAGGTTCACAGTGTCTACCTTCTGTGACTTGGAGAATACCCTTCTTCAAGTGGGATATCTACCATATACAATAATAACTTTAGCCACAAACACCATACTACTATCCGGCAGTGGCTATTTCATCACACCATGGAAAAAATTCATTTAGTCAAGTTATAGTTCATAAAATCTTGGCGAGAACACTCGCTGCAGTTCTTGGTCAGAAAAACATCACATTAGACAAATTAAACAAATGGTATCCATTCAGTGACAAAAGATGCCTGACAATGTGCCAGGCCAGTACACTAGCAATTCCATGTGGATACTCATTTGTAGCGCTTTTCCAAAGAATTATTCCAAATGTTTACAATCAAAAGGTGACTCTTTGCATTAGTGTGCTGGAGACAGCTGTCCCCACAAAAACATGAAACTGGTTGGTTTAACAAAAAACCGTGTCACACTCTGTGTCATAAAATCAAACATCAAGTCAGTCATGGTTTCATTTACCTGCCTTAAGCTGGCTGTAAAAGTATCCAGTGTTTCAAAGATTACCATTTCAAATTATAGCTCATACACTTGGCAGCATTACTTCAAGTAAGAATCTTAACCTACGCACAGGTGACTTTGATGTGCGCACTCATCTTATCTCAAAATTAATTACACTCCTGCTTGCATAATTCTGCTGCCCCAACAGTTCATAAATCATTCTCCTGCCTACGTGCAATGTAGAATATTTTTTTTTTTCAAAAAACAAAACATCTCTGGTTAAAGCCATTCAGTTGGAAGAGTAAAACCATTTGGTTTTTTCAGATTCATCTCAACAGTGCATTTAAAAACCATTTTTCAATGTGTTAGCATTCAATTGCTGTGTCACACAGCTGTATGTGGTGCCTGATGTTACAGTCCACAATTCATTGTCCATAGTCCTTTAAACAAGAAAGGGCAAAACATGTCATTTAAATGTGTAGCATCAAATACTTGATAATTAGCCAAGTCTGCATCGTGCCAGTTCAGCAAAAGTTATTACTCTGTTGGACACTATTCGCAGGTTACAGCATTGAGTGCGGTGCAGGGCACGTTAAAGTTGAAATAGCATGTCGCAGTGGCTCGCTTTCTCTGAGAATGCGTCTGACCCTTCTTTGATCAGTGTCACCCACAAACTGCATATTAACTTTCTGATATTGTAAAATGTCGTGCTTTGTCTAGGCAAAATACAAACAGAAATGTTAGGATTTCATCAAAAGTTCAATTTCATTATTATCCATGTTAGGATGTCATCAAAACTTCAATATCAGCGTTATCCACCCCTTCCCATAATACCACCCCCATCTTCAAAAAGTCTCATCAGGTAACTACACACTTTGTCATTGCTACTGCAATTATTTATCACCTTTCTGCATGTTTCTGGGGGCTTATTTACACTCAACCATACGGGGTGTAACTGCCTAATCACAAACTCATTTGTGCAATGCAATCATAGCTGGTCAATGGTACCTCAGACTGATCTGTGCTTTTACAAAGCCATATAGTAAGTACCCAGGTCGCACAATGCTTTTCTTTTTTCACCAAAGCGATCACAAATGCCAGGCGCCAACTTGCTTCCAGTGTCCCATGATCTTGGTTTAGGTTGCCCTGCTGGCATCACTCCATTTTTCAAAGGTAAAGTCTTTCAGTCCAATACCGCTTGCAGTTGTACGAGCAGCTTTGTTTTTTTATCTTTCTTTTCTTAGCAGTGTCTTTTCAAGCCTCTGGTTTTTTCACTTGTCATTTTTTCAAAGGGCGTTTGCTGTTTTTTGAACCACCCCTTTGAGTGCGATAGTCTAAGTCAGTTTCTTTTGTTGCTTCAACAAATCATTCATTCTTGCACTAAGCCGTGTGGCTTCTGGATCATGGCTAATGTGCAGTGTTCATGTTGTACTTCAAAGCCCCGCTCTGCATGTTGTCTCTTGCAAAACGGCTAAGCACTTTTTGTCAGTTTTGCTTCCATCTGGAATGCCATAATGTCTTTGTCAGTTACTCCATCCCCTGGCAATGTAGCTTGCAGTTTGCCAGATGTGTATTTTCTCTTCTCAAAGCGCCTAGAGGTTTCTTCTCCAGTGCACAGCGCTTTACTTCAGTTCACATCACATGGAGCATTGGAATGCAGCTTGCACAGCAATAGCGTTTCACTTCACTTCACATCACATCACATGGGAATGCGGTTTGCACAGTAATGTCTGTTGGAATGGGCAGCTGTCTTTTCTTGGCCCATTCACAGATGCATAGGTAAATGTTCAGATGTGATGTGCCCGTCTGCCATCCTGCATGAAGCCTTTGTTCCCTACCACAGTTTACTGGGCAAATTCTTTACTTTTTGAACAGCTCTCTCTTTTTGCTCCCCCTTCCTCAGGAATGCAGGCATGTTTATCTTTCGTGTGCACCTGGCAACGCCATGAGCACGCAGCTTATCTCTTTTGCCTATAACTCTTATACTGTGGCGGCTTCAATGCGAAGCACTCGTTTCAGACAGTTCATCCAGATTAACTCTTTCTTGTACTGTTTCTGCTTTTGTTTGCCTTCACGCACCTCGCCCAAGACAGCTTCAAGGCACAAGCTCTGCACACACAGCAAGACTCTTGTTTTCAAAAGCGGCACTTTTCTTGTCATTTTTCTACTCCATGTAATTTTGCAAAATGTCAAAGCGTCTTTTTTTTTTTCTTGTAATGTGCGATCTTTCAAGAGAACTCACAACCCATTAAATCTTTGTGCTATCTTATCACACACAGATGTTTCATTCTGTTGTACCATTGCCAAACTATAACCACTCAGTTCAGTGCATTTAAAAAATAAAAATGCCAATGTTTAGTGCAGCTCCCTGCACGTTTTTTTTTCTGCAAGAACAACCCACACTCTATTGCTTGTGGGCTGTTTAATGTGTCAACAACATTTTTCCCCATGTATCACAGTCAACAGGACACTATTTCCAAATCATACATCACTTATAAGGCAACAGCACAAATCCATGGCATAGCATGGGGACAGTCAAAAATACTCCAGGGGCAATTTAGAAAAATATAAATTGTTTTTCCCCCCAACCATTGCAAACTGATTCTGCCTTCAAATCAGTACACAAAAATCGAAAATCCAAATAACATTCACTCACTTTCCTTTTAAGTGAGTCTCTCACCCAATATAAGCATGGCACAGCCTAAAATGCAATGTAACCATTTTAGTGTGTTTCCTTTAAACAGAATGTGCCACCATTAGCACATGGAATTTTACAGTTGCCAAAAGAAAGAAAAAACTCTTTAGGCTCTCAGCACAGATGTTACTCATTCTCCTAAGCATGGCTCATTCCCCTTCCTCATTATTCAGGAATGCCAACCCTTCAAAAGCATATATCAAAAAAGCGAACCTTCGCCTCCGAACATTACAGCCCCCACTCGCTAGCACACTGGGGCTGAGTCAATGGTTAAATCACTATTCACAATTTGCATGTCAAATCCCTGCAATTATTTTTTTTTTTTTTCCTGCCCTCATGACAGAATAGAGATGAGAACTCCGTCTCATTATGCATTCCAAATTACAACTTTAAACTTGGGAAACCACATGATAAAATTCTTTTTCTAATTGAGCATACATCTTTCTTAACCATTCATCGGAGTGCTTTAAACAAAGCCATTTCCCGCTCGTTTATTGCCTTGTACTCCCTGGCACCAATCCCATGCAATAAGTCAGTCACGACTGATTTACTGAAGGGAGTCTTAACCACACAAGCTATCGGCCACGGCAAGCCGACACAACATTGCTGCCTTTTGAAGTCTCAGAGCTGCAGTGAGACCATCAAGGAAATGCGACAGCCTGCTCCCCACTCTACACTGTGTTCTCTCACACCATTTGTCATGTCAGCATGGCACTGCTCTTCACAAATCCCACAAAGCTGCCACCAAATGTCTTGATATGGGCAAAATCTTCCTCGGGGCCAGCCCTTTGAGAGCAAAAATACCCAATTCAGCCCAAAATACAGGTTCTATTGTGCTGAGCAGTGATCTCATGCTAGTGACAAATGACACCCTCAAAGTTTTAGCATATTTATTCTAAGCAGTGAATTTCATATACATTTGGGATTCAAGTTAGAGAATATTACAAAGCATAAGACAAAGAGCAATACAAAATATAGTGAAACATGGAACTTAGATAAACATAGAGAAACATAGAGAAATATAGAGAAACATAGAGAAACACAGTCTTACGTCCCTTAATCTCAGCCCTGGGAGACCTGGGTTTTTCATAGAAAAACAAGGCTGGAGGACACCGTGAGAGCCAATTCCGGGCACCTGACTGTACACGAATCAAGTCCACAGGCGATCTCCCCCTGATCCCCTGTGTGCATGGATATTTTATAATCTCTTGCTGTCAGTCACCATGACGCATAGTTCCAGAACTTTCCCTGTGAGGCTGGTTCATGGAAAAAACCCAGCTCTCTCTGAGATGCTCCCTGCTCGCTCCTACCCCCTCCCTTGGTTCCCATCTGCGCTGGCTGAGGAATGTCTTATCAGTACCTTCCCAGAGAAAAGGAAGATTAGCTTGGAGCCAGGGCTACCGTTAGTGAGGCTGAATATTCTAAGGGAAGCAGGGATGTATTAACCCCATCTGCAAGCTCTAAAAGGCATGCACTCATAGCTTAGTGTTTATAGCGCTTAAGACTGGCTATCTAAGCGCTATATAGGTGCCATGATGTTCCAAACACTCCAAAAATACCTATTAGCTACATAGCTGGGGGCCCTCCCTGCCTGTCTATCAACAATGCTTAATGTGACCTATTTCATACTAGGCCTGCATATCCCTTGTAGCTCACTACTGCATAATGGAAGTGCTACAACAGACTACTGTCAGCATTTTTAGCACATACTTTGAATACACTATTGGCTTTCAGAGGCTAATGCTGTCATCTAAAGCCCTGATTGGCAAGGTTGCAATTTCGTGTATCACTACAGGAGGTTTGGGGGCCAGTGATGGGTGTGCCTTGCATTGAGGAAGGTGGCTGCTTTGCAGCAGGAAAGGTTTGGCCGGCATAAGTAGCAGCACATTTTTTTCCAGTAGTTATGCAGGTGGTCATTTTTTCTGAGCTTGCTATGCACACTCGGTACAGAGCTCATTCCTTTTACTGCAACGTTCACCATTTCTGTGGTCCAGTTCCAGCAGTGGTCCCAGTGTGCACCGCCAGGGTCCCCATCCTTTTGCAGGGGGAAAAGCTGTAATGCAGGGTAGCTGGGGGGTGTCATTGGCCTTGGGCGTCCGTCCCCCAGGTGGATATTTTGTCCCCCAAATTTAGCAGTGGGTGCAGGGTGCCCTGGCAGGGTCCCCATCCCTTCCTGGAGGGGAAAGCTGTAGTGCTGACCAGGAAGCGATGTATGGTGGTGGTGATTGATGGGTGTGACCTTGTTGAGTTCCCCCAAGTTCACCAGTGGTCATGGAGCTGTGGCTGAAACACTCACAATGAAAGTGTCTGAAGGTGGATTCATTTATGGTAAATGTGGCACATTGATATGATATGATATGGTATTTGTAATGCGCATTCTGTCAGGGTACCTATATTCAGAGAGTGTACAAAGCCACTTCCTGTGGACTTCACATCCTCTGGCAGACCAGTCACCCTGCCAAAGTATAGTGGTGTAGCATGTGCAAGTCAGAGACCGTACAAAGCCCACTTCCTGTGGACTTCACATCCTCTGGCAGACTAGTCACACTGCCAAAGTATAGTGCTGTAGCATGTGCAAGACAGAGACCTTACAAAGCCCACTTCCTGTGGACTTCATATCTTCTGGCAGACTAGTCACCCTGCCAAAGTATAGTGCTGTAGCATGTGCAAGTCAGAGACCGTACAAAGCCCACTTCCTGTGGACTTCACATCCTCTGGCAGACTAGTCACCCTGCCAAAGTATAGTGCTGTAGCATGTGCAAGACAGAGACCTTACAAAGCCCACTTCCTGTGGACTTCATATCTTCTGGCAGACTAGTCACCCTGCCAAAGTATAGTGCTGTAGCATGTGCAAGTCAGAGACCGTACAAAGCCCACTTCCTGTGGACTTCACATCCTCTGGCAGACTAGTCACACTGCCAAAGTATAGTGCTGTAGCATGTGCAAGTAACCTTAATACCGTTCAGTGCACTTGGTGGCCCACAGGAGTAGAAACCTTCACTGCTTACAATTGCGCCAGCACAACTGTGTTATTGGCACAAGGTGACATACTATCTTCTTCACCTCTTTCCCCTGAAAATAATGTGGCAATTATGTGTTGACCAACTGTTATCTCAAATGAGAGGTGTGTTCCGAATGGGTGAAGTGTGTGTCTGGGATTGTTACAAGAGTTATGTGTTCACGCAATCGTTGTGTTATTTTGTAAACTGTATGTGTAGCCATAATCATGGGGGTTTTCCTGTTCCCATTTCCTAGTGAGGATGAGGTTTGTGTGGATTTTTGGCCACTCTTATATCCAAAGGGCTGCACAACTTTTCCGAGGGCCACCTACATCTGGGTCTGGAAGGGATGGCCTTGCAGTGCATTGGTTTGGGGTGGGGGGATGCGCCTTCACCAGCTCAGAGGAGCCATCATCGATGCCCAAGCAAAAGGAGAGCCCCCCCGACCTTATAGTGGTGCACCTGGGAGGAAATGATTTTGCGTTTGTGGGATGGAAGGGGGTACGGGAGCAGCTCATGGCGGACCTGGAATGGATTGCACATAGGTTTCCAAACACTGTGGTGGCCTGGTCCCGGATGATTCCCAGGATGGATTGGAGAACGCAAGGGAATGCAAGGGCCATCAATCGCTCGGTGTGGAGACATTATGGATTTTGCCCAGATGCTATTTTACGGGGGGAGTCCAGTAACTGATGGACGTACTGGATTATGTGAAATGTGAATAAAAATGGTAGTGAGTCTGTTGGCAGTGAGACTCCCACTTTCTAGCAATCGTTTGCGTTCATGGCAAGTCAAAGCATTCAGTATGTCTGTGCTGCTTATTTCTTAGCTACCCATCACCGCTTGTATCAGCCTAAATCAATTTGCTTGGCCTTGCTTCATTTTGTCCTTGTGACCTTTCCCCCTACAACAGACACCCCTATGTGAATGAGCAGGTGTTTTTGTCAAAAGTGTGCCAGAAGTTGCCTGGAAGGGCCTGCCGTGTACTTTTCTTATCTTCCCTGTCTGCGTCTTGATTGCCTCTGGATTTTCAACTCACCCAATCACTAATTCATTGCATGGTTACTTCTCACCTCCATTTCCCATCCACCAGCATCCCAAGTAGGAGGGAATGGTGCAAAGCATTTTGGCTGTTTCTGAATAGGTAGTGTGGCTGCAATCCTCGTCCCCACGCTTGTATTTGTGTAAAGTTTAGCAGAAGATGACATTGTCCTTAGCTTTTTTGTTGTCTTTCTTTTAGGTGCAGGTGTGTTGTAGCTGTCTACCCACTTGTAGGAAAGCAGTCAGCTGGTCCTCAGCATTTCACGTGAGTGTTTGCAAAGTAGTACTCCGTTTATTGTAGCGTGCTCAGAGTATGTCATATTGCAGAGGGCTGCTGCAGTTTGTGAGCAAAGTCTGGACCTTTTGGTGTACTTGTGTGGAGTAGGTTTGTGGCACTGAATACCACTTACTCTGCTACGTTCTATACTTTGAGAAGCACACATATTTATTGTTTCAGTCTTCATCTGGTCATTGGGCAGTGAAGGGTTCCACAGCGAAGGTACTCATGGCTTCTCGGCGATCAATGTCTGGTGCGGAGGCATTAGCTGTAGTGATGGAGTCTGGCTCAGAGCAAGGCACAGATGTGGACATGCATTCTGAAACAGTGTTAAGACGGATTTCTGAACTCTGTCCGGGAGGGGCAGAGGTTCAGAAGGCCAGCCCAATTTCTTGGAACAGGGTAACCTCTGGACAAGCCAGGCCAATCAGGGTAGCGATCACGGCGGTCAAGACTAGGTCTCGTGAGGGGTCAGGGTGACTGAAAGCCTGCAATGAGCACACACAGCAAGGACACTTACAGATTACTCCAAACAGGTGTTATATTAAAAATATGGACACATTTATTCCAAGGCCTTTGCAACAATGACCGTAGCGAGAAATCACAATAAAACTCAAGTAAACCAACACATACCAAACCAATACAATATATATACAAATACAAACGAGTCTAACGCGTTAGACGCATGAAATGTGTAGACCTCCTAGATGGGGAGGAAAACAGGCAGTGCGAATAATAATCAGACCCAGTCCGTCTTCAGAGGCACCTAACTAAAAGGAAGTCCAAACCCTACGAAGAGTGGAGCCTTGTGCTCAAAAGTACCTGCACACGCTGGTGCCAACGGGCAAAAAGGGGAGTCTCTTCGAGGGAATCAGGCAGTTCAGTTCGGTGAACGAATGAAGATGAAGAGAGCTCCGCGACTGAAGCGCGGCCTCCACTATGGGCAGAAGCAGAGCGCGAGTATGGAAAGGCATGCTGTTTGACACCGCGAGGATCGGCTATGGGGTACTGCAGGAGGGCGACCAGTTCCTAGCTATGCTACTCACCGGTCCCTGATGCAGGCAGACCCAGGCTTCTCCGCGTCAGTTTCAGTGCTGGCAGGTTCAGATAGGAGCAGGGGACGTCTCGTCATCGTGTAGATTCCGCAGCAGCAGAGTTGAGTTGCGGACGTCCCAAACGCAGTTAGCCCGCACAGTTTGTTACCACAGCAGGGCAACGGAGCGGCCGTGTGTATTCCAGCCAAATGTACACTCCTCACTTCAGACCTGGGAATGCCAAGTGTACGAATCGTGTGAGAGTGACAAGGACTCGAAATACAACACAACCTGATGGCGGTTACAGAGCAAGACTCCTGGGTAGGCTGGTAAGTCTGCTGGATGGCCCAGAGACACTTCCGAAGGCTTACGTGCAGGAGATGGTGACGGTGCCGAGAATAGCTGTCCCCGCTATTCCAAGGGTCGAAGTACCAGTACAGGCCTTCTCGTTCAATCCGAGGTAGAAAGGGTTTCACAAAGCGACAGCAGTGCAGAGGAGCAGTCCTTCAGCGGGTCACCAGCGATTAGTTGGTTCAGCCTCGTGGTTGCAGGATACTTGGATCCTGTATCCCTTTGTTCGTGAGATCTCAGGAGATTGACATGCTAGTGGTGTTTCCAGCCTCCTCTTATCCACGGTTCCCTTCGCGCCAAAACGGAGAGGACCCAATGGGAGATCTGCTCACAAAACACTCACACAATATGTGGACCTAACACGGACCACGGTGGTCCCAGGCATTCATACCACACTAGACCCTCTGGCACCCAGGATGTGTATTGGGACCAGACATCCCAGCCTACATCCTGGAGGCACACATAAGGCCTGTAGAAGCCCGCGAAAGCATCTGTGTTTCATGGGAAAGTACATGCCCAAATAAGGAAGGCTCCGGGTCGCCTCGACCTGGGGAAGGTGAAGGGGGCAAGCCGGTCAGCGGACAGGACATAGAGCCTCGTGGTCTGGCCATTTTGGGAGCCAGGCCACCATTTTGGGCTAAGCGCGAGGAACGCGCTTAAAACGCCAAAAGGAGCTCAAAAACACAAGAAACGATCGCTGCCACCAGTCCCATCCGTGATTCACTTGCACCGATCATTTACAATCCAAAAAGAGTATCTAGGGCCTGTAGAAGACTAGAGACCCAAGAGAAAAGTAACTTAGCTTACAGTGCCCTCTTGTGTCATGATGCACGAAAGCTGCAACATGATAAAGAAACTCCGGAAAACAACGTTCACCGGTACTGACTGTCTTAAGGGCAAGTCAATTTCCCCGTAAAAATGGAGCAAAAGCCCAGAGGAGTGCGGCAGAAGGCTGCACTTCTCTGGCAAAGTCTAGATCCTGGTGAAAACAACAGCAAACATTTTAGGGGTTGCCACATGGAAGGAAAATTACCCACAATTAAGAAATCTTTCCTAACAAACAGATAGTGCTTCTGAGGGTCAGGAGGGAAGTGATTGGGGAAGTGAGATGGCCATTGATGAAAGTCCCTCCTCCGGCTCATCATCGTCATCATCTGATGACGAAGAGGAAGGAAGAGGGCATCCACCTTTTCGCACTCTTCCCACATGCAGCAGACCTGTAAGGGGGAGGGGACGTGCAAGATGGCCACGCAATGTGGCAGTTCCTGACATGGCTGAAAGAGTCGCACTGGGTGCCTCCAGCAATGGCTCAGCCTGCTGTGCCCCCTTTCACTGATATATCAAGGTGCACAGTAAATACAGATGGATTTCAGCCTATTGATTTTTTCAACCTTTTTGTTGATGATGGGTTAATTGCAGATGTGGTTCAGCAAACCAATTTATACGCTGCACAGTTCATCAGGTCAAGGGGTCCCACTCTGAAACCCCACTCCAGAGCACAAGCATGGGTTCCCACAACTGATGTTGAAATGAGAAAGTTTTGGGCTCTCATTCTGCTCATGGGAATTGATCACAAGCCGTCTGTCGTGATATACTGGTCTACTGTAGAACCACTTTATTGCCCGTCTTTTGCAGCTAAAATGAGCAGAAATCGCTTTCAAGCACTGCGCCGTATGTTGTACTTCAATGACAACTCGGCAGCATTACCCAGAATGGGCCCAAACTTTGATAGGCTCTTCAAACTCCAGCCATTTCTGGAACACTTCACTCACCGATTTGCAGAGGTGTATGTTCCTAGCCAGAACATATCCATCAATGAATCGTTGGTGTTGTATAAAGGTCGGCTACTGGTCAGGCAATACATTCCAAACAAGAGATCACGATATGGGATTAAAATGTGCATGTTGTGTGAAAGTACCACTGGTTATGTCTGCAGCATGAGAGTCTACACTGGTAAAGACTCTACCCTAAACCCTCCGGGCTGCCCAGCCCATTTAGGGACAAGTGAGAAGATAGTTTGGGATCTTCTCACACCATGGCTCCACAAGGGACACCATTTGTATGTAGGCAATTTCTACACAGGAATTCCACTGTTCAAGGAATTGTTCAATGTCGGCATACTGGCATGCGGTACAATTCGCAGTAACCGCAAAGGCTTCCCTAGACAACTTGTGTGTAAGAAGTTGGCCAAGGGAAAATGTATGGCATTGCGGCAGGATGAATTGTTGGCAGTGAAATTCTGCGACAAAAGGGACGTGTACATGCTAAGTACTATTCATACCGTGCTGAACGCAAGTCGTGTTTCTGGTACAAAAAGTTAGCCACACACATTGTGCATATGGCAACGTACAAAGCTTATGTGGTGTACTGTGCAGCTACTCCACAAAACAACCTCTCCTTTTTGGACTTTGAATTAGCAATTGTTCAATCTCTGGCTATGGTTCATGTACCAATTCCCTCCTTTCCAGAGGTAGATGTGGCCAGATTGTAAGAGCGACACTTTGGTGATTATGTTCCTTCCACTGCCACAAAGGCACAACCTTACAGAAAATGTAAGGTGCGTACAAAACAAGGAAAGAGGAAGGATACTCAGGTGTACTGTCCCGAATGCCCTTCCCATCCTGCCCTCTGCTTTCAGGCTTGTTTCCTTTTGTATCATACAAAGGAAAAATATTGGGAGATCGACTTATTTCCGAAAATGCCCATCATTCCTTGAAAGGGACCCTTAGCTGCTGAATTTGTGCATGTTCATAAAGTAATGGCACTCTTGCACCCTGCCCTGGAGGTGTACGTTCAATGAAAATGCAACAGGATGTCAACTCACTTCACTTGATTTAGCGTGCATTCAAAAGCATTGCTAGTCCTGCTTCCTCCACTTGTGGCCTGCGTTGGAAAGGCAACCAGAGCCGTAGCTTTCCCTTGAGGCCCGCTTACGAAATATACATCAGTCTAGATCCCTCAGCTCAATGCATGACTTGTAAAGGAATGCTAATCAGGCTCCTTCCATTGGAGGCGTGCCTGCGAAATAGTAATCATTAGGGTCATTCCTCTTTGGTGTGCTTTGGCGAGCAATGCTAGTCCTGCTCCCTCCACTGGAGGCCTGCCTGGGAGAGAGACATCACCCCCGGTCCTTTCACTTCAGGTCTGCCTCATAAGGAAAAGGCAGTCTAGCTCCCTCTGCGCGTGGTGCGCATTGCAAAGCAACACTATGCTTGTTCCTTCCAAAGCAGGTGCATCTTGGAAAGGAATGCCACTCCAGGTCCCCCCACTTGAGGTGTGCCTTGGAGTAGATGGGGACAGCACTCTGGTTTACTCCCCTTTGGCGTGCTTTGGCAAGCAATTCTAGTCCTGCTCCCTCCACTTGAGGCCTGCCTGGGAAAGAGACATCACCCCGGTACCTTTCACTTCAGGTCTGCCTCATAAGGAAAAGGCAGTCTAGCTCCCTTCGCGTGAGGTGTGCCTTGCAAAGTAACGCAATTTAGGCTCCTTCCACTTCAGGCGCACTTTGGAAAGGAATGCCACTCCACCACCTTTAGTTTAGCGGGGCCATGGAGAAGAAGGGTAGAGCACTCTGGGTTACTCCCCTTTGGGGTGTCTTGGCAAGGCACGCTAGTGCAGCTAGCTCCTGTTCGGGATTGCCGTAGAAAAAAACGTCTGGAAAGCCCCATCTGCTTCCCGCGTACATTGGAAAGGAACCCGAATGTGGCTCCTTCCACCTAAGGTTTGGCATGCAAAGAAACGCTAGTCCTGCTCCCTCTACTCAAGGGGTGCGTCGTGGAAGACCAGCACACCATTAGGATCCCTCCACTCAAGAGTTGTCTTTTCAAAATAATACATGCCACTTTGGCTCCCTCCCTTTTGGTCTAAGTGTCATGAAAGTGGTACTTGGACACCAACTGTATGGCGGCGGTGTCTTGCGTACCTCGTAACATCATGCCTTGTTTATTGTTTTACTGCGAGTAATGTTATGTGTGGTGGAAGTGACACGTCTTCTGTAGGAATGAATTGGATATGATTGGTGTGTGAATGAGGTAAAGATACAAAGAACATGCAGATGTAATTTCTGTAAGTGTACTTTTTCAGCACTGCAGAAATGATTGCCATGTTGCAGGGTGTGTGTTTTGTGTGGGTACGGTTGAACATAAGAATGTTTGCCCATAGTTGCTATGGGCATACTCAAAGCTGGTGTGGAAGATAGCACCTGTAGGGCAGGGTAGCCAAGTGAGCCAGTATGCACTTGCTATCAGTGTCCACATGTGATTGCAGGCACATAAAGTTTGCATGCAGACACAGTTGCTATACAATTGCTGCCAAATGATAGTTAAGATATTGCTAGAGACACAGTTGCATTGTAAACACATGTCCACGTGGTATAAGTGTGTAGATATGCTCATGTGTAGATACACTTGCTCTGGTTCTAGTGATTTGGTAGAAGTGCAATTGCTGAAATGGATGCCAACTGACTGCAGACACGAAAGGGATACGAATGGCCAGTGATCCAGTGGGTGCCTTGTCGTGGCATCACTGCTCACAAGGACGATCCTTCTTGTGCTACACAAAGAGGTTTATCCTTGTGCTAAATCCTACCTTGCGTGTCCAACTGCATTGTGACTGTTATGTATGGGAAGTGTGGGGAAAGGTGCATGTGAAATGGCTCACTACCAGTACTTTACTGTTTCATGAGCGCACTACAGAGAAGTTACTATACAAATGAGGTACGCATTGTCACTCAGGTACGACACCTGTACACAAGAGGTCTGCCTCTCATTGGGACACGTGTGGCGACGCGGGAAGCTAGACCATGTGTTGTTGGCGGAGTGTTTCGGTGGGTCGCCAGAGCGAAATGTGTGAGAATTGTCTTCATTTCCAGCCAATTTCAGAGAACTTTCCCTGTGCCCACTCACCGAAACACATTGCCAACAACAGATGTCATACCTTCTCGCGTTCCCACAGATGTCCCGACGAAAAAGGTACCTCACATGTGTGGGTGCACCTACGGGGGCACAAAATCAAAAGGATAACCCGCGGGTAACCCCAAGACTTTCGCCACAGCACAATTTGTTCATGTGGGCAACCTACAGATTTGGGCCTAAGGTGTCGAAGCCAGCAAGGAAAACAGGGAACCCCATGCATTTCCCAAAAGAAGACACCCGTGGGAAAGCACAGAGGTCTAACTTGCGTGAAGCGGCCCAGAATTTATTACCCAGAACCCCAGACAAAGTGAACATTGTGTTTTTCCCCACCAAATATCACACTTTGTCAGGGATTGTGGCTAATATAAAATGGGGTAATTTGTGCAAGGCAGACCTCTGAGGATTTCCACGGGTGTCCTCTTTTGGGAAATGCATGGGGTTCCCTGTGTTCCTTGCTGGCTTCGACACCCTAGGCCCAAATATGTAGGTTGCCCCAAGCCTTTCGGCGCAGCCCATTTTGTTCATGTGGGCAACCTACAGATTTGAGCCTAGGGTGTCGAAGCCAGCAATGAAAACAGGGAACCCCCCCGTGGGAAACACAGAGGTCTGACTTGTGAAAATTGGCTCAGAATCTACTACCCAGAACCCCCGGCAAATTCCAAATTTGGGGGTAAAAAACACAATTTCCAGACATTTCACTCTGCTCAACAACGAAACACGCTGCCAAGAACAGATGTCATACCTTCCCACGTTCCCACAGGTCTCCCAACGAAAATGGTACCTCACAAGTGTGGGTTCACCAATCTAGCCGCAAAGGGAAAAGGCTAACCCACTGATAACCACAAAAGGGTTTGGGAAGATAACCTACAGATTTGGGCATAGTGTGTCCCATAGGGTGGGAACCCCATGCATTTCTGAAAAGAGGGCACCAGTATCAATCCACAGAGGTCCAACTTGCGTGAAGAGGACCAGAATGTTTTATCCAGAACCCCCGAAAAAGTGACAAATGTGGGTTTTTCAGCACATTTTGGACTTTGTGTCTGGGTAATAAATTCTGGGCCGATTTGCGCAAATCATACCTCTGTGGATTCCCATGGGTGTCCTCTTTTTGGAAATGCATGGGGTTCCCAGTTTTCCTTGGTGGCTTGGACACCCGAGGCCCATATCTGTATGTTGTGCTTGTCTGGAGAAAGTGTCAAATTCAGGTGTCGAAACAGACTTGGGGTTACCTGTGTTTCAGGCTTTCCCCTTGGCGCCCAGGTAGGTGCACCCACACATGTGAGGTACTGTTTTCATCGGGACAACTGTGGAAACGCGGGACAGTAGACCGTGTGTTGTTGGCGGTGTGTTTCAATGGGTGCGCCGAGTGAAATGTGTGGAACATGCATTTTTATTCCCACATTTCGGACTTTGCGGGGGTGTCTGGGTAATACATTATGGGCCGATTTGCGCAAATCAGACCTCTGCGGATTCTCACAGGTGTCTGCTTTTCGGAAATGCATGGGGTTCCCTGTTTTCCTTGGTGGCTTGGACACCCAAGGCCCATATCTGTATGTTGTGCTTGTCTGGAGAAAGTGTCAAATTCAGGTGTCGAAACAGACTTGGGGTTACCAGTGTTTCAGGCTTTCCCCTTGGCGCCCAGGTAGGTGCACCCACACATGTGAGGTACCGTTTTCATTGGGACAACTGTGGGAACGCGGGACAGTAGACCATGTGTTGTTGGCGGCGTGTTTCGATGGGTGCGCCGAGTGAAATGTGTGGAAAATGCATTTTTATTCCCACATTTTGGACTTTGCGGGGGTGTCTGGGTAATAAATTATGGGCCGATTTGCGCAAATCAGACCTCTGCGGATTCTCACAGGTGTCTGCTTTTCGGAAATGCATGGGGTTCCCTGTTTTCCTTGGTGGTTTGGACACCTGAGGCCCATATCTGTATGTTGTGCTTGTCTGGAGAAAGTGTCAAATTCAGGTGTCGAAACAGACTTGGGGTTACTTGTGTTTTAGGCTTTCCCCTTGGCTCCCAGGTAGGTGCACCCACACATATGAGGTACCATTCTTATTGGGACACCTGTGGGAATGCAGGAAGGTATAACATTCGTTGTGTTTGTGTGGTGTCCATAACATTTTGACCCATTTGCTGGTGCCCTTTGTCACACAACCCTTTCATTTCCCAAATGTGACCTACATTTAGTCGCTGCTTTAGGCACCATACACTTTTGTAAACTGCACAAGTCACCTATCCTTGAAAAGGTCTGCTTGTGCTCTTTCAAAAAATGGATGCTTGCCATTCCTCACCACATTGGTTTTCCCAATTTACACATGCAAAGTGCGTCTGTTCAGGCCGTGAGCATAAAACTCCTGTGTACCATGGCTCAGTGTTTGGCTCGTGGTAATGCTTGTTTTGTAAACCACTACAAAAAATGTGTGCTTTCCCAACTGCAAGAGTCAGGGGAATGTAGCGGAGCATTGCTTTTCTCAAAATTCATAGAAGCCATTGCCATACCAAGCCAACCATATCCAGCACATACCTTTTTTTCTGTAATTTTTCTGCTTTTCCCCCAATCTATGGCATTTTCACCTATCTAGTTGTTGCCTGACCTACGCAAATCACCCCTTCCTAAACTTGGAATTTTATCTACTTTTCAGAAATATATGCCTTTCTGTCCTCCAATTCGGCTTTCCTACCCTTTTCTTCCATTCCGTCCATGCATGTCCAATTGGCAAAAATGACCAAAATCGCCTACCTCTCACAAAACAGTTAATAACCACATCAAAATAATTTATTTTCGTTTCCACTCAACCTGTTCGTGAAAGCCTGGAAATTGGGGAACTCAGCACAGTAAACTATTTGTTCCTAGCTCTTACAAGGAAAAAACTACAGGCTTCTTTGTAGATCATTTTATTGGCGTTTTTTGAAAAAAACAAACAAGTTTGCCCTTTTTGCTTATTTTCTCTCACCCCCTACAGGAACCTAGCATTCCTGGGTGGTGTTACGACCGCCTACAAAAAAGTTACAAGTCATTGAATGGCCACATACTGAAATCACCAAAAAAGGCCCTAGCACTGGGGTCAAATACCCATGTCACTTAGAGGGTTAAAGTGCCTGAAAGTATGGGTAGGCAGGATGTGAGGGAGGGGTTTTAGGAGCCCTGCCATGGGTTCCCTTGGTAACCCAAGTCACACTCCTGTTTGATTGGCTGGATGACTGTCCTCGTCAGGACAGCCACCCTGCTGTGTGATTGACAGCCAGGCTGTGTGAATGGGGGAAAACTGCATAAAAAGCAGGTCTCTGGGACTGGAAAGGCAGAGTCGCCACTGGAACGAGAGAACCAACAAGGAGCTGATGGAAGAGGACTCCTACCACGACTGAACCTCCCGGTGAAGCCCTGCTGCAGGTCCGAATCTGCAGAATCCGACGACAGAGAAGATCCTCCAGGAAACTTCTTCCCTTAAACTGGTGGGACCAACCAGTTCACCCAAACTGCAAGCCAGGACCCCTCCGAATAGCCAGGAAGGTCGGACCATGCTTGGGTTTTAAGTAGCACACCGTTTATTCGTTGTTTTGCTCTGCTGCTGGTTTCTTCCCTGGGTAGTGCAGGACCCTCTAGTCTTCCTACTTCTTGTCAGTCCATAAGTCGCTTCAGGAACCGTGAGCCTGCAAGAACTACCAGGAACGTCCACCTCAGCTACAGCTTCTTCTCCGTTTTAAGGTACTATGCAAATTCGGTCGTTCGTTGCATTCAACCGCTGTGAAAGTGTTTGAAATCTTTCTCCAATCCGAGGGCTTGTCCTTCTCTTCTCTTTGAACTGACTTTTCTGCCAACCAACCTTGTCCGGAATCCGTGGCATGAACTTTACAGCAAACTACCCTGAACCGTGTGATCTTGAGCAAAAGACCTTTGTCCTATTGACTTTGGCCCTAAGCCCTTTCAACCTGATTATATCATTGTAGTTCCTCTTGCTCAACTGCCCTGAGTACTTACCTGTTGGTGTGGTTCATTTTCTATTAACTTTTTTTGTCTTTCCCTCCCTTTTAAATTGCTGGAGTGCCATTTTGCTCCCACTTCATTTTGTGAGCTCAACTTGTCTGGAACGTATTGGGAGTTGTCTGGTGTATTAAGAGTGTGATTTCTAAAGTGCTTAGAATAGTGAAATGTTATACAACTGAAGAGTATAATAAATGTATATTTTTTACTTGAAAACCTTGAGTCAGTGTTTGCCTGAATCATAGTAATTGCTGTCCTTTGTGTAACTATTTGATACTGCTCACTTACTCTTGAGATCAGTCTGGCTGCTCAGCCACTGCTACCACTTTAACTGTGTAGTACATGCTTGTACCAAAGGTGAATTTGTACTGTCACTTGTAGTCTTAATTGTGTGTGGTGTTCCCAAAGGGTATTGCATATAATTCTGCCTAACAGGCTGCCAGAACATCCTACAAGGGCTCGCAAGATTGTTGAATTCCAAACACAATATTCAGTTCATCATGTGGAATTGGCAAGGTGAGGTGTCACCAAGCACTCATTGAGGCCAACTGGATGCCAAAATGGGGTATCCCCTTATTGTAAAGCACCCAATTAGGGGAACACTCCGACGTTTGGTGTGACCTATCTCACAGAGATTCTGACTGAAATACCATCCCTTGCAGTCAATTAATATAATATTTTAATTTACACTTTTCTTTATTAGGCATTGCTTATTAAAGTAGACAGACCAAACATGGCCCTACATTTGGGGGGTCCCAGCCCCGCATGGGTTCAGACTAATGTGTGGATGTTTAAACTTTTGTTTCACACTTTCAGATTGAGAGGTTTGTTGAGTATCTTTGTGGGTTTGCTGAGAATCACAGCCTTGAAGCACCAGCCTTAGAGCCATGATCCTGTCTTCCTCCAGGGACCTCCCGAGTATTCCATTTTTAGAAGCGCTGCACCTGGTGTCCCTCAAGAGGTTCCACCTCCGCTCACTCACCCATCACACACTGACAAGAAAAGTGCCCTTATCACTCTGGACACCAGGACTGTAATCAGAGGATTATTCCATTTCAAAATTAAAGTTATTATCCAAAATATATGAGAACGTTTCTCATGTGAGCGAGATTCTCTTAAGAATTAATTAAACATTAAAGTGTTTTGTTATTCTTTTGTGTTGAAAGACACATGTGTCCACTCTAAAAATACGAAAAACTTTGAAAGCAGAAGTTACCACCATAATAGAATTAAGGGTGTCTCAGTAATTATGGGGGTATGGACAGGAATGGGGAGAGCAGCCCTGAGACACTTTATTAAGAGGGGTCGGAGTTATGATAGCTCAGATTGAAAGCACAGGAAGCCATGTCCACAAACAGAGGGAGCCGAAGGACAAGCTGAGGCGTTTGTGAGAAATTCGTTGTCATCCACATCGACCACAGACGCTTCCAGTGACACTCCTTTCTGTGCTGGTGGCCTATTTGCCCAGTCCTGGGGAAAGGCTGTTCTATTGTGCATTGGATCGGGTAAGATTCTTGCCCTGCAAGGCATGCCTGCCTGGTGCCCAGAAGTGCTCGGGAAGCTGCACAGACTCTCCTGCACCCTAGGCCTGCTGCTGCTGCTGCTACTTCCGGCAGGAGAAGCGCGCCAGGCCCGGCCTTCCATGTGCGGCCTGGAAAGCCCAAAGTCCCCCTTTTCTGGAATCACGCAAGACGGGGACCTGATCCTCGGAGGAGTCATGCCGCTTGGAAGTGAAAGGTTACAGGAAATCCCGACCTTCAAAGAGAAGTCAGCTCTGGAGATGCCGAGGTATGGATCTCTCCCAGTACTCCGGCCCTGTGTGGGGCTGTGACCCGGTAGATGTAAGGTTCTGATTGGGATGTTGCTAAAATGGCTGTACAGGGGCATGCTTATGAAGCCAACAATTCAAATGTTACAAATGAGCAAAAATGAAAGCCTTTTATTTTAATACAAAGACCCGTTGGCCAAGTTCAATAATACACAGTAATTTAAACATGACAAGAAGCAGAGAGTCTCATTGAAGCCGGGGGCATTTAAAGAGAAGCTTCACGTTTCACTCTGTTGCTGAGCTCAGAGCCGAGCTTTCCCGCCAGCACAAGGTCTTCTGGACCACAATCCCTTTTATGGTGAGTTTCATGTTAGTGATTTTGTCTTAGAAGTGAAGGCCTGTGTGCGGGGGTGTTGCTAGGTCTGGAAAAGATCTGTGGCTATGTTAATTTTGGGAATGTCGGGACTGGGGGCTAGCTAGCCTATTTGGTTGTAACCCATGAGCTTCTATCAGGGGCTACAACCAAAAGACCCAGGGCTATAGCCCCCTGAGGCCCCCCTAGCAACGCTTCTGCCCGTGTGCCAGCACCCCGGAACACAGAAGCATGTGGGCAATAGAGTTAGGAGAATGAACAGGCTGAGTCCCATCTCCCCGGCATTTTGATCCGGTGTACATAGTGATTTGGCCTGAACCTTGCACATGTTAGTGCTGGGTGCACTAATGCATGGCAGGCTCCCAGCACCCATGGTTGCAGAGCGTGCTATTCACAGCAACCGATCCTTAAAGGATTTGTCATTGTGAAAAGTTAAACATTGAACAAAGCATTTTGGTCTTTGTTGGGTAGAAATGCAGGTGGTGGTGCCGTGGTTCATAGCTGCAGTTCCGCAAACACGTGAAGTGATCAGAAATTACACCCACCGAAGGGGACTGTGCAATATCATGACATACATGTTCACTGGCTCCTTTGCAATGAGCTGATGGTGCCTTAGTCTTAGGGTGGGTGCCCAAGGCATGTCCCCCTTTACCCCTCCATTAGCAGGTCTCTGGGTCTGTGTAGGAAGTTAGGGTGTGGCATGATGCACCCTGTGCTTCGGAGGTGGAAGACACTGGGCCTCATTATGAGGCTGGCGGTAGCTGTGCCTGTAGTACAGGCATGGCTTCTGCCAGTATCCATTTTTTTCCGGCACCCGCGAATGGGCAATTACCGGGTCATGCTGAGTTTGGCGGACCCGGTAATTGCCCATTCGTGTTCACGGGTGCCGGTACGCCCACCTGTTCAGACCAGATGGCTGCAAGGGCACCCTCGAGCAGAACTCGTAGTATGGTGGTATGCTAACAACGGTGCCGGTAGCGATACCGGTGCCGTTGTTGCCTTACCACCATACTCGTAATGAGGCCCACTGTCTCTCACAAAGACTTTGGCCCTCATCAAGAGGTTGGAGGTAACCATGCTGCTTTTAGTGGCATGGTTGCCTCCTTACCGCAATCCAGGACCCGGGTCCCTCGAATGAGGACTTACCGGGCCATTCCAACCTTGGGGGGGCCCGGTAATTCCCCGCATGAGGAATCCGGACCCGGTCCATCCCCATTCCCATTCGAGCCCCCATAGGGCTCAATGGGAATGGTGATGGAGCTAACAACAGGCCCGTTAATGACGGGCCCGTTGTTAGCTCCCTGGTGTCCTCGTGGGACCCGGTATGGACGCCTGGTTTTTCCAGGTGCCCATTGCGGGTCCCGCGAGGAGACCTCGTGGTAAGGCAGAATGGGTTTACCTGCACCAGCACCTTTACCGGTGCTGGTATACTCATTCCGCCAACCTTATGATGAGGGCCTTTGACTTGGGGTCCGAGTGGGGGAACGCTGTTCAAGAAGAGTCTGAGGATTTAGATGCTCCTGGTTGGCTGTGGACAGGTTCTTATTTCTTCTTCTTAGGGAGTCGATATGAGGTTGGTTGTTGTGGCACTGCAGACACTAACAGGTCTAAATCCCATTTTGGTCTGGTGGGTTTGCGACTGAAGTGTGAATGTGATTGTAGATGACTTGAGTGTCAGTCACATAGATGAAGCATGTGAGGCCTGAGCGGGTGATCATTTCCAAGTCATGCTCACTCTCACCCCTGTCATCACTAATTTTGTAAATGCATCCTTCAGCTCCAATCTGGTCCCAGCCAGTATCAAAAAAGCTTGGGTTAGACCTTTACTAAAATAGCCCATGCTCAACCTGCAAATTCCGACCAACTATAGGCCTATAACTACGGTCCCACCCATTCCTTCTTAAAATGATTGATAAAATAGCCTATAACCAAATACAAACCCATCTCGAACAGAACAAACTCCTAGGAGATAGACAATCCAGGTTCAGACCGAACCATACTACCGAAACCGCTCTCACTGACCTCAAGATCCAAATAGACACCATCAGAGACTCAGGAAATTGGCCATACTACTGTTGCTGGACCTCTCAGCAGCTTTTGACCTGGTAAACAATGACAAACTCTGTGACATACTAGCCAAAGACTTCAGTTTCTCGACCAATGCCATCCTCTGGATCAAATCATTTCTAGCGGAACAAACATCCAAAGTCGCCATTGGGAAAGACGCGGCTGACCCTATAGCAGTCCCCATCGGAGTAACCCAATGATCATGCCTCTCCCCTACTCTATACAATGCCTATACCAAACTCCTATTCTCAGCTTTAGACGATATGGGTGTCATCTACACACATTTTGCAGATGACACCCAGATCCTCATCCCTATCACCGGGGAATACGCCCAAGATACCCAGACCATTAACAAAATGTATGCTGTCATTCAAAACTGGATGCCACTGAACAGTCTCTGTCTTAAAGACGAGAAGACTGAGGTTCTCACTGTAGGATCCCAATCCAGAATAGGCTCTCTCCACTCTGATTACACACATATCAATATAGACGGCATATTGATACCAGTACTCAAGCATGTTAAAACTCTTGGCATCTATCTAGATGCCAATCTCACCATGTGTAAACACATATCTGCCCTATCATCCTCATTACTCTGAGCCGTCAATACCTTACACCCGCTTACTGCATACACGTGCTAGAGCTTTGATATTAATCAAGCTTGACTACTGTAACATTCTCCTTCTAGGAACTTCTAATGCTAATACAAGTAAACTTCAACTGCTGCAGAATAAAGCGCTTAGAGCGGCTTTAGGCATAAGGGAATCATACCACATCTCCAACATTAGACGACAAAATCATTGGCTGCCTATCAAAGCCAGAATCATTTTTAAAACTTTATGCGTTGTTTACAAATGTCTCACTACCAAAGCCCCTAGCTACCTTAACAATGCCATAAAGCAAAACAACACCCTCAGAGTGCTCAGATCAAACAATATGGCACTACTAGAAAACCTGCGTCACAAAAGCAACAAAGCAGGAGGGAGCAGTTTCAGAGACCTGGCCCCCACTCTGTGGAACTCCCTACCACTTAGAATAAAAAATAAGGAAACCATTGCTAGCTTCAAAAAACCGCTGAAAACATGGCTGTTCAACAATTAGTTTTGCTTGGTAATGATTCCATTGCTGAGTTAAGGGCAGTAGCTTTGTGTGGTAATGTGCCGGGTTGCGTCCTTTAGTTGTGCCTTGTAACGATTCCATTACTGTGTTATGTTCTGTACTTTTGCCTGGTAATGATACCATTGCTGGGTTGTGTATTATAGTTTTGCCTGGCAATGATTCCATTGCTGGGTTGTGTGCTGGAGTTTTGCCTGGTACTGATTCCATTGCTGGGTTGTGTGCTATAGTTTTGCCTGGTAATTATACCATTGCTGGGTTGTGTATTATAGTTTTGCCTGGCAATGATTCCATTGCTGGGTTGTGTGCTGTAGTTTTGCCTGGCACTGATTCCATTGCTGGGTTGTGTGCTATAGGTTTGCCGTGTAATTATTCCATGGTTGGGTTGCGTGCGGTAGTTTTTCCTGGTAATGATTATATTGCTGGGTTGTGTGCTGTACTTTTGCCTGGTAATAATTCCATTGCTGGGTTGTGTGCTCTAGTTTTGCCTGGTAATAATTCAATTGCTGGTTTGTGTGCTGTAGTTTTTCTTGGTAATGATTCCATCGCTGGGTTGCGTTCTGTAGTTTTGCTTGGTAATGATTTCATTGCTGGGTTGCATGCTGTACTTTTGCCTGGTAATGATTCTATTGCTGTGGTGCATGCTATAGTTTTGCCTGGTAATTAGTACATTGCTGGGTTGTGTGCTATAGTTGTGCCTGAAAATGATTCCATTGCTGTGAGGTATGAGCGCCCTGAGGCCTTTGGGTTAGTGGTGCTATAAAAAAAATATAGATAGATAGAGAGATGATATAGTTTTGGCTTGTAATGATTCCATTGCTGGGTTGTGTGCTATAGTTTTGCCTGGTAATGATTCCATTGCTGGGTTGTTTGCTATAGGTGGGCCTGGTAATGATTCTATTGCTGGGTTGTGTGCTATAGTTTTGCCTGAAAATGATTCCATTGCTGGGTTGCATGCTGTACTTTTGCCTGGTAATGATTCTATTGCTGTGGTGCATGCTATAGTTTTGCCTGGTAATGAGTACATTGCTGGGTTGTGTGCTATAGTTTTGCCTGAAAATGATTCCATTGCTGTGAGGTATGAGTGCCCTGAGGCCTTTGGGTTAGTGGTGCTATAAAAAAAATATAGATAGATAGAGAGATGATATAGTTTTGCCTTGTAATGATTCCATTGCTGGGTTGTGTGCTATAGTTTTGCCTGGTAATGATTCCATTGCTGGGTTGTGTGCTATAGGTGGGCCTGGTAATGATTCCATTGCTGGGTTGTGTGCTATAGTTTTGCCTGAAAATGATTCCATTGCTGGGTTCCATGCTGCTGTTTTTCCTGGTAATGATTTGATAGCTGGGTTTCATGGTGTTGTGTGGCCTGGTAATTATTCCATTGCTGTGTGGTGTGATATAGTTTTGCCTGGTGATGATTCCATTGCTGTAGTTTCGCCTGGTAATTATTCCATTGCTGGGTTAAGGGCTGTAGACATGTTCCCATTGCTGGGTTGAACTGTGTGCTGTAGTGTTGTGTTGTCATGATTCCATTTCTGGGTTGCGTGTAGTTTTAAATGGTAATGATTCCATTGCCAGTTTTCATGCGGGTGGGTTTCCCTGGTAATGATTCTATTGCTGGGTTGCATGCTGTAGTTTTGTCTGGCAATGATTTCCTTTCTGAGGTGCATGATGTAGTTTTGCCTCGTATATGTCGGGCTGTAGTGCTGTCTCCAATGGTTCCATTGCTGGGTTGTGTGCTATAGTTTTGCCTTGTAATGATTCCATTGCTGGGTTGCGTGCTGTAGTTTAGCCTAGCAATGATTGCATTGCTGTGTTGCATGATGTAGTTTTGCCTGGTAATGATTCCATTGCTGGGTTGAGTGCGGTAGTTTTACCTGGTAATGATTCCATTGCTAGCATACATACTCTGATTTTGCTTGGTAACTATTCCGTTGCTGGCTTGTATGCTGTGGTTATGCATGGTCATGACTCCATTGCTCGGTTGCGTGCTGCAGGTTTCGCAATTAGTCGAATGATGGGCTCTGTGCTGTGGTTTTGCCTCGTATTGATACCATTGCTGCGTTGCATGCTGTGGTTATGCATGGTCATGACTCCATTGCTTGGTTGCGTGCTGCAGGTTTAACTGGTAATGATTCCATTGCTGTGTTGCATGCTGTAGTGGTGTCTGGTGAGAATTCCATTACTGGGTTGTGTGCTATGGTATTGCTGGTAATGAGTCAATTGCTGGTTATGCGCTCTAGTTTTGCCTGGTACTGATTCCATTGCTTAGTTGGTTGGGGTAGCTTTGCCTGGAATGATTCCATTGCTCGGTAGCCTATAATTGCATTGCTGGGTTGCATGCTCGAGTTTTGCCTAGTGATGAATTCATTGCTGGGACGTGTGCTGTTGTTTCGCCTGATAATGATTTCATAGCTTAGTTGGGTGTTGTAGTTACTCCTGGTAATGACTCCATTGCCCTTTTGGCAAAATGCTAGAAATCAGGGTGAGAGATCCGTAGACAGCTGACAGCTGTCTAGTTTTGAAGCTATTTTATTTTGCCTTCAAAACGATTTTGCACAGATGAATAGAATTAAACATTTACCAGACTTTTGATAAGCACGAAAGTTTATAGGACAAACGTTTGTATTTCAAGGGAAATACAGGTGAGTATTGTCCTCTTCAATTATCGAAAGACAATTTCCACAGTGGTGCACGAGTATACAATACAGGTAAGTGGTGACAAAGAGATTTCGCAGGGTGCAACCCAGGACTGTGGTAGGTCCGGGGGTACTAAAAAATAGTGTACACAACACTATCTATAAACACATATATACAAGGGTTGTGCCACAAAACATCGACACAGACATGTTTCGGCCAAACTGGGCTGGGTAAGAGCCTGTGATGGTGGTGGCCTTCATCAGGATAATCACTGGTAGTGGTGCTGTCCATACAGGTTATCGTATGCAGTGGTGCAGTGGGGAAGATGTGCTTAGAGTCCTGTTATGGGTACCGGACTCTGAGAGACATGTCAGCAGGTAACATTGGACGACTCATATGACTCGGTTCTACTAGGCCAATTAATGCAGCCTTGAGCCTCTAGGAGCGATGCAAAAAATGGCGACTGCTCTCCTTGCGGCAATGGATTCTCCGAATTCTCCGATCGGGCACACTGATGGCTGACCAATCTAGGGTTTATGAGGGAAGAGATGATGAGTTACTGGATGTGAGTAATATCTTTGTACATCCTAATTGGGGAATACCGATTGGGCACCTGGTGGGCTGAGGCGTCATTGACTCCACTGACCAATCTAGATGTCATGAGGGAAGAGAGGATGAGGTACTGGATCTGAGTAATATCTCAATAGATCCTAGTTGGGGAATACCGATCGGGCACCTAACGGGCTGACAATTTAGGACTCAACTGACCAATCTAGGGGTCATGAGGGAAGATAGGATAAGGCGCTGGATGTGAGTAATATCTCAGTACATCCTAGTTGGGGAATATCGATCAGGCACCTAGAAGGCTGACACTTCAGGACTCCACTGACCAGTCTAGTTGTCATGACAGGGGAGAGGATGAGTTACTGGATCTGAGTAATATCTCAGTACTTCCTAGTTGGGGAATACTGATTGGGCACCTAGCGGGCTGACACTTCAGGACTCCACTGACAAGTCTAGGGGTCATGAGGGAAGAGAGGATGAGGTACTGGATCTGAGTAATATCTCAGTACATCCTAGGTGGGGAATACCGATCGGGCACCTAGCGGGCTGACACATCAAGACTCTACTGACCAATCTAGGGGTCATGAGGGAAGATAGGATAAGGTGCTGGATCTGAGTAATATCTCAGTATATCCTAGTTGGGGAATACTGACCGGACACCTAGTGGGCTGATACTTTAGGACTCCACTGACCAATCTAGGGGTCATGAGGGAAGAGAGGATGAGGTACTGGATCTGAGTAATATCTCAGTACATCCTAGGTGGGGAATACCGATCGGGCACCTAGCGGGCTGACACATCAGGAATCTACTGACCAATCTAGGGGTCATGAAGTAAGATAGGATGAGGTGCTGGATCTGAGTAATATCTCAGTATATCCTAGTTGGGGAATACCGATCAGGCGCCTAACAAGCTGACACTTCAGGACTCCACTGACCAGTCTAGGTGTCATGAGGGAAGATAGGATGAGGTGCTGGATCTGAGTAATATCTCAGTACTTCCTAGTTGGGGAATACTGATTGGGCACCTAGCGGGCTGACACTTCAGGACTCCACTGACGAATCTAGGGGTCATGAGGGAAGAGAGGATGAGGTACTGGATCTGAGTAATATCTCAGTACATCCTAGGTGGGGAATACCGATCGGGCACCTAGCGGGCTGACACATCAGGACTCCACTGACCAATCTAGGGGTCATGAGGGAAAATAGGATGAGGTGCTGGATCTGAGTAATATCTCAGTATATCCTAGTTGGGGAATACTGACCGGACACTTCAGGACTCCACTGACCAATCTAGGGGTCATGAGGGAAGAGAGGATGAGGTACTGGATCTGAGTAATATCTCAGTACATCCTAGGTGGGGAATACCGATCGGGCACCTAGCGGGCTGACACATCAGGAATCTACTGACCAATCTAGGGGTCATGAAGTAAGATAGGATGAGATGCTGGATCTGAGTAATATCTCAGTATATCCTAGTTGGGGAATACCGATCAGGCACCTAACGAGCTGACACTTCAGGACTCCACTGACCAGTCTGGGGGTCATGAGGGGAGATAGGATGAGGTTCTGGATCTGAGTAATATCTCAGTACTTCCTAGTTGGGGAATACTGATTGGGCACCTAGCGGGCTGACACTTCAGGACTCCACTGACAAATCTAGGGGTCATGAGGTAAGAGAGGATGAGGTACTGGATCTGAGTAATATCTCAGTACATCCTAGGTGGGGAATACCGATCGGTCACCTAGCGGGCTGACACATCAGGACTCCACTGACCAATCTAGGGGTCATGAGGGAAAATAGGATGAGGTGCTGGATCTGAGTAATATCTCAGTATATCCTAGTTGGGGAATACTGACCGGACACCTAGTGGGCTGATACTTCAGGACTCCACTGACCAATCTAGGGGTCATGAGGGAAGAGAGGATGAGGTACTGGATCTGAGTAATATCTCAGTACATCCTAGGTGGGGAATACCGATCGGGCACCTAGCGGGCTGACACTTCAGGACTCCACTGACCAGTCTGGGGGTCATGAGGGAAGATAGGATGAGGTTCTGGATCTGAGTAATATCTCAGTACTTCCTAGTTGGGGAATACTGATTGGGCACCTAGCGGGCTGACACTTCAGGACTCCACTGACGAATCTAGGGGTCATGAGGGAAGAGAGGATGAGGTACTGGATCTGAGTAATATCTCAGTACATCCTAGGTGGGGAATACCGATCGGTCACCTAGCGGGCTGACACATCAGGACTCCACTGACCAATCTAGGGGTCATGAGGGAAAATAGGATGAGGTCCTGGATCTGAGTAATATCTCAGTATATCCTAGTTGGGGAATACTGACCGGACACCTAGTGGGCTGATACTTCAGGACTCCACTGACCAATCTAGGGGTCATGAGGGAAGAGAGGATGAGGTACTGGATCTGAGTAATATCTCAGTACATCCTAGGTGGGGAATACCGATCGGGCACCTAGCGGGCTGACACATCAGGAATCTACTGACCAATCTAGGGGTCATGAAGTAAGATAGGATGAGGTGCTGGATCTGAGTAATATCTCAGTATATCCTAGTTGGGGAATACCGATCAGGCACCTAACGAGCTGACACTTCAGGACTCCACTGACCAGTCTGGGGGTCATGAGGGAAGATAGGATGAGGTTCTGGATCTGAGTAATATCTCAGTACTTCCTAGTTGGGGAATACTGATTGGGCACCTAGCGGGCTGACACTTCAGGACTCCACTGACGAATCTAGGGGTCATGAGGGAAGAGAGGATGAGGTACTGGATCTGAGTAATATCTCAGTACATCCTAGGTGGGGAATACTGATCGGTCACCTAGAGGGCTGACACATCAGGACTCCACTGACCAATCTAGGGGTCATGAGGGAAAATAGGATGAGGTGCTGGATCTGAGTAATATCTCAGTATATCCTAGTTGGGGAATACTGACCGGACACCTAGTGGGCTGATACTTCAGGACTCCACTGACCAATCTAGGGGTCATGAGGGAAGAGAGGATGAGGTACTGGATCTGAGTAATATCTCAGTACATCCTAGGTGGGGAATACCGATCGGGCACGTAGCGGGCTGACACATCAGGAATCTACTGACCAATCTAGGGGTCATGAAGTAAGATAGGATGAGGTGCTGGATCTGAGTAATATCTCAGTATATCCTAGTTGGGGAATACCGATCAGGCACCTAACGAGCTGACACTTCAGGACTCCACTGACCAGTCTAGGGGTCATGAGGGAAGATAGGATGAGGTGCTGGATCTGAGTAATATCTCAGTATATCCTAGTTGGGGAATACTGACCGGACACCTAGTGGGCTGATACTTCAGGACTCCACTGACCAATCTAGGGGTCATGAGGGAAGAGAGGATGATGTACTGAATCTGAGTGATATCTCAGTACATCCTAGGTGGGGAATACTGATCGGGCACCTAGCGGGCTGACACATCAGGTATCTACTGATCTACTGACCAATCTAGGGGTCATGACGTGAGATAGGATGAGGTGCTGGATCTGAGTAATATCTCAGTATATCCTAGTTGGGGAATACCGATCAGGCACCTAATGAGCTGACACTTCAGGACTCCACTGACCAGTCTAAGGGTCATGAGGGTGTGAAAACAAAATCAAAATATCGAGGCTGAGTACCACAAAAGGAAATACACCGAACACGGGTTACAAAGGAACATACAAAGTACTTTATTTTATACTGAATCCAGTTACAAAAACAGAGCAAAATCAGATAGTTATCGGCCCTCAGTACAACACAACGAACTCCAGCGTGGTTCAGTGTGTTCATTGAGAGACGTTGTATATTAGAATGCATTCGCTTTTTATACACTTGGTGGGCGCGATGTTCCATTTAATACATCACCGATCTAGGGTTCGTGCCAAGTCTCGAACAACTGCATATAACTGGTTTGCCTTTAATAAATGTATCAACAAGCCTATGCAATAACTGTGTATTTTAAGTTTTACCATGCAGGCCTTCTCAAACATTAATACAATGTAGTTAAACAGATGTTCTATGTTCAGTATTTGAATACATTGTTTCAACATATGCTTGTGGATTAGTTTCATTACACTAGTAATCCTTCTACACACAGGTCAACGAAGGACAAGATCTCAGTTCACGACCTCAACAAGTGGCCTGCTGGCAAGTTACATATTAGCTATGTACAGAGGTCAAGACAGCCATGTTGTATTCTGGAATGACATTGTCCACCATTTTAACTCACAGGGTGACTTTTACAAAGAGAATCCTAAAATGGCAGTTTGACCAAAAATGGCGGCTTACATTGATTTAAGGTCAGGACCTTGCGACACGGATTTCTTTCGCAAGCGACTTTCGAGCAGCTTGGCGTAGGCCAATATTAATATATTTATTACAATAGGAGGCACAATATGCTTTCTCTTTCGACAAGGGGGGAGAGGATAAGGAACTGGATCTGAGTAATATCTCAGTACTTCCTAGTTGGGGAATACTGATTGGGCACCTAGCGGGCTGACACTTCAGGACTCCACTGACCAATCTAGGGGTCATGAGGGAAGAGAGGATGAGGTACTGGATCTGAGGAATATCTCAGTACATCCTAGTTGGGGTGCTCTTGATGACCACACGGGGGGTAGTGTGATATGATATGATATGATATGGCATTTATAATGCCATATCTATCATCTATGGCATCTATACACAAGTGTTTCAAAGTGGTACGAGGCAAGGGAGTGGGAACAGAGGGAGGACAGAGACACTAATCTTACTAGGCCAGGTCACATTGACATCACGTGTGGAACTGAGGGGCCCAAAAGATAGGTCCAGCTGGATATAGAGTGGGTGCTCAAAAGTCTCTCTTTGACTGATACACCCCATGTTGCAAATTTAGTGAGCAATGTAAGTATAACTGCTTCAGTTTCTAGGCAAAGGGAAGGCCCCCCCGAAAAATGTATCCCATCTTTAAGACACAAGCGGAAAAGAGAATAGCAGCTAAAGAGGTCAAACATCAAGGGGCTAACATTCCCACCAGAGTCATCTTGCAAGCCCAAAATAGAGGCGTGGAGCCTGGAAGCAAACTGAGTAAAAACAGGGAGGGGTACGATTTATTGCGGGGAAAAGGCGAATGACAGGAAGGAGGAAGATCCTCTACTTGGGTCGCCTCTATCATGAGAGGGATAAGAGCCTACTGAATCGGAAACATATGTTGGCACTATTGGGGGTGGTCCCTAGACTCTGTTTCATAAACTCCAATGATATTCAACAGGTTGTCTGTGATGACTGCGTAGATTTGGTAAAGATAAATCTTTGCTCTCAGATAATTAAGAATGTGATCCTGGCCGAATGTGAAGCTCTCGTGTCTTTTGGATATGAAATGTTTGAACATCTCGCCCCTGAACCTATTAGCTACTTAGCGCCGGCTAACTCACCTCCTAAGTGCCATGAAGGACATTCACCTGTCAATGGGCCTTTGAAACAGCTTGTGATTAGGCTGAGAATCAATGGGGAGACCAAAGACAGGGACATCCTAAGATCTAATGACCGAAAAAGAGAAGTCGCACATGATTGGACTTCTATTGCAGACTCCTTACATGGAACATTGCACAATAATCAGCAGAATGCATGAGTTTTGAAGGTTAATATATTTTCTTGGAATACTAGGGGGTTTGTAAACATTGTTGGAAATAGTTAGGTCTTAAAATCTTTTATTCTCATACCCCTCCAGGAAGCCCTGATGGTGGAGGCACTAATAATGGATAGATATGAGGTGTATGCCCCCAGAGCCAAACGTGGCTTAAAGTGAAGGCCCTATGGGGGCCTACTAACAGCTGTAAAATGTAATCATGGGTTGACTGTAAGGCACGTTGATACGGATAGGTCTCATATCCTGGTGACCCTGCTGTCATGGGAAGACAGGGCCACAAATAAAAGCCAAACATGTCTCCTATTTAATATGTATTTTAATACAAGTAACACTCCAATTCAGGAATGTTTGGCTAAATTCTCATTTCTCATGTTTGATGAGTCCAGGTGGATGTTGAGCTCCCCGAGGAGGAGAAGCTGCGAGGTAGAGCATAGGAGAGAAGAAGTGAGGTCAGCCCATTCAGAGAAGAAGATGGTGGCCTGGCCAGGTGGCTATTAGAAGGTGACCAGGGTCAGAGAGACAACAGGAGAAACAGGGAGCCTGCAGACCAGGCATTCGAAGGAGGAGTAGGCTTGAGTGGGAATAATGGAGACAGGAATACACTCAGGAAAGATCAGGGCCACAATTTTGAAAGCCTTCGAGGGAGGGGTACAGGGAACAGGGGGTCACCATTTGATGTGGCAAAGGAGCCTGTGTGGAAGAGGGAGGAAGAGGCAGAGGAACCAAGAAAGACATGGATGGAAGAGGGGCTGGAGAGGTGGCGACCAAGAGAGGGGCGCCTATTACATTTTTTCATTTTTGTAAAGAATTTGGGGTTGGTCACCCTAAGTTGCCTGGGGGAACCCAGACGTGGACCCCTTGCTCACTGTGCTCAGTGAAGCACAGCTACACCTCACTGATGAGGCCCAACAAGGCTGAAACACATGTATGGGGTTGCTTTTGGTACTCTTGTTCAAAGGAGGTTTGCATGGCATTTCGGTGCTGGACTGCCCTTGTGGGTGGGACAAAGACTGATATGCAAATGGACATTCCTCCTTTGTGAAAAGTACAGTGAGCTAAAAGCGATGGCTGCAGACTCTCACACTGGGTAAAAACCACAGAACAGGTTATCCTGCCATGTTCTTCTGAGAGAGGGCCGCCTGACATCTTTTTTGCATTGAGGTAGCCACAAGAGAGGCCACAGGCGAGGGAGCCAGAGGGACAGAGGATGAGGGAGACAGGGAAGCCAGGAGAGCAAAGGTTAGCAAGTGAGCTAGAATAGAGGAGGGAGGGGGTGGCAAGGGAGACATGGAGGTGGGTAGCAAGGGAGCCATAGTAGCGGAGGGAGAGGGTGGCATGGGATCCATGGAAACTGATATGCAAATGGATATCCCTCCTTTGTGAAAAGTACAGTGAGCTAAAAGCGACTCTCACAGTGGGTAAAAACCACAGAACAGGTTATCTTGCCATGTTCTTCCAAGAGAGGGGTGTCTGTAACCTTTTTTGCATTTTTGTAAAGAATTTGGTATTGGTCACCCTAAGTTACCTGAGGGAATCCAGATATGTACCCCTTTCTCACTGTGCTCAGAGAGGCACAGCTCCACCTCACTCATTTGTTCCAACAAGGCTGAAACACGTGTATTGGGTTGCTGTTGGTACTCTTTTTCAAAAAAGGGTTTCCCTGCCATTTCGGTGCTGGACTGCCCTTGTGGGTGGGACAAAGACTGATATGCAAATGTATATTCCGCCTTTGTGAAAAGTACATTGAGCCAAAAGCGACTATCACAGTGGGTAAAAACCACAGAACAGGTTATCATGCCAGGTTCTTCTGAGAGAGAGGCGCCTGCTACCTTTTTTGCATTTTTGTAAAGAATTTGGGGTTGGTCACCTTAGGTTACCAGGGGGAAGCCAGATGTGGACCCCTTGCTCACTGTGCTCAGAGAGTCACAGCTCCACCTCACTGATGAGGCCCAACAAGGCTGAAACATGTGTATGGGGTTACTGTTGGAGCTCTTGTTTAAAGGAGGTTTGCCTGGCATTTAGGTGCTGGACTGCCCTTGTGGGGTGGACAAAGACTGATATGCAAATAGACATTCCTCCTTTGTGAAAAGTACAGTGAGCCAAAAGTGATGGCTGCAGACTCTCGTAGTGGGTAAAAACCACAGAACAGGTTATCATGCCATGATCTTCCGAGATAGAGGTGCCTGCTACCTTTTTTGCTTTTTTGTAAATAATTTGGGGTTGGTCTGCATAAGTTATCTGGGGAACCCAGACGTGGACCCCTTGCTCACTATGCTCAGAGAGGCACAGCTCCACCTCACCTATAAGGCCCAACAAGGCTGAAACATGTGTTGCTGTTGAAACTCTTGCTCTAAGGAGGTTTGCCTGGCATTTCGGTGCTGAACTGCCCTTGTGGGCAGGACGAAGACTGATATGCAAATGAATATTCCTCCTTTGTGAAAAGTACACTGAGCTAAAAGCAATGGCTGCGGACTCTCACACTGGGTAAAAACTACAGAACAGGCTCTCATGCCATGTTCTTCTGAGAGAGGGTGGCGTGATACCTTTTTTGCTTTGAGGTAGCCAGGAGAGAGGCCACAGGTGAGGGAGCCACAGGGACAGAGGATGAGGGAGGCAAGGAAGCCAGGAGATCCAAGGTTAGCAAGTGAGCTAGAATAGAGGAGGGAGGTGGTGGCAAGGGAGCCAGTGTAGTAAAGGGATGAAGTGGCAAGGGCGCTAGAGCTGTGGAGGGAGGATGTGGCAAGGGAGCCATGGAGGTGGGTGGCAAGGGAGCCATAGTAGCAGAGGGAGAGTGTGGCAAGGCATCCATGGAGAATAATGGCAAGGCGAGGGTGGGGGAAGAAGGTGGCCGAGGGGCCAGTGCAGAGGTAGCCGCAGTGGCAGAAGGAAGGAAGTTGATGAGGCGGGGGAGGCACCTATTGAAAAGTAAAAGGTTGGGCTGAAGCACTTGTTCCAGGATGGTACCATTGAGATAGATATGAATTATGACTCTGGAGGAATGGAAGGAGGCTAAGAGGACCTCCCAGCGTGTGCCATCATTAATGGGTGAGGAAGAGTAAGGAGATAGAGCGAGCATACAAAGGGTCCATAAGTCGGGTGAAGGAACGACAAAGAGTATTTTGGTGAGAGTCTCTCTGGACGAAGCACTGACATAGGTGTCAGCGATGGGAAGGCCTGGGCTGGAGACCAGTGTGTCCTTCTTAAGCTTCTTCTTACCAGATTTAGTGAGAGGAGAAGGATAGGAGATTGAAAAGCAATTAGAGAAGTTGTGGGAAAAGGAGAGCACCATAGTGGGTGGGTGAGGGTATAGAAGAGGCACTTTTCAAAGCTGAGCAACTGAGGTGCACAGGAAGGGTACATTGCTGGGTTGCGTGCAGTAGTTTTGCCTGGAATAGATCCCATTGCTGGGTTGCATACCGTGGGGTTGCCTGGTAATGATCCCACTGCTGGGATGCATACCGTGGGGTTGCCTGGTAATGATCCCACTGCTGGGATGCATGCTGTGAGGTTGCCTGGTAATGAATCCACTGCTGGGATGCATACCGTGGGGTTGCCTGGTAATGATCCCATTGCTGGGTTGCGTGCAGTAGTTTTGCCTGGTAATGAATCCACTGCTGGGATGCTTGCTGTGGGGTTGCCTGGTAATGATCCCACTGCTGGGAAGCATATCGTGGGGTTGCCTGGTAATGAATCCACTGCTGGGATGCATACCGTGGGGTTGCCTGGTAATGATCCCACTGCTGGGATGCATGCTGTGGGGTTGCCTGGTAATGATCCCATTGCTGGGTTGCGTGCAGTAGTTTTGCCTGGTAATGAATCCACTGCTGGGATGCATACCGTGGGGTTGCCTGGTAATGATCCCACTGCTGGGATGCATGCCGTGGGGTTGCCTGGTAATGATCCCACTGCTGGGATGCATGCCGTGGGGTTGCCTGGTAATGATCCAACTGCTGGGATGTATACCGTGGGGTTGCCTGGTAATGAATCCACTGCTGGGATGCATACCGTGGGGTTGCCTGGTAATGATCCCACTGCTGGGTTGCATACCGTGGGGTTGCCTGGTAATGATCCCATTGCTGGGTTGCATACCGTGGGGTTGCCTGGTAATGATCCCACTGCTGGGTTGCATACCGTGGGGTTGCCTGGTAATGATCCCACTGGTGGGATGCATGCTGTGGGGTTGCCTGGTAATGATCTCACTGCTGGGATGCATGCTGTGGGGTTGCCTGGTAATGAATCCACTGCTGGGATGCATACCGTGGGGTTGCCTGGTAATGATCCCACTGCTGGGATGCATGCTGTGGGGTTGCCTGGTAATGATCCCACTGCTGGGATGCATGCTGTGGGGTTGCCTGGTAATGATCCCACTGCTGGGATGCATACTGTGGGTTGCCTGGTAATGATCCCACTGCTGGGTTGCATACCGTGGGGTTGCCTGGTAATGATCCCACTGCTGGGTTGCATACCGTGGGGTTGCCTGGTAATGATCCCACTGCTGGGATGCATACCGTGGGGTTGCCTGGTAATGATCCCACTGATGGGATGCATGCTCTGGGGTTGCTTGGTAATGATCCCACTGCTGGGATGCATGCTGTGGGGTTGCCTGGTAATGAATCCACTGCTGGGATGCATACTGTGGGGTTGCCCGGTAATGATCCCACTGCTGGGATGCATGCTGTGGGGTTGCCTGGTAATGAATCCACTGCTGGGATGCATACCGTGGGGTTGCCTGGTAATGATCCCACTGCTGGGATGCATACCCTGGGGTTGCCTGGTAATGATCCCACTGCTGGGATGCATACCCTGGGGTTGCCTGGTAATGATCCCACTGCTGGGATGCATGCCGTGGGGTTGCCTGGTAATGATCCCACTGCTGGGATGCATACCGTGGGTTGCCTGGTAATGAATCCACTGCTGGGATGCATACCGTGGGTTGCCTGGTAATGATCCCACTGCTGGGATGCATACCGTGGGGTTGCCTGGTAATGAATCCACTACTGGGATGCATACCGTGGGGTTGCCTGGCAATGATCCCATTGCTGGGTTGCGTGCAGTAGTTTTGCCTGGTAATGAATCCACTGCTGGGATGCATACCGTGGGGTTGCCTGGTAATGATCCCACTGCTGGGATGCATACCGTGGGGTTGCCTGGTAATGATCCCACTGCTGGGATGCATGCCGTGGGGTTGCCTGGTAATGATCCCATTGCTGGGATGCATACCGTGGGGTTGCCTGGTAATGATCCCACTGCTGGGATGCATACTGTGGGGTTGCCTGGTAATGAATCCACTGCTGGGATGCATACCGTGGGGTTGCCTGGTAATGATCCCATTGCTGGGTTGCGTGCAGTAGTTTTGCCTGGTAATGAATCCACTGCTGGGATGCATACCGTGGGGTTGCCTGGTAATGATCCCACTGCTGGGATGCATACTGTGGGGTTGCCTGGTAATGATCCCACTGCTGGGATGCATACCGTGGGGTTTATTATTTATTTATTTATTTATTTATTCGCATTTGTTAAGCGCACATCAGACCGAAGGCATCGTGGCGCTGGTTACAGTGTTTCTTGTACTTGGTTACATACAGTTGTGTCCTTGGTTACATTGGGCAATGGTTATGGTTAAGGTACATGTAAATAGAGAGCAAGAGGGTGTGCAGGTGCGCATGTTAGTTGAAGAGAGCAGTTTTGAGTTGTTTCCTGAAAGAGGGGAGGGATGTTTCTGCTCTGAGGTTAGTGGGCAGTGTGTTCCAAAGCTTTGGTGCCAGGTAGGGGAAGCCTATACCCCCTGCCTTGAATCTATTGATGCGTGGTATGATGAGACGGTTGGTGTATGTAGATCTGGTAGGTCTAATGGACTGGGATCTAGACAGGGTGTCGGATAGGTAGGAAGGTGCTGTATGGTTGATGCATTTATGCGTTATGGTTAGGATTTTGAAAGCAATCCTATCCTTGACTGGGAGCCAATGGACCGCTTTCCTAGCTAGAGTGATGTGCTCTCTTTTTGGTATGCTGAGCGCTGCTCTGAGAGCATTATTTTGGGTGGTTTGGAGCTTTGATATGTTGTTCTTGGATGTGCCGGCTAGGAGCGCGTTGCAGTAATCCTGCTTGGCTCCAATGGTGGCCCTTGCTATGGACAGGCAGTTATCTTTAGTTAAGAACGGTTTTATTGCGTTGATGAGTTTGGTACTTAATGCCGAGACTGAGACTATTGCGCTTACTTGTTTATCCATAGATAGGGTGGCATCTATGTGGACTCTTAATGTTTTGACTGATGATAGGACTGGGATAATGCAGTTGTCTATGTTAAAGTTAGTGTATAGTGGGTTGAGGTTGGCAAGAGTGGGCTTCTGTCCTAAGATGAGGATTTCAGTTTTGTCCCCATTCAAGCAGAGGCCGTTGGTGGCCATCCAGGCTTGTATGGTGGAGTAGATTAGTTGAAGGGCGGTGGAGTCTTGATGATAGTTACCCGTCATGGGCAAGAGTATCTGCGTGTCGTCAGCGTAATTTGTGTAGGTGATCCCCATAGCGTCTAGCTTGTCGAATAGGGGCTTGGTGAAGAGATTGTATAGCGTTGGGGCCGTGCACGAGCCTTGTGGGACCCCGCAGTGGATGATGGAAGGCGCTGCATGAGCTGTGTTGGAGAAGACTTTCATAGCTCTGTTTTGTAGGAATGAGGTTACCCATGAGGCAGCGTCTTTAGAGAAGTGTGCTGCATGTGTTAGATGGTTGGTGAGTGTGCTGTGATCTACCAGGACAAATGCTGCTGATAGGTCGAGGAGGAGGAGGAGAGCGGGCTTGCCTATGTCGAGAATTTTGGTGATTTCGTTTTTTAAATCTAGAAGGGCAGTTTCAGTTCCATGTCCTTTACGGAATCCAGATTGCCTTTTATCTAAGATTGCGTTCGATTCCAGGTAGTGTTGGATCTGTATATGGGCGGTCTTGTCAAGTAATTTTAGAAGGAATGGGACTGTGGTTATGGGTCGATAGTTGTTGGGGTTTGTGGGGTCAGGTGTAGGGTTTTTTATGAGGGGGCGCACCCAGGCCTCTTTGAGGGTGTCTGGGACTATTCCTGACCTAAATGATGCGTTGATGAACGCGGTGAGGATGGGTGCGAGCTGCTCCGCACATTCTTTGATAATTTTTGGGGGGCATACGTCACCCTTACATAGTGATGGTTTGAGATGTTTAAGGATGTTGATGACCTCAGTATTGGAGATTTCGGTGAAGGTGAACTTGGGTACGTTGTTGGCTTTGACATTAGGTTTCATGCGTGTGAGTGAGCTTTGCTTGGGTAAGGAGTTGTAATGGTGTGATATCTTTTTTTGGAGGAGGTTTATTTTTTCTAGCATGGCTGTTTGTATTCCTGTACACCAAGCCTCATCCTTGACGATCTCGTCTGGGCATGTGGGAGGTATGGTTAGTTCTTTAAAGATGCAGAATAGCTCTTTAGTTTGAGAGTTCGCTGCAGTGATGCGTTGGTTGTATGCTTCGGATTTAGCTCGGAAGATGGCCTCTTTGTATTTTTTGGCTATGGATTTGAATATATCTTTTGTGTTGTTGCAGGGAATGCGTTGCCAATTTTTGAGCGCTTGGCATTTGTCTGTGCGCATTGATTGGAGATCCTCTGAGAACCACGAGTTGGAGTGGAAGGATTTTTTCGCTTTTTTGCTTTCTAGGGGGGCGACAGTGTTCACTGCCCTTGTGATGGAATCTTTGAATATTTCCGCGAGTATATTAGGGTCTGATGGGAAAGGGGGCTTTAGACAGGGCACGTTAAGTAGTGCGCCGATGTTGGCTGCTGTGAGTTTTTTGGAACTTCTAGCTAGGGTAGCCGTAGCTTTGGTGGGCACTCTACTGCTCTTGGTGCTGGGGATATCGAAGAGAATGAGATTATGATCTGTCCACGGGAGGCTGGTGTTGGCTGTGATTGCTATGTTGCAATTGTGGTCAGAGATCCAGTCTATGGTGCGTCCTTTAGCGTGTGTGGGCGTTACGATTTTTTGAGAGAATCCTAGATTGTGTAGGTCCTTTGCTGGGTTGCCTGGTAATGATCCTACTGCTGGGATGCATACCGTGGGGTTGCCTGGTAATGAATCCACTGCTGGGATGCATACCGTGGGGTTGCCTGGTAATGAATCCACTGCTGGGATGCATACCGTGGGGTTGCCTGGTGATGATCCCACTGCTGGGATGCATGCTGTGGGGTTGCCTGGTAATGATCCCATTGCTGGGATGCATACCGTGGGGTTGCCTGGTAATGATCCCACTCCTGGGATGCATGCCGTGGGGTTGCCTGGTAATGATCCCACTGCTGGGATGCATACCGTGGGGTTGCCTGGTAATGATCCCACTGCTGGGATGCATACCATGGGGTTGCCTGGTAATGATCCCACTGCTGGGATGCATACCGTGGGGTTGCCTGGTAATGAATCCACTGCTGGGATGCATACCGTGGGGTTGCCTGGTAATGATCCCATTGCTGGGTTGCGTGCAGTAGTTTTGCCTGGTAATGAATCCACTGCTGGGATGCATACCGTGGGGTTGGGTTGCCTGGTAATGATCCCACTGCTGGGATGCATACCGTGGGGTTGCCTGGTAATGATCCCACTGCTGGGATGCATACCGTGGGGTTGCCTGGTAATGAACCCACTGCTGGGATGCATACCGTGGGGTTGTCTGGTAATGAATCCACTGCTGGGATGCATACCGTGGGGTTGCCTGGTAATGAATCCACTGCTGGGATGCATACCGTGGGGTTGGGTTGCCTGGTAATGATCCCACTGCTGGGATGCATACCGTGGGGTTGCCTGGTAATGATCCCACTGCTGGGATGCATACCGTGGGGTTGCCTGGTAATGAATCCACTGCTGGGATGCATACCGTGGGGTTGCCTGGTAATGAATCCACTGCTGGGATGCATACCGTGGGGTTGGGTTGCCTGGTAATGATCCCACTGCTGGGATGCATACCGTGGGGTTGTCTGGTAATGATCCCACTGCTGCGATGCATACCGTGGGGTTGCCTGGTAATGAATCCACTGCTGGGATGCATACCGTGGGGTTGCCTGGTAATGATCCCACTGCTGGGATGCATACCGTGGGGTTGCCTGGCAATGATCCCACTGCTGGGATGCATACCGTGGGGTTGCCTGGTAATGATCCCACTGCTGGGATGCATGCTTTAATTTTCACTTGCAATGATTCATTATTGGGTTGTGTGCCACAGTTTCGCTCAGTAATGATTCCATCCCCGCGTCCCATGGTGTAGTGTTCCATGGTAATGAGAGCACTGGTGGAATGTGTGCTTTAGTTTTGCCTGGGAATGATTCAATGTTTGGGTTGCGTGATGTAGATTTTCCTGGTAATGATTCCACTGCTGGGATGTGTGCTGTAGTTTTGCCTTGTAACGATTCCGTTGCACGGTTGTGTGCTGTAGTTTTGCGTGGTAATATGTCCATTGCTGAGTTGTGTCCTTTAGTTTTGCCTTGTAACGATTCCATTGCTGTGTTGCATGCTGTAGTTTTTCGTGCCAATTCTTTTATTTCTGGTTTTGTTCTGTAGTTTTGCCTGGATTTGATTCCATGGCTGAATTAGGGGTTGTAGCTTTGTGCGGTAATGTGCCCATTGATGGGTTGCATGCTTTAATTTTGCATTGTAATGATTGCATTGCTGGGTTGTCTTTTGTAGTTTCCCCATGTGATGATTCCATTGCTGGGTTGTGTGCTGTAGTTTTGTCAGGTAATGGTACCATTGCTAGGTTGCGTGGTATGGTTTTGCCTTGTAATGATTCCTTTGCAGGGTTGTGTGCTGTAGTTCGACCAGGTAATTATTCCACTTGGCTTCGGTTGCTGTGGAGTAAGTTGCTCTGCTGTGCAAAACGATCCCATTTTGGTTGGTGTTTTTGAATATTCCTTTTTGTTGCACTCCCACGCCGCTTTCCCTTGTCTTCTCCTTGCGCTGCTCGCTCCCTGGTGCCTCGAACCACCTGCCTTCCTCCCGCCCATGGAGTAGTGATTAGCCTCTGAAGACTTCCCGCATGACCTGGAAGTACCTCTTCTAAAACACTTCTACGGCAGCCAGCAGAGGGCCAAATACAAGAGGGCAGCTCCACACTGAGCAAGCCCCATTCAGTGTTTGCCTGTGTTTGCCTGTGTTCGCCTGGGACGCCTGCCACCATCAACCAGCATTGATGGATAAGGTAAGTGTAGTTTTACTTTCCCATCATGACTTTGAGGTGAGGGATCCATTGCATCCTGCCCCCTTATTGTGTTTCTGTGATTAGAATTGTGTTTTTCCTGTGTGAGCACTGTTTGCTCTGTCCTTGCCCAGTGTTTCTTCCATGTTGTCTGCTCCCTCTCCTTGTTCCGCCCCTCCTGTATTAGGACCATGGCCTACTTAGGTGATTCCCTCAGGGCAGCCCACTGCCCGTTTCAGCCCCTGCAGTGAAGGACCCGAGGCAAAGGACCGCTCCCACAGAAGCAGCTCCTGACGGTGTCTGCTAGGGAGCAAGATGCCTGCAGGCATCAACCTGTTGCGACTGGTAGAGTAAGTGCTATGTCTTGGTTTGTAGCAATCACTGCACCCCACATCACCTCAATTACTCTATTGTTCATATTGTAACATATTGAACTGTATTGCCTGACCATCCCTCTAGGAAAGTTTGCTTTTTTCTTCGACATTGCTGTTTGGTTAAACTTTTCCCTCTCTTTAGGAAAGTCAAATCTGGGTGTTTTCGCATTGCTGTTTGTGTTGAAACAAGGCCTTTATCCCTCTTTTTAGGAAAGTCGAATCTGGGTGTTTACAGTGCGCCCCCCTCCCCCTGTCTTCCATCCACACTGCTCCTGCATTCCCCTGTGGTGTTTTCCCTGCTTGTTGCCTCCTGTATGTCTCCTTCTGTGTGAACCCTGCCCTCGGTTGCCTTCTGTGGTGCTTGGCTATGGGCTGTGCTCCTTTCGTCCCTCACACTCGTTCTCGCCTCCTTGCACCCTCTATGATGCTCTCAATCTCTCCCATATTCTCAAACTGCTATTCTATCTTCTCTCCTATCCCACTCACTAAGTCTGGTAGGAAATGTTTCAAGAGGGATATCCTGGTCTCCAACCCTGGCCTCCCTATGACTGATACCCACATCAGCGCTTCCTCCAGACATACCCTAACCGACTTCCACTTTGTCGTTCACTCTCCAGATATATGGACCCCTCATTTGGTCTTGGCTCTCTCTCCTATCTCTTCCTCGCCCATTAATGGTGGCACTGGGTGAGAGGTCCTCTTGACTTCCTTCCACTACTCCAAGACCATCATTAATGTCTATTTGAATGGCACCTTCTTGGTTCAGTGCCCTCTGCCCAATCTCCTCCTTTTTGATAGGCGTCTCCCGCATCTTATCAACTTCATTCCTTTTCCCGCTACTCCTACTATCACTTCTCTTGCTCCTCTGGCTACTATGCCACTCCCTGCTACCACCTCTGCAAACTCTCTGGCCCCTCTAACACCTCCACTGGGCGTTCCTCAAGCCTGGACCTTACCTGAAGTCTTTCAAATATGGCAATCTACTCCACATCGCTACTCTAAACTCTCGCTCTGCTGTCAAACACTCCTCTAAACATCTGCCACCTCCTCAAAGAACTTGACCTAGATGTCCTGGCTCTCACCGACGCATCGTTCATGGCCAGCTCTGTCATGAGTTTTGACACTTTCCTCCCTGATGGCTACAACATCCTCTCCGAGCCCAGAACCAACCGACCCAGAGGTGGAGTAGCTCTGATCTTTCCGCAGTCGGTCCCTGCTTCTGTCATTCCTATACAGGCTGACTCCTCTTTTGAATGCCTGGTCTGAAGTCTCACTATCTCTCCTTCCCTCTCTCTGACTGTGGCCACCATCTACAGGACACCTGGCCAGGCTCCCCTCTTCATCTCAGAATGGGCTTACCTTTCCTCTTCTCTCCTTGCCTCTACCTCTCAGTGTCCCCCCCTCAGACACCTCAACATCCACCTGGATGCGTCTAATCCCTCCTCTGGACTCTCCACAACCTCTGAGATGCTCTCTCTCTCTCCATTCTACCCTCTGGTCTGACACATTCTGCCGGACACAACTTGGATGTTCTCATCTCCTCTGATATCCCCCTCTCTAACACTCTCACCACACATCTCTCCTGGACTGACCCGCTTATGTTTTCTTCTCACCTGAAACTTTCTCTCCCTCAGTCAAAGCCCACCCCAGCACTGCACCTACCTTCTCGGCCATTCGGCCTATGAAGCGTGTGTCAGTGGATGCCTTTGCTGCTACTTTCTCTGCTCCTCCTACTCCTGTGGATGACTCACACTCTGACACAGCCCTCTCAAATCTGCATCTTGTAGAGGAGGTCCCAAATACAGCCTGCACTCCAGTCGCCCATTTTGAAGTACCAGGAGCGTTCACACCGAGATATGTGACGTAAGACGAACAGATAAACAAGCAGAGATCCACATTAGGGCTCTGCCCAGTGCCAATCAGAAGAACAATACCTATTAAAGTACCAACAACCAGACAACCATGGTATCCATTGGGACAACCGTACCAGCAAATGACACGAAATGAAGATTGCTTAAACACTGTCCCGGAAGAAACTCAAAAGGCCTTAATTGAAGACTAATGGTGACCACAAAAGGGCCCAGACAGACTCACAGATGAACGAAACGACAACCAAAATATGACACAGAGAGAATAAATTGCCATGGATAAGGATATCATGAACTTAGAAGGAGAGACGATCTTGAAATTTAAAGAAACTTAAACTGTAAAGCAGGATGAAGATATTCAACCAGCTAACGCCTGTACATATCCCGGGGGGATAGCTCTGCAGCAATGTGCACACCTTGGAAGCAAGACCGAGAGAGGGAGGTGACAGTAGCCTCTGAGAATCCAAACTTAAGAGCAGAGAAGCCTGCCCCTGGAAGGTCTAGATAAGGAAGCCCAGGCAAGTGGCAAGCCGAATAAGGAATTAAATGCACAAATAGAAGGAAAACTAAGCAGATTCACGGTGTGCTAGCACATGACCAGCCAAGCGAGAAGAGGCACCAACGCCTGGCTGTCTCCAAAACAGGAGATACCATAACTTTTCCTGACAAGAAGCTACAGTTTCGAGGCTGACCACAGCCAACTAATTGACACATAACACTAAAGTACTGATTGATGGAAGGGAGGCCGGGTGAATCTTGGGGCATCCTGCATCTGGTTGCCCATTCTGAGTGCTGATAATTAAAGTGGAGATGTATGCATGGGGTTGAAGTCAATCAATAACAATGGACCAAATAATCTAGGGTCCTATAGATAGTAGAACCAATGAGACGTCGTACTTTTGGTGGCGTCTACATGAGTAATGTTAGAGGGAAGGGCGTAGACGCCCACCTGATAATGTTTATCCAATCCTCACTCTCCGTTACCATATACAGATATATCCCCTACATTTTAGTTACCTTTTCCAACCAATAGATTCTCATGACAAACCTTTGAGTGTTACACGTCAATGATGATGGATTTTGGGTATAACTGTTACTGTTTGAATGAAGGAGTCAGAAGTTGAAGCGAGACGGGTTATCACATCACTGTTGATTTCCATGTTTCCCCGTTATTTTATACTTGTCATTAAACAGACTCCCCTTTGCCAAACCATTGAGTTGTCCTTATTGAATGGTGTTGGAGTAAGAAATCCTACACCCCATCCACCTCAAGGTGCAGCTATCCCATCTTAAAGTATGACAGAGTGAGCTCTGACTCTATGGGCCGGTCAGGGGTCACTCACTCTCGAGTACACTTGGTAGCAGAGGATGGTTGTTGACCATCGATTATTGATTATTGATTATTGATTAAAATAAGCTCCCCATAGACAATGGTAGTTTAACCCAAGACTGCAGTTGTGGCCTGAAGGGACTTGTTTTACAAACACACCCCTTCCCATTCTTACGGGCAGCTGATCGGACGAAAATCTGAAGGAGGCGGTAACGGAGGCGGTGATCCCAAGGGTCCAGAGAAGAAAGATGCGAACGCTAAGTGAAGCAAACAATTGAGTGCTTTGGCAAACAGTGTACGCCTTAAGAACACGTAAAGGGAAAAGGTAATGGAGGGAGGAGGAAAAACAAAATAGTCAGAAGTAGAGAAGACTGTATATATAACGGTATAATGACTCGAGAATAATTGAATAAATAGAGGTTATCGGGGTGGACACGTGAGAAGAGATAGGTTACCAGGGCGGACACCTGAGAAGTTATAGGATTTGCCTTATTCCTGTGTTTCAATATAGCGGCCAGACGAAACGTGTACCCAGAGTCCCACATAATGGGGAACAATTGGACTACCACCACATTTAAAGATGTCATGAATGGGGTTCATTTAGACTCCATGAAGGGGTAATAATTAGAGGCAGAGATATCTGTGTCCAGCTGGTGTCCGTCTAGTTTGTCAAGCGTCTGTTTTATATGTTGTGTGTGATGTCATATGTGATAAGGGAACTGGTTACAAATTTTGGAGCTTGTGGTGTTTGGTGCTCGCTCATATTGTCACAAGGTGTTTAAACCACACAAACGCTTTGACAAGTGTTATATAAGAGGAAAGAGAACAGATTTAAACATGGAATACATAACTCCATTAGTTATGTAAACAGTTGCCAAAACACACACCCAAGCTAAAGAAGTATAGCACCGAGTGGGTTAAAAGTACTGCCCACAAGATGTTTATACCATGGCCACAAAATGGGTCTTTATCCAAAGCCGTTTTACAACATATGACAACATATTTGCACGTCACATATACAGTTATGAAGCTAGAAAAACGCCTTGCTGTTCTAGAACTATGGAAGATGTATGAACAGATAAAGGAGGAAGAGCTGCCTACAGACTGGATACTAAATATATGCACAGAGGGGGGTAAGACGCCTACCCCGCCACCTGTACTCCCTGAAACAGAAACCAAAGAAAGTAAGAATGAGAGATTATACCCGTTAAGAGAGCTTAAAGCAGCCACGGGGTACAGCAACCCCGTATATGAGTCTCCTACATATAGTAGTGATGAAAAAAAAGGGAAGGATTAAGGACAAGAATCTTACCTCCACAGTCCCAAGGGACAAGGGGAGAAACAATGACGAAAAAAAGGATCAGGCACAGACAAGTGCATCTCTCGACAAGGAAAGAGAGGGAAAGAAATAGAAAGGGAGCAAAGACAGAACTAATGAGATAGTATTCGCAAAAGACGAATGGATGGGAGGACAAATCTTATTTAAACTCAATGGGAAAGGAAGCGATGATGTGAGACCTATAGAGAGGTTAGATCAGGCACAGAGAAAGGAGAAAGAGAAGGAGTTAAGAGATGAAAGGATAAGAAGGAAAATAGACTAAGGCGAGAACAGCTTGCAAAGAGCAGCTCAATCACAACCTGAGAGCAGCCTATGATCACCACCGACAGAAACAGCAAAGGTTATAAGAAGAGCATAGGGTACGTGAAATAAGGATAAGGGGACGAAGAGATGAGGAAATTTCATAGAAATGAAAAGAGATGGGCAGAAGATAAGGTTAGAGAAGAGGCGGGGAAGCGCAAATAATTTGATGATGATATCGAACGTAAGCGAAGACAGAGGGCACAAGATCTCGAATATTTGGAGAGGGAAGTTAAAAAAGCTGATCCATTTGTAGACTGGGAAGACATTGGAGAAATCTTTCCTGTGTATGATTCAGTACCAGGCACGTCTAGGGCAAATATTGAAGATGACTTTGACACCAGAAGCACCGGGGAAACGCTCGATAGAGTATATGATGAAAAGGGGCTAGAACTAATACCCCGAGTAGAGGGGGAGGACGTGCGCTTGGAAAGCACTCAGCTGTATGACACTGAGGATGTCACCCAAAGTAGTGGGAATAGGAAACTGTCCCTGGACAGATTAGAAATCAGTAGAAACAATGATGACACAAGAATTTGCATGAATTGGGAACAAACAATGCCCGACTCCAAAGGGGAGGAGTGCAAGGCAAAGAAGAAGGGAGACACCGCGAAAGACGACTCCCAAGGGAAAGAGAGATACAATGGTCAGACACTAGCGAGTCCATACCGAGGGCATCAGAGTCAACCGCACAGTCTGATTTACATGAAGGAGCACCTCATGATCAGAGGGGGATGTCGTCACCACCCTATGTCGACATACTAAGGACATTGCCAGGTAGATGGTGATGATGGAATATTACCCCGGCAATAGACAGGAGAACTATGAGAGAAGAAAATGAGGGCTGCGCATTCCAATTTCTGCTACTAGAAAAAGGAGGAGCAAGACCACAATATATTCCATGGCCACACATGGATCGAGAAAACTTTAAAAGCAAGCTTCCAATGCTGACATCGGGAGCTGGAAAATGGATACACGAGTTAGAATAAAATGACAGGAGGAAACACGCTCGCTATAGGGGACATTAAAGGTCTCCTGATCGCTATACTTGGTGGGCGAGCAGACGATGTGTGGACATGGGCAGGGTACCCTGGTGTAACCACAATTAACACTGCACATGACGGAGCACCATTTAACCATTGCAGAGCAGCAGTATGGAAAGTGCTACAAGTGTTTTACCCAGACACTTCCGAAATGGGAGGTATAATGACTCAAAAAATGAAGAAGTCGGAAGAAATGTTAATTTATATCCAGAATTTCCAAGATGCGTGGGTGCTCGAAACACATGAATCTTGGACGAAATCAATACTTGTGATTTACCATATATTGTGCCAAGGATTGCCAGAACCGGTGCAGAAACAACTCAAGGAATTGGCAGGAGTTGAGGCTAAGCCTTGGGCTAAAATACAGTTGACTATCGCGCATTAATGTAGACTGTTGCAAGAAAAGAATCGAAAAAGCAGGCAACTCGAAAGGGTGAGGAAGCAAAGCTGGTGCAAAAAACACTTTCAAAGTATGCTCTTGAAGGAGCCATGCTAACTAACGCAGCTGAACAAAACATGAAACAGGTGGCTAATCCACAACAGAGCAACCAGGGTAATGTAGGGTTTTACCCAAGGGGAAGAGGATATAGAGGAAGAGGATAGCAGAGCAATCAGGGAGGTTTCCAAAGTAATAAAGGAGGTTTTTAAAATGTGCAAAATGTTAACCTGGATATGTCAAATGGACAAATAATCCGACCACCGCCAGTAGGTTGGATGTGTGGAATGACAGGGCATTTGGAGCTCACATGCAGAAGTCAAGGCATGATGCAGAATGGCCAAGGAATGGGAGCAGGCACGGCAAATCCACCTGCATTTTCACAACAGGGCGTTGCACAGAATCACACGGTGCAGCAACAAGCACCAGGAGCGCAACAAGGAGCGCAACAAGAAGTGCAACCACAGAACATGGGGAATTTTCCACAAGGACAATCCCAACAGGCACCACCACAACTACCACAGACCCAGAACCCTGTAAGGGGAAGAAACACTGGGAATGGGGAAAATCTAAAAGTGCACAGTGTGCCAAACTTATATTTAAACTAGAACAACTCACTGGGAACCCTGATGTGCTCTATCCTATCAGTGCCACCAGACCCTCATAGGGAACCTAGGGTGGATGTTGTTATAGGGGGTAAAGAATATTCCTTCCTAGTGGACACAGGTGCAACACACTCGTGCATACGTGACAGCAAGTTTTCCTTGTCTGGCGAGGCCATAGATTTTTACAGGAGCTCACAGTCTAGTTCCCGTTACAGACACTCTCCCAGTCTCCATCGGAGAGTGCAAATAGAATGTACCTTTATTGTATTCGCGGCAGACACCAGTAAACATTTTGGGTCGAGACTTGATGACAAAATTGAACATGACAATTTTGTTCACGGAGGAGGGCATAGTATGCTCCCCTCCAGGAATGCACTTTTCAAATGTATGCAAAATGATTAGAGCATATGAAGGACACATAGCCATGAGGGCCATACCGCATATGGTGCACGAAAGCATTCCAATTTCAGTGCACTCACCTGATGATGTACGCATGAAACCCTCAAAAGTACCCAGACCTTATATAGTCCAGTCCCTAGAAACTCTGATGGCAGAGTAAATGAACATGAAATGAACGTGACTAATAGTGATATACACACATCCATTCTAACGAATGAGCAGGAAAGCCAGAGACAGGGTTGGCAAGAAAAGAATGAAGACATATGTCATGCATGTGCTTATGGCAGGATTGCCAGGCCTTGCAGATAGAACCATGAGAACCCTTGATGAGATTTTATTCAGACTAAGAATACCTATGCAAGAGGAGGAGGGACAAGTATTTCCCTTGATGATACATACAGCAGGAGTGCGAGGGAAAGTAACATTGGTTGATGGGTACGATGATGAAGGCAGACAATGGTGCGCAATTATCGCCATCGAAGAAGGGTATCAAGTGACTGACGTCACTGATGGCGATCTGTTTGAATAACAATCAGACATGGAAGAGACCAGGGTGGAAGTGAGTCTCATCTTTTGGGTAAAAATGATCAAAAGAGAAGTGCCTCAGAGAATGATGTTGGTGCTGAAGCGTCCGGAATATTTTGATGAGGATATAGCTAAAGTGCCTGTCTCAGTGTGGTCTACAGAATCCTATGACGTAGGCCTTTTGAAGGGGGTGGGAGAAGTGAAAATTAAACTAAAACCAGGAGTAATTTTACAGAGAGTCCGACAATATCCCATGTCCAGAGAGGCAGACGAAGGGATTTTTAAGACAATTTCTACTATGATGGACCAGGGCATCTTAGTGACATTGGAGTCACCGTGTAATATGGTGGTTAATGCTGTCAAGAAATCAAAGGGGGGGTCTTGGCATTTAATTCAGGACTTACGAGCAATGAACGATATTGTTGAAGCCGAGTTCCCTTTAGTCCCTAACCCTAACTGAATCCTGTTGCACCGTGACTCACAAGATCTGGCGTGATTCACGTTTAGACAAATGCATCTGAAAAGCACGAGGCTGCCACAGGGATACTGTGAGTCTCTGTCTATTTTCAACAGAGTCCTGCAGATGGACTTAAGCAATATTGAATTAGAAAGTACCGTCCTGCAGTATGTGGATGACATCCTAATCTGCAGTACCACAGAAGAGCAATGCAGTCACGATTCTGTTCAGTTATTGACTATACTGGCTGAGAAAGGTTATAAGGTTGACAAGGAAAAGTTACAATATTGTCAACAGGAAGTGCTGTACATAAGCCAGCTAATCTCACATGAAGGAACGAAAGTGACCACAGAAAGGGCTGAAGCCATATCGAACACGGCTAAGCCACACACGATAAAGCAAATGCAGAGCTTTCAAGGCCTATGCAACTATGTTAGGGCATGTGTTTTCGATTACAGCTCTTATACTAAGCCTTTACTTCAGGCCCTCAAGAAGGCCCAAGTGACAAAGGGAAAGATTGAATGGTCTGAGACGATGGAGAAAGGGTTTAACGAACTCAAGAGAGCGATTTGTACGGCTCCAGTTCTCAGAATTCCCAATTATACAGAGGAATTCTACCTGGTTACGCACACAGATGGCAGCGTTATGACAGCAGAGCTCGCTCAAAGAAACTCGCTGGGGTACAAGCCCTTAGGATATTACAGTGGGAATCTGGACCCAGTCATGAAAGGTCACTTCCCATGCGAACAAAGTTTAGCTGCCGCAACATTCACCATAACGAAAGCGACAACCATTGTAATGGGATGTTCCATGACGTTACACGTCGAGCACTCATTTTTTGCCATTTTAGAGAAATCAAAGGGCACATTGACATTGCAGAGAGCTTCTGCCTCTGAAGTAATCATATCAAACCCAACGATTAAAATAGTCTCATGTAAGATAGTGAACCCAGCTATGTTTATAGCAGAGCCAGTCACTGAAGGAGGGCAGATACGTGACTGCATGAATTATGAAGAATTCTATGATGAAATCACTAGGGTAAAAGAAAATGCCTTGCAGGAGGAGAGATCGTCTTTATTGACGGGTCTTCGAAGATCGACCAAAGTGATGGGGAAAGATACATAGGCATCGCTGTGATGAAACACATAGCAAATGGAGAATTTCGAGTACTTATTAGTGCGCGAATACCATCTCATTACTCAGCACTAGCTGCAGAATTATTGGCATTGATACTCGCCATTGAGACTCAAGCCGACCATGAAGTAACGGTGTATAGCGACTCCGCCTATGTGACGTCAACAGTGCACGCAGGCTTGGTGTGCTGGAAAAGGAGGAGCTATATCCGAGCAGACGGCACGCGAGTACAACACGCAGCCTTATTGGACAGGCTGATAAAGGCACACAGTTCCCAGTGGGCATAGCAATCATGAAATGCGCCGCCCACACGAAATGGACAGATTTTGTATCACCTGGAAATCACGCAGCAGACACGGAAGCAAAGCGTATGGCATCCAAAAATTAGACTTTATGGAAGTGGAAATGACGTGCACCCATGAAAAAATGATGGTTGCACGAACCACACCGGAATGGAGCTCCCAGGGGAGGCACCACAGGAAGAGAAAAACTTGTGGAAACGTTAAGATATCCTACACCCCATCCACCGCAAGGTGCAGCTATCTCATCTTAAAGTTTGACAGAGCGAGCTCTGACTCTATGGGCCGGTCAAGGGTCACTCACTCTCGAGTACAATCTTTCTATCTCCAACACTCTGGACATCCTTGGCCCTGTCATGAGAATTTGTCTGAAGCCTACCTCCAAGTGCAACTATTGGTATGACTCGACCTCGCCAATCTGAAACGCAAGTGCAAGGTGGCTGAGAGGAAGCAGAGGGCGTTGGGTGCATCCTCTGACAAACTGGCCTGCCACTTGCTCCTAAGGCAATACAGACTCTGTCCTCTCCAAGAAGAGTGTACATATCCAAGCCTGCATCTCTGAGGCTTCTAACAAGACCAAACTCTTTAAAATCTGCAAGGAGCTGGCCAATCCTACTGCAGTCTCCACCTCTCCTGTCCCCTCCCAGGTGCTCTGCACGGTACTGGCTTCTCATTTACCACTAAAACTCTGGTCATCCTGTTCTCACTCTCCTCTTCCTCTCCCTCTACTTCCTTCAGCCCCCTCTGGCCACTAATCCCTCTCCTCCTCCTTTCTCCTCTTTCTCTCTGACAACACCTGACAATGTTTCTAGACGAGTCATCATCTATAAAAGTGTCATCCAAACAGGTGCTTCCCTACTCCTCCAGAACCATCAAGGACCACATTGACACCCACACTCCAGCCTTACCCAATTTCTGCAATCACTCTTTTGCCACGAGATCTTTGCTCCCTCCTCTAAAGCACTCCTTAAAAATCCTTCGGCTGACCCTACCTGTCTGGCAAGCTATAGCACGATCTCTATCACTCCTTTCCTGGGCAAACTCCTGGAAAACTGGCCATCTCCCAGCTTACTCTCTACACTGAATCTTTTGGTTGTCTCCATGACCATCAGACTGGCTTCAGAGCAGCCAGAGTCACGGAAAATGGGCTCCACAACATCTGTGAAGATCTGCTCTCTAATATTGACTCCAGCCTTCCTTCTGTCCTCATCTTCTTTGACCTTTCCTCTGCTTTTTACACAGCAATTATGGCATCCTGATCAATCGACTCCTTGAAAACCTGGGCATCATGGATCAGGCCCTTGAGTGGTTCACCTCCTTCCTCCTGGACTGACCCTCCAAGATCCAACTTGGGTCCATTCTCTCTACCACCTCTCTCTCCACATGTGGTGTTCCCCAGGGCTCCATCCTCTCACTCTGGCTATTCAGTGTCTACTTAGGCCCCCTGGCCCACCTGATCTCTACCTTCTCTTCTAATGTTCAGTGTTATGCAGATGACACTCAGATCTCTTTCAGGCTCCCCTCAGTCTGCTCTCCTCTCTTGCTCATTCCTGACTGTGTATTCACGATTCAAGATGGGTGCACTTCCAACGATCTCTGCTTTAACGCCAGTAAGACTGAGATCCTTCTCATTGGGAGTCCTGCTCCCGCTTTCCCTTCTCACTCTGGCCGCTCTCCTTGGGCCCTCTTCCTTCACCTTCCTGTTCAGCAAAAAACCTTGGTGTGATCTTCGACTCCAATTTCTCCTTCTCCACTCACAACATGGGAATTTGCCAAGAAGGCCCACTTCCAGCTGCACCTCCTCAGAGATGTTCTTCCATTTCTCACTTTCCCCCAGAAGCTCACTGTCTCCAGAGCCCTGGTGCTCTCTAGGCTTGATTACTGCAACAGCCTCTTTCTCAATCTGTATTCCTCTACTCTCCGCCCTCTTCAACTAATCCAGAACAGGACTGCAAGACTTATCATTGGCCTCATGCCCATGGATCATATCTCCCCAGCCCTGAGATCTCTCCACTGGCTGCCAGGGCTGCAATGATCAAATTTAAGACCCTCTGCATTCTCCACAAGGCTTTCTGGGGACGGGTCCTGCACTACATCCAACTCTCTCTTCCAAAATACCTTTCTTCTCGAGCCCTTTGCTGAGCTACCTCCGACTCTCTGAGGGTCAGACGCTTCTCAAGGTAGCGAGTGGGGGGGTATATCTCTCTCCTCTGCAGGTGTCTCCCTCTGGACTGGCCTCCCTGCCCCTCTCAAACTTGAGCCGGACTACCTGAAAATCCAGAAGCAGCTCAAGTCCTTCCTTTTCTCCTCTGCTTCCTCTCTCTCCCTCCCCTGCTGACCTACATGTCTGCTGTGCTGACTGGTTGCTTGGTACCCTCAGAGTTTCACTGGGTACCAGGCTCCTCCATGATCAGTATCCCTTGCACTGCCTATGGGCCTACTGCGCATTTAGGTGCTGTAACCTCTACAGTCCCTGCCTCCTTGCACTTACCCAGAGCCCTGCTGCTCTGGCTGCACATACCCAGAGTATTTTGCCCTGATTTCACTTCCCCCTCCCTGGCACTGCCCCCTCTACTTTCCCCCTGCACTTTGCATTGTTGCACTTGCACGATCTGAATGACACAAGGCCTAGCAAGATTGTTTGTCTTGTCCTCCCTCTGTCTTCCCTCCCTTGTCTTGTCATGCCTAGAAACACTAGTGTACAGGCACGTTATAAATGACATACCATATCATATCATATGTGTTGTGTTGCAGTTTTGCCTTGTAATGATTCCATTGCTGTGTTGAATGCGGTAGTTCTGCCTAGCAAAGGTTCCATTGCTCTGTTGCGTGTTGTAGTTTTGCCTGGTTATGATTCCATTGCTAGGCTATGGGCTGTAGCTTTGACTTACAATGATTCCATTGCTTGGCTGCATGCTGTAGTTTTGCCTGGTGTAGTGGAGGGGTAGGAAAGACCCCAATGTATAAGCAAAAGGTGTGGTTCTGCCGAAATCCCCTCACCCAAGAAACAGAAGAGTCCAGAAATGTGACAAAAACCACTGCTTTATTAACAAGATCTTGTAAAACGGGGACAGGAATGGACATCTCAGAATTTCCAATCCTCTCGACTGGTTACAAGCTTCTCAACAGTTTATAAACTGTTATGACGTCAGAAATTACAAGTTATCCCACAAAACCTAAGGTAGGCTGGGGTTGGTTAGTGGGGGAAACTACATATAGCTTCCAAATAGGGTTAGTGCTCTGATTGGTTACACATTATCTGGTGGCCCCACCTGCGACCGCCTCCTAAATGTTGCAAATAAAGGCATGTCAGGATAGTGCATTATAACTAGCCGATGCAGCAAAGTGTGAATTGGCGTGGGAGGCGAGTAGGGATTAGTCATTGAGGGACTTTTCAGCCTTGGTGCCTTGGAAGGTTACCAGCCCATGAGCAACGTACTTTTACCTGGTAATGATTCCGTTGCTTGGCTGCATGCTGTAATATTGCCTGATAATGGTCCCATTACTGGGTTGCATGTTGTAGTTTTGCATGGTAATTATTCCATTGCATGGCTGCATGTTGTAATATTGCCTGATAATGTTTCCTTTACTGGGTTGCATGTTGTAGTTTTGGCTGTTAATGATTCCGTTGCTTGGCTGCATGCTGTAATAGTGTGGATAATGGTCCCATTACTGGGTTGCATGTTGTAGTTTTGCCTAGTAATAATTCCGTTGCTTGGTTGCATGCTGTAATATTGCCTGATAATGGTCCCATTACTGGGTTGCATGTTGTATTTTTGCATGGTAATGATTCCATTGCGTGGCTGCATGTTGTAATATTGCTTGATAATGGTCTCATTACTGGGTTGCATGTTGTAGTTTTGCATGGTAATGATTCCATTGCGTGGCTGCATGTTGTAATATTGCCTGATAATGGTCCCATTACTGGGTTGCATGTTGTACCTTTGCTGGTAAGGATTCTATTGCTTTGCTGCATGCTGTAATATTGCCTGATAATGGTCTCATTACTTGGTTGCATGTTGTAGTTTTGCCTGGTAATGGTTCCATTGCGTGGCTGCATGCTCTAATATTGCCTGACAATGCTCCCATTACTGGGTTGCATGTTGTAGTTTTGCCTGGTAATGATTCCATTGCTTGGCTGCGTTCTGTAATATTGCCTGATAATGTTCCCATTACTGGGTTGCATGTTGTAGTTTTGCCTGGTAATGATTCCATTGCTTGGCTGCGTTCTGTAATATTGCCTGATAATGGTCCCATTACTGGGTTGCATGTTGTAGTTTTGCCTGGTAATGGTTCCATTGCGTGGCTGCATGCTCTAATATTGCCTGACAATGCTCCCATTACTGGGTTGCATGTTGTAGTTTTGCCTGGTAATGATTCCATTGCTTGGCTGCATGCTCTAATATTGCCTGACAATGCTCCCATTACTGGGTTGCATGTTGTAGTTTTGCCTGGTAATGATTCCATTGCTTGGCTGCGTTCTGTAATATTGCCTGATAATGTTCCCATTACTGGGTTGCATGTTGTAGTTTTGCCTGGTAATGATTCCATTGCTTGGCTGCGTTCTGTAATATTGCCTGATAATGGTCCCATTACTGGGTTGCATGTTGTAGTTTTGCCTGGTAATGATTCCGTTGCTTGGCTACATGCTGTAATAGTGCCTGATATTAGTCCCATTACTGGGTTGCATGTTGTAGTTTTGCCTGGTAATGATTCCGTTGCTTGGCTGCATGCAGTAATAATACCTGATAATGGTCCCGTTTCTGGGTTGCATGTTGTAGTTTTGCCTGGTTATGATTCCGTTGCTTGGCTGCATGGTGTAATATTGCCTGATAATTGTCCCATTACTTGGTTGCATATAATAGTTTTGACTGGCAATGATTCCGTTGCTTGGCTGCATGTTGTAATATTGCCTGATAATGGTTCCATTACTGGGTTGCATGTTGTAGGTTTGCCTCGTATTGATTCCATTGCTTGGCTGCATGTTGTAATATTGCCTGATAATGGTTCTATTACTGGGTTGCATGTTGTAGTTTTGCCTGGTAATGATTCCGTTGCTTGGCTACATGCTGTAATAGTGCCTGATATTAGTCCCATTACAGGGTTGCATGTTGTAGTTTTGCCTGGTAATGATTCCGTTGCTTGGCTACATGCTGTAATAGTGCCTGATATTAGTCCCATTACTGGGTTGCATGTTGTAGTTTTGCCTGGTAATGATGCCGTTGCTTGGCTGCATGCAGTAATAATACCTGGTAATGGTCCCATTTCTGGGTTGCATGTTGTAGTTTTGCCTGGTTATGATTCCGTTGATTGGCTGCATGTTGTAATATTGCCTGATAATGTTCTCATTGCTGGGTTGCATGCTTTAGTTTGGGCTGGTAACTATTCCATTGCTGTGTTGTGTTCTATTGTTTTGCCTGCTAATGCGTCCGTTGCTTGGCTGTATGCTGTAATATTACCTGATAGTGTTCCCATTACTGGGTTGCATGTTGTACTTTTACCTGCTAATGATTGTATTACTTGGTTGCATGCTGTAATGTTGCCTGATAATGGTCCCATTTCTGGTCTGCATGCTGTAGTTTTTCATGGTAATGTGTGGATTACTGGTTTGTCGGCTTTAGGTTTGCCGTGTTATGATTCCATTGCTGTGTTGCATGCTGTAGTTTGGCCTTTGTGAAGGCATCATGAAGCAAGACACAGACAAGAGAATAAAAGTTCAAACAAAAATGGTTTATTAACTTACATGTCGGGATGGTTGAAGGCTTATCATGCCCCATGCTAAGGTAGTATTTCTCTACCTAAAGAAACTAAAGAAAGTCTGATTCAGTAATTTCAACTTAAAAGCCTGTCTGTGTCCAAAACCTATACTTGCCCTCACAACTAAAGCTAATCAATGTGTAGAGATGTCAGTAACACAAGTAATAGTATTCAAACCAAAGTTCTGAGCTTCTTGCATCTCCAGGCTTGCTTTCCAGCTCCCCTTCCCCAAGTTCAAAACAGTTCCATAAAGCCTTGAGGTTCCCATTACCAAGAAGACAACACAGTTCGAAAAAGAGGCCTTGAGGTTTTGTCCCCCAATGTGGTAACCAAGTTCATAAAGTCTCAGGTTTCCCTTCCCCAGGACATCAGCTTGCGCAGCTTACCAACTGGTACTTAAGTTCAGTCTCTCGATATTCAAAAGCAGTTTTAGGTCAACTCTACATTCCTTCGGGTTCTTGACAGTTCATACAGATTGCTTTCTCCTGCTTCCCTTCATCAACCTCTCTCATGCACTGTTATTTGCTTTCTGTATCTTTGCATGTGCCTTTGGCTTTCACAGCTATGATATATATGGTCTAGGTTCAGTTGTCAGACTACACGGTCCACCCATCACAGGTCACACAACCGGTCACCCTAGGCTTGTTTGCCCACAAAGGTTTTTCTGTAACTACCCCTCTGCTCAAATTCACATTCACTTTGCGTTCTCTATGCCAACCTTTTGGCTTTGCCACAATGTGACATCTGCTTTGCCAATCTCTTGACTTTTCCACAATTAGTTCTTTCCTACAGTTTATTTTGTGGTGTTAATTTTGCCTCACAACGCTTTGCCACAATGCTCTCACACTCCTCATCAATGTTCATACTTGATTTACCTTGTAATTCTTAAAGATCGTTCTTTGCTTTCAATATATTGTATTCATTCTTGGCTTTCAATATATGTATGCAGGCCTCCAGATAGAGTGTGTACTAGGCCTTTTTACACATGACCATCTTGTAAATACGACAGCTTTATTATTTTCCGGTGCACATTTACACCCTAGTTTAAAGCAGAGGGCACTGCAAAGGTCAGGTTACTTGGCAGAAACCAAAATGCTGCTTTTGATTTTTATCTACATGGATGTTATTGCAAACCATGGAGAAAAGCCTCTGAAACAGAATGTATTTCTCTAAATCATTCAGCTTCTGCTGTGTTGATGCTCATGTAGCAAACAGAAGCACTGTGCATATTTATTTTCCTAGCATTTTACGATTGTACAATTAATAAGATGGAAAACTAAGTTGCAATTGAGAATTAATATTTTATAACTGTTGTGACATGCTTTACATGTATGTGGTGTCTTTGGTAGAAAGGTAGATGTGTTGTGAAGTGCTTGCAATGTATGCATGGGCAGGATAAGCTGAGAGAATGTTGGTGTGCTGCAGCGGAATATTTGTGGGTGAATACTGTGTCAAGGTTCTAATAAGAGTCAGTTGGGAGAAGTCAGCCTGGGTGATGGGACCCAGTGGATCACCATAACAGCTTGTGAAGTAGCCTATAATAAAGCATAACTGAAGAACATTACCTGCCTGACCAAGGAGGCTGCTTTGTAACAATGGGGACTAGGATTTCTTCTAAGAAGTGAAAAAGAACCTACAAGCAAAGAAAAAAAAAAGGTGAAAAGTTGTAGCAGTCTGCGGTGTGGGGGGAGCAGAAGAGAAGGAGAGGAACCACTGCCCCCCATGAGAAGTCCCATTATCCAGGGGGAAAAGTTAGGGAAGCAGAAGCCTCAGTGCATCACACAGGGGAAAAAAACGGGCAGCAGAAGCCCCAGTGCATCACCCAGGGAAGAAAAAGAAAGGAAGCATAAGCCCCACTGTGGTACCCAAGGGAAAAGAAGGGACCCAGAACCTCCAGTACAGTACCCAGAGATAAGAGAAGGAAGACCACCAGCCCAGTCAAAGTACAAAGGGGGTAAGCACAATGTAGTGCTCAAGAATTGAATGAGGATGTTGCCCAGCACCAAAGGAAGGGAAAAAGGGAAACAAGCAGGCCTATTCTGTCCCAGATGTACAAGAAGTAAGACCGCAACAAGTGAAGGACTGTAAGGAGAAGCAGCCCTACCCTAAGAATTAAGTGATTGGGAGCCCCGGTTAGATGGGTGCGCTGAGACAGAAAATAAGCAGAAGAGGAGAAGGAGAGAGGCTAACGAGGGACAGCCACGGTGCAAGTGAGGGATGGGCTCTAACTATTGTGCACAAGTCAGAGAGTGCCTAAAGACTTTGTGGTGCCAGTGACCTGAGAGGAAAGAGGAGCAGGTGTGTCTTCAGCAGGGCCACCTATGCGATAAGGGCTCCTAGGCAAGTTATGACGTCTAGATGACAGTACAGTCTATAGGTGCTGTTGCACTCAACCTGGAGCTGTGAGGGCGTCAGGGCGGCGGCCAACCATTGAAGGTGTTTTCTGTGAATAAGCTCAGCTGAGTTCAGGATCACCAGAGCAAATGGTGACGTAGCCCATTTGTGAAGGGGTATGGCAGAGGTTGGAACTTCGGCCATTGCATTCGTTGTACTTGTTTTGCTCCGGTGGTTTAAATTAAAGAACCCTTTGGCTCTCAGCTGCCGCACATAACATGACGTAGGTCCCATCAAAATGGAGCAAGGAATGGGAAGGGCCAGTGACCGCCATGGACTAAGCCAGTGGTTGGAACTGAAAAAATGAGTGAAGTATGGACGTTTATGTTCCACGTGGTTGCCCACAGTAATCGTGTGCGCAATGGATATCAGGACATGTGCCATGTGTGCCATGGATTTTTTCATGCAATAGTTTTGATGGATAATGATTCCATTCCTAGGTTGAATGTTGTAGTTTTTCCGGGTGATGAATCCATTGTTCGATTGTGTGCTGTAGGATTGCATGGTAATGATTTCATTGCTGGGATGTGTGCTGCAGTTTTGACTCATAATGATTCCATTGCTGGGCTCGATGCTCTAGGTTTAACTGGTGATGTTTCAATGTTTGGGTTATGTGCTGTAATTTTGCCTGATAATGCTTCCATTGCGGGGTTGCGTGCTGTAATTTTGCCTGATGATTAATCCATTGTTGGATTGCGTGCTGTCGGTTTGCCTGGTAATTACTAAATTTTTCAGTTGCATGCTGCAGTTTTCAATGGTAATGATTCCATTGCTGTGTTGCATGGAGTAGTTTTGCCTGGTAATTATTCCATTTGCTGTGTTGCATGGTCTAGTTTTGATGTGTACCAATTCCATTGCTGGGTTGCATACTGGAGTTTTACCTGGTAATTATTCCCTTTCAGGTTTGCATACTCTAGTTTTTCCTTGTAATGATTCTATTGCTGAGTTGAATGGCAAAGTTTTGCCTAGTAAAGAATACGTGTCTGGGTTGCATGCAGTAGTGTTGCCTTGTAATGACTCCATGCTGGATTGCAGGCTCTAGTTTTGACTGGCAATAATTCCTTTGCTGTGTTTTGCCCAGTGATAAATCCATTATTCAATTGTGTGCTGTAGGTTTGCATGGTACTTATTTAAATGCTGGGTGTGCTCTAGATTTGATGGATAGTGATTCCAGTGCTGAGTTGCGTGATCTAGTTTTGATGGATAATGATTCCATTGTTGGGTTGCGTGATCTAGTTTTGATGGATAATTATTCTAATGCTGGGTTGCGTGATCTAGTTTTGATGGATAATGATTCCATTGCTTGGCTGCATGCTGTAGTTTCGCCTGGTAATGATTCCATTGCTGGGTTGCGTGATCTAGTTTTGATGGATAATGATTCCATTGTTGGATTGCATGTTCTAGTTTTGATGGATAATGATTCCATTGGTGGGCTGTGTGCTATAGGTTTTGCTTGGTAATTATTCCATTGCGGGGTTGTGTGCTATAGTTTTGCCTGGTAATGATTCCATTGGTGGGTTGTGTGCTATAGGTTTTGCTTGGTAATTATTCCATTGCTGGGTTGTATGCTATAGTTTTGCCTGTTAATGATTCCATTGCTGGGTTGCGTGATCTAGTTTTGATGGGTAATGATTCTATTGCTGGGTTCCATGATCTAGTTTTGATGGACAATGATTCCATTGTTGGGTTGCATGTTCTAGTTTTGATGGATAATGATTCCATTGCTGGGCTGTGTGCTATAGGTTTTGCTTGGTAATTATTCCATTGCTGGGTTGTGTGATATAGTTTTGCCTGGTAATGATTCCATTGCTGGATTGTGTGCTATAGGTGGGCCTGGTAATTATTACATTGCTGGGTTGTGTGCTATAGTTTTTCCTGTTCTTGATTCCATTGCTGGGTTGTGTGCTGTAGTTTGCCTATTAGATCTAACAAAAAATGTACAGACTCTAGGAGTGGAACGTTCAATAGAGCATTCTTTAATTGTCTTGGTAAATGGTGTGCCAACAAAGGACAAACAATTGTGGAAACAACTGGTGGACTTACATAAAGTTAGAGAAGCCATGCAATATCTAACAGACAATAATGAATACTACAAGGAAATAAATATTGAAGAAAGCTTAAGGGGAGTAACAGAAATAATTGAAGAGTCAACAGAAACTGGACAATTGGAACTTTTGGATCCTGCAGCAGTATCCACTCTTTTGGACCAGTACACAATTCACCCATTGCATTCCAATGAAAGCATAGCTGATGCACTAGAAACTTACCAAATGTGTCAAACCAAAGGTTCGCCAATGAGCATATGGGGAAAAAATATAGAAGCACCTGCTTTTCCACTGCTATTTCCTACTGGCAAAGGTGGAAGATAGGACGATAGACCCACTCATTTTATAGCATCAGAATTCCGCTCATTACAAATGTATTCACAAGATCCCAGGTATAGACAAAATGTAGAATACATATTCCACCTACTCTTTGAAAGTGAACTAGCAACCCTATGTTATGGAGTTGCACACATTTTGAAATCTGGAACCCACTTTCAAAATATGTCAGCTACGCAATTAATACAAAAAGTACAAGAAAAAGATGATGTTTTACAATCAAATATAACAAATATGTTTGCAAACAAGCATTGTACAAAAGAATACTGGTTCTGACGGCACAGAGACGTACGTTGTTTGATCAGAAACCTTGGACCAACGACTTGGTTTGTTACACTAAATTGTGCAGAATATGCATGGGAAGATTTACATGAGTTCCTACGCATATCAAACAACAACAAAACCGACATACATTTATTAACACCTGGAGAACTTTGCTCTCTAGATACAGTTAATGTGTCAATATATTTCCATCATCGTTTCATTGCTATGCTACACTTTATTTGCAATAAAACTGTTCCTCCCCTTGGAGAAGTGCAGCACTTCTTTTGGAGAAAAGAATACCAAGCGAGAGGAGCACCACATATTCACATGCTGTTATGGTGCACCTAAATTTGGTCACGACACTGATGCCACTGTTTTGCAGTTCATCCAAAAATATGTCACTTGTGAAATCCCTCCACAACGGACACATAGTGAACTGCATGGGCAGATTTTACAATTTCAAAGACACAAATGTGGCAAATATTGTCATCGCAAATACAAAAACAAAGGGAAATACTACACCAAATGTCACTTTGGTTTCCCTAGACCAGTTACAGAAACAGGTGAAGTCAACAAGTTCATTTCTTCATTTCGACATAGTGTTAAAGGTAAATCACCTAAGAACATGTATTACATAAAAAGAAAAGAAGAATCAAAATACATCAATGAATACAATGCAATCATTGCCCTCTTATGGAATGCAAACATAGATGTGCAGTACATTGCAGACAATTCCACTGCTGTTGCATGATATGTTGCAGCCTACTTAACAAAAGCAGAAAAAACAGAGCTTCAAGACCTCTGGAATGACCTATCATCAAACAAAACACTATCTCAAAAATTGTACAGCCTAGGCATAAAAATGCTCTCTCATAGAGGATGTGGCTCCTATGAAGCAGCAGATTGTTAAACTGCTTTGTATGGAAAATCAGAGAACATAGTATGGCTAAGTCTTGGTCCTGCTAAATCTAGAAAAAGAGTTCTGAAATCATATGAGGACAACAATTGCCAGAAATAATCCCAACAGCAAAGACAATTTAAAAAACAATTTACTGGACATATACTATCCGAACAGGAGTAGGACTCTGGAAAGCATGTGCCTATACCACATAGCTCAAAACTTTGCATACAAAAATAATATAAAACCTGATGAAAAGAAAGGCAGATATAGAGTCACAGATTGTGAAGGGAGCTTAGTGAAACTTACCAAACAAAGCTTAATTTATCATGTTAAATTGTCATTAAAGACTCCTCAACATAAATAAGTATATTACATGTCCCTGCTACAACTCTTCAAACCATGGAGAAAAGAAGAACAATTACTAGATAACTATGACTCATATGAGGATGCTTTCAAAGCAAATGAAAGCACTATAACTGATGTAAACTTTACACAGTACAAAACAATGTTGCACAATAAACAGCAACACAAAGAAGAACTCCAGGCCCAACTAGATAAGGACACTCCTGACAGTAGTCAACCTTCTGTAACAGGAAGCCAAGAGCCACTAGGACAGCCACTAACAGCAAATGAGGCAGAATTAGCTATGACAGAAGTAGAAAACACTGTGTGTCACTATCAAGAAAATATAGAAGACTTAACTGTACAACAAGCAAAACTTAACAAAGATCAGCACACCATTTTTGAAGACTTAACAAAACAAATAGCACATGGTGTACATGGTGTACAGCACGAAAATAAAGAATGTACCTGCTAAAATTACAAAGCAATACTACTGTACATCAGTGGTGAAGCTTGGTCAGGAAAAACATTCTTAATCAAAATCATCAGCAAGTTCCTTCAGCAATTGACAAACAACAAACTGTCAGCTGCTGTAACTGCCCCCACAGGTTTAGCTGCCTACAACATACTTTACACTGATTACTACTTCTTCCAGTAGAACAACAAAACAAATTAGACTATTACAAAATTTCTGCAGAAGCTGCAATGGAACTACACAGTATTAAAGCAAATGAAAATGCTACTAATAGATGAAGTGAGCATGGTCTCCAACCTAATGTTGGCTTTGATTCACCTCAGATTGCAAGAAGTACTTAAAACAAACTACGAAGAACTCTTTGCAGGGAAACACATTATCGTTTTTGGAGATTTTCTACAATTGACACCATTGAAAGGTGAACCTATTTTTAAAACCTTAGGACACAAACTCTGCCGTAAAACTGTTGGCAGCATAGGAAATGTCAACCTTGGCAACATTTCCAATACAGAGAATTACCAGAAAACATTTGCCAATCTGCAGACCTCACTTACGCCAACATTTTAATAAGTATTAGAGTTGGTGTACTATCTCAAGAAGCACAATCAATATTAAAAACCTGGCACATACATTCACTTTAAATTGATCATGGCGGCTATGCATACATTGGGTTGTTTGTGGCTTTGGATAATCACCATATACTATTACAAATGTCCACACAGAAACTGGTTGTTGCCTTGGGGCTATGTTATTTTACACTAATGGTGACTTACAGTCCATGATAAATGAGTAAATGTGCACTAGATACAGACTGCGGTCTTGACTTGAGAGCTTTACAACCCTGAGCATATTTCCTTTGTATTCTTTACATTTTAGTTCATAGGTATGATTTATAGCTCAAGAAGAAGGGAATTGGTATCTCGAAACGCATCAGCCATCTACAATGAATTCAATCTTCTCTATTATTTGCGTTTGGAATAAACAACACTTGTTGTAATATTCATACATCTGATTGTATTATTAGAAAGAGCCACACGTGCTTTCAAATTGTAAATTCTTACTTTGAACCATGTATAAGTTGTTTTGATTCAATGTTTAGGTGTCATATCAATGCAATTTAAAGGTGTGCAGGGGACGGAAGGGTTCCATTTTGGATCCTCTTTTTCTCACTTTCTTACATTCCCTTTATGGCCATAACTCATGTGCTACTGATGTTATGGAACAATTAGCGTACAAAAATGTCAATTGTATGGCCTTAATGCCAACTCTTTCAAGCTGTTTCAAATTCAATGAAATAATGTTAAATAAAGAAATGCAACCAATAATGGAAATGTGCGCCACAGACAAACTAGACGTACATGGTATGACACTACCCATGTGTGAGAAAGCCACAACAAGACTAAATATCATAGATAATTCAATCTCCAACACATCTGGGTTGGAAAAAATATTAAAATTATCCTTAAATTGTACAGTAATGCTTAAACGTAACCTTGACGTAGAGCAAGGGATAGTTAATGGAGCACTGGGTACAGTTGTTGGCTTTCAATCATACCCACGTGACACCAACATTCAGTTTGTCAATATTCGCTTTGACAAAATTTCAGAAGTGAAAAGAATAGGGCGCTTAACTGCTCGATTCCTTCTGTTGTGTACGTAGAGAACAATTTTCTCTAACTCTTGCATATGCAGTCACCATTCATAAATCCCAAGGTCTTACCCTAGACAAAGCATTGATAGATTTAGGAAACACAGTCTTTAAAGAAGGCATGGGCTACGTAGCACTATCACTTGACGGTGTATTTCTAATCAACCTTAATGAAAGTAAAGTAAATGCTGATAAAACGTGCATTTTTTTTTCATAACAACATTTTATTAAATTATACAGTTTCATCAATACATCAACAACAGCAATTGATCATTAATCACATTATTCAGACATATTAGATCAAAACATATGAAGGACCGGAGATATACTTTATTGTGGCACTGTGCATATGTCCGATATTTTATTTGGGCTGGGCTTGATGAGGTAACCAAACGTTCTGGGAGGGGTGGGCATAATGTAACTTGTGGATTAGTCAGTAGAGGGGGCTGCTTTGTAGCCACCTGGTGAGTGGTGGCCTTCTAGACAGGGCTGGGAATCTTGTTGCATAGTCCATGAAAGGGTCCCAGATATTCCTGTGTCTGGTCAGCAAATTGTTCCGGATCGCGGTTACCCTTTCTGCTACTGTTTTGTCCCAGCATTTGGACCACCATAATGCTATAGAGGGCCCGTCTTTATGTTTCCAAAGGCGTGCCATGGCAATTTTCGCTGCAAGGAGTAAGTGCATACACAGTCGAGGTATGTGGCCTGAAATCGGGAATGCCCCTCCCCCTGTTTCCCCAAGGAGAACAATCCCCGGTTCCCAAGGAATGGTGAGTCCTGTGATATCCTTAACCCCTTAAGTGCCAAGGACGAGGTATCTCGTCCTTGGGATTACCTCCCCATTGCCAAGGACGAGATAGCTCGTCCTTGGCACTTAAGGGGTTAATGTGTTTCAGCACCTCCCTCCAGTATTCCTCCACCTTTGGGCATACATATGTAAGGTGAAACAACGATCCGGGGTGGTACACCCCCGCCAGCATTGGTCCGAGAGATGTGGTTTGGCTCTGTTGATTTGGACCGGGGTCACATAATATCTATAGCAAAACTTATAGCCCCCTCTCCCTATTTGTAATGCACTGTGAGCTTTTGTGCAGTCTGGCCCATATTTTTGCCCATTCCTCCACTTCTATTTCCCTTCCCAGATCCCTCTCGCATTTGGTCATGTACCTTTCTTTTTTTATGGGGTCCACCCTGTCCAGGATACGGTACAATATGGAGATTCTACTGTTTTTCGTAGGGGTAGTAAGAGTGCTCTCCAAAGCCGTGAGTTCTCTCGAGCACTTCTCGCGAACCGTCCTGTTAGATAACCAGTGTCTTATTTGAGTATAGTGAAATCTTTCCCTTTCCCCCACTCCAAACTTCTCTTTGCATCTTTCGAATAGAATGGGCATGCCCTCCTCCAGGAAATCGCTCACTTTAAGTAATCCACCCTCCCTCCAAGCTTGGAAATTATTGGGGCTACAGCCTGGTGAAAACTCTGGATTATTCCAGATGGGTGATAGAGGGCCTAGCGTACCCCTACCGTCCCACTTTCGAGCCGCTGCTTTCCAGCATCGGGCTGTTGTGATTGTAGCAGACAGGGGCCCGTATTAGCTTGTACTTTTCTCTCTGGCAGATGTGGAAGGTCCGCAGGGTTGCCCATGCACCAAGTCTCCTCTATCTGCGTCCATTTTGGACGGTCATCCTCTTGCACCCACGTGAAAGCATGTGACAGTTGTGCTGCTAGAGTGTATCTTGCTATGTCTGGGACCCCCAGTCCCCCCTGATTTTTGTCCCGTAACATTATTCGCTTTCTGATGCATGCCTTTCCCCCGCCCCAGACAAATCCCTGTAGTTTCTTTTGCATGTCCACCAGCACCGGGCCCGGAATACGGGTCGATACTGCGGCACATGTGTATAACCACCTGGGGATAGTGTTCATTTTTATGGCCGAAATACAGCCAAACCAGGAGATATCTTTAGAGGGCCATGACTTCAAGTTGTTCTTAAGATTTGTAATTAGATGTGGAAAATTTGCTGCGTATAGTCGGGCCGGGTCCTTAGAAATTCTAACTCGCAGGTAGTCTATCGCCTATTTCACCCATGGAATAAGCATTAGTGGGTGGAGAGCTTCTCTTTCCCGTTTAGGGACATTAATCGCTAAGGCTGATGATTTATTAATTTTAAATCCTGATAGTATTCCAAAGTCATCAATTTCTTTCCATAGGGCGTCAAGAGATGCTGCCAGATTCGATGTTGTTATCAAGACATCATCTGCGTATAACTCAATTTTATATTCCCTGCCCCCAATTTGGACCCCCTTAATCCTGGTATTCTGCCTGATTTTAGCTGCGAAAGGCTCCATAGATAGGGCAAAAACTAATGGGGATAGTGGGCACCCCTGTCTGGTTCCCCTTGATATCTGTATTGTCTCAGATCTCCCGCCATTAACCCTTAATTGTGTCGAGGGGATTTGATAGTTAGCCATGACCCATTTGGTGAGGTTTGGGCCGAATCCGAAATGTTCCAGGGTCGCCCGTATGTACCCCCAATCTATCATATCAAATGCTTTATGAGCATCTTAAGAGATCACTGCCGTTCCGATCCTAGACCTGTGGGCATGTTCAACAATGTCTATTGTTCTATGGATATTGTCATTTGCCCCTCTTCCAGGGATGAACCCAGTCTGATCGCTGTCGATTAGACCGGGCAAGGCCGTGCCCAGCCTGCTCGCCAGAACTTTAGCAAAAATCTTACCGTTACTGTTCATAAGCGTGATCGGGCGGTAGGAGGCAGCTAGCTCAGGAGCCTTCCTGGGTTTGTGTAACAGGACCGTCAATGATTCCGCCATTGATCTGGAGACGGTGCCAGATGTCAGGAAAGAGTTGAATAATTCTGCCAGCTGAGTAACCAGGAGCCTAGAGTATTTCTTGTAGAAGGATGCAGTTAGGCCATCGGGTCCGGGAGCCGTTTGTTTCAATGTTTTGATGGCGTCGATTATTTCTTCCTCCGATATAGGTCTTTCGAGGTACTCCAATTGATTCATATTCTGCTTGGGTATGGACCGTAGGTACTCTGGTAAGTTCACTATCTTCGTCGGTGGCCCTTTCTTGACTTCTGAGTGGTACCTCAATAATTCCGACATTTTCTCTGCATCGGTGTAGAAAGTCTTGCCATTCGATCCAATTATCGTGAGTATGTTATTTCTGGTTCGGGTCTTTTTTAGTTTATTCACTAATACTCTGTTCGCTTTGTTCCCCTTCATATAATTAAATTGTTTTGTGAAGGCTAAAGCTTTAGCAGTGCGATCGGCGCAGTGCATTTCTAAGGCTGTCTTGGCTTTTCTGAGCTCTCTTTGGGCCTTCCTGGTGTATCGACTTTTCAGGATCGCCTCCAGGTGATGCACCCTTTCCTCCAGCTTGGTAGCTGCTATGTTTGAGACCCTTCGGTGTTCCGCACCCGCACTGATTAGAGAGCCTCTGACAACTGCCTTCATCGCATCCCAGATGATGTTAATGGGAGAGGTTACCGTGGTGTTTTCTTTAAAGTAGTTGGTTATCGTATTTTCTACTTCCATCCTGATGCATTCGTCCAGTAGCAAAGTATCGTTCAGTTTCCAGTATCTTTGTGCCGGGAGTTTTTGTCCCGATATGGCTAGTTTCGCCGACACTGGGGCGTGATCTGAGACCATACAAGTGTGTATTGTCGTCGCTTCCAGACATGGATAAATGACCCCCGAGATCAGAATAAGGTTGATTCTTGAGTAGCCTTTATGCACCTGAAAGTAATGGGAGTAGTCTCTTGAGGATCCATTAAAGAGCCTCCATGCATCCACTGTTTCCGTTTCCCTTAGTAGCTTGGCTATCGAGAGTGCTTGAGTATAATCAGAAAGAGTCTTATCCATCTGGGGACTCGGCATTGAGTTAAAATCCCCGCCCATAATCAGATGCCCTTCTTGGAAAGCTAGGATAGTAGGAATCAAATTTTCGATAAAGGCAGCCTGAGCCGAGTTGGGGCCATAGATAGACACTATTGTAATTGGGAGCTTCTCGAACATCCCCTTGAGCAAAAGGAATCGCCCATTTGGATCTCTCTTTTTGGTGACTTTTGTTAGAGGTATCCTATCGCTTAAGAGTATTGCCACTCCCCTTTTCTTTTGGCCCGAGGAGGCAAAGTATGACTTTCGGTAACTGTTATATCTTACTCTGTGTTCGTCCTCCTGCAGTAAATGCATTTCTTGAAGCAACACAATATCTCCTGTTAATTGACCCAGCCTGTGTTCTACGGATTTCCGCTTCCTCGGAGAGTTGAGCCCTTGCACATTCCAAGAGAGAATCGTTATTGTACTCGCATCAACCATATTTTCTTGTTCCTTTCTCTTCTTTGCGCAAGCTCATGTCCGTCTGCTGAGAGCGATCCTCCATATCTGAATCGGTTGCAGTGTTTTGATGGTTGTTCCTTGTTGCTGTTGTTGAATAGTTGTGATGTTTTGGGAGCAGGGCCTTTGGCCTTGCTCCCAAAACAGTACGCCCTCCCCACAACCACCTGAATAATGTTTCATAGTACGAGTGTACCTATACCTGTGATATGCTGCAGTAGTTGTGGCCACAGGCTACAGACTTGGCTGTAAATCCATAGATTTCTCAATGTATGGGTATGCAGTATATAGAATCCATAGTCGGTTAGAACTGCAGTGCTTATAACTTTGTTTGTGGCTGCATGCCCTTCGCCATGCACCAAAGACTCTATGTCTGGGCCACAATTACCACACCATATCATACCCATTGTGCTTTTAACAACACTACGTATGAATGTGCTATTGGATGCATGGCCTTTGGCCATGCACCCCTGACTGCAGGCCCTCCCCACAGCCACCTGAGTGATGGTGAATACTACAGGTGTATCTATAGCTGTGATATGCTGCAGTGGTTGTGGCCAGGGCCTAAAGCCTTAGGTGTATGTCCATACATATTTCAATGTGTAGGTATGAAGTGGCTCATAGCTCCAGTGTTTTCAACTTTGTTCTTTGGTGCATGGCCTTCCATGGAAACCGTCAGTAGCACAGTGAGCGGCCTTAAATCTTCGGCCCACTCTGACCCTATGTCTCCAGGTTTTATGTCCTGGAATACCCAGGGCATTTATTTGTCCTGTCAATCTGGCCATATCCCTAGGGAGCTAAAACAAGCCACCATCAATCCTCTGCTTAAAAAAACCTCTTTGGATCCCTTACTCCCGGCTAGCTTTCGAACTATTTCTATTCTGCCTTTTTTCATGAAGTTGTTGGAAGTGTTGGTTTCTCTTCTTCTTTCTTTTTTTTGGAAATCTTTGGTTTCTTTGACCCCTTTCAGTCAGGATTCCACCGAGGCCGGGACACTGAGAGTGCCCTGGTGTCACATGGTCAGGTTGGTCAACAATGGTGGAGTTGGAGCCCTGATTTTGTTAGATCTGTCAGTTGCAGTCAACACTTTTGACCACACCACCTCACTCTCCTGCCTGGCTGACAGGGATCAAAGACTCTCTCTGCCTCCCCTTTCTTCATCCTCATCATCATGCTCCCTCCCATGTGGTGTCCCTCAGTTCTCTGCCTTGTTCTCAATGCTATTTAATGTAAACATTTAGCGTCTTGTGCGTCTCTCTGCTCCCTCGGCCTCTGGTGCTATTCCTCTGCCGATGACATGCAGATCCTGGTCCGTTTAGATCTTGACCAGGATGAGAACCCTACTTGATTACCTGGCCATGTGGGGGTGGGAGGTCGATGAACCTCAACTGGCTGGCTGAAGCTCAATGGCGACAAGACACAGGTTTTGGTAGTGGCTGCTCCTGCTATCCCCTCACTTTGAGTCTCTTCCGTCTGGCCATCCGCTCACGGAAGTCTCCATTTTCCAGTAACAGTGGTAAAAAAACATTGGTGTGGTTTTCTCCTCCATTTCTATGGCCTCTCAGTTTGCTGTGGTATGTAAAGCTGGGCATTTCCATTTGTGGATTTTGTGGAAAGTGCTCCCTCTGATACCTCTCAACCTTCGCCCTCCGGCAGTGGCTGCATTGGTACTTAGGACGGTTGATTATTGAAATGCACTATATCTGGCCCAGCCCAAGAGCACAATACACCAGTTGCAGCTCCTACAGAATCTCACGGCTTGGTTAGCTGCGTACTCGCCTTATGGAGCTTGCTCTTCACTCTTTACATTGGCTGCTCATGGCCAGACAAATTGACTTTAAGTCTCTCTGTGTGTTTCATCATGCTCTTTATGGCCAGGAGGCTAGTTATCTTCAGGGCAAATTTGTCTGTTATCTTCCTCACCATGAACCTTGATCTCGATTTGCATGCCTAGTTTCTGTGCCCACTACACGGCTGGCTAGGGCTGGTGATCAGTGGCCGCGGCGAAACTGGTGGCATCAGTGGGATCACCGGTTTTAAAACTCAGTGTTTAACCTAGCTACTACAAAATATTCACACTTTGGCAAATGTATGGTTTTACTGGTGAATACTGGTATAATCCCAGTACAAACAATGCAAACTATTGCAAAAGGCTTTTTCTCTTGGCCTCAGCATCCCAGCAACTCCTTCTTGCGAGGGGGGTCCATCCTTCAGGGTTCCCCTTGAGTAAAGCCAAGAAAACTGCCACTTCACCTGCCAAGGGACCAAAGGTATTGTTACGAGGAAGAGTTTCTTCCAGCCTTAGGAATCGTCCAGAGGTCCCAGAGTCATCTGTGGTAAAGAGTTATACTGTGGTAAAGCAAGCCACTTGCTGCACAATTGTCCAGTTATACCACCTTGCAAACCCATAGGAGCGATGGAAGCCACCAATAAAACAGCCCCACCGCAGGTAGAAAAATAACAAGCCCGGCAGGTGTAGAGACCCAGCTGTCGAGCGTATGGTGATATTCAAAGGTCTCCCATTTTGCTATTCCAATCACTCTAATCAGTTTGTGTGAGCCCCAGAAGATGCATGCTTTGCAAGCATATATTGATTGTGGAGCACTTGGAAACTATATGGACCAAAATCTGGCAAACCAGATAGGGGTGCATACTCAACAAAAAGAGGTGGTAGAAAATGTGGTGGCAGTGGACGGCACTCCCTTGACTTCCGGTCCAATGTCAAAACAAACAGACACCCTAAGCTTATTGTGTCAGGAGGGATACCGAGAACGAATTACCTTTTGATCTCATTGACATGCTACAAATGCAAGTTATCATGGGGTTGCCATGGTTGGAGAAACATAACCCTCAAATTGACTGGAATGTTTAAGGTCATAATACATTCCACAATGTGTTTCTGGAAATCCCGTCCCTGAAATTTTGATGCATGGGGCAGGGAATGGTTGGAGAAATCCCTGCTCTGTACAAGGAATATGACTACGTCTTTTGGAAAGAACAAGCTGAAATCTTACCACCACATCGTCCATATGATTGCCAAATACATTTAATACCTGGAGCTTGTAACGGTTTATTGAGAGGCCACCCTCAACTCAGGGAGTTCCTTCTCTCTCCAAGCTAAGTGATGCACAATAAACAGTTAATGTCAGTTCTATTATTCGCCCTATCTCAGCCAAATATCATGTCTCTTGGATCTTTCCCCCTGAATGACAAATGAGCCAAGAACCAAGCCGGTGTACAGGAAATATATTTGTATTTATTTGGATGACAGGTAATAGAAAATAAAACTAAAATGTCGCACGCCACTCTGTGGCACAACACAATGAACCTCCCTCTACATAAATAGCTCACACAATTTGCATTGGAAAACTTAATCCACAATATTTGACTTGATACAAATTTCTCAATAAATGATCATCAACATTGGTCCCTGAATAACATCACTTTAGATTTGCAATGCTTTACATTGGTGGTTTTCATGTGCACTTAAAAGGCCTGCATTAAATAAACACAGAGTGATTTTAAAGGGAAAGGATATAAGGCCAGCAGACACCCCCCACTTTTAGATTGTAAAGGGTTCAATTCTACTTACATAGAACACATCTGTTTGAAGTTCAGGAAAGCCAGTTGCATGCCAGGGCCATCTAGAAGGACAGGGAATGGATCTGGACACTCCAGTCCCAAGTATGGTCCCCAGCTCTCCACCATAGGACACAGTCAGCTTTTAAGCCTTCCCAGAAATAGACAGCTCCACACAGAGGAAATCTCTGCCAAGTCTACTTTGGGTGTTCCCTGGGAGCTGCCAGGTGGTACATTACAGCAAGTCTGTCCCTTCCTCATAGTGCTTTCCACCTTATGTAGCAGCAATGACACCATCAAGTGTACAATTGTGGGCAGTGCCACCAAATCCAGCCCATCTCTAAGAATTGGTTTAGGAGTCCAGAGCAGACATATGTCAATTCCCATTTGCAATCCAATTTGTTCTAAAGTTTCAGTTAATCAGGTAGAATTTAATAAGACAACAGCTGGATCTGCACCATGTTGCACAGCCATTTGTCAATTTTACGCTGTTTTTACAAAAAGCATAAAAGTTAGGAACATGTCATTTATTACCCATATTCTTAATTTTGCCCTCCAACAGCACGCCAACTCGCACATTCGGAACATGTTAAAAGTATCCAGGAACACATGTTAGCTTGCCCTTACAATACCCTAAGTCACAGGTGGTGGAATTTAATATCACCAAAATTGCCTTGAAATCATCCACAAAATAAAACATACATGTATACAGTGTACTTTGTAGTTTCTGAGCAAAGTCACAATTGTGGTAGTCCATTGCAACAAAGGGAATATTCATATAAGCAACTATGAGGTTCACTTCCTCCAGGCCATTTGTCTCTCTGGGCCAGCCTGTTTGATTAGTCTCTTTGAAGTTGAATTAAGAGTTCAGTTTTGATTGCAGCCCCTGTGTTCACACCAGCCCCCTACATTCCAGACATGCACCAGCCAAAGCAGTTGGTCTTCTTAGAACGGCCCTCAGAGACAGTAGGTCTAGGGAAATTCTGTTTTCAACACCTCTTAGCAGGATACATTTTACTGCAGTTGTAAACAGTTGGGATGTGTGTTATGTAGAGATGCTTTGTGTATTATAGCAATGTATAGAATGTAGAGGATTGTGATCTCAAAGGTGTTCAACCATTTGAATGTTTATGCTTAAGGTAAGGCAGTTGGCTTGGGAGACCTGAAGGGAAGGCTGGGGGTCTCAAGTGTGCAACGTGAATCTAATAATAAAGCCTGCTGTGTTGTCTGACGTGCCTTTGGAGTGCATCTTTATAATGCCAGTCAGGCTTTCAGTTTGGGAGGTCTTTGTGAATTCATTTTTCTAACATCAGCCATGAATTCTTGACATACGGTGTGTTTCCAGGGTCCACTTTGGTTTTTCACTGCAAGTACAGGGCTGTTTCTGTCATTCATTAATAAACTACACTTTTAATTATCATTTTCTGCTGTTATCTGCTGTTCATTTAGTCCCCAGGTAAATGGACACACTTGACCTGAAACACAAAGTAAATTGTGTAAATTTCTTTATATCAACTGGTTGATTTTTTCATGTAACCATGCTAAGGCATGCACATATGTTCCCCAAGTTGCTTGGCGGCTATCATTGACCTTTGCTGCCACGTTTTGTTCAAAACTGACCAACCCCTCAGCACGACACTGCATTATTCCCCCCTCCCATGTGTCCCCATACCATACTGCTCTCTCTATTCTCATCAGTGGCCGTGTATGACACCAGGGGCCACTCTGTCCTTCTTTGGTTGCGCATTGTAATCTTTTATGGTCTCTTATTTGTAATTCCCCCGCATCAGAACCACCAGTCACATATTCTATTACCTTGTGCAGCGTTTCCTCTTTTTCCATCATTTTTGTTAATTTGACAAAACTTTCTTCAAATACCTGCTCCCCTTCATCCACCCACTGCATTACTACTTTTTTCCCTTGAAACAAACTTCTAGACCAACAAATAGACAGGTGCCTTAGGCATCTTGCCTCCTCATAAGACACTTGTTGGGGCAAGAAAACCTTGGGTACTCCTACCATATGTGAAATGAGAGAGCACACATAGGAAGGAGCCATTTACTCTCTCTCTCTCTCTCTCTCTCTCTCTCTCTTTCTCTCTCTCTCTCTCTCTGTCCCTCTCTCTCTCTCTCTCTCTCTCTCTCTCTCTCTCTCTCTCTTTCCCCACACCCATCATTTCATCGCACCAGACATTTCCTGTAAATGAACTATGCTATTCTTCAGTGGCATGGTGAAAGCCCTCCCCATTCTTTGCATTTCTTTTCCCCCTGTTTCTTTTTTCATTTATTTGTGCTTCACTTTTTTCTTTAAAAATCAAATACACCATAACTAAAGCATATAAACATCAGTACGCTTCCAAAAACTGAAAATGTATTTTTGAAAGCTATGATTTTTCCATTAAAATCTTCCACATCACCCTCCTTTGCTGGTTTCTTATATAGTCTGATGAAAGTGAAAGACATTTCAGAAATACTCTCCTTTATGTTGTGCTTTGGGAGGTGGTGCTCTTGTCTTTGCGGACATCAGTAATTTGAACCCATCCTCGCTGGCCTTCTATTGTAACAGCAGTTTGTGTAGAATAGATGACAGTGTGTGCGAGGGTGAAGCGTTCCTCTTTCCACTTTCTGACACGGTACCTGATGTGGACCTTAGCTCCTGGATATAGCAGTGCTTCAACCAGGAGCTGTCCTTTTTCCTCAACTGATAGTCCCTATTGTGTTTTTTGCCTTAACTGCATTTATATTTATCGGAGGGATGTTGTATGTTCTTTGAGATACGTCGGAAATTCCCCACCCAGAATAGAAGCAGTAGAGTGTGCATCAGAGATTGTGCATGACGGTGGAATTGGCGCATGCCTTATTCGCTCTGTAACAATCTCATGAGGAGTGAGGTGATGGTCTCCTCCAGGTGTGTTTCTCAGTGCAAACAAAGCAAGAGGCAGGGCTCTAGTCGAGGGTACACGTAGGTGGACGGAGTCCACCCACTTTTTTCAGGGGGTGGACTCAGTACCCCCAGCTGAAATGACAAACATTGAATATCCTCTCCGAATTTAAGCCAACCTCTAGGATCGAACTGCAGGTTTGTAGGCCGGACGCTTCACCACTGTACTATATAACCTGACAAAAAATAACAAACTAAAGGTGAAAAGTCCCATTTCGGTACTGCAAGTTCCAGGGAAAACATTTGTATTGGTTCATGCACATCTTTTAACGTTTTCAAACACGCTATTAGAAGAAAATATCCTCTCTTGGTTTCATGTGTGTGTTCATTTTATGAAAGGCAAATGCCATTCGTCCTGTGCAATTTGGGTGGTTATGCAAAGGCAATTAATGAAATGTGCATATTTCACCTTGATATGCTCATTTCTGGCATTGTCACATCCCATTGTGTTTGTTGATGAGTCCCCCCCACTTTAATTTTTAGGACTTGACCTCTGGCAAGAGGCAAACACTGCAACCATGATTTTTGAAGTGTCTGCGTAAGCTATGTCAATCGCAACTTAAACAGTCTATTCATCTTTTTAACCAAACCTTTGACTTGAGTCTGGTAAACTGTGCATAGTTCATGCTTTAACTCCCAGGAGTATTGTTTCCTATATATAAATCATTAGCAAAGTGCTGACCATTATCAGAAGGGATTTCATCTGGCACCCCCCACCTTGGGGACACTTCCCTCACCAGAAATGTAGCCACGGGGCGGGCGTCATTGTGCGCGCAGGGGCCAGCCTCAAGACAACGTGAGAATGGAGACACAGCTACAAGCATGTACTATCATTTTGCCAGACCAAGGCAGTTGGTGACATGAAACATCCTCTCTTCCTCCACAGTTCCTTTTCAGCATTTCAGTATTTGATGATTCTCCTTGCAGTTCAATTATCTACAATATTGGGGTTGTGTTAAAGTTCTCTGATAATGCATCTCTTTCTTTGCTGACTTTTAACGCTGCTATTAGAGGTATTTATTCCTTTCCACCAGGGAACAGCACATGTGGCCCCTCTGGCAGATATGCTGCTTTATTTGCTGCTGCCGTCTGCTCTTTCATTTCCTAATGATATAAAATCTTGCCGTCCTGTGTGGACTTTGCATTTTATTAGTGCTAACTCTACTGGAAGCAGTAACATTTCTAGTAGTTTAGTAATTGTGCATGCTGGATGGGAGTGCTATTGCTTCTTTTAAACCCCCTACTTACCCATCTTGCCAACCCTGAATGCACTGTGGATGTAACATAGGCTGAGTCAGAGAAGATGTATACTGCCTGACATTCTGACATGTTTAGTGCCTAAATCAATGCCACTAACTCTGCTGCTTGTGCAGAGTAATGGTTTGGTAGTCACGGCTGTGAGTACACCATCAGCTCTTCCCCTGTGGTGCTCCTTGTCCCTGCCCCACCAGGGCACAACCTGAATCCATTTGCCCTGTGGTCTGGCCAATGCTGGAACTTCCCTCAATGAAAATCATGTCCACACTTGCCTTCGATCACTTCTTCCTTAGCAAAGGGGGTTATATTCACTCCTGTCTATGCATGCTATGCAGTCATGTTCATAATCCCCTTCCTCTATTTTCTCTGAAATGAACCATGCTGGGTTTATCATACTACATCTCGCCACTTCTATTGCTGGGTTCATCAGTATCATTAGTAGTTACAGAATCTCTGGGCATCCTATAGTTATCAAGGAAGCCTTCTCAATAGCAAATGCAGCTTCAGCAAGTGCCTGCTCACATGGGAAATGTCCCTGCATCACTGCATCCAGAGACACACTGTAATATGCAAGTGGCTTGTGTCCCTGTCCTTTTATCTGAGTCAGTACTTCTGCAATTACGTTTCCATTTGAATGTGAGAACAAGTGAAACTTATCTTTGCAATTGGGTTTTGCTAACACTGGTACATGTACTAACCTGTGTTTTAGCTGATCAAAGCTTTTCCAATTTTGGCTGTCCATTATATGCATGTCTTGTTTTTCTGTGCTTCTTTCATTGTTTGCAACAATGGCCTAGTGTATGTGGAATAATAAAAAGCCCATGCTCTGCAGTACTTGCACAATCCCAAGAATTGCTGAATTTCTTTTTCTGTTTTTGTTCATGGACTCTACTCTATCTGGTGTTATTTTCCTCCCTTCACCTTACACAATCCGACCCAAGTACTCCACTTCTTTTAGACAGTATTATAATATTATATTATAATTTCTCAATGTCCACTTTGTATCCTTTGTCTGCTAGCAAGGTCAGTAGTTTCACTTCTGTCCTGCTGCACATCAGTAAGTCGTCAACATACTATATTACTGTTCTTGAAACCTGTACATTGCTCAAATCCAATTGTATTTCTCTGTTAAAGATGGTAGGTCCTTTGTCGCACCCTATAGGCATTCTAGTGTGTTCAAATGTAGTCCTGCTTTACGTAAAACCAGAGAGATACCTGAAGTATGGGTGTAGTACAATGGAGAAAAAGGATTTTTTTTAAAATCAATTACTTTGAAATAGTGGGCCTCCGCGGGAATACTACAAAAAATGTGCATTGGGTTTGGAACCAATGGATATTCTGCCTCTGTAATATTGTTCAGATGGTGTAAATCCTGTTTACAATGTCATGCCCCTCCTTTTGCTTTCGTGATCAGATAGATAGCTGTATTGCAAGGTGATGAACTCACATGCATTATGCCTTGCTGCAATAGGGCATGCAGTGTCTCATATGTGCCCTCATCTGCCTTTTGAGAAAGTGGGTACTGTTTTACTTGTGGCAATAGTGCTCCTTCTAATGTGTACTGCCTCACCCCTTTCAGTATTCATACATCATGGGGTCCTGTTGTCCTTACGTTTTTGGGCAACTTTTCGAATTCTTCCTGCAAATATTGAGCTTTCTTTTTTTGTTAATCTGGGGCACTGTCCTCTCTTTGATCTGTAGTGGGCAAGGTATGCACAGCTCGAATACTAACTTTCTGACTTCATTATCTTTTGTTGCAAACAACTGTGCTGCTTACTCCTGTCCATTCAGTGTGGGATTAATACATACAATTGAACGCCACTCTATGTTGTGCTCATCTGTAGCAACCAGTATAACCATGTCTTCTGGTACCACTACTTCATTCAGGTACAGTAGAGTGTGTGTGTGCCTGAACTAACATAAGAAGAACATCGCGGCCTAAAGAAAAATGAATTGGACAGCCGAAACAACTTCCACTCAATTCCTGGCAACCATCCCAACAACACGTGTACCCCATAGAAAAATACCTCCATGTATGTGGGTATCCCTCTCGTTGTACTGTGTGCACAGTATGCCTGAATCAAAACTGCCACCCACGCTGGTTACATTTTCGGGTGAGATGCGCACCGTCCCTTTCTCTGAAAGTGAAATTGTGGCTTCTTTCAATTTGCTGAGTAAGTCCCTCTCCAAGATGTTAATTGGAGTGTCTTTTGAATACTACAGCAGCGGTGCTACAATGTGCTGCGTCCCTGTTGTGAGGGGTACATCTTTTTGCAGAGGAACTTTCAAAATCGTCTCAGAGAAGCCTTGTGTGTCCAAACTTGTGTTAGATAATATAAATCCATCTTCCTTGATGCATGACCTGGCTGCCCCAGGATCTATGAGAAAGGAGAATCCCTCTGTCCTATCTGAACTGATACCTCTGGTTCCTCCTCACGGTCTTCAATTATTGCTAGAACAGGACACGCTTGTACTCCCCATGGGCAAACCTATTGGCAAAATGTGTTTGTGGATGATGTAAATGGGTTACCACCTACCACTGTCACTCCAGTATATTGGGGTATTGTATTTTGTCCCAGTAAGTATCGTTACCCCTTCTGGTATTTGTGCCTAGATGGGTGTCTGGAGTACATTCACTGTACCTGGAGCTCCTGTAATTTCTCCACCTTGTACCTGCCCCTGTACCTAGCTAGACACCCCCTATGTTTGTGTAGGCTGTATATGTAATTGCTGTTGCTATGGCATAACCTGCATCTCTTGTGGAGTCTGTTATGTATGTCTGCTGTTGCTGCCCTTCCTGTTGAATAAGTGGGCACATTCCTGCAAAATGCCCAAAATTCCCCTAAACAACGCACTATACTGCAAAACATGGTTTTATTCCATTGTATCCCATTCCCCTTCCACGTATATAATATCCTCTCCCATTCTGGTACTGTCTCATGTACGCATTTACTCCGCCACCCTGCATGACCCCTGGCTGCTGCATGTTTACGAATGCAGGTTGTTGCTGCATCTGTACCATTCCCCACTGCCAATTGGGTGCTACCTGATTGTAGCCCCCTTGCTGCATTACTGTGGTCACTAGAAGCCCTCCTTGCTGAGCTTGTGGTACGACAACTGGTCCTGTGAGTACTGTCCCTCCAGGGAAGAAGAATAGCTCAGGGGCAACACGTCTTTGTAGACTTGTTTTCCGCTTTTGGTGCATTATCAGCTGTCACCTTATTCATCTCCTGTTTTTTTCTTGCAAAAGTGTATCTCAGGCCACTCCTTCGCCTTCATTCCTACTATCCTTTCTAAAGAAATCTGCACATCTGTGGGCAGACCCTCACTAAGATGTAGTAAAACCATGGTATGTTTTTGCCCCACGACTATTTATTTTCCTTTGTCTACATTTCTGCCTCATTTTGTGAGCCAATTTTGATCCCATATCTGATGTATCTGACTGCAACTCCCTCAATGCCTTCCATACATGTGTTCAATAATTGTTAAAGGGTGCCCCATTGAATATATTAGAGCTTAATTTCACCTCAGCAAAACCCAGCCTGTTGCCATATTTTGTCACTTTTTTTCCCGACCAGGACTGCCAATAAACTCTTTATATCCCCTTCAGCCAATAGTATTCCTGTGGTCTCTTTCTCAAAAACATAGATCAACTTGCTTGCCGCCGCCATTAATGAAGGTAAATTGTACACAAAATTGTCCCTGTCCATTGTCTGCAATGGAATATTGCTTTCTGTAAAAGTGGCGTTTGTGTGTGCCCTCTGCGTTTGTTACCGCTTTGGGGTCATTTGGCCGCCGCTATCCTCATCTTGCTGCTCCAAAGCCTATTTCCCCAGTCTACAAGTTACTGTTTTCTTTCCTCCTCTTCTCTCTCACTTCTTCTCCTTTCCCATATCCTGTCAGTCAAATTGCATGTGTCTATTTCGGTATCCCCTTGATCGCTATCACCACTGTCTTCCCAGTCTGATGTGCCCTTCTTCTGCTGTATCAATTTCGCTATTGTCCTAGTCCTGTTCCCAGTTGTCAATTTTAAACTTTATGCATTCTACTGTCCACCCCTGTTCACTGGCTCCCTTCTCGTGTTCCTTTTCTCTTTCCTCCATTTCCCTTTCCATTGCTTTTTCTGCTTCCTTGAAAACTGTCAAGTTGCTGCTGTTGTTCTTTTTTTATGTAATTTTAATATTTCCTCCTCCCTTTCTCATCCTTGCTAACAGTGCTTTCGTCATCTTCCTCTTTCTTTGTATGTGTTTCTTTCGTGCCTTGAGGCACTAATTTTGGATGCAAATAACCTGCAGCACTTCCCCCGCTCCACCTCCTCTTTCCCTTTCTCTGTCTCGTTTTCTTTTTCTTCGTACAATTTTCAAATCCCTTAAAATATTGTGCCTCTTTTTAAGCTTTGCACCATTCTATCTAGCTGACAAGTATGAATAAATACTGTTGATAATATATTTATTGCATGTTCCCTCTCTTGGCCATTCTTCATATCACTTCCACTGTGTTGTGCACCCACTTGAAATTGTCTTGGTTATTTTATTATGATATTGGGGCAATTTTCTACACATATGATTAAGTGGGACATCCATCCACACGCTGTACTCAATACTTGCAAACAATGGCCTTCTCCATAGGCCTGACTTGTTATATCGTATTAGTAAAGAAAATGTCCTTCTCCCCATTCCCACCACCTTAACAACAATACCCATGTCAGTATGTTAGAAAAAAAGATGACTCCTCCCTTCGATCGACTGCATGACTTACTCTTGCTACGCGGCTCTGCAGCTATTTACAAGTTACGTCGGCTATGACTTTTCCGTATTTTCCACAGCCACATAAAACAAATAAGACAATCACTTTCCACAATGCAAAAACCATTGCTATGTGCAAAACGTGTGCGTGTATGACCCTCAATTTAACCTGGAAGGAGGAAAGTACTAAGCGTGAGGGGAAAGTACAACACACTTGCTGAAGTTTGGAAAGTTAGCGTTGAGACGCGCAGCGCTGCGGGGGCGTGTCTCCTTTCATGGATCTTGCGGCAGTGGTGCTCTAGTGTTGGACATGTTGGGTGTACCTTGGAGGGAATGTAACAGTGTCTTATGGACCACGTAGCTCAAAAGGGACTGAAACGTCGAATCATGACACTTACTATGCAACCCTCTGCTCTAATGCAGATGTGCCACCGTCCACCTGCTCCCTATCAGAATGGCAGACCTAACATCTAAGACTACTACAATCAATCGCCCTCTACACCACTAATGAGGGTGGGCCTTGTACACAATTAATTATTTTATTTTATATATTTAAATATGCATATAGCCATACCTGGCTTTACATATTACAAACATATACATCATTTAAGGCTGCATACATCGATCAATAAACACAATTCAAAGATCTCACTTAAACGACTAAAATACCTGTAGATACATTTTTTTAAATGGTTAAAATTTCATCATTTGGAAGATGAGATTAGTATCATTACCTTCTAACAAAAACTGCCAGGTTATTTCAATATCATAAAGGGAGCTAAAGTTGTCATTTAATTTCAAGTACTGACATCGCAACTTATTAAGGCTTTCACAATAGCACGTACAGCGTTTAGCGGTTTCAATATTTACAGGCCCACATAGTCCACATAATCTTTCATTTCTTGCAATACCAAGTTTAGCACCTACAATTTCCATCGTATCACATTTATTGAATTTAAAAAGCAAATAGGACCTGACAATAATACGATGGGGAAATGCATGTTGGTATTCTGGTTTTTTGATATCTGATGTCCAATATTCAAAAAATGGTCCGCTATTTGCTTTAGCGGCTAAATGAATCATCTCTTTCCTTAGCGTAGTTGTAAATAGACATTTTAAGGAGGCGTTTCGCCTTAGCGTGGGAGTAGTACAACCAACTAGCGACATTCTCTTTCCCTCATTTCACATATATCAGATATAATGAGTAGATCAATTTTAGCCTATAATAGTGTTCTCCTTCATTAAACATTCTCATAATGTCAACCACAAATGTATTATTAGTGAGGGTACATAGTTTCAGAAATAACATGGCAACTTTAAATTCAATAATGTCGCAGGCATATCTAAAGTCATATTCCAACAAGATATATTCACATGATACAGTGGTTGGAAGTCTAAAAAGCCATCTTAATATTTTTCCTTCAAACATTTCATTGCAGAACTTTTTTCCTCATATCTCTGCCGCATAGAGAAGACATGACACAATTTGTTTTGATTATAATAACAGAATAGTGTTGATGGAGACACCACCCTGTCTACCAATAAAATGACTTAGTGCAATTGTGATGTTTATACATTTCAGTTTGGTTTCTTACGAATGTTGTTTCCATGTTAATTTATGGTTGATAATAACAAAAATGTATTTATAGCATTCTACAAGCTCAATTTTTTTTTCTCTTGTAGTTATTAGATCAGGAGTGCTTAAAGTTGCCTAGAAATGCCATCACTTTGGTTTTGCCGATATTTATCTCCAGGCCATTATTTTCAGCAAATTGTACCAGACTGTTTAGCTTATTCTGTAGCTGTAAATTGGCAATCTTAATCGCATCCACCGTTGCAACCCCTAACCTGCCAGAGGCGTCTGAATATAATGATTGAATCATAAAAGGTAAGCCTGGTGGTATGTCCCACTTTCTTAGCTTACTCCACAGCTTTTCTCTCACAATTGTATCAAATGCTGCTGTAAAGTCTATAAAAACAACATATACGGGGAGTTTCCGAACTCCCATGAATACTCGGCAGCTGACAGTAAATTAATATTGCTCTGAATAGTGGACTATTGTGCTCTCAATCCTGCTTGGTTGTTTGGCAGAATGTGATTGTCAGATATCTACTCAGTCAGTTCAGTGAGCAGAACTTTTGCACATATTTTGGCAGGTATATCCATCATTGCGAGCATTCTGTAATTTCTGGGTTTGTTCCACTCTCCTTTCTTATGTATGGGGAGAATAATGCTCTCACGCCATGTCTCAGGGATAATACCAAATGTACCTATCCAGCGTTACAGGATGAACAGTGCCTTAGCCCATGCCTCAGCGCCCATCCGCAAGAGTGCATTACAAGTCCCATCAGGGCCAGTTGTCCTAGAGGTATGTAGCTGTTCTGTCAATTTCCTCAAACTCACCACCGTATAGCTGCTAACCCATTCAGCCATCACTACTTCGTTCACCTCATCACTTATCACCTGTAAACCTGAAGTTGATTTTACATGAGTAATCCATACACTTTCTACAATACCATTAACAGGTAGACAGATCTTCTTGGCACCATTAATTGCAGCCCAAATACCCTGGTGGCTATTTGGGCACATAAAGCAATTGAACACCATGTTTCTTCTACCTTATGTGTATGATGATGGCGTAGCCAACTTGCATATTGTTTTTTCCCGCATTTTATCAGGAATGAGGCATCATTCTTTTCTGAAATTACTATATCTTTAATAGATGCCAAGGACGAGCTATCTCGTCCTTGGCACTGCGTGTGCACTTCCAAGGACGAGATACCTCGTCCTTGGCACTTAAAGGGTTAATAGATTTCCTAAACTGATGTTTTGTCTTTTGTATATTTCAATCGAATGTCTTGTGTTTACCATGCGAAATGTTCCATCTTTCACTATTGCTGACATATTTCTGTTTATGAGTCGAGACGTCTTTGATTTTGTTGACAAGATTAAAAGAATCCCTCCCGCCCTTGCGCTTTCATGCACGGGGACACTCACGTATCCTTTTAGGAGATTCTTCACTTCTCTCGGCCTCAGAGTCTCCCTTTAAAGGCCTGCACTTCAGTCAGAGTGAAGGCAGCGCCAGACCAGGTGGGCCTTCAAGAACTCGGCATCCACGGACCTCCTCTTGCTTGTACTCTTAGTACTGGCCAGCGGACGCTGTCCTGCACTCTTCCAGAAGCATGGCTGGAATTCCCACGCCCGGTCGAAAGGCTGAGATATCGCTCTGGGACTTCCAAAAATGTGTCGGGGGTCGCCTCTTAACTCACCAAGAAAAATTACAAAAGTAGTCAAAAAGGAGTGTATGTCGGTGCCAGAATGAACACAGTTTTGTTCAGGGCCCCAGACGCAGATGGGACAGCAAATTCAAACAGATCGCATAGCAGAACTGCATGAAAAGGTGCTGTCAAGGAAACGCCCCTAAAGTTAGAATTTTTACACAATGCAAAGTAATTAGTATTCATTATCATGTGACATGAAAAAATCGCTCCACACAAAGCTGATTGGCTTTCACACTCTGGACCCCTATAGAAAAGCATACATTTAATTTAATAATTGGGTCCGTGATCCTTCCCACACCACTCTCAATTACGACATGTGATGTCATAATCTGCCCCAATTCCCACACACAAAATTAATTCCTTGAAACATTTGAGATGACCAGTAGAACTTTATTCAACTGCCCTGGTCGCCTCATCCTGATTCTCATGGGAAAAGCAACGCACCATGTCACCGTCAGACCCTTGAACCACAGAAGCACTGCTACAAAGAGGTTGCATATCGGGGACACTCTAACCCTTTTCCCAGGCAAAATGTACTACAGGGCAATTTGAAACTGCTGTGGTTCTTTTAAGCTCCAGTAGAAACCGCATTTAACAAGTGATTTTGAATCATAAAATGGTCAATAATTCATTGTGTGCTAATCAATGACCTCCAAAAATAACAATCATGTTTACTTCATATAATCTGCAATGTATTACCACACTCTGCGCCTTTGTCAGGCATTAAAAAGTGAATACACGTTTTCTGCAAAAGCAAGCTTTCATGGCCTTTTTACCGCGTTTCATCCTACAGCTAATTTTAATTATACTTACCAGTGCCACTGCATTTCGATATTAGTTTTGTTATAGGTTGTATGTCAGAACCATTGAGAAGGACCCCCCACCCCTTTTACAATGCTACTCTCACAGCTGAAAAGAGTGTTCCATTTTACTGTCTTGAACTTGCATCTTTATTACAGTGCCTCTCCTAAAAACACCATCCATTGCTGCTGTGGCCTACTGAAGCTACTACACTTTACCCTCAGTTTAACCTCTGCATCTGCAATGACAATACTTTGTTACTCCTTCAGTAAGGCTATATGATGCTTCTAATGTGTTTCAAAACCAACCACAAAACACATGGGCACCAGCTGCCACACCAAACAACTAAATGCTGACTCTAAAGGCTTGCTAATATACCTTGCACAGCTTTAACTTATTTCCTCTGAGGGATGTTGCACTTGCATCCCAATAACATCTAACAAACCATGGAACTAACTTCACAACATTTACTCTGTGTTACTTTGTGACTGTGTTAAAAAACCTCATTCATTTATTTCAAATGCTTCAAAACCATCATTTGTTCATGACATCTAATTTATTATTCATGGCTTACTGCATAATAATAACCACTGCAAACTGTTTTTCACATAATAAAACTTTTCATAATATTATTAGCCGTTAATTTGAAACATGGCCAAACTTGATCAAACCATGTGGCTTAGCATATTAATCTGCAGCTACAGATTTTACGTTTAAGACACATTCTATCCTGTTTCACTATACAATAAAATGATATGATCACGTGAGACGTGATGCCTAAACACAATGCCAGCGCTTGCTTTGTGGTTCTAACAGCTCTACGTCTAAATAACAGCTTGAGATACATTTTCCTGATTACATGGTAAAGAGGCCACAATAGAAGGAAATGCATTACATTCCCGATTTCATTAGTTGGAAACTTCACAATCCCACTTGTGCAATAACTCAGCGAGGGGCAGCGTGCCCAAGCGAAGCTTAAGATACAATGCTCTAGGGAATTCTGGAGATACAACACCCAGGTACAATTTGTAGCCAAAGCTCTGCTTTAGCTCCCAGTATCTCCTTCCACTCTCGCTGCTCGAGATATCAGCAAGACGTCTACATGTTTCATCATGCAAAGGGCCTTTTTAATCAATGTCTTTAAGCTCCTGTTGATAAACTGGGGTTCTAGCCAGCACTCACAATGTCCTAACAATGTCCTAACAAGATGAAATCTTCCTTTAGATATTTTATCCAGGTTAAGGATCGACCACCCTCCTGAGATAAGAGATCTTGCATAGCCAATCTGTACTCGGTTAGTCCAGAAGCGGACCAAATCATTAGTTGGTCACAATTAGTCCCTTCCCAGAGCTCTGCCCCATAGAGCGCTGCTTGTCTGGCCTGAGCAGAATAGCCTCCAGGGTTACTTTCACCACCCTGTTGCCATAGTCATGTGAAAACTTAGCAATGGTTTTACTGAAACGGTTAAGTTGAAACTTTGGTGGACCATTTACAATTTTAAGTGAACCGGACTTCCCATTGAGTGTAGTTAATTTATTGATCCATGTGCTTCCGCTTTTCCTTTTCCTTTTACATTTACAGAGAGCACGTTTATATTGCACAACTCTTCAAATGCCAACACTTGTTTTTTTTAACCCAATGGAGTCAATGATAAAAGTTCAGCATTGCCGCAAACCTTAAAATTGTTCACTTTTCCCCAGATAAAACCTGCGCATCGTTAGGCAGAAACCTGTGCAGTTCCCTCTGGGACCACTGCAAAAAGTTAGTAGTAAACCCAATTGGTAGCAGTCTGCACCACCCAGATTTACCTGGTAGCTGTGGCTGAGCAGTCATACTTCTCTCAAGACGAGTTAGGCAGTATATGGAGTATACAAGATAGGGCAATTTACACAGTAGAACAAGCAGACACGGATCAGAGCTTGGGTGTAAAGATATATAATTATTTATTTAAAAACACATCTATGAAAAACACACTGGCACTAATATGGCAAACAACTTCAATCACAGTTACTATAAGTATATATCAATCCCATAACAATATTTCGACAAGTCTAGGTTCAAAGACACCACTTATTTGCAGACAGAGGTGAGTGCTTAAACTAGATGGCACTCTAGTATTCGTTAGAAAGGGAGAGAAAAAGGCAGGGTATGAAACCAACTCAGTACCAACACTTTTACGAAGCAAATGCAATGCAAGTAAGGCAGGGTCTACTGTAGATCACAAAGTTCAGAGGCCAGGCCGACTCGGAGAGAGGCAAGGCGGTATGTCCCAAAAATACCACAGTGGAAATGCACTTCAAGTCTTTGTAGCAAAATGTCGCAGAAAGGTTGGACCAGTTTTAGAACAAAAGTTAAGAAGGTCTGGAGGCGACATAGTGGAAAGGTAAGGATTTGAGACACCTCACGCTAACCGTGACAAGGGAAGCCAGGCGGACACAGTATCTTGAAAGTGAAGAGACAGCTCCGGCGGGGGCAGTTGTTCCTGGTGGTGGATGCAAGTCGGGGCTTTGCCGGAAGAAGAGATGATCTCGTCGTAGAGGAAAGTTGAAGATCGTTGCACCACCAGGGAAGAGACCAGCCGCGGAGTGCTCAGTCACAAGGCACCACCTTTTGGTCACGGTACAGTGGTTAGTGGCTCTCCGGTTGCCGGGGTGCTCAGCATGGGCAATTCGACCACTAGACGTGCTGGAAGTGAAGAAAAAGCAAGGGACTGGTTGTTCCCACCAGTCAAAGGGAAGAAGACTCTCCAGCATGGAGTTCTCCTCTGTTGTTGGGAAGTGGTGAGTCGGGTCAGCAGGGCTCCACCGGTGGTGTCATCGTTGCAGGTGGGCTCAGCTTCTCCCTCGTCGGATTCTTAGGTCCTGTGGCGACTTCTGAAGTTCCAGTCCCCAAAGCCCTGCTTTTATGCAGAAAACCCCCATTCATTCAGCCTAGCTGGCAATCAAACATGCTAAGTGGTGAGTGGGGCGGCTCACCACTTGGGCCAATCACACCAGAGTGTGACTTGAGTTGGCAAGGCAACTCAGTCCAGGGTGCCTAAACCCCCTCCCACACCCCCTGTGGTACCCAGACAGAATGGCACCACTCTGGAGGGCTTCTGTACAGAAGCCCGCCAAAGGTGGAACAAAGGGCTCAACCTTTGGTTTGGAGTTACAGAGGCAAACACATACGCCATTTTAAAAACCGAGTTCTGGCAGAAAATACCAACCAGTGAATTCATTTTAATTTAATAAACCGGTGGTATGACCGAGACTACATATAAAAAAGTATTAGCCTCGAACAATGGGAAAATCCCATAGGACTATATTCTCGGTCGAATATAAAAAGTGGTATCCACTGCCACCAGCCAAAAGTCAACGAGGGGGGACGGGACAGTGCCCCCTTGAACAACAGACCCAGGGGTAATCGAATTACCCCTACCAATACGTCCACAATAGGATGGTTTGTACTGGTTTGTTTAGTAAATTTAGGTCTAGTAAAGCCAATGGTGACTTTACATGCCCTGGGAGACAGTAGTCAGTCCCAGGGTATGGAGTCTATGGTGGGGGTCACCTAGGACACCCCAGTGCTACGGCACGGAGAGTGCTGTGTAACACGCATAGCAAAACACATGAGACCCTACGGAGTAAAAGACCCCATAGCCCATAGAACACATTAACATTCAAAGAAATACCACAAATCATATCCAAGAGTGGGAGAAAAAGAGTCTCACTCTTGGCAGGATGAAAAAAACAAACTCCAGAAATCCAGCAAAGCTGCTGGGGGACTCACTAGGTTAGGAAATTCAGCCTAAACAGAGAATTCTCCCTAACACGCATCACATCATTCATGAGTTGATAAAAAGACAAAAATCTTCAGGGGCCAAAACGCACCTTCCACGCACTCAAATTTGAATTGGAATAATCTCGGGGACCCTGCCATCAGTACTCTATTTTACAACGGCCTTGTTCTCCTTGTTCTCTGTATATACACTTTGGAATAACCTCAAGAGGGTTGGGGGAATACTCATATCTAATAGAATATTCCATAACCTTGGCACCTTGTCCAGGGCCATTTTTACACATTTTTACAACGACAAATGTGTCACATAATCCCATTCTTCTCATTATTACAAATTTGTCACATTGTAGATCCAATCTGACGGATTGACCGATGGTACTGATATTGGCCCTAAAGGCAACCTGCAGATGGTGCATGATATTCCTGTCTTCCATCTGTGCTTCCAAGTCGGCCTGCAGTCCCTAAGCAAACCCTGCCCCTCCGTCCCCCGCATCATGAAGGGATAATGGACAGTAATTCCCTGGATCCTCTCGACCGCCCATTTTATACAACTGGATAATGTTGGCCGGGGTTCAGGTCTGAGGGTCAAGGTTTGCTGACAAAGCAGCTTTAAAAAGCTTAGTAAGATATAGAGCCTCATTACGACCCAGGCGGTAAGTTACCGCCTGGGCCGTGACTTTACCACCATGGCGTAAACTACGTTTACGCCATGGTGGTTGGCGGACTTACCGCCCCATTCCGACCTTGGCGGGCGGTAAGTCCCCAATCCCCATTTACCCTTCCCCATTCCCATTTTTGCCCCATAGGGCATAATGGGAGTGGGGAAGGCGTTAAGTACGCCACCGTAAATTACGGTGGCGTAATTAACTCCATGGTCCCTTAGCGCCATGGATTTTAACACCCGCCAAAAGCGGGTGTTAAAACCTCCATGGCGCTAAGGGACCTCGTAATTGGCGGTAAGGGGTCGGCGCAGCTAACGCTGGCGTTAACCCCTTACCGCCAAGGTCGTAATGAGGCCCATAGTTAAAAAGCATATATTTAATCTGAATTGATACATTTATGTTTGTTGTAGGGAAAAAACGTAATGAAACTAAATTGAAATTACATTCATGAAATAAAAAATATGCAATTAAATCTTGAAGGTGAGTGATTTTCAACCTCTAATTTTTAGTATGTTACAGTCCCTTTTATTGTAATAATACGACACCACTGTCATATGATGGGAAAGTAATTTTATTTACATACATTTTTATGTGTTCACTTTTTAGAATAAACAGTAAATACTGATAACACCATATAGCAAATAAAGCTATGAAGAAATAATAAGTGTTATAATTAATTGAAGATAAAATGTATCCCTCTGAGACTACAAGAATAGAGGCTTCTGGATATGCTGAATATGAGCTGAACAATGAGCAAAAAGATGAAATAACCCGATAAAAATATAAAAAATATCTGTTCATGCAAGTGTCCCAATAACAAGAGTGATTTTTAAGTAGATGCTTTATTGTGGCAGTAGCTTAATAAATGCACTTTAAAAATCCTTTTTGAACACGAGAATCTGTACCTTTGAATTGAATAACTGTCACCCTAACCATGTAACATACCTCAATCACTAGATGTACATATTTTCAGCCTAAAGATAATATATGTGTGAAACCCCAAAAACAAGGCACAATCTCTGAACCAATTATAATACAAGAAAACACATTCAACTAGCATGGCATGCTTGTGAAAAAATAAGAAATGTCCTTTAGTTACCTCTGTACGTTCCACCAATCCCAACATGATTCAGTTCTCGCCTGTTGTGAACTTTCCTCAGAGGTTATATTGACATTTGGGGCAACAAGATGGTTTTCTACAGAATTAATCAATACAAATGAGTCAATATTTCAATAGATGCATTCAAAATACTTTTTAGTAATTCTGAAACACCTTCATTTAAAATGTCTATTGTTTCAAGAACGTAATTTCTTAATTTTAGCCTGCAACACATATTAACATTTGTATTAATATACTCATATTGTCAAAATGGCTGTCGTCTTATGCATAACAAGCCCAGGGACCATACCTTGCCACCTTAGTGTGCATTTCATGAGATGATGAAGGATCACGTCACTTCTGTTGATTGTGAGCTGTCATAAATGCGTAAAGGTGTTGTAGTCCCTGAGTATTCAACATTTCAATGTTGTATTCTCTCTGAAAGAGACCAGAAAAGTGTCTGTTATAATATTCATTAATACATTGAAAAAATATTTGGGAAAACATTCTTTTAATATTTGTATATTGCCTCATGACTAATTTCTGGCTGTCTAAGGCAGTAGATGTTTGTGCATGTTGTTGCGTTGATCCAGACATGTTGAAACTTCATTGTTATATTCAATCCGTGTGTCATTGTTCTCTAGCCCACACATTATGTGGCTGGTGATTTGTGGCAGACTAATTTTTGGTGTGATATGTAAAAAATAAAATACATTTTCAAAATAGCTGGACCCTGCTCCATGGTAAACATGCTGCATTGTCACAACTATACATTGTGACTTTAAAACAAACCTCCCTTTTCTTGCAGTGTGACCTTTCGTCAACTACGGCATTGCCTGGCCTTTATTTATGCCATCGAGGAGATTAACAAAAACCCTGAGCTGTTACCCAATATTACTTTGGGCTTCAAGATCCATGATTCATATGCCGATTGGTCACGAGCAATTTACAGTACTTTGAGCCTGTTAACAGGAAGAGATGTGCCAGTCCCTAAGTACAAATGTCGGACCCGAGGGGTCCTGGCTGCTATCATTGGGGGTGCATACTCAGAAACGTCTTTCGCTATAGCAACACTGAACAGGCTATACAGGTACCTCCAGGTAAGGGGAGACAGAGTATGTGTTCTATTTGCTACTTTTGTTCACAATTATATTAGAACTGAGTACATGATAAAATAATTTATGATGCCCTATGCAATATCATGAGCTCAATATGAGGGGGCTGAGTTGTGGTTGTGCAGATTCCCAGGGTTTGTATTGTAATAAGAGTGTCTCATATGCTAACATTTTGTCAGGGGAGGGGAATGTTTTTTTTGTAATGAAGGATGTAATATAACTGTGGAAATAAACCTTAATAAATAATTTTTCAGCAAAAAGTCTAAATGTTGCAATGCTATGTTTGATCTCTGTAACCGTATACACTGTGCCACAGGGCATGCTCAGAGATCATGTTCTTCTTGTACTGTGGCCTTAATGTGGCCTTTTGGCCATGCCCGTGGCACAGTGAGCCTGCATGCAGCTTCTACAGGACAAGCCCTGTTGGACGACATGCAGAATCTCCTGAGAACCACAGTACCTTCCAAATACATTAGACATTTCATTTTTGTGTTCTAATTGCTGAGTGAGGCATACATACATTGAGTTTATATCCATTCATCCTTTCATATTTCAATATCTTCTTTCTTATGTATCTCTTTTCTACATGTAAATTCGCTTTTTTCCACAAATATGTTGTGTGAGAAAGAAGTTAATGTTGCAGCGTTGATTTCAGCACCCTTCTTTAAATGTATCACATGTTTAGATATGAAGCACACATGCTTTAGCCGCTACATATTTAAAGGGACTTCAGCTGTTCCTTCAAGCTGGACAAGTGCACTCTGCTAAAAGCTCTGTCCAGCTGTACTATTTTGTACTTGTGTCATTTTATTTGATATTTGTGTAGTGTCTACTACCCTTGTTATAGCGGTGTGGGGTAGAAGCCTTTTGTAAGACCATAGACCAAAATAAAAGAGCATTACATTCATGTGGATAGTCAAGATTCTGCAGCAGGAAGTCAAATGTGCCATGTGAGCCAATTATTCAAACTGATGTTGAGCTTGTCGCGGAAGAAGTAGTTATTGCAATGCAACATACTAAAGTTGCAGATGCAATTGTTAATACATTATTCAGTAACCTTAATATAGGGCAGAAAGAAATGTATTGTAAAATGAAATATCGGTTCTAACACGCTTTGCAACATGGCAAGCATGAATGTTCTTGTGTCCAATAAAAAACGCTATTTATGTATGTTAGTGGACAAGCAGGAACAGGGGAATCTTTTTTTAATTCATGCATTACAATCTATCATACAAAATGTAACTGATTGTTCTCTCTCACGTATTGTACCGCTGCAGCAGGTTTAGCAGCATTCCATGTAGGAGATGTTACTTTACATCGATTGTTCATGTTACCAGTGGAGAATGATAGTAAACTAGAGTATCGAAAACTTGTATCAAGTGCCGCACAAGCACCAGAAAAAGCTCTAAGAAAATCAAATACCTTGATTGTATATGAAGTAAGCATGGTGTCTAACTTGATGCTAGCTTTCATTCACTTGCGGATGCAAGAGGTTTTGAAGACTATTTACGTTTTATCTGGAGATATACCTCCACTTGTTTTTGGAGACTAGTTACAATGAACTCCTGTTAAAGGTCACCATTATCGAGATGCTACAATCTAAGGATAATAAAAAAACTATAGAGAGTTTTGGTCATTTTAACCTTTGTAATTGTTTTGAATTCTAGGTTCTTTCCATTAATAGGATCGATCATCATTATCCTTTCCAAGCAGAGAATACATTTCAACACGACTCTTCAACATTAGGAAGTAGCTTGCTGCAGTGAATTTAGTTTTGCAATTGTTTATTAGTTGTTATTATTCAATTGTGTTTGAGGTAAGATCTAATGCTGGTATGTTAATTGAACTAAAACATGGTGAATATTCTATAACTAGGGAACAATAAAGTGAAGGGTAATGTAGTAGGGGATAAGTTGGAGGGTGTACTGATGAAAACTGTGGCAGTAAGAAAGTCTGAAAATGTGGTTGAAATTGGTGAATGATAGTGTAGCTAATGTAAATAAAACCATATCTGGTAAAAGAGGCACACATAACAAGAAATCACTTGAAGCTACAAATATGAAAAAGGGTACGACTAAAGTTATAAACAAAGGATTGAGAAAATGTTGAGAAACATTCTGCAAGTAGGAAAGAAAGAAGATTCAACCTGGGAATCCTCACATCCCCTGCACACTATCAGGTGTTGGCAAAAAGACAAATACTGTGAAGTTTATATAAGAATTCAAATACAATACATGTTTTATATCACACAAAGGAATTTTAAAGGAGAAACATTGTATATAACTTGTTTCAAAACAATAAATGCATGAAAATGTGTACATAAAATAGACAATTGTACAGAGAAGAAAACCAGAGTAGGTCCGTTATTAAATGCGATGCATTTCGAGGACTGGTTCCCCTTCTTCAAATGGCCTAAACCGGACTGTCAAAGAAACAAAAGTGCTTAGTATTACCAACAAAGAAATGCTTAACATAGAATTCAAATTCTATCCGTATTTTACAAAATTCCTGGGTAAACATTGCGGGTCTAATAAAGGTTGTTAATTCACATTACATCGCCCATGATGTTCTAGGGTGACATGCATAAATTCAAAGAAAAATATTTCTTAAAGTTTAAAGATTTACCATTTACTATACAGTTTGTCTCATAAAGGTATCTAGCACATAATCAGATATTTAGTAGAGTATTCATAAAGACACTCATATAACATGAAAATCAGCGTAAAAAAGACACAATGCTAGACAAAGCCTAGTTACATTAGTTGGAACACACACTGATTCTAGATAGAATCCTGATAAAGATGAAGTTTGTGAATGAAAGAGATAATCTGCTCTCAACTAGACCCCGAGTCACGTGACATGGAAGCAAACACAGCCTTGGTAAAGAACAAGGTAGAGGAAAAAGAAGTTAAAAGGATTAAGTATCAGATGGGGAAAGTAAGATTGAGGAATACTTCAAGCAGTAGTATACATACCTGATAAGGTTCAAAGAAAAGAAACGCTTAGAGTAGAGTCTGTCAAAAAGAAATCAAATCCTTCAAAATGCTCATCTCCAAAATTGGAGTGAAGTGGCAAGTTCCACTGGGAGTTAGAAACGTTGCTGAATCTAGAGAAACATCAATGATGAAAAGGACAGAGAAAGAGCAGAAGAAAAATGAGATCACTCAATCCTGAGCATAGTAGTGTGCAGCTCTATAGCTAAGAGACACTGCTGAATTATAAGTAAGTTGAAGATATCGGAATGATTGGCAAACTAGTAGGAAAGGAAACTCTATGATTAACAAAGAGAAAATATATGTGAGGAGGGGGCACTTACCCCACTAGAAGTGCCCAAGACTTTCAAATAATAGAGTTTCCTTGTGTTTCAAGCTTCATGTAAATCCAAACAGGCATCCGCCTGTGCAATCGTAAATATTGAAGATTAGGGCAACAACCTAAAGTGTCAGAATAAATTAGAACACAATAAATAGAAGACTAGCCTAGTAAACCTCACAAAGAGCTCATCCGATGCTGCAAACACCAGAAAGTTAGATAACATACCTCCATGGATGTCAATGATTGTAAACTTCCAATGCAGAAACAAAATTACAAGTTGCATTCGCAAACAGAATCATGAAAGAAAGTATCCCTATTCAGGTACTGAAGCGTCTCTGTAATCGCTGTAGGATAACAGGAGAATCGGAAAATAGAATTAGAGAAAGAAAGATTTAGAGACGGTCCCTAGAAGTACGGAGGACCCATGTCGAGCAACGTACCTTTCTTGCGGCACTCAGCTTAGTAATGCAGATACTCAGGAGATTGCGTCTGAGTGCTATATAGGTCTAGAAGCTATGAACACCAACAAATGACTCATTCCCGAATGGTAACGAGAGCGGCCATGTTGGGAGGATGTTGTGAAAAAGGGGACTGATAAGTTCCTAATGGATATCTAAGAAGTGAAGGAAAGCTAAGAAGAAGTGCTATTTCCAAAGTCTGCAGAATAATCTACTCTGCTATTCAAGTGAAGAATTATTCTAAATAGATAATCTCCCGAAAATTGGTGTAACCTGTGAAGAATAGTGGGCAGTAATGCCGCTTTAATGGATGGGACAAACCTTTTAATCAAGATGGATAGTAGATATCTGCTGGCACGTTCCATAAAATTGGATTGCTGGGTTCAACTATAAGTACATTAAAGTCAGAACTAAAGCAGATAAATGATGGACTGTAGTCCAGGGAAGAATCACGTTGATATGACTGTTTCCAAGTGAGAGAAGAGGAGCAATAGGGATCAGAAAAGAGGTAAAGAGCAGTTAAACTTCCATTCAGCACGCTCAGGGACATAGTCAAAGCAGACATAAGTTAGAAGGATTACACACAGGCATGCTAGAGTAAACACCAACAAAGTCACAAAAATACATATTGTAAAAATGATTCAACACAATTATAGGTTACAAGTGTTGTCAAATAGTCACATAAATATGGTCACAGATGTTACAGAAAGCAATTCAATGAAAATTCATCATTTAAGCCCCGAGGCTGTACAGAGTCCAACATGTCAATCCAATGTGCTTCTCTTTGTAGGAGAACAGCTTGGTAATTGCCACCTATTGGGGGACATTTCACCACTTCCAGAATTTGGAATTTTAATTGGGCAATTGTGTGATTATGAGAGTTAAAATGTCTTGCCAAAGGGGAGTGCTGGTTGTTAGGAAAGATTTCATAATTGTAGGTAATTTTCCTTCCATGTGGCAACCCCTAAACTTTTTGCTGTTGTTTTTCACCTTGTTCTTGACTTTGCCAGAGAAGTGCAGCCTTCTGCTGCACTCCTCTGGGCTTTCGCTCCTTTTCTTACGGGGAAACTGACATGCCCTTAAGACAGTCAGTACCGGGGAACGCTGTTTCCCGTAGTTTCTTTTATCATGTTGCGGCTTTAGTGCAACATGACACAAGAGGGCACTGTAAGCTAAGTTACAGCTCTCTTGGGTCTCTAGCCTTCTACAGGCCCTAGTTACTCGTTTAGGATGGTATTTGATCGGTGCAAGTCATTCAGGGACTGGAATGGTGGCAGCGATCGATTTGTGTATTTTGAGCTCCTTTTGGCGTTCTGAGCGTGTTTTTCGCACTGAACCCAAAATGGTGGCCTGGCTCCCAAAATGGCCAGACCACGAGGCTCCTTTGTCCTGTCCACTGACCGTCTTGCTCCCTTCACCTTCCCCAGGTCGAGCGACCCGGGGCCTTCCTTATTTGGGCATGTACTTTCCCGCGAAACGTGGTTGCTTTCGCGGGCTTCTACATGTCTTTTGTGTGCCTCCAGGGTGTGGGCTGGGATGTCTGGTCCCAATACACATCCTGGGTGCCAGAGAGTCTAGGGTGGTGTGAATGCCTGGGACCACCGTGGTCCGTGATTGGTCCACGAATGGTGTGTGTGTTGATGAGCGGATCTCCCATTGGCTCCCCTCCGTTTTGGCGCGAAGGGAACCGTGGATAAGAGGGGGCTGGAAACACCACTACCATGTCGATCTCCTGAGTTCTCACGAACGAAGGAATACAGGAGCCAAGTATCCTGCAACCAAGAGGCTGGACCGAGGAATCGCTGGTGACTGAAGGACTCCTCCTTTGCACTGCTGTCGTCCTGTGAAACCCTTTCCTCCTTTGATCGAACCAGAAGGCCTGTACTGGTGTTTCGACCTTTGGAATAGCAGGAACAGCTATTCTCGGTGACTTCATCATCTCCTGCCAGTAAGCCTTCGGAAGCGTCTCTGGGCCATCCAGTTGACTGACCAGCTTACACGGGAGTCCTGTTCTGTAACCGCCGCCAGGTTGTGTTGTATTTCGAGTCCTGGTCACTCTCATACGCTTCGTACACTTGGCGTTCCCAAGTCTGAAGTGAGTAGTGTACATTTGGCTCGGATACACACGGCCGCTCCGTTGCCCTGCGGTGGTGACAAAACTGTGCAGGTTTCTTCGATTGGGACGTCTTTTTTCTCTACACGACGACGAGGCATTCCCGGCTCTTCTGAACCTGCCAGCTGCTGAAACGAACGTGGAGAAGCCTGGGTCTGCTTGCATCGGGGACCGGTGAGTAGTATAGCTAGGATCTGGTCGCCCTCCTGCAGTAGCCCATTGCTTTTCCCCGCTGTGTAAAAACAGCACCCTTTTGTCTGTACTCGCACTCTGCTTCTGCTCACTGTGGAGGCTGGGCTTGAGTCGCGGAACCTGTTCTTCTTCTGTTGTACACTAACCCAAACTGCCTGACTTCCTCCGAAGAGCTTCTCCTTTTGCCCGTTGGCACCAGCGTGTGCAGGTACTTTGAGCACAAGGCTCCACTCTTCGCAGGGCTCGGACTTCCATCTAGTTAGGTGCCTCTGAAGGCGAACTGAGTCTAAAGCATTATCGCACTACCTGTTTTCCTTCCCTTGCAGGTGGACTACACATTTCGTGCCTCTAATGCTTGAGACTGTCGTATTTGTATATATATTGTGTTGATATGGTATGTGTTGCCTTAATATTGTGATATTGTGATTTTCTCGCTACGGTCATTATTTTAAAGGCCTTAAAATAAATGTGTATATATTTTTGATATAACAACTGTTTGGAGTAGTTTGTAAGCGCTCTTGCTTTGTGTGCTCATTGCGGGCTTTCAGTCACCCTCACCCCTCTTGAGACCTAGTCTTGACCGCCGCGATCGCTACCTTGATTGGTCTGGCTCGTCCAGAGGTTACCCTGTTCCAAGTAATTAGGTTGGCCTTCTGAACTTCTGCGCCACCAGGACAGAGTTCAGAAATCCATCTTAACACTGGTTTTTGCAACGTATGTTTGATTTATGTTCAGTGAGCCTGGTCTTGAATGGTCTCTTAGTCTGACCGACATACACTTTTCTGCATGGACATTTGATCATGTATATCAGACTGGAGGGTCCTGCACTGCCCAGGGATCCTCTGCAGCAGGGTTTCACCGGGTGGTTCAGTCATTGTAGGGATCCTCTTCTGACAGCTTCTCTTCGGTTCTTTCGTTCCAGTGGCAACTCTGCCTTCCCAGACCATTTTATGCAGTTTTTCCCCATTCACACAGCCTGGCTGTCAATCACACAGCAGGGTGGCTGTCCCGCCGGGACATTGACCACAGCCAATCAGATTAGAGTGCGACATGGGTCTCCAAGGAGACCCTGTGTAGGGAGTCCTAAACCCCTCCCTCACATCCTGTCCCCCGCAGACATACAGGCGACTAAGGAGGGCATCTGCATAGAAGCCCATGAAAAGATGGTGACAAAGGGACCAATCCTGGTTTGTCACGCAGAGAAAAACATGAGAAAGACTTTTACAAAAAGAAATGGTGAATAAACCCAGCCGGAACCGTATAAAAATGTATATGGTCTAGCGGGTTTAAAATCGAGGCTACCAGGGCTATTTAAGATAACTGTAGTAGGAAAAATTGGGTAGTTACCACTGCCACCAGCCAAGAGAAACAGACAAGAAGGATAAGTATTAACCTTTCCAGTACTCCATGTAAGATGGTTTGTACTGGGTATGTGGTTTTACAGAGGCTAATAAAGTTAATGGCAACTTTATGTGTTCTGGGAGACAGTAGCATTCTCAGAAAATGGAGTCAGAGTTTGGAAGTCAAAAAGACAACCGTGTGTCACTGAACTGAAGGTGCTGTGTAACACACAGTAAAAAGATGCTGCCTATGGAGTATGTGAGGCTCCACAGTCTATGAACACAAGAAAATGTTCAACACAGACAGCAAAACACATGTAAGAGTAGGAAAAAAGGCTCACACTCTTACTGGGTGAAAAAAATAAATCATAGAAATCCTGCAAAGCTGCTGAGGAACTCAGTAGGTAAGGGAAGTAAGCCATTCAGGAGAATTCTCCCTAAGATTGCTGAGAGCAAACAAATGCCCATAGTTCAGCATGATGGTCCATTGGTACTGATATACAAATCAATTTTTAGGAGGACTGTGATATTCCCCTTAATAACTCACAAATTGTGTCTATGAAGCTACATTTCCTCATGAGATATATATAAAGTTTGTTGACCTGTTTGATGATTTTTGGGTAGGGAAAAGTGCTGTCCACTTCTTCTCTAAAGTAATTAAACATTTGGTGATCGCATGTCATGATGAAATTATGCAAAGAGGGTTTGGGATTTATACTCAGAGACTTGGGCAGGGTAGCATATTTGAATATGAGGATAACTCCATAGGGTCCTTGAAGGGAAAGTTGAATATGATTATAGGGAGGACCCTAAGTGAATTATTGTAAGAACATATTTGAAGTATAAGTATAGCAAGCTACTCATGTAAAAACATAAGCATTGTGTGCAGCATACATCATGGAGGTGCAATATTCATAATCTTCCCTTGTTCAGTCCCTTAACAAAGTTTTTTTACTGAATTTCATAGGTTTTTATTAGCGCAACTTAACCATAACCTCCCTTTTTCAAATTTATTTTAATGAATATACATATTCATATTGTGAATTTGATAGATGTTTACTAGGATTCCCTTACTTTATATACATGTAACATAGAACATGTTGAACCCCCAGCTAGCATATGGACATGGACAACATCAACACTACCCAAAAACTCAGGGGGTATCTTAGATTGTTCTATCATGCCATATAAACACTGCACAAGTTCAAAAAGCAGCACATAAACACATTATATGTACTAATAAATAAGAAGTGGATCCTATATATCTAACACATCAACCAGCCATTAAATACCATATGTACTAAAATGGAATATACCAAAACAAAAAAGATATGCTTCCAACATAATTACCTCACAGAAACTGCACAGCAAGAAGCAACAGCAGACCTAGAGAACAGTAAGAACACAATTTACCAGAAGATAGTAAGTAAACTTCATTTTTCTTATTTATTTCTAAACTTTCTGTATTAGGTACAGTAAAAGAAAATATTTCTTTTTTTTACACAGAAATGTCCAGTACTTTAGAATGGCTTGAGCAAAATTTCCCACATTAGGAAATGTCTGAAGGTAGTGATACTAATGGTAGACGCTTCTCTATATAACCAAATTAATAATCATCAATTTATGTGCACTTAACATATATATTTCTTTTTAACAGACCATACAAACATTGAAAATAATACATCAAAAGAGACATTAGAAAATACGCTGCAGCGCATGGATCAAAAAATTGACATGCTCATGGAAAATTTCAATCTTTTCAAACACTTTGCGGAGGACCACATAAAAGAAAAAGTTAAAATCATTGTCCCACATGTACCTGTTACCCCTCTCCTTACCCAGTCAACTATCCCCAAACCCTCACCACCAAGAAAAACGTTACGATGAGACTTCCATCCCTTCATCTCCTCCCATCCACCCTCTCCAAACCCGCAATTACCCTGTGTTTGTGTCAGTTTCTGCTTACCCCTCTCTTTCATAAATTTTACATCTGTATATAATAAACCAAAACAATTATGTGTGTTTTAATTCAGTCCTTTGTGTCTTATTGTTTTTAAAAAGGCAGCTAAGATGTTTGCGGACAGTGTGCCTGTCCAGAATATCCACAATTATCCAAAATGGGGGTGCCCTAATGACACTAAACCTGTCCATACTGTCTGCAGGCAAGATGAAACTGTTCTAAGAACACACGGGGTGTCCGGAATGTCCGTAATTAACCAAAATGGAGGTGTCCTAAGGACACTATACTTGTCTGTACTGTACGCAAACAAAATAAAACTGTTCTTAGAACATGTGCAGTGTCTGGGATGTCGGTAATTATCCAAAATGAGGGTGTCCTAAGGACACTATACATGTCCGTACTGACTTTAGAACATCTACGCACATGCGCACCACACCCATAAGTCCTACGAACATCTCGCCTGTCCGTAACTGTCCGCTCACTTGTGTCGCACTTTTAATTAGTTTCAGGACCCGAACACTGTCCATACAACAAACGTGTGCACGTGCACAGCCGTTCCTGTCCATTTGGTGTCCTGCGGACACCCGTCCTGTTCAGGGATGTGTTTGCGACGTCATCATGTGACCGCACCCACGCTGAGCATGTGTCCTGAATTGCGGACAATGTCCCGGTGCCAAAACATTTTAAAAGTACTTTTTCAAACAATCCAATGTATTCTATAGTAGAAATTCGCCATAGCATATGTCCCAGACAATGACCCTGACTTTCTACATACTTTTTGGAACTTTTTTGAGCCTTTTTGGGGTGTTCGATCTGTCCGGGGACAGCGCGGCTGTCTGTGGAGCGCGCACCAGCACCCCTATAAAAGACACACCCATCAATGAAGAGCTCATCTTCATTCTGTCTTTCTACTATTGAAGATTGACCTGCTTTTACTGCCTTTGCTGTTGCATCTTCAAACCAGATGGCATCCATGGCTGCTGTTCCTCCACCTGGTGCTACATCTGCCTCAGCACCACCCCTACCCCCTCCACCACCACCACCTCCGCAAGGGCCTGAAGAGGGAAACAGGCATGAGGATGTAGGGGAGGATGAAGAGGATGAGGTTGTGGAAGTTCCTACTACCAGCACTTGCCGTGAGTCTTGGGTGTGGTGGTTATTTACCATTTATGGTAATGTTCCAAAAGCATGTGCAAGCAAGGTCACCTGCAACCAGTGCAAAATGGTGCTGAGTCATGGGAGGCATGGTTCGTACAGCTTTGGTACGACATCTACGAAGCAACACCTAAGGTTGTACCACGGTGCGGCCATTCGCAAGGTTGTACCTTGTGATCAACGTAGTAGGTTGAGTTCCTCTACCACATCCTCCGTTTCTGCTCCTGCCACCACAAGAGACACTCATGTGGGACAGCGCATCCCTCCAGCTGCCTCACAGGCCATCCATGATGCTGTTGACCCTTACCTTTCGACGGTCACAGTTTTGTGTATGTACTGCGATGCAGTACTCTACAGCGGGGCGAGTCTTCAGAATGCTTTCGAGACTACGGTCAAGGAGCATAAGAAGGTCTGCCCTTTCTTATCCCCGTGGTTGGTTTCCCTTCCTTACCCTCTTTTCCCCTCCTCTCCTAGTGTGTTGTGTGTAAACAAACAAAATAAATATAAAACAATAAAAAAAGGCTCTTTTCAGAGCCGCCTTTCACAGTCTAAAAAAAGAAGTGGCAAATTAATTGAGCAGGACCCAGCACATTTTTTGAAGTCTGCGGACAGTTCGCGGACATCTAAAATTTTGGGGGGCTGCCCTATCAAAACCATTGCACTCTGAGAGGAACTGGTGGCTCTGAAAAGAGCCTTTTGGTGTTTTTTTTGTATTTGAAAAACATGAAATAGTCAACACCTACTGCAAAATGGAGGGCTGCAATTTCGAAAAAGGTTGCAATACATTTTGTACATTTCTCTGAAAAATCTGATTGTCAGCATAAGTAAGATGATAATATTTTCATTGTGAAAAGAGGACATGCCAACATCTCTTAGAAAGGCACAAACAGCCTTATTGACATTTTGCTTTGCTTTCTCCATTTGTAGAAAAAATTAAGAAGAACGCAGCCACATTTGTCTCTGCGCAACACGAGAAAAAATTACTTGGGAATATGGAAACATGTCCATGACCTTCCCAAGTCCTTCTTTCATTTCAAATTGCAAAGAAATTCCAGACACATGTCCTAAACTGTTCCCTCCACAATGAATTATATTTATGTCTGGATGATGCTCTGTCTCCAAACTAGCACAGAGAGGTACCAAGTCCAGCCACTTCATTCCAGCCACTCCATGCCGGTGCACTTCCACATGAGGGAATCCAAGATCTGGAGCTACTCCACAGCGTTCTGCATGCACCTCCAACAAATGTATCCATGAGTCTCCCAAAATCCAGATAATCTGTTTTCTGAAACACACAGCCATAGCTAACTGTTCTTCTTTTAGGAAAAACACTTTCTGACAAACTCTCTCCTTACACAACACACCCAGTAAACTTTACTGACCAATCCCTTGCTCTGCTCATTCTCATTTGCCTGCCTCTCCAACCCAAAATCCCCGTATGTAATATGCGGCGTCCATAGACTACCGCCATCTCCGGAGACATATAGAAAATCTGAGCGTGCTGAATGTGAATTTAAATAGTGTGGCCCATTTCCCCTTTGAGGATGGCTCTGAAAAGAGCATTTTTATTGGGTTTTTGTTGCACTGTTTGACAAACACCTGTTATTTTGTCTTTTTTTCTTTTTTTTGTCTTACTTTACTTGTAAAATCTTCACATAACCTTCTCCAAAGCAACCCTTACATTCCAAAACAGCAGGGCAATTCCCAAAAAAGATAAGGAAATGCCATCTTCTCTAAAATAAACAGCATTATTGGAATCAATATTATCATTACTACAGAAAAACATACCAGCTCTAAGCATGAAAGCACACATGCCTCGGTTGATTGCACACCTAGTAATGTTTTGTTGAGGACAAAAAACAGAACTATTGTCCCATATTGCCCTAGGTACTAATCAAGAAAAAATACTTTGGCATTTGGAAGGATGTTCATTACTGCTTGAACCAAGTGTTCCAAATCTGCCATCAAAGTAGGGGCACTGACATAGCCCAAATGGAAAGCCCCATAATGCAAAACTACCACATGGGGACTGTTCATCCTGCCCATATCTTCACAAGCTTGTACAATTCCCTTTACATTGCAATCAGGCACTGTGCTCCACACCACCTCCACTCTTTTAACATCAACATTTTTTGCCACACGCCTGCATTGAGCATACTGCTGTAAACCATGCACAAACATATGTCCAAGCACCAACACCCTGACTTTCTCCACCTCTGCCTTTCAACTTCACTCTCTCTACCATTCCCTCATTGGATACAGCTAAGCAGTCACACAACCATCCACCAATCACATCCAAGACCTCTAAATCTAACTCCATCATCAGAGTTCAGCAATTCAAATGTACGGTTGATTACTCTCATATCATTGGAAAGTACCTACTACAAAAACTACTGTACAAGTCTCCAAGATTTCTACTTGCAGCTGCATGCATATCCACATGCATGAATACAAACTACAGGCATGCATATTCCATTCAGAGTACATGTACAACTCTTATGAATGCATATAAACAGAGTAATGCCACTAAACCTGTATAACCTATACATGAACTTATTGCCATTTTTCCCATCTGCTATAATCAACTGTCACTTCCAAACCTGTCTGCTATCTAATTTTTGTTTTACAGAGACAGTTATCTAAAAAAATATAATATTAAAAGATAGGAGAAATAACAGTATAATTGTAGAAAAACACTTAGTAGTGTATCATAAAGTTACACACAGCCAGTAAAAGGTCATGCATCTTCATACACTCACACACATAGACACTATCATTGAAATGCTCACAGCTGTAATAACACCACTACCTGTAAATCACATCCGTCTACTTTATTACCCACAGCTTCACAAATACATATATTACATGCTTTTCTATACAGTTGCTGCCATTTACCTTATATATATCATTATTTCTTCTTTCTCCTCACATTCTATAACACAGCTCTAAAAAACCAAGTGAATTTCATACACTTAATATTCTACGCATTTGCAAAGCATGTTGAACTATTATTGTAAATAAAATATAAAGGCTGCAAATAGTCATATAAAATACATGCATACACTATGTTCAGATATCAAACAAGAATACTACTACAAAAACATGAAAATCAACGTCTAAATTAACACCAGTGCTAAAAACACACTAAATTACTAACTTCTTTCTTTTACAATTGCAGTGAAGACCACTCTCCTGAAAAGCAGCAGAATCTGAATTACAAACAACATCTCCAAAGAAACCTGCTCATTCCACAAAAAAGAGTAAGTACAATACTACCTTAAAATTCTTACTGTTACTCAAACACACTGTGTGGTTGATTCATGTAAAAGAAAATGGAGATTTCTGCACCATTCCGCCCACAAATCCCAATTTATTAAACAGGGATTAGCAGGCACAATGACGCACAAATCCCCATTTTCTGGAACACAAATAACATAACTCAGCCCCTAGAATGTTAGTATTACAAAACAAAGAACTGTTTTAATGTTATACCATTAGATTTAATATTAGTGCTTCTCCTCACCACTAGCTCACTTTCTACTGTCATCTGAACCACAGTATAGTAACACACAAATTGAAGACTAGCCTTCCCAACTAATTGTAGCTGCCCAATGCACAATCACACACCACCACATATATCTTTACCAGTATACCCTTACACCCCTGCACACAGCACACATACATTGCAGAACAGCCCAACCCCTACCTTATTTTTTTTTCAACAGACCTCAAAGAATGCCTACCAAAAAGCAAGTCCGTAGAAAGCAACACAGAAATAGAGCAAATGAAAATAAAAGTGTCCAAAATAAGCATCCATCTCTAGAAGAGTTTGTACAAAAAGTTCAAACAAAACAGCTAATACAGTCATTTAGCAAAACAAAACAAGCTTCCAGTACAGAAACTTTGCCTCTTCTATCAAAATGTAAAACGAAAAAGAAAATAATTAACAAGAATTCAGCTACCACTACCGCTAAAACTGCTCCTATAAATCTTGATATACTGGCAAGTAACCATACCAAAAAAAGTATTTTAGCAAAAATGTTCTGCCACAGAGTCCTTCAGAATCTCATAAAAACCGGAGACAAATCATGCTCAACCCTTAAAACGTACCGTAGAAAATTAATCTTAGAAGCTTTGATAGACAGTGCAATCCTTCTCAAAAGAACGTTATTTATTTTAGTGTTAAACAGAATGAAATCACTAACAAAACTAACTACTAAATTACAAAAAAGACTTCTCAATAAACATAATGTCAACAAAAATAACTTCTTAAATATCTGTGGAGGTGAATGGAGTCACACCACGAGCACAGAACCGTATTTTAATGAAGAGGCATACAAACAAAAGCAAACAAACACAATTGCCATCCATAGCAGTGGACAAAGTTATGAAAAACCTAATAATACCATAATGCAACAAGAAATACTGCTTACAAAAATATCCCCAGAAAACTCAGCATTACCTCTCCATTCGACTGAACCAGAACGTCCAGCATACAAATGGCCATGCACGTCAATGTGTAACATTGCCAAAAAATCTTTCAAATCTTTACGCCAGTTCCTCAATCAGTATGTGAAAGGCAAAGACAAAATCAAAATGAAACTGCTGCAACATACGGATACCTGTCCAGTGCGCAAATGCACGGGACTGCAAGGACATTAATTAGCCTGCATTTCAGGACCTATTTGCAAAAGCACCATCCATCAAATCAAAATGATATCAACACATCATTCAACTATAAGAAATCTAGTCTATAAACTGTACTATGCTAAAAGTCCTGCTTTAGAACTAGCCAAGTTAAATAACAATCTTCTACATGGTACAGCCAAAGACCTACTCGAAGAAATAGAGCATATCCAGAAACAATATTTTGGAAGTGAAAGCCACTTACAAAATGCAGTAGCTTTAGAACAGACTAGCAACAATTGTACAGATGGCAACCTTCTACTACACACATACAAAAAAGAAATACTAACATTTAAAAGTATATCCGCTGAAGTACCAAACCATGTGTGTGTGTCTTGCCACAGAACTTTTTATAAAAGTAATACAAAAATTATAGACGTAACATACAAAATAGAAAACAATGAAGATTCCAAGTGGTTTGAATTAGCTCTCTACCTTATAGCAGTAAACAAATACAAAATAACTGACCCCCTTAATACTCCTTCACATGCTATCACAAATAATTTGGAATTATTCCCACTACCAAATCCCCTGCAACAACTGAATTTATATGAGAGCATCATAATTCAAATAGTGCACCCATTTTCAGCAATAAAACGCCTTTAACTAAAAACAGCAAAATAACCTCCCTCTGAATTGGTGAAAGGCATTTGTGGCAAAGTAGTTTATTTACCATTAGACCTAAAAGAAAATTTGCACACTCTGGGAGTGCAACATCCAATAGAGCAATCTTTAATTGTCTTAGTAAATGGTGTACCTACAAAAGACAAAAGAAATTGGCAACAACTCGTAGACTTACATAAAGTTAGACAAGCCTTGCAATATCTAAAAGACAATAATGAATACTACAAAGAAATGAATATTGAAGAAAACTTAAGGGAAAATACTGAAATAATTCAAGAGTCACGAGAAACTGGTCAATTTCAACTTCTAGACCCTGCTATAGTATCCAGTATTTTAGACCATTATACATTTCATCCATTACACTCTAATGACACCATAGATGATGCACTGGAAACATACCAAATGCGACAAACCAAAGGATCACCAATCAGCATATGGGAAAAAAGTATAGAAGCACATGCTTTTCTTCTACTCTTTCCTGCCAGCAAAGGAGGAAGGTACGATGATAGACCTATTCAAATAACAGCATCAGAATACCGCTCATTACGGATGTTTTCTGAAGATCCCAAATTTAGACAAAATGTGGAATACATATTCCACCTACTCTTTGAAAGTGAACTAGCAACTCTATGTTACGGAGTTGCACACATATTGAAATCAGGAACCCACTTTCAAAATATGTCAGCTATGCAATTACTACAAAAAGTGCAAGAAAAAGATGAGGTTTTACAATCACGCATTACAAATCTGTTAGCAAACATGTGTGGTACTAAAGAGTACTGGTTCTGACATCACAGAGATGTACGTTGTATGATAACATTAAGTTGTGCAGAATATGCATGGGAAGATTTACATGATTTCCTATGCATATCAAACAAAAACACAACAAACATAGATATACTAACACCTGGAGAACTTTGCTCTCTAGATCCTGTTAATGTTTCAAGACATTTCCATCATCGTTTCATTGCTATGCTACACTTTATTTCTAATAAAACTGTTCCTCCCCTCAGAGAAGTGCAACACTTCTTTTGGAAAAAAGAATACCAAGCCAGAGGAGCCCACATATCCACATGATTGTATGGATTAAAGATGCTCCTAAATTTGGTCAAGACAGTGATATCACTGTTTTACAGTTTATCAAAAAACATGTCACTTGTGAAATTCCATCAGAAGCAACAAATAGTGATCTTCATGCACAAATTGTACAATTTCAAAGACACAAATGTGGCAAATATTGTTGTCGCAAATACAAAAAGAATAGGAAATACTACATCAAATGCCGCTTTGGTTTCCCTAGACCAGATACATAAACAGGTGAAAAGAACAACATCATGTCTTCAGTTAGACAAAATGTTAAAGGTAAATCTCCTAAGAACACATATTACATAAAAAGAAAAGAAGAAGCAAAATCTATCAATGATTACAATGCAATAATTTCCCTCTTATGGAATGCAAACATAGATGTACAATACATTGCAGACAATTCCACTGCAGTTGCACGATATGTTACAGCCTACATAACCAAAGCAGAAAAACAGAAATTCAAGACCTCTGGAATGACCTATCATCAGACAAAACACTGTCTCAGAAATTGTACAGCTTAGGCATAAAAATGCGCTCTCACAGAGAATGTGGCTGTTATGAAGCTGCAGATCGTTTAACCGGTACTGCTTTGTATGTAAAATCTGAAAATATGGTATGGCTAAATCTTGGTCCTGCTAAATCTAGAAAAAGAATTCTCAAATCATACGACAACATAGAAACAATAGCCAAAAATTATCCCAACAGCCAAGACATTTTTAAAAACAATTTATTGGACACATACTACCCAAACAGGAGTATCACTTTGGAAACCATGTGTCTATACCACATAGCCCAAAACTTCACATACAAAAATAATATAAAACCTGATGAAAAAAAGGTAGATACAGAGTGACAAATTGTGAAGGCAGCTTAGTGAAACTTACCAAACCAAGCTTAATTAATCATATCAAATTGTCATTAACAACTCCTCAACATAAAGAACTGTATTACATGTCCCTGCTACTACTTTTTAAACCATGGAGAAAAGAAGAAGAGAGACCGGATAACTATGACTCCTATGAAGATGCTTTCAAAGCAAATGAAAGCACTATAACCACTGTAAACTTTACACAGTACAAAACAATGTTGCACAATGAACAGCAACACGAAAAAGAACTCCAATCCCAACTAGATAAGGACACTCCCGACAGTAGTCAACCTTCTTTAACAGGAAGCCAACAACCACTGGGACAGCCACTAATAGCAAATGAGGCAGAATTAGCTATGACAGAAGTTGAAAACACCATGTGTCACTATGAAGAAGATACAGAAGACTAACTGTACTACAATCAAAACTGGATAAAGAGCAGCGTAGCATTTTTCAAGAAGTAACAAAAGAAATTGCTCATGGTGTACAACATGAAAATAAAGAATGTACCTGCCAAAATGCTACCTACTACTATACGTCAGTGGTGAAGCTGGTTCAGGCAAAACATTATTAATCAAAATCATCAGCAATTTCCTTCATAAATTGACAAACAACAAACTGTCAGCTGTTGTAACTGCCCCCACTGGTTTAGCTGCCTACAATATTGGCGGTGTCACTTTACACCGATTACTACTCCTGCCAGTAGAACACCAAAACAAATTAGAATATTACAAACTTTCTACAGAAGCTGCAATGGAACTACTCAGAGTTTTAAAACAAATGAAAATGCTACTAATAGATGAAGTGAGCATGGTCTCCAACCTAATGTTGGCTTTGATTCACCTCAGATTACAAGAAGTACTTAAAACAAACTATGAAGAGCTCTTTGGAGGAAAACACGTTATTGTTTTCGGAGATCTTCTTCAATTGGCACCAGTGAAAGGTGTACCAATTTTTAAAGCGTTAGGACACAAACGCTGCCGGAAAACTGTTGGCAGCATAGGAAATGTCAACCTTTGGCAACATTTCCAATACAGAGAATTAAAAGAAAACATGCAACAGTGTGCAGACCTCACCTACGCCATCATTTTAGAAAGTATTAGAGTTGGTGTAATATCTCAAGAAGCACAAGAAATATTAAAAACCCGGCACATCCGTGCACTTTATGGCCATAACTCATGTGCTACTGATGTTATTGAACAAGTAACGCACAAAAATGTCAATTGTATGTCCATAATGCCAACTCTTGCAAGCTGTTCCAAATTCAATGAAACAAGGTTGAAAAAAGAAATGCAACCAATAATTGAAATTTCCGCAACAGACAAACTAGTCATACATGGTATGACACTACCCATGTGTCAACAAACCACAACAAGACTAAATACCTTAGAAAATTATATTTCCAACACAGCTGGTTTGGAAAAAATATTAGAATGATCCTTAAACTGTAGAGTAATGCTTAAATGTAACCTTGACGTGGAGCAAGGACTAGTTAATGGAGCACTGGGTACAGTTGTTGGCTTTCAAACATACCCACGTGACAACAACATTCAGTTTGTCAATATTCTCTTTGACAAACTTTCAGAAGTAAAAAGGATAAGGCGCTCAACAGCTTGATTCCTTCTCTTCAAAGACATGTATGTACGCACAGAACAATTTAATCTAACTCTAGCATATGCAGTCACCATTCATAAATCACAAGGTCTTATCCTAGACAAAGCATTGATAGATATTGGTAACACAGTCTTTAAAGAACGCATGAGCTACGTAGCACTGTCCCGCTTACGTACACTTGACGGCCTATTTCTAATGAACTTTGATGTAAGTAAAGTAAACGCTGCTATTCCTTGCATTTTAGAATACAATAGACTACGTTCACTATACACCCCCATCTAAAAACATATCCTGTTCCACAAAAAGCAAAACGTTGTAAGAGAAAAATAATTCAAACAGAAATGCAACAGATCTTCTCCAAAGAGACAAAAAGAAGACAATACTTCATCAATGACCACAACCAAAGAAGAACCTATTACTCAAAGTAACTCAGGAACTTCTTCAAAGAAGCAACAAACACTCCCAAAAAATGACTTGGGCACAGACCTATCTGGTCCATTCAAATTTTCAAATATAACTAGTGTATGTTGATACGCAAATGTAGCAATGAATATTCTATTTCAATTACCACCAATTGTTGACAACATTTATTTACACAGTACAGACCAATTGTGTTTGCAAATGTTAGTACTTCATAAAAATGCAACAAACAATCCTGACAACACGTATAGTGTTCATGGAATAAGACAAGAATTGGACTACTGTGCTGGAATGTTGAAATTCACGATAAACTCACAAGAAGATCCACAAGAATTTCTAATGTACTTAATACAAGTACTTGAAAACAAAAACATACCTATAAATGAATGAAATATTCCAGATTTCATACATGCGGAAACATACATGCACTCTCTGCAACAATCTGACACAGGAACAAATCCCTAATGGGCGCTTTGTGTATGTATCCATACCTAATTATGAATCCGTTCCATTTCATCACCTTGCACAAAATGCTTGGTAGATTATTTACTACCTGCAATTTAGATAATCGCTCCACCTTACTAGTACAAACACATAGAAAATACATAATACTAATACTTATACGTTACAATGCAGGTGGTACCAAAAACAACTGCAAGCTGACTGGATTCACACATGGTCAAGTATCGCTTGGTAAGAAAACCTTCACAACAATAGGTATAATCTACCACGCAGGACCCACAACCAATGCAGGTCACTACACTGCATATATTAAAAAGAAATGTGGATGGTTCGAATGTAATGATAGTACCATTACTCTAAAGCAGAGATTACCAGCAAATCTTACAAACACTTATAGACAGGGTAATTCATAGAATTTCGCACAAAAGTGGCGCAAGCGGCTGGCGCACAGTGTCCCCGTGCGATGCACTGCACCAGCCGAGTGCGATAAAATCCATTTCATCGCACAGCGTATTCATGGATTTTAGCCTCCAAAACCAGCTGTGGCGCAGAGTGGTGCAGCGACCCTGCAGCAACGCCAAGAACGCCCTCACGCAAGGAAAAGCCATCAGGGCACATGTATTTATGGGGTGCGTGTGAAGTCTCATACGCAAATTCAGCAGGGTACATGTATTTCAGGGGTGCGCGGGGAGTACTACACGTGAATTGGCCGTGTGGGTCCTCCCAGGTGTTCCCTCTACACCCTCCACCGCCCCTTCAGGCAGCCCACACCACAGGGGACTAGCCTGCACCCCTGCTCATGTCCCGCAGGCAGCCCATCCACCATGGGCATGCCCCCCAGCCAAGCCACATGTCACCTTGCACTAACAACGCATGTCTCCCAGCACCCCCACCCCCCAGCACTGTGGGGCACCTGCCAGCAGGCCCCCACTCATGTCCAACTCATGTCCCCCTGCACCCCCACCCCCCAGCATTCAGGGGCACGCTCAACCAGGCCCCCACACATGTCTCCCTGCACCCCCACCCCCCAGCAAACAGGGGCACCCTCCAACAGGCCCCCACTCATGTCCAACTCATGTCCCCCTGCACCCCCACCCCCAGCACTGTGGGGCACCCTCCACCAGGCCCCCACTCATGTCTCCCAGCACCCCCACCCCCCAGCAGTGCAGGGCACCCTCCACCATGCCCCCAAACGTGTCTCCCTGCACCCCCACCCCCAGCCTCCAGGGGCACCCTCCACTAGGCCCCCACTCATGTCCAACTCATGTCCCCCTGCACCCCCACACCTCAGCAGTCAGGGGCACCCTCCACCAGGCCCCCACTCATGTCTCCCAGCACCTCCACCCCCCAGCAGTGCAGGGCACCCTCCACCATGCCACCACACATGTCTCCCAGCAGCCCCACCCCCCAGCATCCAGGGGCACACTCCACCAGGCCCCCACACATGTCTCCCAGCACCCCCACCCTCCAGCAGTGCAGGGCACCCTCCACCAGGCCCCCACACATGTCTCCCAGCACCCTCAACCCCCAGCATCCAGGGGCACCCTCCACCAGGCCCCCACTCATGTCCAACTCATGTCCCCCTGCACCACCACCCCCAAGCATCCAGGGGCACCCTCCACCAGGCCCTCACTCATGTCTCCCTGCACACCCACCCCCCAGCATCCAGAGGCACCCTCCACCAGGCCCCCACTCATGTCCAACTCATGTCCCCCTGCACCCCCACCCCCCAGCACTGTGGGGCCCCCTCCACCAGGCCCCTACTCATGTCCTCCTGCACCACCACCCCCCAGCATCCAGGGGAACCCTCCACCAAGCCCCCACTCATGTCCCCCTGCACCACTACCCCCAAGCATCGAGGAGCACCCTCCACCAGGCCTCCACTCATGTCTCCCTGCACACCCACCCCCCAGCATTCAGGGGCACCCTCCATCAGGCCCCCACTCATGCCCAACTCATGTCCCCCTGCACCCCCACCCCCCAGCACTGTGGGACACCCTCCACCAGGCCCCCACTCATATCTCCCAGCACCCCCACCCCCAGCATTCAGGGGCACGCTCAACCAGGCCCCCACACATGTCTCCCTGCACCCCCACCCCCCAGCAACCAGGGGCACCCTCCACCAGGCCCCCACTCATGCCCAACTCATGTCCCCCTGCACCCCCACCCCCCAGCACAGTGGGGTACCCTCCACAAGCCACCACTCATGTCTCCCAGCACCCCCACCACCCCAGCAGTGCAGGGCACCCTCCACCATGCCCCCAAACATGTCTCCCTGCACCCCCACCCCCCAGCATCCAGGGGCACCCTCCACCAGGCCCCCAATCATGTCCAACTCATGTCCCCCTGCACCCCCACACCCCAGCAGTCAGGGGCACCCTCCACCAGGCCCCCACTCATGTCTCCCAGCACCCCCACCCCCAGCAGTGCAGGGCACCCTCCACCATGTCCCCACACATGTCTCCCAGCACCCCCAGCCCCCAGCATCCAGGGGCACACTCCACCAGGCCCCCACACATGTCTCCCAGCACCCCCACCCCCCAGCAGTGCAGGGCACAGTCCACCAGACCCCCACACATGTCTCCCTGCACCCCCACCCCCCAGCATCCAGTGGCACCCTCCACCAGGCCCCCACTCATGTCCAACTCATGTCCCCCTGCACCCCCACACCCCAGCACTGTGGGGCATCCTCCACCAGGCCCCCACTCATGTTCCCCTGCAGCACCACCCCAAGCATCCAGGGGCACCCTCCACCAGGCCCCCACTCATGTCCAACTCATGTCCTCCTGCACCCACACACCCCAGCACTGTGGGGCCCCCTCCACCAGGCCCCCACTCATGTCCCCCTGCACCACCACCCCCAGCATCCAGGGGCACCCTCCACCAGGCCCCCACTCATGTCCCCCTGCACCACCACCCCCAAGCATCCAGGGGCACCCTCCACCAGGCCCCCACTCATGTCTCCCAGCACCCCCACCCCCCAGCAGTGCAGGGCACCTGCCAGCAGGCCCCCATATATGTCCCCCCAACACCTCATGACGATCCATAATCATGGCCCCCATGCCCCCTCAATACACTGCCTACGCCACCCCAGTCCGAACACACCACCAGGTATGACATCCACCCCACAAAGAAATCACCAGCACATGATACATCCCAAATGGCTAGTCTGCACATCAACATATATCCGTCAAACCCACACAATGACAGCATGTGAATGATAGAACACACATTGTGACATGCATGAAACCAAAGAGAGAATACCACACATTGAAGTGCCAAATGATAATGTATTAAACAGAAAAGCAAGGCAATGAAATGGAACAGAAGTAAATGGAAATAATAAATGAAATCCTGCATGTCCAATAAATGAAAAAGATGCATGAAATCCAAATGAAAAGCAATCCAAAGTGTCAGTCTGAGAAAATAAATCCAAGGTGCAAAAATAATAAAAAACCATTGATCCACGGAGAAAAAAAACATCAACACTCCAAATCCATTGTCAAACTATGTACAAAGTGAACATCCAGGATCCATGTGCCCAATCCTTTAAACGAAACCTATAAAATAAAATACTACCTAATGAAGAACTATATACAAGAAGTTGGGGCATTGTCCAAGCACCCCAAAACAAAACAAAACCGAAAGGAAACTTAACACTAAAGAACTATTTACAAGGGTAGCGGGCTAGTCCGACGGCTCACTTCTGGATGTTCCGGGCCAGGGCATCATTGAACTCCTGCTCAATGTCCCGGAGGCGGTCCTCCTCCAAGGCCCGAGGGTCCGCAGGGCCGACAACATGTTCTTCTCCAACTCACTGCGGATTGCCTCGAGGCACTCGGCCCACCTCAGGGCCCTCCGCATAGAGTTCTCCGCCCTGACCATTGTGAGCCGTGCCTCTTCCGCCCACTGCCGCTCCGCATCTATGGCGTGGCCCAACCGCTGCCACACGGAAGACACTTCCCGTCCTGGGTCCTCCTGCCCTCCGGCCGATGCCTGCCCCTCCAATGTCGAAGGCCCAGAGCCATCAGGGCTCCCACCTCGTTGCTGCTGCTGCTGTGCCTGTGCCCTGGCTCCTGCTGCCTGCACATCCTCCACCGGCGGGGGTGCAGTCATTGATGTGGCCACCCCTGCTGGACGTCCGACTCCCCACTGTGGCAGGGATGTGTCCTCAACCAGCCTGGCCGCACCGTCAGAGGCAGCTCCACAGGGCACCCAGGTGATAAATGAGTGGAAGGATGGCACGGAAGGACGACTGGCGCATAGGATGTTCAGTTGAGGAGGGGGTCAGAACAATCTCCAGCAAACGGAGGAATCCGGCCTGGGTGACCTGTCCCAGTAGGCCGACACGGTCAATGAGCCATTCGAGAGGACGTACAGTCTCCTCATGAAAAGACTGCAGGTCTCCTTGCATGGCCCGTTGACGCAACGCCACACCAGTCAGGACAGGCTCAACCGATACCTGGATAGCCACGTCTGCAGGCAGAGGAAAGCCAGTTGTGGTAAACTCATCCCCTACCTGAAAACGGGTCTGGACATAGGCATCCCTGCTGGTGCAAGATGATGCCGTGACAGGACCAGGGACAGGATTGCACACAGGCACCTTCGCGGCGCCTGTGCTGCCTCCTGTCCCTGGTCCTGCACTGCACCACTAGCAACAGTGGAATCCCCAACTCCAGACCGTGTCTCTGTCGCTTGCACGGCCTCCTCCTCCACCAAACCCCCACCAACCTGGATGCCATCTTCCCCCGTTGGTCCCTGTGGGGTCCCAGCTGCCCCTTCTGCTGCCGAGGAGTCCAACTCCGACCTCCGCCTCTTGGACCTCCCCCCGGCAGCTGCGGCCTGGGACGGGGCACCGGACTCCTCACTCCCTGACGAGATGACAACCTGGGAGGGGAGCCGGGCCTTGTGTCTCCGGCTGGCGGTGCGATCCCTGCCGCTGTGCTCCACAGCACCTTCTCTGCCCTCTTCATCAGTTGACGCTGCAGACAGGGAGAAATAAAACACAGGCATCAGGGCACTGTACAATGGACACATACACACATGACAGTTGTACATGAGTGGCATTGGGAAACCTCAGACATGGCATCACAATCGCCAACACACATGTCATTTCAACTCGCACACATGAGCCATACACAGCCATATCGCAACAGCCAGCACCATCCATACACATACAACAGCATGAGCAGGCAAAGGTGAGCCAGACATCACATGCAACACAGGTAGTGCACTACACATGCACACACACCACCACACTTGCATGCATGTGTACACCTCTGCCAACTGTTGCAGTGTTCGGATTGGCATCCATGTCACATCTGCCAATCAGGCTTCCACATCCCGCTGTCACATGCATCCATGTTGCATCACTGTTGCACCCTTGTCAAATACACACACATGCACATGTACACAGTGCTGATACATGCAGCTGAAACCAACATCCATGTGTGACATCACAAACATGCCTACTTACATACACATTCATCCAAACATGTGTGCCAACACATCTGCATTTGGCATGCAAGCCTACACACACAAGCACCATCCATGTCTCACACATGAGAGTCCTCGCATGTGTTAGCCTCACGGCCCTGTACACCCCCCCCATACTTGGCCCCATAAAAACACATGTGCAACCTGTACACTACTGGCACACCACCACACGCACAGTTTACAATCATGATGCATGTACACTTACCGCTCGACTTCAGACAGGTCTGCCTCTCAAGGTCCTTGACGTGGAGCGCTGGGGATATGCGTTCCAGGACCCTCATCTGATCATCCGACAAGTGGCCCCGGCACCCCTTAGCATCCGCTGCCTTCAAGAGGCGCCGGGCCTTGTTGAGGGTCCTGGACCTGAAGTCCTCCCAGCGCTTCTTCACATGATGGAATAGTCGGACTGCCATCCCCTCCGCATTGATGGCAGTCACGATGTACGTCCAGATCCGAGTCCGTCCTTCCTTGTCGGCGCTCAAACTTCCGAAGAGGGCATCATACTGCCCCAGGACTTGCTCCACCAGGACACCAACTTTGGTGGCAGTGAAGCTGGTGCCCCTCTGCCTCTCTGGCCAGGGGTGCCAGATGTTGCAGTGCCCGACATGACAACCCCAGAGGCAGGAGTGGGTGGGCAACTGGGTCCTGGGTTTGGTCTGTGGAGTGATGGAATCCCAGTCGGGAGTCTTCGGTTCCAGTAGGGGTGGTCACAGCAACAGCTGGGCACGTGGGCAGTAGGGCAGTAGGCAATCAGGCAGCAGCAGATGTCAGGTGGGAGCATGCTCGGGGCTCTGGGGGGCAGTAATTCCGCCTTCTGGGCAGGAGCGTGGTCTTTCGTGTGCTTACGCATGGCCAGCTTGATACGGAGTGATTTGGCACGTGAAAATCCAGCACGTCTGCATGTAATTCGAGGTAAGGGCCTTAGTGCGTAAGGGCCCTAGTGCGTAAGCGCATCAGCACACGTACGCAAATTCATTGGCCCAAAGGCCCCCAGCGTGTAGGCGCGTCTTTGACATTACGCGCACGTGCGTTTTCCATGGCGCATAGAAAAAATAAGCACGTCAGAGTGTCATAGCGTGTAATTGGTGGAAAGGGCCTCAGCGCGTATGCGCGTCTGTGACGTGCGTGCGCGGGCATTTCCCTGTACATGGGTGCATGTTACACGTCCAATGACTGCACATCAGAGTGTCAGCTCGTGTAATTGGAGGATAGGGCCTTACACGCGGAAGTGACGCTGGATGTGTGGGCATGTTTAAAAGGTACGTGTAGAACGCCATTTCCTTGTACGTGCTTTTCATGGAGAGCGAGTGGGTGAAACGTGTACTTCTTGTCGGTTCACACGCGATTTACTTCACGGCGTTCCAAGTTCGTACTCCCTGTTACCTCTGACAGCTTTTTCTCTTTTTGTCTTTTTCCTGGGCCTGTTTCCTCAAACAGCGTTCACTTCTTCTGTTGTCCTGTCTCCTCAGACAGCGTACAATTCTTCTTTTGGCGGGGGTGTTGCCAACACGCACACGCGCGTATTTTTCACGCGATTTTTCCAGGCAGACGGTGAGTCGCGCACGTATTTAACATCTGTGCTTGACAAGTGTGTTGTGTACCCCTTCAGAGGTCATTCTAGGCTGCGTGCGACACGCATAAGTTCATTTTTGTGTTTCTGAGTGCCACAGCGTAGTGCAGGTTTATTTTTCCATGCACGTGGTCTTGGAGGGGTTGTGTGCACATTATCTCCCTTTTTTGGGGTGCCTGTTCGTTGCGTGACCCGTCATCTTCCCCCAGGGGTCACATACAGCCTTGCTAGAGCACTAGGGTACGAATTCCATCTAGTACCCACCCCTTTGACCCCCAATCGCCCAGGACAATAGTTTACCGCAACTCACATACGCACAACAACATCAGTGCCATGGTTGGGAGGCGAGCACGTGGTAATGGTGGCAAAGGTGGCCGAGCCTCAAGAGGTGGCCGTGTTGGATACGGTAGGGGATGTGGCCGGGACTTGCAGGATGCCCCTAGCCCCCCATGTTTGGGTGACCAGTCAGGGACACCCATGCCCCCCCCGGTTGAGGGTAACGTGGCTGACACCATCCCTGCTCAGCCCTTGTTGGACCAGCCCATTGTGGCACCAGACCTGGCACAGGGTTACTCCATGGAAGACTTCCAGGTCAGCAGGTCTAGGCCACGTGTGGCGGTGCACGTTGGTGTCACCAGGCCACGTGGATCAGGGGAAGCTATGTCATCTGCTGCCACGAGTAGGCAGGGTGGGGAGGCTGCAGGGGCAGCTGAGGCTCCATCCACCCCAGCTCCGAGTCTCCCAGCCAGGACAGTGTCGGTCCCAGTCCATCCTGCTGACGTTCCCCCTGACTACATCACACTTCAGCTAATGCCTGCACCAAGTCCCATGGTGAGTGTTCATTCCCACACTCCTAGTCCACAGTTCACCGGGGCTCCTGCCCCTAGTGTCCAGAGTGGCGTAGGACACTCAGGATCCCCACCACCTTCCAAGCGGAAGAGGAAGAGTGCTCGTCCAGTACAGGCTGATGCCCCAGACACAGCTACACAGTCCGGCCCACCAAGGAAGCCCAGCTTCAATCAGGCCGAACTTGATGCACTTGTGGAGTATGTGTCCGCACATGACAGCGAAATGGTGATTGCTGCAGGATGCAAGACCACACCTGCACAACGTCTGGCACACTGGCAGACCATTGCGGACATCATAAGTGCCCTTGGATTCGTGAGATGCACAGCTAATGATTGCTACAAGCGCTGGAATGACCTGAAGCGCGGGGCAAAGAAAAAGCTGGCCTCAAGTCATGCCGCTACTCTAGTGACTGGAGGTGGGTCTCCAGCAGAGGACATTGAACTCACTCCACATGAGTATGTTGCTGGGACCTATGTCACGGAGGGACATATCCAAGGCGTGGGAGGCCTGCCAGATTACGAGGCACTGTCCGGTGAGTGCACATGCATGTGTGTGTCATCCATGTGCATGGTTTGTGTGTGAGGGCTTCTGATTGAGTGCCAGGTGAGGGTGTGTGTGCCTGAGTGGTTTGGGTCACCCATGTGCTTCATCCAATACATTCTGCGCACCAAGATTTGGGTATTGCAGTATCCCTTCTGGCAACAGTAGACATTCAGCCCAACCTCACGCCAGTTGCCCTTGAAGTGTAATCTTGCCACAACATAGTTGCGTATTATTCTGTGTTCATTCATGCTGATTGTTTGCATTCCACCACTTTCACTAGGCATTTCTCAGTCCTATTGTCACATGTGTGACATGGCTATGGTATATGCCATCTGTGTGATGGCATGTGTCATGTATGTGTATTGGACATGCCAATCACAGGCCAATGTGTGATGGCACTGCTAGCCAGCATGCAGCAAATGTGTTGGTCTTCCATCTTGGTGTCATCAATGTGTGCCATTTGCCTCCCCTTCATACGCAGTGATGGTGCATGCATGGGAGGGCTATAGTCATGTGGGACATGTGTCAATGAAGTACTGTTTCTGTTGCTTCACAGCCCTAATTGTGTTCCATGTTGCTAATGCCTGTTCCCATTTCTTTTCTTTCATGTCTTTGCAGGGGATGACGCACTTGATACTGCTGGGGTTGTGGAGATGGTGCAGACCCAGGAGGGGTCTCAGGACCGACCGGGCACCAGTGAGGGACGTGGTGTGGTGGTGGGTGAGAACCCACACTTGCTGCAGACCATTCTCTCAAGGGGTGACTCTGGGTGCACCTCCCCCGAGCTCTATTCAGGTGTCGATTTGGATGATGAGACCTATGTGCGGTCGCAGGTGAGTGTTTCTGGGAGGGATTCTGTACTGTCCAACCCACCTGCACCAGGGGTAGAACCCTCAATGGGGATGTCAGTGTTGGTAGGTTTCGCCTTTGGTGGTTACGTATGCAGGGTCACACTCCGCAACATCTGATCCTGTTCCTGGGCCAGCAGATCAGAGGGGGAATGCAGTCCTGCAGCCTCAGGCAGTGCCGGCACAGCAAGGCGCAGTTCGCCTTGCCCCAGACAGGTGTGGTGCCCGCCGATGCGGTGGCCGTACGCCACCTGGCAATACTGCATGGGAGCAATCCATATACGGTATGGCAAACCAACAGGCAGCATAATCTGAGATGATGGCTCAGGCCATGGATAGGGTGGCCACTTCCATTGTCCCCCAAGAAAGGCTGATGGAACAACTACATCAGGCAACAGACTCCATTTGCCAGTCACATAGGGAGGACATGTTGGCGTCCAACAGGGACAGACGGGCGGCACTGGAGACTCTGCGGGAAGCCATTTCTATTGAGTCCCAGGGCCACAGGGAAGCCCTGAGGGTGGAACTCCGTTAGCTCAGGGTGACTCTTGTTGAGCTTGAGGCTTCAACTGACATGAGGACAGAACAGCAGCTGGAGCGGCTCACGCGTACGCTCTCAGCTGAGATGCAGCCATCTAGGGAGGAGGTCCGGGCATCCCGTGAGTGGTTGCATGGGGCCTCCGCACAATTATCCTCCAGAACCAGACCTTCCAAAAATGCATGCTTGCTGCCATGGAGGACCAGACTAGGGCTTTGAGTGGGCCGCCTCCCATAGTGCCACCACCTCCTGATGCAGCTGCAGAGGGTGAGGAGAGCAACAGAAGCGAATCTCTCACAATAGGGTAGCCGTGCAGGCCATGAGCCCATGGAGGTGTTTTTTTTTTTCGCAAGATCCACACAGGTGGGTTTTGGTGTGCACCCTGTCCTCCGACCTCCTGGGTGGCCTCCCCCACACCCCCTGGCCCATTCATGGCCATTTTTGATTTTTGATTTTTGATTTTTTGATTTTTGATTTTTGATTTTTTTGACAGTTTGTTGCCTTGTGTGGCTCTCGTGGGCATATTCTGTATTGGTGCTGGGCACATGCAGGCTTGTCCTGAATTTGGGTTAGATGCTTGGGTTTGTGTGACACACACCCCTCCTGCTTCCCGTTTCCATGGGCTTGCAAAGGGTGTGCCCAAGTGACATTGACTTAAACAGTGACGTTGGACTCCCATTTGATGTGTGGGCAGTCTGTAGTCAATACTGTGTATACATTCCTAGTGCATATTGTTGTATTGTACACTGCATGGTGTATTGATATGTGCCTCTGCATCCATCTCATCCTCCTAATTTGCAGGTCCATTTCTCATGTCTTCACAAGGCGGTCTACCTTGGAGTCCATGTTGTAAGCAGTGCACCTACACTTTTGCATGGCGCTAACACTGTACAGTTGGAAGTGTTCGAAGTGCTAGCATTATCAGGTAGTGAGACTACCTATTTTTTAAATCCGTACTGTCATGTTTATGGTTGTTAGGGAGAAATCTCTGTTTAGGCTGAATTTCCTAACCTAGTGAGTCCCCCAGCAGCTTTGCTGGATTTCTGGAGTTTGTTTTTTCCATCCTGCCAAGAGTGGGACTCTTTTCCTCCCACTCTTGGACATGTATGTGTGTAATTCCTTTGAAACGTCAATGTGTTCGATGGGCTATGGGGTCTTTTACTCCATAGGGTCTCATATGTTTTTCTATGTGTGTTACACCGCACCCTACGTGCCGTAACACTGGGGCGTCCTAGCAGACCTCCACCATAGACTCCATACCCGGGGACTGACTACTGTCTCCCCGGGCATGTAAAGTCACCATTGGCTTTACTAGACCTAAATTTACTAACAGGACTAGTACAAACCATCTTATTGTGGACATACTAGTGGGGGTAATACGATTACTCCTGGACCTGTTACTCGAGGGGGCACTGTCCCGTCCCCCCTCGTCGAGTTTTGGCTGGTGGCAGTGGAAACTACTTGTTATGTTCAACCCCGAACATAACCCTATGGGATTCATCCCATGGTTGGAGATTGATACTTTTTCTCGTTAATCTCTAACGTACCACCGGTCTACTTATCCTAAATAAGTTTATCGGAAGGTATTTTCTGCCAGAACTCGGTTTGTAAAATGGCGTCTGTGTTCGTCTCTGTGACTCCTAAACCAAAGGTTGAGCCCTTTGTTCCACTTTTGGCGGGCCTCTGTACAGAGACCCTCCAAAGTGGTGCCATTCTGTCTGGGTTACCACAGGGGCGTGGGAGGGGGTTTAGGCACCCTGGACCGAGTTGCCTTGCCAACTCCGGTCGCACTCTGGAGTGATTGGCCCAAGTGGTGAGCGTTCCTGCTCACCACGTAGCATGTGTTGATTGACAGCTATGCTGAATGAATGGGGGTTTTCTGCATAAAAGCAGGGCTTTTGGGACTGGATCTTCAGAAGTCGCCACAGGACCTAAGAATCCGACGAGGGTAACGCTGAGCCGCCCTGCAACGACAACGCCTCCGGTGGAGCCCTGCTGAGCCGACTCACCACTTCCCGATGACAGAGGAGATCTCCCTGCCGGAGAGTCTCTTCCCCTGACTGGTGGGAACAACCAGTCTCCTTTGCTTTTTATTCGTCTCAGGACGCAGTGGTCGAATTTCCCGTGCAGAGCACCTCGGCAACCGGATAGCCACTACCCCTGTACCGTGACCAAAAGGTGGTGCCTTGTGACAGAGCACTCCGTGGCTGGTCTCTTCCCTGGTGGTGCACCGGACTTCACTTTTCTTTGACGACGAGAACCTCTCTTCTCTTGGCAAAGACCCGACGTGCATCCACCACCAGGAACAACTGCCCCCGCCGGAGCTGCCCTCCACAACAAGGTACCGTGTCCGCCTGGCTTCCCTTTCGATCGGATTGATTGAGGTGTCTTAATCCTCTCCTTTCCGTTGGGTCGCCTCCAAGCTTTTCTCATTTATTGTTCTGAACTGGTTCAATCTGCCGATAACAATTTGCTACAAAGAATTGAATGCATCTCCGCTAGAGACTTTTTGGGACATCGCGCCTTGCCTCTCTCCGAGTGGGCCTGGCCTCTGAACTTTATGCTCTATTGTGATTCTTGCCTTCTTGCCGTGCATTTTACCCGCGAGGTGTTGAACTGTGTTGATTTCGTAACCTGCCTATCTTTTTCTCTCCCGTCCTAACTAATATTCGAGTGTCATCTAGGTTGAGGTATACACCTCTGTCTGAAAATAAGTGGTACCGGTAGAACCTAGAGTTGTCGAGATATTGCTAGGGGGATTGATCGTTTTCTTTTTCGTAGAGTAATTGTGTTTGATTTGTTTGCCGTGATAGTGCCATAGTGTTTTTCATAGATGTTCTGTTATAAATAAATACCTAAATATCTTTACACTAAGCCTCGTTGCGTGTTTGCTTGTCTTGCTGTGAAGAATTGCCCTATTTTGTATACTCCACATACTGCTCAACTTTTCTTGAGAGAAGTCTGACTGCTCAGCCACAGCTACCAAGTGAATCTGTGTGGTGCGGACTGCTACCAAGTGGGTTCACCGCGAACGCCTGTAGTCCTAAATCTTTTGCAGTGGTCCCAGAGGGAACTGCACAGGTTTCCGCCTAACAATGGTAGGTTGGAGGTTGTGTATGTGATTAGTATTGTTGCTAAATATTTGGTAATGTGTGTTGTTGGTCCTGCATTACTGTGAGCATTTCATGTGTGGCCAGTTTCCATTAGGGACACTGTACTTTGTGACACTTGTGTCATGTTGTGGGGATTAATTTGTTTGCTCTCAGATAGCATGACATGCCATGGTGTGTTGTGTGGCTGTGCCGGGGAGGGGTTGGGTGACATGGCACTGTTCTCATGTTGTATTTTGCAAGTGGGTATTCATTTTTGCTGCATAGAAGTGTGTCTTTTGATGACACTGCATTGGTGGTGTTTGTGTAGGTAGGGATGCACACATTGTGACACTTCCAGGTGAACAATCTCAGACTGCTATGGTTCTGACAGTTGACTGTCCCTTAATTCATCAGAATTGTCAGATTGAGTCATCATTGATTGTCAGATGGTATGTTCCAGGGCTGTGTGCACTCCGCAGGGGTGTGATTTCTATGTGAAGTAATTAGCCACCAGCTGCGTATGGGCTGCCTCACCCCATTCTCTTTCCCCTCCCATGCGCAGCGGGCGTGCATGTGGTTGGGGATGTGGGGCACCACCATGTCCACAGCCAGGCCGCGGCGTGTTGCAACATTGTGCAGGACACATGCTGCCACTATGATCCTGCACACTACTGGGGGAGCGTATAACAGCTGCCCGCCAGAACGGTCAAGGGAGCGAAAGCAGACTTGAGCACTCCGAATGTGCGCTCCACTATGCCCCGGGGTGCAATATGGGCTGTGTTGTAGTTTACCTCGGGAGGCGTGATGGGGTTCCGAATTGGCGTCATCATGTGGGTGCTCAGAGGGTAGGCACTGTCCCCTGGGGAGGTGGTGATGGGGATCATTATGGGGTAGTGACATTACTCTGTATCTGTCATGCATGCGTATGCTGTGGCATTTATACTCACCAAGCAGCCATGCATCGCCATGCCGCCCAGCTTCCATGGCCCGGTTTAGGGTTGACATCCTGTAAACGAAGCTTCCGTGGGTGGACCCTGGATAGTTGGCATACACTGAGGTGATGATTCCCTTGGCATCACATACTACCTGGACGTTGATGGAATGCCAGTGCTTGTGGTTTCTATAGATATGCTCAGATGCCCTGGGGGGACGTAGAGCCACATGCGTGCAATCAATGGCACCTAGCACTTTGAGGAATTGTGCCACCCTGTAGAAATCCTGGCTGACAGCCTGCCTTTCTGCAGGTGTTCTGGGCAGGTATATGTGCCTGTGGACTGATGGGCATGCAGTGATGATGGCCAACACCTGGTGTAGGCACCGTGACTGCGTGGCCTGTGACACCCCCCCCACTATGGCACTTGTCCACTGAAATGATCCGGTAGCCAAGAAGTGCAGTACATTGAGGACCTTTTCCAGGGGGCTGAGTGCTTGGGAGCACAGGGTGGGTGATGTGAGGTCATCCTCCCACTCAATGACCAGGTTGAGTATTATGTGAGGTGGAAACCTGTACCTCCCATACACCTGGTCATCCGGCATACCAAAAAGGCTGGTTCTGGGTGTGAAGATTCTGGCCCTGACTATCCTCCTCCTCCTCCTGCGGTATCCCACAGCCACTGCTGCTAGGAACGGTATATTCATCCTGGCGTCTGAGCTTGTTTGTTGTTTGCGCACACAGGAATACACGTACCCCACTCTCCCAGGCCCAGTCACGTGTGGAAGTTCACGCGGACCCGTAATACACGTACCCTGCTGATATCGCGTGTGGAATTTCATGCAGACCCGTAATACACGTACCCTGCTGACATTGCATGTGGAAGTTCACGCGGACCCATAATACACGTACCCTGATGGAATCGCGTGTAAGACTACCCGCGCACCCCTGAAATACACGTACCCAGGCAAATCGCACCGCTGGGGGTAGGTGTGCAGGGAGACATCATGAGTGGGGGCCTGGTGGAGGGTGCCCCACAGTGATGGGGGGTGGGGGTGCAGGGGGACATGAGTGGGGGCCTGGTGGAGGGTGCCCCTGGATGCTGGGGGGTGGGGGTGCAGGGAGACAGGATTGGGGGCCTGGTGGAGGGTGCCGCTGGATGCTGGGGGTAGGGGGTGGGAGACATGAGTGGGGGCCTGGTGGAGGGTGCCCCTGACTGCTGGGGGGTGGGGGTGCAGGGGGACATGATTTGGACATGAGTGGGGCCTGGTGGAGGGTGCCCCTGGATGCTGGGGGGTGGGGGTGCAGGGAGACAGGAGTGGGGGCTTGGTTGAGGGTGCCCCACAGTGCTGGGGAGTGGGGGTGCAGGGAGACATGAGTGGGGGCCTGGTGGAGGGTGCCCCTAACTGCTGGGGGGAGACATGAGTGGTGGCCTGGTGGAGGGAGCCCCTGGATGCTGGGGGTGGGGGTGCAGGGAGACAGGAGTGGGGTCTGGTGGAGGGTGCCCCTGGATGCTGGGGGGTGGGGGTGCTGGGAGACATGAGTGGGGGCCTGGTGGAGGGTGCCCCTGGATGCTGGGGGGTGGGGGTGCAGGGAGACATGAGTGTGGGCCTGGTGGAGGGTGCCCCACAGTGATGGGGGTGGGGGTGCAGGGGGACATGAGTTGGACATGAGTGGGTGCCTGATGGAGGGTGCCCCTGGATGCTGGGGGGTGGGGGTGCAGGGAGACAGGAGTAGGGGGCTGGTGGAGGGTGCCACTGGATGCTGGGGGTGGGAAACATGAGTGGGGGCCTGGTGGAGGGTGCCCCTGACTGCTGGGGGCTGGGGGTGCAGGGGGACATGAGTTGGACATGAGTGGGGCCTGGTGGAGGGTGCCCCTGGATGCTGGGGGGTGGGGGTGCAGGGCGACAGGAGTGGGGGCCTAGTGCAGGGTGCTCCACAGTACTGGGGTGTGGGGGTGCAGGGAGACATGAGTGGGGGCCTGGTGGAGGGTGCCCCTGACTGCTGGGGGAGGGGGGTAGACATGAGTGGGGGCCTGGTGGAGGGTGCCCCTGGATGCTGGGGGTGGGGTGCAGGGAGACAGGAGTGGGGGCCTGGTGGAGGGTGCCCCTGGATGCTGGGGGGGGCTGGGAGACATGAGTGGGGGCCTGGTGGAGGGTGCCCCTGGATGCTGGGGGTGGGGGCGCAGGGAGACATGAGTGTGGGCCTGGTGGAGGGTGCCCCTGGATGCTGGGGTCAGGGGGTGCTGGGAGACATGAGTGGGGACCTGGTGGAGGGTGCCCCTGGATGCTGGGGGGTGGGGGTGCAGGGAGACATGAGTGGGGGCCTGGTGGAGGGTGCCCCTGGATGCTGGGGGGTGGGGGTGCAGGGGGACATGATTTGGACATGAGTGGGGCCTGGTGGAGGGTGCCCCTGGATGCTGGGGGGTGGGGGTGCAGGGAGACAGGAGTGGGGGCTTGGTTGAGGGTGCCCCACAGTGCTGGGGAGTGGGGGTGCAGGGAGACATGAGTGGGGGCCTGGTGGAGGGTGCCCCTAACTGCTGGGGGGAGACATGAGTGGGGGCCTGGTGGAGGGAGCCCCTGGATGCTGGGGGTGGGGGTGCAGGGAGACAGGAGTGGGGTCTGGTGGAGGGTGCCCCTGGATGCTGGGGGGTGGGGGTGCTGGGAGACATGAGTGGGGGCCTGGTGGAGGGTGCCCCTGGATGCTGGGGGGTGGGGGTGCAGGGAGACATGAGTGTGGGCCTGGTGGAGGGTGCCCCACAGTGATGGGGGTGGGGGTGCAGGGGGACATGAGTTGGACATGAGTGGGTGCCTGATGGAGGGTGCCCCTGGATGCTGGGGGGTGGGGGTGCAGGGAGACAGGAGTAGGGGGCTGGTGGAGGGTGCCACTGGATACTGGGGGTGGGAAACATGAGTGGGGGCCTGGTGGAGGGTGCCCCTGACTGCTGGGGGCTGGGGGTGCAGGGGGACATGAGTTGGACATGAGTGGGGCCTGGTGGAGGGTGCCCCTGGATGCTGGGGGGTGGGGGTGCAGGGCGACAGGAGTGGGGGCCTAGTGCAGGGTGCTCCACAGTACTGGGGTGTGGGGGTGCAGGGAGACATGAGTGGGGGCCTGGTGGAGGGTGCCCCTGACTGCTGGGGGAGGGGGGTAGACATGAGTGGGGGCCTGGTGGAGGGTGCCCCTGGATGCTGGGGGTGGGGTGCAGGGAGACAGGAGTGGGGGCCTGGTGGAGGGTGCCCCTGGATGCTGGGGGGGGCTGGGAGACATGAGTGGGGGCCTGGTGGAGGGTGCCCCTGGATGCTGGGGGTGGGGGCGCAGGGAGACATGAGTGTGGGCCTGGTGGAGGGTGCCCCTGGATGCTGGGGTCAGGGGGTGCTGGGAGACATGAGTGGGGACCTGGTGGAGGGTGCCCCTGGATGCTGGGGGGTGGGGGTGCAGGGAGACATGAGTGGGGGCCTGGTGGAGGGTGCCCCTGGATGCTGGGGGGTGGGGGTGCTGGGAGACATGCCTTGGTGGGCAGTAGTGCAAGGTGACATGTGGGTTGGATGGGGGCATGGCCATGGTGGATGGGCTGCCTGTGGGACATTTGCAGGGGTGCAGGGTAGTCCCCTGTGGTGTGGGCCACCTGCAGGGGCTATGGAGGGTATAGAGGGAACAGCTGGGAGGACCCACACGGCCCATTCACATGTAGGAATCCCCGGCACCCCCGAAATACACGTAGGCTGCTGGATTTGCGTGTGGAATTTCCCGCGCACCCGGAGTACATGTACCCTGCTGAAATTGCGTGTGGAACTTCACGCGCACACCGAAATACACGTAACCCTGCAAATTCACATGTGAAACTTCCCGCGCACCTTGGAATACACGTACCCTGCTGAAATCGCGTGTGAAACTTCACGCACACCCCGAAATACACGTACCACGGACAATCACGTGTGGAACTTCCCGCGTACCCCGAAATACACGTACCCAGGCCAATCGCGTGTGGAACTTACTGCGCACCCCGAAATACACGCACACGCTATTTTTCACACAGCAGGTGTCCGTGTTTGTCGGTACCCCTTTGCACCTCATTTGTCCTAGAGAGCCACAGTACGGATCATTCATCATAGCTGTATATAGGTGCTTTTTGTTAGCGCACATTTTGGCGCACATTTCTTTCAGGCGCAGGGACGCTACTGCCTGCTTTCTTGTGGCGGACTTGTTTGGCCCTGTGCGCATCTTTGACCATGCGCTGGTTTGCCCTATTCGATTCCATGAATACGAGTTGTAGGCGAGCGTGTTGGCGTTCCGCGCACTTGCCTCCTGTACTTCCCCCGTGACGCCCATATTTTCACGCGTTGTTCCCCATTCCGAGTGTTACGCCCCGTGTTCTGCCTACTATTGTTATGTGCGCCGCGCTATGTGCGATTTCGCTGTGGCCGATTTTTAGGGAGAATACTGTGTTTAGGGTGAATTTCCTAACCTAGTGAGTCCCCCAGCAGCTTTGCTGGATTTCTGGAGTTTGTTTTTTCCATCCTGCCAAGAGTTAGACACTTTTTCTCCCACTCTTGGACATAAATATGGTTAATTCCTTAGAATGTCAATGTGTTCCATGGGCTATGGGGTCTTTTACTCCATAGGGTCTGATATGTTTTGCTATGTGTGTTACACCGCACCCTCCGTGCCTTAACACTGGGGTGTCCTAGAAGATCCCCACCATAGACTCAATACCCTGGGACTGATTACTGTCTCCCAGGGCATGTAAAGTCACCATTGGATTTACTAGACCTAAAGTTACTAACAGAACTAGAACAAACCATCCTATTGTGGACGTACTGGTAGGGGTAATTCGATTACCCCTGAGTCTGTTATTCGAGGGGGCACTGTCCCGTCCCCCCTCGTTGAGTTTTGGCTGGTGGCAGTGGAAACTACTTGTTATATTCAACCCCGAATATAATCCTATGGGATTTTTCCCATTGTTGGGGACTAATACTTTTTCCCGTTAATCTCTAACATACCGCTGGTTTATTTGTCTTAAATAAATCTCTCGGTTGGTATTTTCTGCCAGAACTCGGTTTTTAAAATGGCGTCTGTGTTCGTCTCTGTAACTCCGAACCAAAGGTTGAGCGCTTTGTTCCACTTTTGGCGGACTTCTGCACAGAAGCCCTCCAAAGTGGTGCCATTCTGGCTGGGTACCACAGGGGGTGTGGGAGGGGGTTTAGGCACCCTGGACTGAGTTGCCTTGCCAACTCAAGTCGCACTCTTGTGTGATTGGCCCCCCCACTCACCACTTAGCGTGTTTTGATTGACAGCTAGGCTGAATGAATGGGGGTTTGCTGCATAAAAGCAGGGCTTTTGGGACTGGATCTTCAGAAGTCGCCACAGGACCTAAGAATACAACGAGGGTAAAGCTGAGCCGACCTGCAACGAGTCACCACTTCCCAATGACAGAGGAGATCTCCCCGCCGGAGAGTCTTCTTCCCCTGACTGGTGGGCACAACCAGTCCCCTTTGCTTTTTCTTCTTTCCAGGACAAAGTGGACGAATTGCCCGTGCTTAGCACCCCGGAAACCGGATAGCCACTAACCACTGTACCGTGAACAAAAGGTTGTGCCTTGTGACGGAGCACTCCGTGGCTGGTCTCTTCCCTGGTGGTGCAACGATCTTCAACTTTCCTTGACGACGAGAGCATCTCATCTCTTGGCAAAGCCCCGACCTGCATCCACCACCAGGAACAACTGCCCCCGCCGGAGCTGTCTCTCCACATACAAGGTACCGTGTCCGCCTGGCTTCCCTTGTGACAGTTAGCCTGAGGTGTCTTAATCCTTGCCTCTCCATTGGGTCGCCTCCAAGCCTTCTTAACTTTTTGTTCTGCACTGGTCCAATTTTTCTGTGACAATTTGCGACCAAGACTCGAAGGGCATTTCCACTGTGATACTTTTTGAGACATAGCGCCTTGCCTCTCTCCGAGTGGGCCTGGCCTCTGAACTTTGTTATCTACAGTAGATCCTGCCTTACTTGCCTTGCATTGTTTCGTAAAAGTGTTGGTACCGAGTTGGTTTCATACCCTGCCTTTTCTCTCCCCTCCTAACGAATATTAGAGTGCCATCTAGGTTAAAGCATTCACCTCTGTCTGCAAATAAGTGGTGCCGATAAACCTAAACTTGTCGACATATTGTTAGAGGATTGAGATACTTCTAGTAATTGTAATTGAAGTTGTTTGCCGTATTAGTGCCAGAGTGTTTTTCATAGATGTGTTGTTATAAATAAATACCTATATATCTTCATATATATATCTTCATACCCAAGCTCTGTTCCGTGTCTGCTTGTTCTACTGTGTAAATTGCCCTATTTTGTATACTCCACATACTGCCTAAATTTTCTTGAGAGAAGTCTGACTGCTCAGCCACAGCTACCAGGTGAATCTGTGTGGTACAGACGGCTACCAAGTGGGTTTACTGCCAAACACATGTAGGCCTAAATCTTTTGCAGTGGTCCCAGAGGGAACTGCACAGGTTTCCGCTTAACACTGGTGTACAGCGGTGGGATTTGTATCGAGTATACAGTTTAGAGTGCTTTTCAACACTTTAGGATAACTAACCACAAAGCTTAGCACTAAAAAGAAACTTTCAAAAAACATGTCTACTATGGAAGTTTACAGTTAAGAGTCCTTGTCAGGCGAAAATACTGAGGGTTTGAGAGCTCTCTGTAGACAAGAGAATCTTTTTGTAAGAGGCAAGAAAGTAGAACTGATAGCGAGATTGCTAGAAAACCAAAGTCTGGGTACTGGTTCAGAGGAACCAACTTCTCCAGCAAATGTAGAAAACAGTGATGGTATTGATCTGAATCAAAGTCTTGATAATGAGTCAGGCGAGGAAAGTGAACCTAATGAAGTTAGCCACTCTGAGCCTCTGTCTGACTTACCTACTGTACCTACGGGGCCCATACCAGGTCCCACATGTAACGTTGCTTATTTTGAACTTGAAGCTCAAGTTAGAATACAAATGGTTTTTAGCTCAATCTGAAAGAAACCAAGAGCTAGAGTTCAGACGGATGAATGCCCAGGCTGAGCAGAAGCAAGCTGAGTTAAGGCTCAGAGAAATAGAACTTAATCATGAGTTAGAGATGAAAAAGTTGTCTGTAGAAAATGCTTCTCTCTCCTCTGGTTCCTCTAGAAGTTCCAGTCCCAAAAGACCCCGGATGCCTAATTAATTAGTGGGTATGTATGAACCGAGATTGGATGTGTTGGATTGGTTAAAACTGTTTGAATATAATCATGGGCTCCAGGACATCACCGGGAATGAGTTACTTCCCTGGTTGTTCTCTAGGCTTCCCCCTGTTGCGACTGATGTGGTAATGGTGTTGGGGAGGTGGATAAGAAGGATTACGAAAGTGTGAAACTAGCTTTGATAGCTAGATTTGGGAAGACCCCTTCCCAGTATCTTAAGAGGTTTAGAACCCTCGAAAAGCATGATGGTACTCCTTGGGCTACCTGGGTGAGTGAAGGGTTGAAAAACTTAGAGGGATGGATTAAGGGTTACAAGGAAAACACTTATGAGGGTATGAAGAATCTTTTTATGTTGTAGTCTATTTATGATGCCTGTTCTCCTGAGCTCAGACAGCACTTGGCTGATTCGAAGGAATTGGATTCCAGGGAGCTAGCTAAGGCTTCTGACACGGCTACTCATAAGGATTCTGGGGCAACTCAGAAAAAGGATGAGGGAAAACAGCCTAAAAAAGACTCAAAAGAGAATTCTAATAACTCAAATTCCAAAGAGGGCCCCAAACAAAACCAGAAGGGTAAGCCACAAGGAAAACCGCAGCAGAATAGTGTACCTTCTGGTGCCAAACCGGAAGGAGGCCAGAACAAGCCACCATTCCAGAAAGCATTCGGTAAATGCTTTGTTTGTGGCTCGACTGACCATGTGAAAGGAGATCCCAGATGTAAGGGTAAACCTTCAGGGGTCCAGCTTGTCTCCTTAGCCTTCGCTCCAGAGGAGGAAGTCCAAATGGCAAGTGGAAACTTTCTACTGCTGGCTGATGAACCCATTGGAGTCTCAGCCAGTGTTTCTTTAGTGTCTCTGCGTTTGTGGGAACAACAGAATTTAGATGTCTATAACTCCATCCCCGATAATACTAAAGAGTATTATAAGGACAGTCTCCAGGTGAATGGTCAGGAGACTCCTGCCATTAGGGACACTGGGGCCAGCATAAATGTGGTGGATACATTTTTTTTCAGGCTGAGGATGTTGCTAAGGCACCCAACCGTCTCACCAAGTTAGCTGGAGGGCCTGTGCAGATGCTTCCCCAATTACCAGTTCTCATCCAGTGTAACAACATGACTGTGAAGATACCTGTCAGCATACAGAGTGAGGTACCAAGACGTGTTCTGTTGGGTAACGATTTAAAAACTCTCGAAGTTGTGTCGCATACCCCCAGACCTCCTCGCAAACGGTTACAGGAGCTAACCAGACCTGCAAGGGAGAAAACCATGAGAGGTACTCTCCAGGAGATGATGAAGAAAGATATTACTGCCGCTCCACTGGAATTGTCAGCTGCTGTCTCAAAGAAATCAGAAGCGAAAGGGAAACCTAAGACTTCTATACCGAAACCAGCAGCCAGCACTTCTGTGCAGCCAACGCGGACTTCCCCTCGGTTGTCCAAAGTTACACCCGTAACTCCCCCTCCAGCTGAGGCTGAGAGGGAGGTACAACCCTGTGTGGTAGAATTAGACTCTGAAGAAGAGCTAATGGAAGGCCAGGAACTCATTGGAGATCTGGATCCTGTTGACCATCCTGAGCTGCAGTCGTTACTGTCAGAAGGTGGACCCAACAGGGCAGACTTCAGTAAGGGACAGAGAGAATGTCCAACTCTGGAAGGTCTTCGCCACCAGGCAGAAGCTCAAGCTGAAGGGCAAGAGCCTGGGAAATACAGGTTGCACTGGGAAGATGGCCTCTTCTACAGTGAACCGACCGGGCCTGTTCCTGGAGGCTTCAAACGACTTGTAGTACCCCAAGAGAACAGACCACAGTTCTTGCAGTTAGCCCACGAGATTCCTTTGGCTGGTCAGTTGAGTTTCAAAAAGACTTTTATTGGCCGAAGATGGGGGCCGAAGTAGGAAAACACTGCAGGAGCTGTCATACATGCCAGACCTCTGGTAAGGTTGGCTCCAAGAATGTGGCACCGTTGGTGCCTCTCCTGGTTGTGGGAATTCCATTTGAGAGAGTAGGGATTGACATTGTTGGTCCCCTTGATCCTCCAACTTCCTCAGGCAACAGGTTTATACTTGTTGTAGTAGACCATGCTACTAGGTATCCTGAGGCAATTCCTATGAGGACTGTTACAGCTCCGGCTGTGGCTAAGGCCCTACTTGGTATCTTTACCAGGGTCAGGTTTCCTAAGGAAGTAATCTCTGACAGAGGGTCAAACTTTATGTCCCACTACATGAAAGCCATGTGGAAAACCTGTGGAGTTACTTACAAGTTCTCGACAGCTTACAACTCACAAACCAATGGGTTGGTAGAACGGTTCAACTGAACCATGAAGAGCATGATAGGTGCTTTAGAAGAACCCCTTAAATGAAAGTGGGACCTTCTACTGCCATGCCTTCTCTTTGCTTATAGAGAAGTCCCTCTGGAGGGAGTAGGTTATTCTCCCTTTGAGCTTCTCTATGGTCCTCCCGTCAAAGGTCCCTTGGCCCTGATTAAGGAGGGGTTGGAGAGTGCTCCTTCCCCCAAGCCAGTCAGAGTGACTGACTATGTGATAGGTCTCCGGAGGAGAATGTCGCACATGATGACAGAAGCAAGCGATAACTTGAGAGCTGGACAAGCATTGGTCAAGCACTGGCATGATCAAAGGGCTAACATGGTTGAGTTCACTCAAGACCAGCTAGTTCTCGTTATGATCCCAACAAGGCAGAGGTCCTTGCAAGACAAATGGATGGGACCCTTGAGAGTTGTGGGTAAACTCGGAGAGGTCAACTATCTGGTGGACTTGGGCAATCCCAGGGAGGCTCCGACAGTCTTCCACACCAACCAACTCAAAGCGTATGTCTCGAGACCTGATGTAGGAGTTTTGCTTCTAGTATCATCAGAGGAAGAAGAAGAGAGCGAAGCTCTTCCTGATCTCCTCAGAAGCTTGCCTTTAGACGAAAAAATTGAAGGAGTAAATCTCTCTTCAAATCTGACACCTGAGCAACAAGAGTGCAAATCTATGTTAAATCAGTTTGCCTCTCTGTTCTCACTTTCACCAAGCTTGACCACTTGGGGCCAGCATGACATACTCACTGGTGACTGTCTGCCAGTCAAAAGCCGAGGATACCGAATGTCAGAAAACGTGCGAACCCACATCAAATGTGAGGTCAGCAAGATGCTTGATCTCGGGGTACTAGAGCCCTCTACTAGTCCATGGTCTAGCCCAGTTGTGTTAGTACCAAAGGCCGGATCTAAAGAGCTTAGATTCTGCGTGGACTATAGAGCTCTTAATGCAATCACCAAGACTGATGCCCACCCTTTGCCAAGAACAGATGAGTTGGTGGATAAACTTGGTTCCGCCAAGTTCCTCAGCACATTTGACTTGACGTCAGGCTATTGGCAAATCGCCCTGACGGACCATGCCAAGGAGAAAACTGCATTTTCTACGCCCTGTTGGCTTATACCAGTTTAAGGTAATGCCTTTCGGATTGAAAAATGCACCTGCTACATTTCAACGGATGGTAAACCAGGTTCTGAATGGGATGGAGGACTTCTGCATGGCATACTTGGATGACATAGCAGTGTTCAGCAATTCCTGGGAAGAACATGTAACCCAGACTAAGGGACAGGAGGATTTAATACACTCCTGGATGAATCTCATACCTCTAGTCGATGATATAAATCCTAGAGAGACCATCAGCATTTTGGTGGTGACACCCTGACCTGTGCTCAATGGTGAAATCAATTCCTTGCAGGCAGAAGTTCATGTCGACGTCTTGGAAATCACGGTGCGACTACTTTGTGTATGGGAAACAAACAACTTGTGCCTCATGATTAACATTTTCTATGACGACCGTAGAAACAAAGTTACTATTTGAATGAAAATGGGGATAGTCCGATGGTCTCGGACAGTTTATTGTGAAATAAAAGTACTTTACAAATTCTGAAATGTTAATGTTTTCTTTCAAAAAACAGTTTATTATTTGAAAATGTGTTGTGCTATGTTGTACGTCGCTGTGTGTTTATTTTCAGGATCTGTGTCACGCCACGTAGATGCTTATGGGCGCCTTTGGCTATGCTGGAGAGGACCATCATCCAAAAAAGGTGTAGAATATCATTAGGGTTGGTTATGTGACGAGATGTGGGAGTGTTTTTGTATTAGACAAGTGTCGTAATGTAGTTAAAAAACAGCGGTATACGTTTACTGACTGAGGGATAGGCTGTAGCCATGGGGAGTGGGCAGAACGTCGGGGTCATGGTATAAGGTCATGATCCGCACAATGTGGCTACTGGCTATAACGAGAAGGGAGACAAGATAGGACTACAGTGGGCATGTCCACCTGGGACTGGCTTTGTGGTAAAGGTGTTCGACATTAGGATACATTTGAAAGGGAGAAAAAGGTGCTTGTGGTACTATGTTAACAGAGTTTCCTTTTTGCTTTTTGCAGGCTGCCATGGAAAGTGAAGAGGGGCCCTGTATGGAACAACCGCCTTCCCTTTCTATGGTGGCCATCTTAGAAAAGGATTTTGTTTTCTAATCTGGGAGGCTGTGGTGTCCCGAATAACCCGCACGGGTTACTGCTTTGGAAATCTAGATTGTTAAAGGCATTCATCCCCATTTAGGGGGTGTAAGGGGGGGTAATGATACACTCTTGCTTCGATTGGCCTGCTGGCCCTTTATTCACCGTTCCAGTCCCTGGAACGGAGGACAAACGATACAATATTCCCATTCGCATAACACAAACTGCAAATGGAAATGTTGGAAAATCTTATTGCGTCTATGTACTTTCATGAGAAATATAAAATAGATGGGGTCTGTGCGATTTTTTTTATTTATATTTTTAAACTGTGAAAGGTGGTTCTTAAAGGAACATAGAATTTTTTTACAGATGGCAGTTGTTTCAGCTTAGAAGGAAAGTTGCGGACAGAAATGAGCAAAGAGGCACCAAACAGTAATATGGAGGGGTAGGTGGACGGGGGAAAATGTTGTGCGTGTGTTATTTGTAAGGTAGGGGCAGTGTTTCTCATGCTCCTTCATTACAGCAGTGGTGCTGTTTCTTGGGGAGGAGAGATGGCCTTAGCTCATGTCGTTTTCAGATAAATAGTACTTTTGCTAAAAGTATGTACTGTGTACTACATTGTTAATGGCTGAGTACAAATAGGTGTTGGAGCTGTGCAAGGGAAATTTGGAAGTTGCAAGTTCCTACATCAGTAAAAAATGTAGTTCCACACTGTCCACAAGGCAAAGATTTTATTGTTAAGTGTGTACGGATTCTCGGACACGTCACCGTGCTGTGCGCCAGCTTATGGTCATGTGGCATTTTCCAGAAGGTGTGCAATGAATTCAGATGTTAGTTTACATTATGGTCATGTGCCACTACTAGAAACCTATGAAGTTCAGAAAAAAAACTTTGTTAAAGGGACGTCATGGTTAAGTTGCGCTACTAAAAACCTATCAAATTCAGTAAAAAAAACGTTGTTAAAGGGACATTAGGCTTAAGTTGCGCAACTAAAAACCTATGAAATTAACTAAAAAAAACATTGTTAATGGGACGTTATGGTTCCAAGTAAAACCAAAACACCCTTGAAATTCGCCAGTTATGGTAAGCTAAGCAACCATAACTCGCGCCACCACTGTGCACTGCTAAAACTAACACCCAGGACATCAAAGATGACATCACAAATGTCATTGATGACATCACTAGTACCAACACCCTTTTACAGGCAACCAGTGCACATCCCACCTGTCTCAAAAATAGTATCCCATATGGTGAGTTCCTGCAAATTAAGAGAAATTGCAGTGAAAAATCAGTTTGGGAAAGTAATGCCAAAAGAGCTGCAGCAAGATTCTTAGCCAAGTGTTAAACCCACTACGCACTATTATGAGGTCTCCTCGCGGGACCCGCTCTGGACGTCTGGTTTTTCCAGACGTCCATAGTGGGTCCCGCGAGGGGACCAGAGAGCTAACAATGGGCCCGTAATTAACGGGCCTGTTGTTAGCTCCCTCCCCATTCCCATTGAACTCTATGGGGGCTCGAATGGGAATGGGGAAGGAGTGGGCACGGGTTCCATGAAGGAGGAAATACCGAGCGCTCCAAAGTCGGGATGGCCCGGTATTTCCCCATTCAGGGATCCCAGACCCGGACACGATTTTGGAGGCAGCCATGGTGCTAATAGCACCATGACTACCTCCAAAGTCGTAAAAAGGCCCAAAGTTTCCTGGAGATCACAATTGAGACAAAGAACTTTCGGGGTGATTCATGGAATCATTGTGTGCAGAAATGGGCGGCACAAGCGAGAAAAACTCAGCGCACACGTGCAAAACGCACACAAGCGCCCGTTTCCCAATTCATGGGAGGCACTGCGCTGGCTTGCCTGGAACCTGTGTCGAATCTGCGCATGGCGCACACGTCACTGCAACATCCCGAATGCTGTGCGCATGTCCCCCAGTGAAGGCGCACATTGTCCAGCCCACACACCTAAAAAGGGAGCGGAACACACGGAATGGGGAACAACACGCGAAAATGTGGGCGTAACTGGGGAAGTCCAGCAGCGAAATCCCTGCAATGTCCACATGCACGCTAACAACACATATTCATGGAATTGAACAGGGTAAACCCGCGCACGCCAAAAGACATGTAAAGCCGTAAACACGTCCGCCATGCGAAAGCAGGTGGTAGCGCCCCCGTGCAGCATAAAAGTGAGAGCAAACAACAAACATGCAGATACAGCTACGATGTACGTCCAATTTCTCACAGCAGTGATCGTGGGACACTGCAGGAGGAGGTGGATAGCCAGACCCTGCATTTCTTTTACCCAGGACCAGCCTTTTTGGGATGCCTGATGACCAGGTCTATGGCAGGTTTAAGTTTCCACCTCATATCATCCTAGACCTGGTCACTGAGTGGGAGGATGACCTCACATCACCCACCTTGTTCTCCCAAGCACTGATCCCCTTGGAAAAGGTGCTTAATGTCCTGCATTTTTTGGCCATTGCGTCATCTCAGCAGACAACTGCCATAGTTGGGGGCTCTCACAGGCCACGCAGTCACGCTGCCTACACCAGTTGTTGGCAATCATGACTGCACGCCCCTCAGTCTGCAGGCACATATACATACATGCCCAGAACACCTGCAGAAAGGCAGGCCATGGTCCAGGACTTTCTTAGAGTGGCACCCTTCCCCAAAGTGCTAGGTGCCATTGATTGCACCCATGTGGCCCTAGGTCCACCTAGGGCCACTGAGCACATCTAGCTCAACCGCAAGCACTGGCATTCGATCAACGTGCAGGTTGTATGCAGTGCCAAGGGAATCATCACCTCTGTCTATGCAAACTATCCCGGGTCCACCCATGACAGTTTCATATTCATAATGTCACCCTACACCGGGACCTGGAAGCTGGGAGCCATGGCAACACATGGCTCATTAATAGGTACAAATGCCTGTGCACATGCATGTATGTCACACAGAGACAAATACACAAACCCAACTAAGGACAACCATTATCACCTCCCCCGGGGGAAAGTGCCTACCCTCTGAGTACCTTCATGATGCCACCAATAGGGAACCCCACCACACCACCCCAGGTAAGATACAACACAGCCCATATTGCAACCAGGGGCATAGTGGAGCGCACATTTGGAGTGCTCAAGTCATGTTTCTGCTCCCTTGACTGCTCTGGTGGGCAGCTACTCTATGCACCCCCAGAAGTGTGCAGGATCATTGTGGCAGCATGTGTCCTGCACACCGTTGCAACACGTTGGGGCGTACCAGTGGACATGGTGGTGCCCCCACATCCCCAACCACATGCATGCCTGCTGTGCATGGGAGGGGAAAGGGTACATGGTGAGGCAGCCCGTACCCAGCTTGTGGCTAAAGTTTTCACCTAAACCCCCCCTGCAGAGTGTACACAGGCCTAGCACATTCCAGGTAACAATTGATGATGACAAAGGGACAGACAACTGTCACAACCTTAACACCCTGAGAATGTGTCCTTGGAATTGCAGCATTGTGTGCATCCCTAGCAAGTCCACGATCACGAAAGTCAATGTGAACTTGTGCAGCAAGGACACTTGTGCAGCAGGGACACAGCATATCTCAGATGGCAAGTAGTGTGTGCATGGGTCGATGTTGGGGTTTTGGGGGTGTGATGTGTGTGGCGTAGGGGTGTGTTTGCAGGGCCATTCAATGCATGTTAGCATGGGAAATGCATGAACCTTCAGTGGTGCATACATTTTCCATGTGAACTACTCCATTGTGGACACATCTGCAACGGAAACATATTGCCGATACTGTGACACATCAGAAGCAAAACCAACACAGGTCTATCAGTTTACCAGCATATCATATCATGAACACAGGGCCCAACAGTGACAATGTCAGACAGTGAGGAATCACCATAGCACAAGTGCCTCAATGTGACATTGCCACCACATGTCCCCCCTGCCATCATGAGAGTGGCCTGACAGCTAAAGGGGCATGGGACCCCATACAACATCAACAATGTATAGAGTCAAGGCAATAAATGAATAAGCAACATGAAATCATGCACAGTCAACAATATACGCACAAAAATGCAGTCCATCCATGCACTGGAGAAACCATCATGAATCCCCACTAGGGGTGTATACACAAGTTGGACTTCAGACTGGCCACAGATAGGATGGAAGCCCAATGCCTCTGTGTAAGTTACTGTCACACAGTACCATCCTTGAAAGCCCATGGAAAGAGGAAGCAGGAGTGGAATATGTGTCCGTACCCCAAGCCACAAACACGAGACAAGCCTGTATGGACCCACCCGGAACACACAGTGGATGCCTTCGGATGCCACATAGCACCACACTGTTACATTAATGCACAATAGACAACAAATAAAAATGGCCACAGTTGACATGGGGTGGCACCCAGGAGGGGGGAGGTGCAGGGTGCACCTCAACACCAACATGTGTTGATGTTGAGATAAAAATAAATCCTCCATTGTCTCATGGTCTGCCCAGCCCAACCTGAGTGAGGGATACGTCGTTGTCGTCACCCTCTGGTTGTTCATCAGGAGTTGCATGTGGTACAGGTGCCTCACCATGCATAGCCCTAGCAAGCCCCTCCACGGCAGCAAGGATAAGGGCCTGGTAAGCCTGGTTCTGCAGGAATATGGCACAGAGGTCCCCATACAGCACCTCACGTGAAACACAGAGTTCCTCCTGCAAGGTCTCATGTGTAGCATGAGTTCTACCTGCGAGACCTCACGTGACAGGCAGACCTCCTCCCGGCTTTCATGGAGTTCAGCCGAGATGGTGCATTCGCGCTGCTCCATCCTCTGTTCTGCCCGTGTCCCCTGGCTCATGATGAGTGCAGCCAGATTATTTCTGAGGGAGCTGTTATCTCACCTCAGGGCTTTCCTGTGGGCCTTTGCCTCAGCAGCAGTAGCTGTGCACAGAGCCACCAGTTCAGCCTGGTGGGCCCTGTTGGAGGCCACTGTGCCCAGCCTGAGTGAGCGGCACATGGACTGCATTGCCAACTGCTGGAGCTCCACCTGCCTAACAGGGGGGAGAATGGAATCGCCACACATTCCATGCCTTAAGCCAACATCTCAATCGCTCACCACTGTTGCTGTGCAATCGCATACATGGCATTCTCCCACCCAGTGTTCCCCTGTGGCGCACGGCCACCGTGTTGCCGGACACCACACCTGTTGGGCCCAAGGAGACCTTACTGTGCTGGCACTGCCTGTGTCTGCAGGACTGCATTCCTCTCTCGATCTGCTGCCCCAGGAACAGGAGCAACTGGTGTGGAGTGTGACCCTGCACCCGTAACCACCACAGGTGGAAATTCCAACACTGACTGGCCCCTTGAGGGTTCTACCCCCACTGCAGGTGTGGCAGACAGAACAGCATGCACTGCAGAATCACCCACCGTCGATGGCATGGATTGATGAGCATCATGAGGATGTCATGAGGATTGATGAGCATCTGATTCAAGATCAGAGTCAAGGAGATCCTCAGAGTAGTACCCAGAGGCAGCCCTAGACATGATGGCCTTGAGCACCAATTGATGTTCGTGGCCTACCACACCACAACCTCCACTGGTGTGGTTGTTGACCTGAACCCTCCACCCTGTCTGCCATCTCCTCCTCCTCCTCTGCTTCCAGTGCCTCATCACCTGTAACAAAATAAAAAAACACATGAGCACATATGTCAGCAGCACATACCACACACATAGACATCACAATATCTACAGCCAACACATGAAGCAGCCATCTCACACACGACACCAACTCTGGCATGCATGCAGTGGCAATGAAATGGAAGGGGACCCTGAAAGCAGACATGGATGCATGTCAAATATGAAGGCCACACATGTACTGCATGTTGCATATCACCTGCATCACACACAAACTTCTGGCAGGCATACATCTTAGCCAAAAATGACAGATGGCAACAAAGAGATGGCACGTAGCACAGCCATAGCAGAAATCCCAAATAGCCACATCAGTAAGTCAAAAAGAACTGTCCATGACACATGTAAAATGCATGGCAACATGCACCACAAGAAAATAAATATAAAGAAAGTACTCGTGTCACAGGATGCAACAACGCAAGTGCATTGAAATACAGGGAGGCACATGGATACTTTTCCAGCATTGGATCTTTCATAGATTCAGATGCTGGAATATTCCCTGTCGTCAGACTGGGAATCCTCTGTGATAAAATAAATATGTTAAAAATTTCAAAATACATCCATTCTCTACCTGAGAGTGCATGTAAACATGGAGAACAAGAAGAAATCCAAATTATGGAGAACTGCGTCCCCTGCACACTTTCAAAAGGGCCAAAGGCCTAAATGGATTAAACGAAAAATAATTTTTTCAAAAATTACTCAGCAATGCAATTTAGTGTCTCTTTAGGATTCAGAGTTCCAGTGTGTAAAGGTTAAAAAAAAGAAGGAAACATTCCAGAAGTCGTTTTCTTTAGAGAAAGATGGTCTTCTCTTATTTATCTCTTATTTATTGATTTTTTCTAGTTGCCCAACGCGTTTTGAGATAACATTCGCTCTTCATCAGGGGCTTATGTTTCAGAATCAAATGTCACAAGCATCTACAAAAAACATATGTAGAAAATAAATCAGATTCAATCATCTTATCCAAAAAAAATTTCACCTGAAAGCTTTCCTTCCCGTAGTAGAGGGGCAAGTGATCACTGTCCAGACCTACAACACGACCTCCATGCACTACACAAACTAGCAAGGAGGCACGAGGTCAGAGATCTTATCTCAGGAGGCACAACTACTATGTGCATGGGTCCTTCACCACAGAGTCCAAATCAAGGCGGAACATCTTCCGGGAGTGGACAATGTCCTAGCAGACAAAATGAGCAGGGACTACACGTGATCCCACGATTGGGAGCTGGACGAAGAAGAAGCTTGATGAATCTTCTCCTTATGGGGCCATCCACATTTCGATCATTTTGCCAGCAGGGCCAACAATAAGTACAGAATGTTTGCCTCAAGGTTCCCAGAGAGTCAATCAGTAGGAGACGCTATCTCGTTGGATTAAGCAGGGAAATTCCTATATGCCTCCCCCCCCTTCCCCTCCTTTCTAGGACATTACGCAGACTGAAAGTGCAGAAGTGTTCAATGATCCTAATGTCACCAGATTGGGCACAGCAGGTCTCGTTCTCGACCCTACAGCACCTATCCCGATGGCCCCCGATTCACCTCAAAGTGCATCAGTACCTATTGACGCAGCAGAACCGCAAGGTCCTACTCTACGACCTAGCAAGCCTGTCTCTCAAGGCCTGGTACCTGAGCAGCGTAAGCTGATGAATCTCAATCTGCCTGCAGAATGCTGGGATATAATCAGGGACTCAAGGGCTCCTTCGACACGCATGACTTACACTAGGAAATGGACTTGTTTTTCCAAGTCGTGTGAGAGGTATGCTATTGACCCCTCAACGCTTGGGTGGAGCAAGTATTTCCTTACTTATTACACTTGGCTAAAGCAGGGCTTTCACTGTCATCAATCAAGGTCCACCTATCAACCATTACAGCATACACAACGGCACCGCAGACGCAGTCCTTACTCTCCCTTCCAGCAGTCAAGGTCTTCCTAAAAGGGCTTCTGCGTACATACCCTCCTACATCTACGCCAGTTCCAGCCTGGAGCTTAAATACTGTGCTAACAGCCCTCATGGAGCCACCTTACGAGCCCAACCACAGGTGCGACGTAACATTTTTGTCATGGAAAAAAACTTTCTTAATAGCCATCACTTCGTCCAGGAGGATCAGTGAGTTACAGGCGTTATCTTCGGAACCGCCGTTCACCTTATTCCAGAAGGACTGTGTCTTTTTAAGACCTCTGAAGGTATTATCGGAGATGACGCTCACAGAAAGCATTGTCCTGCCAACTTTCTGCCAGAATCACTCTTCAGAAGCAGAAAGAACATTGCATTCTCTGGACATAGCAAGAGTGTTAAAGTTTTATTTGCAAAGAACTAAAAAGTTCTGTTCCCCAAATAGACTGTTCATCTCTTTCTCCGGCCACACAAAGGGCCAGCATATTTCCAAACAAAGTCTGACGCGCTGGGTTTCTTCTTGTATCACCCACTGCCATCAAGCGAAAGGCTAGCCCCTTTCCAAACCACCCTCCGTACACTCCACAAGAGGGAGAGTGGCATCAACAGCGTTCCACGCATGAGTAGCATTAAAGGACATATGCAGAGCAGCCATGTGGAGCTCCCTGCATACGTTCACTAAACACTACTGCCTGGCTGAAGATACCAACAAAGAAACTGCAGTGCTCTGCCACCTCTTTACTTAAGGTAGACCAGCCTCCTTTCCCGCAGTGCCCTTAGGGACCACTACACACAATTAAGACTACAAGTGGTAATACAAGTTCACCTTTGGCACAAGCCTGTACTACTATGTTAAAGTGGTAGCAGTAGCAGAGCAGCCAAGCTTATCTCAAGAGTATATGAGCAGTAGCAGCACCTGCAGCTCCCATTACCTGGTGGCCTGCGCCAGCAGTTGACACTGGCTGTGGGGTCAGATGTGCGCCGGGGATGTCTGCAGCAGCAGCATCTCCCTGAGCAGCTGGGGGTGGTGGCATAGCTGTCCCATCATGTGGATGGACATCCTGCCCATGTGGAACACCCTGGTCACGTCCCCCTCCGCATCCACCTTGGACTTCCTGGACTCCCTTGCTACCCAGGGCATGTGCCCCACCACACCCAGCCCTGGGAGGTCACCCAGCTTTACCACCCTTACCTTTTGGTGGCCTCTCAACCATGGCACAGATGGACTTTTGCCAATGGGAGGTGCACACAACAATTGTCCTGGGCAATTGGGGTGAAGGGGGCAGGGCACGTTATGGTAGACACACCCCTGTGCTACTGCATGGCTGTTTGTGATCCCTGGTGAAATAAGACTGGTCATGCAATGCTCAGGCACCCCAAAAAACAATACAAACGTGCATGCAACCCCCGGTAGCCCGCATGCGTGGAATAAACCTCCCATAGTACGCTGTGGCACCCAGGGGCACAATAAATGTATACGTGTTGAACATGCAAGCTACTCTGACCTCGTAACTTGGGTATGCAACACACAGGGGGAACCACAGTTGTAAAAATAAGCATGCGCGACACACCGTCTGCCTTGTGTGGAAAAGAAAAACACATGCGCATGTGCACGTAGGCTACTCCCCCGCCAAAACAAGAAGTACAAACTATAAACATTGTGAAGATATCACATGTGAACCCACAAGAAGAAGAAATACACGCGTCGGTCTCCATGAAAAGCATGTACATCAAACTGCTGACCCACGCAGACTTTTAACCCGTGCCGAATGCAACGCCCTCGCGTATCACATCACTGACGTGCTTACACGGTAAGGGCCTTTCCTTGAATTCCACGCTATGTTAGGCAGAATCCTATGCAGTGCCCTTAGGGACCACTACACACAATTAAGAATACAAGTGGTAAGAAGTGGTAATACAAGTTCACCTTTGGTACAAGCCTGTACTACTATGTTAAAGTGGTAGCAGTAGTGGAGCAGCCAAGCTTATCTCAAGAGTATATGAGCAGTAGCAGAGATTACACAAAGGGACCACAATTACTGTGACTCAAGCAAACACTGACTCAAGGTTTTTAGGTAAAAAATATAAGTACATTTATTTTTTAAACCATCTGTAAAACAGAACACTTCTATAAATTCAAAACCACACGTAAAATACACCAAAAACAACCAATTCTCTTGGCACAGAATAACTCAAGGTAAGTACCTTGTGTTTTGGCAGACCGGTGTTGTGAAACAAAAGGCGTTACTGGGAATACATATACGATCAGCTTTTGACAGTTCGGTCGTATTAAAGAAACACGTATCCGCGGCAAGAAATGTTACCGGGGCAAAACACACTTAGCACATGTGGTACCCAGAGAGAGTTGGGGGCAAAAATCATAGGCAATACTTTTGTCCAAGCAGACAGAATCAGAGAACACTCGCTGACAGAAATACAAAAGTCAATAGGCCGGAGCCAGTTTCAAGTGAAACTTGGTTCCTGTTGTCGAGGATCACACAGTCAGACAGTTCAAGATTCAACATTGCCAGGAGTACTTGGATATTGTCAACAGAGGAAGAAAAAGTTATAAAAGCGAAGGAAGACAAGGGCAAGCCTTGGGTGAGGAGAAAAGGGATTCACCCTAGTTCCTCGCAGCAGAAACAGTACTTTATTTACTGAAAAAGCTAGTGCTACAGCAGTTGTTCCTGGTAGTTTCCTGCAGACCCACTGTTCCTGGAGCTTCGGTCGTGGAGACGAGAAGGAGGATGTCTGGAGGGGTGTGCACCACTGCTAGGCAGAAACCTGTGCAGTTCCCTTTGGGAACACTGCAAAAGATTTAGGACTACAGGTGTTAGCAGTAAACCCACTTGGCAGCAGTCTGTACCACCCAGATTTACCTGGTAGCTGTGGCTGAGCAGTCAGACTTCCCTCAAGAAGAGTTAGGCAGTATGCAAAGTATACACAATAGGCACTCGGACACAATAATACAAGCAAACACTGACCAGAGCTTTGGTATCAAAGTATATCATTATTTATTTAAAAACACACTATTTGAAACACTCCAGCACTCTTATTGTAAAACACTCTAAACACAGTTACTATTATAATATATTCAACCCTTATTCCTTATCAGATAAATCTTAGTTAACACCACTTATTTTCATACAGAGGTGAGTGCTTAACTATAGATGGCACTCCAACAAGTTCATGAAGAAGGGAGGGAAAAAGACAGGATATGGGAAGGTACACCACTCTAAGCTTTAGGAACACTATTAGCAAGGCAGAAGAGCAAAAGTCACTTGGGAGCCAAAGTCCATAGGCTGGGCCCACTCTCAGAGAGAGCAGAGCACAAATGCGCCCAAGATCACACAGTTACCCTAGGTTTAGAAAGTCTTGCAGAGAGTTTGAAAAGAGTTTAGAGAGGCTCAGAAAAGTTTAGCCAGGGTGTCCAAGGCTAACCCAGGTTCGAAAGACAAAGACGGGGGCTAAATCTACCCCGTACAGTCGGTGGCAAGGGAAGCCAGGCGGAACACGGTACCTTAAGTGGGAAGGATCCTCCAGTAGTGGCAGTTGTTCCTGGCAGCGGGTGCAAGTCTCTTCCTCGTCCAGGGGAAGAGAAGATCTCGACTTGGAGGAAAGATGAAGGTCGTTTCACTGCCAGGGAAGAAACCAGCCGCATAGTTTTCCGGTTAAAGATATTACCCTTTATTTCGCGGTCATGGTAAAACGTGGTATCCCAGTTGCCGGGGTGTTTAGCACGGGCAAGGCGGCCACAAGATACGTCGGGAAGGTGAAAAAAAGTCAAAGGAAGAAGACTCTCCAGCAGGAGATCTCCTCTGTCGTTGGGAAAAGTGGTGAGACGGTCTAGCAGGGCTCAGCTTCTCCCTCGTTGGATTCTTAGGTCCTGTGGCGACTTCTGACTAGCTGTCACTCAAACATGCTAAGTGGTGAGCCGGCCGGCTCACCACTTGGGCCAATCAGGACGGAGTGTGACTTGAGTTGCCTAGGCAACTCAGTCCAGGGTGCCTAAATCCCCCTCCACCCCTCCTAAGTACCCCAGGCAGAGTGGCACCACTTTGGAGGGCTTCTGTGGAGAAGCCTGCCAAAAAGTGGAACAAAGGGCTCAACTTGGGTTGGAGTCACAGAAGAGAACACAAACGCCATTTTAGAACCGAGTTTTGGCTAAAAATATCAACTGGAGAATTAATATTAATTAAATAAACCAGCGGTATGTTCGAGGCTATCGTAATTAAATAAATAAAGATAGTAACCTCGATCAATGGGAAAATCCCATAGAGAAATATTCGTGGTTGAATATAAAAAGTAGTATCCACTGCCACCAGCCAAAACTCGATCAGGGGGGATGGAGACGTGCCCCCTCGACTAAGAGACCCTGGGGGCAATCGAATTGCCCCAGCCAGTACATCCACAATATGATGGTTTGTACTGGTTCTGTTCAGAATTTAAGACTGGTAAAATCAATGGTGACTTTACAGACCCTGGGAGACAGTAGTCAGTTCCAGGGTATGGAGTCTATAATGGGGAGTCACTATGACACCCCTGTGTTACTGCACTGAAGGTGCTGTGTAACACACATCACAAAAACACATGAAGCCCTATGGAGTAAAAGACCCCATAGCCCATTAAACACATCTAGAGTCAAAGAAACACACTCAAATCATGTCCAAGAGTGAGGGTAAAAGAGTCTCACTCTTGGCAGGAGAAAAGAAATAAACCCCAAAATTCCAGCAAAACTGCTGGGGGACTCACTAGATTAGGAAATTCAGCCTAAACAGAGAATTCTCCCTAACAATCACTCAGGGATGAGGCCAGCAGCAGTGACGGAGAATAAAAGTTGCACTCCTTTAAAACAGGAGAGGCTCTTCAGATGGCTATCCGGACCACTACAGCAGGGTGCAGCGATTTCGACCACGAAGAGGATCCTCTGGCTGTGGAAGATGAGCTGGTTGACCCCACCAGGCTCAAGGGAAGAAGACTCCGGACCGGATCTTCTCTGGTCATCGAAGGGTAGATAGCTCAGGACTGCAGCAGGGCTTCACCGTGACGGGGTAGTTGCAGCCGCCGTCTTCTTCTTCGGTTCCTTGCAGTTCCAGTGGCGACTCTGACTTCCAGCCCAAGAGTCCTGCCTTTTATGCGAAAATCCCCCATTCACACAGCCTGGCTGTCAATCACACAGCAGGGGGGTTGTCCAGGCCGGACAACCACCTCAGCCAATCATGGCAAAGTGCGACTTGGGTTTCCTAGGATACCCTGTGCAGGGGGTAACTACACCACTCCCTCACATTCAGCCCACTTAGACACCCAGGCACCCAGAGGAGGGCATCTTGGTAGAAGGCCACCAAAAGAAGGTGAACAAAGAAGGCAGATTGACCATCTGAGTAAATTTGGGTTTTCCCCTTTCGTTTGCATCAGCCATCTCAAGGGTTGGTGGTCAGTCTGAATAGTGAAGGTAGAACCATACAAGTATGGTCTAAACCTCTTCAGTGACCACACAATAGCAAAACATTCTCATTCTATTGTTGCCCACCTTGTCTCAGGATCCTTAAACTTCTTGCTGATGAAACAAATGGGGTGTTCCCTACCTTTCTCATCCAGTTGACTAAGGACTGCACCTATATCTCCATTAGAAGCATCCGTTTGTACAATGAAGGGATGGTGGTAGTCAGGAGCTCTTAGGACTGGAGCTTGACAAAGGGCTTTCCTCAGACCTTCAAAAGCTTGATTGCACTCCTCATTCCACTTGACCTTTTAAGGAAATTTGGGAGAGGTGATGACATTCAAAGGCGAAGCTATGGTCCCACAGTTCTCTATGAAGTTCCTGTAATACCCAGTGAGACCTAATAAGGCTATCACTTGGGTTTGATTAGTAGGGGTGGGCCAGTTTTGTATAGCTTGTACTTTTCTAGGCAATGGCCTTATTTCACCCCCTCCTACCTCATGTCCAAGGTAGACCACTGTACTCTGACCAATTTCACATTTGCTTGCCTTTATGGTCAGATGGGCCTGTTCCAGAGCCTGCAATACATATCCTAGGTATTCAATATGTTATTTCCATGTAGGGCTGCACACTGCAATGCCATCCAAGTATGCCATGCAGATGTCCTCCATCCCATTCAGAACTTGATTGACCATCCTCTGGAATGTAGCAGGTACATTCTTTAGTCCAAAAGGCATTACCTTGAATTGGTAGAGGCCAGCTGGGGTGCAGAATGCAGTTTTCTCCTTGGCATGGTCTGTCAGGGCTATTTGCCCATAGCCTGACGTTAGGTCAAATGTGCTGAGGTACTTGGCTGCACCAAATTTGTCCACTAGCTCATCTGTCCTAGGCAAAGGATGGGCATCAGTCTTTGTGACTGCATTTCGAGCTCTATAGTCCACGCAGAATCTCAACTCCTTGGATCCTAACTTTGGTACAAGCACAACTGGGCTAGACCATCGGCTAGTAGAGGGCTCTATAACCCCGAGATCAAGCATCTTGTTGACCTTATTCCTTATATGGGTTCTTACATTGTCTGACATCCTGTACCCCCTGCTTTTGACAGGCACAGTCACCAGTGAGGATATCATGCTGGCCCCAAGGGGTCAAGCCTGGTGAAAGTGAGAACAGAGAGGGAAACTGACTTAACAGTAATCTGCACTCATCCTGATGGTCACATGTGAGACTGGAAGAGAGATTAACTCCTTCCACTTGCTCATCTAAAGGTAAGCCTCTGAGGAGGTCAGGCAGAGGTTCACTCTCCTCCTCCTGAGATGAAGCGAGAAGCAAAGCTTTTATGTTAGGTCTATAGACATAAGCCTTCAAACGGTTCGTGTGAAAGACTATGGGAGCCTCCTTAGGATTGCCTAAGTCCACCAGATAGTTCACCTCTACAAGTTTTCCCACAACTTTGAAGGGTCCTATCCATTTGTCCTGCAAGGCCCCATGCATTGTGGGGACCATGAAAAGAACAAGCTGGTCTTGAGTAAATTCAACCATGTTAGCCTTCTGGTCATGCCAATGTTTGACCAGAGCTTGACCAACCTTCAAGTTATCACATAGTCAGTCACCTGGACTGGCTTGGGGGAAGGAGCTCTCTCCAACCCCTCCTTAATCAGGGCCAATGGACCTCTGACTGGATGGCCATAGAGAGGTTTGAAGGGACTGTAACCTACTCCCTCCTGAGGGTCTTCTCTATAGGCAAAGAGAAGGCATGGCAGTAGAAGGTCCCACTTTCTTTTAAGGGGTTGCTCTAAAGGACCCATCATGCTCTTCATAGTTCTGTTAAACCTCTCTACCAATCCACTTGTTTGGGGATGATAGGCAGTTGAGAATTTGTAGGTGACTCCACAGGTTTTGAACATGGCTTGCATGTAGTGGGACATAACATTTGATCCCCTGTCAGATATCACCTCCTGAGGAAACCCTACTCTGGTAAAAATACCAAGCAGGGCCTTAGCCACAGCCTGAGCTGTAACAGTCCTCATAGGTATTGCTTCAGGATACCTAGTGGCATGATCCACAACAACCAGGATGAACCTGTTGCCTGAAGATGTGGGAGGGTCAAGAGGACCAACAGTGTCAATCCCAACCCTCTCAAAAGGAACTCCCACCACTGGGAGAGGCACTGAGGGTGCCACATTCTTGGTTCCACTTCTGCCAGATGTTTGGCAAGTGTGGCAGCTCCTGCAGAATTTGTCTACTTCTGAACCCATCTTAGGCCAGTAGAAGTAAAGACAGAGCCTTTCCTTGGTCTTCTTAAAACTTAAGTGACCAACCAAAGGTATCTCGTGGGCTAACTGCAAAATCTGGAGTCGGTTCACTAGAGGTACTACAAGTCTTTTGCAATCTCCAGGGGTTGACTCAGTTGGTTGACTGTAGAAGAGGCCAACTTCCCAGTGCAACCTATACTTTCCAGGCTCAGTCCCATTGAGCTGAAAAGCTGCCTGTAGGCGAAGGCCTTCAAGAGTAGGACACTCTCTTTGTCCTCTGCTGAAATCTGCCCGGTTGGGTCCACCTTCGGCCAGTAAAGACTGATCTCCCACCAGAGTAAGACCTTCTTCTAGATCTGATTCCTCAGTATCTGGTTGAACCATACAGGGTTGAACCTCACACTCAGCCTCAGCCGGAGGAGGAGTCACTGATGTGACTTTAGACAGTCTTGGGGATGTCCTTTTTGGCACAGGAGTGCTTGAATGGTTTCTTGCAGGCAGACTTGGGTTTCCCCTTTGTCTCTTTCTGACCTGCAATAGCAGGAAGTAAGTCCTGTGGATTTGGGGTGATAGTTTCCTCTATCATGTCTGAAGGAGAGCCTCTCAAGGTTCTCTCCCTTGCAGACCTTGTGAGATCCTGCTTCCTGCTGCTGTGAGGCCTGGGGGTACTAGACACAACTCCAAGAGTTTTAAGGTCATTACCCAGAAGGACCCTCTCAGGTACGTTATTTTGCACACTTACAGGTATTCTGACAGTCCTGTAATTAAACTGGATGAGAGTTGGGAACCATTTGCACAGGGCCTTAGCAACATCCTCCACCTTGAAAAAGCATTCAACCACAGTTATGCTGGCTCCAGTGTCTCTGGTGGCAGGGATTTCCTGACCATTCACAAGAACATTATCTTTGTAATACCCTTTATTATTATCTGGGATAAGTTATAGACATCTACGTTCTGTTGTTCCCAAAGACCCAAGGACACTTAAGAAACACTAGTTGAGACTCTTATGGGCTCATCAGCTATTAACTGAAAGTTTCCACTGGCTATTGGTACTTCATCCACCGGCGAGAAGGCTAAGGAGATAGGGTGGACCCCTGAAGGTTTACCCTTACATCTGGGATCTCCTTTCACATGGTCAGTTAACCCACAAACAAAGCATTTACCAAATACTCTATGGAATGGAGGTTTGTTCTGACCTCCATCTGGTTTGGGACCAGATGGTACACTAGCCTGATTCGGTTTTCCTTGTGGCTTACCCTGGTTATGTTTGTGGCCCTCTTTTGGATTGGAATTATTGGAATTCTCTTTGTTGTCTTTCTTGGACTGCTTTCCCTCATCCTTTTTCTGAGTTGCCCCAGAATCCTTCTGAGTAGCCCTGTTGGCAACCCATAAGTCAGCAGCCTTAGCTAACTTCTTAGGATCTATCTCCTTTGAATCAGCCAAGTGCTGTCTAAGCTCAGGAGAGCAGACATCAAAAATAGACTCCAACATTACAAGATTACTCAAACCTTCTAAGTGTTCACTTTGTAACCCTTAACCCAACCATCTATGTTTTTCAAAGATTCACACACCCAGGTAGCCCAATCGGTACCATCATGCTTTTTGAGGGTTCTAAACCTCTTAAGATACTGGGAAGGGGTCTTCCCAAATCTAGCTATTAATGCTAGTTTCACACATTCATAATCCTGTTTATCCTCCTCCCCCAACTCCATTACAGCATCACATGCAACAGGGGGAAGCCTAGAGAAAAGCCTGATTCCCTGAGATACCTTGAATCCCATGATTGTACTCAAACATTGCTAACCAATCGAAAACATCAAGTTTAGTCTCATACATACCAATCATTTACTTTGGCATACAGGGTCTCTTAGGGCTGGAAGACATAGAAGACTCTGGGAGAGAAGCATTTTCTAAAGACAATTTCTTCATTTCTAGGTCATGATTCAGCTCCATTTCTCTGAGCCTTAACTCTTGATGTTTCATGGCAGTTTGTGCATCAATACGTTTCACTTCCAATTCAAGTCTCATTTTCTCAAATGCAATAAACTCAGGAGTACGTGTAGGAACTGTGGGGGTCCCTGTGGACAGAGGTTGTGCTTTTTGAGCAGGTAAGAGAGTTGTAGGGTTTCCTAACAAGGACTCATCTACTTTTTCGAACTCAACATTCTCAGAATCAGAAACATTAGTATCCATATTTGCTGGAGGGGTAGGCCCTTCTAACCCACTCTCCAGACTTTGTGTTCCCATTAACTTTGCAACCAGTTCAGATTTGTTTCCTTTACCAGAGAGACTTCTCTTCCTACACATGGTTCTCAAAACCTCAGCAGTGTAGTTTAAGAGACCCTCCTCAGTGTAGCTTTCCATTTTTGACATGATTTCTATGTTAATAGAATTAGTGGTATTTAGACTTGTGGTTAGTTGAAACCAAGCAATAGCAGCACTCTAAGTGTAATCACTCTACTTCCAAATCCTCACCGCTGTACACCAGTGTTAGGTAGAATCCTGTGCAGTGCCCTTAGGGACCACTACACACAATTAAGACTACAAGTGGTAATACAGAGATTACACAAGGGGACCACAATTACTGTGACTCAAGCAAACACTGACTCAAGGTTTTTAGGTAAAAAATATAAGTACATTTATTTTTTAAACCATCTGTAAAACACAGCACTTCTATAAATTCAAAACCACATGTAGAATACTCTACAAACAACCAATTCTCTGGGCACAGAATAACTCAAGGTAAGTACCTTATGTTTTCGTGGACCGGTGATGTGAAACAAAAGGCGTTACCGGGAATACGTATGCGATCACTTTTTGACAGTTCGGTCGTATTAAAGAAACGCGTATCCGTGGCAAGAAATGTTACCGGGGCAAAACACACTTAGCACCTGGGCTAACAAGAGAGATTTGGGGGCAAAAATCATAGGCAATTACTTTTGTCCAAGCAGACAGAATCAGAGAACACTCGCTGACAGAAATACAAAAGTCAATAGGCTGGAGCCAGTGTCAAGTGGAACCAGGTTCCTGTTGTCGAGGATCACACAGTCAGACAGTTCAAGATTCAACGTTGCCAGGAGTACTTGGATATTGTCAAAAAAGGGGAAGCAAAAGTTATAATAGAGAAGGAAGACCAGGGCAAGCCTTAGATGAGGAGAAAAGGGATTCACCCTAGTTCCTCGCAGCAGAAACAGTACCTTATTCACTGAAGAAGCTGGTGCCACAGCAGTTGTTCCTGGTAGTTTCCTGCAGACCCACTGCCCCTGGAGCTTCAGTCATGGAGACGAGAAGGAGGATGTCTGGAGGGGTTTGCACCACTCAGGGATGAGGCCGGCAGCAGCGACAGAGAATAAAAGGTGCGCTCCTTTAAAACAGGAGAGGCTCTTCAGATGGCTATGCGGACCACTACCGCAGGGTGCAGCGATTTCGACCACAAAGAGGATCCTCTGGCTGTGGAAGATGAGCTGGTTGACCCCACCAGGCTCAAGGGAAGAAGACTCCAGACTGGAACTTCTCTGGTCGTTGAAGGGTAGATAGCTCAGGACTGCAGTAGGGCTTCACCGGGATGGGGTAGTTGCAGCAGCCGAGTTCTTCTCTGCTTCTCTTCGGTTCCTTGCAGTTGCAGTGGCGACTCTGACTTCCAGCCCAAGAGTTTTGCCTTTTATGCGAAAATCCCCCATTCACATAGCCTGGCTGTCAATCACGCAGCAGGGGGGTTGTCCAGCCCGGACAACCACCTCAGCCAATCATGGCAAAGTGCGACTTGGGTTTCCTAGGATACCCTGTGCAGGGGGTGCCTACACCCCTCCCTCACATTCAGCCCACCTAGACACCCAGGCGCCCAGAGGAGGGCTTCTTGGCAGAAGCCCGCCAAAAGACGATGAACAAAGAAGGCAAACCCGGTTTGCCACGCAAAGTAAAACACCAGAAGGACTTTAACAAAAAGAAATGGCGAATAAACCCGACCAGAGCCAAAAGAAAAAGTATTTGGTCAAGCGGGTTTAAGTTCGAGGCTAATATAATAGCCTAAAACAATACCACGCTTATATAGTATAATCCCGGTAGAAAAGTTAGGGTAGATACCACTGCCACCAGCCAAGTCTAACTGTTAAAAGAGCAAAACAAAGCTCAGAGAGGCACAGACAACGTGGGGTAGGATTTAACCCTTTCCAGTACTCCATGTAAAATGGTAGTACTGGGTCTGTAGTTAAAAGTGACTATGTAAAGTTAATGGCAACTTTACCGGTATTCTGGGGGACAGTAGTCAGCCCCAGAAAACGGAGTCATTGGGAAGTCTTAGAGACAACCCTGTGTTACTGCACTGAAGGTGCTGTGTAACACACACAACAAGTTGGGTTCATGGAGTGGTGTGCTCCAGAGTCCAAAATCACACAACAAGTAGAAATGCACATGACAAAACACAGGTAAGAGTAGGAAAAAAGGCACACTCTTACCAAGTGGAAAAAATAAACTCCAGAAATCCAGCAAAGCTGCTGGGGGACTAACTAGGTAAGGGAAATTAGCCATAGAATGAGAATTCTCCCTAACACGCTATCGCTCTGTTTTTGCATGTGCAGAGTCACTCCGCATCAAGCTGGCCTCGCTACTACACATGGAAGCCCACGCTCCTGCTCAGAGGGCCATTTAAGGGCATGAGCAGCCATCTACGAACCATCTGCTGCTACCAGCCAGCCTGCTGCCAAAATGCCCTGAAATTTGGTGCCTGCACAGAAGACATTGCTGTGACCACCTCTGCTGGAAAAGAAGACTCCCAACTTCTGTACCATCGCTCCACAGCCCAGCCCCAGGACCCAGTTGCCCACCTACACCTGCCTCGGACCAAGCAACATCTGGGGCTAGTGGCAACCCCCAGTCAGAGAGGCAGAGGGCTGCCAGCTTCACTGCCAATGAGTTTGGCATCCTGGTGGAGCAAGTCCTGGGACATTATGATGCCCTCTTATTGACATCGCGCCTCGGTAAGGAAAGATGGAGGGGGATCTGGTCGGACATCATAGATGCCATAAACATGGATGGGGTGGCATCCCGCGACTACCAACACATCTGGAAGTGCTGGGAGGACTTCAGGTTCAGGACCCTTAATAAGGCCTGGCTGCTCATTGTGGCTGGTGCAGTAGTGGAGGACCGAGACAAGTTAGCAACATCCAGACGAGGGTCCTGGAACGCATATGCCCAGCGCTTCACCACCAGGTCCCCGAGTTGCAGACCCGGCTGGAGTAAAGGGGTAAGTGTCCATGTATTCTTGTCCAGCATAGAGCATGTTGAGGGGTGGCAGGAGTGGGCACCTCGGCCGTATATCTGGCATGCCCCATGTATTGATGTATGTGTGCAGGAACATGACAGTGCTGCATGTGAGTCCAGTCAATCATGTTCCACATCAATGGTGTCCATGTTGGAATCCATGATGTGCACCAGCATTTGACGATGTACACATGTTTGCATGCTTGTGTCTGTACTCGGCAATGTTTGGGGTTTGAGACATGGATGCTTATGTCACCTTCAAGGACGTGCACAGTGTACATGTACGTGTGTCTGAGTGGTAAGTGTGTGACTGGGAATCACCATGGATGCATGACACATGGCCATCTGGATGCCTGATTGATTGATACGGCACAGTTGCCAATGTGTGCTCTGTGACAGGAGGTAGACATGACCAGAAGCATGACTGTCCGGTGGTGTGTGTGCATGTGATCACGCATGTCCCATGATGCATGTGGCATTCAGACCCCCTTCTGATGTTCCAACAGTGCCTTGGACATAGATGTAAATGTCTGTTGTGCATGTGTGTTGTGCATGTGTGTTGCTTGCACTAACCCGTGTGTTGCAGAGGATGACGATGGTAGTGACGTTTGACAGTGCCACTCATGTGCAATTGCTTTGTGTCTAGAAGACTATTGTTCAGTAGCCTGATGCTTGTGTTCAATCTCTCCCTACCTACAGTGGCAATTGAGGAAGAGGGCGGAGACGGCGCTGTGGAGCAAAGCAGCGGGGATGCCTCCACCAAGCGGAGACACAAGGCTCAGTCACCCTCCCAAGTAATATCATCTTCTGGGAGCGAGGGGACTGGTACTGCGTCCGCCACTATGGCCGCAGGTGCCGAGAGGATACCCAAGAGGGCAAGGCTGGACGTGGGCTCCTCGACAGCAGAAAGGGCAGGTGAGCCCCCACAGGGGCAATCCAGTGCGGAAGATGGAGCGGAGGCATCCAGGTTAATGATGGTTGAGGAGGAGGAGGGAGGCCTCATCAGACCCGCACATGGGACCTGGAGGAGGTGATGGCACCGGTGCACCTGGTGCAGTCCAGGAGCAGAGGGTAGATGCAGCGCAGATCACTGCAGAGGGGCCTGTGCCTAAGCCTGCCCCTGATATAGTGACTGCATCACAGTCACCGGAACAGATGCCTCAGTCCATGCCTGTCCGCAGGTAGATGATGAGTCCATGTCAACTGACCTTCCTCTACCTGCGGACGAGGCAATCCATGACAGGGTTGAGCCTGTATCACGATGTGCACATGCGTCATTCGTGATGATGTGCGTGCTTCCAGCAGGACCATGCACGTCATCACGAACAGGTGTGTGCCATCCTGAACTGGCTAGGACGGCTCCTTGTCGCAGGTTTCATGCTCTTGCAACCCCCTGTAACGCTCACCTGACTCCCACGGAGGCGCTGGTCTACTCTGGGTTGCTGTGGCCTCTTCGAGCATGATGCGCAGAACTCGGAACACCGACTGAACAGGACCCTTAAATCTTGATAGTCTGGCCCGTAGGAATATCCTTCTGCAGATGAGAAAGGGGATTAACAGTCTGCAGAATAGTGTGCTGCTCCCCCATTCCCCCCTTCGTTCTTCTCTAACTTCCTCCGAAATCCCCGGTTGAAGCTCACCTTATGGTTTGAAAGGATGAACTCTCCATCCTGCTTCTGGTGCAGGGGCGCGTGTTTGTCCAGTTACTTCACTGGTTTTCAGAATGGCGCTGGCAAAATCCACTTGACTTTTCCGAGCGGAACGCCGTAAGTATGAAGATTACAAAAGTTCAAGTGTAGAGCCTCCTTTTCTGTTGCCTTCCTAACCTGTGATCTGTCCTTTATTTCAGGTGCAGAATGAAGGCGATGCGTTGAGGGATTGACTTGCCGATGGTAAACTCAGGTGAGTTAGCGATGGGGGCGATCCCTCTTAATGTCTTTATATTCCTCCAGTAATGTCTTTTGTCCTTTCCCCATAGGGGCCGGGGTGCGGTACCTGCCAACGTAGCGGCGCCGACCTTAAATGAGGAATGATCCACCAACAGAAGACCGGTAAGTGTTATGGCGGAAAATTAGGCTTTCCTCATATGTTCCTTCTGCTCACCTTTTGTCTCTTCTTCTCTCCCCTAGGCTCAGAGATGTGGCGACCGGTGCAGACAGTCGCGGTGGAGCCAGAAGAACTCCCGAGGACAGGTGAGTGAAGCGCGGCGCTGCAGCGAGCAACGCAGTGCTTTTAAATCAAAGTCTTTTCTCAGGAACGCTGGCGTGAAGGTTCCGGATGCAGGTAAGAAGTTTGATAAAATTCTTGGTTTTCACCTTTCTCTTCTCTTCTTTCCTTACAGGTTTTCCAGGATCGAGGCGGGCGTGGCTGGAGACCAGATGCAGGAGCAGACACGGTGAGCATTCAGCTGCTTGGATGCAGAACAACACAAAGCGTGAGCTACTGTCTGGTCGTGGCTTAAATAGCCCCCAAGGTAGTTCCAGGTAAGTATCCTTCTCTGGCCACGCCCGAGTGGCAAAATAGTGGCAATGAAAAAATAGTCCCTTTCAGGTCTCAGGGAGGCCTGAATCTTGCAGCATGGTCTGCATCAGGCAAGTGCACAAAACACCTTCCTTTATGAGCCTGTCGCCTATGGCGCCAGGACTGATGTCCAACATGAGCCTGGTGCCAAAGGCGCCAGGACAGAGTCCAAAGAGCCCCTATCAGGGGCCGCTGGGCTTTTACCCAGGGGCATGATGCCTGCTCCCGGGGGTGCTGGGCCTGGCCTGGTACTCCTGGGGTATGCATCATGACAGCACTCCCCCCCAAGGCCCCTCCCAAGGTTGTTCCCTCTGGAGGTTTTGGTTTGTTTGGGAAATTCCGATGGAACCTTTTTACCAGCCGAGGTGCATGTATGTGGTCGCTGGGTTCCCAAGACCTTTCCTGAGGCCCGTACCCTTTCCAATCAATTAGATAGAAAAGTTTTGATTTTGAGATCTTAGAATCCAAAATGTTCTTCACCTCGAATTCAGGCTCCCCATCTATCTGGATTGGTTCTGGTGGCTTTATTAATCTGGTTCCTGGTTGCACTGGTTTCAAAAGTGACACATGAAAAACGGGGTGAATCCGCATGTTAGCTGGTAGATCGAGCTTGACTGCCACTGGGTTAATTATAGCTCTGATTGAGTAAGGGCCCAAATACCTTGGATTAAAAGTTCGAGGTCCCTTGTGCAATAAGTGTTTGGTAGCCAACCATACTTGATCCCCTATTTGGTATGGAGGCACCTCACTCCGATGCAGATCCGCATTCTTTTGTATTTCCCTTTCGCTTGTTGCAAATGTGCAGTTGCATCCTTGAAGGCTTGAGTTATCGTGGAATGCAAATGGTCCACTGCGGGCATTTCAAGGCTCAGAGGTGAGTCCAGGTCTGAAGTACGAGGGTGATGTCCATATAGGGTATAAAAGGGGCTTTGTCCAGTTCCAGAGTGTACCGAGTTATTGTATGCATATTCGGCCACCAATAAAATATCCTTCCAATTACCCTCCAATTGGTGCAACATACATCGTAGGTATTGTTCAAGGGTCTGGTTCGTTCTCTCCTTCTGACCATCAGTCTGTGGGTGGTGGCTGGTTGAGAGTCTTACGTCGATTTGTGCCAGTTGACAACACTTCCTCCAAAAATGAGAAATAAACTGGCTTCCCCGGTCGGAGACTAGTATGGACGGGAATCCATGCAAACGGATATTTTCAAGGAATTCCTTGGCTAGGACAGAAGCTGAAGGTAATCCTTTCAACAGAATAAAATGGGCCATCTTGGAAAATAAATCCACCACAACCAGAATAGTATTGTATCCATTACAAGGGGGCAAATCCGTGATAAAATCTAGTGACAAGGTGTGCCAAGGTGCTGGTGGAATGTCTAAAGGCTGAAGAAGACCGGCGGGTTTTGTCTTTTGGCCTTTGTTTTGGGCGCAAACTCCACAGGACATCACAAAAGATTTAATATCCTTTCGCCAGGAAGGCCACCAGAATTGTCGTTTAATTTTTTCCTCAGTTTTGGCAATGCCAGGATGTCCTTCCATCAGGGTATCATGATGACGGGAAATAACCAGTTCTTGCAATTCCTTTTCTGGCAGAAATAAGCATCCTTGGAAATAAGGTAGGCCATCGTTGACCGAAAAGTAAGACCCCCTTTGGATCCAATCCTGCAAGGCTGTAGAGTTCAGGAGTTGTTTTACCCGTGCTTGAATGTCTTCAAGGGTTTGTAAAGAGGTTATCCCATAATTCTTTGTTCGGGAATTATCGGCACAGGTTCTGAGTTTGTGTCTATTTCTCCCATTCCTATTCCAGATAGCGCGTCCGCTTTGCCATTCTTACAGCCGGGGCGGTAAGCGATTACAAAATCGAACTCAGCAAAGAACAAAGCCCATCGGAGCTGACGTGACGATTGAGCCTTGACGGTTTTTAAATATTGTAAGTTTCGGTGATCACAGTGATGGTATGCCTGGCGCCAAGAAGATAATGCTGCCAAGCCTCAAAAGGCGGACTTAATGGCTAATAATTCCTTGTCGGTGATTGCATAATTTACCTCAGGCGGAGAGAACTTTCTGGACCAAAATGCTACGGGGTGCAGTTGGTTGGTTTCAGGGTCTCTCTGAGACAGGACAGCTCCCATGGCTAAGCTGGACGCGTCGGTTTCGACTATATATGGGAGATCGGGATGCGGGTGCTTCAAAATAGGTGCGGACGTGAATTTAGCTTTCAATTCCTGAAAGGCCTGTTCGGCTTCCTCCGTCCATTCGAAGCGTTTATTTTTCCACAAGAGTGCAGTGATGGGTTGTACCACACGTGAGAATTCCGGGATAAATCTGAAATAAAAATTGGCAAAACCAAGCATGCTTTGAACACCTTTCACCGAACTAGGTGATGGCCATTTGAGGATGGCATCCACTTTTTGTGAGTCCATTCTGACCCCTTTCGGTGTCAGGATGAATCCAAGAAACTCAACCTTGGTGGTATGGAAAATGCATTTTTCCAGCTTTGCAAACAGTTTGTGCTGGCGCAATTTCTCAAGGACGGCCCTGACATGCTTTCTGTGATCAGATTCCGAAGAGGAGTACACAAGAATGTCATCGATATATACGACAACACAAACATCGATGAGTTCCTGAAGGACATTGTTCATGAAGAATTGGAAGGCAGCAGGCGCGTTGCACAACCCGAAAGGCATCACTTGGTATTCGAATAATCCATATTTTGTACGGAAGGCCGTTTTCCATTCGTCGCCTTCTTTTACTCGCACCAGATGATAAGCCCCCCGGAGATCTAACTTGGTGTATACGCAAGCGTCCTTCACCTGGCCAAGGAGTTCAGGGATCAGAGGCAGAGGTTAACAGTTTTTAACAGTTATCTGGTTCAATGCAAGGTAGTCGATACAAGTTCTAAGGTCGCCTTCTTTTTTGGGCACGAAGAACAAAGCCGAGGATGCCGGAGACTTTGACGGGCGAATGAAACCATTGGCTAGATATTGATCTAAATATTGTCTCAAATGCAGATTCTCAGGTTCAGTAAGGGCATAAATCCTGCTACAAGGGGGTTGTGCACCAGGCACCAGATCGATTTGGCAATCGTACGATCTGTGGGGAGGTAACGTGTTGGCCTGTTCCTTTTGGAAGACGTCCTGAAAGTCTTGGTATTCCGGAGGTAGTTGCATGGAGACAGAGGTTACAGACGCTAGACTAATCTTCAGATTTTCTGGGTAGCAGGTTTGTGCACAATCCGGGAAGGTTATTCTCTTCGCTCGCCAATCAATTCGAGGATTATGTGTCTCTAACCAAGGGATTCCGAGAATAACCTGAAACTGAGGAGCCTTGATTATATCAAACACAACTGCCTCCCGATGGCCGTCCGGACCTATAAGTGTCACCTCAGCAGTGGAATGTGTTACCGGTCCTGAGGCAATTTCGGTTCCATCGACTGTGGTGATGACATCTTTGCTGGTTTTAGGACGCAGAGGGAGGTTAATCCTAGAGACCAATTCACGATCCACATAATTTCCTATAGCCCCACTATCGATGTATGCCTTTATTGCATGCAACCACTTAGGCTGTTCCGGATCTACGAGGACCATTGGCACAATGAAATGCAAGGTCTGAGAGTTTGTTTTCAAGCTCGGCAAGCGGACCCCTACGCTTGTCGGGTGTGGTCGTTTCCCGAAACAGAGTCTTCATGGTTCTTATCAGCGGCTCCTACCACCTTCTTGGGCGGTTTTGCCGGGAAATCTCGTAGAAAGTGTCCAGAGGACCCACAATAAAGACATAATTGCATCTGCTGACTTCTTTCACGTTCTTTTTGAGTTAAAGGTCCTTTAACCCCTCTGATTTGCATAGGCTCAGAGACATCAGCACCCTTGGGGTTAGCGTGGGTCTTGACCAACACCCGGGTCTCAAACTTGGACCGATCTGCTTTTCTGTTTTGAAGTCTGTGATCCAATTGGACCACTAAGTCTATATATTCTGTGCATTCTTGGGGCGGATTTACAACTTGGGCCAGGACATCTTTAAGTTCTCCGCGTAGACCTCGATAAAATAACGTGATTCTTTTATCCTCTGGCCAACCAGTTTCCACAATTAGTCTATTAAAGGTTGCAATGTAGGATAGGAGGTCCTGATTGCCCTGTCGCAGGGATAGGAGTTCGTCATCCAGAGCCTGCCCCTGAGAGTGTCGAACAAATACCCTTTCCATGCTTGCTTGAAATCCTTGAAAATCACGGAGAATCGGGTCATCTTGAGTAACCAGTGGAACTGACCAATCGGCAGCACAGCCGCTGAGATATGACAATACAAAGGCTACCTTGGTCTGGACATTATGGAAGGCCCCAGGTCTGCATAGGAAGTGCAAACGACACTGATTCATGAATACGGCAAATCGTTTGGGGTTCCCAGCAAAGCGTTCGGGTGGGGCCAGCGGCATGTTTCCAGGTAGATTAATCTGCACAGGGTTACTGGGAACCACAGGAGCGGGGTTCCCCCCGGAACCGGGTAGAGGAGTGTGCCCAGCTTGACCTTGCAAAAACTGTCTAGCCAGGTCATCAGTTCTTTCCTTTGATACAATCACTTCCCTCCTGAGAGCATTAGTCTCTTGACGAGTGGCGTGTACTTCGGCCCGTAATTCCCCCAGTAGTTGGGCCAACTGATCAGTCTCCGAAGTTTCCATAGCGCCTGGGGGGGAATTTGTAGGAAGGCTTCGCGTTCTGTAACGATCACTTGACTCCCACGGAGGTGCTGGTCTAGTCTGGGTTGCTGTGGCCTCTTCGAGCGTGATGCGCAGAACTCGGAACACCGACTGAACAGGACCCTTAAATCTTGCTTGTCTGGCACGTAGGAATATCCTTCTGCAAATGAGAAAGGGAATTAACAGTCTGCAGAATAGTGTGCTTGCTCCCTCCTTCCCCCCTTCGTTCTTCTCTAACTTCCTCCGAAATCCCCGGTTGAAGCTCACCTTATGGTTTGAAAGGATGGACTCTCCATCCTGCTTCTGGTGCAGGGGCGCGTGTTTGTCCAGTTACTTCACTGGTTTTCAGAATGGCGCTGGCAAAATCCACTTGACTTTTCCGAGCGGAATGCCGTAAGTATGAAGATTACAAAAGTTCAAGTGTTGAGCCTCCTTTTCTGTTGCCTTCCTAACCTGTGATCTGTCCTTTATTTCAGGTGCAGAATGAAGGCGATGCGTTGAGGGATTGACTTGCCGATGGTAAACTCAGGTGAGTTAGCGATGGGGGCGATCCCTCTTAATGTCTTTATATTCCTCCAGTAATGTCTTTTGTCCTTTCCCCATAGGGGCCGGGGTGCGGTACCTGCCAACGTAGCGGCACCGACCCGAAATGAGGAATGATCCACCAACAGAAGACCGGTAAGTGTTATGGCGGAAAATTAGGCTTTCCTCATATGTTCCTTCTGCTCACCTTTTGTCTCTTCTTCTCTCCCCTAGGCGCAGAGATGTGGCGACCGGTGCAGACAGTCACGGTGGAGTCAGAAGAACTCCCGAGGACAGGTGAGTGAAGCGCGGTGCTGCAGCGAGCAACGCGGTGCTTTTAAATGAAAGTCTTTTCTCAGGAACGATGGCGTGAAGGTTCCGGATGCAGGTAAGAAGTTTGATAAAATTCTTGGTTTTCACCTTTCTCTTCTCTTCTTTCCTTACAGGTTTTCCAGGATTGAGGCGGGCGTGGCTGGAGACCAGATGCAGGAGCAGACACGGTGAGCGTTCAGCTGCTTGGATGCAGAACAACGCGAAGCTTGAGCTACTGTCTGGGCGTGGCTTAAATAGCCCCCAAAGTAGTTCCAGGTAAGTATCCTTCCCTGGCCATGCCTAAGTGGCAAAATAGTCCCAATGAAAAAATAGTCCCTTTCAGGTCTCAGGGAGGCCTGAATCTTGCAGCATGGCCTGCATCAGGTAAGTGCACAAAAAACCTTCCTTTATGAGCCTGGCGCCTATGGCGCCAGGACTGATGTCCGACATGAGCCTGGCGCCAAAGGCGCCAGGATAGAGTCCAAAGAGCCCCTATAAGGGGCCGCTGGGCTTTTACCCGGGGGCATGATGCCTGCTCCCGGGGGTGCTGGGCCTGGCCTGGTGCTCCGGGGGTAGGCATCATGACACCCCCTCCTCCTCTTCACCTACTATGCGCCAGTTCTCATCCATGTCATCTTCCGGCCCAGAAGCCACCAGGGCCCCCTGTGGACCTGCCCCATCCACCATGACCAGTCTGGTGGAGATCCCATCCCTGCCACAGTCGGGAGTCGGAGGTTCAGCAGAGGTGGTCACCCCAGCAACAGGACCCCTGCCAATGGAGGTTGTGCAGGCAGCTTTGAGCAGGGCATGCGCACAACGGCCTGTGACCATGCCCACAGGCAGCCTATCACCCGTGACCATACCCTGCAGGCAGCCCACACCACAGGGGACCCCCATCACCCATGACCATGCTCGCAGGCAGCTCACACCACAAGGGACCCCCCATCCCCCGTTACCATGCCCTGCAGGTAGCCCACACCACAAGGGAACCCGCATCCACCATGACCATGCCCGTAGGCAGCCCACACCACAAGGGACCCCCCAACCCCTGTGACCATGCCCGTAGGCAGCCCATCACCAGTGACCATACCCGCAGGCAGCTCACACCACAAGGGACCCCCACACCCCATGACCATGCCCGCAGGCAGCCCACACCACAAGGGACCCCCATCCCCTGTGACCATGCCTGCAGGCAGCCCACACCACAAGGGACCCCCATTCCCCGTGACCATGCTCGCAGGCAGCCCACACCACAAGGGACCCCCATTCCCCGTGACCATGCTCGCAGGCAGCCCACACCACAAGGGACCCCCACACCCGTGACAATGCCTGCAGGCAGCCCACACAACAAGGGAGTCCCCATCCCCCTTGACCTTGCCCCACTGGTAGCCCACACCCCAAGGGACCCCCCCAACACCCGTCACTAAACATGCAGCCCTTTCCACGTGATTTGGCTGGCACATGCACGTGTGGGGTATGCAATTTTGTGGGGGTATGCAAGGACATTTTCACTCGATTTGACTGGCACGAGCGGGGTGTGAATATTCAAGTGGGTGCGCAAGGATATTTTCCCGTGTTTTGGCTGGCGCGAGTGGCGTATTCATATTCAAGGGGTTACGGTAGGCCTTTTTCATGCAATTTTGCTGGCGCGAGCAGGGTACGCGTATTCAAGGGGGTGCGCAAGGAGATTTTCACATGTTTTGGCTGGCACGAGTGGGGTACATGTATTCAAGGGGTTATGGTAGGCCTTTTTCACGTGATTTGGATGGCGCAAGTCGGGTACGCGTATTCAAGGGGGTGCACAGGTAGATTTTTAGCTGTTTTGGCTGGCGTGGGTCTGGAATGGATTTTCGCGGGGTTTTGCAAAGCCGTTTTCATGCGATTTGGTTGCCGCGTGTGGGGTATGCACTTTTTTCATGCAAATACGGTGTAGGGGGGCCTTATGCTGGTTAGCAAGGCCATTTGCACTGCTTGGGAATTTGTATGACTTTTTCTGGTGCAAGGTGCATTCTTGGGAGCATAACTGGTGCTGCTGGATGTTCGCTGCGCCAGTGCTGCAAATGGATTTGGAAATCCATGAATATGCAGTGCGCCAAAATACTGTTTTGCGATGCTCCTGGCGCATGCGTGGCACATGCTCCCTCTCTGCGCCAGTCGCGTGTGCTACTTCTGGCCTGAATTCTATGAATTGACCCACTTGTGTTTTGGGAGACTAAGATGTCTTCATTCAATGTTATAAGACTACAAAGACAAACAGATGTATTCGGAGAAACTCTGGGACCAATTTCTAGTATTGACTAGATATTTTCTTTAGGTGTTTCTTTTTAATTTCTTTATGCCAATACGTTTCTGATTAATGTTGAATGTTTTATTGCTTCTGTACTCTGTCAGCACCTCTTTTTTGAGCACTGTGATTTACACATATGTGTATACTTACAATGCCGTAACATTGACATCGATGCATCTGAGCTTGTTCCAACATGACAGCACTTGTACACAAAGAGTTACTCTCTCAGCATGCTAGCAGCCATGAGTTAAAAACAATGATGATGGATTAAATGTCAAATGTTCCTTATAAATGCACAGTCCTCTTTCTGTCACTTTTACACCAGACGAAGCCCGTGTAGGTTGAAACACAGCATGTTTTTTTTCTGCTGCCCTGTCTGTCCATACTGAAGTGGAACAGCAACTACTCCTGGGATATGGATTGAACTTTGTTCATATATATCAAAATCTTATCTGCCAGAGTGCCGCCATGCTTGAGCCTGTGTTTTCAGTCTACCCTCTTTTATATATCTATCTATATATATATTCAGTGAAAAAAACTTTGTTAAAGGGACGTTATGGTTAAGTTGAGCTACTAAAAACCTATGAAATTCAGTGAAAACAACTTTGTTAAAGGGACGTTATGGTTAAGTTGCGCTACTAAAAACCTATGAAATTCAATGAAAAAACTTTTTTAAAGGGACGTTATGGTTCCAAGTAAAACCGAAAAACCCTTGAAATTTGCCAGTTATGGTAAGCTAAGCAACCATAACTCGCGCCACCACCGTGCACTGCTAAGACTAACGCCCAGGACATCATAAATCACAAGGTCTTACCCTAGACAAAGCAATGATAGATATTGGTAACACAGTCTTTAAAGAAAGCATGAGCTACGTAGCACTATCACGCTTACGTACACTTGACGGTCTATTTCTAATCAACTTTGATGCAAGTAAAGTAAACGCTGATATTCCTTGCATTTTAGAATATAATAGACTTCGCTCACTATACACTCCCCATCTAAACACATATTCTGTTCCACAAAAACTAAAACGTTGTAAAAGAAAACTAAATCAAACAGAAATGCAACAGGACGTCACTGCAAATCCTCCAAAGAGAGTAAAAGAAACTAATACTTCATTAAGTACCACAAACAAAAAAGAATCAATTAGAGACAGTAAACCAGGTACTTCTTTAAAGAAGGAAGACAAACTCCAAAAAAGCAGTTAGATACAGAACTACCTGGACCATTTAAATTCTCAAATATAGTTGGTGTAAATTGCTATGCAAATGTAGCAATGAATATTCTATTTCAATTTCCACCAATTGTTGACAACATTTACTTACACAGTACAGACCCTTTGTGTTTGCAAATGTTAGTACTTCACAGAAATGCAGCAAAAAATCCTGACAACACATATATTGTTTTTGGAATAAGACGACAATTGGACTACTGTGCTGGAATGGTGAAATTCACTATAAACTCACAGGAAGATCCACAAGAATTTCTAATGTACTTACTATTAGTACTGGAAAACAAAAACATACCTATAAATGAAATCTTCCAGATTTCATACATGTGGAAACATACATGCACTCTGTGCAACAATGTGAAACAAGAAGAAATTCCCAATGAACGCTTCATATATATATCAATACTAAATTGTGAATCCATTCCATTTCAGCAACTTGTACAAAATGCAAACCATGGTAGATTATGCTCTACCTGCAATTCAGATAATCGATCCACGTTAGTAATACAAACACATAGTAAATACGTAATACTAATGCTTCTACGTTACAATGCAGATGGTACCAAAAACAACTGCAAGCTGACTGGATTCACACATAGTCAAATATCACTTGGTAAGAAAACCTTCTCAACAATAGGTATAATCTACCACGCAAGAGCCACAACCAATTCAGGGCACTACACTGCATATATAAAAAAGAAATGTGGCTGGTTTGAATGTAATGATAGTACCATTACTCTAAAGCAGAGATTACCAGCAAATCTTACAAACGCTTATTTGATGTTCTTAAAACCAAAACCAAAATAAACTGTATTTAAAACTTTAAGTAAATTTGTGTTAAAAAATTATAAACTGTTAGAATACTCCAAAAGCTATCTAACTGCTCAAAGATTTTACAACAACTAATCAGATAAATGAATACCACTAAATTAGACCAAAAAATACACAGTTAGAATACGCCAATTGGTATCTAACTGTCCCAAAATTATAAATTTGTGTTAACATAATATAAACTGTTATAATACTCCAAAAGCTATCTAACAGCTCAAAGATTCTACAACAACTAATCAGATAAATGAATACCACTAAATTAGGCCAAAAAATATACAGTTGGAATACGCCAATTGGTATCTAACTGTCCCAAAATTTAACAATATCCAAATAGATAAATCAAAACCACTAAAATATATTAAAAACATAGCCAGTTAGAATACGCCAATTGGTATCTAACTGCTCCAAAATGTTATAATATCAAAACAAATGAAGAATCTGTTACTGCGCCAAAAAAAATACAACAAAGCAAAGTATAAAGCATTAGCCAGAAACAAAAAGTGAACATTGAAAACAAACAAACAAATAAACTGTAGCATAACAGAAAAAGTTTTTTTTTTAATCCAACATGGATTTTTTTTTCTCCCACAGACCCAATGATTTTAGCAACAAATACAGAAACTGAGCAAATTGCACAGTACTCTGATTTGTACTCTACTAAATATGAGGGTTTAAAAAAAATAAAAGTATATTGCTTATACAATGTAATAAGTCATTACAAAATACTATTACTAACATGCTATTTTCTTTTATCACAGAAATGAAGAAGAAAAACATGGACTCCCATTACTAGACTAAAGAGTAAGTATACAATAATAAGGACAACCATAGCAGCATATCACATCCATAGTATCTAATACCTTTGTTCCTTATACATTTGTTTTTCACCCAAAGTTATAAGCAAATATGAATGTGATATGCTGCAGTGGTTGTTGCCAGGGCATAGAGTCTTGGGTGCATGGCCATGCACCAAAGACTCTATGCCCTGGCAACAACCACCGCAGCATATCACATCCATAGAGTCAAACATTTCAACTATGATCTATGGGAAACTTTTAATGTCCGCGAACAATGTGAGTGTTCTTAGAACACTTTGAACTTGCCAGCGAACAATATGGACACCGTTTTCAGGACACCCCCCACGAACATTTCAGAAGAATGCGATAGTTCTTAGAACACTTTCAACTTAACAACGAACAATATGGCCAGCGTCCTAAGGACACCCCCTACGAACATTCCAGGACACCGGGAGTGTTCTCAAAAGGTCTTCAGAACACCCCCATTTTGTTTATTTGTGAACATTTCAGGACACCGCAGGTGTTCTTAGAACACATTCAACTTGACAGAGAAAAATACAGACAGCGTCCTCAGGACACCCCCTTCAAACACTCCCCGGACACTGCGAGTGTTCTTAGAAGCGTCTTCAGAACACCACCATCTTGTTTATTTGCGAACATTTCAGGACACCGCGAGTGTTCTTAGGACACATTCAACTTGACAGAGAACAATACGGACAGCGTCCTCAGGACACCCCCTACGAACATTGCAGGACACCGGGAGTGTTCTTAGAAGCTTCTTCAGAACACCACCATCTTGTTTATTTGCGAACATTTCAGGACACCGCAAGTGTTCTTAGGACACATTCAACTTGACAGAGAACAATACGGACAGCGTCCTCAGGACACCCCCTATGAACACTCCCCGGACACCGCGAGTGTTCTTAGAAGCGTCTTCAGAACACCACCATCTTGTTTATTTGCGAACATTTCAGGACACCGCGAGTGTTCTTAGGACACACTCAACTTGACAGAGAACAATACGGACAGCGTCCTCAGGACACCCCCTACGAACACTCCCCGGACGCTGTGAGTGTTCTTAGAAGCGTCTTCAGAAAACCCCCATTTTGTTTATTTACGAACATTTCCGGACACCGCGAGTGTTCTTAGGACACATTCAACTTGACAGAGAACAATACGGACAGCGTCCTCAGGACACCCCCTACGAACACTCCCCGGACACCGCGAGTGTTCTTAGAAGCGTCTTCAGAACACCCCCATTATGTTTATTTGCGAACATTTCAGGACACCGCGGGTGTTCTTCGAACACATTCAACTTGACAGAGAACAATACGGACATTCCTGGAGTGTTCTTAGAAGCGTCTTCAGAACACCCCCATTTTGTTTATTTGCAAACATTTCAGGACACCGCGGGTGTTCTTAGGACACATTCAACTTGACAGGGAACAATAAGGACAGCGTCCTCAGGACACCCCCTACGAACACTCCCCGGACACCGCGAGTGTTCTCAAAAACGTCTTCAGAACACCCCCATTTTGTTTATTTGCACACATTTCAGGACACTGCGGGTGTTCTTAGAACACATTCAACTTGACAGAGAACAATACGGACAGAGTCCTCAGGACACCCCCTACGAACATTTCAGGACACCGGGAGTGTTCTCAAAAAGGTCTTCAGAACACCCCCATTTTGTTTATTTGCGAACATTTCAGGACACCGCAGGTGTTCTTAGAACACATTCAACTTGACAGAGAACAATACGCACAGCGTCCTCAGGACACCCCCTACGAACACTCCCCGGACACTGCGAGTGTTCTTAGAAGCGTCTTCAGAACACCCCCATCTTTTTTATTTGCGAACATTTCAGGACACCGCGAGTGTTCTTAGGACACATTCAACTTGACAGAGAACAATACGGACAGCGTCCTCAGGACACCCCCTACGAACATTGCAGGACACCGGGAGTGTTCTTAGAAGCTTCTTCAGAACACCACCATCTTGTTTATTTGCGAACATTTCAGGACACCGCGAGTGTTCTTAGGACACATTCAACTTGACAGAGAACAATATGGACAGCGTCCTCAGGACACCCCCTATGAACACTCCCCGGACACCGCAAGTGTTCTTAGAAGCGTCTTCAGAACACCACCATCTTGATTATTTGCGAACATTTCAGGACACCGCGAGTGTTCTTAGGACACATTCAACTTGACAGAGAACAATATGGACAGCGTCCTCAGGACACCCCCTACGAAAACTCCCCGGACACTGTGAGTGTTCTTAGAAGCGTCTTCAGAACACCCCCATTTTGTTTATGTACGAACATTTCAGGACACCGCGAGTGTTCTTAGGACACATTCAACTTGACAGAGAACAATACAGACAGCGTCCTCAGGACACCCCCTACGAACACTCCCCGGACACCGCGAGTGTTCTTAGAAGCGTCTTCAGAACACCCCCATTTTGTTTATTTGCGAACATTTCAGGACACCGCGGGTGTTCTTAGAACACATTCAACTTGACAGAGAACAATACGGACAGCGTCCTCAGGACACCCCCTATGAACATTCCAGGAGTGTTCTTAGAAGCGTCTTCAGAACACCACCATCTTGTTTATTTGCGAACATTTCAGGACACCGCGAGTGTTCTTAGGACACATTCAACTTGACAGAGAACAATACGGACAGCGTCCTCAGGACACCCCCTACGAACACTCCCCTGACACCGCGAGTGTTCTTAGAAGCGTTTTCAGAACACCCCCATTTTGTTTATTTGCGAACATTTCAGGACACCGCGGGTGTTCTTATAACACATTCAACTTGACAGAGAACAATACGGACAGCGTCCTCAGGACACCCCCTACGAACATTTCAGGACACCGGGAGTGTTCTCAAAAACGTCTTCAGAACACCCCCATTTTGTTTATTTGCAAACATTTCAGGACACCGCAGGTGTTCTTAGAACACATTCAACTTGACAGAGAACAATACGGACAGCGTCCTCAGGACACCCCCTACAAACATTTCAGGACACCGGGAGTGTTCTCAAAAACATCTTCAGAACACCCCCATTTTGTTTATTTGCGAACATTTCAGGACACCGCGGGTGTTCTTAGAACACATTCAACTTGACAGAGAACAATACGGACAACGTCCTTAGGACACCCCCTACGAACACTCCCCAGACACCGCAAGTGTTCTTAGAACAGTTTCACTTTGCTTGCGAACAAAACGGACACATATTGAGTCCTTAGAACACCCCCCAGTCAGTTTCTTTAGAACATTTCAGAACACCCGTGATGTCCGCAAAGAAATCGAACACAAAAAGAACGTCTAACACATAAAAACACAACTTTCATCCTATCTCATACACTCCCACCCTCCCCAAACACTCCTACACACCAACACACTCTACAAAATACATATTTTGAACAATGTTTCACCGCGCTGTCCGCGGACGTCCGCGAATCCAAGATGGTGGGTGCTACCGAAAAATCTGATGCGCTTCACGCTCCACGCCGTCCAATCAGCGAACACGTTGCATGTCCGCAAACATCACGCAAGACGATTGGCCAATCAGGACACTGTCCGTGGAGCGAACAGGGAAGTGTGTCCGCGAACCGAACACAGATATCACTTATTTTTTTTTTACCTACTTTTTGGTCATTTTAAAAAAAAACTACTCGACAGATTTTCACCAAATTTGCAATAGCACGCATTCGGGACCAAGCCGCTGCTCCTGGTCCAAATTTGGTGGAAATCCGTCCAGCGGTTTGGGCTGTAGGCGCGAGCAAACATTTTTTCCCATTCAGTTTATGGGAAAAAAAAAGTTTTGGGACCCCCCCTATAACTTTGCCCCCCCCTGGACGAATCCTCACCAACTTTGCAAAAAAATTCAGAGTGTCCCAAATACTTTTTTTGCAAAGTTTGGTGAGGATCCGTCCAGGGAGAGCGAAGTTATAAGCCACCCAAAAAGTGCTCTTCCTATGGAAACAGCAACTTAACCATAACTACATTATGGTTCGAAGTAAAACCGAAAAACCCTTGAAATTCGCCAATTATGGTAAACTAAGCAACCATAACTTGCTCCACCACCGTGCACTGCTAAGACTAACACCCAGGATATCAAATATGACATCACAAATGTCATTGATGACATCACTGATGACATCACATGTGCGCGCTGTCGGGATGTCCGTAATTGGGCAAATGGGGGAGTCCTAAGGACACTGTTCCTGTCCGTACTGTTCACAGGCAAGTTGAAACTGTTCTAAGAACGGGCCTGGTGTCCAGGATGTCCGCACATGGCAAAATCAGGGTGTCCTAAGGACAGTATTCCTTTCTGTAGTGTCTGCATGCAAGCTGAAACTGTTCTAAGAACATGCGTGGTGGCCGGGATGTCCGTAATTGGGCAAATGGGGGTGTCCTAAGGACACTGTTCCTTTCCGTACTGTTCGCAGGCAAGTTGAAACTGTTCTAAGAACTGGCCTGGTGTCTAGGATGTCCACACTTACAAAAATGGGGGTGTCCTAAGAACACTGTTCCTGTCCGTACTGTATGCTAGCAAAATAAAACTGTTCTTAGAACACTCTGGGTGTCCGCGGACATACATAAAAAATGCCCATACTGCATGGTTAAAAAGTTTGATTCTATGGGTGTGATATGTTGCAGTGGTTTTGGCCAGGGCCTAGAGTCTTGGGTGCATGGCCGAAGGCCGTACGTTGTAGGCCATGCACCCAAGACTCTAGACCCTGGCCACAACCACCGCAGCATATCACACCCATAGATCAGACCCATAGAATCAAATATGTGTGAAATATTTGCAAATCTACAGTTTATGCACTGTTTGATTTGTATAGTTTGTATGTGAAGTGAAGTTTTGGCTACATCATGCAATTAAGATTGTAGAGATTGGTAACTAGCACTGCAGTATAACATATCCATGGAAGTAAACATTTTGCATTGTGGTGTACGGTTACATGTTTGCTTCAATGCTTGTGTTATGGAGCAGTATTTCTGAGTTGTACTTACTATAATATACTTACTGTTTGGTTTGATAACTGGAGTACATATATTCTTTGTCAATTTCTGTGATAAAAGAAAATATCACGTTAGTGTTGATAGTTTGTAAGGACTTATAACATTGAATAATAGACATTTTTTATTCATGTTTAACCTCATATTTAGTAGATTACAAACCAGTGTCCTGTGCAATTTGCTCAGTTTCTGTGTTTGTTGTTAAATCATTGGGTCTGTGAAAAAGAAATACCCATGTTGGATAAAAAAAAAAGTTTTTTTTCTTTTGATATAGTACATTTATTTTTGTGTTTTCAGTGTTTACTTGCTGTTTCTGGATAATTTTGGCTCGTTGCAGATTGTTAGATACTTGTTGAATTGTAACAGATTATAATTTTTATTTATATTCTCAAATTGTTAATCTATCTGTTGGGTTGTTGCAAAATCTTAGGGCAGTTAGATACCTGTTGGCGTATTCTAACTGTTTATTTCTTGTTATAATTTAGTGGTATTGATTTATCTGTTTGGTTGTTATAGAATCTTAGGGCAGTTAGATACCTGTTGGTGTATTCTGCTGATTATAGTTTTTAATTGAAGTTTTATGAATGTTTATGCACAAATTAGTTATTAGTGGTATTGATTTATCTGTTTGGTTGTTGAAAAATCTTGGAGCAGTTAGATACCTGTTGGCGTATTCTAACTGTTTATAGTTTTTTAATTGAAGTTGTGTTAATGTTTAAGTACAGATTAGTTATTACATTTTGGTTTTAAGAAGATTAAATAAGCGTTTATAAGCTTTTCTGGTAATCTCTGCTTTAGAGTAATGGTATTATCATTACATTCAAACCATCCACAATTCTTATTTATATATGTAGTGTATTGACCTGCATTGGTTGTGGCTCCTGTATGGTAGATTATACCTATTGTTGTGAATGTTTTCTTACCAAGCAATACTTGATCATGTGTGAATCCAGTCAGCTTGCAGTTGTTTTTGGTACCATCTGCATTGTAATGTAGAAGCATTAATATTACATGTTTACTATGTGTTTGTATTAGCAAGGTGGAGCGATTATCTGAATTGCAAGTAGTACATAATCTGCCATGGTTTGCATTTTGTACAGGTTGCTGAAATGGAACTGATTCACATTTAGGTATGGGTAGATACACAAAATGTTCATTAGGGATTTGCTCATATTGCATATTGTTGCACAGAGTGCATGTATGTTTCCACATGTATGAAATCTGGAAGATTTCATTTATAGGTATGTTTTTGTTTTCCAGAACTTGTAGCAAGTACATTAGAAGTTCTTGTGGATCTTCTTGTGAGTTTATAGTGAATTTCACCATTCCAGCACAGTAGTCCAATTCTTGTCTTATTCCATGAACACTGTAGGTGTTGTCAGGATTGTTGGTTGCATTTCTATGAAGGACTAACATTTGCAAACACATTTGGTCTGTACTGTGTAAGCAAATGTTGTCAATAATTGATGTCAATTGAAATAGACTATTGATTGCTACATTTGCGTAGCAATTTACACCAGTTATATTTGGAAATTTGAATGGACCAGACACTTCTGTGTCCAAGTCATTTTTTTGGAGTGTGTGTTGCTTCTTTAAGAAGTACCTGAGTTACTTTGAGTAATAGATTCTTCTTTGGTTGTACTAATTAATGAAGTATTAGTTTCTTTTACTCTCTTTGGACGATTTGTAGTGACATCCTGTTGTGTGTCTGTTTGAAGTAGTTTTCTTTTACAACGTTTTGCTTTTTGTGGACCAGGATATGTTTTTAGATGGGGGTGCATAGTGAACATAATCTATTGTATTGTAAAATGCAAGGAATGTCAGCGTTTACTTTATTTGCATCAAAGTTGATTAGAAATAGACCGTCAAGTGTACGTAAGCGTGATAGTGCTACGTAGCTCATGCCTTCTCTGAAGACTGTGTTCCCAATATCTATCAATGCTTTATCTAAGGTTAGACCTTGTGATTTGTGAATGGTGACTGCATATGCTAGCGTTAGAGAAAAATGTTCTCTGCGTACATACATGTCTTTGAAAAGAAGGAATCGAGCTGTTGAGTGCCCAATCCTGTTTACTTCTGAAAGTTTGTCAAATAGAATTTTGACAAACTGAATGTTGTCACATAGGTATGTTTGAAAACCAACAACTGTACCCAGTGCTCCATTAACTAGTCCTTGCTCCACGTCAAGGTTACGTTTAAGCATTACTCTGCAGTTTAAAGATCATTTTAATATTTTCTCCAAACCAGCTGTGTTGGAGATTGAATTTTCCAAGGTGTTTAGCCTTGTTGTGGCTTGTTGACACATGGGTAGTGTCATACCATGTACGTACAGTTTGTCTGTTGCGGAAATTTCAATTATTGGTTGCATTTCTTTTCTCAACATTGTTTCATTGAATTTGGAACAGCTTGCAAGAGTTGGCATCAACGACATACAATTGACATTTGTGTGTGCTAATTGTTCCATGACATCAGTAGCACAAGTGTTATGGCCATAAAGTGCATGGATGTGCTGGGATTTTAATATTGCTTGTGCTTCTTGAGATAGTACACCAACTCTAATACTTTTTAAAAGGTTGGCGTAGGTGAGGTCTGCAGACTGTTGAATGTTTTCTGTTAATTCTCTGTATTGGAAATGCTGCCAAAGGTTAACATTTCCTACTCTGCCAACAGTTTTACAGCAGAGTTTGTGTCCTAAGGTTTTAAAAATAGGTTCACCTTCCACTGGTGTCATTTGAAGAAGATCTCCGAAAACAATAATGTGTTTTCCTCCAAAGAGCTCTTCGTAGTTTGTTTTAATCACTTCTTGTAATCTGATGTGAATCAAAGCCAACATTAGTTTGGAGACCATGCTCGCTTCATCTATTAGTAGCATTTTCATTTGTTTTAACATTCTGTGTAGTTCCATTGCAGCTTCTGTAGAACATTTGTAATCTTCTAATTTGTTTTTGTTTTCTACTGGCAGGAGTAGTAATTGGTGTAAAGTGACACCATCTATGTTGTAGGCAGCTAAACCTCTGGGGGCATTTACAACAGCTGACAGTTTGTTGTTTGTCAATTGTTGAAGGAACTTGCTGATGATTATGATTAAGAATGTTTTGCCTGAACCAGCTTCACCACTGACGTACAGTAGTATAGGTTTGCAATTTTGGCAGGTACATTCTTTATTTTCATGTTGTACACCATGTGCAATTTCTTTTGTTACTTCTTGAAAAATGCTACGCTGCTCATTGTTTAGTGTTGATTGTAGTATAGTTAAGTCTTCTGTTTCTTCATACTGACACATGGTGTTTTCAACTTCTGTCATAGCTAAGTCTGCCTCATTTGCTATTAGTGGCTGTCCCAGTGGTTCTTGACTTCCTGTTACAGAAGGTTGACTACTGTCGGGAGTGTCCTTATCTAGTTAGGCCTGGAGTTCTTCTTCGTGTTGCTGTTCTTTGTGCAACATTGTTTTGTAATGTATAAAGTTTACAATGCTTATAGCGCTTTCATTTGCTTTGAAAGCATCTTCATAGCAGTCATAGTTATCTAGTATCTCTTCTTCTTTTCTCCACGGTTTAAAGATTTGTAGCAGGGAAATGTAATATAGTTCTTTATGTTGAGGAGTTTTTAATGTCAATTTGATATGATTAATTAAACTTGGTTTGGTAAGTTTTACTAAGCTGCCTTCACAATTTGTCACTCTGTATCTACCTTTTTTCATCAGGTTTTATATTATTTTTGTATGCAAAGTTTTGGGCTATGTGGAATAGAACATGGTTTCCAAAGTGGTACTTCTGTTTGGGTAGTATGTGTCCAGTACATTTTTTTTCAAAATGTCTTGGCCGTTGGGATCATTTTTGGCTATTGTTTCTATGTCGTCGTATGATTTGAGAACTCTTTTTCTAGATTTAGCTAGACCAAGACCTAGCCATACTATATTTTCAGATTTTCCATACAAAGCAGTACCGGTTAAACAATCTGCAGCTTCATAGCAGTCACATTCTCTGTGGAGAGCATGTTTATGCCCAAACTGTACATTTTCTGAGACAGTGTTTTGTCTGATGACAGGTCATTCCAGAGGTCTTGAAGCTCTGTTTTTTTCTGCTTTGGTTAAGCAGGCTGGAACATATCGTGTAACTGCAGTGGACATGTCTGCAATGTACTGCACATCTATGTTTGCATTCCATAATAGGGCCATGATTGACTTGTAATCATTGATATATTTTGCTTCTTCTGTTCTTTTTATGTAATATGTATTTTTAGGTGATTTACCTTTAACACTATGTCTAACTGAAGCCATGAAATTGCTCACTTCACCTGTTTCTGTATCCGGTTTAGGGAATCCAAAACAGCATTTGGTGTAGTATTTCCCTTTGTTTTTGTATTTGCAACGACAATATTTGCCACATTTGTGTCTTTGAAATTGTACAATTTGTGCATGAAGATCACTATTTGTTGCTTCTGATGGAATTTCAGAAGTGACATATTTTTCGATAAACTGTAACACAGTGGAATCACTGTCTTGACCAAATTTAGGAGCATCTTTAATCCATAAAAGCATGTGGATATGTGGTGCTCCTCTGGCTTGGTATTCTTTTCTCCAAAAGAAGCGTTGCACTTCTCCGAGGGGAGGAACGTTTTTTTTTTACAAATAAAGTGTAGCATAGCAATGACGCGATGATGAAAATATTTTGAAACATTAACAGTATCCAGAGAGCAAAGTTCTCCAGGTGTTAGTATATCTATGTTAGTTTTGTTTTTGTTTGATGTGCTGCACAACTTAATGTAACAAACCAAGTGTGTGGGCCAAGGTTTCTTATCATAAAACGTACATCTCCGTGACGTCAAAACCAGTACTCTTTAGTACCACGCATGTTTGCTAATAGATTTGTAATGATTGATTGTAAACGTCATCTTTTTCTTGCACTTTTTCTAGTAATTGCGTAGCTGACATATTTTGAAAGTGGATTCCTGATTTTAATGTGTGTGCAACTCCGTAACATAGAGTTGCTAGTTCACTTTCAAAGAGTAGGTGGAATATGTATTCCACATGTTGTCTAAATCTGGGATCTTCAGAAAACATCCGTAATGAGCGGTATTCTGATGCTGTTATTTGAATAGGTCTATCATCGTACCTTCCTCCTTTGCTGGCAGGAAAGAGTAGAAGAAAAGCATGTGCTTCTATACTTTTTTCCCATATGCTAATTGGTGATCCTTTCTTTTGTCGCTTTTGGTACGTTTCTAGTGCTTCTTCTATGGTGTCATTAGAGTGTAATGGATGAATTGTATAATGGTCTAAAATATTGGATACTGTAGCAGGATCTAAAAGTTCAAATTGAACAGTTTCTGGTGACGCTCAAATTATTTAGTTTTTTCCCTTAAGTTTGCTTCAATATTTATTTCTTGGTAGTATTCATTATTGTCTTTTAGATATTGTGTGTGGGAGCGATGGGGCGTCAGGCACCTCGCGTCCTTTACTTCTCAGTACAAAACTTAGGCCAAGTGCCTCCAGTGATGGGTTCGCCCCTCGCCCTTATGCAATGTCAACTCTGGTTAACATTCATGTAGATGGGACCACTGTGCAGGACACAGGGCATCCATTTTTGTACCCCCTTTCGACTCCATCTTGGTGACTCACTGCGATAGTACAAAATGCTTCTCTTCCCTTTCTCGCAACGGCCAGACGCACAAGGCACATGGCCCCCACCATCCTTCCCACTCTGACTGGAAAACTCTGCGACTCCATTCTCACGCTGAAGCCAGAGGTGCTTGCAACAAATAATAAATGTAACACATCACTCTTCCTCTGAGATCACTGTCCTGCATGTGAACCAGCATGAGCTAAGCACATAGCTCGTCCATCTCCACAAACGTGTCCTTGCCCCTGCACCCTCGCCAGTGGAAACTTTCTTCCATTGTGACCCTGTGCCCCTGCAAGGTATTCTTTTCATGATTCCCAACCAACAGATCTCCAACTAACATTAGACCCCTGCTGCAGTATATCGTTTTCTACCACTAACAAATGTCACATACCAGAGATTCTTATGAGTACAGACCTTAACTTCAATCAGTGTTATTATGGTGGTCAAGACCCTAAAGCCTCTATAATCCAATCTAATTGATAGTATAGATATACGTGTGTCTTTTATAGAGACATGATGAATTATTCAAACACTATGAAAAATTATTATTTAGTGCATGTATTTTGAGAATATATTATGTTAGCTTAGATAGTGACCACCCTGCTTCACAGGGACCTGACCTTCCCCATTCGGAGCGCAGATGCCTGACGTCCACCCTCCCGCCAACCAAGCAGCCAACCCGGAGGAAGAGATGCCACCCACACCTTGGGCACCATATGGACTGTCCAATCCGGGACCAACATAGTATCCTATGTTAGTTGCGTCATTTGCCCTATAACATGTATTGTAACATTAATTTTGGTCAGAGCGCTCTCAGAGGCAACAGAGATCTTTGAATGCCATTTACTTATATAAACCTTGCCTTGAACTCTCGCAGCTAATGGTAAATACACTACTTTGCCCTGAATGCCTTTCACAAATTCAGAGGGAGGTAAATTTGCTGGTTTTGGTTGAAGGCGTATTATTGCTTGAAATGAGGCACTGTTTTAATTATGATGCTCTCATATAAATTGAGTTGTTGCAGGGGTTTTGGTAGTGGGAATAATTCTAAATTATTTGTGATAGCACGTGAAGGAGTTTGATGGGTGTCAAGTTTTGTAGTGCAGTAACTGCAAAGTATTAAGGGGTCAGTTATTTCGTATTTGTTTTCTACTTTAAGGTAGAGAGCTAATTCAAACCATTTAGAATCTTCATTGTCTTCTATTTTGTATGTTATGTCTACAGTTTTTGGGTTACTTTTATAAAAAGTTCTGCAGCAACACACACACACATGGTCTGGTACTTCAGCGGATGTACTTTTGAATTTTAGTATTTCTTTTTTGTAAATGTGTAGTAGAAGGTTGCCATGTGCAGAATTGTTGCTAGTCTGTTGTAAAGCTATTGCATTTTGTAAGTGGTTTTCACTTCCAAAATATTTCCTCTGGATATGGTTGATTTCTTTGGGTAGGTCTTTGGCTGTACCATGTAGAAGATTGTTATTGGCTAGTGGTAAAGCAGAACGTTTAGCATAGTACAGTGTATAGACTAGATTTCTTATAGTTGAATGATGGGTTGATATCATTTTGATATGATGGAAGGTGCTTTTGCAAATAGTTCCTGAAATGCAGGCCAATGAATGTCCTTGCAGTCCTGTGTATTTGCGCACTGGACAGGTATCCATATTTTGCAGCAGTTTTATTTTGATTTTGTCTTTGTCTTTCACATATTGATTGAGGAACTGGCGTAAAGATTTGAAATATTTATTGGCAATGTTACACATTGACGTGCATGGTCATTTGTATACTGGACGTTCTTGTTCAGTCGAATGGAGAATTGATACTGAGTTTTCTGGGGATATTTTTGTAAGCATTATTTCTTGTTCCATTCTGGTATTATTAAGTTTTTCATAACCTCATCCACTGCTATGTATGGCAGTTGTGTTTGTTTGATTTTGTTTGTATGCTTCTTCATTGAAATATGGTTCTGTGCTTGTGGTGTGACTCCACTCACCTCCACAGATATTTAAGAAGTTATTTTTGTTGACATTCCGTTTATTGAGAAGTCTTTTTTGTAATTTAGTACTTAGTTTTGTTAGTGGTTTCATTCTGTTTAGCACTAAAATACATAACTTTCTTTTGAGAAGGATTGCACTGTCTATCAAAGCTTCTAAGATTCATTTCCGATGGTAGTTTTTAAGGGTTGTGCATGATTTGTCTCCTGTTTTTATATGATTATGAAGGACTCTGTGATAGAACATTTTTGCTAAAATAGTTTTTTTGGTATGGTTACTTCCTACTATATCAAGATTTATAGCAGCAATTTTAGCAGTAGAGGTATCTGCACTCTTGTTAATCATTTTCTGTTTTCTTTTACATTTTGATAGAGGAGGCAAAGTTCCTGTACTGGAAGATTGATTTGTTTTGCTAAATGACTGTATTAGCTGTTTTGTTTGAACTTTTTGTACAATTTCTGCTAGAGATGGATGCTTATTTTGGGCATTTTTATTTTCATTTGCTCTATTTGTACGTTGCTTTCTACGGACTTGATTTCTGGTAGGCATTCTGTGGGGTCTGTTGAAACAAAAAAAAGAAGTTATGGGTTGGGCTGTTGTGCAATGTATGTGTGCTATATGCATGAGTGTCTGAGTATGATAGTAAAGATGTATCTGGTGGTGTGTGATTGTGCATTGGACAGCTACAATTAGTTGGGAAGGCTATTCTTCTATTTGTGTGTTACTATACTGCGGTTCAGATGACAGTAGAAAGTGAGCTAGTGGTGAGGATAAGCGCTAATAGTAATTCAAATGGTATAAAATTAATACAATTCTTTGTTTTGTAATATTAATATTCTTGGGGCTGAGTTATGTTATTTGTGCTCCGAAAAAAAGGGGATTTGTATGCCATTCTGCGTGCTAATCTCTGTTTAATAAATGGTGATTTGTAGGCAGAATGGGGCACAAATCTTCATTTTCTTGGTGCACAAATTACATGAATCACACGCACAGTTTGAGTAACACATTTTAACAACAACAGGATACATATAACAATTAACATTATAACAGCAACAGTGGAAGAAATTTAAAAATTGAGAATCAGACCAACAAAACAGTAATTAGAGCAATTGAACTGAAGGGGAGAAGGAGAGTAGTACAGTAGAAGTGAGAGAGAGGGAGGGTTGTGGAAGAAGAAGAGGAGGGAAACAGATGGGGTGAAGGGTGAGAATGAGGGATGGGGGAGGGGAGGGAGATGATTAAGGAGTTAAGGCAAGGGGGACGGAGCAAGGAGGGGGAGGGGTTTCATGGTGGGGAATGGAGAAGGAGAGATGTGAGGAAAGGGCAGAATGAGGAAAAGGTAGAACTTGAGCGGAGTGAGAGAGGTAAGGAGTTCCAGTGCAGGGGGGCTAGGAGATGGAAGGAGTGGAAATGGGATGTGGCACAAGGGGAAGGAGGAACAGTAAAAAGAAAGGTGGTCAGCAGAGCGAAGGAATTGGGAGGGAGTGTAAAAAGAGAGGAGAGAGGAGAGGTAAGGGGGAGCAATATCGTTGGGAGATTTAAAGACCAGACAGAGAAACTGGTTGTATTGTACTTACTCTTTTTTTGTGGAAGGAGCAAGTTTATTTGTAGTTGGTGTTTGTAGTTCAGATGTTGCTGTTTTCCAGGAGAGTGGTCTTCACTGCAATTGTAAAAGAAAGAAGCTAATAATGTTGTGTGTTCATGGCAGTTATGTTAATTGAGAGGTTCATTTTTATGTCTTTGTAGTAGTATCCTTGTTTGATTTCTGAACATAGTGTACGCATGCAGTTTCATTAGACTATGTGCAGCCTTTATATTTTATTTATATTATGTTAGTTCAACATGCTTTGCAAATGCGTAGAATATTAAGTGTATGAAATTCACTTGGTTTTTTAAAGCTGTGTTATAGAATGTGAGGAGAAAGAATAAATAATGATATATTTATTTTGTGATTTTTATAAGGTAAATGGCAGCAACTGTATAGAAAAGCATGGAATGTATGCATTTGTGAAGCTGTGGGTAATACAGTATAAGGATGTGATTTACAGGTAGTGGTGTTATTACAGCTGTGAGCATTTCAATGATAGTGTCTATGTGTGTGAGTGTATGAAGATGCATGACATTTTACTGGCTGTGTGTAATTTTATGATACACTAGTAAGTGTTTTTCCACATTTATATTGCTATTTCTTCCATCTTCTAATGTTACAATTTTTTAGATAGGTGTGTGTGTAACAAAAACAAAAATAGATAGCAGACAGGTTTACAAGTGACAGTTGATAATAGCAGATCGAAAAATGACAATACGTTCATTTTATAGGTTATACAGATTAAGTGGCAGTTACTCTGTTTATATGCATTCATAAGAGGTGTACATGTATTGTGCAGATAATATGCATACCTGTAGTTTGTATTCATGCATGTGGATATGCATGCAGCTGCAAGTAGAAATCTTGGAGACTTGGTGAGTACTTTTTGTAGTAGGTGCTTTGCAATAATATGAGACTTAGAGTGATCAACAATACACATGAAGTGCTGAACTCTGATGATGGAGTTAGATGTAGAGGTCTTGGATGTGATTGGTGGATGGTTGTGTGACTGCTTAGCTGTATCCAATGAGGGAATGGCAGAGAGAGTGAAGTGGAAAGGGTAGAAGGGCTGTCCAAGAGTTACATGTCCGCCGACACCGCGGCTGTCCGCGGACAGGGCATGCCACATCTGGGGTTTTCCTGCAAATCCAGCATGGAAAGGGGACTGTAGGGATCAGCCAATCAGATGTTGAGGTTGTGGATTTGTGTTTAAAGAGAGTGAGTGTACTGAAGATGGCAGAGGTGAAGAAAGACATGTGCTTGGAGATATGTTTGTGCATGATTTACAGCAGTTTGCTCAATGCAGGCATGTGGCAAACAATTTTGATGTTAAAGGAGTGGAGGTGGTGTGGAGCACTGTGCCTGATTGCAATGTACAGGGAATTGTACAAGTTTGTGAAGCTATGGGCAGGATGAACTATCCCCATGTGGTAGTTTTGCATTATGGAGTTTTCCATTTGGGCTATGTCAGTGCCCCTACTTTGTTGGCAGATTTGGAACACTCGGTTCAAGCAGTAATGAACATCCTTCCAAATTGTAAAGTGATTTTTTCTGGATTAGTACCTAGGGCAATATGGGACAATAGTTCTGTTTTTGTCCTCAGCAAAACATTGCTAGCTATGCAATCAACTGATGCATGTGTGCTTTCATGCTTAGAGCTGGTATGTTCCTCTGTAATAATGAGAACATTGATTCCAGTAATGCTGTTAATTTTGAAGAAGATGGTATTTCCTTACCTTTTTTGGGAAATGCCATTCTGTTTTGGAATGTAAGGGTTGCTTTGGAGAAGGTTATGTGAATGTTTTAGGAGTAAAGTAAGGAAAACAAATATACTAAATAACAGGTGTTTGTCAAGCATCTGCAAAAAAAAAAAAAACAGCTCAGAGCCAAGCTCAAAGGGGAAATGGGGCACACTATTTAAATTTACATTCACCACGCTCAGGTTTTTGATATTTCATGGACATGGCTGTAGTCCGCGGACATCGCGTATTACATACAGGGATTTTGGGGTGGAGGGGCATGCAAATGAGAATGAGCAGAGCAAGTGATTGGTCAGTAAAGTTTACTGGGTGTGTTGTGTAAGGAGAGAGTTTGTCAGAAAGTCTTTTTTTCAGAGAGAAGAACAGATAGCTATGGCTGTGTGTTTCAGAAAACAGATTATATGGATTTTGGGAGACTCATGGATACATTGGTTGGAGATGCCTGCAGAATGCTGTGGAGGAGCTTCAGATCTTGGATTCCCTCATGTGGAAGCGCACTGACATGGAGTGCGTGGAATGAAGTGGCTGGAAATTGATACCTCTCTTTGCTGGTTTGGAGACAGAGCATCATCCAGACATAATTATAATTCATTGTGGAAGGAACAGTTTAGGGCATGTGTCAGCAATTTCTTTGCAATTTGCGATGAAAGAAGGACTTGGGAAGGTCATGGACATGTTTCCAAATTACCAAGTAATATTTTCTTGTATTGCGCAGAGACAAATGTGGCTGCGTTCTTCTTCCTTTGGTCCACAAATGGAGAAAGCGAGGTGCAATGTCAATAAGACTGTGTGTGCATTTCTAAGAGATGTTGGCATGTCCTCTTTTCACAATGAAAATATTATGTTTCGTAGCACATACATTTTTCACAGATATGGAGTTCATCTTACTTATGCTGGCAATCATAAATTTTTGAGAAATGTACGAAATGCATTGCAACCTTTTTGGGAATTACAGCCATCCATTTTGCAGTAGGTGTTGACCATTTGAAGTTTTTCAAACACAAACAAAAACCACCAAACGGCTCTTTTCAGAGCCACCACTTCCTCCCAGAGAAATGTGCAATGGATATGATAGGGCAGCACCCCAAAATTTTAGATGTCCGTGAACTGTCTGTGGACTTCTAAAAAATTCACAGGGCCCTGCACTATTTATTTGTCACTTCTACTTTTAGACTGTGAAAGGCGGCTCTGAAAAGGGCCTTTTTTGGGGGGGATTTTTGTTGTTTTATATTTTTCTTGGTTTTTTACACACAATACACTGGGAGAAGAGGGGAAAGGAGGGTAAGGAAGGGACACCAACCACGGGGATAAGAAAGGGCAGGTGAAGAGAGGAAGATGTAGGGTGGGCCTTATTTAGGTAGTGGACAGACCTTCTAATGCTCCTTAACCGTAGTCTCGAAAACACTCCGAAGTCTCTCCCCCCTGCAGAGTACTCCATTGTAGTACATACTCAAAATTTGGGACCCTCGAAAGGTAAGGGTCAACAGCATCGTGAATGGCCTGTGAGGCAGCTGGAGGGATGCACTGTCCCACAGGACTGTCTCTTGTGGTGACAGGAGAAGAAATGGAGGATGTGTTGGAGGAACTCAACCTACTACATTGATCACAAGGTACAACCTTGCCAATGGCCCCAACGTGGAACGACCTTAGGTGTCGCTTCATAGATGTCGTACCATAGCTGTACGAACCAGGCCTCCCACGACTCAGTACCATTTTGCACTGGTTGCAGGTGACCTTGTTCGCGCATGCTTTTGGTTCGTCACCATGAATGGTAAAAAACCCACATACCCAAGACTCACAGCGAGCGATGGTAGTAGGGTCTTCCACTTCCTCATCCTCTTCACCCTCTTCATTCTCCTCTACATCCCCTCTACAATATTAAAAACCCGGCACATCCATGCACTTTATGGCGATAACTCATGGGCTACTGATGTTATGGAACAATTAGCGCACACAAATGACAATTGTATGGCCTTAATGCCAACTCTTGCAAGCTGTTCCAAATTCAAATAAACAATGTTAAAAAAAGAAATGCAACCAATAAGTGACATTTGCTCCACAGACAAACTGGACGTACATGGTATGACACTAACAATGTGTTAACAAGCCACAACAAGACTAAATACTGTAGAAAATTCTATCTCCAACACAGCTGGGTTGGAGAAAATATTAAAATTATACTTAAACTGTAGAGTAATGCTTAAACATAACCTTAACGTGGAGCAAGGACTAGTTAATAGAGCACTGGGTACAGTTGTTGGCTTTCAAACATACCCATGTGACAACAACATTCAGTTTAGCAATATTCTCTTGGACAAACTTTCAGAAGTAAAAATGATAGGGCACTCAACAGCTAGATTCCTTCTCTTCAAAGATATGTATGTACGCAGAGAACAATTTTCTCTAACTCTTGCATACGCAGTCACGATTCATAAATCACAAGGTCTTACCCTAGACAAAGCAATGATAGATATTGGTAACACAGTCTTTAAAGAAGGCATGAGCTACGTAGCACTATCACGCTTACGTACACTTGACGGTCTATTTCTAATCAACTTTGATGCAAGTAAAGTAAACGCTGATATTCCTTGCATTTTAGAATATAATAGACTTCGCTCACTATACACTCCCCATCTAAACACATATTCTGTTCCACAAAAACTAAAACGTTGTAAAAGAAAACTAAATCAAACAGAAATGCAACAGGACATCACTGCAAATCCTCCAAAGAGAGTAAAAGAAACTAATACTTCATCAAGTACCACAAACAAAAAAGAATCAATTAGAGAAAGTAAACCAGGTACTTCTTTAAAGAAGGAAGACAAACTCCAAAAAAAAGCAGTTAAATACAGAACTACCTGGACCATTTAAATTCTCAAATATAGTTGGTGTAAGTTGCTATGCAAATGTAGCAATGAATATTCTATTTCAATTACCACCAATTGTTGACAACATTTACTTACACAGTACAGATCCTTTGTGTTTGCAAATGTTAGTACTTCACAGAAATGCAGCAAACAATCCTGACAACACATATAGTGTTTTTGGAATAAGACGACAATTGGACTACTGTGCTGGAATGGTGAAATTCACTATAAACTCACAGGAAGATCCACAAGAATTTCTAATGTACTTACTATTAGTACCGGAAAACAAAAACATACCTATAAATGAAATCTTCCAGATTTCATACATGTGGAAACATACATGCACTCTGTGCAACAATGTGACACAAGAAGAAATTCCCAATGAACGCTTCATATATATATATATCAATACCAAATTGTGAATCCATTCCATTTCAGCAACTTGTACAAAATGCAAACCATGGCAGATTATGTACTACCTGCAATTCATATAATCGCTCCACCTTACTAATACAAACACATAGTAACTACGTAATACTAATGCTTCTACGGTACAATGCAGATGGTACCAAAAACAACTGCAAGCTGACTGGATTCACACACGGTCAAGTATCACTTGGTAAGAACACCTTCACAACACTAGGTATAATCTACCACGCAGGAGCCAGAACCAATGCAGGTCACTACACTGCATATATTAAAAAGAAATGTGGATGGTTCGAATGTAATGATAGTATCATTAGTCTAAAGCAGAGATTAGCAGCCAATCTTACAAACACTTATTTAATCTTCTTAAAACCAAAATGTAATAAATAATCTGTACTTCAACATTAACAAAAATTCAAATAAAAACTATAAACAGTTAGAATACGCCAACAGGTCTCTAACTGGCCCAAGATTCTATAACAACCAAACAGATAAATGAATATTACTAAATTGTAACAAAAAATAGACAGTTATAATACACCAACAGGTACCTAACTGCTTCAGAAATCTGCAACAATACAACAGATAGAACATTAACCAGAAACAACAAGTGAACACTGAAAGGAAACAAACAAATAGAGTGTAGCATAACAAAAAAAAGTTTTTTTTTAATCTGACAATGATTTTTTTTTTCCCACAGACCCAATGATTTGAAAAACAAACACAGGAACTGAGCAACATGCACAGAACACTAAACCAAATATGAGGGTCCAAAAAAAAGCTGAAATGTCTATTATGCAATGTAATAAGTCTTTATAGAATACATACACTAACATGTTCTTTTCTTTTATCACAGAAATTGAAAAAGAATATTTCCTCCAGGTACCAAACTCATGTAAAAAATATGTTAAATCTCAACAAATGAAACAGTATGTATAATTTCAAACATTTGATAGATATTTGAATCTATTGGTGTGATCTATGACTTTGATATGGTGCAGTAGTTGTGGTCTGGGCCTAGAGTCTTGTGCGGCCATGCACCCAAGAGTAGAATCCCTGGCTACAACCACTGCAGCATATCACAACCACAACCACTGCACCATATCACACCCATGCTACCTTATAACTTCAGTACTTATAACTTTGGTCTTGGGTGCATGGCCTTGTGCTTGGCTATAGACCCAATATTCTAGGTCCTGGCCACAACCACCGCAGCATATCTCATTATCACACCCATAGAATGAAACATTTTAACTGCAGCATATACTCAATTTGCACCAAGACTCTAGGCCCTGCCCACAACCACCTAATAGATATTTGATTCTATGGGTGTGATCTATAGGTGTGATATGTTGTGGTGGTTGTGGCCAGGGCCTAGAGTCTTGGGTGTATGGCCTATAGCCTACAGCCTGCGGCCATGCACCCAAGAGTCTAGGCCCTGGCCACAACCACCACAGCATATCACAACCATGGTGACTTATAACTCAGTAACACACCCATAGATTGAAAAACTTTAACTGTGGCATATACTCAATTTTAAAGTCTGCTGACACCACGCGTGTCCTTAAAACAGTTTCAACGTGCCTGCGCACAGCACAGACAGGAATACTATCCTTAGAACACCCCTCATTTTGAGTAATTATGAACATCCTGGACAGCGCAGGCATGGCTAATACATCAGTACATCTGCCACCTAAACAAATACAATATTTCACCCATCTCTTCCTCTCTAAACCTCCCCAAGCACTCTTGCACACCAAAACACTCCCCAAAACTGCATTTTGCCTCTGTTTGCTGCCGCTTTGTCGACGGATCCAAGATGGCGGGCGCATCGGAACAATCTGACACACATCACGCCTCACTCCAGCCAATTGACGGACATGTCACGTGTCCGCGGACATGACGTGAGCCCATTAGTCAATCAGTGTTCTGCCCGTGGAGCCAACAGGGAAGTGTCTCCATGGAGCGGACATAGATATCACACATTTTTTGAGACCTACTTTTTGATCGTTTTAAACAAAACTACTGGACGGATTTTCACAAAATTTACAAAAGCACACTTTCGGGACCAAACCGCTGTTCCTGCCGCAAATTTGATGAAAATCCATCCAGCGGGTCCCTCTGTAGCCGTGGGCAAAGTTTTTCCCCCATTCAGTATATGGGAAAAAATAAGTTTTCGGACACCCCTATAACTTTGCCCCCCCTGTACCAAACTTCACCAAAGTTTGGGTGTTAGTCTTAGCAGTGCACAGTGGTGGCGCGAGTTATGGTTGCTTACTTTACCATAACTAACGAATTTCAGGGGTTTTTTCGGTTTTACTTTGAACCATAATGTCCCTTTAACAAAGTTTTTTTTACTGAATTTCATAGATTTTTAGTAGTGCAACTTAACCATAACGTCCCTTTAACAAAGTTTTTTTTACTGAATTTCATAGGTTTTTGGTACCGCAACTTAACCATAATGTCCCTTTAACCACGTTTTTTTACTGAATATACATATACATACTGTGAATTTGATGTATGTTTACTAGGATTCCCTTACTTTATATACATGTAACATAGAACATGCTGAACCCACAGCTAGTGATTTTGATATCCGTGGACTGTGCGTATGTCCGCGGACCGACGCTGAAATCGGGGATGAAAGCCATTAGCAACCTAGGTTCCCAAAGCGGAACCCGGGGTGCTAAAAAAGAGGATTTTGCTTCCTACATCGGGACTGGTGTCCCAGTATAGGAAAGAAAATCCTTTTCCAAGATGGCCACCATGGAAAAGGAAGGCAAGGGTTCCACACAGGGCCCTCTTCGCTTTCCGTGGCAGCCTGCAGAAGGTAAAAAGAGAACCCTATGACCATATTACCATAGCACATTTTTCTTCCTTTTCAGATCTATCCTAATATTCGAATAACTTTACCACAAAGCCAGTCCCAGGTAGACATGTCCACTTGAATCCTATATTTTCTCCCTTGTGGTCATAGCGAGTAGCCAGATTGTCTGGATCATGACCTTATTCCATGAACCAGACAATCTGGCCACTGCCCATTGCCACAGGCTACCCCTCATTCACTAAAGGTGTACTGTTATTTTTTATAGCTACATTATGACACTTGGCAAATAATAAAATACTGGTACATTGGCAAAACCATGCTTGTAGGTCCTTGCCAATGCTCCTCACGCAAGTTTGCTACAAATCCACCCATTTTTTATTTTTTCCAAATGTGTCAAATGAATGTACACTCAATCGTCATATAACCTAGCCCCCACTTGACAAAATCCATTCAGACTGTACAAAAACAATTATATCTAGATCTATAATCTTTTTGCAAACCTTTGTGTAGATTTGTCAAATGGTACCACATTTATAAGCCTTTACATTATGTTGGCAACCCCCTCTAATTTCGCCCCCTATTGACAAAATCCCAGCATATTTCGCAAAAACATTTATATCTAGATCGATTATCAGTTTGCCAAAATAAGTGTAGATTCATCAAATGTCACCTCATTTATAAGCCATTACATTATTTTGAGACCCCCCTCTAATTTTCCCCCTCATGACAGAATCCCACCAAACTTTGTAAACTCATTCGCAATCAAGTCAAAAAAATACCATCCCATCCTCATCACCCCTCACCTCCTTAGAGATTATTTGATAAGTTTGACAAGAGCAATGCTCAGAAAATATTATTGTTCCGAGGGTTCAGGAATGTATTTTTATACATACACTGATCGATCGCACAAACATTTCCAATGCACCTTACCTTCGTTTTCCTCTTTTGTACACATGCGAAATCTGGCAACAGTGCGCGGCCATCTTGTGCTAATCTTACCCGTTGCTCCATTGGCCAATCAGTATTCAAACTGTGGGGCCTGAGAGCTCAGCATTAAATCTATATACATATATATATATATATATATATATATATATATATTCAGTGAAAAAACATTGTTAAAGGGGCGTTATGGTTAAGTTGCGCTACTAAAAACCTATGAAATCCAGTAAAAAAAACTTTGTTAAAGGGACGTTCAGTGAAAATTCAGTGAAAAAACGTTGTTAAAGGGACGTTATGGTTCCATGTAAAACAGAAAAACCCTTGAAATTAACCATAATGTCCCTTTAACAACGTTTTTTCACTGAATTTCATAGGTTTTTAATAGCGCAACTTAACCATAACGTCCTTTTAACAACATTTTTTTACTGAATTTCATAGGTTTTTAGTAGCGCAACTTAACCATAACATTCCTTTAACAAAGTTTTTTTACTGAATTTCATAGGTTTTTATTAGTGCAACTTAACCATAAAGTCACTTTAACAATTTTATTTTTACTGAATTTCATAGTTTTTTATTAGTGCAACGTAACCATAACATCCTTTTCAATGGAGGAAGACCTAGGTTCTCAAAGTGGGAACCCGGGGTGGTAAAAAAAAGATTTTAGGAAGGAAAATCTTTTACCAAGATGGAAACCAGGGAAAGGGAAGGTGGGGTGTATAAAGAGAACACAACAGGGCATCGGCAGGGGGTCGGGACGACCAGGAGAGAGATACAGGGCATGAATGGGGGGTAACACGAGGGAGACATGGGGCATGAGCGGGGGTGGGGGGGTAACACGAGGGAGACACGGGGCATGAGCGGGGTGTGGGGGGAAAGAAGGAAGACACTTGGCATGAGCGGGGGGGAGAATGGAGACATGGGCATGAGCGGGGTCGAGAAGGGAGACACGGTGCATGAGCGGGGGGTGGGGGGAAGAAGGGAGACACGGAGCATGAGCGGGGGTAGGGGGTACAGGAGAGAGACACAGGGCATGAGCGGGGGTGGGGGGTACAGGAGGGAGACACAGGGCATGAGCAGGGGGTGGGGGGATCAGGACAGACACAGGGCATGAGCGGGGTGTGGGGGAGGAAGAAGGGAGACACGGGGCATGAGTGGGGGTGGGGGAACAAGGGAGACACAGGGCATGAGCGAGGGGTGGGGGAAATAAGCGAGACACTGGGTAAGAGCGGGGGTGGGGGGTACAGGAGGGAGACACGGAGCATGAGCGGGGTGTGGGGGGGAAGAAGGGAGACACGGGGCATGAGCGGGGGGTGGGGGGAAGAAGGAAGACATGGGGCATGAGCGGGGGTGGGGAAAAGGAAGACATGGGGCATGAGCGGGGGGTGGGGGGAAAGAAGGGAGACACGGGGCATGAGCAGGGGGTGGAAAGAAGGGAGACACGGGGCATGAGCGGGGGTTGGGGGGAAGAAGGGAGACATGGGGCATCAGAGGGGTGTGGGGGGAAGAAGGGAGACACAGGGCATGAGCGGGTGGTGGGGAGGAAAGAAGGGAGACACGGGGCATGAGCTGGGGGTAGAAAGAAGGAAGACACAGGGCATGAGCAGGGGGTGGGGGAGAAAGAAAGGAGACACGGGGCATGAGCGGGGGGTGGGGGTGAACAGGGGAGACACGGGCCATGAGTGGGGGGAAAAGGAGGGAGACAGACATGGAGCATGAGTGGGGGTGGGGGTGAACAGGGCAGACACGGGGCATGAGTGGGGGGTGGGGGTGAAAGGAAGACACGGGGCATGAGCAGGGGGTGGGGGGAAAGAAGGGAGACACGGGGCATGAGCGAGGGGTGGGGAGAAAGAAGGAAGACACTGGGCATGAGCGGGGGTGGGGGGCGAAGAAGGGAGACACGGGGCATGAGCAGGGGGGAGAAGGGAGAGACGGGGCATGAGCGGGGGTGGGGGTGTAAGAAAGGAGACACAGGGCATGAGCGGGGGGGTGGGGGGAAAGAAGGGAGACACGGACCATGAGCGGGGTGAGCGGGGGGTAGAGGGGGAGAAGGGAGACACGGGCATGAGTGGGGGGTGGGGGAAAGAGGGAAAACACAGGGCATGGCAGGGGGTGGGGGGAAGAAGGGAGACACAGGGTATGAGCGGGGGGTGGGGGGAAGAAGGGAGACACAGGGCATGAGCGGGGGGTAGGGGGAAGAAGGGAGACATGGGGCATGAGCAGGGGGTGGGGGGGTAAGAAGGGAGACACAGGGAATGAGCGGGGGGTGGGGGAAGAAGGGAGACACGGAGCATGAGCGGGGGGTAGGGGGTACAGGAGAGAGACACGGGGCATGAGCGGGGGGTGGGGGTACAGGAGGGAGACACAGGGCATGAGCAGGGGGTGGGGGGATCAGGGCAGACACGGGGCATGAGCGGGGTGTGGGGGAGGAAGAAAGGAGACACGGGGCATGAGTGGGGGTGGGGGAACAAGGGAGACACAGGGCATGAGCGAGGGGTGGGGGGAAATAAGGGAGACACTGGGTATGAGCGGGGGGTGGGGGGTACAGGAGGGAGACATGGAGCATGAGCGGGGTGTGGGGGGGGAGAAGGGAGGCACGGGGCATGAGTGGGGGGTGGGGGGAAGAAGGGAGACACGGGGCATGAGCAGGAGGTGGAAAGAAGGGAGACACGGGGCATGAGCAGGGGTTGGAGGGGAAGAAGGGAGACACGGGGCATCAGAGGGGGGTGGGGGGAAGAAGGGAGACACAGGGCATGAGCGGGTGGTGGGGAGGAAAGAAGGGAGACACATGGCATGAGCGGGGGGTGGGGGTGAACAGGGGAGACACGGGCCATGAGCGGGGGAAAAGGAGAGAGACAGACATGGAGCATGAGTGGGGGTGGGGGTGGGGGTGGGGGTGAACAGGGCAGACACGGGGCATGAGTGGGGGTGGGGGGAAAAGGAAGACACGGGGCATGAGCAGGGGGTGGGGGGGAAGAAGGGAGACAAGGGGCATGAGCGAGGGGTGGGGGGAAAGAAGGAAGACACTGGACATGAGCGGGGGTGGGGGGGCCAAGAAGGGAGACATGGGGCATGAGCGGGGGGTAGAAGGGAGAGACGGGGCATGAGCGGGGGTGGGGGTGTAAGAAAGGTGACACTGGGCATGAGCGGGGGGTGGGGGGAAAGAAGGGAGACACGGGCCATGAGCAGGGGGGAAGGGAGACGTGGGCATGAGCGGGGTGAGCGGGGGCGTAGGAGGGGAGAAGGGAGACACGGGCATGAGTGGGGAGTGGGAGGAAAGAAGGAAGACACAGGGCATGAGCAGGGGGTGGGGGGAAGAAGGGAGACACAGGGCATGAGCGGGGGGTGGGGGAAGAAGGGAGACACAGGGCATGAGCGGGGGATAGGGGGAAGAAGGGAAACATGGAGCATGAGCAGGGGTGGGGGGGAAGAAGGAAGACACAGGCATGAGCAGGGGATGGGGGTCAAAAGAAGGGAGACACGGGGCATGAGCGGGGGGGTGGAGGTACAGGAGGGAGACACGGGGCATGAGCGGGGGGTGGGGGGTACAGGAGGGAGACACGGGGCATAAGCGGGGGGTGGGGGGAAAAAGGGGGATATGGGGCATGAGTGGGGGTGGGGGGTGAAAAAGAGAGGCACGGGGCATGAGCAGTGGTGGGGGGAAGAAGGGAGACATGGGACATGAGCGGGGGAAAGAAGGGAGACACGGGCATGAGCGGGGGTGCGGTGGGAAGAATGGAGACACGAGGCATGAGCGGGGGTGGGCAGGGGAAAGAAGGAAGACACAGGGCATGAGAAGGGGAAGAAGGGAGAAACAGGGCATGACAGGGACGGGGGAAGAAGGAAGACACGGGTCAAGGGTGGGGGGGTGGGGTATCAGGAGGGAGACACGGGGCATGAGCGGGGGTAGGGGTGTACAGGAGGGAGACACGGGGCATGAGCGGGGTGGTGGGGCGAACAGGGCAGACACGGGGCATGAGCGGGGGATGGGGGAGGAGAAGAAGGGAGACACGGGGCATAAGCCGGGGGTGGGGGTAAGAAGGGGGATATGGGGCATGAGCGGGGGGGAGGGGTGAAGAAGAGAGACACGGGGCATGAGCAGGGGTGGGGGGAAGAAGGGACACACGGTGCATGAGCGGGGGGTGGGGGGAAAGAAGGGAGACACGGGGCATGAGCGGGGGGTGGGGGGAAAGAAGGGAGACACGGAGCATGAACGGTGGTGGGAGAAAGGAGGGAGACACGGGGCATGAGCGCGGGTGGGGGGAGGAAGAAGGGAGACACAGAACATGAGCGGGGGTGGGGGAGAAAAAGGGAGACACGGGGCATGAGCGGGGGCGAAAGAAGGAAGACACGGGGCATGAGCGGGGAGTAGGGGGTACAGGAGGGAGACACGGGGCATGAGCGGGGGTGGGGGTGGAAAGAAGGGAGACATGGGGATGAGGGGGGAAAGAAGGGAGACACGGGGCATGAGCGGGGGTTGGGGGGAAAGATGGGAGACACGGGGCATGAGCAGGGGTGGGGGGAAGAAAGGAGACACGGAGCATGAACGGTGGTGGGAGAAAGGAGGGAGACACGGGGCATGAGCGCGGGTGGGGGGAGGAAGAAGGGAGACACAGAACATGAGCGGGAGTGGGGGAGAAAAAGGGAGACATGGGGCATGAGCGTGGGTGGAGTGGGAAGAAGGGAGACACGGGGCATGAGCAGGGAGTGGGGTGGGAAGAAGGGAGACACAGGGCATGAGCAGGGGGTGGGGAGAAAGAAGGGAGACACGGGGCATGAGCATGGGGGTGGGGGGAAGAAGGGAGACACGGGGCATGAGCGAGGGGTGGGGGGTAAGAAGGGAGACACGAGGCTTGAGCAGGGGGTGGGGTGAAAGAAGTGAGACACGGGGCATGAGCGGGGGGTGGGGGGAAGAAGGGAGACACGGGGCATGAGCGAGGGGTGGGGGGGAAGAAGGGAGACACGAGGCATGAGCAGGGGTGGTGGGGGATTGGAAGAAGTGAGACACGGGCATGAGCGGGGGGTGGGGGAAAGAAGGAAGACACGGCTATGAGCGGGGGATGGGGGAAGAAGGGAGACATGGGGCATGAGCGGGGGGTGGGGGGAACACAAGGGAGACACGGGGCATGAGCGGGGGGTGTGGGGGAAACAGAGCCCACACGGGGCATGAGCAGGGAGGTGGGGGGAACAGGGCACACACGGGGCATGAGCGGGGGTGGGGGGACAGGGCACACATGGGGCATGAGCGTGGGGTGGGGGGAATGGGAGGAACACATGGAGCATCAGCGGGGTGTGGGGGGAACAGGGGAGACACAGGGCATGAGCAGGGGCGTGGGGGTGAAACAGGGCACACACAGGGCATGAGGAGGGTGGGGGAACAGGGCACACACGGGGCATGAGTGGGGGGTGGGGGTGGGAAAGGAGGGAGACACGGGACTTGAGCAGCGGGTAGGGGGCAAGGAGGGAGACACAGGGCATGAGCAGGGGTGGGGGAGAACAGAGGAGACAAGGCATGAGCGGAGCAGGGGTAGGGGGGAAGGGGAGAGACACACAGGGCCTGAGCGGGGGGTGAGGGGGAAGGGGAAAGAGACACGGGGCATGAGCGGGGGTGGAGGAAGGGGAGAGACACATGGGGCATGAGCGGGGGTTGGGGGGTAACAGGGGAGACATGTCCTGAGCAGAGGGTGGGGGGAGGGCAGAGACACACGGGGCATGAGTGGGCGGTGGGGGGAACAGTAGGGAGAAACGGGGCATAAGCAGGGGGCGGGGGGGAAGGGGAGAGACACACGGGGCATGAGTGGGGGTGGAGGGAGGGGAGAGACACACGGGGCATGAGCGGGGGGTGGGGGGAGGGGAGAGACACATGGGGCATGAGCGGGGGGTGGGGGGAGGGGAGAGACATGTGGCATGAGCAGGGGGGTGGGGGGAGGGGAGAGACACATGGGGCATGAGCAGGGGGGTGGGGGGAAGGGGAGAGACATGTGGCATGAGCAGGGGGGTGGGGGGAAGGGGAGAGACATGGGGCATGAGTGGGGGGTGGGAGGGAGGGCAGAGACACACGGGGCATGAGCAGGGGGTGGGGGGAACAGTAAGGAGACACGGGGCATGAGCAGGGGGTGGGCGGAAGGGGAGAGACACACCGGGCATGAGTGGGGGTGGGGGGAGGGGAGAGACACACGGGGCATGAGCGGGGGTGGGGGGGAAAGAAGGGAGACACGGGGCATGAGTGGGGGTCGGGGGAGGGAAGGGAGACATGGGGCATGAGCGGGAAGTGGGGTGGGAAGAAGGGAGACACGGGACATGAGCGGGGGGTGGGGGTAAAGAAGGGAGACATGGGGCATGAGCTGGGGTGGAGTGGGAAGAAGGGAGACACGGGGCATGAGCGGGGAATGGGGTGGGAAGAAGGGAGACACAGGGCATGAGCAGGGGGTGGGGAGAAAGAAGGGAGACACGGGGCATGAGCGGGGAGTGGGGGGAAGAAGGGAGACATGGGGCATGAGCGAGGGGTGGGGGGTAAGAAGGGAGACACGAGGCTTGAGCAGGGGGTGGGGTGAAAGAAGTGAGACACGTGCCATGAGCGGGGGGGAAGATTGGAGACATGGGGCATGAGCAGGGGTGGTGGGGGTGTGGAAGAAGTCAGACACGGGCATGAGCGGGGGGTGGGGGGAAAGAAGGAAGACACGGCCATGAGCGGGGGATGGGGGGAAGAAGGGAGACATGGGGCATGAGCGGGGGGTGGGGGGAACACAAGGGAGACACGGGGCATGAGCGGGGGTGTGGGGGAAACAGAGCACACATGGGGCATGAGCAGGGAGGTGGGGGAACAGGGCACACATGGGGCATGAGCGGGGGGTGGGGGGACAGGACACACACGGGGCATGAGCGTGGGGTGGGGGGAATGGGAGGAACACATGGAGCATCAGCGGGGTGTGGGGGGAACAGGGGAGACACAGGGCATGAGCAGGGGTGTGGGGGTGAAACAGGGCACACACGGGGCATGAGGAGGGTGGGGGAACAGGGCACACACAGGGCATGAGTGGGGGGTGGGGGTGGGAAAGGAGGGAGACACGGGACATGAGCGGTGGGTGGGGGGAAAGGAGGGAGACACAGGGCATGAGCGGGGGTGGGGGAGAACAGAGGAGACAAGGCATGAGCGGAGCAGGGGTGGGGGGAAGGGGAGAGACACACAGGGCATGAGCGGGGGATGAGGGTGAAGGGGAAAGAGACACGGGGCATGAGCGGGGGGTGGGGGAAGGGGAGAGACACATGGGGCATGAGCGGGGGTTGGGGGGTAACAGGGGAGACAGGTCCTGAGCGGAGGGTGGGGGGAGGGCAGAGACACACGGGGCATGGGTGGGCAGTGGGGGGAACAGTAGGGAGAAACGGGGCATGAGCAGGGGGTGGGGGGAAGGGGAGAGACACACGGGGCATGAGTGGGGGTGGGGGGAGGGGAGAGACACACGGGGCATGAGCGGGGGTTGGGGGGAGGGGAGAGACACACAGGGCATGAGCGGGGGTGGGAGGGAAGGGGGGACACATGGGGCATGAGCGGGGGGTGGGGGGAGGGTAGAGACATGGGGCATGAGCAGGGGGGTGGGGGGGAGGGGAGAGACACATGGGGCATGAGCGGGGGCTGGGGTGAAGGGGAGAGACACGGGGCATGAGCGGGGGGTGGGGGGAGTCGAGAGACACAGGGCATGAGCGGGGGTTGGGGGGAGGGGAGAGACACAGGGCATGAGTGGGGGGAAGGGGGGAGGGGAGAGACACGGGGCATGAGCAGGGGGTGGGGGGCAAGGGGAGAGACACACGGGCATGAGCGGCGGGTGGGGGGAGGGGAGAGACACGGGGCATGAGCGGGGGGTGGGGGAAGGGGAGAGACATGGGGCATGAGCTGGGGGTGGGGGGAGGGGAGAGACACATGGGGCGTGAGCAGGTGGTGGGGGGTAAGGGGATAGACACATGGGGCATGAGCGAGGGGTGGGGGTAAGGGGAGAGACACACGGGGTATGAGCGGGGGGTGGGGGAGGGGAGAGACACGGGGCATGAGTGGGGGTGGGGGGAGTTGTGAGACACACGGGGCGTGAGCGGGGGGTGGGGGGAGGGGAGAGACACGGGACATGAGCGGGGGTGGGGGGAAGGGGTGAGACATGGGGCATGAGCGGGGGGTGGGGGGAGGGAAGAGACACATGGGGCATGAGCAGGGGGTGGGGGAAGGGGAGAGACACACGGGCCATGAGCGGGGGGTGGGAGGGATGGTTGAGACTCACGGGGCATGAGCAGGGGGTGGGGGGAAGGGGAGAGACACACGGGGCATGAGCAGGGTGGGGGGAGGGGAGAGACACACGGGGCATGAGCAGGGGGTGGGAGGGGAGAGACACATGGGGCATGAGCGGGGTTTGGGGGAAGGGGAGACACACTGGGCATGAGCGGGGGTGGGGTTTAAGGGGAGAGACACACCGGGCATGAGCGGGGGTGGGGGGAAGGGGAGAGACACACGGTGCATGAGCTGGGGGTGGGGGTGAAGAGGAGAGACACATGGGGCATGAGTGAGGGGTAGGGGGGACAGGGGAGACACTGGGCATGAACGGGGGTGGGGGTATTGTGAGGGAGACATGGTGGATGAGCGGAGGGATGGGGGATCAGAGGAGACACGGGGATGAGCGGAGACATGAGCGGGGGTGGGGGGAACAGGAGAGACACGGGGGATGAGCTAACTGTGCAGGCGGCAGATCCCGCAAGCCACTGTGTGCCGATGGCATGCGTGGGGGCTGGAGGAACAGGGGAGACCCGGGGGTGGGGGGAACGGAAGGAAGACACTTACTAGCCAGGCTCTCACTGCAAACCACAAACAAAGATGGCGGGCATCTTGAAAATAAGAGGCACTGCATGCTGCATTGCAGCCAATGGGAAAGCACGTAACATGTCCGCGGACACGACACAACTTTGCCAAAGAATTCAGAGTGAGCCATATACTTTTTTTGCAAAGTTTGGTGAGGGTTCGTACAGGGGTAGCAAAGTTATAAGCCGGCCAAAAAGTGTTCTTCCTATGGAAACAGCAACTTATCCATAACTACATGGCCACTACTGTGGCCATGTAATATATATATTACATGGACGCAGTAGCGTCCATGTAGTTATGGTTAAGTTGGTGTTTCCATAGGAAGAGCATTTTTTGGGTGGCTTATAACTTCGCTCCCTCTTTAACGAATCCTCACCAAACTTTGCAAAAAAAGTATATGGCCCACTCTGAATTTTTTTGCAAAGTTTGGTGAGGATTCGTCTGGGGGGGGAAGTTATAGGGGGGTCCCAAAATGTTGCACGCTTACAGCCCAAACCGCTGGACGGATTTACACCAAATATGTGGCAGGAGCGGGGGCTTGGTCCCGCAAGCGTGCTTTTGCAAATTTGGTGTAAATCCGTCCAGTATTTTTTTTAAATGCCAAAATGTAAGGCAAAAAGAATTATGATATCTCTGTTTGCTCCGCAGACGGACTCCCCAGTTCGCTCCGTGGACAGTGCCCTGATTGGCAGAGCGGCTTGCGCGATTTTCCTGGACATCCGACGTGTTCGCTGATTGGACGGCATGGGGTGTGGAGCGCTTCAGATTTTGGTGGCGCCCGACATCTTGCATTCGCGGACGACCGCGGACAGCGAGGTGAAACTTGGTTTAAAAATTGTATTTAGTGGAGTGTGTTGGTGTGTGAGAGTGTTTGGGGAGGATGGGGGAGTATGAGATAGGTGCAATGTTGTAATTATTTTATGTGCTATATGCTTTTGTTGTGTTCGATTTGTCTGCAGACAACATGGCTGTTCTGAAATGTTCGTAAATAAACAGAATGGATTCGGTGTCAAGTTGAAAGTGTTCACTCATGGGGTCCTGGAATGTTCACGGGGGTGTCCTGAAGACAATGTCTGTATTGTTCGTTGAACGCTTAACGAAGAGGGCACTCTAATCAATCGGTTTAAAAGGGAGAGAAAGGCAGAGCAAAGATAGAAACAGATCCCAACACTTTCGGAAGAACACAGTATGAGAAGAAGGCAGGTTGTTAGGCGGAAACCTGTGCAGTTCCCTCTGGGACCACTGCAAAAGATTTAGGACTACAGGTGTTTGGCAGTAAACCCACTTGGTAGCAGTCTGTACCACACAGATTCACTTAGTAGCTGTGGCTGAACAGTCAGACTTCCCTCAAGAAGAGTTAGGCAGTATGTGGATACACGATAGGGCAATCTACACAGTAGAACAAGCAAACACGGAACAAGGCTTTGGTGTAAAGATATAAAGGTATTTATTTATAACAACACATCTATCGAAAACACACTGGCACTAATACGGAAAACGATTTCAATCACAATTGCTATACAAAGAAAATATCAATCCCCCTAACAATAGTTCGACAAGTCTAGGTTCAACGGCATCACTTATTTGCAGACAGAGGTGTATGCTTTAACCTAGATGGCACTCTAGTATTTGTTAGGACGGGAGAGAAAAGGTGGGTTAAGAAATCAACTCAATACCAATATTTTTAAGAACAAATGCAAGGCAAGAAGACAGGAACCACTGTAGATTCCAAAGTTCAGAGGCCGGGCCCATACGGAGAGAGGCAAGACGATGTGTCCCAAAAAGTATCTTAGTGGAAATGCGCTTCGAGTCTTTATCGCAAATTGTTATGGAAAGACTGGACCAGTTCAGAACAACAAGTTAAAGAAAGCTTGGAGGCGACCCAATGGAAAGGCGAGGATTAAGACACCTCACTTTATCCGGCAGAAAGGGAAGCCAGGCAGACACGGTACATTGTTTGTGGAGAGACAGTTCCAGCGGGGGCAGTTGTTCCTGGTGGTGGATGCACGTCGGGTCTTTGCCAAGAGTAGAGATGATCTCGTCGTCGAAGAAAAGTGAAGTCCGGTGCACCACCAGGGAAGAGAACCAGATGCGGAGTGCTCCGCCACAAGGCACCACCTTTTAGTCATGGTACAGGGGTAGTGGCTATCCGGTTGTCGAGGTGCTCTGCACAGGCAATTCGACCACCTCGTCCTGGAGCGAAGAAAAAGCAAAGGGGACTGGTTGTTCCCACCAGTCAGGGGAAGAGACTCTCCGGCAGGGAGATCTCCTCTGTCGTCGGGAAGTGGTGAGTCGGTTCCACAGGGCTCCACTGGAGGTGTCGTCATTGCAGGTCTGCTCAGCTTTACCCTCGTCGGATTCTTAGGTCCTGTGGCGACTTCTGAAGATCCAGTCCCAAAAGCCCTGCTTTTATGCAGAAAACCCCCCATTCATTCAGCCTAGCTGTCAATCAAAACACGCTAAGTGGTGAGGGGGGTGGATCACCACTTGGGCCAATCACACCAGAGTGCGACCGGAGTTGGTAAGGCAACTCAGTCCAGGGTGCCTAAACCCCCTCCCACACCCCTGTGGTAACCCAGACAGAATGGCACCACTAATCGAATTACCCCTACTAGTCATCCACAATAGGATGGTTTGTACTAGTTCTGTTAGTAAATTTAGGTCTAGTAAAGCCAATGGTGGCTTTACATGCCCGGGGAGACAGTAGTCAGTCCCCGGGTATGGAGTCTATGATGGAGGTCCGCTAGGACGCCCCAGTGCTACGGCACGGAGGGTGCAGTGTAACACACATAGCAAAAAATATGAGACCCTATGGAGTAAAAGACCCCATAGCCCATAGAACACATTGACATTCAAAGGAATTACACACATTCATGTCCAAGAGTGGGAGAAAAAGAGTCTCACTCTTGGCAGGATGGAAAAAAACAAACTCCAGAAATCCAGCAAAGCTGCTGGGGGACTCACTAAGTTAGGAAATTCATCCTAAACAGAGAATTCTCCCTAACACAAGCTGAAAGTGTTCTAAGAACACTTGCGGTGTCCTGAAATATTCGTACATAAAGAAAATGGGGGTGTCCTGAGGACGATGTCTGTATCGTCCTCTGGCAAGTTGAATGTGTTCTAGGAACTTCCTTGTGTCCGCGGACATTAAAATGGTTGCAATGCTTGAATCTATGGTGTGATATGCTGCAGTGGTTGTGGCCAGTGTATAGAATGTTGGGTGCATGGCCATTTCGCCATGCACCAAAGACTCTATGACCTAGCCACAACCACCACAGCATATCACACTCATATGCCATGCACCCAAGAGTCTATGCCCTGGCCACAAGCACCGCACCATATCACACTCACAGAGGCTTATAACTTTGGGTCAAAAACAAATTTATAAGGAACAATGTTATAAGCCAGTATGGGTGTGATACGCTGCGATGATTGTACTTATCATGTTATACTTACTATTTGGTTTAGTAATGGGAGTCCATGTTTTTCTTGTTCATTTCTGTGATAAAAGAAAATAGCATGTTAGTATTAGTATTTTATAAAGACTTATTACATTGTACAATCAACATGTTCTTCTTTTTTTTTACCCACATATTTAGTAGATGACAAACCAGAGTACTGTGCAATTTGCTCAGTTTCTGTGTTTGTTGCTAAAATCATTGGGTCTGTGGGAGAAAAAAAATCCATGGTGATTAAAAAAATACCTTTTTCTGTTATGCTACAGTTTATTTGTTTGTTTGTTTTCAGTGTTTACTTGTTGTTTCTGGCTAATGCTTTATACTTTGGATTGTTCTAGTTTTTGGGAGCAGTAAGATATTAGGTATTTGTTTGGATATTGTAAAATTTTGGAGCAGTCTGTGGGAGAAAAAAAATCCATGGTGATTAAAAAAATACCTTTTTCTGTTATGCTACAGTTTATTTGTTTGTTTGTTTTCAGTGTTTACTTGTTGTTTCTGGCTAATGCTTTATACTTTGGATTGTTCTAGTTTTTGGGAGCAGTAAGATATTAGGTATTTGTTTGGATATTGTAAAATTTTGGAGCAGTTAGATACCAGTAGGCGTATTCTAACTGTTTATTTTTTTATATAATTTTGTGGTATTGATTTATCTGTTGGATATTTCTAAATTTTGGGACAGTTAGATACCAATTGGCGTATTCTAACTGTCTATTTTATTCTCTATGTAAGTGGTATCAATTTATCTGATTAGTTGTTGTAGCATCTTTGGGCAGTTGGATAGCTTTTGGAATATTGTGACAGTTTATATTTTTTTTACTACAAGTGTACTTAAGGTTTAAGTACAATTTAGTTATCAAATTTTGGTTTTAAGAACATTAAATAAGCGTTTGTAATTTTTGCTGGTAATCTCTGCTTTAGAGTAATGGTACTATCATTACATTGAAACCATCCACATTTCTTTTTTATATATGCAGTGTAGTGCCCTGAATTGGTTGTGGCTCCTGCGTGGTAGATTATACTTATTGTTGTGAAGGTTTTCTTACCAAGTGATATTTGACCATGTGTGAATCCAGTCAGCTTGCAGTTGTTTTTGGTACCATCTGCATTGTAATGTAGAAGCATTAGTATTACGTATTTACTATGTGTTTGTATTACTAACGTCGAGCGATTATCTGAATTTCAGGTAGAACATAAACTACCATGGTTTGCATTTTGTACAAGTTGCTGAAATGGAATGGATTCACAATTAGGTACTGATATATATACAAAGCGTTCATTGGGGATTTCTTCTTGTGTCACATTGTTGCAGAAAGTGCATGTATGTTTCCACATGTATGAAATCTGGAAGATTTCATTTATAGGTATGTTTTTGTTTTCCAGTACTTGGAGTAAGTACATTAGAAATTCTTGTGGATCTTCCTGTGAGTTTATAGTGAATTTCACCATTCCAGCACAGTAGTCCAATTGTTGTCTTATTCCATAAACACTATACGTGTTGTCAGGATTGTTTGCTGCATTTCGGTGAAGTACTAACATTTGCAAACGCAATGGGTCTGTACTGTGTAAGTAAATGTTGTCAACAATTTGTGGTAATTGAAATAGAATATTCATTGCTACATTTGCGTAGCAGTTTACACCAACTATATTTGAGAGTTTAAATGGACCAGATGGTTCTGTATCTGACTGCTTATTTTGGAGATTGTCTTCCTTCTTTGAAGAAGTACCTGGTTTACTTTCCCTAATTGATTCTTTTGTGCTTGTGGTACTTGATGAAGTATTACATTCTTCTACTCTCTTTGGAGGATTTGCAGTGACGTCCTGTTGCTTTTCTGTTGATTTATTTTTCTTTTATAATGTTTTACTTTTTGTGGAACAGAATATGTGTTTAGATGGGGAGTGTATAGTGAGCGAAGTCTATTGTATTCTAAAATGCAAGGAATATCAGCATTTATTTTACTTGCATCAAAGTTGATTAGAAATAGACCGTTAAGTGTACGTAAGCGTGATAGTGCTACGTAGCTCATGCCTTCTTTAAAGACTGTGTTACCAATATCAATCATTGCTTTGTCTTTGGTAACACCTTGCGATTTATGAATCGTGACTGCATATGCAAGAGTTAGAAAAAATTGTTCTCTGCGTACATACATGTCTTTGAAGAGAAGGAATCGAGCTGTTGAGCGTCCTATCCTTTTAACTTCTGAAAGTTTGTCAAAGAGTATATTGACAAACTGAATTTTGTTGTCACATGGGTATGTTTGAAAGCCAACAACTGTACCCAGTGCTCCATTACCTAGTCCTTGGTCTACGTCAAGGTTACGTTTAAGCATTACTCTGCAATTTAAGGATAACTTTAATATCTTTTCTAAGCCTGCTGTGTTTGAGATTGATTTTTCTAAACTATTTAGTCTTCTTGTGGCTTGGTCACACATAGGTAGTGTCATACCATGTACATCTAGTTTGTCTGTGGCACTAATTTCCATTATTGGTTGCATTTCTTTACTTAACATTATTTCATTGAATTTGAAACAGCTTGCAAGAGTTGGCATTAAGGCCATACAATTGACATTTTTGTGGGCTAATTGTTCCATAACATCTGTAGCACATGCATTATCGCCATAAAGTGTATTAATTTTACGGGTTTTCAATATTGTTTCTGCTTCTTTGGAGAGTATACCAACTCGGATACTTTTTTAGATGTTGGCATAAGTGAGATCTGCAGATTGCTGCATGTTTTCTGTTAATTCTCTGTATTGGAAATGCTGCCAAAGGTTGACATTTCCAATGCTGCCAACAGTTTTACGGCAGAGTTTATGTCCTAATGTTTTAAAAATAGTCTCACCTTTTACTGGTGTCAATTGAAGAAGATCTCCGAAAACAATAATGTGTTTTCCTGAAAAGAGCTCTTCATAGTTTGTTTTCAGTACTCCTTGTAATCTGAGGTGAATCAAAGCCAACATTAGGTTGGAGACCATGCTCACTTCATCTATTAGTAGCATTTTCATTTGTTTCAATTCTCTGCGTAGTTCCATTGCAGCTTCTGCAGAAAGTTTGTAATAGTCTAATTTGTTCTGGTGTTCTACTGGCAATAGTATTAATCAGTGTAAAGTGACACCACCTATGTTGTAGGCAGCTAAACCTGTCGGGGCAGTGACAACAGCTGACAGTTTGTTGTTTGTCAATTGTTGAAGGAATTTACTGGTGATTTTGATTAGGAATGTTTTGCCAGAACGAGCTTCACCACTGACATACAGTAGCATAGGTATATAATTATGGCAGGCACATTCTTCATTTTCATGTTGTACACCATGTGCAATTTGTTTTGTTACTTCTTCAAAAATGCTACCTTGTTCGTTGTTTAGTTTTGATTGTAGTATAGTTAAATCTTCTTCATCTTCATACTGACACATGGTGTTTTCTACTTCTATCATAGCTAATTCTACCTCATTTATTATTAGTGGTTCTCCCAGTGGTTCTTGGCTTCCTGTTACAGAAGGTTGACTACGTTCAGGAGTGTCTTTATCTAGTTGGGCCTGGAGTTCTTCTGCGTGTTGCTGTTCATTGTGCAAGATTGATTTGTATTGTGTAAAGTTTACATCAGTTATAATGCTTTCATTTGCTTTGAAAGCATCTTCATATGAGTCATAGTTTTCTAGTATTTCTTCTTCTTTTCTCCATGGTTTAAAGAGTTGTACCAGGAACATGTAATATATTTCTTTATGTTGAGGGGTCTTCAATGACAATTTGATATGATTAATTAAATTTGGTTTAGTGAGTTTAACTAAGCTGCCTTCACAGTTTGTCACTCTATATTTACCTTTTTTTCATCAGGTTTTATATTATTTTTGTATGTGTAGCTTTGGGCTATGTGGTATAGACACATGGTTTCCAAAGTATTACTTCTGTTTGGGTAGTATGTGTCCAATAAATTGTTTTTTATAAATTGTTTTTTAAAATGTACTGGCTGTTGGGTTCATGTTTGGCTATTGCTCCTATATCTTCGTATGTTTTTAGAACTCTTTTTCTAGATTTAGCTGGACCAAGATTTAGCCATACTATATTTTCAGATTTACCATACAATGCAGTACCAGTTAAACGATCAGCTGCTTCATATGAACCACATTCTCTATGGGAGATTATTTTTATGCCCAAACTGTATAATTTCGGAGACACTGTTTTATCTAATAATAGGTCATTCCAGAGGTCTTGGGGCTCTGTCTTTTCTGCTTTGGTTAAGTATGCTTTGACATGTCATGCAACTGCAGTAGAATTGTCTGCAATGTACTGCACATCTATGTTTTCATTCCATAAGTGGGCAATGATTGCATTATAATCATTGATATATTTTTCTTCTTCTTTTCTTTTTATGTAATATGTATTTTTAGGTGACTTACCTTTAACACTATGTCTAACTGAAGACATGAGGTTGTTCATTTGACCTGTATTTGTAACTGGTCTAGGGAAACCAAATCAGCAATTGGTGTAGTATTTCCCTTTGTTTTTGTATTTGCAACAACAATATTTGCCACATTTATGTCTTTGAAATTGTAAAATTTGTGCATGAAGATCACTATTTGTGGATTCTGATGGAATTTCACAAGTGACATATTTTTCAATAAACTGTAAAACAGTGGCATCACTGTCTTGACCAAATTTAGGAGCATCTTTAATCCATAAAAGCATGTGGATATGTGGTGCACCTCTGGCTTGGTATTATTTTCTCCAAAAGAAGTGTTGCACTTCTCCAAGGGGAGGAACAGTTTTATTACAAATAAAGTGTAGCATAGCAATGAAGCGATGGTGAAAATATTTTGAAACATTAACAGGATCCAGAGAACAAAGTTATTCAGGTGTTAGTATATCTATGTTTGTTTTGTTTTTGTTTGACATGCGTAGGTAATCATGTAAATCTTCCCATGCATATTCTGCACAACTTAATGTAACAAACCAAGTGGGTGGGCTAAGGTTTCTGATCATACAACGTACATCTCCATGACGTTGAAACCAGTACTCTTTAGTACCACCCATATTTGCTAATAGATTTGTAATATTTGATTGTAAAACCTCATCCTTTTGTTGCACTTTTTGTAATAATTGTGTAGCTGTCATATTTTAAAAGTGGGATCCTGATTTTAATATGTGTGCAACTCCGTAACATAAAGTTGCTAGTTCAATTTCAAAGAGTAGGTGGAATATGTATTCCACATTTTGTCTAAATCTGGGATCTTCAGAATACATCCGTAATGAGCGGTATTCTGAAGCTGATATTTGAATAGGTCTATCATCATACCTTCATCCTTTGCCAGTAGCAAAGAGTAGAGGAAAAGCATGTGCTTCTATACTTTTTCCCCATATGCTGATTGGTGATCTTTTTGTTTGACGCATTTGGTATGTTTCCAGTGCATCTTCTATGGTGTCATTAGAGTGTAAAGGATGAATTGTATAATGGTCTAAAGTATTTGATATTGTAGCAGGATCTAGTAGCCCAAATTGACCAGCTTCTTGTGTTTCTTGAATTATTTCAGTTGTATCTTTCAAGTTTTCTTCAATATTAATTTCTTTGTAATATTCATTATTCTCTTTAAGATATTGTAAGGCTTGTCTAACTTTATGTAAATCTACCAGCTGTTGCCATATTTTTTGTCTTTTTTAGGTACTCCATTTAATAAGATAATTAAAGATTGGTGCATTGGACGTTGCACTCCTAGAGTATGCATATTTTCTTTTAGATCTAATGGTAAATAAACTACATTTCCACGAATGCCCTTTACCAATTTAGAGGGAGGTAATTTTACTGTTTTTGGTTGAAGGCGTATTATTGCTTGAAATGGGTGTACTGTTTGAATTATGATGCTCTCATATAAATTAAGTTGTTATAGGGGTTTTGGTAGTGGGTATAATTCTAAATTATTTGTGATAGCACGTAAAGGAGTTTGGTTGTTGTCAAGTTTTGTAGAGCAGTAACTGCAAAGCATTAAGGGGTCACTTATTTCGTATTTGTTTTCTGCTACAAGGTAGAGAGCTAATTCAAACCATTTAGAATCTTCGTTGTCTTCTATTTTATATGATAGGTCTACAGTTTTCGAGTTACATTTATAAAAAGTTCTGAGGCAACATACACATACATGGTGTTGTACTTCAGCTGATGTACTTTTAAATTTTAGTATTTCTTTTTTGTATGTGTTTAGCAAAAGGTTGCCATGTGTAGAATTGTTGCTAATTTGGTTTAAAGCTATTTCATTCTGTAAATGGCTTTCACTTCCAAAATATTTTTTCTGGATATAGTCAATTTCTTGAAGTAGGTCTTTCGCTGTACCATGTAGAAGAATGTTATTTAAATTTGCTAGTGCTAAAGCAGGACTTTTAGCATAGTACAGTTTATAGACTACATTTTTTATAGTTGAATGATGTGTTGATATTCTTTTGATATCATGGAAGTTGGTTTTACAAGTAGGTCCTGTAATGCAGGCCAATGAATGTCCTTGTAGTCCTGTGTATTTGCCCACTGGACAGGTATCCATATTTGGCAGTAGTTTCATTTTGATTTTGTCTTTGCTTTTTACATATTGATTGAGGAATTGGTGTAAATACTTGAATTTTTTTTAGGAATGTTACATATTGACGTGCATGGCCATTTGTACACTAGACGTTCTGATTCAGTTGAATGGAGGGGTAATTCTAAGTTTTCAGGGCATATTTTTGTAAGGAGTACTTCTTGTTCCATTATGGTACTATTAACTTTTTCCTAACCTCGACCACTGCTATGTACGCCAATTGTATTTGTTTGCTTTTGTTTGTACACTTCTTCATTAAAGTATGCTTCTGTGCTCGTAGTGTGACTCCATTCACCTCCGCAGATACTTAAGAAGTTCTTTCTGTTGACATTTTGTTCATTGAGAAGTCTTTTTTGTTATTTATTTATTAGTTTTGTTAGTGGTTTCATTTTGTTTAACACTAAAATAAATAACTTTCTTTTGAGAAGAATTGCATCAACGCTTCTAAAATTAATTTCCTACGATAGGTTTTAAGCATTGAACCTGATTTCTCTCCTGTTTTTATAAGATTTCGAAGGACTTTGTGACAGAACATTTTGGATAAAATACTTTTCTTGGTATGCTTACTTGCACTATATTAAAATTTAAAGAAGTAGTTTTATCTGTAGTGAAAGCTGATTTTCTGATAATTGTTTTTTGGTTTGTTTTACATTTTGATAGAGGAGGCAAAGTTTGTGTACTTGAAACTTCTTGTGTTTCACTAAATGACTGTATTAGCTGTTTTGTTTCAACTTTTTTTTACAAATTCTGCTAGAGATGGATGGTTATGTTGGACACCTTTATTTTCATTTGCTCTAATTTTGCGTTGCTTTCTACAGAGTTGTCTTTTGGTAAGCATTCTTTAGGGTCTGTTGAAAAAAATAAAGAAGATATGGGTTGTGGTGTTCTGGAATGTATGTGTGCTGTGTGCATGAGTGTTTGAGTAAGATGATAAAGATGTATGTAATGGTGTGTGATTGTGCATTGGGAACTAAAACTAGTAGGGGTAGGTATTCTTGAATGTATGTGTCACTAAACTGGGGTTCAGATGACAAAAAAAATGTAAGCTAGTGGTGTGGAAAAGTACAAATAGTAAATGTAATGTATACAATTAAAACAGTTGTTTGTTCTATAATATGAAAATTCTAGCGGTTGAGTTGGGTTATTTGTGTGTCTAAAAGTAGGAATTTGTGGGCCATTCTGGCTGTAAATCGTTGTTTAAGACATGGGGATTTTTGTACAGAATGGTGCACAATCTCTATTTTTAGCCACATAAATAGCATGAATTAACTTTACAGTATGTTTGAGTAATAATACAAATATTATGGTGATATTCTACTTACTTTTTTTCTAAAATGAGCAGTTTAATTCTTAGTTCTTCTTTGTTCTTGAAATTCGGCTGCTTCTTTTCAGGAGAATGGTCTTCACTGCAATTGTAAAAGAAACAAATTAGTAAATTTGTTTGTATATAGCATTGTTTTTAATTTAGATATAGATTTTTTTAATTTGAATCCTCAGCGCCTTCCTTAAAACCATTAAAACTATCTTAATCACATAAGATACGTCACACCAGTTCAATACATATGATATGTTCTTAATGAACAAATTGTATTGTAATGAGTAACTGTAACAAACAACATATCTTTAGTATGTCTTGTGAAATTCATAATGTACCACTGAATACCACCATTTCTGTAACTAAGCTGTTCTAGGTAATAGTGCCTCAATGACATGCTTAAATTAAAGTAATCAAATAAATAAATAAATAAATAAATGTAATTGTATAAGTATTATTTTTTGAGATTGGAACATAGAGTGTGCATGCATGCAATTTTGTTTGAATATATGTAGTCTATAAATTTAATTTCTAAAATGTTAGTTTAACATGATTTGAGTGTGTGTGTATAAAGAAAGTAAATAGTATAAAAGTTTATAAGTGATAGTTGATTTTAGGAAATTGGAAAAAAGACAGTAGATTCGTTTTACAGATTACACAAGCTAAAAGTCAGTTTGAAAATGTGTTCATGTACTGTACAGAAAATATGCATACCTGTAGTTTGTATTCATGCATATGGCTATGCATGGAGCTGCAAGTAGAAATCTTGGAGACTTGTACAGTATTTCTTGTAGATGCTGCTTGCCAATGATATGACACTTGTACTCAGAGAGATTCACAGTACATTTGCAGTGCTGATCTATGATGATGCAGTTAGATGTAGAGGTCTTGAATGTGATTGGTGCATGGTCATGTGATTTCTTAGCTACATCCAATGAGGGAATGGCACAGACAGTGAAGTGGAAATGGTAGAAGGGCTGTTCATGTTACGATATGTCCGCGGACATGGCAGCAGTTCGCGGACGTCGGGAGTTACATCCGGGGATTTCTGGGTTCAGAAGTCATGCAAATGAGAATGAGCAGTGAAAGGGATTGGTCAGGAAAGTTTAGTGGGTGTGTTGTGCCAGGAGAGAGTTTCTCAGATACTCTTTTTGCTGAGAGAACAACAGATAGCTATGGCTGTGTGTTTCAGAAAACAGATTGTTTGGATTTTGGGAGATTCGTGGATACATTGGTTGAAGGTGCATGCAGAAAGCTGTGCAGTAGCTGTAGATCTTGGATTTCCACACGTGGAAGTACACTGACATGGAGTACGTGGAATGAAGTGGTTGGACTTGATACCTCTCTGTGCTACTTTGGAAACAAAGCAACATCCAGACATAATTGTAATTCATTGTGGAGGGAGCAGTTTAGGAAGTACACTGACATGGAGTACGTGGAATGAAGTGGTTGGACTTGATACCTCTCTGTGCTACTTTGGAAACAAAGCAACATCCAGACATAATTGTAATTCATTGTGGAGGGAGCAGATTAGGACATGTGTCTGGAATTTCTTTGCAATTTGCTATGAAAGAAGGACTTGGGAAAGTCATGGACACGGTTCCTGATTCTCAAGTAATATTTTCATGGATTGCGCAGAGACAAATGTGGCTTCGTTGTTCTTCATTTGGTCCACAAATGAAAAAAGCAAGATGCAATGTTAATAAGGCTGTTTGTGCATTTCTAAGAGATTTTGGCATGTCCTCTTTTCACAATGAAAATATTATGTTTAGAAGTACATACATTTTTCGCAGAGATGGAGTCCATCTTACTTATGCTGGCAATCAGATTTTTCTGAGAAATGTACAAAATTCATTGCGACCTTTTTTAGAAATACAGCATCCATTTTGAAGTAGGTGTTAAGTATTTATAATTTTTGACATACAAACACCTCCCAATGGCTCTTTTCAGAGCCACCAATTCCTCCCAGAGAAAAATGCATTGGTAACAATAGGGTAGCACCCCAATTTTTTTAATGTTTGCAAACTGTCCGCGGACTTTTAAGAAATACAAAGGGCCCTGCTTTATTTATCTTCACTTCTATTTTTTAACTGTGAAAGGCGGCTCTGAAAAGAGCCTTATTTTTTGATTTTTGTAATTTTGTATTTTTTTTTGGTTTTTTAGACATGACACTAGGAGAGGATGGGAAAGGGTTCAAAAAGTTTCAAAAGATATCTAGAAACTCAGGATTACTATGTGGGACTTGTGCCATGATGAGTATTTATGGAAAAATATTGTGGATTACTCGAAAATGTACTTTTAAATTGTTCAGGGGCATGAACAGTGTCCGCATTCAGAACACGCGATCAGCATAGCCGTGGTCACATGATCCCTTCGCGAACAGGTCCACGAAGGAAGCTCCTGTCCGCAGGACACCAAATGCACGGACATTGCTTTGCGCAAGCGCGTTGATGTTCTATGGACAGTATTCGGGTCCTGAATTAATTAAAAGTGCGTCACACATCAAACGAACATTTCTGGACATCGGGTATGTTCTAGAACAGTTTAAAATTGCTAGCGAACACTACAGACAGATATAGGGCCTCATTACAACTCAGGCGTTAAGGGCTAACGCCACCGTTAACCCTTAACGCCTGATTCTGATTTTAACGCCTGCTTTTAGCAGGCGTTAAAATCCATGGCGCTAACCTGCCATGGTGCTAATTACGCCGCCGTAATTTACGGCGGCGTAATTAGCGCCTTCCCCACTCCCATTATGCCCTATGGGGCAAAAATGGGAATGGGAAAGGGAAAATGGGAAATGGGGATTTACCGCCCCACTCACCTTGGAATGGGGCGGTAAATCCACCATCCACCATGGTGTAAACGGAGTTTACACCATGGTGGTAAAGTTGGTGCACTTAGCACCAAGGTTGTAATGAGGCCCATAGCGTTCTTTAGGACACTTCCATTTTCATTTGATTACAAACTTTTCAGGACATCAATTGTGTTCTTAGAACAGTTTAACTTGCTAGCGAGCATTACGGACAGGTATAGTGTTCTTTAGGACACCTCCATTTTCGTTTAATTATGAACATTTCAGGACACCTATTGAGTTCTTAGAACAGTTTGAACTTGCAAACGAACAGTACGGACAGGTATAGTGTTCTTTAGGACACCCCCATTTTCGTTTAATTACGAACATTTCAGGACACCAATTGGGTTCTTAGAACAGTTTTAACTTGCTAGCGAACAGTACGGGCAGGTATAGTGTTCTTTAGGACACCTCCATTTTCGTTTAATTATGAACATTTCAGGACTCCGCTTGTGTTCTTAGAACAGTTTCAACTTGCTAGCGAACAGTACGGACAGGTATAGTGTTCTTCAGGACACCTCCATTTTCGTTTATTTATGAACATTTCAGAACACCCGCCCTGTCCGCGGACATCTACATTGTTTTTAAAAAAATAAAAAATGGGAAGTAATTACAACACAATATAAACATTTTACTTTATTTCATATATATTAATAATTTATGACAGAGAAGGTGAAGCAGAAACAGAAACAAAAACAGGAGAATTAGGGGTTTCAACATGATTGATATCAGGTGAAGAAGGGATGGAAGTCTCATCAAAACATTTTGGATTATGGAGGGGTTTGGGGATGATTGACTGGGATATGATGAGTGGGGACAAGTGCATTTGGGACAATGGTATGAGGTTTTTGTTTTAAAATGATCCTCAACAAAAGTTTTCAAATTATTAAAATTGCTCAATAATAAATCAATTTTTTCTTTTAAGCTGTCAAGCGTGTTTTCCATAACAGTTTCTTCAGACATATTTTCTATTTTGGTATGCTCTGAACAAAAAGAAATATATATGATAAATATATATATAATAATAACAATTAAATGGTTTATATTGTAAAGTGTGTACCTTTAGCTTCACTATTTTCTGACATTTTGTCACGTCTAATCTAATACAGAAAGTTTATAAAGATATGAGTAAAATGATGTACACTTACTATTTCAGGTAAGATATGTTCTGAGTACTCTGTAGGTCTGGTCTTGGTCTTAGTTGTGGAGTGTCTGTGAGGTAATTATGTTGGAAGCCTATTTATCTTCTCTCGGCATATTCCATTTTAGAATGTATTGTATTTAAATGAATGGTTAGTGCGTACATATATGGGTTACATTTCTTATGTATTACTACATATAATATGTATGTGTACTACTTTGTGAATTTTTTAAATGTTATCATGTTGTAATATAACAATTAAACATACCCCCCCAGACATTTTAGGTAGTGGTACTGTTATCCGAATATGTCCGTGGACATCAAAAATGTTCGCGGACATTACATTCAGTAGAAGTGGTTCAGTATGTTCCATATTACATGTACATAAAGTCAAAGTTACTATTGTTGAGCTTTGCTACTAAAAACCTATGAAATTCAGTGAAAAAACTTTGTCAAAGGGATGTTATGGTTAACTTGTGCTACTAAAAACCTATGAAATTCATGACATTTGTGATGTCATCTTTGATGTCCTGGGTGTTGGGCTTAGCAGTGCACGGTGGTGGCGCGTGTTATGGTTGCTTAGCTTATCATAACTGGCGAATTTCAAGGGTTTTTCAGTTTTACTTGGAACCATAACGTCCCTTTAACAAAGTTTTTTCACTGAATATATATATATATATATATATATATATATATATATATATATATATGTATATATTTTTTTTATATATTTTTTAGATTGAAAGAAATGGGCAGAGTGGCTCACATGGTCGGGCTGAAGCATGAAACTGTCTCCAACAACGAAAAACTGGACCGCAGTTGTAAATGGATATTCATTTTTTTTTTTATTTTTTATTTTGTTTTTGATGCTTACGCATCATTACAAATTTAGATCATATTAAGAAATACAGTAAAACTTTTTACAGCAAATACACTTCAATTTTAAAATTAATAAAACATAGTTGCTAGACAGTAAAGCGTTAGAAACATAACATATGTATGCGAGTTCACTATGATCGAATATACACAATACACAAACGGTGTCTCTGACCGGAGTTTTCACATTTGGGCAGACTACATAGTTCGTGACAAAGAGCAAGCAAGATCATTCAATTTAGGCGAGCAGTTATTCAAAAACAAGCCGTTCTATAGTCTAAAGGATATATACATTAGCAGGACACAAATTCAATGCAATATATCAATTTTTATAAGTTTGAACTCTCTAACTGTAGAGAAATTGCTGCATCAATGATTTTTATCAAGCGTACCGTTGCCAAAATTATTGCCTTTGAAGCGCCCCACATACAGCGCGACCAAATTAAATCTCTTCCAAGTTGAGAATTACTAGAGCTAAAAGCAGAAATAATTTTTTGTCTATCTGCTTCGAAAGCTGGACAAATCATAAAGAGATGTTTTAAGGTTTCGCTATATTCTGGAAGTTTACAGAATCTGCAAGTAGTATCAGCAGAGATATGTTCATTGTGGGACCAAAATTGAGTTCTTGATTTAGTGTGAATAAGGTCAAATCGAAATCGCATGTAGATTTCCCGGGTCTCAGCACTAGGACACAGCGTAAGATAGGATAGACGTGGAGTCTGTGCGTGTCTATAAGTTGCGTATTCCACAAATGATACATATTGAGCTATCTGAAGGCAAGTTGCAGCCCAATCGTTATTAAAAAGCCGTTTGTAGGCAATATTTAAATTGATCTCTAAGTCTTCCTCAGGAAGATTAATCCCAGCTAGAATGAGGTGGAAATCTTCATAAAGTGAATTTTCCAGAGGGAAATTCATTTTAACGTACAGTTTCAAAAGCCGCCACTGATGTCGAGATGCTAAAGAGTTTAGGCCTAGTTCATGGCGTACAAGTGCATTTGGCAGAAAGGTAGGGAGGCGAAGCGTCACTTTCCACAATTTTGCTTGAATGTGGTTTAGGAAGACCGACAAATCTACCAAGCATATGTCCAGACCATATAATATAATAGCCTCTACCTTTTTGGAATAGAACTCCAACAAGGGCGCTAAAGTAAACTTACAATATTTACGATAAATTATGCGCATTTGATTTTGCAACGGTAAGATTTTTTCAACAATTGCTCTTTTCCAAAAACTGGCAGAAGCATTATTTGCCAGGTTGTAACCGAGATAAGTCACTTGATTAGCGATTTGAAGGTATCTAGAATCAATTTGCCATTTAAATTTACGAATTATTTTTTTAGAGCATAATATGAGAATGTTAGATTTAGCAGCGTTAATGGAGAGATTGTTTTCTGTACAAAAGGAGGAAAAGGTATCTAGTTTGCTCTGAAGCCCAGAATGTGTGCTATCGAATAGAAGTACATCGTCAGCATAGGCAAGCCAAGATAATTGGAGTTTGTCAAGGCGGACAGAATTAGATTTCGAGAAATCCCAGATACCCTCAATGTCCGTCAGATATAAGTTGAAAAGGACTGCTGCAAGATTGCAGCCCTGCTTGACACCAGTAGCAGTGGGGATAGACCAGTCAACCAGCCATTGTTCGCAATCCGCACCCGGAATGAGGTATTATGATGTAAAAGAGCAATAAGTGCTACTAAGACGGGAGGGAAGTCGAGCAGCAACATTTTAACCCATAGTCTGCTGCGAATTACAGAGTCAAAAGCAGATGATAAGTCCAGGGACGCAATAAAAATTGGTCCGTTTGCAGGTTCATGGGATTTAGCAATCAGATGAGCAAGAATACTGGCATTTAATTGGGTCCCCATGTGTTTTCTGAAACCTGTCTGTACTTTATTAAGTAACTTCCTTTCTAAGATAAATTTTTCAATATCTTTTAGAAGCAATAAGGCGAAGATCTTTGCGGCCACATCAATAAGCGCAATTGGCCTAAAATTAAGTGGATTATTTAAAGGGCCTGATTTGTGCAGAGGAATAATAATAGAACAGGTCCAGGACGGAGGAATGCTTTTTGATTTAAATATTGATTGAAATACCTTCAAAAGTACATTGGCCCAGAATAAAGGATCATCTTTTATCACACAAGGCGGCAGACCATCAGGGCCTGCACACCTTGAGGATTTTAGTTTTGCAATTGCTAATAGAATATCAACTAAATCCCATGGACAAGTCTCTGGTATATATTTAGTTAGGTCTGGTAAGTTTACTTTCTGAAAGCGCATAGGCAAAGAGTATTTGTGCTCGAAGAAATTAAACCAGGAGACGCCATCAATTGCAGATTCCATATGAGGATGGTCCAAGTTGGACGAGGTTCTAACAATTTTCCAAATATCTCTGATGTTTTTTTTTGCAAATTAGGCGAATCATGTTTTGATTGCCAAGTAGATGAAAATTGGCGTGAGCAGATTTAATTTGCATTTTAAAATTTGTTTGAAGAGTATTTTTAGCTTTTATATAACGAGAAGAGCTCATATTCAAAAGATTTTTCCTAAGAAGGCGGAGAGCAGAGTTTTTTTCCTTTTTTATATTAGCAAGGCGGGAAGCTAAACTCGGCACTAGGTTAGAAGTATTAGATTGCTTAGAAGAAGATTCTGCTATGTCTCTAAGATGATTCTGTATCATCTGAGTGTTCCATGATAATAACGCTTGTGAGGAACTATCCTCAAAATGAGGATCCAACCACAATCACGATTGACTAAAAAGGTCAATCGTCGACATGTGGAATGATTCCAGCGTATTGAGAGAAAGGGCCTATCATTTTGGACTAAAGCCAAAACTGATGACTTAATAAATAAGTCAGTTTGGGCCGAAAAAGTGCTCACTAAAATAGCATGATCACCAAAGTGTGGAAAAAAGGGAATGATTGGCGAAAGTAGGCCTGACAAGAATTTCGAAGTGATTACATAGTCAATAGTGGAATAGGCATTCCCCCTATGCCAAGTGTGTGGGGAGCTTGAAGAATGTGTTTTAATTACACAGAGGTCCCAGCCCGCAAGAAAGTTATTCCATTTAACACCGTTTTCATGGGATTTTTTGGCATGTTGTGAAGTAGCATATGAAGGAGTATCAGAGGAGGTTGCGTATAAGTGTGCATTAAAATCACCACCAATTAAAATCTCTGCAGGAGGGTGATAGTAATGAATATCCATGAGCAGATCATTAAGCAAGGCAAGCGCATCAACAATGGAGAGGGAGGAAGGATTCCAATAAAGTGATATAAGCACCATTCTCTTCATCTCATAAATATTGATATTAACATCAACCATCAAGAATAATTGAGTAGCAACTTGGTTATTAATTGTAAATCGTAACTCATTGTTGAGTAGTATGGAGATGCCTCCTACTGGACGCCCTAATAATGGTTGAGTCGCTATATGATGGAATGCTGTAAAGCTGTCTAGGGAAAATTTGTTGGAACACCTAGTTTCCTGTAGAAACAAATTAGTAGGGAGTGAGTTTGCAGCATTATTTTGAAACTGATTTAGAAGATTTTTAAAGCCACAACAATTCCAAGAGTTTATAGCTGAAGAAGAGGTAGATGTTGCCGGTATATTAAGAGGGAGTAAAGTAGGTAAGGTCCCCAAAAAACCATTCAAAGCTGAGGTCAAGGAAGCCAGTTGTGTTAAGATTTTAGCATTTTCCGATGTGTCAGCCAAGGAATCTTTCGAAATATTAGAATTTTTTACAAGCCGAGGAGGAATGAATTCTAGAAATTGCATCGCATTTTCTAGAGCTGAGAAAGCATGCAATTCCAATCCCAAGAATAACAAGTCATTTTTGTGTTCCCAAATAAGTTTTGCAACAATCGGAGAAAATACTTTACACAACATCCGATTGTTGTTAATCGCGGGCAGTTTTATCCAATCAACATCTTGTGAAATAAGATTGCGTAAAGAGGGAATTTTATACAACGTGTTCATCAGGAAGGAACGGTTAATAGGAGCCGTGCCATTAATTAAGGAATTGCTGGACCAGCCAATCAGTGTTTGAGTTTCCTCAGGAATATCATTGAAGGCAGCTAGATTTCTATTGAGTATTGAGATTGTTGGAGGAGAGGGACCGACTGGCATGGATAAAGCCGACTCCTCATGTCTCTCAACACAAATGGGTGCAGGCAGCATAGAGCCGGAAGATGTGGAAGTTGCAATAGGCACAGGCTGTATAATGATGGATTTTGATTCAGCTGACAACAGAGTAGAATTTTGTACAGACACATCAGAAGATAACGACTGAGGAGTACTATTCTGTAGGGAGGAAGTTGTGGGTTCTATCTGCGAAACTTTAAGAGAAGGAAGATGTTTCAACACTTGAGCAGAAGGCAGATTAGAAGTGTTATAATCCACAACATCTGCCTTAAAGTCAGCCACACTAATAGAGCTTGAGGTTTTTTTATTCTCCATAGCAGGAAAAAACATACACAAATTGGCTTGACAAGAGGCGACAGGTGGCATATTGCCTCCGCCACATACAGCACCTATTACGGCCTTTTGGTCTTCTAAGGAATTTTCTGGAATAGGTTGGAGATATGTAGACCGCAAAGGTTTTTTTTTCTCTTTTTGTGTTTTTTTAACAGACTTCAATTGCAGGGCAATTTGGCTTTCTTCATTTAGTTGACTCGAATTTAGTTGTAAATCATCAGATTCCGATTGCGAGATGTTCATAGGGGCATCAAGTGTTTCGCAAGTAGCAACAAAGCCTTGCTGGACGGATGCTACAAATCAGGAGAAGAAGAAGAGTTTTTATTTGCCTTGGATTTATTTCTGCGTTTCAATGCTCTCTGGTATGCCTTTTTCATTCTGCGTGAAGGATGGTATAAATTTGCAGGTCTATCGGTATAAACGGAGTCGTCGCCATCTAAAAGGTTTGTAAGAGCAGATGGACTATCTGGCGAAGGAATATTAATGACATTTGAAGCAGTCAAAGGGGGTGGTAACTCCGTTCCAATAGCTTCCAAATCAAATAATTTTGAATTAATCATAATTTGTTCTATTTGGAAAATTCTCTCATGTTGGAGTTTAGCTATTTCGGCAAACTCTGTGGAAGAAGAGATGGAATTTGTACAATCCACTGATGCCGATTGTGCTACTGCATTCGCAAAAGAAGTAGGCATACCATTAAGCAGAAGAGGAGCATCTACTGTTTGAGTGCTTTGCGAGGTGCAGACTTGCTTAACAGGGATGGGAGGCAGACTCTTTCCTACAGCCTCAGCCCGGTGTTGAGGGCAGGCTGCATGAAAGTTATGACAAGCCTCTTGATTCAGAATAAAGCCCTCAAGTTTAGCAAGTTGCAGCGAATTAGATGAAATAGGATTTCTTAAGTCTTTTAGAAGTTCATGCGTAAATTCATGGCCTTTGTCGAGTAAATTGAGAATACGAGACAGGACTGGGAAAGAGTGTAACTCTTGTTCAATCAGATGGGAAGAGTTCACATCAGTCGGTATGGGAGATATTAGTGGTGGGGAGTGTACCTGAGCAGTAGTGAAGTCTTGAGATAAGTGTTTAAGAGTAGAATCATGAATGAGAGGCTCTTCAAAATGCAGATTTCTATTTGAAGAGAGAGTGGTTTGAGGCGAACTTCCCAATGTTTTAGGGGCAAGGCACTCTTGCGCAATTTTGTTGGATCGAAATGAGTCTGGTAGTATGATGGGATGGAAGTGTACTTGCTCCCGTAAACCACTAGAGGCTGCAGCTGGCGTGGAGGGTCCCAAAGAGAGGCTAATGCGATGCTCTAGGGCAGATATCACGCCAGGTTCCATCATCGAGGTATCAGAAATGGCAAGGGGCGATTTACCAATTTCCCCCAAAAAAACATCGGACATGGTGTCCACATCGTTTGCTGTTTTTAATGAAAAGGGAGTATTTAGTTTGTCACCAAACAAAGTATCAGGCAACAGAGGAGCGTCTTGTAAAGACAGGGAAAATCGAGGGGGAGACGTTGCTTCTATGGTATGTGAAGTAAGAGGCTGAGAGGCACTAAAGGAAGGCAATTGTTTCGAGACTTCCCTCAATTGATCAGCCTCCGTATTTGATTTACGGGGCTTGGAAGACTGCGAGATTTTTCTTACTTCTTTTAGGCATTTGCCATTGCTAAGTGTCACTAGTGTGGAATCCATGGGAATAACTATCTGCACCTGTTGAAAGGGAGAGAACACAGTGCACACCAAACTGTAAATTACACCGACTGGACCATGTAAAGTGTAAAACAAATACGTCTGATAACGAAAGGTAGAGTGAATCTAAGTCTCAATTGACACACAATACCTGTCGAAAAACCGGGGCACTCCTACGCCACACGCCGCGCACCGCGAACAGCCAACAGTCCTTTGCGGTGCTTCGCGGTGCGCGGCGCGGGTGCCCCGGGAAGCCAAGGATAAAGGAAGGCGTAAAGGGCGTTGCCAAGCGTGGGCCAATCACGAAGTACCTTTAAAGCAACACAAAAAAGACAAAAATTAGTGGGATGGTAAGCATGTAAAATGGATATTCATTCCTTTAGTCACAGACTGAGACTCATTACAACTATGGCGGTACGGTAACAATGGTGCCGGTAAGCTACCGGCACCGTTTCTACCGTACCACCATAGTAAAAGTTGTCCTCACGGGTGCCTGACAGCCTGCCAGGCCTGTCAGGCCGTGCGTCACCCGCGAGCACAGCTCGTCAGATGCACCGGCACCGTTATTAATGGTGCCGGTGCATCTGGGGATCTACCGGTACCGGCACCCACGAAAGGGCAATTATCAGGTCCGCCTAGCTCGGCATGACCCGGTAATTGCCCATTCGTGGGTGCCAGTCCCGGATGCAACTCCGTCGGCAGCCGTACCAGTTTTACTGGAACAGCTACCGCCAGGGTCGTAATGAGGCCCACTGTTTCAATAGTACCCAAAGGGGTGCTTTGTGTTAAAGTATAACTAAATTGTGATATATTCAGCAACAATGGTCAAAATTACTACATAACTGCATAGTTAAGTAACTCATCAAACTGGCCCCCATTGTCCAAAATGGTGGTCTATTTTGACTGGCCCACACTAGCATTTTACATTTTTGGTACAGGAATTGCCCTATAGCCCAGTCCGAGCCTAGCGGCTCATCCATTATGGAGTAGCTAAGGAGCCAGCCCAGTGAAACAGTGAGCAATCCCTCAGCTGCTTTTTCCAGCTGAGGGAGTGCTCCTGGCCTAGCTGAACTGTCAAAGGAAAAACTGTTTCCCTTTGACATTTCAGTTTCGTTCCCCAGCCGCACATGCTCACTGAGCCATATAAGTGCAGGGGTGTTTTGCTTCGCCAGCATTGCATAGCTCATTGGAAATGCTGGCTTGGGCACTACATGTCTGTATGTCCAAGGAGGTGCTCCTGCGCCTCCTCGCACATATGGACAGAGCAGCCTAGAGCAGGGCGTTTCAGCACCCACACGCAGGCCAATACAGAAGGTACATTTGTGTTCATTGTTTTATATTTAAACATGTGTATGGATGCGTGTATGCTTATGTTATGAGTGAATGGATGCTCGTTTAAATGTGCAGCGCCTTGCATACACACGTAATCATGTTGATTGTGTTAGGCCCAGTGGGGCCCAGGGGACAGGGATGTATCTTTTTTACTGGACATCTATTATATATGTCCAGTAAAAAATGTCATGCCTGCCCCCTGGACCACCAGCACCAATTGCAAACTGTTTGGCTATTTACCCATTTTTTTGTTGAAAGTATGCTCTACAATGCAACATTTTAACCATTATTTGAAACACATTCATGGGGAAACCACCCAAACCCCCTTCATTGGTTCTGGCTGCCTCACTATGCTCGGGCGCTATGGCATTTTTGGAGGAAATAGTTATGCCCCTCCAGTTAAAAAAAATCACCAGCCACCACTGGCCCTCAGACTGTGTTGGAAACGGGATGGGGGAACCCACCTCCTATGGTTGGGAGCACAATGGGTGGGAACCATGGGATAGTAGTGGGAGCAGAGTGGGGAGAGCCCAGGGTGTGTGATGGTGTGCGGAGAGACCAGGGTAGGAGTGGGATGAGGGAGCCCAGCGACTGTGATGGGAGCAGGTGACATAGCGCAATATATACTGTCCATTTGGCATTTCTGGGGGGTCCCGACCTGCCCAAATTTTGCTCAGGAGGCCCCTGCCAAAGAAATTTGAAGACCACTGGCCTAAGATGAACTGCCCTGACAGCACTGAATCATATGCCCCGCACCTGAGCCTCACATCACCAAACCTAGTGATATTGTCCACCTTTCTCTATGACATTCCTGAGCAGCGTACCCAAACGCGCCCAGTCATCACCCATGTGACGTGACGCACAACCAAAAATTCAACACACAACTTCTCACCACACAGCACGGCACAATTCGAAATACTAAACTGTACTTTAAACAGAAACAAGGCTGTACAATTTGTAAAGTACTTTTATTTCACAAAAAAACGCTCTGACAACATCCGACTATTGCCATATTCAATCAAATTTGAAATGTCTTTCTTCGGTCGCCATCCAAAATGTTTATCGTGAGTCACGCGTTGTTCTTTTTGCGTACACAAGGTGTTCATTTTGGATAAAAGAAGTGCTTGGGTCGCAAAGTGAATTCCAGGGCTTGTGCATCAACTTGAGGCTAGACCACTGTAAAGGATGTTATGTTGCTCCTAATCGCTAGTACAGCGTAAAGGCATATCTGCCCTTGCCGATCGTTCCACAAAATTGTCACACACATCCAGTTGTTCACAAGTAGCTAGAGCTGCCAATTAAAAAATCCGTCAGTTGGCATCTGGAATCTATGACAATCGCAAAATGGCAAAATATACCTGTTTATAATAGAACTATGTCGAGTAGCTGATCTTTATTAAAATTTGCTTCCGAGAGCATTGCTATGCAGTATGATCAACTCTAAATGGGATACAAAAGCTGACACTACAATTCTATGTGCTCATACATGGCATTTTAATTAAATATTAGTGTTGAACCTGGGAGAACTGAGTAGTGGTCTACATGCATATCAATGCTGGCCTGCCCATCTGGACGGTAAAAAGAACATTACACACAAAGGTTGTACTTGCGTTTCATTGTAATATGCCAGACAGAACAAATGACTACAATGTAACCCACAAATAATGCTCAGATAATGATAATGTGATGCTCGTTCGAGTATAAAATCATCCAAAATTAAACTTTCATTACATTCACCATTTCCATTCTGTTGGCATACCTCAGACCGCAAGGCATACTCCTTTCGCACTAACTATTTTTCATAAACTAAATTTACGTGTTCCTTAGTCCACTTTTTGAATACATAAGCTTATCATATCTTACATTATAACAACCCTCCTTCATTCAATTCCTTTTGGAATCGTCCCTTTCTCTCAAGGACAAAAAACAAATGAACCTTATACTGTTTGTCCGACACGTGGGCTTGATGAGCTCGCAAACAAAAATTCAAAGCTGGTGACCACTCAGAATCAAAATACATTCTTCTTCGCAACAACTTGCCACACTGCATCCATGAGAACTGTAATTCTCATGCACGTGCAGCGCGGCCTTTGCATCAGGCAGTGCAGGTGTCTGCCTGAGGTGCCGACTGTAGGGGGCACCAGTCTGACTCCATTATTACTTTAATTACATTTTATCACAGACATGAATAGCCCTTTCTTTGCCACACTCTGGGTGTAGCACAACAACATCAATTTATAAACATCAAGCGTCATTGCAAAGTTTCCTTACCCCTTAGCAGTGGGTGCTGTATCAATTCTCTGCACAGTGCTTTAAGACTGCAACCTTCACTAAATTTCAAGTTGATTGTATTATTTCAGTGACAACACAGAAAGTGAGGCAGAAATGTAAATGGTGCTCTTGTAAACATAGATTGTAAGTCAATCAACCACTTCTTCCGGTCCTCCACAGGACTGTTCACGAACATCCTAACTGTTCGCACTTTCACAAAAAAAAAACACCTATTGTTTGCTTCTTGCAGCCATATCCCATCCCATCCTCATCACCCCTCACCTCCCCAGAGAATATTTGACAAGTTTGACCAGTGCAATGTTGTGTTTTTCAATATGTTTATACCGCAATGACTGTGGACACCAAGCACAGATCCAAGATGGCAGGTGTTCCCAAAAATCTGATGCACTTCACGCACTTCCCCATCCATTCAGGGGACACGTAGCATGTTCTTGGACATGACGCGAGCTGATTACCCAATCGGTGTCCTGCCCTGAACAGGGAAGTGTATACGCGGAGCGGACATAGATATCACTCATTTTTTGTGACCTACTTTTTAGTCATTTTAAAAAAAAACTACCAGACAGATTTTCACCAAATTTACAAAAGCACACTTTCGGGACCAAGCCGCTGCACCTGCCGCAAATTTGGTGAAAATACGTCCAGCGGTTTGGGCTGTAGGCGTGCGCAAAGTTTTTTCCCTATTCAGTCTATGGGAAAAAAAGAAATTTTGGGACCACCCCTATAACTTTGCCCCCCCTGAACCAAACCTCACCAAACTTGCAGAAATATTCAGAGTGTGCCATATACCTTTTTTTGCAAAGTTTGGTGTGGATGTGTCCAGGGGGAGCGAAGTTATAAGCCGCCCAAAAAGTGCTCTTCCTATGGGATTATCAACTTAACCATAACTGTTAAGCTGTGGCTGCGTAATATATATATATATTTTTGTGAAAACACTTTGTTAAAGGGACATTATGGTTAAGTTCCACTAATAAAAACCTATGAAATCCGGTGAAAAAATGTTGTTAAAGGAACGTTATGGTTACAAGTAAAACCGAAAACCCCCAGAAAATGTCAATAACATTAAAGTTATCATGATTCTCAAAGGGTGTCCTACCCTTGGCTCTAGTCCTCACTTGTATGCTACCCTTTGACACACTTCACATTGTATTTAACCCAATGCTGCTGATAATTCTGTACCTGTGCCGCTTGGTATTGTGCCGGGCATATTGTATTTGGTCCTTTGCTGCATTGCATGCTATACCTGACCCAATGCTGCAACCTATACTGTATTTGACCCAGTACTGCAATTCATTTTGTATTTGACCCAGTGCTGCACCTTTCACTGTACTTGACCCAGTGTTGTATTTCATATTGTAACTGGCCTTTTTGCTTTTCCAATCAGTATACCCGTGCCACCCATCACGTAATTGTACTTTGATCTCCCATACAGCAAGCATACCCGCGTGCCACTAGTCCACTCCATTACACCCACCAGTTTCTTACCCATCTTCCATCCCAGACCCTCAATCTACCAGCAGCCACCATCTCCAATATTGATGTCATCTCTCTAGTTGACCGGATCAACTGCTTCGCCCTGCCACCCACACCCTGGATTCCTTGCCCATTCTGCCTAAGGAACTGAAGACTATGCTCACGTTCAGGGTCACCAGTAACACATGGCCTACCATGCCCACTAAGCCTAGGGAACTTAAGACTAAGCTCCTGCTGCCCCACTAGTAGGCCTGCCCATAGAGCCGCTGCCCTACCTCTCTCCAACAAGACCCATGACTCCTCCCCCACCTCCTTACCCTAAACACCAAACCAGGCTCACAAATCATGCTATTCGGTGATCTTAACCTAGGTCTACATGATCCTAATGATACAAATGCTACCACACTAGACAACACCATCACTCAATTGGGGTTTAAACAACTCATCAACAAACCCACTCATGACAAAGGTAGAACGCTAGATTGGCTAGCAGACTTTATTTGCTCTACTTCATTACTCAATACACATGCACATCGCCCAATCACAAGTGTATTACATTTTCAATAGAGACAGGTGCCTACTCTATTGCCCATACTGCCCTGGCCCCCAATCTCTGTCTAGGAACAAAGAAACATCTATTTGACAACCTTCTCCCACTACTACACCCTATGACTGATCCTCCCCACTATACAGGTCTGGATCCTTTCTCTCTGGTAGACCTATACGACAACACCTTAGAGCAAGCCCTAAATCAAATTGCTCTGCTAAAATTAAGAAAACCAAAACCAGTTGCCCACTTAAACAGATGGTTCTTCCCCAATCTAAAAGCACTTCGCAACGTTAAAAGATCGGCCAATACAAACTGGAGAAAATCCCCCTCAACCCTTAATAAGGAAAGCTTCTCTTTGGCCGCGACATCCTACAACATGAACACCAAAAGAGAGATTTTCAATACCCGAATTCAGAATGCCAAATCTGGTTCTAAGGAGCTTTTCTCTATCTTAAGAGAATTGGAGTCACCTGCATCACCCCCGGATGATTGCGCTAAAGACAAAGCTTGATGCACCAATATCCAGAAAGCTCTCTCAGACAAGATAGCCTTACTGTAAAACAAAATTTGCTTGCTCCTAACGCTCATTCACACAACTCACCATCCACTCATCCACCTTCCTGGCCACCCTTCCATTTCACACTGGCAACTACTAAAGAAGTGGTAAACATAATAGCGGGCCTTAAACCTTTCAATTGCCAGGGCAATACCTTTCCTGCTACAATCATCAAGGATGGGGCTACAGAATTGGCACCCTTCATTACCTCCTTGATTATCACATCCTTTAAAGACTGCCAGGTACCTAATAATCTCATGCCCCTCCGCAAAAAACCCAATTTATACCCAAACATACCGACAAATGACCGTCCCATAACAATGGTTCCTTTCCTCTTAATTAATATTAGGGTAGCCTATCTACAAATTCAACAACACCTCAAAGTCAATAGCCTCTTATGCTTAAGACAATCTGGTTTTAGACCCAGGCATGGAACAGAAACAGCCCTCCTAGACTTAACAATCCAAATGGATGAAGCTAGAGACAAGGGCAACCTGGCCATCCTACTCCTACTCCTTTTGGACTTAACAGCGGCGTTCAACCTTATCAACCACCAAATTCTTACTAGACATCTATCCATGGCTGTAGCTTTCTCCCCCAACACCACCAGCTGGATCCAATCCTTGCTCTCTGATAGGACCATCAGAGTCTTCTCCCCTACAGCGGCGGCTGAGCCAGTTCCCATCCATTGCCATGTCCATCCAATAATCTTGCGTTTCAGCAACACTTTATAACATGTTTACAAAGCTCTTATTTGATCGTCTGGAAAATCTGGGTATTACCTATACCAATTATGCAGACGACACCCAGATCCTCATCACAATCACTGGCTGTTACAAAAAAGATTCAGAGAAAATAAACTAAATCTATCTTGAAATCCAGGCTTCGAAGGCAACGCATAGCCTCTGCCTAAATGACGACAACACAGAACTCCTGATTGTCAGCACTCAAGCACGACTAAATAAGACGGACCCTAGATACAACTCTTTCAACATTGACAGCAATTTCGTCAAAGTTGCCAATGAGGTGAACATCCTTTGCTTCTATCTAGACTCTACTCCCTCTCTCAAAAAACAAGTAAACTCCACAGCTTCCTCTACAGCATATACTAACAAAGACGAGACACACTCTGGCTCCCAGTAAGAGATAGAATCAAACTGAGCACACTCTTCATTACTCACAAATGCTTAGCCAAGACAGCCCCCCAATATTTAACCAACAAATTCTCAAGATATTCCTCTACCAGACCCATCAGATCTTCCTACTTACACTGCCTTATCATTCCCAAGTACAATCTAAAAACGGCAGGGGTCATAACCTTCCCAGTGCTAGCAGCCAAATGTTGGAACTCTCTCCCTATTGCCATCAGAGCCGAACCATCCTTCTGGGCCTTTAGATCTATGGTAGAAACTTGGGTCTTCTCCCAATATTTGCAGCACTAAATCTTGATTACTAGCCATAGTGTACCGTTACCTGCCATATAATCTCTAGACACACTTTACATTGTTAACTAGCAGTTGACGTATGGCACTAAACTGCACAATTGGTTAATCTATTGAATGGAAGTCTTGTCTCTGTACTGATTTAACTCTTATTTTTCTTTGTTTTTCCTTTGTTTGTATTGCTGTAACTCAATGATTTGGGGCTTGATATGTATCTATAACTCTGTAACTCTGTAACTTTGTAACTCTTTGGGCCTCATTCCGAGTGGGGCGGTAAGGGATACCGGGCACCGGTAAGGAGACCGGTGCTGGTAATCCCTTACCGCCCTACTACGAGTTCCCTTAGTGAGTCCCTCCTTTAACGCCTGGTCTGACCAGGCCTTATGGACGGGATCCGTTAAGGGAATCCAGAGGCAATAACGGTACTGCAATTTGCGGTATCGCTATTAGTGCCTTCTCCATTCCCATTGTCCCTATGGGGGCTCAAATGGGAATGGGGAATGGCTTTTTCAATGGGGACTTACCGGTCCTGCAAAGGTCAGACTACAACGGTAAGTCCCGATTGAACCATACCAGTGCCGGACCCGTTATTGGAGACAGTCATGGCGCAAATACGGCCATTACTACCTCCAATCTCGGAATGAGGCCCTTTGACCTGTCGATTGATATTTATCTGTAACGCTGAAACTCTGTAAGGTAACATGTATCTGTAACTCTGTAACAAAGCTAAAGCACCTTGATACCTCAGGGTTAAGCGTGCTATAGAAATAAAAAACTAAACTAAACTAAACTAAAGTTCATCTTCATGTATGCACATTAATTATGTGTTTGAGGCCTGCTTATAGTCCCATGAATGTGCATCATAAGCTGAGACCAAACCCTAATGAAAGTACTTCAAGAACATACGACAAAGTTAACGTCTAGATATATAGCACCTTTTAGATTTTCATATTCTGACTGTCAGTGAACAAAACCACCTGGGCTAGATATGTCAATGAACAAAAAAACGTAGCCTAGATGTGTGATGTCATCAGTGATGTAATCAATGGCATTTGTGATGTCATCTTTGATGTCCTAGTTGTTAGTCTTAGCAGCGCATGGTGGTGGTGTGAGTTATAGTTGCTTAGCTTACCATAACTGGCGAGTTTCTCGGGATTTTGTTTTTACTTGTAACCATAATGTCCCTTTAACAATGTTTTTTCACTGAATTTCATAATTTTTTACCAGTGCACCCTTAATTTGCTACAAGTTCCTTATATTATACTTACCCCCAATGTAGCAGCTCTGTAGACCGCAGACAGTACAAAGGTCAGCAGACAGAAGGTAGCATTCACAAAGCCCTGAAGTACAGGGGAGAACAGAACATGTTCTACCCTTCAACCAACAAACACCTATACATAAAACAACATTACTTATATTTATTACACCCAAATGTACCTTTTTGTACAAATCATGATTTCAAAATGTACAAATTATTTTTTCATGTATCATGCAATATAATGGAATGCAGCAAGCACAAACCATAACTGTACACCTCATATTATCACTTCAGTCCAATTCTTCATAGAGAGTCACATACACCAGGCACTCATTCCAAAACAATCTCTCACCAAATAGTAAGTACACTTCATTTCTCTATCATTACCATTCATTATGTAAACATTTCTTATAAGCAAATACCCCAATTCTTTTATTTAACAGAAATGGCAAACACACTTGAGTGATTGGAAGAAAGAAATGAGTGATGATGACATTTCTAATGGTAAAAAATACATCTTTCAACATAAACAAATAATGTAATTTATACAGACTTCAGTGAAATAATGTCTTCTTTTCTTACAGTACAAACGATACATGAAGAAACAACACCCCCATTTATTTCCGGTGAATCCCAAGAATCACAAAGACAATCTCTATCCCCTTCTGTACATAATAATATCATAATCTTGTCTGTAAAATTAGATGAACTTAGTAATAATGACTTTAAGGAACTATTAGATGATGTTAAAAATTATGTTATTGGAAAAGTTGATTATCGCTGTCCTTCTTGTACCTGTCTCTCTTTCCCTCAGCAATCACCCCATCACATTCCCAAAAAATGAAAGACGCTTTGATGCAACTTCAGTGCCTCCCACACCTGATGATCATTGTATAGAAATTCCTAATTTTCCCATGTATGGTTTCTATTCCGATACCCCATCTCTTTCCTAAATAAATGTATTTTTATTTATACTATAAATATCTTTTATATTATTCTGTCATTTTTTTTAAACCCCAATTAATAGTTCACCTCTCGCATGGCACACTTTTAATTATTCCATGGACGCACGCCTGTTTGTGGACACCCACGCGCATTCGCCTGCCGATATCCTACCCAATGGTGTACGCCAACAGCCATCAGTGCCGCAGATGTCCCTGGACGTCACCATGTGACTGCACCCGTGCGGCATGATGGCCTGTCCACGAACAGTATCTGTCACTGTGGACAGTTCAAAACTGTATTTTCAGCCAATCTAGGGAGTTTCAAATTGAATGTACACCCTTCATGAGCTACTAGATCCATTTTCACAACTTTCCAAGTCCTATATTCGACTCGGTAGTCCACTGACAGTCGCGCGGTCGACTGAGGTTCCCTCTTAAGGGACCCACCCATTAATTTTAGTAATTCTCAATCTGGAAATCCACGAGAGAGAACCTCAGAGCAACTGCTTCTCAAACCTTGCAATCTGTTCTAATGCATCACTCATGGCCATCCCTCCTTCTTCCCAGGGGCCACCACCACCATCACCATCTAGAGGGCCTAGACAGGGGAACAGCCATGGAAATGCAGAAGAGGACAAAGTGGAAGAGCAAGATGAGTTAGAGACACTACCTACCACCAGCACACAAAGTGGATCCTGGGTGTGGTGGTTATTCACCACCGTTGGGAGTGTACCAAAGGCTGGGGCAGTCGCAGTGAATTGCACTGAGTGCAGGGACGTACTCAGTCATGGAAAACCTGGGCTGTACTTCTACGGGACCACCTCCATGCGCCGCCACACCAGATCCAACTACTTGTGTGCTCTGAGAAAGGCTACTTGTTTCTTAGCGAGAGGCGGGTTGACGGTCTCTACCCCATCTTCATCTACTGCTCCTGCCACCACACAGGCCACTCCTGTGGGGCACAGATCCCGGCAGCTGATTTGCAGGCCACACAAAATGCTGTTGCCCCTTAACTAAATCTGCAGGGGAGAGCAGTTTCGTAGTGCTTTTGAGGCCGTGGTCAAAGTGCACGAGAAACACTGCTACCTACCTTAAATTTAAGGTCTGCCCAACATCTCTGTTGACCTGCCCCTCCCTCTCTGTGGTTGATGCCACTTCCCTCCCTTTCCTCCCCACCTCACCTTGTCTCTCCTATAAACCAGAAAAGAAGAACAAATCAAAATCACAAACTACAATAAAAAATGTTCCTTCAGGAGCCACCTTTCACAGTTAAAAATTAGAATTTAGAAATAAAATCGCAGGACTCTTTCCAGCCTGCATAGTCCAGGCGTGGGGTGGGGGAATACCCATCCTTTTAATAGTTTTTATTAAAAATGTGTGGCTCTGAACATAATCTTTTTTTTCTCTTTTCGTCTTTTACATCTCTTTTGATTATTTAGTTTTATTTACTGAACTAACAAATGTTCTACTAAACTTAATTATTTTTTCTAACTTTCACAAAAAGTGCTTCTTATTTGCTTTTCTCTTTTTCATTTTTGTTTACTTCAACTTCCAAAGAATACTTGAATCCATAGTTTATGTGTTCACAGAAACTGCTTCAATGCATTTTGAACATTTTCAAGAAAAATCTGATTGCCCACATCTGTCAGATACACCGCATCTGTTAAAAAAATTTCGACTATCAAATTTATTTTTCATTATTAAAACATGTAATGCTAACAACCCACAGAAAAGCACATACAACTCTGTTCACATTGCGCCTTGCTTTCTCAATTTGTGGACAAAATAAATTTGAACACATCCACATTTGTCTCTGGGCTATCTGAGAAATGTGAAAACAGTTCCATCAATTTTCCAAATGTATCCTTCATTGCAAACTGTAATGAAATTATGGTAACATAGCCAAAACTGCTGCCTACACAGTGAACTACAATGATGTCTGGATGCTTCAAGTGTTCCATATTCTCACAAAACGGGAGAAATTCCGCCCACTTCATTTCCCTAACTCCATACCATGAAACTTGAAATTCATCCAATTCAAGATTCTCAGACAATCCACAGTGCTCAGAATACACCTTCAGCCAATGGATTCAAGAGTCTCCCAGAATCCATACACTCTGCTTCCTCAAAGACATAGCCATAGCCATCACAAGTGCACTCACCAAACAAAACTCCTGATACCCTCTCTTCCTATTCATCACATCCAGAAAACCTGACTGGCTGATCCCCCGATGTCTGCCGACATCCACCACTGTCTGCGGTCTCTGCAGTCCCCGTTCCATGCCAGGCATCCTTATAAGACTCGGATGGCACATGCGGTGTCCGCGTACTACCGCGGTGACCAGGGACACTGCATCACAGGGCAGCCCTTTTACCCTTTTTTACGTTTATGTTTGTAATACTCCTCATTGGCTGCTTTCAAACAGTTACACATCCATCCTCCAATCACATCCAAAAACTCTACATGTAACCCTGTGATCTCAGTTCAACACTTCAGATGCACTCCTGAACTCTCAGAGTACATGTCTCATGTTACTCACAGCCCCATGCATCAAAAACTATTATGGAACTCTCCAAGATTTATATTTGCGGATTCAACAACATCTGCATCTAACAAGACATAGTACAGGTATGTTTATATTTTTACACATGTAGGAATACAGGATTCCTGCCACTTACACTGTAATGAGCTTCTCAACAAGCAAATTCTCTTTTTGAATCACTCTGTCAAATGCTATGCAGGGCAGCATTCAGCACCTGCTCACTTCAAGTGGCAGTAACCTACAATGCTGTGCATTTGAAAATGTTTCTTTTTAGAAGCATTTTCATGAAAGTTAAACAATGCATATGTGCTTTTATAGAAGCACTGTGTATAACATTTTTCAAAAAGAAAAGAAAGCAGATGTGTGGAAGTTTAATATGTTGGCAGTGCCTGTATACTTATGTATACATGTTTACTAGAGACAAGGCCTAATTTGGATAGCCATTTGACTCTGGAGACCTCAGGTAATAAGATACAGTGGGTAGTTGCTGATCACAATACCATATGTCCTTGTGTCAACCCGTAGAGAATGACTGCCAAGCCAGTCATCGACTCCTTAGTGCCAGTACCATAGGCAGCTCATCTGCTGAACTCAGTAATAGTCAGACCCAGTGGAAGGAGAAGGCAGTGGTCTGTCATGTGTCATTCAGCTGTCATCCACAGGGAGATGGTCAGAAAGAAAGACTTGTTGGATCTCTCCTAAGTTTGATTGGATCCATTAGTGAGCCCCAGAGAAGGGAGTGGGATCCTTGTGTGGATGGGTCTTTAATTACCTTAACTGGAACATGTCCACCACGTAAGAAGTGAGTACACAGCTGTACATAAAGCACATTTATTGCACAATTCTCTTATGAACAATTAGATGTTGTTGAAGGAACAAACTAACCCTAGTCTCAACAAACCACATCAGTTCCTCTATTATACAGTTTTGCAACAGTTAAAACACACAAATTCTTTATTGCAGTCCACCCCCCCAATCTTTTCCCAATTCCTATGTTTTCATTGGCCACCTTTATCTTAATAATTATCTTCAGATTATATTCATAACACACCTCTTCTTATGATGCATACATGGTCGGTCATGATGTTAACACATGGTTAAACTTTGGTTTTGAAAATTCATTCATAGCAATAACTGGGCCAATTTGTTTGAACCCTAACTCTTGATTTGCACATGACTCGCATGGACATTCCCAGTGAAATGAGTTAGCTGGGTGAATGATTTCTTTTGTTCGTGATGCTATGTCATTTCCCAGGTCACTGTTCCACGTCATCACTCTATTGAAACTCCTAAATACCTAGGTATTTGCTTACCCAGCGTTTTACTACTGACCAAAATAAATAACAAAACTCCTTCTGTCTCGCTCTCAGGCAGGAGGAGATAACATCTACTATCTACGAGACCTAGCATACTATACAAATTCAGGGCTATCTCTGGAGCTGCTGACCATCAAGATTGTGAAGGTAATCATTCACCTGGCCTCTGCCGTTTGAAAAACAAAGTCAGTTCACAAGAGAGTCACAGCTACCATGTTTTCATTCATTGTGAAATGGCCGCTATATTAAGATTCATGAATTCCCCATGTATTTATATTAGTGTGCATATATGTTTTTACATTTGGTGGATTTACTACTTTATCTTTCTGCACACATGCATGCTAATATATATCACTTTCTAGAGCAACATGAACACTAAAGTAGCATATCCCATCTGTAATCAACTACACTTTGATACATAATAAATTGCAACATGGTACCCAACCCAGCTCACCACCTCCCCAGTCATCAATATTGTACACACATCATGAACCCTTTGCATTGCTGTAGACCCTTCCTGACCACCCCAACACCTTCACCTGTCAAACTTGTTTACCAAATCCTTGAATACATGTGCATGTTCTGTGCTTTGCCCCATTTCCCAACTTAGCAAGCTAAACTATTCAGAAGGTTTTGGTGTGCCTGGAAAAAGGTAGCAGGCGCCCCTCTCTCGAAAGAACAAGGCATGATAACCTGTTCAGAACTCTCAATGTGGTTAATAACCACTGAGCAGGTTATCATGCCTTGTTCCTTCGAGAGAGGGGCGCCTGCTACCTTTTTTGTACATGGAAAGGTTACCATAGACTTCCTTATGAATGTTAAGGATGATTGTTTCTTGAGGGATGGAATTGGAGCCCGGCCTATAGCTAAAGAAAGGGGGCCAGCGAAATCTGAGTGTCCCCCTGTCCTCTGCCAGAGCAGCTCGTCTAATGGGTTCTGTGTAGATGGCCTCAGCTGACCCCACACCAGCAGTATGAGGTGGAGATTTTGCAGAGGCAATCTGCCTCCTTGTTGCTACTGATAGCCCACTATAACAGGTTGGTGTGGACCAGACTGTGTTAAGGGAATGGTGGTGAACCCACCAGGTTTGAATGGTGTGGTGGTTCAGACCCACAAAAAAGAGCTTCTAACATTTGGTATGAGATCAGCCCTATGTTGGAACAAGGGGTGTTTGAGCACTCTAGCTGTCATGGGTCCAGTTCTTAGGATGTGGAGCAACATACAGGTACAGTCAGTTTGGGATTCTGTATGGACACTACAGCTCAGTATGCTGTTCACAGGACAGAAATACACTCCCCGCCAAGAGGTGGCAAGTTGGTGGATAAGCTCTGTACTGATCCACCAATATGATCTCTCTGCAGGGTTTGGAAACATATCCCTGACAGCTTTTGCTAAGGACGAGACAGCAGTGTCAACCATCTCAGAGCTTTACCTCAGTGTAAAGACTTCTAAATTGGTGGCTGCAACTGACATGGCTGGTTCTGACCCGACTTGGAAAGAACTTGGAAAAACTCAGAAGACTATGTTTCAGGAACTTCATCAGGCCAACTTGTTCAGGAAGGCAACCAAGTGTCAGGCTGCACAAGGTCTATTGGCCTTCTTTGTGCAAATGATTGGTGTAAGTGGAGGCAAGATGCAACCTCATGCCAGTGAAGTACATGATATATGGAACTGGGCAAACCCCACTACCAAAACCTAAGTGAGGACTTTCCTGAGCCACACTGGAGTAAAGTGGCAAGCTGTAGTCATATAGCTACCCCTCTGACTTGCCTCACTACTTCAAGGGGACTTTAATAATTCTTATGGGGTAGGTCAGACCCCTGGTCATAGGGCACCTGATTGAAAGAGAGCTTTCATAGTGCCTGCAGATGCCTATGACACTGATGTCATAACAGAACAATCACATCTAAAGGTCAAAGGTGAGGCACAACCTATGTCACAAGATCTACCAGTTTAGGAGTGGAGAGCGCAGGTGGCGTAAGGTGTAGAAAATCCAAAGTTGCTGAGGTCATTCATCAGTCTGTAGGACTTGAACTTCACTATTGGGCATAGACCAGATCCCATAGTTAGCAATGCTGATGGCTGGCCAACTGGGATAACCGACTGGAACAGAGTACCCATCCAGGGGTGAATTTGTTCCCCCTGTCCCTAATCTGGAGGTAGGGGGGATTGTTAGGAAAGATTTCCCTTTTTAGCAATGTATTGCTTTTCATTTTTGAATCTGACCTGAACTTTACGCAGTGAAATAAAGCCTTCTGCTCCCTTACACTGGCTTTTGGTCATTGTTATGGGGAAACTGACACGTCCTTCAGACTGTCAGTACTGAGAAACATTGTTTCTCTTATTCTTTTGACTTTGTTGCCACTTGTTGGAAACATTTTATTATTGTGCAAATTATATTACAGTACCACGCAATGGGGTCATTGTGGTTTATGGCCCTAGCCCACCTTTTAAAGAATGGTTTGTGGTTATACAATGTGCCTTGCAACAGACTGGTGGCAGCAGTAGCTTTTTCTTGTATTTTCATAACTTTTTACCAAAGTTTTACCAAGTCCTACTGCGATTACCACGTTTGGATCCTGATAATGGCTAGTGTTCATCATTGCCATGCCACAAGGTCTTTTGTCGGTTCCTTTGGCCATTTTGTCTCTTGACCTTCCCCCTGGTCATGCAGGTCTGGAACTTCCTTATTTGGGCATGCAGTTGCCCACAAAAGCTGCTTCTTTTGCAGGTCCCTGCAGTCATGTTTGTAGGCACCCAGTAAGTGGGCTGGGAGTGTTGGGTCCCATTTGACATTACTGGTGCCAGGGTCTGTGGTGTGTATGAGAGCATGAAGACCCCAGTGGTCCCTGATTGGACTACTGCTGGCGTGCATGCTCGGAGCATATCTAATCATTAGTGGGCTGAGTGCGAGCATTCACCTGACCAGGGATATGGGGAGGGATCCTGCCTCCATTCCGGTAGAGATCAGAAAGATCAGCAACAGATTCAAATGGATCTGCAGAAGGAGCCAAGTTTTGTGAAGTGCAGAACAATGGATTATCCTGAGACGCAATGAACAGGGCTGGCGACCTAATCCTTTTGTGGTCCTGGACAAGCCCTGCTCTGTGCTTGATGTCAGAAGACCTGTGAAGGTGCTTTGAACACTTCAAGTGGTGGGACCAATCACTATCAACGCCACCTGGAAACCCTGCAAGTAAGCTTTCTCATAAGTGTCCCTGGGTCATCAAGTGAACTGACCAGCTGAAACCTTGGGTACCGCAGAGGAGCGTCCCCATTCTGAATTTGAACCCGAGACTTTGGGGAATCGCAGCTTCTCTTAAAAAGCACCCTTCTACTGAATTCTGCTGTCCCAGCACCTTTGGGTCGCGAGATAGGAGGTTGTCTTGTACCGTAAGAGCTGGGTGTCCCTGCATCACTGTGTGACAATCATGGTTGTTGAAGACAGCTTTCTCATGTTACTTCCTGTGTCTTGAGTCCTGCTGCATCAGTGTTTTTCATTTGAATCAGGACTAGCAGCTCCTCTCCCAACCTGACCTGTGTCCCCACCTGCAGCACCGATGAATCTGGAAGCCAAACCGAAGGTAGAAAATTAAACCTTTGATGGCCACCTCTAGACCTGCCTGTTTCCCTGTAAAGTCTCTTGTCTTTGAGGGCCTGATTTATTTAAATAACCAAACAAAACTTCTTTCCTTTCAACAAAATGATAGTTTGCTTCCTGGTTTTGCTTAGGGTGAGGATTCTTCACCCATGGGTCCCCCTCTTCTGGGCACTGAACCCTCTTTACTTTCAGCCTCCCTCCTCCAAGCTCACTATGGCTTATACTTTCACTCACAAATCCTAATCTCTTTTTAAATAGTTCCAGTGGACATCTCTCGGCCGAGTTCACATTTGTCAACACACTGGTTCTGGGGTCTTATGACTTTGCCCCTCTCGTGTCAGCAACCCTCTTCTGGGTTCACTCTTGTCAACTTCACATTCCCATTTATGTTCAAAGTTAGCAGGATTCACTTCCCTTGCATTCTCATGCAGCAGGATTCACTACCCTTGCTTTCTTTATAGTTCTTAGGTCAAAGGCTTTTGACTGTATGGGGATTTTGTATGACCTCCCATATGAACACTTTGACCTATCTTGGTGGCTCTCCTACAGCCTTCTGCTATCTGTAGTTTTTACTCAGACGGGGATGGACCAGAGTTTCTCGTAGCAGCACCCATTTGGTGCTGGTCCCCTTCTGCAGCTGGTCTCCCTCTTTTCAATCTTACAGTACTTTGAACTTCTCTCACTTTGCCACTTTGCAACTTTCATTCACTACGGCCTGGTTCTTATTAATTCTCCCTTCGACTCACCAGCTGTGATGAACCAATTGGCTTTCCTCCGAACTGGAGTCAAGGCGGGTACCACGGTAGTCGGAGTCTTACTCACTCCGGCTTATCAGCATTGATAACACTGCGGGTACCATCGACAACTGCTTCAACACACTTGGGCTATTTTCCTTGGTCTTTCGATTCCTTCTGCGGTGGTTTTCGTGGGTCTGCGTCGAAAAGGGCTAGGTCGTGTCTCTCCTTGTCAGTCGATATTTGCCGCCTTTCTCCTCATCTTGGACTGCCGGTCTGGATAGCTGTCTCATTGTGCGGTCTACCTTGCTCGTACTCTGCTCTCTGACTCCATCTTTTATCCCTTTGGGGAAGGGAAAGGGCCGTCAGGTGTGTGTGATTCTGATCAAATTCCTGACTTTGCCTGACCGTTATATTGCGACATGTCAGGTAAACGGCTCTGGTGTTACTCGTTCTCTTGTGTGTTGTGCAAAAGTGTTTGTTGCGGAAAACAGAGGGGCAACGGTTTTGAATGTTCTACATGGTAGGATAGGGAAAAGGTGTTGAAATAAGGGGGATACCATGTCTCACCCATTAGTGTCAAATTTCCATTACTCGAGGACCCCCCATCCAGGTGATCCTCCCTCACTGGTCCACCCCCAGGAAGTGGATACAATAGGCCACCTAGATGACAGAACCCCGGGGACTAGCCAGGGAGACACCTTCAGGTTTCTCACACAAGTCTGGACCAAAACCAGACTAAGAGCAATGAGTAGTGCAGTTACTTACCTGTGGCCCTTTGTTCATCCAGACGCATTTACACATATGGCCTTCTTTTTGACTTGGGTTGTATTCGCTCCCTAACGCCCTCCAAAATTTGGGAACAGCTTTGTCCGCCGTTTCGGATCTCATAACTTTTGGAAACTGTTTCACCCCTAACATTTCACTGCATCCTAAACATTACTTTGTGAATGTTCCTCACGACCGGGTGCTTTTACACGCTGTTGGAATGGATTTCTAAACTCTGCTCTGGTGAAGTTTAGGTGGCCACCCTTGTTAGTGAAACAGGGAACACTTTTGTGAAGTTAGCCAGGTCAATTCAAGGTAGCTTGGAGAGCAGTCAAGGTCGGGAGTAGTCAGGGTGATCTGAGGTCTTGGATGAGCACACACAGTAGTACGACAAGAATTACCTTTAGACAGTAGAACAAACCCAAGTGAATAATGACAAACATAATATCACTATTGAAATACACAATACATAAAATATATCTACAGCCACTTTTGGTCAATGCAGTAAAGTGCAGGTCCCGCCAAAAACTGTAAAGGGGGAAAGCAGACAAAAGTTATCACATTGGCAACTTCAGAGAAGGATAACCCTAATTTTATAAGTCCAGCCCTCCCAAGATTGGAGCCCTATGCTCTGTGTCAGATGGACATGTAAAAGCAGTTGGTCTTGCTTAAAGATACGAAGTACAATATTCAAGCGGGAGGCAAAGTTACGCATAGAAAACAGGTTCCAAGAGCCAGGGGAGGATCTGCTGCGAGAACAAAAGACTTTCGGAAGGGTTTAGGGATCAGAGGCCTCTCAAGCAAAGCAAGGACCACAAGGGATCCTTTGTACATAAAAAGCGAATGGATGAACTAGGGACCACTGCTAAGTCGTATGATTACTCACTGCCCTCAGCTCCCTCCAAGTCCAAACTTGGCCGTTCTGGAGAGGGTTGCTGGTATATGAAATCCCACCCTTGCTTAAGCTTCAAAGTGCACAGATGTTGTGGGTGCAGATGCAGGTCTGGTTTACAACTGGAGTTGTATCTCTTGTTTCGATTGCCGGACAAAGGAAGCACCAACGCAGCGGGTCTCAGGACACTTGAAGGATGGTGGGAAAGCACTGACTACCATTGTCACACAGTGACGCAGGGGCACCCAAGTCTTGGAGTCTGATGTATGCTTCTCTCTTGTAGCCCAAATCAGCTAGGACAGTGAATATTTGCAAGAAGATGCTTTGCAGTGCGATCTAGCATTTACCCAAACCTTTAGGCACATCTCGACAAGACAATGCTCCTTCGCAGGTGACAAGGTTTGAACTTGTCAGTCCACTGGAGAACCGAGGGACACTTCTGAAATGGCTCTTTCCCAAGGCAACAAGAAGACGTTGGGAGTGATTGGTCCCACCACTCCAAGGGGTTGAAGCACCATTTCAGGCCTTCGGAGATCAAGCACAAAGCAGGGCTTGTCCAAGACAGCAGTGGACTCAGGGTGCCAATCCTTCTTCTGCATGTATCCGAATAGTCATTGGGTCTTCTTCACTCTCAGTATACCTGGCTCTGTGTATAGGTCCATTCGGACCTATGGGTGATCTGCGAGTCTGCATTCAGGACCCCTCCATTTTTCCAATAGTCATGTGTGCCCACACTCAGCTGGCCAATGAGGAGATCTGCCCCACCCATGCACGCCAGCAGTGGTTCAATCAGGGACCACTGCAGCTCTCATTCTCTCATGCACCCCAGACATCCTGGCACCAGTTGTGTGTATTGGGACCAGGCAGACTCAGCTGTCAGAAACCTGAAGGTGGCTCACCCGCTAGTCCCTGGAGATCTGTCATCCAAGTGGCCAGGACACGGCCATCGTTTTTGGATCCAGTTCCTGGTGTGGACCAGTGGGCAGAATCACCTGGGTGAGAGGTCTTCATGGAGTGGAAGTGGGACACCGGATGGCGAGACACAGTAGTAACCCCTTCTCTGTAACACCTTTGCCCCATCCTACCATGTAGGATTCTTAGGAACTTAACCCCCTCCTTTTCCAAAACAATCACTTTCAAATGGACAGCTCACTGAGAGAGAAAATGGTCTAACATCCGGGCCATATACCTGACATGTCCCAATACAATGGTCAGGCAGAGTCAGGCAATTACTGTTCATTACACACACCTGACTACCATCACACTTCCCTACATGGATAAAAGGTGCAGCATGAAAGCACACTCTAAGCAAGGCAAACCATAAGAAGGAAGCAGCATTTCGAAGAGGGCAGTTTAATCAGGCAAAAGACGGCAAGACCAAAGAGGATTGCAATGAAGGAAGTTTGAAGATTGTTACTTTCACGAACCTTTGAGAATAGGAAATGTAAGACCCAGAATTCAGCCTGGAAATTTCTGCATTGTGTATCGGAAGTACCCAGGACTCTCCCACTGTCACTGATGGAGGGTCTCACATAGGCTTCAATGTCGCTGTCGCTGGAAGATGCGTCTGATTCTGTGTGGTCTGCAGTAGTTTCTTCAGGAGTACCCTTCTTTTTGAAGCGATAGGGTCTGTTCCGGAAACTCGCCACCTTGTTTGGACTGAGAAACATTACTAACAAGAATGGCATCCTCCCTGCGCAGCTCAGGAAGCAGAAAAAGCCTACAGGCACAAATAATCCATGGTCTGTATTTCAGAGTGATGCGTGTCTCCAAAAAGTGATGAGATGAAGATGGTCCGAGGTGAATGACGAGTAGATGAACAGAAGAGAAGTCCAGGGCAAAGAGATGAAGTGCCGTCCGGATGTCTTCAGAAGAAATCAGGAGAGGCAAGAATAATTGCAGTAATGGGCGCCAGGCTGGAGGAGTTTGGCAAGGAAGCAGCGGATGTGACCAAGAGGGAATCCTGGGAGAAGAAGACAGAGAGTGTCCAGAGAAACCTAGAAGAAAGGTATGTAGCAATAGCTAAGCAGAGAATACAAGAGAAGGGTTGACTAATAGAAAGATAGTAGAGAAAATCCGATCAGGCACAGCACGCTCTGCTACAGCCAACAAGAAGCTATACAGAGAGGAAGCACTCGTTAACAGCTGAAGCATGCACAGAAAGCAAGAAGCAAACTAAGGTAATGCCCAGCCACCCAAAGGAAAAGGAGAGAGTGAGCACTCCGGAGCCATGCCGGGAGGGGAAACAACACGACTGCAACACATTACAAATTATATAGTAATGAATGGGAGCACCGAAAAGAAGACAGGTAAGGAAAGAAAGTGCTGGTGAAGGAGGGGTGCGAGAGGAGACTCGCAGCCGGTAAAGCAAACAAAGGAGGGAACAGCTGAGGAAAGAAGCAATGAAATTAAGTCAAGGATGGGTCAAAGATGTAAATACACGGAATGAACAGTAACAGTGCACATAAACTGTGAGAGTTGCAACGCACCAGTGGGTGGGGTTAGGAGGTACCTATGGGAAGTCAAGCAGGAAGACCAGAACCCTGCAGGTAAACATGATTGCACATTAATGGCGAATCCGTCACCTCAGCCAAAGCTTCCAGGAATTGTTTCCCATAACAGTATGCCTCCTTCGAAGGGGCGTCACCACGGGTTTACCAGGATGAAGGGTGTGAAACCTCCGGATACATATGGGTGCGAGATGTTGGATACCAGTTCCCAGGAATCTTCAGCCACCTGACAAGGCCCTGCACCCCTAAGTGGGGTATTGGTGACCTTCTCTTTAAATTGTTTTCAATTTTCCCTTGTTTGATGTGAGAAGGGGGCGCCTAGCGCACCACCCCTGGTGGGTGTTTTCCTTGTGGGCTCTCACTCACACCACTTACACATTCAATTAATCTGCCACGGTCCGTGGACTAGAAGATCTCTTTTCATATTTATTCGTAACTTACCTTCAGAGTCGCTGCGTATATGTTTACTTACACTTTGATGACAAGTAGCGTCTGCGGTTACCATGTCAACACCACGACGCACGTAATGCCCATACTAAGATGGCCGACTTCTCCTCAGCCCACGTGCGCATGCGCGGAGCGTCCTTGACAACAGGGAACGCCGCCCGCAGTCGAGCTTTGTTCGCTGCTGGTGGCTGGCACTGTCCATGTATTCCCGTCCTCCAGGTAAGGATCCTTAACTGTGAATACAGTCCTGATAGATTATCTCCCTTTGAGGCACTAGCATAAATATGACCTTTTAGTCACGCTACCAATTGGCATGGTATTGACATACGTATCCCTTTCTAGGGTCCCTTCAGCCGCTTTTTGCCGCATCCCAGTCCTATGTACCTTCCATTTCGGGACTGGGTGAGTGATTGGTTCTGTCATCTATTGTAAATTTGGCATTTTTGTTTTGAATATTTTTATGTAAGTTGAATATTGATATTTCCCACATCTTTTGTCTTCTGATTAGGCCAGAATTGTGACACTGCTTCCCTCTGTTTGAGGTTAGTACCATTTACCTTGCCCAACTTTTCAGCCATTATTACTCAGCGCTTATTCTATACCACCCATAATAATGCCCCTCTCTAATTTGTTATAGGACAAGCACCTTGATAAATACGTTTTCACGTTATACTTCCCAAGATTTACCTTATGAGTGAAGCCCCTACCCTGAAGATGGATCATTTGATCCAAAACGTGTCGGTTAATTGCTAATACCTGCAAGAAAAAGAGGGCTTTGGACTGTAGATTGTCCTTTGAAATTAAGGAAAACTCAATTTGCTATTATCAATGTAACACTGAATTAAGTGTATATTGTTGTGAATACATACTGTGTAGTGCTTTACTTAATCTTATCACTTTGCTATGGTGTAATGTATGACTCTTCCTTTGAAACTTTGTTTTGAAAATTTAATTGTGTTTAATAGAGATTGGACAATTAAAATGTACCACATCTCTAGGAACCATTGTGAATGTTGTCTAATTTGGAGGCTAGTCTTCAGTATAGACTTTAAAGTGTAATTATGATGCATATATATTCTTTAGGAATACACGAATAATACTACATAGAATCTATTTTCTACCTATCTGACAGGTCTTAAAGAATTGAACTGCGGTTCCTTAAGAGTGCATCTGGGCTTATTGCTTAGTAATAAGCGGTTCTGGTTTTTGTGCATTTATTGTGTCCCAAGTGGTCTTGTGATGCCAGCCTGTTTGCACCTGAAATGATTTAAATACCTCTTGAATGAGGCCTTTTCCAATTTACGTTTTTGTTATTTGAATTTATATTACTTTTTTGATAAAAAATCTGTGCACTCTCATCTCCAATTCTCTTCGTCTTTCTTCATGACCACAACAGGAGAGTTGCATGCACCTTAGTTACAACTATATTCACTATTTTTCTACCACACCATTAGATATGTCATTTTTTAAAATAGACTAAACTACAAGCAACAGAGCAGAGACCCTAGCCTTTAGTGAAGAGGAGGCCACAAGAATATTAGGGATGATTAAAGCGGCTGGAGCCAAGCTTACAGCTACTGACAAACCAGAAGCATTGATTCGTCAACTACAGTGGAAAATCCGCAAGGAAATCAATCTGAAACTGCATGCATCAACTTTGGCGCAGTATTACACCACAAAAAGGATCCCTAGAGGCCTATGTGTGAATCTGGAGCCAACATTATGTAAGGAGAATCCAGCCTTTGTTAAACGCTGGCATCTAATGTTGAATAAATGTTCATTAGACTTAATCATTCTCACAATTGAAGAATTGCCACGTTCTTTGACAACATTGAATGAAGATATTGAGGTACTTAAATCCTCATTAAGTAAAACATATACATCGGAACAACTGAATCAAATCCTGGAGGAAACTAATCAGAAATTAGCTAGTTACAAACAAGAACTCGAAGTTAAAAAATTTAGAAAGTTCAGACGGGATACGCAGGACTATAAATTGGACATAGTCTATAGCTGGCAAGCCTATTACGGACATTATCCAAGCAAACCAAAAACAAACAACCCGAGAAAGACGGGTCAAGCCTCAACTGGAGAAACTTCTTCTGACGCGTCGAGTACCGAGCTAGAGGTACCGTCTGGACAGACGGCAGAAACATCTGAAAGACCAACGACCAGTGATTTCATAAATAACGAGACTGCAGCTTTTTTAGAAAAAAGCCAACAAGAAGAGGAAAACAAAAAAAATCATCAGTGAAAGAAGGGGGCGAAGAAACCCTGATTGTGAATATCTCATCATATCAGCTTTCAAAAATGGAGACACAAATACTGAGGAAGGGCTTATCATTTGTTCCCAAGAATAATAACACCTTGCTAAGAGAGAAAATCGATGTCTTCAAACTAATGCAAAAACTTAAGCTTAAAGTTTTCTTTAACTCTTTTGAAGATGATAATGTAGAAAGGAACAACATAAGTACTTGGAACTTTGTCCCAAAAGCAGCTTTAATCCATCGGTACAAAACCATATACTGTCTACCTTCGAAAAGACCATTCTGGATGACTTTAAGAAGATACGGTCCCAGTCTTATACACAAGGGATCTTCTCAAGAATTGAACGTCCGACTTTGAAAAATCTTCTCAATAACAAGGAAGTAAACCGGCCGATAAGGGGGAAGCCTTGGTACTGATGAACAAACAGGACTACTTGGATGAAATTGAACGCCAACTCAGTGACGAAGAGACATACCTAGAGGTACCTATGAATCCAACAGAAACAGTGAGAGCCTTAATCAGAAGAGTTTTGGATGAAGCATAGGAAAATGACGTGATTTCTGATAAAACAAGACGCTTTCTTGAAAATGAACACCCGATTATGCCAGTAATTTATATCTTACCGAAGATACATAAAAGACTGTTGAAACCGCCAGGGCGTCCAATCATAGCAGCAACAAATAGTATCCTTGAACCTCTGGGACAATATCTTGACAAAATTCTGCAACCACTAGTCCAAGAAACATCTACGTTTGTGAAGGACACAATGCATTTCTTAAAACAATTGAAAAATGTGCAGTATGTCGATGGAAGTGACATAATGTTCATGATGGACGTGACATCCTTGTACACAAACATTGCTCATGAAGCCGGACTCGAAGCAATAGAATGGCTCATTTTAAGATCTGACAAATGCCAAGGAGATCGACTGTTTGTCCTTACACTCTTGAAACTAGACCTTAACAACAATTTTTTCAGGTTCCGGGACCGGTACTTTATCCACACATCGGGAACTAGCATGGGGGCGGCTATGGCACCATGCTATGTCAACGCCTTTATGCACTATTTAGAGCATGAGCATGTCCTTTCATCACCAAGTTGGGCAAGACACCTATCACTTTTTGTCAGATATATAGACAACGTCTTTGGCATATGGACTGGGCCCCGTGATGAACTAGACGATTTTTTCACAATGATGAATGGCATGAATCCTCGGATTAAATTCACCACGTCAACCAACACTACTATCATCCATTTTTTGGATGTAGAAATCTATGTGTCTGATGCCAAATTGGAAACAAGGATATATACTAAACAAACAGACAGAAACAGCCTTTTACTTGCGACTAGTTTCCATCCGAAACGTACCATTGACAGTGTCCCTCTGAGTCAGTTTTTAAGATATAGAAGGAACATCTCGGACACGATTGAATATGAACGACAAGCAAGCACAATGGAAACAAAATTTACAGCACGTGGTTATGATCCAGCCCTTATTTCAGACATAGCAAGTAAAGTCAGAAATACCAATCGCGATCCCTTATTGGAGCCTAAATCAACAAAGCCTGGAGAACCTCTAGTATATGTCACCACCTACACTGTGCAGAGCAATAAAATTAAGAAAATTATTTTAAAAAACTGGCCAATGATGCATTTGGACCCTCAACTACAACATCTGTTTCCTGAACTTCCTATGTTCGCCTATAGAAATAGCAAGTCATTACGAAAAAGTTTGGTGAAGGCTGAAGCCTCTGTACCGAATACGCCATCTCAACATAAAGGTACAATACCTTGTCACAACTGCCAACATTGCAGGAACATTATAAAAGACAACTATATTACGCATCCGCACTCAGGCAAACATATACAGTTAAGACACTCCTGTACCTGTGATTCACAGAATGTAATTTATGCACTTAAATGCCCCTGTGGTCTCTATTATATAGGAATGACCACAAGAAAAGCCAAAACAAGATGGAACGAGCACAAGTCTAATATACGTACCAAAAGTCTGAAATCACCAGTCTCAGTCCATTTTGCGGAGGCAAGACACACAGTGGCACAACTGAAGTGTGTCATTCTTGAAAAAGTAACACCAGGGAGGAGAGGGGGTGATCTGCAACGTAAGCTAGCACAACGTGAAATCTTGTGGATAGAGCTTTTGGACTCTTTACACCCTCGTGGGATGAATTTGGAATTTGATCTAATGTGTTATCTATAACTCTCCCACTAGATGGTACTTGCTTAGAGACCCTTTCTCCCTGATAGGGCTTTTTTTCAAACACTGCGGATCCCAGAGAAACTGTACAGAATGTATACTGTCATTATGGAATGCTTAAGTTGCATCTATGTATTCCTGTAGAGTAATTTGGGGTGTTTGTACACTGCCTGCTGAAAGATTAGCCAGGTTACATGCAAGAGGTACCTATGTGGACTGACCAGAAAACACTATTCAGTGTTCAAAAACTTGAAGAATTTCACAAGCTCTTATTTTGTTATCTGGCCAGGAGTTAGCACGCAATGGAACGATTGATGTGTTCACTGTGGATTATCCCTGCAATTGATACTCTATGTTATGACATATGACCTTTTTGATTTGTTGTATAAACATGTGATTCACACTTTGTAAATATGAATCCTCCTAATTGGGGACATATGACATTCACGGACACTCGGATGTTACATAAGGATGTATTCAAATGTAGACACATTATGAATGTGAGATGAATTTTAAAATTGTGACAGATTCTAATTTTACCTCTATTTCGATAGTTTGCTAGACTCTATTGAGGCATTTTACCGCTTTGCCAGACTAGTCACGTTTTCCACCAGCGATGGAGCAGTTCTCGTTGAGCCCCCCCCGTTTAATCATCCTAATTACTATCTTGTCATTGTATGCAAGATGGGGGCGCCCAGCGTACCTCCCCGTTTGGGGAATTTCGCTTGGGGCCCTCACTTGCATTCCATGTACTCTAATTACTTCGGTTTAGGAGTTAAGTGGGGTATTGGTGACCTTCTCTTTAAATTGTTTTCAATTTTCCCGTGATTGATGTGAGAAGGGGCGCTCAGCGCACCACCCCTGGTGGGTGTTTTCCTTGTGGGCTCTCACTCACACCACTTACAACTTCAATTAATCTGCCACGGTCCGTGGACTTGAAGATCTCTTTTCATATTTATTCGTAAATTACCTTCAGACTCACTGCGTATATGTTTACTTACGCTTTGATGACAAGTAGCGTCTGCGGTTACAATGTCAACACCACGACGCACGTAATGCCCATACTAAGATGGCCGACCTCTCCTCGGACCACGTGCGCATGCGCGGGGAGTCCTTGACAACAGGGAACGCCACCCGCAGTCGAGCTTTGTTCGCTGCTGGTGGCTGGCGCTGTCCATGTATCCCCGTCCTCCAGGTAAGAATCCTTAACTGTGAATACAGTCCTGATAGATTATCTCCCTTTGAGGCACTAGCATAAATATGACCTTTTAGTCACGCTACCAATTGGCATGGTATTGACATTCGTATCCCTTTCTAGTGTCTCTTCAGCCGCTTTTTGCCGCGTCCCAGTCCTATGTACCTTCCAGTTCGGGACTGAGTGAGTGATTGGTTCTGGCATCTATTGTAAATTTGGCATTCTTGTTTTGAATATTTTTATGTAAGTTAAATATTGACATTTCCCACATCTTTTGTCTTCTGATTAGGCCAGAATTGTGACACTGCTTCCCTCTGTTTGAGGTTAGTACCATTTACCTCGCCCGGCTTTTCAGCTATTATTACTCAGCTCTTCTTCTATACCACCCATAATAATGCCCCTCTCTAATTTTTTATAGGACAAGCACCTTTATAAATACGTTTTCACATTATACTTCCCAAGATTTACCTTATGAGTGAAGCCCCTACCCTGAAGATGGATCATTTGATCCGAAACGCGTCGGTTAATTGCTAATACCTGCAAGAAAAAGAGGGCTTTGGAATGTAGATTGTCCTTTGAAATTAAGGAAAACTCAATTTGCTATTATCAATGTAACACTGAATTAAGTGTATATTGTTGTGAATACATACTGTGTAGTGCTTTACTTAATCTTATCACTGTGCTATGGTGTAATGTATGACTCTTCCTTTGAAACTTTGTTTTGAAAATTTAATTGTGTTTAATAGAGATTGGACAATTAAAATGTACCACATCTCTAGGAACCATTGTGAATGTTGTCTAATTTGGAGGCTAGTCTTCAGTATAGACTTTAAAGTGTAATTATGATGCATATATATTCTTTAGGAATACACGAATAATACATAGAATCTATTTTCTACCTATCTGACAGGTCTTAAAGAATTGAACTGCGGTTCCTTAAGAGTGCATCTGGGCTTATTGCTTAGTCTGGTTTTTAAGGCACTGCAGTCTCCCTCTGTGATGACGGGTCTCGATCTTTTCTACTTCATAGATGTCTGTAGATGGATCACTGAAAATCGACCGGGGAGTTGTCTTCCGCGGATGTTTGTCAGGCACATATGGTATTAACAAGAAGGTGTGAAACACCTGGTGAATATGCTGCAGTGGGCTGGGGAGTTTGAGTCTATAAGCCACAAGATTCATGCGAAACAAAATGGGAAAGGGTCCCACGAACTTGGGTGCTCGTTTGGAAGGTTGTGTCCATCTGGGCAGGTATTTGGTAGAAAGCCAAACTAAATCATCTTCCTTCCATTCTGGCACTTGGCTCCGATGTTTGTTTGCTTGATGTTTATATCTTTTGCAACTCTTTTCAAGGTTAGTGATGACCATCTTTTGAGCGACAGAATAGACTCCAAAAGTGAATCCACCATAGAGGATCAACTTGGAGGATGGCCAACGATTAGCTGGAAAGGATCTGGGATGTCATCCATACATACAAATGAATGGGGACATCTTTATGACTGAATGGGTGGCGTTATTATTCGCAAATTTTGCCATGGACAGAAGCGAGAACTAATTGTCTTGCTCTGCATTGGCGAAGTATCAGATGTACTGCTCCTTGGTGGGCATTCAAATGTTTAGTCTGTCCATTGGACTGGGATGGTAGCCTGATGTTAATGCCCTCTTTATGCCCACGAGATTGCACAATGTCTTCCAGAACATTGAGGTGTACTGGGTATCTCTATCCAACTAGATGGTCTCTGGGATTACATGCAGTCTTACCACATCCTTGAGCAAAATTGTGCTAATTCTGGTGTGGACGGTACTCCTTTAAAAAGAGAGAAGTGAGCCATTTTGCTAAAACTGTCAATGTTAACAATGATTGCGGTGTGACCTTGGGATGGAGGGAGATCAACCACAAAATCGGTGGAAATGTGTAACCAGAGTTCCGTTGGGAGTGGGGCTTGTTCCAGCACCTGACAGGTTAAGAAGTGGGACTCTTGCTTCTGGCACACACTGGACATGACAGCACATATTTCTTGATGTCAGCTTGCATTGAAGGCCACCAAAATGTTAAGTGAATGAGATCGGTGGTAGCTGCCACTCCTTTATGTCCTGCTATTCTTGCCTCATGACCCCACGATAGAACCGCAGCTGTTGTTTGCGCTCTGGTATGAACAGATGATTCTGTAGAACAGTGAGGAGTGGTCTGAGTGCTGGAAGTGAGGCAGACTTTACCTCTTGGAGGCATCTGGAGATGGTTCCCACAATTTTCACATCTTGAAACAAGGGATCTCCTTGAAAAGGGGGGTTTTGGTAGACTGGTGGACTCCGGGAAAAACTGTCTGCAACAATATTCTTGCTGCCAATAAGATATGTGATATGGAAATCGTATTGGGCAAAAACATATGCCCACCTGGTTTGGCGTGTGTTCTTGAATTCTATCTTTTGTAGAACTTTAAGGTTACTCTGATCCGTGCAGATCTTGAAAGGATGCATGGACCCTTGCATGAGGTGATGCCATTTCCGCGCAAGCTTGTTTTATAGCCAGCAATTCCTTCTCGATGACCGAGTAGTGGGTCTCGCTTGTGGTTAGAGTTCTGGAGAGGTAAGCAACCGGGTATTCCAAGCCCTCATGTCCCTGTTTTAGTACTGCTCCTATAGCTCCTGCTGAGGTGTCAGTCTCAGCAATAAAGGGCTGTTGTTGGTCTGTTTTTTTTTTAGGATGGGAGCTGAACAGAAGGCCTTCTTTAAGCCCTGGAAAGCTTAATTGGCCCGGTTATCCCAGGTAAACGGAGTATCCTTCTTGAGCAGTGCTGTGGATGGGAGGACCTGGTCTTAAAAGTTGGAGATGAACTTCCTATAAAATTTCGCTAGCCGAAGGAAAGCTTGAATCTCCTTGACAGATGTAGGAACGGCCAATTCCATGATGGAAGACACACCCGTTGCGCAGATAGGATGAATCCTAAATAGGGTACTGAGGAGACTGCTATAAGGCATTTTTCTGGTTTAACGAAAAGGTTATGACGTCTTAATCGTTCCAAGACTTCTGTGAGGTGTTGAAGGTGGAGGCTGTGGTGGTTGGAGAACACCAATATGTTGTCTAGGTAAACAATGACATTCCCAAGCAGCAAATCAGCAAAAAGACGGTCCATAACCCGCTGAAACATGGCAGGCGCGTTAACATAACCTAATGGCATTATGCAATATTCAAACCGGCCAAAAGGTGTATGGAAGGCAGTTTTCCACTCATCCCCTTACTTAAATCTCAGTAAGTGTAAAGTGCCCCTCACGTTGAATTTACTGAAAATTACTGCACCTTCTACTGCTTCAAGAATGCCCTTAATCAAGGGCATTGGGTAACAGTCCCTTAATGTGACCTTGTTAAGGTCACGGAAATAAATACATGGCCTGTGTTCCTGCAAGTGCTTTTTTGAAATAAAGAACAAAGGTGCTACTGCAGGGTATTTGGAGGGATGGATGAGACCGTTTTGAAGATTTTGGTCCAAGTCCTCATGTAAGGTTCTTCGTTCAGGAATAGTCAAAGAGAACATCCGTCCAAAGGGAAAGATATAATTGGGTAAAATCTCTACTGCGCAATATTCAGGACGGCGTGGTGGTAATTCTTTGGGAATATGCTCTTCAAAAATGTCTGCCAACGTCTGAAAAATGGAGGCCAGACTGTTAAACCCAGTAGGAATAGGACACAGGGGCCCAGTCCGCCAAGGATGGATGGGTACAGTGAATCTTACAGTATTCTGAGCAGAATTGGAGAGTGTTTAGTGTCCAGTCAATGAAAGGATTGTGCTTACGATGCCAAGGTATTCCCAAAATGATAGGGAAATGTGCTGCTTGAATGACATCGAATACGATGGTCTCTTGATGATTATGGATAGATACCAATGTAAAAGTGGTGGTCTGGATGATGGGACCAGAGCACATGGGGTGGCCATCCACCCCTTCAATTTTCTGTTCTTCCTCTTTGTGTACAAGACTGATACCCGCCTGCTTGGCAGAGTTGACATCAATTAAGTTCCCCACTGTGCCGCTATCTACCAAGGCCAGAACCTTTCTTTCGGGCTGTTTGTCCACTGGAGAGTAATGCTTAACATCATCAAACTGGGGGGAACCTCTGTCCTTCTGGTACTCTGGGAATCTTCAGTAGAACCCCGGTTAGCGTCTCCTCATAAAACCGGGATCTGTCGTTTGCGTGTTTCTGTGGGGGTACTCAGGACAGTCTGTTAATAAGTTGGTATCAGAGGCACAGTACATACATAGACCCTTGTCACGACATTGGGTTCTTTCTATTGGTGTAAAAGGGGCTCTGACTGCACCTATTTGCATCAGCTTGTCACCAGGGCAAGCCTTTTGAGGAGTTGTCGACGTCTGCGGTCCAGTTTGTGGAAGCAAAGGCATCCGACTTCTTTTCCTTTCGGATCTTCTCTCAGACATTCTGAAATCAATTTGAAGAGCCAGGGAACATAATTTTTCAAGCGTGGAATGGGGTGGAATCCAGGCCAACTTGTCTTTGAACTCCTCATGAAGTCCCCTCTGGAATACCATAAATTGAACTCATTCCGGCCAGCCTACTTCGCTGACTAGCCGCTTGAAGGCCGAGATGTAAGATAACAGGTCCATTGTGCCTTGCTTGAATTCCACTAGTGCTTCTTCTGCTGAGAAGCCTATCTCTTGTCTTTCAAAGGTTTGACAGAGTAATGTTATAAAGGCATTATAATCCTGCAGTATGAGACCAGCTGATGTTACTAATAGTGTAGCCCAGGCTAGCGCGTTTCCAACCATGTTGTAAATAAGAAACCCCACCTTGATGTGCTATGAGGCGTAAATGGCATACCTGAATGTAAAATAGACTAAACAGGCATCAATAAACTCCTTTACCCTCTTTGGGGTTCCGTCGACCTTTCCGCCTGCCAATGTCAAAGGGGATAGATCAGACTGGACTTCTCGAGTGGTCATCGTCTGAGGCAGGACTGTGTTTGAATCACTGTAATTCCATTGAAAGTCCTTGGAAAGCATTGACAAGCTCTTGTACCTGTTCTGTGACAGCCATATCTGGGCATTACATTCTGTCTGCATTGAAGGGTTTTACCTGGGCTTCACTGTTGCTGGAAGATGCGTCGGATTCCGAGAGGTCTGCAGTAGTTTCTTCAGGAGTACCCTTCTTTTTGAAAAGATAGGGTCTGTTTGGGAACTCGCCACCTTGTTTGGACTGAGAAACAGTACCAACAAGAATGGCATCCTCCCTGCACATTCCCAGGAAGTGGAAAAAGCCCAAAGGCACAAAAAAAACCTAGTCGGTATTCCGGAGTGATGGGCGACTCCAAGAAGTGATGAGATGAAGATGGTCCAGAGTGAATGATGTGTAGATGAACATAAGAGAAGTCCAGGGCAAAGAGAATCCTACTTCACAAAGGCAATGAAGTACCATCCGGATGTCTTCAGAAGAAAAACAGGAGAGGCAAGAACAATTGCAATAATGGGACCAGGCTGGAGGAGTTTGGCAAGGAAGCATCGGATATGACCAAAGGGGAATCCTGGGGGAAGAAGACAGAGAGTGTCCAGGGAAACCTAGAAGAAAGGTATGTAGCAATAGCAAAGTAGAGAAAACAAAAGAAGGGTTGACTAATAGAAAGATAGTAGAGAAAAGGCGATCAGACACAGTACGCCCTGCTACAGCCAACAAGAAGTGATGCAGGGAGGAAGCATCCGCTAACAGCTGAGGTATGCACGAAAAGCAGGAAGGAAACTAAGGTAATGCCCAACCACCCAAAGGAAAGGGAGAGATTTAGCGCGCCAGAGCCGTGCCGGGATGGGAAACAGCATGACTGGCGACATGTTACAAATGATACAGTAATTAATGGATGCACCGAAAAGAAGGCACGTAAGGAGAGCCAGTAAAGGAGGGACTCAAGACGAGACACACAGCCGTAAAGCAATCAAAGGAGGGAACAGCTGAGCAACAAAAGTAAGTCAAGGAAGGGTCGGCCGAGACCGGGAATGGAAGAAAATTACAAGGCAAATGTACAAGATGCAAACATGCGGAACAAACAGTAACGGTGTGCATAAACTCCTAGAGTTGCAATGCACCGGTGAGGGGGGCTAGGAGGTACTTATGGGAAGTGAAGCAAGAAGGCTAGAATGCTGCAGGTAAACGTGACAGCATGTTAATGGCAGATCGGCCACCTCGACCAAAGCTTCCAGGAATCGTTCCCCATGACACCCACATCGATAGTCAAGGTAGGGAAATCGGTTGCCCCTGTTGCACTGTCCTTGGCTCCTACAACAAAGCAACGCCAGTGAAGTCAGCCCAGCTGGTGAGTTGGTGAGGCAGATACCAGACCAGTATGTGTTGAAGCCAAGGTTGCAAGCAGCAACATTGTATAGTAAAAACTGAAGAGAACAGTGTATGAAGCATACGTGGCAAGCGACGCAAACATAAATAAACAGCAGATCAGAGATTGAACTTTGAAGCCAAAACACAATACCATAGACAGAGTGGTCCGGCACCAAGGGGGTGCTCATTCAAAAGTCTCTGTTAGGTATCCAACTGAAAGGTGGCAAATGTTAAAAGGATAGAAATTGTGAAATCAAAGTGGTCCTACAATGAGTCAAGCAAAACCCTGTGCACATTCGAAAGACTTTGATAGTCAGAATATAAAGAAAGAAGATGAAGTTGGTCTGAGCCCTGTGGAGGGAGACTAATTGCGATAAAAGGGATCTGAGCCAGGCTGAGGGGGATTCAGGGTGAGTCACTGAGAAAGAATATAGTAAAAACATTGTATAAAGAGGGTCTGAGCCTGAAAGAGGGGGATCCAAGTTGAAGAACATTGTGTTAAAAGGACCTGAGCCTGGCTGACTGGCATCCGGGGTGAATAGTAAAAATCTGAAAGAGGAAAAGAACTGTTGCTTGCTTGTTGCATCACACCTTCTGAATGAAGAGACTTTGAAAGGCTAAGAGACTTGGGCACGGAAGGCCCTGATGCTAATGATTGAACTGTATCCTCATGCTAGAGAAGCCAGGGACGGTGCTAAGCTCGAGTGAGCCACCTTATCCCATGCTGAAAATGTGGGGAAGGGAGGCCAATGGCCTGAACATCCTGACATCTAATTTTGTGAACACTTCTTTCTTTTTTGCTTCATTGTTTCCCACACTATTTGTATTTAGAGGTAATGATTGGTAATAGGTTTATTAGTATAGGCCATTTTATTTTGAGAAGACACCACTAGGACTCTGTGATTATTATTTGATGGTCGTAGCTTTCTCCCATATGTAGGTTTAGGATTAGAAAGGCATTTTTCAAACCTTTTTTAAAGTTCAATAAACACCCTTGAACTGTGGTCAATTGTGGCTGTCTTACTGTTGATACCATGCCTTCCTTACACAGCACACCTCCTGGGTACCCACACACGTGACATGCATTAGCCTGCACAAAGTGACAGCTTTCGTGGGTGAATGCATGCCTAAATAAGGACTGCCTGGGTCAAAAAGTTCATGAGGAAGGCCAATAGACAAAATGGTTAAGGGAGAAGACTAAAGACCTTGTGGCACAGCCATGATGAACACTAGTCACAGTCATGAGCCAAATGTGGTAAGAGCAGTATGGCTTGGTAAAGGTACATAAAAATACATGAACAAGCTTCTTCTACCACGAGTCTACTCCTAGGCACATTGTCAAGCTACCAAAAAATCCTTAGTGGATGTATACGGCTCGAAAAGTGCAAGGGCCCCATTGCTCAGTACTGTAATGTACTTTACACAATGAAATACTGTTGCCAAAAGTGGCAACAAAGTCATAAGACTAAGAGAAACAATGTTTCCCAGTACTGACTGTCTGAAGGACACGTCAATTTCACCATAATGATGAGCGAAGACCCAGTAGAGTGCAGCTGAAGGTTGTGCTCCATTGGAAAAAGTCAGGACACTCTCCCCCGAACCACAGAAGCTGAATGAATTTGACCCTCCCACCATGGTAGGCACAGGCACCTGATTATATCACACTAGTCACCACATGGCAGCCAATGGGGGGATGAGGGATTAGGGAGAGATTGTGGATAGGGTGGGGAAATTAGGAACACTGGAAAAAGGGTAAGGGAACACCTAGATTGGTCAGGAGTGGGGGAGCACAGAGTAACACCTAACCTGCCTGAGTATATTCCTACATCATCATGCAACTCAATACCTGCGTGATTGCACGCGCACAGAATGAGATAGTCACAGTCATATACCTGTCTCCTGGTCATACGCAATCAAGCAAACTTAATACATGTACAATATCAACATGAAACATGGAGGACAATTTGCAATGCAATTAGCGAAATGGAACAAACAAATGAGAAAACTACCCAAAAATGGGATGACAGAACTCATGGCCCCTTGGGCAGGCATAAGCAAACATATATGAATACAAACATGAGTCTGTAGTCAGCACTAGTCTTAGCACTAGTTTATTTTAAACAATAACACCTGTTCTCTCAGCACACATGACCCCATGATCAAGGATTACTTGTCTTTCCTCGTGATTTTTTGCTTTTAGTACCTCAAAGTTCAGATTTACGTCCTACAAACACTCTCCCTCTTAGTCAGCGAGTGTGTTGTATAACCCCGGCTGCAAAAACGTTTGAGCGAGCACGTAGCACACACAGAAGAACCCACATGAATGTCACACCATAGTTCTTTCATAGCTGGCACCACAATGCTACAGCATTTAGTAACTTCAATAATGTAAGGCCCCCCCCTGTTATTATCTTAAGTCCGGGAGCCCCACGGGACTACCCGGATGAACAATGTTGTGCCAAATGGTAGACCCGGTGAATTAACCTCCTCCTGACCTGCGGTTCTTTCCTGCAGTCCGCTGAGATGCTGGGACGCGCTGCGTGCAGGGAACTCCGACGTCTTCCAACCAACTACACTTTGCACACAAAATAATGTGCACCTGCACTGCGCCGTCGCCGGCTGATATGCTGTCTCCAATCACGGTCAGCTGGCAACACGCACATATCCAGAACTACATTTTGTCCTCAAGCTTCTGGGAATTGCAGTTTCAACTGCCCGTAGCTCGCACGACTTTACCGAGCAAACTGCAGCACCCCACATCTGCCTGAGCCCCTATTCCTGACAGTTCCTCCTCTCCCAGGTCCCTTTCCAAGACCAGGTTTCCCTGGGTGCTGTGAATGAAATTGCTTCACCAACCTGGGAGCATACACAGCGCTCACAGGTTCCCATGAACAATCCTCAGGACCATAACCTTCCCATTGAATAAAATACCATAACTGTTGATGTCCTCTCTTGGCGTCTATAATGCGTCTTACTTCAGATTCCACTTGACCTTCTTTAACAATAGCAGGAGATTGTTGCGTAGTCATTCCTGGAGCTGCGGGTTTAAGCAAAGACACATGGAACACGGGGTGTATTGGTAACGTCTTTGTCAAACATAATTTCATTGCCATAGAAGACATACATTTTATTATTTCATAGGGCCCAATAAATTGAGGCATGAATTTACGGGACCCCACCAAAGATAAGTTTCTCATTGACAACCAGACCCTGTCTCCTACTTGATATTTGGGACCCTTCTGACGTTGCTTGTCAGCTTGTTTCTTATACCGTCTCTTGTCCTGCTCCAGATTTGCAGATGCTCTCTGTCTGATCTGAAGAAGCATCTGTTTGCGCTCCAGTAACACAGGAATTTGTTCCATCTCCGGTAATTCTCTGTTATCATGTTCTGCTTATGACCATATAAACATTCATTGGGTGCCATCCCCAAAGAGGCATATTCTGTGTTATTGTATGTAATTCTACCAACCATAATGCCTGCACCCAAGACTCCATTCCATCTCCTAAATAGCATCTCAAATATTGCTCAAGTGTTTGATTCTCTCTTTCAGTTTGGCCATCTGTTTGCGGGTGATATCTTGTGGATAAGGCACAGTTGATTCCCAACATCTGACAGAAAGCACGCCAAAATCTTGAAGTAAACTGAGGTCCTCTATCTGATACAATACTCTCCGGAAGACCATGCAATCTCACAACATGTTGTAGAAATAAGTCTGCTGATTTGCCTGCCCCTGGAATCCCAATACATGGAATGAAATGGGCTTGTTTCGACAGATAATCTACCACCACCCAAATGGTATCATACTGATTATCGGAGGGAAGATCGGTAATAAAGTCCATTGAGATGTGAGTCCATGATTTCTCTGAGATAGGTAACGGTTGTAACAAACCCCGCTTTTTCAGATGGTCCACCTTGTTCCGCACACAATTCTCACATTTTAACAGATATCCCACCACATCCTTTCTTAACTCAGGCCACCAAAAATACTTTTCCAACATTGCCTGCATCTTCCTCTGGTCCATTACAATCCCTGCCGGTGTTAATATGAAACCCAAAAATTCCATCTGAGTCGTATGAAAAGCAAGCTTCTCCAACTTCACACACAATTGGTTGGTAATCCTGTAAACGTTGTAGCACTGCCTTCACATGTTTCACATGTTCTTCCTGAAATGATGAATACATCAAAATATCGTCTATATAGACAATAACAAAAACATCAATGAACTCCCTCAATAGCTCCTGCATGAAAAACTGAAATGCCGTTGGAGCATTACAAAGTGCAAAAGGCATGACAAGGTACTCAAAAAGACTAAACTTAGTCCAGAATGCAGTCTTCCACTCATCCCCCTCTTTCACTCTTTTTAGATGAAATGCTCCTCTCAGGTCCAACTTTGAATAGATCTTGGCTGACCTCACTTGATCTAGTAAAACTGAAATAAACGGCAATGACAATCTATTCTTTACCCTTTCCTTATTTAATCCACAGTAATCAATGCATGTTCGTAATATCCCCTTTTTTCAGAACAAAAAATAATGGCGAGTAGAGAGGAGAGGTGGAATGCCTAATGAACCCCTTTTTCAACATGTCATCTAGATAATCTCTCAAGAATTGATTTTCAGTTTCGGTCAGCACATAGATTCTACTGCAAGGCAACTTAGCCCCAGCCTCAAATTCAATTACACAATCATAGGGTCGGAGTGGAGGTAACTTTCCCCCAACCTTTTCAAATACTTTAGCAAACTCCATGTACTGAGGGGGAATTCCTCCTGGTCCCAATGCTCCCACCACCGCACTACCTGCCCCTTGTTTGCCAAAAAAAACACTGCCCCCACTTACGGCATCATGTGTGACTGACACCTCTGCTCCTTAAACCACACTGTCTGCTTTTCCCAATCAATCCTTGGATTATGTTGCACCAACCAAGGCCTTCCTAAAATCAGACCAAACTGGGGAGCTGCTATCAAATTAAAAGTAATCTCTTCCCTATGACCTATTTCATATTCCATGTACAGGTGTTTAGTCTGTTTACGTATGGGACCTGAAACTAGTGGAGACCCATCTACTGACTGGACCCCTTCCACCCGCTGTTTATCCTGCAAGGGCAATCCCAGCTGTTCTGCCAGAGTTATATCAAGAAAATTACCTGTGGCCCCTGGGTCCACCATCACCAGTACCACCTGCTTAGTCATAGCAAAAAATAAAGTCACCAAAATGTACAAATGAGAGGTCTTATTCTCTACTGTATTTGCCACACACCTGCGGAACCTTGATTCGTTCGGCCCTGTCACTTGTGTGTCCACTAAGGCCGGCCCATCTTTTTTCCCACTTACTTCTTGCTCCGCTCTCCCCCAGCACTCTTCTGAGGAGTATTAGGCAGGTACGGATGAAATGTCCTGCTTGTCCGCAATACAGAAACAAGTTATTAGCCTTAAATTGTTCCTTTACTGAAGCTGACAAGGGCCCTCTTACACTTCTAATCTGCATAGGTTCTACCTCTCGGGTTCTTCCACCCAGACTCATATCTAACCTCACAAAAGGGACTGCTTCTGGCCTTTTCTTATCTCCCTTCCTCTCATTCATGCAATGATCTAACTGTAATGCTAGATCTATCATGGCAGTACAGTTAACCGGTTGCGGCTCTACCTGCACAATTGCATCCTTCAGTTCCACTCGTAACGCCTGATAGAATAACACTGTTTGTTTTGCCACTGGCCAATCAGTCTCAATCACCAACCAATTGAACTGAGTTACATATGTTGCCAGATCGCGTGATCCCTGCCATAATCCCAGTAACTCTTTATCTTGTGCCAGTGACACTTCCCTCCTATCAAACAATCTGCCAAATTCAGTGAGAAAACTATCCCAATTATATAACAATGGGTCATCTTTTGAACCAGTGGTATAGCCCACGCCGCAGCATCCCCTGTCAGATAACATATCAGAAATGTGTTTCTTGCCTGAATAATCTCGAACGCTGTTGGTTTACACAAAAAATGTAACCGACATTGAGTGAGAAACATCATATACTTTCTGGGATGCCTTGAAAACCATTCTGGGGCAGCCAAAGGTACACTACTTGGGGGTTGAACAACTACTGTTGAGTTCCTACTGGAGGAAGCTCCCATTGATGTAGGTGCACTGGGTCCCTCGAAGGGCGTACCCTGAGCTACTAGACTCTGCACCTATGCTTTCAGAGTAGTAGATTCTTGTCTGGCGTGTGCTAATTCAACACTCTCCCTTCAAACCACAGAAGCCGACGAATTTGACCCTCCCACTGTGGTTAGCACAGGCACCTGATTATATCACACAGGTCACCACATGGCAGCCAATAGGGGGAAGAGGGATTAGGGAGAGATTGTGGATAGGGTGGGGAAGTTAGGAACACCGGAGAGAGGGTAGGGAAAATCGTACAACATCATGCAACTCAATACCTGCGTGACTGTACATGCACAGAATGAGATAGTCCCACCCATATACCTGTCTCCTGGTCATACGTAATTAAGTACAACTTAATGTACAATATCAACATGAAACATGGTGGACATTTTGCATTAAGCGGATTGGAACAAACAAATGAGAAGACTTCCCAAAAATGGGATGACAGAACTCATGACTCTTTGGACATGCATAAGCAAACATATATAAGCACAAACATAACTCTGTAGCCAGCACTAGTCTTAGCGCTAGTTTGCATTAAACAATAACACGTGTTCTCTCAGCACACATGACCCCATGATCAAGGATTACTTGTCTTTCCTCGTGATTTTTATCTTTTAGTACCTCAAAGTTCAGATTTAATTCCTACAAACACTCTCCCTCTTAGTCAGCGAGCGTGCCATATAACCCTGGCTGCAAAAATGTTTGAGTAAGCACATAGAGCACACAGAAGAACCCACATGAATGTCACACCATAGTTCTTTCATAGCCGGCAGCACAATTCTACAGCATTTAGTAACTACAATAATGTCAGGGTCCTCCCTGTACTTATCTTAAGTCAGGGAGCCCCAAGGGACTACCCGGACAAAGAACGCTGTGACGAATGGTAGACCCCGTGAATTCACCTCCACCTGGCCCGCGGTTCTTTCCTGCAGTCCGCTGACTCACCCGGATGGGCGATGTGCAGGGAACTTTGACGTCTTCCAAGCGACCACACCTCGCACTGCACCGTTGCCGGCTGATAAGCTGTTCTAAATCACAGTCAGCTGGCAACACGCACATAATCCAGAACTACATTTTGTCCTCAAGGCTGCTGGGGATTGCAGTTCCAACCACCCGTAGCTCGCAAGCCTTTACTGAGCAAACTGCAGCACCCCACGTCTACCCCAGTTCTATTCCTGACAATTAGTCTGGACAGGCCTTGCCTGGGTGCTATCTCAGACAGGCTCTCTGTTTTGGTTGGGGTTTGAGAGACTTCTCTAAACGATTAGTCTAGAAAGGAGTTGCCTATGTGATATCTCAGACAGGCTCTCTGTTTTGATTGGGATTTGAGAGACTTCTCTAAACTGTTAGTCTGAGCAGGCATCCCCTGGGTGATATCTCGGACAGGCTCTGTGTTTTGATTGGGGTTTGAGAGACTTCTCTAAACTATTAGTCTCGACAGGCATTCCCTGGGTGAGTAGATCACTCACAGTCAACAACACCTTCTCTTATGTTATCTCTTGAATTGGTTGCTCGTAGTCTGTTCTTTGTGTTTAACAAATTCTCTTCCCATGTATTTCTGTAAAACTTTTTGGATCAGAATACATGGATTTGAGATGTTCTACCTTGTCTATCTTTAATTAATTAATTTATTCAATTGATTCCCTTGCTTTATTGTAAAGCCCACTGCCTGCCTCTTGGCCAGGGTCACACTTGATTAAGTGACTGACATAAATAGAAGACAAGAAACGTTGCCACCCACTTTTACCCCACCACCTCATTCATACAGACGTCACCGTGCAATTGCAGTTCATACTCACTAGCTCACTCCTTCAAGCAAGACCCCTACCTACCATCACAACCATCCAGAAGGCACCCATCACCCTCACTAACTCTGCAACAAAACCCCATTGTTCATCCCAGCAACCTACACCCAGCCACCCTAAATCCAGCTACAAACCACTAACATAGCCCAGGCCACCATAAGATGCCACCAGCTGGTGAATGAGGTACGAGCTTAGCATATGATAGCATCGACTGTCCAGAAACTTGCATATCTAACACAAGATCGCCAAGGGTTGTCTAAGCCAATGCCTGTTTATGTATGTTTAAATAAGAACCTGAAAAAAACACACTTGGGATCACACCTGGAGGTATGGTAGAATATTATGGTGATTGGGCAAAGAAGTCCTTATAAGGAAGAAAGGTCAAAGGGGGAGTCAAAGAACTGGTGGCATGAAGGTCAGAGTAAAAGCAGTGATAGATATAGATTTAAAAATATATTTCCATCTATGGACCTACAGTGCCAAATTTAATCAGTTTTATGCAATGTCTTGTTTTACATTGTAATGAGTCTTTATGTGCTGGACATCAATCCAGAGGCTAGACAAGGGCATGAAAGTGGAGCTTCCATCAGATAGAAATGATACAATGAATTTAGAAATAAGTTCTTTGCAGAACCCATTGTCGTGATTCTGTAACATATGTTACAGCTCCTCTTTTTATCTTCCTCAGATCAGCTATGGATCCATGGATACGCTTTTCAACGACCGGCTTCGGTTCCCATTCTTTTACCGCACAGTCCCAAATGAGATCCACGAGCCCCGCGGCATTGCTAAGGTTCTCAAACATTTTGGATGGACCTGGGTTGGGATCCTCACATCAGATGATGACAGTGGGAGAAGAGCCGGTGAAGAGCTGGAGAGAGAAATCACCAGGGGCGGCGGATGTGTTGCCTTCAGTGAAAGACTCAGGATGGGCCGTCTACATTGGGAAGAGACGCTATCGACTGCAGAAGTGATCAATAATTCCACTGCCACAGTGGTGATCTTTCATTGCAATTGTCATTATTTGCAGGCATTATTTGCCGGCTACATAGATCAACGGAAACCAAAGGTCTGGATTTTCTCAGCGACTGACATGTTTTTGAAAATGTTTATATATTACCCAAACATGAATCGTTTCAATGGCTCACTAGTATTTTCCATTCCTAAGGGAGAGGTCCCAGGACTCAAGGACTTCCTGTACAATGTGAAGCCATTTGACTTCTCAGATGATGGACTGCTAATGGAATTTTGGCTAGGAGGACTTAAGTGTTTCCCGGCGTTTCCGAATGGTTCTTTGCCCGAGGATTCCTTTTTCCATAAATGCAGAGAGGATCAAACACTGAAACAGATTCCTCTTTCACAATATGATGTTCATAATTTTCATTTAACCTACAGTGCTCACACTGCGGTCTACGCTGCAGCTCATGCTTTACATGGTATGATCTCATCCGGAACACAAACAGAGGGGTCATCAAAGGGTGGGAGTTTGGATAAATATTTCCAGCCGTGGCAGGTAGGAAAAATCCTTTCTGATTTCTTCATGAACAATAAACAGTGGCTGAAACAATATGTGTTCTATTGCCCAGACTTAGTGGTATTTTATTTAAAGTATGATAACACAATCTATATGTAAGCTTCCACTATATCTACATCAACAACTACATACACACGATCACTGCCTTTGCTACATCTACTACCACCCCTTCATAAACGCTGCCACTGCCACTGCTATATCTACATTCACAACTACATCCTCACTATCACCTCCTAGTTACATCTACTTCCACCACTTAATACCTGCTACCACTTCCACTGTTATATCTACATCCACAACTAAATACTCACTAGCACTGCCTTTGCTATGTCTACTTGCACCACTTAATACCTGCTACCACTTCCACTGTTATATCTACATCCACAACTAAATACTCACTAGCACTGCCTTTGCTATGTCTACTTGCACCACTTAATACCTGCTATCACTGCCACTGCTATATCTACATCCACGAGTACATACTCACTATCACTGCCTTTGCTACATCTACTTTCACTACTTAATACCTGCTACCACTGCCACTGCTATATATACATCCATGACTACAAACTGACTATCACTGCCTAGTTACATCTACTCCCACCACTTAATAACTATACACAACTACATTACCATTATCACTGCCTTTGCTATATCTACTTCCACCACTTAATTCCTGCTACCATTGCCACTGCTATATCTACATTCCCAACTACATTACCATTATCAATGCCTTTGCTACATCTACTTCCACCACTTAATACCTGCTACCACTGCCACTGCTATATCTACATTCCCAACTACATTACCATTATCAATGCCTTTGCTACATCTACTTCCACCACTTAATACCTGCTACCACTGCCACTGCTATAGCTGCATTACCATTATCAATGCCTTTGCTACTTCTACTTCTACCACTTAATACCTGCTACCACTGCCACTGCTATATCTACATTCAAGACTACATACTCACTATCACTGCATTTGCTACCTCTACTTCCACCACTTTATACCTACTACCTCTTCCATTGCTATATCTACATCCACAACTGCATACTCACTATCACTGCCTTTTCTACATCTACTTCCAACACTTTGTTACAAGCATTTATCATGAGCTGGTTGGGGCTGCAAGATCTTTCCCCTTGCCTGCCTGCCTTTTCATTTTATCATGTGCTGCTGAGCAGGTAAGCCCTTGGCTTTCTGGGGCTTAATAGAATGTGTTCGTGTTTGTGTGTGCAAAGATGACCAGTGCCTTGTAGGCAGTGAATCTGCCCTGCTGTTCCTGGAAGTGCCCGCCTTGCATCCTGATTGTGTGCCTTGTATCCATCTGGCCAATAGTGGGTGCCGGCAGTAGAAGCCACCCCCACACAAGGTCCTCACTCAAGGTTCCTGTCTGAGCCTCGTTATAGGCATTCATCATGAGCTGGCTGGGGCTGGAAGGTCGCCCCCCCCGCCTGCTTGTCTTTTCATCTCATCAGGCACTGCTGAGCTTGTTAGCCCTTGGGCTTCTTGGGCTTAATAGAATTTGTTTGTGTTTGTTTGTGCAAAGATGGCTGCCGTTGTGTAGGCACTGAATCTGCCTTGATTTGCCTGGAAGAGCCTCCCAAGCATCCTGATTGTTGTGTCTTGAATCCAACTGGCCATTAGCAAGTGTGGGCTGGTGAAGTCGCTCCCCCAACAAGGTACTCACTCAAGGTTACTGTCTGAGCCTCTGAGCCTTGTTACAGGCATTCATCGCAAGCTGGCTGGGGCTGCAAGATATTTCCCCTTGTGCCTGTCCTTTTATTACATCAAGCGCTTCTGAGCAGGTAAGCCCTTGGGTTTAATAACATTTGTTTGTGTTTGTTTGTGCAAAGATGGCCGCCGCTGTGTAGGCAGTGAATCTGCCTTGCTGTGCTTGGAAGAGCCCTCCTCACATCTTGATTGGTGTACATTGTATCCATCTGGCCAATAATAATAGCCTCCATTAGGGAGCTAAATGGGATTTTCACCTCTAGAAAAATGCTGGAGATAATACAGCCCATTTAGCGCCCAACTCGTGACCGGGCCAGCCCTTAAATGTGGCAGTAATAACGTTACTGCCGGATTTAAGGGCTACAGCCCAACTCATGATGAGTCCCTTCGACTGCTACGGTTCTCTTAAAACCCTAATTCCATAATGAATAAACTACAATACGATTAACTCCTGACTTTTAACTATCCTGTTTCTCTGGGGTGCTTCTAACTCTGCATCCACAATTTCTTACTGTGTCCTAGTGCTTTTGGCTAAATCGAATTCAGGTGTGCATCTGCCTGGGCATCCACCACCATTTCGTACTGTTTTCTAGTGCAGTCAGACTTCTCTCAAGAAGAGTTAGGCAGTATACAGAGTATTCACAATAGGTCAAAAGAACACAGTAGAACAAGCATACACTGACCAGAGCTTGGTGTAAAAGAGATATCATTATTTATTTAAAAACACATCTAGTTAAACACACTGGCACTAATATCAAGCAGTTCAAAAACACGGTCACTAAAAGATATACACTCCTTTCAACGATTAGTTAGACAAGTCTTAAGTAAAGCAACACTTATTTTCAGACAGCGGTGAGCGCTTAACGAAGAGGGCACTCTAATCAATCGGTTTAAAAGGGAGAGAAAGGCAGAGCAAAGATAGAAACAGATCCCAACACTTTCGGAAGAACACAGTATGAGAAGAAGGCAGGTTGTTAGGCGGAAACCTGTGCAGTTCCCTCTGGGACCACTGCAAAAGATTTAGGACTACAGGTGTTTGGCAGTAAACCCACCTGGTAGCAGTCTGTACCACACAGATTCACTTGGTAGCTGTGGCTGAGCAGTAAGACTTCCCTCAAGAAGAGTTAGGCAGTATGTGGAGTATACACGATAGGGCAATCTACACAGTAGAACAAGCAAACACGGAACAAGGCTTCGGTGTAAAGATATAAAGATATTTATTTATAACAACACATCTATCGAAAACACTCTGGCACTAATACGGCAAACAACTTCAATCAAAATTACTATATGATGAAAAAGATCAATCCCCCAAACAATAGTTCGACAAGTCTAGGTTCAACGGCATCACTTATTTTCAGACAGAGGTGTATGCTTTAACCTAGATGGCACTCTAGTATTCGTTAGGACAGGAGAGAAAAATAAGGCAGGTTATGAAGTCAACTCGGTACCAATACTTTACAGACAAATGCAAGGCAAGTAAGGCAGGATCTACTGCAGATCAAAAAGTTCAGAGGACAGGCCCACTCGGAGAGAGGCAAGGCGATATGTCCCAAAAAGTGTCTCAGTGGAAATGCGCTTCGAGTCTTTATCGCAAATTGTTATGGACCAGTTCAGAACAACAAGTTAAAGAAAGCTTGGAGGCGACCCAATGGAAAGGCGAGGATTAAGACACCTCACTCCATCCGGCAGAAAGGGAAGCCAGGCGGACACGGTACCTTGTTTGTAGAGAGACAGCTCCGGCGGGGGCAGTTGTTCCTGGTGGTGGATGCACCTCGGGTCTTTGCTAAGAGTAGAGATGATCTCGTCATTGAAGAAAAGTGAAGTCCGGTGCACCACCAGGGAAGAGACCAGCCGCGGAGTGCTCCGTCACAAGGCACCACCTTTTGGTCACGGTACAGGGGTAGTGGCTATCCGGTTGCTGAGGTGCTCTGCACGGGCAATTCGACCACTGCGTAATGGAGCGAAGAAAAAGCAAAGGGGACTGGTTGTTCCCACCAGTCAGGGGAAGAGACTCTCCGGCAGGGAGATCTCTTCTGTCGTCGGGAAGTGGTGAGTCGGTTCCGCAGGGCTCCACCGGAGGTGTCGTTGTTGCAGGTCAGCTCAGCTTTACCCTCGTCGGATTCTTAGGTCCTGTGGCGACTTCTGAAGATCCAGTCCCAAAAGCCCTGCTTTTATGCAGAAAACCCCCATTCATTCAGCCTAGCTGTCAATCAAAACACGCTAAGTGGTGAGCGGGGTGGCTCACCACTTGGGCCAATCACACTAGAGTGTGACCGGAGTTGGCAAAGCAACTCAGTCCAGGGTGCCTAAACCCTCTCCCACACCCCTGTGGTAACCCAGACAGAATGGCACCACTTTGGAGGGTCTCTGTACAGAAGCCCGCCAAAAGTGGAACAAAGGGCTCAACCTTTGGTTTAGGAGTCACAGAGACGAACACAGACGCCATTTTACAAAACGAGTTCTGGCAGAAAATACCATCCAATAGACTTATTTAAGATAAGTAAACCGGTGGTATGTTAGAGATTAATGAGAAAAAATATCAATCTCCAACAATGGGAAGAATCCCATAGAGCTATATTCGGGGTCGAATATAACAAGTAGTTTCCACTGCCACCAGCCAAAACTCGCCGAGGGGGGACGGACAGTGCCCCCTCGAATAACAGACCCAGGAGTAATCGAATGACCCCTACTAGTACGTCCACAATAGGATGGTTTGTACTAGTTCTGTTAGTAAATTTAGGTCTAGTAAAGCCAATGGTGACTTTACATGCCCGGGGAGACAGTAGTCAGTTCCCGGGTATGGAGTCTATGATGGAGGTCCGCTAGGACGCCCCAGTGCTACGGCACGGAGGGTGCGGTGTAACACACATAGCAAAACATATGAGACCCTATGGAGTAAAAGATCCCATAGCCCATAGAACACATTGACATTCAAAGGTATTAAACACATTCATGTCCAAGAGTGGGAGAAAAAGAGTCTCACTCTTGGCAGGATGGAAAAAACAAACTCCAGAAATCCAGCAAAGCTGCTGGGGGACTCACTAGGTTAGGAAATTCAGCCTAAACAGAGAATTCTCCCTAACACTCGCCCCCCACAGACTAAGGGACAGGAGGATTTAATCCACTCCTGGATGAATCTCATACCTCTAGTCGATGACATACATCCTAGAGAGACCATCAGCATTTTGGTGGTGACACCCTGACCTGTGCTCAATGGTGAAATCAAACCCTTACAGGCAGATCAACCATCTCAATAGTTTTGGGTTTTCCCCTTTCATTTGCATTAACCATCTTAAGGGTTGGTGGTCAGTCTGAATGACAAAATTAGAACCATACAAGTACGGCCTAAATTTCTTCAGAGCCCACACGATAGCAAAGCACTCTCTTTCGATTGTTGCCCACCTTGTTTCAGGATCCTTCAGCTTGCGGCTGATGAAGCAAACGGGGTGCTCCCTACCTTTCCCATCCAGTTGACTGAGTATGGCACCTATTTCTACATTTGAAGCATCTGTCTGCACAATGAAGTGTTGGCGGTAATCAGGAGCTCTGAGTACTGGGGCTTGGCAAAGAGCCTTTTTCAGGTTTTCAAAAGCCTGATTGCACTCCTCGTTCCATCTAACCTTTTTAGGAAATTTGGGCGAGGAAATGACATTCAGTGGAGAAGCTATGGTCCCATAGCTCTCGATGAAATTCCTGTAATACCCAGTGAGGCCTAGGAAGGCTCTCACTTGGGTTTGAGTAGTAGGTGTTGTCCAATTTTGCACAGCGTCAATCTTACTGAGCAAAGGCCTTATTTCTCCACCTCCTACCTCATGTCCAAGATAGACTACTTTACTCTGTCCAATTTGGCATTTACTCGTCTTTATGGTCAGATTGGCTCATCCAAGAGCCTGCTAATCATCTCTCAGGTGGGTTACATGTTCTTCCTAGGAATTGCTGAACACTGCTATGTCATCCAAGTATGCCATGCAGAAGTCCTCCATCCTGTTTAGAACCTGATTTACCATCCGTTGAAACGTAGCAGGTGCATTCTTCAATCCGAAAGGCATTACCTTAAACTGGTATAAGCCAACGGGGGTAGAAAATTCAGTTTTCTCCTTGGCATGGTCTGTCAGGGCTATTTGCCAATAGCCTGACGTCAAGTCAAATGTGCTGAGGAACTTGTCGGCACCAAGTTTATCCACCAACTCATCTGTTCTTGGCAAAGGGTGGGCATCAGTCTTGGTGACTGCATTAAGAGCTCTATAATCCATGCAGAATCTAAGCTCTTTAGATCCGGCCTTTGGTACTAACACAACTGGGCTAGACCATGGACTAGTAGAGGGCTCTATTACCCCGAGATCAAGCATCTTGCTGACCTCACCTTTGATGTGGGTTCGTACGTTTTCTGACATTCGGTGTCCTCTGCTTTTGACTGGCAGACAGTCACCAGTGAGTATGTCGTGCTGACCCCAAGGGGTCAAGCCTGGTGAAAGCGAGAACAGAGAGGCAAACTGATTCAACATGGATTTGCACTCTTCTTGTTGCTCGGGTGTCAGATTGGAAGAGAGATTTACTCCTTCAATTTTTTCGTCCAAAGGTAAGCCTCTGAGGAGATCCGTAAGAGCTTCACTCTCTTCTTCTTCCTTGGAGGATGCTAGAAGCAACGCTCCTACATCAGGTCGGGAGACATACGCTTTGAGTCGGTTGGTGTGGAAGACTGTCGGAGCCTCCTTGGGATTGCCCAGGTCCACCAGATAGTTGACCTCTCCGAGTTTACCCACAACTCTGATGGGTCCCATCCATTTGTCTTGCAAGGCCCTCTGCCTTGTTGGGATCATAACGAGAACGAGCTGGTCTTGAGCGAACTCAACCATGTTAGCCTTTTGATCGTGCCAGTGCTTGACCAATGCTTGTCCAGATTTCAAGTTATCGCTTGCTTCTGTCATCATCTGCGACATTCTCCTCAGGAGACCTATCACGTAGACAGTCACTCTGACTGGCTTGGGGGAAGGAGCACTCTCCAACCCCTCCTTAATCAGGGCCAATGGATCTCTGACGGGATGACCTTAGAGAAGTTCGAAGGGAGAAAAACCTACTCCCTCCTGAGTGACTTCTCTATAAGCAAAGAGAAGGCATGGCAGTAGAAGGTCCCACTTTTGTTTAAGGGGTTCTTCTAAAGCACCTATCATGCTCTTCATGGTTCGGTTGAACCTTTCTACCAACCCATTGGTTTGTGGGTGATAAGCTGTTGAGAACTTGTAAGTAACTCCACAGGTTTTCCACATGGCTTTCATGTAGTGAGACATAAAGTTTGACCCCCTGTCAGAGATTACTTCCTTAGGAAACCCGACCCTGGTAAAAATACCAAGGAGGGCCTTAGCCACAGCCGGAGTTGTAACAGTCCTCATAGGAATTGCCTCAGGATACCTAGTAGCATGGTCTACTACTACAAGTATAAACCTGTTGCCTGAGGTGGTTGGTGGATCAAGGGGACCAACAATGTCAATCCCTACTCTCTCAAATGGGACTAAAGGTGCCACATTCTTGGAGCCAACCTTACCAGAGGTCTGGCAGGTGTGGCAGCTCCTGCAGTGTTTTTCTACTTCGGCCCCCATCTTCGGCCAATAAAAGTAGAGAGAGAGAGCCTTTCCTTAGTCTTCTTGAAACTCAAGTGACCAGCCAAAGGAATCTCGTGGGCTAAAAGCAAGAACTGTTGTCTGTTCTCTTGGGGTACTACAAGTCGTTTGTAGTCTCCAGGTGCAGACTCGGTCGGTTCACTGTAGAAGAGGCCATTTTCCCAGTGCAACCTGTATTTCCCAGGCTCTTGCCCTTCAGCCTGGGTTTCTGCCTGGTGGCGAAGACCTTCCAGAGTTGGACATTCCCTCTGTCCCTTACTGAAGTCTGCCCGGTTGGGTCCACCTTCTGCCAGTAAAGACTGCAGCTCAGGATGGTCAACCGGATCCAGATCTCCAATGAGTTCCTGGCCTTCCATTAGCTCTTCCTCAAAGTCTAATTCTACCACACAGGGTTGTACCTCCCTCTCAGCCTCAGCTGGAGGTGGAGTTACGAGTGTATTTTTGGACAACCGCGGGGGAAGTCCTGGTTGGCTGCACGGAAATGCTGGCTGCTGGTTTCGGGGTACAAGTCTTAGGTTTCCCTTTCGCTTTTGATTTCTTCGAGACAGCGGCCGACAATTCCAGTGGAGCAGGAGTGATTTCTTTCTTCATCATCTCCTGGAGAGTACTGCGCATGGTCCTCTCTCTTGCAGGTCTGGTTAGCTCCTGTAACCGTTTACTAGGAGGTCTGGGAGTATGCGATACAACTCCAAGAGTTTTCAAATCATTACCCAACAGTACGCGTCCTGGTACCTCACTCTGTATGCTGACAGGTATCTTCACAGTAATGTCGTTACACTGGATGAGAACTGGTAGTTGGGGAAGCATTTGCACAGGCCCTCCAGCTAACTTGGTGAGGCGTTTGGGTGCCTTAGCAACATCCTCAGCCTGAAAAAACGATTTATCCACCACAGTTATGCTGGCCCCAGTGTCCCTAATGGCAGGAGTCTCCTGACCATTCACCTGGACACTGTCCTTATAATACTCTTTAGTATTATCGGGGATAGAATTATAGACGTCTAAATTCTGTTGTTCCCACAACCCCAAAGATACTAAAGAAACGCTGGCTGAGACTCCAATGGGTTCGTCAGCTAGCAGTAGAAAGTTTCCACTTGCCATTTGGACTTCCTCCTCTGGAGCGAAGGCGAAGGAGACAAGCTGGACCCCTAAAGGTTTACCCTTACATCTGGGATCTCCTTTCACGTGGTCAGTCGAGCCACAAACAAAGCATTCACCGAATGATTTTTGGAATGGTGGCTTGTTCTGGCCTCCTTCCGGTTTGGCACCAGAAGACACACTATTCTGCTGCGGTTTTCCTTGTGGCTTACCCTTCTGGTTTTGCTTGGGGCCCTCTTTGGAATTTGAGTTATTTCAATTCTCTTTTGAGTCTTTTTTTAGGCTGTTTTCCCTCATCCTTTTTCTGAGTTGCCCCAGAATCCTTATGAGTAGCCCTGTTGGCAACCCATAAGTCAACAGCCTTAGCTAGGCTCTGGAAATCCAATTCTTTCGAATCAGCCAAGTGCTGTCTGAGCTCGGGAGAACAGGCATCATAAATCGATTCCAACATAAAAAGATTCTTCATACCCTCATAAGTGTTCACTTTGTAACCCTTAATCCATTCCTGTAAGTTTTTCAACCCTTCACTCACCCAGGTAGCCCAAGGGGTACCGTCATGCTTTTTGAGGGTTCTAAACCTCTTAAGATACTGGGAAGGGGTCTTCCCGAATCTAGCTATCAAAGCTAGTTTCACACTTTTGTAATCCGTCTTATCCGCCTCCCCCAACTCCATTGCCACATCAGTCGCAAGAGGGGGGAGCCCAGAGAACAACCAGGGAAGTAGATCATTCCTGGTGATGTCCTGGAGCCCATTATTGTACTGAAAAAGTTTTAACCAATCCAATACATCCAATCTCGGTTCATACATACCCACTAATTCCTTCGGCATCCGGGGTCTTTTGGCACTGGAGCTTCTAGAGGTGCCAGAGACAGAAGCAGCTTCGACAGACAACTTTTTCATTTCTAATTCATGCTTGAGCTCAATTTCTCAGAGCCTAAGAATGTGTTGCATTTCTTGGTGCTTCTGTTCAGTTTGAGCAGTAATCCTTCTGAATTCCAAGTCTATTTTCATTTTTTCTAGTTCAAGGACTTGAGGAATTAATATGGGACCTGTTATAGGCCCAGTAGGTACAGCTGGTAAGGCAGGTAGAGGAGCAGGGGAGACAGTTTTGTTAGCCTCTCCTTCCTCTTCAGCCTCTTCATCACTATCGTCAGAATCACGATTTAGATCAACAAAATCACTGTTATCTACATCTGCTGGAGAAGTTGGTTCCTCTGAACCAGTACCCAGACTTTGGTTTTCCAGCAATCTCGCTATCAGTTCTAACTTCCTGCCTCTTAAAGAAAGATTTTCTTGCCTACAGAGAGCTCGTAACCTCTCAGTATTTTCACCTGACAAGGATTCTCGATTGTAAGCTTCCATAGTAGACATGTTTTTGAAATTTGCTTGTTAGTGCTAAGCTTTGTGGTTAGTTATCCTAAAGTGTCGAAAATCACTCTAAACTGTATACTCGATACAAATCCCACCGCTGTACACCAGTGTTAGGCGGAAAACTGTGCAGTTCCCTCTGGGACCACTGCAAAAGATTTAGGACTACAGGTGTTTGGCAGTAAACCCTCTTGGTAGCAGTCTGTACCACACAGATTCACTTGGTAGCTGTGGCTGAGCAGTCAGACTTCCCTCAAGAAGAGTTAGTCAGTATGTGGATACACGATAGGGCAATCTACACAGTAGAACAAGCAAACACGGAACAAGGCTTTGGTGTAAAGATATAAAGGTATTTATTTATAACAACACATCTATCGAAAACACACTGGCACTAATACGGAAAACGATTTCAATCACAATTGCTATACAAAGAAAATATCAATCCCCCTAACAATAGTTCGACAAGTCTAGGTTCAACGGCATCACTTATTTGCAGACTGAGGTGTATGCTTTAACATAGATGGCACTCTAGTATTCGTTAGGATGGGAGAGAAAAATAAGGCAGGTTATGAAGTCAACTCGGTACCAATACTTTACGGACAAATGCAAGGCAAGTAAGGCATGATCTACTGTAGATCACAAAGTTCAGAGGACAGGCCCACTCGGAGAGAGGCAAGGCGATATGTCCCAAAAAGTGTCTCAGTGGAAATACGCTTCGAGTCTTTATCGCAAATTGTTATGGAAAGATTGGACCAGTTCAGAACAACAAGTTAAAGAAAGCTTGGAGGCGACCCAATGGAAAGGTGAGGATTAAGACACCTCACTCTATCTGGCAGAAAGGGAAGCCAGGCAGACACGGTACCTTGTTTGTGGAGAGACAGCTCCAGCGGGGGCAGTTGTTCCTGGTGGTGGATGCACGTCGGGTCTTTGCCAAGAGTAGAGATGATCTCGTCGTCGAACAAAAAAGTGAAGTCCGGTGCACCACCAGGGAAGAGACCAGCTGCGGAGTGCTCCGTCACAAGGCACTACCTTTTGGTCGCGGTACAGGGGTAGTGGCTATCCGGTTGCCGAGGTGCTCTGCACGGGCAATTCGACCACTGCGTCCTGGAGCGAAGAAAAAGCAAAGGGGACTTGTTCCCACCAGTCAGGGGAAGAGACTCTCCGGCAGGGAGATCTCCTCTGTCATCGGGAAGTGGTGAGTTGGTTCCGCAGGTCTCCACCGGAGGTGTCGTCGTTGCAGGTCAGCTCAGCTTTACCCTCGTCGGATTCTTAGGTCCTGTGGCGACTTCTGAAGATCCAGTCCCAAAAGCCCTGCTTTTATGCAGAAAACCCCCATTCATTCAGCCTAGCTGTCAATCAAAACACGCTAAGTGGTGAGCGGGGTGGATCACCACTTGGGCCAATCACACTAGAGTGCGACCAGAGTTGGCAAGGCAACTCGGTCCAGGGTGCCTAAACCACCTCCCACACTCCTGTGGTAACCCAGACAGAATGGGACCACTTTGGAGGGTCTCTGTACAGAAGCCCTCCAAAAGAGGAACAAAGGGCTCAACCTTTGGTTTAGGAGTCTCAGAGACGAACACAGACGCCATTTTACAAACCGAGTTCTGGCAGAAAATACCATCCGATAGACTTATTTAAGATAAGTAAACCGGTGGTATGTTAAAGATTAATGAGAAAAAGTATCAATCTCCAACAATGGGAAGAATCCCATAGAGTTATATTCGGGGTCGAATATAACAAGTATTTTCCACTGCCACCAGCCAAAACTCGCCGAGGGGGACGGGGCAGTGCCCCCTCCAATAACAGACCCAGGAATAATCGAATTACCCCAACTAGTATGTCCACAATAGGATGGTTTCTACTAGTTCTGTTAGTAAATTTTGGTCTAGTAAAGCCAATGGTGACTTTACATGCCCGGGGAGACCACTGTACTGCGAACAAATGGTGGTGCCTTGTGACGGAGCACTCCGCGGCTGGTCTCTTCCCTGGTGGTGCAACAATCTTCAACTTTCCTTCGACGACGAGAGCATCTCATCTCTTGGCAAAGCCCCGACCTGCTTCCATCACCAGGAACAACTGCCCCCGCCGGAGCTGTCTCTCCACATACAAGGTACAGTGTCCGCCTGGCTTCCCTTGTGACGGTTAGCGTGAGGTGTCTTAATCCTTGCCTCTCCATTGGGTCGCGTCCAAGCCTTCTTAACTTTCTGTTCTGAACTGGTCCAATCTTTCTGTGACAATTTGCGACCAAGACTCGAAGGGCATTTCCACTGTGATAATTTCTGGGACATAGCGCCTTGCTTCTCTCCGATGGGGCCTGGCCTCTGAACTTTGTGATCTACAGTAGATCCTGCCTTACTTGCCTTGCATTGTTTCGTAAAAGTGTTGGTACCGAGTTGGTTTCATACCCTGCCTTTTCTCCCCCCTCCTAACGAATATTAGAGTGCCATCTAGGTTAAAGCATTCACCTCTGTCTGCAAATAAGTGGTGCCGATGAACCTAGACTTGTCGACATATTGTTAGAGGATTGAGATACTTCTAGTAATTGTAATTGAAGTTGTTTGCCGTATTAGTGCCAGAGTGTTTTTCATAGATGTGTTGTTATAAATAAATACCTATATATCTTTACACCCAAGCTCTGTTCCATGTCTGCTTGTTCTACTGTGTAAATTGCCCTATTTTGTATACTGCCTAACTTTTCTTGAGAGAAGTCTGACTTCTCAGCCCCAGCTACCAGGTGAATCTGTGTGGTACAGACGGCTACCAAGTGGGTTTACTGCCAAACACCTGTAGGCCTAAATCGTTTGCAGTGGTCCCAGAGGGAACTGCACAGGTTTCTGCTTAACACCCACTTTAAGAGGCTCTGGTCGAAATGTGTCCAAGGTCACACGGTTCAAAGTCCCAAAAGTCTTGCAATAAGTTCAGAAAGAGTTGGACCAAAAAGAAAGGGACCAGTTAGATGGTCAAGGCGGCCAGCCCAGTCCAGAAGGTTAAGAGATTATTGTTACCTTGTAGCAATCTTTAGAAAGGGAGGCCTGGCGGACACGGTACCTTAAAATGGTGAAAACGCTCCAGCAGGGGCAGTTGTTCATGGCAGCGGGTGCAAGTCAGTGCTTCGTCCGGAGGAAGAGAGGATCTCGTGGGGGAGGAAAGCAGGGGTCCGTTGCACTGCCAGGGAAGAAACCAGCCCCAGAGTTCTCAATTAAAAGGAGCGGTCCTTTTATTCGCGCTCCAGTGGTAAGTGGCTATCCGGTTGCCAGGGTGCTTGGCACGGGCAATTCGACCACAAGACATCCTGGGATACGAGAAAGGAAGGTAAACTGGTTGTGCCCACTAGTCAGGGGAAGAAGATTCTTCAGCCGGGAGATCTCCTCTGTCGTTGGGAAGTGGTGAGTCGGTTCAGCAGGGCTCCACCGTGGTGTCGTCGTAGCAGGACGGCTCAGCTTCTCCCGCGTCGGATTTTCAGGTCCTGTGGTGACTTCTAAAGTTCCAGTCCCAAAAGCCCTGCTTTTACGGAGCACACCCCCATTCACTCAGCTTAGCTGTCAATCAAACATGCTAAGTGGTGAGCCGCCCGGCTCACCACTTGGGCCAATCACACAAGAGTGCGACTTGAGTTACCAAGGTAACTCAGTACAGGGTGCCTAAACCCCCTCCCACACCCCGCGTGGTACCCAGACAGAGTGGCACCACTTTTGGAGGCTTCTGTGGAGAAGCCCGCCAAAAAGTGAAACAAAGGGCTCGACCTTTGGTTTGTAGTTACAGAGGCGAACACAAACGCCATTTTAAAACCGAGTTCTGGCAGAAAATACCAACCAGTGAATTAATATTAAATAAATAAACCGGCAATATGTTAGAGGCTATGTTAAAAAGTATTAGCCTCGAACAATGGGAAAATCCCATAGAGATATATTTGCGGTTGAATATAAAAAGTAGTATCCACTGCCACCAGCCAAAACTCGACGAGGGGAGATGGGACAGTGCCCCCTCGAATAACAGACCCAGGGGCATTCGAATTGCCCCTACCAGTACGTCCACAATATGATGGTTTGTACTGGTTCTGTTAGTAATTCGGGATTAGTAAAGCCAATGGTGACTTTACATGCCCTGGGAGACAGTAGTCAGTCCCAGGGTATGGAGTCTATGGTGGGGGGTCACTATGACACCCCGGTGTTACTGCACGGAGGGTGCGGTGTAACACACATAGAAAAAAACATATGAGACCCTATGGAGTAAAAGACCCCATTGCCCATGAAACACATTAACATTCAAAGGAACACCACAAATCATGTCCAAGAGTGGGACAAAAAGAGTCTCACTCTTGGCAGGAGAAAAAAAACAAACTCCAGAAATCCAGCAAAGCTGCTGGGGGACTCACTAGGTTAGGAAATTCAGCCTAAACAGAGAATTCTCCCTAACACTCGTCCCCCCCCCAGACTAAGGGACAGGAGGACTTAATCCACTCCTGGATGAATCTCATACCTCTAGTCGATGACATACATCCTAGAGAGACCATCAGCATTTTGGTGAAATCTGACCTGTGCTCAATGGTGAAATCAAACCCTTGCAGGCAGATTGACCATCTCAGTAGTTTTGGGTTTTCCCCTTTCATTTGCATTAACCATCTCAAGGGTTGGTGGTCAGTCTGAATGACAAATGTAGAACCATACAAGTATGGCCTAAACTTCTTCAGAGCCCACACAATAGCAAAACACTCTCGTTCAATGGTTGCCCACCTTGTTTCAGGATCCTTCAGCTTTCTACTGATGAAGCAAATGGGGTGCTCCCTACCTTTCCCATCCAGTTGACTGCGGACTGCACCTATGCCTACATTTGAAGCATCTGTCTGCACAATGAAACGTTGGTGGCAGTCAGGAGCTCTGAGTACTGGGGCTTGGCAAAGAGCCTTTTTCAGGGTTTCAAAGGCCTGATTGCATTCCTCATTCCGCCTAACCTTTTTAGGGAATTTAGGAGAGGAGATGACATTCAGTGGAGACGCTATGGACCCATAGTTCTCTATGAAATTCCTGAAGTACCCAGTGAGGCCTAAGAAGGCTCTCACCTGGGTCTGAGTAGTAGGTATTGTCCAATTTTGCACAGCTTCAATCTTACTGGGCAAAGGCCTTATTTCTCCACATCCTACCTCATGTCCAAGGTAGACCACTTTACTCTGTCCAATCTGGCATTTACTCGCCTTTATGGTCAGATTGGCCTTTCCAAGAGCCTGCAAAACATATCTTAAGTGGTCCACATGTTCTTCCCAGGAATTACTGAACACTGCTATGTCATCCAAGTATGCCATGCAGAAGTCCTCCATCCCATTCAGAACCTGGTTTACCATCCTTTTAAATGTAGCAGGTGCATTTTTCAATCCAAAAGGCATAACCTTAAACTGGTTTAAGCCAACTGGGGTAGAAAATGCAGTTTTCTCCTTGGCATGGTCTGTCAGGGCTATTTGCCAATAGCCTGACGTCAAGTCAAATGTGCTGAGGAACTTGGCTGCACCAAGTCTATGCACCAACTCATCTGTCCTTGGCAAAGGGTGGGCATCAGTCTTAGTGACTGCATTAATAGCTCTGTAATCCACACAGAATCTAAGTTCTTTAGATCCTGCCTTTGGTACTAACACAACTGGGCTAGAACATGGACTAGTATAGGGCTCTATAACCCCGAGATCAAGCATCTTGTTGACCTCACCTTTGATGTGGGTTCTTACATTCTCTGACATTCAATATCCTCTGCTTTTGACTGGCAGACAGTCACCAGTGAGTATGCCATGCTGTCCCCAAGGGGTCAAGCCTGGTGAAAGTGAGAACAGAGAGGCAAACTGATTTAACATAGATTTGCACTCTTCCTGTTGCTCAGGTGTCAGATTTGAAGAGAGATTTACTCCTTCAATCTTTTTGTCTAAAGATAAGCCTCTGAGGAGATCAGGAAGGGTTCACTCTCTTCTTCTTCCTCTGATGATGCTAGAAGCAAAGCTCCTACATCAGGTCTGGAGACATATGCTTTTAGTCTGTTGGTGTGGAAGACTGTTGGAGCCTCCTTGGGATTGCCCAAGTCCACCAGATTGTTGACCTCTCCAAGCTTACCCACAACCTTGAAGGGTCCCATCCATTTGTCTTGCAAGGCCCTCTGCCTTGTTGGAATCATAATGAGAACTAGCTGGTCTTGAGTAAACTCAACCATGTTAGCTTTTTGATCATGCCAGTGCTTGACCAATGTTTGTCCAGCTTTAAAGTTGTCACTTGCTTCTGCCATCATGTGCGACATTCTCCTTCGGAGACCTATCATATAGTCAGTTACTCTGACTGGCTTGGGGGAAGGAGCACTCTCCAATCCCTCCTTAATCAGGGCCAATGGACCTCTGACCGGATGACCATAAAGAGTTCAAAGGGAGAGCAACCTACTCGCTCCTGAGGGACTTCTCTATAATCAAAGAAAAGGCATGGCAGTAGAAGGTCCCACTTCCTTTTAAGGGGGTCCTCTAAAGCACCTATCATGCTCTTCATGGTTCTGTTGAACCTTTCAACCAATCCATTTGTCTGAGGGTGGTATGCTGTTGAGAACTTGTAAGTAACTCTGCAGGTTTTCCACATGGCTTTCATGTAGTGGGACATACTATTCGACCCCCTGTCAGAGATTACTTCCTTAGGAAACTCAACCCTGGTAAAAATACCAAGGAGGGCCTTAGCCACAACCGGAGCTGTAACAGTCCTCATAGGAATTGCCTCAGGGTACCTAGTAGCATGGTCTACTAAAACAAGTATAAACCTGTTGCCTGAGGAGGTTGGAGGGTCAAGGGACCAACAATGTCAATCCCTACTCTCTCAAATGGGACTCCCACAACTGGGAGAGGCACTAAAGGTGCCACATTCTTGGAGCCAACCTTACCAGAAGTCTGGCAGGTGTGGCAGCTCCTGCGGTACTTATCTACCTCGGCCCCCATCTTTGGCCAATAAAAGTAGAGTGAGAGCCTTTCCTTAGTCTTCTTGAAACTCAAGTGAACAGCCAAAGGAAACTCATGGGCTAACTGCAAGAACTGTGGTCTGTTCTCTTGGGGTACTACAAGTTGTTTGTTGTCCACAGGTGCAGACTCTGTTGGTTCACTATAGAAGAGGCCATCTTCCCAGTTTAACCTATATTTCCCAGGCTCGTGTCCTTCAGTTTGAGCATCTGCCTGGTGGCGAAGACCTTCTAGAGTTGGACATTCTCTCCGTCCCTTACTGAAGTCTGCCCTGTTGGGTCCACCTTCTCCAGTAAAGACTGCAGCTCAGGATGGTCAACAGGATCCAGATCTCCAATGAGTTCCTGGCCTTCCACTAGCTCTTCCTCAGAGTCTAGTTCAACCACACAGGGTTGTACCTCCCTCTCAGCCTCAGCTGGAGGGGGAGGTACTGGTGTAACTTTGGACAACCTAGGGGAAGTCTTTGTTGGCTGCACTGGAGTGCTGGCTGTGGGGTTCTTTTTAGAAGTTTTAGGTTTCCCTTTTTCTTCTAGTTTCTTAGATACAGCAGCTGAAATCTCCAGTGGAGCAGGAGTGATCTCTTTCTTCTTCATCTCCTTGGGAGCACCTCTCATGGTTCTCTCCCTTGCAAGTCTGGTGAGCTCCTGTAACATTTTACTAGGTTGTCTGGGGGTGTGTGACACTACTCCAAGAGTTTTCAAGTCATTACCCAGCAGAACCCTTCCTGGCACCTCACTTTGTATGCTGACAGGTATTTTCACAGTCATGTCATTACACTGGATGAGAACTGGTAGTTGGGGAAGCATCTGCACAGGCCCTCCAGCTAACTTTGTGAGGCGTTTGGGTGCCTTAGCAACATCCTCAGCCTGAAAAAAGGATTTGTCCACCACATTTATGCTGGCCCCAGTGTCCCTAATGGCAGGAGTCTCCTGACCATTCACCTGAACACTGTCCTTATAACACTCTTTAGTATTATCTGGGATAGAATTATAGACATCTAAGTTATGTTGTTCCCACAGACCCAGAGACACTAAAGAAACACTGGCTGAGACTCCAATGGGTTCATGAGCCAGTAATAGAAAGTTTCCACTTGCCATTTGTACTTCCTCCTCTGGAGCGAAGGCTAAGGAGACAAGCTGTACCCCTGAACGTTTACCCTTACATCTGGGATCTCCTTTTACATGGTCAGTAGAGCCACAAACAAAGCATTTACCAAATGCTTTCTAGAATGGTGGCTTGTTCTGAGCTCCTTCTGGTTTGGCACCAGAAGGTACACTAGCCTGATTTGGTTTCCCTTGTGGCTTACCCTTTTGGTTTTGTTTGGGGCCCTCTTTGGAATTGGAATTATTAGAATTCTCTTTGGAGTCCTTTTTTGGCTGTTTTCCCTCATCCTTTTTCTGAGTAGCCCCAGAGTCCTTGTGAGTGGCCCTGTTGGCAACCCACAAGTCAGCAGCCTTAGCTAACTTCCTGGAATCCAATTCCTTTGAATCAGCCAAGTGCTGTCTGAGCTCAGGGGATCAGGCATCATAAATTGACTACAACATTACACGATTCTTCATTCCTTCATAAGTGTTAACCCTGTAACCCTTAATCCATCCCTCTAAGTTTTTCAAACTTTCACTCACCCAGGTAGCCCAAGGGGTACCATCATGCTTTTCGAGGGTCCTAAATCTCTTAAGGTACTGGGAAGGGGTTTTCCCAAATCTAGCTACCAAAGCTAGTTTCACACATTCATAATCCTTCTTATCCACCTCCCCCAACTCCATTACCACATCAGTTGCAACAGGGGGAAGCCTAGAGAACAACTGGGGAAGTAACTCATTCCCTGTGATGTCCTGGAGCCCATGATTATACTCAAACATTTTTAACCAATCCAACACATTCAACTTAGGTTCATACATATCCACTAATTCCTTAAGCATCCGGAGTCTTTTGGGACTGGAACTCCTAGAGGAACCAGAGGGGAGAGAAGCATTTTCCACAGAAAACTTTTTCATTTCTAGTTCATGATTAAGCTCCATTTCTCTGAGTCTCAACTCAGCTTGCTTCTGCTCAGCCTGGGCATTCATTCTTCTGAAATCTAGCTCTTGGTTTCGTTCAGATTGAGCAATACAACGTTTGTACTCTAATTCAAGCTTCATTTTTTCAAGTTCAAAATAAGCAGGCTTCTTCTTCTTCTTAATTATCGGAGGTGTGGGCAGACCCACGCAGGCGCTTCCCCATCCTATAGAATGATGTGCACCATACCCACTAATCATTACTTAGCTCCATTTAAACTTACAACTCCTCCCACCTCCCCATCTGCCTCAGAAAGTCCAACATCACACTGCTCCTCCTCCTGCCTCTCTCCCCATCACCTCCCAGCAAAGCCCTCCCACTCAGCTCGGCCACACCCAACGCAGTCAACCGAACCCTCATCAATTCTCTCTCTGCAACATGTCTCTCACACCTAAGCAAAAAATGTCCCACCGTTTCAGGTACCCCACACACTGCACAGTCCCTTGATTCACGCTTCCCTATTCGAAATAGACAGTCGTTCAGCCCCAAATGCCCTATCCTCAACTGATTCAGCATCACCTCCTCCCCCCTCCTCCATTCTAGACTCCCTGCATCCACCTTCACCGACACTTTCTCACAAACACCGAACATCCACCTGCCTTTCACCCCACTCACCCACCTCTCCTGCCACTCATCCAGGACCCGTCTCACCATCACAGCCTTCACCTCATCCACACTCAAAGGCAAACTCACATCAACCGCTCCCCTCCTCATACCCTCTCCCGCCGTTAGATCCACCAACTCATTACCCAAAATGCCACTGTGACTGGGAACCCAACGCCAACTCCAAATCCGTTCCCCCACGCACACACCGATCAATCTTCATCCTGATGTCCAAAATCACATCCTTCCTACCACCATCCCCTGCCACAATCACCTGCAACCCACTCAATGAATCCGAGAACACCACCACTTTCTCATACCTCAACTCATACACCCTATCAATCACCAATGCAATCGCCACCAACTCAGCCGTACAAATAGACACATCATTCGTCAATCGTCCTACTTTATACTCCCCAATGTTACTAGATAATACGCCATTCCCACTCTCCCAGACACAGGATCCTTTGAACCATCCGTGAACACCTTGCATCCTTCCTTTCCTGCCACATACTCCTGACCCAAAGCTTTGATCTCACCCCGCACACCTCTCTTCTTCGACACCACATTCGCCAACTCCAGACGCACCTTTGGAGACCTCATCATCCACCTCGGCTTTCTCTCCAAATCCGTATCTGTCACAATCAACAAATCACCCACACCCCACTCCACTCCCTTCTCCCACATGTGAAACCCAAAAGTGCCCCCCTTCCTCCTCCACCGATCCCCGTAATAGTCAAACCTCCATTCACGCACCGGATGAGCCACACTCTTCATACTACACTTCACGCACCATCTCATATTTAACGCATTCCCTCCTCAACCCCAATGGCATCTCCCCCACAAGCACCTGAAAAGCATTCACTGGAGAGGACCTCATCACACCCGAACACACCCTCAATGCCCTCGCCTGTACCCTATCCAACCGCAACTTCTGACTCGACGTATAACCCACAGACACCTGACATTCAAAATCCATCACACTCAAAATCAACTCCTTATACAACATTTGTAAACACTTCTGTTGCGCACCTCATTCTTTCCCAGTCACATTCCAATTCAACTTTCTATCCAGAATCGCCCCCAAGTACCGAAACTCTTCCACGCTCTTCACCCTCACACCTTTCAAAACCAAATTCAACTCCTGCTGCACTCTTCTCCTTGAGAACACCATACTCACGCTTTTATCTACAGACACCGAAAAGCCCCATTTCCCACACCACTCCTCCATGCGTACTATCGCAGCTTGCAACCGTCTCTGCACCAACAACAAACTTAGCCCTCTTACCCAGACCACACCATCATCTGCAAAGAAATCCACCTGGCACCCAATTCCCGCCAAAGCCCGAATCAACTCATCCACCATCACATTAAACAGCATCGCACTAATCACACTCCCCTGCGGCATCCCATTCTCCATCTTCCAAACCTCAGACAGCACCCCCCTCACTCTCACCTGAAAGGTCCTATCAGCCAAAAACGCCTTAATCCCCCGAAACATCCTCCCCTTCACACCCATCTCCAACAGTCTCACCAACAACCACTCCTCCACACCATATCATACGCTTTCTCCAAATCCAAAAAGAAAGCTCCCACCAACTCCCCAGCACATAATGCCTCCTCCACCCCAGTCACTAATCTCACTAAAGGGTCAGCCACCGACCGATTCCTCCTGAACCCACTCTGAAAGTCACTCAAACACCCATTTGACTCCAAATAAAACCCCAATCGCTCAACCACTATCTGTTCCATAACCTTACACAGCACAACAGTCAATGCAATCGGCCTATACGACTTACACTCTGTAGGAACCTTGCCACCCTTCAAAATCGCCACTACAATCGCCCTTTTCCACAATTTCGGCAAAACTCCACTCTTCCAGATCTCATTGAACAGCGCTAATACCTCTAACTTCCATTCCCCAGGCAACTGCTCCAAAAATACATACATAACTCCATCCACTGCAGGGCTAGACCACTTCCCCGTCCGAATCGCTCCATCCATCTCCACCATCGAAAACGAAACCTCGTATTGCTCCTCCCAAGGCCCAACATGCGCCACCACCTCCCGCGTCTCCTCCTCTACCACACCCATTTGTAGCCTCACCTCTTCTGGGAAGTTCCTTGAACTGTGTACCCCCGCAAAATACTCCCCCAACAAATTCGCCTTATCCCCATCCTCACTAATCACCTCTTCTCCTTTCAACAACACAGACATACCACCCTGCGGCCTCATTAATCCGGACATCCGCTTGAACTGTTCCCAAACCTCACTCACAGCAGAATCACTCCCGAGGGACCCACAATAGCTCCTCCAATATCCTCGCTTTCTTTCCCTAATCACCCTCTGCACCACCGCTTTAGCCTTCTTATATGCCAGCAGATCCACCAACATTCCCGTTCTCACTGTTCTTGCTCTAGCCTTCTTTCGTGCTGCCTCTGCTCTTGAACATTCCACCGACCACCAAGGAACCTCGATCTTCCCACCCTTCCCCTTCTCAACCTCCGGAATTGCTGCCACAGACGCTGCTCTCATTCCCTGCACCGGATGCTCATTCCATTCATCCATTCCTCCCTCTCTTCCCCTTGAAACAATCAAATCCCGACATACTCCTTTATACACCTCCCAATCAGCCTTCCTAAAATTCAACCGACTCCCAGTCATACGTGGCCTGATCCCTACCTCACCCCTCACAGTCACCAAAATAGCAGACTGATCGCTCCCCATGTCCCCATACTCACGCACCTCCCAAACGCATTCACCCGCAATTGCAGCAGTCACCCAGGTCAAAACCAGGCACGACAGCTTCCCCATCCTCACATCCAACCTCGTACCCGAACCATCATTCAGCAATACCAGACTCAATTCATTAGCCATGTCTGCCAACAGTTCTCCATTCGTATTTGTCCTATCACTACCCCACAACGTGTTGGCACTGTTAAAATCGCCACACAAAACACAAGGTCCCACATGTCCTCTTATCACTCCAGACAACACACCCACTTCCAGCACCTCACACGGATTATAATAATTCAGCACCAATACTTCCGATCCTCCTACCCGAATCCCCACCCCAATCGCCTCCACTGCACCATCCACCACAATCTCTCTTGCAATCAACCCCTTTCGAAACGCTAGAGCTACACGCCCCCATCTCCCCTCCAATCTATCCTTATGAAACAACTCAAAACCTGATATCACAAACCTCAAATCACCCCTCAACCACGTCTCCTGAATACAAACCACGTCAACATTCAATTCCTCACACAACACTGCTTTCAACTCCTGACCAATTCTCAACAAACTCCTCACGTTCCACTGCAAAATCCTCATGCTGGCACCCCACTCTGCTTACGCACTTTTCCGCACTTTAGCAACCTTCTTAAACACATCTTCTTCTGATACATTTACAACATTCAAAAACCTCCTCCCTGCTTCCACCACTCCTTTCCTAAGATCTGACGGACTGATAGCCACATTCCCCTGAACCAGATCTAGCACATTCACTATAAAGCACAAAAACTCAATTTTCGGGACAACCACCATTTCTACACATTTCACTTCACCCACCACTTTCTTCCTTCCCACGACCTCGTCCACCACAAAATCTTTCTCACTCACCTCACGCACTACCCGTGCCAGTTTCACCTTTGCAACAGCCTGCGCATAAGACAAACCTTCCGCCGCCCTCACCTGTACCACCTCTCTCGCCACCCTGTGACCCTCACACCCCCTAAACGCGGTAGAATGCCCCCCCCACAATTCACACACATCTCCGGTGGGGCCCCTCCTTGCATTCCTTTATATCATGATCTCCACCACATCTCCCACAGTGTCTCTCATTCCTGCATACTCTCGCCACATGTCTGAATTGTTGACACTTATAACACCTCAGTGGCATTGCCACATATACTTTCACATGATATCTCTGATAAGCCATCTCCACCACCTCCGGGCACTCTGTTCTCGCAAATCTCACTGCCACGGTTGTTGACACCACATCCCCATGTGCATCCCTCCTCCCCAACCTCCACCACCCCTACTGCCGCCAATTGCTCCTCTACCTCAGACATACTCATAACCATCGGTACTCCGTACAGCACCCCCTTACATGACACACCACTTTGATCAAACACTCTCACAGCATGCCTACCCAAACAACGCACCTCCAGAATCTTCGCCTTGCTACCAGCATCCCGCCCCTCCACCAATAACCGGCCCCCAGCCACCACTTGTACCTGAGTAACATCCCCCACAGCTGCCTTCAACCTTCTAGCAATCTCAGTCGGATTCACCCCCAGAAACGTCTTCTCGTGGTTTTCAGGCTTCAACACCACCTTCCACACACTATCATGCTGCATATTCTCCTCCTCAGATACACCACTCTCTGAGGCTTCCAGCCCCTCCAAAGCACACTTTTCTGAAGTTCCCGCCCCTGAGATGTCCCGGGCCAGCCCCCCTTCATCATCCCTCTGTGAAGATCTGCTGCGATGCCGTCCCTCACTTCCCCCCTTCCTCCCCTCCACAGAAGTAGATTTCACAGATGGCGTCTTTCTCTTCTCCCCTTCTTCCACTCCTCCCTTCTTTTCAGGTTTCCCATTTGCCATTCTTACCTCCTCCTCCAGGCACACTCTTCCTCTGCACCCGACTAGCGAGACCGCTCCGCCTCCTCAAGCCCAGCACCCCCTCCCAGACACCGCTCCGCCCTGCCTGAGTCCGCCCGGATCCAGTTCCCATCTGAGGAACGGACCCTACGCACATCATCCACTCGGTTTCCTGCCCGGAAGCCCAGCCGCTGCGTGTATTCCAGCAGCTGCTCCTCTAGCGACTAGCTCCCATCTGAGAAATCAATAAGCAGGGTTACATGTAGGACCTGGTATAAGCCCAGTAGGTACAGTAGGTAAGGCAGACAGAGGCTCAGAGTGGCTAACTTCATTAGGTTCACTTTCCTCTTCTGACTCATTATCAAGACTTTGATTCAGATCAATACCATCACTGTTTTCTACATTTGCTGGGGGGGGGTAGATTCCTCTGTACCACCCAGACTTTGGTTTTATAACAATCTTTCTACAGGTTCCATTTTCTTGCCCTTCGCAGAGAGATTCTTATGTCTACACAATACTTTTAAGCAATCAGCAGTTTTGGCAGACAATGATTCTAGGGTATAACTCTCCATAGCCGACATAGTTAGAAAATCAGCTTTTTTAGTGCTAAGCTTTGTGGTTAGTTGTCCTAAAGTATTCAAAAAGCACACTAAAGTGTATCAAATCCCACTGCTGTACACCAGTGTTAGGCAGAAACCTGTGCAGTTCCCTCTGGGACCACTGCAAAAGATTTAAGACTACGGGTGGTTGGCAGTAAACCCAATTGGTAGCAGTCTGTACCACCCATATTTACCTGGTAGCTGTGGTTTAGCAGTCAGGCTTCTCTCAAGAAGAGTTAGGCAGTATACAGAGTATTCACAATAGGTCAAAAGAACACAGTAGAACAAGCAAACACTGACCAGAGCTTGGTGTAAAAGAGATATAATTATTTTTTTTTTAAAAACACATCTAGTTAAACACACTGGCACTAATATCAAGCAGTTCAAAAACACGGTCACTAAAAGATATACACTCCCTTCAACGATTAGTTAGACAAGTTTTAAGTAAAGCAACACTTATTTTCAGACAGCGGTGAGCGCTTAACGAAGATGGCACTCTAATCAATTGCTTTAAAAGGGAGAGAAAGGCAGCGCAAAGATAGAAACAGATCCCAACACTTTTGGAAGAACACAGTATGAGACGAATGCAGGTTAAAACCGTAAAGTCAAAGTTAATAAGGCCGGACCCACTTTAAGAGGCTCTGGTCGAAATGTGTCCAAGGTTACACGGTTCAAAGTGACCAAAGGTCTCGCAAAAAGTTCAGAAAGAGTTGGACCAAAAAGAAAGGGACCAGTTAGATGGTCAAGGCGGCCAGCCCAGCCCAGAAGGTTAAGGGATTATTGTTACCTTGTAGCAATCTTTAGAAAGGGAGGCCTGGCGGACACAGTACCTTAAAATGGTGAGAACGCTCCAGCGGGGGCAGTTGTTCCTGGCAGCGGGTGCAAGTCGGTGCTTCGTCCGGAGGAAGCGAGGATCTCATCGGGGAGGAAAGCAGGGGTCCGTTGCACTGCCAGGGAAGAAACCAGCCGCAGAGTTCTCAATTAAAAGGAGCGGTCCATTTATTTGCGGTCCAGTGGTAAGTGGCTATCCGGTTGCCGGGGTGCTTGGCATGGGCAATTCAACCACAAGAGGTCCTGGGATGCAAGAAAGGAAGGTAAACTGGTTGTGCCCACCAGTCAGGGGAAGAAGACTCTCCAGCCGGGAGATCTCCTCTGTCGTTGGGAAGTGGTGAGTCGGTTCAGCAGGGCTCCACCGGTGGTGTCATCGTAGCAGGCCGGCTTAGCTTCTCCCTTGTCGGATTTTCAGGTCCTGTGGTGACTTCTGAAGTTCCAGTCCTAAAAGCCCTGGTTTTATGAAGCACACCCCCATTCACTCAGCCTAACTGTCAATCAAACATGCTAAGTGGTGAGCCAGCCGGCTCACCACTTGGGCCAATCACACAATAGTGCGACTTGAGTTACCAAGGTAACTCAGTCCAGGGTGCCTAAACCCCCTCCCACACCCCCAGTGGTACCCAGACAGAGTGGCACCACTTTTGGAGGCTTCTGTGGAGAAGACCGCCAAAAAGTGGAACAAAGGGCTCGACCTTTGGTTTTGAGTTACAGAGGCAAACACAAACACCATTTTAAAACCGAGTTCTGGCAGAAAATACCAATTAATATGTGAATTAATATTAAATAAATAAACCGGCAGTATGTTAGAGGCTATGTTAAAAAGTATTAGCCTCAAACAATGGGAAAATCCCATAGAGATATATTTGCGGTTGAATATAAAAAGTAGTATCCACTGCCACCAGCCAAAACTCGATGACGGAGGATGGGACAGTGGCCCCTCGAATAACAGACCCAGGGGCAATCGAATTGCCCCTACCAGTACCTCCACAATATGATGGTTTCTGCTGGTTCTGTTAGTCATTTGGGACTAGTAAAGCCAATGTTGACTTTACATTCCCTGGGAGACAGTAGTCAGTCCCAGGGTATGGAGTCTATGGTGGGGGGTCATTCTGACACCCCGGTGTTACTGCACGGAGGGTGCGGTGTAACACACATAGAAAAAAACATATGAGACCCTATGGAGTAAAAGACCCCATAGCCCATGAAACACATTAACATTCAAAGGAACACAACAAATCATGTCCAAGAGTGTGAGAAAAAGAGTCTCACTCTTGGCAGGAGAAAAAAACAAACTCCAGAAATCCAGAAAAGCTGCTGGGGGACTCACTAGGTTAGGAAATCCAGCCTAAACAGAGAATTCTCACTAACAGCTACCAATTGGTTAACTGATCTATATATATGGGCATTGCCAACGTGCTCAATGATCTCTGCTTGACCGCCTGGTGTGAGTCTACTCTTGCATAGTGCTTGACCCTCTCCCCTGGTATCCTCTGGCTCCCTCCACCCCCTCCTCCTCTTCTCTCACCCCATGGCTCTCTCCATCTCCCCTATCTTTTTTAACTGCTTCTCCTTATAGCCTCCCTCTCTTACTAAGTCTGGTAGGGAAAAACTAAAAAAGGCATTCCTGATTTTCAACCCTTAGCTGCCCATCGCAGACACCTACATCAATGTCTCCTGTAGACAGACTATCACTGACATTCTCTTTTACGTTCCTTCTTCCAACGTATGGACCCCACATATAATCTCTGTCCTCTCCCTTTGAGCTCCTCTCCTATTACTGGCGGCACCAGATTGGCGCACTTTGCATCTTCCATTATTGTCTTCCTTCTCTCTTCAACTTCCCCCACCTCCCTCCATACTCCTTCCCTCCCTCCCCCTCTCAGCTCTCCAAGTGGTGGCCCCCCATCTTTGTGTCACCCTCGCAAATCTTTTAAAGGGGGAAACCAACTGCACTTAGCCACCCTCAATTCTTGCTCTGCTATCAAACGTGTCTCTGATATCTGTCACCTCCTTGAAAACCTTGACCTTGATGTCCTTGTGCTCTCAGAGACGTGGTTCAAGTCCAACTCAGTCACTGCTTTTGACTCTCTTCTCCCTGAAGGCTACAAGATCCTGGCTCTGATTTTCTCTGAGCGGGTTCCTGCATCCATCATCCGCACCCAATTCTACTCATCCTTTGAAAGCCTAGTCTGCAGGCTGTCTGTCTCACCTACTTTCTCTCTTACTCGCACTACCATCTACCAACCCCCCTGACCATCCTCCCTTTTCCTCTAAGAATGCACCGACCTCTCCTCCTCTCTTCTTGCCTCCTCCCCCAAACTAATCTTCCTTGGGAACTTCAACATCCATCTTGGCTCTCTCGATGGGGCCACGTTTGTGACACTCTTTCCCTCTCTATCCTTACTTCTGGGCCAACCCACTCAGCTGGTCACACCCTTGATGCTCTCATCTCAACAGCCATCCCTCTCTCTAACCCTCTCAATACCCCTCTCTCCTGGTCTGACCACTCTCTCCTCTCTTCGCACCTTGACCTTCCCTGTCAACTGACTCCTCCGCCAGCACTACTAGTCTCCTTCTCAGTCGTTTGACTTAAGAAGCGCGTTTCAGTCACTGCATTTGCCTCTTACTTCATCCCTCCCCCGCCGCCCTCATTTGACTCTCCCTCTGACTCTGTTCTTGGTAATCTCCACCTTTCTATCTCCAACACCCTGGAAATCCTTGCCCCTGTCATGAGGATCCGTATGAAGCCTGCCTCCAAATGCAACTCTTGGTATGACTCCGACCTAGCCGCTTTGAAATGCAAGTGCAAAGCTGCAGAGCGGAAATGGCCGGCATCTAGTTCCTCCTATGACTAACTGGCCTGCTGCCTACTTCAAAGGCAATACCGCCTCTCCATCTGCTCCAAGATGAGGGTTCATGTCCAAGCCTGCATCTCTGTCAACAACATGGCTGAACTCTTTACAATCTGCAAAGAAACTTACTAATACTACCAGAGTCTCCTCTCACCCTCCCCCTCCCAGGCCCTCTGCTCTGCACTGGCCACCCACTTCTAAACGATCACCAGTTCAGTCTTAAAGCTGTCAAAGGCACGGAAACTGCTCTCCTGAACACCCGTGAAGAACTACTCTCCAACCTCGATTCCAACTCATCCTCAATCTCTCTTCTGCCTTTGAGACAGTCAACCAGTCCATCCTCATAAACCGTCTCCTTGATACCCTAGGCATCATGGATAGGGCACTGGCATGACTTACTTACTTCCTTTCAAAAACACCCTCCCAAGTGCATATGGTTCCTTTTCTCTCCTCCACCTCACTCTCCACCTGAGGCATCCCCCAGGGATACAATCGATCACCATGGATCTTCAACATCCACCTGGCCCCTCTGGCCTACCTGGTCTCCACCTTTACACCTCATTTCCAGTGTTATGCAGATGACACACAGCTCTCCTTCAAGCTGCCTTCCTCTACCTCCTCCTCCATGGTGATTTGCCAATAGTCTCTGCCTTGATGCAAGTAAGACTGAGATGCTACACACTGGGATGCCTGCTCCTTGTTTTCACCAATCTCTCTGGCCACACTCCTTGGGTCGCGTTCACTCCCCCACCTATGAGGGAAAAAACATTAGGATAATCTTTGATTCCTCTCTTTCTTTCTCTCCACACATCATGGACATTGCCATGGAGCTTGTCAAGAGGTCCAACTGTCAGCTCCACCTTCTCAGGGGCATTCTACATTTCCTCACCTTGCCCCAGAAGCTCAGCATCTCCATAGCCCAGGTTCTCTTTAGGCTTGACTACTGCAAAAGCCTCTTCCTCAATCTTCCTCTTTCCTCCCTTTGACCCCTGCAACTAAACCAGAATAGGACTGCAAGACTTATCCTTGGCCCCAAGCCCAGGGACCATATATCTCCTGCTCTAAAATAACTCCACTGGCTACCGTGAGGATCAAATTCAAGACCCTCTGCTTCATCCATAAGGCCGTCTGGGGCCTGGGACCTCTTAACACCCAGCTTTTCCTCCATAAATACCTCTGCACAAGAGTTGGTGCTCGAGATAGACCGAGTTACCTGAGTGCTAGACCTGTGTTTGCTTTCTTGTTGGGCTGTGTCTTGGAGCTTCTATCCACTGCTCCTTTAACCTGCTCCTGCCTCTGAAACATGCTAATTGGACTCGTGGCGCAAAGCGCCGGCGTGGAGTTGGTGCTCTAGTTAGACCAAGTTACCTGAGAGCCGAGCGGGACCTGTGTTTGCTTTCCTGTTGGGCTTGTGTCTTGGAGCTGCTATCCACTGCTTTCCTGTTGGGCTGTGTCTTGGAGCTTCTATCCACTGCTCCTATAATGTGGTTCCGCCTCCGAAACTTGATATTTGGACTCTTGGCGCAAAGCGCCGGCGTGGGAGTTGGTGCTCAAGTAAGACTGAGTTACCTGAGAGCCGTGCTGGACCTATGTTTGCTTTCTTGTTGGGCTGTGTCTTGGAGCTTCTAGCTGCTGCTCCTTTAACATGGCCTGCCTCTGCAACCTATTAATTGGAATCTTGGCACGAAGTGCCGGCGCGAGAGTTGGTGCTCGAGTTAGACCGAGTTAAACCGAGGAAGAACGAGGCTGTGCTTATGTCTGAATCTAGACCAGAACGTGCAATGAGTTGAAAAGAAAACTCCCTTATGGTGAGGCGGGAACCTCTCTAACCACTGATTCAACTTTACAACAGCGCGCATATGAAGACGCTGTTATGGCGCCTCTGCCAACTCGACGTGTACATTCAGAGCGGAGTGAATCCCAGCTTGCTCCCTCTGCTCACATGAGCATTCATGAGAAAATGACACTGCCGGTAATCGGCTGATTCAAGAGGATCTAGCACTGCATGTTCCGTCATGTGGCAATAGTATCATTGTAAATCAAAATCCTGAATCACCCATCAGCCCCTGTAGCCCGTGCGGCCCAAACAATGAATGCGTTTAAAACTCACCTGTGTTTTCAGACACGAAGCGCCCAACAGCTAGCCCCGCTTTCTGGGATTGAACTGTGTACAATCGGGCTTCTCAGACGGCGTTGCACAGGTGCGACTTGTTGATGGAAATGGAATACAGGCCCACTTTGTGGCATTAACTGCTCTAGCAAAGTCTATGACGACACCTATAACGTCAATATAGAAACACATCTCCTATTGAATGAACTGAGTGAGCATTCAAAGTTCACGTTCTCCGAACATGAACTGAAACTCTCTGTACAACGCTTGGCCTGCTTGTCGCTCAACATTGCTGAGATTACTAGCCTTATGCAGGATGCAGAAAAACGAAAATCTGTATTTGACCCTATTGGTACTATGAAACCGGCAAAAAACATGACTCCTGAAAGATAGCAGTGCTGATATTCACAAGATAACATCACGCCTGACATAGATTGGTCTGCTTTTCTTTCAACCTCAGATCAACACTGCATTGAGAGAAGCCCTGCACCTTGCAAGCTCTGAGGTGATACAACCTGTCGAAGATAATTTCATCGACAATGCTATTACCCTGAGCCCCATCGATGCCAGTCACCACACTGGGTCAAACCTGAGATTTCCTGGAACAAATCACGAGATAACCCAGTGACTCCTACTTCGATCTAACGAAAACATAAACAAACTGGGACTTCATACCAATCTCACAGCAAAAAGAAGTGAACTCTCAACATCTACCCATGTCAATGATGGAGCTTCAAAACATTCTTATGGCCACATTGAACATATACCTGATCCCTTTTCTAAAACTTTATGAAGGTATCAGTGAAGTGATGAAAGATCATGCAACCTTGCTTGCCTTAATACACACCAAACAAATATTCATGGAATCCTTTACAGCCAATCTACACTCTAGTTTGGATAATGAAACAGAAAAATTCATCATGTGTCAAGCAAGACTATTTGACTTGGCAAGAGCGAAACAGTCAGATAAAAACATCATGATGAATGCATTGTTGTAAACTTCAAAATCTTTATGAGCTGAAAGACAAGCTCAAAATCCCACCTCAAACTTGAATCAAAATATCACTATGAGAAGAAACGTTCATACCTCTACCTATGCACCACAAAGGGACCCGCAACCCACTACATCCCCTGGAATGATGACGGGGAAGAAACCATCTTGTAAAATAAGAAATGGTTGGCTTCATTGACAAGTAAATAAAATTCAGAAGACCCTATCTCCTTGAGACTACCTGATAACAACAAGATACTTACCACACTCGATTCTACTATGGACCTGTTACCTGTAAAGGAATTGAACTGAATAATCTCAGTACTTTAAGATGAGCAGCAATGACCCTGGAGATGGATGGGAGTGCAGATTTTATTCATACATCAATAATCAAAACGACTCAGTTAGTTGGCAAAAAGGATGACTGTTTTATTTTTAATTGTCTAAAATAGGGAGTACAATGGACATCATCTGACGTCGCAAAGCAGGTCTCTCTCAATGGATTTCAGAAAAAAATAATCTTATATAGCAAAAAAGGTGAAGCTCAACCTGCGTTTTACCAAAGTCATCCTACGTGACAAACTATAAAAACCTAGTTGCAAATGTGATTGGGTCTAAAGAACTATCTAAGTATACACTCTATACTAGTATGGAACAATGAATGAAAGTGATATGCTTCTTAACATCAGGTGGGGCAACTAATCCCTCCACTTAAAATGGTCACTATAAACGTCACTAAATGCACAACGTCCCATTGGCTACACTACCTTTAGGACCCTTAATTACGCGGTCTCCTACAATTGGTTGGCACTCTAACCTTCATCAGTACTTTTCCTCCTACGTTAGCAGCATGCAGGCTGGCCTCCAGGTGCTGGTGAGATCGTCTTAAACCCAGCTTCCAACCAATTAGCATATCAATCTATCATCACCTCAGTGGTCAGTCATTCAATTAAGCTTTGAAGCTTGGCCTTGGGTTTGTTCTGCACTATGGAGGACCAAGGGAGTGAAGGCACGCTCTGCCCTCATAGGTAGGTGTGAGCATCTTGCTCGTCCAACTTCTTTCTTCCACGTGACTGAAGACCATGATTTCGAGCTTTCACTGCCTTTAAAATACAATTTTTTTAATAGACATCTGACGTCTTCTTGGTTTGTCCATGACTTTGAACAGAAGTTTTGTTCTTTCACACGATTTGTATCCAATATTAGTTAACTTCAGCCTGATAAGACCTTGGCTTCTTGGCTTGGCTTCATGACTCCTCCAACCTTGCCTTTTTTTTCGAGATTCACTTGGTAATTCATTTGTTTTCTTACTGCGACAGACTAGAAATGAGGCCTTCTCTCTAAAGTCCAGCACTGCTATAGTACGTAGAGGAAACAACCATCCTTTACTCTTCATGCGTATATGTGTATACGTTTGGCGCATGCCACATTCTATTCACTATAAAGCTAGCCTCAGGATTACTTTGTCTGCTTGTGTTTCTTTTGCATCTGTACATGTGTAAAACAACTTGACATCTTCATAGTTTCTGTGGCATAAGCTTTTACACGATGATCCCACGGTGTCACTTATCGTTGATACTTTCTTGATGCCTTGTAGAATATCTACATCCTCTAGTTTCTGCATCTTTTCAGTGCATGTCAGCTCAGCTCTGTGCGCCATCACCATTCATCTTGGCCATTCATTTGCTTTGCTTCACCCGGAATTTCATTCAAACGACCATCATATTTCCTCGTATGCAGGTATGGTTTTCTTAATGGGAACCTTGCCTCCAGTATTCTCCTAGGTATCAGTATTCCCACTGGAACTGCACGGTTTTTGCATCCGGGTTTCCAACATATAGGCACTATGGATGAGGTGGTTGAGGTGGGGGTACTTGGCCCCTCCTCTACACTCGCCCCTCTGGGCGATTTATCAACCACTCTCTTATCTTCCTTCACATCCAGACATCTTGGTCTAAAGAAGAGCTTCTTTGGGATCCATATCTTCACGACTCCCTTCAGGCATCCTGCTGATTTCACGTGTTCATCTTTGTTCCATGTCATGAGGCTGCATTGTCCATCTTCCCACATACTTCTTCGGTAATTACCAGCATGGCTACCACCATAGTCGTAATGAGGCCCAATGTGATGTCTGGACGTCTATTTCAATAGCTATGAAGATGTTGCACTTCCCCATACTATAAGGCAGGAGTGCACATACAAATCATTCCTCCTTTGAGGTTCTTCTTCCCAATTCCCTCATATGTTGATACCATATGTTGTTTCCCATGTGTGCTGTACTCTCCAGGTAATCGTTTAGTTCAAAGTCATCTTCACTAGTATCTCTCTTAGGTCTTGTTCTTCTCTTATGATCTGTCATGATTATCTCATACAACATGTCAGCATAACTTCTTCTAACTGGACCAATCATAGGTGCATCTGTCAGTGGACTCGGTGTGTTTGCATCCATTAACTGTGTAGGTTCATCTTTCAGCACCCATTTCTTTTGCCCTCCTTGTAAAACCTGTTTCTGGTTAGCAAAAATAATCTATAAAACACCTTTTGCATGTGACTATTAGTGGCATTTTCCTCAGACGTCGGCGACTCTTTATCATTCTTTGGAACAGGGATAGCCACATAGGGTCTCGATTGCCTAGTGGTTGCCACATTTACACCTTCTTTCTGCTCAGGACGATTCTCAGGAGTCTTTGCTCCATTCACGTCAATGTAATTGGATGTTCTCACAGTGAGTGACAGCAGTATTATTATAAACAGAATGCAAGATAAATAACACAAAGATAGGAAAACATACAGCATAAGATGTTTTACACACCGTGGACGTCTCTCTGGATCTGGCATGATGATGTTGCTACTAATACTCCCCATTTTTATTGTCTAAGGAAGGAAAAATAAAACTTTAATTTGACGCCATTATGCACTGTTTTTGGAAATTGCTGATCTCACTCCAAAAAACTTTTTTATCCGCTGACTGCTTACTGGACGATGAACACGAATTCCCAATGAATCCCTCGAATCGGTCTTTCACCAGACGACATGATGATTTTCTTTCAGCATGAAACAAGAGTTCTTTTCAACCAGCAATCCCTCAATCTGTCCCTCAAAGAAAAAGTCTCATTCAGTTCTCAGAGTTCTCTCGGAATAACTTGTACTATAATGTCTCTCAAAATCTAATTGAATGCAGCATTATTTCTTGGGTCCCTTAGAAAGGTGCGGACATCCATGTGTGTTCAATCAGGTAGTAAAATACAAGGCTGACCAATCTGCCCCTCCAGGTCCGAGTTCAGAAATCCCTCTTAACAGATGGTGTTGATGGTGTCCCGGTCCAGACAGTACAGGGTGTGGTTGTGCTCCGGGGTTGGGTTGGAACGACTGGCTCTGATGTTTGGGTTTGGGAGCTGCATGCGTGTTAAAGCTGGCTGCACTGGTGGGGCATGCCAGGCCTGCCTCACCCTCCTTCTCCTGCTGTGTCTCCTCTGTGGTGCCCGCTGTTGGTGTTGGTATTGTTGCTGGTGTTGCAATGCAAGCATGTCCTCCAGCTGAAGTATTGATGCTACTATTGTATTGATCTTGGTGTGGAAAGGGGTGTGGTGTGTGGGTGTGCTCATTTTGTTCAGGCCCAGACTCCATTGCCTCTACCTGTGCTGATGGTGTGCACCTGTGGCAGTTGGGAACACTGCACATGGCATTTTACGGTTGGTCAGCTATGCCGGTATTTACGGCATGCCGGAATCCACTTTTAGAGCCTTCATGATGCCTGTATTTGCATGTCCGCTTCACTTGTGAAGTCCTCCAGTTTACGGTATGCTGCTATTGCCGGTATAATGGGCCGTGTGCCTGCACTCATGCCGCTATTAGAAGCACAGTTATTTATGGTGCCGCTAATAGCAGTTTGGTTGGTTGGAAAAGCCTGGAGCAGTAAGCGATGCCGGTAATCCTTTACCGGCATCATTTTTCCCTTACCTCCAACCTCAGAATGACACCCAGTGTGTTGCGGACCACATTAAAGAACACATTACATATCATTGTCCCACATTTACCTGTTCCCCCTCTCCATGTCCCAGCCAACTATCCCCAAACCCTCCCCAGCAAGAAAAACATTACGATGAGACTTCCATCCCTTCCTCCCCTACCATACATCATGTCCAAACCCCTAATTCCCCTGTATTTGTTTGTTTCTGCTTCCCCCTTTCTTTCGTAATTTCTATACTGTTAAACAATAATACAATTTTAAGTGTGTTCTTAGTATATGCCTGTGTCTTATTTATTTTTTTAAAAGGCATTTAGGGTGTCCGCGGATAGCGTGGGTGTACATTATGTCCACAATTTACCAAAATGGGGGTGTCCTAAGGAGACTATACCTGTTTGTACTGTTCGTAATTAAAATGGCAGTGTCCTTAGAACATACAAGAGGTCCGCTTGTCAACAATTAACCCAAATGGGGGTGTCCTAAGGACAATATACCTTTTCGTACTGTTCATAATTAAAATGGAGGTGTCCTTAGAACACACAAGATGTGAGCTTGTCCACAATCACCCAAAATGGGGCATCCTAAGAACAACCCCCTGTTCGTAATGTCCGCAACCAGAATGAATATATCCGTAGAACACATATCCTGTTCGCCTGTCTGCAAAGTTTTGACGCACATTTATTTTATTCGGGGTCTTTAACACTGTTCGTAGAAAACCCGCGTACATGCGCATCACACACTTGGGTCCTACGAACATCGCGTCTGTCCACAACTGTCCACCACACGTGTGTCGCACTATTAATTAGTTCGGGGACCCGAACACTGTCCGTAGAACACCCGCACGCATGCTCACAACCGTCCCGTGCATTTGGTGTCCTGCGGACAGCTGTCCCATTTGTGAACGTGTCTGTGACTTCATCATGTGACCGCACCCAAGCTGAGCGTGTGTCCTTATTTGCAGACACTGTCCGGGCCCCCGAACTTTTAAAAAGTGCTTTTTTGAGCAATCCAAGGTATTGTACAGTAAAAGTTCACCATTGCACATGTCCCCGACAATGTCCCTGCTGATCTACATAATTTTTGGAACTTTTTGAACCCTTTCTTGGTGTTCGAAGTGTCCTGGGACAGCACGGGTGTGCACAAAGCGCGCACCTGCACCCCTATAAAAGGCCACACCCCAGAGCTGATCCTCATTCTGCTTTTGGATTTCCAAGATTTACAACAGGACAATTGTGCACGTTGCTGTTCTTGGTTCCTGGTTCCTGGTTATTAACCTTCCAGATGGCATCCCAAATTGCTTCTGCTGCTACTGCCTCGGCATCAGCACCTCACCACCTCCACCACCACCACATCCCCAAGGGCCTGCAGAAGGGAGCATCCTCCTCTATCAAAATGTAAAACGAAACAGAAAGTGATTAACAAAACTTCAGCTACCACTACTGGGAATCCTGCACCTATAAATCTTGATGTACTGGCAAGAAACCATACCAAAAAAAAATATTTTACAAACTATGTTCCGCCACAGATTCCTTCGAAACCTTATAAAAACAGGAGAGAAATCATGCACAACCCTTGAAACCTACCGTAGAAAATGAATCCTAGAAGCTCTCATAGACACTGCAATCCTTCTCAAAAGGAAGTTATTTATTTTAGTTTTAAACAGAATGAAACCACTAACAAAACTAACTACTAAACTACAAAAAACACTTCTCAATAAACGGAATATCAACAAAAATAGCTTCTTAAACCTCTGTGGAGGTGAATGGAGTCACACCACGAGCACAGAATAATATTTTAATAAAGAAGCATATAAACAAAAGCAAACAAACACAATTGCCATACATAGCAATGGACGAGGGTATGACAAACCTAATGACACCATTATGGAACAAGAAACTCTGCTCACAAAAATATCCCCAGAAAACTCAGTATCACCTCTCCATTCTACTGAACCAAAACGTCCATTCTACAAATGGCCGTGCACATCAATGTGTAACATTGCCAAAAAATCTTTCAAATATTTACGCCAGTTCCTCAATCAGTATGTAAAAAGCAAACACAAATTCAAAATGAAACTACTACAAAATATGGGTGCCTGTCAAGTGCACATATACACAGGACTACAAGGACATTCATTAGCCTGCATTTCAGGACCTATTTGCAAAAGCACCTTCCATCATATCAAAATTATATCAACACATCATTCAACTATAAGACATCAGGTTCATAAACTCTACTACGCTAAAAGTCCTGCTTTATCACTAGGCTACATGGTACAGCCAAACAACTACTCAAAGAAATAGAGCATATCTTGGGAAAATATTTTGGAATTGAAAAAGAAATACTAAAGTTTAAAAGTACCTCCGCTGAAGTACCAAACCATGTGTGTCTGTGTTGCCGCTGGACTTTTTATAAAAGTAGCACAAAAACTGTAGACATAACGTACAAAATAGAAGACAATGAAGATTCTAAATGGTTCCAATTACCTTCTACCTTATAGCAGAAAACGAATACGAAATTACTGACCCCTTAGTACTTTGCAATTACTCTACTACGAAACTTGACAACAACCAAACACCTTCACGTGCTATAACAAATAACTGCAACAGCTGTATATGAGAGCATCATAATTCAAACAGTGCACCCATTTCAAGCAATAATACGCCTTTAACCAAAAACAGCCAAATTACCTCCCTCTGAATTAGTGAAAGGCATTTGTGGCAAAGCAGTTTATTTACCATTAGATCTCAAAAAATACACTCTGGGATAGCAACAGCCAGTAGATCAATCTTTCATTATCTTAGTAAATGGCGTACCTACTGTGAAGACGCCGGAGGGTGGGGGGGTCTGTACTTCCGCTCTCGATTTGGTAGAGGAGAGGCACAGAGGACCCCTGCCGAGATTCTCAATATTGGTACGTGGTCGAGCTATTAAGGCCTAGCTTCTCAAGTGGTGATGCAAGCTGGTTCTTAAGTACAGTTTAGTCCCCTAGCACTCACAAAGGAATGTCCGCACACTGTATCAGTTCAAACACAGTCTTTATATAATTAATATTCAAGGTTATATACAATATCACGATAACTCACTTTGTACTCGGTTATCTAGAATGGCAAATAAACAATTCTAGGCGGTACCACAGTTACTATTAGATCTCTTTAAAGTGCATCAACTGTATGGTTAAATGACTCACAAATCAAGTCGTAAAGGAACCCAACAATAGAGGTAAGAGAAAAGCAGTTGGTTAGAGCAATTGGCAGAATACTGGCGCCTACCGAGACACAGTTCTGTGTGCAGATCCCCCCACCTGGGCAACCTGTAGAATAAAGAGATATCACAAGCCCAGTCCATATATTGTTCACCAAAGACTTCCCAATAGTTCTGCAAGCCCAAAGTACCTGGCGTTGTAGCGTTTCTCGTCGGGGGATCGACCGCCCTTTTTGAGTGTCCTCCCTTTAAGACAGGAGTCAGGGGTCATCGAACGTCTGATGGAGAACAGGGTGAGCTACGACGGTGAAGTGGCGGTGAAGTGGCAGCTTCCTTCCTAGTGGTGCTCGTTGACGGAGAAGCATAAACGTCCTGCAAGGAAGAGGCGTGCGGGGCACCTCGATGTCGATAGTTCTGGACCACAAGGAGTTTGAAGAACTGTGGCCCAGCAAGGGCGTTGAGTAGTCGGCGTCTCTGTGGTCTTTGGATGGCAGAAATCCCACCGGTGGATGCTCCCCTGTGCATCGACGGTCGGGCCTTCCCCAGCAGGATCGAGCGGGTGACGATGCGGACGAGTCGGGTAAACCAAAACCTTCCTCTCCAAAGACTCAAAAACCTAGTGGGGATAAGTCTGTTGTGGGTGGGAGTAAGAGTAGTGGTCCGCCTGCTGCAAAGCTAGGTCCCAGTGGTTCCAGTACCGTACCGCGCATGCCTGGCACTTGTTGGGATTGTGGGGCTCTGGATCACCGAAGGGGTGACCCCAAGTGTAAGGGTAAGGCACTTGGAGTCCAGGCTGTCAGCCTGACCTACCCCTACTCTGTACCTGAGGTGGCGGCCACTGTCCTCCCCATCTCTACTGGTATAACCTTCGGTGCTCGCTTAGAGATTTCCTTAGTGTCCACGGGGGCCTAGGACCAGTACGCAGAAGTACTGGAGACTATCCCGCAGAACACTTGTACGTTTTTGAGAAGTGTCCTCTTGAATGGCCAGCCTTCTACTGGTTTGAGAGACACAGGGGCAACATGACAGTGGTGGACAGGACCCTGCTCAAGCCAGAGGACTATTTAGGTGCTCCTTTGTGAACCACCAGGTTAGCTGGTGGGCCTCTCTAATTATCACCAGTAGCCTTGTTCAACATTACCATTGAAGACAAGAGAGCGAAGCTTCTGGCCCAGGACAATGTGCCTGCGAACATCTTGTTAGGTAACGATTTGGTCGAGTTGGGAATGATCACGGGTGGTCTACCCATGGCTGCTGTGGCAGTCACCCGATCGCAGGTCACACAGGGTCCGGCTGCGAGCCCGGCACCCTCGCCGATGGGGAAACCCAAGGCACAAAGGAAATGGAAGAGTAAGAAGGCCTCTTCTGTTGAGGGTGCCCCTGCTCTTCCTTCTATTAGGACAGCACCCATTGGGATCCATGCTCCGGACGGGCTTGGTCCAATGGTAAACCCTGTCTCAATTCCTGTGGGAGAAGAGCCAGGAGAATTTCCTGTGGGAGAGGTACTCAACCCAGAGGACCACCCCGAACTTCAATGCTTGTTAGCTGAAGGGGGACCCTCCTGTGCGGACTTCTGTAAGGGTCAGAGAGAGTGCCACTCTCTCGAGGGTCTGAGGAAACAGGCCCTGCCCCAGGCACAGGAAGAAGTGCCTCGGACATTTCAGATTTATTGGGAGGGTGAGCTCCTTTTTAGTGAGCCCACTAAGCCTGAACCTGGTGCCCTCAAGAGGTTGGTGGTACCCCAGGTTTACAGGCCCTTCCTGCTGCAGTTGGTGCATGAGGTGCCCTTAGCTGGTCATCTTGGGACCAAGAGGCTCTCTGCCCATTTCTACTGGCCTCGGATGGGAGTAGGAGTGGAGTCCCACTGCAGGACCTGCCCAACTTTTCAGTTGTCTGGCAAGACTGGAGGCAGTGCCATTGCCCCACTGCAGCCATTGCCAGTGGTTGGCACACCGTTTGAGAGGGTGGGAATCCACATCGTCGGTCCCCTTGACCCTCCCACGTCAGGTGGACATCGGTTCATCCTGGTCTTGGTCGATCATGCCACCAGGTACCCTGAGGATATACCCCTTCGGACTGTTACTGCCAAGGTGGTTGCCCAGGCTCTCCTGGGCATTTTCACCCATGTTGGATTCCCTAAGAAGGTTGTCTCTGACATAGGGTCCAACTTCATGTCGAGTTACATGAAAACCATGTGGAAAGAGTGCGGAGTAACCTATTAGTTCTCCACCTCTTACCATCCCTAGACCAATGGTCTGGTTAAGAGATTTAATAAAACTCTCAAGGGCATGCTAGGCGCTTTGGAAGAGCCCCTAAGGAAGAAGTGGGATCTTCTCCTGCATGCCTTGTGTTTGCTTACAGAAAGGTACCTCAAGAGGGTGTTGGTTTCAGCCCCTTTGAGTTACTCTTTGGATATCCCGTAAGAGGGTCCCTTGACTTGATCCGAGAAGGTTTGGAAGTCACCCTTCCAGGTCCCGCCAAGCAAGTGGAGGACTATGTGTTAGGCCTCAGACGGAGGATGACACAGATTATGGGTCAGGCAACAGCGAATCTCAAGGCCAGCCAGGAATTGAACAAGTACTGGCATGACCTTAAAGCATCGCAAGTGGATTGGACTCTGGGACAGGAGGTCCTTGTGATGGAGCCTACCAAGCCTCAGGATTTGGCAGATAAATGGACTGGACCCTTCAGGATAATCTCCAAGATGGGTGAGGTCAATTATCTGTTTGACATGGAAACCTCGGGGGTTGCTGCTTAGGTATTCCATGTTAACAGGCTCAAGCCTTTCCACTGGTGAGCCGAAGTCTCATGTCTCTTGCTAGCTTCAGAGCAAGAAGTGGATGAGAGTGAGCCCCTTCCGGATTTGCTGCATAGCAACCCTCAGGATGGCTCAGTGGAGGGAGTCCATTTCTCTCCCGATCTAATGACACAGCAGCAGAGGCCCTGCCCCAGGCACAGGGAGAAGTGCCTCAGATATTTCAGATTTATTGGGAGGGTGAGCTCCTTTTTAGTGAGCCCACTAAGCCTGAACCTGATGCCCTCAAGAGGTTGGTGGTACCCCAGGTTTACAGGCCCTTCCTGCTGCAGTTGGTGCATGAGGTGCCCTTAGCTGGTCATCCTGGGACCAAGAGGCTCTCTGCCCATTTCTACTGGCCTCGGATGGGAGTAGGAGTGGAGTCCCACTGCAGGACCTGCCCAACTTTTCAGTTGTCTGGCAAGACTGGAGGCAGTGCCATTGCCCCACTGCAGCCATTGCCAGTGGTTGGCACACTGTTTGAGAGGGTGGGAATCCACATCGTCTGTCCCCTTGACCCTCCCACGTCAGGTGGACATTGGTTCATCCTGGTCTTGGTCGATCATGCCACCAGGTACCCTGAGGATATACCCCTTCGGACTGTTACTGCCAAGGTGGTTGCCCAGGCTCTCCTGGGCATTTTCACCCATGTTGGATTCCCTAAGAAGGTTGTCTCTGACATAGGGTCCAACTTCATGTCGAGTTACATGAAAACCATGTGGAAAGAGTGCGGAGTAACCTATAAGTTCTCCACCTCTTACCATCCCCAGACCAATGGTCTGGTTAAGAGATTTAATAAAACTCTCAAGGGCATACTAGGCGCTTTGGAAGAGCCCCTAAGGAAGAAGTGGGATCTTCTCCTGCATGCCTTGTGTTTGCTTACAGAAAGGTACCTCAAGAGGGTGTTGTTTTCAGCCCCTTTGAGTTACTCTTTGGATATCCCGTAAGAGGGTCCCTTGACTTGATCCGAGAAGGTTTGGAAGTCACCCTTCAAGGTCGCGCCAAGCAAGTGGGGGACTATGTGTTAGGCCTCAGACGGAGGATGACACAGATTATGGGTCAGGCAACAGCGAATCTCAAGGCCAGCCAGGAATTGAACAAATACTGGCATGACCTTAAAGCATCGCAAGTGGATTGGACTCTGGGACAGGAGGTCCTTGTGATGGAGCCTACCAAGCCTCGGGATTTGGCAGATAAATGGACTGGACCCTTCAGGATAATCTCCAAGATGGGTGAGGTCAATTATCTGGTTGACATGGAAACCTCGGGGGTTGCTGCTTAGGTATTCCATGTTAACAGGCTCAAGCCTTTCCACTGGTGAGCCGAAGTCTCATGTCTCTTGCTAGCTTCAGAGCAAGAAGTGGATGAGAGTGAGCCCCTTCCGGATTTGCTGCATAGCAACCCTAAGATTGGCTCAGTGGAGGGAGTCCATTTCTCTCCCGATCTGATGACATATCAGCAGAGGCCCTGCCCCAGGCACAGGGAGAAGTGCCTCAGATATTTCAGATTTATTGGGAGGGTGAGCTCCTTTTTAGTGAGCCAACTAAGCCTGAACCTGATGCCCTCAAGAGGTTGGTGGTACCCCAGGTTTACAGGCCCTTCCTGCTGCAGTTGGTGCATGAGGTGCCCTTAGCTGGTCATCTTGGGACCAAGAGGCTCTCTGCCCATTTCTACTGGCCTCGGATCGGAGTAGGAGTGGAGTCCCACTGCAGGACCTGCCCAACATTTCAGTTGTCTGGCAAGACTGGAGGCAGTGCATTGCCCCACTGCAGCCATTGCCAGTGGTTGGCACACCGTTTGAGAGGGTGGGAATCCACATCGTCGGTCCCCTCGACCCTCCCACGTAAGGTGGACATCGGTTCATCCTGGTCTTGGTCGATCATGCCACCAGGTACCCTGAGGATATACCCCTTCGGACTGTTACTGCCAAGGTGGTTGCCCAGGCTCTCCTGGGCATTTTCACCCATGTTGGATTCCCTAAGAAGATTGTCTCTGACATAGGGTCCAACTTCATGTCGAGTTACATGAAAACCATGTGGAAAGAGTGCGGAGTAACCTATAAGTTCTCCACCTCTTACCATCCCCAGACCAATGGTCTGGTTAAGAGATTTAATAAAACTCTCAAGGGCATGCTAGGCGCTTTGGAAGAGCCCCTAAGGAAGAAGTGGGATCTTCTCCTGCATGCCTTGTGTTTGCTTACAGAAAGGTACCTCAAGAGGGTGTTGGTTTCAGCCCCTTTGAGTTACTCTTTGGATATCCCGTAAGAGGGTCCCTTGACTTGATCCGAGAAGGTTTGGAAGTCACCCTTCCAGGTCCTGCCAAGCAAGTGGGGGACTATGTGTTGTGCCTCAGACGGAGGATGACACAGATTATGGGTCAGGCAACAGCGAATCTCAAGGCCAGCCAGGAATTGATCAAGTACTGGCATGACCTTAAAGCATCGCAAGTGGATTGGACTCTGGGACAGGAGGTCCTTGTGATGGAGCCTACCAAGCCTCGGGATTTGGCAGATAAATGGACTGGACCCTTCAGGATAATCTCCAAGATGGGTGAGGTCAATTATCTGGTTGACATGGAAACCTCGGGGGTTGCTGCTTAGATATTCCATGTTAACAGGCTCAAGCCTTTCCACTGGTGAGCCGAAGTCTCATGTCTCTTGCTAGCTTCAGAGCAAGAAGTGGATGAGAGTGAGCCCCTTCCGGATTTGCTGCATAGCAACCCTCAGGATGGCTCAGTGGAGGGAGTCCATTTCTCTCCCGATCTGATGACACAGCAGCAGAGGGCCTGCAGGGCTTTGTTTCGGCAGTATGACACTCTGTTTTCACTGACACCAGGCCTTACACCATGGTGTAGGCACAAGATTGACACTGGCGACAGTGTGCCTGTCAAAAGTATGTGCTACCGTATGTCAGATACAGCTAAGAACGACATCAAGGCTGAGGTCACCAAGATGTTGGATCTGGGCGTTATTGAACTCTCAACCATTCCGTGGTCCAGTCCAGTGGTCCTTGTCCCCAAGGTAAGTTCCCAGGCAGGTACCAAGGATTGGAGGTTCTGTGTGGACTACCGAGGAGTCAATGCCGTCACCAAAACTGACGCGCACCCATTGCCCAGGGCTGATGAACTCGTGGACACCATAGGTGCTGCCAAATTTTTGACCACCTTTGACCTCACCTCAGGCTATTGGCAAATATCTCTGATGGACCATTCCAAGGAAAAGACAGCATTCTCAACACCAGAGGGTCTCTACCAGTTTAGGGTCATGCCTTTTGGGTTGAAGAATGCCCCTGCCACCATCCAGAGATTGGTCATGCGCTAAGTGGGCTGGAGGCCTTTTGTGTGGCCTACTTAGACGACATTGCCATCTACAGTTCCACCAGTATCAAGGCCACCAAGTGCCAGATAGCTCAGGGGAAAGTCACGTATCCTGGTCATGAGGTAGGAGGGGGTCAAATCCAACCTCTCCCCAGTAAAGTACAGGATGTACAGGACTGGCAGACTCCCACTACTCAAACCCAGGGAAGGCCTTTTTGGGTATTATCGCAATTTCGTGGCAGACTATGGAACCATGGCTGCACCACAGACAGCTCTGACTTCAGCCAAACCGCCTAGGAAGGTTAATTGGACTGAAGACTGTCAGAGGGCCTTTGATGGCTTGAAAGAAAGTCTGTGTCGGCCACCCGTGTTGTGTGCGCCTGATTACAGCGAGTCCTTTATCGTTCAAACTGATGCCTGCGACACCGGAATTGGAGCTGTCTTGTCCCAGTTAGATGACAAAGGAAGAGAACATCCAATCATATTCATCAGTAGACAACTTAAGGGTTGGGAGCTTAGGTGGGCTACTGTTGAAAAATAATATTTTAGTATAGTTTGGAGCCTTAGGCGTGTTAGACCCTACCTTACGGGGTCTACCTTCAAGGTCCAAACCGATCATAAGCCCCTGAAGTGGGTTATGCAGATGAAGGGCTAGAACCCGAAACTGCTCAGGTGGTCCATTAGCCTGCAAGGGCTAGACTTCACCATAGAGCATAGACCAGGGAAGAGTCATGATAATGCAGATGGCATTTCTGGAAGGTATGTTGCCCGTCTGGATGAGGATGTCTATCCCGTGGGAGATTAGGCACCCTAAGCTCAGTTTGGGGGGGCGACTGTGATGCTGGAAATGCATCGGAGGGATGGGGCCTCCGTATCCTTGTCCTTTACCACTTTTTATCACATGTTCTGTTGTGTTTTCTCCGCAGGAGTTCATGTGGGACTCCTGGCGGTGCAGCTCTCTCTTTTAGTTTTGGTGAACAGACTCATGGGATACCCTTATGGCACCCATGGGTGGGGGTACAACCCTGTGCACCTAGTGTTTGTTTTTGGGCCCCTTTGTGTGTGCCAACAGAGCATGCTACGGGCTGGTGGCAGCTCCATGCTGAAATGATGGGTGCCCTGAGCGTCCTCCATTTTGGGATGCCAAGGCCCTGTCATTGGAATTGGTAGATTCCTGATGGAGACAAGATGGCCCCCATGGCCACTTGCCTTCCATCGCCTGTTACCTTGATCTTCCCGAAGTCCCGGGAAGCCCTGACTCTGTCCCTTCCCCCTGACTGCCTGTTGGGTAGAAGTTCCATATATGGTAGTATGGGGAAGTGCTGACCAGACTGGCTGGAGCCTTCCCAACGCCCGTATGTTGTGGGTACACCTGTGGGTGGGACCTGGGTGAATGGAGTGTGTGACGAATATGCACTTCTTGTTGTGGATGTCTGGTTTCTAGTGTTTGACACAATGACTGAGACAGCCCTGCCCGAAACTGGTATGAATGCAGTGTGTAGAGTTGAATGGCGTGGTACTTGTCTGAATCCACATTCTGTGTTGTGAGTGTCTGGATGGAGAACAATGGCCTGAATGCACTGTGCGCCTGATTGGCTGACAGACAGTATATCTGGGGACCTCTCAATGCCAGGAATTGTGTTCAGAAGTGTTCAGAGCTGAAGTCCAAACTACGAAGAGTAACTGGAGTGAAACTGACACTTGCCCTTGAAGCCCTGCTGGAAGAGAAGAATTGCTGTTGCTCTCCTTCATCAATCTGACAGCTGCTGGGTCTCCAAGGACTGAACCAGAGAGGATGTGGTAAGGCGCCCTCTTCCCGAGCTACAAGGGACCATCGTGCACCAGCTGATCTTTGCCAAAGCTTCTTAGTAGACAGACCTTCGACAGGCTGCCGACCCGAGATGGGGACTGCCGCGGAATCCCAAGGAGAAGCGCCCGGACTGTTGTCCGCTACCTTCGACGACCACTGTCGCCGACTGGAGCCGCCGTGCTCTCGTTTGCCTTAGAACTCTTGACCCAAGGACGCTCTCGTCCGCATCGTCACCCGCTTTATCCTGCTTGAGAAGGCCCGACCGTCGACGCGTCGAGGAGCATCCGCTGGTGGGTTTCCCACCACCCAAAGACCACAGAGATGCTGATGAATCCACGCCCTTGCTGGGCCACAGTTCCTCAAACTCTTTGCAGTCCAGAACTATCGAGATCGAGGTGCCCCACATGCCTCTTCCTTGCAGGATGTTTACGCTTCTCTGTCAACAAGCACCACTAGGAACGAAACTGCCACTTCACCGTCGTAGCTCACCCTGTTCTCCGTCAGACGTTCGATGACCTATCACATAGAATCTTCCAAAAACGGGAAGTGTACTGACTACCTGTGTCAGACACGATCTTGGACGGTAGCCTATGAAGACGGAAGCCGGAAGATGTCTTTAGCGAATACAGCTGCCATGGTAGCAGCAGTGGGTATGCCTGTCAGAGGGGAAAATTGTGCTATTTTAGAAAAAGAGTCCACCGTGACCATTATACATGTGCAACCTTCTGATGGGGGTAGGTCCACAATAAAGTCGGTGGTGAGTGAACTCCATGGCTGCATTAAAATCCGGTCTTGTTGAAGCAAACCAAGAGGTTTTTGGGTACAGTGTTTACTCCTACAGCATGTGGGACAAGTGGAGACATAGCTCCTCACCTCTGAAGTAATTTCCTGCCACCAGAACTGTCTTTTGAGAAGATCCAACGTAGAAGCAACCCCTCTATGGCCGGCAAGGGCACTATCGTGACACCATTTTAAGGCTTTCTGCTGTGACAGGTAAGAAAAGCCGATTGTTAACAAATAACAGACCATCCCATCTGCAGAGAGTATCATGAGGTGATATCTGAGGTTCGACAGCAGTCCCAACAGTGGCTTCATGTACCGACTGAAGAAAGGAGGTAATTTGACACTCACATTTTATTGCGTGGAAGTATGAATTTGGTCCTATAACAAGGCAAGAACCCTGGTAACGGAACGCGACAGAGGGAATCAGCCAAAACATTGTTGCTACCAGGCAGATAAGTGATTTTAAAGTCAAATTGGGAAATAAATTAGCCCATCTGGCCTGTCTGGAATGTATACATTCCAGCTGCTGGAGCACCTTAAGTTTTTTATGATCGGTTCTCAACAAAAAAGGTTGGATCACTCCTTGCAATAAGTGTCACCACTCTTCACACGTGATCTGCATCACCAACAACTCCTTTTCTAGGTCAGAGTAGTTCAGTTGACTGGATTGAGAGTCCCCAAAAGACAAGCCATAGAATGCTCTTTTCCCTCATGCTCCTGAAGTAAAACGGCTCCAACCGCAGCCGCCAAAGCATCAGTTTCTACAATGAAGGGGTGGTTCTGGTCGGGCTGACTGAGAATGGACGCAGAACAAAATTACTCTTTCAATGAGATGAAAGCTTCTTCCGCCCTTTTGGGCCATGAAAACGGACAGGTGGACTTCTTAAGGAGTGTTGTGTTGTGGAGAACCAGGTCCGAGAACCATGGGATAAATCTGCAGTAAAAAATAGCCAGGCCCAGGAAACACTGTACATTTTTGACAGAGGTTGATGATGGCCAGTCAAGTATAGCAGAAACCTTCATGGGGTCCATTTCCACACCCTGAGCAAACAAGATAAAACCCAAATAGGGTACAGTGTGAACCTCGAACACACACTTTTCTGGGGTTATGCTCAATTTGTGTCCCTGAAGTCGATCTAGGACTTGACAAAGATGTCTCTGATGATCTTGCCGGGAAGATGAGTACACCAAGATGTCGTTGAGGTAGACGATCATACTGTGACACAATAGGTCCAAGAATATCCGGTCCATGAACCACTGAAATATGGCAGGAGCGTTCACAAGACAAAATGACATCACACAGTATTCAAAGTGTCCAAAAGGGGTGCAGAACGCGGTCTTCCATTCATCCCCCGCTTGGACACGCAACAAATGGTAGGCCCGTCTCAGATCCAGCTTAGAAAAAACAACAGCACCTTGAACTGCCTCCAAAATGTCATCAATAACATCGGATATCGGTCCATGATGGTTACCTTATTCAGACCATGGTAATCAATGCAGGGTCTTAACTCCTGCGTGTTCTTTTTAGGGATGAAAAACAGGGATGCCCCTGCTGGCAAGCGTGAGGGTCTGATTAATCCATTGTGGAGGTTGCCATCAAGGTAGGTACGTAGAGCTTCGTTCTCCTTAAAAGAAAGAGAGAACATACTTCCGAAGGGTATGAGAGCATCAGAAAGCAGGTCAATGGCGCAGTCCTCAGGACGGTGAGGGGGTAGAATCTGAGGATTGTGGCCCACAAACACCTCCTCAAAACTGCCTTGATAGGTGGGCAACAGATGCACCTGCAGAGGATTTGAAGATGTGGAAGTTGAGTTAGCCAGGGCCGTGACAGTCTCATAGGAAGAACTACTCAGACAGGACCTGCAAAATCTGGAAGTGAAGGCGATTGGGTTCTTAGCCCAATCTATAGTCGGGTTATGTTTCCTCAGCCAGGAAATCCCCAAGATGACTGGAAAATGTTTCACCGAATGAGATCAAACTGTATGCTCTCAGTGTGGTGGAGCACGGACATCTGCAGTACATCGGTGGAGTGGGTTATTATTCCCGAACAAAGTCACGTTCCATCCACACCTTTGACCTTTTGATCTTCTTCTTTCTCTATCCTTTTGATCTCCATCTCGTTAGCCCACAAAATGTCCATGAAACTGCCGGCAGCACCGCAGTCTATAAGTGCCAGAGTATCAATAGTCTTAGTCCCAAACAACAATGGCATGGCAGCCACCATCAAGCGGTTGTCTTCAGTAGAAGCCACAGACGACACTGTCATTGAAACATAGGGATTTGATGGGACAATTGCTATACATTCCCTCTATTGATGAGCGAAGGGATCAATAGAGAGGGTCTGATGTCCCTTCTACTCAATTGCTATATATTCCCTCTATTGATGGGGGAAGGGATCAATAGAGAGAATCTGATGTCACTTCTACTCAATTGATATGTATTCCCTCTATTGATGAGGGAAGGGATCAGTAGAGATAATCTGATGTCACTTCTACTCCATTGCTATGTATTCCCTCTATTGATGAGGGAAGGGATCAGTAGAGAGAATCTGATGTCACTTCTACTGAATTGCTATATAGTCCCTCTATTGATGAGGGAAGGGAACAGTAGAGATAATCTAATGTCACTTCTACTCCATTGCTATGTATTCCCTCTATTGATGAGGGAAGGGATCAGTAGAGATAATCAGATGTCACTTCTATTCAATTGCTTTATATTCTCTCTATTGATGAGGGAAGGGATCAGTAGAGAGAATCTGATGTCACTTCTACTCAATTGCTATACATTCCCTCTGTTGATGAGGGAAGGGATCAATAGAGTGAATCTGATGTCACTTCTACTCAATCGCTATATATTCTCTCTATTGATGAGGGAAGGGAACAGTAGAGAGACTCTGATGTCACTTTTACTCCATTGCTATATATTCCCTCTATTGATTCCTTCCTGTAGTATGAGTTGATGATCACTACTGGTGCTGCATACAACTGCAATTTCTGCACCATCATTATCTCAGACTGTTTACTAGAAAGACCCTGTTTCTGTGTCTCGCTTCTCCTCTGCAGTTACATCATCACATGCTCAACGTTCACTTTAGAACCTCTTCTGGTGACAGCATCTACTTCGATGCTCAAGGGAACCCACCCGTGTTGTATGAAATTTGGAACTGGAAGCACTTTTATCCCAACGCGGCTGAAAGTACCAAGGTGGGAAGCTTTCGTCTCAACCCTTTAGGGGAGCCTCAATTGCTGATCAATGACAGCGGCATCCATTGGCACCAATTGTTTACGCAGGTAAGACCATTCACAGAGGCTAGGAAAGACCGCAGGAGAATAGTTAAATATCACAATAAATGTATTGATCACGCAAGTCCATCAATAGGTAATGAGACAGTGAACCCACTGATTATATTCATTTATAAAATGCTGGCAGGCAAAAGCTTTTCTTTAAATGTACTAGAGTTGTGATCTTTGTTAGGTTGAAAGTACTAATCTGTGAGATATATTGAACTCTTGAATCTTCTGGCTGCTGGTTAACCACCATCTTTTAGGCCTGTGAGTCCTATCCAAGCTCCCACTGGCAATGTAACTCAGTGTATTGTGGCCCTTGGGAGACTGTAAAATACTCTTTGAAAGGTGCCCCAAAGTTATGCTACTGTCTTCTGCCCAGAGCAGGTGTCTGTTCGGCTGCCTGTGCTGCTCACTGGCTGGTGGTAGATTTGTGGGTGGTGTGGCGTGTCAGATGAAGGAGTCAGACAAAGGGATTGCATTTTCATACAACAGATTTATTAAAAGAAATAAGAAATGGCCATCTTTCCCTGTATCTAAGAGTGATTCCCTACTTAATGAATTCCAATTCAGGTGCTCATCGTCAGGGTGGTTGTCCAAATAGAAATTCATCCTCTGTCCAAAAAAGTCTCCTAATCTGGCCCTACCACTTATCAAAAAGAAGTTCTGCAAACAGAAAAAATGGAGCCAGGATAAAGGCTTCCTTTTCCTGGCCCAATGGACTGGTTGACTGACTCACTATGAGTCTTTGTAGACAGTTCGGATTAGCCCTGGTTGCCCCTAAAGGTGCTTTACAAGAACCATGTGAAATATATCACAATTAGCTCTTCTCAGGTTCCAATATGGTTCCTTATTTACATAGGAAGTATTTATTGTCTCTCTTCTTTTCGTGCTGCTTTCTTTGATGTCCTCACACTCCCTCGGCTGAGGGAGACTACTCTTCTACTCTACTTGGCTTTTCCTGTGACTTTGGAAGACACAGATGTTGGGTGAAGTACTGAGGTACTGATGTATCTTTCTTTATTTCTCTTATAATCACTGTGACGAGGGAGATTACTCCCATAGCATTCATCACTTCTCCTATAGCTTTTGCAAGCAGGGCATCTTAAGCACTTTTGGGGCCTTGGGCACGGACATCTTTGGGGCCCACCCTCAACCAAACCAAAGGAATTAAGTGATCAAGAAAATATGGTCACGCCCGCCCACACCCCGCCCTCAATCACATCACAAAGGTTGATATGCTCCTGAGCAGCAATCTAAATGAGAACGTTTACTACCTTTAAGTCCTCCTTACACTCTTCCTTTTTGCTCTGAACAGAATGATAAACATGTAGCTTTTGAAGGACAACATTAGGAGTCTACAAGGAGGTTACTTCTGTTCTACTATAGATACAGAAGACTTTATCAATAGCATCCAGGAAGGTATGCAGCCTGCAGTATTAATGGAGGACCGAGTTTAAAATGTTCATGTAACCCACAATAGACAGATAACTCACCTTAGTGGCCTCACAGAATGCAAAAGTGCTCAAGCCTGGATAAAGGAGAGCAATTGGAAGGAAAGGGAAAGCTACACATCCCATAGCATAGATAGTGGATGCTGATTAAAAGCTACCAGGAAGGTGTCTGTATCCAGACAGACTGACATTAGAAGTGGGACATGGTTTTCAAATATCTTTGCCAAAAGAGATCAAAAGAACATGTGCCTCTGGTGTGCAATATATCAATGCTGACTATTCTGGTGGAAGTAACACTATAGACAGGGAAACCATGAATGAGGCCTTTTTGAAGATCATACCCTTAGAAGGAATCCCTCTGAAGGACTGACAATTTTGAAAGGGTTATGGACTCACAATTTTGAGAGGTTAGACAATTCAAAACAAATGAAATGAGATGCCAAGGATCACACATTAGTTAATGGGTGAAGCTGGGATTTGTGCCAACTCTGCAATTTCTGCATTTGAACACTTTCTTTTGCAGTTCTTACCATGAACTAAAATAATCTCATTTTGTAAAACCGGCTTGGAAAATACACAAATCACATTACCAAACATGACAATTTACAAAAACAAAATATTATTGAAGCGTGTTACGCAACATGAGAATGATTCTAGCTTCATTCTCTCTGTCATCAAGGGAAGTATATAAGTATCAGCCTACCAACTGATGGGATTGAACTGTGTAAGGTCAGGCAACTGTCTTTTGTATTTTAAAGCTTTAAATACTTCCAAAACACTGGCTTGTGAAATTGTCATTTATAAACGTGCAGAAAAACCTTTGACTTTTACAAAAAACAAAGTGTTTTTGTGTCAAATGAGCGACCTTGAAATATGCTTGCCAGAGGCCTGTAACATCTTGTCTGTTCTCTTCTGTCTATCACCCCTTCCTCTCAAATGGCCTACATAAAAAGAAAGATTAAGTAATGGGCTAAACGATGCCACCAGCATGCGAGAAGGCAAACCTCACAGAAGACAGCACAGTAATGTATGAGATATTAAATGATTTGAGCAGGATCACTGTATCGTCTGCTAGCAAAGCCAGGATACGAGCATGAATGCTTTGGTTCCACAGTATTGAGTTTGGATACTTATTCACCTCTCTGACTAACAGTTTATGCCCATCATTGGAGGTCAATGCCTAGGTTTTATAACACCCCATCGGAACAAGCCAATTTCTAAACTCCTATCTGGTGCAGGTACATTCCTGATAATATGATATGATATGATATGATTTTTTATTTATAAAGCGCCTATACACAATGGGCCTCATTACGAGTCCGGCTGTAACCGAGGCGATAAAACCGCCTGGTTACCGCCGGACTCTTATTACTATTCCGCCTCCGTGATTCCCGGAATTACCGGGGCATTACAACCCCGGTTTTCCGGGAATCACGGAGGCGGAATGGTGTTAATCCCCATTCCCATTGAGTCCTATAGCATCTCGTAATGCTGCCAGTGTTTCCTCATCTGCCTGCAGGCGGGCGGTGTTAAACCCGCCAGGTCAAACCTGGCGGGAACATCACCTCCCGCCTGCAAGAGTCGGGATCAGGCGGTCCGGAAACAACGGTGGCGGCGGGTTTACCGCCACCGTTATTTCCAGACCGCCTGATTTGTAATGAGGCCCAATGTGTTTCAAAGCGCTTCACAGCGAGGGGGCAAGGGAAACATACAATGGGCCTCATTACAAATCAGGCGGTCCGGAAATAACGGTGGCGGTAAACCCGCCGCCACCGTTGTTTCCGGACCGCCTGATCCCGACTCCTGCAGGCGGGAGGTGATGTTCCCGCCAGGTTTGACCTGGCGGGTTTAACACCGCCCGCCTGCAGGCAGACGAGGAAACACCGGCAGCATTACGAGATGCTGCCGGTGTTTCCATGATCCCCCTTCCCATTGAGTCCGATAGGACTCAATGGTAATGGGGATTAACACCATTCCGCCTCTGTGATTCCCGGAAAACCGGGGTTGTAATGCCCTGGTAATTCCGGGAATCACGGAGGCGGAATGGTAATACGAGTCCGGCGGTAACCAGGAAGTTTTACCACCTCGGTTACCGCCGGACTCGTAATGATGCCCAATAACATTCTTACAGGCCATGAACAACAAGAATGTGAAATTGACTATCGTACTCGGCCTGGCGACATTTCAGATAGAGGAAGTGCAAAGACACAGATAGGAAGGAATGGGAAACAGACAATCGACTACCGTAACAAAATAAGCAACTAGCGTACTAGGCCTGTAGACATTTCAGATAGTGCTGGAAGGGGGGTGGGGGGAGACAACAAGTATAGCACCTGTTGTGCTACAAAACCAAGTACATATGCAGGCAGGTGTATCAACTTCAGACATAGGAAAGGCTGAGTTGGCCTTGCGGAATTGTGCAATTCTCATCTTGCATATGAACACACATCTCTGCAATGAGTGCTCAACACACGAAGCTAACTACTGAAACCATTGTGGCACTCAATTTATCAATATTCATTTCAGTTTTGGCTATTGCACATGGTCAACATAATTCCCACAGGGAGGAAAGAATGCTACAGGAGTTGTGCCATACGGAACACACAAACCATGTATACCACAGCGAACACAGAACGCATCACATGATAATTGATCATGGCAGAATGTACTTGTCAAAACAGACAGGCAATAGGTTTAGAGCCTCAGCAGCACACCCTCAAATATCCTGACGTTTGCTATTTAAGTCTGGTTAACAATGGAATCTTACTGCTTTCGGTCAGGCAGCCTTGTGGGGTCCCCCTCCTATGTGGGGGCCTGGGGCAAATGCCCCTTTTGCCCTCCCATAAAAATGTCTCTTTTTGCAAGTACTGTGACGAGGGAGATTACTCGCACAGCATTCATCAAGTCTCATATAGCATTTGCAAGTACTGTGACAAGGGTGATAACTCCAATAGCATTCATCAATTCTCAAATAGCTTTTGCAAGTACTGTGAGGAGGGAGATTACTCCTGTAGCAATCTTCACTTCTGATATAACTTTGGCAGTTAGTGCAATGAGGGAGATTACTCCCTTGGCAAACACTGTGCCCCAAACACCTGCCAGGTCTCCTGCTGCTCCTTTTAGTTGGGATCTGATGGGGGTACCTCTTCAGTACTTTCTGGTATCGCGGACTGTGTTGTTCTTGATGGGCATGGCCAGTGTCTCTCTCACATCTCACTGCTGGCCACTTGCAGTACTTTTAGCTTGTCTGTGTTGGCATAGTTCAGGGACCGAATGGTCCACCTCTCTGAGGCCATGTCACAGTCAGTCTCCTTCCAGCTTCTAAGCAGGTAGGTTCTGCGCTGCTTTACCTCTTATAACTCCTTCACTCTGACATTTCCACGCTGCCTCAGGACTGTAAATTGGCATCTCTCGTGCTCTTTGCGTTCCCAGGTTGAGGCTTCTCGGACTCTGCATGTTTGCTGGCAGCGTCTCCCCTTTTCAGAAACCCCTTGCTTGGTTTTTATCCTATGTGGCTGGGTACTCCCCAAAGTCCTTCTTCTGTTTTGGAGGAGTAATCCACCTTCCCCCTTGGGGCCAACTCATCCCAGTACTGCCAGGCTTAAATGTGGGCGCAATTGTTATAACTCCTTCACTCTTCTTCTCAGTACTTTCAAGTTCCAACCAGTTACCATTCTGTTTATTCTTCCTCGTCTTTGTGGTGTCAAGTCTTGGTGGTTCACAAGAGGAGATATTACAATAGCAAACCATAGTGATTTCAGGTTGGATCTGAAAGGACATTGAGCGTCTCAGGGTTTCAAAGGGTTAAATAGTAGGGAGTTCCATGATGGAACGGGAGTCCTTATCCCCAAGAGGGGAGTCTCTCCATGTGAGGTCCCGCTGACTGCCACATCTAGGGGAATTATTGCGTAGCGGGATCACCTCCCCAGTCTCACAGTGAAGGGCTCTCCACAGGAGAGAAGTGACAAGATCATGTGAATCATCACAGTTGTTAAAATAGATTCACAAGACTGAAGCTATATATCATTTTTATGGAAAAATGTGTGTTTTCAACAGGTCTTCCTAAAATGCAGGCCATGTTTAGATGTCCGGTAATATTCCACAGCAAGACTTTGTTTACTTTAAGTGTATGGAAACAGGTGTGTGGCCATATATTGTCATGACCTTCCTGGATTTTAGGATTAGGAGTATACAGGAGCTGTGACCCAATCTAACTGACTGCACCAGTGGGTTGTCTGGGATTTACTGAGGAATCCTATGCTTTTGTCCAGAACGGGGCCTGGAATGATGTCTGATTGTGTGCCCCCCAAATGTTTAAACTGCAATACATTTCAATGGAACCTCAATCTGCATTCAGCTCTGAAGATATCCTCTAGGTGATGCTGGGATGAGGTTTCTTCACCATATGAATGCCAGTCCCCAAGACAAACACGTTTACCCTGAGCTATCTTCTTGGAAAAAGGACTTGACCAAGAAAGAAGTCGAGTCGGCGTTGAGATCTGGCATAACACTGCTAGATGAGTAAAGTGCTACTGGACTGTGACTATAGACGCTTTCAAGTGGCCAGAGCGAAACAAGGTGCTCACTTCCTCTGACCATGCAGGACCTGCTGAGTACTACTCTGCAGTACTCCTTGTTCCCTTTAGGGTCACTTGCTAGACAATGCAATGCATCTCCAGTGGCTGGTGTAACACCTAACCTGAAGGATAGTGCATAGGCTCTTTGAACTTCAACTGCTAGATGATATGAACATCGCCTCCTAGGGCTGTGCAGAATCCCAGGCATACATTCTATAAACTGCTGGTGCAGCGATTGCATTACTGGTCTGATGAAACTGCATCCTAACCTATAGAGTTAACTGCACTGATACTCAAGAATGAGGTTGGTATCTCTGTGGTTATCCTACATTTTCCATGGCCCTTAGGTCATCCTCCACTTGTGGGGATATTCACTTGCATAACTTTGACTGAAACTGACATGTCTTGACACTGAGCTCTATGTGAGAGGCCTTCCTGTTGCCCTGTACCAATGTGTTTACATTGAGCACAAGCTGTGCGCTGCCTATAACTTGTGCTGACTCTAGACACTTTGACCGCTCAGCATTCTCATCATCTCACAGTTTTCATCTTAGGTTTACACCATTGGTGAACAGGTTCATCATCCACCCTGCTACCTGCCATCCCTCATTTACTCTCTGCACCATTGGTGAACAGGTTCATCATCCACCCTGCTCCCTGCCATCCCTCATTTACTCTCTGCACCATTGGTGAACAGGTTCATCTTCCACCCTGCTCCCTGTCATCCCCCATTTACTCTCTGCACCATTGGTGAACAGATTCACCTTCCTCCCACCTCCCTGCCATCCCCCATTTACTCTCTGCACCATTGGTGAACAGATTCATCTTCTACCCTGCTCCCTGCCATCCCCCATTTACTCTCTGCACCATTGGTGAACAGATCCATCTTCCTCCCTGCTCCCTGCCATCCCCCATTTACTTGCTGCACCATTGGTGAACATGTTCATCTTCCACTCTGCTCCCTGCCATCCCCCATTTACTCTCTGCACCATTGGTGAACAGGTTCATCTTCCACCCTGCTCCCTGCCATCCCCCATTTACTCTCTGTACCATTGGTGAACAGGTTCATCTTCCACCCTGCTCCCTGTCATCCCCCATTTACTCTCTGCACCATTGGTGAACAGATTCATCTTCTACCCTGCTCCCTGCCATCCCCCATTTACTCTCTGCACCATTGGTGAACAGATCCATCTTCCTCCCTGCTCCCTGCCATCCCCCATTTACTTGCTGCACCATTGGTGAACAGGTTAATCTTCCACCCTGCTCCCTGCCATCCCCTATTTACTCTCTACACCATTGGTGAACAGGTTCATCTTCCTCCCTGCTACCTGCCATCCCCCATTTACTCTCTGCCTCATCCAAAGCGGTTGCAAATACAGAATGACTGTAAATTACTCTTTAAAGCTTAATATATAATGTATGCATGAATGCTTCCTGATCGCTGTTATCTTCTTATGACTCCACACCCTACCCCTCTACCCTACCAGCCTAGGTTTACTATGAACTGCCTATCTGAAGATGTGAGTGCCTGCTCTCCTCCTATGAGTGAATCTTGACTGCTCTGCCATGTTTAATCCAGGAGGAGTCAGTCGTCCTGAGGCCTGGGGGTGAATCAGTCTTTGAAAAATGGAGTGTGATTGGAGCAAGTAAAATCTGGTGAAGCCATCTTTACTCTTCACTTCTATGCTGTTTTGCAGACCGTGTTTTATAATGCACTTCGTGACAAATCTGAGGATGCCGTCCCTCATTCCCTAGAGGGAGACCTTTCTCATGGGACCCAGTTGGTGATTTCCTAATGGGAGACCTTGCTCATGGGGCCAGGGTGGTGATTCCTTAGGGGGAGACCTTTCTGATCGGGCCAGGGTGGTGCATCCACAGTACAATAGTCCCCCTGCGGGTGGTGCACCGAGTGAGGATCACATGGGGAAGGAACCCCTCTATTGGATTGGGGACGACTATCATCAGAGAATGCAGTATTACCCCGCTTCAATACACTAAACCCCTTCTCCAACTCTAAATACCCCTTCCCCCTCTCTAGATAGAGCCAGTGTATTTTGCTGTCAAGACAGTCAATCCAAAATACATGATAAGACTGAAAGACCAGAAAGGACAAAGTATTATACAGATGGTTTAGAAACTGGTACTGTGAAGAAGAAGATCACCAGAAGTCCAAGGATCACTCTAGAGAAACAGAGAGAGCGGTCAAGCTTCTCAAAACAAGTGATTAGCCCAAAGAAGTACAAAAATCCCACTCAGGAGTTTGAAAGCACATCAGCTGGGACACAGACAGGAGAGAGTGGTCCTCTGAAGAGGCACTGCGGGAGCCATGCAGTGAAGCAGCAGACAGGAGCCACAAGGGAAGCTGTACCGAGAGGAAAGGGAGAACCTGAACATGTTCCACCATGAGAGAATGGAATTGTACGATCGGAATGAAAACAATATATATATATATATATATATATATATATATATATTTATATATAGCAAAAAAGGAGGAAAAAGCGAATCGCACTCCCGCAGGCACAGAGGAACAAGTGCCAGGTTCAGTAGGGGGTCGGAAGAAACACCGCAGACACAGTGAAACAATTACTGATGTCTTTAATGTTAATACAGAATATTTAAAAAAAACAAATGCATCGTGCAAAAAACAAATGCACGACACAAAGCAGCACATAGAGGACAAGACAGCCGGACGCCTAAGTGAAGCAGCCGCAAACAACGCATTCCGCACTATACTGAGTGCTTGATCACGTGAGGGGGAGAGGGTTGGGCAGTGATAAATACACCACTAGCAACAGCCCCTTAACTATGTCAATGGCAAAAGCTGCTACCAACACATGAGGGAACAGGGGCGGCCATGTTGGAGAGGATTGTGTGAACATGCTGAAACAGAAAAATGAAAGCACAGTGCTTAAGCAAAACCTCTGTCAATGATCAGTGGATGCAAAGTGAAACTGACCAAGGTGTAAAACATAGTGTGAAACACAACAGTCTCCATATAAGGAAAACACCCTTATACATATATCAATATCTATATGAGGACCTTGCTAGACATATACAGTATAGTGAGGGGGATGTTGCGGGGGAAACCCCTGCAGGTCCCAAAAAAGAAGAAAAAGAAAAGGACCCTGCGGCACCGGTTCCCGATCACGAAAGTGAAAGGGAACTGGCGCTGCAGGGACACAACACGACGCAATGACAGGTAAGTGGAGTGTGTGTATGTTGGGGGTGTGGGTGGGGGTTTGTGGGGGGTGTGTCGTCGGTGTGGGTATGTAGGGGTTTTGAATGTGTGTTTACATGGGAAATGTACAACCCTTTTGTGGTTTGTACATTTCACATGCAAACATTTCGGCCGTAGCAAAATCAGCCACGGTCGGATCACGTAGATCCAAGAGGACTACCAGGTTGCTGCTGAGTGAATCCTCTAGGCATCGTAGGCTCTGAAGAAGCAATCTTCACTTCTGATATAACTTTGGCAGTTAGTGCAATGAGGGAGATTACTCCCTTGGCAAACACTGTGCCCCAAACACCTGCCAGGTCTCCTGCTGCTCCTTTTAGTTGGGATCTGATGGGGGTACCTCTTCAGTACTTTCTGGTATCGCGGACTGTGTTGTTCTTGATGGGCATGGCCAGTGTCTCTCTCACATCTCACTGCTGGCCACTTGCAGTACTTTTAGCTTGTCTGTGTTGGCATAGTTCAGGGACCGAATGGTCCACCTCTCTGAGGCCATGTCACAGTCAGTCTCCTTCCAGCTTCTAAGCAGGTAGGTTCTGCGCTGCTTTACCTCTTATAACTCCTTCACTCTGACATTTCCACGCTGCCTCAGGACTGTAAATTGGCATCTCTCGTGCTCTTTGCGTTCCCAGGTTGAGGCTTCTCGGACTCTGCATGTTTGCTGGCAGCGTCTCCCCTTTTCAGAAACCCCTTGCTTGGTTTTTATCCTATGTGGCTGGGTACTCCCCAAAGTCCTTCTTCTGTTTTGGAGGAGTAATCCACCTTCCCCCTTGGGGCCAACTCATCCCAGTACTGCCAGGCTTAAATGTGGGCGCAATTGTTATAACTCCTTCACTCTTCTTCTCAGTACTTTCAAGTTCCAACCAGTTACCATTCTGTTTATTCTTCCTCGTCTTTGTGGTGTCAAGTCTTGGTGGTTCACAAGAGGAGATATTACAATAGCAAACCATAGTGATTTCAGGTTGGATCTGAAAGGACATTGAGCGTCTCAGGGTTTCAAAGGGTTAAATAGTAGGGAGTTCCATGATGGAACGGGAGTCCTTATCCCCAAGAGGGGAGTCTCTCCATGTGAGGTCCCGCTGACTGCCACATCTAGGGGAATTATTGCGTAGCGGGATCACCTCCCCAGTCTCACAGTGAAGGGCTCTCCACAGGAGAGAAGTGACAAGATCATGTGAATCATCACAGTTGTTAAAATAGATTCACAAGACTGAAGCTATATATCATTTTTATGGAAAAATGTGTGTTTTCAACAGGTCTTCCTAAAATGCAGGCCATGTTTAGATGTCCGGTAATATTCCACAGCAAGACTTTGTTTACTTTAAGTGTATGGAAACAGGTGTGTGGCCATATATTGTCATGACCTTCCTGGATTTTAGGATTAGGAGTATACAGGAGCTGTGACCCAATCTAACTGACTGCACCAGTGGGTTGTCTGGGATTTACTGAGGAATCCTATGCTTTTGTCCAGAACGGGGCCTGGAATGATGTCTGATTGTGTGCCCCCCAAATGTTTAAACTGCAATACATTTCAATGGAACCTCAATCTGCATTCAGCTCTGAAGATATCCTCTAGGTGATGCTGGGATGAGGTTTCTTCACCATATGAATGCCAGTCCCCAAGACAAACACGTTTACCCTGAGCTATCTTCTTGGAAAAAGGACTTGACCAAGAAAGAAGTCGAGTCGGCGTTGAGATCTGGCATAACACTGCTAGATGAGTAAAGTGCTACTGGACTGTGACTATAGACGCTTTCAAGTGGCCAGAGCGAAACAAGGTGCTCACTTCCTCTGACCATGCAGGACCTGCTGAGTACTACTCTGCAGTACTCCTTGTTCCCTTTAGGGTCACTTGCTAGACAATGCAATGCATCTCCAGTGGCTGGTGTAACACCTAACCTGAAGGATAGTGCATAGGCTCTTTGAACTTCAACTGCTAGATGATATGAACATCGCCTCCTAGGGCTGTGCAGAATCCCAGGCATACATTCTATAAACTGCTGGTGCAGCGATTGCATTACTGGTCTGATGAAACTGCATCCTAACCTATAGAGTTAACTGCACTGATACTCAAGAATGAGGTTGGTATCTCTGTGGTTATCCTACATTTTCCATGGCCCTTAGGTCATCCTCCACTTGTGGGGATATTCACTTGCATAACTTTGACTGAAACTGACATGTCTTGACACTGAGCTCTATGTGAGAGGCCTTCCTGTTGCCCTGTACCAATGTGTTTACATTGAGCACAAGCTGTGCGCTGCCTATAACTTGTGCTGACTCTAGACACTTTGACCGCTCAGCATTCTCATCATCTCACAGTTTTCATCTTAGGTTTACACCATTGGTGAACAGGTTCATCATCCACCCTGCTACCTGCCATCCCTCATTTACTCTCTGCACCATTGGTGAACAGGTTCATCATCCACCCTGCTCCCTGCCATCCCTCATTTACTCTCTGCACCATTGGTGAACAGGTTCATCTTCCACCCTGCTCCCTGTCATCCCCCATTTACTCTCTGCACCATTGGTGAACAGATTCACCTTCCTCCCACCTCCCTGCCATCCCCCATTTACTCTCTGCACCATTGGTGAACAGATTCATCTTCTACCCTGCTCCCTGCCATCCCCCATTTACTCTCTGCACCATTGGTGAACAGATCCATCTTCCTCCCTGCTCCCTGCCATCCCCCATTTACTTGCTGCACCATTGGTGAACATGTTCATCTTCCACTCTGCTCCCTGCCATCCCCCATTTACTCTCTGCACCATTGGTGAACAGGTTCATCTTCCACCCTGCTCCCTGCCATCCCCCATTTACTCTCTGTACCATTGGTGAACAGGTTCATCTTCCACCCTGCTCCCTGTCATCCCCCATTTACTCTCTGCACCATTGGTGAACAGATTCATCTTCTACCCTGCTCCCTGCCATCCCCCATTTACTCTCTGCACCATTGGTGAACAGATCCATCTTCCTCCCTGCTCCCTGCCATCCCCCATTTACTTGCTGCACCATTGGTGAACAGGTTAATCTTCCACCCTGCTCCCTGCCATCCCCTATTTACTCTCTACACCATTGGTGAACAGGTTCATCTTCCTCCCTGCTACCTGCCATCCCCCATTTACTCTCTGCCTCATCCAAAGCGGTTGCAAATACAGAATGACTGTAAATTACTCTTTAAAGCTTAATGTATAATGTATGCATGAATGCTTCCTGATCGCTGTTATCTTCTTATGACTCCACACCCTACCCCTCTACCCTACCAGCCTAGGTTTACTATGAACTGCCTATCTGAAGATGTGAGTGCCTGCTCTCCTCCTATGAGTGAATCTTGACTGCTCTGCCATGTTTAATCCAGGAGGAGTCAGTCGTCCTGAGGCCTGGGGGTGAATCAGTCTTTGAAAAATGGAGTGTGATTGGAGCAAGTAAAATCTGGTGAAGCCATCTTTACTCTTCACTTCTATGCTGTTTTGCAGACCGTGTTTTATAATGCACTTCGTGACAAATCTGAGGATGCCGTCCCTCATTCCCTAGAGGGAGACCTTTCTCATGGGACCCAGTTGGTGATTTCCTAATGGGAGACCTTGCTCATGGGGCCAGGGTGGTGATTCCTTAGGGGGAGACCTTTCTGATCGGGCCAGGGTGGTGCATCCACAGTACAATAGTCCCCCTGCGGGTGGTGCACCGAGTGAGGATCACATGGGGAAGGAACCCCTCTATTGGATTGGGGACGACTATCATCAGAGAATGCAGTATTACCCCGCTTCAATACACTAAACCCCTTCTCCAACTCTAAATACCCCTTCCCCCTCTCTAGATAGAGCCAGTGTATTTTGCTGTCAAGACAGTCAATCCAAAATACATGATAAGACTGAAAGACCAGAAAGGACAAAGTATTATACAGATGGTTTAGAAACTGGTACTGTGAAGAAGAAGATCACCAGAAGTCCAAGGATCACTCTAGAGAAACAGAGAGAGCGGTCAAGCTTCTCAAAACAAGTGATTAGCCCAAAGAAGTACAAAAATCCCACTCAGGAGTTTGAAAGCACATCAGCTGGGACACAGACAGGAGAGAGTGGTCCTCTGAAGAGGCACTGCGGGAGCCATGCAGTGAAGCAGCAGACAGGAGCCACAAGGGAAGCTGTACCGAGAGGAAAGGGAGAACCTGAACATGTTCCACCATGAGAGAATGGAATTGTACGATCGGAATGAAAACAATATATATATATATATATATATATATATATATATATATATATATATATATTTATATATAGCAAAAAAGGAGGAAAAAGCGAATCGCACTCCCGCAGGCACAGAGGAACAAGTGCCAGGTTCAGTAGGGGGTCGGAAGAAACACCGCAGACACAGTGAAACAATTACTGATGTCTTTAATGTTAATACAGAATATTTAAAAAAAACAAATGCATCGTGCAAAAAACAAATGCACGACACAAAGCAGCACATAGAGGACAAGACAGCCGGACGCCTAAGTGAAGCAGCCGCAAACAACGCATTCCGCACTATACTGAGTGCTTGATCACGTGAGGGGGAGAGGGTTGGGCAGTGATAAATACACCACTAGCAACAGCCCCTTAACTATGTCAATGGCAAAAGCTGCTACCAACACATGAGGGAACAGGGGCGGCCATGTTGGAGAGGAGTGTGTGAACATGCTGAAACAGAAAAATGAAAGCACAGTGCTTAAGCAAAACCTCTGTCAATGATCAGTGGATGCAAAGTGAAACTGACCAAGGTGTAAAACATAGTGTGAAACACAACAGTCTCCATATAAGGAAAACACCCTTATACATATATCAATATCTATATGAGGACCTTGCTAGACATATACAGTATAGTGAGGGGGATGTTGCGGGGGAAACCCCTGCAGGTCCCAAAAAAGAAGAAAAAGAAAAGGACCCTGCGGCACCGGTTCCCGATCACGAAAGTGAAAGGGAACTGGCGCTGCAGGGACACAACACGACGCAATGACAGGTAAGTGGAGTGTGTGTATGTTGGGGGTGTGGGTGGGGGTTTGTGGGGGGTGTGTCGTCGGTGTGGGTATGTAGGGGTTTTGAATGTGTGTTTACATGGGAAATGTACAACCCTTTTGTGGTTTGTACATTTCACATGCAAACATTTCGGCCGTAGCAAAATCAGCCACGGTCGGATCACGTAGATCCAAGAGGACTACCAGGTTGCTGCTGAGTGAATCCTCTAGGCATCGTAGGCTCTGAAGAAGCAATCTTCACTTCTGATATAACTTTGGCAGTTAGTGCAATGAGGGAGATTACTCCCTTGGCAAACACTGTGCCCCAAACACCTGCCAGGTCTCCTGCTGCTCCTTTTAGTTGGGATCTGATGGGGGTACCTCTTCAGTACTTTCTGGTATCGCGGACTGTGTTGTTCTTGATGGGCATGGCCAGTGTCTCTCTCACATCTCACTGCTGGCCACTTGCAGTACTTTTAGCTTGTCTGTGTTGGCATAGTTCAGGGACCGAATGGTCCACCTCTCTGAGGCCATGTCACAGTCAGTCTCCTTCCAGCTTCTAAGCAGGTAGTTTCTGCGCTGCTTTACCTCTTATAACTCCTTCACTCTGACATTTCCACGCTGCCTCAGGACTGTAAATTGGCATCTCTCGTGCTCTTTGCGTTCCCAGGTTGAGGCTTCTCGGACTCTGCATGTTTGCTGGCAGCGTCTCCCCTTTTCAGAAACCCCTTGCTTGGTTTTTATCCTATGTGGCTGGGTACTCCCCAAAGTCCTTCTTCTGTTTTGGAGGAGTAATCCACCTTCCCCCTTGGGGCCAACTCATCCCAGTACTGCCAGGCTTAAATGTGGGCGCAATTGTTATAACTCCTTCACTCTTCTTCTCAGTACTTTCAAGTTCCAACCAGTTACCATTCTGTTTATTCTTCCTCGTCTTTGTGGTGTCAAGTCTTGGTGGTTCACAAGAGGAGATATTACAATAGCAAACCATAGTGATTTCAGGTTGGATCTGAAAGGACATTGAGCGTCTCAGGGTTTCAAAGGGTTAAATAGTAGGGAGTTCCATGATGGAACGGGAGTCCTTATCCCCAAGAGGGGAGTCTCTCCATGTGAGGTCCCGCTGACTGCCACATCTAGGGGAATTATTGCGTAGCGGGATCACCTCCCCAGTCTCACAGTGAAGGGCTCTCCACAGGAGAGAAGTGACAAGATCATGTGAATCATCACAGTTGTTAAAATAGATTCACAAGACTGAAGCTATATATCATTTTTATGGAAAAATGTGTGTTTTCAACAGGTCTTCCTAAAATGCAGGCCATGTTTAGATGTCCGGTAATATTCCACAGCAAGACTTTGTTTACTTTAAGTGTATGGAAACAGGTGTGTGGCCATATATTGTCATGACCTTCCTGGATTTTAGGATTAGGAGTATACAGGAGCTGTGACCCAATCTAACTGACTGCACCAGTGGGTTGTCTGGGATTTACTGAGGAATCCTATGCTTTTGTCCAGAACGGGGCCTGGAATGATGTCTGATTGTGTGCCCCCCAAATGTTTAAACTGCAATACATTTCAATGGAACCTCAATCTGCATTCAGCTCTGAAGATATCCTCTAGGTGATGCTGGGATGAGGTTTCTTCACCATATGAATGCCAGTCCCCAAGACAAACACGTTTACCCTGAGCTATCTTCTTGGAAAAAGGACTTGACCAAGAAAGAAGTCGAGTCGGCGTTGAGATCTGGCATAACACTGCTAGATGAGTAAAGTGCTACTGGACTGTGACTATAGACGCTTTCAAGTGGCCAGAGCGAAACAAGGTGCTCACTTCCTCTGACCATGCAGGACCTGCTGAGTACTACTCTGCAGTACTCCTTGTTCCCTTTAGGGTCACTTGCTAGACAATGCAATGCATCTCCAGTGGCTGGTGTAACACCTAACCTGAAGGATAGTGCATAGGCTCTTTGAACTTCAACTGCTAGATGATATGAACATCGCCTCCTAGGGCTGTGCAGAATCCCAGGCATACATTCTATAAACTGCTGGTGCAGCGATTGCATTACTGGTCTGATGAAACTGCATCCTAACCTATAGAGTTAACTGCACTGATACTCAAGAATGAGGTTGGTATCTCTGTGGTTATCCTACATTTTCCATGGCCCTTAGGTCATCCTCCACTTGTGGGGATATTCACTTGCATAACTTTGACTGAAACTGACATGTCTTGACACTGAGCTCTATGTGAGAGGCCTTCCTGTTGCCCTGTACCAATGTGTTTACATTGAGCACAAGCTGTGCGCTGCCTATAACTTGTGCTGACTCTAGACACTTTGACCGCTCAGCATTCTCATCATCTCACAGTTTTCATCTTAGGTTTACACCATTGGTGAACAGGTTCATCATCCACCCTGCTACCTGCCATCCCTCATTTACTCTCTGCACCATTGGTGAACAGGTTCATCATCCACCCTGCTCCCTGCAATCCCCCATTTACTCTCTGTACCATTGGTGAACAGGTTCATCTTCCACCCTGCTCCCTGTCATCCCCCATTTACTCTCTGCACCATTGGTGAACAGGTTAATCTTCCACCCTGCTCCCTGCCATCCCCTATTTACTCTCTACACCATTGGTGAACAGGTTCATCTTCCTCCCTGCTACCTGCCATCCCCCATTTATTCTCTGCCTCATCCAAAGCGGTTGCAAATACAGAATGACTGTAAATTACTCTTTAAAGCTTAATGTATAATGTATGCATGAATGCTTCCTGATCGCTGTTATCTTCTTATGACTCCACACCCTACCCCTCTACCCTACCAGCCTAGGTTTACTATGAACTGCCTATCTGAAGATGTGAGTGCCTGCTCTCCTCCTATGAGTGAATCTTGACTGCTCTGCCATGTTTAATCCAGGAGGAGTCAGTCGTCCTGAGGCCTGGGGGTGAATCAGTCTTTGAAAAATGGAGTGTGATTGGAGCAAGTAAAATCTGGTGAAGCCATCTTTACTCTTCACTTCTATGCTGTTTTGCAGACCGTGTTTTATAATGCACTTCGTGACAAATCTGAGGATGCCGTCCCTCATTCCCTAGAGGGAGACCTTTCTCATGGGACCCAGTTGGTGATTTCCTAATGGGAGACCTTGCTCATGGGGCCAGGGTGGTGATTCCTTAGGGGGAGACCTTTCTGATCGGGCCAGGGTGGTGCATCCACAGTACAATAGTCCCCCTGCGGGTGGTGCACCGAGTGAGGATCACATGGGGAAGGAACCCCTCTATTGGATTGGGGACGACTATCATCAGAGAATGCAGTATTACCCCGCTTCAATACACTAAACCCCTTCTCCAACTCTAAATACCCCTTCCCCCTCTCTAGATAGAGCCAGTGTATTTTGCTGTCAAGACAGTCAATCCAAAATACATGATAAGACTGAAAGACCAGAAAGGACAAAGTATTATACAGATGGTTTAGAAACTGGTACTGTGAAGAAGAAGATCACCAGAAGTCCAAGGATCACTCTAGAGAAACAGAGAGAGCGGTCAAGCTTCTCAAAACAAGTGATTAGCCCAAAGAAGTACAAAAATCCCACTCAGGAGTTTGAAAGCACATCAGCTGGGACACAGACAGGAGAGAGTGGTCCTCTGAAGAGGCACTGCGGGAGCCATGCAGTGAAGCAGCAGACAGGAGCCACAAGGGAAGCTGTACCGAGAGGAAAGGGAGAACCTGAACATGTTCCACCATGAGAGAATGGAATTGTACGATCGGAATGAAAACAATATATATATATATATATATATATATATATATTTATATATAGCAAAAAAGGAGGAAAAAGCGAATCGCACTCCCGCAGGCACAGAGGAACAAGTGCCAGGTTCAGTAGGGGGTCGGAAGAAACACCGCAGACACAGTGAAACAATTACTGATGTCTTTAATGTTAATACAGAATATTTAAAAAAAACAAATGCATCGTGCAAAAAACAAATGCACGACACAAAGCAGCACATAGAGGACAAGACAGCCGGACGCCTAAGTGAAGCAGCCGCAAACAACGCATTCCGCACTATACTGAGTGCTTGATCACGTGAGGGGGAGAGGGTTGGGCAGTGATAAATACACCACTAGCAACAGCCCCTTAACTATGTCAATGGCAAAAGCTGCTACCAACACATGAGGGAACAGGGGCGGCCATGTTGGAGAGGATTGTGTGAACATGCTGAAACAGAAAAATGAAAGCACAGTGCTTAAGCAAAACCTCTGTCAATGATCAGTGGATGCAAAGTGAAACTGACCAAGGTGTAAAACATAGTGTGAAACACAACAGTCTCCATATAAGGAAAACACCCTTATACATATATCAATATCTATATGAGGACCTTGCTAGACATATACAGTATAGTGAGGGGGATGTTGCGGGGGAAACCCCTGCAGGTCCCAAAAAAGAAGAAAAAGAAAAGGACCCTGCGGCACCGGTTCCCGATCACGAAAGTGAAAGGGAACTGGCGCTGCAGGGACACAACACGACGCAATGACAGGTAAGTGGAGTGTGTGTATGTTGGGGGTGTGGGTGGGGGTTTGTGGGGGGTGTGTCGTCGGTGTGGGTATGTAGGGGTTTTGAATGTGTGTTTACATGGGAAATGTACAACCCTTTTGTGGTTTGTACATTTCACATGCAAACATTTCGGCCGTAGCAAAATCAGCCACGGTCGGATCACGTAGATCCAAGAGGACTACCAGGTTGCTGCTGAGTGAATCCTCTAGGCATCGTAGGCTCTGAAGAAGTGAGGGAGAGAGAAAACGCACATCTGGGAAGTGTCAGAAAATTGCAGAGGCGCTGAATATCCCGCTTGAAGCCCGAACACTACCAGAGTCTCGCAAAGGGACACAGCTGCCCGGGAACCACTGATAACTTTGAGAAGGAAGAAAACAGGTGTGCACGATGCCCAGGTGGTGCTCGGTGTGCGGGGAAGCAACAGGGTGAATATAACGCTGTAAGAAGAGGGTCTGGGAACCTGAATGTGTTGTTTACTTAGCAGGAGAGTGAACCAAGTGGATACAATGCAGAATTGCGAGCTTGGACCCGCACCTAAATAAGGGATCGAGAATAAGAGGGTCTGGGACTCTGAATTAGTTGTATACTTGGCAGGAGATTGAACCTAGCGGATACAATGCTGCAGTGCAAGTCTGGGACCCACACCCAAATATAAAGTCAAGAATAAGAGGGTCTGGGATCCTGAATGCAAACAAAACTCATTATCGAGAGTTGTATGTCTGGCAGGAGAGTGAACTAAGCACATACAACGCAACAGTGTGAGTCTAGGACCCTGCACCCATATGATAAAATGAGGGGCTGGGACCTTGTGAATTAAAGAGAAAAGGTAAAAAAAAACACTGGCTTGGCAGGAGGCAAAACCAATACGTGTAAAGAATTGCAAGTCTGGGACTTGCACCCAAATGAGAGGTTGAAATCAAGCGGGTAAAGAACTTGATAGCGTACTGTGCCAAGTTGCTAGGATAAAGGAGCACAGACACAAGATGCATTGCCCTGTGAATTGCCCAGTGACATTTTACCTAAGCAAAAAAGGGCCCATCAGCCTTAAATACATGAGCATATAATGAGAAGACACCTAGGGGAAAGTAGCACAGCCCTAGCATTGGAATGCTGTGTTTTGGAAAAATATTCTGCATCACTTTTTATTACCAGCGAGACTGGGAACTTTTCTGTTGGTTAAACTGAAGTGAATCGAAGTAGTTGGAATCTATTTTCAGTTAGGAATATATGAATGCAGCCTTCTAGAACTGTCAGCTCAGGAGATGGCAGCATAGTGGCTGTGCTCCTGTGCCCTGAGTGAAATATTATGAACTGAATATGACTGAACTGAACTCAACTGAACCTTTCCAACCAGCTAAGCAGAAAAAAGGAAGAGATGATGAGGATACTGACTCAAGAGATGACAAAATCTTGGACCTCCTAACCAAATTAACTTTGGACATTGCTGAGATTAAAGCAAGGATGATCAAGGCTGAAGAGAGATACTCAGATCTCACTAATAAGGTCTCTGCAATTGAGGATCATTTAACATCCACTGATGAACTGACTGTGAAGCTACATGACAGGATTAGAGATCTGGAGGTGCAAAATGGAAAGCTACAGCTTAAATTGTCTGAGCAAGAACATTTCTCAAGGTGAAATAGCATTAGGATAGCTGTTTCCCTGAAAATGTGAAATGTGGAAACCCTGTGCTCTTCTTGGAAAAGTTTTGATCTCAATTTTGAAATTGAATCCAGATACTCCTCTAGAGATGGAAAGGGCTCACAGGTCCTTGGGCAAAAAAAACAGCTTTGGGCCAAAGGCCAAGACATTTTATAGTAAAGTTCCTGAGATTCCCCACTAGAGAGCTGATTCTGAAAAAAATCACGTGAGTTGGGTGATTTGGCATTGAGTGTTAATACAATCATCATCTTTGGAGATTTAAGTAAGGATGTCTTGGACAGGAGAAGGTTGTTTAATGTTGCAAAGGAGAAAGCCAGCAATAGAAATTTCAAGTACTATATGGTCTATCCGGCAATCCTGAGGGTGGTGGTTGATGGTCAAACCCACTCCTTTCCCGACCATAAAAATGCTGAGCCCCAGAAAAATGCCTCTTTAAAGAAGAAAAGGTGACTGCTGGGAATGAGCAGATGGCTGTAAATATGTTGACTCTTTTCTATTTCTCTTTATTTTTACTTATTTTTATTTTTTTATTCTTGCAAAATATATATATAGGCATATATTATCTTGGAGCAGATATGGTTATAATAACTGTCACTGGAATGCTTAAGATGTTTAGAAAATGCTCCGGAGCATTGGAGCTGATTAAAGGAAAGCACCTTGTACGTGAAGGCTTAATCACGTGATACGTGATCACATGGCTTTGTGAAGCGCGCAGTACTGGAGATGGAGTCATGGCATGAAGTGAAGTGCAGCCGACGTGATTGGACTTCCCACTGACTGAGATGACGCCGGACTGGAGATTGGAGGTCGGAAGCAGACTGGCAAGCTGACATTCCATATGGAGGAGGAACTATCCTGCTTTTGCCTGCAGTCGCCGATGATCTTTTTGTGTGGGGTCTGATTAAATTTGTGACACATATTCCAACAGTATTTATGATTGAGTGGCTTGCTGCTTCGAATTACTACTACATTTGTAGCTGAGATCTGGTGTTTCTGAGCTACATCTGATATTGGACGCGTGAATGTCATGAATCGAATGGCGTTTTTTTTTTAGCAGAGGTTCAATGGAATTATTGTTTGCGGAGTGACGACAGCTTGACTTGCTCTTGGCTTCACTTCTCCATTTAGTTTATTATGTTGGCACACGGCCGTTTGGTTTGGTGCAGTCTTGCTGACCACATATGTGCGGGAATGTTGACATAGATGATGGCTTTCAAAATATGTCTGTCTGATTGTTTCTTGCTTAATTTATGTTGATTAGACAGGGGCGCCCTCTCAAGAGTCCAACTTTACCATTCCTCCATTATAACTTGTTTGTTGGATTGCAGATCAGAAGAATGTGATGTTTGGTTATGGATGTGCTGGATTATATATGATAGGCTGTTGTTGCCTTCGGGTTCTAGTTGTGAAGTAATTCCTGTCTTAGTTGATGGTTTAGGTCCATACTGATGCGCATTTTAAGGTTACTTTCGCAGTTGCAATGCAGGTTACATGATGGATATTCGAGGGTTGGATTCCTGTGGGATATGGGATTTGAGTGGAGGTGGGTGGCGAGCTTTAATACTATGCTTGTTTGTGCATGGTTATAGAGGTTGAAGTTAAGCTTTATGGCTGATCTGTGTAGGTTCATTAGTTTTGGTGGAGCAGGTCATTGTTGCTTCACATGTTAATGGGGACATATAATTGTTGGTGCGTTGAATGTGTATATTGCTGTGGTTTTAACTCATAGAAAGAGGTGGGAGATGGTGTGAGGGGTGAACTATTGGTGAAAATGCTTTCAAGGAAGGCTTGATGCATGGTTTGGTGGCCAATGGTAACGAGGTGATGAAGGTGTTGTTATTTATTTATTTATCTATTTATTTATTTATTTCAATAGATTGATCCTATTTGTGTGTTTTGTAATATTGTCTGTAGGTTGAGTTTTGAAGTGTGAAAATGTAAGTGCTCTTAATGTGGTTCCATTGGCTTCCATTGTAAAGGTTTTAAATATATCCAATGGTGATAGTCCGCTTTAGTTCATGGAATAGATGCCGTATTGAACAGATTTGGTCCATTTATTGACTGAGTAAAACGTATGACAATAGTAAAGGAAATAGGTTTATATTTTCTAAATGTGAATAACCTAAGGATGGCATACAATTGTATCATGGATGGGATAGGAGGGGAAGTGTATATTTAATGATTAATAAACTGATTGATGGGTGATATAGGATGTAAGTATAGGTAGGGTTTAGAACATATGTTTATTTTTTGATTTTGTGTTTAGAAATATGATGGGAGGGGCTATATTATTGTTAATGTATATACATGGGCATAGGACTCTAGGGTTACAGTTCCGTAGTGCGGTTTAGTGCTTGTGTACTTTATCATTTTGCTCTGGTTATGGACAATCTACGTTTAAAATGGTTGGAAATTGTTAAATGTTGTGTATATGTGTGTGGTGTGCTATGTGTGTGGGGGGGGTGATTTCAGTGTCCTACAGCATTGTTATCCTGAGATTCTCCTTTCTTGCGATGTTTGGGAGTTTAAGTATGCAAGAATTAAATCCCAATGACCCACTGGTTGGATTGCATTCAATAGGTCTTATTTTACTTTTTTTTTTATTTAATTTTTAACTGGTCTGGATGGGTTCTTTGACGTTTATTACGTGGAATGGTAAAAGGCTTAATTTCCCTAAGAAAGGGAGAAATGTAATGGCTTGATTGCGATGTGAGAAAACAGATATAATCGTTTTACAAGAAACTCATCTAACAGAAAATCCAGATACGTTTTATGGGGCCTCTAAATCCATGAAGGTTCTGTTAAATTGTTATTCAGGAAGTTCGAGAGGAGTGGGTTTACTAATTCGGAAGAGAATAGGTATGGTAGTAGAGAATGTACTTATGGATGCGGATGGTCGTTTTCTTTTAGCAGACGCTAAACATGAAGGGAAAGTACTGACGTTGGGTTCGGTATATAGTCCATGCTCTAATGGCATCAGTTTTTTTAAGGAGCTGAAGGATTCTCTGAGAAACATGTTTGGTGAACACATTGTTCTTGGATGTGATTTTAATTGTATTTTAGATGCCACTTTAGATAGGCTATCATCGTGCAGGTTTACGGGTCGTGGGTTGAGTCGTGCTTTCCGTGATTTTATAGATACTTTTTCCTTGGTAGACAGTTGGAGATTGTTACACCCAGAAGAGAAAGGATTCTCCTTTTTTTCTCCGGTTCATAACTCTCATTCAAGGTTGGATTACTTATTGATTTCGGAGAGATGGGTTAATGTGGAAATTGGGGAGCGGTGCCTTTCTGAACATTCATTGGTGAAGTTGATTATGAATCAGAGTATGTTCAGACCCACTAATAATAAATGGAGGCTTAACACGTTTATATTACAAGAGGAGAAAATGTGTGATGGATGCAATCAATGCTTCCATTGTGCATTTCTTTGAGGATAATGTGGATTCTGCTGATTGTTTGGTGGTGTAGGACACTGTTAAAGCAACTTATACCTTGCCTCTCTCCGGTTCTATCATGTGCAGCCTTGCATTTGTTTTAGTAGGTGGAGTACTGCCCACCCTGATGGATCACCATTTCACATGGGTATACCCTGCCTCTGTCCTGTGCTATCATGTGCAGACTTGCATTTGTTCTAGTAGGTGGAGTACTCCCTCATAACAGGATACAGTTCTCATAACAGGATCTTGGAAGACCCATACCCGCTGGTGGTTTAGTCTCTGGCCACCGTCCAAACAAGGTTTCACGCAAAAGTTCAGTTTCAACACAAAAGCTCATAGGAAGTTCAGGACGCCCTTACCCAAAGTTCAGGCACCAGTTCATGAAATCTTCAACTGACAAAAGTTCACAAAAACACAAAGTTCACAAGAAATAGTCTTGTATTCTCTCATGGTTCAGGGTTCCCTTCCTCAAGCACAACACAGTTATTCTCTCAAGGCTCAGGGTTCCCTTCTATAAGCTCAATATAGTTCATTCTTACAGAACAATGTTCACAGGCTCCTCCCCCATCACAGGTCGCTCAACCAGTGGCTCTATTTACTTGGCTCGGCATTGGGCCTCAGGGCTTTTTATCGATATTTTAGGGTTTTCTAGTCTAGGCGCAGTTTTAGACCACACGGTCCACCCATTACAGGTCGCACAGCCATTCACCCCAGTGCAGCCCTTAGCCTCTTTCTCTTGAAGTTTAGTTTCACGTGTTCTGGGCAATACTCGGCACCTCCTAATACTTTAGGACTTTCACTTCTTTTCAGGGTTCTCTTTACATTATGTTTTTCCTCATGTGGACTCTCTCTCACTGACCCATACTTCCTTCTGGCTCTCTTAACTGATTCTGGCTTTTTTAGCTTGCTTTATACACTTCTGTGTTTTTGCTCCCACATTTCTAGCTCCCCTCAGCAACCTCTTTCCTTTCTCAGTCAGCAACTTCGGGAGTTGCAGTTCAATACAATGTTTCCCCTGATTGTCAAGTATTGCTTAGGCTTTTCATTCAATTCTCAACTCGTACACCTTTAAGAGCATGCTGATCGTATGCGATCCCTCAGCTTCTCCCCTTGGACAGCCCTAGGTGAGTGCTCCCAGCCAGGGTAATGAGCAGTTTATGGCCACACAAAAAGGGACTGCAAGCATTCGTGGCTCACTTTGGTTCCTCTCACCGGCTCTCTGAAGACACACTTCCCTCACCAAATGAACACTGTCTGCCTTCCAGTGCAGATATCTAGCTATTCAGTACTCCGTCTTCTCTGGCACATTCACGGGCTGGATTAATCTCCCTGCTGCTCTTTGCTCTCTGTGTGCTCTACTGGTGTTCTGTCTTTTATACACCTGTGCCCTGGTAAAGGTTCTCAGGTGGGACTCCTCTGATTGGCTTGCCTAACTCCAATCAATCCAATCACTGGGCAATGCCTGACCTTTAAAGCTTCTAGGCTTCCTCTTCTTCCTCCCACTACCACAGTGGTTTTTCTCATAGGTAATCTTCATTAATCTAGAAGGTCTCCTCCTTTTCCCATTATTTTGTGTACTGTCAAGGAGGAAGGTATAGTTACAGTCACAGTAGCCTATAAAGGGGAGGGTAGATGGGTCATCTTCAGGAAAGGGGGAATACAGTGTCTCGCCCGCTGGCACCCTTTCTCTCTCTCTCTCTCGTTCTCTCTCTCTCTCTCTCTCTCTCTCTCTTTCTCTCAGTACGCTAGTGATGTTTCTTGCATTAGTACTGGTGCTGCTTTCTTCTACTTAGTATTTGGCAGATATGAGGGAAGGGAAACTGGATGTTTCTTCAGATTTAGGTGAATTTCCCCTTCACCTCTTCCCAGAATGGATTTGGTATTGAAAGGCTGGTGGTACTTCAATTTGTCTGCATCCTGGACTGGTCCTAACACAAGGTGCATGAGGTTAATTTCGATGGATAGGGTTAGGGTCAGAGTTAGGGTTAGGGGTGAGGGTTGGGCTAGGGTTAGGGTTAGGGTTAGGGTTAGGGCTAGGGTTAGATTACGGGTTAGATTAAGGGTTAGATTAGGGTTAGGGGTTAGGGTTGGGGCAAGGGTTAGATTTAGGGTTAGATTAAGGGTTAGATTACGTGTTAGATTAAGGTTAGTGTTAGGGTTAAGGGGTGGTGGGCATGGGGGCTGAGGGGCTGGCGGGGAACCCCCCCCACCAATATACAAAAAAAATTAAAACTTTACAAGGAGCTGGCCAGTGCGGAAATTTCAGCATTGGACAGCTCCAAATAACATTTTAAAGTAGAAAATAAACGCATCAAAATGCTATCTTTTACATTTAAAAGTACATACCCATTTGATGGAAAAGTTTTGATGGATATATACTTTTAATGTAAAACATAGAATTTCGATGCTTTCATTTTGATGCATCTTTTTCAATGCATTGTCATTTCGATGCACCTTTTTTGATGCAATGACCATAAACCGGAAAAAAAGATTTCTTCCTTACCTAATTGTGTTGTAGGGTTGGAAAGAGGCCCATTTGGTGGGGTTTATAAAAGCCCACAAACGCTGAGGTAGGGGAGGAGAGGTTAGAATTCGGAAGGGATAAATACTGTGTCTCGCCTTCAGGCGTTCCCATTTCAACCCCTAAGGAACCTCCACCTAGGTGATCCTCCTCGCTTGCCCACCCCCGCGGTTGGGATACAAAAGTGATGGCCCTGCCCTGGCCACATGAACAGAGGACCCCCATGGAGTAGATGTGAGAATGCCCTTAGGTTTCTCACACCCCCCACCCAGCAGGCGGTCCTCAATGTAAATCACTAACACTACCTTTTAGGCTCTTAATTCACAATTCACAGGGCAATGCATCTTGTGCTATGTTATGTTGATTTATACCGCACACCGATACCACCCAAGCGCAGCCTCCTGTGTGGCCGACCTACCATGAGGAATCCATCCATCGACCGCAGTCTTGGACTTAGAAAGCCCACTCTAGCTGGATTACAAGTTTGATCACAATCCAGCAGAAGTGGGGTTGTGAAGAGAGATCAGTCATGGCAAGATCTACTTTGAACTGTGGCTCCTTCATTAAATGCAGAAGAGGCCAGTCCTCTCTACATTGATAACTTGTTCCAGCGACTGGGTATATGGCAGGAAAAGCGCTGGTTTCTAGTTCTCTCTCGCAGTTCTTTTCTTCCTGCTTGGTAAGGCGTCTGGTGGTGCATTGGCCTCCAGAAACAATGAGTTTCTCAAACAGGTACAGTGGTGTTTTGGTTGTGACTGCTTTGCACGTGATGGAGACTGTCTTGAAAATGATGCATGCTTGAAGGGGTCCCCAGTGCAGCCCCTTAAAGGATACGGTTCCTAAAAGTCAGAAAAAAAGAGGATGATTAATTTAGCCGAGGACAATCATTCACAGCTATGATCGCATAAAAAAGGCCCTTTGTGTTCCTGTCCTTATTATCACATCATGGGCCAGGATTATTATCACATGTGCCCTTTGTCATTTACTCCTCACATCCCACGGCCTGTGTTATCATCAAATATGTTCTTTGTCAATTACACCTCACAACCTGTAGCCTCTGATATTATAAAATATGTCCTTTGTCTCATCCCTCTCAGACTCCCCGCTCCGTTTGCAGTGAGAGCTGTGCTCCTGGATACAGAAAAGTCCTTCTGGAGGAAAAGCCAAGCTGCTGCTACGACTGCGCCTTCTGTCCTGAAGGAGAGATCACGAACGCCACTGGTGGGTAACATGCCAATATTTACTGAATAATGTGGAAACCAGACAAACATTTAGTTTCATGTTCATCATCACGAGTTGTGAGGTGCGGTAGAAATGTGGCAGTCATAACGTGACTGCCACATTACAGCACCGCCCAATTATGAGTTTTTGGCGGAAGTTGGAAGATTTGCCTCAAGCTCTGAGCTGGAGGTAAATACGTCAACTTTCTGCCCACTTTCAGAGCAATTACCGTGCCACAACTACTGCTGTAGTAATTGTGCCGAAAATACCACATTGAGTCCTACGGACTCCAAAAAAATGGGGCTTTTCACCGCTACCACCACTTGTAAACTGGGGTAATACCGCCAGACCAAGTGGCGGTAACAGTAATTTAATTGGGTGGTATTCCAGCGACATTAGAAAGGATATAGGAAAGGAATCCAAAATGAGAAAATATTGAAATGTTTTAAAGCTATTTTGCCCTCCTCTGTCATTTGCTGTTGGGCTTAACTTCTTTACTCAATTTGCCTCCTCTTCTGCTTCTGGCCCTGTTTCATGGTCCAGTGCTTTGGTGCTAACAGCAGACTCCCATACTGCCCTTTCTCATGAATAAGAATGACGTATAGTGCTTTCTAGTGGACCATATCAATAATTTGTCTAGATGGCACTAGAGCTGGGAAAGGATATATTTGATGGGTGTGATTTTCCAGTCGGCTTTCACTATAGATGCTGAGTAGCTGTATATGATTTGGATAGTGATTCGGCTTTTTAAAAACAACCCTTACGCACTGTTAAACGATCATGAATGTTCCAACAAAAGGATCAGGGACGTCATTGGGGGTTTCCATATATACACAATATATATATATATATATATATATATATATATATATATATATATATATATAGTGCCATGTGGCCATGTGGATCTTTGTTTCTGCAGTGGCTGGCTTTCTTGTTCAGGCCTCTTAACAAAAACGGGTTCCGCAAGTGTAACACTTTGAGCAGTGACCCTAGATAAGAACGAATAGGAATAATTAGTAATTTCTATTTCTGGAATTCTATACATTAATTGCTAGACTCATTAAAGGTTTATTTCAGGCACATTTCAGGAGGTGAGCAACTGATTTAGTCTGTTCTTAAACACCTCAAATTCACAATTCAGACAAAAACTTCCAAAGGCATTTAGAGTAGAATAACTATCCATTTTGCTTTTCTCAAGTTGCAGTTATAGCCTGTTTTTTTCTGATGTTGTCTCTGTTACGATCATCACAAGCCATTCCATCTCAGTGTCCTCCTTGTTGAATTGAAAAAGTCCTTGTACCTACAAGTTGGTTTACTGTCAGAAAGCGGAAGGTGTCTCACCCGCTAGTCCCCAGGGATCTGTCGTCCAGGTGGCCAGGACACAGACATCACTTTTGTATCCAATTCCTGGGTTTGGACCAGTGCAGGAGGATCACCTGTGTGAGGGGTCTTCGAGAAGTGGCAGTGGGACACCGGATGGCGAGATGTGGTATCCCTCCCCCTGTAACACATTTACACCATTCTACCAGGTAAGATACGTGGGAACTTTATCCCCAGCCCCACTTTCCCTCCACAAACACTTCCAAATGGACAGCCCACTCTGGGAGAAAATAAACTCACACCCAAGCAGTGTACTTGATGTCCATTTATGGGTAATTTTCCCTCCAGTTGTGAACCCCCCAACTTTTTGCTTTTGTCTGACCATCCTAGCCTGACTTTTGCCAGTGAAGACCAGCCTTCCTGCTGTACTCTGCTGGACTTTTGCTCATTTTGTTATGAGGAAATTGACATGCCCTTAAGACAGTCAGTACTGGGAGACTTTGTTTCCCTTAGTCTTTCGCTTTTCTGCTAGTTCTCCGCAACATTTTATCAGTGCACAATATACCTTCCAGTACAGTGTGCTGGGGTCTCTTTTTCATTTTAAAGGCCTAGAAAACCCTCAAAGGATTTTTTTGTGAATGGACAAGTGTGCCTCCTGTGGCAGCTGTTATTTTTTGTGTATTTTCACAATGGTCCATACCGCATTTACCGCGTTTGGCCCAGGACAGTGGCCAGTGCCTAACATGGCCATGCCACAAGGCCCTTTGTTCTGTCCCTTGGCCATCTTGTCCCTTTGCCTTCCCCAGGTCGAGCAGACCCAGGAAATTCCTTCTTTGGTCATGTAGAACCCCGCACAAACTGAAGCTTTTGCAGGCTTCTGCATGCCTTGTATGTGTGCCTCCAGGTTGCGGCCTGGAACTGTCTAGTTCCAATACCCATCCTGGAAGCCAGGATGTCTGGTGTGCTGGGATGACTGGGACCACCATGGTCCATGATTGGTCCACATCTTGGATGGCTGTAAGTGAGCAGATATCTCATTGGTTTCTCTTCGTTTTGGCGCAAAGGAGATGGTGGTTAAGAGATGACATTGTACACCAATTCCAGGTCGACCTTCTGAGTTCACAACAAACTTAGTAAAGGAGCCAAGTATCCTGAACTGAAGAGGCAAGGCTGTGGAACCGCTGTTGACCCGCTGGAAGGTACCCTGATCCCATTGTTGTCCCGTCAGACACCCTGTTTCAGATCGAACCTAGAAGGCCTGCAAAGGTGCTTCGAGACATTAGTATAGTGATACCAACTATTCTCGGCACCTCCAACTTAGCCAGAAAATGAGCCTGCTCGGAAGTGTTCCTGGACCACCCAGCGAACTGACCAGCTTTTACAGGATCTTTGCGCTGGAACTGCCGCCATCTCAAGTTTCGACTAGAGCCTTTGGAGACTGTAAACTCAGGGTAAAAGGCACTCTCCTGCTGAGTTTCATACACCTAGAATTCCTGTGTCTGGAATTAGGAGAGTACGCCTGACCTCAAGCATATGCGGTCACTGTGTTGCCAAGCGGTGGTGACAAACTTTGTGCCCTCAGACTCGCTGGGGTAAAACTGGCCTGATCTCTTCACCAGGAGCAGAGAAATCGCCACTGTCCCACCACAGAATCATTACTTGAATGCAGCCCCTGAAAGCAGCAGAGCCGGGCAACTGCAGGATATGAACCTGGGACTGAAGTGCACTTGACTCCCGAAGTTTGGTCCCAAGTGTGCCGAGGTTTGGTGAGTACTTACAACTCTTACCGGTGGCCCCTGGAGCATTCATCCACATTTACGCATGATGTCCCCTGAGGGCCACTCTTCTTTGTCGAGGTAGCCTGTGCTATTCTCAATTCTTGGATCCTGTTCTGTGCTCTTGTGGAGACCCTCCTCGAATAGTGGGAACGTATTCTTCACTGCCTTACCCACCTTCCTGAGTCGCTACAGTCCCTTGAAGAAACCCTGTTTTGACTCTAGCATACCATCGGGTACATCAGCACCGGAAGTACTTTTGAGCTCAAGGCTCTACTCATCTTAGGGACTGGACTACCTCCTAGTTGGGGTTTGAACTGTGAAGGACTACCTAACTGATATTCGCACTGTGCGACCCCTTTCTTTGCAGGTTGTGGATTTCTACTGTGTAATATCCCTTTAAGTCAACTGTTATTGTATATATGTTTGCTATTTAGGATTGGGGTAGTTTGGTTACTATTGCTTTGATTCTATTGGCCTTTAATAAATGTATATGTATTTTCGATATATACACATGAATGAGAGTAATTTGTAGTGTCGTTTAATGTGTATGCTCATTGTGGGCTTTAGATCACCCTCACCCCTCCTGAGACTAACAGGGTAATTCATGAAATAAATGTTTCCCGAAAACTGGGGCGCAATCATTAAAATTGCAGCGCACACGTGCGAAACGCGCTCGAGTGCTCATGTCCCTATTCATGGAACAAATTGCGCGTAGCTTACCCTCGACCTGCGCCGAATCCGGGTGGCTTCCACACGTCACTGCGACATCACAGAAGCCCTGCGCGAGACGCCCAGAGAAAGCACACACCGTCCAGCGCACACACCTAAAAAGGGGGCAGAACATGTGGAATGGGGAACAACACAAAAATGTGGGCGTTACAGGGGAAGTACCGCTGCGAAATCCTCGCAACACCTACACGAACGCTAACAACACGTATTCATGGAATACAACAGGGCAAACCTGCACGTGCCAAAAGACACACAAAGCCAGAAATATGTACGCCATGTGAAAGCTGGCATAAGCGCCCCCACACAGCATAAAAGTGCACGCAAACAACAAACAAGCATACACAGCTACGATGAATGTACCATTACTCGGAGCAATGATTGTGGGACACCGCAGGAGGAGGGGGATAGCCAGGCCCCGAATTTTCCTACCCAGGACCAGCGTTTTTGGGATGCCTGGTGACCAGGTCTATGGCAGGTATCGGTCTCCACCTCATATCATCCTAGACCTGGTCACTGAGTGGGAGGATGACCTCACATCACCCACACTGTTCTCCCAAGCACTGAGCCCCTTGGAAAAGGTGCTCAATGTCCTGCATTTATTGGCCACTGTGTCATTTCAGTGGACAACTGCCGTAGTTGGGGGCGTCTCACAGCCACCGCAGTCACGCTGCCTACACCAGGTGTTGGCAATCATAACTGCACGACCCTCAGTCTCCAGGCATATATACATACCCAGATCACCTGAAGAAAGGCAGGCCGTGGAGCAGGACTTCTATGGGGTGGCACACTTCACCAAAGTGCACAATGCCATTGATTGAACACATGTGGCCCTACGTCCACCTAGGGCCAATGAGCACATCTATCACAACCGCAAACACTGGCATTCCATCAATGTGCAGGTTGAATGCGATGCCATGGGAATCATCACCTCTGTCTATGCAAACTATCCAGGGTCCACCCATGACAGTTTCATATTCAGAATCTCAGTCCTAAACCGAGACCTGGAAGCTGGGAGGCATGGCAACACATGGCTCATTGGTGAGTACAAATGCCTGTCACACACAGACAAATAGACAAACCCAACTAATGAGAACCATTCTCAACTCCCCAGCGGACAGTGCCTACCCTCTGAGCACCTACATGATGACACCAATACAGAACCCCACCACACCACCCCAGGTAAGATACAACGCAGCCCATATTGCAACCAGGGGCATAGTGGAGCGAACATTCGGAACGTTCAAATCATGTTTCCGCTCCCTTGACAGCTTTGGTGGACAGGTATTATATGCACCCCAAGTAGTGTGCAGGATCATTGTGGCAACATGTGTCCTGCACAACATAGAAGCACAGAGGGGCGTACCGGTGGACATGGTGGTACCCCCGCATCCCCAACCACACACACAACTGCTGCACATGCGAGGGCAAAGGGCACATGGCGAGGCACCCCGTACCAAGCTTGTGGCTACATTCTTCACCTAAAATCCCACCCCTGCAGAGTGTACACAGGCCAGGTGCATTCCAGGTGACAATCGATGATGACAAATGGACAGTCAATTGTCACAACCTGACCACCCTGAGAATGTGTCCTTGGAAGTGCTACATTGTGCGCATCCCTAGCTACTTAAACAAAAACAATCCTGTGTGACCAAAAGGCACACATGCAAGGTGCATAATCCACCACCCCCATGCAAAACAGCACATCCAAATCCTGGTATGTCACCTAAACCCTCCCAAACCCCATGTCACCTGCCCGACACACCATGCCGTGGTATGCAATGTGAAAACACCAAAATAAATGCACAACACGTGACACAACTGTCACAAAGTGCACCGTGACAAATGGAAACAGGCCAGAGACAATTCCCTCTGACACGGAATCTGACAAAATGACCGACCAAAAATGTCCGACCTATACTAAAAGGACATAAATGCATGCCACCAAAGGTTCAAACACCCACAATTTGAACCTTTGGTGGCATGCATTTCAGGTGATTAAAAAACAAAAAAACAAAATACGGGTGTTGCAGGGGTGTCCCTTGCAACACCCCGCTCACTACACTACACAGTATAGTGAGCGGGGGTTGCGGGGTGGAACCCCCTGCACCTGCCCAAAAAAATAAAGGAGCCTGCAGCGCTGGTGCCCAATCACGGAAGTGAAAGTGAACTTGCCCTGCATGGACACAGCATGTCTCAGAAGGTAAGTAGGGTGTGTGTGGGGGTATGTTGGGGTGGTGTTGGGTGTGGTGTTGGGGGTGTGTTGTGTGTGTTGTGGGTGGTGGTGTGGGATTGTAGGGGTATTCAATGCATGTTTCCATGGGAAATGCACGAACCTTCAGTGTTGTGTACATTTCTCATTACAACTACTCCATCGCGGACTTCTCAGCGATGCAAAAATCACGCTGATCCGCTGAGCAATAAAAAGCAAACCCAACACAGGACTGTCTATTCACCAGCATAGCATATCATGAACACACGACCCATCAGTGACAATGTCAGACAGTGAGCAATCACTATAGCACAAGTGTCTCAATGTGACATTGCCACCACATGGCCACCTTCCATCTTGAGTGTGTCTCTGACAGCTAAAGGGGGCATGGTACTGCATACAGCATGAAGTGCATCAACAATGTAGACATGCAAGGCAATACATTAATAAGCAACATTAAAACATGCACATTTAACAATATACAAACCACAATGCAGGCCACCCATGCCCTGGAGAAACCATCATGAATCCCCACTAGGGGTGTATACACAGGTTGGACTTCAGACTGGCCACAGAAATGACGGCAGCCCAATGCATCTGTGTAAGTTACTGTCACACTCTGCCATCCTTGCGAGCCCATGAAAAGGGAAAGCAGGAGTGAATATGTGTCTGGACCCCATGCCACAAACACCAACATGAGACAAGACTGTATGGGCCTAGCCGGAACACACAGTGGATTCCTTTGGCTGCCACACAAAGCAACACACTGTTACATAAATGCATAATAGACAAAAAAGTAAAAAATAAATAAAAATGGCCATGGTCAACCCGGGGGGGCACCCAGGAGGGAGGATGTGCAGTGTGCACCTCAACCCCCACATGCGTGGATGTTGAGATAAAAATAATCCTCCATGGGCTCATGGTCTGCACGGCTAGGCCATAGTGAGCGATCAGTCATCACTGTTGTCAGCCTCTGGTTGAATATCAGGTGGTGTGCGTGACAATGGTGCCTGCCCACGCATAGCCCCATCATGCCCCTCAATGGCAGCAAGCATGCAGATCTGGAAGCCTGGTCCTCTAGGAAGATGACACTCAGGTCCCCATGCAGCACCTCACGTGTAGCACAGAGTTCTGCCTGCAAGGCCTCATGTGACAGACAGACCTCCTCATGGCTTGCATGCAGTTCAGCTGAGATGGTGTGTTCCAGCTGCTCCATCCGCTGTTCCGCCCATGTTGCCAGACTAGTTATGAGGGAGATGTTCTCTTACCTCAGGGCTTCCCTGTGGGCCTCTGCCTCAGCAGCAATGGCTGTGCGCAGAGCCTCCAGTTCAGCTGTCGGTCCCTGTTGGCAGCCAACGTGTCCAGCCCGTGTGAGCGGCACGTAGACAACATTGCCTGCTGCAGGAGCTCTACCTGCCTTTCAGGGGGAGAATGGAATCAGCCACACATTCCACGCCCTGAGCCATCATCTCACATGATGCCCCCTGTTGCTGTGCTATGGCACACATGTTATTCTCCCACACAGTGTTCCCCGGTGGTGAACAGCCACTGCGTTGCCGGACAGCACACTTGTTGGGCCCAAGGAGACCTGGTCCTTGCTGCGCTGGCACTGCATGTGGCTGCAGGACTGCCTTCATCCGTTGATCTGCTTCCCCAGGAACAGGAGCAACTGGTGTGGAGTGTAACCCTGCATTCGTAACCACCACAGGCAGACATACCAACACTGAGGTGTATCCCCCCACTGCAGGTGTCTTGGACAGAACAGCATCCACTGCAGAATCACTCACCTGCGACAATGTGACATTGCCACCACACGGCCACCTTCCATCTTGAGTGTGTCTCTGACAGCTAAAGGGGGCATGGTACCGCATACAGCATGAAGTGCATCAACAATGTAGACATGCAAGGCAATACATTAATAAGCAACATTAAAACATGCACATTTAACAATATACAAACCACAATGCAGGCCAACCATGCCCTGGAGAAACCATCATGAATCCCCACTAGGGGTGTATACATATGTTGGACTTCAGACTGGCCACAGAAATGACGGTAGCCCAATGCCTCTGTGTAATTTACTGTCACACTCTGCCATCCTTGCGAGCCCATGAAAAGGGACAGCAGGAGTGGAATATGTGTCTGGACCCCATGCCACAAACACCAACACGACACAAGCCTGTATGGGCGTAGCCGGAACACACAGGGGACGCCTTTGGCTGCCACACAAAGCAACACACTGTTACATGAATGCACAATATACAAAAAAGGAAAAAATAAATTAAAATGGCCATGGTCGACCCGGGGGGCACCCAGGAGGGAAGATGTGCAGGGTGCACCTCAACACCCACATGCGTTGATGTTGAGATAAAAATAATCCTGCATGGGCTCATGGTCTGCACGGCTAGGCCATAGTGAGCGATCAGTCGTCGCTGTTGTCCCCCTCTGGTTGAATATCAGGAGGTGTGTGTGGCAATGGTGCCTGCCCACGCATAGCCCCAGCATGCCCCCCCAAGGCAGCAAGCATGCGGATCTGGGAAGCCTGGTCCTGCAGGAAGATGGCACTCAGGTCCCCATGCAGCACCTCACGTGTAGCACGGAGTTCCTCCTGCAAGGTCTCACGTGTAGCACAGAGTTCTGCCTGCAAGGCCTCACGTGACAGACGGACCTCCTCATGGCTTGCAAGGGGGGAGAATGGAATCGGCCACACTTTCCACACCCTGAGCCATCATCTCACATGATGCCCCCTGTTGCTGTTGCTATGGAATGGCATACATGTTATTCCCCCACACAGTGTTCCCCGGTGGTGCACAACCACTGCGTTCCCAGACAGCACACCTTTTGGGCCCTAGGAGACCTGGTCCTTGCTGCGCTGGCGCTGCCTGTGGCTGCAGGACTGCCTTCATCTGTTGATCTGCTTCTCCAGGAACAGGAGCAACTGGTGTGGAGTGTGGCCCTGCATTCGTAACCACCACAGGCAGACATACCAACACTGAATGGCCCCTTGAGGGGTATCCCTCCACTGCAGATGTGTTGGACAGAACAGCATCTACTGCAGAATCACTCACCTGCGACAGCATGGCCGGATCAATATCCAATTCGGCATCAGAGGAAAAGTGATCCTCAGAGGTGTACCCACAGCCAGCCCTGGACAGGATGGTATGGAGCAGCAATGGATGCTCATAGGCTAACACACCACGCCCTCCACTGGTGCCTGGTTGGTGCCCTGAACATCCACTCTCTTTTCCATCTCCTCCTCCTACTCTGCTCCCAGAGCCTCATCACCTGCAAATAACCAAATGAACACATGAGCACACATGTCAACAGCATATACCACACACATAGGCATCACAATGTTGACAGCCAACACATGAAGCAGCCATGTCCCACATGACACAAACCCACGCAGTGGCAATGAAATGGAAGGGGACCGTGAAATCAGACATGGACGCATGTCAAATGTGAAGCCAACACATGTACTACATGTTGCATAGCACCTGCATCACACACAAGCTGCTGCCTGGCACACACCTTACACAAAAATGACAGATGCCAACAAACAGATGGCACGTGGCATAGGCATGGCATAACTGTCAACCTGCCCCATATGGAAGTTAAATAGTACTATCGTGACCCTTGTAAAATGCATGTCACCATACAGTACATGTAAATCACTATGACAAAAAGGACACGTGTCACAGGATGCATCAATGCTAGTGTGTTGCAATACTGTGAAGGAAAGCACATGGATACAGTAATGCTGAGTGACTTTGACATCAAACAAGTGAATAGGCATGTAGAAGGATGTAACAGTGTTCAGAAGTGTGTGGGTGCAGTGCAGTACATGTGTACGGCCTCAACTATGAATAAAAACACCAATTCAGTAATGTCAATGTTGTGTCATGATGGCACTGTAAGGGCAAGTGCTGCCATCATGTGAAAAGTGTTTGCAGTGAGTTGTAGGGATACCGTAACATCAACCCACCCCCACTGTTCTCATAAATGGTTTATTTCCCTTTCTCAGCAGCTTTGCTGGATTTCTAGGATTTATTTTTTTCACCTGGTAAGAGTGTGAGCCTTTTTTCCCACTCTTACATGTATTTTGTTATGTGTATTTCTACTTTTTGTGTGATCTTGAGCACTGGAGCCTTACCTACTCCATGACACCAAGTTCTCCCATGTGTGTTACACAGCACCTTCAGTGCAGTAACACAGGGTTATCTTTTAGACTTCCCACTGATTCCATTTCATGGGGCTGACTACTGTCCCCCAGAAAAGATAAAGTTGCCATTAACTTTTCTTTAGTAACTTTTACCACAGACCCAGTACACCCCATCTTCCATGGAATATTGGAAATGGTTAATTCTTATCCCTTTTTGTCTGTGTCTCTTGGAGAATTGTTTCGCTCCCTTTACACTAAGACTTGGCTGGTGGCAGTGGTATCTACACTATTTTTTATACCACGGTTATCTTAAAAAACCATGGTATTGTTAAATGTCTTTCTCATGTTTTGCTCTGCGCACCAAACCAGTTTTGGTCCCTTTGTTCATCGCCTTTTCGCGGGCTTCCACACAGAAGCCCTCATTTAGGCGCCTGAGAGTCTGGGTAGGCAGGATGTGAGGGAAGGGTTTTAGGACCCCTGCCATGGGTTCCCTTGGTAACCCAAGTCGCACTCCTGTTTGATTGGCTGGGCGACTGTCCTTGTCAGGACAGCCACCCTGCTGTGCGATTGCCTGCTGTGTGATTGGCAGCCAGGCTGTATGAATGGGGGAAAACTGCATAAAAAGCAAGTCTCTGGGACTATAAGAGCAGAGTCGCCACTGGAACGAAAGAACCTATGAGGAACTGACAGAAGAGAAAGAGGAAGAGAACCCCTACACGACTGAACTGCCTGGTGAAGCCCTGCTGAAGGTCCGAATATTCAGAATCCGATGACAGAGAAGATCCTCCTGGAAACTTCTTCCCTTGAGCTGGTGGGATCAACCAGTTCACCCAAAATGCAAGCCAGGACCCCTCCTCTGGTCGAATTTGCTGTACAGATCTACAGTGGGCCGGATAGCCAGGAAGCTCAGAGCCTGCATGGGTTTTAAGTAGTGTACCTTTTATTCGTTGCTTTGCTCTGCTGCTGGTTTCTTCCCTGGGTAGTGCAGGACCCTCCAGTCTTTCTACTTCTGATCAGTCCAACAGTTGCTTCAGGAACCGCTTCAGGAACCGTGAGCCTGCAGGAACTACCAGGAACTTCTGCATCAGCTACAGCTCCCTCTCCGTTTTAAGGTACTGTGCAAATCCGATTGTTCGTTTCGTTCAGCTGCCGTGAAAGTGTTTGAAATCTTTCTCCAATCTGAGGGCTTGTCCTTCTCTTCTCTTTGAAATAACTTTTCTACCAACCAACCTCGTCCGGAAACCGTGCCACAAACTTTACCGCAAATTACACTGAACTGTATTATCTTGAACAAAACACTTTTGAACCATTGACTTTGGCCATAAGGCTTTTCTATCTGATTTTACCATTGGATTCTCTCTTGTTCGATTGCCCTGAGTACTTAACTGTTGGTCTGAAACAAATTATGTTAACTTCTGTATTTCCCTCCCTTTTAAATTGCTGGAGTGCCATTTTGCACCCACTTAATTGTGTGAGCTTAACTTGTCTGGAATTTAAGGGAAGTGGTGTGGTGTATTTAGAGTGTGATTTTTAAACTGCTTAGAATAGTGAAATGTTATATAACTGAAGAGTGAAATAAATGTATGTTCTTTTACTTGAAATCCTTGAGTAAGTGTTTGCCTGAATCATAGTAATTGCTGTCCTTTGTGTAACTATTTGATACTGCTCACTTACTCTTGAGATAAGTCTGGCTGCTCAGCCACTGCTACCACTTTAACTGTGTAGTACAGGCTTGTACCCAAGGTGAATCTGTACTGTCACTTGCAGTCTTAATTGTGTGTGGTGTTCCCAAAGGGTACTGCATATAATTCTGCCTCACACTGGTGTACAGCGGTGAGCATAAAGTACAGTAATTACACTGAGAGTGCTGCTATTATCTTTGATCAACTAACCACAAGGCTAACATCACTAAAAAGCAATATTAATCATGTCTGATATGGAAAGCCACAGTCAGGAGACCCTCATGAGTTACACTGCTGATTATTTAAGAATCATGTGAAAAGAAAGGAAACTCTCTGCCAAAGGCAACAAGTCTGAATTGATTGAAAAGTTGTTAAAGAGTCCAAGTCTAGGAAGTGTGTCTGAAATGCCTGACTCCTTAGCAAATGTGGAAAGTATTGATAATGTATCTGTTACTGATGAATTGGAAGAAGTAGATGCGTCTCCTAATGTAGGTCATTCTGCTTTCTTGCCCGCTCAGCAACCTCAACCCTTGTCCACTGGGACCCCCACATGTGCTACACCCAGTTCTGAATTAATTGCTCTAGAGAAAATGAGGATTGAACTAGAATTCAAATGGTTAAATGCTCAAACTGAACACAAAAATCAAGAACTGAAACTCAGAGAAATGGAGTTGAATCATGAACTAGAAATGAAAAGATTGTTTCTTGAAAATGCTTTTCTCCCAGAGTCCTCTAGGTCTTCCAGTCCTAAGAGACCCAGTATGCCAAACGAAATTGTGGGTATGTATGAGCATAAGCTTGATATTTTTGATTTATTGGCAATGTTTGAATAAAATCATAGCATTCAAGGTCTTCCAGGGAATCAGTTCCTTCCCTGGCTCTTCTCTAGGCTACCCACTGTTGCATCTGATGTTGTGATGGAGTTGGGGGAGGAGGATAGAATGGATTATGAGTGTGTGAAGCTAGCTTTAATTGCAAGATTTGGGAAGACCCCTTCCCAGTACCTTAAGCGGTTTAGGACCCCCAAAAAGCATGATGGTACCCCTTGGGTTACGTGGGCATGTGACTGTTTGAAAAACTTAGATGGTTGGATTAAGGGTTACAGAGTAATTACTTATGAAGGCATGAGAAATCTTGTAATGTTGGGGTCTATTTTTGATGTCTGCTCTCTTGAGCTCAGACAGCACTTGGCTGATTCTCAGGAGATAGATCCAAAGAAGCTAGCTAAGGCTGCTGACTTGTGGGTTGCCAACAGGACTACTCACAAGGATGCTGGGGCTACTCAGAAAAAGGATGAGGGGAAGCAACCAAAGAAAGACAACAAAGAGAATTCTAATACCTCCAATCCAAAAGAGGGCCCCAAACAACAACATAAGGGTAAACCACAAGGCAAACCAAATCAGGCTAGTGTACCATCTGGACCCAAACCAGATGGAGGTCAGAATAAACCACCATTCATTAAGACATTTGGGAAATGTTATGTTTGTGGGTCAACTGACCATGTGAAATGGGATCCCAGATGTGAGGGTAAACCTTCAGGGGTCCACACTGTCTCGTTAGCCTTTTCCCCAGAGGAAGAAGTACCTATGGCAAGTGGAAACTTTCACCTACTGGTTGATGAACCCATGAGAGTATCAGCTAGTGTTTCTTTAGTGTCCTTGGGCTTGTGGGAACAACAGAATTTAGATGTCTATAATTCCATCCCGGATCATACTAAAGAGTATTACAAAGATAGTGTTCTTGTGAATGGTCAGGAAACCCCTGCCATCCGAGACACTGGAGCCAGCATAACTGTGGTGGATGAATCATTTTTCAAGGTGGAGGATGTTGCTAGTACACCCAAACACCTCACCCATTTAGCAGGAGGCCCTATGGAAATGCGTCCCCAGTTACCAGCTCTCATCCAGTGTTATGATATGACTGTCAAAAAAACTGTTAGTGTGCAGAGTGAAGAGCCTGGGAGAGTCCTGTTGGGTAATGACCTGGAAACTCTTGGAGTTGTGTCAAGCACCCCCAGGCTTCCCAGTAAGAGGAGACAGGGAGCTCACAAGATCCGTAAGGGAGAGAACCTTGAGAGTCTCTCCAGAGGAGTTGATAGAGGAAACTATCACTCCCACTCCACAGGAGTTGCTCACTGCTATTTCTGGAAAGAAAGAGGCAAAGGGAAAACCCAAGACCTCAAGGAAAAAGTCAGACAGCAGCCCTGTGCTACCAACAAGGACAACACCGAGATTGTCCAAGATCACCCCTGTGATCCCTCCACCTGCAGAGGCAGAGTGTGAGGTGCAACCTTGTGTGGTTGAGTCAGTTTCTGAAGAGTCAGATCTGGAAAAAGACACTGTCTTAGTTGGGGATCTTGACCCTGTTAACCATCCTGAGCGCAGTCTTTACTGGCAGAAGGTGGACCCAACAGGGCAGACTTCAGTGAAGGACAAAGAGAGTGTCCTACTCTTGAAGGTCTTTGACAGCATGCTGCTAACTGAATTGATGGGCAAGAGGTTGGAAAGCACAGGTTAAGCTGGGAAGATAGCCTCTTTTACAGTGAACCCGACTGAGTCTACCCCTGGGGACTGCAAAAGACTTGTAGTGCCCCTTGCTAACAGACTCCAGTTCCTACAGTTAGTCCATGAAATACCTTTGGCTGGTCACTAGAGTTTCAAGAAGACCAAGGAAAGGCTCTCTCTCTACTTCTACTGTCCTAAAATGGGTTCAGAAGTTGACAAATTCTGTAGGAGCTGTCACACTTGCCAAACCTCTGGCAAGAGTGGAGTCAAGAATGTGGCACCCCTGGTGCCTCTCCCATTGGCAGGAGTTCCTTTTGAGAGGGTGGTCATTGACATTGTCGGTCCCCGTGACCCTCGCACATCTTCAGGGAACAGGTTTATCCTGGTTGTAGTAGACCATGCTACAAGATACCCAGAAGCAATACTTATGAGAACTGTTACGGCTCAGGCTGTGGCTAAGGCTCTACTTGGTATTTTTACCAGAGTAGGGTTTCCTAAGGAAGTGATATCCGACAGGGGATCCAATTTTATGTCCCACTACATGCAAACCATGTGGAAAAACTGTGGTGTCACTTACAAGTTCTCTACAGCCTACCATCCACAGACAAATAGATTGGTAGAGAGGTTTAATCGTACTGTGAAGAGCATGATAGGTGCTTTACAGGAACCCCTTAAGAAAAAGGGGGACATTCTACTGCCATGCCTTCTCTTTGCATATAGAGAAGTCCCTCAGGAGAGAGTTGGTTACAGTCCCTTTGAGCTTCACTATGGCCATCCAGTCAGAGGTCCATTGGACCTGATCAAGGAAAGGGTTGGAGAGTGCTCCTTCCCCCAAGCCAGTCAGAGTGATTGACTATGTGATAGGTCTCCAGAGGAGAATTTCACACATGATGGCAGAAGCAAGCAGTAAATGACCAGAAGGCCAGCATGGTTGAGTTCGCTCAAGACCAGCTTGTATTAGTTATGGTGCCAACAAGGCATAGGGCCTTGCAGGACAAATGGATAGGACCCTTCAAGGTTGTGGGCGAACTTGGAGAGGTGAACTATCTGGTGGATTTAGGTGGACCTAAGGAGACTCCCAGAGTCTTTCACACCAATCGTTTAAAGGCTTATGTCTCGAGACCAGAAGTGGGAGCTTTGCTTCTAGCTTTAGCACAACAGGAAGAGGAGAGTGAACTTCTGCCTGACCTCCTCAGAGGCCAACCTTTGGACGAAAACATAGAAGGAGTTAATCTCTCTTCTCAACTAACTTCTGAACAACAGGAGGAGTGCAAAGTTCTGTTAAATCAGTTTGCCTCCCTGTTTTCACAATCACCACGCTTGACCGCTTGGGGCCAGCATGATATTCTCATTGGTGACTACCTGTGAAAAGCAGAGGTTACAGAATGTCAGAACATGTGAGAACCAACATCAAAGGAGAGGTCAACAAGATGCTTGATCTCGGGGTTATAGAGCCTTCTACCAGTCCATGGTCTAGTTCAGTTGTTCTAGTACCAAAGGCAGGGTCCAAGAAGTTGAGATTCTGTGTGGACTATAGAGCTGTAAATGCAGTCACCAAGACTGATGCCCATCCTTCGCCCAGGACAGATGGACTATTGGATAGACTTGGTTCAGCCAAGTACCTCAGTACATTTGACCTAACCTCAGGATATTGTCAAATAGCTCTGACAGACCATGCCAATGAGAAAACTGCATTTTCCACCCCAGCAGGCCTCTACCAGTTTAAGGTTATGTATTGTGGACTAAAAAATGCACCTGCTACATTTCAAAGGATGGTTAATCAAGTTCTGAATGGGATGGAGGACTTCTGCATGGCATACTTGGATGACATTTCAGTGTTCTGCCCTACATGGAAAGAACATATTGAACACCTGGGATATGCTGTGCAGGCTCTTGAGCAGGCCCATCTGACTATAAAGGCAAGCACATGTCAAATTGGTCAGAGTAAAGTAGTCTACCTTGGTCATGAGGTAGGAAGGGGTGAGATAAGGCCATTGCCCAGCAAAGTACAAGCTGTGCAAACTGGGCCTCACCTACTACTCAAACCCAAGTGAGAGCTTTCCTAGGTCTCACTGGGTACTACAGGAATTTCAAAGAGAACCATGGGACCATAGCTTCTCCCTTTGATGTAGTCTCCTCTCCAAAATTCCCAAAAAAGGTTAAATGGAATGAGGAGTGCACTCAAGCCCTTGAAACCCTGTAGAAAGCCCTTTGTCAAACTCCAGTCCTAAGAGCCCCTGATTACCACTAACCCTTAATTGTGCAGTCAGATGCCTCCAATATAGGTACATGTGCAGTCCTTAGTCAATTGGATGAGAAAGGTAGGAAGCACCCCATTTGCTTCATCAGTAGGAAACTGAAGGAACCAGAAACAAGGTGGGCAACCATATAGCATGAATGCTTTGCCATTGTGTGGAGTTTGAAGAAGTTTAGACCATACTTGTATGGATATGATATGATATTTCATTTGTATCGTGCTCGTACACAAGTGTTTCAGAGTGCGACTAGGCAAGGGAGGGGAACAAGGGAGAACACATCACAACATAAAAATGATCTTACTAGGCCCAGTGACATTGAGAACGCGCAAGTACATGGGAAAGGGAAAAGGGAAAAAGTGCATGGAAGGGGGAGAGTGGAAAGTGTAGAAGCCGAGGAGCGCAGATAAATAAAATAAATAGAAAATTGAGGCAACCTGTGGTAGTGCAGTGTTTAAGGCAGTAGACTATGTAAGTCTGAATAAGTGCAGAAAAGAAGAAAAATGGGGCGGGGGCAGTCCACAGTACAAGGGGTGGCCAGGAGGCAGTGCAGGAAGGTGGCAGGGTGAGCAGGTACCTGGGCCCAGGGGACAGAGCGTGGCCAGGTGCACAGTGCCAAGAGAACAGATCAGAAGGGGAGAAGGGGAGCGAAGGCAGAAGCAAAGAGGAAGGTTTTGATGTGCTTCTGGAACTGGAGATGGTTCTCCTCAAGTTTTATAGGGGCAGGAAGGCTGTTCCAGAGGGAGGCCCCAGCCGAAGATAGAGATCTACCCCCAGCTTGTTTCTTTCAAAAATGATTGACCCTGAGGGAGTTAGAGATAGAGGAGCGAAGAGCTCAAGAGGGGAGGTATTTGCGGAGGGATAGCTGAAGGTATTTTGGACCCAGGCCCCAGAAAGCCTTGTGGACAATGCAGAGGGTTTTGAATTTAATCCGTGCATCCACTGGGAGCCAGTGGAGAGATTTCAAAGCTGGAGAGACACAATCCCAGGGCTTAAGGCCAAGGACAAGTCTTGCAGTCCTGTTCTGGATAAGTTGTGGAGGGTGGAGAGTAGAGGCAGGTAGATTTAGAAAGAGGCTGTTATAATATTCCAAGCTAGAGAGAACCAGAGCTCGGGATACCATGAGCTTCTGGGGGAAGGAGAGGAAAGGCAGAATACCTCTGAGGAGGTGCATTCGGAAGTTTGACTTTTTAGAGACATCACAGATATGGGCAGAGAACAAAAGTGTGGAGTCAAAGGTGACGCCAAGGTTCTTAGCCTTGCAGGTAGAGGTAGGAGGAGGGCCAAGGGATGCCGGCCAGAGAGTGAGGGAAAAGGATGGAGATGGTGTGCCGATGAGGAAAATCTCTGTCTTGCTGGCATTCAGACAAAGATCATTGGCGGCACACCAATTTTGAATGGCAGTTAGGCAGTCAGAGATGAGAGAGGGAGAGGAGGTGGCCGAGGGCAGCTGGAAAATGAGTTGAGTGTCATAAGCGTAGCACTGGAAATTTGAGCAGAAAATGGCAATGCAGTGAGCGAGAGTTGCCAGGTATTGGTTGAAAAGCCAGGGTGAGAGGTTAGAACCCTGGGGAACCCCACAGGTGGAGAGGAAGATAGATGATAGGAAAGACCCCAGTTGGACCTGGGAGGGTCGATCAGAGAGGAAAGAGGTCAGCTAGGCCAGAGCCTGATCAGTGATACCCAGATTATCACAGAGACGGTTGAGGAGGATGGTGTGGTTTACCGTGCCGAAGGCAGAAGAGAGATCAAGAAGGATAAGGACAGAGGGAATGTTAGAATCAAGGTTGGAGAGTAGATCTTCACGGATATTGATGAGAGCGGTTTCCGTGCTTCTGGCGGATCTACTTTTGTGATTCAAACTGATCACCAACCCTTGATATGCTTAATGCAAATGAAAGGGGTAAACCCAAAACCTCTAAGATAGTCAATCTGTCTACAATGGTTTGATTTTTCCATTGACCGCAGAGCAGGATGTCTTCACCAAAATGCTGATGGTCTCTCTAGGATGTTTTTAAACGACTAGAGGTAGAGATTCATCCAGGAGTGGATTAAATCCTTGTGTCCCTTAGTCGGGGGGGGTGAGTGTTAGTGAGAATTCCCATAAATGGTTGATTTCCCTTACCTACTGAGTCCCTCAGCAGCTTTGCTGGGTTTCTAGGATTTCTTTCTTTCGAGTGTGAGCCTTTTTCCCACTCTTACATGTGTATTGCTATGTGCATTTCTACTTTTTGTGTGATCTTGATCACTGAAGCCTCACCAAGTTCTCCAATGTGTGTTACACAGCACCTTCAGTGCAGTAACACAGGGTTGTCTTTTAGACTTCCCACTGACTCCATTTTCTGGGGCTGACTACTGTCCCCCAGAAAAGATAAAGTTGCCATTAACTTTATTTAGTCACTTTTGCCACAGACCCAGTAGACTCCATCTTCCATGGAGTATTGGAAAGGGTTAATTCTTATCCCTTTTTGTCTGTGTCGCTTGGAGCATTGTTTCGCTCCCTTTACACTAAGACTTGGCTGGTGGCAGTGGTATCTACCCTATTTTTTTATACCGCGGTTATCTTAAATAATTATCTCTATTATATTAGCCTCAAACATAAACCCGCTTGACCATATATAATTTATTACGGTTCCGGCTGTGATTATTCACCATTTCTTTTTGTAAATGTCTTTCTCATGATTTACTCTGCGCGCCAAACCAGGTTTGGTTCCTTTGTTCATCGCCTTTTCGTGGGCTTCCACACAGAAGCCCTCCTTTAGGTGCCTGAGAGTCTGGGTAGGTGGGATGTGACGGAGGGGTTTTAGGACCCCTGCCATGGGTTCCCTTGGTAACCCAAGTCCCACTCCTGTTTGACTGGCTGGGTGACTGTCCTTCCCAGGACAGCCACCCTGCTGTGTGATTTACAGCCACGCTGTATGAATGGGGGAAAACTGCATAAAAAGCAGGTCTCTGGGACTGGAAGAGCAGTGTTGCCACTAGAACAAAGAACCTACGAGGAACTGACGGAAGAGGACCCCTACCACAACTGAACCGCCCGGTGAAGCCCTGTTGCACAGGTCCGAATCTTCAGAATCCGACACCAGAGAAGATCCTCCGGGAAACTTCTTCCCTTGAGCTGGTGGGACCAACCAGTTTACCCAAACTGCAATCCAGAACCCCTCCTCTGGTCTAATTCGCTGTGCAGAGCTACAGTGGCCAGATAGCCAGGAAGGTCAGACCCTGCTTGGGTTTTAAGGAGTGCACCTTTTATTTGTTGCTTTGCTCTGCTGCTGTTTTTTTCGCTGAGTAGTGCAGGACCCTCCAGTCTTCCTACCTCTGATCAGTCCGACAGTTGCTTCAGGAACCGTGAGCCTGCGGGAACTACCAGGAACTTCTGCCTCAGCTACAGCTGCCTCTCCGTTTTAAGGTACTGTGCAAATCCGCTTGTTCGTTTTGTTCAGCCGCCGTGAAAGTGTTTGAAATCTTTCTCTAATACGAGGGCTTGTCCTTCTCTTCTCTTTGAAATAACTTTTCTACCAACCAACCTCTTCCGGAAACCGTGCCACGAACTTAACTGCAAACCGCACTGAACTGTATTATCTTGAGCAAAAGACTTTTGAACCATTGACTTTGCCCAAACGCCGTTTCTATCTGATTTTACCATTGTATTCTCTCTCGTTCGATTGCCCTGAGTACTTACCTGTTGATGTGATTCAAATTCTGTTAACTTCTGTCTCTCCCTCCCTTTTAAATTGCTGGAGTGCCATTTCTCTCCCATTTCATTCTGTGAGCTTAACTTGTCAGGAATTTAAGGGAAGTGGTTTTTAAACTGCTTAGAATAGTAAAATGTTATACAACTGAAGAGTGAAATACATGTATATTCTTTTACTTGAAAACCTTGAGTCAGTATTTGCCTGAATCATAGTAATTGCTGTCCTTTGTGTAACTATGTGATACTGCTCACTTACTCTTGAGATAAGTCTGGCTGCTCAGCCACTGCTACCACTTTAACTGTGTAGTACAGGCCTGTACCCAAGATGAATTTGTACTGTCACTTGTAGTCTTAATTGTGTGTGGTGTTCCCAAAGGGTACTGCATATAATTCTGCCTAACACCCACCCCCACCCCATTTTGGGGAATGGCTGGGAGGCAGTGCATGGCTCAGACTGGTGGATCAGAGTACTGTGCCGTAGTAGACAGTGTGGGTAGGTGTCATTTGCATCATCTCAGTCATCTGAGACTTCAGCAGATGAGATGAGGACAGAAAGCACACACATGAGGAATCATCAGAAGTTCACCCAGACACAGAGAAGCCACAACACTAGTTGCATAGAGGCAGGGAGGCTGTACCAGATGGAGGCGTATGCTCGATACACTCATATCCACTGCGAGCCTGTGCCATTTGCACAGTCCAAGTGAGACACCCTGTATCAAGGACATAGGATATACCACACAATACAGGTCTGGCAGAGTAGCAGAGGGAAGTGTGCATATACACAGAATTTGGGGACAGGCCGTTGCAGTAGTCCAACATGTGGATCAGCAGTACCATGGAGACTGTGAGCTGCTGGGGGCAGAGAGGCAAGGAAGCATGCCATGTGGTGGACCAGCTTGCAGGGTGACCTCACAGAGACGTCAGTCATGTGACGACATAGGCTGAGTGTTGAGTGGAAGATCAGCACAGGCTATCCACAAACATGTCTGGGAGCAAGGATATGGACAAGAGAGGCTGCCAATTGTTTTGCATGCAAGGAGGGTGCAGGTGTGGTGATGAAAATTGGCTCCCTGTGCAGTACATGGCCTGTATGCAGACTGCATCACAACAAGCACGTATCAGTCTAGCATTGCATGAGTCACACGTGGCAGTCATGACTACATAGTCTGAACTGGCAGTCAATCACAACATATCACCCAATCAAAATACACAGGGGCTGGACACACGAACGACCATCAACACTCACCGGACATTGCATCATAATCCATCATGTCTCCCACTCCTTGGATATAACCCTCATCGATGAACCCTGCAGCCATTTCCTCGTGCGTAGTTCATCATTCTCTGGTGGCAGCCCACTGACATTCACCAGAGTACAGGCATAATTAGAAGCCCACTTGTTTTTTGCTGGGATTCAGAGGTCAGACAAATGTTTATAGCAATCATCAGCTGTGCGCTTCTCAAATCCCATTGCACTGACACGTTCCACGATGCACTGCCAGTGGGTGTTGGGCAGGCATAGTATTGCACCCTGCCGTCACCAGCATTTCGTGTTCGTGTCTGAACACGTGTCCCACAAGTGCGTCCAGTTCCACCTCACTGAAACTCTTCTTCCTTGATGTGCCGGAGGCCTGAGCCATGTCTGGGGTCCCAGCCTCTTGCGCAGGAACATGCTTCCTCCTCTTGGCAGGTGGTGCGGTTCCTGAGTGGCTAATGCCACTCAGGTAAGTAGGGGCAGGGGTGCAGGTGGACTGGCCAATGGGAGCAGGCAATGGCATGACGCCGATAGGGCCAATGGCTGTGACCAACACAGTCCTGGCTGGCTGACTCACAGCTAGGGTGGCGCCAGCTGCATCTGCCCCTGCAGCTGCCACAACCTGGGTTGCCACAAGCCTGGGTGGTGATAGCTGTAGCTGCACCTGCAGCTCCCACAACCTGGGGGCTTGTGACAGCAGATGAAACTGCCTGTTGGGTCAGAAGGCCACTGGGGATGTCCGCAGCAGCAGCATCACCCTCACCCGCTGGGGGTAGGGGGCATAGCTGTCCCAGCATGTGCCTGGACATCCTGTGCTCATGGACCACCTTCCCACATCCCCCACCACGGCCACATCTGGGAGGTTGCCCAGCTTTGCCGTCCTTACCACTTGGTGGCCTCCCAACCATGGCACTGATGGACTAGTGCGAATGGGAGGTGCACACAACAATTGTCCTGGACAATAGGGGTGAAGGGGGCAGGGTACGTGATGGTAAATGTACCCCTGTGCTCCTGCGAGGCTATATGTGACACCTGGGGAAAAATGACGGGTCAAGCAACCCTCAGGCACCCCAAAAACAAAAATGAATGTGCATGCGACCCATCTGTAGCCCACGTGCATGGAATAAAATGTTCTGCAGTACGCCGTGGCACCCAGGAACACAAAAAATGTGTACGTGTGGTACACACAGGCTACTATGACCTCGAAAACGGGGCACACGACACACAGGGGCAACCACGGCGGGAAAAAAGCATGCCCGACTCACCGTCTGCCTTGAATGAAAAAGGAAAACACACACACGCGTGTGCGCGTGTAGGCAACTCCCCAGCCAATACAAGAAGTACAAACTGTAACCGTTGTGAAGATTTCCCATGTGAAGAAGAAGAATCACACGCGTCGGTCCCCACTAAAAGAACATACAGCAAACTGGTGTCCTATGTGGACCTTTAACCCTAAGGGCCTTTCCTCGAATTCCACACTAATGTGCTGTTTTTGCACGTACAGAGTCACTCTGCATCAAGCTGGCCACACGACAAAACACGTAAAACCACGCTTCTGCCCACAAGGCCATTTACATGCCCCCCAATGCCCTGAGCTGCCTCCTACGAGCCATCTGCTGCTGCCAGCCCGATCAGTGTGCCTGCTGCCTACGTGCCCTGCAATTTGGTGCCTGCACAGAAGCCATTGCCAGGGATCCTGTTGCTGAGACCACCTCTTCTGACACAGAAGACTCCCGACTGCTGTACAATTGCTCCACAGCCCAGCCCCAGGAACCAGTTGCCCACCCACAACTGCCTCGGGGGTTGCCATGTCACACCAAGCAACATCTGGGGCTAGTGGCAACTCCCCGGCAGAGAGGCAGGGGGCTGGCAGCTTCAGTCCCAGTGAAGTTGGTATCCTGGTGGAGCAAGTGCTGGGGCATTATGATGCCCTCTTCTCAACATCGCGCCTTGACAAGCAAGTCCAGAGTAGGATCTGGGCGGATATCGTGGGTGCCATTAACGCGGAGGGGGTGGCACCCCGTGACAATGTCCACGTCGGAAGCACTGGGAGGACTTCAGGTCCAGGACCCTCAACAAGACACGGCACCTCGTTGCGGCTTATGATGAATTGGGGTGCTGGGGCCAGTTGAGCAACAACCAGATGGGGGTCCTGGAGTGCATACACCCAGCTTTTTACCACCAGGTCCCACAGTTTCAGCTCTGTCTGGAGTCGAGTGGTAAGTGTCCATGTGTCCTTGTCCAGCATAGTGCATGTTGAGGTGTGGCTGGAGTGTGCACCTTGGCCTTATGTCTGGCATGCCCCATGTATGGCAGTCTGTGTGCAGGGCAATGACAGTGCTGCATGTGAGTCCAGTCAAGCATGTTCCACATCAACGGTGTCTGTGTTGCAATGAATGATGTGCACCAGCATGTGACGACGCACACATGTTTGCATGCCTGTGTCTGGACTTGGCCATGCAAGGGTTGTGAGGCATGGATGCTTATGTCACCTTTATGGATATGCATGGTGTACATGTGCATGTGTCCGAGTAGTGAGTGTGTGACTGGCAAACACCCTGGATGCATGACACATGAGCATCACTATGCGTGATTGACTGAAGCCGCCCAGTTGTCCATGAGTGCACTGTGACGGGAGGTCTACATGGCCTGATGCATTAATGTCGGGTGATGTGTGTGCATGTGATGTGCATGTACCATGATGCATGTGAAGTTCAGCCCATCTTCTGATGTTCCCGAAGTGCCTTGGACATGGATGCGAATGTCTATTGCACGTGACATGCTTGTTTGTGCATGTGTGTTGCTTGCACTGACCCATGTGTTGTGGAGGGTGATGATGGTAATGATGTTTGACAGTGCCACTCATGAGCATTTGCTTTGTGTCTAGCAGACATTTGTTCAGTGCACTGATAAATGCGTTCAATGCCTCCCTATCTACAGCGGTGATGGAGGAAGAGGGCAGAGATGGCGCTGTGAAGCAATGTGGCGGGGATGCCCCCACCAGGCGGAGATGCAAGGCCCAGTCCTCCTCCCAGGTTATTACATCTTCCGGGAGCGAGCAGACTGGTGCCGTGTCCGCAAGAACGGATGTAGCTGCTGAGCGGAGACCCAAGAAGGCGAAGCTGGACGTGGACTCCTCGGCAGTGGGTGGGGTGGGTGAGCCCCCACAGGGGCAATCCGATGCGGAAGATGGTTCAGAGTCATTCAGGTTTGTTGTGGACGAGGAGGAGGCTGCATCAGAATAGCACATGGGGCCTGGAGGGGGTGATGCCACAGGTGTAATTGTTGCAGTCCAGGGGCAGGGGCAGGAGTAGCGCAGGTCGCCACGGTGGGGACTGTGCCTAATCCTGTCCCTGATCCTGCGACTGCATCAGTGTGCACCTGCAGGCATGCCTGAGGCCAGGCCGGTCCGCAGGTAGAGGAGGAGTCACGTCAACTGACCTTCCTCTCTCTGCGGACCAGGCAATCCATGACAGAGTTGAGCCCGTGCTAGTCGGTGTCACGATGTGCACAACCTTCATTCGTGATGACGTGCGTGGTACCTGACAGGACCATACACATCACCACAAAAAGGTTTGTGCCGTCCTGAACTGGGCCCTGCTGCGACCCCCTCCTCCTCTTTCTCCACTATGCGCCAGTCATCCTCTCTGCCGTCTTCTGGTTTAGATGCCACCAGGTCCCCCTGTGGACCTGTCCCAGCCACCGCGGCCAGTCTGGTGGAGATCACATCCCTGCCACAGTCGGGAGTCGGAGGTTCAGCAAAGGGGGTCACCCCAGCAACAGGACCACTGGCAATGGAAGTTGTGCAGGCACCTTCCAGCAGGGCACGTGTACGACAGCCCCGAGGGTTCTCATCATCCTGGATGCAGTCCAGGTGGTGCAACCACAGGGCACATTGGCAGCAGTGGGCTAAATGTAGGAGGCGTCAGGACTCGGGGCCAACAACATCACGGGGGCAGGCATCAGCTGACGGGCAGGAGGACCCAGGAACAAGTGTGTCTTCCCTGTGGCAGTGGATGGGCCAGCAAATAGATGCAGAGCGGCTGCGGGCACGGAGGGCCCGACTCACCATGGCCAGAGCAGAGAAATCCATGCGTCGGGCAGAGTGGCGGGTGGAGTTCCTCGAGGAGACTCGCAGGGAGTTTGAGAGGAGCATGACAGAGTCCCTGTGCACCCTCGAGGATAGTGCTGAGTCCCGCCTCCGGGATATTGGCACAGAGTTTGATGATGCACTGGCCCAGACTCTTGGTAACATCAGTGAGTCAAAGGATTATCCCACTGCCCTTGTATATAGTTCTGTAGTGTTAGGTTTCCTTTATTTATTTATTATTTGGAGTCCATGGAATTAGCTCCACGATTTTTACATAGTTTCTTTTTTATAGGGTTTTTGGTGTATATTGTTTTGACTTTGGGGATCATGGACCCTTCATCCTTGTATATAGTTGGACTTCGTTGTTTTTTTTTTCTTTTTAATATCACCATGGATTAATGGTTGATTTTTTGATTTACATTTGGAACAGGAGGACTGACTGACTTTGGACATGGACCACTTTCTGGATTTGCTTTTTTCTATTTTCAAATTCCTTTTTGATTTGCATTTCATTTTCATTTTAATGTTTATTTTTCATTTGGTGTGTTTTTAAAATTGTAATACATTTTCATTAATTTCAATCTACGTGGTGTCTGCTCTCAATGGTTTGGTGCATGTGCCACTCTTCACTTGCTAAGTTGCGTGTCGCTGCTGTTCATCAATGTTGGCGATGTGTGTGCAGTCATGCATGTGATGTATTGTGATTCACATGGCATGGGGAATGTTCTGGGGAGTATGACCGATGGATGGGTGTTGAGTTGCACTGTGGGGGGCGGGCAGTGTGTGGTGGCATTTTGGTGGAAATTTCATACATTAATGCATGTTGGGTCAATGTGTTAGAGGTGATGTGTGTCGGGGCCTGCCTGCAGGTTGCTATCACTGGTTGGGTATGGTCACGGGTGATGCACTGCATGCAGGGTATGGTGACAGGTTTTGGGTGTCCCCTCTGGTGTGGGCTGCCTGTGAGGTATGGTCACGGGTGATGGGCTGCCTGCAGGGTATGGTGATGGGTGATGGGGGGGTCCCTTGTGGTGTGGGCTGCCTGCGGGGTATGGTCACGGGTAATGGGCTACCTGCAGGGTATGGTGACGGGTGATGGGGGGTCCCTTGTGGTGTGGGCTGCCTGCGGGGTATGGTCACGGGTGATGGGGCTGCCTGCAGGGTATGGTGACAGGTATTGGGGGGTCCCCTGTTGTGTGGGCTGCCTGCGTGGTATGGTCACAGGTGATGGGCTGCCTGCAGATATATGGGTGTTGGAGGGTCCCCTGTGGTGTGGGCTGCCTGCGGGGTATGGTCACGGGTGATGGGCTGCCTGCAGGGTATGGTGACGGGTGTTGGGGGGGTCCCTTGTGGTGTGGGCTGCCTGCGGGGCATGGCCATGGGTGTTGAGGGTCCCGTGTGGTGTGGGCTGCCTGCGGGGCATGGTTATGGGTGTTGGGGGTCCCTTGTGCTGTGGGTTGCCTGCAGTGTATGGTGACAGGTGTTGGGGGGGTCCCTTGTGGTGTGGGCTGCCCGCGGGGCTTGGTCATGGGTGTTGGGGGGGTCCCTTGTGGTGTCGGCTGCCTGCAGGGCATGGTCATGGGTGATGGGCTACCTGCAGGGTATGGTCATGGGTGATGGGGGGTCCACCCCACAGCCAAATTCGTGAAAAGGCCCTTGCGTGCTTGCGCCAGCCAATTCGCGTGAGAAGGCCCTTGCATACCCCGCAAAATTGCGTGCCCCGCTCGCACCTGCCAACTCGCATGAAAAGGCCCTTGCGTACCCCGCAAAATTGCGTGCCCCGCTCGCACCGGCCAAATCGCATGAAAAGGCCCTTATGTACCCCACAAAATCGCATCCCCCGCTTGTACCTGTCAAATCGCATTAAAGGGCCCTCGCGTACCCCGCAAAATCACATCCCCCACTCGCACCAGCCAAATCGTGTGAAAAGGCCCTTATGTACCCCACAAAATCACGTCTCCTACTCGCACCTGCCAAATTGCATGAAAAGGCCCTTGCGTACCCTGCAAAATCACATCCCCCGCTCGCACCGGCCAAATCGAATGAAAAGGCCCTCACATTCCCTGCGAAATTGCGTCCCCCACACGTGCCAGCTAATTCGCCTGAAAAGGCCCTCATGTACCCCACAAAATCGTGTCCCCTACGCGCACCGGCCTAATCGCATGAAAAGGCACTCGCGTACCCCGCGAAATCGCATACCCCGCTCGCGCCAGCCAAATCACCTGAAAAGGCCCTTGTGTATCCCGCAAAATCACATCCCCTGCTTGCACCAGGAGAATCGCGTGAAAAGGCCCTTGCGTACCCCACGTAATTGCATCCCCTGCTCACACCGGCCAAATCGCTTGAAAAGGCCCTTGCGTACCCTGCAAAATCGCATGCCCCACTTGCATCTGCCAAATCACATACGAAGGCCCTTGCGTACCCCACAAAATCGCACCTTCCGCTCGCACCATGCAATTCGCGTGAAAAGGCCTTTGCCTACCCCGCGAAATCGCATACCCAGCATGCAGCAGCTGAATCACGTGAAAAGGCCCTTGCGTGCTGCCATCGGCCACAAACACTGCCTGCAGACAGCCCACACCACAGGGGACCCGCCTACACCTGTGGACATGCCCCTCAGGCGGCCCACAGGACACCCCCTTACACCTACTTCCATGCCCCGCAGGCAGCCCACACCACACGGGACCCCTCAACACCCATGAACATACTCTGCAGGCAGCCCACAACACAGGAGACCCCCCCACACTAGTGCCCATGCCCTGCTGGTCGGGGGCCCCTATCATGATTGGATTACATTGACTGTGGAGGTGAGAATACAATCAAAGGTATTAAGTAAATGCTCTATAGGCAAAGTAGAAGGGAAGGTTCTCCATGGAGCACTATGTAGCCTTCCCATGGCACCCAATAGAGATGCTGCCCAATATCCAGCCAAGGGCCCGGATAAGGAAAGGAAGGAGACAGAGGTTTGGGTTTGCTAAGGAAGAGGTAGAAGGAAAAGGCACATGAAGAGAAAATGGCCCACAGAGAGGTGGCACTGAGCAAGCAGAAAGTACTGAGCTGGCTGGAGTCACAAGTATTCAGTTTGCATTGTGAACAGTTTAGAACAGTTTAGAGTACAATCTGTGAACAGTTTAGAGTGCAATGCTCAGCTTGAACTTGCGCAGAAGAGTGGTTTGCTGGGCTTGTCTTTGTGATGTAGGAATGCATTAGCTCTCAGTCTCACCGCAGCCATTCTTCTATATTTCTCCTTTTTTACAGATATGGAGAACTGCCTAAAGTGCCCTGAAGACCAGTGGTCCAATGAAAAGAGAAATAGCTGTATTTCACGGACCACAGATTTCCTTTCCTTTGAGGATCCTTTGGGTATGACCTTATCCTTTATTGCAAGTTCTCTGTCATTACTGACAGCTGCACTGCTGGGAATCTTTACTAAATACAACAACACTCCTCTCGTTAAAGCCAATAACCGGGACCTCAGCTACACCCTCCTCCTCTCCCTCATGCTGTCCTTCCTCTGCTCTTTTCTCTTTATTGGACGCCCTACAAAGATAACGTGTCTCCTTCGGCAACCTGCCTTTGGGATCATTTTTACTATCGCTGTTTCTTCAGTTCTAGCAAAAACCATCACTGTTATCATCGCCTTCAATGCCACTAAACCGGGCAGCAAGCTCAGAAAGTGGGTGGATCCCCGAGTATCGAGCTGCCTGGTGCTTCTCTGCTCCCTGATGCAGGTGTTGATCTGTGCTGTGTGGCTCCTTCACTCTGCCCCGTTCCCAGACATTGACACCAAATCAGAGATTGGGAAGATGATCTTACGTTGCAATGAAGGCTCTGTCTTTGCGTTGTACGAAGTGGTCGGTTACATGGGATTTTTGGCCCTTCTGAGCTTTATTGTTGCCTCCATTGCAAGAACGTTACCAGACAGTTTCAATGAATCCCAACTCATCACCTTCAGCATGCTGGTGTTCTGCAGCGTCTGGATCTCCTTCATCCCAGCCTACCTGAGCACCAAGGGAAAGTACATGGTGGCCGTGGAGATCTTTGCCATCCTGACCTCCAGTGCTGGGTTGCTGGTGTGTATCTTCATCCCCAAATGCTACGTCATCCTCCTGAGGCCGGAGCAGAACACCAAGGAATATCTAATGGGCAAGCATTCAACCACCAGAGACAGATGATCACACCATGTTGTGATTTCATTAATGCATGATCAGATAACATGTTCAGAACATCTGTTTATGCTAACAAGCTGTGATTCTTCTAGTGTACTGTCTTTAACTAATATTTTTTAAACAACACACTCTTTGTTGTAGTAGGCAATTAAGTAGTAGCTTCTATGCCATCATTTTTCTTCATGTAAAGAAAACCATTTAGGAAAGAGCCTTTTGCTTATGTCCGAATTCTACCAACTATGAAAAAAAAGAATCAGTGTGAGTCCCAATGTTCTTCTATATGGTTTGACATCCTATAAGATTTATATAAACTAAACACATACTTGTAAAACCATAAAACACACCAAAGTGTCACCATAGGCTATGCAATTAACTATTTAAAATCTGAAATACCCAATGAGCTATGAAGGTGACATACTATGATTATTGAAACTTCACTGTAATGAACCTGAAAATGAGCTTTGAACCATCTCATTGAACTATGCCCCTTAACATTGGGACCTGAATCTTAAATGCATCTCTGCAACCATGTCAATTGATCCACCTTGTCATGTGACCAAAACAAATCACTGGAAGAGACCTCATGTACATTTTCTAAGGAAATCAAGGTGACATAGATTGCAGAGTGGGTTGATCTTGAGCCTGTGAAGCGGTGCTACTTCGAGGGGATTGGCTATCAACTTGGCTATGTGACCTATAGAAATATATGAAATTGAGGCCTTTCACAGTTAGAAAGGAATGTGAGGCACCAGCCTCCCCCTTTAAGAGGCCGCTCTCTCCTCATAGATGGTGCCCCAGTAGGAAAGGCTCCCACTTTAATTGGTATGTACATCTATAACCGTACATGTTAGGTAGGATCCATTTCCGATTCAAACATGTTGCATCCCAGACCATGCTGACTTCTGATTGGGCTAGACACATGTCCCTTTCTTCTTTCTTTATTTTCATTTTCATAATTCTCGCCATCTGAGCTGAGGTCCAAGTCACAGAAGGTGTTTCTTGTATCAGCTCTTAGTTGTTCCTGTTAGATACAGAATGAGCATCTGTCCTCCATCCCATAATCTCCTCTCGAGGAGGTTAATTCTGTTTCTCCCCATGCCCACTCCCCATCACATCAACATCCTTATCTCTCCTGCAAATAGAAACTTGCCAACCACAAATACACTTCCAAACTCTACGACCTTTGGTACAGTCCTGTATCATACTGCACCTACTAACACTCATATGCATACTAATCAACATCTGTCTAGCTTCGGGATATGGAGGCAACATGTTAAATTCCATCACACAATATAACCAGTCCCCCCACCCACGTGACTACCCCTTCCAAGGACAACCAAAATCCCTGAATGAACATCCTGATATTTTAAGCATTTCGTCATAAGCCAGGATGAGATAACCATATTCTCCACTCCAGGTCTCTGGAAGCTCTTGTCACCTACCAGTACCCTGGGGAACACCAGTATACTGAATGTGTGTAACACCAGGCTATTAGGCCCACAATCGTGCAAAGCCAGGGATGTTTTGAACTGCAACTCGCATCAGCCCAAACAAGCATCGTCAATGGAGAGGGACTATGGGAGTTGTATTGCAAAACAGCTGCAGAGCCACAGATTGCCCACTGCTGTGCTTAGCCCATACCATCAATTAGCGATGCTTCCATGTCATGCATACCCATGACAAAATCTCTCTCTGACTTCGGGAGTAAAATCATTTGCTGTCTTTCTTTGGCAGTTGTGCAGTCCTCAGAATCTACTGTACCTACTACTGAATTACAACCCTGGCATACTTTCTGGACAGTCAATGTACTTCCCCTAGGTGTTGTTAAATGACCTTCTCAATGAATTTCTGGTTATTAACTCCTGTTTAGTCCTCAACTTACTTTTGTATTCTCCTTTGACTTTGGCGAACTTCCTGAATTTTGACTCTCTGTTTGCTCTCTCAAACTGGCTTAGGATCTACCCTTTGGATCAGACAAACTGGTTGTGTATGATTGTTACCATGAATTTATTTGGATTCAAGTAAGCTCCACCCTCCTGGGGTGACATGTCATCCCTGTCTGTGACAGCCGGAGAAGTCATCCTCCCGGATGGTGGTATGGATGCCATGAAAAACCCGCTATCTTCTGTCTTGTGTTATAGGGTCTTGCACACTGAAATGGAAAACAATCGCTGACACCTACATCACTGCTTCCTCCAGAAAGACTCTCACTGACATCCTCTTCTTCGTTCCTTCCCCCAACCTATGGACTCTTCATATGGTTGCTCTGCTCTCTCCCTACTCTTCCTCACACATCAATGGCGGCACCCTCTGCGAGGTCATTCTTGCCTCCTCCGCGACCTCCAGAGCCATCATAAATGTCTATTGTAATGGTACCATCTTGGTACAAGGGCCTCCATCGTTTTGATAGGCTCCTCCCTTGCCTTTGGCTCAATGGGAATGGGGAGGGCGCAAATAACAGGCTCGCGAATGGCAAGCCTGTTATTTACGCCCTGGTCCCTTAACGGGTCCCGTCCACAATGGCTGGTCAGACCAACCATTACTGGTGGGACCCGCTAAGGGACCTTGTAGTAGGGCGGTAAGGGATTACCGGCACCGGTCTCCTTACCGTTGCCCGGTATCCCTTACCGCCCACCTTGGAATGACCCCCAATATCGATGTGAATTCAATTTGGATTTTAGATAATTGTTAATAAAACAGCAAACTGGGCCATCTTCCAGAGTTGGTTATATTATTTGGTATCGAAGTTACTCTGCATCCCATCCATTGCATGCACATTATCCAAAGGGCTTTAAGCTCATGTGGTAGCGCTGCGGATGGTTCAAGATCCAAACTAGTTTGTCTCCAGAGTTTCGGACGATCAGGCATACTCCGATATTAGCTGGAAGATCGTGTCCTGTGGAGAGCGGCCGAATAGAAATAAACTTGCAGATGGTGGGCAGGTCCCCTTTGATGAAATCCCTGCCCGTTTTCCACAGGCGCTCTGCGGATAGAAGGCGAAGTTGTCGGATTGAAGGAGTTTAGTTTACTTTAGTTTAGTTTATTCATTTGTATTGCGCACCAGACCCGAGGGTATGAGGGCGCATGAGCAGCAAGGTGATTCAAAGCTTGGTTACAGGCTGCTTATACTTTACATCACATAATTATACTTTACATTACATAGTTACAGTGTGACGATGAAGGAACATGTGTACAGTTTGGCAGGAGAGAATGCAGTAGATGTATTTAAAGAATTACAAATATATACAAGTTTAGTATTACAAATTTACAGATTCTCTTAAAGCATGCAACGCGGAGAGCAGCCGTGTGGTGTTAGAGGTGTTAGTGGTTCGTGTTCTTTAACCAATGGATGTAGTTCCGTCTAAAAAGTGAGTAAGGTTGGGGAGTTCTGAGCGATGGTGGTAGGGAGTTCCAGAGTTGAGGTGCTTTCACCTGGAAGCTGTTGCCACCCATTTTAGTGCGTTTAAACCTGGGGACGGTGAGCAGATTAGCATTGGAGGTTCTGGTGGGTCTGATGGGGCTGTGTTTGCATATTCTGTCTGCCAGATAGCGTGGGGCAGGATTATTCAGGCATTTGTGGGTGAGCGATGCTACTTTAAGCAGGATTTTGTCTGTTGTGCTGAGCCAGTTATGGGATTTCCTGATATTGGAAATGTGTTCCCTCCTGGGAATATTGAGTGCTGCCCTAAGGGCGTTGTTTTGTAGCGTCTGAATTTTGTTGGTGATTTGTTTGGTGGCTCCTATGTAGAGGGCGTTACAATAGTCCAGTTTGGATAATACCAATGCTCTGGCTAGTGTAGTGCAGCTGTGGGTGGAGAGGAAGGGTTTGGCTGCTCTTATGAGCTTACATGTGTAGGCCGTAGAGGATGCCATCGAGCTAACCTGTTTGTGGAAGGTTAGGGAGGAGTCGAGGTATATTCCTAGGGTTTTTACTTCTTTCGAAACCTTGATTAGGTTCCCATCTATGATGAAGTTGGCATAACTGTGGTCGAGTTTGGTTAGGTTGGACGTAGAACCAAGGATGATGAGTTCAGTTTTGTCATCATTCAGGCATAGACTGTGCGAAGCCACCCATGCCTGGATGATGAGATACACCCTGTTCACCAAGGCCAAATCCTGGTTGTAATCTCCCGTCAACGGGATGAGGATCTGTGTATCATCGGCGTAGTTAGTGTACGTGATACCCAGGCCATCTAGATCATCAAACAGGGGCTTTGTGAACACGTTGTACAGAGTGGGGGAGACGCACGAGCCCTGTGGGACTCCACATGTAATGGGGATGGGTTCGGCGGCGGCAGAGGAGGAGAAGACTCGCATGGATCTGTTGTTGAGGAATGACTCAATCCAACTGATGGCTTCTTGTGAAAAGTGGGCAGCTGAGTCTAAATGATTACATAGGATTTTATGGTCAACTAGGTCAAACGCCGCAGAGAGGTCTAGCAGGAGTAGTAATGCAGTTTTCCCGTTATCAATAAGGACGTCTATTTGGGCTTTCAGATCTATCAGGGCTGTTTCAGTTCCATGTTGGGGTCTGAAGCCGGATTGTCTTATTCCTAGAAGGTGGTTTGTTTCAAGATACTTTTGAATTTGTTGGTATGCTGTCTTGTCTAGTATCTTGAGCAGGAATGGGACGGTGGTAATCGGTCTGTAGTTGGTTGGGATGGACGGGTCAAGGGAGGGTTTTTTGAGGAGAGGGAGGACCCAGGACTCTTTAAGGTTACTGGGGACTGTTCCTGAGGAGAAAGAGGCATTGATGAGTCTGGTGATGAATGGCGAGAGGTCTCGTGCCGCGTCTTTAATGATTTGTGGGGGGCAGAGGTCACCTTTGCAGTTGGAGGGTTTAAGGCCAAGAATTATTTTTTCTACTTCGAGGGAAGAGACTTTGGAAAAGCTGAAGCGAGCAGTGTTAGGTGTGTGGTGTGAGGGTGGAGGGCTCGAGTGGGCGTTGATGGGGTTGGTAAGATTGGTGAGGGAGTCTTTCTTATTTTTAATTTTTGTTTGAAGGCCAGTGACTTTGTTGTTTAGTGCATTTTGGACACTGGTGCACCATTGTTTGTTTTTAACGCAAGTATCTGGGATTGTTACTGGGGTTTCCAATTCTTTCAGGATAGTAAATAATTCTCTGGAGCTGGAGTTGGATTGGGAGATTCTCTGGTTATAGGATTCTTGTTTGGCCGCTATGATTTCTTTTTTATAGTTGGCCGTTATTTTGTTAAGCAATAGTTTGTTGTGGTCAGTCGGAGATTGTCTCCAGACTTGTTCCAGTTTACTCTTTTCCAATCTAAGGGTTTTAAGATGGCTGGAGAACCATTGGTTGAGGTGCTTTTTTGGTTTGGATTTTCTAAGTTTCAATGGTGCAATGGCGTCTAAGGCTAAGCGCATGGTGTTGTTATAGCCTTCTACGAGGTCATAGGGATTAGAGTCTTGGAGTTGGCTTAGTGTAGGAAGAATGAGTGGGATCAGTTTTTCTACTGTAATATTTGTTTTGCTTCTCGTGTGGATGGCTGGGGCTAGTGCCATGTTGGTTGTAGGGCTTGAGGCCTCAAGTGAGAAGGAGAGGAGGTGGTGGTCGGTCCAGGATTGGGAAGTGTTGTTAGTGATCGATACGGCACAGTTATAGTCTGCTATCCAATCAAGGGTTCTCCCTTTGTTATGGGTGGGGCTGGTTACTTTTTGTGTGAAGCCTAGTTCAGACAGGGTGTTACTGATGAGAGTGGCTTGATTGTCTTTGGGGTCTTTGTAGCCTAAATTGAAGTCTCCTAAGAGAAGGCATTGTGAGGAGTTTTTTAGGTTGTCGGTAAGGATGGCATTGAGGTCTTCCTTGAAAGATCCCGGGGGTCCGAGCGGTCTGTATATTAAGTGAATGGATATTGTTTGGGAGTTAGCGATGGGTAGTTTGGCTGTAAGTGATTCACATGATGGGAGGTGTGTGGCGGAGTTGAGTCTGATGTTAAGGTGGGTCTTGGCAATGATGGCCAAACCACCGCCTTTAGCTTCAGTTCTGTCCGCTCGGATGATGGTGTAGTCAGTGGGGATGGCTAGCGAAAGGGCTGGGCCTGCGGCTGCATGAAGCCAGGACTCTGTTATGGCTAGGAAATCTAGATCTTCAGCTAAAATGAGATCAGCGATGTCCGTGGCATGGGCAATCATGGAGCGTGCGTTGATGAGGGCACCTTTTATAGGTAGGGTTTTGGCTTTGGCAGGGGTGGGGGTGGTAGCTGTGCTGAGCGCTCTATTGTTGGTTGTAGTGGAGTTGACGGGTTTAGGTTCGGGTTTTTTTAGCGTAAGGTTAGCGCAGGAGCTAATGGATGTTCGGTGTGTGAGTATGGATTGTGTGGAGTCCCTGGCTCTAGGCTCGTGTATTTTGGGAAGTCTGGATCGTAATCTGGTCAGCCTGTCCGAAAGGCATGGGGGAGTGAGTAGGGTAAGCATGATTGTGGTGCTGGGCTCTGTGAGGGTGGGTGATGCGGTGCCTAGGCTGGTCAAGTTAAGGGGTGAGCTGGGCAGGCATGCGGAATTGGTGATGTGGAGAATGGTTCTCAGTAGTATAGAGTAAAGGCCCGGGAGGAACATTGTGTGAGGGGGGTAAGGTGCAGTGTGTGTCCTGTCTAGGGTCGAAATCTAGCAGTGGACAGTGCGGCCTGCTTGGATTAGCCGAATACTACCTAATCCATGTAGTGCAAGGTTGCAGATTGGCATCTGACTCAGGTACAGGTAAGCAAAGTGGCCATAGTAAGCGTTTGTCAATTAGCACAGCATTAGGTTTAGAATTGCGCCAGTGTACCAATTAACATCTTGGATCAGAGTAGCATGTATTCAGAATAGCGCCTGGAATGGGAATAGCACCTAGGTTCAGAGTAACACTTAGTTCAAGATAACACCTAGAATCAGAATAACCCCTAACTTCAGAATAGCACTTAGAGCAGATTAAGCACAACATTGAGTTTAGTGGCTATAAAAGTATGTTGAGCGGGGACACATTGGGCTGCAGGTCAACAGATCTAGAGGCAATTGGTGAGCAGATCAGCAGAACAGAGAAGATGGTCACAATGCGGTTAAAAATGGCAACTAGAATTGCATAGGGTAGCCGAGCAGCAGTGAGGCACAGTGCAGTTATATGTTACAGGGATGACTAGCGACACAATAGTCTAAATACGACTGAGCACCTATGTACTGGAAATGGCAGCAACTTTGGGCACAGATACAGCATGCAATAAGGCCTGAGTGCACGAGAGTGGCAATAAGTAGCTTGTGGTAACAAAGCCTTTTCCAGAGTCTAGGCAGTTCAATTTAAAAGCGAAGTGGCGTTTACCGTTGAGGTTGGTCTGGAATCCAGCAGGGGGTCCGAGCGAACGGCGAGGAAGGCTGGGACAGGTGAAGACAGGTATTGGCCTTATTATCCTGGGCCTTGCTGGGAGTGGGCCGGCTTCGCCTACCGGCTGGCGATAGGCTGCTTAAGGTGGCTCAATGGCCCATCGGATGCGAGGACAGTCGGATGTGCTCAGTTAGGCACTGGAGTTCCTTGAGACATGGCGGGCGGCCATCTTGGAAGTGTAAAAACCTCGTGGTGGCTAATGGTGGCAGGGGCAAACACAGCAGCTGTTGGCATCGAGTTTAAAACATGCAGGCTGTGTAGATATTCTTGCAGGTCGGCAGATCACTGGTGCAATTAGCAGCGAGAAAAAACGAATCTCGCACGGAATAATGATTCTTACCCGAATTCGAGGGCAATTCAGGATGGATCCAGGAAAGGGAGACCACTGCTCCTGCAGGGTCCGGGGGAGCTCCTGCTCCTCTGGTGAAGGAGGGGATCTGCTCCACGGCTGGGACAGGTGAAGACAGGTATTGGCCTTATTATCCTGGGCCTTGCTGGGAGTGGGCCGGCTTCGCCTACCGGCTGGCGATAGGCTGCTTAAGGTGGCTCAATGGCCCATCGGATGCGAGGACAGTCGGATGTGCTCAGTTAGGCACTGGAGTTCCTTGAGACATGGCGGGCGGCCATCTTGGAAGTGTAAAAACCTCGTGGTGGCTAATGGTGGCAGGGGCAAACACAGCAGCTGTTGGCATCAAGTTTAAAACGTGCAGGCTGTGTAGATATTCTTGCAAGTCGGCGGATCACTGGTGCAATTAGCAGCGAGAAAAAACAAATCTCGCACGGAATAATGATTCTTACCCGAATTCGAGGGCAATTCAGGATGGATCCAGGAAAGGGAGACCACTGCTCCTGCAGGGTCCGGGGGAGCTCCTGCTCCTCTGGTGAAGGAGGGGGTCTGCTCCACGGCTGGGACAGGTGAAGACAGGTATTGGCCTTATTATCCTGGGCCTTGCTGGGAGTGGGCCGGCTTCGCCTACCGGCTGGCGATAGGCTGCTTAAGGTGGCTCAATGGCCCATCGGATGCGAGGACAGTCGGATGTGCTCAGTTAGGCACTGGAGTTCCTTGAGACATGGCGGGCGGCCATCTTGGAAGTGTAAAAACCTCGTGGTGGCTAATGGTGGCAGGGGCAAACACAGCAGCTGTTGGCATCAAGTTTAAAACGTGCAGGCTGTGTAGATATTCTTGCAGGTCGGCGGATCACTGGTGCAATTAGCAGCGAGAAAAAACAAATCTCGCACGGAATAATGATTCTTACCCGAATTCGAGGGCAATTCAGGATGGATCCAGGAAAGGGAGACCACTGCTCCTGCAGGGTCCGGGGGAGCTCCTGCTCCTCTGGTGAAGGAGGGGGTCTGCTCCACGGCTGGGACAGGTGAAGACAGGTATTGGCCTTATTATCCTGGGCCTTGCTGGGAGTGGGCCGGCTTCGCCTACCGGCTGGCGATAGGCTGCTTAAGGTGGCTCAATGGCCCATCGGATGCGAGGACAGTCAGATGTGCTCAGTTAGGCACTGGAGTTCCTTGAGACATGGCGGGCGGCCATCTTGGAAGTGTAAAAACCTCGTGGTGGCTAATGGTGGCAGGGGCAAACACAGCAGCTGTTGGCATCAAGTTTAAAACATGCAGGCTGTGTAGATATTCTTGCAGGTCGGCGGATCCCTGGTGCAATTAGCAGCGAGAAAAAATGAATCTCGCACGGAATAATGATTCTTACCCGAATTCGAGGGCAATTCAGGATGGATCCAGGAAAGGGAGACCACTGCTCCTGCAGGGTCCGGGGGAGCTCCTGCTCCTCTGGTGAAGGAGGGGGTCTGCTCCACGGCTGGGACAGGTGAAGACAGGTATTGGCCTTATTATCCTGGGCCTTGCTGGGAGTGGGCCGTCTTCGCCTACCGGCTGGCGATAGGCTGCTTAAGGTGGCTCAATGGCCCATCGGATGCGAGGACAGTCGGATGTGCTCAGTTAGGCACTGGAGTTCCTTGAGACATGGCGGGCGGCCATCTTGGAAGTGTAAAAACCTCGTGGTGGCTAATGGTGGCAGGGGCAAACACAGCAGCTGTTGGCATCAAGTTTAAAACGTGCAGGCTGTGTAGATATTCTTGCAGGTCGGCGGATCACTGGTGCAATTAGCAGCGAGAAAAAACGAATCTCGCACAGAATAATGATTCTTACCCGAATTCGAGGGCAATTCAGGATGGATCCAGGAAAGGGAGACCACTGCTCCTGCAGGGTCCGGGGGAGCTCCTGCTCCTCTGGTGAAGGAGGGGGTCTGCTCCACGGCTGGGACAGGTGAAGACAGGTCCTTATTATCCTGGGCCTTGCTGGGAGTGGGCCGGCTTCGCCTACCGGCTGGCGATAGGCTGCTTAAGGTGGCTCAATGGCCCATCGGATGCGAGGACAGTCGGATGTGCTCAGTTAGGCACTGGAGTTCCTTGAGACATGGCGGGCGGCCATCTTGGAAGTGGAAAAACCTTGTGGTGGCTAATGGTGGCAGGGGCAAACACAGCAGCTGTTGGCATCAAGTTTAAAACGTGCAGGCTGTGTAGATATTCTTGCCGGTCGGCGGATCACTGGTGCAATTAGCAGCGAGAAAAAACGAATCTCGCACGGAATAATGATTCTTACCCGAATTCGAGGGCAATTCAGGATGGATCCAGGAAAGGGAGACCACTGCTCCTGCAGGGTCCGGGGGAGCTCCTGCTCCTCTGGTGAAGGAGAGGGTTTGCTCCACGGCTGGGACAGGTGAAGACAGTTATTGGCCTTATTATCCTGGGCCTTGCTGGGAGTGGGCCGGCTTCGCCTACCGGCTGGCGATAGGCTGCTTAAGGTGGCTCAATGGCCCATCGGATGCGAGGACAGTCGGATGTTCTCAGTTAGGCACTGGAGTTCCTTGAGACATGGCGGGCGGCCATCTTGGAAGTGTAAAAACCTCGTGGTGGCTAATGGTGGCAGGGGCAAACACAGCAGCTGTTGGCATCAAGTTTAAAACGTGCAGGCTGTGTAGATATTCTTGCAGGTCGGCGGATCACTGGTGCAATTAGCAGCGAGAAAAAACAAATCTCGCACGGAATAATGATTCTTACCCGAATTCGAGGGCAATTCAGGATGGATCCAGGAAAGGGAGACCACTGCTCCTGCAGGGTCCGGGGGAGCTCCTGCTCCTCTGGTGAAGGAGGGGGTCTGCTCCACGGCTGGGACAGGTGAAGACAGGTATTGGCCTTATTATCCTGGGCCTTGCTGGGAGTGGGCCGGCTTCGCCTACCGGCTGGCGATAGGCTGCTTAAGGTGGCTCAATGGCCCATCGGATGCGAGGACAGTCGGATGTGCTCAGTTAGGCACTGGAGTTCCTTGAGACATGGCGGGCGGCCATCTAGGAAGTGTTAAAACCTAGTGGTGGCTAATGGTGGCAGGGGCAAACACAGCAGCTGTTGGCATCAAGTTTAAAACATGCAGGCTGTGTAGATATTCTTGCAGGTCGGCGGATCACTGGTGCAATTAGCAGCGAGAAAAAACTAATCTCGCACGGAATAATGATTCTTAACCGAATTCGAGGGCAATTCAGGATGGATCCAGGAAAGGGAGACCACTGCTCCTGCAGGGTCCGGGGGAGCTCCTGCTCCTCTGGTGAAGGAGGGGGTCTGCTCCACGGCTGGGACAGGTGAAGACAGGTCTTGGCCTTATTATCCTGGGCCTTGCTGGGAGTGGGCCGGCTTCGCCTACCGGCTGGCGATAGGCTGCTTAAGGTGGCTCAATGGCCCATCGGATGCGAGGACAGTCGGATGTGCTCAGTTAGGCACTGGAGTTCCTTGAGACATGGCGGGCGGCCATCTTGGAAGTGTAAAAACCTCGTGGTGGCTAATGGTGGCAGGGGCAAACACAGCAGCTGTTGGCATCAAGTTTAAAACGTGCAGGCTGTGTAGATATTCTTGCAGGTCGGCGGATCACTGGTGCAATTAGCAGCGAGAAAAAACGAATCTCGCACGGAATAATGATTCTTACCCGAATTCGAGGGCAATTCAGGATGGATCCAGGAAAGGGAGACCACTGCTCCTGCAGGGTCCGGGGGAGCTCCTGCTCCTCTGGTGAAGGAGGGGGTCTGCTCCACGGCTGGGACAGGTGAAGACAGGTATTGGCCTTATTATCCTGGGCCTTGCTGGGAGTGGGCCGGCTTCGCCTACCGGCTGGCGATAGGCTGCTTAAGGTGGCTCAATGGCCCATCGGATGCGAGGACAGTCGGATGTTCTCAGTTAGGCACTGGAGTTCCTTGAGACATGGCGGGCGGCCATCTTGGAAGTGTAAAAACCTCGTGGTGGCTAATGGTGGCAGGGGCAAACACAGCAGCTGTTGGCATCAAGTTTAAAACGTGCAGGCTGTGTAGATATTCTTGCAGGTCGGCGGATCACTGGTGCAATTAGCAGCGAGAAAAAACGAATCTCGCACGGAATAATGATTCTTACCCGAATTCGAGGGCAATGCAGGATGGATCCAGGAAAGGGAGACCACTGCTCCTGCAGGGTCCGGGGGAGCTCCTGCTCCTCTGGTGAAGGAGGGGGTCTGCTCCACGGCTGGGACAGGTGAAGACAGGTATTGGCCTTATTATCCTGGGCCTTGCTGGGAGTGGGCCGTCTTCGCCTACCGGCTGGCGATAGGCTGCTTAAGGTGGCTCAATGGCCCATCGGATGCGAGGACAGTCGGATGTGCTCAGTTAGGCACTGGAGTTCCTTGAGACATGGCGGGCGGCCATCTTGGAAGTGTAAAAACCTCGTGGTGGCTAATGGTGGCAGGGGCAAACACAGCAGCTGTTGGCATCAAGTTTAAAACGTGCAGGCTGTGTAGATGTTCTTGCAGGTCGGCGGATCACTGGTGCAATTAGCAGCGAGAAAAAACGAATCTCGCACGGAATAATGATTCTTACCCGAATTCGAGGGCAATTCAGGATGGATCCAGGAAAGGGAGACCACTGCTCCTGCAGGGTCCGGGGGAGCTCCTGCTCCTCTGGTGAAGGAGGGGGTCTGCTCCATGGCTGGGACAGGTGAAGACAGGTATTGGCCTTATTATCCTGGGCCTTGCTGGGAGTGGGCCGGCTTCGCCTACCGGCTGGCGATAGGCTGCTTAAGGTGGCTCAATGGCCCATCGGATGCGAGGACAGTCGGATGTGCTCAGTTAGGCACTGGAGTTCCTTGAGACATGGCGGGCGGCCATCTTGGAAGTGTAAAAACCTCGTGGTGGCTAATGGTGGCAGGGGCAAACACAGCAGCTGTTGGCATCAAGTTTAAAACGTGCAGGCTGTGTAGATATTCTTGCAGGTCGGTGGATCACTGGTGCAATTAGCAGCGAGAAAAAACGAATCTCGCACAGAATAATGATTCTTACCCGAATTCGAGGGCAATTCAGGATGGATCCAGGAAAGGGAGACCACTGCTCCTGCAGGGTCCGGGGGAGCTCCTGCTCCTCTGGTGAAGGAGGGGGTCTGCTCCACGGCTGGGACAGGTGAAGACAGGTATTGGCCTTATTATCCTGGGCCTTGCTGGGAGTGGGCCGGCTTCGCCTACCGGCTGGCGATAGGCTGCTTAAGGTGGCTCAATGGCCCATCGGATGCGAGGACAGTCGGATGTGCTCAGTTAGGCACTGGAGTTCCTTGAGACATGGCGGGCGGCCATCTTGGAAGTGTAAAAACCTCGTGGTGGCTAATGGTGGCAGGGGCAAACACAGCAGCTGTTGGCATCAAGTTTAAAACTTGCAGGCTGTGTAGATATTCTTGCAGGTCGGCGGATCACTGGTGCAATTAGCAGCGAGAAAAAACGAATCTCGCACGGAATAATGATTCTTACCCGAATTCGAGGGCAATTCAGGATGGATCCAGGAAAGGGAGACCACTGCTCCTGCAGGGTCCGGGGGAGCTCCTGCTCCTCTGGTGAAGGAGAGGGTCTGCTCCACGGCTGGGACAGGTGAAGACAGTTATTGGCCTTATTATCCTGGGCCTTGCTGGGAGTGGGCCGGCTTCGCCTACCGGCTGGCGATAAGCTGCTTAAGGTGGCTCAATGGCCCATCGGATGCGAGGACAGTCGGATGTTCTCAGTTAGGCACTGGAGTTCCTTGAGACATGGCGGGCGGCCATCTTGGAAGTGTAAAAACCTCGTGGTGGCTAATGGTGGCAGGGGCAAACACAGCAGCTGTTGGCATCAGGTTTAAAACGTGCAGGCAGTGTAGATATTCTTGCAGGTCGGCGGATCACTGGTGCAATTAGCAGCGAGAAAAAACGAATCTCGCACGGAATAATGATTCTTACCCGAATTCGAGGGCAATTCAGGATGGATCCAGGAAAGGGAGACCACTGCTCCTGCAGGGTCCAGGGGAGCTCCTGCTCCTCTGGTGAAGGAGGGGGTCTGCTCCACGGGTGGGACAGGTGAAGACAGGTATTGGCCTTATTATCCTGGGCCTTGCTGGGAGTGGGCCGGCTTCGCCTACCGGCTGGCGATAGGCTGCTTAAGGTGGCTCAATGGCCCATCGGATGCGAGGACAGACGGATGTGCTCAGTTAGGCACTGGAGTTCCTTGAGACATGGCGGGCGGCCATCTTGGAAGTGTAAAAACCTCGTGGTGGCTAATGGTGGCAGGAGCAAACACAGCAGCTGTTGGCATCAAGTTTAAAACGTGCAGGCTGTGTAGATATTCTTGCAGGTCGGCGGATCACTGGTGCAATTAGCAGCGAGAAAAAACGAATCTCGCACGGAATAATGATTCTTACCCGAATTCGAGGGCAATTCAGGATGGATCCAGGAAAGGGAGACCACTGCTCCTGCAGGGTCCGGGGGAGCTCCTGCTTCTCTGGTGAAGGAGGGGGTCTGCTCCACGGCTGGGACAGGTGAAGACAGGTATTGGCCTTATTATCCTGGGCCTTGCTGGGAGTGGGCCGGCTTCGCCTACCGGCTGGCGATAAGCTGCTTAAGGTGGCTCAATGGCCCATCGGATGCGAGGACAGTCGGATGTTCTCAGTTAGGCACTGGAGTTCCTTGAGACATGGCGGGCGGCCATCTTGGAAGTGTAAAAACCTCGTGGTGGCTAATGGTGGCAGGGGCAAACACAGCAGCTGTTGGCATCAGGTTTAAAACGTGCAGGCAGTGTAGATATTCTTGCAGGTCGGCGGATCACTGGTGCAATTAGCAGCGAGAAAAAACGAATCTCGCACGGAATAATGATTCTTACCCGAATTCGAGGGCAATTCAGGATGGATCCAGGAAAGGGAGACCACTGCTCCTGCAGGGTCCAGGGGAGCTCCTGCTCCTCTGGTGAAGGAGGGGGTCTGCTCCACGGGTGGGACAGGTGAAGACAGGTATTGGCCTTATTATCCTGGGCCTTGCTGGGAGTGGGCCGGCTTCGCCTACCGGCTGGCGATAGGCTGCTTAAGGTGGCTCAATGGCCCATCGGATGCGAGGACAGACGGATGTGCTCAGTTAGGCACTGGAGTTCCTTGAGACATGGCGGGCGGCCATCTTGGAAGTGTAAAAACCTCGTGGTGGCTAATGGTGGCAGGAGCAAACACAGCAGCTGTTGGCATCAAGTTTAAAACGTGCAGGCTGTGTAGATATTCTTGCAGGTCGGCGGATCACTGGTGCAATTAGCAGCGAGAAAAAACGAATCTCGCACGGAATAATGATTCTTACCCGAATTCGAGGGCAATTCAGGATGGATCCAGGAAAGGGAGACCACTGCTCCTGCAGGGTCCGGGGGAGCTCCTGCTTCTCTGGTGAAGGAGGGGGTCTGCTCCACGGCTGGGACAGGTGAAGACAGGTATTGGCCTTATTATCCTGGGCCTTGCTGGGAGTGGGCCGGCTTCGCCTACCGGCTGGCGATAGGCTGCTTAAGGTGGCTCAATGGCCCATCGGATGCGAGGACAGTCGGATGTGCTCAGTTAGGCACTGGAGTTCCTTGAGACATGGCGGGCGGCCATCTTGGAAGTGTAAAAACCTCGTGGTGGCTAATGGTGGCAGGGGCAAACACAGCAGCTGTTGGCATCACGTTTAAAACGTGCAGGCTGTGTAGATATCCTTGCAGGTCGGTGGATCACTGGTGCAATTAGCAGCGAGAAAAAACAAATCTCGCACGGAATAATGATTCTTACCCGAATTCGAGGGCAATTCAGGATGGATCCAGGAAAGGGAGACCACTGCTCCTGCAGGGTCCGGGGGAGCTCCTGCTCCTCTGGTGAAGGAGGGGGTCTGCTCCACGGCTGGGACAGGTGAAGACAGGTATTGGCCTTATTATCCTGGGCCTTGCTGGGAGTGGGCCGGCTTCGCCTACCGGCTGGCGATAGGCTGCTTAAGGTGGCTCAATGGCCCATCGGATGCGAGGACAGTCGGATGTGCTCAGTTAGGCACTGGAGTTCCTTGAGACATGGCGGGCGGCCATCTTGGAAGTGTAAAAACCTCGTGGTGGCTAATGGTGGCAGGGGCAAACACAGCAGCTGTTGGCATCAAGTTTAAAACGTGCAGGCTGTGTAGATATTCTTGCAGGTCGGCGGATCACTGGTGCAATTAGCAGCGAGAAAAAACAAATCTCGCACGGAATAATGATTCTTACCCGAATTCGAGGGCAATTCAGGATGGATCCAGGAAAGGGAGACCACTGCTCCTGCAGGGTCCGGGGGAGCTCCTGCTCCTCTGGTGAAGGAGGGGGTCTGCTCCACGGCTGGGACAGGTGAAGACAGGTATTGGCCTTATTATCCTGGGCCTTGCTGGGAGTGGGCCGGCTTCGCCTACCGGCTGGCGATAGGCTGCTTAAGGTGGCTCAATGGCCCATCGGATGCGAGGACAGTCGGATGTGCTCAGTTAGGCACTGGAGTTCCTTGAGACATGGCGGGCGGCCATCTTGGAAGTGTAAAAACCTTGTGGTGGCTAATGGTGGCAGGGGCAAACACAGCAGCTGTTGGCATCAAGTTTAAAACGTGCAGGCTGTGTAGATATTCTTGCAGGTCGGCGGATCACTGGTGCAATTAGCAGCGAGAAAAAACAAATCTCGCACGGAATAATGATTCTTACCCGAATTCGAGGGCAATTCAGGATGGATCCAGGAAAGGGAGACCACTGCTCCTGCAGGGTCCGGGGGAGCTCCTGCTCCTCTGGTGAAGGAGGGGGTCTGCTCCACGGCTGGGAAAGGTGAAGACAGGTATTGGCCTTATTATCCTGGGCCTTGCTGGGAGTGGGCCGGCTTCGCCTACCGGCTGGCGATAGGCTGCTTAAGGTGGCTCAATGGCCCATCGGATGCGAGGACAGTCGGATGTGCTCAGTTAGGCACTGGAGTTCCTTGAGACATGGCGGGCGGCCCTCTTGGAAGTGTAAAAACCTCGTGGTGGCTAATGGTGGCAGGGGCAAACACAGCAGCTGTTGGCATCAAGTTTAAAATGTGCAGGCTGTGTAGATATTCTTGCAGGTCGGCGGATCACTGGTGCAATTAGCAGCGAGAAAAAACGAATCTCGCACGGAATAATGATTCTTACCCGAATTCGAGGGCAATTCAGGATGGATCCAGGAAAGGGAGACCACTGCTCCTGCAGGGTCCGGGGGAGCTCCTGCTCCTCTGGTGAAGGAGGGGGTCTGCTCCACGGCTGGGACAGGTGAAGACAGGTATTGGCCTTATTATCCTGGGCCTTGCTGGGAGTGGGCCGGCTTCGCCTACCGGCTGGCGATAGGCTGCTTAAGGTGGCTCAATGGCCCATCGGATGCGAGGACAGTCGGATGTGCTCAGTTAGGCACTGGAGTTCCTTGAGACATGGCGGGCGGCCCTCTTGGAAGTGTAAAAACCTCGTGGTGGCTAATGGTGGCAGGGGCAAACACAGCAGCTGTTGGCATCAAGTTTAAAACGTGCAGGCTGTGTAGATATTCTTGCAGGTCGGCGGATCACTGGTGCAATTAGCAGCGAGAAAAAACGAATCTCGCATGGAATAATGATTCTTACCCGAATTCGAGGGCAATTCAGGATGGATCCAGGAAAGGGAGACCACTGCTCCTGCAGGGTCCGGGGGAGCTCCTGCTCCTCTGGTGAAGGAGGGGGTCTGCTCCACGGCTGGGACAGGTGAAGACAGGTATTGGCCTTATTATCCTGGGCCTTGCTGGGAGTGGGCCGGCTTCGCCTACCGGCTGGCGATAGGCTGCTTAAGGTGGCTCAATGGCCCATCGGATGCGAGGACAGTCGGATGTGCTCAGTTAGGCACTGGAGTTCCTTGAGACATGGCGGGCGGCCATCTTGGAAGTGTAAAAACCTTGTGGTGGCTAATGGTGGCAGGGGCAAACACAGCAGCTGTTGGCATCAAGTTTAAAACGTGCAGGCTGTGTAGATATTCTTGCAGGTCGGCGGATCACTGGTGCAATTAGCAGCGAGAAAAAACAAATCTCGCACGGAATAATGATTCTTACCCGAATTCGAGGTCAATTCAGGATGCATCCAGGAAAGGGAGACCACTGCTCCTGCAGGGTCCGGGGGAGCTCCTGCTCCTCTGGTGAAGGAGGGGGTCTGCTCCACGGCTGGGACAGGTGAAGACAGGTATTGGCCTTATTATCCTGGGCCTTGCTGGGAGTGGGCCGGCTTCGCCTACCGGCTGGCGATAGGCTGCTTAAGGTGGCTCAATGGCCCATCGGATGCGAGGACAGTCGGATGTGCTCAGTTAGGCACTGGAGTTCCTTGAGACATGGCGGGCGGCCATCTTGGAAGTGTAAAAACCTTGTGGTGGCTAATGGTGGCAGGGGCAAACACAGCAGCTGTTGGCATCAAGTTTAAAACGTGCAGGCTGTGTAGATATTCTTGCAGGTCGGCGGATCACTGGTGCAATTAGCAGCGAGAAAAAACAAATCTCGCACGGAATAATGATTCTTACCCGAATTCAAGGGCAATTCAGGATGGATCCAGGAAAGGGAGACCACTGCTCCTGCAGGGTCCGGGGAAGCTCCTGCTCCTCTGGTGAAGGAGGGGGTCTGCTCCACGGCTGGGACAGGTGAAGACAGGTATTGGCCTTATTATCCTGGGCCTTGCTGGGAGTGGGCCGGCTTCGCCTACCGGCTGGCGATAGGCTGCTTAAGGTGGCTCAATGGCCCATCGGATACGAGGACAGTCGGATGTGCTCAGTTAGGCACTGGAGTTCCTTGAGACATGGCGGGCGGCCATCTTGGAAGTGTAAAAACCTCGTGGTGGCTAATGGTGGCAGGGGCAAACACAGCAGCTGTTGGCATCAAGTTTAAAACGTGCAGGCTGTGTAGATATTCTTGCAGGTCGGCGGATCACTGGTGCAATTAGCAGCGAGAAAAAACGAATCTCGCACGGAATAATGATTCTTACCCGAATTCGAGGGCAATTCAGGATGGATCCAGGAAAGGGAGACCACTGCTCCTGCAGGGTCCGGGGGAGCTCCTGCTCCTCTGGTGAAGGAGGGGGTCTGCTCCACGGCTGGGACAGGTGAAGACAGGTATTGGCCTTATTATCCTGGGCCTTGCTGGGAGTGGGCCGGCTTCGCCTACCGGCTGGCGATAGGCTGCTTAAGGTGGCTCAATGGCCCATCGGATGCGAGGACAGTCGGATGTGCTCAGTTAGGCACTGGAGTTCCTTGAGACATGGCGGGCGGCCCTCTTGGAAGTGTAAAAACCTCGTGGTGGCTAATGGTGGCAGGGGCAAACACAGCAGCTGTTGGCATCAAGTTTAAAACGTGCAGGCTGTGTAGATATTCTTGCAGGTCGGCGGATCACTGGTGCAATTAGCAGCGAGAAAAAACGAATCTCGCATGGAATAATGATTCTTACCCGAATTCGAGGGCAATTCAGGATGGATCCAGGAAAGGGAGACCACTGCTCCTGCAGGGTCCGGGGGAGCTCCTGCTCCTCTGGTGAAGGAGGGGGTCTGCTCCACGGCTGGGACAGGTGAAGACAGGTATTGGCCTTATTATCCTGGGCCTTGCTGGGAGTGGGCCGGCTTCGCCTACCGGCTGGCGATAGGCTGCTTAAGGTGGCTCAATGGCCCATCGGATGCGAGGACAGTCGGATGTGCTCAGTTAGGCACTGGAGTTCCTTGAGACATGGCGGGCGGCCATCTTGGAAGTGTAAAAACCTTGTGGTGGCTAATGGTGGCAGGGGCAAACACAGCAGCTGTTGGCATCAAGTTTAAAACGTGCAGGCTGTGTAGATATTCTTGCAGGTCGGCGGATCACTGGTGCAATTAGCAGCGAGAAAAAACAAATCTCGCACGGAATAATGATTCTTACCCGAATTCGAGGTCAATTCAGGATGCATCCAGGAAAGGGAGACCACTGCTCCTGCAGGGTCCGGGGGAGCTCCTGCTCCTCTGGTGAAGGAGGGGGTCTGCTCCACGGCTGGGACAGGTGAAGACAGGTATTGGCCTTATTATCCTGGGCCTTGCTGGGAGTGGGCCGGCTTCGCCTACCGGCTGGCGATAGGCTGCTTAAGGTGGCTCAATGGCCCATCGGATGCGAGGACAGTCGGATGTGCTCAGTTAGGCACTGGAGTTCCTTGAGACATGGCGGGCGGCCATCTTGGAAGTGTAAAAACCTTGTGGTGGCTAATGGTGGCAGGGGCAAACACAGCAGCTGTTGGCATCAAGTTTAAAACGTGCAGGCTGTGTAGATATTCTTGCAGGTCGGCGGATCACTGGTGCAATTAGCAGCGAGAAAAAACAAATCTCGCACGGAATAATGATTCTTACCCGAATTCAAGGGCAATTCAGGATGGATCCAGGAAAGGGAGACCACTGCTCCTGCAGGGTCCGGGGAAGCTCCTGCTCCTCTGGTGAAGGAGGGGGTCTGCTCCACGGCTGGGACAGGTGAAGACAGGTATTGGCCTTATTATCCTGGGCCTTGCTGGGAGTGGGCCGGCTTCGCCTACCGGCTGGCGATAGGCTGCTTAAGGTGGCTCAATGGCCCATCGGATACGAGGACAGTCGGATGTGCTCAGTTAGGCACTGGAGTTCCTTGAGACATGGCGGGCGGCCATCTTGGAAGTGTAAAAACCTCGTGGTGGCTAATGGTGGCAGGGGCAAACACAGCAGCTGTTGGCATCAAGTTTAAAACGTGCAGGCTGTGTAGATATTCTTGCAGGTCGGCGGATCACTGTTGCAATTAGCAGCGAGAAAAAACGAATCTCGAACGGAATAATGATTCTTACCCGAATTCGAGGGCAATTCAGGATGGATCCAGGAAAGGGAGACCACTGCTCCTGCAGGGTCCGGGGGAGCTCCTGCTCCTCTGGTGAAGGAGGGGGTCTGCTCCACGGCTGGGACAGGTGAAGACAGGTATTGGCCTTATTATCCTGGGCCTTGCTGGGAGTGGGCCGGCTTTGCCTACCGGCTGGCGATAGGCTGCTTAAGGTGGCTCAATGGCCCATCGGATGCGAGGACAGTCGGATGTGCTCAGTTAGGCACTGGAGTTCCTTGAGACATGGCGGGCGGCCATCTTGGAAGTGTAAAAACCTTGTGGTGGCTAATGGTGGCAGGGGCAAACACAGCAGCTGTTGGCATCAAGTTTAAAACGTGCAGGCTGTGTAGATATTCTTGCAGGTCGGCGGATCACTGGTGCAATTAGCAGCGAGAAAAAACGAATCTCGCACGGAATAATGATTCTTACCCGAATTCGAGGGCAATTCAGGATGGATCCAGGAAAGGGAGACCACTCCTCCTGCAGGGTCCGGGGGAGCTCCTGCTCCTCTGGTGAAGGAGGGGGTCTGCTCCACGGCTGGGACAGGTGAAGACAGGTATTGGCCTTATTATCCTGGGCCTTGCTGGGAGTGGGCCGGCTTCGCCTACCGGCTGGCGATAGGCTGCTTAAGGTGGCTCAATGGCCCATCGGATGCGAGGACAGTCGGATGTGCTCAGTTAGGCACTGGAGTTCCTTGAGACATGGCGGGCGGCCATCTTGGAAGTGTAAAAACCTTGTGGTGGCTAATGGTGGCAGGGGCAAACACAGCAGCTGTTGGCATCAAGTTTAAAACGTGCAGGCTGTGTAGATATTCTTGCAGGTCGGCGGATCACTGGTGCAATTAGCAGCGAGAAAAAACGAATCTCGCACGGAATAATGATTCTTACCCGAATTCGAGGGCAATTCAGGATGGATCCAGGAAAGGGAGACCGCTGCTCCTGCAGGGTCCGGGGGAGCTCCTGCTCCTCTGGTGAAGGAGGGTGTCTGCTCCACGGCTGGGACAGGTGAAGACAGGTATTGGCCTTATTATCCTGGGCCTTGCTGGGAGTGGGCCGGCTTCGCCTACCGGCTGGCGATAGGCTGCTTAAGGTGCCTCAATGGCCCATCGGATGCGAGGACAGTCGGATGTGCTCAGTTAGGCACTGGAGTTCCTTGAGACATGGCGGGCGGCCATCTTGGAAGTGTAAAAACCTCGTGGTGGCTAATGGTGGCAGGGGCAAACACAGCAGCTGTTGGCATCAAGTTTAAAATGTGCAGGCTGTGTAGATATTCTTGCAGGTCGGCGGATCACTGGTGCAATTAGCAGCGAGAAAAAACGAATCTCGCACGGAATAATGATTCTTACCCGAATTCGAGGGCAATTCAGGATGGATCCAGGAAAGGGAGACCACTGCTCCTGCAGGGTCCGGGGGAGCTTCTGCTCCTCTGGTGAAGGAGGGGGTCTGCTCCACGGCTGGGACAGGTGAAGACAGGTATTGGCCTCATTATCCTGGGCCTTGCTGGGAGTGGGCCGGCTTCGCCTACCGGCTGGCGATAGGCTGCTTAAGGTGGCTCAATGGCCCATCGGATGCGAGGACAGTCGGATGTGCTCAGTTAGGCACTGGAGTTCCTTGAGACATGGCGGGCGGCCATCTTGGAAGTGTAAAAACCTCGTGGTGGCTAATGGTGGCAGGGGCAAACACAGCAGCTGTTGGCATCAAGTTTAAAACGTGCAGGCTGTGTAGATATTCTTGCAGGTCGGCGGATCACTGGTCCAATTAGCAGCGAGAAAAAACGAATCTCGCACGGAATAATGATTCTTACCCGAATTCGAGGGCAATTCAGGATGGATCCAGGAAAGGGAGACCACTGCTCCTGCAGGGTCCGGGGGAGCTCCTGCTCCTCTGGTGAAGGAGGGGGTCTGCTCCACGGCTGGGACAGGTGAAGACCGGTATTGGCCTTATTATCCTGGGCCTTGCTGGGAGTGGGCCGGCTTCGCCTGCCGGCTGGCGATAGGCTGCTTAAGGTGGCTCAATGGCCCATCGGATGCGAGGACAGTCGGATGTGCTCAGTTAGGCACTGGAGTTCCTTGAGACATGGCGGGCGGCCATCTTGGAAGTGTAAAAACCTCGTGGTGGCTAATGGTGGCAGGGGCAAACACAGCAGCTGTTGGCATCAAGTTTAAAATGTGCAGGCTGTGTAGATATTCTTGCAGGTCGGCGGATCACTGGTGCAATTAGCAGCGAGAAAAAACGAATCTCGCACGGAATAATGATTCTTACCCGAATTCGAGGGCAATTCAGGATGGATCCAGGAAAGGGAGACCACTGCTCCTGCAGGGTCCGGGGGAGCTCCTGCTCCTCTGGTGAAGGAGGGGGTCTGCTCCACGGCTGGGACAGGTGAAGACAGGTATTGGCCTTATTATCCTGGGCCTTGCTGGGAGTGGGCCGGCTTCGCCTACCGGCTGGCGATAGGCTGCTTAAGGTGGCTCAATGGCCCATCGGATGCGAGGACAGTCGGATGTGCTCAGTTAGGCACTGGAGTTCCTTGAGACATGGCGGGCGGCCATCTTGGAAGTGTAAAAACCTTGTGGTGGCTAATGGTGGCAGGGGCAAACACAGCAGCTGTTGGCATCAAGTTTAAAACGTGCAGGCTGTGTAGATATTCTTGCAGGTCGGCGGATCATTGGTGCAATTAGCAGCGAGAAAAAACGAATCTCGCACGGAATAATGATTCTTACCCGAATTCGAGGGCAATTCAGGATGGATCCAGGAAAGGGAGACCACTGCTCCTGCAGGGTCCGGGGGAGCTCATGCTCCTCTGGTGAAGGAGGGGGTCTGCTACACGGCTGGGACAGGTGAAGACAGGTATTGGCCTTATTATCCTGGGCCTTGCTGGGAGTGGGCCGGCTTCGCCTACCGGCTGGCGATAGGCTGCTTAAGGTGGCTCAATGGCCCATCGGATGCGAGGACAGTCGGATGTGCTCAGTTAGGCACTGGAGTTCCTTGAGACATGGCGGGCGGCCATCTTGGAAGTGTAAAAACCTCGTGGTGGCTAATGGTGGCAGGGGCAAACACAGCAGCTGTTGGCATCAAGTTTAAAATGTGGAGGCTGTGTAGATATTCTTGCAGGTCGGCGGATCACTGTTGCAATTAGCAGCGAGAAAAAACGAATCTCGAACGGAATAATGATTCTTACCCGAATTCGAGGGCAATTCAGGATGGATCCAGGAAAGGGAGACCACTGCTCCTGCAGGGTCCGGGGGAGCTCCTGCTCCTCTGGTGAAGGAGGGGGTCTGCTCCACGGCTGGGACAGGTGAAGACAGGTATTGGCCTTATTATCCTGGGCCTTGCTGGGAGTGGGCCGGCTTTGCCTACCGGCTGGCGATAGGCTGCTTAAGGTGGCTCAATGGCCCATCGGATGCGAGGACAGTCGGATGTGCTCAGTTAGGCACTGGAGTTCCTTGAGACATGGCGGGCGGCCATCTTGGAAGTGTAAAAACCTTGTGGTGGCTAATGGTGGCAAGGGCAAACACAGCAGCTGTTGGCATCAAGTTTAAAACGTGCAGGCTGTGTAGATATTCTTGCAGGTCGGCGGATCACTGGTGCAATTAGCAGCGAGAAAAAACGAATCTCGCACGGAATAATGATTCTTACCCGAATTCGAGGGCAATTCAGGATGGATCCAGGAAAGGGAGACCACTCCTCCTGCAGGGTCCGGGGGAGCTCCTGCTCCTCTGGTGAAGGAGGGGGTCTGCTCCACGGCTGGGACAGGTGAAGACAGGTATTGGCCTTATTATCCTGGGCCTTGCTGGGAGTGGGCCGGCTTCGCCTACCGGCTGGCGATAGGCTGCTTAAGGTGGCTCAATGGCCCATCGGATGCGAGGACAGTCGGATGTGCTCAGTTAGGCACTGGAGTTCCTTGAGACATGGCGGGCGGCCATCTTGGAAGTGTAAAAACCTCGTGGTGGCTAATGGTGGCAGGGGCAAACACAGCAGCTGTTGGCATCAAGTTTAAAATGTGGAGGCTGTGTAGATATTCTTGCAGGTCGGCGGATCACTGTTGCAATTAGCAGCGAGAAAAAACGAATCTCGAACGGAATAATGATTCTTACCCGAATTCGAGGGCAATTCAGGATGGATCCAGGAAAGGGAGACCACTGCTCCTGCAGGGTCCGGGGGAGCTCCTGCTCCTCTGGTGAAGGAGGGGGTCTGCTACACGGCTGGGACAGGTGAAGACAGGTATTGGCCTTATTATCCTGGGCCTTGCTGGGAGTGGGCCGGCTTCGCCTACCGGCTGGCGATAGGCTGCTTAAGGTGGCTCAATGGCCCATCGGATGCGAGGACAGTCGGATTTGCTCAGTTAGGCACTGGAGTTCCTTGAGACATGGCGGGCGGCCATCTTGGAAGTGTAAAAACCTCGTGGTGGCTAATGGTGGCAGGGGCCAACACAGCAGCTGTTGGCATCAAGTTTAAAATGTGGAGGCTGTGTAGATATTCTTGCAGGTCGGCGGATCACTGGTGCAATTAGCAGCGAGAAAAAACGAATCTCGCACGGAATAATGATTCTTACCCGAATTCGAGGGCAATTCAGGATGGATCCAGGAAAGGGAGACCGCTGCTCCTGCAGGTTCCGGGGGAGCTCCTGCTCCTCTGGTGAAGGAGGGGGTCTGCTCCACGGCTGGGACAGGTGAAGACAGGTATTGGCCTTATTATCCTGGGCCTTGCTGGGAGTGGGCCGGCTTCGCCTACCGGCTGGCGATAGGCTGCTTAAGGTGGCTCAATGGCCCATCGGATGCGAGGACAGTCGGATGTGCTCAGTTAGGCACTGGAGTTCCTTGAGACATGGCGGGCGGCCATCTTGGAAGTGTAAAAACCTCGTGGTGGCTAATGGTGGCAGGGGCAAACACAGCAGCTGTTGGCATCAAGTTTAAAACGTGCAGGCTGTGTAGATATTCTTGCAGGTTGGCGGATCACTGGTGCAATTAGCAGCGAGAAAAAATGAATCTCGCACGGAATAATGATTCTTACCCGAATTCGAGGGCAATTCAGGATGGATCCAGGAAAGGGAGACCACTGCTCCTGCAGGGTCCGGGGGAGCTCCTGCTCCTCTGGTGAAGGAGGGGGTCTGCTCCACGGCTGGGACAGGTGAAGACAGGTATTGGCCTCATTATCCTGGGCCTTGCTGGGAGTGGGCCGGCTTCGCCTACCGGCTGGCGATAGGCTGCTTAAGGTGGCTCAATGGCCCATCGGATGCGAGGACAGTCGGATGTGCTCAGTTAGGCACTGGAGTTCCTTGAGACATGGCGGGCGGCCATCTTGGAAGTGTAAAAACCTCGTGGTGGCTAATGGTGGCAGGGGCAAACACAGCAGCTGTTGGCATCAAGTTTAAAACGTGCAGGCTGTGTAGATATCCTTGCAGGTCGGCGGATCACTGGTGCAATTAGCAGCGAGAAAAAACGAATCTCGCACGGAATAATGATTCTTACCCGAATTCGAGGGCAATTCAGGATGGATCCAGGAAAGGGAGACCACTGCTCCTGCAGGGTCCGGGGGAGCTCCTGCTCCTCTGGTGAAGGAGGGGGTCTGCTCCACGGCTGGGACAGGTGAAGACAGGTATTGGCCTTATTATCCTGGGCCTTGCTGGGAGTGGGCCGGCTTCGCCTACCGGCTGGCGATAGGCTGCTTAAGGTGGCTCAATGGCCCATCGGATGCGAGGACAGTCGGATGTGCTCAGTTAGGCACTGGAGTTCCTTGAGACATGGCGGGCGGCCATCTTGGAAGTGTAAAAACCTTGTGGTGGCTAATGGTGGCAGGGGCAAACACAGCAGCTGTTGGCATCAAGTTTAAAACGTGCAGGCTGTGTAGATATTCTTGCAGGTCGGCGGATCACTGGTGCAATTAGCAGCGAGAAAAAACGAATCTCGCACGGAATAATGATTCTTACCCGAATTCGAGGGCAATTCAGGATGGATCCAGGAAAGGGAGACCACTGCTCCTGCAGGGTCCGGGGGAGCTCCTGCTCCTCTGGTGAAGGAGGGGGTCTTCTCCACGGCTGGGACAGGTGAAGACAGGTATTGGCCTTATTATCCTGGGCCTTGCTGGGAGTGGGCCGGCTTCGCCTACCGGCTGGCGATAGGCTGCTTAAGGTGGCTCAATGGCCCATCGGATGCGAGGACAGTCGGATGTGCTCAGTTAGGCACTGGAGTTCCTTGAGACATGGCGGCCGGCCCTCTTGGAAGTGTAAAAACCTCGTGGTGGCTAATGGTGGCAGGGGCAAACACAGCAGCTGTTGGCATCAAGTTTAAAACATGCAGGCTGTGTAGATATTCTTGCAGGTCGGCGGATCACTGGTGCAATTAGCAGCAAGAAAAAACGAATCTCGCACGGAATAATGATTCTTACCCGAATTCGAGGGCAATTCAGGATGGATCCAGGAAAGGGAGACCACTGCTCCTGCAGGGTCCGGGGGAGCTCCTGCTCCTCTGGTGAAGGAGGGGGTCTGCTCCACGGCTGGGAGGAGACAATACTGAAGGCCTTGAGTCGATTAATGAACAAATGGTGAGTTGACTAAGGGGAATGACAAATTAAGGAGATGTGGTTGTGATTATTTTTTAGTGACGGGACATATTGTGTATAGAGAGATATGGCCTAGTGTCCTAACTCAAGGGAGTTCAGAAGAAGAAGTCTAAAACTTCGGTGGGAGTAGAGCAGAAAAATATAACACATGAACAGGTTCACGTAAGGTGACGTCTTAAACCCTGTACCGAGTGTTTAAGTAAAGGGGTGAGAGGGAAAGGTGTTCATGATGTTTAATAATGTGTAAAGTCGACTAGTCTATATATTGTTTGTTGAATAAAAAATATCGAAGAGGGACAGATGTTGTGAAGAAATTGAGACAAAGTGAGGAGCAATAGTGATTAAGCCCAGCAGAGTGGTTGGTACCAAACCAAAGTTAGACATAGCTAATGGAGAAATTACAGGCTTGAGCGGCGTTTGATGATGCATGCTAATATTTGTTGTTTTAAAGGCATTGAAAAAAGTGGTGATTTAAGCAAAAGTATAAATGTTATTTTATAAGCCTGTTAAGGTATTGGCAGTCAATTGAGACTTGTCATTATGGGAGACCCTCCTCTGATGCACTTATGTAAAACATTGCCAAAGCACATGCCCAAGCTCAAACAGTATAGTGCGGAATGGGTGAAAAGCAAGGCAGAGAAAATGTTCATGCTGTGGCAACAATGGGATCACTGTCAAAAGCAGTATTGCAACACGTGGCTACATACTTGCATGCTGCATACACGGAGAAGAAATTAGAGAAAAGGTTAGCAATTCTAGAACTCTGGAAAATGTACCAGGAAGAGAGGGAAGATCCGCCATCTGAGGAGTGGATACTGAGTCAGCGTGAGGAGGAAGGTGTTGAGCCCTCAGCTCCCCTTACTTCGCCTGAAGCGAAAGGTGATAGTACAGAAGAAATGGGGTTGTATCCTTTAAAGCAGTTGAAAGCGGCGACGGGGTAGTAATCCAATATACAAACCTCCCACTTATAGCAGCAATGATAGTCCAGAGGAGAATAAGAGAAAAGAAGAGATCTATAACATCATGCAAGACAAAGAAGAAAAGAGTGAGCGGTCAAATATGTCAACAGCAATAGAAAGGGAGATTAAGAGATAGAAGAAGAGAAGGAGGATGTTGACGAGATTGCGCTCGTGCAGAATGAATGGATGGGAGGACAGATATTACTTAACATTGATGGGAAGAGCATAGAGGAGGTTAGGCAAAGGGAAGATAAGGATGAACTAGAAAGAAGGGATAAAGAACGAGAGAAGAGATTGAAAGACGACAAGCAGAAAAGGAAGAACAGGGAGCAAAGAGAGCAGATGTATCAGGAAGAGCAGGAGAAAAAAAAGAACAGGCAGAAGAGCAAAGAAGGTATGACAATAGGTAGAAAGTGATAGAAGAGAGGGATATGAGAAAAAGGAAGAGAGAAGAGGAGGAAGTGCAGAAATTAAGGGACAAAAGTATACAGAGAAAAAGAGAAGAAGAGGAAAGAAGGGAAGGAGTGCAGAGAGAAGAAGGAAGGCAGAATTAGAAGGGAGGCAAGAAAAAGAAGGGAACTAGATCAAGAACTAGAATGATGAAGGGGACAGCGGGATCCTGATACCAGTCTTATTCATAAAGAACCAGTAAGTCCTAGCCCAGCAATTCGATGGGACAGAACAGAAGAGTTCCTTTCTGATAAGGGAATCAATGTCAGGGTCATCTAGAATAGTATTGGAAGAAGAACGTTTTGATGCAGAGAGCATCAGAGACAAGATCAATAAGGCCTTTTGAGAATTAAAGGAAGGTAGCATATATGAAAGCCGAGGGAGGAGGTAATCAATCGCTAGCATTACAATCACGAAGCGAAGAAGACATTCCGTTCAGTTACGAACAAAGATCATTGTCCTTAAGCAGACTGAACTCAGATAAATGTGAAGGGGATGATAATCACACTAGTTGGGGACAAAACATATCAGATGAGGAAAGAGACCCATTTTTGGGGTAGGAGGAGGGAGTGCATGGGCCCCTGAATGATGCCTGCAAATAGATAACCTCTGGGTATTAACTGTGTTATAAATAACCAAATAAAAATAAAATAAGATATAAGAGAATTGAAGAGGAATATAGTGAGGGGATAAATACCTATCTAGACAATGCACAACATTTGGGTAATAACATATGGTATCAGCATATGAGAAAGGTAGGAGAGAGTTCTAAGTAGAGATGCTACGTGTGTACTCTCATACCCTATGCCATGAATACATCACAAACTTTCATATCCAGGGAAGTCCCAGAACACAATGCCAGGTGCCTCGTTCATCGTGCAGCATACATGACCAGAGGACAGAGGACAATTCCAGGGAAGTTGGGTCACTTTACGATGGAGATCGAAATGGTTGTTTCCGTTTCAGTATGATTATATCAAGAGTTCACAGATGGAGAAACAAACTGGATGGGAGAGCAAGATGCTTGTGTTCATGGCCTGTAAGAATGTGGTTGTATTTTCCCTTGTTCCCTCCCTTGCCTTGAAGCGCTTTGAAACACATTGTGTAGAGGCGCTATATAAATAAATTATCATATCATATCATATCATATCATATCATATCATATCATATCTTGCAGGTGGATAGGAAGAGGTAGTTCTGAAAGACATGAAGAGTATGGAATGCCCTGATATACCAGAAATAGCTGAATCGCCTGGATGTTGGGAACAAACTCAAGTCTTAGTCTATGGACAAGTGAAATCCAAGACGGGATGGGAAGGAGGACTGATGTCTTGTGCGGCTCATCTACTGAAGCCATAATATTTGCAAGAAGTACAGAGAGTAAACGATGGGTGTCAGAATTTGTGGGCTAAGTATGCCAAACTATTGACGTGGGTAGAAGATGAATCAGGTTCAGTTGTTGTGGTTCCATTGGCGAATGCAACATTGTGTTTCCAAAGAGAAGGAAGGAAACATGTAGGAGATAACATAGGCTGCAAAACTACAGTTGGCGTTACCAGAATGGGAGCAGGGACAGCAGTCCTGATGGATCAATATTGGGCTTGTGGGCCCAGGGCCTTCATGAAGCTGCCTAAGGACTGGGGAGGGACGTGCTCCTTGGTGCTCATCTAGGAGAGATAATTGCTTCTCAGCTAAGTCTATAGAAGCATATGAATCCATTCTTTATGAACGCAGGTTCTTCAGTAAGACTGCTTCAATATTCATGACTTTCTTTATGCCTGGGATCTAGATGAGGCTAATGCCAAGTGGTTCCAGATTACAAGATGGGAGCTGCTACAGACAGCCAACAACACTATAAAGGGATTCAATGCTATCAAGGAAGAACTGAGGCCCGTATAACTGATGACCATGCAAAACAGATACATCCTTGACATGATCACAGCGACGAAAGGAGGAGTTTGTGCCAAAATTGGGCCATCATGTTGCATATGCATACCTTCACATGATGATGAGAATGTGAACTTAACAGAGGCCATAACGTTTCTGACAAACCTGCATACCAAGATGGAAGATGAAACAGAGGAAATTAGAGATGACAGTTGGTTTGCGTCCATATTCTCATGGATTCTGCAGTAGATGGCGAACTTCTTCAGGTTTCCCAGAACTGTATTGGTGATGGCGATGTTTGGATTCTGTGTAATCAGGATAATAATTACACAGTGTTAGAAGGGAAAAAAGAAAGCAGTAGGAATGAAGATCATGATCAATGTGGAATCAGGGTTTGGACCCAAGGAATTGACTGATGAAGATGTCAGAAAATACATAGAGGCCAGCATTGTAGCACCTGAGTGAATGAAGTTCCTGTATCTGAAGAATCATAAAAGGTACGTGGTATGATGGCTCTATTGCAATCCGACTGAACAGTGTAGCTACATGACCTGGAGTGTGGATGAACATGCCAAATCAGGCGGCACCATTAGGGGGCTGATGAAGATCTGGACTCTGAAGAAGCACTAACACTAAAATGTGGAGCCCAGTGAAGGTGGGGAGTGTAGAGGAGCAGTTACATGCCTCTGAAGGGAATCCCGCCCCCCTATCTCCTGTATGTGGAAACCTGAGATTGTGCCATGCTTGACACCAGCAGTTGTGACCATATCATGGCGAATATTCGAGAAAAGGTATCCACTGAGAAAACCATATCAAATGTATCCCTGAAGAGATGACAATCTGAGGGAGGAATACCCAATGGAATATGAAAAAAAGTGAAAGAGGAGTTGGTGACATCACGAGAGGCAAACGAGACACCCTGAAAAGACTGGCTGAAGAAAATATATGGACCTTATAGAATCTGATGATGAAGTTAAGAATCGAGTAAACGTTCATATGCGAAAAGAAGATAGCATGTGTGAGAAGTACTGCAGAAAATGCAAGCCGTTCAATAACTGTGCAGATGTTGTAATGCAAGTAGACTAAGTGATCATGAAATCTGGCTATATGTAGTTAATAGACTGCAGGAGAAGCTGCCATTGTATAGAAAGTGGACTCAGTGTCATGAATTTAGTAAGCCCGGACCCATGGAGAGGAAAGGCTGTGAGCTGTGTCGCACCAAGAATTAGCTGAGATCGTGGACACAAATGGCGAGGCTGTTTGGCCTGGTGTCAAAGCTGAAGCTGCCAAGAACTGGTTATCTATTCTTGAAGGCAGTGAACAAAAGAAGCTGAATCATCCCTTGTAAGGTACAAAGAAAGAACATGGAGTGTGCTAAGTTTTATTACTTTAGGACATTTAAACGCTGAAAAATGGACCAAATTGTGTTCTCCTGTTACGTGACCCAAGGATGAAAATAGAGTTGAGCATAGAGTTCTAGAATAACGATAGTGAGGGTTTGCACTCCTTTATATTCCCAGAGACAAGAATACTCTGCAAGACCAGGTTCAAAGACAATCTGCATGGCAGAAGGCATGGGTGATGAGAGATGTTGGGCTAATTGGGTGGGGAGGTGAAGTCAAGTCCACCTCCTGGCACCTGGCAGCTGGGTTTGAGTTTACGTGGTGCTAAGTGAACCGAATGTTCCAGACATTCAAAAAGCATAACAACAGTTCAGGCAAGATATACATATATAGACAGCAGCAAGCAGTTACAATACAATACATACATGTAGAATTAGTCAAAAAGCATAACGACAGTTCAGGCAAGATCAAACTATGTTCATACAGCAGACAACAGTAGGAGAGGCAGTCAGTAGTAATTTGAAAATATAAATTTTTTGAGGTTAGTCCTAAAGTTAAGGAAAGTGTGGTTCATCCACAAGTGTGTCGGGAGGGGGTTCCAACATTAGGCAGCCTGAACAGGAAAACTAGTGCCCCCTGCCTTTTTCAGGTTGAAACTGGGGACTATGATGCAGTTTGAGTTTGCCACCTAGTAGGTTGTGACGAGAATATTTTTGTGATTTTATCTCTTAAGTATTGTGGGGCAGCTTTGTTCAGACATTTATGTGTGATAGAGGCAATTTTGAACTGGATTCTGTCCTTGATAGATAGCCACGTGAAGTTTCTCCTCACTTCAGAAATGTGGTGGTTCCTCTGGATATTTAGTGCTGTTTTTAAGACATTATTTTGCAGAATTTGCAATTTCTTCAGAACCTGTTTGTTAGCGCCTGCGTAAAGGACATTACATGAATCAAGTTTAGACAAGATTAAGGCTCTTGCTAGTGTGATACAGCTGTTATTAGATAGAAATGGTTTGCAAGCCCGGATCAGCTTGCAAGTATATGCTGTAGCTGATGCTGTGGCATTGACTTGTTTCCCTAGATTCAAAGTTGAGTCCAAGTAGAATCGTAAAGTTTTTGTCTCCGTGGCGACTTTAATGTCAGTACCGTCTATATTAAAAGAGGTGTATTGACATCCAAGTTTGCTAAGGTTGGTTGGGGCACCTAGGATCAAGATCTCAGTTTTGTCATCATTCAGGCAGAGGCCGTGTGTCGCCACCCATGCCTGAATGATTGGGAACATTTTGTTAACTAAAGCCAGGTCTATGACATAGTCGCCCGTAAAGGGTAGGAGTAGCTGGGTATCGTCTGCCTAATTGGTGTAGGTGACACCCAGATGGTCCAAGACGTCAAACAATGGCTTTCTAAATATGTTGTACATGGTTGGTGAAGCACATGAACCTTGTGGTACCTTGCAAGTGATAGGCGAAGGATCGGCAGCTGCCGATGGAGAGAAGACTCTCATAGGCCTGTTGTTAAGGAAGGATTGGATCCGATTAGTGGCCTTTTTAGAGAAGTTGGCAGCAGTGGGCAGATGATTACAGATCACTTCATGATCCACCAGGTCAAACACGACTGATAAGTCCAAAAGGAGCAGTAGGGCACATTGTCTGTTGTCATTTAGGAGGTCAATTTGCATTTTTAAATCAATCCAGGCAGTTTCTGTGCCATGGAGTGGTCTGAAGCCCGATTGGCATAGTCCTAATAGATTATTAGACTCTAGGTATGACTGTATTTGGATATATGCAGCTTTGTCAATTATTTTAAGCAGGAATGGGACGGTAGTTATAGGCCTATAGTTTGTAGGAATAGTTGGGTCCAATGAGTGTGGCAACCAATTACAGAGGGCCATATAACCAAGGGCCTTATCGTTTGAGAGCCAATGATATATTGTGCACTTAATAGTGTTGAGGATGTCATGTTGTTAGAGGTAAGCATAAGTTGTCCACCTGACAGTAGACATCCAATCACAATCCCAACCCTTATAGAAAGTATATTTAGATGTTCCTCTTGATGCTATTGCAACTCCACGTGGGTTTTTCTGATTTGCCACATAGTTTGACATCACGTATGACGAATTGTAGCTATATAAATATGATTTTTATGTGAAATATACAGAGAGCTTGAGTGAACGTCCGTTGTTGTCCATTGTAACTCCCTTTTTTAGATAATTGTTAATAAAGCAGCAACCGTTGCCATCTTCCTGAGTTGGTTTGATTATTTGGTGTCAGAGGTATTCTGCATCCCATCCATTGCATGCACGCTATCCAAAGGGCTCTGAGCTCAAGCGTCTACCAGAACAGAAACTAACAGCTATGTAAAGGCTGTACTAGGGAAACACTACATCATCGTTTAATGGAATGTATTAGTTGTGAACACTTACACAAGAGCATTTTAGAGACGTTTGTTCACTATTTGGATACCATCCATATCACTGAGTGTTTGCTTAGCCGTGTAATGGGTTCCTCCTTATTCGTATGTCTTGCCACCATTAATCTCTGGTACAACATGAAAGAGAGGTTAGCAAGAGATAACTTTATTCAGATTACATGAAAGACATTATGGGCCTCATTACGACCCAGGCGGTAAGGGGTTTACGGCAGCGTAAACAGCGCCGACCCTTACCGCCTGATTCCGAGGTCCCTTAGCGCCATGGCGGATTTAACATCTGCTTTTAGCAGGTGTTAAAATCCATGGCGCTAAGGGACCATGTTGTTAATTACGCCACCGTAATTTACGGTGGCAAAATTAACGCCTTCCCCACTCCCATTATGCCCTATGGGGCAAAAATGGGAATGGGGAAGGGTAAATGGGGATTGGGGACTTACCGCCCCGCCAACCTCGGAATGGGGCGGTAAGTCCGCCAACCACCATGGCGTAAACGTAGTTTACGCCATGGTGGTAAAGGTACGACCCAGGCGGTAACTTACCGCCTGGGTCGTAATGAGGCCCTATATCACTTTTATCCCAATGATGTTTAGAGCAACTGTGATTTTAAATATTACCATAACAGTATTATTGATAGAGGAGCTTATTCCCATTTGTATTGATTGTATATAAATGTGATTGTTTTTTAAAACTGCCTATCTCACTATGCATTGTTAAGGTTAATTATGATATTTGTATTTTAACTTTCTTATTCAATGCTTTGATTAACAGTGTCAAAGGTTTATTTAAAAGGTATCACACTATAAATAATTTCAGAAAAAAAATATTTTAGAGACAACAAAGAGGTGTTGGTTGGAATGTGTTTGGCAACCACAGCCACCTGTCCACTGTATTTGCTTAGTGCTCTTCCACTATCCATGTTTAAATGTTGTTCTTTTTCCATCTTGACACCTTTATCACACGGTCATTAATACTCTCAGGTACTTGTCTCCTTTGTACCACACACAACATCCGCATCCACCAATATGCTGATGACGCACAGCATTACCTCAAGATTGACTCCATCAAGGACATTCATAGGCTCAAAAACTCCTCTCGCTGATCCAGAACTGGATGTCCAGTGCATACTTGAAGTCAACTGTTCCAAGGCCGAATTCCTATTCCTCACCAACAACACCGAACAACCAGACATTCAGACTTGGCTATCAACCATGACATCTGAGTGCTTCACACCCAGGCTCACCACCTGTGCCAAGTCCATGGGGTTCCACATCGACGAACATCTCTCCTTCAAGAACCCATAGCTAAGAAAACTCAGACAGCTTGGTATCAGACATCCCCCCCTGGGAAAAGTCAAACCCTTCCTCCCTCTGGACAGCTTCATATCCACTGTTCAAACATTGGTCCTATTGCACCTGGATGCGGGCAATGCACTCCTCGTAGGCCTCCCGTCATCCTCCTTTGTGCCCCTGAGAAGTGTCCTACAGGAGGCTGCATGCCTCATCAAAGGTCTATGCGGATACAACCACATCACCCCACCCCTCATCGCCCATCACTGGCTCCCACTTCACTCATAAATGACCTTCGAGTCTTGCTGCATCATCTATAAGGCTGTCACTCTCAAGTCACCCAGGTACCTCTCGGAGAAACTCTGCATCTCCGGCGGACAGCACACCAGCAGAAGCCAGGACACTTACAGAATTGAAATCCACATCTGCAAAAAGGAAAGGATCAGAAAACAAGTCTTCTCTGCCTATGCCCCTAGCCTATATAACCGCCTCCCTGTCGGCATCAAACTCGCCCCACGCTCCTACAATTCCTAAAAGAACTCAAGGCCCACCTTTTCAGGGAGTCTCTCCTCCTCAACACCTAGACCATCACTTCGCCCCTTGCGTGACCTGACTCGCTAGATGCCACCCGCCCCTCTCTTCCCTACCACAGCTGTACCCCTCCTGTCTCCCCATCTGTATCCTACCCTCCGCTGTATATCTGTTCTGTTGTTACGTCTGAAAAGTGCTCCGTTGTGCATCTGTAATGTTGTACTTCTCTGTAAAGCGCTCCATTACTTCTCGAAACTAGGTCAGCGCTCAATAAATACCATAATTATTATTATTATAATAATATCACTCCTACACCCTTAAATCTTTCTCCTTATGGCTCATCACCATTTTGCAGGTATTATCATTTTTAATCCTGATAACACTATAACCATGGTTTCTATTGCTACCCAAATAAGGAAATGCTAATTTCTGTAAACAAAGGATAATAATAAGGGGTTTGACAATATTACTCTTTGTAATAATTGAAAGTCTGTTACTCATGAGGATAGAAGCAGGTTATTTTATTCAGTCTTCTTCTGTAGGTTACAAGTATAGGGGAAGGAGAAGACCAGCTGGTCCCCACCACCCAGATAGTTCTTGCAACTGCAACTCCTGGAACCACCTGGAGGGAACCTTCCATACTATGCAAGCATTGCAGCGCTCACTCTGCCATCACAGGTACAGCCTCACCAACACAGGGAGAAGTGAAGGGAATACGAGACACTACACACCTCCCTTTCTTCAAAACTTACAGAGGAATAAGGTACGGGGATGGAACAGGATACCACACACACCTCCCTCTCAACCAAACACAGAACCACAAGTGATCACATTCACAGCAGAGATAGAGATGGAGAACAAAAGCGCAGACAACGCACTGCTATCTAGTAAGAGGTGAGGGACAAATAGGACTAAAAGAACAAACATCCCAACCGGATCCAGAGAAAAGGGACCACATAGACAGATAACCTACACAGACCCAACGACCGGGTGAGGTAACACCCACAATCAGGACCGACTATATTATGCTGGAGGATAAACACATACATAACGCACCAATCTTTCTCAACATACACACAAACCTGACCAGCTATTGGAAATGGAAGTTAAGTTGCCCGTCAATACAACATCTCAGCAGCATACACCATATGTTATACGTGCAAGCACTGCCATGTTATCTTCCATATCTGATACTCAATTAAGTGGCAATTGGTTTGTTTATTTATTTAGTATAGCGTGCAAAACCCAGAGGTAACAGGACACAACAGAGGGCAGAAAAGTAAGGTCACATAAAAACCTGGTTACAAGATAGGCACATATTTACATATATACATACAGTTAATTACATTTTGGCAAGTCAGTTTTAAGGGATATACATATATACATTCAAGTTGGCTGTGGTCTGTTAGTATAGGGGTGCGCAGATCAGTCGTAGGGATCATTGGCGCGTATCCAGGTGAGAATGCTTCACCTGAAGCTGTGGTAGGGTTGGTTTGTTCTGGTGTTGAGTGGGAGGGCATTCCAGTATTGGGCTGCCATAACAGGGAAACTACTGCCGCCCGTTTTCTTTTGTCTGAATGTGGGTACCTGAAGGCGGTAGGAATTAATTGTTCTGGTGGGCCGGGTGGAGATCTTTTTTACTATTCTGGCTGTGAGATAGGAAGGGGATGCGTTGTTTAAGCATTTGAAAGTAAGTGATGCTGTTTTGAGGGAGATGCTGTAAGGGATCACTATGAGCAGGAGTTAGGTTAACAAAAATATGTCTTTATTGACTTAAAAAAAAATTAAGTTAGGTAAGAACCCCTGTTTAGAGTCCAAAATTTGTTATCAGCAGGCTTGGTTAGAGTATAAGGAAATAAACGTAGTTTAGTCTTCGTATGCCCACTGGAACCTCTCGGCAGCTTCCTCACCCTCTGCTGACTTCTGCAACAGAAAGGAAACAAATCCGTCAGTTTTTCCTTATCTCCTCCCTTATATAGGGGCTTGGACAACTCCACCCAATCAGGATGCTTCCCCGCCCGAAAGCTTGAAAAGCCCCTCCAAGCCCCGCCCCCTTCCTTAGAGGATCCTGGTCGCCATAATGGAGCCCGCAATGGTGCCTCATGGAGAACGCTGGTTTTCATTGTAAAAGTACACGGTTAGTTCTGTGATACAATAATGCTGTCTTCTACAGTTTTCTGTGGCACATTCTTAATGTTTACTAACACGCTCGTATGGTTTTCTGTTCCAGTTTGACTTTGAAAGGAACTTGCTGCCCTTAATCTGAAAACACCTTAAACAAGTTTTTCCCTCGGCTGCCTGAGCCGGCGCTGACTTCAGAGGGAAAGTTTTGCCTTAGATGTGTAAAATATTTACATGAGTCATGTCTTTTCCCGTGGCTGCCTGAGCCGGTGCTTTTATGAAGTCTGTACTTGTACGGCCTCGGCCGTGAATATCAGGGCATGGGTGTGTTTCGTTTTCATGATCCAGTACTGTTTTATTTTCTGTCTCTTGTCCCCACCAACCCTCCTTTGGGTTTTCCGTGTTTGGAGCTTCTGTCAGGTTGTCAGAGATGCGGCCGCAGATTTTGAGCCATCTGTGTTCTTGACTTTTGTTAGAGATATGTTCCTTAGAGGGTAGGTTGAGGGCTGTTTAGAATGCATTGTTTTGCAGAGTTTAGAGTTTGTTGATGATGTATTTGTTGGCTCCTAGGTACATGGCATTACAATAATCAAGTCTGGAGTGTATTAGGGCATTAGCGATGATGATGCAGCTAGCTTGGGAGAGGAATGCTCTGCTTGCTCTGATTAGCTTGCACGTGTATAGGGTGGAGGAAGCTAGTGAGTTTACTTGTTTATTTAATGACAATGTTGAGTCTAGGTGGAAGCCCAAGGTTTTCACTGTTTTGGCAGCTGCAATGATGTTGCCATCGATGTTGAAAGCTTTATATCTGGGGCTGAGTTTGTTTAGATTGGCGTTGGAGCCAAGGAGCAAGATTTTGGTTTTCTCATCTTTCAGGCATAGGTCATTTGTGGCCATCCATGCCTGAATGATGAGATGTATTTTGTTTACCAAGGCCATATCTGAGTCGAAGTTGCCCAAAAGGGGTAAGAGGATCTGGGTGTCGTCTGTGTAATTAGTGTATGTGACACCCAGTTTGTCCAACTTGTCAAATAAGTGCTTGGTAAAGATGTTGTAGAGGGTAGGGGAGACGCAGGACCCCTGTCGAACACTGCAGGTTATGCTGATGGGGTCTGCTGAGGCTATTGAAGAGAAGACTTGTACAGGAAAGATTGTATCCAGTTTATGGCCTCTTTCGAAAAGTGGGCTGCCGAGGCCAGGTGTTTGCACAGGACTGCGTGATCCACCAGGTCGAAGGCCGCCGACAGGTTGAGGAGGAGTAACATGGCAGTGTTTCCTTTGGCATTAATTTCATTGATCTGGGTTTTAAGGTCGAGAAGAGCTGTCTCAGTACCATGCTGTGGTCTGAAGCCTGATTGGCGGGTGCCTAGGAGTTTGTGGGTTTCTAGGTATTGCTGGATTTGTAGGTATGCTACTCTGATAATTATCTTTAACAGGAACGGTACCGTAGTGATGGGCCTGTAATTGGTGGTGATAGCGGGGTCTAGTGTTTGCTTCTTGAGTAGAGGCAGAACCCAAGATTCTTTGAGATTATTAGGTATGGTATTGGAGAAGAAGGATGCATTAATCAGTTTGGTTATAAAGGGGGCTAGGTCCCTGGCAGCATCCTTGATTACTTGGGGTGGGCAGTTGTCGCCTTTTTAGTTGATGGTTTAAGTGAGGCTATAACCCTTTCAGTTTCTAGGATGGATATTTTGGTGAACCTGAAAGGATTCGAATTTGATGGGTTGGTAGTTTTGGCATAGTGATTGGGTGATGATACGTTGGGGGTTAAGGAATCTTTTTTCAGTTTAATTTTAGTTTGGAGAGTTTTGATTTTATTGGATAGAGCATTTTGTACGCTGGTGCACCATTGTTTGTCTATAGTTATGCTGTCTAAGTTCCCTTAGTATAGCAAATAGTTCTCTGGTATTGGAGTTTTCGATTCTTTTGTTAAATATGTTCTTTTTAGTGAGTAGTATTTCTTTTTTGTAGTTATTGCCGAATAGTTTAAGCTGTAGTTTGTTCTCTTCTGTGGGGGTATTGCGCCATTGGGATTCTAGTTTCCTTTTGCGCATTCTTAGTTCTTTCAGGTGGGGGGTGAACCAAGTGTTCAGATGAGCTTGCTGTTTGTGTTTTTGCATTTTATGGGGGGCAATGATGTCTAATCCATTTTTCACAGCCTGGTTATAGTTTTCTATGAGGTATTCTGGATTTAAATTGTCAGGGAGAGCATTGAGGGTTGGCAGTAGAACTCGTAGGATGTTGTCATGAGTTATCATTTTTTTTGCTCTGGTGGGCAGTGGTGGTGCCATGATATTTTCTTTATTGACTTCTTTATTAAGTTATAATGTGAAGTCAATGAGGTAGTGGTCTGTCCAGTGTTGAGGAGTGGTTTTGGTAATGGTGGTATCGCAGATCAAGGTGGCGATCCAGTCCAAGGTTCTGCCTTTATTGTGGGTGGGGGTGAGCACTTTTTGAAGTAGACCGTGTTCGGCTAGCATAGTGGCTATGGCTAGTGCTGATTTGTCATCTGGGTCGTTCAAGCCGAGGTTTAGGTCGCCAAGTAGTAATAGTTGAGAGGTGTCTTTGGTATTGTTGGCTATGAGGCTGGATAGGTCTGCTTCGAATTAACCAATAGGGCCTGGAGGTCTATATATGAGGTGGATGGTTAGTGTACGGCAGTTGGAGATGGGTAGTTTTGCAGTGAGGAGCTCGCATGATTTGAGAGGTGGTTGGTTGAATAATCTTAGCTTGGGGTTGGTTTTTACTATGATGGTCAGTCCGCCTCCTCTATTATTGGGTCTGTCCATTCTGATTATTTGGTCGTTTTCGGGGATGGCTATTGATAGCACAGGGCCTGCTGCTTCATGCAGCCAAGTTTCATTGATTGCTAGTAGGTCGAGGTTGTTAGTGGAAAGGGTGTCTGCTTTTTCTGTGGCGTGGGCCACTAAGGATCTGTCGTTGATCAGGGCTCAGGATAGAGTACCTTCTAGTATGGGGACTCAGCACAGTGTCATCATAGAACGCTTATCAGTATTCCTTCTGGGATACCCCTTAGAGGAAGCTTGGGCACCCTATATCTTCAACATAAAATAATTGCTTAACTCTCACCCCTTTGGCTGCCTCTTGGAAACCAAGGCACCACCCCTTCATAAATAACATGTAGTACAGTTCAATTCCCATCTCCACAATACTTAACATACAGCTTATTATATGTGCTATATGCAATATATAGCACATATAATAAGAGTACATTTGTCCTTCTTCAAAGAAACATACACACACAAGCTCAAACATTTGTGGGGTACTTTTTTCAGACCAAAAGCGCAACCTTTGTTACCACATTGATAATTCCTATGAACATTTGGTAGCCCACCTTTGTCACTATTAACATCTTAAATCACTGTTTATTTTTATTGTCACTGTATCTCATCCCAATTCTTTGTTGCCGCACAATGACCTGGAAAACCTTTTAACATGTGAATCCATTATCAAAACAAAGTGCACTTATTTTCTTTAAAATATCCCCCTGAAAAAAAAGAGTGTTCTTTTTTTGAATGCTCCCTGGTGTCATCATTTAAAGACTGGAAAGACGGTGGGATGAGAGGCTTGTTGCCCATATTTCTTTAATAAGTGTCTGGGGGCTTGGGAGATGGTGGACACTTGGTGAGGCTTAGCGGGAGGGTGAAGGGTTACAATTGTAGTATCGCATCGTCAGTGAAACCAGTACTTTACATATCAGCCTGGCCAGAGGGGAGTGGGGGGTGGGGGCTAAGCACGCAGCACTTCAGGAGAGGGGAGAGAAGGCCCAGTAGCTTGTTGAGCCGTATCTCATGCACTTTGCGTTGAGTACACATGAATCATACAAAGGAGGTAGTAATAGGTCAGTGTGTGTACAGGTACATTAGATGGTGTGCAAAGTTTTGCTTACAATATGGGGTGCATGGTTCCGGGCTCTAAGTTTATACAAATGAAACAAAAGACACTATATATGTAAATGCCACACATCATAACATAGCATAAGTTTAGGTGTTTATGTTTGTTTATTGTGTTTATATAGCACTTTACGCCAAAGTGCTTTACATTATAACAACAAGAATACAATAACAGTAGAATCAATCAGAGTCAAACCAGTAATACAGCAACTAGAACAATTTGCCAGTGAAGATAAATGAGGGAAGAAGGGGTGGAGGGGAGAAGGGAGTGGGGAACAGGAAGTGAGATAAGCTGAAGGCGAGAGAGGAGGAGAGGGGATTTAAGAGGATACAAGGCAGGGGGGGAGGTAAGATGAGGAGGATAAAAAACAAAAAAGGGGGGGAGAGGGGACGGTGGAGGAGGATCAGAGTATCAGGTAGGGGTGTGGAGAAGAAGAGATTTTAAGGAGGCACGAAAGGGGGAATACGTGGGGATGGAACGGATAGAGAGAGGAAGAGAGTTCCATTAGAGGGGGCAAGGAGCTGAAAGGAGCGAAAACGAGAGGAGGCATATGGGGACGGGGCAACAAAGAGAAGGAAGAGATCTGAAAATCGGATGGAACGGGAGGGAGTGTAGAATGAGATGAGAGAGGAGAGATATGGGGGAGCAAGATCGTGAAGAGATTTAAAGACAAGACAGAGGAAGTGGAATTTGAGTTTGGAATGAAAGGAAAGCCAGCCAAGATGTGAGAGTGAGGAGGAGATGGAGTTGTGAGGAGAGAGAAGACAGAGTGGTAGAGGGGTTGAGGGATATATATATATATATATTGACATCATACATTGCATTGTGTAGTTTGTAACAAATAATAATACGTAACCAATGGTGAGAGGCCTAAACATACAATTATAACCTTGTGTGCCATTGGAGATGGGTGGGGGTTGCCTTATTTTATTATATACAATATACATTATATACAATCATTCTCTCAACATACGACCACTTAAATGGATTTATAACCTCTCCAGGAGGATTAGCTGCATGGTGTGAAACAGAGTGGCACAGAGGCTTGGCAGACGCAACTGTTACTTCAAACGGGGAGCAGAGTTGGGGTTAAATCCACAGCATATATCATAAATGTAGGGTCTGCAAGGGGACGGGACATGTTTATGGAGGTAACTTGTTTTTCTCAAACCCCAGCCTCAGCCAGGTCATTTTCAGGTCAATGATGGACTATAGAAGGTGAAAGATACAGTGTTTGTCATGTAGCTTGTTTGCGCCCAGTCTCCCATGAGAACAGGCCCACTGCAGGGATGCCGAGGGGAGGAGGGCGAGGGAAGTGACTGACCTGCTGTGCGCAATTAGGATGTGGGAGCTGCAGCCCTGCAGGCCGCTTGTGTTCAGGAAGCATAAGTTGTTATGTACAAAATGGAGCCTGATTGTGACACAGAATGGGATTTGGTATCATCCTGCTGGCTGAGTATTGCAGCCACATGGGTCGACCTGCAGCCACCCCGCATCCCTGGCCACAGACACATGTGTGGCTGCTGGATTAGTCACAGTCTGCATGTTGGTAAGAATGGAGGGGATGGGGACCTTGAAGACCTTTCCTTCCATACATTCCTGCTTTTGTTACTTAAGTAATGAATACTGCAGTACACCCAGCCTATTTCGTTCCTCCTCTACGGCCACTGCCTCGTCCCATGTAGGTGTTCCTGTTCGTGGCATCCAGGCCCTACACACTCCCTGGAGGCTCTCCCCTGCTCTAGCATATTCATCAGGAGTACACATCATGTATATGCATCCCCCATCTCCCTCCAAGTCCACCCACACCTTGTCCTACCAAGCTAGGGTGCAGGGCTCTTTTATTGTTGTGTGATATAAGTTATCTACAATGTACCCATCATAATACATTGCCGCCAATCTGTATTTAGTCATCTCCTGTTTGTACCTGTGCCTCGTGTGTCATCTGCATCACTCCTTTAGCGTTGCCCATTGTCACCATCATCATTGCACTGTTAGGAACTGCATCTGCGCAGCACCTGAGACCTAACTGTCACATAGAAAAAATCAGGAGCAAGAAAACGATGGTGTGTACTAGTAGTTTAGCAGCCATCCCGAGCCAAGAAGGTACCCATGAAAAAATCTCATCAAACCAGGTGCTGGGCTGTACCCCTCCTTCCTCCTTCATCCGCTCGCCAAGGTTGTGCACGGCTGCAATTATGTGTGGCAGAGTTCCATTGTCCGCGTCTGCAGAAGGTACGAATGTGCAACATGTGCTTCCGACTTTTCGGCAAACACCTCCATCCATGACCGTCAACAGGTCTAGGACATCCCTGTTCTGCATCTTCATCAACCGTAGGGCCCTTAGCTCCACCTTGATCATGTTAAATCCTTCTTCTGTGTCGTTGGCCAGTTGGATCAGCTCCCAGCGGGTGAATTGGAGCCATTTTGTGTTGGCTTGGGATGAGGGAGGCGAAGAATGTTTCTGCGGAACTGAACAACCGGAACCTGTCTGGAATTTGTGCCAAAAGTTCTGTGGATGCCTTGGAAAAGTAATTTGAAGACCTTCTTTTCCTTGCAACTGAGCTTTGCACATTCTCAGTGGATAGGGCATACACCAGGGCATCGTCAGTTGGTTGTGGGGCCCCTGGTTCCTTGAAAGCCGACAGTCACCTCCCACCTTGAATATGACTTTCGGGTACCACCATCAGGGCAGAATACAGCGTTGACGGGGAGCATGTGCCCCTCCATGACTGTGGAAGGTGCAAGTATGCCTGTTTGCCGCAAACCCAGTAAGTGCCCATCAATGCAGCAGTCCCTTTTTTATGTCTGGGATGATGAGCGTTTTGTTACAGTTCCTGTATGTGCCCATATGTACTTTTCCTTCTCCAAGAAAACACAGTTCATAGGCAATTTCTTTTTGCAGTTTGAATGGCTTCTCCAGGGCTGTGACCCAAGTGAGCTTTGTGATGTGTTGGGTCAATATCGGGGCGCATGTTTTCTGAATCCATTGCAATTTTTCAGCTGCCAATCCTCGTAGTGCCTCCGTTTTTTATGTGATCTGCTCATCTTGCCATCTATTGTCCAAATACAATGTCCCTTTGATCACTAAAAACAGCTTTTTCAGGCACACCACTCCTTTAGGTTTTGAGTGGCATGTTTTTTCATTCTGCAACATTTAGAGTGACGGTGTGTGCATGGAAGGTGTTCTTTATTCTGCATAATGTGAGATGAAGGAGACACTGGGTATCAGAAATAGGTGAATCCTGTGGCAGCAGTACTTTAGGAGTACCCGAGGCATGGGGTTTTAGAGAGCACACATAACAGCTCTCATTAGTGGTTTGGTTTGCTTTGCAGTGGAGCTCATGTCTGCGTACCATTTATTGGACTTGTGTGGATGTTTTGTGTCTTCTATTGTACCTGACCCAACCCGTAATATTCATCATAATGTCGCCTCCCCACCCTCCTTTTCCGTCTCTTTTTGCTTTTGAGGTGTTCTCTTTCTTTCCCTTCTCCATGCTGAGTTAGGGTGTTCCACCTGTCCCCCCTTTTCCCACTCATTATACAGAGCAATAAACCTCTCAGCCATTTCGGCATTTTCCTGTTCCACACTTGTTTCAGATAATGGTGTCACAGTTGGATCAGTGTCATCATATAATCAGGGTAATTCAGAAGAACCTGGGTCGTTCAGTTGGTATGTTATATTCAGAGGGTATGTATGGGGCAGTAGGGTGTGCTGATACAGGTATATTGGCTGTGCTGTTTGTATGCCGTGTGTCACTATTGTGTGTACTGTGCTCCCAGATTAGTTTAAACCCATCCCATATGAGGTGGGTTCCCTTTGTTACCATGTTGGTCCCATTTCCTCCCCACTCATTTATATCTATTGGTATAAATGCAATGGCCCAATATACTTCTAGTCCAAACAACATTGAAAAGAATATTACTGCACACATGAACAACCCACATTCATAGCTATATCTACGCAGGTCAATGTTAGTATTCCCATTCCTATCTATTCTAATGTGGTTGACATCGGGGGTCCCCTCCGTTGCCATTGTTTCTTCTACATAATGAGACATAAAGGTGTATTAAGAAACATATATATATATGCATGCAATTTTCCATATTTGTATAGCTTTTCAATTAGTGCATAACTCTTTACTAATTCTTCACTCTCTCATTGTTTCTTTTACTCTCTTCCCTGAATTTAACTTATTTGTTTGTTCTTTGTTATTACCATAGTAGGGTACAGATACAGCGAGAGAGAGAGAGAGAGAGAGAGAGAGAGAGAGAGAGAGTCCCATCACATTTTATATGAACATCACTTTACTTTTATTTCCATTTTTCTTTTCCTGTCACATTTTTATTCATCAGTTCTCAATGTTTCCCTCTCATGTTTGAGTCACCTCCTCTGCCATTCCTGTCTCTGTTTCCTGTGTTACACTGTCATATGCTTTTCGTATGTCCGACAAATGTATTCAATACCTCAGTCCCTTTACCTTTACTGCTATGGGTGTACAGTACACCACTTCATAGGGGCTATGAAATCTTGGAGTATTCCACCAATGTACGAAACTCCTCAAGTACACCATCTACCCTGGCATAAGCTGACCTGTAAGACTATCTATGGCTGGTGTTACCATGTCATTTGCTGCTTCTTGGGTAAATGGGGTGCTAACTGTCTAGCAATCATTTGTGCTGCTTATGTGAGTTTTGTCAGATATTCAATAAATTCTTCCCCTACAACTGTAGCACTCCTGTGTGCGTCTGAGTGTCTGCGGAGTGGGGAGTGTGCTGTATGTATGGCTGTATGCAGGGCACATTGATCCCCTGCACTAGCAAGTCATATATTGTTTCTTTTATCCCTTCTTCTGCTTCTAGGGACAAGGGGTATTGCTTTACCCGGAGCAACAATGCCCCTGGTTTGAGTTTTGGTTTGACAGGTGTTACCTCGCCCAACTATCCGACATCACGTGGGCCTGTTGTCCATAATTCCTATGGCACTAGTTGCATGTCATCATCGAAAAAGGGAGGTGGCGCACCCACTACTGCCATTAGCTGTACAGACACCTGTCTTGCTTGTATCATTATATCGCAGGGGATTTCTAGTTCCATTACTATTTTCTCCATCATTGTCTGAGTCAGTGAAGAGATATTCGTCAGACAGGTCTCGCAGGGCTATGCTAGCATTGATACACAGCAGCGTTCACCCCTGACACCCATGTATGTCCATTCCTATTACCGCGATTCTTTGCATGGACACCTGCACTCCATGCAAATCTAGGGACATCACTGTTCCTGGCATTATTTCTGAGCATGCTACAGGGCGGAACACAAATTCTGCGGGCATTCTCCATTCTTGATGCTTTAACTCAGGTACAAGCTGTGCTAGTGTTTTTAGTCCTTGGATGAACATGTCGGGATCAACTGGTATTCCACGCACCTCTGTTACTGTGGCTCGTGTGTGCACTACCAATATCACTCGCATTGGACAGATCCCAAGGGTTGAACAAACAATCCCTCTTTCAGTGAAGGATATTGTCATATTGAGTTTACTGAGGAGGTCCTCCCCAATAGGTTAATGGGTGAATCTTCATAATACAGTAAAGGTGCTCGTACTGTCTTCCCTCCCACGATAAACGTCCAAATCCTCTGTGTATGGAACCTCGACCACTGCCCGAGAACACCTGTGTTTCCAATTTACGATTAGATAACGGAAACCTGACTTCTCATAGGCATGTTTTTTTTGGCTCCCGAGTCCACCATAAAAATGAATTGTTTGTTTCCTATCTCTGCCCCCACCAGTGGTTCCTCAGCTGAATCGAGGGTCGTTGATAGTACTGGACAAGCAAGTGCTCTCTGTGGGCTGTCCTATGCTGAATATCTTGTGTTCCCCCATTGTCAAAAACATTCCCTGAAACCACTGTCACTCCTCCAAAGGGCGTGGGGGCACCATTTGCTGTTTTAACAAAGGGGTTACCTTGTACATGTGTCATGTGTTGGTGGGACTGTGGGTGCTGTTGTACATTACGTGGGGGTGCTTAACGCTCATTTGTGTGCCTCTGATCATGTTGTTCTTCTCTCTCTCCACCACCCACTGGCAGCCCATGTGGGCTCCCTCGGTGGGGGAGGCCATACTAATGTTCATTTTGATAGTTACTCACCATTTCACCGCTCCTGTCCGTTTCCTGCCCAATTTGCTGCCATTTTAGCTTGTATTGCTAGTGACCATTCCTCCTCCTCTCGTTCCCTGTCTGTGGGTAGCGCCGCTACAGCTGCTGTGACCTTCACTAGTTTTGTCTGAATTAAGTTAGCCTCACCTGCCTGTCTTATCTGCATTATCTCTTTCTCTCTTTCTTTGGTCCTTTTGGAATCATGTACTATAATGCTCAGTATTGGCTTCAATCCCGGCTATTTTATCGAGAGCTTTCTGAACTTCCTTCGGGAGGCCTCTCTTGATTATGAAGTAGAACAGGGATGGAGACTGATCCCACGCCGTGCCCATCTCCGCTCTCCACATCTCTTGCACCCATAAAATAAAGGCCATTGCATCTTCCTCATCACCCATAGTGCACTGCATCACTGACTGTAAATCAGGTGTATCTGGAAAAGTATCTCTTAATGCATCCCATATTCTTGCCCTCACTGTGTTAAAGGAGGCACAATCATGGCGGTCACAATCCAGTGTTATTCCTGGGAAACCTGCTTTCGCTCAAACCCTGTCAGCTTGGTCACCTACTGCAGACATTAGCAAGCTTTTAACTTTTCCTACTGCCAAGGGAACCCCTGCAGTGTTTTTCTAAAATGCATTTATCCATTTACTTGCTCCTCCTGAGAGCGGGGTTAATATTTTAAATACGATTACCTTATCCATCTGGTCCCAGGGTATGTAATTCGGCCTTCCTCCTCTCCTGTGTACTTAGCTTCGTTCCTCTCTTCCCTACTACTCCACCCCATCCTGTTTCTTAACCTTCCATTCCATTCTTCGTCCATTACCCTTCCCAAGGGCGTCTGCTCCATCCCTGCTGGTGTCCCTCCTGCTGCAATACCTTTTCTCCTCTCTTCTAGTTCCTGTTCTTCTATGTCGCACCAAAGTCCTTCCTCTCTTTCTAAAGCCATGCCCCCTCCCGTTGTTTACCCTTCGGTTATGTCTTGTCCTATCTCTATTATCCTGGTCGGTGTATCATTTATCTGAAAGAGAATTTCCCCCTTCTTCCACCTTTCTTCTGTGGACCTGTCAAGCGACTGTGAGATGGGTCTTTTTTCATTTCTGGAGGGGTCTGACCCCCCTTGTTCACATATATTTCTCAATCAGGACAGCTCACTACGGGCCATTGTTAGTTGTGAGTCTAAATCATGTGTGAATTTTTCAGTATCTATTTCAGGGGTACTCACCTGGCCACCTTGTTTTGTACACTCGTATGGCGGAGTTGCTGTGGGTTGGGGTGTGATCGGGGGTGTGGGTTTTGACACATACACATGATCACTGTATCCTTCAGCCCACACTGGTTTTCATAAGAGGGGATATAATCGTACAACCTCTATTGGACATTCCTTTTCTTTTCCCTCTTTCCCACTACTACCTGTTGCCAGGGGAGATGAGTTCTGTTCCTTCACGGGCTCCTTTCCCTTTATTGGTGGGACTTCTTCAAAAAGTCTCCACAGATCTAGTATCTCCCTTCTATTGTGCTACTGTTTGTCTTTATATGTCATGTATAGACATGTGTCTACCATGTCTAAGACGTTCTTATCAAATGATCCCCGTTTGGGCCATACCTGAGGTAGGCCTTCCCCCTTCAGCTCTGTGATCCCTTGATCATGGTATTTTGCAATTCTCTCTGCGTAACCTGGCAGGCTTTGACAGATATGGACCAATGACGTTTCTGTGCCCATTCTGACCTCTGACCCCTTCTCTTCCCTTTGCTAGAGTGTGTTATATAAACACAGTTCTTGCTACTCCAATATCCTGTGTCTTTTTGTATAGCCATTTTACACAACAATATTCAATGGTTCTCTAAAGTGTCACACTTACGATGACCAATACTCGTAAGACAATAATGCAGTTCTCTTAGTTATTACCAAAATGCAGTAAACACGAAAGACAAATCCAATACATAACATTGACCAATGGACAGGTCACATACAACATGTAACATATACCCTCCCTGTCTACTCTCAATACTCTGCTAATGAGAAGCTCCCTTATCCCAATACCTTACGTCCCTTCCCCCTTAGCTACCCATCTATTTTCCTGTGGTCAGAAAAGAGTTTCTAATTCATATTCTGAGTCTTCCCTTATGTGAGACTCCCACTGATTCTGTTTATTTTCCACTTATTCCCAGCACTAGTCAACATAGCCCTATGCGGCGCCGCCTTCTACCCCCTCGCGGAGCTAGGTTCCGGTATTCCTCTTTCACCTTGTCATCTCCTTAACTCATCCTAATGGCCATATGCAGAAAAAGAAAAAGAATGAGAGAAAATATATCAAACCCACAAGAGCCCCTACCTGTATCCCCTGTAGCCCTCTCTTAATTCCCCTCCACTTCATCTGACCCCGTATGCTGCTCCTATATCCTACACCCAATTCCTTTTAATTTCACTTGCACTTGAGACTCACGTGTCCGTCTTGATCCGAAACCCTCCGGACCCGGTCTATCCAGGCGCTGCCCCGCACTCAATGGTCGCCCCCGGCTCCGGCGAGCGGTACAGTGGGTTTTGCAAAGTGCGATCCATACCCTCTCACCCCACTGCATGCGCACGTCTAAGTGTACCAGTTGCCGTAGGTGGTCAGCTCTCTTGAGGGCCAAAAGGAACGAAGGGACAAATCACGTCCCGGGGTCACCACTTGAAAGTGAGCATCCCCCGAAAATGCATTCAGACCACCCCAGTGAGAGTGAGTAAAGGACACACCCCAGGAGGGAATGAGACCAAGACCAAGTGCAGATGAAGTCAAAAGGTAAAACTTTATCCAAATCAAGATAGGGCAAGCAGAGAACTCTGCAAACTCCAAGAGCGCTCTGCAAAACATTAGCAAACATCAAAGTTTTGTTACAAAACCATGTCACCTATGATGTGGGAACTAAGGGTTACATGAATCGATGAGATTGGGCAATGGGGAGTGGGCCATATAGGATATGTAGGGTTGAAGCTCAGGATTAGTGAGGCTGCACGTGGTGTCACGGTGATGCTTGTAGGTCAGCTGGACTCGTCGGGGTGGAGCGCTGGGTCAGGCAAGGTTTAGTTGATGCATCTCGGCTGCACTAACATTTGCCCTTGTGGCCAAACATACTCATTCAGTGTTGACTATAATTCATAATGCCCTGTAAATCCTTCAAATCGTCATTCTAACATCACAAAAAAAGTAGCACATAACTCTAGGTGTTTGTGTTTCATGATCATAAAAAATACTATACACTTGGCTGGACTGCTTCACGGGTTCAGGTGGCTTATCAGGGAGCATATTTCAGGGATACGTCTATCACTCTTCTGTGTTAGATCTAGTGGGGGACAGCTTTATGGTATGTTAGTACAAGTGTAAATATATGAACACCATGGTCAGTTGGGGCTGGGGTGAGCTGTGATACTACCCAGTCAGATGGCACATAGCTGGTATATCAAAAGGCGGTGGGGTGAGAGGCTTGTTGCCCATATTTCTTTAATAAGAGTCTGGGGGCTTGGGAGATGGTGGACACTTGGTGCAGGCACAGCGGGAGAGTGAGGGGTTACAATCGTAGCGTCACATCGTCAGTGAAACCAGTACTTTACATATCAGCCTGGCCTGAGGGGGGAGGCATGAGGGGGTTAAGCACGCAGCGCTTCAGGAGAGGGGAGAGAAGGCCCTGTAGCTTGTTGAGCCATCACTTGTGCACTTTGCGGGGAGTACACATGAATTATACAAACGAGGTAGTAATAGGTCAGTGTGCGTACAGGTACATTAGATGGTGTGCAAAGTTTTGCATACAATGTGGGGTGCATGGTTCCGTGCTCTGAGGTTATACAAATGATCCAAAAGACACTATACATGTAAATGCCACATGGCCGTGTAGTTATGGTTAAGTTGATGTTTCCATAGGAAGAACACTTTTTGGGTGGCTTATAACTCAGCTCCCCCTGGACGAATCCTCACCAAAGTTTGCAAACAAAGTATATGGGCCACTCTGATTTTATTTTGCCAAGTTTGGTGATGTTTGGTCCAGGGGGGGGGGAAGGTATAGGGGGAGTCCCAAAACTTATTTTTTCCCCATAGACTGAATGGGGAAAAAACTTTACGCACGGCTACAGGCCAAACCCTTGGACGGATTTGCACCTAATTTGTGCCAGGGGCAGGGGCTTGGACCCAAAAGCGTGCTTTGGTAAATTTGGTGACAATCCGTCCAGGACTTTCCTTGAAAACGACCAAAAAATATGTCTGAATAAATTAGTGATATCTATGTCCGCTTCGCGGTCACATTTTCCTGTTTGCTCCGCGGACATGATACCGATTGGCCAGGGGGGGTGGCATCATCACCGCGGACATGCGACATCTGCGTTGATTGGCTACAGCAAGCCGTGATGTACGTCAGAATGTGTGGATGCGCCCGACATCTTGGATCCGAAGACAGCGCGCTACTTACCAGAGGCGAAATGCTGTTTTTGAAACTGTTTTGCTCTCCTACAGTGCGTGGGGAGGATCACAAAGTAAGAGACGGATGAAATACTGTACTTGTTTGGCCGGCACTTGCCTATTATATATTCGGCATTGGCGCCTTCTTCAGGAAGTTTGTACGTGGAGAAAATGAGGGATCTAATAAGGCTACTATTTGAGTCCGTGCTGTGTACAAGCCCCTTGAAAATGTTCGCAGGACACGCGTGGCGTTAGTGACCATTAATTTTGAGTGTATTTCACTATTATATTACATTTTCCTATGGGTATGTTTTCGAAACTGTTTTGCTCTCCCACAGTGCGTGGGGAGGATCACAGAGTAAGAGACGGATGAAATACTGTACTTGTTTGGCCGCCAATTGTCTATTATATATTCTGCATTGGCGCCTTCTTCAGGAAGTTTGTACGTGGAGAAAATGAGGGATCTCCTAAGGCTACTATTTGAGTCCGTGCTGTGTACAGGCACCTTGAAAATGTTCCCAGGACACGCGTGGCGTTAGTGACCATTAATTTTGAGTGTATTTCCCTATTATATTACATTTTCCTATGGGTGTGTTATTGCTTAGTACGCCACCATGGTGGTGACATGCTGCAGTGGTTGTAGGGAGGGCCTAGATAACCTGCATTGGCGCCTTCTTCAGGATGTCTGTACGTGCAGAAAATGAAGGATCTAATAAGGCTACTATTTGAGTCTGTGCTGTGTACAGGTACATTGAAAATGTTTGCAGGACATGCGTGGCGTTAGTGACCATTAATTATCCCAATTACATTACATTTTCCTATGGATGTGTTATTCCTTTGTACGCAACCATGGTCGTGACATGCTGCAGTGGTTGTGGACAGGGCCTAGAGTCTTGGATGCATGGCCGCAGGCCACATACTTCCAAGACTGTCGGCCCTGCCCACAACCACCGCTGCATGTCACGACCATGGCTACACGTGTAGTATTGATTATTGCTTACATGGTTGAGGGGAGAGTGTATGCCACTACTACGAGCTATAAGCCAGTGCACATCAACACATTGCAATAATATCTATGTACAAACAGGTAGGAGTGCAGTGTCTGGCCAGAATAAGTGAAGTATAGCACACCTATCAATACACCCATACTACTGTACATCACTGAGGTGATTGTGGGCAGGATGTAGAGTTTTGCTTCCATGGCTGCAGCACGCAGCCCATACATCATACTCGTAAAACCCTAGGCCCTGCCCAGAAACACCACTTCCTATTACTGCAGTGCATACACTCGTCCTATAGGTTAGCATGTCAGATGGTTCTGGGGAGGGTGTACAGTCTTGGCTGCATGGCCGAAGCCCATGCACCCAGTAACAACCTTGTTAGCACCCACTGCAGCACATTAGAGAGGGACATTAGTGACTGTGTTGCTTTGGTGGAGTGGCTGTTTCCATAGAAAGAGCAGTTTTTGGCTGCCTTATAACTGTCCTACCCTAGGACTAATCATCGCCAAACTTTGGAGAAAAAAATATATCACACACTCTGACTTTGGTTGGAAGGTTTGGTCATGTTTGGTGCAAGGGGCGAAAGTTATAAGAGGGAGGGGTTCTCAAAACGTCTTTTTTCTCCTTACACTGAACGGGTGGAAAAGGTTGTGCTCACGAACATGTGGCTCTTTCCCAGATTGTTTGCAAAATAGCGCGCAGTAAGGTAGCTTTGTTCGGTGGCCCCCTCTCTTCTACTAATGTTTTCGTGCGCGCGGATACTGCCAGAAACAGCTCCAGACCAAGAGAGCATTAGACTTCTCACACTCAAGTAATAGAATTTCACAAGGTGACCTTTCAGGGGGCCCAATGAGCTGTGGAAGCACAAAGTGAAAAAGTTCAGTTTTCTTGTCTGCAAAATGATACGTTTAAATGGAAGTTCGTGCTCACTGCACCAAGACCAATTACAGTGTGTGGATTAAAATGTGTTTTGCACTAATATTTCCCTCAGATTGGCCTCTTCAGTTTTGAGAACTAAGACCATCATCTGCACTGTTTGCTTGAATCCGCGCTTCTGAAGCTGTATGGGAGTACAGGTTCTGATAATTAGATTTCATTATGTTCCTTCAAAGCAAGAATGTATTTGCCTTCTGAGTCAAGGCCACACGAGTTGCTTTTTTGGTTGAACGCTCAGTACGCCAGTGCATCCGAGTGAAAGTAAAGGGGCAATTGTTTTTTGACCTTGAGCCCAAGAGAAACTTGCACGCTATTCACGAAATGAAAGGATAAAAAAAACCCAATTGATAAGGTTATGTTTTAAAAAGTTTGTAAGTGACATGCATATAGGTCAAAAAAGAATCTTCGCTGCAAACACATTTGTGACTGATTTGCCGAAAAAGAAAGGAGGCTGTAAATATTTTGTAAGTTTACTTTGGCCCACTGTGCAGCAAACCGTGCTTCAATTTTACATAACTGCACATCTAATTGTGCTAATATAATTGACGTATTATTTGTCTGCCCTTGTACAATTTTCCTGTAATGTTGCAGAGTGCACACATTGCTCATTTGCAGGGTATGACTGCACTCAACCTTTTTTACTATTTATATTTCTAATTTGAAACGCTTACTTTGTTCACATAGCTTTGTGTATAACTTTGCATGTTTTTTTGGTCTTCTTTGAAATGACGAGACGTATTTTTTTAAATTTGTCCCCTCGTTTTTGTTTCATACCTAAATTATCATCTTTCTGTGTACTTGCCATTTTGTTTTCTCTTATGGGGCATGCAAAATTTCGCCGTTTCTAACCTGCACCTATAGGTACACTGGGACACTAGTAACATATTACTGAAATGTCAACTTTGAACATGTATTTTTGTGTACCACTTTGCACATTTTCTATTTGATCTTTTAAAAAATGTTGGTACAGGTTGGTTACTGACACTTATGTTTTGTAACTTTTCCCTACTAGGTATATTTTGCCGTACTGTGTGTGCCATGATTTTCACATCCCGAGTGAGGGCTTCTTTGGACGGCAAATACAACTGCTGGAGAGCGGGTGCCTGTCTATAACAATAATGTGGAATGACACTGTAAGGCTGCTTTGTCTGTTCGCTGAACTCGTTATTCGGAGCAATGTGACATCATTTATGGTGCTGTAGGCTCAACGTCATGACGACTTTTGGGAAATAACTGTGGAAACAAAGCAACTACTTCAACGAAGAGCCCAAAATGTTTTGTGCAAAAAAAAAGGCCTCCTTATCTTCAGCATTTGCAATGCCTCCCTAACCAGCATTGTAATCATTGCATTGATTATGCGATTATTCCGATGGTCTCTGCAAGTTTGTTATTAAATAAATCTAGTTTGTAACCTGTAAAATGGTCACATGTTCTTTACCATTCCACTGTTTTATTTGCAAATGTAATTTATTACCTTGTACGTCGCTGAATGTTTATTTTAAGGTTCTGCGTCACGCCACGTACTTGTGCTTTTTGCAACCTACAATGGAAAGGGAAGAGGGGCTATGTATGCAGTGATGTCATCAATGATATGTGTGATGTCATATTTGATGTCCTAGGTGTTAGTCTTAGCAATGCACGTAGATGCTGCGAGTTATGGTTGCTGAGCTTACCATAATGGGGGAATGTGCAGTGTTTTTTGGTTTCACTATGAAGTCTAACATTCCTTTAGTGATTTTTTTTTACGGAATGTACATATATATGTATGGCAGGGAAGGAAAAGAATGGGGCTAAACAAGTGATGTTGTCATTGATGTAATCATTGACATTTGAGATGACATCTTTCATGGTCTGGGTGTTAGTGCTAGCAGTGCACAGGGGCGGTGGCAGGGTTGGCGCTTAGTTTACCATAACAGTCGAATTTCAGGGGTTTTTCGGTTTGAATTTGAAGGATAAAGTGGGATGGAAAGTATTTTTGTAGTGAAGTGTACATGTTTTTGTTAGGGCAACTTAACCATAACGTCCCCTCAACAAAGTTTTTTTTAGTGATATATATATATATATAGATGTCATACATTGCATCGTGTAGTTTGTACAAAGAATAATACTTGACCAACGGTGGGAGGCCTAAACATACAATTCATAACCTTGTGTGCAGTTGGAGATGGGTGAGGGTTGCCTTATTTCATTATATACAATCAATCTCTTGACGCATGCCCACAGATATATCTGGTACTGTTACCTGCTTATCGCTATTGCCTTGTCTGTACATTTTGTATCATGATTCCCCTACGAGAATTCTGCTTTCCCACATCTTCCTGTAAATTGGGGTAGCCTGAACCTCTTGTCACTGACCTACACCGTAATGTACTGTAACTGTGTATACTGTAATGTACTGTAACTGTGTATTTAAGAATATGCGCCCGGTTGCCCTCGGGCCTGGCTGCGCTTTACAAATAAACTAAATAACAAGAAATTACAAATTACAGTAAATTGATTTATAACCTCTCCAGGAGGATTAGCTGCATGGGTGAAACAGAGTGGCACACAGGCTTGGCATACAAATCTGGTACTTCAAACGGGGAGCAGGGTTGGGGGGTTATCCACAGCATATGTCATAAATGTAGGGTCTGCAAAGGGACGAGACATGTTTATGGAGGTAACTTGTTTTTCTCAAACCCCAGCTTCGGGCCGGTCATTTGCAGGTCAATAATGGACTGCAGAAGGTGAAAGATACTGTGTTTGTCATGTAGCTTGTTCGCGCCTAGTCTCCTGTGAGAACAGGCCCGCTGCAGGGATGCCGAGCGGAGGAGGGCGAGGGAAGTGACTGGCCTGCTGTGCGCGATTAGGATGGGAGAGCTGCAGCCCTGCAGGCCGCTTGTGTCCAGGAAGCCTAAGGTGTTATGTAAAAAATGTCTGCGTGGGGCACAGAATGGGATTTGGTATCATCCTGCTGGCTGAGTATTGCAGCCACATGGGTCGACCTGCAGCCATCCCACATCCCTGGCTACAGATGCGTGGGTGGATACTGGATGAGTCACAGTCCGCATGTTGGTAAGAATGGAGGGGATGGGGGCCTTGAAGACCTTTCCTCCCATACACAGGTCCCACCCCACAGGCGTACCCACAACATACAATCATTGGGAAGACTCCAACCAGTCTGGCCTGGACTTCCCCACACCACCATATATGGAACTTCCACCCAACAGCCAGTCAGCGGGAAGGGGCAGAGTCAGGGCTTCCCGGGACTTCGGGAAAAGTAAGGTAACAGGCAATAAAAGCAAGAGGCCACAGGGGCCATCTTGTTTCCTATCAGGAATCCACTGATTCCAATGACAGGGCCTGGGCATACCAAAATGGAGGACACTCAGGGCAACTGTCAATTCAGCATGGAGCTGCCACTAGCCCATACCCTGCTCTGTGGGCCACACACAGGTGTCCAGAAACATCCACTAGGGGCACAGGGTTGCACCCCTACCCATGGGTGCCATAAGGGTATCCCATGGGTCTGTTCATCACAACCAAAAAGAGGAAGAGCTGCACCGCCAGGAGTCCCACGCGAACTCCTGCACGGAAAACACGACAGAACATACATGATAAAAAGCAATAAAGGACAAGGATTCAGAGGCCCTGTCCCTCCGATGCATTTCCAGCATCACAGTCGCCCCCTCCAGACTGAGGTTAGGGTGCCTAATCTCCCACGGGATAGACACCCTCATCCAGACCCTGAACATACCTTCTGGAAAGGCCATCTGCATTATCGTGACTCTTCCCTGGTCTATGCTCTATGGTGAAGTTCAGCCCTTGCAGGCTAATGGACCACCTGAGCAGTTTCAGGGTTTCACCCTTCATCTGCATAAGCCCCTAGAGGGGCTTATGGTCTGTTTGGACCTTGAAGGTAGACCAGTAAGGTAGGGCCTGAAACGCCTAAGGCTCCAAACTATACTGAAACATTCCTTTTCAACAGTAGCCCACCTAAGTTCTCTACCCTTGAGTTGTCTACTGATGAATATGATCAGATGTTCCCTCACTTTGTCATCTAACTGGGACAAGACAGATCCAATTCCGGTGTTGCAGGCATCTGTTTGGACGATAAAAGGCTTGCTGTAATCAGGTGCACACAACACAGGTGCCCTACACAGACTTTCTGACAAGCCAAAAAAGGCCCTCTGACAGTCTTCTCTCCAATTAACCTACCTTGGTTCTTTGGGTGAAGCCAGAGCTGTCAGAGGGCCAGCTATGGTTCCATAGTCCGCCATGAAATTGTGATAATACCCAGTAAGGCCCAAAAAGGCTCTCACCCGGGTTTGAGTAGTGGGAGTCCCACAGTCATGTACATCCTGTACTTTACTGGGGAGAGGTTGGATTTGACCCTTTCCTACCTCAAGACCAAGATACGTGACTTTCCCCTTAGCTATCTGGCACTTGGTGGCCTTGATAGTGAGGTTAGCCCTTTTCAAGGCCTGCAACACTTTATCCAAGTGAGTCAAATGCTCCTCCCAATTGGAACTGTAGACGGCAAAGTCGTCTAAGTAGGCCACACAAAAGGCCTCCAGCCCACCGAGTGCATGATTGACTAAATGTTGGAAAGTGACAGGTGCATTTTTCCACCCAAAAGGCATGACTCTAAACTGGTAGAGCCCCTCAGGTGTTGAGAATGTAGTCTTTTCCTTGGCATGGTCCGTCAGAGCTATTTTCCAATAGCCTGAGGGAAGGTCAAAGGTGCTCACAAATTTGGCAGCACCTATTGTATCCACAAGCTCATCAGCCATGGGCAATGGGTGCGCGTCAGTTTTGGTGATGGCATTGACCCATCTGTAGTCCACACAGAACTGCCAATCCTTGGTACCTAACTGGGAACTTGCCTTTGGGACAAGGACCACTGGACTGGACCAGGGACTGGTCGAGGGTTCAATGACACCCAGATCCAACATCTTGACGACCTCAGTCTGGATGTGGTTCTTAACTGAATCCGACACACAGTAGCACCTGCTTTTGACAGGCACACTGTCACCAGTGTCAATTTCGTGCCTATACCACGGTGTAAGGCCTGGCATCAATGAGAACAGAGAGGCATACAGCCAGAGCAAAGCCCTGCAGGCCCTCTGCTGCTCTGTTATCAGATCGGGAGAGAGATGCACTCCCTCCACTGAGAACATCCTGAGGGTTGCTATGCAGCAAAGCAGGAAGTGGCTCACTCTCATCCTTTTCTTGCTCGGAAGCTAGCAAGAGACATGAGACTTCAGCTTGCCTATGGAAAGGGTTGGGCCTGTTAACATGGAATACCTGAGGGGCTACCCCAGAGACTAATATAATTGACTTTGTCGACCTTGGAGATGATCCTGAAGGGTCCAGTCCACTTATCTGCCAAAGCTAGAGGCTTGGTAGACTCCATCACAAATATCTCCTGTCCTGGAGTCCAATCCACTTGCGAGGCACTTGTTCAATTCCTGGCTGGCCTTGAGATTCGCTGTCGCCTGACCCACCTTCTCTGTAATCCTCCGCCTGAGGCCTAACACATAGTCCCCCACTTGCTTGGCAGGATCTGGAGGGGTGGCTTCCAAACCTTCTCTGATTAAGGCAAGGGGCCCACTCACTGGATGGCCAAAGAGTAACTCAAAGGGGCTGAAACCAACACCCTCTTGAGGTACCTCTCTGTGAGCTAACAGCAGGCATGGCAGGAGGAAATCTCATTTCCTCCTTATGGGCTATTCCAAAGTGCCTAGCATGCCCTTGAGAGTTTTATTAAATCTCTCGACTGGACCATTGGTCTGGGTGTGGTAAGAGGTGGAGAACTTGTAAGTAACTCTGCACTATTTCCACATGGTTTTCATGTAACTCACCATGAAGTTGGATCCTCTGTCAGAGACAACCTCCTTAGGGAATCCAACATGGGTGAAAATGCCGAGGGGAACCCTGGCAACGGCCTTGGCTATAATAGTCCGAAGGGGTATAGCCTCAGGGTACCTAGTGGCATGATCAACCAAGACCAGGATGAACCGATGTCCACCTGAACTGGGAGGGTCAAGGGGACTGACAATGTCGATGCCCACCCTCTCAAATGGTGTGCCAACCACTGGCAATGGCTGCAGTGGAGTAATGAGATTGCCTCCCGTCTTGCCAGACAACTGACAAGTTGGGCAGGTCCTGCATTGGGACTACACTTCTACTCCCAACCGGGACCAGTAGAAATGGGCAGAGAGCCTCTGCTTAGTCTTCTTGGTACCAAGATGACCATCCAGGGGCACCTCATGCGCCAACTACAGCAGGAAGGGCCTGTAAACCTGGGGTACCACCAACCTCTTGCGGGCACCAGGTTCAGGCTTAGTGGGCTCACTAACAAGGAGCTCACCCTCCCAATATATCTGGAACATTCTAGGCACTGCTCCCTGTGCCTGGGACAGGGCCTGTTTCCTCAGACCCTAGAGAGAGAGAGAGAGAGAGAGAGAGAGAGAGTGTCCCTTACAGAAGTCCACCCAGGAGGGTACACCTTCAGCCAACAGGCATTAAAGGTTGGCGTGGTCCTCCGGGTTGAGCACCTCTCCCACAAGAGGGTCTTCTGCCTTTTCTCCCTCAGGAGTTGAGTTTGGGTTTACCACTGGACTCAGCCCGTCCAGAGCATGAATCACAATGGGTGCTGCAGGAGCAGCAGGAAACAAATGGTTCCCTTTTGCAGAGGCGGCCTTCTTGCTCTTCCTTCATGGTGCCTTGGGTTTCCCTATTGGCAAGGGTACCGGACTCACAGCCGGACCCGGTGTGACCTGTGATTGGGTGACCGCCACAGCAGCCATGGGTGGACCATCCGAGATCATCCCTATTTCTACCAAATCATTTTTTAACAAAATGTTTGCAGGTACCTTGTCCTGAACCAGGACAGGAAGCTTTGCTATCTTGTCTCCAATCGTAATGTTGCCTAAGGCTACAGACAATAATTAGGGAGGCCCACCAGCCCACACCTGGTAGTTCTCACAGGAGCACCTATATAGCCTCTGTCTTGAGCCGGGTCCTGTCCACCACTGTCATGCTTGCCCCAGTGTCTCTCAAGCCACTAGAAGGCTAGCCATTCAAGGGGACACTTCTCAAAAACCTACGTGCGTTCTGTGGGATTGTAGCCAGTACTTCTGCGTACTGGTCCCAGGCCTTAAGGGACACTAGGGAAATCTCTACAGGAGCACTGAATGTGATTCCTGTAGAGGAGGGAAGGACAGTGGCCTCCATCTCAGGCATGGGGTAAGTGTAGGTCAGGCTGACAGCCTGGACTCCAAGTGCCTTACCTTTACACTTGGGGTCACCCTTCTTGTGATCCAGAACCCCACACATCCCAACAAGTGCCAGGAATGCGGGGTACGGTACTGGAGCCACTGGGAGCCTGCTTTGCAGCAGGTGGACCACTACTCTTACTCCCACCCATGTAGGAATTATCCCCACTAGATTTATGGGTCTTAGGAGAGGAAGGTTTTAGTTACTCAACTGTGACGGCTTCTGGGACTCCTCAGATTTCTCAGAGGTCCCCTTTTCTTTGTCCTTGTTCTTCCCACTGTCATACTTAGGGGACACCTGGTGGGAGACCCATTTGTCAGCCAGCCTAGCCAGCTTAAAGGGATCCAAAATGTTCTGGTCAGCAACATGCTGATGCTGCTCCGGCGAACAGGCTTCTGAAGAAATGCTCAAAAACATCAGGTGTGACAATTCAACAAATGTTTTTATTTTTTAACCATAAATCCATCCCAACATGTTCATGTGCGCAGCACTCACCCAGTCAACCCAAGACACATTCTCTCTTTTCTTAAATTCCCTGAACCTTTTAAGGTATTGGGTAGGTGTCTTGCCAAACTTGGCAATCAAAGCAGACTTCATACACCCATACTGACCCCTTTCTTCCACACTCAGTTTCAGAATACAGTCATATCCAGTCTGAGGCACTCTGCTTAACAAACACTTAGCCCAATCTCTTTTATCAACATCATGGATTCCACAAACCATCTCAAATGCTTCAATCTCAATATCAGAACCCTCTGCATACACACCAACCAAATCTTCATAAACTTGGTGGCTGGGGACCTGGCACTCTCAACTGGTTTCACTGAAGTCTCCACTCGAGCTTTCTCTAGCTGGATTATCTGGTGCTCAGTGTCCCTATCCTTGAGTATCACTTGCTGTGCCAACTCCACTTTCTTTAACTCAACTTCTGTTTCCACCTTTTTGTATTGAAAGGCTAACTGTTCCCGTTGTAGCTCCAATTTTAAATGTTCAATGTTCAGGGCTTCCCCCTGAAGAGCAGGGCTGGGGTTCGGAACAGAGGCAGCAGGAATGGTGGCATTCCCAGACTCAGATTCAGTAACAACCTCAGGGGCAGAGTCCTCATTTGTTACATTCCCCCCTTCAAGAGCTTCACAATCCGTCTGGTAGTGCACAAGGCCAGCTATCAGCTCAGCACTAGACTTATCCACAAAGTCTAACTCCCTGGAGGCGCAAGCACTCTGGAGGGCCTCTAAGCTCATCCAAGTCAATTTATCATTTGCAATAGATTCCATTGCTTGTAATGTAGTTATCTTGTACACAACTAAACCTCAATTTAACAAAGTGTAGATATTTTGTAAGTGGCAAGGTTACACACTGATTCTTAAAACCATAAGCATCCCACAGCTGCCACCAGTGTTAAGACTGGAGGGGGTGTCTGTACTCCTGCTCTCTATATGGCAGAGGCGAGGCACAGAGGACCCCAGCCAAAATTCTCTATTTGGTAAAACGCGGGCGAGCAATCAAGGCCTAGCTCTCACGAGGTGATGCAGGCTGGTTCTTATGTACAGTGTAGTCCCTAAGCCCTCACAAAGGAATGTCGACACACTGTATTAGTGAAAACACAGTCTTTAAATAATTAAGGGTCAAGGTTGCATACACAATCACAATATCTCACTTTGTGCTCAGTTAATCTACAATGGCAAATATATACACAGTTCTACGTGGTACCACAATTAGTATCAGATTTCATTAAAGTGCATCAACTGGACTTAGTTTAAATGTCACACAAATAAAGTAATAAAGAGAACCAACAATAGACGTAGGAGGAAAGCAGTTGACTAGAAAAATGGGCAGAATGGTGAGTCCCTATCCCCAGGCACAGTTCTGTATGATGATCCCCCCCACCTGGGCAACCTGTAAATAAAGATAATATGGTACGAGCACAGTCTATATATTATTCATAAGAGTGTTATTTTCTTCTAAATAGTTCTACAACCCCAATGTACCTGGAATGGCAGAGTTTGACGTCGGGTCATCAACGGGTCCTTCTTGAGCGGCTCCCTTTAAGGCAGGAGCCGCCAATCATCGAGATCTCACAAGGAAAAAGGGTGACCACGGTGGTTGTGGCAGCAGCTTCGGTTCTTGCGGTACTCATTGACAATCAGTCGAAAAACATCCTGCAAGCTGAGGCGTGTGGTGCACCTCGACGACAAGTGTCTGTTGCTGCAAAGAGCTACGGAAGAACTTTGGCCCAACAAGGGCGTTGAGTCGTCTGGCGTCTCTGCAGTCTTCGGGTGGCGGGAAACCCACCAGCAGATTCTCCTCGGTCATCGACGGCCATGACTTTCTCCGGCAGGACAAAAGCGGTCGACGATGATGAACAAGGAAGTCCTTGGATCAAATGTTCTTAGGCAAAAGGAGCATGGCTGCTCCGGTCAGGACGGCAGTCGTTGATGGTGGACGGATGTTCAATGCTTCTCTGGCTGTCCCCTTCCCCGGTCGGCAGCCTTTAGTAAAGATCAGCTGCTGCACGATGGTCCCTTGTAGCTCAGGGAGAGGTTTCCTATCCATGTCCTCTCTTGGATCAGTTCTTGAAGGCACAGCAGCTTTCAGATTTTGCTAGGAAGGGAACAGCAGTTCACCTTCTTCTTCTGGCTCAGCTTCGAGAGTAAGCATCAAGTATCAACTTCAGCTTCTGAACGATTTCTAGAAGTGAGAGGCCTCCAGATATACTGCCTATCTCCCATTCACTCTGCTGGGTCACACTCAGGCAACCAATCACTCAGAAGGGCATTCAGGCAGGCAGGCAGCCAATAAGGTGCACAGTGCATTCAGGCCATTCTTCTCCACCCAGACACTCACAACACAGAATGTGGATTCGGACAAGCACTCTGCCATTCAGCACTACACACTGCATTCATACCAGTTTCGGGCAGGTCTGTCTCAGTCATTGTGTCAAACACAGTGGCGTCGCCAGGAATCAAATTTAGGAGGGGCACAAATACAGAAGTAGAGGGGGCACAGACAAATGTAGAGGGAGGTCATGGGCACTGCTCGTCTTAAGTAGGGAGGCACATGGGGGGGCACAGGGTTTCACAGGGGGGCCCCGGCCCCCCAGACCACCCCCTAGCGACGCCACTGGTCAAACACCAGATACTAGACACCCATAACACAGAATGCGTATTCGTCACACACTTCATTCACCCAGGTTCCACCCCACGGGCATACCCACAACATACAGTCATTGGGAAGGCTCCAGCCAATCTGGCCTGGACTTCCAGACAGCACCATATATGGAACTTCCACCCAACAGCCAGTCAGCGGGAAGGGACAGAGTCAGGGCTTCCCGGGACTTCGGGAAAAGTAAGGTAACAGGCAATAGAAAGCAAGAGGCCACAGGGGCCATCTTGTCTCCTATCGGGAATCCACTGATTCCAATGACAGGGCCTGGGCACCTGTCAATTCAGCACGGAGCTGCCACCAGCCTGTACCCTGCTCTGTGTGCCACACACAGGTGCCCAAAAACATACGCTAGGAGTACAGGGTTGTACTCCTACCCATGGGTGCCATAAGGGTATCCCAAGTGTCTATTTACCATGGCCAAAAAGAGGAAGTGCCGCACCGCCAGGAGTCAAACATGAACTGTGCGGAAACAAGGCAGAACATACATGATAATAAGCAATAAAGGACAAGGATTCAGAGGTCCTGTCCCTCTGATGCATTTCCTGCATCACACTGTCCACATGTGTAACGTTGTTGTGTAGGGTGCACGCATTGGTCGTCAGCCGAGCCTGCTCCTCTGAGCTGCCCTTTCCTTCTCCTGTGTAAATTCTGTACTCCCATGTCACTCACTTGTCCGTTCCTGTCCCTGTTAAGTGTGACCGATGTTGCTCCCCCCTCGTGTCCCCACTGTTTTTATCCTCATTTTTGGATCCTGAGTCCATGTCACTGCAAAAATCATGTGTGAAACTTATTTTCCAAGATGTGAAATTTGTGTTAGGTTTCATATTGAGTTTGATATCCATTAGGTCATATCTGCTTCCTCCCCCGCAAGCTCCTAGGCCTGCTCTGTCTCTTTCCATCGACTCCTGCCTGGTGAGCTTGTACTATCTGGTTCTGGGTGTCTGTTCTGCTCAAGTCTGTCATATCCCCTGTCCATTATCCATTGTGTCTTCATTGCCCGTATTACTCGGTGGCCCACCTACCAGCACACTCGTTCCCTTGCCAGTCTATTCAACTCTAACTTCCTCTGTTCCCTCTTAACCAACTTGTGTGTTTCCCTCTCCGCTACTTCCCTTCACCTCTCGATCCCTTCCACTTCCCTTGTCTTTCTATCCTGCAGCTCCCGTTCCACTCTTTTCCTCTCCTTGAGTTCCCTTTCGATCCTTTCTTCTCTTTCCCTCCCCACCTGCTCCTTCTCTTTTTCCTTCCTTCGTTCTCTATCCTCCCTTTCCAACTTCTCTTCTCTCCTCTCCCTGTACTCTCTTTCTAGTGTCTCCTCTCATTCCCTCTCCCTCCTATCTGCCTCCTCCATTATCTCTGCCCATTCTGATGCTTTACTGCTTCCCTTCAGACCTTCCATTGCCTTAACCACCCCTTCGGCCTCCCCGTCCGATTTCCCTTTCAGCTTCAGGAGTATCTGTCCTCGTATCCATTCCTTCATAGCTATGCTCCCGAGCCCCGCCTTCACGCCCTTCTGTGCCTCGCCTCTCATTCGGTAGCTGGCTGCCCTGTGCCTCTCTGCACTTCTTCCTCTGTATTTGGTGGCATTGGCCCGCCACCGAGGGTCTTATTGGTTAAAAATGGAATGCCTTGCGCGTCTAGTGACAAATCGCATTTTGTGACGGAACCTCTGTTGTGTCCTTGTACATAGTACATTCCTTGCCATCCTGCACTTGGACAAGGCCCATCCCTAGGCCCATAGCACTGGAATCTGTCATGAGTATAGTCTTACAACCTGGGCTAAACATGTTGAGGGCAGGGGCACTAGCAATGCTATTCTTCATGCATGAGAATGCCCTGTGACACGCCACATCCCAAACAAACTTGACATTCTTTTTCAGCAGTTCCCTCAGAGGGGCACACATGGTTGCAAACCCCTTAATAAACTTAGAGTAATACTCTGCTAATCCTAAAAGCCTCTCAATTCATCATTGTTCTAAGGAGCCTTCAACACTGCATCTACTAAGTCAACTTCGGGCCTAATCCCTTGCCAATCAATGGCATGCCCCAAATACAACACTTTCATCATATTGAATTTAAATGTCTCTTTCTTGACAGTGAGACCAGCATGATCTAAAATCTTAAAATCTTCACACACATACTCATCATGCCATATTGGGTTCGAAGTAATTACCAAAATATCAACTTGAAAGCACTTCACATAGAGTAGCCTACAAAACAGCTTTTCCCTAACTCTTTCAAAAACAGCTGTGGCCGATGCTAAACTGAAAGGCATCCTTTTTAACCTGCAAGCTCCAAAAGGTGTAATAAACGAGTTCAGGGCTAGAGAATTAGGATGCAATACAATCTGGTGATACGCACTAGACACATCAATTGTGGAGAAATACCTAGCACCATACAGTAGGGTAATAATTTCTTGTACTTTGGGTAGAGGACGTCGATCCACCCAAATATTGTTATTAAGTGACCTAAGGTCTACACATATCCTAATATTGTCATCCCCTTTTTTTTCAATAACAATAGGGGAGACCCACTCACCAGCTCCAATGGGTTTAATCACACCATTCAATTCCAATGTATCATGTTCTGCCTTAAGTTTCCCCCTTAGCAACAAAGGAACAGAGCATACTTTGTGCACGACTGGTTTAGCATTCCTTTGAAAAATGATCTTGTGGCTGAACCTTTTCAAACAGCCCAAACGGTCAGCAAACAAATTGTGAAAACGATCACTCCAATCACTACTCACAAACATAACTGGTTGTGAAGCATTAGGATCAAGAACAATGCCTAGCCCTTTTTGGTGCCTCCAGTTTAGGAGAGGTACGCCTTTGTCTGCCACATACAAAAATGATTTTGTTGTTCTGTCCTTGAAAGTAATATCAACAGGCTTTGACCTTACTACGTGAATTGGTGAAGCACCATAACCTCTGGGAAACATCTAAGGTGGATCTAACTCTCCTACAGTGATGCCGAGGACATACGAGGCATCTGGACAAACAACTGTGTAACTCGAGCCTGAATCAGACATCATGCTTTACTCAGGCCCATCAATCTTCACTTCACACCACAGGGCATCCACATCTCCACCATCTCCACCGGCTATAAGCAAATCATTAACTCCTTCATGAATCAAATCTTCTTCATCAACAAATCGCATATCTTCCCTCTTCCTGCACACTTTTGCCAAATGCCGTTTCTTGTTGCACTTGGTAGATGTTGCCCCTCGGGCAGGACAACGTGAGCTGGTGGAGTTGTGGTCTGTCTCGCCACAGGCATAAGACTTGATATCCGCCCTGGGTGCTTGTGCCCAGGAAGTTTGGGAAGGACCAGTTCCAACCAGGTTGCGTGGATAAGGTCTTCGTTTCAGTCTCTCTGTCTGCTTTACTTCCAACATTGTTCACACTTCCACCGGAGGCCTTGAAGGTCATGGAGTACAATGAAGATTGCCCAGCTAGTTTGGCCATGGTGATGGCTTGTTGTGGAGAACGATCTCTCACCATCAGGGGCCTCTCTTGAAGTTTTTTGCTGATTGCTCATCTCACAATCTGGTCAAGCACCAAGCTGTCTGTGAGCGCACCGAGCTCACAATTCTTTAATAGTTCTTTCGGGGAAGCAACAAATAAGCTCCTTTTCTCACCTGGGTGATGTGAGCACAAAAAGAATACGTGGCGTTCCATGACAACACTGATGCAAGGGCCGAATTGGGCAAGTAGCGCATCTTCTGTAGCTTGGTAAACATCTGCAGCACCCCCCTCCCTCATCGCCAACAGGACCTGGAGGCGAAGACTCAAAAATCCTTCGCCCTTTCACGCCCAAGCAATTGAGGCGAATGGCTGCTTCCTCTCTGGATCAAATTCTTTCCCACCAATTGCAAATCAGTAGTTATCAAAGATGTCCTTCCATTGCACCCACACAATGGACGGTTCAGCTGGGGTGGGTTGAAATGCAGGTGGGGCCTGTATTGTTGTCTACATCTTACTCAGTTGTTTTATTTTGCAGCTAACACAATGTTTGGGAACTTCCCCGCAAGGAGAGTTTGGCGGGTGCTTAAAACGCGCGGTTTCCCAATACTTGCAACTGAAAGGGCAAGGAATGCAAAAATGTCTTACTTGGTGATGGCTGCTGTTGTCCCTCTGGAGGCCACTAGATGGCGGCAGATGCTCGTGTTTGAAGTGGCTGCTGTAGAAGGGCAGGGGAAATAAATCTCATCCATTTCCGCGCGCTCTCCTTCCTGGCTTCATTAATGTGTGCAATGTCCTCATGCTGGAGATGCAGTTTGGGCCTTTTCTCGAGGCGATGTCACCCCTTGGCAGCATTGAATGCCTGTAGTGGCCCATGGGACCAACTCTCTGGATCTCTAGTATCACCAGAACCCCATAGGCGCCCCCTGGCATCGCCTTGGCGAGCTGGAAGGCGCTCTCTGCTTACCAACAGCCTGCATCCCAATGCCAGGAAAGCTCACCAGACATTCCTCTCCCCATGCCAGACCACTTGTAGTGCTTGTAGACCTTTGACACTGCGATACTCGTAGTTAGTGTCAGTCAGCAGGGCACATGGCTTATATTAATTACCCTGAAGATAAACAGCCTAGCGCCCTGTGCCTGCTTATTGGCGCTTCACATTTTCTTTAAATTATGTAACTGGGTTCCTTACATAAGCACTTAGATTAGCGCTCTGCTATGGTTAAAGCGCTTTACTTTGAAGCAATACCTTGGTTTTATTCACAGCGCTGTGCTGCTTTTTATATCTAACTGTACAGTACATGGCCTGTTCATTCAATAGCACTTTGCTATCCTTACAGCGCTTTACCCTAAGGGGCCGATTCATGGAACAAATGTGCCCCAAAAAAAGTGGCGCAGGCTGGCGCAAGCAGGCGCAAGCATGAAAAAGGAAGTGCACTTGCACGTGTGCGATTCATGGAAGGCCCTGGGCGTGTTTTTCTTGGGATGTGCGCTAAACCAATGCATGGCGCACACGTCATTGCAACATCCCGAACGCTGTGCGTGACGCGCACAGGGACAGCACACAACGTCCGCGCACACACCAAAAAGGGGGCGGGACAAAGGGCGTAACACGCGGAATGGGGAACAAGGTGTAACTGGGGAAGTACTGCAGGGAAATACACGGAACACCCACATGCACGCGAACAACCCGTATTCATGGATTTGAATACGGGAAACCTGTGCATGGCAAAAGACGTGCATAGGCGTCAACGCGTCCGCCACACGAAGGCAGGCGGAAGCATCACCGCGCACAGTATAAAAGTGCACACAAACAACAAACACGTATATACAGCTACGATGAATGTCCCATTTGTCGCAGCACTGATCGTGGGACACCGCAGGAGGAGGAGAATAGCCAGGGCCCACATTTCTTTCCCCAGGACCAGCCTTTTTGGGATGCCTGACGACCATGTCTACAGCAGGTATAGGTTTCCACCTGGTATCATCATAGAGCTTGTCAGGGAGTGGGAGGATGACCTCACATCACCCACCCTGTGCTCCCAGGCATTGAGCCCCATTGGAGAAGGTGCTCAATGTCCTGCATTTTTTGGCCACTGGCATAGTCGGGGGTGTCTCACAGGCCACGCAGTCACGCTGCATACACCAGGTGTTGGCAATCATGACTGCACGCCCCTCAGTCCGCAGGAACATATACATGCCCAGAACACCCACAGAAAGGCAAGCCGTGGTCCAGCCCTTTTACAGGGTGGCACACTTCCCCAAAGTGCTCGGTGCCCATGGTGCCCTACGTCCACCTAGGGCCACTGAGCACATCTATCGAAACCGCAAACACTGGCATTCAATCAATGTACAGGTGGTATGCGATGCAAAGGGAATCATCACCTCTGTCTATGCAAACTATCCTGGGTCCACCCATGACAGTTTCATATACAGAATGTCCGCCCTGAGCCGGGCCCTGGCAACACATGGCTCCTAGGTGAGTACAAATGCCTGTGTACATGCATGCAAGTCACACACAGACAAATACCAAAACCCTAATAATCTCAACTATTATCACACCCCAGGGGACAGTGCCTAGCCTCTGAGCAACCACATGATGACGCCAATCGGAACCCCACCACACCACCCCAGGTAAGATACAACGATGCCCATATTGCAACCAGGGGCATAGTGGAGCGCACATTCGGAGTGCTCCAGTCACGCTTCCGCTCCCTTGACTGCTCTGGTGGGCAGCTATTATATGCACCCCCAGTAGTGTGCAGGATTGTGGCAGTATGTGTCCTGCACAATGTTGCAACACAGCGGGAGGTACCGGTGGACATGGTGGTGCCCCCACATCCCCAACCATAGGCACAGCCACTGCCCATGGGAGGGGAAAGGGCACGTGGCGAGGCATCCTGGACCCAGCTTGTGGCCACATTCTTCACCTAAACTCCCAACCCTGCGGAGTGCACACAGTCCTGGCACATACCTGGTGACAATCAATGATGACAAAGAGACAGTCAACTGTCACAACCTTACAACCCTGAGAATGTTGCCACGGAAGTGCTACATTGTGTGTATCCCTAGCTACTTAAACATAACCAATCCTGTGTGACCAAAAGGAACACATGCAAGGTGTGTATCACACACCCCTGCAAAACAGTCCATCACAATCCCTGGTATGTCACCCAAACCCTCCCAAACCACATCACCCTTGTCTGCCACACCATGACATGGCATGCAATAACAAAAGGCCAACACATGATCAACAAGATACGAAGTGACATGTCATGAATGAAAACTGCCACGAGACAATGATGCCTGACATGGAATCAGATGAAATGACTGACCAACAACCTCACACACATATAAAGTCAGACACAAATGCTTTCAAACAGTCAGAGCATGAACACAACACTGAATGCCCGTTCACATGCACATTGGGCATGGCAAAATCCCGACTCCCGAACCTGTGTGCTGTGTGTGTCGCCTGCAAAACACTGCTCAGCACACAGCACTTTGATCAGCCATAGTGTTGCAGATACACCGTACACATCACATGTGAACATTGCCCATGTGAACACCCCAGCGTGTCAAACCACACCAATCCCCTGACACCTGAAAAGTAAAGAGAACACAGGAGCAGGCATTGAGCAGCACAACACATCATGTACATAGTACCCCACAATTACAATGTCAGAGTGCCCAAAAACACTGTAGCCCAAGCCAACTGCCCAACAACAAAAGGCCCTCCCTTACACATCATTGTGACCTTCTGAACCACTGTCTCTGGGGTATGTAGCCTTCTTTCTTCAAGTGTACCTAGCTACAGGATCACCCCTTGGTCTCATGTTCCAGCTTGCATGTAAATAGGGTCCAGCCCCCTCAGAGCACACCTTGACTGGTAAAAATACCAAATCACAGAAAACTCCGAGTAGGCAAACCCACAAAGCAGGGAAAAAGGCTGTAAGCACCAAAGAACCCTGTAAGAGTCTCCAGTAGATGACCTGAAGTAGCAGGAAATGTCAAAGCACATGTACAAGCACAATGATAGAACAACCAAGGTAGCACAGTTGAACAATGGTCCAACAGGATGGGTACCATTTACGGTGCATTACATACAATGAGGATGCAACAACTGATGGGTAGTGTCACAGCTCCTGTGTCCAGGCGCAGGAGTAGCACGAACCAACCGCCCCCTCCGTGGTCTGGGCGCCTGCAAGGTCAAACTAACACAGGCCTCCGAGACCCCGGCGGGGAAGGAGGGTCAGGGATATGTTGCATGGATAGGCATTGTTATTTAGGATAACCGGAAAGAGGGGCAGGAGAGTGGATGTGGATTTGAAAGACAAGGTAGGGAAAATACAACCATTCACAAAAACACATACTCAATTAGAGAAAACATGTTCTTCATGCACATTGTACCAAATCAGTCAAATGCAAGCCAAAGAGAGACTTATCTCTGGAGTGAGTGCTGGCCTCCTGCCTGCGCACTCTCAGGTCCGGTAACAGGAGCACTTCAATGCTGCAAAGAGAGCGTGAGTTACTAATCTGAATGTGTGTTTACAACACACACACACAACCCCATCCATGCCCCAAAGTAAGTGACTTCTCCACAAACAAACACCCCTGTCTGCTGCCATGTACCCATACATTAGCTTGGCCCACCGATGGCACATACACTGTCAATGCAGTAAGGCCGGCGCATGTGGCCACGCGGAAAATGGAAGACCAATGGGTAAATAATCAGACATGATACGATGGTCCCTGGGTGAGCTGCTAGACGCGTATAGCAAGGTGCAACTTCAGTACAAGTTGTGTTCTGGCCGCCGCTGATTCAAATAGGTAGTGAACATGGCAATTTGCACATGCAAATGACATGCACTCACCACGAGTCTGAGCCGCGCTGGTCGTCCCTGTGCACTGTATCAGTTCCTGGCTAGGAATGCTACTACCCTAATTACTCTGCTTCAATGGAGCAGGGGGTACTTGAGGATATGTTTGATGGCCCCTGCGTGTGCCCCTGACAACTTGCGAAGGCACTTGCCATGTGGCCCTCAACGCATTTCAGCTGTACTGTGTGCTTCTCCAACAATGCCTGGCAAAGCTCCCCAGCACAGGTGCTACTTAGCATCCATGTGCAAGTGGCCTTGGGGAAGGTAGTCTGCGGCGTGGGCCCTTGTGTTGCTCACCTTGCCAGGAGCTCCTGGAAACACGTCTGCTTCTGTCGGACGTCTGAGCACAAGCCCTGTGCATCTTCTTGTGCACACATCCACACGTCTGCACCAACGAACGTGGCCAGTTTCCTGGATTACTGGTCCCTGTGGCTGCTGCCAAAGGTAGTCTGGAGGCTTATCTTCCTGCAGAAAGTTCATTAAGCAAGGCAATAAGGCTGGAAACTTCCATGTGTGCGTGTCTACATGCTGGTTGTCACAGGGCCAGGTTACAGAGCTACATTCAAACTCCTCCCACCATCAGTGTCACTCTGACAGGCCAATGGTGCAGGCTACTGTCTACAGCATGAAGTGCATCAAGCACATATACAGGCAAGAAAATGACATACATCACAATCCACATCAATTAATGGATAAAACAATCACATACTCACCCAAATTCATTACAGACATTTGGTGGATGAAATGCAACCAATCTCCACTAGGGGTGTTAACACACGTAGTACAGCAGCAGACAGGCCACAGTTATGAGGCAAGTCCAAAGCCCCTGTGTAATATTTTGTTACACCAAACCAACCTAGCGAGCCCATGGATAAGGGAAGCAGGAGTGGCATATGTGAGTCAGGACCCCAAGCTGCAAACACATACACAAGACAAGCTTGAAGGGCCCAGCTGGAACAGACAGTGGATGCTTTCAAAAGCCACAAAGCACCACAGCATCACATGAAAGCACAATAGACAAACAATATTAAACTATATTAACTAATTAAAGTAAAAATGAACAACCTACATAACCTAATTAAAATTACTATCAAATAGTTGATATTAACTAACTAAACTAAAATCAAAAATCAAAAATGGCCACATACGACCCGGGGGGCACCCAGGAGGGGGCAGGTACAGAGTGCACCTCAACACCCACATGCAATGATGTTGAGGCAAAAAAAAAAAAACCTCCATGGGCTCAACGCCTGCATAGCATGACCTGTGTGGGAGATATTTTGTTGCCCGAGTCTGCCTCATCCAGAATAGGAGGACGTGGGCAAGGATCCTGAACACGCCTAGGCGCAGCTTGCCCCTCGTCAGAAGCAAGTCTGTCGGACGGGTGAGCCTGGTTCTGTGCGGCAATGACACGCAGGTCTGCATGCAGAACCTCTCGTGATACACGTGCTTCCTCTTGCAAGGTAACATGTGTAACAAGGAGTTCTTCCTGCGTGGTCTGGCTGGACAACTGATACCTTCCGGCAAGCACGTAGTTCAGCCGAGATGGTACGCTCAAGCTGCTCAAACCTCTCCTGCGACCGCACCCTCTGGGACGTCAAGAGGGCACCCAGAGTTGATCTGAGGGACTGATACTCAGCCCTCAGGGCCTCCATGTGTACCTCTGCGTGAGCAGCAATTGCTTGATGCAGAGACAACATTTCAGCCTGGCGTACCCTGTCAGAGGCTGCCATGCCCAGCCTGAGCGAGCGGGCCGTGGACTGCGCTGCCTGCCACTGGAGAAGCACCTGCCTAGCAGGGGGGAGCACGGATTGGGGTACATGTTCCATGCTCACAGTGATCTTATCAAGTGCTGCCCCCTGACGTTCAGAATTGGCAGTCATGTCTTGCTCCCACTCAGTATACCTCGGTGGCACACGGCCACCGTGTTGCTGGGCTTGACACCTGCAGGACCCAAGGACCGGGCATCCTTGCTGGGTTGGCACCGCCGGCGGCTGCACGACTCCATGCCCCCGTCTACGTGATGCCCCAGGCACATCAGCGACTTGTGTGGAGGGTGACCCTGCATCACGATCCACCACAGGCGGAGGTCCCACCACTGTCTGGCCCCTCAGTGCAGGTGTCGCGGTAAGAGGAGTGTCCACATCAAAATCACTCACCACTGACGTATGGACCTGATGCACATCCAACTCGACATGGTCATCAGAGTGGTCATCTGGGCTGGACTCATTGCCAGCCAAAGACAAGATTGACTGTAGCACACGTGGGTGCTCATGGTCTACCACCCCACAACCCCCACTTGTGCTGGGTTGCGGTTGTGATAACAACCCTGTGCCTGGCATGACAACACCATCCTCTGCCTCCATTGCATCATCATCTGAAGAGTGGAGAGAAAAAAACATTAGTACACATGTTAGAAGCACATAACACAGTCACACATGGGCACCACACAGGCAGCAAACACATGAAGCAGACATGTCACACACAATAGAGAACCTGCCATGCATGCCTGGTCAATTTGACATTGCATCAGTGAGTACGCATGTAGAATGGTGTCACATGGCTCAGAAGTGGGTTTATGCAGTGCAGAACATGTGTACGTTACTCACTAGCTACATGAAGAAGTACTTCATGATGTGTATCAAAACACGTGAAGGCAGTGCATGGGCAAGTTCAAGCATCTCAGAAGTTCAAGCATCCCCCCCGAGTGAAAATCCAGGGATGCCTTGCATGGTAGCAAAATGGTGACCAGAGACCTGTGTATTGGCAGCCAGTGTTGACTAGCATCAATGGCATCATCTGAGTCAACTGACAACACAGCAGATGATGATGGGACAGTAAGCAGGACACATGACGAACCCTCAGTAGTACACCCATGTGTGCAAAACCCACTACACCAGTTGGACAGAGTCAGTGGACCTGAAACTGGGGGAGGACTGTGCCCCACACAGACTGTGACACCCTAAACATGTGTGTAATGCAGGACTGGGCCAAAGTGCCCATGGGATGGATGCTGGAATGCCATGCAATGTAGGTCACCTTGGACACGTACTACAATGATCATCCAGTCAAGGACACATAGGGGGGCGCATGGAATGCACATGGAGCATGAATGGGCAATCAGGTCCCTGCGGAGCATCTGCCATCTGCACAGTCCAAGTGAGACACCCTGCATGAAGGACAGAGGATGTACCCCACTGCATGTGCCTGGCAGGTTGGCTGGTGGAAGTTAGCATGTACACAGGAGGCTTGAACAGGCCATTGCAGTACCGCAAAATGATGCACAACAGTGCAATGGTGAAATTGGGGCACAAGGGGGGTGGAGGAGCAAGGGAGCATGCCTACGTGGAGTACCCGCATGCAGGCAGGGGACACATGCACGTCTCTCATGCAATGACATAGTCCCAGTGCTGAGAGGAAGGACAACACAGGCTACATGCAGAAGGGCCAGTGTGCTGGAACATGGACCGGAGGGGCATCCGGGTGACTAGCATGTGAGTATGGTGCAAGTATGGTGATGAGGACAGTCCCTGTCTGCTCAACATGTCCACCATCCTGCACAGCAGGCACGCATCAGTGAAGCATTGCATGACTTGCACATGAAAACGGTTCTAGGGCAAATGTTCGAATGCAAATGATCGAATGACCAAAGGGTCGATTTTTTTAGGCCAATAGTTTGTGGTTTCCCCCCATGACCCCAGTTACTGTAGCAAAAACCACTTCTATTTTTAATTATACGAAAAGCATTAAGCATATATATATGATGTATGACAAATTTGACCCTTTTGTCTTAGGTCCAATTACCCCGACCCTTGCATCATTCAATCCTTTTAGTGTTGAATCTTCCGCAGGACACCCATGAGAACCATGTACACATGACATGTAGTGGCAGTCATGCCCAACACATGACACAAGTAAAACAACCATAGCCTCGACAAACACGCAGCAACACTCACTGGACTGGGCATCAAAGTCCTGCATCTCTCCCACGCCTTCGACCAATTGTGGTGGCATGAGCTCTATCTCCTCAGGTGCGGCCCACTGCTAGTCACCAGAGTCATGTTGTAATTTGAGGCACGCTTCGCCTTAGTGCTGCGTTTGAGGTCATTCCAATGCTTTTGCACTCTTGGGCTGTGCACACCTCATGGCCGAATGCACTCACATCTTCCGCAACTTGCTTCCAGTGGGTATCACGATGGGCAGCCGTAGTCTCACAATTCGGCCCCACTAGCATGTCACGGTTGTGGTCCTGCACGTAGTCCACGAGGCAGGCAAGTTCCTGATTGCAGAAAGGCTTCTTCCTTCGACGTGCAGGAGGCTGTAGCTGTGTCTGGGGTCCCAGCCTGTACTGCAGGTGCAACCTTCCTCCTCTTGGATGCTGGTCCGGACCCTGGCTGGCAAATGCCGCCCTGATCAGTATGGGCAGCGGGTGTGATTGAATGAGCTGAGGGAGTGGCAGGTGGAACATGGAGTGAGGCCCTAACTTGCATCAGTGGCTGCTGGGTGCCCTGGAATGGACCCTGCACAGCAACATCCGCTAGGCCAGGGTCATTGACCGGAACTGTCCTGGTTGGTAGACTCACAACTGGGGTCGGGCCAGCTGATGGAATTACTGCCCAAGGGACACTACCTCGGTCTGGGCAGCCCTGCGTGCACCTACGGTGTGCCTCCTGAACAACTGGAAATCTTCCATGGACTCCTCAAGTGCCAACGCAGCCTGTGCTGGCAGACCCAGAGCCTGTGTGGTGGTGTCCACAGCTCCACCTGCAGCTAACACTACCCTTGGGACCGTGGCAGTCGATAGAATGGACTGCTGGGTCACACAGGCAACAGTGTCAGATGCGAGAACTGCATCTGGTGGAGCCGCAGGGAGTGGTGGCATGACTGCACCAACATGTGGTACAACATCGTCCCGAGCTGGCGCATCCCTGCCTCTTCCCCGTCTGCAGCCACCCTGGAGTCCCCCTACTCCCTGGTCACCCTGGCCATGTCCCTGACCATGCCCGCCACGAGGAGTATGCCCAGCTGAGGCGCCCCTCACCTTTGGTGGCCTCCCAACCATGGCACAGATGGAGTAGTGCCGGCACAGATGGATAAGTGCCAATGGGAGGTGTACACAGCAATTGTCCTGGGCAATTGGGGTGAAGTGGGTGGGATGCAAGATGTTAACAGCACCCCTGTACCTGCAAGGCTGTATGTGACCCCGGTGATGAAGTGGCACCCCAAAACTGCTGTAAAACCGTGCACACAACCGCTGCAGCCTACGTGCGTAGAATTAACCTCCCGCAGTACGCGGTGGCACACAGGAACACGAAAAATTGATACGCATGGGACACGCAGGCTACTATGACCTCGAAAACGGGTACGCGATACACAGGGGCACCAGCAGTGGGAAAAATAGCATGCGCGACTCACCGTCAGACTAGCGTGATAATGAAAAACACGCGTAGCCAATACCCCCGCCAAAAGAAGAAATACGTCCTTGATCCGCTGTGAAGTAGTGATGGTGTGCGATACAACATGAAGTAGCAACACAAACGTCGGTCTCCATGAAAGGCACGTACAACGAACTGCTGGCCCCGCTCACCTTTAACCCGTGCTGAGGGAAACTCCTGTGCGCGTCACGTCACTTACGCGCTTAGGCCCTTTCCTCAAATTACACGCATTCCAACACAGACATGTGGTTTTTTCACATGCTGATCCACTATGCACCCGTGTTGAGGGAAACGCCTGTGTGCGATACATCACAGACGCGTTTACGCGCTAAGGGCCTTTCCTCAAATTACGCACTGACGTGCACTTTTTTCACATGCCAAATCACTCCGTATCAAGCTGGCCACGCGAAAACACACGGAAGACCACGCTCCTGCCCAAAAGGCCATTTTCCTGCCCCCAAGAGACCAGAGCACGCTCCCACCTGCCATCTGCTGCTGCCTGCCTGCTGCCCACGTGCCCTAGTATTTGATGCCTGCAAGTCAGCCATCTGCAGGGGTCCAGTTGCTGTGTCCACCCCTGCTGGAACAGAAGACTCCCGATACCATTGCTCCGCAGCCCAGCCCCGGGACCCCCAGCAAGAGAGGCAGAGGGCCACCAGCTTCAGTGAGAAGGAAGTTGGTGTCCTGGTGGAGCATGTCCTGGGGGATTATGATGCCCTCTTCACACCATTGCGCCCCGACAAGGAAGGACGGGAGAGGATCTGGGAGGACGTCGTGGTTGCCATCAATGCGGAGGGGGTGACATCAAGCACGTCTGGAAGCGCTGGGAGGATTTCAGGTCCAGGACCCTCAAGAAGGCCCGGCGCATCGTGGAGGCAGAGGATGCAGAGGGGTGCAGGGTCAACCTGAGCAACATCCAGATGAGGGTCCTGGAATGCATAAGCACAGCGCTCCACGCCCAGATCCTTCGGTGGAAGACCCGTCTGGAGTCGAGCAGTAAGTGGCCATGCATTGCTGTGTGAAACAGGACATGTTGCACTGTGCTGGTAGTCAGCTACTTGCCTGTATGTTTAACATAGGCCATGTATGGATGTGTGTGCGCCGGGACATCATGGTAATGCATGTGAGACCAGTAATGCGTGAACCACATGGATGGTGCATGTGTTCCAATGAGACATGGCGAGCTGCATGCGGAATACACACATGAATGCATGCCAATCCCTGTTCTTGGACATGGATGGGGGTGAGGGATGGGTGCTGCTCTCATGTACATGTATGGTGTGCATGTCTGTGTGTCTGAGAAGTGTGTGTGTGACTTTGAAATGCCATGGATGCATGACACATGTCCGTGACGATGTGTAGATTCACTCATGCAGTGTGGTCACTGTTGTATCCACTGTGTCTGTGGTGTACGAGCCATGATGCATGACCCTCCGGTGATCTGTGTGCATGGGATCAGTATGAGCCATGATGCATGTGAGTTTTAAGGCACCATTTTTGTTAATAGAGGCCCTTGTACATGGATGCTGATGTTGATTGCATGCGCCGTGCCTGTTTCTGCATGTGTGTTGCCTGCATTGACGCATGTGTTGTGGAGGGACAGGATGAAAGTGACGTTTGACAGTGCCACTCATGTGTTATTGCTTCCTGTCTAGGCGACTATTGTACAGTACCCTGATGCTTGTGTTCTAGGTCTCCCTCTACACAGCATTGAGTGAAGAAGAGGGCGGAGACAGCGCTGTGGAGCTAAGCACCGGGGATGCCTCCACGGGTGGCGACGCAAGGCCCAGCCACCCGCCCAGGAATTGCCATCATCCGGGAGCGAGGGGACTGGTGCTGCGTCTGCCATTACGGCTGTGGCAGAAGGGCCGGGTGAGCCCCCACAGGGGCTTGCAATGGCGGAAGACTGTGCGGGGACATCCAGGTTGGTGGTCTCCACAGAGGAGGAGGAGCCCGCTACTGAGCCGCATATGGGGCCTGGTTGGGGTAGTACAACTGGTGTAAGTGGTGGAGTCCAGGGCCTGGGTCAGGAGGCTGCACAGGTTGTCGCGGAGGGGCCTGTGCATGTCGCTGTCCCTGACCCTGTGACTGCACCACCATGCACCAGCAGGGATGCCCCATCCCAGGCCCATATGCAGGTAGGGGGAAGCCCACGTTATCTGCCTCTCCACTACCTACAGACGAGAAGTCCCATGACCGTATGGGCTCCGTCCTGACTGGTGTCGCGTTGCGCACGTGTGTCATTCGTGATGACATGCGTGCTTCCTGGGGGGACCACGCACGCCATCACGAAGAGCTGCGTGGCAACGTGGCACAGTTGGGAGGGGCCATGGTCGGTGGGTTCCTACATGTGTCGCGCACTCTGGCGGACCTCCCCTCCTCTGTGGAGACTATGCACCAGTCGTTCTCCCTGCCGTCTTCAGGCCCAGATTCCACCAGGGCCCCCTGTGGACTTGGCCTGACCAACACAGCCAGCTTGGTGGAGATCCCATCCCTGCCACAGTCGGGAGTCGGCGGTCCAGCAGGGGTAGACACCACAACAACTGGAGACCAGCAGATGGAGGATGTGCAGGCACCATCGGACAGGGCACATGGACAGCAGCAGCAGGAGCAGGCTCTAGGTGGGAGCGATGATGGCTCGGGGCCATCAACATCAGAGGGGCAGGCATCGGCCATAGGGCAGGAGGACCCTGGAATGGGAGTGTCTTCCATGTGGTTGCGGTTGGGCCAGCGGATAGGTGCGGCGCAACGGCGGGCGGAAGAGGCGCAGCTCACCATGGTCAGGGCGGAGTTCTCCATGCGTCGGGCATTGAGGTGGGCTCATATGGAGAGTCAGTCCTGGTGCCATAGGTGCCAGGCTCATAGATTAAAACTTACCTGATGAAGACCATGCTGCAAAATTACCTGATGCAGACCATGCTGCAAGAGCTCCAAGCCAAACGAGGCTTGGAAGGGACTATTTTACCTAGGGACTATTTTTTTTACTCGGGTGAGGCTGGGGAGGAATACTTACCTGGGACTTCTTTGGAGGCTATTTAAACCACGCCCGAAGAGCAGCACACGCTTCACGTTATTCTGCATCCAGCAGCGTAACGCTCACCGTGCCTGCAAGTCTGCATCCAGTCTTCTGCCACGCCCGCCTCGAGTTTGGAGCTCCTAGAAAAAGGGAGAAAGAAGGAGAAAAGGTTAGAACAAGAGTAATACCTTTGATCCTTACCTGAATTTCCGATCCATCGCGCCTTCGAGCTGGAAGAAAGAAGTAATTTTATGCGCGTCTCTTCGCCTGCTGCAGCGCCGCGCTGAACTCACCGGCCTTAGCAGCATCTTCACATTTCACCGCATCCTCCTGCATGTTACCGCCACACTCCGGCACCTAAGGAGAAGAAAAGAACAGCAAGGTGAGACAAGGGAATACACAGAGGAATACCCCCATAGACTTACCTGATTTTACCACCGGGGGTACTATTCTTCTTCACGGGTCGGCGCAGCTTCCACTGCATCCTAGCCAAACCCCGGCCCCTAAGGGGAAACAAAAGGACAGCAAGGTGAAACAAGGGACTAACAAGGGGAACCCTCCTCACCACAACAGACTTACCTAATTTTACCGCCAGAGGCATTATTCCCCGAGACTTCATACTTTCTCTCAGCGCCTGAATAAGGGAGAAAGAAACAGGTTACATATGGACATTATTTTATCGAACTGTGTTGGATAATACAAATCCTTACCAGAACATTACCTGTTGCCACGAGGAACTCTTCAGTAAGGTCAAGCTGCAACCTGCAAGGAATCGGACAAGAGTGAAAGTCAGGCATTTGAACTCTTATGAACTACATACTTACGGCGTCTTGGTGGGAATATCGGAATCAATATTGTCCTGGAACTCACCAATTCCTTCGAGCCAGTGAAGCAACTGGTTATCTACGCGCTCCTGCGCTCAATGCAGGATGGAGAGCTCATCTTTTAAAATCATCAGAAGAATATTCCTACGGGCCAAGCAAACGAATCTAGGTGGGCCAGTCCAGTCCGTCATCTCCGCCCTACGCGTCACATTGGTGGAGACCGCAGCAGTCCAGTCCAGATCGACGCCTCTGTGGGAGCCAGGCGAGCATAACAGCCCGCCTCTGGGACATCGACATGGAGTTCGATGATGCCCTGGGCCACAACATCACAGAGTGAGCCGCAGGACTTGCCAGCCGCCATTGTTTATAGTTAGATAGTGTTAGGTTTTCTTTCTTTTTTTGTCTTTTGGGACGCTTGGACAATGCCCCACATTTTTGTATATAGTTTTTAATTAGGTAGGGTTTTGTTGGGCTCATGGACCCTGTTTTCAATCTGTGTACATAGTTGGAATGTGGCTCTTGGAAGAAAACATTTTTGAACATCACCATGGATCAATGGATTATTTAATTTTGGTTTCCTTTGGATTTGCTTTGGTGGAGAAGGAGTTTTGACTAACTTTATTTGGGATTACTTTGGATGTGACATCATTATTTGTTTTTTCTTTTTTGGACATGCATTTTTTTCTTGTTTAATATTATTTTCATGATTTGTTTCCATTGGATTAATTTTGTGCACAATACATTTTGATTTCTTACTTCCATGTGTGGTATGTACTCATTGGTTTACTGCATGTCACGATGTGTGTTTACACAATCACTGGCACCCAGTGTGTGTGTGTGACGAACATGTGTTGATGTGCATAGTTGACTTTTGGTTAGTGACAAATAATAGGCCTTTAAGTGTGGGGTGGATGGTAAACTTGATTGTGTCTCAAGACTGGGGTGGCATGCTGTGGGATTTTGGTGGACATGAGGCCCATGAATGTGCATCTTGGTGGCATGTTGGGTGGGGACATGTGTTGGGGCCTGCTGGCAGGTGCCCGTCAGTGCAGGGGGGACAAGAGTCGGGGCCTGACCGTCAATGCTGGGGGGGTGGGGATGCTGAGGGACATGAGTCAGGGCCTGCTGGCAGGTGCCCATCAATGCTGAGGGGTTGGGGGTGCAGGGGGACAAGAGTCGGGGCCTGACCGTCAATGCTGGGGGTGTGGGGGTGCTGGGGGACATGAGTCGGGGCCTGACCGTCAATGCTGGGGGGGTGGGGGTGCTGGGGGACATGAGTCAGAGCCTGCTGGAAGGTGCCCATCAATGCTGAGGGGTTGGGGGTGCAGGGGGACATGAGTCGGGGCCTGACCGTCAATGATGGGGGTGTGGGGGTGCTGGGGGACATGAGTCGGGGCCTGACCGTCAATGCTGGGGGGGTGGGGGTGCTGGGGGACATGAGTCAGGGGCTGCTGGCAGGTGCCCATCAATGCTGGGGGTGTGGGGGTGCAGGGGGACATGAGTCGGTGCTCACTGGTGCATGGTGACATGTGGGCTTGCTGGGGGCATCGCCAGGGTGGATGGGTTGCCTACAGGACATGACCAGGGGTGCAGGGTAGTCCCCTGTGGTGTGGGCAGGCTGCAGGAGCTGGGGAGGGGGTACAGGGCACACCTGGGAGGACCCACACTACCAAATCACGTGTGAAATTACCTGCACACCCCCGAAATACACGTACCCCGCTTGCACAAGGCCTATCGCGTTTGATTCTCCACGTGCAATCACGAAATACACATACCCCGCTCGCACAGGGCCAATCGTGTGTAAAACTTCCCGCGCACCCCCGAAATACACGTGCCCTGCACGCACAAGGCCAATCGCGTGTAATACTTCCCACGCACCCCGAAATACATGTACCCCGCTCGCAGAAGGCCAATTGCGTGTAAAACTTCCCACGCACCCCCGAAATACACATACCCCGCTCGCACAAGGCCAATCGCGTGTAAAACTTCCCGCGTACCCCCGAAATACACGTATCCCGCTCACACAAGGCCAATCACATGTAAGACTTCCCGCACACCCCCAAAATACACGTATCCCACTCACACAAGGCCAATCGCATGTAAAACTTCCCACGCACCCCCGAAATACACGTACCCTGCTCGCACAGGGCCAATCGCGTGTAAAACATCCCGCGCAACCCCAAAATACATGTACCCCGCTCGCACAGGGCCAATTGCATGTTGAACTTCCCGTGCACCCACGTACACTGCTCGCACAAGGCCAATCACGTGTAAAACTTCCCACGCACCCCCGAAATACAGGTACCCTGCTCGCACAGGGCCTATCGCGTGTTGAGGCACCCCCGAAATACACGTACCATGCTCGCACAGGGTCTATCGCATGTGATTCTCCCTCCGCACCTCCAAAATACACACACCCCACTCGCACAGGGCCTATTGCGTGTGATTCTCCCCATGCACCCCCGAAATACACGTACCCTACTCGCACAATGCCTATCGATTGTGATTCTCCCCGTGCAGCGGGGTACGTGTATTTGGAGGGGTGCGTGGGGAGTTTTACAGACGTTTTTGTGGTTGGGGGCTGTATGCTGGTCCGCTGGCCTGTGCGCCATGTACGGGATTAGTGCGCTGTTCATGACGCACGGGGAGGGGTTGGGGCGTAACTGGCGCTGCTGCAGGGTCGCTGCGCTACTCTGCGCCACGGCTGGTTATGGATGTTAAAATCCATGAATACGCTGTGCGCGGAAATGGATTTTGGTGCACGCGGCTGGTGCAGGCTGCCGCACGCGCACATTGTGTGCAAGCCGTGTGCGCCACTTGTGCGCTAGATTCTATGAATTACACCCTTAATGTCATACTGGGGCACCTCACATATTATGCAAGCGTTCCAGCACTCACTCGGACATCACAGCGGCAGGCTCACCAACCCAGGGAGAAGGGAAGGGGAGGGAAGAAACCTCTTCAGTATTAAGCACGTTATAAGGAACCAATTATATATGTTTCTATTACAAGACACTACACTCTTCCTTCCTCTTTGCACTATGGATTGGACTCTTCATCGCATACATTTCCATTATATGGGCAGATTTCACCTCGTCTTCTTGATCCACACCTGACCCCATCCTTAAATCGTTCCTTTAACGCCAAACGCTGGTATCTGGTCATTGCATCGAATGCAATACCATTGAATGCCTTACCATCGAACAAAAAAAAGCATTGTATGCATTTTTCTTAAAGAAAAAGGGTTTAGTTTCATTATAATGGGTTTTAAAGGTTAAAAAAGGGAGTTTGAGAGACCCCCCCATTAGATTTTTTTTTTAAAAAAAAACACATTTGATGCAATTTTCTTGGATGCATTTTTTGCATGCAACGGACATGATCTTTGACCTTGAAGGAGATCATTGTAATGTCTCTCCATGTTTAATTTCTCCCACCAAATGGTCCCCATTTCCTTCTTACTTTTTTCACATAATCTACAGATGTCCTGAAATCGGATTTGTCCACCCATATCATATGATCACATGTGTTTCTTGTTGGCCTTCGTGCCATTCAGTGTTCAAGGCTACAGTGAATCCTGCATCCTTTTCATTCAAGGTAACATCTAAGTTTGGAGCCTTTGTTTCTGTTCTAATTTCTTAGGAACCTGCTTTCTTGTCATGTGTTTCTATGTTTAGTAACCTGTGTCCCCAGTTTCTTTTTGTTTAGTCTTTTCTGTCCTGTGCCGCCTTCTTCCATTTTAATTGTGCTTGTTAGAGGGGACTTTCCCGCAATGCCTAATGCCGCTTTTCTATTTTACAGCATTGTATGCGATAGATGAGTCTGAGCCCACACTATCAGCTCCCTCTCGAGCACTCTGTAAAAAACGGGAACTTCTATATTACGTATTAAAATCACTCTCTGCAGGAATGATAGACCATCTAGTGCGATCTCTTGGGATTATTGTGTTTACCTGTTAGACCTGTTCATGAAGATATAGAGCTTCATTGCGAGGTTGGCTGTAGAACCCGCCAGTAGGCGGCAGGCTACAGCTGACCTGTAACACCCTTTCCGCCACCTGACATCCCGGTGCCACCGGGATTTCATAAGAGGCGGCGGAACAGTAAATCCCCATTTCCTACAGGACTTTTTGGGAATGGGGACACTGAAGTACCGGCACCATTGTTAACGATGCCAGTGCTTCAGTGAAAACACAGCTGGTAGGTGTCCTGTACTCCCAGCAGGTCAGGCCTGCTGGGAGTGTCGTGCACCTTCCGGGACACTCATAGTTTGCATAGTTTGGCGGATCGGAAAGGGTGCCGGTACGTTGCTAGTGGCACCCTTATTTCCAGACCGCCAAATGGATAATGAAGCCCAGAATCTCATCTAAGGTCATAGAGTGTCATAACATTTCATTTGATTGTAATTCATGAGCTTTTACTCTTAAACACAATACAGAATGGAATGCTTCACACAGAAAATGGTGCAAATTTTATATACCTATAACTGTTCAGTGATTTACCAACACTTGATTTTCAAAAGTAGTCTTCATGAACACTGCCCAAGTGTCTGGTCATTTGGCAGAACTGTTCACTGGAATTTGTAAAGGAGAATCCAGTCAGGTACAGGCACACTCTAAACCTATCACTGCTGCTGAGTGCTGTATGGTTTTGCGGAGAGCGCAGAGGCAAGGAGAGCAGGCTGGTGCCTTCTGATCAACTTTACATGAAATTGTGGGCACTTGCCTGCTCAATTGTACAGTGGGTATCCTATTACCCTTGACCCCCTCAGTTTGTTAAAAGCTATCACAATTGTTTGTGTTTCGGTCTGCACTGCAGAGCGAAATGGTGTAAATGCAGAAAGAGTAAAATTGGGGTTTGGGAGAGGCAACTTGCGCTCAACCCTCAATGAGTTACTTGAAGCAAAATGATATCAATAATAATACAAGCGTCAATTCTGATATAATAGAAACGTGGTTTTAATTGAAGATGATGGACAGCCGACACGTGTTTCGACCTTCTGCTCTATATTTTCTCTTGTTTTGGCACTAATAATCACTCAATAATTTGTTACTCATCTGTAGCTTAGACCACATTTAACTTTTCTTGCAAGAGACATGCCCCCCGTTTTTTGATTACTCATCCAGCTTTGGCTGTAATTGATTTTTTTGTACCACAGAAGCATTTTCGGCTCATTGCTTACATGTGATGTCATACGCCCATGCGAGTATGACATCATCACGCTCAGATGCATTTTCGGCTTTTAGAAATGGGAACGCTATGGTACCAGTTCCTCGCGACCTAAGGTGGTTATCAGGCCACATGGCTTCCACCTTCAAACATGTGTCTTCACTCACAGCAATCAGCTGAGTGACATAAAAGCATGCAGGCATTTCGCTACCACATAATTGTTGTTACTGCCATTCTGACTACGTTACGGATGGCAAGAATGAAATGATTATATTCTCGGATTCCTATACTACTTTCTCAGAATATGAAGGGAGGATAAGAGGAGCTATGAGAGAGCATGTTAGAGGTGGGGGCCAGAGGAGTAAGGAACCTTGTAGGCCAGTCGGACCCAGATCAGGGCAGAACTGCATCAGGGGAGACTACGCAAGCCGAGCGCCTCAACTAGGATAGAGATGCAAACTAACCAACCCTACTAACAAATTTCCCTTTCTACATACACCTCTCAAACTCCAAACCAACACAACCAAAACCTACAGCACAACAAACCGCACAAACTTCACTACATTGCAACAACACAACAAAAGCACACATAGTCTTGCACAACAGTACACGACGATTACCGGCCGCAAACACCCGAGGCCCAGCCAACGGAGCCACCGGGCTGAGGCCGCCAACAGCACATCACTGCTCGCTTGCACTTTTCCTGCTTCCTCCCACTAACTCAACCTCCCCTCCTCTTTCAGAGCCACCAGAGCACCAGGGGACCACTCCGGTGGTGATAGTGTGTGGTACAAATATCCTTTAACATTAACATTACTTTATTTTCGGAACATACACGGGTCAGACTATGACTGATCTAATGCATTGTATGAGATTTCTCGAAAAATATGGGCTAACCTTTGAGAATTCTAGTTTTCTTAGGATTATCACCGTCAATTCATGTTCTTTTTATCTGTTAGGGCTGTTTTCAGTCCTCATGCGCTAATGAGCAGATAAGCACGTATTGGCAATACACAATTACGCATATACCAATCCGTCTGGATTATATACCAGGTTCATTTGGAGGATTGGCTGAGTACTATAAGGTATGTTCAATGTATTCAGACACCAGTATTTTCTTTCACCATCAATATTTGCTGGGCATTTTGACAGCACCTTTCTCTTATTTTGCATTTCTGTTTTAATTTGACTATTTCTAACAGAGATGACTATATGAGTTGAACAATCATATGGTGAGCTTTGCTTCTTTACCGTCTATCCTTTATCACACTATGTTCTCGATATAGGTGAGGAACGACACCCATGTGCACATCTTTTGGTGACCATCTCAGGCCAACCTCAACTCACGGCACAGGTGCTATGGATTGCCTACTTACTCAGGATCACCTAAGGTGTACTGTCTATGGCTAAACAGACTGGCTTTGCACTCATATTATCGCATGCTTTCCGACTGAATGGACTCAATGCAGTCTTGACTCTAATATAATAGTATACACTTAGTGCCTTACAAACTGCAGATATTATGATGAGATGTAATGCTTACGTATTCTAATTGATTGTGTTAGTTTCACATATGCTTGTATCCGACTATCCCCCATCCTTGACCTGATCTGTGACAATGTTGGTATGTTTCATATTTTCTCTTCTTTTAAACTGATTATGTTAACTATACATTTATAACCATGACATATCCTTTGATTGTGTTACCTATGCCTTGTTAATATGTGTTTTGACACATGTGCTCATGGGAACTTCATGTAACAGTGCTGAAAACGACCAGAAGGTCGAAACACGTGTCGGCTGTCTATCATCTTCAATTAAAACCACGTTTCTGTTATATCAGAATTGACGCTTGTATTATTATTGATATCATTTTGCTTCAAATAACTCATTGAGGGTTCAGCGCAAGTTGCCTTTCCCCAACCCCAATGTTGCTGTTTCCAAATTCACAAACCCTTTGGGTGGTTTGTGGGAATAGTGAGCTTGCTGACACCCATAACATTTTACAATAGACAAATACTCTCTTTTGATCTTTTGTACTCCCATAGGAATTAGAGAATGGTCATTAGCACACAGGAACTTGATCGAATGCAAGTTTTCAGGTTGCTTTTACAAACAGAAAGAACTGTGGATAACTTGAGAAACAGGGAAGCCAAATCTTCTAACATGGACCCTGACCCGCCAAAATGAATGCGGCTCTGGAGTTGGTTCAAATCCATAATACCCATCAAGCCATTGAAACCGACAATTATGCAATTAACAAGGGAACGATCACCTTGTATTTCACTGCAGGTGATTGTACTAATGGGGTTTAAGATGACCAAGCCTCTAGCATACATGGATTATTGTTGGCTACAGAGATTAACAACAACAATGCTCTACTCAATCTTTGTTATTCCCTACAAACTGAGATTGTGGCAGGGGTGGGATTATCGGAATGGTAAACAATCCCAGAAAGGATTGCATTGCCAGAAGTGACTGGCATAGTCCAACCAAAAGCAACATTCCTTGGCAATAACGAGAGACACAAAGGAAGTGATTTCCAGGAAGTCACCAAGGTCAGAGATGTACAAAGTAAAGAGGCTTCAAACAATGAGCAGTCGGTTTAGCATTGGTGACCTCACCTTGTACATTCCATCTTACTTTTATCTGGGTATCGCCATGAATGTGGATTAAATATCTAAAAGGTGACTTAGGAGTTTCCATCTAAGGAGCTTGTTCCAGAGTCTGGACACAAACACGGGACTGAAATCAATGCTTGCAACACACAGCGGATCAGCCCCCTTACGACTAACATATTCTATCAGCGTGTTGATAAGCAGGCCATTTGAGCCCGTCCCGATCACTCTTCTAAATTCTGTTTGAAACTTTGGCTGATTTTAATTTCGATTAATCCAGATTTCCATTTCCTTGAACGTACCAACTAAAACAATCTCATGCTCAACATCCAAGAGGACAATAGCTATATGGATCAAAATGGTCTACCTTTTTAAAAATTGGGACAATATGCAAAAACTTCCAGGAGGAAGGCAAGGTCTAGTTCTTAAGATACTGTTAAATAAATCAAAAAGCACCCAAGCCCACTTCTGAGGAGCCATTTTCATAATGTTTTTACACAGCCCATTTGAGTGAGGGAGTTAGAAGAAGACGATATGATTAAGTGTATTCATTTACTCACATGAGATCTCCAATCTCCACTCCCCCTCATAAACAAATTCACCAGGTTCACCAGAAACATTTCTATATAACTGTTTAAAATGATGCTTCCAACCTTCCTCTGGTGTAGGATTCGAGAATGCCTCCATATGGCCATTTCCTTTTTGGTTTACTTTTGTCCAGATCCCTTTCCCATCTTGGCGGTTTACAGCCCTAAAGATCGCCTCCCCATCTGTTCGGAGCATTAGGTGCTTATATGACCTTATTTCTCCTCTCTGATCAGGCTATATTGTACCATAGGATCAGAATTCCCCACACGCAGTTTTCTAATCGTCTGCCTCTTCTGATTCTTCCTATACTGTACTTTTCCATCAAAATTATGGGATCGACGAAACCTGCAGCACAATCAGAAAATCAAAATGCATGGGCTTTTAAAATAAATCAGTAAAGCCTTAAACCATCTACATACATTCCATCGTTTCCTCAGTGAGGCAGGCGTTGGACTGACTCTCTATCATGACCTCACACAAGTCACCTGTAAGATCTATTAAAGAACCGCAGGCAAACGCAGCACATGCGTCACAAGCCCCACGCACTAGCCCCTCTGCAAATTCAGCCCACATATAACTATTATTATTATGTATTATTTGCTTTGGTTTTACAATAGAAAACCTTTACAAAAGAAAACAATGAAACAGGATAAAGAAAAGGAATGAAGAAATGCAAACACATTTACATTACAGAATTTATCATAGATAAATTAATTATACAAACATTCATTTAAAACAATTAACACACAGTTCTCCACTAACGAACAGAACACCTAAATGTTTTCCCAATACCATAGGGCACACCATTTCCCCAAAAGATAACTCCATTCTGAAGCATAGATCACATTAGGTTTCATTAATAGTATTAATGGAATTAGATAACAAAGATAAAATATATAATTTAGTCATATTAAATATCCCAATACCTCATGGAGAATCCCTACTAGGCGGATCATGATTTTAACACTCGTAGAGCGTATACAAATTTCACTTCTTACCAACAGGAAGACAACCTCGTATCTCTGTTGTCATACCTCACCTATCCTCGAATTATAGAAGGTGCATGATAATAATAGCATAAGCTATGCTTGTATTAGACCCTCAGCCTCTGATATAAATCTAACAATTGCAATCTTGAGGGCTATCGATGTTCCGTGGAGCATGTTCCACCAGAGCGAATCCAGATCAACTCACTCAAGGTTATTGGCAGATTTGCCAAAATTGGTAATTCGGTTAGATATTAGCATAGGGCAGTCCAATAAGAGATGTCTTAAAGTTTCCATGATATTTACATTAGTACAATATCTACATGGAATAGAGCCTCTTGGCAGAGAGCCCTGAATCTCCATTATCTCCCCAGTTAGGACCACATTAAACCTAAATCACATATATAAATTATGCCATTTCCTACTCGGGAAACGTGGCAAATACGTCTCAGGAATAGCCAAACATTTACAGTGGGAGACCAGATGGTGGTAGAGAGTTGATTTGGAGACATCCTGCATTGTATCTGCCCAGCCACTGTTTTGCAATTTCTGGTTAACTCGCTGTGGATTTGCAACAAGGGCTTCATTGTCACACATTACTTTATCGAGTAAAGATTGAGACAGCACTAGATTGTTGAGCACTTTGTCTCAAAAGCCATCCCAAATCATGGTATATGTCATTGCCCTCCTTAATAATGAGCTTCCTATAAATGGAAGGAGATCTCCATTCTACTGTACTTTGAATGGATTGCAGACCCAGTTCATGCCTTGGCACAGATAGTGGTATGCTCTCCAGATTCTAGACTCTATTTTGTCAAGATCTAAATTGCCCAAGATGAAAGATAACTCTAAGCCATAGCATAATTTCGGTAATACTTTTGTAGAAACGGAGCAAAGGCAGCCAAGAGTATGTGCAAAATGTCCGTTCAACAACCCTCATTTGAGTTATGAGTACCAGAGACATATCTAAAAGGTGACTGCGTGCTAGACGTTTATAAGGCCTCTGAAACAAAGGAAACCCCAGACATATCATGGAAGTTCTTACTTCCAGCTTTACTTTATTTAGAAGCCAGCTGTACGGGGTAGGTTTTTTACACGTACTAAATCACATGATCACTGTTTTATGCACATTAATTACTAGGCAATTCAAGTTGGTATAAATGAAAAAAGCTGTGATCAGATGTTGGAGACCCAAAGGAGTACTATCTACCAATACAAGTTTGTTTGCCAACATACTCTAATCCCCTCAATCTTGGGGGAATTAAAGGATGCTTTCATCAGTGTCCTCCTTCATCACACGTATAGAGGTTATGCAATGCTGGTGCAAATAAACACCCCTGCCGCAAACCATTTGAAGTTTTCATCGGAAATGATAAGAGGTCTTCGCTATTTAGGCAAATCTGCACCTTAGAGCCTTCATGCAAGTGAATCTGAATAGACAACATTTCCACAGGCAAACCCAAAGAGTATAGTTTTGTGCACAAAATGGATCAATCCATGAGGTCAAACGCAAGTGATAGATCCATTTTCTTCCCAAGCTAGTTATTGAAGCAAGGTTAGTATCAGACTGCCCGCTTCTGTCCCTACCCCTTTCCTGAAGCCAAATTGCAGATTCGATAGGATGGAGTTCAGCACTGGTGTAATATCAGACCTGCAAAAATGTTTGACTCTGCATCAAGCAATGCAATTGGACGATAATGTAAGTGGAGAGAACTATCTCCCTTTTTATAGATCGGTACAATATATAACACATTCCATGATTCGGGAATGTGTTTGTCCTAGCAATATCTGAGAAAAGAAGGAAAAGTGACATGGCCTGAATTTCTGGATTTGCCTTTAGTACAATATTTGCCAGTCCATTGGTCCTGCAGCACGGGACGAGCTTATTTATTTATTTATTTATTTATTTATTTATTTATTTATTTATTTATTTATTTGTATAGTGCACATGCAGCCCAAAGGCATCGCGGCATAGTTACTTGAGTCAGTCTTAGTTACAGAGAAGTTACATACATACGAAGATACATACATGTGAATATAAGGGCATAGGAGTGATATAATTCAGAAATACAGAAGTACAGGTTAAGAGGTACAGTTTCAGGGTTCGAGTACATTATGTCAACATTATACTATCAATTTAGAAACAGATGTCAGATAGGGGTGTCTTAAATATATTATGCATTTGCCTCAACTCCTCCTCGGTGTGTGAGAAGGGTGATGTTCACATCTAAAATTAGTTTGAGTTGAAGAGCATAGTTTTCACCGCTTTACGGAATGCTAAGTGGGAGACTTCTGCTTGCAAGGGTTGGGGTAGGACATTCCATTGCAGCGCTGCTAGGCATGGGAAGCTGACCCCTCCTGCTCTGGCTCTTTTGACTCTGGCGATTGTGAGCATGTTAGCATAAGGTGTTCTAGTCTATCTGGTGGATCTAGAGGGGTGAATTCTCTCAGAGAGTCATGGTGGAGCAGGGAGGTGGATGCACTTATGAGTAAGGGCAAGGGCTTTAAAGAGGACTCTTTCTCTAACTGGGAGCCAAAGTGCCTGTTTCCTAGGTGTCATGATAAGCTCTTTTTTTGGGTATTCCAGTGGCTGCTATCAAAGCACTGTTTTGTATAGTTTGAAGTTTGGCAATGTTTTTTGTGGAAGTGCCCCGGAACAGAGCATTACAGTAATCCAGTCTGGATCCTGTGATGGCTCTGGCAATTGTGATGCAGTTATCCTTAGAGAGGAAGGGTCTGGCTGCGGTCAGGAGTTTGGCATGGTATGCTGCTGTGGAGGCGATGGCGTTGACTTGCCTAGTCATTGTTAGATTTGAGTCAAGATAGACACCTAGTGTTTTTACTGAGTTAGCCACTGGACTTTTAATGTTGTCAATCGTAAAGTGACTAAATTGGGAGTCAAGGTATTTAAGTGTTTCCTTGGTGCCAACCAAGAGTAGCTCGGTTTTGTCTGAGTTGAGGCAAAGCCCATTGGCTGCCATCCAAGCTTGAATTGTGTCGTATATGTGGTTTAGTATCTTTGAGTCAGTGTCATAGTCTCCTGTTAGGGTGAGGAGGATCTGGGCATCGTCAGAGTAATTGGTGTACGAGATACCCAGGGAGTCAAGGATGAGGAATAGGGTCTATGTGAAAATGTTACAAAGGGTGGGTGAAATACATGAACCTTGTGGGACGCAGTATTGGATAATGGTGGGTGAGGCTGAGGCAAGGTCCGAGAAGACTTGCATGGTCCTCCCTTGCAGGAAGGAGGAGATCCAGGCGGTGGCATGAGGGGAGAGGTTGGCTGTGGTGGATAGGTGGTGGCATAGGACATGGTGGTCGACGAGGTCGAACGCCGCCGATAGGTCAAGGAGGAGGAGAAGAGTGGGTGTCCCTGCGTCTCTGGCGTCGTCCATTTGGTTTTTGAGGTCAAGTAGAGCTGTCTCAGTCCTGTGACCTGGGTGGAAACCTGATTGCCGTAGTCCAAGGAGTTGGTTCTCTTCAATAAATTGTTGTACCTGTAGGTATGCTGCTTTATCTAATATCTTGAGAAGGAAGGGGACCGTGGTGATGGGCGGGTAGTTATTAGGTGAGCAGGGGTCCAGGGAGGGTTTTTTGATGAGAGGCCGGACCCAAGCTTCCTTGAGGCATGAGGGGACTTTATTGGTGGCAAAGGAGGCATTCACAAATGCTGTGAGGAAGGCCGTGAGGCGGCTAGTGCAATCCTTAATGAATGTGGCCGGGCATATGTCTCCTTTGCAGTTTGAGGGTTTGATGGATGTCATGATGTTCGTCATGTCAGATTCTTTGATTTCCTTGAAGGAGAAGGAGTTTGGTGTTGCTAGAGACGGTGATGTTACGGTGGAGGGGCTTGAATTTCGAATTTATGCCATAATATCCAGAATTGACAATTGGCAATACCAGCATGTTTTTCTAATATAATATAACACATATAACTATTGCAAAAGCTAATTCAGGACATAATTCTAGTACTTAAAACATGTGGTAGGGTTTTTTTGGGACCAACCAAGACACAAAATACCCAAATCGGGACAAACGAAACATAAGAATTGTGCACCTGCGGTTTTGGAAAAGAATATGAGAAGGACAACAACAACTTTGGTGGAGCAGAACAAGGAACAAGCTAGGGAGGAAGGCAGCATCCCTGCTACTATTGCTAATTCCTCATCCCTCACATGTTACTGGGAGAAGAAGAGTAACTGGGGATAGGAAATGTATGTAGAACACCGAATACCACATTTTTCTTGCGCCCTCTTAGCCAAATGTAGGTTTGACATAACCCCTTGTAATTGCCTATATACCTGTGCCCTCGTCAAAACCGTTAAATGCCCTTTTTGGATGTCAATGAGAGAAACAGTGACACATTTTGCCTAATTATGTTATGTCCACTATATTACAATTTGAGGAGACTGTATTTAAGGCCCAAAGGAATAATCATAATGCAATGGCTGCTCCTGCTCAATGTATGAAAACAGATGACTTGGCTCCAGTCTCTTTTGCAGATAAGAACCTCTTGGACACATGCCCTTGAAGTCCTTTTACTGCAGTGTTATAGTATTGTGAGGAAATACCCATGCAAACAATTGATGATTTATGAAGAATTTTCCTTTAAGTAGGTGTTGAGCTATGTGTTCACATCTTATACCTTCTATTAAATATCTGTGAATTTGTAGTGTATTCATGACTCCTCTAGTATATGTCATGTCCGTGCCTTTTAGATATCTTGATACATTCTTATCCTACTGTGATTCTTTTACTGTTTTTATTTGTTTGCAGAAATGATTTCATATCGAACCAGCTTATATACCCGGCGTTGCCTGTGATTTCATTTTCTATTTGTTAAAAATACCTTAAGGTAGCTTTTTGCTTTTTGGAAAGGCCCAAAAAGACAGGGGAAAGCAAAAATGCACTACATTTTTGATTATTTCATATTTTAAAAATGTTTTGTTATAAAGACTCCACAACACAATGTTTTTTTCTTCTTAAAAACTCGTCCTGAAACATATAACTGTACGAGAGTACAACATGGAGATTCCAGAGCAGCATGATGGGTGAAATGATGCCTAGCAGGATGGGTGAAATGATGGGTGACATGATGCCCAGCGTGATGGGTGACATGATGTCCAGCATAATGGGTGACATGATGCCCAGCGTTATGGGTGACATGATGCCCAGCGTGATGGGTGACATTATGCCCAGCATGATAGGTGACATAATACCCAGCGTTATGGGTGACATGATGCCCAGGGTGATGGGTGACCTGATGCCCATCATGATGGGGGACATGATGCCCATCATGATGGGTGACATGGGATGCACATCATAATGGGTGACCTGATGCCCAGCAGGATGGGTGACATGATGCCCAGCGTGATGGGTGACCTGATGCCCATCATGATGGGGGACATGATGCCCATCATGATGGGTGACATGGGATGCACATCATGATGGGTGACCTGATGCCCAGCAGGATGGGTGACATGATGCCCAGCGTGATGGGTGACATGATGCCCATCATGATGGGTGACATGGGATGCACATCATGATGGGTGACCTGATGCCCAGCAGGATGGGTGACATGGGATGCACAGCAGGATGCGTGACCTGATGCCCATCATGATGGGGGACATGGGATGCCCATCAGGATGCGTGACCTGATGTCCATCATGATGGGTGACATGGGATGCACAGCATGATGGATGACATGATGCCCAGCAGGATGGGTGACATGGGATGCCCATCATGATGGGTGACATGGGATGCACAGCATGATGGTTGACATGGGATGCCCATCATGATGGATTACATGATGCCCAGCAGGATGGATGACATGATGCCCAGCAGGATGGGGGACATGATGCCCATCATGATGGATGACAGGATGCCCAGCAGGATGGATGACATGATGCCCAGCAGGATGGGGGACATGTTGCCCATCATGATGGGTGACATGGGATGCACAGCATGATGGATGACATGATGCCGAGCAGGATGGAGGACATGATGCCCATCATGATGGGTGACATGGGATGCCCAGCAGGATGGGTGACACTGGATGCCCAGCAGGATGGGTGACCTGATGCCAAGCATGATGGGTGACATGGGATGCACAGCAGGATGGAGGACATGATGCCCATCATGATGGGTGACCTGATGCCCATCATGATGGGTGACATGGGATGCACAGCAGGATGGGTGACCTGATGCCCATCATGATGGGTGACATGGGATGCCCAGCAGGAAGAGTGACATGATGCCCAGCAGGATGGGTGACATGATTCCCTTCATGATGGGTGACATGGGATGCCCAGCAGGATGGGTGACATGGGATGCACAGCAGGATGGGTGACCTGATGCCCAGCATGATGGGTGACATGGGATGCACAGCAGGATGGGTGACATGATGCCAAGCAGGATGGGTGACCTGATGCCCAGCAGGATGAGTGACATGGGATGCCCATCATGATGGGTGACATGATGCCCAGCAGGATGGCTGACCTGATGCCCATCATGATGGGTGACATGGGATTCCCAGCAGGATGCGTGACCCGATGCCCAACATGATGCGTGACCTGATGCCCATCATGATGGGTGACATGGGATGCCCAGCGGGATGCGTGACCTGATGCCCATCATGATGCGTGACCTGATGCCCAGCATGATGGGTGACATGGGATGCACAGCAGGATGAGTGACATGATGCCCAGCAGGATGCGTGACATGATGCCCAGCAGGATGGCTGACCTGATGCCCATCATGATGGGTGACATGGGATGCACAGCAGGATGAGTGACATGATGCCCAGCAGGATGAGTGACATGATGCACAGCAGGATGAGTGACATGATGCCTAGCAGAATGGGTGACATGATGCCCAGCAGGATGAGTGACATGATGCCCGTCATATGATGCCTAGCAGAATGGGTGACATGATGCCCAGCAGGATGAGTGACATGATGCCCGTCATATGATGCCTAGCAGAATGGGTGACATGATGCCCAGCAGGATGGAGGACATGATGCCCAGCATGATGGGTGACTTGGGATGCACAGCATGATGGGTGACATGATGGCCAGCCGGATGATTGACAAGATGCCCGTCATATGATGCCTAGCAGAATGGGTGACATGATGCCCAGCAGGATGGCTGACATGATGCACATCATGACGGGTGACATGGGATGCACAGCAGAATGGGTGACATGATGCCCAGCAGGATGAGTGACATGATGCCCGTCATATGATGCCTACCAGAATGGGTGACATGATGCCTAGCAGGATGGGTGACATGATGCCCTTCATGATGGGTGACATGGGATGCCCAGCAGGATGGGTGACATGGGATGCACAGCAGGATGGGTGACCTGATGCCCAGCATGATGGGTGACATGGGATGCACAGCAGGATGGGTGACATGATGCCAAGCAGGATGGGTGACCTGATGCCCAGCAGGATGAGTGACATGGGATGCCCATCATGATGGGTGACATGATGCCCAGCAGGATGGCTGACCTGATGCCCATCTTGATGGGTGACATGGGATGCCCAGCAGGATGCGTGACCCGATGCCCAACATGATGCGTGACCTGATGCCCATCATGATGGGTGACATGGGATGCCCAGCGGGATGCGTGACCTGATGCCCATCATGATGTGTGACCTGATGCCCAGCATGATGGGTGACATGGGATGCACAGCAGGATGAGTGACATGATGCCCAGCAGGATGCGTGACATGATGCCCAGCAGGATGGCTGACCTGATGCACATCATGATGGGTGACATGGGATGCACAGCAGGATGAGTGACATGATGCCCAGCAGGATGAGTTACATGATGCACAGCAGGATGAGTGACATGATGCCTAGCAGAATGGGTGACATGATGCCCAGCAGGATGAGTGACATGATGCCCGTCATATGATGCCTAGCAGAATGGGTGACATGATGCCCAGCCGGATGAGTGACATGATGCCCGTCATATGATGCCTAGCAGAATAGGTGACATGATGCCCAGCAGGATGGAGGACATGATGCCGAGCATGATGGGTGATATGGGATGCACAGCAGGATGAGTGACATGATGCACAGCAGGATGAGTGACATGATGCCCGTCATATGATGCCTAGCAGAATGGGTGACATGATGCCCAGCAGGATGGAGGACATGATGCCCAGCATGATGGGTGACATGGGATGCACAGCATGATGGGTGACATGATGGCCAGCAGGATGATTGACAAGATGCCCGTCATATGATGCCTAGCAGAATGGGTGACATGATGCCCAGCAGGATGGCTGACATGATGCACATCATGACGGGTGACATGGGATGCACAGCAGAATGGGTGACATGATGCCCAGCAGGATGAGTGACATGATGCCCGTCATATGATGCCTACCAGAATGGGTGACATGATGCCTAGCAGGATGAGTGACATAATGCCCCTCATATGATGCCTAGCAGAATGGGTGACATGATTCCCAGCAGGATGGAGGACATGATGCCCATCATGATGGGTGACATGGGATGCACAGCAGGATGAGTGACATGGGATGCACAGCAGGAAGAGTGACATGATGCCCATCATGATGGGTGACATGGGATGCCCAGCAGGAAGAGTGACATGATGCCCATCATGATGGGTGACATGATGCCAGCAGGATGGCTGACCTGATGCCCATCATGATGGGTGACATGGGATGCCCAGCAGGATGGGTGACATGATGCCCATCATGATGAGTGACATGGGATGCACAGCAGGATGGGTGACGTGATGCCCATCATGATGGGTGACCTGATGCCCAGCAGGATGGGGGACATGATGCCCATCATGATGGGTGACATGGGATGCACAGCAGGATGAGTGACATGGGATGCACAGCAGGATGGGTGACATGGGATGCACAGCAGGATGGGTGACCTGATGCCCATCATGATGGGTGACATGGGATGCACAGCATGATGGGTGACATGATGCCCATCATGATGGGTGACATGGGATGCACAGCAGGATGGGTGACCTGATGCCCATCATGATGGGTGACATGGGATGCACAGCAGGATGAGTGACATGGGATGCACAGCAGGATGGGTGACCTGTTGCCCATCATGATGGGTGACATGGGATGCACAGCAGGATGGCTAACCTGATGCCCATCATGATGGGTGACATGGGATGCCCAGCAGGATGCGTGACCTGATGCCCATCATGATACGTGACCTGATGCCCATCATGATGGGTGACATGGGATGCCCAGCAGGATGCGTGACCTGATGCACATCATGATGGGTGACATGGGATGCCTAGCAGAATGGGTGACATGATGCCCAGCAGGATGAGTGACATGATGCCCGTCATATGATGCCTAGCAGAATGGGTGACATGATGCCCAGCAGGATGAGTGACATGATGCCCGTCATATGATGCCTAGCAGAATGGGTGACATGATGCCCATCAGGATGGGTGACATGGGATGCACAGCAGGATGGGTGACCTGATGCCCATCATGATGGGTGACATGGGATGCCCAGCAGGATGGGTGACATGGGATGCACAGCAGGATGGGTGACCTGATGCCCTTCATGATGGGTGACATGGGATGCCCAGCAGGATGGGTGACATGGGATGCACAGCAGGATGGGTGACCTGATGCCCAGCATGATGGGTGACATGGGATGCACAGCAGGATGGGTGACATGATGCCAAGCAGGATGGGTGACCTGATGCCCAGCAGGATGAGTGACATGGGATGCCCATCATGATGGGTGACATGATGCCCAGCAGGATGGCTGACCTGATGCCCATCATGATGGGTGACATGGGATTCCCAGCAGGATGCGCGACCCGATGCCCAACATGATGCTTGACCTGATGCCCATCATGATGGGTGACATGGGATGCCCAGCGGGATGAGTGACCTGATGCTCATCATGATGCGTGACCTGATGCCCAGCATGATGGGTGACATGGGATGCACAGCAGGATGAGTGACATGATGCCCAGCAGGATGCGTGACATGATGCCCAGCAGGATGGCTGACCTGATGCCCATCATGATGGGTGACATGGGATGCACAGCAGGATGAGTGACATGATGCCCAGCAGGATGAGTGACATGATGCACAGCAGGATGAGTGACATGATGCCTAGCAGAATGGGTGACATGATGCCCAGCAGGATGAGTGACATGATGCCCGTCATATGATGCCTAGCAGAATGGGTGACATGATGCCCAGCAGGATGAGTGACATGATGCCCGTCATATGATGCCTAGCAGAATGGGTGACATGATGCCCAGCAGGATGGAGGACATGATGCCCAGCATGATGGGTGACTTGGGATGCACAGCATGATGGGTGACATGATGGCCAGCAGGATGATTGACAAGATGCCCGTCATATGATGCCTAGCAGAATGGGTGACATGATGCCCAGCAGGATGGCTGACATGATGCACATCATGACGGGTGACATGGGATGCACAGCAGAATGGGTAACATGATGCCCAGCAGGATGAGTGACATGATGCCCGTCATATGATGCCAACCAGAATGGGTGACATGATGCCTAGCAGGATGGGTGACATGATGCCCTTCATGATGGGTGACATGGGATGCCCAGCAGGATGGGTGACATGGGATGCACAGCAGGATGGGTGACCTGATGCCCAGCATGATGGGTGACATGGGATGCACAGCAGGATGGGTGACATGATGCCAAGCAGGATGGGTGACCTGATGCCCAGCAGGATGAGTGACATGGGATGCCCATCATGATGGGTGACATGATGCCCAGCAGGATGGCTGACCTGATGCCCATCTTGATGGGTGACATGGGATGCCCAGCAGGATGCGTGACCCGATGCCCAACATGATGCGTGACCTGATGCCCATCATGATGGGTGACATGGGATGCCCAGCGGGATGCGTGACCTGATGCCCATCATGATGTGTGACCTGATGCCCAGCATGATGGGTGACATGGGATGCACAGCAGGATGGGTGACATGATGCCCAGCAGGATGCGTGACATGATGCCCAGCAGGATGGCTGACCTGATGCCCATCATGATGGGTGACAGGGGATGCACAGCAGGATGAGTGACATGATGCCCAGCAGGATGAGTGACATGATGCACAGCAGGATGAGTGACATGATGCCTAGCAGAATGGGTGACCTGATGCCCAGCAGGATGAGTGACATGATGCCCGTCATATAATGCCTAGCAGAATGGGTGACATGATGCCCAGCCGGATGAGTGACATGATGCCCGTCATATGATACCTAGCAGAATAGGTGACATGATGCCCAGCAGGATGGAGGACATGATGCCGAGCATGATGGGTGATATGGGATGCACAGCAGGATGAGTGACATGATGCCCAGCAGGATGAGTGACATGATGCCCGTCATATGATGCCTAGCAGAATGGGTGACATGATGCCCAGCAGGATGGAGGACATGATGCCCAGCATGATAGGTGACATGGGATGCACAGCATGATGGGTGACATGATGGCCAGCAGGATGATTGACAAGATGCCCGTCATATGATGCCTAGCAGAATGGGTGACATGATGCCCAGCAGGATGGCTGACATGATGCACATCATGACGGGTGACATGGGATGCACAGCAGAATGGGTGACATGATGCCCAGCAGGATGAGTGACATGATGCCCGTCATATGATGCCTACCAGAATGGGTGACATGATGCCTAGCAGGATGAGTGACATAATGACCCTCATATGATGCCTAGCAGAATGGGTGATATGATTCCCAGCAGGATGGAGGACATGATGCCCATCATGATGGGTGACATGGGATGCACAGCAGGATGAGTGACATGGGATGCACAGCAGGAAGAGTGACATGATGCCCATCATGATGGGTGACATGGGATGCCCAGCAGGAAGAGTGACATGATGCCCATCATGATGGGTGACATGATGCCAGCAGGATGGGTGACCTGATGCCCATCATGATGGGTGACATGGGATGCCCAGCAGGATGGGTGACATGATGCCCATCATGATGAGTGACATGGGATGCACAGCAGGATGGGTGACGTGATGCCCATCATGATGGGTGACCTGATGCCCAGCAGGATGGGGGACATGATGCCCATCATGATGGGTGACATGGGATGCACAGCAGGATGAGTGACATGGGATGCACAGCAGGATGGGTGACATGGGATGCACAGCAGGATGGGTGACCTGATGCCCATCATGATGGGTGACATGGGATGCACAGCATGATGGGTGACATGATGCCCATCATGATGGGTGACATGGGATGCACAGCAGGATGGGTGACCTGATGCCCATCATGATGGGTGACATGGGATGCACAGCAGGATGAGTGACATGGGATGCACAGCAGGATGGGTGACCTGTTGCCCATCATGATGGGTGACATGGGATGCACAGCAGGATGGCTAACCTGATGCCCATCATGATGGGTGACATGGGATGCCCAGCAGGATGCGTGACCTGATGCCCATCATGATACGTGACCTGATGCCCATCATGATGGGTGACATGGGATGCCCAGCAGGATGCGTGACCTGATGCACATCATGATGGGTGACATGGGATGCCTAGCAGAATGGGTGACATGATGCCCAGCAGGATGAGTGACATGATGCCCGTCATATGATGCCTAGCAGAATGGGTGACATGATGCCCAGCAGGATGAGTGACATGATGCCCGTCATATGATGCCTAGCAGAATGGGTGACATGATGCCCATCAGGATGGGTGACATGGGATGCACAGCAGGATGGCTGACATGATGCACATCATGACGGGTGACATGGGATGCACAGCAGGATGAGTGACATTATGCCCAGCAGGATGAGTGACATGATGCCCAGCAGGATGAGTGACATGGGATGCCTGTCATATGATGCCTAGCAGAATGGGTGACATGATGCCCAGCAGGATGAGTGACATGATGCCCATCATATGATGCCTAGCAGAATGGGTGACATGATGCCCAGCAGGATGAGTGACATGATGCCCGTCATATGATGCCTAGCAGAATGGGTGACATGATGCCCAGCAGGATGAGTGACATGATGCCCGTCATATGATGCCTAGCAGAATGGGTGACATGATGCCCAGCAGGATGGCTGACATGATGCACATCATGACGGGTGACATGGGATGCACAGCAGGATGAGTGGCATGATGCCCAGCAGGATGAGTGACAGGATGCCCGTCATATGATGCCTAGCAGAATGGGTGACATGATGCCCAGCAGGATGGAGGACATGATGCCCAGCATGATGGGTGACATGGGATGCACAGCATGATGGGTGACATGGGATGCACAGCATGATGGGTGACATGATGCCCAGCAGGATAAGTGACATGATGCCCGTCATATGATGCCTAGCAGAATGGGTGACATGATGCCCAGCAGGATGAGTGACATGATGCCCGTCATATGATGCCTAGCAGAATGGGTGACATGATGCCCAGCAGGATGAGTGACATGATGCCCGTCATATGATGCCTAGCAGAATGGGTGACATGATGCCCAGCAGGATGGCTGACATGGGATGCACAGCAGGATGGGTGACATGGGATGCACAGCAGGATGTGTGACCTGATGTCCATCATGATGGGTGACATGGGATGCACAGCAGGATGCGTGACCTGATGCCCATCATGATGGGTGACATGGGATGCACAGCAGGATAGGGGACATGATGCCCAGCAGGATGAGTGACATGATGCCCGTCATATGATGCCTAGCAGAACGGGTGCCATGATGCCGAGCATGATGGGTGACATGGGATGCACAGCATGTTGGGTGACATGATGCCCAGCAGGATGAGTGACATGATGCCCGTCATATGATGCCTAGCAGAATGGGTGACATGCTGCCCAGCAGGATGAGTGACATGATGCCCGTCATATGATGCCTTGCAGAATGGGTGACATGATGCCCAGCAGGATGTCTGACATGGGATGCACAGCATGATGGGTGACATGGGATGCACAGCAGGATGAGTGACATGATGCCCAGCAGGATGCGTGACATGATGCCCAGCAGGATGAGTGACATGATGCCCAGCAGGATGAGTGACATGATGCCGTCATATGATGCCTAGCAGAATGGGTGACATGATGCCCAGCAGGATGGCTGACATGGGATGCACAGCAAGATGCGTGACCTGATACAAAGCAGGATGCGTGACCTGATGCCCATCATGATGCGTGACCTGATGCCCATCATGATGGGTGACATGGGATGCACAGCAGGATGGGTGACATGGGATGCACAGCAGGATGTGTGACCTGATGTCCATCATGATGGGTGACATGGGATGCACAGCAGGATGCGTGACCTGATGCCCATCATGATGGGTGACATGGGATGCACAGCAGGATAGGGGACATGATGCCCAGCAGGATGAGTGACATGATGCCCATCATATGATGCCTAGCAGAATGGGTGACATGATGCCCAGCAGGATGAGTGACATGATGCCCGTCATATGATGCCTAGCAGGATGAGTGACATGATGCCCAGCAGGATGAGTGACAGGATGCCCGTCATATGATGCCTAGCAGAATGGGTGACATGATGCCCAGCAGGATGAGTGACATGATGCCCGTCATATGATGCCTAGCAGAATGGGTGACATGATGCCCAGCAGGATGAGTGACAGGATACCCGTCATATGATGCCTAGCAGAATGGGTGACATGATGCCCAGCAGGATGGGTGACATGGGATGCACAGCATGATGGGTGACATGATGCCCAGCAGGATGAGTGACAGGATGCCCGTCATATGATGCCTAGCAGAATGGGTGACATGATGCCCAGCAGGATGAGTGACAGGATACCCGTCATATGATGCCTGGCAGAATGGCTGACATGATGCCCATCATGATGGGTGACATGGGATGCACAGCAGGATGAGTGACAGGATGCCCGTCATATGATGCCTAGCAGAATGGGTGACATGATGCCCAGCAGGATGGGTGACATGGGATGCACAGCAGGATGAGTGACATGATACCCAGCAGGATGAGTGACATGATGCCTGTCATATGATGCCTAGCAGAATGGGTGACATGATGCCCAGCAGGATGGCTGACATGATGCCCATCATGATGGGTGACATGGGATGCCTAGCAGAATGGGTGACATGATGCCCATCAGGATGAGTGACATGATGCCCGTCATATGATGCCTAGCAGAATGGGTGACATGATGCCCAGCAGGATGGCTGACCTGATGCCCACCATGATGGGTGACATGGGATGCACAGCATGATGGGTGACATGGGATGCACAGCAGGATGCGTGACCTGATGCCCATCATGATGGGTGACATGGGATGCACAGCAGAATCCGTGACCTGATGCCTATCATGATGCGTGACCTGATGCCCATCATGATGTGTGACATGGGATGCACAGCATGATGGGTGACATGGGATGCACAGCAGGATGAGTGACATGATGCCCAGCAGGATGAGTGACAGGATGCCCGTCATATGATGCCTAGCAGAATGGGTGACATATTGCCCAGCAGGATGGCTGACATGGGATGCACAGCAGGATGCGTGACCTGATGCCCATCATGATGGGTGACATGGGATGCACAGCAGGATCCGTGACCTGATGCCCATCATGATGCGTGACCTGATGCCCATCATGATGTGTGACATGGGATGCACAGCAGGATGAGTGACATGATGCCCAGCAGGATGAGTGACATGGGATGCACAGCAGGATGAGTGACCTGATGCCCATCATGATGCGTGACCTGATGCCCATCATGATGTGTGACATGGGATGCACAGCAGAATGGGTGACATGATGCCCAGCAGGATGGCTGACATGATGCCCATCATGATGTGTGACATGGGATGCACAGCAGGATGAGTGACATGATGCCTAGCAGAATGGGTGACATGATGCCCAGCAGGATGAGTGACATGATGCCCGTCATATGATGCCTAGCAGAATGGGTGACATGATGCCCAGCAGGATGAGTGACATGATGCCCGTCATATGATGCCAAGCAGAATGGGTGACATGATTCCCAGCAGGATGAGTGACATGATGCCCGTCATATGATGCCTAGCAGCATGGGTGACATGATGCCCAGCAGGATGAGTGACATGATGCCCGTCATATGATGCCTAGCAGAATGGGTGACATGATGCCCAGCAGGATGGCTGACATGATGCACATCATGACGGGTGACATGGGATGCACAGTATGATGGGTGACATGGGATGCACAGCAGGATGAGTGACATGATGCCCAGCAGGATGAGTGACAGGATGCCCGTCATATGATGCCTAGCAGAATGGGTGACATGATGCCCAGCAGGATGAGTGACATGATGCCCGTCATATGATGTCTAGCAGAATGGGTGACATGATTCCCAGCAGGATGAGTGACATGATGCCCGTCATATGATGCCTAGCAGAATGGGTGACATGATGCCCAGCAGGATGGCTGACATGATGCACATCATGACGGGTGACATGGGATGCACAGCAGGATGAGTGACATGATGCCCAGCAGGATGAGTGACATGATGCCCAGCAGGATGAGTGACAGGATGCCCGTCATATGATGCCTAACAGAATGGGTGACATGATGCCCAGCAGGATGGCTGACCTGATGCCCATCATGATGGGTGACATGGGATGCACAGCAGGATGAGTGACATGATACCCAGCAGGATGAGTGACATGATGCCCGTCATATGATGCCTAGCAGAATGGGTGACATGATGCCCAGCAGGATGGCTGACATGATGCACATCATGACGGGTGACATGGGATGCACAGTATGATGGGTGACATGGGATGCACAGCAGGATGAGTGACATGATACCCAGCAGGATGAGTGACATGATGCCTGTCATATGATGCCTAGCAGAATGGGTGACATGATGCCCAGCAGGATGGCTGACATGATGCCCATCATGATGGGTGACATGGGATGCACAGCAGGATGAGTGACATGATGCCCAGCAGGATGAGTGACAGGATGCCCGTCATATGATGCCTAGCAGAATGGGTGACATGATGCCCAGCAGGATGAGTGACATGATGCCCGTCATATGATGCCAAGCAGAATGGGTGACATGATTCCCAGCAGGATGAGTGACATGATGCCCGTCATATGATGCCTAGCAGCATGGGTGACATGATGCCCAGCAGGATGGCTGACATGATGCACATCATGATGGGTGACATGATGCCCAGCAGGATGAGTGACATGATGCCCGTCATATGATGCCTACCAGAATGGGTGACATGATGCCCAGCAGGATGGCTGACATGATGCACATCATGACGGGTGACATGGGATGCACAGTATGATGGGTGACATGGGATGCATAGCAGGATGAGTGACATGATGCCCAGCAGGATGAGTGACATGATGCCCGTCATATGATGCCTAGCAGAATGGGTGACATATTGCCCAGCAGGATGGCTGACATGGGATGCACAGCATGGTGGGTGACATGGGATGCACAGCAGGATGAGTGACATGATGCCCAGCAGTATGAGTGACATGATGCCCGTCAGATGATGCCTAGCAGAATGGGTGACATGATGCCCAGCAGGATGAGTGACATGATGCACATCATGATGGGTGACATAATGCCCAGCAGGATGAGTGACATGATGCCCGTCATATGATGCCTAGCAGAATGGGTGACATGATGCCCAGCAGGATGGCTGACATGATGCACATCATGACGGGTGACATGGGATGCACAGTATGATGGGTGACATGGGATGCACAGCAGGATGAGTGACATGATGCCCAGCAGGATGAGTGACAGGATGCCCAGCATGATGGGTGACATGATGCCCAGCAGGATGGCTGACCTGATGCCCACCATGATGGGTGACATGATGCCCAGCAGGATGAGTGACATGATGCCTGACATATGATGCCTAGCAGCATGGGTGACATGATGCCCAGCAGGATGGCTGACCTGATGCCCGTCATATGATGCCTAGCAGAATGGGTGACATGATGCCCAGCAGGATGAGTGACAGGATGCCCAGCAGGATGTCTGACATGATGCACATCATGATGAGTGACATGATGCCCGTCATATGATGCCTAGCAGAATGGGTGACATGATGCCCAGCAGGATGAGTGACATGATGCCCGTCATATGATGCCTAGCAGAATGGGTGACATGATGCCCAGCAGGATGAGTGACATGATGCCTGTCATATTTATTTATTTAAATTTATATAGCGTGCAAGCAGCCCAGGGGAATTGAGGCGCTGTTACTTGCAATAACTTAGTTACATGGTACATATGATAGCGATTGTTGAACATTATGAGTAGTACAGGAAATCATACTGTTACAAATATTGCATTTGGGCGTAAATTACAAACATAGATGATAAGTATTTGTGCTGATGCGTCGGTCTTTATGTGAAGAGGGTAGTTTTCAGTGTTTTGCGGAAGGTGGTGAGGGAGTCCTCGCCACGGATGGTGGGAGGTAGGGCATTCCAGAGGGTGGGCGCGAGGTAGGGGAAGCTGGATCCACCCGCTTTTACTCTTTTTACTAGTGGCACAGAGAGCATGTTGGTGTACAGGGATCTGGTTGGCCTGGTGGTGGAGACAGGGTGGATCCTTTGAGAAAGGTAAGCAGGAGCAGTGAAGTGAATGCACTTGTGGGTCAGTGTCAGGGCTTTGCATACGATCCTTTCCTTTATTGGGAGCCAGTGGGCTAGTTTTCTGGCTTCAGAGATGTGTTCTCTTTTAGCAATGCCTTGGGCTGCCCGGAGAGCATTGTTCTGTATTACTTGTAGTCTCACTAAGTTTTTGTTGGAGGTTCCTAGAAAGAGTACATTGCAGTAGTCTAGCCTGGAGCCGGTGATGGCTCTGGCTATGTTGGTGCAGTTCTCTTTGGATAGAAAGGGCCTGATTGCGTTGATAAGTTTAGCATGATATGCAGCTGCGGATGCTATTGCGTTGACTTGTCTATCCATGGATAGGCTGGAGTCCAGGTAGACTCCCAGAGTTTTGATAGAATCGGAGACCGGGATTTTAATGGAGTCAATGGTGAAGTGGCTAAATTGGACATCTAGGTTTTTTAGCGTGTCGGGGGAGCCTACCAGGAGGAGTTCCGTCTTGTCAGAGTTGAGGCATAGTCCGTTGTCAGCCATCCAGGCTTGGATGGTGTTATAGAGGTTGTTGAGGGTCAGGGAGTCGGTGTCATAGTTACCTGTGAGAGTGAGGAGGATCTGGGTGTCGTCGGCGTAGTTGGTGTATGAGATGCCCATAGCGTCGAGGATGAGGAAGAGGGGTCGTGTGAAGATGTTGTACAGGGTGGGGGAGAGACAGGAGCCTTGGGGTACACCACAAAGTATAGTAGTTGGGGATGCGGCGGCTAGGTCAGAGAATACTTGCATGGTTCTGTCTTGTAAGAAGGAGGTGATCCAAGCTGTGGCCTCTGGGGAGAATTTGGCGGTGGAGGAAAGGTGGTGGCATAGGACGCCATTATCCACGAGGTCGAATGCCGCGGATAGGTCAAGGAGTAGGAGAAGTGCTGGTTTACCCATGTCTCTAGCATCGTCCATTTGGTTCTTCAAGTCAAGTAGGGCGGTTTTGGTCCCGTGTCTAGGGCGGAAGCCAGATTGGCGGAGTCCAAGGAGTTTGTTCTCTTCAATGAAATGCTGGACCTGCAGGTAGGCTGCTTTGTCCAATATTTTGAGGAGGAATGGGACAGTGGTGATAGGTCTGTAGTTGTTGGGGGAGGTGGGATCGAGAGTTGGTTTTTTCAAGAGAGGTCGGACCCAAGCTTCCTTGAGGGAGGCGGGGACTTTCCCTGTAGTAAAGGAGGCATTAACGAAGGCTGTTAGGAAGGGCGCTAGCGCTTCCGTGCAGTCTTTGATAATGGAGGCTGGGCATGCATCACCTTTGCAGTTAGAGGGCTTGATGTTCCTCATAATGTGGATGATGTCTTTTTCTTGGATGGGTTTGAAGGAGAAGGGTAGGGGGGATCCGGGGCGGGTGATGGGATAGGGATCTGCCTACTGGGTAGGGCTTGTTTAGTGGCTAGTATTTTGCTTTTGAGGAGGCTTAATTTGGTTTGCATGGCCGTTTGTATTTTGTCACACCAGTCTTTGTCTTTGGTGAGATTCTGGGGGGCGGGAGTGGGTGTCTCGAGCTCTCTGAAAATGGCGAAGATTACTTTGGTGCTAGATTGGGCTTCCGAGATTCTGGATTCATAGGATTTGGTCTTTGCTTAGGTGATTGCCTTTTTGTATTTGGTGGATAGGGCTTTAAAGATCATCTTGTCTTTTTCAGAGTGGCAGAGTGGGACGTTTGCCACTGTGTGAGTGCAGCTTTTTTCTCGTTGCGGAGTGTGAGGAGCTCAGGTGTGAACCAAGAGTTGGAATGGGTAGTGGGTTTGGATTTGCGTGGTTTGAGAGGGGCAATGGAGTTGATAGCTGCTTTGATGGCAGTATCATAGGTTGTTGCGAGTGTTTCTGGGTCTGATGAAAGAGGTGGTCTGAAGGCTGGGCCTTGGAGGAAGGGCAGTAGCCTTTACTTAGTGAGCTGGCGGGAGCTTCTGGCGAGGCAAGGTGGGAGCGGTTGAGGCAAGGGGGCAGCAGGGGAGCTAGTGGTGAGGATGCTAAAGGTGATGATGTGGTGGTCAGACCACGGGGTGGGATTGTTACCTGTAATGATGAGTGGGCAGTTATGCTGTGCTATCCAGTCAAGCGTTCTGCCCTGAGTGTGAGTAGGGCTAAGGATGGTGTTCATGTAGCCTAGAGCATTGAGGGCAGAGTCAAGGAATTTGGCTGCTACGTCCTTACTATCTCGGAGCCCTAGATTGACGTCCCCGAGGAAAATGGCTTTAGACTGTTTTTTGAGGTTGTCAGAGAGGAGGTGGATGAGAGAGGCTTGGAAGTCTCCTGTTGGGCCTGGAGGGCGGTAAATGGTGTGCACAGTAATGGTGCAATGGGGAGAGAGGGTTATTTTAACTTGGAGGTAGTCGCTGTTGTTGTTGGTCAGGGATTTCTCTATCTTTCTGATAGAGAGCGAGTCTCTGGCAATAATTGCTACACCTCCACCTTTGGAGAGGCGGTCTTGTCTAGTGATGGAATAGCCAGGGGGTAGGGCGAGGGATAGTGCCGGGCCGGAGGCCTCATGTAGCCATGTTTCTGAGATCATGAGTAGATCTAGGTTGTGGGAGGTTAGGAGGTCGTGTATGTCTAGGGTGTGGGCATTGATGGACCTGGCGTTAATCATGGCGCATTTCATGTGGGGTTCAGTAGTGCATGAGAGGGGGTTCATGATGAGAGAGGGTTTGGTGGAGGGGGGGTTGAGCTCTGGGTGTTCGGGGAGATGTAAATCACAGATTTTAAATTGGGGCTCACATTTTCGGAGGTGCTGGACACATGTGGTATAGCATTTGGCACACTAGCATTCAAAATGGTGGTAGAAGAATTACAAATCACAGATTTTACATTGGGGCTCACATTTCCGGAGGTGGTGGACACATGTGGCATAGCATTTGGCACACTAGCATTCAAAATGGTGGTAGAAGAATTGCAAATCACAGATTTTACACTGGGGGTCACATTTTCGGAGGTGGTGGACACATGTGGTATAGCATTTGGCACACTAGCATTCAAAATGGTGGTAGAAGAATTGCAAATCACAGATTTTACACTGGGGGTCACATTTTCAGCGGTGGTGGACACATTTGTAATCACATTGGTTATGGAGGCGGTATAATTGTACGAAAAGTTAAGTACTTTATTGGTGGCTGTGTAGGTAGTACTTGAAGTGGATGCAGGCTTTGAGGTTTTGCGGGGGTGCCTGGCCTTATCAGCGAGTGAGGAGGGTTGTACAGTACGTGAGCATAGCCGCGTATTACGGCTACTCGTGGGAATGGGCTGTGAATTGAAGGCAGCTTTCAAAGTACGGGCGCGCAACCTGAAGCGCCTTGAGGTGGTGCAGGGGTTGGAGAGAAGCTTGCAAGGGTAGAGCTTCTTACCTTCTGGGTGCGGCGTAGGTTTCAGGCAAACGGCAGACGAGCAGCGAAGAGCTGCAAAGAGCACAGGAGGCCTTTTCTTCTGGCCTTCTCTCGTCGGCTTCGCCTCTCGGCCCTCTCCCCCTCCATTTAAAGCAGGAGGGGAGGGGCGGGCAGGCGGACACAGCAAATGGGAGCCTGGGCCTGCGGCGGTGAACTGCTCGGCAGCAGTTATTGGTGTTGATGTCTCCATGGCAACGGCAACCATTTTGTGGCTCCCCCAGGCGGCAAGGATTTCCTCGGAACATACGGTTGTTCCGAAGGAAAGAACAGCTGATGAGGCATCCAGCTGGCGAGTGGGGAAACGTGCTCACAGCGGAGCTGCAAAGAGCACAGGAGGCCTTTTCTCCTGGCCTTCTCACGTCGGCTTCGCCTCTCGGCCCTCTCCCCCTCCATTTAAAGCAGGAGGGGAGGGGCGGGCAGGCGGACACAGCAAATGGGAGCCTGGGCCTGCGGCGGTGAACTGCTCGGCAGCAGTTATTGGTGTCGATGCCTCCATGGCAACGGCAACCATTTTGTGGCTCCTCCAGGCGGCAAGGATTTCCTCAGAACACACGGTTGTTCCGAAGGAAAGAACAGCTGATGAGGCATCCAGCTGGCTTGTGGGGAAACGTGCTCGCAGCGGAGCTGCAAAGAGCACAGGAGGCCTTTTCTCCTGGCCATCTCTCGTCGGCTTCGCCTCTCGGCCCTCTCCCCCTCCATTTAAAGCAGGAGGGGAGGGGCGGGCAGGCGGACACAGCAAATGGGAGCCTGGGCCTGCGGCGGTGAACTGCTCGGCAGCAGTTATTGGTGTCGATGTCTCCATGGCAACGGCAACCATTTTGTGGCTCCTCCAGGCGGCAAGGATTTCCTCGGAACACACGGTTGTTCCGAAGGAAAGAACAGCTGATGAGGCATCCAGCTGGCGTGTGGGGAAACATGCTCGCAGCGGAGCTGCAAAGAGCACAGGAGGCCTTTTCTCCAGGCCTTCTCTCGTCGGCTTCGCCTCTCGGCCCTCTCCCCCTCCATTTAAAGCAGGAGGGGAGGGGCGGGCAGGCGGACACAGCAAATGGGAGCCTGGGCCTGCGGCGGTGAACTGCTCGGCAGCAGTTATTGGTGTCGATGTCTCCATGGCAACGGCAACCATTTTGTGGCTCCTCCAGGCGGCAAGGATTTCCTCGGAACATACGGTTGTTCCGAAGGAAAGAACAGCTGATGAGGCATCCAGCTGGCGTGTGGGGAAACGTGCTCGCAGCGGAGCTGCAAAGAGCACAGGAGGCCTTTTCTCCTGGCCTTCTCTCGTCGGCATATGATGCCTAGCAGAATGGGTGACATGATGCCCAGCAGGATGAGTGACATGATGCCCGTCATATGATGCCTAGCCGAATGGGTGACATGATGCCCATCAGGATGAGTGACATGATGCCCGTCATATGATGCCTAGCAGAATGGGTGACATGATGCCCAGGAGGATGGCTGACATGATGCACATCATGATGGGTGACATGGGATGCACAGCAGGATGAGTGACATGATGCCCAGCAGGATGAGTGACATGATGCCCGTCATATGATGCCTAGCAGAATGGGTGACATGATGCCCAGCAGGATTGCTGACATGATGCACATCATGACGGGTGACATGGGATGCACAGCAGGATGAGTAACATGATGCCCAGCAGGATGAGTGACATGGGATGCCCAGCAGGATAGGGGACATGATGCCCAGCAGGATGAGTGACATGATGCACGTCATATGATGCCTAGCAGAATGGGTGACATGATGCCCAGAAGGATGGGTGACCTGATGCCCATCATGATGGGTGACATGGGATGCCCAGCATGATGGGTGACATGGTGCCCAGCAGGATGGGTGACATGGGATGCACAGCAGGATGGGTGAAATGATGGGTGACATGATGCCCAGCAGGATGGCTGACGTGATGCACATCATGACGGGTGACATGGGATGCACAGCAGGATGAGTGACCTGATGCCTATCGTGATGGGTGACATGGGATGCACAGCAGGATGGGTGACATGATGCCCAGCAGGATGGGTGACCTGATGCCCATCATGATGGGTGACATGGGATGCACAGCATGATGGCTGACGTGATGCCCGTTGTGATGGGTGACATGATACCCAGCGTGATGGGGGACTTGATTACCAGCAGGATGGGTGACGTGATGCCCAGAATGATGGGTGACATGGGATGCACAGCATGATGGCTGACGTGATGCCCGTCGTGATGGATGACGTGATGTCCAGCATGATGGGTGATGTGATGCCTAGCAGTATGGGTGACATGCTGTCCAGCGTGATGGGAGACATGATGCCCAGCATGATAGGTGACATAATGCCCAGCATAATGGGTGACATGGTGCCCAGCGTGATGGGTGACATTATGCCCAGCATGACAGGTGACATAATGCCCAGCATAATGGGTGACGTGATGTCCAGCATAATGGGTGACATGATGCCCAGCGTGATGGGTGACATTCTGTCCAGAATGATGAGTGACAGGATGCCCATCATGATGGGTGATGTGAGGGCCAGCGTGATCGGTGACATGATGCACAGCATGATGGGTGACGTGATGGCCAGCGTGATCAGTGACATGATGCACAGCATGATGGGTGACGTGATGACCAGCGTGATGGGTGACATGATGTCCAGCGTGATAAGTGACATGATGCCCAGCATGTTGGGTGACATTTAATATCACCAATGTACATGTTCATTGTAAGGTTTGTATATAAAACAATTTTGTTTTTGCAGTTGGAGCAAAGATATAAAACTGATTCAGGGAACCCACTCTAGAACACGCGACATACAATTGCGCATGGGAAAAACATGGAGATTCCAAGTTGATACCATTGCACTTGATTGACTAGCGCTTTGCCGTGTTGATCGTGATTCCGAATGCCAGACTGACTGGGAACAGTAGGCACTTGAAACTGACCGGCATGTCTGTCGTAATGAGTGGAACGTGGGTTATGAATACATCTTTTCCTTTTCCCTTCCTGGTCATGCTGTCACTTCAATTACGTGGGGAAGCAATTCGTTTAATGCCCAGCCTTGTGCCATTACACAGCCTAGGTGGGGCAAGATGGCAAAGCTGCATGATGGGTGACCCAACTTTCAGTCTAAGGTGATGTGGTGGCATTCCCGGGGTGTCAAATAAGTTGAGGAATTCTTTTGGATAGTTTATGGCTTCGTCGACATCCACTTCCAAATCGATTGAGTTGTACTTAGTAACTGTTTCTGGAAATATATCCTAAATCTGATTATTAATTTCATTGAAAGAATAGTTTTTAGCAGAAAGCATGGATTGGTCACAGAGCCATTCATGAAATGACACTTAAGCACTACTCGTAAGGGAGTAACAGAAATGCCTGTTGCAATTCTTTATAAAGCAACAATTTGAAGAATTCCGGAATGTTCCTGCTTTCTCCTTCACCTCTCAGGTCCATTTGCCTCCCATACACCTCGCCTTCGCCTCCCATATACCTTTGCCTTTCACCTGTCATACACCTACAACGCCAATGCTTCACTAAGCCACAAACCCACAAACAACATTCCTTTGACCTTTCTATGTATAGATAAAGGTATATTGATGGAACTAGGAACTCTCCCCCTGTGTTCAAGCATCCATTAACAACTGTCTGAGTTACAGGAACACAAACGTGCATTACCAGCAAGCACTGAAGAACAATAACAGAAAAGCACAGAAAAATAATATGCAGGCCTCTATGGAAACACTGTGAGGCAATGACAACATCATGTGAAAGCCAGGGGGAGAAAAGACACTAGAGCATGACCCTCGTAAGCCAACTCCTTACAGACTGCGCCACACAGCTAGCGATGAACACCGAACTGGACCATTCCAGATACCAACACAGGTGCTGCAGCCCAGCACACCACCACACCTGTGTCAAAAAAGCAAAACACAGAAAGATGCTCAGCCGTACAGGCTTAGTGACCCCACTCGGGAGATGGAAACCCTCAACATGACCAGTAGTGAATAAAAGAGAGAGAGAAGCCAGAAAATGCTCCCAGTGTGACATCGAGAGAGACTATGTCCAACACCCAGTGTGACAAGATAGACACCCAGACAGGCCAGGCTCTGCTCCTGGTGTGACAGGATAGGCAACCAGAGAAGCCCCAACCGCATCCAGTATGACAACCAGAGAGGCCATGTCCAACACCCAGTGTGACAGGATAGACACCCAGACAGGCCAGGCTCTGCTCCCGGTGTGACAGGATAGGCAACCAGAGAAGCCCCAACCGCATCCAGTATGACAACCAGAGAGGCCATGTCCAACACCCAGTGTGACAGGATAGACACCCAGACAGGCCAGGCTCTGCTCCCGATGTGACAGGATAGACACCCATAAAGTCAGGGCTACAGGCGTGTGTAGTTATTGTCAATTGCCTGACTCTGCCTGACCCTTGTTGGGAGATGTCAAGTAAACGGCTCTGTTATTAGTTGTTATCTTTCACAGTGTAAGAAGTGTCCATGTCGGAAAACGGGGGGTATACCTTCTAAATCTCCTATGAGGTAGGATGGGGAAAAGATGTTCCAAGGAAGGGGTTACCATGTCTCGCCCTTCGGTGTCCCACTTCCAATCCCCGAAGACCCCTCATCCGGGTGATCCTCCCCCGCTTGTCCACCCCCAGGAACTAGATCCAATAGCGATGGCCGTGCCCTGGCCACTTAGATGACAGATCTCCGGAGAGTAGTGGGTGAGACACCTTCAGGCTTCTCACAGTGCCTGTTAGGCATAATCATATGCAGTCCCCTTTGGGAACACCACACACAATTAAGACTACAAGTGACAGTACAAATTCACCTTTGGTACAAGCCCGTTTTTCACAGTAAAGTGGTAGTGATAGCTGAGCAGCCAGACTTATCTCAAGAGTAAAGCAGTATCAGAAGCTACTAACACCAGGGCTTGCAGTGGGGTTCTCTGTAGAGGTTCGCACGGGCTCAGAGTGGTCTCTTAAGGTTGTCTCTTTAGCCAATTTGGTTTGGTTCTGTTTTCTCTCAATGGGAGGCCTGGGGGTACTGGATACTACTCCTAGAGCTTTTAGATCATTCCCCAACAGGACTCTCTGAGACGCTCATTCTGGACACTGACATGAATCCTCACTGTCATATTATTACACTGAATGAGAGCTGGTAGAATTGGAACCAGAACATTTAGTGGGACCTTTGGGTGCCTTAGCAACATCCTCAGGCTTGAAAAAGCTTTCATCCACTACTGTTCTGCTTGCCCCAGTGTCTCTCCTGGCAGGAGTATCCTGGCCATTGACAAGAACACTGTCCATATAATACTCTCTAGAGTTACTGGAATGGAGTTGTACACATCCATATTTTGTTTCTTACCCAGACCCCATGGACTCTAAAGATACAGTTGCCTGAAGACCCAAGGTTGCTTCAGCAAATAGTTCAAAGTGGGCACTAGCCATTTGTACTTCTTCCTCTGGGGAGTAGGCTAAGGAGGCCGTGCTGATCCCTGCAGGTTTATCCTTGCACCTGGGATCTCCTTTCTCATGGTCAGTTGACCCACAAACATAGCATTTACCAAAGGCTCTCTGGAATGGGGGTGTCTGCTGACCTCCCTCTGGTTGAGCACCAGAGGATTGACTAGCCCTATTTGGGCTTCCATGTGGCTTACCCTGATTATGTTTGGGGCCCTCATCTGGATTGGAGGTATTAGAATTCTCCTTGTTATCTTTCTTTGGCTGCGTTCCCTCATCCTTCTGAGTTGCCCCAAAATCCTTGTGAGTAGCGCTGTTGGCAACCCACAAGTCAGCAGCCTTAGCTAACTTCTTTGGATCTATCTCCTTAGAATCAGCCAAGTGCTGTCTGAGCTCAGGAGAGCAGGCATCATAAATTGACTCCAACATAACAAAATTTATCATACTTTCATAAGTGTTTACTATGTAACCATTAACCCGACCATCTGAGTTTTTCAAACATTCACATACCAAAGTAGCCCAAGGGGTACCATCATGCTTTTTGAGGTTCCTACACCTCTTAAGGTACTGGGAAGGGGTCTTCCCAAATATAGCAATTAAAGCTAGCTTCACACACTCATAATCCATCCTATCCACCTCCCCCATCTCCATCACATCAGATGCAACAGTGGGTAGCCTAGAGAAGAGCCAAGGAAGCAACTGATTCCCTGTAATGTCTTGAAACCCATGGTTATACTCAAACATTGCTAACCAATCCAAAATATCAAGCTTAGCCTCATACATACCAACAATTTCTTTAGGCATACAGGGTCTCTTAGGACTGGAAGACCCAGAAGACTCTTAGAGAGAAGCATTTTCAATAGACAACCTTTTCATTTCTAAGGCATGGTTCATCTACATTTCTCTGAGCCTAAATTCTTGATGCTTTTGTTCAGTTTGAGCATTAATACTTTTGAATTCCAATTCAAGCCTCATCTTTTCTAGAGCAATGAATTCAGGACTGAGTGTAGGACCTGATGGTATCAGACATTATTAAAATCTTAGTGTAATCACTATACTTGATCCTCACCGCTGTACACCAGTGTTAGGAAGAATCACATGCAGTACCATTTGGGAACACTACACACAATTAAGACTACAAGTGACAGTACACATTCACCTTTGGTACAAGCCCGTTCTACACAGTAAAGTGGTAGCGATGGCCGAGCAGCCAGACTTATCAGAAGTTACACAAAGGACAGAAATTGCTATGGTTCAAACAAATATTCACTCAAGGTTTTTGAGTAAAAGAATATACATTTATTTAAACATTCATTTGTAAAACAGTCCACTAAGTAAAGCAGCAGAAGAATCACACTCTTACTGTACTACACACCACCCAATCAATTCTGGACAAGTTAAGCTCAAAATGAATTGTGAGCAAAATGGAAACTCAGAAATTTAAAAAGGGAGGGAAAGACAAGGTTATACAAAACCAAACAGCACCAACAAGTAAGTAGGCAGGGCAATCTAGAAAAGGCGTGCTACAATGAGGATTCAAATCAATAGGCCTGGGCCAATGTTAATGGTTCAGAGTCTTTGCAGTGGATCACACGGTTCAGAGTAGTTTGCGGTTAAGTTTTTGCCAAGAGTTTGAAACGAAGTTGGTTGACGGAAAAGATATTTAAAAGAGTAGAGAAGGACAAGCCCTCGGATTGGCAAAAGATTTAAAACACTTTTACCGCAGTCGGATGGAACAAACAACTGGGTTTGAACACTACCTTAGAAGAAGAAGAATGCTGTAGCTGAGGCAGAAGTTCCAGACAGATCCTGCAGGCTCACGGTTCCTGAATAGACTTTCGGACTGACACAAAGGAGGAAGACTGGAGGGTCCTGCGCTGCCCAGGGAAGAAACCAGCAGCAGAGCAAAGCAATGAATGAAAGGTGTGCACCTTAAAACCCAAACAGGGTCCGGTCCTCCTGGCTATCCGGTTCACTGCAGCGATGCAAAGCAAATTCGACCAGGGGAGGGAGGCCTTTCTTGGTGTTTGGCGAACTGGTTAGTCCCACCAGCTCAAGGGTAGAAGATTCCTTGCAGATCTTCTCTGTCATCTAAGTTTGGAGATTCGGACCCGCAGCAGGGCTTCACCGGGACTTTCAGTAGTTGCAGCAGTCCTCTTCATTCAGCTTCTCTTCGGTTCTCTCGGTCCAGTGGCGACTCTGCCTTCCAAGTCCCAGAGACCTGCTTTTTATGCAGTTTTCCCCCATTCACACAGCCTGGCTGTCAATCACACAGCAGGGTGACTGTCCTGGCAGGACAGTCGCCTAGCCAATCAAACAAGAGTGTGACATTGGTCTCCAAGGAGACCCTGTGCAGGGGTCCTAAAACCCCTCAGTCACATCCTGTCTACCCAGACTCTCAGGCGCCTAAGGAGGGCTTCTGTGCAGAAGCCCACAAAAGGATGGCGAACAAAGGAACCAAACCTGGTTTGGCGCACAGAGTAAAACACGAGAAAGACCTTTACAAAAAGAAATGGCAAACAAACCCAGCCAGAACCACATAAAAGTAAATGGGGTCCAGCGGATTACATTTCGAGGCTACTAACTTAGCTTAAAACAATACCAAGGCTATTTCCATAGACCGCGGCAGGAAAAATATGATAGATACCACTGCCACCAGCCAAATCTTAAAGACAGGGGAACTAAATAATGTTCCATGGGAGACAGAGGAAAAGGGATAACTATGAAACCTAGGAAACCTTTCCAGTATTCTATGGAAGATAGTTTTTACTGGGTCTATGAATTTAAAAAGACTAATAACGTCAATGGCAACTTTAATGTTCTGGGAGACAGTAGTCAGTCCCAGAAAATGAAGTTTAAAGTGGGAAGTCTGAAAAAGACAACCCTGTGTCACTGCACTAAAGGTGCTGTGTAACACACAGTAAAAAGATGATGCCTATGGAGTAGGTGAGGCTCCACAGTCTATGAACACAATAACATGCTAAACACACACAGCAAAACACATGTAAGAGTGGGAAAAAAAGGCTCACACTCTTACCAGGTGAAAAAAATAAATCCTAGAAATCCATCAAAGCTGCTGAGGGACTCAGTAGGTACGGGAAATTAGCTATTCTGGAATATTCTCCCTAACAGTGCCACCACCCACAGCCTGATTTTGGACACAGAGGTGGTAACTGAGACACCACCCAGCTTCTCCCCCTTTTTTTATGGCTGTCACTTAAAGTGTACCTCACCTATACCTGCTCCTTTAAGAGTAGCCCACATCATTAATGTAAGTACAAAGCATGTTATTGATGCCGCTGGGACGATCTGGGCCAGAAATAACAGTGGAGGGTCCTCCATTACCTGGCAATATCTGAAGGACTAAGCCAGCAAAGTCCTGTCTAGCAGAAATTCTGCACCAGGATAGTGTGATGTTTCAGAGCAAGGCCCATCACCAGGGTGGTGCCTAATGTACAGAACTGGACATCAAGATGCTGGAAGAGCATATCGCTGGCTTAGTATGCCACTCCACCAAGTGCGGTATCTCACAATTTCAGACAGGTGAAGTGAATCGTGAGTATCCACCTCACCAATCCCTACACAATCACTCAAATGAATCGTCCAGCCCTGGGAAAAGCAGAGGGCATATCAGAAGAGGCATGAGGAAGGAGAGGTGGCAAGCAAGAGAGGCGATGGAGAACAATGAAGAGGGAAGGCCAAGACTAAGTGGAGTGAGGGGGTGGAAGAGAAGTGGTGGGAGAAAGCTTAGACGAGATGAACAGGGAGGCGGAACTGAGGTCGAGAGATGAGGTGGAAGAGAAGTGGTGGGAGAAAGCTTAGACGAGATGAAGAGGGAGGCGGAACTGAGGTCAAGAGAGGAGGTGGAAGAGAAGTGGTGGGAGAAAGCTTAGACGAGATGAACAGGGAGGCGGAACTGAGGTCGAGAGAGGAGGTGGAAGAGAAGTGGTGGGAGAAAGCTTAGACGAGATGAACAGGGAGGCGGAACTGAGGTCGAGAGAGGAGGTGGAAGAGAAGTGGTGGGAGAAAGCTTAGACGAGATGAACAGGGAGGGGGAACTGAGGTCGAGAGAGGAGGTGGAAGAGAAGTGGAGGGAGGAAGCTCAGAAGAGATGAACAGGGGAGGTGGAAATGAGGTGGAGAGAGGAGATGGAAGAGAAGTGGAGGGAGGAAGCTTAGACAAGATGAACAGGGAGGTGGGGAGAGGAGGTGGAAGAGAAGTGGTGGGAGAAAGCTTAGACGAGATGAACAGGGGAGGTAGAAGTGAGGTGGAGAGAGGAGGTGGAAGAGAAGTGGAGGGAGGAAGCTTAGATGGGATGAACAGGGAGGTGGAGAGAGGAGGTGGAAGAGAAGTGGTGGGAAAAAGATTAGACGAGATGAACAGGGGAGGTGGAAGTGAGGTGGAGAGAGGAGGTGGAAGAGAAGTGGAGGGAGGAAGCTCAGACGAGATGAACAGGGAGGTGGAGAGAGGAGGTGGAAGAGAAGTGGTGGGAGAAAGCTAAGACGAGATGAACAGGGACGCAGAAGTGCGGTGGAGAGAGGAGGTGGAAGAGAAGTGGAGTGAGGAAGCTCAGACGAGATGAACAGGGAGGTGGAGAGAGGAGGTGGAAGAGAAGTGGTGGGAAAAAGATTAGACGAGATGAACAGGGAGGCGGAAGTGCGGTGGAGAGAGGAGGTGGAAGAGAAGTGGAGTGAGGAAGCTCAGACGAGATGAACAGGGAGGTGGAGAGAGGAGGTGGAAGAGAAGTCGTGGGAGAAAGCTTAGACGAGATGAACAGGGAAGGCGGAAGTGAGTTGGAGAGAGGAGATGGAAGAGAAGTCATGGGAGAAAGCTTAGACGAGATGAACAGGGGAGGCGGAAGTGCGGTGGAGAGAGGAGGTGGAAGAGAAGTGGAGGAAGGAAGCTTAGACGAGATGAACAGGGGAGGCGGAAGTGAGTTGGAGAGAGGAGGTGGAAGAGAAGTGGTGGGAAAAAGATTAGACGAGATGAACAGGGAGGCGGAAGTGAGTTGGAGAGAGGAGATGGAAGAGAAGTCGCGGGAGAAAGCTTAGACGAGATGAACAGGGGAGGCGGAAGTGCGGTGGAGAGAGGAGGTGGAAGAGAAGTGGAGTGAGGAAGCTCAGACGAGACGAACAGGGAGGTGGAGAGAGGAGGTGGAAGAGAAGTCGTGGGAGAAAGCTTAGACGAGATGAACAGGGGAGGCGGAAGTGAGTTGGAGAGAGGAGATGGAAGAGAAGTCGTGGGAGAAAGCTTAGACGAGATGAACAGGGGAGGCGGAAGTGCGGTGGAGAGAGGAGGTGGAAGAGAAGTGGAGGGAGGAAGCTTAGACGAGATGAACAGGGGAGGCGGAAGTGAGTTGGAGAGAGGAGGTGGAAGAGAAGTGGTGGGAAAAAGATTAGACGAGATGAACAGGGAGGCGGAAGTGAGTTGGAGAGAGGAGATGGAAGAGAAGTCATGGGAGAAAGCTTAGACGAGATGAACAGGGGAGGCGGAAGTGAGTTGGAGAGAGGAGGTGTAAGAGAAGTGGAGGGAGGAAGCTTAGACGAGATGAACAGGGGAGGTGGAAGTGAGTTGGAGAGAGGAGGTGGAAGAGAAGTGGAGTGAGGAAGCTCAGACGAAATGAACAGGGACGCAGAAGTGCAGTGGAGAGATGAGACTGTTAGAAACATCATGCAGGAAATTGATGGAGAAATAGAGCAGGAAAGAGCCTAGAGTGTTAAAAAGGATGTTTAATGAAGCAACAGGGAAGAGGTCAGAGGGGATATTAAGGAAGACACAGAAGAGAGAGTTAAGGGGGAGTTTGGAGGGAACATCATAGAAGACATCAGAGAAGTTGTCAAGGTGGAAGGAGGAGAGGGTTTTAAGCTGAAGGTTGGAACATAAATGGTGATAAAAGTGCTAATGAGTAAGGAGGAGAAAAGTGTTAAGCAGGAGGTTGTTAGGAACATCAGGCAGGAGCCTGGAGGTTGTATCAAGGGGAACTATACCCAGGAAGTAAAAAGAGGCACACCAAAACCTTATACAGGCTTGTCCGGAAGGGGTGAAGGTACAAGCACATGGAAAAGCATCGAAGAGACAGAGGGGATGGGTAATAGGGGCTGGAATCCATAGTCAGAATGCCCCCAGCTCTGCTGGTGATAGTCTCTGCTCTGTGAGTAGCTTGAAGCACCAGTGCTCCCAGGGCATGGTGAGTAATAGGGGGTGGAATCCATATTCTGAATGCCCCCTGCCCTGCTGGTTAGTCTTTGCTCTGTGAGTAGCATGAAGCATTGGTGCTCCCAGAGCATGATGGGTAATAGGGGCTGGAATCCATATTCTGAATGCCCCAGCCCTGCTGGTTAGTCTTTGCTCTGTGAGTAGCATGAAGCATTGGTGCTCCCAGAGCATGATGGGTAGTAAGGGATGAAATCCATGTTCAGAATTCCACGAGCCCTGTTGGTGATAGTCTATGCAGTATGAGTAGCATGAAGCATCAGTGATCCCAGGGCATGATGGGTAATAGAGGTAGGAATCCATATTCGGAATGCTACCAGCCCTGCTGGTTATAGTCTCTGCCCTGCGAGTAGCATGAAGCATTGGTGCTCCCAGAGCATGATGGGTAATAGGGGCTGGAATCCATATTCTGAATGCCCCCAGCCGTGCTGGCTATAGTCTCTGCTCTGTGAGTAGCATAAAGAATCAGTATTCCCAGAGCATGATGGTTAATAAGAGCTGAAATCCATATTCAGAATACCACGAGCCCTGGTGGTGATAGTCTATGCTATGTGAGTAGCATGAAGCACTGGTGCTCCCAGGGTATAATGGGTAATAGGGGCTGGAATCCATATTCTGAAAGTCCCCAGACCAGCTGGGGATGGTCTCTGCTCTGTGATTAGCTTGAAGAACCAGTGCACCCAGGGCATGATGAGTAATAGAGGATTGGAATCCATATTCTGAATGCCCCAGCCCTCCTGGTGATAGTTTCTGCTCTGTGAGTAGCATGAAGCATCAGTGCTCCCAGAGCACAATGGGCAATAGGGGCTGGAATCCATATTCTGAATGCCCCCAGCCCTGTTAGTTATAGTCTCTGCTCTGTGAGTAGCATGAAACATTGGTACTCCCAGAGCATGATGGGTAATAGGGGCTGGAATCCATATTCTGAATGCCCCCAGCCCAGAGTCTCTGCTCTGTGAGTAGCATGAAGCATCGGTGCTCCCAGGGCATAATGGGTAATAGGGGTTGGAATCCATATTCTGAATGCCCAAAGCCCTGCTGGTTATAGTCTCTGCTCTGTGAGTAGCATTAAGCATCCGTGCTCCCAGAGCATGATGGGTAATCGGGGCTGGAATCCATATTCTGAGTGCCCCTAGCTCTGCTGGTGTTAGTCTCTGCTCTGTGAGTAGCATGAAGCACTGGTGCTCCCAGGGCATGATTGGTAATAGGGGCTGGAATCTATTTTCTGAGTGCCCCCAACTCTGCAGGTGATAGTCTCTGCCCTGTGAGTAGCATGAAGCATTGGTGATCCCAGAGCATGATGGGTAATAGGGGCTGGAATCCATATTCTGAATGCCCCTAGCCCTGCTGGTGATAGTCTCCACTCTATGAGTAGAGTGAAGCATCAGTGCTCCCAGAGCATGATGGGTAATAGGGACTGAAACCAATATTCAGAATGCCCCCAGCCCTGCTGGTTATAGTCTCTGCTCTGTGTGTAACATGAAGCATCGGTGCTCCCAGGGCACGATGGGTAATAGGGGCTGGAATCCACATTCAGAATGCCCCCAGCCCTGCTGGTGATGGTCTCTGCTCTGTAAGTAGCGTGTAGCACTGGTGCTCCGAGGGCATGATGGGTAATAGGAGCTGGAATCCATATTCTGAATGCCCCCAACCCTACTGGTTATAGTCTCTAGTCTGTGAGTAGCATGAAGCATCGGTGCTCCCAGGGCATGATAAGTAATAGGGGCTGGAATCCATATTCTGAATGCCCCCTGCTCTGCTGGTGACAGTCTCTACTCTTTGAGTAGCATGAACCATCGGTGCTCCCAGAGCATGATGGGTAAAAGGGGCTGGAATCCATAGTCTGAATGCCCCTAGCCCTGCTGGTGATAGTATCCGAACTGTGAGTAGCATGAACCATCGGTACTCCCAGAGCATGATGGGTAATAGGGCTTGGAATCCATATTTAGAATGCCCCCAGCTCAGCTGGTGATAGTCTCTGCTCTGTGAGTAGCATGAAGCATTGGTGCTCCCAGAGCATGATGGGTCATAGGGGCTGGAATCTATATTCTGAATGCCCCTAGCCCTGCTGGTGATAGTCTCCACTCTGTGAGTAGCGTGAAGCATCAGTGCTCCCAGAGCATGATGGGTAATAGGGACTGAAACCCATATTCAGAATGCCCCCAGCTCTGCTGGTGATAGTCTCTGCTCTGTGATTAGCATGAAGCATCAGTGCTCCCAGAGCATGATGGGTAATAGGGGCTGAAATCCATATTCTGAATGCCCCCAGCCCAGAATCTCTGCTCTTTGAGTAGCATGAAGCATCGGTGCTCTCAGAGCATGATGGGTAATAGAGGATTGAAATCCTTATTCTGAATGCCCCCAGCACTGCTGGTGATAGTCTCTATTCTGTGAGTAGCATGAAGCATTGGTGCTCCCAGGGCATGATGGGTAATAGGGGCTGGAATCCATATTCTGAATGCCCCCTGCTCTGATGGTGACAGTCTCTACTCTTTGAGTAGCATGAACCATCGGTGCTCCCAGAGCATGATGGGTAATAGGGGCTGGAAATCATATTCAGAATGCCCCCAGCTCCGCTGGTTTTAGTCTCTGCCCTGTGAGTAGCATGAAGCATTGGTGCTCCCAGAGCATGATGGGTAATAGGGGCTGGAATCCATATTCTGAATGCCCGCAGCTCTGTTGGTGATAGTCTCTGCTCTGTGAGTAGCATGAAGCATTGGTGCTCTCAGGGCATGATGGGTAATAGGGGCTGGAATCTATATTCTGAATGTCCCTAGCCCTGCTGGTGATAGTCTCCACTCTGTGAGTAGCGTGAAGCATCAGTGCTCCCAGAGCATGATGGGTAATAGGGACTGAAACCCATTTTCAGAATGCCCCCAGCTCTGCTGGTGATAGTCTCTGCTCTGTGATTAGCATGAAACATCGGCGTCCCGGAGCATGATGGGTAATAGGGGCTGGAATCCATATTGTGAATGCCCCCAGCAATGCTGGTTATAGTCTCTGCTCTGTTTGTAACATGAAGCATCGGTTCTCCCAGAGCATGATGAGTAATAGGGGCTGGAATCCATATTGTGAATGCCCCAGATATGCTGGTGATAGTCTCTGCTCTGTGAGTAGCATGAAGCATCAGTGCTCCCAGAGCATGATGGGTAATAGGGGCTTAAATCCATATTCTGAATGCCCCCTGCTCTGCTGGTGATAGTCTGCTCTGTGAGTAGCATGAAGCATCAGTGCTCCCACAGCATGATGGGTAATAGGGGCTGGAATCCATATGCTGAATGTCCGCAGTTCTGTTGGTGATAGTCTCTGCTCTGTGAGTAGCATGAAGCATTGGTGCTCCCAGAGCATGATGGGTCATAGGGGCTGGAATCCATATGCTGAATGTCCGCAGTTCTGTTGGTGATAGTCTCTGCTCTGTGAATAGCATGAAGCATTGGTGCTCTCAGGGCATGATGGGTAATAGGGGCTGGAATCTATTTTCTGAATGCCCCTAGCCCTGCTGGTGATAGTCTCCACTCTGTGAGTAGCGTGAAGCATCAGTGCTCCCAGAGCATGATGGGTAATAGGGACTGAAACCCATATTCAGAATGCCCCCAGCTCTGCTGGTGATAGTCTCTGCTCTGTGATTAGCATGAAGCATCAGTGCTCCCAGAGCATAATGGGTGATAGGGGCTGAAATCCATATTCTGAATGCCCCCAGCCCAGAATCTCTGCTCTTTGAGTAGCATGAAGCATCGGTGCTCTCAGAGCATGATGGGTAATAGAGGGTTGAAATCCTTATTGTGAATGCCCCCAGCACTGCTGTTGATAGTCTCTGCTCTGTGAGTAGCATGAAGCATTGGTGCTCCCAGAGCATGATGGGTAATAGGAGCTGGAATCCATATTCTGAATGCCCCCAGCCCTACTGGTTATAGTCTCTAGTCTGTGTCTCTAGTCTGTGAGTAGCATGAAGCATCGGTGCTCCCAGGGCATGATGGGTAATAGGGGCTGGAATCCATATTCTGAATGCCCCCTGCTCTGCTGGTGACAGTCTCTACTCTTTCAGTAGAATGAACCATCGGTGCTCCCAGAGCATGATGGGTAATCGGGGCTGGAATCCATGGTCGGAATGCCCCCAGCTCTGCTGGTGATAGTATCTGCTCTTTGAGTAGCATGTAGCATCGGTGCTCCCAGAGCATGGTGGGTAATCAGGGCTGGAATCCATATTCTGAATGCCCCCAGCTCTGCTGGTGATAGTCTCTGCTCTGTGTGTAGCATGAAGCATCAGTGCTCCCAGGGCATGATGGGTAATAGGGGCTGGAATCCATATTCAGAATGCCACAAGCCCTGCTGATTATAGTCTATGCTCTTTGAGTAGCATGAAGCACTGGTGCTCTGTTAGGGAGAATTCTCTGTTAAGGCTAATTTCCCAAACCTAGTGAGTCCCCCAGCAGCTTTGCTGGATTGTTGGGGTTTATTTTTTCTCCAGCTAAGAGTGATACTCTTTTTCTCCAACTCTTAAACATGATTTGAGATATCCTTTGACTTTGTATTGTGTTTTATGGCCTTTGGGGTCTTTTACTCCATATGGTTTCATGTGGTTTTTTGGTACATGTGTTACACAGCACCCTCAGTGCAGTAACACAGGGGTGTTATAGTGACCCCCAAATATAGACTCCATACCCTGGGACTGACTACTGTCTCCCAGGGCATGTAAAGTCACCATTGAGTTTACTAGTCTTAAATTAGGAACAGAACTGGTACAAAAAAATCCTATTGTGTAAGTACTGGTAGGGGTAATTAGATGGCCCCTGGGTCTGTTTTTTGAGGGGGCACTGTGCAGTCCCCCCTCGTCGAGTTTCTGGCTGGTGGCAGTGGTTACCATGCAAAATATTCCTTAAGAATATTTACTATGGGATTTTCCCATTCATTTTAAACGCACCTCCTTTTGGTGCAATGTTAAAGATACCGCCGGGTTATTTATTTAATATTTATTCCCCGGTTGGGTCTTTTCGCCAGGACTCGGTTTTAAAATGGTGTTTGTGTTCGCCTCTGTAACTCCAACCCAAGTCGAACCCTTTGTTCCACTTTTTGGCAGGCTTCTACACAGAAGCCTCCAAAAGTGGTGCTACTCTGTCTGGGTATATAGGATGTGTGGGAGGGGGGTTTAGGCACCCTGGACTGAGTTGCCTCGGCAACTCAAGTCGCACTCTTGTGTGATTGGCCCAGTGGTGAGCCACCTGGCTCACCACTTAGCATGTTTGAGTGACAGCTAGGACTGATGAATGGGGGGTTTCTGCATAAAAGCAGGGCTTTGGGGAATGGGACTTCAGACATCGCCACAGAACCAAATAATCCGAAGAGGGAGAAGCTGAGCCGACCTGCAACGATGACACCACTGGTGGAGCCCTGCTGAACCGACTCACCACTTCTTCCAACGACAGAGGAGATCTTCATCCAGAAGAGTCTTCTTCCTTTGACTGGTGGGGATAACCAGTTTGCCCGCCTTTTCGCCTTCCCGGATCATCTCGTGGCCGCCTTGCCTGTGCCAAGCACCCCGGCAACCGGGATTCCACATTTTACCACTACCGCAAATAAAAGGGTAGTACCTTTTAACCGGAGAACTCTGCGGCTGGTTTCTTCCCTGGCAGTGCAACGACCTTCAGCTTTCCTCCACGTCGAGAACTTCTCTTCCTCTGGATGACGCCCTGACTTGCACCCACTGCCAGCAACAAATGCCCCCGCTGGCGGATTCTCTCCACTTTCAAGGTACTGTGTCCGCCTGGCCTCCCTCGCAACTGTCTGTGTGGGGTGTCTCGTAAATTCTAATTTTACCGCTTGGGTTGGCCCTAGTCTGGCTAACTGAACTTTTCTGAGCTGAACTAATTCCTTTTTAAACTCTCTGCAAGACTTTTCAAGACTTTTTAACTGTTCGATCTTGGGCACATTGGTGTTCTACTCTCTCCAAGAGGGAGCCAGGCCTCTGAACTTGTTGCTCACAAGTAGACTTTGACTTTCCTGCCTTGCTGAGTGCTTCTAAAGTATTGTGTTGTGTGCTTTTCTAATTTCTGCCTTTTCCCTCCCTTTTTTGATAACTTATTGGAGTGCCATCTTTAGTTAAGCGCTCACCACTGTCTGAAAATAAGTGTTATTAACTAAGACTTGTCTAATAAGGAATAAGGGATGTAGATATATTAATAGTGACTGTGTTTTGAACTTGCTTAAAATAATAGTGCTGGAGTGTTTCTAAGTGTGTCTTTAAATAAATAATTATATACTTTGATACCAAAGCTCTGGTCAGTGTTGCTTGTGCTACTGTATTTTGGTACCTACCTTGTATACTCTATATACTGTCTAACTCTTCTTGAGAGAAGTCTGGCTGCTCAGCCACAGCTACCAGGTAAATCTGGGCGGTACAGACTGCTACCAATTGGGTTTACTGCCAGCACATGTAGTCTTAAGCCTTTTGCAGTGGTCCCCAATGGAACTGCACAGGTTTCTGCCTAACATGCTCCCAGGGTATAATGGGTAATAGGGGCTGGAATCCATATTTTGAATGCCCCCAGCCCTGCTGGTGATGGTCTCTGCTCTGTGAGTAGCTTGAAGCATCAGTGCTCCCAGAGCATGATGGGTAATAGGGGCTGGAATCCATATTCTGAATGCCCCTAGCCCCTCTGGTGATAATCTCTGGCCGTTTAGTAGCATGAAGCATCGGTGCTCCCAGAGCATGATGGGTAATAGGGGCTGGAATCTATATTCTGAATGCCCCCAGCCCTACTGGTGATAGTCTCTGCTGTGTGAGTAGCATGAAGCAACGGTGCTCCCAGGGCATGATGAGTAATAGAGGCTGGAATCCATATTCTGAATGCCCCAGCCTTGCTGGTTATAGTCTCTGCTCATAGAGTAACATGAAGCATCGGTGCTCGCAGGGCATGATGGGGAATCGGTTCTGGAATCCATATTCTGAATGCCGTCAGCCTGGCTGGTGTTAGTCTCTGCTCTGTGAGAAGCCGGAAGCACCGGTGCTCCCAGAGCATGATGGGTAATAGGGACTGAAATACATATTCAGAATACCACAAGCCCTGCTGGTGATAGTCTCTGCTCTGTGAGTAGCATGAAGCATCAGTGCTCCCAGAGCATGTTGGGTAATAGGGGCTGGAATCCATATTTTGAATGCCCGCAGCTGTGTTGGTGATAGACTCTGCTCTGTGAGTAGCATGAAGCATTGGTGCTCCCAGGGCATGATGGGTAATAGAGGGCTGGAATCCATATTCTGAATGCCCTCAGCCCTGCTGATGATAGTCTCTGCCCTGTGAGTAGCATGAAGCATTGGTGCTCTCAGGGCATGATGGTAATAGGGGCTGGAATCTATATTCTGAATGACCCCAGCCCTACTGGTGATAGTTTCTGCTCTGTGAGTAGCATGAAGCACTGGTGCTCCCAGGGTATAATGGGTAATAGGGGCTGGAATCCATATTCTGAATTCCCCCAACCCCGCTGGTGATAGTCTCTGCTCTGTGAGTAGCATGAAGCATCGGTGCTTCCAGAGCATGATGGGTAATAGGGGATGGAATCCTTATTCTGAATGCCCCCAGCTCTGCTGGTGATAGTATCTGCTCTGTGAGTAGAATGAAGCATTGGTGCTCTCAGGGCATGATGGGTAATAGAGGGCTGGAATCCATATTCTGAATGCCCCCAGCCCAGCTGGTTATAGTCTCTGCTCTGTGAGTAGCATGAAGCATTGGTGCTCCCAGGGCATGATGGGGAATAGAAGCTGGAATCCATATTCTGAATGCCCGCAGCTCTGTTGGTGATAGTCTCTGCTGTGTGAGAAGCATGAAGCATCGTGCTCCCAGGGCATGATGGGTAATAGAGGCTGGAATCCATATTCTGAATGCCCCCATCCTTGCTGGTTATAGTCTCTGCTCTGTGAGTACCATGAAGCATCGGTGCTCCCAGAGCATGATGAGTAATAGAGGCTGGAATCCATATTACGAATGCCCCCAGACCTGCTGGTGATAGTCTCTGCTGTGTGAGAACAGGGCATGATGGGTAATAGGGGCTGGAATCTATATTCTGAATGCCCCCAGCCCTACTGGTGATAGTCTCTGCTCAGTCAGTAGCATGAAGCATCGGTGCTCCCAGAGCATGATGGGTAATAGGGGCTGGATACCATATTCTGAATGCCCGCAGCTCTTTTGGTGATAGTCTCTGCTCTGTGAGTAGCATGAAGCATCGGTGCTCCCAGGGCATGATGGTTAATAGGGGCTGGAATCCATAAACTGAATGCCCCCAGCCCTGCTGGTGATAGTCTCTGTCTGTGAGTAGCATGAAGCATCAGTGCCCAGAGCATGATGGGTAATAGGGGCTGGAATCCATATTATGAATGCCCACGGCCCTGCTGGTGATAGTCTCTGCTCTGTGAGTAGCATGCGGCACCAGTGCTCCCTGGGCATGATGGGTGATAGGGGCTGGAATCCATACTCGGAATGCCATCATCCCTGCTGGTTATAGTCTCTGCTCTGTGAGTAGCATGAAGCACTGGTGCTCTCAGGGTATAATGGGTAATAGGGGCTGGAATCCATATTCTGAATGCCCCCAGCCCTGCTGGTGATAGTCTCTGCTCTGTGAGTAGCATGAAGCATCAGTGCTCCCAGGGCATGATGGGTAATAGGGGCTGGAATCCATATTCTGAATGCCTCCAGCCCTGCTGGTGATATGCTCTGCTCCGTGAGTAGCATGTCGCATCAGTGCTCCCATAGCATGATGGGTAATAGGGGCTGGAATCCATATTCTGAATGCCCCCAGCTCTGCTGGTGATAGTCTCTGCTCTGAGAGTAGCATGAAGCATCAGTGCTCCCAGAGCATGATGGGTAATAGGGGCTGGAATCCATATTATGAATGCCCCCAGCCTCGCTGGTGATAGTCTCTGCTCTGTGAGTAGCATGAAGCACCGGTGCTCCCAGGGCATGATGGGTAATCGGGACTGGAATCCATATTCTGAATGCCCCCAGCCCTACTGGTGATAGTCTCTGCTCTGTGAGTAGCATGAAGCATCGGTGCTTCCAGAGCATGATGGGTAATAGGGGATGGAATCCTTATTCTGAATGCCCCTAGCTCTGTTGGTTATAGTATCTGCTCTGTGAGTAGAATGAAGCATTGGTGCTCCCAGGGCATGATGGGGAATAGAAGCTGGAATCCATATTATGAATGCCCCCAGACCTGCTGGTGATAGTCTCTGCTGTGTGAGAAGCATGAAGCATCGGTGCTCCCAGGGCATGATGGGTAATAGAGTCTGGAATCCATATTCTGAATGCCCGCAGCTCTGTTGGTGATAGTCTCTGCTGTGTGAGAAGCATGAAGCATCGGTGCTCCCAGGGCATGATGGGTAATAGAGGCTGGAATCCATATTCTGAATGCCCCCATCCTTGCTGGTTATAGTCTCTGCTCTGTGAGTAGCATGAAGCATCGGTGCTCCCAGGGCATGATGAGTAATAGAGGCTGGAATCCATATTACGAATGCCCCCAGACCTGCTGGTGATAGTCACTGCTGTGTGAGAACAGGGCATGATGGGTAATAGGGGCTGGAATCTATATTCTGAATGCCCCCAGCCCTACTGGTAATAGTCTCTGCTCAGTCAGTAGCATGAAGCATCGGTGCTCCCAGAGCATGATGGGTAATAGGGGCTGGATACCATATTCTGAATGCCCGCAGCTCTTTTGGTGATAGTCTCTGCTCTGTGAGTAGCATGAAGCATCGGTGCTCCCAGGGCATGATGGTTAATAGGGGCTGGAATCCATAAACTGAATGCCCCTAGCCCTGCTGGTGATAGTCTCTGTCTGTGAGTAGCATGAAGCATCAGTGCTCCCAGAGCATGATGGGTAATAGGGGCTGGAATCCATATTATGAATGCCCACGGCCCTGCTGGTGATAGTCTCTGCTCTGTGAGTAGCATGCGGCACCAGTGCTCCCTGGGCATGATGGGTGATAGGGGCTGGAATCCATACTCGGAATGCCATCATCCCTGCTGGCTATAGTCTCTGCTCTGTGAGTAGCATGAAGCACTGGTGCTCCCAGGGTATAATGGGTAATAGGGGCTGGAATCCATACTCGGAATGCCACCAGCCCTGCTGGTTATAGTCTCTGCTCTGTGAGTAGCATGAAGCATCAGTGCTCCCAGGGCATGATGGGTAATAGGGGCTGGAATCCATATTCTGAATGCCTCCAGCCCTGCTGGTGATATGCTCTGCTCCGTGAGTAGCATGTCGCATCAGTGCTCCCATAGCATGATGGGTAATAGGGGCTGGAATCCATATTCTGAATGCCCCCAGCTCTGCTGGTGATAGTCTCTGCTCTGAGAGTAGCATGAAGCATCAGTGCTCCCAGAGCATGATGGGTAATAGGGGCTGGAATCCATATTATGAATGCCCCCAGCCTCGCTGGTGATAGTCTCTGCTCTGTGAGTGGCATGAAGCACCGGTGCTCCCAGGGCATGATGGGTAATCGGGACTGGAATCCATATTCTGAATGCCCCCAGCCCTACTGGTGATAGTCTCTGCTCTGTGAGTAGCATGAAGCATCGGTGCTTCCAGAGCATGATGGGTAATAGGGGATGGAATCCTTATTCTGAATGCCCCTAGCTCTGTTGGTTATAGTATCTGCTCTGTGAGTAGAATGAAGCATTGGTGCTCCCAGGGCATGATGGGTAATAGAGGGCTGGAATCCATATTCTGAATGCCCCCAGCCCACCTGGTTATAGTCTCTTCTCTGTGAGTAGCATGAAGCATTGGTGCTCCCAGGGCATGATGGGGAATAGAAGCTGGAATCCATATTATGAATGCCCCCAGACCTGCTGGTGATAGTCTCTGCTGTGTGAGAAGCATGAAGCATCGGTGCTCCCAGGGCATGATGGGTAATAGAGTCTGGAATCCATATTCTGAATGCCCGCAGCTCTGTTGGTGATAGTCTCTGCTTTGTGAGAAGCATGAAGCATCGGTGCTCCTAGGGCATGATGGGTAATAGAGGCTGGAATCCATATTCTGAATGCCCCCATCCTTGCTGGTTATAGTCTCTGCTCTGTGAGTAGCATGAAGCATCGGTGCTCCCAGGGCATGATGAGTAATAGAGGCTGGAATCCATATTATGAATGCCCCCAGACCTGCTGGTGATAGTCTCTGCTGTGTGAGAACAGGGCATGATGGGTAATAGGGGCTGGAATCTATATTCTGAATGCCCCCAGCCATACTGGTGATAGTCTCTGCTCAGTCAGTAGCATGAAGCATCGGTGCTCCCAGAGCATGATGGGTAATAGGGGCTGGATACCATATTCTGAATGCCCGCAGCTCTTTTGGTGATAGTCTCTGCTCTGTGAGTAGCATGAAGCACTGGTGCTCCCAGGGTATAATGGGTAATAGGGGCTGGAATCCATATTCTGAATGCCCCCAGCTCTGCTGGTGATAGTCTCTGCTCTGTGAGTAGCATGAAGCACCGGTGCTCCCAGAGCATGATGGGTAATAGGGGCTGGAATCCATTTTCTGAATGACCCCAGCCGTGCTGGTGATAGTCTCTGCTCTGTGAGTAGCATGAAGCACCGGTGCTCCCAGGGCATGATGGGTAATAGGGGCTGGAATCCATTTTCTGAATGCCCCCAGCCCTGCTGATGATAGTCTCTGCTCTTTGAGTAGATTGAAGCATCAGTGCTCCCAGAGCATGATGGGTGATGGGGACTGGAATCCATTTTCTGAATGCCCCCAGCCCTGCTGGTGATTGTCTCTTCTCTGTGAGTACTGTGAAGCATTAGTGCTCCCAGGGCATGATGAGTAATAGGGGCTGGAATCCATAGACTGAATGCCCACAGCTCTGCTGGTGATAGTCTCTGCTCTGTGAGTAGCGTGATGCATCGGTGCTCCCAGGGCATGATGGGTAATCAGGACTAGAATCCATTTTCTGAATGCACCCAGCCCTGCTGTTGATTGTCTCTGCTCTGTGATTATCATGAAGCATTGGTGCTCCCAGGGCATGATGGGTAATAGGGGCTGGAATCCATATTCTGAATGCCCTCAGCCCTGCTGATGATAGTCTCTGCTCTGTGAGTAGCATGAAGCATTGGTGCTCTCAGGGCATGATGGGTAATAGGGGCTGGAATCTATATTCTGAATGACCCCAGCCCTACTGGTGATAGTTTCTGCTCTGTGAGTAGCATGAAGTACTGGTGCTCCCAGGGTATAATGGGTAATAGGGGCTGGAATCCATATTCTGAATGCCCCCAGCCCTGCTGGTGATATTCTCTGCTCTGTGAGTAGCATGAAGCATCAGTGCTCCCAGAGCATGTTGGGTAATAGGGGCTGGAATCCATATTCTGAATGCCCCCTGCTCTGCTGGTGACAGTCTCTACTCTTTGAGTAGCATGAACCATCGGTGCTCCCAGAGCATGATGGGTAATAGGGGCTGGAATCCATATTCTGAATGCCCCCTGCTCTGCTGGTGATAGTCTCTGCTCTGTGAGTAGCATGAAGCACTGGTGCTCCCAGGGCATGATTGGTAATAGGGGCTGGAATCCATATTCTGAAGGCCCCCAGCTCCGCTGGTGGTAGTCTCTGCCGTGTGAGTAGCATGAAGCATTGGTGCTCCCAGAGCATGATGGGTAATAGGGGCTGGAATCCATATTCTGAATGCCCGCAGCTCTGTTGGTGATAGTCTCTGCACTGTGAGTAGCATGAAGCATTGGTGCTCTCAGGGCATGATGGGTAATAAGGGCTGGAATCTATATTCTGAATGACCCCAGCCCTACTGGTGATAGTTTCTGCTCTATGAGTAGCATGAAGCATCGGTGCTCCCAGAGCATGATGGGTAATAGGGGCTGGAATCCATATTCTGAATGCCCCCAGCCCTGCCAGTGATAGTCTCTGTCTGTGAGTAGCATGAAGCATCAGTGCTCCCAGAGCATGATGGGTAATAGGGGCTGGAATGCATATTCTGAATGCCCGCAGCTCTGTTGGTGATAGACTCTGCTCTGTGAGTAGCATGAAGCATTGGTGCTCCCAGGGCATGATGGGTAATAGAGGGCTGGAATCCATATTCTGAATGCACCCAGCCCAGCTGGTTATAGTCTCTGCTCTGTGAGTAGCATGAAGCAACGGTTCTCCCAGGGCATGATGGGTAATAGGGTCTGGAATCAATATTCTGAATGCCCCCAGCCCTGCTGATTATAGTCTCTGCTCTTTGAGTAGATTGAAGCATCAGTGCTCCCAGAGCATGATGGGTGATAGGGACTGGAATCCATTTTCTGAATGCCCCCAGCCCTGCTGGTGATTGTCTCTTCTCTGTGAGTACTGTGAAGCATTAGTGCTCCCAGGGCATAATGAGTAATAGGGGCTGGAATCCATAGACTGAATGCCCACAGCTCTGCTGGTGATAGTCTCTGCTCTGTGAGTAGCATGAAGCATCAGTGCTCCCAGAGCATGTTGGGTAATAGGGGCTGGAATCCATATTCTGAATGCCCGCAGCTGTGTTGGTGATAGTCTCTGCTCTGTGAGTAGCATGAAGCATTGGTGCTCTCAGGGCTTGATGGGTAATAGGGGCTGGAATCTATATTCTGAATGACCCCAGCCCTACTGGTGATAGTTTCTGCTCTGTGAGTAGCATGAAGCACTGGTGCTCCCAGGGTATAATGGGTAATAGGGGCTGGAATCCATATTCTGAATGCCCCCAGCCCTGCTGGTGATATTCTCTGCTCTGTGAGTAGCATGAGGCACCAGTGCTCACAGGGCATTATAGATAATAGGGGCTGGAATCCATACTCCCAATGCCACCAGCCCTGCTGGTGATAGTCTCTGCTCTGTGAATAGCATGAAGCATCAGTGCTCCCAGAGCATGTTGGGTAATAGGGGCTGGAATCCATATTCTGAATGCCCCCTGCTCTGCTGGTGACAGTCTCTACTCTTTGAGTAGCATGAACCATCGGTGCTCCCAGAGCATGATGGGTAATAGGGGCTGGAATCCATTTTCTGAATGCCCCCTGCTCTGCTGGTGACAGTCTCTACTCTTTGAGTAGCATGAACCATCGGTGCTCCCAGAGCATGATGGGTAATAGGGGCTGGAATCCATATTCAGAATGCCCCCAGCTCAGCTGGTGGTAGTCTCTGCCCTGTGCGTAGCATGAAGCATTGGTGTTCTCAGGGCATGATGGGTAATAGAGGGCTGGAATCCATATTCTGAATGCCCCCAGCCCTGCCAGTGATAGTCTCTGTCTGTGAGTAGTATGAAGCATCAGTGCTCCCAGAGCATGATGGGTAATAGGGGCTGGAATGCATATTCTGAATGCCCGCAGCTCTGTTGGTGATAGACTCTGCTCTGTGAGTAGCATGAAGCATTGGTGCTCCCAGGGCATGATGGGTAATAGAGGGCTGGAATACATATTCTGAATGCACCCAGCCCAGCTGGTTATAGTCTCTGCTCTTTGAGTAGCATGAAGCATCGGTTCTCCCAGGGCATGATGGGTAATAGGGTCTGGAATCAATATTCTGAATGCCCCCAGCCCTGCTGATTATAGTCACTGCTCTTTGAGTAGATTGAAGCATCAGTGCTCCCAGAGCATGATGGGTGATAGGGACTGGAATCCATTTTCTGAATGCCCCCAGCCCTACAGGTTATAGTCTCTGCTCTGTGAGTAGCGTGAAGCATCGGTGCTCCCAGGGCATGATGAGTAATAGGGGCTGGAATCCATAGACTGAATGCCCACAGCTCTGCTGGTGATAGTCTCTGCTCTGTGAGTAGCATGAAGCATCAGTGCTCCAAGAGCATGTTGGGTAATAGGGGCTGGAATTCATATTCTGAATGCCCCCAGCTCTGTTGGTTATAGTATCTGCTCTGTGAGTAGCATGAAACATTGGTGCTCCCAGGGCATGATGGGTAATAGAGGGCTTGAATCCATATTCTGAATGCCGCCAGCCCGACTGGTGTTAGTCTCTGCTCTGTGATTATCATGAAGCATCGGTGCTCCCAGGGTGTGATGGGTAATAGGGGCTGGAATACATATTCTGATTGCCCCAGCCCTGCTGGTTATAGTCTCTGCTCTGTGGGTAACATGAAGCATTGGTGCTCCCAGACCATGATGAATAATAGGGGATGGAATCCTTATTCTGAATGCCCCTAGCTCTGTTGGTTATAGTATCTGCTCTGTGAGTAGCATGAAACATTGGTGCTCCCAGGGCATGATGGGTAATAGAGGGCTTGAATCCATATTCTGAATGCCCCCAGCCCAGCTGGGTATAGTCTCTGCTCTGTGAGTAGCATGAAGCATCGGTGCTCCCAGGGCATGATGGGTAATAGAGGGCTGGAATCCATATTCTGAATGCCCCCAGCCCAGCTGGTTATAGTCTCTGCTCTGTGAGTAGCATGAAGCATCGGTGCTCCCAGGGCATGATGGGTAATAGGGGCTGGAATCCATATTCTGAATGCCCCCAGCCCTGCTGATGATAGTCTCTGCTCTTTGAGTAGATTGAAGCATCAGTGCTCCCAGAGCATGATGGGTGATAGGGACTGGAATCCATTTTCTGAATGCACGCAGCCCTGCTGGTGATTGTCTCTTCTCTGTGAGTACTGTGAAGCATTAGTGCTCCCAGGGCATGATGAGTAATAGGGGCTGGAATCCATAGACTGAATGCCCACAGCTCTGCTGGTGATAGTCTCTGCTCTGTGAGTAGCATGAAGCATCAGTGCTCCAAGAGCATGTTGGGTAATAGGGGCTGGAATTCATATTCTGAATGCCCCCAGCTGTGTTGGTGATAGTCTCTGCTCTGTGAGTAGCATGAAGCATTGGTGCTCTCAGGGCATGATGGGTAATAGGGGCTGGAATCTATATTCTGAATGACCCCAGCCTTACTGGTGATAGTCTAAGCTCTGAAAGTAGCATGGAGCATCGGTGCTCCCAGAGCATGATGGGTAATCGGGTCTGGAATCCATATTCAGAATTCCCCCAGTTCTGCTGGTGATAGTCTCTGCTCTGTGAGTAGCATGAAGCATCGGTGCTCCCAGGGCATGATGAGTAGTAGAGAGTTGGAATCCATGTTCTTAATGCCCCCTAGCTCTGCTGGTGATAGTTTCTGCTCTGTGAGTAGTATGAAACATCAATGCTCTCAGGGCATGATGGGCAAAAGGGGCTGTAATCCATATTCTGAATGCCCCCAGCCCTGCCGGTGATAGTCTCTGTCTGTGAGTAGCATGAAGCATCAGTGCTCCCAGAGCATGATGGGTAATATGGGCTGGAATCCATATTCTGAATGCCCCAGATCTGCTGGTGATAGTCTGTGCTCTATGAGTAGCATGAAGCATCGGTGCTCCCAGAGCATGATGGGTAATCGGGGCTGGAATCCATATTCTGAATGCCCCCAGCCCTGCCAGTGATAGTCTCTGTCTGTGAGTAGCATGAAGCATCAGTGCTCCCAGAGCATGTTGGGTAATAGGGGCTGGAATCCATATTCTGAATGCCCGCAGCTGTGTTGGTGATAGTCTCTGCTCTGTGAGTAGCATGAAGCATTGGTTCTCTCAGGGCATGATGGGTAATAGGGGCTGGAATCTATATTCTGAATGACCCCAGCCCTACTGCTGATAGTTTCTGCTCTGTGAGTAGCATGAAGCACTGGTGCTCCCAGGGTATAATGGGTAATAGGGGCTGGAATCCATATTCTGAATGCCCCCAGCCCTGCTGGTGATATTCTCTGCTCTGTGAGTAGCATGAGGCACCAGTGCTCACAGGGCATTATAGATAATAGGGGCTGGAATCCATACTCGGAATGCCACCAGCCCTGCTGGTTATAGACTCTGCTCTGTGAGTACCATGAAGCACTGGTGCTCCCAGGGCATGATGAATAATAGAGGTTTGGAATGCATTTTCTGAAATCCCCCAGCCCTGCTGGTGATAGTCTCTGCTCTGTGAGTAGCATGAAGCATCAGTGCTCCCAGAGCATGTTGGGTAATAGGGGCTGGAATCCATATTCTGAATGCCCCCTGCTCTGCTGGTGACAGTCTCTACCCTTTGAGTAGCATGAACCATCGGTGCTCCCAGAGCATGATGGGTAATAGGGGCTGGAATCCATATTCTAAATGCCCCCTGCTCTGCTGGTGACAGTCTCTACTCTTTGAGTAGCATGAACCATCGGTGCTCCCAGGGCATGATTGGTAATAGGGGCTGGAATCCATATTCTGAAGTCCCCCAGCTCCGCTGGTGGTAGTCTCTGCCCTGTGAGTAGCATGAAGCATTGGTGCTCCCAGAGCATGATGGGTAATAGGGGCTGGAATCCATATTCTGAATGCCCGCAGCTCTGTTGGTGATAGTCTCTGCTCTGTGAGTAGCATGAAGCACTGGTGCTCCCAGGGTATAATGGGTAATAGGGGCTGGAATCCATGTTCTTAATGCCCCCTAGCTCTGCTGGTGATAGTTTCTGCTCTGTGAGTAGTATGAAACATCAATGCTCCCAGGGCATGATGGGTAATAGGGGCTGGAATCCATATTCTGAATGCCCCCAGCCCTGCCAGTGATAGTCTCTGTCTGTGAGTAGCATGAAGCATCAGTGCTCCCAGAGCATGATGGGTAATAGGGGCTGGAATGCATATTCTGAATGCCCCAGATCTGCTGGTGATAGTCTGTGCTCTATGAGTAGCATGAAGCATCGGTGCTCCAAGAGCATGATGGGTAATAGGGGCTGGAATCCATATTCTGAATGCCTGCAGCTCTGTTGGTGATAGACTCTGCTCTGTGAGTAGCATGAAGCATTGGTGCTCCCAGGGCATGATGGGTAATAGAGGGCTGGAATCCATATTCTGAATGCACCCTGCCCAGCTGGTTATAGTCTCTGCTCTGTGAGTAGCATGAAGCATCGGTGCTCCCAGGGCATGATGGGTAATAGGGGCTGGAATCAATATTCTGAATCCACCAGCCCTGCTGATTATAGTCTCTGCTCTTTGAGTAGATTGAAGCATCAGTGCTCCCAGAGCATGATGGGTGATAGGGACTGGAATCCATTTTCTGAATGCCCCCAGCCCTACAGGTTATAGTCTCTGCTCTGTGAGTAGCGTGAAGCATCGGTGCTCCCAGGGCATGATGGGTAATCAGGACTAGAATCCATATTCTGAATACCGCCAGCCCGACTGGTGTTAGTCTCTGCTTTGTGATTATCATGAAGCATCGGTGCTCCCAGGGCATGATTGGTAATAGGGGCTTGAATACATATTCTGATTGCCCCCAGCCCTGCTGGTTATAGTATCTGCTCTGTGAGTAGCATGAAACATTGGTGCTCACAGGGCATGATGGGTAATAGAGGGCTTGAATCCATATTCTGAATGCCCCCAGCCCAGCTGGTTATAGTCTCTGCTCTGTGAGTAGCATGAAGCATCGGTGCTCCCAGGGCATGATGGGTAATAGGGGCTGGAATCTATATTCTGAATGCCGCCAGCCCAGCTGGTTATAGTCTCTGCTCTGTGAGTAGCATGAAGCATCGGTACTCCCAGGGCATGATGGGTAATAGGGGCTGGAATCCATATTCTGAATGCCCCCAGCCCTGCTGATGATAGTCTCTGCTCCTTGAGTAGATTGAAGCATCAGTGCTCCCAGAGCATGATGGGTGATAGGGACTGGAATCCATTTTCTGAATGCACGCAGCCCTGCTGGTGATTGTCTCTTCTCTGTGAGTAGCATGAAGCATCAGTGCTCCAAGAGCATGTTGGGTAATAGGGGCTGGAATTCATATTCTGAATGCCCCCAGCTGTGTTGGTGATAGTCTCTGCTCTGTGAGTAGCATGAAGCATTGGTGCTCTCAGGGCATGATGGCTAATAGGGGCTGGAATATATATTCTGAATGACCCCAGCCCTACTGGTGATAGTCTAAGCTCTGAAAGTAGCATGGAGCATCGGTGCTCCCAGGGCATGATGGGTAATAGGGTCTGGAATCCGTATACTGAATAACCCCCAGCCCTGCTGGTTATAGTCTCTGCTCGGTGAGTAGCATGAGGCACCTGTGCTCCCAGGGCATTATGGGTAATAGGGGCTGGAATCCATATTCTGAATGCCCCCAACCCTGCACATTATAGTCTCTGCTCTGCGAGTAGCATGAAGCATCGGTGCTCCCAGGGCATGATGAGTAGTAGAGGGTTGGAATCCATGTTCTTAATGCCCCCTAGCTCTGCTGCTGATAGTTTCTGCTCTATGAGTAGTATGAAACATCAATGCTCTCAGGGCATGATGGGCAATCAAGACTGGAATCCATATTCTGAATGCCGCCAGCCCGGCTGGTGATATTCTCTGCTCTGTGATTATCATGAAGCATCAGTGCTCCCAGGGTGTGATGGGTAATAGGGGCTGGAATCCATATTCTGAATGCCCGCAGCTGTGTTGGGGATAGTCTGTGCTCTGTGTGTAGCATGAAGCATTGGTGCTCTCAGGGCATGATGGGTAATAGGGGCTGGAATCTATATTCTGAATGACCCCAGCCCTACTGGTGATAGTCTCTGCTCTGAAAGTAGCATGAAGCATTGGTGCTCCCAGAGCATGATGGGTAATAGGGGCTGGAATCCATATTCAGAATTCCCCCATTGCTACTGGTGATAGTCTTTGCTCTGTGAGTAGCATGAAGCATTGGTACTCCCAGGGCATGATGGGTAATAGGGGCTGGAATCCGTATTCAATATAACCCCCAGCCCTGCTGGTTATAGTCTCTGCTCGGTGAGTAGCATGAAGCATCGGTACTCCCAGGGCATGATGGGTAATAGGGGCTGGAATCCGTATTCAATATAACCCCCAGCCCTGCTGGTTATAGTCTCTGCTCGGTGAGTAGCATGAGGCACCTGTGCTCCCAGGGCATTATGGGTAATAGGGGCTGGGATCCATATTCTGAATGCCCCCAGCCCTACAGGTTATAGTCTCTGCTCTGTGAGTAGCGTGAAGCATCGGTGCTCCCAGGGCATGATGGGTAATCAGGACTGGAATCCATATTCTGAATGTCGCCAGCCCGGCTGGTGATATTCTCTGCTCTGTGATTATCATGAAGCATCAGTGCTCCCAGGGTATGATGGGTAATAGGGGCTGAAATACATATTCAGAATACCACGAGCCCTGCTGGTGATAGTCTCTTCTCTGTGAGTAGCATGACGCATCAATGCTCTCAGGGCATGATGGGTAATAGGGGCTGGAATCCATATTCTGAATGCCCCCAGCCCTGCTGGTTATAGTCTCTGCTCTGTAAGTAACATGAAGCATTGGTGCTCCCAGAGGATGATGGGTGATAGGAACTGGAATCCATTTTCTGAATGCCCCCAGCCCTGCTGGTGATTGTCTCTTCTCTGTGAGTAGCATGAAGCATCAGTGCTCCCAGAGCATGTTGGGTAATAAGGGCTGGAATTCATATTCTGAATGCCTGCAGCTGTGTTGGTGATAGTCTCTGCTCTGTGAGTAGCATGAAGCATTGGTGCTCTCAGGGCATGATGGGTAATAGGGGCTGGAATCTATATTCTGAATGACCCCAGCCCTACTGGTGATATTCTCTGCTCTGTGAGTAGCATGAAGCACTTGTGCTCCCAGGGTATAATGGGTAATAGGGGCTGGAATCCATATTCTGAATGCCCCCAGCCCTGCTGGTGATATTCTCTGCTCTGTGAGTAGCATGAAGCATTGGTGCTCACAGAGCATGATGAGTAATAGGGGCTGGAATCCATATTCTGAATGCCCCCAGCCCTGCTGGTGATAGTCTCTGCTCTGTGAGTAGCATGAAGCATCAGTGCTCCCAGAGCATGTTGGGTAATAGGGGCTGGAATCCATATTCTGAATGCCCCCTGCTCTGCTGGTGACAGTCTCTACTCTTTGAGTAGCATGAACCATCGGTGCTCCCAGAGCATGATGGGTAATAGGGGCTGGAATCCATATTCTGAATGCCCCCTGCTCTGCTGGTGACAGTCTCTACTCTTTGAGTAGCATGAACCATCGGTGCTCCCAGAGCATGATGGGTAATAGGGGATGGAATCCTTATTCTGAATGCCCCCAGCCCTGCTGGTGATAGTCTCTGCTCTGTGAGTAGCATGAAGCATCAGTGCTCCCAGAGCATGTTGGGTAATAGGGGCTGGAATCCATATTCTGAATGCCCCCTGCTCTGCTGGTGACAGTCTCTACTCTTTGAGTAGCATGAACCATCGGTGCTCCCAGAGCATGATGGGTAATAGGGGCTGGAATCCATATTCTGAATGCCCCCTGCTCTGCTGGTGACAGTCTCTACTCTTTGAGTAGCATGAACCATCGGTGCTCCCAGAGCATGATGGGTAATAGGGGCTGGAATCCTTATTCTGAATGCCCCCAGCCCTGCTGGTGATAGTCTCTGCTCTGTGAGTAGCATGAAGCATCAGTGCTCCCAGAGCATGTTGGGTAATAGGGGCTGGAATCCATATTCTGAATGCCCCCTGCTCTGCTGGTGACAGTCTCTACTCTTTGAGTAGCATGAACCATCGGTGCTCCCAGAGCATGATGGGTAATAGGGGCTGGAATCCATATTCTGAATGCCCCCTGCTCTGCTGGTGACAGTCTCTACTCTTTGAGTAGCATGAACCATCGGTGCTCCCAGAGCATGATGGGTAATAGGGGCTGGAATCCATATTCTGAATGCCCCCAGCCCTACTGGTGACAGTCTCTGCTCTGTGAGTAGCATGAAGCATCGGTGCTTCCAGAGCATGATGGGTAATAGGGGATGGAATCCTTATTCTGAATGCCCCTAGCTCTGTTGGTTATAGTATCTGCTCTGTGAGTAGAATGAAGCATTGGTGCTCCCAGGGCATGATGGGTAATAGAGGGCTGGAATCCATATTCTGAATGCCCCCAGCCCAGCTGGTTATAGTCTCTGCTCTGTGAGTAGCATGAAGCATTGGTGCTCCCAGGGCATGATGGGGAATAGAAGCTGGAATCCATATTATGAATGCCCCCAGACCTGCTGGTGATAGTCTCTGCTGTGTGAGAAGCATGAAGCATCGGTGCTCCCAGGGCATGATGGGTAATAGAGTCTTGAATCCATATTCTGAATGCCCGCAGCTCTGTTGGTGATAGTCTCTGCTGTGTGAGAAGCATGAAGCATCGGTGCTCCCAGGGCATGATGGGTAATAGAGGCTGGAATCCATATTCTGAATGCCCCCATCCTTGCTGGTTATAGTCTCTGCTCTGTGAGTAGCATGAAGCATCGGTGCTCCCAGGGCATGATGAGTAATAGAGGCTGGAATCCATATTATGAATGCCCCCAGACCTGCTGGTGATAGTCTCTGCTGTGTGAGAACAGGGCATGATGGGTAATAGGGGCTGGAATCTATATTCTGAATGCCCCCAGCCCTACTGGTGATAGTCTCTGTTCAGTCAGTAGCATGAAGCATCGGTGCTCCCAGGGCATGATGGTTAATAGGGGCTGGAATCCATAAACTGAATGCCCCCAGCCCTGCTGGTGATAGTCTCTGTCTGTGAGTAGCATGAAGCATCAGTGCTCCCAGAGCATGATGGGTAATAGGGGCTGGAATCCATATTATGAATGCCCATGGCCCTGCTGGTTATAGTCTCTGCTCTGTGAGTAGCATGAAGCACCAGTGCTCAAAGGGCATTATAGGTAATAGGGGCTGGAATCCGTACTCGGAATGCCACCAGCCCTGCTGGTTATAGTCTCTGCTCTGTGAGTAGCATGAAGCATCAGTGCTCCCAGGGCATGATGGGTAATAGGGGCTGGAATCCATATTCTGAATGCCTCCAGCCCTGCTGGTGATATGCTCTGCTCCGTGAGTAGCATGTCGCATCAGTGCTCCCATAGCATGATGGGTAATAGGGGCTGGAATCCATATTATGAATGCCCCCAGCCTCGCTGGTGATAGTCTCTGCTCTGTGAGTAGCGTGAAGCATCGGTGCTCCCAGAGCATGATGGGTAATAGGGGCTGGAATCCATATTCTGAATGCCTCCAGCCCTGCTGGTGATATGCTCTGCTCCGTGAGTAGCATGTCGCATCAGTGCTCCCATAGCATGATGGGTAATAGGGGCTGGAATCCATATTATGAATGCCCCCAGCCTCGCTGGTGATAGTCTCTGCTCTGTGAGTAGCATGAAGCACCGTTGCTCCCAGAACATGATGGGTAATAGGGGCTGAAATACATATTCAGAATGACCCCAGCCCTGCTGGTTATAGTCTCTACTCTGTGAGTAGCATGAAGCATCAGTGCTCCCAGAGCATGATGGGTAATAGGGGCTGGAATCCATTTTCTGAATGACCCCAGCCGTGCTGGTGATAGTCTCTGCTCTGTGAGTAGCATGAAGCACCGGTGCTCCCAGGGCATGATGGGTAATAGGGGCTGGAATCCATTTTCTGAATGCCCCCAGCCCTGCTGATGATAGTCTCTGCTCTTTGAGTAGATTGAAGCATCAGTGCTCCCAGAGCATGATGGGTGATGGGGACTGGAATCCATTTTCTGAATGCCCCCAGCCCTGCTGGTGATTGTCTCTTCTCTGTGAGTACTGTGAAGCATTAGTGCTCCCAGGGCATGATGAGTAATAGGGGCTGGAATCTAAAGACTGAATGCCCACAGCTCTGTTGGTGATAGTCTCTGCTCTGTGAGTAGCATGAATCATCAGTGCTCCCAGAGCATGTTGGGTAATAGGGGCTGGAATCCATATTCTGAATGCCTGCAGCTGTGTTGGTGATAGTCTCTGCTCTGTGAGTAGCATGAAGCATTGGTGCTCTCAGGGCATGATCGGTAATAAGGGATGGAATCTATATTCTGAATGACCCCAGCCCTACTGGTGATAGTCTCTGCTCTGAAAGTAGCATGAAGCATCGGTGCTCCCAGAGCATGATGGGTAATAGGGGCTGGAATCCTTATTCAGAATTCCCACAGTTCTGCTGGTGAAAGTCTCTGCTCTGTGAGTAGCATGAGGCACCTGTGCTCCCAGGGCATTATGGGTAATAGGGGCTGGAATCCATATTCTGAATGCCCCCAGCCCAGCTGGTTATAGTCTCTGCTCTGTGAGTAGCATGAAGCATCGGTGCTCCCAGGGCATGATGGGTAATAGGGGCTGGAATCCATATTCTGAATGCACCCAGCCCTGCTGGTGATTGTCTCTTCTCTGTGAGTAGCATGAAGCATCGGTGCTCCCAGAGCATGATGGGTAATAGGGACTGGAATCCATTTTCTGAATGCCCCCAGCCCTGCTGGTGATTGTCTCTTCTCTGTGAGTACTGTGAAGCATTAGTGCTCCCATGGCATGATGAGTAATAGGGGCTGGAATCCATAGACTGAATGCCCACAGCTCTGCTGGTGATAGTCTCTGCTCTGTGTGTAGCATGAAGCATCAGTGCTCCCAGAGCATGTTGGGTAATAGGGGCTGGAATCCATATTCTGAATGCCCGCAGCTGTGTTGGTGATAGTCTCTGCTCTGTGAGTAGCATGAAGCATTGGTGCTCTCAGGGCATGATGGGTAATAGGGGCTGGAATCTATATTCTGAATGACCCCAGCCCTACTGGTGATAGTTTCTGCTCTGTGAGTAGCATGAAGTACTGGTGCTCCCAGGGTATAATGGGTAATAGGGGCTGGAATCCATATTCTGAATGCCCCCAGCCCTGCTGGTGATATTCTCTGCTCTGTGAGTAGCATGAGGCACCAGTGCTCACAGGGCATTATAGATAATAGGGGCTGGAATCCATACTCCCAATGCCACCAGCCCTGCTGGTGATAGTCTCTGCTCTGTGAGTAGCATGAAGCATCAGTGCTCCCAGAGCATGATGGGTAATAGGGGCTGGAATCCATATTCTGAATGCCCCCTGCTCTGCTGGTGACAGTCTCTACTCTTTGAGTAGCATGAACCATCGGTGCTCCCAGAGCATGATGGGTAATAGGGGCTGGAATCCATATTCTGAATGCCCCCTGCTCTGCTGGTGACAGTCTCTACTCTTTGAGTAGCATGAACCATCGGTGCTCCCAGAGCATGATGGGTAATAGGGGCTGGAATCCATATTCAGAATGCCCCCAGCTCAGCTGGTGATAGTCTCTGCTCTGTGAGTAGCATGAAGCACTGGTGCTCCCAGGGCATGATTGGTAATAGGGGCTGGAATCCATATTCTGAAGGCCCCCAGCTCCGCTGGTGGTAGTCTCTGCCGTGTGAGTAGCATGAAGCATTGGTGCTCCCAGAGCATGATGGGTAATAGGGGCTGGAATCCATATTCTGAATGCCCGCAGCTCTGTTGGTGATAGTCTCTGCACTGTGAGTAGCATGAAGCATTGGTGCTCTCAGGGCATGATGGGTAATAAGGGCTGGAATCTATATTCTGAATGACCCCAGCCCTACTGGTGATAGTTTCTGCTCTATGAGTAGCATGAAGCATCGGTGCTCCCAGAGCATGATGGGTAATAGGGGCTGGAATCCATATTCTGAATGCCCGCAGCTCTGTTGGTGATAGACTCTGCTCTGTGAGTAGCATGAAGCATTGGTGCTCCAGGGCATGATGGGTAATAGAGGGCTGGAATCCATATTCTGAATGCACCCAGCCCAGCTGGTTATAGTCTCTGCTCTGTGAGTAGCATGAAGCATCGGTTCTCCCAGGGCATGATGGGTAATAGGGTCTGGAATCAATATTCTGAATGCCCCCAGCCCTGCTGATTATAGTCTCTGCTCTTTGAGTAGATTGAAGCATCAGTGCTCCCAGAGCATGATGGGTGATAGGGACTGGAATCCATTTTCTGAATGCCCCCAGCCCTGCTGGTGATTGTCTCTTCTCTGTGAGTACTGTGAAGCATTAGTGCTCCCAGGGCATAATGAGTAATAGGGGCTGGAATCCATAGACTGAATGCCCACAGCTCTGCTGGTGATAGTCTCTGCTCTGTGAGTAGCATGAAGCATCAGTGCTCCCAGAGCATGTTGGGTAATAGGGGCTGGAATCCATATTCTGAATGCCCGCAGCTGTGTTGGTGATAGTCTCTGCTCTGTGAGTAGCATGAAGCATTGGTGCTCTCAGGGCTTGATGGGTAATAGGGGCTGGAATCTATATTCTGAATGACCCCAGCCCTACTGGTGATAGTTTCTGCTCTGTGAGTAGCATGAAGCACTGGTGCTCCCAGGGTATAATGGGTAATAGGGGCTGGAATCCATATTCTGAATGCCCCCAGCCCTGCTGGTGATATTCTCTGCTCTGTGAGTAGCATGAGGCACCAGTGCTCACAGGGCATTATAGATAATAGGGGCTGGAATCCATACTCCCAATGCCACCAGCCCTGCTGGTGATAGTCTCTGCTCTGTGAATAGCATGAAGCATCAGTGCTCCTAGAGCATGTTGGGTAATAGGGGCTGGAATCCATATTCTGAATGCCCCCTGCTCTGCTGGTGACAGTCTCTACTCTTTGAGTAGCATGAACCATCGGTGCTCCCAGAGCATGATGGGTAATAGGGGCTGGAATCCATATTCTGAATGCCCCCTGCTCTGCTGGTGACAGTCTCTACTCTTTGAGTAGCATGAACCATCGGTGCTCACAGAGCATGATGGGTAATAGGGGCTGGAATCCATATTCAGAATGCCCCCAGCTCAGCTGGTGGTAGTCTCTGCCCTGTGCGTAGCATGAAGCATTGGTGCTCTCAGGGCATGATGGGTAATAGAGGGCTGGAATCCATATTCTGAATGCCCCCAGCCCTGCCAGTGATAGTCTCTGTCTGTGAGTAGTATGAAGCATCAGTGCTCCCAGAGCATGATGGGTAATAGGGGCTGGAATGCATATTCTGAATGCCCGCAGCTCTGTTGGTGATAGACTATGCTCTGTGAGTAGCATGAAGCATTGGTGCTCCCAGGGCATGATGGGTAATAGAGGGCTGGAATCCATATTCTGAATGCACCCAGCCCAGCTGGTTATAGTCTCTGCTCTGTGAGTAGCATGAAGCATCGGTTCTCCCAGGGCATGATGGGTAATAGGGTCTGGAATCAATATTCTGAATGCCCCCAGCCCTGCTGATTATAGTCTCTGCTCTTTGAGTAGATTGAAGCATCAGTGCTCCCAGAGCATGATGGGTGATAGGGACTGGAATCCATTTTCTGAATGCCCCCAGCCCTACAGGTTATAGTCTCTGCTCTGTGAGTAGCGTGAAGCATCGGTGCTCCCAGGGCATGATGAGTAATAGGGGCTGGAATCCATAGACTGAATGCCCACAGCTATGCTGGTGATAGTCTCTGCTCTGTGAGTAGCATGAAGCATCAGTGCTCCAAGAGCATGTTGGGTAATAGGGGCTGGAATTCATATTCTGAATGCCCCCAGCTCTGTTGGTTATAGTATCTGCTCTGTGAGTAGCATGAAACATTGGTGCTCCCAGGGCATGATGGGTAATAGAGGGCTTGAATCCATATTCTGAATGCCGCCAGCCCGACTGGTGTTAGTCTCTGCTCTGTGATTATCATGAAGCATCGGTGCTCCCAGGGTGTGATGGGTAATAGGGGCTGGAATACATATTCTGATTGCCCCCAGCCCTGCTGGTTATAGTCTCTGCTCTGTGGGTAACATGAAGCATTGGTGCTCCCAGACCATGATGAATAATAGGGGATGGAATCCTTATTCTGAATGCCCCTAGCTCTGTTGGTTATAGTATCTGCTCTGTGAGTAGCATGAAACATTGGTGCTCCCAGGGCATGATGGGTAATAGAGGGCTTGAATCCATATTCTGAATGCCCCCAGCCCAGCTGGGTATAGTCTCTGCTCTGTGAGTAGCATGAAGCATCGGTGCTCCCAGGGCATGATGGGTAATAGAGGGCTGGAATCCATATTCTGAATGCCCCCAGCCCAGCTGGTTATAGTCTCTGCTCTGTGAGTAGCATGAAGCATCGGTGCTCCCAGGGCATGATGGGTAATAGGGGCTGGAATCCATATTCTGAATGCCCCCATCCCTGCTGATGATAGTCTCTGCTCTTTGAGTAGATTGAAGCATCAGTGCTCCCAGAGCATGATGGGTGATAGGGACTGGAATCCATTTTCTGAATGCACGCAGCCCTGCTGGTGATTGTCTCTTCTCTGTGAGTACTGTGAAGCATTAGTGCTCCCAGGGCATGATGAGTAATAGGGGCTGGAATCCATAGACTGAATGCCCACAGCTCTGCTGGTGATAGTCTCTGCTCTGTGAGTAGCATGAAGCATCAGTGCTCCAAGAGCATGTTGGGTAATAGGGGCTGGAATTCATATTCTGAATGCCCCCAGCTGTGTTGGTGATAGTCTCTGCTCTGTGAGTAGCATGAAGCATTGGTGCTCTCAGGGCATGATGGCTAATAGGGGCTGGAATCTATATTCTGAATGACCCCAGCCCTACTGGTGATAGTCTAAGCTCTGAAAGTAGCATGGAGCATCGGTGCTCCCAGAGCATGATGGGTAATCGGGGCTGGAATCCATATTCAGAATTCCCCCAGTTCTGCTGGTGATAGTCTCTGCTCTGTGAGTAGCATGAAGCATCGGTGCTCCCAGGGCATGATGAGTAGTAGAGAGTTGGAATCCATGTTCTTAATGCCCCCTAGCTCTGCTGGTGATAGTTTCTGCTCTGTGAGTAGTATGAAACATCAATGCTCTCAGGGCATGATGGGCAAAAGGGGCTGTAATCCATATTCTGAATGCCCCCAGCCCTGCCGGTGATAGTCTCTGTCTGTGAGTAGCATGAAGCATCAGTGCTCCCAGAGCATGATGGGTAATAGGGGCTGGAATCCATATTCTGAATGCCCCAGATCTGCTGGTGATAGTCTGTGCTCTATGAGTAGCATGAAGCATCGGTGCTCCCAGAGCATGATGGGTAATCGGGGCTGGAATCCATATTCAGAATTCCCCCAGTTCTGCTGGTGATAGTCTCTGCTTGGTGAGTAGCATGAAGCATCGGTGCTCCCAGGGCATGATGGGTAATAGGGGCTGGAATCCATATTCTGAATGCCCCCAACCCTGCACATTATAGTCTCTGCTCTGCGAGTAGAATGAAGCATCGGTGCTCCCAGGGCATGATGAGTAGTAGAGGGTTGGAATCCATGTTCTTAATGCCCCCTAGCTCTGCTGGTGATAGTTTCTGCTCTGTGAGTAGTATGAAACATCAATGCTCTCAGGGCATGATGGGCAATAGGGGCTGTAATCCATATTCTGAATGCCCCCATCCCTGCCAGTGATAGTCTCTGTCTGTGAGTAGCATGAAGCATCAGTTCTCCCAGAGCATGATGGGTAAGTAAGCTCTCCGGCTCCCACCTAGTGAGTATCAGTCCTCAGTTACTGCAGCATTAGCTTTCCTGCTCCCTCCTAGTGAGGATCAGCCCTCAGTGACTGCAGCACAATCTCTTCTGCTCCCTCGTAGGGAGGATCAGCCCTCAGTGACTGCAACACAAGCTCTCCTGCTCCCTCCTCGTTAGCATCAGCCCTCAGTGGCTGCAGCACAAGCTGTCCTCCTCTCTCCTAGTGAGGGTCAGCCTTGCTGGTGGCTGCAACATGAGCTGTTCTGCTCATTCCTAGTGAGGATGAGCCTCAGTGGCTGCAGCACACACTCTCCTGCTTCCTCCTAGTAGGGATCAGCCCTCAGTGGCTGCAGCACAAGCTCTCCTGCTCTCGCCTAGTAAGGGTCAGCTCTCAGTGACTGCAGCACGAGCTCTCCTGCTTCCTCCTAGTGAGGATCACCCCTCAGTGACTGCAGCACGTGCTCTCCTGCCCCCTTCTAGTGAGGATCACCCCTCAGTGACTGCAGCACAAGCTCTCCTGCTCGCTCCTAATGAGGATCAGCCCTCAGTGACTGCAACATGAGCTTTCCTGCTAGCTCCTCGTTAGGATCAGCCCTCAGTTGCTGCAGCACAAGCTCTCCTGCTCCCTCCTAGTGAGGATCAGCCTTGCAGCACAAGCTCTACTGCTCCCTCCTAGTGAGGGTCAGCCCTCAGTGGCTGCAGCACAAGCTCTCCTGCTCCCTCCTAGTGAGGATCACCCTTCAGTGGCTGCAGCACAAGCTCTCCTGCTCCCTCCTAGTGAGGATCAGCCCTCAGTGACTACAGCATGAGCTCTCCTGCTCACACCTAGTGAGGATCAATCCTCAGTGACTGCAGCACACATTCCCCTGTCCCTTCTGGTGAGGGTCAGCCTTGCTGGTGGCTGCAACACGAGCTGTCCTGCTCTCTCCTCATTAGGATCAGTCCTCAGTGGCTGCAGCACACACTTTCCTGCTCCCTCCTAGTGAGGATCAGTGCTCAGTGACTGCAGAACATGCTCCCCTGCTCCCTTCTAGTGAGGATCATCCTTCAGTGACTGCAGCACAAGCTCTCCTGCTCTCGCCTAGTGTGGATCAGCCCTCAGTGACTGCAGACCACACTCCCCTGCTATCTCCTAATGATGGTCAGCCTATCTGGTGGCTGCAACACAAGCTGTCCTGCTCTCTCCTTGTGTGGATCAGCCCTCAGTGACTGTAAAACACACTCTCCTGCTCCCTCCTAGTGAGGGTTAGCCTTGCTGGTGGCTGCAAAACAAGCTGTCCTGCTCTCTCCCAGTGAGGATCAGCCCTCAGTGGCTGCAGCACACACTCTCCTGCTCCCTCCTAGTGAGGATCAGCGCTCAGTGACTGCAGAACATGCTCCCCTGCTCTCTCCTAGTGAGGGTCAGCCTTGCTGGTGGCTGCAACACAAGCTGTCCTGCTCTCTCCTAGTGAGGGTCAGCCCTCAGTGGCTGCAGCACACACTCTCCTGCTCCCTCCTAGTGAGGATCAGCACTCAGTGACTGCAGAACATGCTCTCCTGCTCCCTCCTAGTGAGGATCACCTCTCAGTGACTGCAGCACCAGCTCTCCTGCTCCCTCCTAGTGAGGATCAGCCCTCAGTGACTGCAACATGAGCTCTCTTGCTCCCACCTGGTGAGGATCAGTCCTCAGTGACTGCAGCACAAGCTCTCCTGCTCCCTCCTCGTTAGGATCAGCCCTCAGTGGCTGCAGCACAAGCTCTCCTGCTCCATCCTAGTGAGGATCAGCCTTGCAGCACAAGCTCTACTGCTCCCTCCTAGTGAGGGTCAGCCCTCAGTGGCTGCAGCACAAGCTCGCCTCCTCCCTCCTAGTGAGGATCACCCTTCAGTGGCTGCAGCACGCGCTCTCCTGCTCCCACCTAGTGAGGGTCAGCTCTCAGTGACTGCAGCACGAGCTCACCTGCTCTCTCCCATTGAGGATCAGCCCTCAGTGACTGCAGCACATGCTCTCCTGCTCCCACCTAGTGAGGATCAGTCCTCAGTGACTGCAGCATGAGCTCTCCTGCTCCCTCCTAGTGAGGATCGTCCCTCAGTGACTGCAGCACAAGCTCTCCTGCTCCCACCTAGTGAGTATCAGTCCTCAGTTACTGCAGCATTAGCTTTCCTGCTCCCTCCTAGTGAGGATCAGCCCTCAGTGACTGCAGCACAATCTCTCCTGCTCCCTCCTAGGGAGGATCAGCCCTCAGTGACTGCAACACAAGCTCTCCTGCTCCCTCCTCGTTAGCATCAGCCCTCAGTGGCTGCAGCACAAGCTGTCCTCCTCTCTCCTAGTGAGGGTCAGCCTTGCTGGTGGCTGCAACATGAGCTGTTGTGCTCATTTCTAGTGAGGATCAGCCTCAGTGGCTGCAGCACACACTCTCCTGCTTCCTCCTAGTGGGGATCAGCCCTCAGTGGCTGCAGCACAAGCTCTCCTGCTCTCGCCTAGTGTGGATCAGCCCTCAGTGGCTGCAGACCACACTCCCCTGCTATCTCCTAGTGATGGTCAGCCTATCTGGTGGCTGCAACACCAGCTGTCCTGCTCTCTCCTTGTGTGGATCAGCCCTCAGTGACTGTAAAACACACTCTCCTGCTCTCTCCTAGTGAGGGCTAGCCTTGCTGGTGGCTGTAAAATGAGCTGTCCTGCTCTCTCCCAGTGAGGATCAGCCCTCATTGGCTGCATCACACACTCTCCTGCTCCCTCCTAGTGAGGATCAGCCCTCAGTGACTGCAGAGAATGCTCTCCTGCACTCTCCTAATGAGGGTCAGCCTTGCTGGCGGCTGCAGCATGAACTGTCCTGCTCTCTCCTAGTGAGGAGCAGCCCTCATTGGCTGCAGCACAAGCTCTCCTGCTCCCTCCTAGTGAGGATCAGCCCTCAGTGACTGCAGCACAAGCTCTCCTACTCCCTCCTAGTGAGGATCAGCCCTCAGTGACTGCAGCACAAGCTTTCCTGCTTCTTCATAGTGAGGATCAGCCCTCAGTGGCTGCAGCACAGTCTCTCCTGCTGCCTCCTAGTGAGGATCAGCCCTCAGTGACTGCAGCACAAGCTCTCCTGCTTCTTCATAGTGAGGATCAGCCCTCAGTGGCTGCAGCACACACTCTCCTGCTGCCTCCTAGTGAGGATCAGCCTTGCTGATGACCCTAACACCCAAACACAACCCCCAGAGAGACCCTCCACAGAGGTTTCAGGGCTGTGCTTAGCCGGCAAAGCTCTGTGGGATGGTGTAGGGTTCTGATTGGAGACTTTAAATCTATCGCACAAGTTTACGCGTGTTTTTTTCTTTTGGCTGTGTTAGGGAGGATTCTCATAAATGGCTGATTTCCCTTAACTAATGAGTCCCTCAGCAGCTTTGCTGGATTTCTAGGGTTTATGTTTTCACCTGGTAAGAGTGTGAGCCTTTTTCCCCACTCTTACATGTGTTTTGCTGTGTGTGTTTCTACTTTTTGTGTGATCTTGGGCAATGGAGCCTCACCTACTCCATAGCATCATTTGTTCATGTGTGTTACACAGCACCTTCAGTGCAGTGACACAGGGTTGTCTTTGAGACTTCTCACTGTCTCCATTTTCTGGGGCGGACTACTGTCCCCCAGAAAAGATACAGTTGCCATTAACTTTATAATAGTCACTTTCAACCACAGACCCAGTACACCCCATCTTACATGGAGTATTGGAAAGGGTTAATTCTTATCCCTTTTTGTCTGTGTCTCTTGGAGCATTGTTTTGCTCCCTTTACAACAAGACTTGACTGGTGGCAGTGGTAACTACCCTATTTTTTATACCGCGGTTATCTTAAATAACCATGTTATTGGTTTAGCTATTATATTAGCCTCAATCATAAACCCACTTGACCATATATATTTTATTACGGTTCCGGCTGGGTTTATTCGCCAATTCTTTTTGTAAATGTCTTTTCTGTGTTTTACTCTGCGCGCCAAACCAGGTTTGTTCCCTTTGTTCGCCGTCTTTTCGCGGGCTTCTGCACAGAAGCCCTCCTTAAGGTGCCTGAAAGTCTGGGTAGGCAGCATGTGAGGGAGGGGTCTTAGGACCCCTGCCATGGGTTCCCTTGGCAACCCAAGTCGCGCTCCTTTTTGATTGGCTGGGTGACTGTCTTTGCCAGGACAGCCACCCTGCTGTGTGATTGACAGCCAGGCTGTGTGAATGGGGGAAAACTGCATAAAAAGCAGGTCTCTGGGACTGGAAAGGCAGAGTCACCACTGGAACAAAACAACCAATGAGGAGCTGATGGAAGTGGACTCCTACCACGACTGAACCGCCCGGTGAAGCCCTGTTGCAGGTCAGAATCTGCAGAATCCGACGACAGAGAAGATCCTCCAGGAAACTTCTTCCCTTAAGCTGGTGGGACCAACCAGTTTGCCGAAACTGCAAGCCAGGACCCCTCCTCTGGTCGAATTCGCTGTACAGAGCTACAGTAGGCCGGATAGCCAGGAAGGCCAGACCCAGCTTGGGTTTTAAGGAGCACACCTTTTATTTGTTGTTTCGCTCTGCTGCTGGATTCTTCCCTGGATAGTTCCGGACCCTCTAGTCTTCCTACTTCTTGTAAGTCCGACAGTCGCTTCAGGAACCGTGAGCCTGCAGGAACTACCAGGAATGTCCGCCTCAGCTACAGCTTCTTCTCCGTTTTAAGGTACTGTGCAAATCCGGTTGTTCGTTGCGTTCAACCGCAGTGAAAGTGTTTGAAATCTTTCTCCAATCCGAGGGCTTGTCCTTCTCTTCTCTTTGAACTGACTTTTCTGAAAACCAATGTTGCCCGGAATCCGTGGCACAAACTTTACAGCGAACTACCCTGAACCGTGTGATCTTGAGCAAAAGACTTTTGTCCTATTGACTTTCGCCCTAAACCCTTTCGACCTGATTCTATCATTGTAGTTCCTCTTGCTCAACTGCCCGAGTACTTACCTGTTGGTGTGGTTCATTTTCTATTAACTTTTTATTGTCTTTCCCTCCCTTTTAAATTGCTGGAGTGCCATCTTGCTCCCACTTCATTTTGTGAGCTTAACTTGTCTGGAACGTATTTGGAGTTCTGTGGTGTTTTAAGAGTGTGATTTTTAAACTGCTTAGAGTAGTGCAATGTTATACAACTGAAGAGTAAAATAAATGTATATTCTTTTACTTGAAAACCTTGAGTCAGTTTTTGCCTGAATCATAGTAATTGCTGTCCTTTGTGTAACTATTTGATACTGCTCACTTACTCTTGAGATAAGTCTGGCTGCTCAGCCACTGCTACCACTTTAACTGTGTAGTACAGGCTTGTACCAAAGATGAATTTGTACTGTCACTTGTAGTTTAATTGTGTGTGGTGTTCACAAAGGGTATTGCATATAATCCTGCCTAACAGGCTGCTAGAACATCCTACAAGGGCTTGCAAGATTGTTGAATTCAAACACAATATTCAGTTCATCACGTGAAATTGGCAAGGTGGGGTGTCACCAAGCCCTCATTGACACCAACTGGATGCCAAAATGGAGTATCCCCTTATTGTAAAGACCCCAATTAGGGGAACACTCCGACATTTGGTATGACCTATTTCACAGAGATTCTGACTGAAATACAATCCCTTGCTGTGAATTAATATGTTTTCATTTACACTTTGCTTCATTAGTCGCTGCTTAATAAAATGTACAGACCAAACATGGCCCTACATTTGGGGGAGTCCTAGCCCCACATGGGTTTAGATTAATGTGTGGGTGTTTAAACCTTTGTTTCATACTTTCAGATTGAGAGGATTGTTGAGTATCTTTGTGAGTTTGCTGAGAAGCACAGCCTTGAAGCACCAGCCTTAGAGTCGTGATCCTGTCTTCCTCCAGGGACCTCCCGAGGATTCCATTTTTAGAAGCGCTGGACCTGGTGTCCCTCAAGAGGTTCCACCTCCGCTCACTCACCCATCACACACTGACAATTATCACTCTGGACACCAGGACTGTAATCAGAGGAGTATTCCATTTCAAAATCAAAGTTATTATCCAAAATATATGAGAACATTTCTCATGTGAGCGAGATTCTCTTAAGAATGAATTAAACATTAAAGTGTTTTGTTATTCGTTTGGGTTTAAAGGCACATGTGTCCACTCTAAGAATGTGGAGAACCTTGCAGCAGACAGGTGTGTAACAGAATTAAGGATTTCTGGGTAATTATGTGGGTGTGGACAGGGATGGGGAGAGCAGCCCTGAGACACTTTATTAAGAGGGGTTGCAGTTATGATGGGTCAGATTGAAAGAGACTTAGAAAAGCACAGGAAGCCATGTCCACAAACAGAGGGAGCCGAAGGACAAGCTGAGGCGTTTGTGAGACATTAGTTGTCATCCACATCGACCACAGGCGCTTCCAGTGACACTCCTTTCTGTGCTGGTGGCCTATTTGCCCAGTCCTGGGGAAAGGCTGTTCTATTGTGCATTGGATCTGGTAAGATTCTTGCCCTGCAAGGCATGCCTGCCTGGTGCCCGGAAGTGCTCGGGAAGCTGCACAGACTCTTCTGCACTCTGGGCCTTCTGCTGCTGCTACTTCCGGCAGGAGAAACGCGCCAGGCTCGGCCTTCCATGTGCGGCCTAGAAAGCCCAAAGCCCCCCTTTTCTGGAATCACACAAGACGGGGACCTGATCCTCGGAGGAGTCATGCAGTTTGGAAGGGAAAGGTTACAGGAAATCCCGACCTTCAAAGAGAAGCCAGCTCTGGATATGCCGAGGTATGGATCTCTCCCAGCCTGGCCCTGTGAGGGTCTGTGACCTGGTAGATGGAAGGTTCTGATTGGGATTTTGCTAAAATGGCTGTACAGGCGCATGCTTTTGAAGCCAACAATTTAAATGTTACAAATGAGCAAAAATGAAATCCTTTTATTTTAATACAAAGACCCGTTGGCCAAGTTCAATAATACACAGTAATTTAAACATGACAAGAAGCAGAGAGTCTCATTGAAGCCGGGGGCATTTAAAGAGAAGCGTCACGTTTCACTCTGTTGCTGAGCTCAGAGCCGAGCTTTCCCGCCAGCACAAGGTCTTCTGGACCACAATCCCTTTTATGGTGAGTTTCATGTTAGTGATTTTGTCTTAGATGTGAAGGCCTGTGTGCAGGAGTGTTGCTAGGTCTGGAAAAGATCTGGGGCTATGGTAATTGTGGGACTGTCGGGACTCGGGGCTAGCTAGCCTTTTGGTTCTAACCCCTGAGCTTCTATCCGGGGCTACAACCAAAAGACCCGGGGCTGTAACCCCCTCAGGCCCCCCTAGCAACGCTTCTGCCTGTGTGCCAGCACCCCGGAACACAGAAGCATGTGGGCAATAGAGTTAGGAAAATGAACAGGCTGAGTCCCATCTCCCTGGCATTTTGATCCGGTGTACATAGTGATTTGGCCTGAACCTTGCACATGTTAGTGCCGGGTGCACTAATGCATGGCAGGCTCCCAGCACCCATGGGTGCAGCGTGTGCTATTCATAGCTACAGATCCTTAAAGGATTTGTCATTGTGAAAAGTCAAACATTGAACAAAGCATTTCGGTCTTTGTTGGGTAGAAATGCAGGTGGTGGTGCCGTGGTTCATAGCTGCAGTTCCACAAACACGTGAAGTGATCAGAAATTACACCCACCGAAGGGGACTGTGCAATATCATGACATACATGGTCACTGGCTCCTTTGCAACCAGCTGATGGTACCTTAGTCTTAGGATGGGTGCCCAAGGCATGTCCCCCTTTACCCCTCCATTAGCAGGTCTCTGGGTCTGTGTAGGAAGTTAGGGTGTGGCATGATGCACCCTGTGCTTCGGAGGTGGAAGACACTGGAAAACCACCTTGTTACCGCCGGACTTGTATTACCATTCTGCCTCCGTGACTCCCGGAAATAGGTAAGGCAGAATGGGTTTACCTGCACCAGCACCTTTACCGGTGCCGGTATACCCATTCCGCCAACCTTATGATGAGGGCCTTTGACTTGGGGTCCGAGTGGGGGAACGCTGTTCACGAAGAGTCTGAGGATTTAGGTGCTCCTGGTTGGCTGTGGACAGGTTCTTATTTCTTCTTCTTAGTGAGTCGATGTGAGGTTGGTTGTTGTGGCACTGCAGACACCAAGGGCCTGATTTAAAATCTTTTCAATGAGGCTTTCCCATGTTAAAACATGTTTATACTTCAGGCCCTAAGTCCCATTTTGGTCTGGTGGGTTTGCGACTGAAGTGTGAGTGTGACTGTAGATGACTTGAGTGTCAGCCACATAGATGAAGCATGAGAGGCATGAGCGGGTGATCATTTCCAAGACGCGAGTCATACCCACTCTCACCCATGTCATCGCTAATTTTGTAAATGCATCCTTCAGCTCCAATCTGGTCCCAGCCAGTATCAAAAAAGCTTGGGTTAGACCTTTACTAAAAAAGCCCACGCTCGACCCGCAAATTCCGACCAACTTGAGGCCTATAACTACGGTCCCATTCCTTCTTAAAATTATTGATAAAATAGCCTATAACCAAATACAAACCCATCTCGAACAGAACAAACTCCTAGGAGCTAGACAATCCAGGTTCAGACCGAACCATAGTACCGAAACCGCTCTCACCGACCTCAAAATCCAAATAGACACCATCAGAGACTCAGGAAAAATGGCCATACTACTGTTGCTGGACTTCTCAGCAGCATTTGACCTGGTAGACCATGACAAACTCTTTGTCACACTAGCCAAAGACTTCAGTTTCTCGACCGATTCCACCCTCTGGATCAAACCGTTTCTAGCGGAACAAACATCCAAAGTCGCCATTGGGAAAGACGCGGCTGACCCTATAGCGGTCCCCATCGGAGTACCCCAAGGATCATGCCTCTCCCCTACTCTATACAATGTCTATACCAAACTCCTATTCTCAGCTTTAGACGATATGGGTGTCATCTACACACATTTTGCAGATGACACCCAGATCCTCATCCCCATCACCAGGGATTACGCCCAAGATACCCAGACTATTAACAAAATGTACCCTTTCTTTCAAAACTGGATGGCAGTGAACAGTCTCTGTCTTAAAGACGAGAAGACTGAGGTTCTCACTGTAGGATCCCAATCCAGAATAGGCTCTCTCCACTCTGATTACACACATATCAATATAGACGGCACATTGATACCAGTACTCAAGCATGTTAAAACTCTTGGCGTCTATCTAGATGCCAATCTCACCATGTGTAAACACATATCTGCCCTCTCATCCTCTACGGCATACACAGTCAAACTCATTACTCTGAGCCATCAATACCTTACACCCGCTAACTGCATAACACTTGCTAGAGCTAAATAAACTACAACTGCTGCAGCATAAAGCGCTTAGAGCGGCTTTAGGCATTAAGGAATCAGACCACATCTCCAGCATTAGACGACAAAATCATTGGCTGCCTATCAAAGCCAGAATCATTTTTAAAACTTTATGCGTTGTTTACAAATGTCTCACTAACAAAGCCCCTAGCTACCTTAACAATGCCATAAAGCAATAAACCACCATCAGAGCGCTCAGATCAAACAATAAGGCACTACTAGAAATCCTGCGTCACAAAAGCACCAAAGCAGGAGGGAGCAGTTTCAGAGTCCTGGCCCCCACCCTGTGGAACTCCCTACCACTTAGAATAAAAAATGAGGAAACCATTGCTAGATTCAAAAAACCACTGAAAACAAATACTGAATGACTAGGCCTTCCCACCCTCATACTCCTTATACTGAATCACCTTACCTAATGACCACCAATGTACTGTTTGTATGAGCCCTTTGCATCACTGTTATTCTACTAATTTTTTCTGTAACATTGTACAAGCATTTTAATAAGCTGTCTGTAACCTCGCTGTGATACCCATGGGTCTGGGCGTGTAGCAAATGAAATAAATAAATAAATGCCCCTGTTGCAGTATAAGCTTTAGCCTTGGAGTACTCCACAGGTGTTGTTGTGAGGGGGTTACACAATCGGGGCTATGTGGTTAGTCTCTGCCCTGCTGTGTGTAGGAAAACATGTGATCCAGAATAGCTCAGAGAATATCAATGAAATGTCCATGATTATGTGTAGCAGGATAGTTTGGCTGATGGTGTTGAATGCTGTGCTGACGTCCCGATGGACACATACTCTTGGATGCATTGTATTGGCATTGTTTTGGGTGTGTTCTGCATGACAGAGGGGTTTAAATCCTTTCCTCTTATAGATACAAATCCATGCTGTCATTCGTGCAAGATATTTTTGCTTTACATATCGTCCCACATAGATGTATTTTATAGGGAAAGGTGTGTTGGCGATCTGGAGGTCGAACACTGGGTCCTGTGGATTCTGAAGGTAGGAGAGTAACATAAGCAGTTTTGGCAGGCTAGTGCCTTGCCGCCTTGCTCAGTTGAGGAATGAATGGTCTTGTGGAAGAGTGTGGGATGTTTGCAGTATTTGAATAGGAACATGTTGGAGGCCTGGGTCTTTAAGGGATCCTGCCAGGTGCCTGGCACGGACTGTGCTCATGAATTCTTGCATCAAAAAGTAGTGAGATGCTTGTCTTGCCAGCACTATAGTATTGTCTCATAATTATTCCATTGCTCGGTGGGTGCTGTAGTTTTGCTTGGTAATTATTCCATTGCTGAGTTGAAGGCAGTAGATGTGTGTGGTAATGTGCTGGGTTGCGTCCTTTAGTTTTCCCTTGTAACAATTCCATTACTGTGCTGTGTTCTGTACTTTTGCCTGGTAATGATTCCATTGCTGGGATGCATGCTATAGTTTTTCCTTGTAATGATTCCATTGCTGGGTTCCGTGCTGTACTTCTGCCTGGTAATAATTCCATTGCTGGGATGCATGCTATAGTTTTGCCTGGTAATGATACCATTGCTGGGTTGTATACTATAGTTTTGCTTGGTAATGATTCCCTTGCTGGTTTGTGTGCTATAGGTTTGCCGGGTAATGATTCCATTGCTGGATTGTGTGCTGTAGTTTTGACTGGTAATGATTCTATGGCTGTGTTGTGTGCTGTACTTTTGCCTGTGAATGATTCCAATGATGGGTTGTGTGCTGTACTTTTGCCTGGTAATGATTCCATTGCTGGGTTGCGTGCTGTAGTTTTGCCTGGTAATAATTCCATTGCTGGGTTGCGTGCTGTAGTTTTGCCTGGTAATGATTCCATTGCTGGGTTGCATGCTGTAGTTTTGCCTGGTAATAATTCCATTGCTGGGTTGCATGCGGTAGTTTTGCCTGGTAAGGATTTTGTTACTGGATTGCATGCTGTACTTTTGCCTGCTAATGATTCCATTGCTGGGTTGTGTGCTGTAGTTTTGCTTGGTAATGATTCCATTGCTGGGTTGTGTGCTGTAGGTTTGCCTGGTAATGATTCCATTGCTGGGTTGCGTGCTGCAGTTTTGATTGGTAATGATTCCATTGCTGGATTGTGTGCTGTGGTTTTGACTGGTAATGATTCTATGGCTGGGTTGTGTGCTGTACTTTTGCCTGTGAATGATTCCATTGATGGGTTGTGTGCTCTGTAGTTTTGCCTGGTAATAATTCCATTGCTGGGTTGCGTGCTGTAGTTTTGCCTGGTAATGATTCCATTGCTGGGTTGTATGTTGTAGTTTTGCCTGGTAATAATTCCATTGCTGAGTTGCGTGCTGTAGTTTTGCCTGGTAAGGATTTTGTTACAGGATTGCATGCTGTACTTTTGCCTGCTAATGATTCCATTGCTGGGTTGTGTGCTGTAGTTTTGCTTGGTAATGATTCCATTGCTGGATTGTGTGCTGTAGGTTTGCCTGGTAATGATTCCATTGCTGGGTTGCATACTGTAGCTTTGCCTGCTAATGATTCCATTGCTGGGTTGTGTGCTGTAGTTTTGCTTGGTAATGATTCCATTGCTGGGTTGTGTGTTGTAATTATGCCTGGTAATGATTCCATTGCTGGGTTGCATACTGTAGCTTTGCCTGGTAATAATTCCATTGTTGGGTTGTGTGCTGTAGTTTTGCTTGGTAATGATTCCATTCCTGGGTTGCATGCTGTACTTTTGCCTGGTAATGATTCCATTGCTGGGTTGCATGCTGTCGTTTTGTCTGGTAATAATTACATTGCTGGGTTGCGTACTGTACTTTTGCCTGGTAATGATTCCATTGCTGGGTTGTGTGCTGTAGTTTTGTATGGTAATGATTCCATTGCTGGGTTGTGTGCTGTAGTTTTGCTTGGTAATGATTCCATTGCTGGGTTGTGTGCTGTAGGTTTGCCTGGTAATGATTCCATTGCTGGGTTGTGTGCTGTAGTTTTGCTTGGTAAGGATTCCATTGCTGTGTTGCATGCTGTACTTTTGCCTGGTAATGATTCCATTTCTGGAATGTGTGCTGTACTTTTGCCTGGTAATGATTCCATTGCTGGGTTGCGTGCTGTAGTTTTGCCTGGTAATGATTCCATTGCTGGGTTGCGTGCTGTACTTTTGCCTGGTAATAATTCCATTGCTGGGATGCATGCTATAGTTTTGCCTGGTAATGATACCATTGCTGGGTTGTATACTATAGTTTTGCTTGGTAATGATTCCCTTGCTTGGTTGTGTGCTATAGGTTTGCCGGGTAATGATTCCATTGCTGGGTTGTGTGCTGTAGTTTTGACTGGTAATGATTCTATTGCTGGGTTGCATGCTGTAGTTTTGCCTGGTAATGATTCCATTGCTGGGTTGCGTGCTGTAGTTTTGCCTGGTAATGATTCCATTGCTGGGTTGCATGCTGTACTTTTGCCTGGTAATGATTCCATTGCTGGATTGTGTGCTGTAGTTTTGACTGGTAATGATTCTATGCCTGTGTTGTGTGCTGTACTTTTGCCTGTGAATGATTCCAACGATGGGTTGTGTGCTGTACTTTTGCCTGGTAATGATTCCATTGCTGGGTTGCGTGCTGTAGTTTTGCCTGGTAATAATTCCATTGCTTGGTTGTGTGCTGTAGTTTTGCCTGGTAATGATTCCATTGCTGGGTTGCATGCTGTAGATTTGCCTGGTAATAATTCCATTGCTGGGTTGCGTGCTGTAGTTTTGCCTGGTAAGGATTTTGTTACTGGATTGCATGCTGTACTTTTGCCTGCTAATGATTCCATTGCTGGGTTGTGTGCTGTAGTTTTGCTTGGTAATGATTCCATTGCTGGGTTGTGTGCTGTAGGTTTGCCTGGTAATGATTCCATTGCTGGGTTGCGTGCTGTAGTTTTGATTGGTAATGATTCCATTGCTGGGTTGCGTGCTGTACTTTTGCCTGGTAATTATTCCATTGCTGGCTTGCGTGCTGTAGTTTTGCCTGGTAATGATTCCATTGCTGGGTTGCGTGCTGTAGTTTTGCCTGGTAATGATTCCATTGCTGGGTTTCATGCTGTACCTTTGCCTGGTAATGATTCCATTGCTGGATTGTGTGCTGTGGTTTTGACTGGTAATGAGTCTATGGCTGGGTTTTGTGCTGTACTTTTGCCTGTGAATGATTCCATTGATGGGTTGTGTGCTCTGTAGTTTTGCCTGGTAATAATTCCATTGCTGGGTTGCGTGCTGTAGTTTTGCCTGGTAATGATTCCATTGCTGGGTTGCATGCTGTAGTTTTGCCTGGTAATAATTCCATTGCTGAGTTGCGTGCTGTAGTTTTGCCTGGTAAGGATTTTGTTACTGGATTGCATGCTGTACTTTTGCCTGCTAATGATTCCATTGCTGGCTTGTGTGCTGTAGTTATGCTTGGTAATGATTCCATTGCTGGATTGTGTGCTGTAGGTTTGCTTGGTAATGATTCCATTGCTGGGTTGTGTGTTGTAATTATGCCTGGTAATGATTCCATTGCTGGGTTGCATACTGTAGCTTTGCCTGGTAATAATTCAATTGTTGGGTTGTGTGCTGTAGTTTTGCTTGGTAATGATTCCATTGCTGGGTTGCATGCTGTCGTTTTGTCTGGTAATAATTACATTGCTGGGTTGCGTACTGTACTTTTGCCTGGTAATGATTCCATTGCTGGGTTGTGTGCTGTAGTTTTGTATGGTAATGATTCCATTGCTGGGTTGTGTGCTGTAGTTTTGCTTGGTAATTATTCCATTGCTGGGTTGTGTGCTGTAGGTTTGCCTGGTAATGATTCCATTGCTGGGTTGTGTGCTGTAGTTTTGCTTGGTAAGGATTCCATTGCTGGGTTGCGTGCTGTAATTTTGCCTGGTAATGATTCCATTGCTGGGTTGCATACTGTAGCTTTGCCTGGTAATAATTCCATTGTTGGGTTGTGTGCTGTAGTTTTGCTTGGTAATGATTCCATTGCTGGGTTGCATGCTGTACTTTTGCCTGGTAATGATTCCATTGCTGGGTTGCATGCTGTACTTTTTCCTGGTAATGATTCAATTTCTGGAATGTGTGCTGTACTTTTGCCTGGTAATGATTCCATTGCTGGGTTGCGTGCTGTAGTTTTGCCTGGTAATGATTCCATTGCTGGGTTGTGTGCTGTAGTTTTGCCTGGTAATGATTCCATTGCTGGGTGCATAATGTTGTTTGCTTAGTAATAATTCCATTGCTGGGTTGTGTGTTGTAGGTTTGCCTGGTAATTATTCCATTGCTGGGCTGTGTGCTGTAGTTTTGCCTGGTAATGATTCCATTGCTGGGTTGCGTGCTGTAGTTTTGCCTGGTAATGATTCCATTGCTGGGTTGCATGCTGTAGTTTTGCCTGGTAATGATTCCATTGCTGGACTGCATACTGTAGTGTTGCCTCCAATGGTTCTATTGCTGGGTTGCGTGCTGTAGTTTTGCCTGGTGATGATTCGATAGCTGGATTCCGTGCTGTAGTTTTGCCTGGTAATGAGTACATTGCTGTGTTGCATTGTGTGGTGTGGCCTGGTCATTATTCCATTGCTGTGTGGTATGAGCGCCCTGAGGCCTTTGGGTTAGTGGTGCTATAAAAACAATATAAATAGATGTAGTATTGCCAGGTAATGATTCCCTTCTGGGTTGTGTGCTGTAGGTTTGCCTGGTAATGATTTGATAGCTGGGTTTCATGGTGTTGTGTGGCCTGGTAATTATTCCATTGCTGTGTGGTGTGATATAGTTTTGCCTGGTGATTATTCCATTGCTTTAGTTTTGCCTGGTAATTAATTATTCCATTGCTGGGTTAAGGGCTGTAGACATGTTCCCATTGCTGGGTTGACATGTGTGCTGTAGTTTTGTGTTGTCATGATTCCATTTCTGGGTTGCGTGCTGTAGTTTTAAATGCTAATGATTCCATTGCCAGTTTTCGTGCTCTGGGTTTCCCTGGTAATGACTCCATTGCTGGGTTGCGTGCTATAGTTTTGCCTGGTAATGATTCCATTGCTGACATACATACTCTGATTTTGCTTGGTAACTATTCCGTTGCTGGGTTGTATGCTGTAGTTGTGCCTCGCAATTACTCCAATGATGGGCTCTGTGCTGTGGTTTTGCCTCGTATTGATACCATTGCTGCGTTGAGTTATGAGGGAAGAGAGGATGAGATACTGGATCTGAGTAATGTCTCAGTACATCCTAGTTGGGGAATAGCGATGGGGCACCTAGCGGGCTGACACGTCAGGACTCCACTGACCTGTCTAGGAGTCATGAGGGAAGAGAGGATGAGGTACTGAATGTGAGTAATATATCAGTATATCCTAGTTGGGGAATACCGATCGGGCACCTGGCGGGCTGACACTTCAGGACCCCACTGATCAATCTAGGGGGCATGAGGGAAGAGAGGATGAGATACTGGATCTGAGTAATATCTCAGCACATCCTAGTTTGGGAATAGCGATGGGGCACCTAGCGGGCTGACACGTCAGGACTCCACTGACCTGTCTAGGAGTCATGAGGGAAGAGAGGATGAGGTACTGAATGTGAGTTATATATCAGTATATCCTAGTTGGGGAATACCGATCGGGCACCTGGCGGGCTGACACTTCAGGACCCCACTGATCAATCTAGGGGGCATGAGGGAAGAGAGGATGAGATACTGGATCTGAGTAATATCTCAGCACATCCTAGTTGGGGAATAGCGATGGGGCACCTAGCGGGCTGACACGTCAGGAATCCACTGACCAATCTAGGGATCATGAGGGAAGAGAGGATGAGGTACTGGATCTGAGGTATATCTCAGTACATCCTAGTTGGGGTGCTCTTGATGACCACACAGGGGGTAGTGTGATATGATATGATATGATATGGCATTTATAATGCCATATCTATCATCTATGCATATATGCATAAGTGTTTCAAAGCGAGGCAAGGGAGTGGGAAGAGAGGGAGGACAGAGACAATAATCTTACTAGGCCAGGTGACATTGACATTGCGTGTGGAACTGAGGGGCCCAAAAGATAGGTCCAGCTGGATAAGAGTGGGTGCTCAAAAGTCTCTTTTTGACTGATACACCCCATGTTGCAAATTTAGTGAGCAATGTAAGTATAACTGCTTCAGTATCTAGGCAAAGGGAAGGCCCCCCCGAAAAATGTATCCCATCTTTAAGACACTAGCGGAAAAGAGAATAGCAGCTAAAGAGGTCAAACATCAAGGGGCTAACATTCCCACCAGAGTCATCTTGCAAGCCCAAAATAGAGGCGTGGAGCCTGGAAGCAAACTGAGTAAAAACAGGCAGGGGTACGATTTATTGCGGGGAAAGGCGAATGACAGGAAGGAGGAAGATCTCTTTCATGAGAGGGATACGAGCCCCCTGAACCGGAAACATATTTTGGCACTATTGGGGGAGGTCCCTAGACTCCATTTCATAAACTCCAATGATATTCAACAGGTTGTGTTTGTCTGTGATGACTGCGTAGATTTGGTAAAGATAAATCTGCGCTCTCAGATAATTAAGAATGCGATCCTGGCCGAATGTGAAGCTCTCTTGTCTTTGGGATAAATGTTTGAACATCTGGCCCCTGAACCTATTAGCTACTTAGCGCCGGCTAACTCACCTCCTAAGTGCCATGAAGGACATTCACCTGTCAATGGGCCTTTGAAACAGCTTGTGATTAGGCTGAGAATCAATGGGGAGACCAAAGACAGGGACATCCTAAGATCTAATGACCGAAAAAGAGAAGTCCTACATGATTGGACTTCTATTGCAGACTCCTTACATGGAACACTGCACAATAATCAGCAGAATGCATGAGTTTTGAAGGTTAATATACTTTCCTGGAATACTAGGGGGTTTGTAAACATTGTTGGAAATAGGTTTTTAAATCTTGTTTTCCCATACCCCTCCAGGAAGCCCTGATGGCGGATGCACCGATAATGGATGGATATGAGGTGTATGCCCCCAGAGCCAAACGTGGCTTAAAGGGAAGGCCCTATGGGGGCCTACTAACAGCTGTAAAATGTAATCATGGGTTGACTGTAAGGCACCTTGATAACAATAGGTCTCATATCCTGGTGACCCTGCTGTCATGGGAAGACAGGGCTGCAAATAAAAGCCAAAAATGTCTCCTATTTAACATGTATTTTAATACAAGTAACACTCCAATTCAGGAATTTTTGGCTAAATTCTCATTTCTCCTGTTTGGTGAGTCCAGGTGGATGTTGAGCTCCCCGAGGAGGAGACGCTGGGAGGTAGACGATAGGGGAGAAGAAGTGAGGTCAGCCCATTCAGAGAAGAAGACGGTGGCCAGGCCAGGTGGCTGGTAGATGGTGACCAGGGTCAGAGAGACAACAGGAGAAACAGGGAGCCTGCAGACCAGGCACTGAAGGGAGGAGTAGGCTTGAATGGGACTGATGGAGACAGGAATACACTCAGGAAAGATCAGGGCCACTCCAACTCCGGGCCAGTTGGGCATGGGCTCAGAGAGGATCTTGTAGCTCACCGGGAGGAGTGTGTCAAAACTCGTGACAGAGCTGGCCTTAAACCATGACTCGTTAAGGGCAAGAACATCTAGATCCAGACCTTCCATGAGGTGAGAGATGGCAGCGGAGTATTTGACAGCAGAGCGACAGTTAAGAACAGCGTTGTGGAGCAGGTTGCCAATTTTGAAAGACTTCCAGGGAGGGGTGCAGGGGACAGGGGTCACCACTTGAAGTGGCAAAGGAGCCTGTGAGGTAGAGGGAGGAGGAGGCAGAGGAGCCAAGGAAGACGTGGATGGAAGAGGGGCTGGAGAGGTGGTGGACAATGTTTCATTTTTGTAAAGAATTTGGGGTTGGTCACCCTAAGTTGCCTGGGGGAACCTAAGTTGCCTGGGGGAACCCAGGTGTGGATCCCTTGCTCACTGTGCTCAGAGAGGCACAGCTACACCTCACTGATGAGGCCCAACAAGGTTTGCATGGCATTTCGATGCTGGACTGCCCTTGTGGGCGGGACAAAGACTGATATGCAAATGGACATTCCTCCTTTGTGAAAAGTACAGTGACCTAAAAGTGATGGCTGCGGACTCTCACACTGGGTAAAAACCACAGAACAGGTTATCATGCCATGTTCTTCTGAGAGAGGGCGGCGTGATACCTTTTTTGCATTGAGGTAGTCAGGAGAGAGGCCACAGCTGAAGGAGCCAGAGGGACAGAGGATGAGGGAGGAAACAAAGCCAGGAGAGCCAAGGTTAGCAAGGGAGCCAGAATAGAGGAGGGAGGGGGTGGCAAGGGAGCCAGTGTAGCAGAGGGATGAAGTGGCAAGGGCGCTAGAGTAGTGGAGGGAGGGTGTGGCAAGGGAGATATGGAGGTGGGTGGCAAGGGAGCAATAGTAGCGGAGAGAGAGGCTGGCAAGGGATCCATGGAAACTGATATGCAAATGAATATTCCTCCTTTGTGAAAAGTACAGTGAGCTAAAAGCGACTCTCACAGTGGGTAAAAAACACAGAACAGGTTATCGTGCTATGTTCTTCCAAGAGAGGGGTGCCTGTAACCTTTTTTGCATTTTTGTAAAGAATTTGGGGTTGGTCCCCCTAAGTTAACAGAGGGAACCCAGACGTGTACCCCTTGCTCACTGTGCTCAGAGAGGCACAGCTCCACCTCACTGATTTGGTCCAACAAGGCTGAAACACGTGTATTGGGTTGCTGTTGGTGTTCTTTTTCAAAATAGGTTTGCCTGGCATTTCGGTGCTGGACTGCCCTTGTGGGCGGGACAAAGACTGATATGCAAATGGATATTCTCCCTTTGTGAAAAGTACATTGAGCTAAAAGCGACTCTCACAGTGGTTAAAAACCACAGAACAGGTTATCATGCCATGTTCTTCAGACAGAGAGGTGCCTGCTACCTTTTTTGCATTTTTGTAAAGAATTTGGGGCTGGTCTGCATAAGTTTACTGGGGGAACCCAGACGTGGACCCCTTGCTCACTGAGCTCAGAGAGGCACAGCTCCACCTCACTTATAAGGCCCAACAAGGCTGAAACATGTGTATGGGGTTGCTGTTGGTACTCTTGCTCAAAGGCGGTTTGCCTGACATTTCGGTGCTGAACTGCCCTTGTAGGCGGGACGAAGACTGATATGCAAATGAATATTCCTCCTTTGTGAAAAGTACAGTGAGCTAAAAGCAATGTCTGCGGACTCTCACACTGAGTAAATACCACAGAACAGGCTATCATGCCATGTTCTTCTGAAAGAGGGCCGCCTGATACCTTTTTTGAATTGAGGTAGCCAGGAGAGAGGCCACAGGTGAGGGAACCAGAGGGACAGAGGATGAGGGAGGCAACAAAGCCAGGAGAGCCAAGGTTAGCAAGTGAGCCAGAACAGAGGAGGGAGGGGGTGGCAAGGGAGCCAGTGTAGCGGAGGGATGAAGTGACAAGGGCGTTAGAGTAGTGGAGGGAGGGTGTCGCAAGGGAGCCATGGAGGTTGGTGGCAAGGGAGCCATATTAGCAGAGGGAGAGGGTGGCAAGGGATCCATGGAGAACAGTGGCAAGGCCAGGGTGGGGGAAGAAGGTGGCTGAGGGGCCAGTGCAGAGGTAGCCACAGTGGCAGAAGGAAGGAAGTTGATGAGGCGGGGGAGGTGCCTATTGAAAAGTAAAAGGTTGGGCTGAGGCCCTTGTTCCAGGATGGTACCATTGAGATTGATATTAATTATGTCTCTGGAGGAATGGAAGGAGGCTAAGAGGACCTCCCAGCGTGTGCCACCATTAATAGGTGAGAAAGTGTAAGGAGATAGTGGAGCGACCATATGAAGGGTCCATAGGTCGGGTGAAGGAAAGACAAAGAGTATTTTGGTGAGAGTCTCTCTGGGGGAAGCACTGACATAGGTGTCAGCGATGGGAAGGCCTGGGCTGGAGACCAGTGTGTCCTTCTTAAGCTTCTTCTTACCAGACTTAGTGAGAGGAGAAGGATAGGAGATAGAAAAGCAATTAGAGAAGATGGAGGAAATGGAGAGCACCATAGTGGGTGGGGGAGGCCATAGAAGAGGCACTTTGAAAGCTGAGCAACTGAGGTGCAAGGGCAGGGTACATTGCTGGGTTGCGTGCAGTAGTTTTGCCTGGTAATGAATCCACTGCTGGGATGCATGCTTTAACTTTCACTCGCAATGATTAATTATTGGGTTGTGTGCCAAAGTTTTGCCTGGTAATGATTCAATGTTTGAGTTGTGTGCTTTAGTTTTGCCTGGTAATGATTCCAGTGCTGGGTTGTGTGATGTAGTTTTGCCTGGGAATGATTGTGTTGCTGAGTTGTGTTTTGTAGTTTTGCCTGGCAATGATTCAATGTTTGGGTTGCGTGATGTAGATTTTCCTGGTAATGACTTCATTGCTGGGATGTGTGCTGTAGTTTTGCCTTGTAACAATTCCGTTGCACAGTTGTGTGCTGTAGTTTCGCGTGGTAATATGTCCATTGCTGAGTTGTGTCCTTTAGTTTTGCCTTGTAATGATTCCATTGCTGTGTTCCATGCTGTAGTTTTTTGTGGCAATTCGTTTATTTCTTGGTTTTGTTCTGTAGTTTTGCCTGGATTTGATTCCATGGCTGAATTAGGGGTTGTAGCTTTGTGCGGTAATGTGCCCATCGATTGGTTGCATGCTTTAGTTTTGCATTGTAATGGTTGCATTGCTGGGTTGTCTTTTGTAGTTTTCCCTGGTGATGATTCCATTGCTGCGTTGTGTGCTGAAGTTTTGCCAGGTATGGTACCATTACTAGGTTGTGTGTTACGGTTTTGCCTAGTAATTATTCCTTTGCAGGGTTGTGTGCTGTAGGTCAGCCTGGTAATTATTCCACTTGGCTTCGGTTGCTGGACAGAGCGATCCCATTTTGGTTGGTGTTTTTAAATATTCCTTTTTGTTGCACTCCCGCTCCGCTTTCCCTTGCCCTCTCCTTGCGCTGCCCGCTCCCTGGTCCCTCAAACTACCTGCCTTCCTCCCACCCACGGAGTACTGATTAGCCTCTGAAGACTTCCCGCATGACCCCGAAGTACCTCTTCTAAAGCACAGCCTTGCCCTGGACAGCCAGCAGAGGGTCAAATACAAGAGGGCAGCTCCACACTGAGCAAGCCCCATTCAGTGTTTGCCTCTGTTTGTCTGTGTTCTCCTGGGACGCCTGCCACCGTCAAGCAGCAGTGATGGATAAGGTAAGTGTAGTTTCACTTTCCCATCATGACTTTGAGGTGAGGGATCCATTGCATCCTGCCCCCTTATTGTGTTTCTGTGATTAGAATTGTGTTTTTCCTGTGTGAGCACTGTTTGCTCTGTCCTTGCCCAGTGTTTCTTTCATGTTGTCTGCTCGCTCTCCTTGTTACGCCCCTCCTCTATTAGGACCATGGCCTACTTAGGTGATTCCCTGAGGGCAGCCCACTGCCCGTTTCAGCCCCCCTGCAGTGGAGGACCCAAGGCAAAGGACAGCTCCCACAGAAGCAGCTCCTGATGGTGTCTGCTAGGGAAGCAAGATGCCTGCAGGCATCAACCTGTTGCGACTGGTACCGTAAGTGCTAGGTCATGGTTTGCAGCAATCAGTGCACCCCACTAAAATGACCATCACCACAATTACTCTATTGTTCATATTGTAACATATTGAACTGTATTGCCTGACCATCTCACTGGGAAAGTTTGCTTTTTTCTGTGACATTGTTGTTTGGTTAAACTTTTCCCTCTCTTTAGGTAAGTCATATCTGGGTGTTTTTGCATTGCTGTTCGTGTTGAAACAAGGCCTTTATCCCTCTTTTTAGGGAAGTCGAATCTGGGTGTTTACAGAGCGCTCCCCCCATCTTCCATCCACACTGCTCCTGCATTCCCCTGTGGTGTTTTCCCTGCTTGTTGCCTCCTGCATGCCTCCTTCTGTGTGAACCCTGCCCTCTGTTGCCTTCTGTGGTGCTTGACTTTGGGCTGTGCTCCTTTCGTCCCTCACGCTCATTCTTGCCTCCTTGCACTCTCTATGGTGCTCTCAATCTCTCCCATATTCTCAAACTGCTACTCTATCTCCTCTCCTATCCCACTCACTAATACTGGTAGGAAATGTTTCAAGAGGGATATCCTGGACTCCAACCCTGTCCTCCCTATCACTGATACCCACATCAGCGCTTCCTCCAGACATACCCAAACCAACGTCCTCATTTTCATTCACTTTCCAGATATATGGACCCCTCATTTGGTCTTGGCTCTCTCTCCTATCTCTTCCTCACCCATTAATGGTGGCACTTGGTGAGAGGTCCTCTTGACTCCCTTCCACTCCTCCAAGACCATCATTAAAGTCTATCTGAATGGCACCTTCTTGGTCCAGTGACCTCTGCCCAATCTCCTCCTTTTTGATAGGCATCGCCTGCATCTTATCAACTTCATTCCTTTTCCCACTACTCCTACTAGCACCTCTCTGGCTCCTCTGGCTACTATGCCACCCCCTGATACCACCTCTGCCCACTCTCGGGCCCCTCTTCCACCTCCACTGAGTGTTCCTCAAGCCTGGACCTTACCCCGGAAGTCTTTCAAATGTGGTAATCTGCTCCATGTCGCTACCCTAAATTCTCGCTCTGCTGTCAAGCACTCCTCTTAACATCTGCCACTTCCTCAAAGATATTGACCTAGATGTCCTCGCTCTCACCAAGACATCGTTCATGGCCAGCTCTGTCATGAGTTTTGACACTCTCCTCCCTGATGGCTACAAGATCCTCTCCGAGCCCAGAACCAACCGACCCAGAGGTGGAGTAGCTCTGATCTTTCCGTAGTTGGTCCCTGCTTCTGTCATTTCTATGCAGGCCGACTCCTCTTTTGAATGCCTGGTATGCAGGCTCATTATCTCTCCTGGCCTCTCTCTGACTATGGCCACCATATACAGGCCACCTGGCCAGGCTCCCCTCTTCATCTCAGAATGGGCTGACCTTTCCTCTTCTCTCCTTTCCTCTACCTCTCAGTGTCCCCTCCTCAGATACCTCAATATCAACCTGGATGCTTCTACTCCCTCCTCTGGGCTCTTCCACAACCTCTGCGATACTCTCTCTCTCTCCATTCTACCCTCTGGTCCGACACATTCTGGCGGACACAAGTTGGATGTTCTCATCTCTTCTGACATCCCCTCTCTAACTCTCTCACCACATCTCTCTCTTGGACTGACCATCTTATGTTTTCTTCTCACCTGAAACTATCTGTCCCTCAGGCAAATCCCACCCCAGCACTGCACCTACCTTCTCGGTCATTCAGCCTATGAAGTGTGTGTAAGTGGATATCTTTGCTGCTACTTTCTCTGCTCCTCCTACTCCTGTGGATGACTCACACTCTAACACAGCCCTCTCTAATCTGCATGTTGTAGATGAGGTCCAAAAATACAGCCTGCACTTCATTCGCCCATATTGAAGTACCAGGAGTGTTCACACCGAGATATGTGATGTCTGATGAACAGATAAACCAGCAGAGAGCCGCATTAGGGCTCTGCCCAGTGCCAATCAGAAGAACAATATCTATTGAAGTACCAATAACCAGACAACCATGGACAGTAAGGTATTCATTGAGACAACCCTACCAGCAAATAACACGAAATGAAGATTGCTTAAACACTGTCCCGGAAGAAACTCAAAAGGCCTTCATTGAAGACGAATGGTGACGACACAAGGCCCCAGACAGACTCACAGATGAACGAAACAACAACCAAAAGATGACACACAGAGACGAAAATGCCATGGATAAGGATATCATGAACTTAGAAGGAGAGACGATGTTGAAATATAAAGAAACTTAAACTGTAAAGGATGAAGATATTCATCCAGCTAACGCATGTGCATATCAAGCAAGACGACACGAGCAACACAGGTTCGATCCCCGGGTCTGCACATTATAAATACGCAACTAAGACACACAAAATAAAATAAACAATTACGCAACCCAAAAAAAACAAAAAACTATTTCTGTAACAGCGCTTCAAAGCCCGCGGGCTGTGTGAGCACTTTAAAAATGTTAAATAAACAAACAAACATATGCTTGTAACCGCAAGAAGCTAAGAAAACAGTGTGGCTTGCTATGCTTAGTAGAAGAATAGAGCGGCAAGCGCCAACTATATATCTACCTCAACGAAGCACACTATATAAGTGCGAGTCCACTTTATACAAAAGCAGAATGAACCCAGGTTACTAAGGGTAAAACAGGACAGGATTCGAATTCCAGCTAAAACAAGAAAAGACAGCGGAATCGAAACTCAGCAAGAAGCAGCTCATGCCTGGGAAGTCGAGGTCAAATCAAGAGAGGGAGGCGGACAGTAGCTTCTGAGTATCGTAACTTAAGAGCAGAGCAGCCTGCCTGGAAAAGGTCGAGATAAGGAGGCCCAGGCAGGTGGCAAGCCGAAAAAGGAATGAAATGCACAAATAGAAGGAAAACTAAGCAGATTCACGTTGTGCTAGCACGTGACCAGCCAAGCGAGAAGAGGCACCAACGCCTGGCTGTTTTCCAAATAGAAGATACCATAACTTTTCCTGACAAGAAGCTACAGTTTCGAGGCTGACCACAGCCAACTAATTGATACATAGCACTAAAGTACTGATTGATGGAAGGGAGGCCGGGTGAATCTTGGGGCATCCTGCATCTGGTTGACAATTCTGCATGCTGCTAATTAAAGTGGAGATTTATGAATGGGGTTGAAGTCAACCCAATCACAATGGACCAAATAATCTAGGGTCCTAGAGATAGTAGAACCAATGAGAAGTCGTACTTTTGGTGACGTCTACATGAGTAATGTTAGAGGGAAGGGCGTAGACGCCCACCTGATAATGTTTATCCAATCCTCACACTCCGTTACCATATAGCACCTATATTTTAGTTACCTTTTCCAACCAATAGAATTGAATGAAAAACTTTTGAGTGTTACATGTCAATGATGACGAATTTTGGGTATAACTGTTACTGTTTCAATGAAGTAGTTAGGAGTTAAAGCGAGACGGGCTATCGCATCACTGTTGATTTCCATGTTTCCCCGTTTTTTGTACTTGTCTTTAAACTGACTCCCCTTTGCCAAACCATTGAGTTGTCCTTATTGATTGGTGTTGGAGTAAGAAATCCTACACCCCATCCACCTCAAGGTGCAGCTATCTCGTCTTAAAGTACGACAGAGCGAGCACTGACTCTATGGGCCGGTCAGGGGTCACTCACTCTCGAGTACACTTGGTAGCAGAGGATGGTTGTTGACCCTCGATTATTGATCATTGATTAAAATAAGACACCTATTGACCGTCGACATAAAGTAACTCTAGGTCTTCTGCAATATCACAAGTCCTTTGCCATTCGGCTGAGTAGACTGTGAAGCTCCCCGTAGACAATGGTAGTTTAACCCAAGACTGCAGTCAGGGCCTGAAGGGACCCGTTTTAAAAACACATCCCTTTCCATTCCTACGGGCAGCTGATCGGATGAAAATCTGAAGGAGGCGGTAACGGAGGCTGTGATCCCGAGGGTCCAGAGACGAACGATGCGAACGGCGAGTGAAGCAAAAAATGGAGTGCTTTGGCAAACAGCTTACGCCTTAAGAACAAGTAAAGGGAACAGGTAATGGAGGGAGGAGGAAAAACAAAATAGTCAGAAGTAGAGAAGACTGTATATATATAAGGGGATAATGGCTCGAAAATAATTGAATAAATAGAGGTTATCGGGGTGGACACGTGAGAAGAGATAGGTTACCAGGGCGGACACCTGAGAAGTGAGAGGATTCGCCTTATTCCTGCGTTTTAATATAGCGGCCAGAAGAAACGTGTACCCAGAGTCCCACATAATGGGGAACAATTAGACTAACACCACGTTTAAAGATGTCATGAAAGGGGTTCCTTTGTAGTCCATGAAGGGGTAATGAATATTGTCACAAGGTGTTTAAACCACACAAAAGAATTGACAAGTGTTACATAAGAGGAAAGAGAACAGATTTAAACATGGAAGACATAACTCCATTAGCACACTTATGCAGACAGTTGCCAAAACCCGCACCCAAGCTAAAGAAGTATAGCACTGAGTGGGTTAAAGGTACTGCCCAAAAGATGTTTATGCCAAGGCCACAAAATGGGTCTTTAGCCAAAGCCGTCTTACAACATATGACAACATATTTGCATGCCACATATACTGTAACGCTCACCTGGTATCCACGGGGACGGCACTCAGCCTGTTCTGACCTCTTATGACCTCAAACCCTTCCCTGGAGTCTACTCGACTGGAGACTGGGCCTGAAACACAGGATTGGTAGAGTTTAACTCCCTATTGTCTCTGTGTGCTTGAACCCCTTCTTCCCCGGGGTCCAACCCTTCCCTTTGATCCACAGCTCACCTTGTTTTCTTGGCTAATGTGCTCTCCGTCCTGCTTTCAGCGCAGGGGCGCATTGATTGATGCGGGCTCGTTGCTGCCTAGTTACTTCACTGGCGAGAGTCCGACAGGTAAGTATAATGAGTCTTTTGAACAGTTCTCTAACTTCGTTCCTTTCCTTCCTTAGATGATGGACGGCATCCAGGCATGGCGACGTGCTGCTGAGATGAGTAGCGCTGAAGGTGAGTGAGAGTGCGAATGCGCGATGCGACCCTTTTGTATTTGTTTTGAACTGAGTTCTGTTTTTGTGTCTTTTAGGTGCTGCAACGTTTTCAGCGTGGATGCCGGTTATGAAGAATAAATGCGGTGAGTAAGCGTGGTATGCAGCGCCTCTAGATGTTTTCACGCTAACCTGGAGTGTCTTTTCCCTCTTGCAGATGGATGAGAAGTTTCGGAGACAGAGTTCCCCCAACGCGGCTGGGATTCAGGTAAGCGTTTGAAGCTTGTACAGTATTTAAAAATAAGTGAAGATTTGCAGAATGCTTACTAATGCCTTTTTTCTGTTCTTTTCCCTTTTCCTTAGGAAGCGGCGTGCCGGGATGGGAATGACACCGCCGAAGATGCCCGCAGAACAGACGGAGCGATGAATGATTGGCAGAAGCACTGCAAGATAAGGCTGTTCCTAACAGTGTTCTTGTTCGTGCAGGAGCTGAGCACAGAAGAAAGATGCAGGTCCTACTGGAGACCGATCCAAACACAGTGAGTGTCACGCTGCAGGTGCAGAAAACACAAAGCATGTTTCTCAGCCTGGGCGTGGCTTAAATAGTCTCTGGGTATCCCAGGTGTCTCTGGGCTGAATCACACTCAAAAGACTAGACTGCAGATGCAGTTCTGGGAACCGAAATATGTGGGCGCATCCATCTTGTCCCCATCAATGCACTACAAGTCCAATCCCCAATGTTATCCTATGGGAGTGAGTGAGTCTGGAGCCACAAGCGCCAAGTCTGACTCCAAGTGGGTCTTTGGAGGGATGGAGAGGCCCTTGAGGGCCATGTAGGTGATCGTGGCCTGGCTCCAGCCTGACATCTTGGAGGGCTGGGGACATGAGGGGTAGGAATCATGACATATACAGGAAAGAAGCTAGAAAAATGCCATGCTGTTCTAGAACTCTGGAAGATGTATGAACAGACAAAGGAGGAAGAGGTGCCTACAGATTGGATACTAAATGTATGCACAGAGGGGGGTAAGACGCCTACCGCGCACCTGCCCCGCCTGAAACAGAAACCAAAGAAAGTAAGAATGAGGGATTATACCCATTAAGAGAGCTTAAAGCAGCCAAAGAGTACAGCAACCCAGCATATGAGTCACCTACATATAGTAGTGATGAAAATCAAGGGAAGGATAAGGATTAGAATCATACCTCCGCCGTCCCAAGGGACAAGGGGAGATGCGATGATGAAAGAAAGGATCAGGCACAGACAAGTGCATCTCACGACAAGGAGAGAGAGGGAAATAAATGGAAAGGAAGCGAAGACAGAACTGATGAGATAGCATTCGCAAAAGACGAATGAATGGGAGGACAAATCTTATTGAAACTCGATGATGTGAGACCTAAAGAGAGGTTAGATGAGGCACAGAGAAAGGAGAAAGAGAAGGAGTTAAGAGACCAAAGGATAAGAAAGAAATATAGACTAAGGCGAGAACAGCTATATCACAAAGAGCAAGAAAAAGAGCTCGATCGCAACCTGAGAGCAGCCTATGATCAAGACCGACAGAAACAGCAAAGGTTAGAAGAAGAGCAAAGGGTACATGAAAAAAGGATAAGGAGACAAAGAGATGAGGAAATTCGAAGGGCAGATGAACATAGAAATGAAAAGAGATGGGAAGAAGATAGGGTCAGAAAAGAGGCGACGAAGCACAAAGATTTTGATGATAATATTGAAAGTAAGCGAAGACAGAGGGCACGCGATCTCGAATATTTGGAGAGGGAAGTTAAAAAACCCGATCCATTTGTAGACGGGAAGACATTGAAGAATTCTTGTCTGCGTATGATTCAGTACCAGGCACATCTAGGGCAAATATTGAAGATGACTTTGCCACCAGAAGCATCGGGGAAACGATCAATAGAGTATATGATGAAATGGGGCTAGAACATATACCCCAAGGAGAGGGGGAGGACGAATCCTTGGAAAGCACTCAGCTGTATGACACTGAGGATGTCACCCAAAGTAGTGGGAACAGGAAACTGTCCGTGGACAGATTAGAAATCAGTAGAAATGATGATGACACAAGAAGTTGCGTGAATTGGGAACAAACAATGCCTGACTCCAAAGGGGAGGAGCGCGAGGCAAATGAAGAAGGAAGACAGCGCAAAAGACGACTCCCAAGGGAAAGAAGAATACGATGGTCAGACACTAGCGAGTCCGCTCCAAGGGCATCAGAGTCAGCCGCACAGTCTGACCGACATGAAGGAGCACCTCATGGTAAGAGAGGGATGTCGTCACCACCCTATGTCAACAGACTAAGGACATTGCCAGGTAGATGGCGATGCTGGAATATTACCCTGCAATAAACAGGAGAACTATGAGAGAAGAGAAAGAGGGCTGCGCATTCCAATTTCCGCTACTAGAAAAAGTGGGAGCAAGACCAAAATATATTCCATGGCCACACATGGATCGAGAAAACTTGAAAAACAAGCTTCTAATGCTGACATCGGGATCCAGCGAATGGATACACGAGTTTGAAAAAATGACAGGAGGAAACACGCTAGCTATAGGGGACATTAAAGGTCTCCTGATCGCCATACTTGCTGAGAGAGCAGACAATAGGTGGACACGGGCAGGGTATCCTGGTGTAACCACACTTAACACTGCGCATGACGGAGCACCATTTAAAAATTGCAGAGCAGCAGTATGGAAAGTTCTACGAGTGCTTTACCCAGACACCTCCGATTTGGGAGCTATACTGACTAAAAAAATGAAGAAGTCGGAAGATCCGTTAATTTATATCCAGAATTTCCAAGACGCGTAGGTGCTCGAAACGCATGAATCTTGGACATAATCAATACCTGTGTTTTACCATATATTGTGCCAAGGATTGCCAGAACTGGTGCAGAAACAACTCAAGAAATTGGTAGGAGTTGAGGCTAAGCCTTGGGCTGAAATACAGTTGACTATCGCACATTACTGTAGACTGTTGCAAGAAAAGAATCGAAAAAAGGAGGCAACTCGAAAGGGTGAGGAAGCAAAGCTGGTGCAAAAGACACTTTCAAAGTATGCACTTGAAGGAGCCATGCAAACTAACGGCGCTGAACAAAACGTGCAACAGGTGGCTAATCCACAACAGAGCAACCACGGTAACATAGGGTTTTACCCAAGGGGAAGAGGATTTAAAGGAAGAGGATGGCAGAGCAATCAGGGAGGTTTCCAAAGTAATCAAGGAGGTTTTCAAAATGTGCAAAATGGTAACCCTGATATGTCAAATGGACAAGTAATCCGACCACTGCCTGACCAAGGAGGCTGCATTGTAACAATGGGGATGAGGATTTCTTATAAGAAGTGAAAAAGAACCTACGAGCAAAGAAAAAAAAAGTTGAAAGGTTGTAGCAGTCTGCTGGGGGTTGGAAGGAGCAGAAGATAAGGAGAGGAACCACTGCCCCCCATGAAAAGTCCCATCATCCAGGGGAAAAAGATGGGAAGCAGAAGCCTCAATGCATCACCCAGGGAAAAAAGCCGGGAAGAAGCCCCAGTGCATCACCCAGGGAAGAAAAAGAAAGGAAGCATGAGCCCCATTGTGGTACCCAAGGGAAAAGAAGGGAACCAGAACCCCTAGTACAATACCCAGAGATAAGAGAAGGACGACTGCCATTCCAGTAAAAGTTCAAAGGGGGTAACCGCAGTGTAGTGTGCAAGAATTAAAGGAGGGTGTTGCCCAGCACCAAAGGAAGGGAAAAAAGGAAACAAGCAGGTTTATTCTGTCCCAGACGTACGAGAAGTAAGACCCCAACAAGTGAAGGACTGTAAGGAGAAGCAGCCCTATCCTGGGAATTAAGCGATTGAAAGCCCCGGTTAGATGGGTGCGTTGAGACAGTATTTTGGATGTGTGGATTGGCAGGGCATTTGGCGCGCACGTGCAGAAGTCAAGGCATGATGCAGAATGGCCAAGGAATGGGAGCAGGCATGGCAAAACCACCTGCAGTTTCACAACAGGGCGTTGCACAGAATCACACAGTGCAGCAACAAGCACCAGGAGTGCAACAAGGAGCGCAACAAGGGGTGCAACCACAAAACATGGGGAATTTTCCATAAGGACAATCCCAACAGGCACCACCGCAACTACCACAGACCCAGAACCCTGGAAGGGGAAGAAACACTGGGAATGGGGAAAATCTGCAAGTGCACAGAGGGCCAAACTTATATTTAAACTAGGACAACTCACTGGGGACCCTGATGTACATTATCCTATCAGTGACACCAGACCCTCATAGGGAACCTAGGGTGGATGTCGTTATAGGGGGGTAAAAAATATTCCTTCCTAGTGGACACGGGTGCAACACGCTCGTGCATACTTGAAGTCAAGTTTTCCTTCTCCGGCGAGGCAATAGATACTCAGAGTTTTACAGGAGCTCACAGTCGAGTTCCCTTTACAGACACACTCCCAGCCTCCATAGGAGAGTGCAAATAGAATGTACCTTTATTGTATTCGCGGCAGACCCCAGTAAACGTTTTGGGTCGAGACTTAATGACAAAATTGAACATGACAATTTCATTCACGTAGGAGGGCATAGTATGCTCCACTCCAGGAATGCACTTTTCAAATGTATGCAAAATTATTAGAGCATACCCAGGACACATAGCCATGAGGGTGATACTACATATGGTGCACAAAAGCGTTCCAGTTTCAGTGCACTCACCTGATGATGTACGCATGAAACCCACAAAAGCACCCAGACCTTATATAGTCATTCCAGTCCCTAGAAACTCTGATGGCAGAGTAAATGAACATGAAATGAACGTGACTAATAGTGATATACACACATCCATGGTAACGAATGAGCAGGAAAGCCAGAGACAGAGTTGGCACGAAAAGAATGAAGACATATGGCATGCGTGTGCTTATGGTAGGATTGCCAGGCCTTGTAGATAGAACCATGAGAACCCCTGATGAGTTAAGACAATTTCTGCTATGATGGACCAGGGCATCTTAGTGACGTCAGACTCACCATGTAATACGGCGGTTTATCCTGTCAAGGAATCAAAGGGGGGCGTCTTGGCATTTAACTCAGGATTTACGAGCAATACATGATATTGTTGAAGCCGAGTTCCCTTTTGTCCCTAACCCATTTACAATTCTATGTAATATACCCATCAAGGCAAAATATTTCACAGTGATTGACTTGAAAAATGACTTTTTCTCAATCCTGTTGCACCGTGACTCACAAGATCTGACGTCATTCACGTTTAGACACATGCTTCTGAAAAGCACGAGGCTGCCACAGGGTTACTGTGAGTCTCTGTGTATTTTCAACAGAGTCCTGCAGATGGACTTAAGCAATATTGCATTAGAAAGTACCATCCTGCAGTATGTGGATGAGATCCTAATCTGCAATACCACAGATGAGCAATGCAGGCACGAGTCTGTTCAGCTACTGACTATACTGGCTGAGAAAGGTTATAAGGTTAACAAGGAAAAGTCACAATATTGTCAACAGGAAGTGCTGTACATAGGCCAGCTGATCTCACATGAAGGAAAGAAGGTGACCCCAGAAAGGGCTGAAGCCATATCGAACACGGCTAAGCCACACTCGATAAAGCAAATGCAGAGCTTTCAAGGCCTATGCAACTATGTTAGGGCATGTGTTTTCGATTACAGATCTTATACTAAGCCTTTACTTCAGGCCCTAAAGAAGGCCCAAGTGACAAAGGGAAAGATTGAGTGGTCTGAGACGATGGAGAAAGGGTTTACCGAACTCAAGAGAGCGATTTGTGCAGCTCCAGTTCTCTGAATTCCCAATTATGCAGAGGAATTCTACCTGTTTTCGCACACAGATGGCAGTGCTCACTCAAACAACCTCACTGGGGTACAGGGGCGTTGCTAGGGGGGGGCTAAGGGGGCTATAGCCCCTGATCTTTTGGTTGTAGCCCCGGATAGAATCTCAGGAGCTGCAGCCAAAAGACTAGCTAGCCCCCAGTCCCAACAGTTCCAACATCAGCTTAGCCCCGGGTCTTTTCCAGACCTAGCAACTCCCCTGCTGGGGTACAAGCCCTTAGCATATTACAGTGGGAATCTGGACCCAGTAATGAAAGGTCACTTCCCATGTGCACAAAGTTTAGCTGCCACAGCTTTCGCCATAGAGAAAGCGACAACCTTTGTAATGGAATGTTCCATGACGTTATACGTCAAGTACTCATTATTTGCCATTTTAGAGAAACCAAAGGGCACATTGACATCGCAGAGAGCTTCTGCCTATGAAGTGATCATGTCAAACCCAACGATTAAAATAGTGCGGTGTAAGATAGTGAACCCAGCTATGTTTATAGCAGAGCCAGTCACTGAAGGAGAGCCGATACATGACTGCGCGAATTATGAAGAATTCTATGATGAAATCCCTAGGGTAAAAGAAAATGCCTTGGCAGGAGGAGAGATCGTCTTTAGTGACGGGTCTTCGAGGATCGACCAAAGTGATGGGCAAAGATACACAGGCATTGCTGTGATGAAACACATAGCGAATGGAGAATTTCGAGTACTTGTTAGTGCGTGAATACCATCTCATTACTCAGCACAGGCTGCAGAATTATTTCCATTGATACTCGCCATTGAGACTCACGCAGACCAGGAAGTAACAGTGGATAGCGATTCCGCCTATGTGACGTCAACAGTGCATGCAGGCTTAGTGTTCTAGAAAAGGAGTGGCTCCATCCGAGCGACGGCACGCCTGTACAGCACGCAGCCTTACTGGACAGGCTGATAAAGGCACTACAGTTCCCAGTGTTTATAGCGGTCGTGAAATGTGCAGCCCACACGAAAGGGACAGATTTTGTATCACACAGAAATCACGCAGCAGACATGGAAGCGATGCGTATGGCATCCAAAAACGAGACGGTTGTGGAAGTGGAATGAACCAATGAAAAAATGATGTTTGCACGAACCACACCGGAAGCCTATAATGATCTTGGGCAAACACAACTAATGGACCTCCAAGGGGAGGCACCACAGGAAGAGAAAAACTTGTGGAAATGTTAAGAAATCCTATACCCCATCCACCTCAAGGTGCAGCTATCTTGTCTTAAAGTACGACAGAGCGAGCTCTGACTCTATGGGCCGGTCAGGGGTCACTCACTCTCGAGGACAATCTTTCTATCTCCAACACTCTGGACATCCTTGGCCCTGTCATGAGAATTTGTCTGAAGCCTACCTCCAAGTGCAACTATTGGTATGACTCCGACCTCACCACTCTGAAACGCAAGTGCAAGGTAGCTGAGAGGAAGTAGAGGGCTTTGGGTGCATCCTCTGACAAACTAGCCTGCCACCTGCTCCTAAGGCAATACAGACTCTGTCCTCTCCAAGAAGAGTGTCCATATCCAAGCCTGCATCTCTGCGGCTTCTAAGAAGGCCAAACTCTTTAAAATCTGCAAGGAGCTGGCCAATCCTACTGCAGTCTCTACCTCTCCTGTCCCCTCCCAGGTGCTCTGCACGGTACTGGCTTCTCATTTCACCACTAAAACTCTGGTCATCCTGTTCTCACTCCTCTTCCTCTCCCTCTACTTCCTTCAGCCGCCCTCTGGCCACTTCACCCTCTCCTCTTCCTTTCTCCTCTTTCTCTCTGACAACACCTGACAATGTTTCTAGATGAGTCAGATCTATAAAAGTGTCTTCCAAACAGGTGCTTCCCCACTCCTCCAGAACCATCAATTACCACATTGACACCCACACTCCAGCCATGTCCAATTTCTGCAATCACTCTTTTGCCACTAGATCTTTGTTCTCTCCTCTAAAGCACTCCTTTCTGCACCCCCTCCTTAAAAATCCTTTGGCTGACCCTACCTGTCTGGCAAGCTATCGCCCGATCTCTATTACTCCTTTCCTGGGAAAACTCCTGGAAAACTGGCCATCTCCCAGCTTACTCTCTACACTGAATCGTTTGGTTGTCTCCGTGACCATCAGACTGGCTTCAGAGCAGCCAGAGGCACGGAAACTGCGCTCCACAACATCTGTGAAGATCTGCTCTCTAATCTTGACTCCAGCCTTCCTTCTGTCCTCATCCTCTTTGACCTTTCCTCTGCTTTTTACACGGCAATTACGGTATCCTGATCAATCGACTCCTTGAGGACCTGGCCATCACGGATCAGGCCCTGGAGTGGTTCCCCTCCTTCCTCCTGGACCGACCCTCCCAGGTCCAATTTGGGTCCATTCTCTCCACCACCCCTCTTTCCACATGTGGTGTTCCCCAGGGCTCCATCCTCTCACCCTGGCTATTCAGTGTCTACTTAGGCCCCCTGGCCCACCTGATCTCTCCCTTCTCCTCTAATGTTCAGTGTTATGCAGATGACACTCAGAAGTATATCAGGCTCCCCTCAGCCTACTCTCCTCTCTTGCTCATCCCTGACTGTATATTCACGATTCAAGATGCGTGCACTTCCAACAATCTCTGCTTTAATGCCAGTAAGACTGAGATCCTTCTCATTGGGACTCCTGCTTCCGCTTTCCCTTCTCACTCTGGCTGCTCTCCTTGGGCCCTCTTCCTTCACCTTCCTGTTCGGCAAAAAACCTTGGTGTGATCTTCGACTCCACTTTCTCCTTCTCTGCTCACAACACAGAATTTGCCAAGAAGGCCCACTTCCAGCTGCACCTCCTCAGAGATATTCTTCCATTTCTCACTTTCCCCCCAGAGGCTCAATGTCTCCAGAGCCCTGCTGCTCTCTAGGCTTGATTACTGCAACAGCCTCTTTCTCAATCTGTATTCCTCTATTCTCTGCCCTCTGCAACTAATCCAGAACAGGACTGCAAGACTTATCATTGGAATCATGCCCATGGATCATATCTCCCCAGCCCTGAGATCTCTCCACTGGCCCTAGGGGCTTCAATGATCAAGTTTAAGACCCTCTGCATTCTCCACAAGGCTTTCTGGGGACGGGTCCTGCACTACATCCAACTCTCTCTTCCAAAATACCTTCCTTCTCGAGCCCTTTGCTGAGCTACCTCCAACTCTCTGAGGGTCAGACGCTTCTCAAGGTAGCGAGTGGGGGGTATATCTCCCTCCTTTCCTCTGCAGGTGCATCCCACTGGAATGACCTCCATGGCCCTCTCATTCTTGAGCGCGGACCAATTGAAAATCCAGAATCAACTCAAGTCCTTCCTTTTCTCCTCTGCTGCTTTCTCTCTCTCCCTCCCCTGGTGACCTACCTGCCTGCTATGCTGACTGGTTTCTTGGTACCCTCAGAGCCTCACTGGGTACCAGGCTCCTCCATGCTCAGTCACCCTTGCACTGCCTATGGGCCTACTGTGCATTTAGGTGCTGGAACTGTAACCTCTACAGTCCCCTGCCTCCTTGCACTTACCAAGAGCGCTGCTGCCCTGGCTGCACGTACTCAGAGTATGGTGCCCTGATTGCACTTCCCCCTCCCCAGCACTGCCCCTCTCCTTTCCCCTTGCACTTTGCATTGTCGCATTTGCACGATCTGAATGACACAAGGCCTAGCCAGATTGTTTGTCTTGTCCTCCCTCTGTCTTCCCTCCCTTGTATTGTCACACCTAGAAACACTAGTGTACAGGTGCGTTATAAATGACATACCATATCATATCATATGTGGTGTGATGTAGCTTTGCCGTGTACTGATTTCATTGCTGTGTCACATGCTGTAGTTTTGCCTAGCAAAAGTTCCATTGCTCTGATGTGTGTTGTAGTTTTGCCTGGTTATGATTCCATTGCAAGGCTATGGGCTGTAGAATTGACTTACATTGATTCCATTGCTTGGCTGCATGCTGTAGTTTTGCCTGGTGTAGTGGAGGGGTAGGAAAGCCCCCAATGTAAAAGCAAGATGTGTGGTTCGGCCAAAATCCCCACACCCAAGAAACAGAAGAGTCCACAAATGTGACAAAACCACTGCTTTATTAAAAAGATCTGGTAAAACATCTCAGGATTTCCATTGTTCTCGACTGGTTACAGGCTTGTCAACAGTTTATAAACTGTTATGATGTCAGAAATAACAAGTTATCCCACAAAACCTAAGGTGGACTGGGGGAAACTACATATAGCTTCCATATAGGGTTGCAACTCTGATTGGTTACACATTATCTGGTGGCCCCACCTGCGACCGCCTCCTAAATGTTGCAAATAAAGGCATGTCAGGATAGTGCATTATAACTAGCCGATGCAGCAAAGTGTGAATTGGTGTGGGAGGCGAGTAGGGATTAGTCAGTGAGGGACTTTTCAGCCTTTGTGCCTTGGAAGGTTACCAGTCCATGAGCAAGCACTTTTACCTGCTAATGCGTCCGTTGCTTGGCTGCATGCTGTAATATTGCCTGATAATGTTTCCTTTACTGGGTTGCATGTTGTAGTTTTGCATGGTAATGATTCCGTTGCTTGGCTGCATGCTGTAATAGTGCCTGATAATGGTCCCATTACTGGGTTGCATGTTGTAGTTTTGCCTGGTAATAATTCTGTTGCTTGGCTGCATGCTGTAATATTGCCTGATAGTGTTCCCATTACTGGGTTGCATGTTGTACTTTTACCTGCTAATGATTCTATTGCTTGGTTGCATGCTGTAATATTGCCTGATAATGGTCCCATTTCTGGTCCGCATGCTGTAGTTTTTCATGGTAATGTGTGGATTACTGGTTTGTCGGCTTTAGGTTTGCCGTGTTATGATTCCATTGCTGTGTTGCATGCTGTAGTTTGGCCTCCTTTGTGAAGGCATCGTGAAGCAAGACACAGACAACAGATTAAAAGTTCAAACAAAAATGGTTTATTAACTTACATGTCGGGATGGTTGAAGGCTTATCATGCCCCATGCTAAGGTAGTATTTCTCTACCTAAAGAAACAAAGGAAAGTCTGATTCAGTAATTTCAACTTAAAAGTCTGTCTGTGTCCAAAACCTATACTTGCCCTCACAACTAAAGCTAATCAATGTGTAGAGATGTCAGTAACACAAGTAATAGTATTCAAACCAAAGTTCTGTGCTTCTTGCATCTCCAGGCTTGCTTTCCAGCTCCCCTTCCCCAACGCAAAACAGTTCAATAAAGCCTTGAGGTTCCCATCCCCAAGAAGACAACACGGTTCAAAAACGAGGCCTTTGAGGTTTCCTTCCCCAAGGTGATAACCAAGGTCATAAAGTCTCAGGTTTCCCTTCCCCAGGACATCAGCTTGCGCATCTTACCAACTGGTACTTAAGTTAAGTCTCTCAATATTCAAAAGCAGTTCCAGGCCAACTCTACATTCCTTCGGGTGCTTGACAGTTCATACAGATTGCTTTCTCCTGCTTCACTTCATCATTCTCTTTCATGCACTGTTATTTGCTTTCTGTATCTTTGCATGTGCCTTTGGCTTTCACAGCTATGGTATATACGGTCTAGGTTCAGTTGTCAGACCACACGGTCCACCCATCACAGGTCACACAACCGGTCACCCTAGGCTTGTTTGCCCACAGAGGTTTTTCTGTAACTACCCCTCTGCTCAGATTCACACTCACTCGGCGTTCTCCATGCCAACCCTTTGGCTTTGCCACAATGTGACTTCTGCTTTGCCAATCTCTTGACTTTGCCACAATTAGTTTTTTCCAACAGTTTATTTCATGGTGTTCATTTTGCCTCACAACTCTTTGCCACAATGCTCTCACACTCATCATCAATGTTCAATACTTGATTTAGATTGTAATTCTTAAAGTTCGTTGTTTCCTTTCAATATATTGTATTCTTTCTTGGTTTTCAAAACATGTACACAGGCCTCCAGATACAATGTGTAGCAGGCCTTTTTACGCATGACCATCTTGTAAATACGACAGCTTTATTATTTTCCGGTGTACATTTACACACAAGTTTAGAGCAGGGGGCACTGCAAAGGTCAGGTTACTTGGCAGAAACCAAAATGCTGCTTTTAATTTTTATCTACATGGATGTAATTGCAAGCCATGGAGAAAAGCCTCTGAAACAGAATGTATTTCTCTAAAGCCTTTTAAAAAAAGAAACAGTACACTGAGATAAAATTAATGGTTTCTTTCCATTCAGCTTCTGCTGTGTTGATGCTCCTGGAGCAAACAGAAGTACTGTGCATATTTATTTTCCTAGCATTTTAGGATTGCATCATTAATAAGATGGAAAACTAAGTTGCAATTGAGAATTAATATTTTACAACTGTTGTGAAATGCTTTACGTGTATGTGGTGTCTTTGGTAGAAAGGGAGTTGTGTTGTGCAGTGCTTGCAATGTATGCATGTGTAGGATGAGCTGAGAGAATGTTGGTGTGCTGCAGCGGAATGTTTGTGTGTGTATGCTGTATCAAGGTTCTAGTCAAAGCCAGTTGGGAGAAGTCAGCCTGGGTGATGGGACCCAGTGGATCACCATAACAGCTTGTGAAGTAGCCTATAATAAAGCATAACTGAAGAACATTACTTGCCTGACCAAGGAGGCTGCATTGTAACAATGGGGATGAGGATTTCTTATAAGAAGTGAAAAAGAACCTACGAGCAAAGAAAAAAAAAGTTGAAAGGTTGTAGCAGTATGCTGGGGGTTGGAGGGAGCAGAAGAGAAGGAGAGGAACCACTGCCCCCCATGAAAAGTCCCATCATCCAGGGGAAAAAGATGGGAAGCAGAAGCCTCAATGCATCACCCAGGGAAAAAAGCCGGGAAGAAGCCCCAGTGCATCACCCAGGGAAGAAAAAGAAAGGAAGCATGAGCCCCATTGTGGTACCCAAGGGAAAAGAAGGGAACCAGAACCCCCAGTGCAGTACCCAAAGATAAGAGAAGGACGACTGCCATTCCAGTAAAAGTTCAAAGGGGGTAACCGCAGTGTAGTGTGCAAGAATTAAAGGAGGGTGTTGCCCAGCACCAAAGGAAGGGAAAAAAGGAAACAAGCAGGTTTATTCTGTCCCAGACGTACGAGAAGTAAGACCCCAACAAGTGAAGGACTGTAAGGTGAAGCAGCCCTATCCTGGGAATTAAGCGATTCAAAGCCCCGGTTAGATGGGTGCATTGAGACAGAAAGTAAGCAGAACCTTTGTCATAGCCTGGGAGAAGAAGGAGAGAGGCTAACGAGGGACAGCCATGGTGCAAGTGAGGGATTGTCCCTAACTATTGAGGACAAGTCCGAGAGTGCCTAAAGACTTTGTGGTACCAGTGACTTACGAGGAAAGAGGTGCAGGTGTGGCTTCAGCGGGGCCACCTATGCAAGGAGGACTCCCGGGCAAGTTATGACATCTAGATGACAGTACAGTCTAGAGGTGCCATTCCACTCATCCTGGAGCTGTGGGGGCTTCAGAGCAGCAGACAACCATTGGAGGTCTTTTCCGCGAAAGAGCTCAGCCGAGCTCAGGATCACCAGAGCAAATGGTGACGTAGCCCATTTGTGAAGGGGTAGGGCAGAGGCGGAACATCGACCACTGTATTTGTTCTACTTGTTTTACTCTGGCGGTTTAAATTAAAGAACCCTTTGGCTCTCGGGTGCCACACGTAACATGACGTAGGTCCCATCAAAATGGAGCAAGGAATTGGAAGTAATTAGTGAAGTATGGAGGTTTATGTTCCACATGGTTGCCCGCAGTAAACGTGTGCGCAATGGATATCAGGACGTGTGGCATGGATGCCATGGATTTTTTTTGGAGTTTCTGATCGAAGAAGTAGCGGGGGTCAACGGATCCGAAGCGGATCAGTGACAGAAGGAACTATTTGAAGCGCAGCCTTTGCAGAAGCAAGGACAATGCTGCTGAACTGGGGTGAGAGGCTGCAATATGCAGGAAGCAATAATGTGGAATATGGTAGCACCGGCATGAAGATAAACATGCGTGGAGACCAGGGAAGAGCAGTGAAGTGCTGCGTACCGGTGACTGGAAGTTTACTTTTGCTGACCCACAGACAAGAACAGTATCCTTTTTTGCAGTGTTTTAAACATGTGAATAAAAATGTATGCTGCAATAACAAAACATGTAAAATGTTTGATGAGTTGATTGTGCGTGTTTTGAAGTGAATGATGCACAGAGCAAGTGAAGTGCAATTGATGACACTATTTAGGTGCATTACAATCTGACATTTTCAAGGATTTTCAGATTAGCGGTGCATGGCACCTATGGACCTTTAGGAAATGAAGTCATTGTTGTAAAAGGAGCAAGGAATGTGTCAATGTATGGTGAGAAGATGAGATTTAGTATGAACCTTTTGAGGATTTGCAGAGTTAGAGCTGCTACGTACCTAAGGACTTTTAGGAATTAAAGTAATTTGCTGAAAAAGGGCAAGGAAGTCTCTGTATGCCTGCCTTTAGGTGGCAGATAGTATGAGGGCTTTGCGTGGCCATTTCCTTGCCGAGAGGTTGCACAGTCGGATCTAGGAATATGTATCGTTCTGCGCAACAGTGGGCGTGCAATGGACTGCCTGCAGGCTGTCCCTTGTAATGCCCACATTTTCCCTTGTTCTTCCTCATTTTACGAGTTCCCCTTCCATGCCCTCTGCGCAAACCACGCTCTGCTTGGTGTCTCGTGCAACGGACTTGGCCACTCGTAGACATGCTGACCCTACGCAAAGTCCCCACAAAGTAGAAAAAAGTGCTGTTCAGTCGATTCCATGAATCAATAAAAGGGATTTTGCATGCAGTCTGGAGTGCATAGTCCCTATTTACTGCGCAAATAATTCCATAAATCGGGCCCACAATATCTGACAATATCTTGCCAGCCCTTGGGAAATTAAGATTGGAAAATTGTAACAATATTTGCCTGAACAAAGACTGCATAAGGTTGAAACACTTGTTGGCTAAGTTAAGGCACAGTATGATGTTGTTAGTATAGAAACATTGCATTTCTATTGATTGGTTGCTTATATCAAAATTAAAATCAACATTTCTGGGATCAGCTCACTGAGTATGGTGTTACCATAATTGCATATTATCATTACCCAAGAGGATAGGGCATTGCCTCATGAAAACGGAGACAGGATGCAATCCACAAATATATATGAGGTACAACATAAGAAAATCATCTTTATACCGATATACCGAGGCATGCTAGACACTTGGCTTGCCCTGATTTCTTGTATATATATATATATATATATATATATATATATATATATATATATATATAATCAGTGAAAAAACTTTGTCAAAGGGGACGATATGGTTAAGTTGTGCTACTAAAAACCTATCAAATTCAGTAAAAAAACTTTGTTAAACGGACGTTATGGTTCAAAGTAAAACTGAAAAACCCCTGAAATTCGGCAGTTATGGCAAGATAAGCAACCATAACTCGCACCACCGTGCACTGCTAACACTAACACCCAGGACATCAAAGATGACATCATAACTGTCATTGATGACATCACTGATGACATCACATGTGCATTTATTTTTCATGAAAACTCTGTAGGAGGGATTCTTATAATGTTGACCAAAAAGTGTGAAGAATCATTTGAATAAATATCATGAGCTAATTAGTGCATTAAGCAATGAATTTATATAAATAGCATTCTATTATGAAGTTCTATCCAGTATACTAAGCAACTCATGCAGAAACGTAGGCAGTGTGTGCAGTATACATGATGAAGGTGCAATATTCATAATCTAACATGTAATAAGCAGCTAATAAGACCCACTTAAAACATAATTACACTTAATACAGACAAAACACAACGAGATAACAACACATACAAATATGAGTATATACAGGGACAGAGAAGTAAGCAAAAAAGCAGAAGTAGTAGCAGAAAGAGTTCATAACCTAACTCCTGTTTTTCTTTCCGTTTCTGCCCCACCTTCTCAGTCATAAATTGTTTATATATGTTAAATAAAGTTACTTTTTTATATTGTGTTGTAATTACTTTCAGTTCTCGGTGGTAAAACCAATTTAGGTGTTAAAAAATGTTCGTAAATAAATGAAAATGTAAGTGTTCTGAGGACACTATATCTGTCCGTAATGTTCTCATGCAAGTTAAAAATGTTCTAAGAACACTCATAGTGTCCTGAAATGTTTCTAAATAAAACGAAAATGGAGGTGTCCTTAAGAACACTATGCCTGTTCGTAGTGTTCGCTAGCAAGTTGAAACTGTTCTAAGAACACTCGTGGTGTCCTGAATTGTTCGTAAATAAAAGAAAATGGAGGTGTGCTTGAGACGCTATGTCTGTCCGTATTGTGCACAAGTAAATTAAACTGTGCTAAGAACAAACGGCTGTCCGTAACTGTTCGTTTTACGTGTGACGCACTTTTAATTAGTTCAGGACCCGAACACTGTCCGTAGAACATCAACACGCATGCGCAAAACAATGTCCATACATTGGGTGTCCTGCGGACGGCTGCTACCTTAGCGAACATGCTCATGAAACAATCATGTGACCGCGCCCACGCTGATCTCGTGTTCTGAATGCCGACACTGTTCGTGTCCCTGAACCCTTTAAAAGTACATTTCCAAGTAATCCACAATATTTCTCATTAAAAACTCAACATACCACAAATCCCACATACTAATCCTAAGTTTCCACATAGTTTTTGTGACTTTTTGAACCTTTTTTGGTGTTCGATCTGTCTTGCGGGCGGCTCGCATGTCCGCGAACCGTGCACAAGCACCCCGATAAAAGACCACACCCTAGAGCTCATTCTCATTGTGTTTCTGGCTATTCTACAGAGCTCAGAGATGTTTGCTGCAACCTGCAGATTTCCATCTTCAACCTGATGGCTTCTGTGGCTCCACTGCTGCCACCTAGTGCTGTATCTGCCTCAGCACCACCCCCACCCCCTCCACCACCTTCCCAAGGGCCTGAAGAGGGGAACAGGAGTGAGGATACAGAGGAGGAAGAAGAGGATGACGAGAATGAGGTAGAGGAAAACCCTACTACCTGCCCTCGGCGTGATTCTTGGGTGTGGCGGTTGTTTACCGTTCATGGAAATGGTCCTAAGGCTTGTGCGAACCGTGTCACCTGCAATGAGTGCAAAATGGTACTACTCAGTTGCGGGAGGCATGGTTCGTATAGCTTTGGGGCTACGACCATGAAGCGACACCTGAACTCATTCCACACTGGGGCCATTCGCAAGGTTGTACCTTGTGAAGAGCGCAGTAGGTTGATTGCCTCTACTTCATCCTCCGTTTCTGATCCTGTCACCACAAGGGACACGTCTCTGGGACAGCATCTTCCTCAAGCTGCCTCACAGGCCATACAGAATTCTGATGACCCTTACCTTTCGAAGGTCACAGTTGTATGCATGTACTGTGACACAGCACTCTGCAGGGGTGAATGACTTTGCAGTGCTCTTGAGACTATCGTCTCAGAGCACGAGAAGACCTGTTCACTACCCAAATAAAACCCACTCGACATCTTCCTCTCTCAGCTTGCCCTTTCTTATCCCTGTGGTTGGTGTCCCCACTTTTACCCTCCTTTCTCCTCCTCTCCTAGTGTGTTGTGTGTAAAAAACCAAAAAAAATACAAAATAACAAAAATCTAAAAAAATAAGGCTATTTTCAGAGCCGCCTTTCACAGTTAAAAAACAGAAGTAAAGATAAATAACGCGGGGCCCTTTCTATTTCTTGAAAGTCAGCGGACAGTTCACGAACATAAATAAAAATTGGGATGCTACCCTATTGTAACCATTGCATTTTCTCTGGGGGGAAGTGGTGGCTCTGAAAAGAGCCTTTTGGAGGTGTTTGTATGTCAAAAATTATAAATACTTAACACCTACTTCGAAATGCATGGTGCATTTCTAAAAAAGGTTGCAATGCATTTTGTACATTTCTCAGAAAAATCTGATTGCCAGCATAGGTAAGATGGACACCATCTCGGCGAAAAATGTATGTACTACAAAACATAATATTTTCATTGTGAAAAGAGGACATGCCAAAATCTCTTAGGAAGGCACAAACAACCTTATTGACTTTACGCCTTGCTTTCTCCATTTGTGGACCACATGAGAAAGAACGAAGCCACATTTGTCTCTGCGCAATCCGTGAAAAAATTACTTTGGAGTTTGGAAACATGTCCATGATCTTCTGAAGTCCTTCTTTCATTGCAAATTGCAAAGAAATTCCAGACACATATCCTAAACTGTTCCCTCCACAATGAATTACAATTATGTCTGGATGTTCCTCTATCTTCAAAGTTGCACAGAGAGGTATCAAGTCCAGCCACTTCATTCCATGGACTCCATGCCAGTGCACTACCAAATGTGGGAATCCAAGATCTATAGATACTCCACAGCTTTCTGCATGCACCTTCAACCAATGTATCCACAAGAAAACACTCAGCCATAGCTATCTGTCCTTCTCTCAGCAAAAATAATATCTGAGAAAACCTCTCCTAGCACAACACACTCACTAAACTTTCCTGACCAATCCCTTGCTACATTCAATCTCATTTGCATGCCTCCCCACCCCAAATTCCCCGGATGTAATACGCGGTGTCTTAGAACTACCGCCATGTCCGTGAACATATTGTAACATGGACAGCCCTTCTACCATTTCCACTTCACTCTCTGTGCCATTCCCTCATTGGATGTAGCTAAGAAATCACATGATCATCCACCAATCAAATCCAAGACCTCTACATGTAACTGCATCATCATAGATCAGCACTGCAAATGTACGGTGAATCTCTCGGACTACAAGTCTCATACCACTGGCAAGCACGATCTACGAGAAATACTAGACAAGTCTCTAAGATTTCTACTTGCAGCTTCGTCCATATCCATATGCATGAACACAACCTACAGGTATGCATATTTTCTATACAGTACATGAACACATTTTCTAACCGCCGTTTACCTTGTATAATCTGTAAAATGAATCTACGATCATTTTTTCATTCTCCTAAAATGAACTGTGACTTACAAACCTTTATAACGTTTAATTTCTTCGTACACACACACGCGCAAATAATGTTAAACTAACATTTTTGAAATAAAATATATAGACTACATATGATCAAACACAATTACATGCACACTCTATCATCAAATCTCAAAGAATAATATTTGTACAAACACATACTTGGTTTTAATTTTTTTAGTTTATATAATTACTTACATTTATATAGGACAAGCAGGCTATGACATTGACTCCCTCTTACGTGGAAAAGCAGGCTATCACATGGACTCACTATTACGTGGAAAAGCTTTGTTACAGGAATAGTGGTATACAGTGGTACATTATGATTTTGACAAGCCATAGTAAAGATGTTTTCTTTTCTACAGTTAGTCATAAGATAGTTTTAATGGTTTTGAGGAAGGCACTGAGCATTTCAATTTCAAAAATCTATGTCTAAATTAAAAACAGTGCTATATACAAACCGAATTACTCATTTCTTTATTTTACAATTGCAGTGAAGACCATTCTCCTGAAAATAAGCAGCGGAATTTGAATTACAAAGAACAACTAAGAAGCAAACTGCTCATTTTCGAAAAAAAAGTAAGTAGATTGTTACCATAATATTTGAATTATTACTCAAACACACTCTAATCTTAATTCATGCTACTTCTGTGCCTAAAAATAGAGATTCTGCACCATTCTGACCAAAAATCCTCCCGTCTTAAACAGTGATTTACTGGCAGAATGGCCCACAAATTCCTATTTTTCGCCACACAAATTACCCAACTAAGCCACTAGAATTTAGATGTTGTAGAAGAAACAACTGTTTTAATTGTATAGCTTTAGATATACTATTTATACTTCTCCACACCACTGGCTTACTTTTTTCTGTCATCTGAACCCCAGTTTATTAACACATTAATTCAAGAATACCCATCCCTAGTAGTTGTACTTCCCAATGCACAATCACACACCATTACATATATCTTTATCATCTCACTCAAACACTCATGCACAAAACACACATGCATTGCAGAACACCGCAACCCATACCTTCTGTATTTTTTTCAACAGACCCTAAAGCATGCCTACCAAAAAGCAACTCCGTAGAAAGGAACGCAGAAGTAGAGCAAATGAAAAGAAAAGTCTCCAACATAAACATCCATCTACATCAGAATTTGTAAAAAAAAGTTGAAACACAACAGCTAATACAATCATGTAGTGAAACAGAAGAAGTTTCTAGTACAAAAACTTTGCCTCCTCTATCAAAAAGTAAAACAACCCAAAAAACAATTAACAGAAATTCAACTATCACTACAAATAAAACTTCTTCTATAAATCTTGATATAGTACAAAATAAGCATACCAAGAAAAGTATTTTAGCCAAAATGTTCCATCACAAAGTCCTTTAAAATCTTATAAAAACAGGAGAGAAACCAGGTTCAACACTTCAAACTTATCGTAGGAAAGTAATCTTAGAAGCGTTGATAGACAGTGCACTTCTTCTCAAAAGAAAGTTATTTATTTTAGTGTTAAACAGAATGAAACCACTCACAAAACTAATAACTAAATTACAAAAAAGACTTCTCAATAAACGAAATGTCAACAGAAATAACTTCTTAAATATCTGTGGAGGTGAATGGAGTCACACTACAAGCACAGAACCATACTTTAATGAAGAAGCCTACAAACAAAAGCAAACAAATACGATTGCCATACATAGCAGTGGTCGAGGTGAAAACATAGATTTACCACTCCATTCTACTGAATCAGAACATCTAGTGTACAAATGGCCATGCATGTCAATGTGTAACATTCCCAAAAAAATGTTCAAGTCTTTACGCCAATTCCTCAATCAATATGTAAAAAGCAAAGACAAAATCAAAATTAAACTACTGCAAAATATGGATACCTGTCCAGTCCGCAAAAACACAGGACTACAAGGACATTCATTGGCCTGCATTACAGGACCTACTTGTAAAACCACCTTCCATGATATCAAAAGAATATCAACATTCAAGAATATGAACATCATTCAACTATATGAAATGTAGTCTATAAACTGTACTATGCTAATAATCCTGCTTTAGCAGTAGCAAATTTAAATAACATTCTTCTACATGGTACAGCGAAAGACCTACTTCAAGAAATTGACTATATCCAGAAAAAATATTTTGGAAGTGAAAGCCATTTACAGAATTAAATAGCTTTAAACCAAATTAGCAACAATTCTACACATGGCAACCTTTTGCTAAACACATACAAAAAAGAAATACTAAAATATCAAAGTACATCAGCTGAAGTACCAAACCATGTATGTGTATGTTGCCACAGAACCTTTTATAAAAGTAACACAAAAACTGTAGACCTATCATATATCATATAAAATAGAAGACAATGAAGATTCTAAATGGTTTGAATTAGCTCTCTACCTTGTAGCAGAAAACAAATATGAAATAAGTGACCCCTTAATACTTTGCAGTTACTGCACTACAAAACTTGACAACAACCAAACTCCTTCACGTGCTATCACAAATAATTTGGAATTATACCCAGTACCAAAACCCCTACAACAACTTAATTTATATGAGAGCATCATAATTCAAACAGTACAACCATTTCAAGCAATAATACGCCTTCAACCAAAATCAGCAAAATTACCTCCCTCTGAATTGGTAAAAGGCATTCGTGGAAAAGTAGTTTATTTACCATTAGATCTAAAAGAAAATGTGCATACTCTAGGAGTTCAACGTCCAATGCAGCAATCTTTAATTATCTTAGTAAATGGAGTACCTACAAAAGACAAAAAAATATGCCAACAGCTGGTAGATTTACATAAAGTTAGACAAGCCTTACAATATCTTAAACAGAATAATGAATATTACAAAGAAATTAATATTGAAGAAAACTTGAAAAATACAACTGAAATAATTCAAGAAACACAAGAAGCTGGTCAATTTGAGCTACTAGATCCTGCTACAATATCAAATACTTTAGACCATTATACAATTCATCCTTTGCACTCTAATGACATCATAGAAGATGCACTAGAAACATACCAAATGCAACAAACAAAAGGATTACATATCAGCAAATGGGAAAAAAGTATAGAAGCACGTGCTTTTCCTCTACTCTTTCCTACTGTCAAAGGAGGAAGGTATGATGACAGACCTATTCAAATATCAGCTTCAGAATACCGCTCATTACGGATGTATTCTGAAGATCCCAGATTCAGACAAAATGTGGAATACATATTCCACCTACTCTTTGAAAGTGAACTAGCAACTTTATGTTACGGAGTTGCACACATATTAAAATCAGGATCACACTTTCAAAATATGACAGCCACACAATTATTAGAGAAAGTGCAACAAAAGGATGAGGTTTTACAATAAAATATTACAAATCTATTAGCAAATATGGTGGGACTAAAGAGTACTGGTTTCGACGTCATGGAGATGTACGTTGTATGATCAGAAACCTTGGCCCACCCACTTGGTTTGTTACATTAAGTTGTGCAGAATATGCATGGGAAGATTTACATGATTTCCTACGCATATCAAATAAAAACAAAACAAACATAGATATACTAACACCAGGAGAACGTTGTTCTTTGGATCCTGTTAATGTTTCAAGATATTTTCACCATCGCTTCATTGCTATGCTACATTTTATTTGTAATAAAACTGTTCCTCCCCTTGGAGAAGTGCAACACATCTTTTGGAGAAAAGAATACCAAGCCAGAGGAGCACCACATATCCACATGCTTTATGGATTAAAGATGCTCCTAAATTTGGTCAAGACAGTGATGCCACTGTTTTTCAGTTTATTGAAAAATATGTCACTTGTGAAATTCCATCAAAATCCACAAATAGTGATCTTCATGCACAAATTTTACAATTTCAAAGACATAAATGTGGCAAATATTGTTGTCGCAAATACAAAAACAAAGGGAAATACTACACCAATTGCCGATTTGGTTTCCCTAGACCAGTTACAAATACAGGTCAAATGAACAACCTCATGTCTTCAGTTAGACATAGTGTTAAAGGTAAGTCACCTAAAAATACATATTACATAAAAAGAAAAGAAGAAGAAAAATATATCATTGATTATAATGCAATCATTGCCCACATATGGAATGTAAACATAGATGTGCAGTACATTGCAGACAATTCTACTGCAGTTGCACGATATGTCACAGCATACTTAACCAAAGCAGAAAAGACAGAGCTCCAAGACCTCTGGAATTACCTGTCACCAGATAAAACAGTGTCTCAGAAATTATACAGCTTGGGCATAAAAATGATCTCCCATAGAGAATGTGGATCATATGAAACAGCTGATCGTTTATCTGGTACTGCATTGTATGGTAAATCTGAAAATATAGTATGGCTAAGTCTTGGTCCAGCTAAATCTAGAAAAAGAGTTCTAAAAACATACAAAGATATAGAAACAATAGCCAAACATGATCCCAACAGCCAAGACATTTTAAAAAAAATGTATTGGACACATACTACCCAAACAGAGGTAATACTTTGGAAACCATGTGTCTATACCACATAGCCCAAAACTACACATACAAAAATAATATAAAACCTGATGAAAAAAAAAGGTAAATACAGAGTGACAAACTGTGAAGGCAGCTTAGTTAAACTCACTAAACCAAATTTAATTAATCATATCAAATTGTCATTGAAGACTCCTCAACATGAAGAAGTATATTACATGTCCCTGCTACAACTCTTCAAACCATGGAGAAAAGAAGAAGAAATACTAGAAAACTATGACTCATATGAAGATGCTTACAAAGCAAATGAAAGCACTATAACTGATGTTAACTTTACACAATACAAAACAATGTTGCACAATGAACAGCAACACGAAGAAGAACTCCAGGCCCAACTAGATAAAGACACTCCTGACAGTAGTCAACCTTCTGTAACAGGAAGCTAAGAACCACTGGGAGAACCACTAATAATAAATGAGGCAGAATTAGCTATGATAGAAGTAGAAAACACCATGTGTCAGTATGAAGATAAAGAAGACTTAACTATACTACAATCAAAACTAAACAACGAACAACGTAGCATTTTTGAAGAAGTAACAAAACAACTTGCACATGGTGTACAACATGAAAATAAAGAATGTTCCTGCCATAATTATAAACCTATACTACTGTACGTCAGTGGTGAAGCTGGTTCTGGCAAAACATGCCTAATCAAAATCATTAGTAAGATCCTTCAACAATTGACAAACAACAAACTGTCAGCTGTTGTCACTGCCCCCACAGGTTTATTTGCCTACAACATAGGTGGTGTCACTTTACACCGATTACTACTATTGCCAGTAGAACACCAGAACAAATTAGACTATTGCAAACTTTCTGCAGAAGCTGCAATGGAACTATGCAGAGTATTGAAACAAATGAAAATGCTACTAATAGATGAAGTGAGCATGGTCTCCAACCTAATGTTGGCTTTGATTCACCTCAGATTACAAGAAGTACTGAAAACAAACTATGAACAGCTCTTTGCAGGAAAACACATTATTGTTTTCGGAGATCTTCTTCAATTGACACCAGTAAACGGTGAGCCTATTTTTAAAACATCAGGACAAAAACTCTGCCATAAAACCGTTGGCCGCATTGGAAATGTCAACCTTTGGCAACATTTCCAATACCGAGAATTAACCGAAAACATGCAGAAATCTGCAGATCTCACTTATGCTAACATCTTAAAAAGTATCAGAGTTGGTATACTCTCTAAAGAAGCAGAAACAATATTGAAAAGACGGGAAAATGTATGCACTTTATGGCGATAATGCATGTGCTACAGATGTTATGGAACAATTATCCCACAAAAATGTCGATTGTATGGCCTTAATGCCAACTCTTGCAAGCTGTTTCAAATTCAATGAAATAATGTTAAGTAAAGAAATGCAACCAATAATGGAAATTAGCGCCACAGACAAACTAGATGTACATGGTATGACACTACCTATGTCTGACCAAGCCACAACAAGACTAAATAGTTTAGAAAAATCAATCTCAAACACAGCAGGCTTAGAAAAGATATTAAAATGATCCTTAAATTGCAGAGTAATGCTTAAACGTAACCTTGACGTGGACCAAGGATTAGTTAATGGGGCACTGGGTACATTTGTTGGGTTTCAAACATACCCATGTGACAACAAAATTCAGTTTGTCAATATACTATTTGACAAACTTTCAGAAGTTAAAAGGATAGGACGCTCAACAGCTCGATTCCTTCTCTTCAAAGACATGTATGTACGTAGAGAACAATTTTCTGTAACTCTTGCACACGCAGTCACGATTCATAAATCACAAGGTCTTACCCTAGACAAAGCAATGGTAGATATTGATAACACAGTCTTTAAAGAAGGCATGACCTATGTAGCACTATCACGCTTATGTACACTTGACGGTCTATTTCTATTCAACTTTGATGCAAGTAAAATAAACACTGATATTCCTTGCATTTTAGAATACAATAGACTTCGCTCACTATACACTCCCCATCTAAACACATATTATGTTCCACAAACAGTAAAATGTTATAAAAGAAAAATAAATCAAACAGAACAGCAACAGGATGTCACTGCAAATCCTCCAAAGAGAGTAAAAGAAAGTAATACTTCATCAAGTACCACAAGCAAAAAAGAATCAATTAGGGAAAGTAAACTAGGTACTTCTTTAAAGAAGGAAGACAAACTCCATAAAAAGCAGTCAGATACAGAACTACCTGGTCCATTTAAACTCTCAAATATAGTTGGAGTAAGATGCTACGCAAATGTAGCAATGAATATTCTATTTCAATTACCACCAATTGTTGGCCACATTTACTTACATAGTACAGACCCATTGTGTATGCAAATGTTAGTACTTCACCACAGAAATGCAGCAAACAATCCTGACAACACGTATATGTTTATGGAATAAGACAACAATTGGACTACTGTGCTGGTATGGTGAAATTCATTAAAAACTCACAGGAAGATCCACAAGCATTTCTAATGTACTTACTACAAGTACTGGAAAACAAAAACATACCTATAAATGAAATCTTCCAGATTTCATTCATGTGGAGACATACATGCACTCTTTGCAAGAATGTGACACAAGAAGAAATCCCCAATGAACGCTTCGTATATATATCAATACCTAATTGTGAATCAATTCCATTTCAGCAACTTGTACAAAATGCAAACCATGGTAGATTATGTTCTACCTGCAATTCAGATAATCGCTCCACATTAGTAATACAAACGCATAGTAAATACGTAATACTAATGCTTCTACATTACAATGCAGATTGTACCAAAAACAACTGCAAGCTGACTGGATTCACACATGGTCAAATATCACTTAGTAAGAAAAACTTCACAACAATAGGTATAATCTACCACGCAGGAGCCACAACGAATTCAGGGCATGTCTTGATATGGGCAAAATCTTCCTCGGGGCCAGCCCTTTGAGAGCAAAAAATAGCCAATTCAGCCCAAAATAAAGGTTCTATTGTGCTGAGCAGTGATCTCATGCTAGTGACAAATTACACCTTCAATAAGTTTTAGTATTTATTCTAAACAGTGAATATCATATACATTTGGGATTCAAGTTAGAGAAGATTACAAAGCACAAAACTTAGAGAAATGCAAAATATAGAGAAACATAGAACTTAGATAAACATAGAGAAACATATAGAAACACAGTCTTACGCCCCTTCAATCAGCACTGGGAACCCTGGCCCTCATAAGCTAGCTGTAACAAGCCCCGCTCAGAGGACAGCGCTGCTGAGTGCCGCCAGAGCTCCAAATTCCGGGCACTTGATCTTGCTCGAACCAAGTCCACAGGACGATCTCCCACCCGAGTCATGTGAGCATGCATATTTTATAATCTCGTGCTGCCCGTCCATGACGCACAGTTCCAGAACTTTCCCTGTGCAAAATATAGGCTGGCTCATGGAAAAAACCCAACTCTGATAATTTCCACTGCTCCTTCTTCTGAGCCCCTCCCTGGCTCCCATCTGCGTGAAAGCTCAGGAATGTCTTATCAGTGCCTTCCCAGAGAAAAGGAGATTAGCTTGGGGCCATGCAGGGCTACCGTTAGTGAGGCAGAATATTCTAAGGGAAGCAGGGATGTATTAACCCCATCTGCAAGCTCTAAAAGGCATGCACTCATAGCTTAGTGTTCATAGCGCTTAAGACTGGCTATCTAAGCGCTATATAGGTGCCATAATGTTCCAAACACTCCAAAAATGTCCATTAGCTTACAGAGCTGGGGCCTTCGCCCTGCCTGTCTATCAACAATGCATAATGTGACCTATCACTCATACTAGGCCTGCATATTCCTTGTAGCTCACTACTGCATAATGGAAGTGCTACAACAGACTACTGTCAGCATTTTTAGCACATACTTTGAATACACTATTGGCTTTCAGCGGCTAATGCTGTCATCTAAAGCCCTGATTGGCAAGGTTGCAATTTTGTGTATCACTACATTCCACCCCTATTCAACGTGTGTGCGACAAATGCTGACTAATACACATCAATATAGTATTTAGTGCAGTGATAAAGACCTTGGGGCTTTGCAAGAGGTTTAAGCAAACTACCTTCTAGCGGTTAGTTAGCGTGGCATGCAAGGTTAGTAAAAAACACTACCTAAACAAAAATGTACACAAAGTGAACAGTGACATATACCCTTGCCAAAACCTGGCCTACACAAAAATACCTACACAAAGTGAACATGGGCATTTACCCTAGCCAAAACCTGGCCTACACAACACTACCTAAATAATTATTGTATAACTGATTGTCAGTTAAAAAGCAGCATGCAGTTAGAATGTCAAGGCAATCCGGTGTAGTCTAATCTACAATGCACTATTGCATTTATGTATAGTTATCAATTCTAAAACCTGGCAGCCTTTAACTCTAAGGGCCTACCCTCCCCCCTGATCCCAGGGCATTCAAACGTGACTATGGGCTGTGTGATTAGACACTTCCCCCATGTATGTGGAACCCAACCAGAAACCATCTAATTTCGTGAACAAGGTGAACCCATGGGCACCAGGTTATCTAAATAAAAACAATTCTACTAATTTACATCAAGCATGGCATGCGTTATTCATGCAATCAAAAGCAAGCAATTTAATCCATATGTATGCTGGTAACTGTAGCTCTGTGTGCCAGTGTGTGGAGGATGGTCGCCCCCACTCAGTAAAAAGCCAACACCTGCTGATTAAACAATGTTTGCCATACAATGCATCGTGTGTATTTAGCAGTCTTGTTGACCTGCCCTATGGCAGAAAAAATGTCTTCATACCTAAAATTCTGCCATCTTCAGTGGTTGCCAATACTTGTAGCAGTGTTGGGCGTATCAATAGGCCCCACTAGGCCAGAATTTATATAGCAGAGCTGGCATCAGAACCCATAGTGGCTAGCTTATTGTGCACAGTTTCTATGTCACAAGCATATAAAGCTCCTGTTACTCCCCGCTGCTCCTGCAATTAATGAATCTAGCTCCCTAGCTACGCGCACTCTAGTGATGGGCCATAGAAATGGACTCCATTTGTAGCAGCTTGATAGTACTAAGGAAACATTGCCTCATGATAAATCTATGTCTAAGTGTATCACTCTAATAATAGAGGTGTGCATTACCAGCCTACAATTTAAATGTTGCCTTACTACTGGAAAATCTAACATGTTCACAGTGTCTACCTATTGTGACTTGGAGAAAACCCTTCTTTAAGTGGGATATCTACCATATACAATATTAGTTTTAGCCACAAACACCATACTACCATCCGGCAGTGGCTGTTTCATCACACCATTGTGTAAAATGCATTTAGTCAAGTTATAGTCCATAAAATCTTGGCGAGAACACTCGCTGCAGTTCTTGGTCAGAAAAACCATCATCACATTAAACAAATTAAACAAATCGTTGTATCCATTCAGTGACAAAAGATGTCCGACAATGTGTCAGGCCAGTACGCTAGCAATTCCATGTGGATACTCATTTGTAGCACTTTTCCAAAGAATTATTCCAAATGTCTACAATCAAAAGGTGACTCTTTGTATTAGTGTGCTGGAGACAGCTGTCCCCACAAAAACATGAAACTGGTTGGTTTAACAAAAAAACCGTGTCACACACTATGTGTCATAAAATCAAACATCAAGTCAGTCATGGTTTCATTTACCTGCCTTAAGCTGGCTGTAAAAGTATCCAGTGTTTCAAAGGTTACCATCTCAAATTAGAGCTCACACACTTGGCAGCATTACTTCAAATTAAGAATCTTAACCTACGCACAGGTGACTTTGATGTGCGCACTCATCTTATCTCAAAATAAATTACACTCCTGCTTGCATAATCCTGCTGCCCCAACAATTCATAAATCATTTTCCTGCCTACGTGCAACGTAGAAGTTTTTTTTTTTTCAAAAAGCAAAACATCTCTGGTTAAACCAATTCAGTTGGAAGAGCAAAACCATTTCGTTTTTTCAGCTTCATCTCAAAAAGTGCATTTAAAAACCATTTTTCAATGTGTTAGCATTCAAGTGCTGTGTCACACAGCTGTTTGTGGTGCATGATCTTACAGTCCACAACTCATTGTCCACAGTCCTTTAAACAAGAAAGGCAAGACATGTCAATTAAGTTATTTCCAGCAACTGAATCATTTGAATGTGCAGCATCAAATATTTGATAATTAGCCAAGTCTGCACCGTGCCAGTTCAGCAAAAGTTATTACTCTGTTGGACACCTTTCGCAGGTTGCAGAACAAATGTCCTCATACGTCATGCATGTTAGCAGCATTGAGTGCGGTGCAGGACACGTTTAAAGTTGACTCGCTTTCTCTGAGCACAGTTTGCTTGACTGATCAGTGTCACCCACAAATTGCACACATCTACTTCTGTAAATGGTGAAATGCATTTTGCTTTTTTGCCTAGGCAAAATACAAACAGAAATGTTAGGATGTCATCAAAAAGTACAATGTCGTTATTCTTCACATTAGGATGTCATCAAAACTTCAATATCAGCGTTATCCACCCCTTCCCTGAACACCACCCCCATCTTCAGAAGTCTCACCAGGTAACTACACACTTTATTATTGCTACTGCAATTATTTATCACCCTTCTGCATGTTTCTGGGGGCTTATTTACACTCAACCATACGGGGTGTAACTGCCTAATCACAAACTCATTTGTGCAATGCGATCATAGTTGGTCAATGGTACCTCAGACTGATCTGTGCTTTTACAAAAGCCATATAATAAGTATACAGGTCGCACAATGCTTTTCTTTTTCACCAAAGCGATCACGAATGCCAGGCGCCGACTTGCTTCCAGTGTCTCATGATCTTGATTTAGTTTGCCCTGCTGGCATCACTCCATTTTTCAAAGGTAAAGTCTTTCAGTCCAATATCGCCTGCAGTTGCACAAGCAGCTTTGTTTATTTTTCTCCATACAGCTAGTGTCTTTCAAGCCTCTGGTTTTTTCACTTATCATTTTCTCAAAGGGTGTTTGCTGATTTCTTGGCCCACCCCTTTGAGCGCGATAGTCTAAGTCAGTTTCTTTTGTTGCTTCAACAAATCATTCATTCTTGCACTAAGCCGTGAGGCTTCTGGATCATGGCTAATGTGCAGTGTTCATGTTGTACTCCAAAGCCCCGCTCTGCATGTTGTCTCTTGCAAAACGGCTAAGCGCTTTATGTCAGTTTTGCTTCCATCTGGAATGCCATAATGTCTTTGTCAGTTACTCCAGCCCTGGCAATGTAGCTTGCATTTTGCCAGCTGTGTATTTTCTCTTCTCAAAGCGCCTAGAGGTTTCTTCTCTAGTGCACAGCGCTTTACTTCAGTTCGCATCACATGGAGCACTGGGATGCCGATTGCACAGCAATGTCGCTTCACTTCACATCACATCACATGGTGCATGGGAATGCAGTTTGCATAGCAATGTCTGTTGGAATGGACAGCTGTCTTTTCTTAGCCCATTCACAGATGCACAGGTTCCCCACATGTTCAGATGTGATGTGCCCATCTGCCATCCTGCATGCAGCCTTTGTTTTCCTTCCAGTGTTACTGGGCAAATTCTTTACTTCTGATCAGCTCTGTTATTGCATGCCGTTAGAAAGCATGCGTACATCAGCATTTCTGTCTTTGCACCCCCTCTCCTCAGTTTTTTTTCTCACACTGCCGGTGTCTCTCACAGGGGATGGAATGCAGGAATGTCATTGTTTATCTTTCGCGCAGCAAGCTTATCTCTTTGCTCTATAACTCTTAAACTGTGGTGTCTTCAATGGAAGGCACTCGTTTCAGACAGTTCATCCAGATTAACTCTTTCTTGCACTGTTCCAGCAACTCAGAAAAGCTCTCATATCTGAAGCACCATTTCATTAAACAGGAGTGCAGTATTCTGCTTTTGTTTGCCTTCCTCCAACAGTTTTTTTTTTCTTCGCGCACCTCGCCCAAGACAGCTTCAAGGCACAAGCTCTGCACACACAGCAAGACTCTTATTTTCAAAAGAGGCACTTTCCTTGTCATCAGATTCTACTCCATGTAATTTAGCAAAATGTCAAAGCGTCTTTTTAGCCTGTTTTAAACTGATTAATGTCCCATTTAAAAGAATACGTTTTTTTTCCTTGTAACCTTGTAGTTTGGCTTCACGAGCTCACTCCAATGCAATGTGCGATCTTTCAAAAGAACCCGCAACCCACTAAATCTTTGTGCTATCTTATCACACACAGATTTTTCATTCTGTTGTACCATTGCCAGAATATAACCACTTATTTCAGTGCATTTAAAAAATGCCATGTTTAGTGCAGCTCCCTGCACTTTTTTCTGCAAGAGCAACCCACACTCTATATTGCTTGTGGGCTGTTATTGTGTCAACAACATTTTTTCACCATGTATCACAGTCAACAGGTCACTATTTCCAAACATGCATCACTTATAAGGCAACAGTACAAATCCATGGCATAGCGTGGGAACAGTCAAAAATACTTCAGGGGCAATTCAGAGGCAATTTAGAAAAATATAAATTGTTTTTTCCCCCCAAACCATTGCAAACTGATTCTGCAATTTCAAATCAATACACAAAAATCGAAAATCCAAATAACATTACTCACTTTCTTTTTTAAGTGAGTCTCTCACCCATTATAAGCATGGCACAGCTTAAAATGCAAAATAACCATTTTAGTGTGTTTCCTTTAAACAGAATTCGCCACCAGCACATGGAATTTACAGTTGCCAAAAGAAAAACAAACCCTTTAGGCCCTCAACACAGATGTTACTCTTTCTCCTAAGCACGGCTCATTCCCCACGTTATCTTCAGGAATGTCAACACTTCAAAAGCATACATTAAAAAAGCAAACCTTCGCCTCCGAAAATTACAGCCCCCCACTCGCTAGCACACTGGGGCTGAGTCAATGGTTAGATTACTATTCACAATTTGCATGTCAAATCCTCGCAACTATTTTCCCTGCCCTCATGACAGAATAGAGATGAGAACTCCGTCTCACTTTGCATTTCAAATTACAACTTTAAACTGGGGAAACCGCATGATAACATTCTTTCCTAATTGAACATACATCTTTCTTGACCATTCATCAGAGCGCTTTAAACAAAGCCATTTCCCGCTTGTTTATCGCCATGTACTCCCTGGCTCCATTCCCAAGCAATAAGTCAGTCACGACTGATTTACTGAAGGGAGTCTAAACCACACAAGCTATCGGCCACGGCAAGCCGACACAACGCTGCTGTCTTTTGAAGTCTCAGAGCTGCAGTGAGACCACCAAGGAAATGCGACAGCCTGCTCCTCACTCTACACTGTGTTCTCTCACACAATTTGTCATTTCACAGCAATGCACTGCTCTTCACAAATCCCACAAAGCTGCCACCAAATGTCTTGATATGGGCAAAATCTTCCTCGGGGCCAGCCCTTTGAGAGCAAAAAATACCCAATTCAGCCCAAAATACAGGTTCTATTGTGCTGAGCAGTGATCCCATGCTAGTGACAAATGACACCTTCAATAAGTTTTAGTATTTATTCTAAACAGTGAATATCATATACATTTGGGATTCAAGTTAGAGAAGATTACAAAGCACAAAACTTAGAGAAATGCAAAATATAGAGAAACATAGAACTTAGATAAACATAGAGAAACATATAGAAACACAGTCTTACGCCCCTTCAATCAGCACTGGGAGACCCTGGCCCTCATAAGCCTGCTGTAACAAGCCCCGCTCAGAGGACAGGGCTGCTGAGTGCCGCCAGAGCTCCAAATTCCGGGCACTTGATCTTGCTCGAACCAAGTCCACAGGACGATCTCCCACCCGAGTCATGTGAGCATGCATATTTTATAATCTCGTGCTGCCCGTCCATGAAGCACAGTTCCAGAACTTTCCCTGTGCAAAATATAGGCTGGCTCATGGAAAAAACCCAACTCTGTTAATTTCCACTGCTCCTTCTTCTGAGCCCCTCCCTGGCTCCCATCTGCGTGAAAGCTCAGGAATGTCTTATCAGTGCCTTCCCAGAGAAAAGGAGATTAGCTTGGGGCCATGCAGGGCTACCGTTAGTGAGGCAGAATATTCTAAGGGAAGCAGGGATGTATTAACCCCATCTGCAAGCTCTAAAAGGCATGCACTCATAGCTTAGTGTTCATAGCGCTTAAGACTAGCTATCTAAGCGCTATATAGGTGCCATAATGTTCCAAACACTCCAAAAATGTCCATTAGCTTACAGAGCTGGGGCCTTCGCCCTGCCTGTCTATCAACAATCCATAATGTGACCTATCACTCATACTAGGCCTGCATATTCCTTGTAGCTCACTACTGCATAATGGAAGTGCTACAACAGACTACTGTCAGCATTTTTAGCACATACTTTGAATACACTATTGGCTTTCAGCGGCTAATGCTGTCATCTAAAGCCCTGATTGGCAAGGTTGCAATTTTGTGTATCACTACAGGGCACTACACTGCATATATAAAAAAGAAATGTGGATGGTTTGAATGTAATGATTGTACTATTACTCTAAAGCAGAGATTACCAGCAAATCTTACAAATGCTTATTTAATGTTCTTAAAACCAAATTTGATAACTAAACTGTACTTAAACATCAAGTAAACTTGTAGTAAAAAATACAAACTGTTAGAATATTCCAAAAGCTATCTAACTTCCCAAAGATTCTACAACAATTAATCAGATAAATGAATACCACTAAATTAGAGCAAAAAATAGACAGAATACGCCAATTGGTATCTAACTGTCCCAAGATTTAACAATATCTAAACAGATAAATCAATGCCACTAAAATATATAAAAAAATAGACAGTTAGAATACGCCAATTGGAATCTAACTGTCCCAAAATTTAACAATATCCAAACAGATAAATCAATAGCACTAAAATATATCACAAAATAGACAGTTAGAATACGCCTACTGGTATCTAACTGCTCTAAAATTTAATAATATACAAACAAATAAATAATGTTACTGCTCCAAAGAAAATGCAACAACACAATGTGTAAAGCATTAGCCAGAAACAACAAACGAACACTGAAAACAAACGAACAAATAAACTGTAGCATAACAGAACAAGTTTTTTTTTTTAATCCAACATGGATTTTTAATTCTCCCACAGACCGAATGATTTTAGCAACGAACACAGAAACTGAGCAAATTGCACAGTACTCTGGTTTGGAATCTACTAAATATGAGGGTCCAAAAAAATGTTGATTATACAATGTAATAAGTCATTACAAAATACTAATACTAAATGCTATTTTCTTTTATCACAGAAATTAACAAGAAATACATGTATTCCAGTTACTAAACCAAACAGTAAGTATATTATACACTCTATGCCATGGCCACAACCATCGCAACATATCACACCCATAATATCTTATACATTTGTTCCTTATAAATTTGTTTTTGACCCAAATCTATAAGCAACTATAAGTGTGATATGCTGCAGTGGTTGTGGCCAGGCATAGAATTTTGGGTGCATGACCAAATGCTCATGCACCCAACACTCTATGCCCTGGCCACAACCACTACAGCATATCACACCCATAGAGTCAAACATTTCAACTGTAGTATATGGAAACTTTTAATGTCTGCGGACATTACCAGTGTTCTTTCAATTTGCCATCGAACAATACGGACAGCGTCTTCAGAATAGTGGTACATTTCAGGACAACGCAAGAGTTCTTAGAACACTTTCAACTTGCCATCGAACAATACGGACAGCGTCCTCAGGACACCCCCTACGAACATTTCAGGACACCGCGAGAGTTCTTAGAACACACCCCCATTTTGTTTATTTACAAACATTTAATGACACTGAGACAGTTCTTAGAACACTTTCAACTCGACAACGAACAATACGGACAGCGTCCTCAGGACACCCCCTACGAACATTTCAGGACAACGCGTGTGTTCTTAGAACACACCCCCATTTTGTTTATGTGCGAACATTTCAGGACAACGCAAGAGTTCTCAGAACAATTTCATCTTGACAACGAAAAATACGGACAGCCTCCTCAGAACACCCCCATTTTGTTTATTTGCGAACATTTCAGGACACCCCGAGTGTTCTTACAACACTTTCAACTTGCCACCAAACAATACGGACAGCGTCTTCAGAACACCCCTTATGAACATTTCAGGACACCGCGAGAGTTCTTAAAACATTTTCAACTCGACAACGAACAATATGCACAGCGTCCTCAGGACACCCCCTACTAACATTTCAGGACAACGCGTGTGTTCTTAGAACACACCTCCATTTTGTTTATTTGCGAACATTTCAGGACACTGAGACAGTTCTTAGAACACTTTCAACTTGCCATCGAACAATATGGACAGCGCCTTCAGGACACCCCCTACGAACATTTCAGGACAACGCGTGTGTTCTTAGAACACACCCCCATTTTGTTTATTCACAAACATTTCAGGACACCGAGACAGTTCTTAGAACACTTTCAACTCGACAACTAAATACGGACAGCGTCCTCAGGACACCCCCTACGAACATTTCAGGACAACGCATGTGTTTTTAAAACACACCCCCATTTCGTTTATGTGAGAACATTTCAGGACAATGCAAGAGTTCTTAGAACACTTTCAACTTGACAACGAAAAATACGGACAGTGTCCTCAGAACATCCCCATTTTGTTTATTTGCAAACATTTCAGGACACCCCGAGTGTTCTTAGAACACTTTCAACTTGCCACCAAACAATACGGACAGCGTCTTCAGAACACCCCCTATGAACATTTCAGGACAACGCGAGAGTTCTTAAAACATTTTCAACTCGACAACGAACAATATGCACAGCGTCCTCAGGACACCCCCTACTAACATTTCAGGACAACGCGTGTGTTCTTAGAACACACCTCCATTTTGTTTATTTGCGAACATTTCAGGACACTGAGACAGTTCTTAGAACACTTTCAACTTGCCATCGAACAATATGGACAGCGCCTTCAGGACACCCCCTACGAACATTTCAGGATAACGCGTGAGTTCTTAGAACACACCCCCATTTTGTTTATTCACAAACATTTCAGTACACCGAGACAGTTCTTAGAACACTTTCAACTCGACAACGAACAATACGGACAGCGTCCTCAGGACACCCCCTACGAACATTTCAGGACAACGCATGTGTTCTTAGAACACACCCCCATTTCGTTTATGTGCGAACATTTCAGGACAATACAAGAGTTCTTAGAACACTTTCAACTTGACAACGAAAAATACGGACAGTGTCTTCAGAACATCCCCATTTTGTTTATTTGCGAACATTTCAGGACACCCCGAGTGTTCTTAGAACACTTTCAACTTGCCACCAATCAATACGGACAGCGTCTTCAGGACACCCCCTACGAACATTTCAGGACACCGCGAGAGTTCTTAAAACACTTTCAACTCGACAACGAACAATACGCACAGCGTCCTCAGGACACCCCCTACTAACATTTCAGGACAACGTGTGTGTTCTTAGAACACACCCCCATTTTGTTTATGTGCGAACATTTCAGGACAATGCGAGAGTTCTTAGAACACTTTCAACTTGACAACGAACAATACGGACAGCGTCCTCAGAACACCCCCACCTTCGTAAGAAGCAGGAGCTCCTCTCTTTACTGCTGGAGCAGTGCACGGCCTTGTGAAGGTGAAGCAGGAAAGTCCCTTCATCAAGGCAAGCCCCGGGCTTATTTGCGCCTACAACCGCCGACCGCACCTTCGTCTGCAACATTATCCCTCACAAGCTTGGGATCAGCACTCCGACACCATGCTTACCCTATCCAGCCGTGTGAAGCTACAGAAATTGCTATTAAAGGCAATTCCCATTGCGTGCACCCTGACAAATGCACATTGCGGCCACTCCAAGATGGCGACCTAGTCCCCTGATGTCCACTTCCTGATCTGCACCACCAGCCTGCCTGCCCACGAACCCCCTGATTGGCCTTCTCTCACCATAACTAGCCAATCCACAGCCGGGAGTCATGATTCGGCATCCGGAATGAAGGCAAGGAGGCACAAAGGCTACTTCCTGACTTAGCCTGTCCTTGCCTGATCTTGCCTCTTGCCAGAACCCCTGCACCGCCGGACCTGAATTCAAGTTAGAAACTTAAGGTACTGTCTAACTACGTGCCAGATTACTACCTCATTACACAGCCGCTCTCAGTGACCATATTTTCTGGCTGCTATTCAAGTATATGGACTATCGATAATATATACCACTACATGTCACTATGCCTCTGACTACTAGATCGTATACTGCTGATTATTCACGCAATGTCTGCCTATGTGAGCTTGCTAATTGAAATTGCTGCCCATATTGTGACTTCTGAAATTACTTATAGCCAAATAGCACCGAGTTTTGTTACACTCTGTTAGATATTATGGCATTTAGTCCGCTAATAGCACAATTTTGGTCTATCTGCACCCTGACTTACGAATTGCACCCAGCCCATTAACTGGACCCAACCTATCTATGTCTTGCTATCTGATATTGCGCCCAACCTGATAGTCGCACCTAGCCCGCCTGTACTTAGCTATTTCAAATTGTATTCTAACTACTAAAACTGCACCTAGTCTGATAGTCATACCTAGCCTGCCTGTACTTAGCCATTTCAAATTGTATCCTAACTACTAAAACTGCACCTAGCCTGATAGTCGCATCTAGCCTACCTGTTCTTAGCCATTTCAAATTGCAACTGAAACTGCACCTAACTGGCCTCTACTCAGCCACTTAGCATGTACACCCTGGGTCTTGCCTACAGGTCACCCTGGCTACCATTGTATATTACCTTCTCCATCATAATAGGAGTACAATCACTTAACTTGAGCACCAAAGCTAACACTGAGTGGGTAATTCATAGAATTAAGCGCACAAGTGGCGCACGCGGCTGGCGCACAGTGTGCGTGTGTGATAGTCTGCGCCAGCCGCATGCGCCAAAATCCATTTCGGCGCACAGCGTATTCATGGATTTTAGCCACCAAAAGCAGCCGCGGTACAGAGTGGTGCAGCGACCCTGCAGCAGTGCCAGTAACGCCCCCAAGAACGCCCCTCACGCAAGGAAAAGCCATCAAAATCCCCAATCCAGCGCAAAGGGCTGCGCTAACCCTGGACCAGTATACAGGGCCGCCATACAGCACACGGCAAGCGGGGAACGTGTATTCCTGGGGTTTGCGGGAAGTTTCACCTGCGATTTCAGCAGGGTATGTGTATTTCTGGGGTGCAGGCAAGTTTAACACGCAATTTCAGCAGGGTACGTGTATTCCTGGGGTGCGGGGAAGTCTAACACGCGATTTCAGTAGGGTACGTGTATTCCTGGGGTGCGGGGAAGTCTAACACGCGATTTCAGCAGGGTATGTATATTTCTGGGGTGCGCGGGAAGTTCTACATGCGATTGCAGCAGGGTACGTGTATTTCTGGGGTGCGGGGAAGTTTAACACGCAATTTCAGCAGGGTACGTGTATTTCTGGGGTGCGCAGGAAGTTCCACACGCGATTGCAGCAGGGTACGTGTATTTCTGGGGTGTGGGCAAGTTTAACACACGATTTCAGCAGGGTACGTATATTTCTGGGGTGCGGGCAAGTTTAACACGCGATTTCAGCAGGGTATGTGTATTTCTGGGGTGCGCGGGAAGTTCCACATGCGATTGCAGCAGGGAACGTGTATTTCTGGGGTGCGGGCAAGTTTAACACGTGATTTCAGCAGGGTACGTGTATTTCTGGGGTGCGGGCAAGTTTAACACGCGATTTCAGCAGGGAATGTGTATTTCTTGGGTGTGGGGAAGTTTAACACGCGATTTCAGCAGTGTATGGGTATTCCTGGGGTGCGGGCAAGTTTACCACACGATTTCAGCAGGGTACGTGTATTTCTGGGGTGCGGGGAAGTTCCACACGCGATTGCAGCAGGGTACGTGTATTTCTGGGGTGTGGGCAAGTTTAACACGTGATTTCAGCAGGGTACGTGTATTTCTGGGGTGCGGGCAAGTTTAACACGCGATTTCAGCAGGGAATGTGTATTTCTGGGGTGTGGGGAAGTTTAACACGCGATTTCAGCAGTGTATGTGTATTCCTGGGGTGCGGGCAAGTTTACCACACAATTTCAGCAGGGTACGTGTATTTCTGGGGTGCGGGGGATTCCTACACGTGAATTGGCAGTGTGGGTCCTCCCAGGTGTTCCCTCTACACCCTCCATGGCTCCTGCAGGCAGACCACAACACAGGGGACTACCCCGCACCCCTGGTCATGTTCCGCAGGCAGCCCATCCACCATGGCCATGCACCACAGACAAGCCACCTGTCCGCTTGCACCACTGATCACCAACTCATGTCCCCTTGCACCCCCACCCTCCAGCAGTGCATGGTACCTGCCATCAGGCCCCCACTCATGTCCCCTTGCACCCCCACCCCCCAAGCAGTGCAGGGCACCTGCCAGCAGGCCCCCACTCATGTCCCCTTGCACCCCCACCCCCCAAGCAGTGCAAGGTACCTGCCAGCAGGCCCCACTCATGTCCCCTTGCAGCCCCACCCCCCAAGCAGTGCAGGGCACCTGCCAGCAGGCCCCCACTCATGTCCCCTTACACCTCCACCCCCCAGCAGTGCAGGGTACCTGCCAGCAGGCCCCCAACCATGTCCCCTTGCACCCCCACCCCCCAGCAGTGCAGGGCACCTGCCAGTGTTAGGGAGAATTCTCTGTTTAGGCTGAATTTCCTAACCTAGTGAGTCCCCCAGCAGCTTTGCTGGATTTCTGGAGTTTGTTTTTTTCCATCCTGCCAAGAGTGAGACTCTTTTCTCCCACTCTTGGACATGAATGTGGTTAATTCTTTTGAATGTCAATGTGTTCTATGGGCTATGGGGTCTTTTACTCCATAGGGTCTCATATGTTTTTCTATGTGTGTTACACCGCACCCTCCGTGCCGTAACACTGGGGCGTCCTAGAGGATCCCCACCATAGACTCCATACCCTGGGACTGAATACTGTCTCCCAGGGCATGTAAAGTCACCATTGGCTTTACTAGACCTAAATTTACTAACAGAACTAGTACAATCCATCCGATTGTGGATGTACTAGTAGGGGTAATTCGATTACCCCTGGGTCTATTATTTGAGGGGGCATTGTCCCGTCCCCCCTCGTCGAGTTTTGGCTGGTGGCAGTGGAAACTACTTGTTATATTCGACCCCGAATATAACTCTATGGGATTCTTCCCATTGTTGGAGGTTAATACTTTTTCTCGTTAATCTCTAACATACCACCGGTTTATTTGTCTTAAATAAATCTATCGGTTGGTCAACTTCTGCCAGAACTCGGTTTTTAAAATGGTGTCTGGTTTCATCTCTGTGACTCCTAAACCAAAGGTTGAGCCCTTTGTTCCACTTTTGGCGGGCTTCTGCACAGAGGCCCTCCAAGGTGGTACCATTCTGTCTGGGTACCACAGGGGGTGTGGGAGGGGGTTTAGGCACCCTGGACTGAGTTGCCTTGCCAACTCAAGTCGCAATCTGGTGTGATTGTCCCAAGTGGTGAGCCACTCCACTCACCACTTAGCGTGTTTTGATTGAGAGCTAGGCTGAATGAATGGGGGTTTTCTGCATAAAAGCAGGGCTTTTGGGACTGGATCTTCAGAAGTCACCACAGGACCTAAGAATCCGACGAGGGTAAAGCTGAGCCGACCTGCAACGACAACACCTCTTGTGGAGCCCTGCTGAACCGACTCACCACTTCCCGACGACAGAGGTGATCTCCCCGCTGGAGAGTCTTCTTCCCCTGACTGGTGGGAACAACCAGTCCCCTTTGCTTTTTCTTCACTTCCAGGGCGTAGTGGTCGAATTGCCCGTGCTGAGCACCCCGGCAACCAGATTACCACTAACCCGTACCGCGACCAAAAGGTGGAGCCTTGTGACGGAGCACTCCACGGCTGGTCTCTTCCCTGGTGGTGCAACGATCTTCAACTTTCCTTCGACACCGAGATCATCTCTTCTCTTGGCAAAGCCCTGACTTGCATCCACCACCAGGAACAACTGCCCCCGCCGCAGCTGTCTCTCCACATACAAGGTACTGTGTCCGCCTGGCTTCCCTGGTGTCGGTTAGCGTGAGGTGTCTTAATCCTCGCCTCTCCATTGGGTCGCCTCCAAGCTTTCTTAACTTTCTGTTCTGAACTGGTCCAATCTTTCGATAACAATTTCCGACAAAGACTCGAAGTGGATTTCCACTGTGATATTTTTTGGGACAAATCGCCTTGCCTCTCTCCGAGTGGGCCTGGCCTCTGAACTTTGCGATCAACAGTAGACCCTGCCTTACTTGCCTTGCATTTGTTCGTAAAAGTGTTGGTACCGAGTTGATTTCATACCCTGCCTTTTCTCTCCCGTCCTAACGAATACTAGAGTGCCATCTAGGTTAAAGCATTCACCTCTGTCTGCAAATAAGTGGTGCCGTTGAACCTAGACTTGTCGAACTATTGTTAGGGGGATTGATTTACTTATAGTAAGTGTGATTGAGGTTGTTTGCCGTATTAGTGCCAGTGTGTTTTTCATAGATGTGTTTTTATAAATAAATAACTATATGTCTTTACACCGAAGCTCTATTCCGTGTTTGCTTGTTCTACTGTGTAAATTGCCTTCTTGTATACTCCACATACTGCCTAACTCTTCTTGAGGGAAGTCTGACTGCTCAGCCACAGCTACCAAGTGAATCTGTGTGGTACAGACTGCTACCAAGTGGGTTTACTGCCAAACACCTGTAGTCCTAAATCTTTTGCAGTGGTCCCAGAGGGAACTGCACAGGTTTCTGCCTAACAGCCAGCAGGCCACCACTCATGTCCCCTTGCACCCCCACCCCCAGCTGTGCAGGGTACCTGCCAGCAGGCCCCCACTCATGTCCCCTTGCACACCCACCCCCCAAACAGTGCAGGGCACCTGCCAGCAGGCCCCGACGCATGTCCCCCAGCCAACACGTCATCACAATCTAGATCCCTGGCCCTGTGGGCAGCCTCCACATGCCAAAAACCCACCCATGTATTGCATCCACCCACATAGAAATGCCAATTACATGATACAACCCCAATGCCAAGTATCTAAATGAACACATGTCCGTCACACACACACAATGGGTGCAAGTGAATGTCAAAATCTATATCATGACATGCATGAAACCAATGAGATAATACCACACATCGAAGTTGGAAGAAAAAAATGTATTGAAAGCAACATGAATGGAATTAAAATCAAACAAACGACAATGGAAATTAAAAAAGAAAAGCTACATTTCTGTACAATAATGAAAAACAACAAATCATAATCCAAAGTAAAGGTGTCCAAAGTCACAGCTCCAAAAATGAAATCCAAGGGCAAAACAAAAGTGAAAACCATTGCTCCATGGGGAAATCCAAACAAAAAAGTAGAATCCAACAGTTAACTATATACAGATGAACAATCCAGGGTCCATGATCCCAACGGAAGAAATGAAACCTATCAAAAAATCATACCTAATAAAAAAACTATTTACAAAAATGTGGTCCATTGTCCAAAAGGTCCAAAATAAAGAAAAAAACAAAGGAAACATAATAATATCCAACTATTTACAAGGACAGCGGGAAAGTCCAATGGCTCACATACAAAAACTACACATACAAAAATGATATAAAACCTGATGAAAAAAAAAGGTAAATACAGAGTGACAAACTGTGAAGGCAGCTTAGTTAAACTCACTAAACCAAATTTAATTAATCATATCAAATTGTCATTGAAGACTCCTCAACATGAAGAAGTATATTACATGTCCCTGCTACAACTCTTCAAACCATGGAGAAAAGAAGAAGAAATACTAGAAAACTATGACTCATATGAAGATGCTTACAAAGCAAATGAAAGCACTATAACTGATGTTAACTTTACACAATACAAAACAATGCTGCACAATGAACAGCAACACGAAGAAGAACTCCAGGCCCAAATAGATAAAGACACTCCTGACAGTAGTCAACCTTCTGTAACAGGAAGCCAAGAACCACTGGGAGAACCACTAATAATAAATGAGGCAGAATTAGCTATGATAGAAGTAGAAAACACCATGTGTCGGTATGAAGATAAAGACAACTTAACTATACTACAATCAAAACTAAACAACGAACAACATAGCATTTTTGAAGAAGTAACAAAACAACTTGCACATGGTGTACAACATGAAAATAAAGAATGTTCCTGCCATAATTATAAACCTATACTACTGTACGTCAGTGGTGAAGCTGGTTCTGGCAAAACATGCCTAATCAAAATCATTAGTAAGATCCTTCAACAATTGACAAACAACAAACTGTCAGCTGTTGTCACTGCCCCCACAGGTTTATTTGCCTACAACATAGGTGGTGTCACTTTACACCGATTACTACTATTGCCAGTAGAACACCAGAACAAATTAGACTATTACAAACTTTCTGCAGAAGCTGCAATGGAACTATGCAGAGTATTGAAACAAATGAAAATGCTACTAATAGATGAAGTGAGCATGGTCTCCAACCTAATGTTGGCTTTGATTCACCTCAGATTACAAGAAGTACTGAAAACAAACTATGAACAGCTCTTTGCAGGAAAACACATTATTGTTTTCGGAGATCTTCTTCAATTGACACCAGTAAAAGGTGAGCCTATTTTTAAAACATCAGGACACAAACTCTGCCATAAAACCGTTGGCCGCATTGGAAATGTCAACCTTTGGCAACATTTCCAATACCGAGAATCAACCGAAAACATGCAGAAATCTGCAGATCTCACTTATGCTAACATCTTAAAAAGTATCAGAGTTGGTATACTCTCTAAAGAAGCAGAAACAATATTGAAAAGACGGGAAAATGTATGCACTTTATGGCGATAATGCATGTGCTACAGATGGTATGGAACAATTATCCCACAAAAATGTCAATTGTATGGCCTTAATGCCAACTCTTGCAAGCTGTTTCAAATTCAATGAAATAATGTTAAGTAAAGAAATGCAACCAATAATGGAAATTAGCGCCACAGACAAACTAGATGTACATGGTATGACACTACCTATGTCTGACCAAGCCACAACAAGACTAAATAGTTTAGAAAAATCAATCTCAAACACAGCAGGCTTAGAAAAGATATTAAAATGATCCTTAAATTGCAGAGTAATGCTTAAACGTAACCGTGACGTGGACCAAGGATTAGTTAATGGGGCACTGGGTACATTTGTTGGGTTTCAAACATACCCATGTGACAACAAAATTCAGTTTGTCAATATACTATTTGACAAACTTTCAGAAGTTAAAAGGATAGGACGCTCAACAGCTCGATTCCTTCTCTTCAAAGACATGTATGTACACAGAGAACAATTTTTCTCTAACTCTTGCATACGCAGTCACGATTCATAAATCACAAGGTCTTACCCTAGACAAAGCAATGGTAGATATTGGTAACACAGTCTTTAAAGAAGGCATGACCTATGTAGCACTATCACGCTTATGTACACTTGACGGTCTATTTCTAATCAACTTTGATGCAAGTAAAATAAACACTGATATTCCTTGCATTTTAGAATACAATAGACTTCGCTCACTATACACTCCCCATCTAAACACATATTATGTTCCACAAACAGTAAAATGTTATAAAAGAAAAATAAATCAAACAGAACAGCAACAGGATGTCACTGCAAATCCTCCAAAGAGAGTAAAAGAAAGTAATACTTCATCAAGTACCACAAGCAAAAAAGAATCAATTAGGGAAAGTAAACCAGGTACTTCTTTAAAGAAGGAAGACAAACTCCATAAAAAGCAGTCAGATACAGAACTACCTGGTCCATTTAAACTCTCAAATATAGTTGGAGTAAGATGCTACGCAAATGTAGCAATGAATATTCTATTTCAATTACCACCAATTGTTGACCACATTTACTTACATAGTACAGACCCATTGTGTATGCAAATGTTAGTACTTCACCACAGAAATGCAGCAAACAATCCTGACAACACGTATATGTTTATGGAATAAGACAACAATTGGACTACTGTGCTGGAATGGTGAAATTCATTAAAAACTCACAGGAAGATCCACAAGAATTTCTAATGTACTTACTACAAGTACTGGAAAACAAAAACATACCTATAAATGAAATCTTCCAGATTTCATACATGTGGAAACATACATGCACTCTCTGCAAGAATGTGACACAAGAAGAAATCCCCAATGAACGCTTCGTATATATATCAATACCTAATTGTGAATCAATTCCATTTCAGAAACTTGTACAAAATGCAAACCATGGTAGATTATGTTCTACCTGCAATTCAGATAATCGCTCCACATTAGTAATACAAACGCATAGTAAATACATAATACTAATGCTTCTACATTACAATGCAGATTGTACCAAAAACAACTGCAAGCTGACTGGATTCACACATGGTCAAATATCACTTAGTAAGAAAAACTTCACAACAATAGGTATAATCTACCACGCAGGAGCCACAACGAATTCAGGGCATGTCTTGATATGGGCAAAATCTTCCTCGGGGCCAGCCCTTTGAGAGCAAAAAATACCCAATTCAGCCCAAAATACATGTTCTATTGTGCTGAGCAGTGATCTCATGCTAGTGACAAATGACACCTTCAATAAGTTTTAGTATTTATTCTAAACAGTGAATATCATATACATTTGGGATTCAAGTTAGAGAAGATTACAAAGCACAAAACTTAGAGAAATGCAAAATATAGAGAAACATAGAACTTAGATAAACATAGAGAAACATATAGAAACACAGTCTTACGCCCCTTCAATCAGCACTGGGAGACCCTGGCCCTCATAAGCTAGCTGTAACAAGTCCCGCTCAGAGGACAGCGCTGCTGAGTGCCGCCAGAGCTCCAAATTCCGGGCACTTGATCTTGCTCGAACCAAGTCCACAGGACGATCTCCCACCCAAGTCATGTGAGCATGCATATTTTATAATCTTGTGCTGCCCGTCCATGAAGCACAGTTCCAGAACTTTCCCTGTGCAAAATATAGGCTGGCTCATGGAAAAAACCCAACTCTGTTAATTTCCACTGCTCCTTCTTCTGAGCCCCTCCCTGGCTCCCATCTGCGTGAAAGCTCAGGAATGTCTTATCAGTGCCTTCCCAGAGAAAAGGAGATTAGCTTGGGGCCATGCAGGGCTACCGTTAGTGAGGCAGAATATTCTAAGGGAAGCAGGGATGTATTAACCCCATCTGCAAGCTCTAAAAGGCATGCACTCATAGCTTAGTGTTCATAGCGCTTAAGACTAGCTATCTAAGCGCTATATAGGTGCCATAATGTTCCAAACACTCCAAAAATGTCCATTAGCTTACAGAGCTGGGGCCTTCGCCCTGCCTGTCTATCAACAATCCATAATGTGACCTATCACTCATACTAGGCCTGCATATTCCTTGTAGCTCACTACTGCATAATGGAAGTGCTACAACAGACTACTGTCAGCATTTTTAGCACATACTTTGAATACACTATTGGCTTTCAGCGGCTAATGCTGTCATCTAAAGCCCTGATTGGCAAGGTTGCAATTTTGTGTATCACTACAGGGCACTACACTGCATATATAAAAAAGAAATGTGGATGGTTTGAATGTAATGATTGTCCTATTACTCTAAAGCAGAGATTACCAGCAAATCTTACAAATGCTTATTTAATGTTCTTAAAACCAAATTTGATAACTAAACTGTACTTAAACATCAAGTAAACTTGTAGTAAAAAATACAAACTGTTAGAATATTCCAAAAGCTATCTAACTTCCCAAAGATTCTACAACAATTAATCAGATAAATGAATACCACTAAATTAGAGCAAAAAATAGACAGAATACGCCAATTGGTATCTAACTGTCCCAAGATTTAACAATATCTAAACAGATAAATCAATGCCACTAAAATATATAAAAAAAATAGACAGTTAGAATACGCCAATTGGTATCTAACTGTCCCAAAATTTAACAATATCCAAACAGATAAATCAATAGCACTAAAATATATCACAAAATAGACAGTTAGAATACGCCTACTGGTATCTAACTGCTCTAAAATTTAATAATATACAAACAAATAAATAATGTTACTGCTCCAAAGAAAATGCAACAACACAATGTGTAAAGCATTAGCCAGAAACAACAAACGAACACTGAAAACAAACGAACAAATAAACTGTAGCATAACAGAACAAGTTTTTTTTTTTAATCCAACATGGATTTTTTATTCTCCCACAGACCGAATGATTTTAGCAACGAACACAGAAACTGAGCAAATTGCACAGTACTCTGGTTTGGAATCTACTAAATATGAGGGTCCAAAAAAATGTTGATTATACAATGTAATAAGTCATTACAAAATACTAATACTAAATGCTATTTTCTTTTATCACAGAAATTAACAAGATATACATGTATTCCAGTTACTAAACCAAACAGTAAGTATATTATACACTCTATGCCATGGCCACAACCATCGCAACATATCACACCCATAATATCTTATACATTTGTTCCTTATAAATTTGTTTTTGACCCAAATCTATAAGCAACTATAAGTGTGATATGCTGCAGTGGTTGTGGCCAGGCATAGAATTTTGGGTGCATGACCAAATGCTCATGCACCCAACACTCTATGCCCTGGCCACAACCACTACAGCATATCACACCCATAGAGTCAAACATTTCAACTGTAGTATATGGAAACTTTTAATGTCTGCGGACATTACCAGTGTTCTTTCAATTTGCCATCGAACAATACGGACAGCGTCTTCAGGACAACGCAAGAGTTCTTAGAACACTTTCAACTTGCCATCGAACAATATGGACAGCGTCCTCAGGACACCCCCTACGAACATTTCAGGACACCGCGAGAGTTCTTAGAACACACCCCCATTTTGTTTATTTACAAACATTTCATGACACTGAGACAGTTCTTAGAACACTTTCAACTCGACAACGAACAATACGGACAGCGTCCTCAGGACACCCCCTACGAACATTTCAGGACAAAGCGTGTGTTCTTAGAACACACCCCCATTTTGTTTATGTGCGAACATTTCAGGACAACGCAAGAGTTCTCAGAACAATTTCATCTTGACAACGAAAAATACGGACAGCGTCCTCAGAACACCCCCATTTAGTTTATTTGCAAACATTTCAGGACACCCTGACTGTTCTTAGAACACTTTCAACTTGCCATCGAACAATACGGACAGCGTCTTCAGGACACCCCCTACGAACATTAAAGGACACCGCGAGAGTTCTTAGAACACTTTCAACTCAACAACGAACAATACGCACAGCGTCCTCAGGACATCCCCTACTAACATTTCAGGACAATGTGTGTGTTCTTAGAACACACCCCCATTTTGTTTATGTGCTAACATTTCAGGACAACACGAGAGTTCTTAGAACACTTTCAACTTGACAATGAACAATATGGACAGCCTCCTCAGAACACCCCCATTTTGTTTATTTGCGAACATTTCAGGACACCCCGAGTGTTCTTAGAACACTTTCAACTTGCCACCAAACAATACGGACAGCGTCTTCAGAACACCCCCTATGAACATTTCAGGACACCGCAAGAGTTCTTAAAACATTTTCAACTCGACAACGAACAATATGCACAGCGTCCTCAGGAAACCCCCTACTAACATTTCAGGACAACGCGTGTGTTCTTAGAACACACCTCCATTTTGTTTATTTGCGAACATTTCAGGACACTGAGACAGTTCTTAGAACACTTTCAACTTGCCATCGAACAATATGGACAGCGCCTTCAGGACACCCCCTACGAACATTTCAGGACAACGCGTGTGTTCTTAGAACACACCCCCATTTTGTTTATTCACAAACATTTCAGGACACCGAGACAGTTCTTAGAACACTTTCAACTCGACAACTAAATACGGACAGCGTCCTCAGGACACCCCCTACGAACATTTCAGGACAACGCATGTGTTTTTAAAACACACCCCCATTTCGTTTATGTGCGAACATTTCAGGACAATGCAAGAGTTCTTAGAACACTTTCAACTTGACAACGAAAAATACGGACAGTGTCCTCAGAACATCCCCATTTTGTTTATTTGCAAACATATCAGGACACCCCGAGTGTTCTTAGAACACTTTCAACTTGCCACCAAACAATACGGACAGCGTCTTCAGAACACCCCCTATGAACATTTCAGGACACCGCGAGAGTTCTTAAAACATTTTCAACTCGACAACGAACAATATGCACAGCGTCCTCAGGACACCCCCTACTAACATTTCAGGACAACGCATGTGTTCTTAGAACACACCTCCATTTTGTTTATTTGCGAACATTTCAGGACACTGAGACAGTTCTTAGAACACTTTCAACTTGCCATCGAACAATATGGACAGCGCCTTCAGGACACCCCCTACGAACATTTCAGGATAACGCGTGAGTTCTTAGAACACACCCCCATTTTGTTTATTAACAAACATTTCAGTACACCGAGACAGTTCTTAGAACACTTTCAACTCGACAACGAACAATACGGACAGCGTCCTCAGGACGCCCCCTACGAACATTTCAGGACAACGCATGTGTTTTTAGAACACACCCCCATTTCGTTTATGTGCGAACATTTCAGGACAATACAAGAGTTCTTAGAACACTTTCAACTTGACAACGAAAAATACGGACAGTGTCTTCAGAACATCCCCATTTTGTTTATTTGCGAACATTTCAGGACACCCCGAGTGTTCTTAGAACACTTTCAACTTGCCACCAATCAATACGGACAGCGTCTTCAGGACACCCCCTACGAACATTTCAGGACACCACGAGAGTTCTTAAAACACTTTCAACTCGACAACGAACAATACGCACAGCGTCCTCAGGACACCCCCTACTAACATTTCAGGACAACGTGTGTGTTCTTAGAACACACCCCCATTTTGTTTATGTGCGAACATTTCAGGACAATGCGAGAGTTCTTAGAACACTTTCAACTTGACAACGAACAATACGGACAGCGTCCTCAGAACACCCCCACCTTCGTAAGAAGCAGGAGCTCCCCTCTTTACTGCTGGAGCAGTGCACGGCCTTGTGAAGGTGAAGCAGGAGATTCCCTTCATCAAGGCAAGCCCCGGGCTTATTTGCGCCTACAACCGCCGACCGCACCTTCGTCTGCAACATTATCCCTCACAAGCTTGGGATCAGCACTCCGACACCATGCTTACCCTATCCAGCCGTGTGAAGCTACAGAAATTGCTATTAAAGGCAATTCCCATTGCGTGCACCCTGACAAATGCACATTGCGGCCACTCCAAGATGGCGACCTAGTCCCCTGATGTCCACTTCCTGATCTGCACCACCAGCCTGCCTGCCCACGAACCCCCTGATTGGCCTTCTCTCACCATAACTAGCCAATCCGCAGCCGGGAGTCATGATTCGGCATCCGGAATGAAGGCAAGGAGGCACAAAGGCTACTTCCTGACTTAGCCTGTCCTTGCCTGATCTTGCCTCTTGCCAGAACCCCTGCACCGCCGGACCTGAATTCAAGTTAGAAACTTAAGGTACTGTCTAACTACATGCCAGATTACTACCTCATTACACAGCCACTCTCAGTGACCATATTTTCTGGCTGCTATTCAAGTATATGGACTATCGATAATATATACCGCTACATGTCACTATGCCTCTGACTACTAGATCGTATACTGCTGATTATTCACGCAATGTCTGCCTATGTGAGCTTGCTAATTGAAATTGCTGCCCATATTGTGACTTCTGAAATTACTTATAGCCAAATAGCACCGAGTTTTGTTACACTCTGTTAGATATTACGGCATTTAGTCCGCTAATAGCACAATTTTGGTCTATCTGCACCCTGACTTACGAATTGCACCCAGCCCATTAACTGGACCCAACCTATCTATGTCTTGCTATCTGATATTGCGCCCAACCTGATAGTCGCACCTAGCCCGCCTGTACTTAGCTATTTCAAATTGTATTCTAACTACTAAAACTGCACCTAGTCTGATAGTCATACCTAGCCTGCCTGTACTTAGCCATTTCAAATTGTATCCTAACTACTAAAACTGCACCTAGCCTGATAGTCGCATCTAGCCTACCTGTTCTTAGCCATTTCAAATTGCAACTGAAACTGCACCTAACTGGCCTCTACTCAGCCACTTAGCATGTACACCCTGGGTCTTGCCTACAGGTCACCCTGGCTACCATTGTATATTACCTTCTCCATCATAATAGGAGTACAATCACTTAACTTGAGCACCAAAGCTAACACTGAGTGGGTAATTCATAGAATTAAGCGCACAAGTGGCGCACGCGGCTGGCGCACAGTGTGCGTGTGTGATAGTCTGCGCCAGCCGCATGCGCCAAAATCCATTTCGGCGCACAGCGTATTCATGGATTTTAGCCACCAAAAGCAGCCGCGGCACAGAGTGGTGCAGCGACCCTGCAGCAGTGCCAGTAACGCCCCCAAGAACGCCCCTCACGCAAGGAAAAGCCATCAAAATCCCCAATCCAGCGCAAAGGGCTGCGCTAACCCTGGACCAGTATACAGGGCCGCCATACAGCACACGGCAAGCGGGGAACGTGTATTCCTGGGGTTTGCGGGAAGTTTAACACGCAATTTCAGCAGGGTACGTGTATTCCTGGGGTGCGGGGAAGTCTAACACGCGATTTCAGTAGGGTACGTGTATTCCTGGGGTGCGGGGAAGTCTAACACGCGATTTCAGCAGGGTATGTATATTTCTGGGGTGCGCGGGAAGTTCCACATGCGATTGCAGCAGGGTACGTGTATTTCTGGGGTGCGGGGAAGTTTAACACGCAATTTCAGCAGGGTACGTGTATTTCTGGGGTGCGCAGGAAGTTCCACACGCGATTGCAGCAGGGTACGTGTATTTCTGGGGTGTGGGCAAGTTTAACACACGATTTCAGCAGGGTACGTATATTTCTGGGGTGCGGGCAAGTTTAACACGCGATTTCAGCAGGGTATGTGTATTTCTGGGGTGCGCGGGAAGTTCCACATGCGATTGCAGCAGGGTACGTGTATTTCTGGGGTGCGGGCAAGTTTAACACGTGATTTCAGCAGGGTACGTGTATTTCTGGGGTGCGGGCAAGTTTAACACGCGATTTCAGCAGGGAATGTGTATTTCTGGGGTGTGGGGAAGTTTAACACGCGATTTCAGCAGTGTATGTGTATTCCTGGGGTGCGGGCAAGTTTACCACACGATTTCAGCAGGGTACGTGTATTCCTGGGGTGCGGGGAAGTCTAACACGCGATTTCAGTAGGGTACGTGTATTCCTGGGGTGCGGGGAAGTCTAACACGCGATTTCAGCAGGGTATGTATATTTCTGGGGTGCGCGGGAAGTTCCACATGCGATTGCAGCAGGGTACGTGTATTTCTGGGGTGCGGGGAAGTTTAACACGCAATTTCAGCAGGGTACGTGTATTTCTGGGGTGCGCAGGAAGTTCCACACGCGATTGCAGCAGGGTACGTGTATTTCTGGGGTGTGGGCAAGTTTAACACACGATTTCAGCAGGGTACGTATATTTCTGGGGTGCGGGCAAGTTTAACACGCAATTTCAGCAGGGTATGTGTATTTCTGGGGTGCGCAGGAAGTTCCACATGCGATTGCAGCAGGGTACGTGTATTTCTGGGGTGCGGGCAAGTTTAACACGTGATTTCAGCAGGGTACGTGTATTTCTGGGGTGCGGGCAAGTTTAACACGCGATTTCAGCAGGGAATGTGTATTTCTGGGGTGTGGGGAAGTTTAACACGCGATTTCAGCAGTGTATGTGTATTCCTGGGGTGCGGGCAAGTTTACCACACGATTTCAGCAGGGTACGTGTATTTCTGGGGTGCGGGGAAGTTCCACACGCGATTTCAGCAGGGTACGTGTATTTCTGGGGTGCGGGCAAGTTTAACACGCGATTTCAGCAGGGAATCTGTATTTCTGGGGTGTGGGGAAGTTTAACACGCGATTTCAGCAGTGTATGTGTATTCCTGGGGTGCGGGCAAGTTTACCACACAATTTCAGCAGGGTACGTGTATTTCTGGGGTGCGGGGGATTCCTACACGTGAATTGGCAGTGTGGGTCCTCCCAGGTGTTCCCTCTACACCCTCCATGGCTCCTGCAGGCAGACCACAACACAGGGGACTACCCCGCACCCCTGGTCATGTTCCGCAGGCAGCCCATCCACCATGGCCATGCACCACAGACAAGCCACCTGTCCGCTTGCACCACTGATCACCAACTCATGTCCCCTTGCACCCCCACCCTCCAGCAGTGCATGGTACCTGCCATCAGGCCCCCACTCATGTCCCCTTGCACCCCCACCCCCCAAGCAGTGCAGGGCACCTGCCAGCAGGCCCCCACTCATGTCCCCTTGCACCCCCACCCCCCAAGCAGTGCAAGGTACCTGACAGCAGGCCCCACTCATGTCCCCTTGCAGCCCCACCCCCCAAGCAGTGCAGGGCACCTGCCAGCAGGCCCCCACTCATGTCCCCTTACACCCCCACCCCCCAGCAGTGCAGGGTACCTGCCAGCAGGCCCCCAACCATGTCCCCTTGCACCCCCACCCCCCAGCAGTGCAGGGCACCTGCCAGTGTTAGGGAGAATTCTCTGTTTAGGCTGAATTTCCTAACCTAGTGAGTCCCCCAGCAGCTTTGCTGGATTTCTGGAGTTTGTTTTTTTCCATCCTGCCAAGAGTGAGACTCTTTTCTCCCACTCTTGGACATGAATGTGGTTAATTCTTTTGAATGTCAATGTGTTCTATGGGCTATGGGGTCTTTTACTCCATAGGGTCTCATATGTTTTTCTATGTGTGTTACACCGCACCCTCCGTGCCGTAACACTGGGGCGTCCTAAAGGATCCCCACCATAGACTCCATACCCTGGGACTGAATACTGTCTCCCAGGGCATGTAAAGTCACCATTGGCTTTACTAGACCTAAATTTACTAACAGAACTAGTACAATCCATCCGATTGTGGATGTACTAGTAGGGGTAATTCGATTACCCCTGGGTCTATTATTCGAGGGGGCATTGTCCCGTCCCCCCTCGTCGAGTTTTGGCTGGTGGCAGTGGAAACTACTTTTTATATTCGACCCCGAATATAACTCTATGGGATTCTTCCCATTGTTGGAGGTTAATACTTTTTCTCGTTAATCTCTAACATACCACCGGTTTATTTGTCTTAAATAAATCTATCGGTTGGTCAACTTCTGCCAGAACTCGGTTTTTAAAATGGTGTCTGGTTTCATCTCTGTGACTCCTAAACCAAAGGTTGAGCCCTTTGTTCCACTTTTGGCGGGCTTCTGCACAGAGGCCCTCCAAGGTGGTACCATTCTGTCTGGGTACCACAGGGGGTGTGGGAGGGGGTTTAGGCACCCTGGACTGAGTTGCCTTGCCAACTCAAGTCGCAATCTGGTGTGATTGTCCCAAGTGGTGAGCCACTCCACTCACCACTTAGCGTGTTTTGATTGACAGCTAGGCTGAATGAATGGGGGTTTTCTGCATAAAAGCAGGGCTTTTGGGACTGGATCTTCAGAAGTCACCACAGGACCTAAGAATCTGACGAGGGTAAAGCTGAGCCGACCTGCAACGACAACACCTCTTGTGGAGCCCTGCTGAACCGACTCACCACTTCCCGACGACAGAGGTGATCTCCCCGCTGGAGAGTCTTCTTCCCCTGACTGGTGGGAACAACCAGTCCCCTTTGCTTTTTCTTCACTTCCAGGGCGTAGTGGTCGAATTGCCCGTGCTGAGCACCCCGGCAACCAGATTACCACTAACCCGTACCGCGACCAAAAGGTGGTACCTTGTGACGGAGCACTCCATGGCTGGTCTCTTCCCTGGTGGTGCAACGATCTTCAACTTTCCTTCGACACCGAGATCATCTCTTCCCTTGGCAAAGCCCTGACTTGCATCCACCACCAGGAACAACTGCCCCCGCCGCAGCTGTCTCTCCACATACAAGGTACTGTGTCCGCCTGGCTTCCCTGGTGTCGGTTAGCGTGAGGTGTCTTAATCCTCGCCTCTCCATTGGGTCGCCTCCAAGCTTTCTTAACTTTCTGTTCTGAACTGGTCCAATCTTTCGATAACAATTTCCGACAAAGACTCGAAGTGGATTTCCACTGTGATACTTTTTGGGACAAATCGCCTTGCCTCTCTCCGAGTGGGCCTGGCCTCTGAACTTTGCGATCAACAGTAGACCCTGCCTTACTTGCCTTGCATTTGTTCGTAAAAGTGTTGGTACCGAGTTGATTTCATACCCTGCCTTTTCTCTCCCGTCCTAACGAATACTAGAGTGCCATCGAGGTTAAAGCATTCACCTCTGTCTGCAAATAAGTGGTGCCGTTGAACCTAGACTTGTCGAATTATTGTTAGGGGGATTGATTTACTTATAGTAAGTGTGATTGAGGTTGTTTGCCGTATTAGTGCCAGTGTGTTTTTCATAGATGTGTTTTTATAAATAAATAACTATATATCTTTACACCGAAGCTCTATTCCGTGTTTGCTTGTTCTACTGTGTAAATTGCCTTCTTGTATACTCCACATACTGCCTAACTCTTCTTGAGGGAAGTCTGACTGCTCAGCCACAGCTACCAAGTGAATCTGTGTGGTACAGACTGCTACCAAGTGGGTTTACTGCCAAACACCTGTAGTCCTAAATCTTTTGCAGTGGTCCCAGAGGGAACTGCACAGGTTTCTGCCTAACAGCCAGCAGGCCACCACTCATGTCCCCTTGCACCCCCACCCCCAGCTGTGCAGGGTACCTGCCAGCAGGCCCCCACTCATGTCCCCTTGCACACCCACCCCCCAAGCAGTGCAGGGCACCTGCCAGCAGGCCCCGACACATGTCCCCCAGCCAACACGTCATCACAATCTAGATCCCTGGCCCTATGGGCAGCCTCCACATGCCAAAAACCCACCCATGTATTGCATCCACCCACATAGAAATGCCAATTACATGATACAACCCCAATGCCAAGTATCTAAATGAACACATGTCCGTCACACACACACAATGGGTGCAAGTGAATGTCAAAATCTATATCATGACATGCATGAAACCAATGAGATAATACCACACATCGAAGTTGGAAGAAAAAAATGTATTGAAAGCAACATGAATGGAATTAAAATCAAACAAACGACAATGGAAATTAAAAAAGAAAAGCTACATTTCTGTACAATAATGAAAAACAACAAATCATAATCCAAAGTAAAGGTGTCCAAAGTCACAGCTCCAAAAATGAAATCCAAGGGCAAAACAAAAGTGAAAACCATTGCTCCATGGGGAAATCCAAACAAAAAAGTAGAATCCAACAGTTAACTATATACAGATGAACAATCCAGGGTCCATGATCCCAACGGAAGAAATGAAACCTATCAAAAAATCATACCTAATAAAAAAACTATTTACAAAAATGTGGTCCATTGTCCAAAAGGTCCAAAATAAAGAAAAAAACAAAGGAAACATAATAATATCCAACTATTTACAAGGACAGCGGGAAAGTCCAATGGCTCACATACAAAAACTACACATACAAAAATAATATAAAACCTGATGAAAAAAAAAGGTAAATACAGAGTGACAAACTGTGAAGGCAGCTTAGTTAAACTCACTAAACCAAATTTAATTAATCATATCAAATTGTCATTAAAGACTCCAAAGACTCCTCAACATGAAGAAGTATATTACATGTCCCTGCTACAACTCTTCAAACCATGGAGAAAAGAAGAAGAAATACTAGAAAACTATGACTCATATGAAGATGCTTACAAAGCAAATGAAAGCACTATAACTGATGTTAACTTTACACAATACAAAACAATGCTGCACAATGAACAGCAACACGAAGAAGAACTCCAGGCCCAACTAGATAAAGACACTCCTGACAGTAGTCAACCTTCTGTAACAGGAAGCCAAGAACCACTGGGAGAACCACTAATAATAAATGAGGCAGAATTAGCTATGATAGAAGTAGAAAACACCATGTGTCAGTATGAAGATAAAGAAGACTTAACTATACTACAATCAAAACTAAACAACGAACAACATAGCATTTTTGAAGAAGTAACAAAACAACTTGCACATGGTGTACAACATGAAAATAAAGAATGTTCCTGCCATAATTATAAACCTATACTACTGTACGTCAGTGGTGAAGCTGGTTCTGGCAAAACATGCCTAATCAAAATCATTAGTAAGATCCTTCAACAATTGACAAACAACAAACTGTCAGCTGTTGTCACTGCCCCCACAGGTTTATTTGCCTACAACATAGGTGGTGTCACTTTACACCGATTACTACTATTGCCAGTAGAACACCAGAACAAATTAGACTATTACAAACTTTCTGCAGAAGCTGCAATGGAACTATGCAGAGTATTGAAACAAATGAAAATGCTACTAATAGATGAAGTGAGCATGGTCTCCAACCTAATGTTGGCTTTGATTCACCTCAGATTACAAGAAGTACTGAAAACAAACTATGAACAGCTCTTTGCAGGAAAACACATTATTGTTTTCGGAGATCTTCTTCAATTGACACCAGTAAAAGGTGAGCCTATTTTTAAAACATCAGGACACAAACTCTGCCATAAAACCGTTGGCCGCATTGGAAATGTCAACCTTTGGCAACATTTCCAATACCGAGAATCAACCGAAAACATGCAGAAATCTGCAGATCTCACTTATGCTAACATCTTAAAAAGTATCAGAGTTGGTATACTCTCTAAAGAAGCAGAAACAATATTGAAAAGACGGGAAAATGTATGCACTTTATGGCGATAATGCATGTGCTACAGATGGTATGGAACAATTATCCCACAAAAATGTCAATTGTATGGCCTTAATGCCAACTCTTGCAAGCTGTTTCAAATTCAATGAAATAATGTTAAATAAAGAAATGCAACCAATAATGGAAATTAGCGCCACAGACAAACTAGATGTACATGGTATGACACTACCTATGTCTGACCAAGCCACAACAAGACTAAATAGTTTAGAAAAATCAATCTCAAACACAGCAGGCTTAGAAAAGATATTAAAATGATCCTTAAATTGCAGAGTAATGCTTAAACGTAACCTTGACGTGGACCAAGGATTAGTTAATGGGGCACTGGGTACATTTGTTGGGTTTCAAACATACCCATGTGACAACAAAATTCAGTTTGTCAATATACTATTTGACAAACTTTCAGAAGTTAAAAGGATAGGACGCTCAACAGCTCGATTCCTTCTCTTCAAAGACATGTATGTACACAGAGAACAATTTTTCTCTAACTCTTGCATACACAGTCACGATTCATAAATCACAAGGTCTTACCCTAGACAAAGCAATGGTAGATATTGGTAACACAGTCTTTAAAGAAGGCATGACCTATGTAGCACTATCACGCTTATGTACACTTGACGGTCTATTTCTAATCAACTTTGATGCAAGTAAAATAAACACTGATATTCCTTGCATTTTAGAATACAATAGACTTCGCTCACTATAACTCCCCATCTAAACACATATTATGTTCCACAAACAGTAAAATGTTATAAAAGAAAAATAAATCGAACAGAACAGCAACAGGATGTCACTGCAAATCCTCCAAAGAGAGTAAAAGAAAGTAATACTTCATCAAGTACCACAAGCAAAAAAGAATCAATTAGGGAAAGTAAACCAGGTACTTCTTTAAAGAAGGAAGACAAACTCCATAAAAAGCAGTCAGATACAGAACTACCTGGTCCATTTATACTCTCAAATATAGTTGGAGTAAGATGCTACGCAAATGTAGCAGTGAATATTCTATTTCAATTACCACCAATTGTTGACCACATTTACTTACATAGTACAGACCCATTGTGTATGCAAATGTTAGTACTTCACCAGAGAAATGCAGCAAACAATCCTGACAACACGTATATGTTTATGGAATAAGACAACAATTGGACTACTGTGCTGGAATGGTGAAATTCATTAAAAACTCACAGGAAGATCCACAAGAATTTCTAATGTACTTACTACAAGTACTGGAAAACAAAAACATACCTATAAATGAAATCTTCCAGATTTCATTCATGTGGAGACATACATGCACTCTCTGCAAGAATGTGACACAAGAAGAAATCCCGAATGAACGCTTCGTATATATATCAATACCTAATTGTGAATCAATTCCATTTCAGAAACTTGTACAAAATGCAAACCATGGTAGATTATGTTCTACCTGCAATTCAGATAATCGCTCCACATTAGTAATACAAACGCATAGTAAATACGTAATACTAATGCTTCTACATTACAATGCAGATTGTACCAAAAACAACTGCAAGCTGACTGGATTCACACATGGTCAAATATCACTTAGTAAGAAAAACTTCACAACAATAGGTATAATCTACCACGCAGGAGCCACAACGAATTCAGGGCACTACACTGCATATATAAAAAAGAAATGTGGATGGTTTGAATGTAATGATAGTACTATTACTCTAAAGCAGAGATTACCAGCAAATCTTACAAATGCTTATTTAATGTTCTTAAAACCAAAATTTGATAACTAAACTGTACTTAAACATCAAGTAAACTTGTAGTAAAAAATACAAACTGTTAGAATATTCCAAAAGCTATCTAACTGCCCAAAGATTCTACAACAATTAATCAGATAAATGAATACCACTAAATTAGAGCAAAAAATAGACAGAATACGCCAATTGGTATCTAACTGTCCCAAGATTTAACAATATCTAAACAGATAAATCAATGCCACTAAAATATATAAAAAAAATAGACAGTTAGAATACGCCAATTGGTATCTAACTGTCCCAAAATTTAACAATATCCAAACAGATAAATCAATAGCACTAAAATATATCACAAAATAGACAGTTATAATACGCCTACTGGTATCTAACTGCTCTAAAATTTAATAATATACAAACAAATAAATAATGTTACTGCTCCAAAAAAAATGCAACAACACAATGTGTAAAGCATTAGCCAGAAACAACAAACAAACACTGAAAACAAACGAACAAATAAACTGTAGCATAACAGAACAAGTTTTTTTTTTTAATCCAACATGGATTTTTTATTCTCCCACAGACCGAATGATTTTAGCAATGAACACAGAAACTGAGCAAATTGCACAGTACTCTGGTTTGGAATCTACTAAATATGAGGGTCCAAAAAAATGTTGATTATACAATGTAATAAGTCATTACAAAATACTAATACTAAATGCTATTTTCTTTTATCACAGAAATTAACAAGAAATACATGTATTCCAGTTACTAAACCAAACAGTAAGTATATTATACACTCTATGCCATGGCCACAACCATCGCAACATATCACACCCATAATATCTTATACATTTGTTCCTTATAAATTTGTTTTTGACCCAAATCTATAAGCAACTATAAGTGTGATATGCTGCAGTGGTTGTGGCCAGGCATAGAATTTTGGGTGCATGACCAAATGCTCATGCACCCAACACTCTATGCCCTGGCCACAACCACTGCAGCATATCACACCCATAGAGTCAAACATTTCAACTGTAGTATATGGAAACTTTTAATGTCTGCGGACATTACCAGTGTTCTTTCAATTTGCCAGCGAACAATACGGACAGCGTCTTCAGAATAGTGGTACATTTCAGGACAACGCAAGAGTTCTTAGAACACTTTCAACTTGCCATCGAACAATACGGACAGCGTCCTCAGGACACCCCCTACGAACATTTCAGGACACCACGAGAGTTCTTAGAACACACCCCCATTTTGTTTATTTACAAACATTTCATGACACTGAGACAGTTCTTAGAACACTTTCAACTCGACAACGAACAATACGGACAGCGTCCTCAGGACACCCCCTATGAACATTTCAGGACAACGCGTGTGTTCTTAGAACACACCCCCATTTTGTTTATGTGTGAACATTTCAGGACAACGCAAGAGTTCTCAGAACAATTTCATCTTGACAACGAAAAATACGGACAGCGTCCTCAGAACACCCCCATTTAGTTTATTTGCAAACATTTCAGGACACCCCGACTGTTCTTAGAACACTTTCAACTTGCCATCGAACAATACGGACAGCGTCTTCAGGACACCCCCTACGAACATTTCAGGACACCGGAAGAGTTCTTAGAACACTTTCAACTCAACAACGAACAATACGCACAGCGTCCTCAGGACATCCCCTACTAACATTTCAGGACAATGTGTGTGTTCTTAGAACACACCCCCATTTTGTTTATGTGCTAACATTTCAGGACAATACGAGAGTTCTTAGAACACTTTCAACTTGACAATGAACAATATGGACAGCCTCCTCAGAACACCCCCATTTTGTTTATTTGCGAACATTTCAGGACACCCCGAGTGTTCTTAGAACACTTTTGACTTGCAATCGAACAATACGGACAGCGTTTTCAGGACACCCCCTGCAAACATTTCAGGACACCACGAGAGTTCTTACAACACTTTAAACTCGACAACGAACAATAAGCACAGCGTCCTCAGGACACCCCCTTCTAACATTTCAGGACAACGCGTGTGTTCTTAGAACACACCTCCATTTTGTTTATTTGCGAACATTTCAGGACACTGAGACAGTTCTTAGAACACTTTCAACTTGCCATCGAACAATATGGACAGCGCCTTCAGGACACCCCCTACGAACATTTCAGGATAACGCGTGAGTTCTTAGAACACATCCCCATTTTGTTTATTCACAAACATTTCAGGACACTGAGACAGTTCTTAGAACACTTTCAACTCGACAACGAACAATACGGACAGCGTCCTCAGGAAACCCCCTACGAACATTTCAGGACAATGCATGTGTTTTTAGAACACACCCCCATTTCGTTTATGTGCGAACATTTCAGGACAATACAAGAGTTCTTAGAACACTTTCAACTTGACAACGAAAAATACAGACAGTGTCTTCAGAACATCCCCATTTTGTTTATTTGCGAACATTTCAGGACACCCCGAGTGTTCTTAGAACACTTTCAACTTGCCACCAATCAATACGGACAGCGTCTTCAGGACACCCCCTACGAACATTTCAGGACACCGCGAGACTTCTTAAAACACTTTCAACTCGACAACGAACAATACGCACAGCGTCCTCAGGACACCCCCTACTAACATTTCAGGACAACGTGTGTGTTCTTAGAACACACCCCCATTTTGTTTATGTGCGAACATTTCAGGACAATGCAAGAGTTCTTAGAACACTTTCAACTTGACAACGAACAATACGGACAGCGTCCTCAGAACACCCCCACCTTCGTAAGAAGCAGGAGCTCCCCTCTTTACTGCTGGAGCAGTGCACGGCCTTGTGAAGGTGAAGCAGGAGATTCCCTTCATCAAGGCAAGCCCCGGGCTTATTTGCGCCTACAACCGCCGACCGCACCTTCGTCTGCAACATTATCCCTCACAAGCTTGGGATCAGCACTCCGACACCATGCTTACCCTATCCAGCCGTGTGAAGCTACAGAAATTGCTATTAAAGGCAATTCCCATTGCGTGCACCCTGACAAATGCACATTGCGGCCACTCCAAGATGGCGACCTAGTCCCCTGATGTCCACTTCCTGATCTGCACCACCAGCCTGCCTGCCCACGAACCCCCTGATTGGCCTTCTCTCACCATAACTAGCCAATCTGCAGCCGGGAGTCATGATTCGGCATCCGGAACGAAGGCAAGGAGGCACAAAGGCTACTTCCTGACTTAGCCTGTCCTTGCCTGATCTTGCCTCTTGCCAGAACCCCTGCACCGCCGGACCTGAATTCAAGTTAGAAACTTAAGGTACTGTCTAACTACGTGCCAGATTACTACCTCATTATACAGCCACTCTCAGTGACCATATTTTCTGGCTGCTATTCAAGTATATGGACTATCGATAATATATACCGCTGCATGTCACTATGCCTCTGACTACTAGATCGTATACTGCTGATTATTCACGCAATGTCTGCCTATGTGAGCTTGCTAATTGAAATTGCTGCCCATATTGTGACTTCTGAAATTACTTATAGCCAAATAGCACCGAGTTTTGTTACACTCTGTTAGATATTACGGCATTTAGTCCGCTAATAGCACAATTTTGGTCTATCTGCACCCTGACTTACGAATTGCACCCAGCCCATTAACTGGACCCAACCTATCTATGTCTTGCTATCTGATATTGCGCCCAACCTGATAGTCGCACCTAGCCCGCCTGTACTTAGCTATTTCAAATTGTATTCTAACTACTAAAACTGCACCTAGTCTGATAGTCGTACCTAGCCTGCCTGTACTTAGCCATTTCAAATTGTATCCTAACTACTAAAACTGCACCTAGCCTGATAGTCGCATCTAGCCTACCTGTTCTTAGCCATTTCAAATTGCAACTGAAACTGCACCTAACTGGCCTCTACTCAGCCACTTAGCATGTACACCCTGGGTCTTGCCTACAGGTCACCCTGGCTACCATTGTATATTACCTTCTCCATCATACTAGGAGTACAATCACTTAACTTGAGCACCAAAGCTAACACTGAGTGGGTAATTCATAGAATTAAGAGCACAAGTGGCGCACGCGGCTGGCGCACAGTGTGCGTGTGTGATAGTCTGCGCCAGCCGCATGCGCCAAAATCCATTTCGGCGCACAGCGTATTCATGGATTTTAGCCACCAAAAGCAGCCGTGGCACAGAGTGGTGCAGCGACCCTGCAGCAGCGCCAGTAACGCCCCCAAGAACGCCCCTCACGCAAGGAAAAGCCATCAAAATCCCCAATCCAACGCAAAGGGCTGCGCTAACCCTGGACCAGTATACAGGGCCGCCATACAGCACACGGCAAGCGGGGAACGTGTATTCCTGGGGTTTGCGGGAAGTTTCACCTGCGATTTCAGCAGGGTATGTGTATTTCTGGGGTGTCGGCAAGTTTAACAGGCAATTTCAGCAGGGTACGTGTATTCCTGGGGTGCGGGGAAGTCTAACACGCGATTTCAGTAGGATACGTGTATTCCTGGGGTGCGGGGAAGTCTAACACGCGATTTCAGCAGGGTATGTATATTTCTGGGGTGCGCGGGAAGTTCCACATGCGATTGCAGCAGGGTACGTGTATTTCTGGGGTGCGGGGAAGTTTAACACGCAATTTCAGCAGGGTACGTGTATTTCTGGGGTGCGCAGGAAGTTCCACATGCGATTGCAGCAGGGTACATGTATTTCTGGGGTGCGGGCAAGTTTAACACGCAATTTCAGCAGGGTATGTGTATTTCTGGGGTGCGGGCAAGTTCAACATGCAATTTCAGCAGGGTATGTGTATTTCTGGGGTGCGCGGGAAGTTCCACATGCGATTGCAGCAGGGTAAGTGTATTTCTGGGGTGCGGGCAAGTTTAACACGTGATTTCAGCAGGGTACGTGTATTTCTGGGGTGCGGGCAAGTTTAACACGCGATTTCAGCAGGGAACGTGTATTTCTGGGGTGTGGGGAAGTTTAACACGCGATTTCAGCAGTGTATGTGTATTCCTGGGGTGCGGGCACGTTTACCACACGATTTCAGCAGGGTACGTGTATTTCTGGGGTGCGGGGAAGTTCCACACGCGATTGCAGCAGGGTACGTGTATTTCTGGGGTGTGGGCAAGTTTAACACGTGATTTCAGCAGGGTACGTGTATTTCTGGGGTGCGGGCAAGTTTAACACGCAATTTCAGCAGGGAATGTGTATTTCTGGGGTGTGGGGAAGTTTAACACGCAATTTCAGCAGTGTATGTGTATTCCTGGGGTGCGGGCAAGTTTACCACACAATTTCAGCAGGGTACATGTATTTCTGGGGTGCGGGGAAGTTCCACACGCGATAGGCCCTGTGCGAATGGGGTACATGTATTTCGGGTGTGCAGGGGATTCCTACACGTGAATTGGCAGTGTGGGTCCTCCCAGGTGTTCCCTCTACACCCTTCATGGCTCCTGCAGGCAGACCACAACACAGGGGACTACCCCGCACCCCTGGTCATGTTCCGCAGGCAGCCCATCCACCATGGCCATGCACCACAGACAAGCCACCTGTCCGCTTGCACCACTGATCACCAACTCATGTCCCCTTGCACCCCCACCCTCCAGCAGTGCATGGTACCTGCCATCAGGCCCCCACTCATGTCCCCTTGCACCCCCACCCCCCAAGCAGTGCAGGGCACCTGCCAGCAGGCCCCCACTCATGTCCCCTTGCACCCCCACCCCCCAAGCAGTGCAAGGTACCTGCCAGCAGGCCCCACTCATGTCCCCTTGCAGCCCCACCCCCCAAGCAGTGCAGGGCACCTGCCAGCAGGCCCCCACTCATGTCCCCTTACACCCCCACCCCCCAGCAGTGCAGGGTACCTGCCAGCAGGCCCCCAACCATGTCCCCTTGCACCCCCACCCCCCAGCAGTGCAGGGCACCTGCCAGTGTTAGGGAGAATTCTCTGTTTAGGCTGAATTTCCTAACCTAGTGAGTCCCCCAGCAGCTTTGCTGGATTTCTGGAGTTTGTTTTTTTCCATCCTGCCAAGAGTGAGACTCTTTTCTCCCACTCTTGGACATGAATGTGGTTAATTCTTTTGAATGTCAATGTGTTCTATGGGCTATGGGGTCTTTTACTCCATAGGGTCTCATATGTTTTTCTATGTGTGTTACACCGCACCCTCCGTGCCGTAACACTGGGGCGTCCTAGAGGATCCCCACCATAGACTCCATACCCTGGGACTGAATACTGTCTCCCAGGGCATGTAAAGTCACCATTGGCTTTACTAGACCTAAATTTACTAACAGAACTAGTACAATCCATCCGATTGTGGATGTACTAGTAGGGGTAATTCGATTACCCCTGGGTCTGTTATTCGAGGGGGCATTGTCCCGTCCCCCCTCGTCGAGTTTTGGCTGGTGGCAGTGGAAACTACTTGTTATATTCGACCCCGAATATAACTCTATGGGATTCTTCCCATTGTTGGAGGTTAATACTTTTTCTCGTTAATCTCTAACATACCACCGGTTTATTTGTCTTAAATAAATCTATCGGTTGGTATCTTCTGCCAGAACTCGGTTTTTAAAATGGTGTCTGGTTTCATCTCTGTGACTCCTAAACCAAAGGTTGAGCCCTTTGTTCCACTTTTGGCGGGCTTCTGCACAGAGGCGCTCCAAGGTGGTGCCATTCTGTCTGGGTACCACAGGGGGTGTGGGAGGGGGTTTAGGCACCCTGGACTGAGTTGCCTTGCCAACTCAAGTCGCACTCTGCTGTGATTGTCCCAAGTGGTGAGCCACTCCACTCACCACTTAGCGTGTTTTGATTGACAGCTAGGCTGAATGAATGGGGGTTTTCTGCATAAAAGCAGGGCTTTTGGGACTGGATCTTCAGAAGTCACCACAGGACCTAAGAATCCGACGAGGGTAAAGCTGAGCCGACCTGCAACGACAACACCTCTTGTGGAGCCCTGCTGAACCGACTCACCACTTCCCGACGACAGAGGTGATCTCCCCGCTGGAGAGTCTTCTTCCCCTGACTGGTGGGAACAACCAGTCCCCTTTGCTTTTTCTTCACTTCCAGGGTGTAGTGGTCGAATTGCCCGTGCTGAGCACCCCGGCAACCAGATTACCACTAACCCGTACCACGACCAAAAGGTGGTGCCTTGTGACGGAGCACTCCACAGCTGGTCTCTTCCCTGGTGGTGCAACGATCTTCAACTTTCCTTCGACACCGAGATCATCTCTTCTCTTGGCAAAGCCCCGACTTGCATCCACCACCAGGAACAACTGCCCCCGCCGGAGCTGTCTCTCCACATACAAGGTACTGTGTCCGCCTGGCTTCCCTGGTGTTGGTTAGCGTGAGGTGTCTTAATCCTCGCCTCTCCATTGGGTCGCCTCCAAGCTTTCTTAACTTTCTGTTCTGAACTGGTCCAATCTTTCGATAACAATTTCCGACAAAGACTCGAAGTGCATTTCCACTGTGATACTTTTTGGGACAAATCGCCTTGCCTCTCTCCGAGTGGGCCTGGCCTCTGAACTTTGCGATCAACAGTAGACCCTGCCTTACTTGCCTTGCATTTGTTCGTAAAAGTGTTGGTACCGAGTTGATTTCATACCCTGCCTTTTCTCTCCCGTCCTAACGAATACTAGAGTGCCATCTAGATTAAAGCATTCACCTCTGTCTGCAAATAAGTGGTGCCGTTGAACCTAGACTTGTCGAACTATTGTTAGGGGGATTGATTTACTTATAGTAAGTGTGATTGAGGTTGTTTGCCGTATTAGTGCCAGTGTGTTTTTCATAGATGTGTTTTTATAAATAAATAACTATATATCTTTACACCGAAGCTCTATTCCGTGTTTGCTTGTTCTACTGTGTAAAATGCCTTCTTGTATACTCCACATGCTGCCTAACTCTTCTTGAGGGAAGTCTGACTGCTCAGCCACAGCTACCAAGTGAATCTGTGTGGTACAGACTGCTACCAAGTGGGTTTACTGCCAAACACCTGTAGTCCTAAATCTTTTGCAGTGGTCCCAGAGGGAACTGCACAGGTTTCTGCCTAACAGCCAGCAGGCCACCACTCATGTCCCCTTGCACCCCCACCCCCAGCTGTGCAGGATACCTGCCAGCAGGCCCCCACTCATGTCCCCTTGCACACCCACCCCCCAAGCAGTGCAGGGCACCTGCCAGCAGGCCCCGACACATGTCCCCCAGCCAACACGTCATCACAATCTAGATCCCTGGCCCTATGGGCAGCCTCCACATGCCAAAAACCCACCCATGTATTGCATCCACCCACATAGAAATGCCAATTACATGATACAACCCCAATGCCAAGTATCTAAATGAACACATGTCCGTCACACACACACAATGGGTGCAAGTGAATGTCAAAATCTATATCATGACATGCATGAAACCAATGAGATAATACCACACATCGAAGTTGGAAGAAAAAAATGTATTGAAAGCAACATGAATGGAATTAAAATCAAACAAACGACAATGGAAATTAAAAAAGAAAAGCTACATTTCTGTACAATAATGAAAAACAACAAATCATAATCCAAAGTAAAGGTGTCCAAAGTCACAGTTCCAAAAATGAAATCCAAGGGTAAAACAAAAGTGAAAACCATTGCTCCATGGGGAAATCCAAACAAAAAAGTAGAATCCAACAGTTAACTATATACAGATGAACAATCCAGGGTCCATGATCCCAACGGAAGAAATGAAACCTATCAAAAAATCCTACCTAATAAAAAAACTATTTACAAAAATGTGGTCCATTGTCCAAAAGGTCCAAAATAAAGAAAAAACCAAAGGAAACATAATAATATCCAACTATTTACAAGGACAGCAGGAAAGTCCAATGGCTCACATGTTGATGTCCCGGGCCAGGGCATCATGGAACTCCTGCTCAATCTCCCGGAGGCGGTCCTCTTCCATGGCCCCGAGGGTTCGCAGGGACGATGACATCTGGAACTCCAGGTCCCTGCGAATGGCCTCGAGGCACTCGGCCCGCCTCTGGGCCCTACGCATGGAGTTCTCCGCCCTGACCATTGTGAGCCGTGCCTCTTCCGCCCGCTGCCGCTCTGCATCTATGGCCAGGCCCAACCGCTGCCACACGGAAGACACTTCCCGTCCAGGGTCCTCCTGCCCTCCGGCCGATGCCTGCCCCTCCGATGATGAAGGCCCCAAGCCATCATGGCTCCCACCTCGTTGCTGCTGCTGCTGTGCCGCTGCCTGTGCCCTGGCTCCTGCTGCCTACACATCCTCCTCCAGCTGGTGTGCAGTTGTTGAGGTGGCCACCCCTGCTGGACGTCCGACTCCCGACTGTGGCAGGGATCTGTTGTCCACCAGCCTGGCCGTAGGGTCAGAGGCAGCTCCACAGGGCACACAGGTGATACATGGGTGGGAAGATGGCATGGAGGACGACTGGGGCATAGGGGGTTCAGTTGAGGAGGGGGTCGGAACAAGGTCCAGGAAACAGAGGAAACCGGCCCTGGTGAGCTGTCCCAGTGGGTCACAGCGGTCAACGAGGCTTGCGAGAAGACGTGCAGTCTCCTCATGAAAAGACTGCAGGTCACCTCGCATGGCACGTTGACGCAATGCCACCCCACCCAGGACAGGCTCAACCCTGTGCCGGATAGCCACATCCGCAGGGAGAGGAAGGCCAGTTGGTGTAAGCCAATCCCCTCCCTGAGAACAGGTCTGGACGTAGGCATCCCTGCTGGTGCAAGATGATGCAGTGACAGGATCAGGGACAGGATTGCACACAGGCACCTCTGCGGCAGCCTGTGCTGCCTCCTGTCCCTGGTCCTGCACTGCACCACTAGCACCAGTGGAATCCCCACCTCCAGACCCTGTCTCTGTCCCTTGCACAGCCTCCTCCTCCACCAAACCCCCCACCAACCTGGATAACTCCATGGCATCTTCCTCCTTTGGGCCCTGGGGCCCTGTGGGGTCTCAGCTGCCCCTTCTGCTACCGAGGAGTCCAACTCCGACCTCCGCCTCTTGGACCTCCCCTCGGCAGCTGCGGGCTGGGACGCGGCACCGGATTCCTCACTCCCCAACGAGATGACAACCTGGGAGGGGCGCCTGGCCTTGTGTCTCCGGCTAGCAGTGCGATCCCTGCCGCTGTGCTCCACAGCACCTTCTCCGCCCTCTTCATCAGTTGACGCTGCAGACAGGGAGAAATAAAACACAGGCATCAGAGCACTGTACAATGGACTCATACACACATGACAGTTGTATATGAGTGGCATTGTCAAACTTCAGACATGGCATCACAATCCCCAACACACATATAATTTTGACTCACAGATATGAGCTATGGGGTTCTGGGGCGCATTGATTCGGCCTTTTGGGCAGGAGTGTGGTCTTCCGTGTGTTTTCACGTGGCCAGCTTGATATGGAGTGATTTGGCACGTGAAAAATGTGCACGTCACCATGTGATTCGAGGAAAGGCCCCTAGCGCGTAAGCGTGTCAGCACTCGTACGCGCTTTCATTGGACCAAAGGCCCTTCAAGCGTAAGCACCTTTGTGACGCGCGTGGTCTTGCGTGGGTGTTTCCCTCGTGACGTTGGCATAGTGGTTCAGCGCGCGTGAAAAAATTGCATGTCCGCATGTGAATGCGTGTAATCCGAGGAAAGGGCCCATGCGCATAAGTGACGTGATGCGCACGGGCGTTTCCCTCAGCACAGGTTAAAGGTCAGCGGGGGCAGCAGTTCGCTGTACGTGCCTTTCGTGGAGACCGACGTTGTTGCTGCTTCCAGTTGTTTCGCGCGCCATCACAACTTCACAGATTTCAAGGACGTATCTCTTCTTTTGGCGGGGGTATTGGCTACGCGTGTTTTTCTGCATCACGCTAGTCAGGTGGTGAGTCGCACGTGCTATTTTTCCCAATGTGGGTGCCCCTGTGTATCGCACCCATTTTCGAGATCATAGTAGCCTGCGTGTCCCATGCGTATGCGTTATTCGTGTTACTGGGTGCCACCGCATACTGCGGGAGGTTGATTCCACGCACGTAGGCTGCAGGGTTGCGTGCACGGTTTTACTGCAGTTTTAGGGTGCCTGAGCATTGCGTGACCCGTCACTACATCACCGGGGTCACATACAGCCTTGCAGGTGCAGAGGGGCTGTTAACATCTTGCTTCCGACCCCCTTCACCCCAATTGCCCAGGTCAATTGTGCTGTACACCTCCCATTGGCACTACTCCATCTGTGCCGGCACTACTACATCTGTGCCATGGTTGGAAGGCCAGCAAAGGTGAGGGGCGCCTCAGGTGGGCGTATTCCTCGTGGTGGGTCTGGTCGGGGACGTGGCCATGGTGACCAGGGTGTAGGGGGACTCAAGGGTGTCCAGGGCGGCCACAGAGGGGGAAGAGGCAGGGGTGCACCACTTGAGCACAATGTTGTGCCATGTGTCGGTGCAGTCATGCCACCACCCCCTGTGGTTCCGGTAGATGCAGCTTCTGCATCTGGCACTGGCACCCGTGTGAGCCAGCAGTCCATTCCATCGACTGCCATGGGCCCAAGGGTAGTGGTAGCTGCAGGTGCAGCTGTGGACACCACCACCCAGGCTCAGGGTCTGCCAGCGCAGGCTGCGTCGGCACTTGAGGAGCCCTTGGAAGATTTCCAACAAGCCAAGAAGGAAACCGTAGGGGCATGCAGGGCTGCTCTGACTGAGACACGTGTCCCTGGGGCAGTTATGTCATCTGCTGCCCCAAACAGCCGGGTGTTGGCAAGTGCAGGGGCAGATGCACCCAACAACACCCCGGTTGTGAGTCTGCCAACCAGGATTGTTGCGGTCAATGACCCTGCCACAGCAGATGTTGCTGCACAGGGTCCATTAGAGGGCACCCAGCTGCCACTGACACAAGTCAGGCCTTTGGTCGTCCCTCCACCTGCCACTCCCTTAGCTCAATCCACCGAACCCACTGGCCATACTGGTCAGAGCGGCATTAGCCAGCCAGGGTCTGCGCCACAGTCCAAGAGGAGGAAGGTTGCACCTGCAGCACAGGCTGGGACCCCACACACAGCCACAACCTCCTGCACGTCAAGGAAGAAGCCTTTCTGTAAGCAGGAACTGGACTTCCTCGTGGACTACGTGCGGGGCCACAGCCGTGACATGCTAGTGGGTGCCAATAGTCAGACTACGGCTGCCCACCGTGACACCCACTGGAAGCAAGTTGCCGAACATGTCAGTTCACTCGGCCATGAGGTGCGCACGGCGCAAGAGTGCAAAAAGCGTTGGAATTACCTCAAACGCAGTGCTAAGGCTAAGTGTGCCTCAAATTACAACTTGACTATGGTGACTGGCAGTGGGCCTGCACCAGAGGAGGAAGAGCTCACTCCGCATGAGTCACTTGTTGCGGAGTTCATACCACCTAAATCGGTAGAAGGAGTGGGAGAGATGCTGGACTTTGATGCCCAGTCCAGTGAGTGTTGATGCGTGTTTGTTGAGGACATGTGCGTTTTACTTGTGGGATGTGTTGTGCATGATTTCCACTACATGTGACGTGTACATGGTTCTGATGTGCAAGTAATGCAATGCTTCCGTGATGCATGTCTGCTCTGCTGGATGGTGGATATGTGGAGCAGACGGGGACTGTCCGCATCACCACTATTGCACCCTACTCACATGCTGGTTACCAGTATACCCCTCCTGTCCATGTTCCAGCTCACTGGCCCTTCTGCATGTGGCGTGGGGTGACCTTGCTCTCAGCCCTGGCACAATGTCATAGCATGACTGACGTGCATGTGTCCTCTGCCTGCATGCGGGTACTCCATGTAGGCATTCTCCCTTGCCCCTCCTCCGCCACTCTGCACCCCAGTTCCACCTTTGCACTGGTCTGCTTCAATCTTGCCATTGGGTACTTTCCTGTTAATGCGTCCTGTGTACATGCTAACTTCCAGCAGACAATCTGCCAGACATATGCTGTGTAGTACAGCCTTAGTACTTGATGCAGGGTATGTCACTTGTACTGTGCATAGGTCAGATGCCCCGCAGGGACATGAGTGCCCATTCATGCTCCATGTGCATTGCACGCATGCCCCTATGTGTCCTTGACTGGATGATCACTGTAATACAAGTCCTGGGTGACATACATTGCATGGCATCTCATCAGCCTTCCCATGTCAACTGTGGCTCAGTACTGTGTTGCACACATGTTTAGGGTCTGACAATCTGTGTGGGTCACAGGCCTCAGCCTGTTTAATGGCTCTCTCCAACTGTTGTAGTGTCTTCTTCACACGTGGGCAGCCTACAGAGTTTTCATCATGTGTCCTGCTTACTGTCCTATCATCATTTGCAGTGTTGTCACTTGAATCACATTAAGCTGTTGATGCTAGTCAACACTGCCTGTCAATACACATGTCTATGGTCAGCCTTTTGATACCATGCAAGGCATCCCTGCTTTTGCACTTGGGTGGAGGGGTGCTTTGCTTGTAGATATGCTACCCATTGAATGTACATTGCACGTGATGCCTGAATTTGACCTTTCACTGCCTTCACATTTCCTGACACACACCATGGAGTCCTTGTACATGTAGGTAGTGAGTGACATACACATTTGCTGCACTGCATAGACCCACTTCTATGCAAACTGCCACCTTTCAACAGGTCTGATCACATAAGCAATTCAAAGTTGACCCAGCATGCATGCCAGGTTCTATTTTGTGTGTCACATGTCTGCCTGATGTGTTTGTTGTCGGTGTGTGTGTGTTTGTGCTTCTGACATGTGTAGTGACCTTTTTTCTCTCTATTTTTCAGATGATGACACAATGGAGCCGAAGGATGGTGTTGTCATGCCAGACACAGGGTTGTTACCACTACATCAACCCGGCACAAGTGGGGGTCATGGGGTGGTATGCCACGAAAACCCCCAAGTGCTACAGTCCATCTTGTCTCTGGCTGCCTATGAGTCCGGCCCTGATGACGACTCTGACGTCCATGTCGAGTTGGATGAGCATCAAGTCCATGTGTCAGGGGTTAGTGATTCTGATGTGGACACTCCTCTGTCTGCGACACCTGCACTGAGGTGTCAGACAGTCTTGGTACCTCCGCCCGTGGTGGATCAGGACGCGGGGTCACCCTCCACACCAGTCACTGATGTGCCTGGGACATCACATCGACAGGGGCATGTAGTCGTGCAGCCACGGGCAGTGCCAACACAGCGAGGACATCCGGTCCTTGGGTCCCGCAGGGGTCAAGCCCAGCAACATGGTTGCCGCGCGCAACCGCAGTATACTGAGTGGGAGCAAGACATGTCTGCCAATTCAGAATGGCAGGGGGCAGCAAAGGAGAATATCGCTGAGAGCATTGAACGTGTGGCCTGATCTGTGCTCCCCCCTGCTAGGCAGGTACTTCTCCAGCAGTAGGCTGCACGGTCCATGGTCCGCTCGCTCAGGCTGGGCATGGCGGCCTCAGACAGGGCACGCCAGGCTGAAATGTCGTCTCTGCGTCAAGCAATTGCTGCTCACGCAGAGGCGCTCATGGATGCCCTGAGGGAGGAGTATGCTTCCCTCAAATCCACTCTGGGTGTTCTTCTGATGTCCCAGAGGCAGCGGGCAGAGGAGAGATTTGCACAGCTTGAGCGTACCATCTCGGCTGAGCTACAGGCTTGCCGGGAGGTGCAGCGGTTGTCTAGCCAGGCTGTGTTACACGTGCTACCTTGCAAGAGGAAGCACGTGTATCACGTGAGGTTCTACATGCAGACCTATGTCACATCGCCACACAGAACCAGGCTCATCCGTCCGGCAGACTTGCTGCCGACAAGGCGCAAGCTGCGGCTAGGCGTGGCCAGGCTACTGTGCCACGTCCTCCTTCCAGGATGAGCCAGACTCGGACGACCATCTATCTCCCACATAGGTCGGGCTGTGCAGGCGTTGAGCCCATGGAGTTTTTTTTTTGGCTCGGCATCATTGCATGTGGGTGTTGAGCAGCACCCTGTACCTCCCCCCTCCTGGGTGCATCCCCCCCGGGTCGTATGTGGCCATATTTGATTTTTCTTTTAGTTGAGTTAGTTAAGTTTCTGTTTGATAGTTTTTCAGTAATAAAACTGATAGTGTAATTAGTTAATATAGTTTAAAATTGCTTGTCTATTGTGCTTTCATGTGACGGTGCAGTGCTTTGTGGCTTTTGAAAGCATCCACTGTCTGTTCCAGCTCTGGCCCTTCAGGCTTGTCTTATGTATGTGTTTGCTGCTTGGGGTCCTTTACTCACATATGCCACTCCTGCTTCCCTTATCCATGGGCTCGCAAGGGTGGTTCGGTGTAACAGCCTATTGCACAAGGGCTTTGGACTGTCATATCTGTGGCATGTCTGGTGCTGTATAACTTGTGTTAACACCCCTAGTGGGGATGATTGCGGTGTTATTGACCACTGTTCTGCTTTTGCTGGATGGGGTGTTTCATGATTAATGTGTACATTCATTGCTATGCATTGTGTAGTATGTTTCTTATCTTTAGTGTACACGTGCTTGTTGCAATTCATGCTGTAGATAGTGTGTTCCACACTTTGGATGTGAAAGACGGACTGATAGTGTGATTTCTGATGTACGTCTCCGACATGGTCCAGTAATGAGATGCCTGAAGAGACACACACAGATGACTCTAAAGCATTAATCATGTGTTTCATGCCCTTTCTGCAGGGGGATGAGCCTCCAGACCACCTTTGCCAGCAGACATGGCCCATTGGACGTTGGGATTTTGGACACGTTTGTTGGTGCCCACATGCACATGTGTGCGCAAGCAGAGGCACAGGGATTGCAGACATACATCCTAGAACTGCTGACGTGTTTCAAGGAACTCCAGGCAAGGTGAGCAGCACAGGGGGGCCACAACACAGCAAAGCTTCCACCAGGCCAGTTGCACATGCAGGCTTAGTAGCAGCACTTACGATGAGCTTGGATGAATATTGGTGTTAAAGCACACAATACAGCTCAGATGTGTTGGTGGACTGATGGCTAGTTGATTGTAAGGTTGTCTGGGGCACCTGCAGGGGCAGTGGCACATACCCTGTGGTCCACCATGGGCCATTGAGGCACTTGTATCAGCCATGTAGCCTTCCGAGACATGGAAAGGAGCAGCTCATAGGGACATACAGCAAGGGACATACTCGGGTGCAGTGCATTTCAGTTCCATGTACATTTTGAAACATGCACTGCCTAATTTTTTACGGTCATGGTGGGACACAACTTTTTCTGAAGTCATACCTTGCTATATGCGTCTGTCTGCTTACTCAGGGAACATTGCATGTTGTGTGAATCGTGACACATTGGTGTTCCATTTGCCACGCACCCACCGGCGCCTGACTTACTGCATTGACTGTGTATGAATCATCACAGGGGGAATGTTTACGGATGGGTACAAAGCATCCACACCAGATTGTCTGTTTGTAGAGTAGTTTGTTGCTATGGGGCATATTTGGTGGTGTGTTTTTGTGTAATGGGCACGTACAGATTATTAACTGTGGCTCTCTTTGCAGCATTGCAGTGCTCCTGTAACCGGACCTGAGAGTGCTCAGGCAGGAGGCCAGCACTCAAAACCAGAGCTGAGTGTCTTGTTGTTTTTCTTTCAAACTGCTCTACATAGGCTTGCTGGGGGGTGCACTGATGCATGGATGAATGTGTAATTCAATTTAGTATGTTTTTTTTTCCATAATCACCCCGAGTCCTATCCAATTCTAAACCCTGTACCCTCTACCCGGTGTTCCTGCTTCCCGTACCTATCCAACCAATGTTCCCTAACTCTCTTTCCCAGCTGGGGTTGCGGATGCCTGTGTAAGCCCCAAGCTTGCAGGTGCCAAAACCCTAGAGGGGGTGGTTGGTTCGTGCCACTCCTGCGCCTGGACTCCGGGAGGCCCTCACAATGATGTACACGTTTGTTATGATTGTGTATGTGTTAATGCAAGTACTCCATTTTAGTGCATTCCCTACTTTCATGTGTCATTCCTACTCCCCTCTCCTGCCCCTCATTCCAGTTATCCAGTATGCCAACGGCTGTCCCAACTGCATATCCCTGACCCTCCTTCCCCGCCAGGGTCTCAGAGGCCTGTGTGAGTTTGACCTTGCAGGCACCCAGGCCACGGTGGGGGTGGTTGGTTCGTGCCACTCCTGCGCCTGCACACGGGAGCTGTGACAGTACACATCCGTTCGTGGTGCGTCATTCTATGTTATGTACCACACATGGTTCACATCCTGTTGTGGCATTGTTTTACTGTGCTACCTTGGTTGTTACATCATTGTGGTAGTACTTGGACTTTGTGAGGTACTGCTACTTCAAGTCATCTACTGGAGGCTGTTCTGGTTCGTTTTTCTGCCTTGGTTTTTGTGTCTTTGCAAATGAAGGTGGACTCTGAGGGTGCAGGCAACTTTTAACACACAAGGTGGGAGATGGTGACGAAGGGGAAGGGTGATCTTCTGGCCAGGTGAAATTGAGGGTTGAAGGCTCCATGACCAGGGTGCAGTTGTTCAGTGGGTCATGGTCATTTGTGAGGGTGGGGGGGTGTTTTGTTGTTGATAGTTGCCGTGACCTGCAGTGTGATGGGAACCCTGACATTGTAATTGTGGTATCCTGTGTACATGATGTGTTCTGCTGATCAATGCATGTTCATGTGTTGTGTTTACCTTTCAGGTGTGAGGGAATAGTTGTGGTTTGACAAGCTGGGGTGTACACATGGTGAATGTTCACATGTGATGTGTAGAGGACACTGATGGTCAATTGATTGCACATGCATATGTTGAGTGCATGTCCTTGCTGACCCGCACACTCGCACTATGATGCACTACATGTACAACCACCCTTCGATATCCACATGTATACTCTGTTTGCCTTCCGCTGCCCACTGTGTCCCTGCAGCACATGTTCTATGACCAATTATGGATCCTGTACATGCCTATTTTGCTTTTTGATGTGGTTTGTCGCTTAGATGTGATGCTCAGGGTGTGCATCACACACAATGGCTGTTCACTGTGCTGTGCGCTGAGCAGTGTGTTACAGGAGTTGGACACAGCACACAGAAGCTGCAGTGTTGATTTTGCAATGCACAATGTGCATGTAGACAGGCATTCTTTGTTATGTTGCGGCTACTACTTTTGTGATGCATTTGGGAATGACTTATTTTGGGTGGGAGGTTGTTGGTAAGTCATTTCATCTGATTCCATGTCAGGCATCATTGTCTGATGCCAATTTACATTTTTCACATGGCAATGTGTACCTTATTGGTACTGTGTTGGTGTATGGCTATTGCTTGCCATGTCGTGTTGTGGTTTGGGAGGGTTTGAGTGACATAACAGTGATGGTCATGGCCTGTTTTGCAGGTGTGTGTGATTCACACCTTGCTTGTCAGGGTCAGCCGCTTCTCGAAGCAACGAGCTGGGGGTAGATCCCTCTCCGCGGCAGGGGCCTCCCTCTGGAACAGCCTTCCTGCCTCCCTGAAACTTGAGGAGAACCATCTCCGGTTCAGGAAGCACCTCAACACCTTCCTCTTTGCTTCTGCTTTCTCTCTCCCTCTCCCTTGCTAATTTCTTCACTGAAACTGCACTGAATCTGCAACTGGGCCACTCTCACCGACCTCGGTCCCTGGCCCAGCCACTCTCCACTTGTACTGCCTCCCTGGCAACCCCTGCACTGCGGGACTGTCTCTGGATCCCTACAGCCCCCCCTTCCCAGCACTTGTCTGCACTTACCTTTGCACTTGCCACCAGCTGGACTATTTTTTTTTTATTCTACTTACCCTGTACTGCACTCGTCCCCCTCCCCTTCCCCTTGCACTTTTCCCTTCCACCTACCCCTGCACTTGCGCAATCTAAATGACACCTGGCCTAGTAGGATCGTTGTCTGTCTTCCCTTGTTCCCCCCTCCCTGCCTCGTCGCGCCTTGCAACGCTTGTGTATAGGCGCGTTACAAATGCCATATCATATCATATCATATATCATATGTGTGCCTTTTGATCACACAGGATAGCTTGGGATGCACACAATGTGGCACTTCCATGGCAACAATCTCAGGGTGGTGAGGTTGTGACAGTTGACTGTCTCTTTGTCATCATCGATTGTCACCTGGTATGTGCCAGGCCTGTGTTCACTTCGCAGGGGTGGGAGTTTAGGTGAAAAATGTGGCCACAAAATGGGTCCGGGCTTCCTCGCCACATGCCCTATCCCCTCCCATGGGCAGTGCCCGTGCTTGTGGTTGGAGATGTGGGGGCACCACCATGTCCACTGGTACGCCCTGCCATGTTGCAACATTGTGCAGGACACATGCTGCCACAATGATCCTGCACACTACTGAGGGTGCATAGAGTAGCTGCCCGCCAGAGCAGTCAAGGAGCGGATGCGTGACTTGAGCACTCCGAATGTGCTCTCCACTATGGCCCTGGTTGCAATATCTTACCTGGGGTGGTGTGGTGGGGTTCCGGATTGGCGTCATCATGCGATTGCTCAGATGGTAGGCACTGTCCCCTGGGGAGGTGATAATAGTTGAGATTATTAGGGTTTGGGTATTTGTCTGTGTGTGACTTGCATGCATGTGCACAGGTATTTGTACTCACCTAGGAGCCATGTGTCACCATGCTGCCCAGCTTCCAGGGCCCGGCTCAGGGTGGACATTCTGTATATGAAACTGTCATGGGTGGAGCCAGGGTAGTTTGCATAGACAGAGGTGATGATTCCCTTTGCATCGCATACCACCTTACGTTGATGGAATGCCAGTGCTTGCGGTTTCGCTAGATGTGCTCAGTGGCCCTAGGTGGACGTAGGGCCACATGGGTGCAATATATGGCACCGAGCACTTTGGGGAAGTGTGCCACCCTGTAAAAATCCAGGACAATGCCCTGCCTTTCTGCGGGTGTTCTGGGCATGTATATGTGCCTGCGGACTGAGGGGCGCGCTGTCATGATTGCCAAGACCTGGTGTAGGCAGCGTGACTGCGTGGCCTGTGAGACCCCCGCCACTATGGAAGTGGTCCGCTGAAATGACCCAGTGGCCAAAAAATGCAGGACATTGAGCACCTTCTCCAAGGGGCTCAATGCTTGGGAGCAAAGGGTGGGGGATGTAAGGTCATCTTCTCACTCCCTGACCAGGTCTAGGATGATATGGGGTGGAAACCTATACCTGCCGTAGACCTGGTCGTCAGGCATCCCAAAAAGGCTTGTCCGTGGTGAGAAAATGTGTGCCCTGGCTATTCTCCTCCTCCTGCGGTGTCCCACAATCAGTGCTGGGACAAATGGGGCATTCATCGTAGCTGTATATATGTGTTTGTTGTTTGCGTGCACTTTTATACTGTGCACGGGGACGCTTCCGCCTGCCTTCGCGTGGCGGACGCGTTGACGCCTGTGCGCGTCTTTTGCCGTGCACGGGTTTCCCGTATTCGAATCCATGAATACTGCGTTGTTCCCCATTCCGCGTGCCCCCCCCATTGTTCCGCCCACTTTTGTTGTGTGCGCTGCGCTATGCGCGCTTTTGCTGTGCGCGTAGTGCGCGCTGTTTGATGACGTGTGTGCCCGTGTGCGACATGCCTTGATTTGGCCTACGACCAGTGGGAAATTAACGCAGCGCCTTCCTTGTATCGCACGCGTGCGCATGCACTTGATTTCTCACGCTTGCGCAACCTTGCGCCTGCTTGCGCTGGGATTTTCGGCGCACGTTTGTTCCATGAATCGATCCCTTTGAGTCTTTGCGCCACATCCTATCCCTCCCATCTTACCTACCCTATCATGCTTGACACACAACAACCCAATACCAATACAGGACTTCAAATGAACCATTATCTAGACAGCACTACTCTACAAAGACCATGTAATACTGAAACATAAGACTACGCGCTCGCCTGTCCAAATTGCATGAGCCACCAGCCAAGAAAGTTGAACTACTAAATCTCCAAAAAAAACACAGTTACCCTTGAAGGTCACTGCAGAACCCACCAGGAAACAGTCCAAGCCCAATAGACCTATAATAAATGTCACCAAACAGACAGCCAAAGTTAGTCATAACACTACTTGCCCTAACTTAGAAGGCCACAAACCATATCTCAAAGGAGTGCTTATAAACACCAGGTCTCTAGTCGCACACGCCACAGAGATATCAGACATCATTCTTACAGACAACCTAGACTTCCTGGCCATCTCAGAATCCAGGCTACATGATGCGGCAGGCCCTGCCCTATCATTAGCAGTCCCGGATAACTATACAATTCTACGAGCGGACAGACTCACCTCCCGAGGTGGAGGCTTAGCAATCATAGCTAAAATCAGCTTAGACAGCCTAGAATTATCACAACCACCACTATGAAATCCTGTGAATACCTCACGGTCAAAATAGCCATTGCTAACTCCCAAACCCTAAACATCATCCTCATCTACAGACCACCAGGTCCTATCGGAACCTTCGCTGAGGACATCTCGACATCCCTGTCCAATAATCTAAAAAATACATCCCAAACAATAGTGCTAGGAGACTTTAATCTAGGTTACAATGACCATAAGGATATCCAATCTACAGCGATTGCTCTGACCTTGAAAGAGCTGGGATTCTCCCAGAAAGTTGAATTACCGACCCACAATAAAGGTTGTATCATTGATTGGATAGCAGAACATAATTGCAAAGTAAATATTACGGATTCCGTACCTCAGATCTGGACTGACCACCACCTGCTATTATTCACAGTGACGACCAACCGTGCTACTGCCCTGTCCTGACTTGCCCCACCCTTGCCCACGAGGAACAAAAAACACATGACAGCGGAAAATCTGATGCCCGTCATAATACCTAAATTGAACTCACTACCAGACATTATGGACCCCAATCTGTTAGTTGAACAGTATAATGTAGCTATGAACTCAGCCCTTGATCACATAGCTCCGCTCTAACTAAGAAATAGCAAACCGAAAAAACACCTCAATTCATGGTTCACGCCCCATCTAAAAAATCTCAGGCTGACCAAAAGAAAACTTGAAACTATTTGGAGACTCTCCCCATCAGTCGAAAATAAAGTCAACCTTTCCAAAGACTCCTCCCAATACAAGAAATAAATATTATTAGCCAAACAAGAAACCTACAATACTAGAATATCTAATTCAAAATCAATGTCAAAGAACTAGTTCAGCATTCTGAAAGAACTGGAAACTCCCGTTGTACCTCAAGAAAACTGCACCAAGGATAGAAAATGGAGCTCCAGTATACAACTTGCCTTAACAAATAAAGTAGCTAATCTACAAACTAAAATTGCTCTCAAGAAGGCATCCCTAACGCCTCACATCCCTCAGAGCTCAGCACCACCACCACAGCCTAATCTTGAAGCCCGACTCTGCTTTTCTAAGGTATCGACCATAGAGGTAGAAAAGGTCATCCTGGGACTTAAACCGTCTAACTGCAAAGGCGACCAATGCCCAGCACAACTTATCAAGGATGCTGCGAGAGAACTATCGCCATTTATAACCAAACTTATTAACTCCTCCTTTACCACAAGCTCAGTACCAAACAACCCAAAAGAGTCTTGGGTACTGCCACTATTAAAGAAACAAACCCTCGACCCTGCCATTCCCACTAATTTCAGGCCCATCACGACTGTGTCCTTTCTCCTAAAAATCCTAGATAAAGTGGCTTACATGCAAATACAAAACTTCCTAGAGTCTAACCACCTACTTGGAACCCGTCAATCAGGATTCCGCCCGCAACATGGAACTGAGACAGCTTTAATAGATCTTAAGGCCCAAATAGACGAATGCAGAGATAATGGCCAAGAAGCCCTACTCCTCCTTCTGGACCTATCAGCGGCATTCGACTTAGTAGACCACACAGTCCTATGTAGTCACCTCGACTCTGCAGCCCACTTCTCAAAAGAGGCTATAACTTGGATCAAGTCATTTCTGAGTAACCGGACTATGAGAGTCTTTGCTCCATCAGCCTCGGTAGATCCAATCCCCATAACATGCGGTGTACCACAAGGATCTTGTGTGTCACCCAGCCTCTACAATGTTTTCACGAAGCCCCTCTTTGATGAAATGGATCATCTGGGTATCGCCTACACCAACTACGCAGACGATACCCAGATCCTCCTCCCGCTCTCAGGAGTTTACGCCAAGGACCTGGCCCTAGTGAACAGAATCTATAGCATCGTTCAGGCATGGATGGCCACACATGGCTTATGCCTGAACGATGATAAAACCGAGCTTATCATCCTAGACACCCCTACCTATATATCCAAACTCAGCCCTGATTATGACAACTTCATTATCAATGGGAGTAACATAAAAGTAGCTAACAAAGTGAAAACCCTAGGATTCTACCTAGGCACCACCATGAACTTTACCAAACAAGTTAACTCTGTAGCCTCTGCCACAGCATATACATGCAAACATATCAGAGCGATCAAAGAATTCCTCTCTACAGATAGTTGCATTACACTTGCCAGAGCCCTGATACTATCCAAATTGGATTATTGTAATGGACTATACATTGGGGCAAATAAACAGACTATCCACAAAATTCAAGTCCTCCAGAACTATGCCTTGAGAGCAGCACTCAAGATTAACAGAAATGAGCATATATCCTCTATAAGAAGAGAATATAAATGGCTCTCCACCGCTGATAAAATTCAACTCAGGCTCACCTCCCTCACCCACAAATGGCTCAATAATAAAGCTCCACCTTACCTCATGGACAGGTTATGCAAAAGAACCTCTTCCAGACCAACTAGAACAGCAAACGCAAACTGCCTCCAAGTTCTGCGCTTCAAACTCTCCACTATAGGAGGAAATAGCTTCCCTGTCAAGGATGCACATTTATGGAACTCCCTCCCCATGACATCAGAGAACCTCAGCCTTTCGCCAATTTTAGACAGAACCTAACTAGGTGGCTGAGAGCCAATGAGAGCTAACTCCTCTAACCTGCTTGACCTGATATGTTACACTGTACATAACTGTATATTACGTTCCTATGACTATGCAGGAGCATGTACCTTGCTCCCCTTGTTCCTTGATCTCTCCTTGTACATACCTGCCTACTGTAACATTGTTGATGTCTGCACTTTTTTTTGCTTCTTTCATGTACTTGCAACTAGCCGAGCATATCTGTAACTAAGCTCAGCATATCTCTGTACCTTCTTCCTACTTTCATGTACTTGTAACTAAGTTGAGCATATCCTTGTCTGCTTGCGCCCTGATGCCCCAGGGTATGGCGCGCCATATAAATAATAAACTAAACTAAACTAAACCGCCATTGTGTTTATTTGCGAACATTTCAGGACACCCCGAGTGTTCTTAGAACGCTTTCAACTTGTCACCGAACAATACGGACAGCGTCTTCAGGACACCCCCTACGAACATTTCAGGACACCGCGAGAGTTCTTAGAACACTTTCAACTCGACAAAGAACAATACGCACAGCGTCCTCAGGTCACCCCCTACTAACATTTCAAGACAACGCGTGTGTTCTTAGAAGACACCCCCATTTTGTTTATATGCGAACATTTCAGGACAACGCAAGAGTTCTAAGAACACTTTCGACTTGCCATCGAACAATATGGACAGCGTCTTCAGGACACCCTCTGCGAACATTTCAGGACACCGAGACAGTTCTTAGAACACTTTCAACTTGCCATCGAACAATATGGACAGCGCCTTCGGGACACCCGCTACGAACATTTCAGGACAATGCGTGAGTTCTTAGAACACACCCCGATTTTGTTTATTTACGAACATTTCAGGACACCAAGACAGTTCTTAGAACACTTTCAACTTGCCATCGAACAATACGGACAGCGTCTTCAGGACACCCCCTACGAACATTTCAGGACAACACAAGAGTTCTTAGAACACTTTCAACTTGACAACGAACAATACGGACAGCGTCATCAGAACACCCCCATTTTGTCTATTTGCAAACATTTCAGGACACCCGAGAGTTCTTAGAAAACATTCAACTTGTCACAGAACAATACAGACAGCGTCCCCAGAACAGCCCCATTTTGTTTATTTGCGAACATTTCAGGACACCGCGAGTGTTCTTAGAACAGTTTCAGCTAGCTTGCGAACAAAACAGACACCTATTGAGTCCTCAACAGCCCCATTTTGTTTATTTGCGACCATTTCAGGACACCGCAAGTGTTCTTAGAACAGTTTCAGCTTGCTTGCGAACAAAACGGACACATAGTGAGTGCTCAGAACACCCCCATTCAGTTTATTTAGAACATTTCAGAACACCTGTGATGTCCGCAGACAAATCGAACACAAAAAGAATGTCTACCACATAAAAAAGCACAACATTTAACCTATCTCATACCCTCCCATCCTCCTCAAACACTTCTACACACCAACACACTCTACTAAATACACATTTTGAACAAACTTTCACTGCTCTGTCTGCGAATCCAACATAGCGGGCGCTACCAAAAATCTGACGCGCTTCACGCTTAACACCGTCCAATCAGCGAACACGCCATATGTCCGCGGACATGACGTAAGCCACTCAGCCAATCAGGACACTGTCCGCGGAGCGAACACAGGGAAGTGTGTCCGCGGACCGAACAAAGATATCACTAATTTTTTTTGACCTACTTTTTGGTCATTTAAAAAAAGCTATGGGACGGATTTTCACCAATTTGGCCAGCGGTTTGGGCTGTAGGCACGAGCAAAATTATGGTCTATGGGAAAAAAAGAAATTTTGGGACCCCACCTATAACTCCCCCCCCCCTGGACGAATCCTCACTGAACTTTGCAATATACTTTTTTTGCAAAGTTTGGTGTGGATTCGTCCATGGGGAGTGAAGTTATAAGCCGCCCAAAAAGTGCTCTTCCTATGGAAACACCAACTTAACCATAACTACCGTGGCCATGTAATATATATATATATATATATATATATATTGGGACAATGGCGGCAGGTGCTAGGTGGCTAGATGTGGGACACTGTTTCCAGTTGCGTACCCAGGGTGTCCCACGTACCTGTATGTCTTGCTCTTCTGAAATGTAGGTTACCCTTGACTCTGGCAGTCCACTATGCATATGCAGTATGGTCTGGAATGCGCCCCAGACCCCTGGTCTGGGTACTAGACTCAGCCAGGAACCATGAGCCCCCTTCCAGCACCACAGGAAGGAGTTTGCATGATATTATGGCGGTGCCAGAACAGTGTAAGCACTGTTGTGGGAGCCAATTAATGGAAAATGTAGAAGTGACACAGAAAGGTTTCAGGAAAAAAAGGAAGAACAAGGTAAAGGAACAGAACCCGAGGGGAGATGGGTCCAAGGAGGTAAGCACACAGAGGCAGGCTGGAAGGAGCAGACGAGGCACCTCGAGGACAAGAGAACAAGATACTCGCAGATGTACTCAGAACCAGGAAGCAAGGAAACGAGAAACGTCAATTCCCACCACCTTTGTTTCCCTTATATGCACAGTGTGGAACCATGGCAACCACAACAAGCCCTGTAGTCCACGCCTGCGCAATAACCAGACTCTGGTCTCCCACGCATGCATGAAGGCCGCAAGATGTTGGTGCCCAGGAGTTGGGACTGGGAAACAGCACCAGGCTGCAACGGACCCCAGGTAAGGAGGCCCCGGAGGCACCAGTATACTCTTCATTGAAAGTGAGCCTGGCCCTGCAGGGAAAGTGGCGCCATGACACAGTGGGTGCAGAGGATATGCAGCTAGGTGAGAGGCACCTGAAAGCAACTAAAATGGAGTGCAACAGTTAATGCAATAACTTCCAGAACCAGGACACCCAGATAGTGGGAGAAAGTACCCAAAATGGGGGCACAACAGTAGATGCACTAACACCTAGATTTGGGACACCTGGATAGTGACCACTTTTTTTCTGCTGAAGAAGATCCCATTTCACTGTGTGCAGAGGAAGGTTTGCCAGTGAGTTTCCCACCTCCGAAATCTGAAGAATACATCCCAAGGGTCCATCTTGGTGAGGGTCCTTAGTCCAGTCCAGTGGTTGAGTCCAGTTTGCCAGAAGCCATCCAGAGGTCTTTGCTGTGGCTACACAACTGAAGAACCAAAAGTCTGTAAAACGCAAAATCCTAAAACCTGACACCTAATTATACCACTCCATCTGTCATCGTCAAAAGGCATCCAAGGTTCCCAAGGGTCTTCAGCCAGGTCTTTTCCGAGTCCACAGCAAATCTCACATTAGTTGGACATCCACAGCCGGAGTAACAACCTGGAAACGGAGACTACCGCCAAGACCGAAAGTGTTGCCATTCCAGCAAAGTCCGGTTCCTCTGTTTCTCTTGGCTTCAACCTCCCAGTGACTCCTTCTTGCACAGTGGGTCCATCCTCAAGTGGTCCCATTTAGTGTAGCACCAAAGGTACTGTGACAAGGAAGAACATCTTGCAGCCTGAGTAATCATCCAGGGGTACCCAAACCTGTCTTGGATCCTGTTCTTCTGTGCCATCTCAGCTACTTTGGGGTGGTGGAACCTTTAGAAGTAAAGCAGAATATTATTGAACATTTATAGATTGGTCTGTAATTGACATGATAAGGCACACCCTAACTTTTCCCTTACAGATTGCCCAGGTGGGGGACCATCACACAGAAACTAACCTGCCTTTCTTCCTTGATCTGTGCAGTTTCACCTTGCTTATGAATTCTCATGCTTTTTAAAAACTGTCAGCAGTTGGTGCATTATTAATGAATCTAAGTATTGTGTAGTACCACATAGAGTATATATTAAAATAGTATTGCCAAAGTACAAAGTGTTATTATTTATATTTATAATTTATTGAACCGTGTCTTATATAAAGAATCTGTGTTATCATCTAACATACTGTATAGGGGTGCCAAACCCCTCCCCCTCAACTGAGTACAGATAACATGATAGACAGATCAATGGTTTCAGTATTGCAGAAATCTGAATTATGGTGCCTTCATTCAAAGATAAAAAGTGCACGAGGCACTGGTCATTTTTTAGTTGAAATGATCGAGGAAGTGGAGTGTGCTTTAAATATAACACATATATCATGAATATATAAAAATATATTATGAAAAAGAGATAAAAAATGAAAAATGCTTAAAAGTAAATGATGATTCACTGTAGGGTAGCACAATGGTATGCTGGGATATGTTTCAAAAGGGATGCCCAAACACAAAATTGTGTCTAGTGTGTCCTGACTCATGCTGTTAAGAAATGTTCTTTGGCAGTATCTTGCTGTAAGATAAATATGTCTGGCAAATTAATCTTGGAACTTGGCAGGAAAAGCAGACACGATAATGATGAAACTTGGATACATGTATCTATGTACTGAATAAAAAGAACACACTGTACTTTATATAGACCAATTTGAACAGAACAGCTGCATTACTTGGCATCATAATTAAGTGTATATTTATTTCTCTACGGTATGAGACGCTAACTAAACTTGGCAAGGCCTCGAGAAGCAGATAAGAGATGACAGTGATGTGATTAAGATTGCTTTTGGCAGGATTTGAAGAATATGTCATTGTGTTCAGCCAGGTTTAAATTAGCCTCTCAGTCTATGTGTCAGGGAGCAAGTATCAATTCCAAGTATGACTAGTGGGGCTTGGTGAGTTACAGACAAGCCACCCAATCAAAAGACGGGGATGGCTTTTCTCTGGCTAAAAAGGACCTATCAGAAATATGCTCTGACAAGGGAGTAATTTGCATGGGGGTGTTGCCTCATACAAAAAAGCCTATATAAACAGGAGGAAGGCAGAATGACTTTGTGTGCTTTGTCCAGAGTGTGTTGTGTAACTAGGCTTGATAAAAGAATGCAGTGAAAAGCACCCAGGAGCCTGTTCTTTTGTTCCTGTCTGTTTGCCTCAAAATGAATTCACGAATGCCAGAAAGCTTGATGAGAAGAAGGCTCTTTATATCAACTGGTTGATGTTTTTCATGTAACCATGTTAAGGCATGCACATATTTTCCCCAAGTTGCTCGACAGCTATCATTGACCATTGCTTTCACGTTTTGTTCAAAACCCACCAATCCCTCAGCATGAAACTGCATTATTCCTCCCTCCCATTTGTCCCCATACCATACTGCTCCCCTTGATCGCTACCACCACTGTCTTCCCAGAATGATGTGCCTTTCTGCTGCTGTATCACTTTCGCTATTGTCCTAGTCCTGTCCCCAGTTGTCAATTTTAAACTTTGCGTTCTGCTGTCCATCCCATACACATATTAACATTTGCATTAATATACTCATATTGTCAAAATGGGCTGCCCTCTTATGCATAACAAGCCTAGGGACCACACCTTGTCACCTTATTATGTATTTCATGAAGTTGATGAAGGATCACATCACTTCGGTTGGTTGTGAGCAGTCATAAATGCTTAAAGGTGTTGTGGTCCCAGACTATTCAACATTTCAATGATGTATTCTCTCTGAAAGAGACCAGAAAAGTGGCTGCTATAATATTCATTAATACATTGAAAAATATTTGGGAACACTTTCTTTTAATATTGGTATATTGCCTCATGAATAATTTGTGGCTGTCTAAGGCAATAGATGTTTGTGCATATCACTGCTAGTGTTGATCCAGACATGTTGAAACTTCATTGTTATATTCAATCCTTGGGTCATTGTTCTCTAGCCCACGCATTATGTGGCTAGTGATTTGTGGCAGACTCATTTTTGGTGTGTTACGTAAAAATAAATACATTTTCAAAATAGCTCGACCCTGTTCCATGGTAAACATGCTGCATTGTCACACCTAGAGATTGTGACTTTAAAACATACCTCTCTTTTCTTACAGCCTGGCCTTTCGTCAACTACGGCATCTCCTGGCCTTTATTTATGCCATCGAGGAGATTAACAAAAACCCAGAGCTGTTACCCAATATTACTTTGGGCTTCAAGATCCATAATTCATATGGCGATTGGTCACGAGCAATATACAGCACTTTGAGCCTGTTAACAGGAAAAGATGTGCCAGTCCCTCAGTACAAATGTCGGACTCGAGGAGTCCTGGCTGCTATCATTGGAGATGTATCCTCAGAAACATCGTTCACTATAGCAACACTCAGCGGGCTCTACAGGTACCTGCAGGTAAGGGGGGGGGGCAAAGTATGTGTACTATTTACTGCTTTTGTTCACAATTATATTAGAACATGAGTACATGTTAAAATAATTTATGATGCCTTATGCAATATCATGAGCTGAATATGAGGGGGCTGAGTTGTGGTTGGGGTTTGTATTGTAATGAGATTGTCTCATATGCTAACGTTTTGTCAGGGAAGGTGAATGTTTTCTGTAATATAACTGTGGAAATAAACCTTAATAAAGAATTGTTCAGCAAAAGGTAAATGTTGCAATGCTATGTTTGATCTGTGTAACCCTAGACGCAGCGCCATAGGGCATGCCCACACATCATGTTCTTCTTGTACTGTGACCTTAATGTGACCTTTGGACGTGCCCGACATGCAGCTCCTACAGGACACTTCCTGTCAGATCACATTGCAGAATCTGCTGAGAACCACAGTACCTTCTAAATACATTAGACATTTTGTTTGTGTGTTCTAATTGCTGAGTGAGGCATACATACATTGGGGGTCATTATGACCTGGTCGCAAAGGGATACCGGGCACCGGTAATGACACCAGTAATCCATTTGCGCCCTATTCCGAGGTCCCTTTGCAGTTCCCTCCCTTAACAGCCTGGTCCCGCAAAGGTCTGAATAGACCGGTAAGTCCCCATACCACCAGGTCGGTGGCGGTACCGGTATTGGTGCTAACCAATAGCACCATGAATAGACCAACCTCAGAATGAGGCCCATTGAGTTTATATTCATTCATCCTTTCATATTTCAATATCTTCTTTCTTATGTATCTCTTTCAATATAACATTCTGTTTCTTGTTAAATGTGTTGTGTGGGAAAGATGTTAATGTGGCAACAATTATATCAGTACCATTCTATGTTTAGGTATGAAGCTACATATTTAAAGGGGCTTCAGCTGTTCCTTCATGCTGGACTCTGCTAAAAGCTCTGCCCAGCTGTGGCTATTTTGTACTTGTGTCATATTATTTGATATTTGGATAGTGCCTACTATCCTTGTTATAGCACTGTGGAGTGGAAGCCCTTTGCAAGACCATAATTCGTGCTAACATGAAAGTAAAAGAGCATTACATTCATGTGAATAGTCAAGATTCTGCACCAGGAAGTCAAAATGTGCTAAGTGAGCCAATTATTTAAACTGATGTTGAGCTCGTCACGGAAGAAGTATAAAGTGCAATGCAACATACTAAAGTTGCAGATGCAAATGCTAATACATTAGTCAGTAACCTTAATATAGAGCAGAAAGAAATGTATTGTAAAATCAAATATAGGTTCTAATACGCCTTGCAACGTCGCAAGCATGAATATTCTGGTGTCCAATAAAAACCTCTATTTATGTATGTTAGTGGGCAAGCAGGAACAGGGAAATCTTTTTTAAATCATGCATTACGATCTACGATACAAAATGTAACTGATTGCTCTCTGTCATGTTTTGTAACCGCTGCAACAGGTTTAGCAGCATTCCATGTAGGAGATGTTACTTTACATCGATTGTTCGTGTTACCAGTGGAGCATGATAATAAACTAGAGTCTCGAAAAACTTGTATCAAGTGCAGAACAAGAAGTAGGAAAAGTTCTAAGAAAATGAAATACCTTGATTGTAGATGAAGTAAGCATGGTGTCTAAATTGATGCTAGCTTTCATTCACTTGAAGTGAAGGGTAATGCAGTATGGGATAGGTTGTAGGCTGTACTGATGCAAACTGTGGCAGTAAGAAAGTCTGAAAATGTGGTTGCAATTACTGCAGTGAATGATAGCATAGCTAATTGAAATCAAACCAAATCTGGTAAAAGAGGCAAACATAAAAAGAAATCACTTAAAGCTTCAAATATGAAAAAAAGGTACGACTAAAGTTATAAACAAAGGGTTGAGAAAATGTTGAGAAACATTCTGCAAGTGACATATCAACGAGAGCAGTATTTGCTTTCCAGGAGAAAAAACATGATAAAGCATTAACAGAGGTAATAACAATGAAGGACACCCAATATCAAGTTAATTTGCATGATTATAAAATGGATATGCAAGTGCAAAGTATTGTTGTGGCTGAAATGAGTACTGGAAATGGAAATGGAAACATTCAAAAGGCCACCAGTGGTCAAGGTGGTAGGGAGGTGCTAATGAAGGTGCGCTAAAGGCAAGCCCGTCTGTGCCCGTCCGTCACCCGGGCGGGTGGCACGGTCATAAACTATGGTCTCCTATTCCCGAACTTACTGCAGCTCGGGAATAACAAGATGTACTGTTATTGCTGGTTCCCACTGCTACTTGCTGACCCCCTGGCTTTATATTTAACTCTGCAGATACCGTATGTGCAGAGGCTGCTAATTCAGTCTCTAAACTGTTTGCTGTGTAATGCGAGATCGCTAGTCGCCCACGCGGCCAGTTGTTTTGATTTATTGTCAGACTTCACACCTGACTGCTTGTTGGTCAGTGAGACCTGGCTCTCTCCAGCATCTGGGCCGGCCGTAGTTGCTATGCTTCCAGCTGGCTGTGATATCCTGAGGGCAGATCGGGTATCTTCCCACCCTGGTGGAGGCATTTTCTACTGTTCTACCTCTCCCTCCCCTTTATAGGTTGGATGCACTTTTAGTGTGAATGAATTTATCTGCCTCTAACACTATTTATTTTCTCATAGCTATCACCCCCCCCCCGGATACAATGCTAGTTTCACTGATTCTTTCACTGACCTTGTGGCATCTCTCCAGCTCCAAAATGAAGATCTGGTTATTGCTGGCAATTTCAATTTTAAGTGTAACGATCCCTCTGACAAAATTGCCACCAATTTTATTACTGCCATGGAGGATCTTCTCCTTAGGCAGTTGGTTGCTCAACCTACTCATATCTTGGGTAATCAGCTCAATCTAGTTTTTGGCAAACCAGACTTTTTGACCATTTCCCCTTCACAACGGATCACCTGGTCTGATCACTTCATCATCCTTTTTAAGGTGAATTATATTGTCTCCCCTTTTATCTCTGACAAACCCAGAGCTAAAAATCAAAATTGGTGAGCCGTTGATGCCTCTAGGATTGCTGCTTGCATTACCACTAGCTGCAGTGCTCTACCAATAATACAAGGTCATACATTACTTATTTCATGACAAGGATTCAAAAGACGGCTTAAAAAATGTAACATTGAAAACTGTATATAAACAAATCGGGAATGTATGGTAAATTTGGTTAACAAAGATGCAAGAGCTATTTGGAGGAAAGTAAATATTAAAGGTCATAGCCAAGTGAAATCTCAATCTGCCTGCATATCAGAAAAGGATTGGATGATCCATTTTACCTGCACCTTTAATAAGAGGGAGGATCATATGGTCTGGGACAATAGATTCAGAATCTTAAGAGAAGGGTGGAAATATCATTTTGACAGGGTTCGACACTTTGTTGGCTATTGAGTAATTGAATGGCTCTAGAGCTTATGGACCAGAAGGCGTGATGAATAGCTTGCTAAAGAATAACATAGAGATGTGGTCCGAAATTGTATTTAATTGGTTCACGCAGGTAGTGAAGTTAAAGATGATTCCACTCCAACTCTCATTCAGTTTGGATCAAGAAAAAGAAGATCAAAAGGTGGGATAAAGTGAATGATAGTGAAGACTTGCAAAGCTTAACATTGTATAAGGACAGGTCCTTTTGGCATACAGCTACCTCAGATATAAAATCATATCTGAGAAAATGTCCTTCTCAGGTTTTTAGTTTGTGTTATATGAATGATTGAATTGTTAACCCATATTAGAGGTCATTGGCCCCAGACTGAACATTCCAAAAGAATTAAGAAGTTGTATACTGTGTAGAGCTGCTTGTATAAAGACGTTATTTCATTTAATTATGGAATTTTTGTCATTGTTGAATGTTAGGTTAAAGTTAGTGGGTCCATTCATACATACAGCTTCAGCTGTAATTACAGTAAATCTTTGGAATAGATGGATGAATGGATCAAAAGTGTCACTATCAATTGCCATTGCTAGATTTCTGATCGCTATTTTTAGGGAATCACAGCTTGTAGAAAGACAAGGAAGGGAATTGTTAGATGTGATTTTATTGATGTGATGAAGATTTTATGTGGTGAAATGTTTTTTGTAATTGAATTTTATTCATATGAGGATTTTAACTTATTTATATTGTTTTATGTATTTGTGTAAGATATAATGTATGCCATAAACACAATTAATATATATATATTTATATTTATATATATATATATATATATATATATATATATATATATATATATATATATATATTCATTAAGAAAACGTTGTTAAAGGGACGTTATGGTTACGTTGCGCTACTAAAAACCTATGATATTCAGTAAAAAACGTTGTTAAAAGGACGTCATGGTTACAAGTAAAACTGAAAAAACCCTGAAATTCGCCAGTTATGGTAAGCAAAGCAACCATAACTCACGCCGCCACCGTGCACTGCTAAGACTAACACCCAGGATATCAAAGATGACATCACAAATGTCATTGATGACATCACTGATGACATCACATGCCTCCATTGAGCATACTGCTGTAAAGCATGCACAAACATATCTCCAAGCACCAACACCCTGACTTTCTCCACCTCTGCCATCTTCACTACACACAGTCTCTTTCAACACAAATCCACAACCTCAAGATCTGATTGGCTGATCCCTACAGTCCCCTTTCCATGCTGGATTTGCTGGAAAACCCTGGATGTGGCATGCCCTATCCGCAGACAGCCGCGGTGTCTGAGAGGTGCGTAACTCTTAGCCAGCCCTTCTACCCTTTCCACATCACTCTCGGTGCCATTCCCTCATTGGATACAGCTAAGTTGTCACACAACCATCCACCAATCACATCCAAGACCTCTACATCTAACTCCATCATCAGAGTTCCGCACTTCAAATGTACTGTTGATCACTCTGAGTACAAGTCTCATATCATTGGAAAGCACCTCCTACAAAAAGTATTCTACAAGTCTCCAAGATGTCTACTTACAGCTGCATGAATATCCACATGCATGAATACAAACTACAAGTATGCATATTGTATTCACAGTACATGCATACATGCCAACCCTCCCAATTTAGGCGGGAGACTCCCGATTTGATGAGCAAAAATGTTGCTGTTTTGTACCGCCTCCCTTTGTCAAATAATTCTAATCCCAATGCATTCTAATGGGGAAATTCAGCTCTCCCGATTGCTCGGAGAGAATCTCCCACCCAGCTGATGCAAAATGTTGGCATGTATGTACATGTACAACTCTTATGAATGCATATGAACAGTGTAATGCCACTAAACCTGCATAACCTATAAAATGAACTTATTGCAATGTTTCCCATCTACTATAATCGACTGTCACTTCCAAACCTGTCCGCTATCTACAACACAGTTTTAAAAAAACAAGTGAATTTCATACACTTAAAATTCTACTCATTTGCAAAGCATTTGAACTAACATATTGTAAATAAAATATAAAGCCAGCACATAGTCAAATGAAATGCATGCATACACTATGGTCAGATATCAAACAAAAATACTACTACAAAAACATAAAAATCAACGTCTAAATTAACATCAGTGCTATAAAGACACAAAATTACTAACTTCTTTCTTTTACAAATGCAGTGTAGACCACTGTCCTGTAAATCAGCAGCATCTGAACTACAAACAACATATCCGAAGAAACCTGCTCATTCCACAAAAAAAGAGTAAGTACGATATTCTTACTGTTCCTCAAACACACTGTGTGGTTCATTCATGTAATTTGCACACCAAAAAAACAGAGATGTCTGAACCATTCTGCCCACAAATCCCCATTTATTAAACAGGGATTAGTAGGCAGAATGGCACACAAATCCCCATTTTTTGGAACACAAACAACATACCTCAACCCCTAGAATGTTAGTATTACAAAACAATGAACTGTTTTAATTGTATACCATTAGGTTTACTATTAATGCTTCTCCTCACCACTAGGTTACTTTCTACTCTCATCTGAACCACAGATTAGTAACAAACAAATATAAGAATAGCCTTCCCAACTAATTGTAGCTGCCCAATGCACAATCACACACCCGCACATACATCTTCCCCATCATACTCAGACACTCATGCACACAGCACCCATACATTGAGGAACGGGCCAACCCATACCTTCTTTTTTTTTTCAAAAGACCCCAAAGAATGCCTACCAAAAAGCAAGTCCGTAAAAGCAACACAGAAATAGAGCAAATTAAAATAAAAGTGTCAAAAATAAGCATCCATCTCTACCAGAGTTTGTACAAAAAGTTCAAACAAAACAGCTAATACCGTCATTTAGCGAATCAAAACAACATTCCAGTACAGAAACTTTGCCTTCTCTATTGAAATGCAAAACGAAACAGAAAATGATTAACAATAATTCAGCTACCACTACTGCTAAAACTGCTCCTATAAATGTTGATATACTAGCAAGTAACCATACCAAAAAATGTATTTTAGCAAAAATGTTCCGACACTGAGTTCTTCAGAATCTTATAAGAACAGGAGCAAATTATGTACAACCCTTAATACCTACCGTAGAAAATGTATCTTAGAAGCTTTGATAGACAGTGCAATCCTTCTCAAAAGAAAGTTATTTATTTTAGTGTTAAACAGAATGAAAGTACTAACACAACTAACTACTAAATTACAAAAAAGACTTCTCAATAAACGGAATGTCAACAAAAATAACTTCTTAAATATCTGTGGAGGTGAATGGAGTAACACCACGAGCACAGAACCATATTTTAATGAAGAAGCATGCAAACAAACCCTAACAAACACAATTGCCATACATAGCAGTTGACGAGATTATGAAAAACATAATAATACCATAATGACTCAAGAAATGCTGCTTACAAAGATATCCCCAGAAAACTCAGAATTACCTCTGCATTCGACTGAACCAGAACGTCCAGTGTACAAATTGACATGCACGTCAATGTGTAACATTCCCAAAAAATCTTTCAAATCTTTATGCCAGTTCCTCAATCAGTATGTGAAAGGCAAAGACAAAATCAAAATGAAACTGCTGCAAAATATGGATACCTGTCCAGTGCGCAAATACACAGGACTACAAGGACATTCATTAGCCTGTATTTCAGGACCTATTTGCAGAAGCACCTTTCAAAACATCATTCAACTATAAGAAATCTAGTCTATAAAATGTACTATACTAAAAGTCCTGCTTTAGCACTAGCCAATTTAAATAACAATCTTCTACATGGTACAGCCAAAGTCCTACTCGAATAAATCAACCGTATCCAGAAAAAATATTTTGGAAGTGAAAGCCACTTACAAAATGCAATAGCTTTACAAAAGACTAGCAACAATTCTACACATGGCAACCTTCTACTACACGCATACAAAAAAGAAATACTACAATTTAAAAGCACATCCGCTGAAGTACCAAACAGTGTCGGCCGCTTACATAGGGCGGGGGGGCGCCACCCCCCCTCCCCACCTCTGAGAGAAGAAGAGACAACTGTTTTTGCAGTGTGGAATTAATTAAATCAATTTTTGAAGAACGGCAGATTAATTCTTTATTAATCAGCCGCTCTGCTGGGCTGCCAGGCCTGCTCCTGCCCAACCAGTACAGCAGCGGGGCGCGTGCGGATCTATGCAGACTTTGTTCATTTATTGTACATGTAGAGTGCATGGAGCTTGTAGCTCCACGCACTCTACGTGTGCGTGGAGTCAGGTCGTTGCAGTGATCAAGGCCCAGCTCTGCTGAGAACCAGGCCCATCAGACGTGTGCTTCTGCAGCCCGGCACACAGGAAAGTGATCAAGATCATATATGTTTCGTCTTTGTGTGGGACCCATATACGAACATTGATTAATGCATATGATTAATGCACATGTTTGCCGTTTAGAACACTCTAATCCCACCTCACACATGAATATGGTGCATCTGGTACCAGCCATCCCCACGGCCCAAAACACCTTTAGGACTTTGAACTCCCTAGGTGCTGGGCTATGTAGGTGGCCATGGTGCCACAGTGCAAGCACCCCTGATAAGCATTGTGAAGTGTGAACTGGCTAGGCCCTGCAAGGACCACATAGGCTTTAAGTCAGACAAGTTTAAATTAAGGAAAGGCTGTTGGCCGCAAATCTGGACCTTCTTGGCAATCTTGGCAGGCCCATGTCCATTTCTCGTGGCCCAAGAATGCGGCCTAGCTTCCCACCCAGCGGCCTGCTCCATGCCTAGAGGACCTGGCTGCTTCAGGCAGAGACTGCAGGAGGAAGTGCTGGCAGCAGGCCGCTCCCAGGAAAACCCTGCCAGAAACACCGGCTCCTGAGCCAGTCCCCTGCCCAGGCCCGGATCCGTGTGAGTACGACCTCGCCCTGCCTGGGAACTTTCAGCCCAGGGACTCACGCTGCTTGTTTACGTTCCTTGTCTGAGGCGACCTATCACAGAACACAGGTTACTAGTGCAGGGAAAGTACAGATGCCATATCAGGGCAAGGGTAAACACTGCACAGGCAGCGATGGCCGTGTTCACATACCTGCAGGTGTTTGATTTTGCTCTGGCTGAGGTAAAGCCTGGCGGTGTGGGTGGGAAGGTCTTGCGGCACTTCAACAATGCTCATTTTCCAGGGCAGGTGCTCTAACATTCAACCACTCGACACAAAAGAAATGCCAGCCCTTCCGGAGTGCAAAATGCTGAGGTTTATGAGGACCCAGACTTTATTTACAGCACTGGCTGAAATAGGGCTACCATGACGGGGAGGCCTCTGACTGATACAACACAGGGATTTCCCCTGATTAAATGTTGGGAACTGTTACACAGAGCAGGGGGACCCGAGCAGTGATTAATGGCCTTGCCCTTTGTATTCGTAGATATTGGAAGGAGTCATTTATTGCCTGGCCACTAATCTGCAAACACCCTTATTATCTACACTGGTTTTCTTAAATGTGACACCAGATAAAAGATTTCTTTTATAGGGGGCAATAAAACCTCTGCGTCTTCCATGACCCTATGTGAAAGCAATTTTTCCATTACCTATCAGTGTGTGTTTCATTCGTAATGGCTAAAGCTAAAACAGGATACCTTTCTTCAATGTTATTATATATACATTACTAGGCTCGTGGCATCGTGAAACACTTTTGAGTATAAAATGTAAGCGTTGTGCACGTTGAGACCCAATTTCTGGGGTAGCAGTAGCATGTTGCAAATTCTTCAATACAAACGCCATGCTGAGAAGAGAAACGCATGAGACGTGTACATAAAAAAGGGTCTGGCTATTTATATGCATTCATTTATGAAGTTGTGAATCTCCCTTGACACTACCACCGTGTGTTACAGTGATGATTAACACGTTTAATAGTGAATAAACATGCAGGATATTTTGTACTCTGGTAGGCTGCGCCAATGAAACTGGCCACCTTGTCATATGACAACTATTTACCCCTGTGCGCCACGCTAGGCAACAATCTCTACCCTTAATTAGGTGCAGGGAAATGGCTGACTGGATATTAAAGCTGATCTCTTATTAATCCCCAAAACGTGAAGTTGTTTCTATGAATGCGAGTTGTATTGCTTCTGAATAGCAATCGGGTAGAGCCGTCGCAGTACTTGCACCTTATTTTATGATTAGTAATGATCAGCCTGAGATTAGAAACTTGCATTATGATGTATTTATACAAGGCCTCCAGGCTCCAGTCCTAACAATGTCATTTATATCTTATAAATAAGTAGTTTATTTACCATTAGATCTGAAAGAAAATGTGCAATGTCCAATAGAGCAATCTTGAATTGTCTTAGTAAATGGTGTACCTACAAAAGACAGAAAGAATTGGCAACAACTCATAGACTTACATAAAGTTAGACAACCTTTGCAATATCTAAAAGACAATAATGAATACTACGGAAGAATGCGGTAACTGGTGCGGTCTGTTGTGATGGATAAGGTAGATTATGACAACATGGTTCAGGTGCTTTTACAAGACCGCACCAGCTACCGCATTCTTCCGGGCAATCCTACCAACCAACTGCAGAATCAAATCAACACTATAATTGAAGAAGCAGAGGCAGAGGGATATATAAGCGCAAAAGAAGCAGCCTTTCTAACACCATCGCACCCTCGAATACCAGCTTTCTATGCTACTCCGAAAATTCATAAAGGCATAATTCCACCTCCCGGCAGACCCATAGTATCGGGTATTCAGTCAGTTCTAGAACCTCTCTCACAATTTGTTGATTTCTTTATTAAAGATGAAGTTCAGAAGATGTGTGCATATGTAAAGGACTCTACAGCAATGCTTAATCTTTTGGATTCCATTACCTTCAATCAAGAGACAGAATGGCTAGTCACCATGGACATAGAGTCACTGTACACGGAAATACCACAACAAGCCACACTCTCCATGGTGCAACATCTTCTGGAATCAGGCATTGATCTTCACAATACCCTTCCTGGTTTGATCATACAACTCGCTGAAATAGCTCTTACAAGAAACTATTTCATCTGTAATGACATCTTTTACCAGCAGATATCTGGGACTGCTATGGGGGCTACCTTTGCCCCGAGTCTGGCTAATCTTTTTGTCAATGCTTTTGAATGTGATGCTATCTACCCTTCCTCCAATCCCTTCCTGGATCAAATAATACTTTGGAAGAGGTATATAGATGATGTTTTTATGATCTTCAGAGGCATTGAAGCGGAAATACATACATTCCATACGTGGCTCAATTCGTTAAATCCTTTTTTGAAATTTACCTTAGATTTCGATAAAAAAGCTATACATTTTCTGGATCTCAACATCATGGTGGTACAAGATAAACTATGTTCAAGAGTATACAAGAAGGCCACTGACAGGAATTCTCTCCTGACATATTCGAGTTACCACCCACAGGCATTGAAAGACAATCTCCCATTTGGGCAATTCCTCCGACATAGAAGAATTTGCACCCAGACTTCACATTATGGAGAACAAGGAAAAGCGCTCAAGAAACAACTGGCTCATAGAGGGTACCCGAAGAGGATTATTGATTCTACATACAGGAGAGCCCGAAACATTCCTAGAAGCGTTACTCTGCTACAACACCCGAAACCACCTGCTCAAGACAATATAATAGCAGTTATGAGCTATTCTCCCATGCTGAATAAGTTGAAAAGGGAAATAAAAAATCTATGGCCGATTCTAAATACTGGTCAACATCACCTGGAGGAGCCTACATTTGCCATCAAAAGGAGGAGCAATATCCGGGACAAGCTAGTTAAAACTCTCAGAGAAAAAAGAGACAAAAATCCTGCAACTATTTGGCAAAGTACTGCTCCAACAGGACACTCACCATGTGGATCACAAACTGAACGCACAACAGAAATAGATTTGGGGCTTCGTACTCCTTGGATACAACGGCAACTTACCAACTGTAACACTGCAGGAGTGATCTATCTTATCAAATGCCCTTGCAATCTCAAATATGTAGGGATGACCATGAGACCCATTAAGAAATGGATGATTGAACATCGTTCGTGTCTAAGGACAAAAAAGCTGACAGCACCCATGGTAAACCAATTCATCATGAAAGGACATAGTCCAGAAGCATTCAAATGGACAATAATTGAAAAAAATTAACATTCCTAAACGAGGTGGCAACTTTCAGAATATACTCTTTAGGAGAGAACAAAACTGGATATTTAGGCTCAATACACACAAGAAAGGGCTTAATGAATTTATTCAATGGAATGAGTTAGCCGTTCTCCCCACCTAAAAACATCACACAGGGCATAAGCTCACTGTAGTATGATAGAACTAGGGGACTAACCCATATATGTACCCTTCTGTACATGTGTATAAGCCCTAATAATGTTTTCCTGAATTGAGGTTACATACATAAATAAGGGGAAGGGGACGCACCTGAGGTATGATCTTAATAGATGATGTAAGAAATACAATGCATGTATGTACTTGTTTAGGATCATGATGTACCATCTAGCCAAAGTCTTTTATTCAGCTTGGGTCACGTTTGTGGCTTATACAATACAGCCTTGCCCTCTCTTTCTGTGGAATAACTATGTATGATATGTATTGCCATTATCAAATACAATGTTGCAGCAGTTTGTAAAGACAGATTTCATGGAAGTGGTAATTTGTCAATTATATATACATATGTATATATAAAGACTTTGTCAGTTTAACACATTGGGTTTTTGATAAGAAATATGCACCTTTTTCTCCAATGTTGAACTGCCCCTCGTGTGTTCACTGAGTAAATAATATAGCAGTAAATACACACATACACTTGCAGCCTGATCCAAGATGGCTGCAAACGTTACTAGAGCTAAGATGGCCGACCAAACATAGAGTTTTTTCCGAGCTTCTTGTAAGCACTTTTTTCTATAGAGGCATCATAGCGGGCTGGCGCTTAGTAGTGCAAGCATTCCCAAGGCTTAGAGGCACCGCGCAGACGTTTTGACGCTCTCTCCTATGTACCATAACAGCAAGGCGAGGTAAGAGCTGTGTTCAAGCTGCTAATACAGCCTTATAACATCTACTGCTGCGTTCGTAGAAATAATGAACGCTTCTTGATTCACTCGCATCATTTTTTGACTGCTGGCTTGTCCATTGTTTTTAGACTTCATACCAGCCAACGCTTAAGCTGACAGCGTGATATTTAGTATCTACAGCGCTCGGGCGCACTCTGTTCCCAGACATTTCTGAGCAATGACGTTTCTCAGTATAGTGCGGTAAGATCACGCACAGGCTTTAAGGGACTATAAGGTTATCCCACTTCCTCTATACCTGTAAGCACGGTGGTTTAGAACCTGGAGTCACTCCGTGCACGCATGTACACTACCACCCCCGGCCTTTCCCTCACCCCCCTTCCCCTCTTCCCCTCTTCCCCTCTTACCTCTGTCTCCCCAATGTTTTATGTAATAATAGGCACAACTTTAGACACATTAATTTGTTCACTTTAGCAAGTAAGCCTAGTGATATCCTTAGATACACCTATGATAAGCAATAGAGGCATAGTGGTATACACCAGTAGCAGTGTGGATGGAACATCCACTTTCTGTTTCTCTTTGATTCATACCCTATAGGAAATAGAAATACACACGTAAGGGTGCAAGACAGCGATCCCAGACAGGGAGTCAAGACCTCACTAAATAAAGTCCTGATGAAGATGACCCGAATAAGATGTGGTTATGAAACCGGTTGACCTTGATACAGCATGAGCTGGTCTCATGTGTTTTTTTAGATCTGTGTATAGAATTGCCTACATAGACGGTGTTACACATTTTGACATTATATTGTGTCTTATGTCTATACAAGTGTTTAGATGTTAAAAAGGACCCTTCCATTAAGGTGTCTTTACAATCTAAGCATCGTGTGTTATCGGTACAAGTGTTTGGATTCTTCTAGTTGCTGGCACCCTAGTGGCCATTAAATATTCATACACTGGTTTGCAGATATAGCACTAGAAAACCCCAAGTACATTGGCATTATCTAATGTAAAATGCCTTATGTGTGTTTTTTCAGCTTTCACTTACACACTTGGTACTGATTTTTAATTGTTGGGAGTGAAAAAGTGGAACTTTTATCTGATTTTGGAAAGAATCATGGACATACTGAACAACTTTTTTACTGCTATAATAGCCTGATGAAATGTTTATACATATTAAAATGTGTTTTGAAAAATCACTTCCTATAAAGCTGCAGCTCGTTTAACCGGTACTGTTTTGTATGGAAAATCTGCAAATATAGTACAGCTAAGTCTTGGTCCTGCTAAATCTAGAAAAATAGTTCTCAAATCATACGACGACATAGAAACAATAGCCAAAAATGATCCCAACAGCCAAGACATTTTGAAAAACAATTTGCTGGACACATACTACCCAAACAGGAGTACCACTTTGGAAACCATGTGTCTATACCACATAGCCCAAAACTTCACATACAAAATAATATAAAACCCCATGAAAAAAAGGCAGGTATAGAGTGACAGATTGTGAAGGCAGCTTAGAGAAACTTAGCAAACAAAGCTTAATTCATCAAATTGTCATTAAAAACTCCTCAACATAAATAACTATATTACATGTCCCTGCTACAACTTTTTAAACCATGGAGAAAAGAAGAAGAGATACTAGGAAACATGACTGCTATGAAAACGCTTTCAAAGCAAATGAAAGCACTATCACTGATGTAAACTTTACACAGTACAAAACAATGTTGCACAATGAACAGCAACATGACGAAGAACTCCAGGCCCAACTAGATAAGGACACTCCCAACAGTAGTCAACCTTCTGTAACAGGAAACCAAGAACCACTGGGACAGCCACTAATAGCGAATGAGGCAGAATTAGCTATGACAGAAGTAGAGAACACAATGTGTCACTATGAAGAAGATACAGAAGACTTTACTTTACTACAATCAAAATTGAACAAAGAGCAGCATACCATTTTTCACGAATTAACAAAACAAATTGCATATGGTGTATTGCATGACAATAAAGAACGACCTGCCAACATTACAGACCTATACTACTATACGTCAGTGGTGAAGCTGGTTCAGGCAAAACATTCTTAATCAAAATCATCATCAAGTTCCTTCAACAATTGCCAAACAACAAACTGTCAGCTGTTGTAACTGCCCCCACAGTTTTTGCTGCCTACAACAGAGGCAGTGTCACTTTTCACAGATTACTACACCTTCCAGTAGAACACCAACATAAATTAGAATATTACACACTTTCTACAGAAGCTGCAATGGAACTACGCAGAGTGTTAAAACAAATGAAAAGGCTAATAATAGATGAAGTGAGCATGGTCTCCAACCTAGTGTTAAAGTACTTAAAACAAACTACGAAGAGCTCTTTGGAGGAAAACACATTAATGTTTTCAGAGATCTTCTTCAATTGACACCAGTGAAAGGTGAACCTATTTTTAAAACCATAGGACACAAACTCTGTCGTAAAACTATTGGCAGCATAGGAAATGTCAACCTTTGGCAACATTCCAATACAGAGAATTAACAGAAAACATGCGCCAATCTGCAGACCTCACTTACACCAACATTAAAAGTATCAGAGTTGGTGTACTATATCAAGAAGCACAGGCAATATTAAAAACCCGGCACATCCATGCACTTCATGGCCATAACTCATGTGCTATTGATGTCATGGAACAATTAGCACACAACAATGTTAATTGTATGTCCTTAATGCCAACTCTTGCAAGTTGTTCCAAATTCAATGAAACAATGTTGAAAAAAGAAATGCAACCAATAATTGAAATTTGCTCCACATACAATATGGACGTACATGGTATGACACTACCCATGTGTCAACAAGCCCCAACAAGACTAAATACCTTAGAAAATGCTATCTCCAACACAGCTGGTTTGGAGAAAATATTAAAATTGTCCTTGTACTATAGAGTAATGCTTAAATCTAAACTTGACATGGAGCAAGGACTAGTTAATGGAGCACTGGGTACAGTTGTTGGCTTTCAAACATACCCACGTGACAACATTCAGTTTGTCAATATTCTCTTTGACAAACTTTCAGAAGTCAAAAGGATAGGGCGCTCAACAGCTCCATCCCTTCTCTTCAAAGACATGAATGTACGCAGAGAACAATTTTCTCTAACGCTATCATACGCAGTCACCTTTCACAAATTACATTGTCCTATCCTAGACAAAGCATTGATAGATATTGGGAACACAGTCTTTAAAAAAGGCATGAGCTACGTAGCACTATCACGCTTACGTACACTTGACGGTCTATTTCTAATCAACTTTGATGCAAGTAAAGTAAACGCTGATATTCCTTGCATTTTAGAATGCAACAGACTACGTTCACTATACACCCCCATCTAAAAACATATCCTATTCAACATAAAGGAAAATGTTGTAAAAGAAAACAAATTCAAACAGAAATGCAATAGGATCTCACTGCAAATCCTTCACTGAGAGTAAAAGAAGCTAATGCTTCATCAATTACCACAACCAAAGAAGAACCTATTGCTCAAAGTAACTCAGGTACTTTTTCAAACAAGCAACGCACACTCCGTAAAAATGACTTGGACACAGAACTATCTGGTCCATTCAAATGTTCAAATATAACTGGTGTAAGTTGCTATGCAAATGTAGCAATGCATATTCTATTTCAATCGCCACAAATTGTTCACAAGATTTACTTACACAGTACATACCAATTGTGGTTGCAAATGTTAGTCCTTCATAGAAACACAATAAACAATCCTGACAACACATATAGTGTTCATGGAATAACACAAGAATTGGACTACCGTGCTGGAATGGTAAAATTCACTATAAACTCACAAGAAGATCAACAAGAATGTCTAATGTTCTTACTAAAAGTACTGGAAAACCAAAACATACCTATAAATGAAATCTCCCAGATTTCATACATGTGGAAACACACATGCACTCTCTGCAATAATGTGGCACAGCAACCAATCCCTAATGAGTGCTTTGTGTATGTATCCATACCTAATTGTGAATCTGTTCCATTTCAGCAACTTGTACAGAATGCAAAACATGGTAGATTATGTACTACCTGCAATTCAGATAATCGCTCCACCTTACTAATATAAACACATAGTAAATACGTAATACTGATGCTTCTACGTTGCAATGCAGATGGTACCAAAAACAACTGCAAGCTGACTGGATGCACATATGGTCAAGTATTACTTGGTAAGAAAACCTTCACAACAATAGGTATAATCTACCACGCAGTAGCCACAACCAATGCAGGTCACTACACTGCATATATGAAAAAGAAATGTGGATGGTTCGAATGTAATGATAGTACCATTACTCTAAAGCAGAGATTACCAGCAAATCTTACAAACGCTTATTTAATCTTCTTAAAACCAAAATGTAATAACTTATCTGTACTTAAACATTAACACAACTTCAATTAAAAAACTATAAACAGTTAGAATACGCCAACAGGTATCTAACTGCCCCAAGATTCTATAACAACCAAACAGATAAATGAATACCATTAAATTATAACAAGAAATAAACAGTTAGAATACGCCAACAGGTATCTAACTGCCCCAAGATTTTGCAACAACCAAACAGATAAATCAATACCACTAAATTATAACAAGAAATAAACAGTTTGAAAACGCCAACAGGTATCTAACTACTCCAAAAATCTGCAACAAGCCAACAGAGAGAGTATTAGCCAGAAACCACAAGTGAACACTGAAAAGAAACAAACAAATATACTGTAGTTTTTTTTTAATCCGACATGGATTTTTTTCCCACAGACCCAATGATTTGAAGAAAAAAAAACACAGAAACTGAGCAAATTGCACAGTACACTGGTTTGTGATCTACTAAATATGGGGGTAAAAAAAAAGCTGAAATGTCTATTTTGCAATGTAATAAGCTTTTATAAAAGACCTACAGTAACCTGATATTTTCTTTTATCACACAAGTTAAAAAAGAATATTTGCTCCAGTTACCCAACTCATGAAAAAAGTATATCCAATCTCAAAAAATCAAACAGCAAATATATTCTAATAGAAAGCATAAATACTGCTGCATAACAGAACCATTGAAGCAAACATCTAACCATACACCACAATACAAAATGTTTACTTCCATGGATATGTTATACTGCAGTGTTTGTTACCAAACTCTACAATCTTAATGACATGACGTAGCCAAAACTTCACATACAAACTATACAAATCAAACAGTACACAAACTGTAGATTTGCAAATATTTGATAGATATTCGATTCTATGGGTGTGATCTATGGGTGTGATATGCTGCGGTGGTTGTGGCCAGGGCCTAGAGTCTTGGGTGCATGGTCTATGGCCTACGGAGAATTAAACATTTTAACTGTCTATATAGGCCCACCCATATCACAGGTTTTGCAAAGTTTGGTGAGAATTCATCCAGGGAGAGCAAAGTTATTAGCCACCGATTGTGGCTAATAACTTCAGTGCATATAACTTCGGTCTTTCGGCCATGCACCCAAGACTCTAGGCCCTGGTCACAACCACCGCAGCATATCACACCCAAGGTGGCTTATAACTTCGGTGCTTATAACTTTGGTCGTCCATGCACCCAAGACTATAGGCCCTGGCCACAACCACTGCAGCATATCACACCCATAGAATCAAACTTTTTAACTGTGCCATATGGGCAATTTTTATGTCCGGCAATAGTGTCCTTAGGACACCCCTCATTTTGACTAATTACGGACATCCCGGACAGCGCGGGCATGACGAATACATCATGGGCACCTGCCACCTAAACAAATACAGTATTTGACCCATCTCTTACTCCCCGAACCTCCCCAAGCACTCTTGCACACCAAAACACTCCACAAAACTGCATTTCACCTCTGTTTGCCGCCGTGCAGTCGGCGGATCCAAGATGGTGGGCGCATCGGCACAATCTGACGCACTTAATGCTCTTCACCATCCAATCAGTGAACACGTCACATGTCCGTGGACATTACGGGAGCCGATTAGCCAATCGGTCTCCTGTCCGCGGAGTGAACAGGGAAGTGTGTCCGCGGAGCAGACATAGATATCACTAATTTTTTGTGACCTACTTTTTGATTGTTTTAAAAAAACTAATGTATGGATTCTCACCAAATTAACAAAAGCACGCTTTCGGGACCAAGTCGCCGTTTCTGCCACAAATTTGGTGAAAATACATCTAGCGGTTTGGGCTGTAGTCACGACAGAAATGTTTTCCCATTATGTCTATATGTCTAAGTGCCTCAATGTGACATTGCCACCACACGTCCCCTTCCATCATGAGAGTTGCCTCGACAGCTAAAGGGGGCATGGGACCGCATACAGCATGAAGTGCATCAACAATGTGTACAGTCAAGGCAATGCATGAATAAGCAACATGAAATCATGCACAGTCAACAATATACTCACCAAAATGCTATCCAACCATGCACTGGAGAAACCATCATGAATCCCCACTAGGGGTGTATACACAAGTTGGACTTCAGACTGGCCACAGATGTGACGGAAGCCCAATGCCTCTGTATAAATTACTGTGACACAGTGCCATCCTTGCAAGCCCATGGAAAGGGGAAGCAGGAGTGGCATATGTATCCGGACACCAAACCACAAACACAAACACGAGACAAGCCCGTATGGGCCCAGCCAGAACACACAGTGGATGCCATCGGATGCACCACACTGTTACATTAATGTTCAATAGACTAAAAAAATAAAAATGTCCATAGTAGACCTGGGGTTGGGGGGGCTGGAAACCCAGGATGGGGGAGGTGCAGTGTGCACCTCAACACCCACATGTGTTGATGTTGAGATAAAATCCTCCATGGGCTCATGGTCTGCACGGCCCGACCTGAGTGAGAGATACGTCGCTGTCATCACCCTCTGGTTGGACATCAGGAGGTGCACGTGGTACAGGTGTGTCACCACGCATAGCACCAGCAAGCCCCTCCAAGCATGTGGGCCTGGTAAGCCTGGTTCTGCAGGAATATGGCACAGAGGTCCACATGTAGCATAGAGTACTACTGCCTGCGAGGCCTCACGTGACAGATGGACCTCCCCAGCTTGCATGGAGTTCAGCCGAGATGGTGCGTTCCAGCGGCTCCATCCTCTGTTCTGCCCGTGTCCCCCTGGCTCATGATGAGTGCAACCAGAGTAGTTCTGAGGGAGGTGTTATCTTCGCTCAGGGCTTCCCTGTGGGCCTGTGCCTCAGGAGCAATAGCTGTTCGCAGAGCCAGCAGTTCAGCCTGGCGTCCCCTGTTGGAGGCCATCATGCCAAGCCTGAGTGAGCGGCATGTGGACTGCGTTGCCTGCTGCTAAAGCTCCACCTGCCTATCAGGGGGGAGAATGGAATCGGCCACACATTCCATGCCTTGAGCCAACATCTGAATTGCTCCCCCTGTTGCTGTGCAATGGCATACATGGCATTCTCCCACCCAGTGTTACCCGGTGGCACATGGCCACCGCGTTGCCAGACACCACAACTGTTGGGCCCAGTGGTCCTTGCTGTGCTGGCACTGCCTGTGGCTGCAGGACTGTATGCCTCCATGGATCTGCTGCCCCAGGAACAGGAGCAACTGGTGTGGAGCATGACCCTGCACCCATAACCACCACAGGTGGACATTCCAACACTGACTGGCCCCTTGAGGGTTCGACCCCCACTGCAGGTGTGGCAGACAGAACAGCATCCACTGCAGAATCACTGACCGTCAACGGCATGGATTGATGAGCACCTGATTCAACACCAGAGTCAAAGCGATCCTCAGAGAGGCAGCCCTGGACAATGCCCTGGAGCACCAATGGATGTTCGCAGCCTACCGCACCACGACCTCCATGGGTGTTGACCTGAACCCTCCACCCTGTCTGCCATCTCCTCCTCCTCCTCTGCTTCCAGTGCCTCATCACCTGTAACAAAATAAAAAAAACACATGAGCACATATGTCAGCAGATATACCACACACATAGACATCACAATATCTACAGCCAACACATGAACCAACCATGTCACACACGACACAAACTCTGGCATGCATGCAGTGGCAATGGAATGGAAGGGGACCCTGAAAGCAGACAAGGATGCATGCCAAATGTGAAGGCCACACATGTACTGCATGTTGCATAGCACCTGCATCACACACAACCTTCTGGCAGGCATAGATTTTAGCCGAAAATGACAGATGTCAACAAAGAGATGGCACATAGCATAGCCATGGTAGAATTCCCAAATAGCCACAGCAGTAAGTCAAATAGAACTGTCCATGACACATGTAAAATGCATGTCAACATGCACCACAAGAAAATAAATATAAAAAAGTACACATGTCACAGGATGCAACAACGCAAGTGCATTGAAATACAGTGAAGGGAGTCGTCACATGGATACAAACATGCCAGGTCACTTTGACATCACACAAGTGAATAGGCATGTTGAAGGGTGAGACATGGCTCAGAGGTGCATGGGTGCAGTGCAGTACGTGTGTACAGCCTCAACTAACTACATAAACAAAAACGTAGTGATGTCAATCTCGTGACATGACGGCAGTGTAAGGGCAAGTGCAGTCATCATGTGCAAAGTGTTGGCACTGGGTTGTAGGGATACCGTGACTCCCCTCACCCCCCAGAGGAATGGCAGGGAGACAGTGCATGGCTCTGAATTGCTGACCAGAGTACTGTGTAGTTGCAGACAGTGTTGGAAGTTGTCAATTGCATCATCTCAGTAAACTGAGACTACAGCAGATGAGAGGGGGACAGAAAGCAGCACACATGAGGAACCATCAGAAGTACACCAATACATGCAGAAGCCTCAACATCAGTTGTCCAGAGGCAGGGTGGCTGCAATAGAGGGAGGCCGGTGCACGACACACACAAGGACACCCTAAACATGTGTGTGATGAGGAAGTGACCCTGAGTGAGCATGAAATGGATGACCAAATACCATGAGACGGATGAAACACCGGTGATGTAGTACAATGAGTAGCCTGCCACGGACCCATAGGGCCTTGCAGGGAATGCACATGGTCCATGAATGAACACTCATGTCCACTCTGAGCCTGTGCCATCTGCACAGTCCAAGTGAGACACCCTGCATCAAGGATAAAAGATGTACTCCACCGTGCAGGCTTGGCAGTGTTGCAGAGGGAAGTGTGGATGTACACAGGAATGGGGAACAGGCCATTGCAGTAGTCCAACACGAAAATCACCAGTACCATGGAGACATTGAGCTGCAGGGTGGTGGAGAGGCAAGGAAGCATGTCCGTCAGGAGGAGCAGCTTGCAGGGTGAGCTCACATAGCCATCAGTCATGTGACAACATAGGCCGAGTGTTGAGTGGAACAACACCACAGGTCATATGCTAACATGTCATTGACCTTGAACATGGACAGGAGAGGCTGCTGAGTGACTTGCATGTAAGTAGGGTGCACGTGTGGTGATGAGGACTGGCCCTGTGTGCAGCACATGGCCCTCATGCAGACTGCATCACAACAAGCACACATCAGGCAAGCCTTGCATGTGTCACCCATGGCACTCATGAATACATAGCCTGAACTGACAGTCAATCACAACACATCACACAAGCAAAACACACATGGGCTGGACACACACACATCAACACTCAACGGACGTTGCATCATAATCCGGCATCTCTCACACTCCCTGGATTAGTCCCTCATCAATTAACTCTGCAGTGATTTCCTCGTGCAGAGTGAGTTCATCCTCCTCTGGTGGTGGCCCACTGCCAGTCACCAGAGTCGAGGCGTAATAAGAGGCCCGCTTTTGTTTTGCACAGCTTCGGAGGTCAGTCCAACACTTGTAGCAATCTTGAGCTGTGCGCCTTTCAAATGCCATGACACTGACATGTTCTGCAATGCACTGCCAGTGGACCTGACGCTGGGCAGGCGTATTATGGCAACCTGGGCCCACCAGCATATCGCGGTCATGTGCCGACACATAGCCCAAAAGGAAGTCCAATTCCTCTATATTGAAAGACTTCTTCCTCGACGTGCCAAAGGCCGTACCCGTGTCTGGGGTCCCAGCCTCTTTCGCAGAAACACACTTCCTCCTCTTGGCCGGTTGTGTGGACCCTGAGTGGCTAATGCTGCTCTGGTCAGAAGGGGCAGTGGCGCTGGTGGCCTGGCCAATGGTAGTAGCCAATGGCATGAGGATGAAAGATCTGAATTGAGTCATTGGCTGCCTGGCGCTGTTGCCAAGACCCAGCGGCACAACTGCCTCAGTGCCAAGGGCTGTGACCGACACAGTCCTGGCTGGTAGACCCACAGCTGGGGTGGTGTTGGCTGCATATGTCCCTGCAGCTCCCACCACATGGCTGATCGAGGCAGCAGATGTCACCACTGCCCCAGATACATGTGCCTTGGTCACAGCTACCTTAGACACACGTGGCCTGGCCTTCCTGACCTGAACATCTGCCTGGGAGTCCGCCTGTGCCAAAGCAGCCTGTGTTGGCTGACCCCGAACCTCGGTGGTGGTTGCCACAGCTGCACCTGCAGCTCCCACTACCTGGTGGCCCGTGCCAGCAGATGACACTGGCTGTGGGGTCATATGTGTGACGGGGATGTCTGTAGCAGCAGCATCTCCCTGAACCACTGGGGGTGGTGGCATGGCTGTCCCAGGATGTGGCTGGACATCCTGCCCCTGTAGAACACCCTGGCCACATCCCCCACCACGTCCACCTTGGACTCCCTGGACTCCCTGAACTCCCTGGCTACCCTGGCCACGCCCCCCACCACGCCCAGCCCTGGGAGGTCACCCTGCTTTGTTGTCCTTACTTTTTGGTGGCCTCCCAACCATAGCTCAGATGGACTATTGCCAATGGGAGGTGCACACAACAATTGTCCTGGGCAATTAGGGTGAAGGGGGCAGGGTATGTGATGGTGCTCCTGCATGGCTGATTGTGACCCCTGGTAAAATAAGATGGGTCACGCAATGCTCAGGCACCTCCAGAAAACAATACAAATGTGCATGCAACCCTGATTGCCCACATGCGTGGAAAAAAACTCCTGCAGTATGCCATGGCACCCAGGGACACAAAAAATGCATTTGCGTGGAACACACACTCTACTCTTACCTCGTAAATGGGGACGCGACACACATGGGGAACCACAGTGGGAAAAATAAGCGTGCGTAACACACCTGCCTTGCGTGGAAAAGAAAAAGACATGCGCGTGTGCTCAAAGGCTACTCCCCCGCCAAAACAAGAAGTGCGCACCCTAAGCGTTGTGAAGATATCGCCTGTGAATCCACAAGAAAAAGAAACACACGCGTCGATCTCCACGAAAAGCATGTACAGCGAACTGCTGACCCGCCTGCATGCATCACGTCACTTACGTGCTTATGCAGTAAGGGCCTTTCCTCGAATTTCACGCTAACGCGCGGTTTTTGCATGTACGGAGTCGCTCTGCATCAAGCTGGCCAAGCGACTACACACGGAAGACCACGCTCCTGCCCAGAAGGCCATTTACCTGCCCCCCAAAGCCCCGAGCAGCTCCTACGAGCCATCTGCTGCTGCCAGCCAGCCTGCTGCCAACATGCCTTGCAATTTGGTGCCTACAGAGAAGATATTGCCAGAGGTCCTGTTGCTGCTACCACCTCTACTGGAACAGAAGACTCCCGACTGCTGTACCATCACTCCACAGCCCAGCCCCAGTACCCAGTTGCCCACCCACACCTGCCTTGGGGGTTGCCATGCCAGACCAAGCAACATCTGGGGCTAGTGGCCACCCCCAGTCAGAGAGGCAGAGGACTGCCTGTTTCACTTCCAATGAAGTTGGCATCCTGGTGGAACATCTCCTGGGGCATTTTGATGCCCTCTTCTTGACATCCCGCCTCAACAAGGAAGGACAGAGGGGGATGTGGTCAGACATTGTGGATGCCATCAACGCAGAGAGGGTGGCATCCCATGACTACCAACGTGTCCGGAAGTGCTGGGAGGACTTCAGGTCCAGGACGCTCAGCAAGGCCTGGCGCCTCGTTGCGGCTGGTGCAGAAGTGGGGCGCCGGGACCAGTTCAGCAACATCCAGATGAGGGTCCTGGAGCACATACGCCCAGCGCTTCACACTAGGTCCTCGAGTTGCAGACCCGTCTGGAGACGAGTGGTAAGTGTCCATGTGTTCTTGTCCAGCGTAGTGCATGTTGAGGTATGGCAGTAGTGGGCACCTCGGCCGTATGTCTGGCATGCCTCATGTATGGATGTCTGTGTGCAGGGACATGAGAGTGCTGCATGTGAGTCCAGTCAACCGTGTTTCACATCAATGGTGTCTGTGTTGCAATGCATGATGTGCACCAGCATGTGACGACGCGCACATGTTTGCATGCCTGTGCCTGTACTTGGCCATGTTTGGGGTGTTAGACATGGATGCTTATGTCATCTTCATGGACATGCACGGTGTACATGTGCGTGTGTCTGAGTGTGAGTGTGTGACTGGGAATCACCATGGATGCATGAAACATGGCCATTTGGATGCCTGATTGACTGATGTGGCACAGTTGCCAATGTGTGCTTTGTGGCAGGAGGTAGACATGGCCAGAAGCATGACTGTCCGGTGGTGTGTGTGCATGTGATCGGCATGTCTCATGATGCATGTGACTTTCATCTCCCCTTGTGATGTTCCAACAGTGCCTTGGACATGGATGCAAATGTTTGTTGCACGTGTCATGCTTCTTTGTGCATGTGTGTTGCTTGCACTGACCCGTGCGTTGTGGAGGGTGACAATGGTAGTGACGTTTGACAGTGCCACGCATGTGCAATTGCTTTGTGTCTAGCGGACTATTGTTCAGTACCCTGATGCTTGTGTTCAATCTCTCCCTATCTACAGCAGCGATCGAGGAAGAGGGCAGAGACGGCACTGTGGAGGGGCAGGGAATCCTCCACGAGGTGGAGACGCAAGGCTCAGTCACCCTCCCAGGTAATATCATCTTCCGGGAGCGAGGGGACTGGTGCTGCATCCGCCATTACATCTGCAGCTGCCAATAGGATGCCTAAGAAGGCAAGGTTGGACGTGGGCTCCTCGGCAGCGGAAGGGGCAGGTGAGCCCACACAGGGGCAATCCAGTGCGGAAGACAGTGCAGAGGCATCCAGGTTGGTGGCAGTTGAGGAGGAGGAGGAGGCCGCATCAGACCCGCACATGGGGCCTGGAAGAGGTGATGCATCGGTGCACTTGGTGCAGTCCAGGAGCAGGGGCAGGAGGCAGCGCAGGTCACTGCAGAGGGGGCCTGCGCCTAATCCTGTCCCTGATACTGTGACTGCATCACTGTGCACTGGCACGGATGCCTCAGTCCAGGCCCGTCCGCTGGTAGATGTCCACGTCAACTGACCTTCCTCTACCTGCTTATGAGGCAATACGTGACAGGGTTGAGCCTGTCCTAGTCGGTGTCACGTTGCGCACACACCTCATTCGTGAAGATGTGCACGCTTCCAGCCAGGACCACACGTGTCATCACGAATAGGTGTGTGCCATCCTGAACTGACTAGGACTGCTCCTTGTTGTGGGTTTCATGTATGTGCTGGGCGCTCTTGCGACCCCCTCCTCCTCTTCACCCACTATGCGCCAGTCATCCTCCATGCCGTCTTCCGGCCCAGATGCCACCAGGGCCCTTGTGGACCTGCCCCTTCCACCACGGCCAGGCTGGTGGAGATCCCATCCCTGCCCACTGTCGGGAGTCACAGGTTCAGCAGAGGTGGTCACCCCAGCAACAGGACCCCTGCCAATGGAGGTTGTGCAGGCACCTTCGAGCAGGGCACATGCACAACGGCCCCAGGGGTTGGCATTGTCCTGGAGGCAGTCATGGTGGCACAGGCACATGGCATCAAGGCAGCAGCAGGCTTGACGTAGGAGGCATCAGGTCTCAGGGCCTACTACATCACAGGGGCAGGCATCGGCCAAAGGGCAGGAGGACCCTGGACAAAGTGTGTCTTCCGTGTGACAGCGGATGGGCCAGCAAATAGGTGCATAGCGGTGGTGGGCAAAGAGGGCACGGCTCACCATGGTCAGGGCAGAGAGGCGAGCGGAGTTCCTCGAGGATACTCATAGGAAGATGGTGGAGAGCATGGCGGCATCCCTGCGAGCCCTCGAGGATAGAGCACAGTCCCACCTCCAGGCTATGGACACAGAGTTTGATGATGCCCTGGCCAAAACTCTTGGTAACAACGGTGAGCCGTAGGACTAGCCATCCACCATTGTAAATAGTTCTTTAGTGTTAGGTTTCCTTTCTCTTTCTTTTTTCTTTGGAGTCCATGGACATTGCTCCACTTTTTGTAAATAGTTGGTTTTTTATAGGGCTTTTTTCGAGGATTCATCTGGTTTTGGGATCATGGACCCTTCAAACTTTCATTTTATATAGTCTTGCTTCGTTTTTTTTATTTATTTTTGTGTTCACATGAAGTCATGTTTTTTTTTGGTTTACATTTTGATGTGCTGTCCACAGGCAGCCCATCACCGGTGATACCACAGGGAACCACCCAATTCCTGTGAACATGCCCCGCAGACAGCCCACACCACAGTAGACCAGCCTATCCCCCATGACCATGCCCGCAGGGAGCCCAAACCCCAAGGGACCTCCCCATTCCCTGTGACCGACAGGTGACCCCTCAACACCCGTCTCCACACACGCAGCCCTATCACGCAATTTTGCTGGCACGTGCAGGGATATGGAATTTCACGAGGGTAAGCAAGGCCCTTTTCACGCGATTTGACTGGTGTGAGCGGGGTACGCATATTCAAGTGGGTGCGCTAGGATATTTTCACACATTTTGGCTGGGGTGTGTGGGGTCTAGGTATTCAAGGGGTTAAAGTAGGCCTTTTTCACATTATTTTTGCTGGCGCGAATGGGTTACACATATTCATGGGGTTGTGTGAGCGGAAGTTCACGCTATTTTGCTGGCGCAAGTGAGGTTCGCGTATTCAATGGGTTACGGTAGTCCTTTTTCATGCGATTTGGATGGCGCAAGTGGGGTACGCGTATTCAAGAGGGTGCGCGGGTTGATTTTCAGGCGTTTTGGCTGGCGCGGGTTTGGAACGGAATTTCGTGGGGTTTCCAAGGCCCTTTTTACATGATTTGGCTGCCGCGAGCACGGTATGCGCTGTTTTTCACGCAAATATGGTGTAGGGAGGCTGTATGCTGGTCCGGGGTTAGCACGACCATTTGCTCTGTACTGGGGATTTGTATGGCCTTTTCTGGCTCAAGGAGCGTTCTTGGGGGCATAACTGGGGCTGCTGATGTTCGCTGCGCCAGTGGTGCAAATGGCTCGGGAAATCCATAAATACGCGGTGCGCCAAAATACTGTTTTTCGGTGCGTCAGGCGCACGCAAGACACACGCTCCCTCTATGCACCAGGCGCGTGCGCTGAATTCTATGAATTGACCCACTTATGTGTTTGTGGGATACTAAGATGTCTTAATTCAATGTTATACGACTTCAAAGACAAACAGATGTATTTGGAGAAACTCTGGGACCAATTTCTAGTATTGACTAGATATTTTCTTTAGGTGTTTCCTTTTAATTTCTTTATGCCAATATTTTTGTGATTAATGTTTAATGTTTTATTGCTTCTGCACTCTGTCAGCACCTTTTTTTGAGCACTGTGATTTGCTCAAGTGCGCAAACTTTTAGAATATAAGAGGGCCTTGTACAATATTTGCATGCCATACATATAAAATTGAGAGATGTTAACATCAACTCGTTGGGAGGTTAACAAAGCACATTGCACTTTAAATAAACATCTTGCACTTATGAGAAAGATGTAAATAGTTTACAAAGCACATTGCACTTTAGAATTACAACAAGCACTGGCGCATAGAAGCATTTGTTGGTTAACATCTTTTAATAATGATTTAGGATGTGTCATATTATTATTATTTCTCCATACATTTATCTCACTTGGGACAATTCTAATTACATTTGTTTGCTTAGCACGTTGCACTTTAAATTGACAAATAAGGTATTGGCACCCGCAAGGGTTTACTGCCAGTAAATTGTAGCAAGACATCACATATACCTGCCATAAGTAATTTGTCAATTTTTACAGTGTTCATTTTGCTAATACGACTCTACAAAGTCTCGTTTTTTAGCACACAGTGACATGAACATTATCCACTTGGTATTTCTCTCTTGCTAGTTTTTATAGTGCATTTGCAATTTGTATTACCATATACGATTCTGGCTTAACTGCCAGCATCTTTTTGCAGATATGGGGACATAGGCACCTGTGAGGGATTTTTACTGCCTATATTTCCCTGTATCACTCCTGGAATATACAAGTTCAAAACAATATCTGCGCATTGCACATTATTGATACATCAATAATTAGGGACTAACAGGGTAATTCATGGAATTTCGCACAAAAGTGCCGCACGCGGCTGGCGCACAGCGTGCCCGTGCGAATGTCTGCGCCAGCCGCGTGCGATAAAATCGATTTCCGTGCACAGCGTATTCATGGATTCTCGTATCCAAAACCATCCGCGGCGCAGCATGGCGCAGCGAGCCTGCAGCAGCGCCAGTTACGCCCCCAAGAATGCCCTCGCGCAAGGAAAAGCCATCAAAATCCCAAAACTAACGCAAAGGGCTGCGCCAACCCTGGACTGGTTTACCGGACTGCCAAACAGCAAACGCCAAGCGGGTAACGTGTATTACGGGTTTCGCGGTAACATGCGTTTGGCCTGGGTGTGTGTATTTCATGGGTGCACGAGAAGTTTCACACGCGATTGGGCTGGGGGAGTGTGTGCGTGTATTTCAGGGGTGCGCGAGAAGTTTTACACGCGATTGGCCTGGTTGCGTGTATTTCATTGGTGCGCGAGAAGTTTCACACACGATCGGGCCTGGGGGAGCGTGTGCATGCATTTCAGGGGTGCGCGAGAAGTTTTACATGAAATTGGCCTGGGTGCGTGTATTTCAGGGGTTGTTACCACCTCCACCTCACTTACCTGTCGGAGGGGGCGCGTCTATGGGTCCCGATGCGCCCCATCCTGGCGCTGTTATCCCCGATACCGGCTGGGGGGACCGCGGTCATCCGCGGCAGTCGGCGCTTCCGGGGTTTCTGTGTCCCGGGGTCTGCGCATGCGCGGAAGGCCGCGTCTCGATCTTCGCGCATGCACAGTCCTCGAGACGCTTGGGAAGCCACAAGCTTGCTTCCCAAGCCTCGTTTCGGACGCGGCAGCACTCGGGGATAGCATGGCTTGCGTTCCAAGCCTCCTGAGTGCTGCCGGTCCTATTTGAGGAGCGAGATCCCGAAACTCACCGCGTCTCAACGCGGTTTGTTTCTCGGATCGTGTCTTCGCTCCTGAAGCCTCTGCTGCTTCAGCTCTTGTTGTTCCCTGCTCCAGCCTGCCCTCCAGTCCTTGCCTGCTCCAGCCTGCCCTCCAGTCCTTGCCTGCTCCAGCCTGCCCCCAGTCCTTGCCTGCTCCAGCCTGCCCTCCAGTCCTTGCCTGCTTCAGCCTGCCCTCCAGTCTTTGTCTGCCTGCTTCAGCCAGCCCATCATTCCTTCCTGCTCCAGCCTGCCCACCAGTCTTTGTCTGCTTCAGCCTTGTCCTACAGTTTTGCCTGCTACGGTCTTGCTCTTCTACCTTGCCTTCCAAGACCTGCCTGCCTCTCCCTTTCTGCCTTCCTGCTGCCTCCAGTTTTGTATCCTCTGAAGAATACCACAGCATTCTGTCCGCAATTCTACCTTGCAGACTGCTCCAACGCTGCAAGAATCAGGAAGGTGCACTTTTGTGGCGTTGGGAGCTGGTCCACCTCTAACCCTGTTGACTTCAGGGGAAGGGGTGCGCCGGTTTCTCGCGTTTCATCATCTACAGTCACCTGTCGGACAGCCTGGCGACCTCACCACGAACAACTACCGGAAGCCCAGGTACTCAGCGCCCTAGAGACGCCATCTTTAACAGATTGAGACGCCTACCTTCCGACTCCGAGATGGATGAGGCTCAAGAACTCCGGGAGGAGATGCGTGTTCTTCAGGCCAAAATGACAGCACTCCGTCAAGAGAACATTGGTCTAAGACAGATGGTGTCACAATCCTCTGGGGTAACGTCTCAGGGAGAAGGGGCTATGTCCCAGACTACGCCCATCAAGTTTGACGGAGACCCGAGACGTGTAGCAGAGTTTTGCAATCATTGCAGAATACATTTCCTCTTTAGAGCCTCTCATTTCAATTCCGACAAAGCCAAGATAGGATATATTTTGGGAAATTTGACTGGAAATGCCCTGGCCTGGGCCGCTCCATTGGTGTCCGCCAATAGTCCCATACTCAATGACTTTGCAGCTTTTGAAAAAGCATTTCTGGAGGTCTTTCAATCACAAATTTGGCCTCCACAGCCCAGAATCAATTGATGGATCTGAAACAGGGTGTTATGGATATCATAGCTTAGATTGGCCGTTTCCGTCAATTGGCAACCGACTCCCAGTGGCCTGAGATAACTCAAAAGACTTTGTTCCGAAGAGGTCTAAGAGGGGAGTACAAAGATGAATTACTACATATTCCTGAGCCTGATACTCTTCAACAATTAATTGAACAAGTGTTGCGAATAGACCATAGATTGGCAGAACGGAAGGGTGAGAGACGACGGGCTGAACGGCTGTTCACAAGACCACCCAACGCTCAGACTGGAAATTCCGGAACTTCGGACTCCGGCCCCGAACCCATGCAGTTGGGAGCCGTTAGGGGTCCGCTCTCGGAAGCTGAACGGAAACGCAGATGAAATTTAAGACTTTGGGCCTCATTACGACCCTTGCGGAAATCGAAAAACTATGGCGGAAATGGAATACCGCCATCGAATACCGCTCGTTGCGATTATGACCCGTCACCGTAAAGTACGATGCCAATAGCGACACCGCAGTGAACAGCAACGCAAACTGCACCAAGTACGCGCATGCGCGCCTTGCAAAACCGTAATTTCCGCCATGGCGCAACGGTACGCGAATTATGACCCAACGGACATTGACATAACGCCATCAAGCATGGCAGAAAGTACCATTCCGCCATGGGGAGAAATACGGCAACGTGAACCAACCGTAAATGGCCCTACTGAGTGCCTGTACTCCACTCCCTGCCCACATTGCACAACTCCTCGTAGGCGCAATGAAGTCACACCATGCAACCAGTGAAATGTACAAGTCACCCATGCATGCCAACGTAAAAATGCATGCAGGGGCCACAAGTGCCTTGTGAGTGGCCATCCATATTCGGCATGTCACCATTGCCGTACCGATGCAGCACAGGCATTTGAAGGTTCAAGTACACCAAAATGAACAGAAAGATCACATGACACAAAACAACAACAGTCCCCCATCGCTTGCCACCAGTGTAAGGCAACATCCAAAGCAGTATCCTGAGGGAGATTGCACCAGCCCTGTACTTTTGCCAGTAAACAAACCAACCATCAGCATAAGCATGTACCACACAAGTTGGCAGAGTGACTGAGCAGCCAGGCTAATCTCAAGAGGGGCCAATGGAAGCTGCAAGGCACAGATGGCACGAATACAGAAGCTATTCCAATGGACATGACCCCAGTCTCCCTCCAACAAACGCACGCAAACACTGGCACCTGTGACCACCCATATACAGAAAATCCCACCATTCCACCAATCGACCTGGCTGACCGGCATCAGTTGGGCAAAAGCTAATCCCCCGCCCCTGAGCATGACATCATTAAAACAGTCACAATGGCAGCCCCTATCCGTGACCATACTGTGCTACGTAGGCAAACGCGGCCAGTACAGTACCACGCAACTCAACTCAGAAGGCGTAACACAATGCAGATCATCTCACAATACATAGCGCCACAAATCGGAATATGCTACATTACTTGCAAAGAATAACGCAACACGGCTAATATCAGAATATAAATTTAATGCACATCAAAATCACAAAGCCCATACAGCTATTTGCACATAAACTCCAAAACATCAATCATCACTGTGGGCTGCATCCGCAATAAATGACCAGCTTCTACTTGTGTGACGCCCTGTTCATTCATGGTACACAGGGGCTACATTAACGTTCAAAAAGGCAACATGGATGCGCCTAGAACTGCAGGGCCGTCCCATGAGGTAGGCACTAGTCCAGCTGAAAGGCAGAAATGTTGCACCTAGCCACCAGTACTGCGTAAGGGCATGTGACCCATTGGCGATCGTCCCATAAGATCGTAATGGTGCTCCACTGATTAACTCGAAGCTGCAGGTGTCGAGAGTAAAACCCATCTGCAGGAGTGGCGTACAGATAGCAGCTGCAAAAGGGCAGGAGATACCTGTCACCCAAATGAAACAAAAAATAACTGTATGGCCTTCAGAACTCCAGATGTATTACTCACTTCATTCAACACACTAAATCTACAACCAAATGCATGCTAGGCCGCTCCAAAGGAATATATACACCCCGAAATCACTAGCGAATCATAACGAAATAAATCGAGGTGAATACACCATTACTAACGTCTGTTTGTGTGCATGCGTCTGTTAAGACAGAATCCATTACATGGGATTAGTAACGTGCATAGACACAAGTGTATGAAGGCGCGTCGAGACAGGGAGGATCCAACAAGGGCAGATAGACGATGGTCCCACTATGGCAGTTTTGCATCACATAGCGCAGGGTAAGGGGATCGATTCCAAAAAGCCATGTACATGGCAGACTCTAAATTAAATCATCTGTCCATGCATCCATTCATCATTCCCTCATCCCGGCATGAAAACGCATGAAGATTAACTCACATAATATTGGAAACTTCCATTGCGTCTGTGCGTAATGCAGTCTGCAAAAACCACTGTGCTCCTGGCCGGATCTGTAGTGTTGTGAAGTAACATGGATTTGGGAACGTCCTGCCTTATCGTCCACTACGCTATTGCGCATCCCATTCAATTCATATCATTCATTGCCTGCTCGTTATGGGCCCTGTCCCAAGGACATTCAACAATAGAACGTTATATTTCCAGGCAGACCTGTGGGCGACTCCTCGCCGCTAGTTGAAAACCAAAAGCGCTGTCCTTCGAAGTCCTCATTTGCAACATCACGTCGAAAAGGCATCTGTGAACGCTTGCATTCACAAATACATCTATGTAGTGCGGCTGTGTGTGATAATGCTAACTGGCTACAATCACAAATGGGACGCCACGCCCGTCGGTGAAGTTCGTTACAGTGCTGCATGAGGGTCCGCCGTCGATCGAGTCCTACATTCCACTGACCCTTCACAAGTTTGTTCGCGACTACAAATATAGTATGTGAAACAATGGGACCATAGCATAAAATACATTCAAAGTACATTTCACTGCCATCGGGATTTCATACATGATTGCAATTGCAAGATGCCATGCGGCAAAATGCAGCGTTTTGTGCGGGACGTGCTCGCCCAAAAGGGATTGCAGCTGCCACAGGTTCAATGAATCACCACAGGTGGAGGCCATACAGCCTGGCAGCACATAAATTGCACACCCAACCCCCTCCCACAACCACACCCACTCCAAAATGCTACCGGCAGGACTAGCGATGTTGGGCCTGGGGGACCTGATAGCACTGCAAGTACTACAACTACAAGAAGATGATGAACACCAACTGCTACAACAACCGGCCGCACAGAGGAGGCGCAGGAGGAGGAGGGCAGGGCAGGGGCAGCAAGGCCCACCAGCACAGCCACTACCACCACGCAGGCAGCCCGCAATCCCACGCCTCCGAGCTAATCCGTTCAACCTCACTGCTGAGCAGATCCACACCCTCTACCGTTTGGACCGGGACACCATAATCGCCATTGTGGACATGACACATGCTGACCTTGTCAGCATGATAGATAGCCCAACCGCCATCCCACCCCTACTGAAGGTGGTGTCTGTACTCCACTTCCTGGCCACAGGCACCTACCAGCACACAGTCGGACAGTTGCATGGCATTTCACAGCCCCTGTTGTCACGGACACTATTCCAAGTGCTCGATGCCCTCCTGAAGCACGCAGACGACTACATCACTCTACCACGCTCGGACCAGGAGTTTACCAACGCAAAAGTGGGATTCCATGCACTTGGCGGCATCCCGGGTTGCATTGGTGCCATCGACTGCACCCATGTGGAATTGGTTGTCCCACATGCCATGGAGGTCCAGTACCGCAAACGGAAGCAATATCATTCTATCAATGTGCAAATGGTGTGTGACTCCAAGAGGATCTTTACACATTGTTGTGCCCGATTTCCAGGATCAACCCATGATTCTATGGTCTTGAGGAACTCTAGAATACCACGCTACATGGAGCGACACGCAGGGCACAGATCCTGGCTACTCGGTGAGTCTCATTTCATGCATGAGAATGTGGGGCATGTGATGCGTCAATGACCTGGCAGGAAGGGGGGGATGCGTACATAGCAATCACATTCCACTAACATCCTTTATTGGCCACTTACAGGTGATGCCGGGTATCCACTGAAGAGATGGCTCCTTACACCACTCCGGAACCCACAGAACCAGCATGAGGAGGACTACAACCATGCCCACTCACGTACCCGTGTAGTCATAGAACAGGCATTCGGCCTACTGAAGGCTCGTTTCCACTGCCTCAGCAGGTCTGGCGGGGCACTCCTGTACAGCCATGAGAAGTTTTCGAAGATGGTCATGGCATGTGTCATGCTACACAACATGTGCGTACGTAGAAATGTGCCCATGCCCCCTGACGCAGAACTGCATGCACCTGAAGATGGTAATGATGAGGGTGGGGATGTGGCAGCACCTCAAGGAGTCCGTGAGGCACAGGAGGCACGTGTAATTCGTCAGAGCATCATAGATGCATGCTTCTAGCACTCACGCATGGTGCCTATTACATGGAAACGGGACTTGTGGCACTGCGTGTGTCTAGTACATGCACAATGTGGACTGTACGCCTATGAAGGCCTCGTACACAAAGATCAATGTCCACACATCTCATTGGATGAATATGAAGAAATGTATTGCTAATGTGAATTGATATTATACACCCAATGGACCCGCCACCCAGAAAAGCCCAACACACCCCCTCCACCCTCCTACCTCCCCCCCCGAACACCAGTGTCCAAAGATGCATATTGTCCGTGGGCAGACGCTATTGCAAGCCCCCTCTCCGGGTATCAGGGGCACCCCTGCCTGTGGAGCGCAGGTTCCTGCCAGATCTACGCTGGGGGCTGCCCTGGACGGAACTTGCAACGGATGATGTCTCTGCCTGCTCACGTCCATGCATGTCCCTAAGGGTTTGTGAGAGCTCAGTGAGCACACGGCGCACAGCGGCAAGTTCACCACATACGTCTTTGGACGTCGCATGCAGTTCCCCCCTCAGGCTCTCGGTGCTTCTCTCCATTTGTGCCCTCAGGATCTCGGTGCTTCTCTCCATTTCTCCCCTCAGGCTCTCAGTACTTTGCTCTATTTGTGCCCTAAGTGTCTCAGTGGATGTTTCAATGGCTGCCCTAGAACCCCCACATTCATCAGCATGCTCCTTGAGGAGCGTGGCCAGTTGCTGCTGTTGCACGATCAGCTGGTCGAGGGACTGTTGCCTCTGCTGTCCCATGCTCATTTGCGGTGGTGTGACAGAGGGGCTGATCACCACATGTTGCCTTGCCACAGGGCTTGTGGGGCTTGGCCAGTCGTCGTCTTGTGGGTGCCCCTGCGTGGTTTCCTCATGGTGTACGGGATGAAACAAACAGGGTGATTGAGACAGGTCATGGATGGGTCCTACATCGCCAGCACCGTTTTCTGTGTCGGAGCATGCTGGCATGACAGCAGTGTCACCTATGGTGCTGCTACCACCAGAAGCAGTGCCATCTGAAACATCCTTTGGGGGGACCTGTGGAGATGCTGTTGTGGACATGCTGGCTGCTGGGGTGCCTGTTGCAGTCCCCTCCAGTGTGCTGCCACTTGATTTCTGCTGCTGCCGTGTCTTGATCCGTGCAGCTGAGGTTGAGGGTCTTTGGCCGTTGGTCTTGGCCCTCTTTGCAGGTGTGCTGGTAGGGGTGTCCTGAAGCTCGGCGTTTGAATCGGACCCTGTGGTGGAGTAAAGGAGGGCGAGCGTTATTTATGGGTCTGTGGGAATTGGAATGGCAATGTATCACATGCATTGGGGTGGTACATGAGGGTGATTTGGGTCAGGGCCTTGGAGGTGGTCTCATTTTTGTGTGGATTGAGGATGCATTTATTTGGCAGCCTGCAGTTAGGGGGTGCATGCTGCACATGTAGAGGGTGGTTTTAGGATTTTAGGATTTTAACTTATTTATTTATTCTGACTGTTAGAGGGCGCTATCAGGCCAAAGTATGTGGACGTTCTCCTGGACATGTGTTTCTATTGCACGGTGGGGACACATGGTACTGCACTTGATTGTACTTTGTGGATTTGGCATTGTTTCATTTGGCCAACCTACCTGATTCTTCGGATGTCGGCACTCCTTTCTCCATCCCTCCGACTCCCTCTATGCTCTCCATTCCGATGGTGGAGGCACAGATTTCTTCCCAGGGGGTCAACTTGATGGGTGATTCCGATCCTCCCCCGGTAGCTGTGGCAATGTTTCTGTTGGCAGAAAGTATGCTCCGGACGCGTATCCGCAAGTCGTCCCATCGCTTTCTGCATTGCTGTGGGTTGTGGGGTGCGGTCCCCACCGCACTTACACGCTGTGCCACCAGGGCCCATATGGCCTTCTTGTTCGCAAGGGCCGTCCTGGTCATTTGCGTCGAGAAGACGACGGCAGCATTCTCCTGGAGGGTCTCTGTGAGCACGGTCAGTTCCTCATGGGAGAAGTGGACCTGCCGCTTGCGATCACACGCTTTTTTAGCTACTTTTCCCATATTTATTTTTTTAACTGGAGTGGCTAACGGGTTGGGATGTGTCTCAGGGTCGGTTTTTTTATGGTTGTGTTGGGATTCTCATTTTATTGGTGTACGGCGTGCTGTTTCCCGTTCCGGCAACATGTTTTTACTTCCGTTTCCGTATATTTACGGTGACCGTAATTTGCGCTGCCCGCTCATTACGGTGACCGCTAAGATGGGTGGCGGAATTGCACCTAGTGCGGCGTACGGCGGCGGTAAAGGGCGTTTTGGGGTCATTTCCGCCATCGCAGACTTTCCAATTCCGCCATGGCGTAATGCTCGTGCCCGATGGGTCGGAATTACCCGCACTTTACTCCAACGTGCAATGGCGGAAATGCTATTTACGCTATGGCGGTCAGGTCAGTTGCTTTCCGCCAGGGTCGTAATGAGGCCCTTTGCATATACTGTGGGGCTGCTGGGCATTTCTTGGGTACTTGTCCTTCACGCCCACAAAGAAAGTCGGAAAACTAGTTGGCCTGTCGTCAGTAGGAAGGGCAACGACAGGTCCAGATTCGTATTCAGTCCTTTCCAGTTCCGCCTCTTCATTTCAGCCCATGCAACCGGCTGTTTTACTGGTGGTGAGGATCAAGTTATCATGGTTAAACAAAGAGACAGAGGTGCTGGGCTTGCTGGATTGTGGAGCATCTGGGAACTATATAGATGAGACATTTGCAGTCTGCCAAGAAATACCCTTGTTACCCCGGAGAAGTGTCTTGCCCGTCGAGGTTATCGATGGAACCCCATTATCTTCCGGTCCAATTCGTCAACAAACCATGTGCCTACATATGCAGATTAAAGAACATGGGGAAAAGATCGCCTTGGATGTCATCAGATCACCCTCCTATCCCGTGGTCTTGGGTTTACCTTGGCTTCTTCACCATAATCCTACCATCAATTGGGGAGCTCGCCTTTTGGATTTCACCTCAACTCTCTGCCTCCAGGATTGCTGTTTGCCTGGTGTGTCAAGAAAGGAGATTTCCTCCATACCCCTCACGAGGGGTACTGGCTTTCCTGAATTTTGTGCTCTATTGTCTGTCCCTCAGGAATATGCCGAATTCCAGCCAGTGTTTTCTGAACCCGAAGACATACCACTGCCACCTCATCGAACATTTGACTGTACTATTGAATTGGTACCTGGTTCAGTGATACCTCATGGGAAGGTATACGCCTTGTCCCTTACTGAGAAGGTGGTTCTTCAAGAATACTTGTCAGACTGTATCAGGAAGGGATATATCACTCCCTCGAAATCACCAGCTGGATTCCCGCTATTTTTTGTGAAGAAGAAGGAAGGAACCCTACGACCCTGTATTGACTACCGTCAATTAAATGATATCACAAGAAAGGATAGATATCCATTGCCTTTAATTCGAAGCATCATGGAATCCCTTCGAACTGCCCAGGTGTTTACTAAGTTGGATCTACGAGGCGCTTATCACTTAATTCGAATTAAGAAGGGAGACGAATGGAAGACGGCTTTTAAGACCCCTTTCGGGCATTACGAATACCAGGTAATGCCATTCGGATTATGTAATGCCCCGGCTGTCTTTCAGCATTTTATGGATAGCATTTTTTGTGATCTAATCGGGATATCAGTTTGGGTGTACCTCGATGATATCCTCATTTTTTCTGTCTCCCTGAAGCAACATGTGGAACATGTTCGAGAGGTGCTTCGACGTTTATCCCAGAACCACCTGTACGTTAAGTTTGAGAAGTGTTCTTTTCATAAGAAAAGAATGGAATTTCTGGGCTATGTGATCAGTGGCACTGGAATTATCATGGATCCAGCCAAGGTACAAGCCATTCAGGATTGGACTCAACCTTCTGATGTAAAGTCCCTTCAACGATTCTTGGGATTTGCTAATTTTTATCGGCAATTTATACCCCATTTTTCCCAACTCACGGCTCCCTTAACTCAACTAACTAGCAGTAAAACACCTTTTTTTTGGAATACACAAGCCACCAAGGCTTTCAACGTCTTGAAACAAGCCTTTAGTACTGCTCCCATTTTGCGTCATCCAAATGACGAGATGCCATACATTGTAGAAGCCGACGCTTCCGACCTTGCGGTGGGTGCAGTCCTTTTGCAAAAGGAACCATAAACTGATGTGGAACACCCTGTGGCATACTTTTCCCGCAAGCTCACGCCTAGCGAACGAAATTACGCAGTAATCGAGAAGGAATTGTTGGCAATAAAGGCTGCATTCGAAGAGTGGAGACATCATCTCCTTGGAGGCCGGCATTCTGTGGAAGTACGTACTGACCACCGAAATTTGCAGTATTTGAAGTCTCTTCAGTGCCGAACCTCTCGTCAAGCCCGGTGGGCCTTTTTTTTCTCTCACTATGACTTCCATGTCACATACATCCCCAGTGCTCGGAATTTAAAGGCCGATGCCTTGTCTCGATCCTTGGAGGTAGAAGCAAGAAAGCAGTACAGGGAGGAGCCAATAATATCCCCAAAGCATTTCCTGTTCACTCTATCACCTTATTTTCAGAAGATTCTACAAGACACGAATTCCGATCCTGAGCGGGAAGGCCTCATGAGGCATCCACAGATTACTGAAGATAATGGACTGCTTTTCTTCCGGAACAGGCTATTTGTTCCCACAACCACTCTTCGAACTCTTGTGCTTCAGGGGTTTCACGACTCCCGAGTGGGTGGCCATCGTGGAATCGGAGCAACTCGAGAAATAATATCCAGACAGTTCTGGTGGCCATGTTGGGCCGATGATGTTGAACGTTATGTAAAGAGTTGTCCTGTGTGTGCCCAGGTGAAGATTCCTAGGAAGAGGCCCCTGGGGTTGCTTCATCCCACCGAGATTCCTCCTTACCCTTGGCACACCATAGCGGTTGATTTCATCGTGGAACTTCCTCCATCTGAAGAATATACCTGTATCATGGTCGTTATAGACTGTTTTTCCAAAGCGGCTCATTTTGTTCCGTTCTTTAAGATACCAACTGCTACACAGATGGCATCGGCATTTCTTCAGGAGATATACAGGTTACACGGACTACCGCAAAAGATCATATCCGACCGAGGGTCTCAATTCTTGTCATCTTTCTGGCGTCAATTGTGCAGTCATCTCGGCATTCATCGCGCACTCAGTTCTGGTTATCATCCTCACACCAACGGCCAGACAGAAAGGACTAACCAGACCCTAGAACAATATCTTCGCTGTTTTGCCAATGCCACCCAATCTAACTGGAAGTCTCATCTAGTTTTTGCTGAAGTCTCCTATAACAACACAGTTCATTCAGCTACGGGCCTGAGTCCGTTTTTCTGTTTGTCTGGCTTGCATCCTAGATTGGTACCCTTTTGTCCTGTACCTTCAAGTGCGGTTCCCTCTGCTGATTGGCTCATCACTTCCATTCAGGATCAACACTCCTTGGCACGCAGTACTTTGGCGGAGGTACAGGCACGGATGAAGCGACAGGCTGATAAGGGAAGGACACCTGAACCTCCTTTCCAGGTGGGGGATCTTGTTTGGTTGTCCTCCAAGCATCTTCCCATTCGTAATTTGCCCACCAAATTGGCTCCCCGATATTTTGGCCCTTTCAGGATCACTAAACGCCTGTCTGCTGTGGCTTTCCGCTTGCAATTGCCTCAAACATGGCGGGTGCATCCGGTTTTCCATGTCTCCCTGTTGAAGCCATACGTGGTAGACTTGTTTGGCCGATCAACCCCTCGTCCTGCACCTGTTGTTATCCGGGGGTCTCCTGAATTTGAGGTACAGGAAATTTGCGATTCTCGCATCAGGCGAGGGGTACTCCAGTATTTGGTGGACTGGAAGGGCTACCCAGCCTGTGATAGAACTTGGGAACCACGCAGTTATGTACATGCCCCCCGCCTGATCCGTGATTTTTATCGCCGCTTTCCGTGGAAACCTGGGGCTCCTGGCCTTTCTGGGAGGGGGCAAAGTGTTACCACCTCCACCTCACTTACCTGTCGGAGGGGGCGCGTCTATGGGTCCCGACGCTCCCCATCCTGGCGCTGTTATCCCCGATACCGGCTGGGGGACCGCGGCGGTCGGCGCTTCCGGGGTTTCTGTGTCCCGGGGTTTCTGTGTCCCGGGCCGCGTCTCGGTCTTCGCGCATGCGCAGTCCTCGAGACGCTTGGGAAGCCACAAGCTTGCTTCCCAAGCCTCGTTTCGGACGCGGCAGCACTCAGGGATAGCACGGCTTGCGTTCCAAGCCTCCTGAGTGCTGCCGGTCCTATTTGAGGAGCGAGATCCCGAAACTCACCGCGTCTCAACACGGTTTGTTTCTCGGATCGTGTCTTCGCTCCTGAAGCCTCTGCTGCTTCAGCTCTTGTTGTTCCCTGCTCCAGCCTGCCCTCCAGTCCTTGCCTGCTCCAGCCTGCCCTCCAGTCCTTGCCTGCTCCAGCCTGCCCTCCAGTCCTTGCCTGCTCCAGCCTTCCCTCCAGTCCTTGCCTGCTCCAGCCTGCCCCCCAGTCCTTGCCTGCTCCAGCCTGCCCTCCAGTCCTTGCCTGCTTCAGCCTGCCCTCCAGTCTTTGTCTGCCTGCTTCAGCCAGCCCATCATTCCTTCCTGCTCCAGCCTGCCCACCAGTCTTTGTCTGCTTCAGCCTTGTCCTACAGTTTTGCCTGCTACGGTCTTGCTCTTCTACCTTGCCTTCCAAGACCTGCCTGCCTCTCCCTTTCTGCCTTCCTGCTGCCTCCAGTTTTGTATCCTCTGAAGAATACCACAGCATTCTGTCCGCAATTCTACCTTGCAGACTGCTCCAACGCTGCAAGAATCAGGAAGGTGCACTTTTGTGGCGTTGGGAGCTGGTCCACCTCTAACCCTGTTGACTTCAGGGGAAGGGGTGTGCCGGTTTCTTGCGTTTCATCATCTACAGTCACCTGTCGGACAGCCTGGCGACCTCACCACGAACAACTACCGGAAGCCCAGGTACTCAGCGCCCTAGAGACACCATCTTTAACAGGGGTGCGTGAGAAATTTCACACGTGATTGGCCTGGGTGCGTGTATTTCAGGGGTGCGCGAGAAGTTTCACACGCGATTGGCATGGGTGCGTGTATTTCAGGGGTGTGCGGGAATCTTCACACGCCATCCAGCCTGGGAGCGTGTATTTCAGGGGTGCGCGAGAAGTTTCACACGCGATTGGCCTGGGTGCGTGTATTTCAGGGGTGCGCGAGAAGTTTCACACGTGATTGGCCTGGGTGCGTGTATTTTAGGGGCGCGAGAAGTTTCACACGCGATTGGCCTGGGTACGTGTATTTGAGGGGTACGCGTGTGTTTTCACACGCGACTGGCCTGGGTACGTGTATTTGAGGGGTGCGCGGGGGTTTTCACACGCGATTTGCCTGGGTACATGTATTTCAGGGGTGCGCGTGTGTTTTCACACGTGACTGGCCTGGGTACGTGTATTTCAGGGGTGCACATGTGTATTCACACGCGACTGGCATGGGTACGTGTATTGCAGGGGTGCGCGGGTGTTTTCACACGCAATTTCAGTAGGGTACGTGTATTTTGGGGGTGTCGGGGAGTCCTACATGTGATTTGGCAGTGTGGGTCCTCCCAGGTGTTCCCTGTACACCCTCCACGGCCCCTGCAGGCAGCCCACACCACAGGGGACTACCCTGCATCCCTGGTAATGTCCCGCAGGCAGCCCACCCAACATGGGCATGCCCCCCAGCAAAGGCACATGTCTCCTTGCACTACTCCTTGCACCAACTCATGTCCCCTTGCACCCCCACCCCCCAGCATTGCGGGGCACCTGCCAGCAGGCCCCCACTCATGTCCCACTCATGTCCCCCTACACCCCCAGCCCCCAGCATTGCGGGGCACCTGCCAGCAGGCCCCCACTCATGTCCCACTCATGTCCCCCTACACCCCCAGCATTGCGGGGCACCTGCCAGCAGGCCCTAACACATGTCCCCCAGCCAACACGTCATCACAATCTAGATCCCTGGCCCTTATGGGCAGCCTCCACATGCCAAACACCCACCCACGTATTGCATCCACCCACTTAGAAATGCCAATTACATGATACAACCCCAATGGCAAGTATGTAAATGAACACATGTCCCTCACATACACACAATGGGTGTAAGTGAATGTCAAAACCCATATCATGATGTGCATGAAACCAATGAGATGCTACTACACATTGAAGTTTGATGAAAAAAATGTATTAAAAGCAACATAAATGGAATTAAAAATAAACAAACGACAATGGGAATCAAAAACCAAAAGCAGCATGTTTGTAAAATAATGAAAAAACACAAATCATAATCCAAAGGAAAGGTGTCCAAAGTCACAGTTCAAAAAAGTAAATCCAAGGGAAAAACAAAACCGAAAACCATTGTTCCATGGGTAAATCCCCAAAAAAAACTAAAATCCAACTGTCAACTATATACAGATAAACAATCCAGGGTCCATGATCCCAACTGAAGAAATGAAACCCATCTAAAAATACTACCTAATAAATAAACTATATACAAAAATGTGGTCCATTGTCCAAAAGGTCCAAAATAAATAAAAAAGCAAAGCAAACCTAACACTAACTACATAACTATTTACAAGGGCAGCGGGCTAGTCCGACGGCTCGCTGGTTGTTATCATGGGCCAGGGCATCATCGAACTCCTGTTCAATGGCTTGGAGGCGGGCATGTTCCCTGGCCCCGAGGTCTCGCAGGGATAATGCAGTGTCCAGTTCCAACTCCCTGCGAAGACCCTCGAGGCACTCAGCCCGCCTCAGCGCCCTCCGCATGGAGTTCTCCGCCCTGACCATTGTGAGCCGTTCCTCCTCTGCCCACTGCCGCTCCGCACCTATCTGCTGGCCCAACCGCTCCCACATGGAAGCCACTCCCATTCCAGGGTTCTCCTGCCCTCCAGCCGATGCCTGCACCCCTGATGTTGATGGCCCCGAGCCATGATGCCTCCCACGTCGAGCCTGCCGCTGCCTCCGACACAACTGCCTGTGCCAGCACGACAGCATCCAGGCTGATGGAATCCACTGACGCCGTCGTGCACGTGCCCTGCCCGATGATGCCGTCACATCCTCCATCTGCTGGGGTCCAGTTGCTGGTGTGTCCAGCCCTGCTGGACCTCTGACTCCCGACTGTGGCGGGGATGGGATCCCCACCGAGGTGGCTGCATTAGTCGGGGCAGGTCCACAGGGGGCCCTGGTGGCATCTGGGCCGGAAGACGGCATGGAGAATGACTGGTGCATAGCCTTCACAGAGGAGGAGAGGGTCGCCAGAGTGCCCGACACATGTACGAGACCCCCGACCACGACCGCTCCCAACTGGGCCACGTTGGCAGGGTGCTCTTCGTGATGACGTGCGTGCTCCCCCCGGAAAGCACACACCTCATCACGAATGACACCCGTGCGCAACGAGACACCAATCAGGACCTTCTCCATATGGCTGGGGGTCCCCTCGTCTGCAGTTAGAGGAGTGTCAGATGACATGGACATCCCCCCTACCTGTGGACAGGCCTGGGATGGGGCATCCCTGCTGGTGCATGGTGGTGCAGTCACAGTGTCAGGGACAGTGACATGCTCAGGTACCTCCATGGCGACCTGTTCTGCCTCCTGCCCCTGCCCCTGGACTGCACCACTTGCACCAGCAGGGATGCCCCCACCAGGCCCCATGTGCGGCTCAGTAGCGGCCTCCTCCTCCTCTGTGGAAACCACCAACCTGGATGGCTCCACACCGCCTTCTGCTGTTGCAAGCCCCTGTGGGGGCTCACTCACCCCTTCCGCTGCAGCCGTGGGGGCATCCCCGCCGCTTAGCTCCACAGCACCGTCTCCGCCTTCTTCTTCACTTTGCGCTGTGTAGAGGGAGACATAGAACACAAGCATCAGGGTACTGTACAATGGTCCCCTAGACAGGACGCAATAGCAGATGAGTGGCACTGGCAAAGATCACTTCCATCATGTCCCTCCACAACACATGGGTCAGTGCATGCAAAACACATGCAGTAACAGGCATGGCGCATGCTATGGACATAGGCAAACATGTCCAAGGGACTCTTGAAGCATACAATGTTGTTTTTGGACTCACATGCATCATGGGTCATGCCTATCACATGCACACACTTCAACGTACTTTCATACATCTGGACTCGTACACACCAGACACAGTGGATGCAAGGATAACTAGGCTGCATCAGTGATTCTGAACATTGTCACAGACATGTGTCATGCATCCATGGCATTCACAAGTCACAGACACGCAGGTCAGAAACACAGACATGGACACCATACATGTACATGGCATCAGCACCCATCCCTCACCCCCACCCATGTCCAGGAACAGAGACTGGCATGCTCTCATGTGTCCATTCCGCATAGGGCTCCCCATGTTGCATTTTAACACATACACTAACCGTGTGCTTCACACATTACTGGTCTCACATGCATGACCATGATGTCCCTGCACACACACACGCGTACATGGCCTATGTCACACATACAGGCAAGTATCAGACAACCAGCACACTGCAACATGCCCTGTCTCACACAGCAATGCTTGGCCACTTACCGCTCGACTCCAGACGGGTCTGCCTCTCAAGGATCTGGGCATGGAGCGCTGGGCGTACGCATTCCAGGACCCTCAGCTGGATGGTACTCATGCTGCCCCGGCCCCCCTCCACGAGGCGCCAGGCCTTTATGAGGGTCCTGGACCTCAAGTCCTCCCAGCGCTTCTTGACTTGCTTGATGTTGCGGGTTGCCATCCCCTCCTGTCCCGTCCTTCCTTGTCGGCGTGTGATGTCAATTAACGTTAGCTTTACTTCTAAGGTGGATTTTGCAGGGGTGTAGGATAAGAGTATGCAAGTGTCTTATCAAAGTACTTACTTGAGTAGCCCTTGCTTTACGTATGCACTGTAATGGGTATGTTACAAAGGAAATGGCGAAATCACAAGAATTTTCTATGGCTAATCTCCACGTCCTAAAGAGAACAAATGAAATACAACAAAATAGGGCATGAATGTGCGTGTGGTGTGACTTGATAGTCGTGGTTCTAAACGTATTGTCCATATCTCTGTATAAACTAAGAGTAGGTCTATTGCTTACGTCTTACCTATAGTTGTGGGTAGCTTTGAGGTGAAGCACGGGTGTGTGCGGCTTGTTGTCGTCCGTTCGTCGTGAATTACTGTATGCCTGTTTCTATTGACCCGAAAGTGGATATATGGTCACGTACGCAAGAAAGCGTGATGGTCATGTGATCAAATGTTTCCTATGCACAGTGTTTTCAGTAATACGACTATTGGTGCTTTGAATCGTGTGGATTGCTATATGAATTTACATGTGTGTGAGTTGTAAAAATAAATATCGTATTTACCGTATACAGGTAAATATTTTTATCTTGGACGCGGAATGACATGGTAGTCACATAATCAATGTATTTATCAACATGGTATGTTGAAGGTATGTTTATTATTGCTGTCCAGCATGTGGATGTTTATGAATGTCAACAAAGAATGTTGTGTTGTCAACACATGGGAAAAATAACTAGAGATTGTAATGTGTACATTTCTTATGTATGATTTATCTTTTGACTATACACCCCCACGTTTTGAATTGAAATAGACTTGTGAGTGTGTTGCCTGGAGCTAGGTATATAGTGTTAATCATTAGGATTGTGAGTAGGGAGGTAGACAAATAGCGATGGGGATGGGCTGAAGAGGAGGAAATATCTGGTCAACTGAATGTGGTTATATGATCAACACTTGTGACTAAATATTGCTTGGTAATTTGCAACGTAGTTCATAGAATAAAGTCTAAAATAACAACAGCATATACATTCTATACTCAGCATTGATGTAGAGAGACGCGAAAATGAGACTCTCATTTGTACAAAAAACAATAGTAATCACAACAGAACACTTGCATACTCTTATCCTACACCCCTGCAAACTCCACCTTAGAAGTAAAGCTAACGTTAATTGACATCTGTTCATTTTTATATTTAGAATAGCATATTTCTCCCTCATTTGCAACCTAGTTGGTTTTCTAAAACAAATCATTCTCTTCTTTATTTCCATTTTTCTCTTTATACCAGGAACCTCAGGATACATAATGCATAACATTTTTGATGAATACTTTCCATAATTGTTTCCATACATCAGTATACCTCCAAACTGTACTAACCCCTGAAGATCCGTCACCACCAAGACGGTGAAACACGTGTTGGGTAACAGAACGGGCAACAAAACAAATAAAGTAATAATATAGTGAACTCATGGTTAACAGACTCAGTGGAACTGTGATAACAACTTTGAAACATAAGAGGGCCTAGACTCTGACCTAAGACTTCTGATTATTCTAGACTCAAAACTTAGTGAATCTCCAACTGTGAAGCAACTGTGATTTAAAATATTCAACTTCATTCTAACTGTGAAGTAACAGTGATTGCAAGTAATTTGACTCCACAACAGGCAATTCAGTCAATCTTGGACTGTGAAGCAACATAAGTCAACCTTGAACTGTGAAGCAACTGTGACTTAATTTATCCATTTCATCAACCGAAAACTGAATTCATTTGTGAACGAATAGGAAATACTGATTTCATAAACCTGGATCCATCCGTGTATTAACAGGAGATACTGAATTTGTAAACCAACAAGTGCAACCAATTTCATTTTGTTCTAAACAGAGAATTACTGTGATTTTTTTGTTTTATCCACAACAGGACTTTTTTGAATTATATGCACTTTACTTTCTAAGTTTTGGTCTTCGATGTTCAACCACCTGGGATTGCACCTAATTAAACTATACCAATTTGGGTAAAAGCACTTATTGTGATATAACAGTCTATATATATTTATTTCTAGATCATATAACTATTTCAGCCTGGGCTAAGTACTGAAGAACATATCTTCATAGAACATATTAGTATCACAATCTAGTTATTAGTGGAGCGCGATACACCTAGAGGTCTAAATAGATAGATATTTAGTTTTGTTTCCCTTTGCAGTCTAAGGGCAATAGACCTCAGTCTCGCAGCTCCATTCCCCCTCTTTTTCTAACCTTGAGGAGCGCCGGAATCAGCCTAAGACTGTTCCAGTTTATACTAGCATACAAAAAAAGTGGTACCATTTTTTTTTCTCACATAAATGTCTAGTACTCTGGAGTGGCTTGAGGAGAATTTCCCACGTGAGGAAATGTCTGAAGATAGTGAACCTAATGGTAGACACTTTTCTATATAAACCAATTAATAATTACTTTATATACATTTAACATATACATTTTCTTTTTGTACAGACCATACACACATTGAAAATAGTACACCAAAAGAAATATTGGATAAGACACTCCAGCGCATGGAAGAAAAAATGGACATGCTCATGGCAAATTTCAACAATTTGAAAAACTTTGTGGAGGATCACCTGAAAGAAAAAACTATATACCATTGTCCCACATGTACCCGCCCCCCTACCAATATCCCAGTCAATTATCCCCAAACCCTCTCCATGAACAAAAACGTTTTGATGAAGCTTACATCCCTTCTTCACCTCATGAATCCTCTTGAAACCCCCAATTCTCCTGTGTTTGTCTCAGTTTCTGCTTCACCTTCTCTTTCATAAATTTTACATCTTATATAATAACGTCAAATTATTACATGTGTCCTAATTCATTTCTTGTTTTTTTTTCTTAAAGCAGTTGAGCTGTCCGCGGACAGCGCCGGTGTCCGGAATGTCCGTAAACAAACGAAAATGGGGGCGTTCTAAGGACAATACAAAACAACAAACCTTTAAAAAAAGGCTCTTTTCAGAGCCGCCTTTCACAGTCAAAAAATAGAAGTGGGAAATAAATTGAGCAGGCTACTGTTTTTTTTAGAAATCCGCAGACAGTTCGCGAACATCAAAAAAACTTAGAGTGTTGCTTTATCAAAATTATTGCACTTTTATCTGGGAGGAAGTGGTGGCTCTGAAAAGAGCCTTTTATGGATTTTTTTGTATTTAAAAAACTTTAAAAAATCAACACCTAATGCAAAAAAGTTGGCTGTAATTTCACAAAAGGACGCAATGCATCTTGTAAATTTCTCAGAAAAATCTTATTACCAGCATAAGTAAGATGGACTCCATCTCTACCAAAAATGTTTGAGCTACGAAACATAATATTTTCATTGTGAAAAGAGGACATGCCAGCATCTCTTAGAAAGGCACAAACAACCTTATTGACATTATGCTTCGCTTTCTCCATTTGTGGACCAAATGAAGAAGAACACAGCCACATTTGTCTTTGCGCAATACGAGAAAAAATTACTTGGGAATTTAGAAACATATCCATGACCTTCCCAAGTCCTTATTTCATTGCAAATTGCAAAGAAATTCCAGACACATGTCCTAAACTGTTCCCTCCACAATGAATTATAATTATATCTGGATGTTGCTCTGTCTCCAAAGTAGCACAGAGAGGTAGCAAGTCCAACCACTTCATTCCACGTACTCCGTACCAGTGTACTTCCAACGGTTCCTTTCCTCTTAAAGATATTAGCTAGAGTAGCCTATCTACAAATTCAATGACACCTCAAAGTCTCTTAGGCTTAACACAATCTGGTTTTAGACCCAGGCATGGAACAGAAACAGTCCTCCTAGACTGTTGGATGGATGAAGCTAGAGACAAGGGCAACCTGTCCATCCTACTCTTCTTGGATTTATCGGCAGTGTTCAACCTTGTCGACCACCAAATTCTTACTAGACATCTATCCATGGCTGTAGCATTCTCCCCCAATGCCACCAGCTGGATCCAATCCTTCCTCTCTGATAGGACCACCAGAGTCTTCTCCCCTACAGCGGCAGCTAAGCCAGTTCCCATCCATTGCAGTGTCCCTCAAGGATCTTGTGTTTCACCAACACTTTATGACATATTTACAAAGCTCAGATGACACCCAGATCCTCATCACACTCACTGGCTGTTACGAAAAATATTCAGAGAAAATAAATGAAATCTATCTTGAAATCCAGGCTTGATTGTCGGCACTCAAGCATGAGTAAATAAGCTCGACCCTAGATACAACTCTTTTAACATTGGCAGAAATTTCCTCAAAGTTGCCGATGAGGTGAAAACCATTGGCTTCTATCTGGACTCCACTCTCTCTCTCAAAAAACAAGTAAACTCCACAGCTTCCTCTACAGCATATACTAACAAACTAATCAACGCCTGCAAACCTTTCCTTTCTACTAACAATTGCCTCACACTAGCAAGGGTGCTAATCTTGTCCAAACGGGATTATTGTAACACCCTATTTCTAGGTTCCACTGAGCACAACCTGAATAAATTACAAGTTCTCCAGAACAACGCCCTTCGCTCTGCTCTGAACATACCTTGTGCCAGTCACATATCATTCTTCAGACAAGACGCACTCTGGCTCCCAGTAAGAGATAGAATCAAACTACACTCGCTTAGCATTACTCACAAATGCTTAGCCAACACATCCCCCCAATAATTAAATAACACATTCTCAAGACATTCCACTACCAGACCGATCAGATCTTCCTACATACACTGCCATATCATTCCCAAGTACAATTTCAAAACGGCAGGGGGTTTAAGCTTCCCATTGCATTCTGGGCCTTTAGAGCTGGGGGACAAACTTGGCTCTTCTCCCAATAATTGCAGCCCTAAATCTGGATTAATAGCCGTAGTGTACTGTTACCTGCCATATAATCTCCAGACACACTTGACATTGTTAACTAGCAGCTGATTTATGGCAGTAAACTGCACACTCGGTTATTCTATTTTATGGATCTCTTGTCTCTGTACTGATTTAACTCTTATTTTTCTTTGTATTTATTTTTTTGTATTGCTGTAACTCAATGATTTGGGGCTTGATATGTATCTGTAACTCTGTAACTTTGTAACTCTTTGACTTGTGGATTGATATGTACCTGTAACGCTGAAACTCTGTAAGTTGACATGTATCTGTAACTCTGTAACCAAGCTAAAGTGCCATGATACCTGAGGGTTAAGTGTGCTATAGAAATAAAAAACTAAAGTTCATCTTCAAGTATGCAAATTAATTCTGTGTTTGAGGTCTGCTTATTGTCTCATGAATGTACATCATAAGCTGAGACCAAACCCTAATGAAAATACTTTAAGAACATATGACAAAGTTAACGTCTAGATATATAGCACCTTTTAGATTTTCATATTCTGACTGTCAGTGAACAAAACCACCTGGTCTAGATATGTCAATGAACAGAAACAAGTGGCCTAGATGTGTGATGTCATCCGTGGTGTCATAAATGGCATTTGTGATGTCATCGTTGATGTCCTGCTTGTTAGTTTTAGCAGTGCATGATGGTGGGGAGCGAGTTATGGTTGCTTAGCTTACCATTACTGGCGAGTTTCTTGGGTTTTTCATTTTTACTTGTAACCATACCTTTAACAATGTTGTTTCACTGAATTTCAAAGCTTTTTCCAGTGCACCCTTAATTTGCTACAAGTTCCTTATATTATACTTTGCCCCAATGTAGCAGCTCTGGAGACCGTAGACAGTATGAAGGTCCACAGACAGAAGGTAGCATTCACGAAGCCCTGAAGCACAGGGGAGAACAGAACATGTTCTACCCTTCAACCAACACCCACATATACATAAAACAACATTACTTATATTTATTACACACAAATATACCTTTTTGTACAAATCATGATTTCAAAATGTGCACATTTTTTTTTCATTTATCATACAGTATAATTGAATGCACCAAGCACAAACCATAACTGTACACCTCATATTATCACTTCAGTCTAACTCTTCATAAAGAGGCACGTACACCAGGCGCTCATTCCAAAATCATTTCTCACCAAATAGTAAGCACACTTCATTTCTCTATCTTTACCATTCATTATGAAAACATTTCTTATAAGCAAATATCACCATTTTATAATTTTAACAGAAATGGCAAACACACTTGAGTGATTGGAAGAAAACTTCCCAAAATTAGAAATGAGTGATGATGACATCTCTAATGGTAAACAATACATCTTTCAACATAAACAAATAATGTAATTTATACAGACTTCAGTGAAATAATGTCTTCTTTTCTTATAGTACATACTATATATGAAGAAAAACCACCCCAATTTATTTCTGGAGAATCCCAAGAATCACAAAGACAATCTCTATCCCCAACTGTACATAATAATATCATAATCTTCTCTGTAAAATTAGATGAACTTAGTAATAATGACTTTAAGGAACTGTTAAATGATGTTAAAAATTATGTTATTAGAAACGTTGATTATCTCTGTCTTTCTTGTACCTGTCCCTCTTTCCCCCAGCAATCACCCCATCACATTCCCCAAAAATGAAAGACGCTTTGATGCAACTTCAGTGCCTCCCACCCCTGATGATCATTATATAGACATTCCAAATTCTCCCATGTATGGTTTCCATTGTGATACCCAATCTCTTTAATAAATAAATGTATTTTTATTTAAAACCCCAATTAATAGTCAGCCTCTCGCATGACACACTTTTAATCATTCTGTGGACAGTGCACCTGTTTGTGGACACCCATGTGCAGTTGCCTGGCGATATCCCACCCAATGCTGTCCGCGTACAGCCATCTGTGCTGCGGACGTCCCCGGACATCACCATGTGACTGCACCCATGCACCATGACAGCCTGTCCACGAACAGTGCCTGTCAGTGTAGACAGTTTAAAACTGTATTTTCGGCCAATCTAGAGTGTTTCAAAGGGAATGTTTTCCCTTCAAGTGCTTCGAGACCCACTTTCCGTTGATCTGTCAACTTTTTACAACTTTCCAAGTTGTATATTCGACTCGGTAGTCCGTGGACAGTCACACGGTCCACTGAGATTCCCTCTTAAGGGACTCGCCCATTAATTTTTAGTAATTCTCACTCTGGCAATCCAGGAGAGAGCACCTCAGAGCAACTGCTTCTCAAACCTACAATCTGTTCTAATGGCATCACTCATTGCCATCCCTCCTTCTTCCCAGGGGCCACCACCACCATCACCATCTGGAGGGCCTTGACAGGGGAACAGGCGCGGAAATGCAGAAGAGGACGAAGTGGAAGAGCAAGATGAGGTAGAGCCACTACCTACCTCCAGCTTGCAAAGTGGATGCTGGGTGTGGTGGTTTTTCACCACCGTTGGGAGTGTACCAAAGGCTGGGGAAGTCACGGTCAATTGCACTGAGTGCAGGGACAAACTCAGTCATGGAAAACCTGGGCTGTACTCCTTCAGGACCACCTCCATGCGCCGCCACACCAGATCCAACTACTCGGGTGCTCTGAGAAAGGCTGTTTGTTTCTCAGCGAGAGGCAAGTTGACGGTCTCTACCCCATCTTCCTCTACTGCTCCTGCTACCACACAGGCCATTCCTGTCGGGCAGAGGATCATGGCAGCTGCTTAGCAGGCCACACAGAAAACTGTTGCCCCTTAACTTTTGAGGGTTGCAGTACTATGTTTGTACTGCGATGCACCAATATGCAGGGGGGAGCAGTTTCATAGTGCTTTCGAGGCCGTGGTCAAGGAGCACGAGAGACACTGCCACCTACCTTAAATTTAAGGCCTGCCCAACATCCATGTCGACCTGCCCCTCCGTCTCTGTGGTTGGTGCCACTTCCCTCCGTTTCCTCCCCCACCTTACCTTGCCTCTCCTATAAAACTGAAAAAAAAGAAAAAACAAAATCACAAAATACAATAAAAAACAGTTCCTTCAAAAGCCACCTTTCACAGTAAAAAAATAGAACTTAGAAATAAAATTGAAGGACCCTTTGCAGCCTGCATAGTCCACAAAGAGTGCAGTAGTCTGCCGGACACCAGCAAAATTCCAGGCGTGGGGTGCGGGAAAGACCATCCTTTTAATAGTTTTTACTAAAATTGGTGGCTCTTAAAATAATCTTTTTTTTCTCTTTACGTCTTCTATATCTTTTTTGATTATTTGGTTTTATGTACTGAACAAACAAATCTTCTACTAAACTTAATTATTTTTTCTAACTTTCACAAAAAGTGCTTATTTGCTTTTCTCTTTTTCATTTTTGTTTACTTCAACTTCCAAAGAATACTTGAATCCATAGTTTATGTATTTACAGAACCTGCTTCAATGCATTTTGAATGTTTTCAAGAAAAATCTGATTGCCCAAATCTGTCAGATGCACCGCACCTGTTCGAAAAATATTGACAGTATCAAACTTATTTTTCATTATGAAATGCTAACAACCCGCAGAAAGGCACTAACAACTTTGTTCACATTGCGCCTTGCTTTTTCAATTTGTGTGCAAAATAAATTAGAACGTATCCACACTTGTCTCTAGGCTATCTAAGAAAAAATATTTTTAGAATGTGGAAACAGTTCCATCAACTTTCCAAATGTATCCTTCATTGCACAGTAATGAAATTCCGGTAACAAAGTCAAAGCTGTTGCCTCCACAGTGAACTACGATGATGTCCAGGTGCTTCAAGTGATCCATATTCTCACAAAACGGGAGAAATTCCCCCCACTTCTTTCCTCGAACTCCATACCATGAAACTTGAAATTCATCCAATCCAAGATTCTCAGACAATCCGCAGTGCTCAGAATACACCTTCAGCCAATGGATCCAAGCGTCTCCCAGAATCCATACACTCTGCTTCCTGAAAGACATAGCCATAACCATCCCTAGTGCACTCACCAAAAAAAACTCCTGATACCCTCTCTTTCTGTACACCACACCCATAAAACTTGACTGGCTGATCCCCCGATGTCCGCGGACATCCACCACTGGCAGCAGCCTCTTCAGTCCCCTTTCCATGCCAGGCATCCTAATAAGAATTGGATGGCACAAGCAGTGTCTGCGTACTACCGTGGTGACCATGGACACTGCAGCACAGGGCTGCACTTTTACACTTTTTAATTTATGTTTGTAATACTCCCTCATTGGCTGCTTTCAAACAGTTACACATCCATCCTCCAATCACATCCTCCAATCACATCCAAAAACTCTACATGTAACCCTGTCATCTCAGTTCAACACTTCAGATGTACTCCTGAACTTTCAGAGTACATGTCGCCTGTTACTCAGAGCCACCTGCATCAAAAACTATTATGGAACTCTCCAAGATTTATATTTGCAGATTCAACAACATCTGCATCTAACAAGACATAGTACAGGTATGCTTATATTTTTACTCATGTATGAATACAGGCTTCCTGCCACTTACATTGTAATGAGCTGCTCAATAAGCAAATTCTCTTTTTTAATCACTCTATCAAATGCCAGGCAGTGCAGCATTCAGCACCTGCTCACATCAAGTGGCAGTAACCTACAATGCAGTGCATTTGAAAATGTTTCTTTTTAGAAGCATTTTCATGAAAGGTCAACAATGCATAAGTGCACTGTGTATAACCTTTTTCTAAAAGAAAGGAAAAGCAGATGTGTGGAAGTTTAATATGTTGGCAGTGCATGTATACTTGCCAACATGACCCATTACAATCTATAGGTGCTTAGCAAGTCTTGTTTTCTTTCTTTGAAATTTGTGACTTGTAATACTACTTCACCCATTACAAAATTCGGACTAAAAGTCCCAGAATTCCACACAAAATAACAGAACTCGTCTAAAAGATTCCAAAATGTAACATTTATATGGAAAGAAAAATTGAAAATACTGTGCGTTTAAAAATATTTCTTTTTAGGAGCATTTTCATTATAGGTAAGAAATGAATATATGCATGTATAGCAAGCAGCACTGTATGTAACTTCTTTCAAAAACAAAGAAAAAAAACATGCAAAATATTTGTACAATAGTTTTAAGTGCCACATAGTAGGTGGCAGTGTAATATCTTGGCAGTACATAAATACCTGCTAACATCACCCAGTCCAATCTATAGGTGCTTATCCAATTTTTGTCAGCATTCTGGTACTTATAGACCAAGTATCCTAATGCAAAAAGTTCAGCTACAACTCCCACAATGCAAATAAAAAACAACACTTGAAAAGAACCTACATATTACAATGGATCATGTTGGCAAGTATGCATGTACTGCCAGTAGATGGAATCAGTATATTATTTCAACAACAAAAAAAACGAATGGGAGATTTATTTGAAAATCGGCTGTACGAAAATGACTGCAGCTGAACATTTAGAATAAATCCCTCATTCAGTGTCAATGTAATGAACAAGGGCTGCACGGGTGCCCCCGCACACTTGTTCACTATAATGCCATCGAAAGTTGCAGAGATGTCCCTTGCTCCCTATTGAATAAAGTTGTTTAAATAATAAATAAATTAGGAAGAGGTCCCTGTGGCGACTACTGCCATTTGCACAAGTGAACGGAACCGGCCCCGTAGAGGGATGCAGGAGATGACGGCACTCAAGGAGGTGTGCCGCCAAGAGGTAAGTAAGGGGTGGGCAGACAGTGGGTTGTCAGAAATGTTTGTGGGAGTGAAAACCAAAAGTCATTTTCGTTCAAATGTCTTACTTTTTTTTCTCCCTCGAACATTTCTGATTCTGTAAATTTGCAGTGATCCCGAACAGATTAAACTTCAACACACCAAGTGCCACTTTAAAAATGTTCTTCATATCTTTTCCATCTGCTTTTCTTTTCCTTTCCAAAAAAGTACACACAATGCTGCTATAAATCCACATGTGCATTTTTTTTTACCTTTCATGAAAATGCTCCTAAAAAATAAACAATTTTAAACACTCAGCATTTTCCATTTTTCATTACATATGAATGTCACACTCTCAAACCTTACTCATTACATCAGTTACACTGGCACCATTCTCCACCTGCTCACACATATATTTGTGTCACACCAAAGTATATATATGCAACACTTCACATTTACATATAAAGTACTCGTCTTTCCCAACCTGTACTATGAGACACTAAACACTGTTGTAACAACAACCCAGGATTGCAGGCCACAGTTTCCCTATTCCCGAAAAAAACACTACAACACATTACAAATACATTGCACCACAAACACAGTACTTCTTTCACTAAAATCAGCAGCACAAAATAACCCAAACATGTACCTTTTTCTTACACCCATGTTTGCCCCGTTCCTTCTAATGTCCCAAACAGTACTATTTATTATCTGTTCAAGAGTACATCTGTCCTAGAAACAGTGATGGGGATGATCATTACCCCAAACGGATCCAGCGACCATGTGATAATCTCTTTAAGTATGAGAATGGGAGGGAGAATTCCCACTCTATTCCTGTACTGGTGATCTGGAAATAAACCAGGCAGGAACTTGTTTAAGCTGGTCCCATGAAAATGTTGCAAAATCCATGACTGCTTTAGCACAAAGAAGAGTCCAAAGAAGAGACAGAGGGAAAGAGAATATTTCCCTAATCACACCTACACATTTGTTGAGGAGTTGGTAGTGTCCTTAAAGCAGGTTTGGAAGAAGGACCAACAGAACATCTTGGATCCTATGGGACTCCCGAGCTACCCAGCTTGATGGTAGAGGAGATCCCTAGGGGAGAGATTACTATGGGCCAACAAGGAAAGACACCATCCTTAAAAGGCCTATGGAGAAATGCCTGCTTCTTATGGGAGGGTTTCCCTCCAGTCCTCCAGTAAAGCAAAGAATACAACAGGAAGGTGTGTTACTGGAAGGTAAGCCCACAGGACCCATCAGAGGAAACATAGGGAGGTTGGAGGTTCATCAGGATGTGTGGCCCTTCCTCCTACAGTTGGTGTATGACATTCCCTTGGTGGTTCATCCTAATGTCAGGATACCACCATAATAGTCTAACATACCTTCTTTCTGGCCCAAGATGGGGTCCCAGGAGAAAATCACCATAAGGATCTCACTGCATATCACCAGATTGATAGGACTGAGACAGGTATTTAGTCACTCCAGAATTCACTTTTAGGAGTGGACAAATGTTTACCAGGTACAAGGCCTATTTTGCATAGCCTTTCACTCTGGAGACCTCAGGCAATAGGATACAGTGTGTGGTTGTTGATCACAACACCATATGTCCTTGTGCCAACCAATAGAGAATGACTGCCAAGTCAGTCATTGATTCCTTATTGAGTGCCCGTACCATAGGTAGCTCTTCTGCTGAACTCAGTAATAGTGAGATCCAGTGGAAGGAGAAGGCAGTGGCCTGTCATGTGTCACTTAGCTGTCATCCACAGGGAGATGGTCAGAAAGAGAGACGTGCTGGATTTCTCCTAAGTTTGATTGGATCCCTTAGTGAGCCCCAGAGAAGGGAGTGGGACCCTTGTGCGGATGGGTCTTTAATCACCTTACCCCAAACATGTCCAGCACTTAAGAAGTGAGTACACAGCTGTACATAAAGCATGTTTATTGTACAATTCTCGTGGGAGCAGTTAGATGTTGTTGCAAGACCAAACTAACCCTAGTCTCAACAAGCCACATCAGTCCGCATTTTTTATACAGTTTTGAAACAGTTAAAACATACACACACATTCTTTATTGCAATTCACCCCCCAAACTTGATTGGACAAATTCCTCTTCAATTCCTATGTTTTCTTTATCTTAATAATTATCTTCATATTATATGCATAACACACCTCTTCTATGATTTGTCCATAGTAGGTCATGACGTCAACACATGGTTAAACATTGGTATTGAAAATTCATTACTAGCAATAACTGGGCTAAGCCGTTTAAACCCTAACTCTTGATTTGCACATGACTCGCATGGACATTCCCAGCAAAATGAGTTGCCTGGGTGAATGATATTTCTTTGTTTGTGATGCTATATAATTTCCTAGGTCACTGTTCCATTGAAACATGTCAATCTACAAAAAATCCCACTCGATCGCACGATTGAAACTCCTAAATACCTTAAGACACTTACTTATCCAGTGTTTCATTACTCACCAAAATAAATAACAAACCTCCTTCTGTCTCTCTCTGAAGCAGCAGGAGATAGCATCTACTATCTATGAGACTTAAAAACTCAGGGCTATTTCTGCAGCTGCTGGCCCACAAGGTTGTGAAGTTACTCATTCACCTGTCCTCTGCTGTTTGAAAACCAAACATGTCTGTTTGCAAGAGAGCTACTATGTTTTTATTCATTGTGAAAAGGCCACTATATTGAGATTCATGAATTCCCCATGTATTTACATTAGTGTGCATGTATGTTTTTACATGTGGTGGATTTACTACTTTATCTTTCTTCACGCATGCATGCTAATATGTATCCCTTTCTAGAGCAACAGGAACACTAAAGTAGCATATCCTATCCATAATTAACTAAACTTTGATACATATGAAATTGTAACATGGCACCCAGCTCACCACCTCCCCAGTCATCAATATTGTGCGTGCACTATGAACCCTTTCTAATGATGTAGAACCTTCCTGACCACCCCAACACCTTCTCTTGCCAAACTTGTTTACCTAATCCTTGAACACATGTGCATGTTCTGTGCTTCACCAAACTTCCCAACTTAGCAGGTTAAACTATTCAGAAGGCTTTGGTGCACCTCAAAATGTTATCATAGAGTTCCCTATGAATGGTAAGGAGGATTCTTTCTTGAGGCATGGAATTAGAGCCCTGCCTATGGCTATAGAAAGGGGGATGGAGAAATTGGAAGTGTCCCCATGTCCTGTTCCAGAGCAGCCCTTCTAATGTGTTCTGGGAAGATGGCCCAGTGTCTCCTTACCTGACCCCACACCAGCAATATGAGGTGGAGATTTTGCTGAGGCAATCTTCCCCCTTGTTGGCACTGATAGCCCACTATAACAGGTTGGTATGAACCAGACTGTGTTAGGGGAGTGGTGATCCCACCAGGTTTGGGTAGTGTGGTTGTTCAGACGCACACACAAGAAGTTCTAATGGTTGGTGTGAGATCAGCCCTATGTTGGAACAAGGCGTGTTTGAGCCCTCTAGCTGTCATTGGTCAAGTTCTGAGGATCCAGAGCAACATAGCAGTACAGTCAGTTTGGGATTCTGTATGGAGACTAGAGCTCTGTATGCTGTCCAAAGGACAGATACACACTCCCCACCAAGAGAGGACAGCTTGGTGGATCAGCGCTGTACTGAAAAGTGTGGTAGCATTTATGATCTCTCTGCAGGATATGGAAACATATCCCTGACAGCTTATGCTAAGGAGGAGACAGCAGTGTCAACTATTTCAGAGCCTTACTTCGTTGTAAAGACTTCTAAATTGGTGCCTGCAACTGACACCTGTCAGATGAAATTAGACCCTGTTCTGAATGGGAGAGAGGATCTGAGCAACACATATCTGGATGATATGGCCGATTCTGACCTGACTTGGAAGGAACTTGGAATAACTCAGAAGACTATGTTTCAGGAACTTCATCGGGCCAACCTGTTCAGGAAGACAAACAAGTGTCAGACTGCACAAGGGCTATTGGCCTTCTTCGAACAAACAATTGGTGTAAGTGCAGGAAAGATGCAACCTCTTGCCAGTGAAGTACATGATGTATGGAAATGGGCATACCCCACTACCAAAACCCAAGAGAGGATTTTCCTGAGCCACACTGGGCAACACATGAGTAAAGTGGCAGGCTATAGCTATATAGCTGCCCCTCTGACTGCCCTCACTACTTCAAGGGGACCTAAATAATTTGTATGGGCCCTGGAATGTTTGAAACAGAGCTTTCATAGTGCTGGCAGATGCCTATGACACTGGGCTAGTAAGAAAACTATCACACCGAAAGGTCAAAGGTGAGGAACAACCTATAGGTCACTACAGCTACCAGTTTAGGAGTGGAAGGCACAGGTGGTAAAGGTGGAGAAAAAATGTATTTCCATCATATGGTGCCTTAGGAAGCTGAGGTCCTACCTCAATGGGCCTTACTTCACTGTGTATGTTAAAGCTAACCCTTCAAAGTGGTTGATAGATGTTAAGGGAGAGAATCCAAAGTGGTTTAGGTGGTTCATGAGTCTGCAGGACTTGAACTTCACTATTGGGCCTGGCATAACTGACTGAAACAGAGTACCCATCCCGGGGTAGATTCAATCCCCCTGTCCCTAGTCTAGGAGGGTGGCGAGTGTTAGGAAAGATTTCTCTTTATTGCAATGTATTGCTTTTCATTTCTGAATTTGACGTGAACTTTACACAGTGAAGTAAAGGCTTCTGCTTCCCTGCACTGGCTTTTGGTCATTGTTATGGGGAACCTGACATGTCCTTCACGCTGTCAGTCCTGAGAAACATTGTTTCTCTTAGTCTTTTCACTTTGTTGCCCCTTGTTGGTAACATTTTATTATTGCACAAATTACATTACAGCACTATGCAATGGGGTCATTGTGTTTTATGTCCCTAGCCCATTGCGATTACTGCGTTTGGCTCAAGACTGTGGCTAGTGTCCAACATGACTGTGCCACAAGTTCTTTTATCTGTTCCTTTGGCCATTTTGTCTCTTGGCCTTCCCCCTGGTCATGCAGGTCTGGGACTTCCTTATTTGGGCATGCAGTTGCCCACGAAAGCTGCTTCTTTTGCATGTCCCTGCAGGTCATGTGTTTAGGCACCCAGGAAGTGGGCTGGGACTGTTGGGTCCCAATCCACATTACTGGTGCCAGGGTATCTGATGTGCATGAGAGCAGGAGGACCCCAGTGGTCCTGATTGGAACACTGCCAGCGTGCATGCTTGGGGCAGATCTTCTCATTGGTGGACTGAGTGCAAGCATTCACCTGACCAGGGATATGAGGAGGGATCCTGCCTCCATGCCAGTAGAGATCAGAAATATCAGCAACATATTTAAATGGATCTGAAGAAGGAACCACGTTTTGTGAAGTGCAGAACAAAGGATGATCCTGAGACGCACTGAAGAGGCCTAGCGACTTAATCACTTTATGGTCCCGGACGAGCCCTGCTTTGTGATTGATCTTAGAAGACCTGTGAAGGTGCTTTGAACCCTTGGAGTGGTGGGACCAATCACTCTCAACGCCACCCGCCACCTGGTAACCCTGCAAGTAAGCTTTCTCGGAACTGTCCCTGGGCCATCACATGGACGGACCAGCTGAATCCTTGGATACCACGCAGGAGCGTCCCCATTCTGAATTTCAACCCAAGACTTTGGGTAATCCCAGCTTATCCTAAAAAGCACACTTCGACTGAATTCTGCAGTTCCAGCACCTTTGGGTCACAAGATAGGAGGCTGTCTCATACTGTAAGAGTTGGGTGCCCCTGCTTTACTTTGTGACACGTAAAAGCGCTTAGTCGTGTGTGAAGACACCAAAAACAATATTCAAGGGGGTGGCAAAGTTAGGGAGAGGATTCTGAAGTGTAGAAAACAAGTTCCAAGAGTCAGGGGAGGATCTGCTGTGGAGAACAAAACACTTTCGGTAGGGTTTAGGGAGCAGAGGCCACTCAAGCAAAGGCAAGGACCACAAGGGATCCTTTGTGTGTGAAAAGGGAATGGATGAACTAGGGGCCACTGCTAAGTGGTATGATTACTCACAGCCCTTAGCTCCATCTAGGTCCAAACTTGGCAGTTCTGGAAAGGGTTGCCCTCGTTTAAGCTTCAAAGTGCACAGGCGCTGCAGGTGCAGGTCCGGTTTGCACCTGGAGCTGTATCACTCGTCTCAATTGCAGGACAAAGGAAGCACCGATGCATCGGGTCTCAGGGCACTTGAAGGAAGGTGGGAAAGCCACCAGCAGTGACCACCACAACCAGTGATGCACCAGTGATGCAGGGGCACCCAAGTCTTGGAGTCTGATGCATGCATCTCTCTTCTAGCCCAAATCAGCTAGGACAATGAATTTCCGCAAGGAGATGCTTTGCAGTACGAACTAGCATTTCCCCAAAACTTGAGGCAAATCTCGACAAGACAATGCTCCTTCGCAGGTGACAAGGTTTGGCTTGTCAGTCTGCTGGAGAGCCCAGGGACACTTCCGAGAAGGCTCTTTCCCAGGGCAACAAGAAGACATTGGGAGTGATTGGTCCCACCACTCCAATGGGTTGAAGCGCCATTGCAGGCCTTCGGAGATCGAGCGCAAAGCAGGTCTCTTCCAGTACAGCAGCGGGCTCAGGGTGCCAATCCTTCTTCTGCATGAATAGTCATTCGGTCTGCTTCACTGTCAGAATACTTGGCTCTGTGTATAGGTCCATTTGGACCTATGGGTGATCTGTGAGCCTGCATTCAGGACCCTTCCATTTTTCCACAAGTCCTGTGAGTGCCATCACCCAGCTGGCCAATGAGTAGATCTGCCCCACCGATGCACGCCAGCAGTGGTTCTATCAGGGACCACTGCAGCTCTCAAGCTCTCATTCTCTCGTGCACCCCAGACATCCTCGCACCAGTAGTGTGGATTGGGACCAGACAGTCCCAGCTGTCAAAAACCCGAAGGTGGCTCACCTGCTAGTCCCCAGAGATCTGTCATCCAGGTGGCCAGGGCATGGCAATCGCTTTTGGATCCAGTTCCTGGGGGTGGATCAGTGGGGGAGGATCACCTGGATGAGGGGTCTTTGGGAGTGGAAGTGGGACACCAGATGGCAAGACGCAGTATCCACTTCCCTGTAACATCTTTGCCCCATCCTACCAGGTAGGATTGTTAGGAACTTAACCCCCTCCTTTTCCAACACAACACTTACTCGCGGACAGCTCACTGAGAGAGAAAATGGGCTAACACCCGGGCCGTACACCTGACATGTCCCAATACAATGGTCAGGCAGAGTCAGGCAATTACTGATCATTACACACGCCTGACTGCCATCACACTTACCCACATGGATGAAAGGCGGAGCATGAAAGCACACTCTGAGCAATGCAAAGCACACGAGGAAGCAGCATTTCCAAGAGGCTGTTCAATACAAGGCGAAAGATGGCAAGACCGAAGAGGATTGCAAGGAAGGATGTGCCCTTGACCTTTTCAATGAAAGACTGTTACTTTCATGAACATTTGAGAATAGGAAATGTAAGACCCAGAATTCAGGCTGAAAAATTCTGCATTGTATATCCGAAGTCTCCGGGACTCTCCCGCTGTCACCGTTGGAGGGTCTCACTTGGGCTTCGATGTCACTGTCGCTGGAAGTTGCATCGGATTCTGAGAGGTCTGCAGTAGTTTCTTCAGGAGTACCCTTCTTTTTGAAGAGATAGGGTCTGTTCCGGGAACTCGCCACCTTGTTTGGACTGAGAAACAGTACTAACAAGAATGGCATCCTCCCTGTGCAGCCCAGGAAGGGGAAAAAACCCAAAGGCACAAAAATCCCATGGTTGGTATTCCGGAGTGATGGGCGATGCCAAGAAGTGATGAGATAAAGATGGTCCGGAGTGAATGACGTGTAGATGAACAGAAGAGAAGTACAGGGCAAAGAAAATCCTACTTCACAATGGCACTGAAGTACCATCCGGATGCCTTCAGAAGAAAAACAGGAGAGGCAAGAACAATTGCAATAATGGGCGCCAGGCTGGAGGAGTTTGGCTAGAAAGCAGCGGATGTGACCAAAGGGGAATCCTGGGAGAAGGAGACAGCGAGTGTCCAGGGAAACCTAGAAGAAAGGTATGTAGCAATAGCAAAGTGGAGAAAACAAAAGAAGGGTTGACTAATAGAAAGATTGTAGAGAAAAGGCAATCAGGCACAGTATGCCCCGCTACAGCCAACAAGAATCTACACAGGGAGGAAGTACCCACTAACAGCTCAAGAGTGCGCGGAAAGCAAGAAGCACACTAAGGTAATGCCCAACCACCCAAAGGAAAAGGAGAGAGCAGGCGCGCCGGAGCCGTGCCGGGATGGGAAACAGCACGACTGGCAACACGTTACAACTTATGTAGTAATGAACAAGGCATACATTAGTTTCGCAAAATTGATTAGCTGAAATTGATAAATAACATAAATTGATTAGCAATCCAACCTAAATGATTTGCAATTTTTTATATCACTATTTTCAATGGGATGAGCAGTTAACTGCAACACTGCATCAATAAAGAATCAACTTTTTCTGTGTGTGCCATTTTTATTTTATTATCAATTTAGGCTATTTTACCAGTGTTTGGCATACAAGTGAACAACCACAAACTACTGGTTCATTGAAAACTGGGTAAAACATTGTTTTTAAGGCCTGTAGGGCTACATGTGTTTTGAGATGTGCTTGGTGTACATCAGTTCTTTTTGGGCAAGCTATGCCTTAACTCATCACCACCAGGACGTCTAGGTGTTTTAATACTTTTCAGTGGAAGTTTAATGGATGAGATCCTCTTTGGCGACAGATCCCTTGGCTGTATTTCTTGGTCTTCATTATAACGTATGCATCCCATGGGTGTCTCAGAGTATTTTACTCAGATCCAGGCAAAGGGGGATTCCAAAAATGATGTTGAAATGTGCCCCCATAAGCCGTGATCAATGCCAGAGATGTGTCACACCTCGTGGGGGCCTATTTCAACATGTTTGGGGACCTCCTCCTTGCCTAGAGCAGATAAAAACAGCTTGACGAACAGTTGCAACGGGCTTAATAGCCACAGATTATCACAAGACGGCCAGCCAGCTGGGTACTGAAACATTAATTGTTCACAAAAAGCTATTCTTTTTTTGTCAGCAAGGGGCTAATGTAGAGCAACTTGGTAAAAAGTCAAATCAGTGATAAGAACACTGTGGTATACCACATAGGCCCTGGGAAGTGATGTCTTGAAAGGTTCCAGCAATTGCAGCTTGTAACGTGTGCACTGCAAAGTACACATCTAAAGTCCCGAATGAAAGAAGTTGCTGTGTCACAAGACTTCTGACTTCCAACATGGGGGCAGTTGCTATGGGAGGAGCGCTTAGGCTTGGACACTGTTCAAATGAAAAAGATGAAAAGCCTGAACGCCTGCCCTGCAGCAGTCCTGAGTTTCAACCACATTTAGGCCTCATGCCTGCAGGCTGTTATTAGTGTGAGGCTGACTGTTAACAAATGGCTGGGAATAATATTTCTCCTGCTGATCATCGGGTGGGAAAAAGATTCTTTCCAGAAACTTGACAGCACACAGTCCCACACTGATAACACAACCTGCAGGCATAAGGCCTTCTAAATGTTCTTTAAAAGGCGGGACACCAGCAAATCACTGCAGTCCCACGCTCCAAAAAATATTCAGAAGACCTTATCCCTGCAGGCTGGGCCCCCAGCAGTGATAAGACATTAAGAATGACTTATGCCTGCAGGCTGTGGGGGCTTGCTGGCAGGCAGTGATAAGACATTAAGAAGGACTTATGCCTGCAGGGTGTGGGGGCTTGCTGGCAGGCAGTGATAAGTCATTAAGAAGGACTTATGCCTGCAGGGTGTGGGGGCTTGCTGGCAGGCAGTGATAAGACATTAAGAAGGACTTATGCCTGCAGGCTGTGGGGGCTTGCTGGCAGGCAGTGATAAGACATTAAGAAGGACTTATGCCTGCAGGCTGTGGGGGCTTGCTGGCAGGCAGTGATAAGACATTAAGAAGGACTTATGCCTGCGGGCTGAGGGGCTTGCTGGCTGGCAGTGATAAGACATTAAGAAGGCCTTATGCATACAGGCTGTGGGGGCTTGCTGGCAGGCAGTGATAAGACATTAAGAAGGACTTATGCATGTAGGCTGTGGGGGCTTGCTGGCAGGCAGTGATAAGACATTAAGAAGGACTTATGCCTGCAGGCTGTGGGGGCTTGCTGGCAGGCAGTGATAAGACATTAAGAAGGACTTATGCCTGCAGGCTGTGGGGGCTTGCTGGCAGGCAGTGATAAGACATTAAGAAGGCCTTATGCATGTAGGCTGTGGGGGCTTGCTGGCAGGCAGTGATAAGACATTAAGAAGGCCTTATGCCTGCGGGCTGAGGGGCTTGCTGGCTGGCAGTGATAAGACATTAAGAAGGCCTTATGCATACAGGCTGTGGGGGCTTGCTTGCATTAAGACATTAAGAAAGCCTTATCCCTGCAGGCTGTAGGGGCTTGCTGGCAGGCAGTGATTGTTCCTGCAAGTGATGCAGAAAAGACATCACTTGAAGTGTTCCCATCAAAGAAACAATCACTGCCGTCCCACACTTCAAAGACATTAAGAAGGCCTTATGCCCAGCCCGGGTCATTGGGCCGTATTTTCCCAGATCTAGGGTCCGACAAAAAGAATTTCTCAGATCCAATTTGCACCCTTCAAGTATTTTAGTGTTTACGGTCTGCTTTTGTTGCCGATGGGTTAAGGTCATCAGGACCAAAGTCAAGAAACATACCCACAAGACCACTGGAACATCTTACAAGACACTTCTGAATATACTTGTTAAGATTGTACTTTGTATAAAACGTTTCAGTACAGATGTGCAGGTTTAAAAGGTGTACACCTTTTATACTTTGTTTGCAACATTAAAGAAAATGCTCATCCTTCCTTGGGTTATTTTCCAGTTGTTTATAAATAAATCTTCTGAAATGGAAATATTTATTTATGGGTGGGGCTGAGAAACTGCTCCCGGTCCCTCTGCCCTAAATAATTCCCCCACCCCCACCGGTGGGATCCCACAGTTAATAATGTACATTTGTACCACTGCTTAAGCCTGCAGGCTGCTTTATCATGGGAGCTGCATGGGCCCTGCATTGATAACACAGCTGGTTGAGGCTAACTTAATGTTCTTTGAAGTGCAGAACCACAGCGAATCATGGCAGTACTGCACTTCAAAGACATTAACAGGGCTGGGCGAAGGTGAGCCAGGGCCCATCTGCTTGAGCCCCCTGCCAAGACCTGGGTTCAGACCCGACTGAAGATGTTTATTGGCCCATTTCAACAGGTTTGTGTCCCTTCCTGCTTAGAGCGGAGGAAAATAGTCATAATCACCCATGGGGAGTATACGTTATTACTGAGACCAAGAAACAGATAATCGCAAAACGTCCAACCAGCTGGCAGCACAAACACTAAAAATCCACTCAAAAGCTATTACTGCTTCTTTGTCAGCCGGGAGGACGCAGAGAAACTAGAGTAAAAGGGCAATGATGTGATACGCCCACTTCTGTATACCCCGAGAGAGGAGACAGCATTAAGGGTTCCAACAAATGCAGCTTGTAAAAGGCGCTCTGCAAAGTGCTCATTTATAGCTTGAAAAAAAGATGTTGCTTCTGTTAGAAGACTGCTGACCGCCAACATGGGGGCAGTTGCTGAGGGCCCCTCTGAAACTCGATGCTCTTTTCAGTTGAAAAGGTTGAAAGGCCCAGACACCATCCCAAGCCAGTAAGGCTTTGCCTGCAGGCTGTTTAAATGTTCTTTGAAGCTTGATGGGGCTTTTAAAATGTTCTATTAAGCGCAGGACAGTAGCGAGTCACTGCTGTCCTGCACTGCAAAGACATTAAGGAGGCATTTTGCCTGGAGTCTGTTTCATCAGTGCGAGGGCAGTGTGCTTCCCACACTGGTAAAACAGCCTAATGAGGCTTTTTAAATGTTCTTTGAAATGCAAGACAGCAGCGAATCACTGCTGTCTCGAGCTGTAAAGAACGTTTAGAAAGCCTTAGCTGTGTTATTGGTGCGGGAAGCACACAGTCCCTGCACTGATGGCAAGCCTGCAGCCATAAGGCAGCTCATCTACTTACAGAAGGCACAGCAAAAGTAGTTAACCTTACCTTCAGCAACAGGCTGAAGTTAGCTTCGCAATCACCCTTCGGCATCCACGTAAAAGACTGGGCAGCCGAGCTGTCCATGACGCTCTCTGCTCGTGCCACTCTTCTGCACATGTGCTTGTCTGACACAGTGCCTGGGCTGGGCACATGCATTGATACAATGTTTGCGCCCAACCCGGGATCCTCTACCCCTGCCTCGCCTCCAAGCTGTGCAGCTCATGCCCAGGCAGGCCAGGCTAACTACATTAATCTTCTTCTAAAAATGATCTCGCAGTTAGTGCAACATGATTCTTTAAATTAAAAGAAAATAAGCAGTATTGTCTCGCAAACTGCGATGCGATACCGCTTATTTTATGCCTTGATGAATGGGAGCACCGAAAAGTAGGCAGGTAAGGAGAGAGAGTGCTGGCAAAGGAGGGATGCGAGATGAGACTCACGGCTGGTAAAGCAAACAAAGGTGGGAAGAGCTGAGCAAAGGCGAAATGAAAGTAAGTCAAGGAAGGGTCGGCCAAGACCAGGAATGGAAGAAAATTACGAAGCAAAAGCACAAGAAGCAAATACACGGAATGAACAGTAACGTTGCACATAAAAATGGAGGCCAGACTGTTAACCGCAGTAGAAGTCTGTGAGGAATAGGACACAGGGTCAATGAGAGGATTGTGCTTACGATGCCAAGGTATTCCCAAAATGATAGGGAAATGTGTGGCTCGAATGACATCGAATATGATGGTCTCTTGATGATTATGGATAGATACCTATATAGAGGTGGTGGTCTGGATGATGGGACCAGAGCACAGGGGGCGACCATCCACCCCATCAATTTTCTGTTCTTCCTCTTTGTGTACGAGACTGATACCCTCCTGCTTGGCCGAGTTGACATCAACAAAGTTCCCTGCTAGGGCGATATCGACCAAGGCCAGAACCTTTCTCTTGGGCTGTTTGTCCACTGGAGAGTAATGCTTAACACCATTAAATGGGAGTCATCCTCTGTCCTTCTGGTCCTTTGGGAACCTTCAGTAGAACCCTGTTTAGTGGCTCCTCTTAAAACTGGGGTCTGTCATTTCCCTGTTTTCGTGGGAGTACTTCAGGACAGTCTCTTAATAAGTGGGCATCAGAGGCACAGTATATACATAGACCCTTGTCACGCCATCGGTTTCTTTCTGTTGGTGTAAAAGTGCCTCTGGCTGCCCCTATTTGCATCAGCTTGTCACCAGGGCAAACCTCTTGAGGAGTTGTCGACATCTACAGTCCGGTTTCTGGAAGCAAAAGCTTCTTTTCCTTACGGATCATCTCTCAGACATTCTGAAATCAATTTGAAGAGCCAGGGAACATAATTCGTCAAGCGTGGAAGGGTGTGGAATCCAGGCCAACTTTGAGTTCCTCATGAAGTCCCCTCTGGAATACTGTGAATTGAAATGATTCCGGCCAGCTTACCTCGCTGGCTAGCCACTTGAATGCGAGATGTAAGACAACAGGTCCATTGAGCCTTGCTTGATATCCAGTAGTGCTTCTCCTGCAGAGAAGCCTATCTCTTGTCTTTCAAAAGTTTGTCGTAGTAATGTTACAAAGGCATTATAATCCTGAATTATGGGATTAGCGATGTTACTAATGGCGTAGCCCAGGCTAGCGCGTTTCCAACCATGTTGGAAATAAGAAACCCCATCTTGGTGCATTCTGAGGCGTAAGTGGCAGGCCTGAATGTAAAATAGACTAAACAGGCATCAATACACTCCTTTACCCTCTTTGGGGATCCGTCAAACTTTCCTGCTGCCAATGTCAAAGGGGGTAGATCAGACTGATGGGTTTCTCGAGCGGTCATTTTCTGACGCAGGACTGTGTTTTCTACCTTGAGTCCTTGTAACTCCAACGAAAGTCCTTCGACAGCATTGACCAGCTCTTGTACCTGTTCTGCGGTAGCCATACCTGGGCGTTGCAATCTGTTACCATTAGAGGGTCTCACCTGGCTTCTCTGTCACTACAGGTGAGACAAAAGAAAGTAAGGACTCCCCGGGTCACAAAGATCAAAGAGGAAGGCCAATAGACATAATGGTCAAAGGAGAAGACTAAAGACCTTGTGACACAACCATGATGGACACTAGCCACAGTCATGAGCCAAACGTGGTAAGCACGGTATAACTCAGTAAAGGTACATACAAATGCATGAAAAAGCTTCTGCTGTCACCAGTCTACTCCTAGGCACATTGTCCAGCTACCAAAAAATCCATAGTGGTTGTCTATGGCTCGAAAAGTGCAAGAGCCCCATTGCTCAGTACTGTAATGTAATTTGCGCAATGAAATACTGTTGCCAAAGTGGCAACAAAGTCATAAGACTAAGAGAAACAATGTTTCCCGGTACTGACTGTCTGAAGGACATGTCAGTGTCACCATAATGATGAGCGAAGGCCCAGTAGAGTGCAGATGAAGGTTGTGCTCCACTGGAAAAAGTCAGGACAGGAGGCTGAAAAAAGAAAGTAAAATGTTTGGGGGGTCCACAAATATAGGAGTGTGATGTTTGTGGGGTACCTAGTTTGTGGTGCGCTAAAAGCCTTCACCAATTTCAACCTGAAAATTGGTATTGGAAAAAGACAATGTAGAGAAAATTAGTATTGGCTGCGGTATAGGTAGAATTGATGGGCTACCCCAACCCACCTCTACAAAGATCAATAAGTCCAAGTTATTCTCCACTTCCACGCTATACACTCCTCTTGGGAATAGTTATAGAAAATAATATGTCACTGTGAATTTGATTGCCTGAGAGCAGTACATGTTTTATTGGCATTGATTCCAGTTTCAACACATATTATCTCTGCACAGATATAGCAAAATCAGAAAATATACAAGATTGATGTTAATTCATGTCTGAAAGTTCAGTTCACTGTGTTTGCTAAATCAAAACATACAGAACATTGAGGTCAATTCATGTCTGAATGTTCATCTGATGTAAACATTCCCAATACACAAATTGCCAAATTGACTGATATAGAGATTCCCAATACACAAATTGCCAACACATGTTTCGACCCTCTTGGTCCTCATCAGGGCACATTTTGACTATGCATCTCTTGAGTTTGATTAATACACTATTCATTTCATCTTTAAGACAAATGTGTAATCTTGTCAACAGTCATAATGTGAACATGAGATCGCTGTTAGAGAAGAGGGAAGAGGGGGAGATAAAAAACAGAAGGATAACAGCTATTAGAATGTTTCAAAATATCCGTTAGGAATTCAATTGATGCGATCTTGGAACATATGATAGTATGGTGAGTTATTTAACTACCCAAAAACTATGAAATCTGTACCTCTCACTTTGTTTGGACAAGTTCCTAGTGTGTCATCATTTCACTGGGAAAACAATATCAGACACAAAGTACAAAGGAGCCCCAGTGCACCTAGTAATTTCTAAGATAACCCGTATTGAATACTGCTATTTTGTGAAAATATAAGTGGTGGTAAAATAGCAGTAAATTAAATGTTGCCAAAAATGTACACATGGAACATTGAGCACAAGGCTTCATTCATCTTAGGGCTGGACTTATAAGGTTAGGGTTTTCATCTCTGAAGGTTGTCTCTGCTATAAAAGTTATTCACCCTTTTCCTTTGCAGGTATTGGTGAAGTTCTTAACTTTCTGGCACTGACTCTAGTGATTGTATATATGGTACATACTGTGTTGCTTGAGTGATATTTCATTATTGCATTTCTTGATTTATTTGTGCTGGTATTGGGCCTATAATAAAAAGTATATTTTTAGTATGTTACTATCTAATTGTATTTCTTGGTGCTTCATTGTGTGTGCTCATTACATACCTCTTATCACTCTCACCTCTCTTGAGAATTTGCCTTGACCGCTCGCCAAGATACTGAGATTTGTTCTGGCTATCTTCCCAGAAGTATACCCTGTTACACTAACAAGGGTGGCCTCCTACACATCTGTCACATCTGTCCACCAGGCCAGAGTTTAGAAATCCATTCTAACATATGCCCTATAGATGGAGGCAAGGTTCTGCATCTGGGAATCTCAAATTGCATACTTAAACCACTTACGTCAAGCTTTTAACTGCTATTACAATCACATTACTCTGATCCTCAAGAGCACGTGTTGGCAACCCTTTGAGTCACGTATGTGGCTTAATCTTCACTGTATTCCTTTAAAGCAATACAGTTGCAGCAACTCAAGTGTATCTCAGACAGGCTCTCTGTTTTGGTTGGGGTTCGAGAGACTTCTCTAAACTATTAGTCTGGACAGGCATTCCCGGGGTGATATCTCAGACAGGCTCTCTGTTTTGGTTGGGGTTTGAGAGACTTCTCTAAACTATTAGTCTGGACAGACATTCCCTGGGTGATATCTCAGACAGACTCTCTGTTTTGGTTGGGGTTTGAGAGTCCTCTCTTAACTATTAGGATGGACAGGCATTCCCTTGGTGATATCTCAGGCAGGCTCTCTGTTTTGGTTGGGGTTTCAGAGTCCTCTTTAAACTATTAGTCTGGACAGGCATTCCCTGGGTGATATCTCAGACAGGCTCTCTGTTTTGGTTGGGGGTTGAGAGACTTCTCTTAACTATTAGTATGGGCAGGCATTCCCTGGGTGATATCTCAGACAGGCTGTCTGTTTTGATTGAGGTTTGAGAGACTTCTCTAAACTATTAGTCTGGACCTGCATCCCCTGGGTGATATCTCAGACAGGCTCTCTGTTTTGGTTGGTGTTTGAGAGACTTCTCTACACTATTACTCTGGACAGGCATTCCCTGGGTGATATCTCAGACAGGCTCACTGTTTTGGTTGGGGTTTTTGAGACTTCTCTACACTATTATTCTGGACAGGCATTCCCTGGGTGATATCTCAGACAGTCTCTCTATTTTTGTTGGGGTTTGAGAGACTTCTCTAAACTATTAGTCTGGACAGGCATTCCCTGGGTGATATCTCAGACAGGCTCTCTGTTTTGGTTGGGGGTTGAGAGACTTCTCTTAACTATTAGTATGGGCAAGCATTCCCTGGGTGATATCTCAGACAGGCTGTCTGTTTTGATTGAGGTTTGAGAGACTTCTCTAAACTATTGGTCTGGACAGGCATTCCCTGGGTGATATCTCAGACAGGCTCTCTGTTTTGGTTGGGGTTTGAGAGACTTCTCTAAACTGTTAGTCTGGACAGGTATTCCCTGGGTGATATCTCAGACAGGCTCTCTGTTTTGGTTGGGGTTTGAGAGACTTTTCTAAACTATTAGTATGTACAGTCATTCCCTGGGTGATATCTCAAGCAGGCTCTCTGTCTTGGTTGGGTTTTGAGAGACTTCTCTACACTATTAGTCTGGACAGGAATTCCCTGGGTGATATCTCAGACAGGCTCTCTGTTTTGGCTGCGGTTTGAGAGACTTCTCTACACTATTAGTCTGGACAGGCATTCCCTGGGTCATATCTCAGACAGGCTCTCTGTTCTGGTTGGGGTTTGAGAGACTTCTCTACACTATTAGTCTGGACAGGCATTACCTGGATGATATCTCAGGCAGGCTCTCTGTTTTGGTTGGGGTTTGAGCGACTTCTCTAAACTATTAGTCTGGACAGGCATTCCCTGGGTGATATCTCAGACAGGCTCTCTGTTTTGTTTGGGGTTTGAGAGACTTCTCTACACTATTAGTCTGGCCAGGCATTCCCTGGGTGATATCTCAGACAGGCTCTCCGTTTTGGTTAGGGTTTGAGAGACTTCTCTTAACTATTAGTCTGGACGGCATTGACTGAGTGATATCTCAGACAGGCTCTCTGTTTTGTTTGGGGTTTGAGAGACTTCTCTAAACTATCAGTCTGGACAGGCATTCCTGGGTGATATATCAGACAGGCTCTCTGTTTTGGTTGGCGTTAGAGAGTCTTCTCTAAACTATTAGTCTGGGCAACCATTCCCTGGGTGATATCTCAGACAGGCTCTCTATTTTGGTTGGTGTTTGAGAGACTTCTCTAAACTATTAGTCTGGACAGGCTTCCCCTGGGTGATATCTCAGACAGGCTCTCTGTTTTGGTTGAGGTTTGAGAGACTTCTCTAAACTATTAGTCTGGACCTGCATCCCCTGGGTGATATCTCAGACAGGCTCTCTGTTTTGGTTGGTGTTTGAGAGACTTCTCTACACTATTACTCTGGACAGGCATTCCCTGGGTGATATCTCAGACAGGCTCACTGTTTTGGTTGGGGTTTTTGAGACTTCTCTACACTATTATTCTGGACAGGCATTCCCTGGGTGATATCTCAGACAGTCTCTCTATTTTTGTTGGGGTTTGAGAGACTTCTCTAAACTATTAGTCTGGACAGGCATTCCCTGGGTGATATCTCAGACAGGCTCTCTGTTTTGGTTGGGGGTTGAGAGACTTCTCTTAACTATTAGTATGGGCAAGCATTCCCTGGGTGATATCTCAGACAGGCTGTCTGTTTTGATTGAGGTTTGAGAGACTTCTCTAAACTATTAGTCTGGACAGGCATTCCCTGGGTGATATCTCAGACAGGCTCTCTGTTTTGGTTGGGGTTTGAGAGACTTCTCTAAACTGTTAGTCTGGACAGGTATTCCCTGGGTGATATCTCAGACAGGCTCTCTGTTTTGGTTGGGGTTTGAGAGACTTCTCTAAACTATTAGTATGTACAGTCATTCCCTGGGTGATATCTCAAGCAGGCTCTCTGTCTTGGTTGGGTTTTGAGAGACTTCTCTACACTATTAGTCTGGACAGGAATTCCCTGGGTGATATCTCAGACAGGCTCTCTGTTTTGGCTGCGGTTTGAGAGACTTCTCTACACTATTAGTCTGGACAGGCATTCCCTGGGTGATATCTCAGACAGGCTCTCTGTTCTGGTTGGGGTTTGAGAGACTTCTCTACACTATTAGTCTGGACAGGCATTACCTGGATGATATCTCAGGCAGGCTCTCTGTTTTGGTTGGGGTTTGAGCGACTTCTCTAAACTATTAGTCTGGACAGGCATTCCCTGGGTGATATCTCAGACAGGCTCTCTGTTTTGTTTGGGGTTTGAGAGACTTCTCTACACTATTAGTCTGGCCAGGCATTCCCTGGGTGATATCTCAGACAGGCTCTCTGTTTTGGTTAGGGTTTGAGAGACTTCTCTTAACTATTAGTCTGGACGGCATTGACTGGGTGATATCTCAGACAGGCTCTCTGTTTTGTTTGGGGTTTGAGAGACTTCTCTAAACTATCAGTCTGGACAGGCATTCCTGGGTGATATATCAGACAGGCTCTCTGTTTTGGTTGGCGTTAGAGAGTCTTCTCTAAACTATTAGTCTGGGCAACCATTCCCTGGGTGATATCTCAGACAGGCTCTCTATTTTGGTTGGTGTTTGAGAGACTTCTCTAAACTATTAGTCTGGACAGGCTTCCCCTGGGTGATATCTCAGACAGGCTCTCTGTTTTGGTTGAGGTTTGAGAGACTTCTCTAAACTATTAGTCTGGACCTGCATCCCCTGGGTGATATCTCAGACAGGCTCTCTGTTTTGGTTGGTGTTTGAGAGACTTCTCTACACTATTACTCTGGACAGGCATTCCCTGGGTGATATCTCAGACAGGCTCACTGTTTTGGTTGGGGTTTTTGAGACTTCTCTACACTATTATTCTGGACAGGCATTCCCTGGGTGATATCTCAGACAGTCTCTCTATTTTTGTTGGGGTTTGAGAGACTTCTCTTAACTATTAGTATGGGCAAGCATTCCCTGGGTGATATCTCAGACAGGCTGTCTGTTTTGATTGAGGTTTGAGAAACTTCTCTAAACTATTAGTCTGGACAGGCATTCCCTGGGTGATATCTCAGACAGGCTCTCTGTTTTGGTTGGGGTTTGAGAGACTTCTCTAAACTGTTAGTCTGGACAGGTATTCCCTGGGTGATATCTCAGACAGGCTCTCTGTTTTGGTTGGGGTTTGAGAGACTTCTCTAAACTATTAGTATGTACAGTCATTCCCTGGGTGATATCTCAAGCAGGCTCTCTGTCTTGGTTGGGTTTTGAGAGACTTCTCTACACTATTAGTCTGGACAGGAATTCCCTGGGTGATATCTCAGACAGGCTCTCTGTTTTGGCTGCGGTTTGAGAGACTTCTCTACACTATTAGTCTGGACAGGCATTCCCTGGGTGATATCTCAGACAGGCTCTCTGTTCTGGTTGGGGTTTGAGAGACTTCTCTACACTATTAGTCTGGACAGGCATTACCTGGATGATATCTCAGGCAGGCTCTCTGTTTTGGTTGGGGTTTGAGCGACTTCTCTAAACTATTAGTCTGGACAGGCATTCCCTGGGTGATATCTCAGACAGGCTCTCTGTTTTGTTTGGGGTTTGAGAGACTTCTCTACACTATTAGTCTGGCCAGGCATTCCCTGGGTGATATCTCAGACAGGCTCTCTGTTTTGGTTAGGGTTTGAGAGACTTCTCTTAACTATTAGTCTGGACGGCATTGACTGGGTGATATCTCAGACAGGCTCTCTGTTTTGTTTGGGGTTTGAGAGACTTCTCTAAACTATCAGTCTGGACAGGCATTCCTGGGTGATATATCAGACAGGCTCTCTGTTTTGGTTGGCGTTAGAGAGTCTTCTCTAAACTATTAGTCTGGGCAGCCATTCCCTGGGTGATATCTCAGACAGGCTCTCTATTTTGGTTGGTGTTTGAGAGACTTCTCTAAACTATTAGTCTGGACAGGCTTCCCCTGGGTGATATCTCAGACAGGCTCTCTGTTTTGGTTGAGGTTTGAGAGACTTTTCTAAACTATTAGTCTGGACCTACATCCCCTGGGTGATATCTCAGACAGGCTCTCTGTTTTGGTTGGTGTTTGAGAGACTTCTCTACACTATTACTCTGGACAGGCATTCCCTGGGTGATATCTCAGACAGGCTCACTGTTTTGGTTGGGGTTTTTGAGACTTCTCTACACTATTATTCTGGACAGGCATTCCCTGGGTGATATCTCAGACAGTCTCTCTATTTTTGTTGGGGTTTGAGAGACTTCTCTAAACTATTAGTCTGGACAGGCATTCCCTGAGTGATATCTCAGACAGGCTCTCTGTTTTGGTTGGGGTTTGTGAGACTTCTCTACACTATTAGTCTGGGCAGGCATTCCCTGAATGATATCTCAGACAGGCTCTCTGTTTTGGTTGGGGTTTGTGAGACTTCTCTACACTATTAGTCTGGGCAGGCATTCCCTGGATGATATCTCGGACAGGCTCTCTGTTTTGGTTGGGGTTTGCGAGACTTCTCTAAACTATTAGTCTGGCAGGCATTCCCTGAATGATATCTCAGACAGGCTCTCTGTTTTGGTTGGGGTTTGTGAGACTTCTCTACACTATTAGTCTGGGCAGGCATTCCCTGAATGATATCTCAGACAGGCTCTCTGTTTTGGTTGGGGTTTGTGAGACCTCTCTACACTATTAGTCTGGGCAGGCATTCCCTGGGTGATATCTCAGACAGGCTCTCTGTTTTGGTTGGGGTTTGAGAGACTTCTCTACACTATTACTCTGGACAGGCATTCCCTGGGTGATATCTCAGACAGGCTCACTGTTTTGGTTGGGGTTTTTGAGACTTCTCTACACTATTATTCTGGACAGGCATTCCCTGGGTGATATCTCAGACAGTCTCTCTATTTTTGTTGGGGTTTGAGAGACTTCTCTAAACTATTAGTCTGGACAGGCATTCCCTGAGTGATATCTCAGACAGGCTCTCTGTTTTGGTTGGGGTTTTTGAGACTTCTCTACACTATTATTCTGGACAGGCATTCCCTGAATGATATCTCAGACAGGCTCTCTGTTTTGGTTGGGGTTTGTGAGACTTCTCTACACTATTAGTCTGGGCAGGCATTCCCTGAATGATATCTCAGACAGGCTCTCTGTTTTGGTTGGGGTTTGTGAGACTTCTCTACACTATTAGTCTGGGCAGGCATTCCCTGGATGATATCTCGGACAGGCTCTCTGTTTTGGTTGGGGTTTGCGAGACTTCTCTAAACTATTAGTCTGGCAGGCATTCCCTGAATGATATCTCAGACAGGCTCTCTGTTTTGGTTGGGGTTTGTGAGACTTCTCTACACTATTAGTCTGGGCAGGCATTCCCTGAATGATATCTCAGACAGGCTCTCTGTTTTGGTTGGGGTTTGAGAAACTTCTCTAAACTATTAGTCTGGACAGGCATTCCTTGGGTGAGGAGATCACCCACAGTCAACAGCACATTCTCTTATGTTATCTATGAAGAGGTTGCTCCCGGTCGGTTTTTTATGTTTACCACATTCTCTTCCCATGTATTTCTATAAAGCTTTTTGGATCAGAATACATGGATTTGAGATGTTCTACCTTGCTATCTTAATTAATGAATGACTTTGATTGATTCCATTGCTTTATGGCACAGCTCACCGTCTGCCTCTTGGCCAGGGTCACACTTAATCAAGTGACTGAAATAAATAGAAGTCAAGAAACCTTGCCACCCACTTTTACCCCACCACCTCATTCACGCTAACGTCACCGTGCAATTTCAGGCCATACTCACTAGCTCAATCCTTCAAGCAAGACCCCTACGTACCATCACAACCATCCAGAAGACTCCAAAAACCCTCACTAACTCTGCAACAGAACCCCACAGAACCACAAAACCTCACCCCAAAGAAAATCCAAGCTCTCACTGGCAACCCATCTGATCACTCTCTCAAGCTCACACAGGCACCCTCCCACACACCCACATTAGTTCATCCCAGCAATCTATACCCAGCCACCCTAACTCCGGCTACAAACCCCTAACTCAGCCCAGGCCACAATAAGAATGAGTTAAGATCTGAGAAAATGTCAGCAGTGATTGCTGTATGTCCAGAAACTTGCATATCTGATACAAGATTGCCAAGGGGTTTCTTAGCCAATGCCTTCTTATGGATATTTAAATAATAAACTGTTGGAAAACACACTTGGGATCACATCTGGTGGTATGGTAGCAGATTATGGTGATTGGGCAAAGTCCTTATAAGGAAGAAAGATCAAAGGGGGGTCAAAGAACCAGTGGCCTTGAAGGACAGAGTAAAAGCAGTGATAGATGTTGATTTCAAAATATATTCCCACCTATGGACCTACAGTATCCATTCAAATGTAATCAAGATTTATGCAATGTCTTGTTTCACAATGTAATGAGTCTTTATATGCTGGACGACCCTCCAGAGGATAGACAAAGGCATGACAGTGGAGCATCCATCAGATAGAAATGATGCAATCATGATTTTAGAATTAAGTTCTTTACAGAGCCCATTGTCAGGATTCTGTAACATATGTTACAGCTCCTCTTTGTGTCTTCCTCAGATCAGCTATGGATCCATGGATCCGCTTTTCAACGACAGGCTTCAGTTCCCATCCTTTTACCGCACAGTCCCAAATGAGATCCACGAGCCCCGCGGCATCGCTAAGGTTCTCAAGCACTTTGGATGGATCTGGGTTGGGATCCTCACATCAGATGATGACATTGGGAGAAGAGCCGGGGCAGAGCTGGAGAGAGAAATCACCATGAGCGGCGGATGTGTGGCCTTCAATGAAAGACTCAAGATGGACCGTCTGCATTGGGAAGAGACCCTGTCGACTGCTGAAGTGATCAATAATTCCACTGCCACAGTGGTGATCTTTCATTGCAATTGTCATTATTTGCAGGCATTACTCGCCGTCTGCATAGATAGATGGAAACCAAAGGTCTGGATTTTCTCAGCGACTGACACGTTTTTGAAAAGGTTTATATATTACCCAAACATGAATCGGTTCAATGGCTCACTAGTATTTTCCATTCCTAAGGGAGAGGTTCCAGGACTCAAGGACTTCCTGTACAATGTGAAGCCATTTGACTTCTCAGATGATGGACTGCTTATGGAATTCTGGATAGGAGGACTTAAGTGTTTCCCGGCGTTTCCGAATGGTTCTTTGCCTGATGATTACATTTTACAAAAATGCAGAGAGGCTCAAACACTGAAACAGATTCCTCTTTCACAATATGATGTTCACAATTTCCATGTAACCTACAGTGTTCACACTGCGGTCTACGCTGCGGCTCATGCTTTACATGGTATGATCTCATCCGGAACACAAACAGAGGGAACTTCTAAGGGTGCAAGTTTGGATAAATATTTCCAGCCGTGGAAGGTAGGAAAAATCCTTTCTGATTTCTTCATGAACATTAAACAGTGGCTGAAACTATATGTGTTCTAGTGCCCAGACGTAGTGGGATGCAATTTAAAGTATGAAAACACAATCTATATGTAAGCTTCCACTATATCTACATCAACAACTACATACACACGATCACTGCCTTTGCCACATCTACTTCCACACTTAATACCTGCTACCACTGCCGCTGCTATATATACATCCACAACTACATACTCACTATCACTGCCATTGCTATATCTACATCCACCCCTTAATACCTGCTACACTGACACTGCTATACCTACATCCACGACTACCTACTCACAATCAGTGCCTCGCTACATCTACTTCAACCGGATAATAGTTGCTACCACTGCCACTGCTACCACAACTACATTCTCACTATCACTTCCTTTGCTACATCTACTTCCACCACTTAATACCTGCTACCACTGCCACTGCTATATCTACATCCACAACTACATATTCGCTATCACTGCCTAGTTAAATCTACTTCCACCACTGAAGAACTTCTACCACTGCCACTGCTATATCTACATTCGTGACTGCATCCTCACCATTACTGCCACTGCTATATCTACTGTCAGGAGTTGCACAGGACACCCAGGTAGGTGTGGGGTGGCTGTGCTGATGTAAAGGTGGAAGGAAAAGGCATAGAGCAGGCAGGTAAACAAGAAGGAAAAATACACAAGGTAATTCTGAACAACAGAATCGGAGGAAATGGCAGACAAGGAGTGTACTTACACAAGACAAGTCGGCATATGTCCAGCCGGAACCTACAGCGGATGCCCTCTTGTGGAACAGAACACAACACACTGTTATATTAAATTCACTATAGACTACAAGTAAAACGAGACAAATGAAAGGGCAGAGATTGCTTGCTGGCAAACCTTGTAGCCAAACTATGAACAAAGGAATAACAGAATCACGAGTGAGGACAAGAACGGTAACAGAAATATCTAGGCAAGAAAAGGCAGTCAAAGTAAGCAAGGTTCAGACCAGAGACCAGGAATGAAAGAGGAAAAGCAAGTAGAAAAGAATCTAAGCGCAATGGTACAGGGGCCTAGAACTGCAGACTAGAAACTATGGACCGGATTCAAGGAACAGGAAAACTCAGGACTGAAACTCTGGACTAGGAAAACAAGGACTGGACAGCAGACCGGTAACATGGAATTCAAGGAAATGTAAATCTGGACTGGAATAACCAGGGCAGGACTGCAGACAGATAACAAGGAAACTTAGGGCTGGAAACATAGAAAGTAAATCCAGGTAACACAGACTATGGGCATAGAACAAGGATCTGCAGGCAGGGAGCACGATTATAGGTTGTAGGGAGCATGGGGCTGAATACAGGGAACAGAAGAGGATAAGGGCCGCAGTGCAGGAAGCACAGAGGAGTAGGGCAGAAGGCAGGGGAGAGTAGGAAGAGTAGCAGGGCTGCAAGGCAGGGAGAACAGGGCACTGGAGCAGGAGCAGGTTCTGGTAGCAACAGGAAACAGCAGAATTCCATGGCTCAAGGCAAAAAGGGCTTGGAGTGAACTCAATGCAAGAGCCCTGTGCTCCTGCATGCAGCTGCTTAAGTACTGACCTGCCCTGTGCTGAAGCAGGCTCATTAGCAGTTCCCGGAGCAGCACACCTGAAGGTATTCTGCCTCCTCCCTCTCTGTTCTGGGGATTGTGGTTCCAAGACTGATGCATAGGAATAGCCAGGGAAAGAGAAACACCACAAGGTGCATTATGGGAATTGAAGTTCATGTTTTTGAATATACAGATTTGTGAAAGGAAATGATAAATAATGATGTAGGCTCTTCTCTGAAGATAATAGAAAACACCCTGCAGGTCTGCAGACAGCACCACCCAGAGGCAGAGATGCAGAAACATGATATCTACATTCACAACTACATACTCACTATCACTGCCTTTGATACCTCTACTTCCGCCACTTAATACCTGCTACCACTGCCACAGCTATATCTACATTCACATCGATACTCACTATCACTGACTTTGCTACATCTCTTTCCCCCACTTAATACCTGCTAGCACTGCTTTATCTACATTCACTACAACATACTCACTATCACTGCATTTGCTACATCTACTCCCACCACTTAATACCTGCTACCACTGCCACTGCTATATCTACATCCACGACTACATTCTCATTATCACTGTCTTTGCTACATCTACTTCCATCACGTCATTCCTGTCACCACTGCCAGTGCTATATCGCCATCCACAACTACATACGCCATACTCATTATCACTGCCTCACTCAAAAAAACTTTTTTATCCGCCGACTGCTTACTGGACGATGAACACGAATTCCCAATGAATCCCTCGAATCGGTCTTTCACCAGACGACATGATGATTTTCTTTCAGCATGAAACAAGAGTTCTTTACAACCAGCAATCCCTCAATCTGTCCCTCGAAGAAAAAGTCTCATTCAGTTCTCAGAGTTCTCTCGGAATAACCATTTACTTGTACTATAATGTCTCTCAAAATCTAATTGAATGCTGCATTATTTCTCGGGTCCCTAAGAAAGGTGCGGACATCCATGTGTGTTCAATCGGTAGTAAAATACAAAGCTGACCAATCTGCCGCTCCATGTCCGAGTTCAGAAATCCCTCTTAACAGATGGTGTTTATGGTGTCCCAGTCCAGACGGTACAGGGTGTGGTTGTGCTCCGGGTTTGGGTTGGAAGGACTGGCTCTGATGTTAGGGATTGGGGGCTGCATGAGTGGTAACGCTGGCTGCACTGGTGGGTATGCTGGGCCTGCCTCATCCTCCTTCTCCTGCTGTGTTTCCTCTATGGTGCCCGCTGTTGATGTTGGTATTGTTGCTGGTGTTGCAATGCAAGCATGTCCTCCAGCTGAAGTATTGATGCTACTATTGTGTTGATCTTGGTGTGGAAAGGGGTGTGGTGTGTAGGTGTGCTCCTTTTGTTCAGGGCCAGACTCCATTGCCTCTACCTGTGATAATATTGTGCACCTGTGGCAGTTGGGAACACTGCACATGGCATTTTACGGTTGGTCAGCGATGCCGGTATTTACGGCATGCCGGAATCCACTTTTAGAGCCTTCATGATGCCGGTATTTGCATGTCCGCTTCACTTGTGAAGTCCTCCAGTTTACGACATGCCGCTATTGCCGGTATGATGGGCCGCGTGCCGCGACCATGCCGCTATTAGAGGCACCGTTATTTATGGTGCCGCTAATAGCAGTTTGGTATGTCGGAAAAGCCCGGAGCGGTAAGCGATGCCGGTAATCCTTTACCGGCATCATTTTTCCCTTACATCCAACCTCGGAATGACACCCAGTGTGTTGTGGATCACATTAAAGAAAATATTACATATCATTGTCCCACATGTACCTGTTCCCCCTCTCCATGTCCCAGCCAACTATCCCCAAACCCTCCCCAGCAAGAAAAACATTACGATGAGACTTCCATCCCTTCCTCCCCTACCACACATCATGTCCAAACCCCTAATTCCCCTGTATTTGTTTCAGTTTCTGCTTCCCCCTTTCTTTCGTAATTTTTATACTATTAAACAATAATACAATTTTAAGTGTGTTCTTAGTATGTGCCTGTGTCTTATTTATTTTTTTAAAAGGCAGTTAGGGTGTCCGCAGACAGCGAGGGTGTCCATTATGTCCGCAATTTACCAAAATGGGGGTGTCCTAAGGAGACTATACCTGTCCGTACTGTCCATAATTAAAATGTAGGTGTCCTTAGAACACACAAGATGTTCGCCTATCCGTAATTAACCAACATGCTGGTGTCTTAAGGACAATATACCTGTTCGTACTGTTCGTAATTAAAATGGCAGTGTCCTTAGAACATACAAGAGGTCTGCTTGTCTGCAATTAACCCAAATGCGGGTGCCCTAAGGACAATATACCTGTTCGTACTGTTCGTAATTAAAATGGAGGTGTCCTTAGAACACACAAGATGTGAGCTTGTCCACAATCACCCAAAATGGGGCATCCTAAGAACAACCCCCTGTTCGTAATGTCAGCAACCAGAATGAATATATCCGTAGAACACATATCCTGTTTGCCTGTCTGCAAAGTTTTGACGCACATTTATTTTATTCCGGGACTTTAACACTGTTCGTAGAACACACGCGTATATGAGCATCACACACTTGGGTGCTACGAACATCGCGCCTGTCCACAACTGTCCGCACTATTAATTAGTTCGAGGACCCAAACACTCTCCGTAGAACACCCGCGCGCATGCGCACAACCGTCCCATGCATTTGGTGTCCTGCGGACAGCTGTCCCATTTGCGAAGGTATCCGCGACTTCATCATGTGACCGCACCCACGCTGAGCGTGTGTCCTTATTTGCGGACATTGTCCGGGCCCCTGAACTTTTAAAAAGTGTTTTTTTTAGCATTCCAAGGTATTTTACAGTAAAAGTTCACCATTGCACATGTCCCAGACAATATCCCTGCTGATCTACATATTTTTTGGAACTTTTTGAACCCTTTCTTGGTGTTTGAAGTGTCCTGGGACAGCACGGGTGTGCGCAAAGCACGCACCTGTACCCCTATAAAAGGCCCCACCCCAGAGCTGATCCTCATTCTGCTTTTGGATTTCCAAGATTTACAACAGGACAATTGTGCACATTGCTGTTCTTGGTTCCTGGTTCCTGGTTTCTGGTTATTAACCTTCCAGATGGCATTCCAAATTGCTTCTGCTGCTACTGCCTCGGCATCAGTACCCCCACCACCTCCATACCACCATATCCCCAAGGGCCTGCAGAGGGGAATATCCTCCTCTATCAAAATGCAAAACGAAACAGAAAGTGATTAACAAGACTTCAACTACCACTACTGGGAATCCTGCACCTATAAATCTTGATACACTGGCAAGTAACCATACCAAAAACAATATTTTACAAACTATGTTCCACCACAGAGTCCTTCAGAACCTTATAAAAACAGGAGAGAAATCATGCACAACCCTTAAAACCTACCGTAGAAAATGAATCCTAGAAGCTCTCATAGACACTGCAATCCTTCTCAAAAGGAAGTTATTTATTTTAGTTTTAAACAGAATGAAACCACTAACAAAACTAACTACTAAACTACAACAAAGACTTCTCAATAAACAGAATATCAACAAAAATAGCTTCTTAAACCTCTGTGGAGGTGAATGGAGTAACACCACGAGTGCAGAATAATATTTTAATGAAGAAGCATATAAACAAAAGCAAACAAACACAATTGCCATACATAGCAATGGACGAGGGTATGACAAACCTAATGACACCATTATGGAACAAGAAACTCTGCTCACAAAAATATCCCCAGAAAACTCAGTATCACCTCTCCATTCTACTGAACCAAAACGTCCAGTCTACAAATGGCCGTGCACATCAATGTGTAACATTGCCAAAAAATCTTTCAAATATTTACGCCAGTTCCTCAATCAGTATGTAAAAAGCAAACACAAATTCAAAATGAAACTACTACAAAATATGGATGCCTGTCAAGTGCGCAAATACACAGGACTACAAGGACATTCATTAGCCTGCATTTCAGGACCTATTTGCAAAAGAACCTTCCATCATATCAAAATTATAGCAACACATCATTCAACTATAAGACATCAGGTCCATAAACTCTACTATGCTAAAAGTCCTGCTTTATCACTAGGCAATTTAAATAGCAATCTACTACATGGTACAGCCAAACTACTACTCAAAGAAATAGAGCATATCCAGGGAAAATATTTTGGAATTGAAAGCACCTTACAAAATGCAATAGCTTTACAACAAACTAGCAACTACTGTACAAATAGCAACTTCTATTAAACACATGCAAAAAAGAAATGCTGAAGTTTAAAAGTACCTCCGCTGAAGTACCAAACCATGTGTGTCTGTGTTGCTGCTGGACTTTTTATAAAAGTAGCACAAAAACTGTAGACATAACGTACAAAATAGAAGACAATGAATATTCCAAATGGTTCCAATTACCTTCTACCTTATAGCAAAAAACAAATACGAAATTACTGACCCCTTAGTACTTTGCAATTACTGCACTACGAAACTTGACAACAACCAAACACCTTCACGTGCTATCACAAATAACTTGAAATTATTCCCACTACCAAAACCCCTGCACCAACTGTATATGAGAGCATCATAACTCAAACAGTGCACCCATTTCAAGCAATAATACATCTTCAACCAAAAACAGCAAAATTACCTCCCTCTGAATTAGTGAAAGGCATTTGTGGCAAAGCAGTTTATTTACCATTAGATCTCAAAGAAAATGTATACACTCTGAGAGTGCAATGGCCAAAAGATCAGTCTTTAATTAGCTTAGTAAATGGCGAACCTACTGTGAAGACGCCGGAGGGGGGGTCTGTACTTGCGCTCTCTAATTGGTAGAGGAGAGGCACAGAGGACCCCTGCCGAGAGTCTCAATATTGGTACGTGGTCGAGCAATCAAGGCCTAGCTTCTCAAGCGGTGATGCAAGCTGGTTCTTAAGTACAGTGTAGTCCCCTAGAACCTACAAAGGAATGTCTGCACACTGTATCAGTTCAAACACAGTCTTTATATAATTAATATCCAAGGTTATATACAATATCACGATAACTCACTTTGTACTCGGTTATCTAGAATGGCAAATATACAATTCTACGTGGTACCACAGTTACTATTAGATCTCTTTAAAGTGCATCAACTGTATGGTTAAATGGCTCACAAATCAAGTCGTAAAGGAAACCAACAATAGAGGTAAGAGAAAAGCAGTTGGTTAGAGCAATTGGCAGAATACTGGCGCCTACCGAGACACAGTTCTGTGTGGAGATCCCCCCACCTGGGCAACCTGTAGAATAAAGAGATATCACAAGCCCAGTCCATATATTGTTCACCAAAGACTTCCCAATAGTTCTGCAACCCCAAAGTACCTGGCGTTGTAGCGTTCCTCATCGGGGAATCAACAGCCCTTCTTGAATGCCCTCCCTTTAAGGCAGGAGTCAGGGGTCGTCGAACGTCCGCTGGAGAACAGGGTGAGCTACGACGGTGAAGTGGCAACTTCGTTCCAAGTGGTGCTCATTGACGGAGAAGCGTAAACGTCCTGCAAGGAAGAGGCGTGCGGGGCACCTCGATGTCGATAGTTCTGGACCGCAAACAGTTTGAAGAACTGTGGCCCAGCAAGGACGTTGAGTCATCGGCGTCTCTGTGGTCTTTGGGTGGCAGGAAACCCACCGATGGATGCTCCTCGGTGCATCGATGGTCGGGCCTTCTCCAGCGAGATCGAGCGGGCGACGATGCGGACGAGTCGGGTAAACCAAAATCTTCCTCTCCAAAGACCCAAAAACATAGGGGGGATAATTCTGTTGTGGGTGGGAGTAAGAGTAGTGGTCCGCCTGCTGCAAAGCAGGGTCCCAGTGGTTCCAGTACTGTACCCCGCACGCCTGGCACTTGTTGGGATTGTGGGGCTCTGGATCACCGAAGGTGTGACCCCAAGTGTAAGGATAAGGCACTTGGAGTCCAGGCTGTCAGCCTGACCTACCCCTACTCCATACCTGAGGTGCAGGCCACTGTCCTCCCCTCCTCTACTGGTATCACCTTCGGTGCTCCCTAAGATATTTCCTTAGTGTCCATTGGGGCCTAGGACCAGTACGCAGAAGTACTGGCGACTATCCCTCAGAGCACTCGTACGTTTTTGAGAAGTGTCCTCTTGAATGGCCAGCCTTCTACTGGTTTGAGAGACACAGGGGCAAGCATGACAGTGGTGGACAGGACCCTGCTCAAGCCAGAGGACTATTTAGGTGCTCCTTTGTGAACCACCAAGTTAGCTGGTGGGCCTCCCAAATTATCACCTTTAGCCTTAGTCAACATTACGATTGAAGACAAGAGAGCGAAGCTTCTGGCCCAGGTCAATGTACCTGCAAACATCTTGATAGGTAACGATTTGGTCGAGTTGGGGGATGAACACGGGTGGTCTACCCATGGCTGCTGTGGCAGTCACCCGATCGCAGGTCACACAGGGTCCGGCTGTGAGCCCGGCACCTTCGTCAACGGGGAAACCCAAGGCACAAAGGAAATGGAAGAGTAAGAAGGCCTCTTCTGTGGAGGGAGCCCCTGCTCTTCCTGCTGTTCGGACAGCACCCATTGGGATCCATGCTCCGGACGGGCTGAGTCCAATGGTAAACCCTGTCTCAACTCCTGTGGGAGAAGAGCCAGGAGAATTTCCTGTGGGAGAGGTACTCAACCCAGAGGACCACCCCGACCTTCAATGCTTGTTAGCTGAAGGAGGGCTCTCCCGGGCGGACTTTTGTAAGGGTCAGAGAGAGCGCCACTCTCTCGAGGGTCTGAGGAAACAGGCCCTGTCCCAGGCACAGGGAGAAATGCCTTGGATAATTCGGATTCATTGGGAGGGTGAGCTCCTTGTTAGTGAGCCAACTAAGCCTGAACCTGGTGCCCTCAAGAGGTTGGTGGTACCCCAGGTTTACAGGCCCTTCCTGCTGCAGTTGTTGCATGAGGTGCCCTTAGCTAGTCATCTTGGGACCAAGATGCTCTCTGCCCATTTCTACTGGCCTTGAATGGGAGTAGGAGTGGTGTCCCACTGCAGGACCTGCCCAACTTGTCAGTTGTCTGGCAAGACTGGAGGCAGTGTCATTGCCCCACTGAAGCCATTGCCAGTGGTTGGCACACCGTTTGAGAGGGTGGGCATCGACATCGTCGGTCCCCTTGACTCTCCCACGTCAGGTGGATATCGGTTCATCCTGGTCTTGGTCGATCATGCCACCAGGTACCCTGACGCTATACCCCTTTGGACTGTTACTGCCAAGGTGGTTGCCCGGGCTCTCCTGGGCATTTTCACCCATGTTGGATTCCCTAAGGAGGTTGTCTCTGACATAGGATCCAACTTCATGTCGAGTTACATGAAAACCATGTGGAAAGAGTGTGGGGTAACCTACAAGTTCTCCACCTCTTACCACCCCCAGACCAATGGTTTGGCTGAGAGATTTAATAAACTCTCAAGCGCATGCTAGGCGCTTTGGAAGAGCCCCTAAGGAAGAAGTGGAATCTTCTCCTGCCATGCCTGGTGTTTGCTTACAGAGAGGTACCTCAAGAGGGTGTTGGTTTCAGCCCCTTTGAGTTACTCTTTGGACATCCCGTGAGGGGGCCCCCTTGCCTTGATCAGAGAAGGTTTGGAGGCCACCCCTCCAGGTCCCGCCAAGCAAGTAGGGGACTATGTGTTAGACCTCAGACGGAGAATGACACAGATAATGGTCAGGCAACAGCGAATCTCAAGGCCAGCCAGGAATTGAATAAGTACTGTACTGGCATGACCTTAAAGCATTGCACGTGGATTGGACTCTGGGACAGGAGGTCCTTGTGATGGAGCCTACCAAGTCTCGGGCTTTGGCAGATAAATGGTTTGGACCCTTCAGGATAATCTCCAAGATGGGCGAGGTCAATTATCTGGTTGACATGGGAACCTCAAGGGTTGCTGCTTAGGTATTCCATGTTAACATGCTCAAGCCTTTCCACTGGCGAGCCGAAGTATCATGTCTCTTGCTAGCTTCAGAGCAAGAAGAGGATGAGAGTGAGCCCCTTCCGGATTTGCTGCATAGCAACCCTCAGGATGGCTCAGTGGAGGGAGTCCATTTCTCTCCCGATATGACAACACAGCAGCAGAGGGCCTGCAGGGCTTTGCTCCGGCAGTATGACACTCTGTTTTCACTGACACCAGGCCTTACACCATGGTGTAGGCACGAGATTGACACTGGTGACAGTGTGCCTGTCAAAAGTAGGTGCTACCGTATGTCAGATACAGTTAAGAACCACATCAAGGCTGAGGTCGCCAAGATGTTGGATCTGGGCGTTATTGAACCCTCAACCAGTCCGTGGTCGGGTCCAGTGGTCCTTGTCCCCAAGGCAAGTTCCCAGGCAGGTACCAAGGATTGGAGGTTCTGTGTGGACTACCGAGGAGTCAATGCCGTCACCAAAACTGACGCGCACCCATTGCCCAGGGCTGATGAGCTCGTGGACACCATAGGTGCTTCCAAATTTGTCAGCCCCTTTGACCTCACCTCAGGCTATTGGCAAATAGCTCTGACGGACCATTCCAAGGAAAAGACAGCATTCTCAACACCAGAGGGTCTCTACCAGTTTAGGGTCATGCCTTTTGGGTTGAAGAATGCCCCTGCCACCATCCAGAGATTGGTCATGCGCTAAGTGGGCTGGAGGCCTTTTGTGTGGCCTACTTAGACGACATTGCCATCTACAGTTCCACCTGGGAAGAGCATTTGACACATCTGGATAAGGTGTTGCAGGCCTTGAAAAGGGCCAACCTCACTATCAAGGCCACCAAGTGCCAGATAGCTCAGGGGAAAGTCACGTATCCTGGTCATGAGGTAGGAGGGGGTCAAATCCAACCTCTCCCCAGTAAGGTACAGGATGTACAGGACTGGGAGACTCCCACTACTCAAACCCAGGTGAGAGCCTTTTTGGGTCTCACTGGGTATTACCGCAATTTCATGGCAGACTATGGAACCATAGCTACACCACTGACAGCTCTGATTTCAGCCAAACACCCTAGGAAGGTTAATTGGACTGAAGACTGTCAGAGGGCCTTTGATGGCTTGAAAGAAAGTCTGTGTCGGCCACCCATGTTGTGTGCGCCTGATTACAGCAAGCCCTTTATCGTTCAAACTGATGCCTGCGACACCGAAATTGGAGCTGTCTGTCCCAGTTAGATGACAAAGGAAGAGAACATCCGATCATATTCATCAGTAGACAACTTAAGGGTAGGGAGTTTAGGTGGGCTACTGTTGAAAAATAATGTTTTAGTATAGTTTGGAGCCTTAGGTGTTTTAGGCCCTACCTTACGGGGTCTACCTTCAAGGTCCAAACTGATCATAAGCCCCTGAAGTGGGTTATGCAGATGAAGGGTTAGAACCTGAAACTGCTCAGGTGGTCCATTAGCCTGCAAGGGCTAGACTTCACCATAGAGCATAGACCAGGGAAGAGTCATGATAATGCAGATGGCCTTTCCGGAAGGTATGTTGACCGTCTGGATGAGGGTGTCTATCCCGTGGGAGATAAGGCACCCTAAGCTCAGTTTGGGGAGGCGACTGTGATGCTGGAAATGCACCGGAGGCACAGGGCCTCTGCATCCTTGTCCTTTACTGCCTTTTATCGTGTGTTCTGTCATGTTTTCCGTGCAGGAGTTCATGTGAGACTCCTGGCGGTGCAGCTCTCTCTTTTGGTTTTGGTGAACGGACCCATGGGATACCCTTATGGCACCCATGGGTGGGGGTACAACCCTGTGCACCTAGTGTATGTTTTTGGGCCCCTGTGTGTGGCCCACAGAGCATGGTACGGGCTGGTGGCAGCTCCATGCTCAAATAATGGGTGCCCTGAGCGTCCTCCATTTTGGGATGCCAAGGCCCTGTCATTGGAATTGGTAGATTCCTGATGGAGACAAGATGGCCCCCATGGCCACTTGCCTTCCATCGCCTGTTAACTTGATCTTCCCGAAGTCCCAGGAAGCCCTGACTCTGTCCCTTCCCCCTGACTGGCTGTTGGGTAGAAGTTCCATATATGGTAGTGTGGGGAAGTGCCGACCAGACTTGCTGGAGCCTTCCCAACGACCGTATGTTGTGGGTACACCTGTGGGTGGGACCTGGTTGAATGGAGTGTGTGACGAATATGCACTTCTTGTTTTGGATGTCTGATTTCTAGTCTTTGACACAATGACTGAGACAGCCCTGCCCGAAACTGGTATGAATGCAGTGTGTAGTGTTGAATTGTGTACTTGTCTGAATCCACATTCTGTGTTATGAGTGTCTGGATGGAGAAGAATGCCCTGAATGCACTGTGCGCCTGATTGGCTGACAGACTGCTGAATGCCCTTCGTAGTGATTGTATGCTCGAGTGTGACACAGTGGAATGAATGATAGATAAACAGTATATCTGGGGACCTCTCAATGCTAGGAATTGTGTTCAGAAGTGTTCAGAGCTGAAGTCCAAACTACGAAGAGTAACTGGAGTGAAACTGACGCTTGCCCTTGAAGCCCTGCTGGAAGAGAAGAATTGCTGTTAATCTCCTTCATCAATCTAAAAGCTGCTGTGTCTCCAAGGACTGAACCAGAGAGGACGTGGTAAGGCGCCCTCTTCCCGAGCTACGGGGGACCATCGTGCACGAGCTGATCTTTGCCAAAGCCCCCTAGTAGACAGACCTTCGACAGGCTGCCGACCCGAGACAGGGACTGCCGCGGAATCCCAAGGAGAAGCGCCCAGACTGTTGTCCGCTACCTTCGACGACCGCCGTCGCCGACCGGAGCCGCCGTGCTCCCGTTTGCCTTAGAACTCTTGATCCAAGGACGCTCTCATCCGCATCGCCGCCCGCTTTATCTCGCTTGAGAAAGCCCGACCGTCGACGCGTCGAGGAGCATCAACTGGTGGGTTTCCCGCCCCCCAAAGACCACAGAGATGCTGACGACTCAACGCCCTTGCTGGGCAACAGTTCTTCAAACTCTTTGCAGTCCAGAACTATCGTCATCGAGGTGCCCCACACGCCTCTTCCTTGCAGGACGTTTACGCTTCTCTGTCAACGAGCACCACTAGGAACGAAGCTGCCACTTCACCGTCGTAGCTCACCCTGTTCTCCGTCAGACGTTTGACGACCTATCACATAGAATCTTCCAAAAACGGGAAGTGTACTGACTACCTCTGTCAGACACGATCTTGGACGGTAGCCTATGAAGACGAAGACGGAAGATGCCCTTAGCGAATACAGCTGCCATGGTAGCGGCAGTGGGTATGCCTGTCAGAGGGGAAAATTGTGCTATTTTAGAAAAAGTGTCCACCGTGACCATTATACATGTGCAACCTTCTGATGGGGGTAGGTCCACAATAAAGTCGGTGGTGAGTGAACTCCATGGCCGCATTGGAATCCGGTCTTGTTGAAGCAAACCGAGGGGTTTTTGGGTACAGTATTTATTTATTTATTTATTGCATTTACAGGCAGGGGCATTGTGGCGCTGTTACTTGTAAGGAGACTTAGTTACACTGGGTACAGGTTGTGCCTTGGGTTACAGTAAGGCAGGGGCCTGTGATCGGCTATAGGTGGTATCATACAACATAATACATCATACATGTTATTCATGAGAACTTGGACATATGGTGTTGGTTAGGTGAACAGGGTTTCATGGCTTTACGAAAAGCAGTCAGTGAAGGTTCAGATCGCAGGGAGGTGGGAAGGGTGTTCCATTGTAAGGCAGCAAGGTAAGGGAAGCTGGAGCCCCCAGCTCTGGCTCTTTTTACCCTAGGTACTGAAGGCATGTTTGCATAGGGTGACCTAGTGGGTCTTGTGGAGGAGACCGGGTGGATTCTCTGGGATAGGTACACTGGGGCGGTGAAATGTATGCATTTGTGGGTGATGCTTAGTGGTCTGAATATAATCCTTTCCTTTATGGGGAGCCAATGGGACACTTTTCTGGCAGCGGTGATGGGCTCTCTCTTGGCAATGCCTTGTGCAGCACGAAGGGCGCTATTCTGGATTACTTGCAGCTTCTCAAGGTTTTTGTTGGAGGTCCCTAGGAAGAGAACATTACAGTAGTCTAGCCGGGAACCAGTTATGGCTCTGGCTATGTTGGTGCAGGTGTCTTTTGACAGAAAAGGTCTGATTGCGTTAAGGAGTTTTGCATGGTAAGCAGCAGAGGAGGTGATGGCGTTTACTTGTCTGGTCATGGATAAGTTGGAGTCTAGATAGACGCCTAGTGTTTTTACTGTGTCTTGTACTGGGATTCTGATTGAGTCAATGGTAAAGTGACTAAACTGTGCGTTAAGTTTCTTGAGTGTGTCAGGGGATCCTACGAGTAGCTCAGTTTTGTCAGAGTTAAGGCAAAGGCCGTTGATAGCTATCCACATTTGGATTGTATTATATATTTTGTTGAGAGTCGCGCAGTCAGTGTCATAGTCACCTGTTAATGTGAGAAGGATCTGAGTGTCGTTGGCGTAGTTGGTGTAAGAAATGCCCATGACGTCAAGGATAAGGAAGATGGGGAGGGTAAAGATGTTATAAAGGGTAGGGGAGAGGCAGGAGCCTTGGGGCACCCCACATAGCATGATGGTGGGTGAGAAGCAGGAGCCTTGGGGCACCCCACATAGCATGATGGTGGGTGAGAGACAGGAGCCTTGGGGCACCCCACATTGCATGATGGTGGGTGAGAGGCAGGAGCCTTGGGGCACCCCACATAGCATGATGGTGGGGGAGAGGCAGGAGCCTTGGGGCACCCCACAAAGCATGATGGTGGGTGAGAGGCAGGAGCCTTGGGGCACCCCACATAGCATGATGGTGGGTGAGAGGCAGGAGCCTTGGGGCACCCCACATAGCATGATGGAGGGTGAGAGGCAGGAGCCTTGGGGAACCCCACATAGCATGATGGTGGCTGACACAGTGGCTAGGTCAGAGAAGACCTGCATGGTCCTGCCTTGGAGGAAGGAGGTGATCCATGTGGTGGCTTCTTGGGAGAAGTTGGCTGTGGAGGTGAGGTGATGGCAGAGGATGTCGTGATCTACAAGATCAAAAGCTGCCGAGAGATCGAAGAGAAGGAGTAGGACATGTTTCCATTGGTCCCTTGCATCATCCATTTGGTTTTTGAGGTCGAGTAGGGCGGTCTCTGTCCCGTGCCTAGGGCGAAAGCCGGATTGTCTCAGTCCTAGTAGGAATGCTTGACCTGCAGGTAGGCTGCTTTGTCTAGAATCTTGAGGAGGAATGGGACTGTGGTGATGGGGCGGTAGTTATTGGGGGAGGTGGGGTCAAGTGTAGGTTTTTTTATGAGAGGGAGGACCCATGCTTCCTTGAGGCATGAAGGGACTCTTCCTGTGGTGAAGGAGCCGTTGTTAGGAAAGGAGCCAGGGTGTCTGCGCAGTCTTTGATGATGGAGGCTGGGCAAGGGTCACCTTTGCAATTGGAGGGTTTTATGTTTTTCATGATGTTGATCATGTCTTTCTCCTGGATGGGTTTGAATGAGAAGGTGGGTGGGGCCTCTGTGGGTGAGGAGGGGTGGGGTTGTGGAGGGGGCAGGGGGGGTGGAGAGTGCTAGTTTGGTGTTCAGAATTTTGGCTTGGAGAGAGCTAATCTTATTATGCATGGCTGTTTGGATGTCATCACACCATGCTTTATCCTTGGTGAAGTTTTGGGGGGTGGGTGTAGGGGTCTCAAGTTCCCTGAAAAAGGCGAACATTTCCTTGGTGTTCGATTTGGCCTCAGCGATTCTATCTTCAAATGATTTAGTTTTGGCTTTGATGATGGCTTTCTTATATTCATTTGCAAGGGATTTGAAGTTAAGTTTGTCTTTATAATCCTGAGATGTTTGCCATTGAGCTAGTGTTGCTCGTTTTTCTGTGCACAGTTTTAGAAGGTCTTGGGTGAACCACGCGGTGGTGTGTCTAGTGGGTTTGGTTTTGCACGGTTTAAGTGGGCGATAGCATTGATTGCAGCCGTAATAGCAGTATCGTAGTTTTTGGCCAGGGTTTCGGGGTCTTTGGAGAAGGGGGCTCTGAAGGCAGGTCCCTGTAAGAAGGGTATGAGTCTTTCTTTGGTCAGTTGACGGGCACTTCTTGTGAGGGCTGGTGGTAAGGTTTGGAGGGGGGGTGGTATGTGGTTGAGGTGGTGGGGATGTTGAAGGTGATGTTGTGGTGGTCGGACCACAGGGTGGGGGTTTTGCCTGTGACTGTGAGGGGGCAATTGTGGTGGGCGATCCAGTCTAATGATCTGCCTAGGGCGTGTGTGGGGTCAGTGATGGTGATGGCGAATCCTAGAGTGGCTAAGGCTGTGTCAAGTGCTTTGGCAGCAGGGTCTTTGGTGTCATTCAGTCCAAGGTTGATGTCTCCAAGGAGAATGGCTTTGGATGACTTTTTCAGGTTGTCAGCCAGGAGGTGGGTGAGGGAAGCCTGGAAATCTCCTAGGGGGCCTGGTGGCCGATAGATGAGGTGTAGGGTGATGGTGCAGTGGTGTGAGATGGTGAGTTTCAATTGAAGATAGTCGCTGTTATTGTTAATAGTTTTGTCAACCTTTCTAATGGTGATCGAGTCTTTGGCTATGAGGGCGACACTTCCCCCTGTGGTCAGGCGGTCTTGTCTAGTGATAGCCTGGTGGGAGTGCAAGGGATAGAGCGGGGCCTGAGGCTTCGCGTAGCCAGGTCTCAGTGACCATTAGAAGATCTAGATCTAGGGTGGTGATGAGGTCATGGATGTTTCGAGCGTGAGCATTGATGGATCGTGCATTGATGAGAGCACATTTGAGGTGCGGTTCAGGGGTGACAATGAAAGTAGTGGATGGCACATTCAAACCTGTGGGGGGCACATTTTCTGGGGTCCTGGACATAGGTAGAGTGGCATTTGCATCAGTAGGTAGCATGGCTATGGTAGAAGATTTGCACATTGCAGTAATTACATTCAAACCAGTGGGGGCACATTTTCTGGGGTCCTAGACATAGGCAGAGTGGCATTTGCATCAGTGGGTAGCATGGCTATGGTAGAAGATTTGCACATTGCAGTAAATACATTCAAACCAGTGGGGGGCACATTTTCTGTGGTCCTAAACATAGGCAGAGTGGCATTTGCATCAGTGGGTAGCATGTCTATGGTAGAAGATTTGCACATTGCAGTAATTACATTCAGACCAGTGGGGGGCACATTTTCTGGGGTCCTAGACATAGGCAGAGTGGCATTTGCATCAGTGGGTAGCATGGCTATGGTAGAAGATTTGCACATTGCAGTAATTACATTCAAACCAGTCGGGGGCACATTTTCGGGAGTCTTAGACATTGCAGCAAATGCATTTTCGTCATGGCAGTGCTTACTTTGTGGGCTCAGCTCCATTGTGTGGCTTAGTCTATGGGATTTATGGACTGCTGAGGAGGGAGCCTTTAGGCTAGTAGCTGATTTCAGTGTTCTTGTTTGCAGGTGTGTATTGCGTACCTTTGTGGGGATGGGTATTGTGAGCAATGCACTCGTGAGAGTATGTGCGCGTAGCCGCTGTAGTCTAAGGGCAAGTGTTTTGTGCTGCTCTGGAGCGCAGGACTCCTTACCTTGTGGTGTATGCAGGGTTCCACAGCGAACGGCAGACTGCGAGCAGCGAAGAGCTGCTAAGAGGAACGCTGGCCTTTTTCTGCGGCCTTCTTCTCCCGGCTTCGCCTCACGGCACCCTCTACGTCCATTTAAAGCAGGAGGGGAGGTGCAGGCAAGTCGGGGGAGCAAATCAGGATCCGGGCCTGCAGCGGTGATGATCACGGGCTGCAGGGACGCTCTGGTCGTCAAGGGGATGGTGGCAGCCATTTTAGGAGCCGCGTGGCTCGCTGGAAGCAACAAATCGAATCTAGCAGCTGATCCGAAAGAAAGGAGATCAGCTGTTGTGGCCTCTGCTTGCAGATGTGCTCGCAGCAGAGCTGCTAAGAGGAGCGCTGGTCTTTTTCTGCAGCCTTCTTCTCCCTGCTTCGCCTCACGGCATCCTCTACCTCCATTTAAAGCAGGAGGGGAGGGGCAGGCAAGTCAGGGGAGCAAATCAGGATCCGGGCCTGCGGCGGTGATGATCGCGGGCTGCAGGGACGCTCCGGTCGTCAAGGGGATGGCAGCGGCCATTTTAGGAGCTGCGTGGCTCGCGGGAAGCAACAAATCGAATCGAGCAGCTGATCCGAAAGAAAGGAGGTCAGCTGTTGGGGCCTCAGCTTGCAGATGCGCTCGCAGCAGAGCTGCTAAGAGGAGCGCTGGCCTTTTTCTGCGGCCTTCTTCTCCCGGCTTCAGTGTTTAATCCTACAGCATGTGGGACAAGTGGAGACATAGCTCTTCACCTCTGAAGTAATTCCCTGCCACCAGAACTGTCTTTTGAGAAGTTCCAACGTAGAAGCAACCCCTCAATGGCCGGCAAGGGCACTATCGTGACACCATTTTAAGGCTTTCCGCTGTGTCAGGTAAGAAAAGCCGATTAGTTAACAAATAACAGACCATCCCGTCTGCAGAGAGTATCACAAGGTGATATCCGAGGTTCGGCAGCAGTCCCAACAGTGGCTTCTTGTACCGACTGAACAAAGGAGGTAATTTGACACTCACATTTTATTGTGTGGAAGTATGCATTTGGTCCTATGACAATCCAAGAACCCTGGTAACGGAACGCGAGAGAGGGAATCAGCCAAAACATTGTTGCTACCAGGCAGATAAGTGATTTTAAAGTCAAATTGGGCAAAGAAATTAACCCATCTGGCCTGTCTGGAATTTATACATTCCAGCTGCTGGAGCACCTTAAGGTTTTTATGATCGGTTCTCAGCAAAAAAGGTTGGATCGCTCCTTGCAATAAGTGTCGCAACTCTTCACACGTGATCTTCATCACCAACAACTCCTTTTCTAGGTCAGAGTAGTTCAGTTTACTGGATTGAGAGTCCTCGAAAGATAAGCCATAGAATGCTCTTTTCCCTCATGCTCCTGAAGTAAAACGGCTCCAACTGCAGCCGCCAAAGCATCAGTTTCTACAATGAAGGGATGGTTCTGGTCGGGCTGACGGAGAATGGGTGCAGAACAAAATTACTCCTTTAATAAGATGAAAGCTTCTTCCGCCCTTTTGGACCATGAAAACAGACAGGTGGACTTCTTAAGGAGTGTTGTGATGGGGAGAACCAGGTCTGAGAACTGCGGGATAAATCTGCAGTAAAAAATAGCCAGGCCCAGGAAACACTGTACATTTTTGACAGAGGTTAATGATGGCCAGTCAAGTATAGCAGAAACCTTCGTGGGGTCCATTTCCACACCCTGAGCAGACAAGATAAAACCCAAATAGGGTACAGTGTGAACCTCGAACACACACTGTTATGGGGTTATGCTCAATTTGTGTCCCTGAAGTCAATCTAGGACTTGACAAAGATGTTTCTGATGATCTTGCCGGGAAGATGAGTACACCAAGATGTCGCTGAGGTAGACGATTGTACTGTGACACAATAGGTCATAGAATATCCGGTCCATGAACCGCTAAAATATGGCAGGAGCGTTCACAAGACCAAATGGCATCACACAGTATTCAAAGTGTCCAAACGGGGTGCAGAACGCGGCCTTCCATTCATCTCCCGCTTGGACACGCAACAAATGGTAGGCCCTTCTCAGATCCAGCTTAGAAAAAACAACAGCACCTTGAACTGCCTCCAAAATGTCATCAATGACATCGGATATCGGTCCATGATGGTTACCTGATTCAGACCATGGTAATCAATGCAGGGTCTTAACTCCTGCGTGTTCTTTTTAGGGATGAAAAACAGGGATGCCCCTGCTGGCAAGCGTGAGGGTCTGATTAATCCATTGTGGAGGTTGCCATCAAGGTAGGTACGTAGAGCTTCCTTCTTCTTAATAGAAAGAGAGAACATACTTCCGAAGGGTATGAGAGCATCAGAAAGCAGGTCAATGGCGCAGTCCTCAGGACGGTGAGGGGGTAGAATCTGAGGATTGTGGAACACAAACACCTCCTCAAAACTGCCTTGATAGGTGGGCAACAGATGCACCTGCAGAGGATTTGAAGATGTGGAAGTTGAGTTAGCCAGGGCCTTGACAGTCTCATAGGAAGAACTACTCAGACAGGACTTGCGACACAATCTGGAAGTGAAGGCGATTGGGTTCTCCTCAGCCAGGAAACCCCCAAGATGACTGGAAAATGTTCCGCCAAATGAGATCAAACTATATGCTCTCAGTGTTGTGGAGCACGGACATCTGCAGTACATCGGTAGAGTGGGTTATTAATCCGGAAAAAAGTCACGTTCAATCCACACCTTCGACCTTCTGATCTTCTTCTTTCTCTATCCTTTTGATCTCCATCTTGTTAGCCCACAAAATGTCCATGAAACTGCCGGCAGCACCGCAGTCTATAAGTGCCAGAGTATCAATGGTCTTAGTCCCAAACAACAATGGCATGGCAGCCACCATCAAGCGGTTGTCATCAGTAGAAGCCACAGAGGACACTGTAATCGAAACATAGGGACTTGATGGGGCACCTCGGTGACACGTTCCTGTCAGTTCCAAGGTCGCCCGTTTCCCGGACGATGAGGAGGCACCTCCGGACAGCCCCGTAGAAGATGTGAACTAGAACCACAGTACATACAAAGGTTGTTATCCTTCCTCCGTTTCCATTCATCAGGGGACAACAAACCTCTTGTGGGCCCAATCTGCATTGGTTCTTCCTTGGGATGTTGAGGCGAAGAAGAGGTAGGGGTAGTGGTTTCCACGGGGTATGAAGTAGTGCGTCCCTTTCTTCTTTCAGACCTTCATTCAGATATGCGGAAAACAATTTGTAAAGTGGTAGCCAGTAGATCGGAAAAGGTAGCAGGTCTGGGGGAGTGAGCCAGCTGATCCTTAAGATCCTCATGAAGACCAGGTCTAAAAATGGTGCATTGGGCCGTCTCCAGCCAACCAGTATCGGCAGCGATTCGTTTGAAGAGGGATATGTAAGTCAAAAGGTCAGAGGCTTCCTGTCTGATGTCTTAGAGTTCTTCGCTGGCCACTAAGGCAGGTTCTTGTCTTTCGAATGCCTGTTTGAATTGGGCTGTAAAAGCCCCATAGTCCTGGAGGACGGGGTCTGCCCTGGTCACCATCGGGGTGGCCCAAGCCAATGCATTACCCATAAAATTGGATACTAGGAAACCTATTCGAGCCTTATTGGAAGCATAAGTTTGGGGGCGGAAAGTGAAATGAACAATGCATGCTTCCATAAATTCTTTAAACTTCCTGGGAGAACTGTCATATTTGACCAAAGCCAGCGGCATGGGCAGTAAATCGGAATGGGTTTGCTCCTGTGTGGCTAGCATCTGTCGAAGAGTAGTATTCTCTGCCTTCAGTGCCTGAACCTCCTGAGAAAGGCCTTGTACAGCATTGATACATTCTTGAAGCTGCTCTACTGTCGCCATGTTGGGGCTCGTTTTGTGGCATTGTAAACTGTCAGGGATGTCTGGTATCACTGCTTTGGAACCACTGTGCGATTCAAATACCCCTTCCTCCTGACCTGATTCTTCTGTCGAAGACCTTGGCTTCTTTCCTTTCTTTCTTTGTTCTGCCTTCTTTTTTGTGAAGAGATATGGCATTCCCCAGATGGAAGCCACAATGTTAGCATGAGAAACAACGCTAGACACTGGACCCCTGCCCGGGAGCACCCCTGCAAGAGGAAAAAGCTAGCAGCTGAAAAAACCTCTTGTTGAGTGGATCGAGTGTAGAAGTCTGTCTGCAGGGTGTGAAGGTAAGACCAGGAGTACCGCAGGAAAGCGAGGAAGGGAGCCGCTATCCGAGGAGGGGCACTCAAGAGGAGACCGGCTCTCACAAACAAAACCAGGCACCCGAGAGGATGAGACCCAAGAAATGGGAAAGATAGGTTCCCAATAAAGCACAAGTAGGCTTCGGCAAAAAAGCCGAACAACAAACAGAAATGGCAGAGTGCTGCAGATAGAGAAAGCGGAAAGGAAAGCTAGGAGAGAGAGTACGCAGCAACAGGGAACCACGAGAGGGACAAAGAGAAAAAGGACACGGCACGAGAGCCGAAGAGAAAAGTGAGATGAAGCTGCGCAAGGCAGGCCTGTAGCCCGGAGGACAAGAAAGGGCAGCTTAGGAAAGTAGCCGTGTGGCTGAAAAGCAGAAAACTAGCATCTAGACCCAAAAGCAAAAGTAGCAAAGGGTTGCAACATGTGGACTGAAGGAAAGAGGCAGGGTTAAGAGCCCGAGAGAAAGGAAGAGAAAGAAAGACTAGATGGACCAGGCAGGCTGGAAAGAAACGTGATGGAACATTCTAATGGCGGCAGAGCCGGCAGGCCTTCCAAAGGCACTAGGCTATGCAGCGCATGACATAGAGGGAATCTGATATCACTTCTACTCAATTGCTATATATTCCCTCTGTTGGTGAGGGAAGGGATCAGTAGAGAGAATCTGATGTCCCTTCTACTCAATTGCTATATATTCCCTCTATTGATGAGGGAAGGGATCAATAGAGAGAATCAGATGTCCCTTCAACTCAATTCCTACATATTCCCTCTGTTGATGAGGGAAGGGATCAGTAGAGCGAATCTGATGTCACTTCTACTCAATTGCTATATATTCCCTCTATTGACGAGTGAAGGGATCAATAGAGCGAATCTGATATCAATTCTACTGAATTGCTATATATTGCCTCTATTGATGAGGGAAGAGATCAATAGAGAGAATCTGATGTCACTTCTACTCATTTGCTATATATTCCCTCTATTGATGAGGGAAGGGATCAGTAGAGAGATTCTGATGTCACTTCTACTCAATTGCTATATATTCCCTCTATTGATGAGGTAAGGGATCAATAGAGAGAATCTGATGTCACTTCTACTCAATTGCTATATATTCCTTCTGTTGATGAGGGAAGAGGTCAATAGAGAGAATCTGATGTCCCTTCTACTCAATTGCTATATATTTCCTCTGTTGATGAGGGAAGGGATCAATAGAGAGAATCTCATGTCACTTGTACTCAATGTACTCAATTGCTATATATGCCCTCTATAGATGAGAGAAGGGATCAGTAGAGAGAATCTGATGTCACTTCTACTCAAATGCTATATAGTCCCTCTATTTATGAGGAACGGGATCAATAGAGAGAATCTGATGTCCCTTCTAGTCAATTGCTATATATGCCCTCTATTGATGAGGGAAAGGATCAATAGACAGAATCTGATGTCACTTCTACTCAATTGCTATATATTCCTTCTGTTGATGAGGGCAGGGATCAATAGAGAGAATCTGATGTCCCTTCTACTCAATTGCTATATATTTCCTCTGTTGATGAGGGAAGGGATCAATAGAGAGAATCTCATGTCACTTGTACTCAATTGCTATATATTGGCCCTCTATTGATGAGGGAAGGGATCAATAGAGAGAATCTGATGTCACTTCTATTCAATTGCTATATATTCCCTCTATTGATGAGGGAAGGGATCAATAGAGAGAATCTGATGTCACTTCTACTCAATTGCTATATATGCCCTCTATTGATGAGGGAAGGGATCAATAGAGAAAATCTGATGTCACTTCTACTCAATTGCTATATATTCCGTCTATTGATGAGGGAATGGATCAATAGAGAGAATCTGATGTCACTTCTACTCAATTGCTATATGGTCCCTCTATTGATGAGGGAAGGATCAATAGAGAGAATCTGATGTCACTTCTACTCAATTGCTATATATTCCCACTATTGATATGACATGCTATGATAGTTTATTTATATAGCGCCTATACACAATGTGTTTCAAAGCGCTTCAAGGCAAGGGAGGGAACAAGGGAAAATACGACATTCTTACAGGCCATGAACAGTAAGGATGTGAAATTAACTATCGTACTCGGCCTGACGACATTTCAGATAGTGCAAGTGCTAAGACATAGATAAGGAAGGGAGCGGGAGAGTGGGAAGGAAATGGAAACAGACAGGCGACTACTGTACTAGGCCTGATGACATTTCTGGTAGAGCCAGAAGAAACAAAAGGTGAGGGAGAGGGGTGCAGAAAGGGAGGGGGTGAACAAAACAAGCAACTATCGTACTAGGCCTGACAACGTTTCAGATAGTGCTGACATGAGGGGGGACAGTAAGGGGATAGAGGAGCGACAGACGAGGTTGCCATCATACTAGATCCAGGGACAATTCTGATAGAGTAAGTGCATAGAAGAAAGTAGGGGAGGAGTGGAGGAGATAGGAAAAGAGAGAGGGGAGGGGAGGAGAGAACAGAGAGTAAGCAGTCAAAAAGAGTGGAGAAGCAAGGGGGGAGAGCGAATACAATTGCAGAAGTCAGTAGTAACACATTATGTTGCAAGCCAGGATACAATATGAAGATAGGAACAGCATAATTCAGGGCCACCATGAGTGTAAAGATGCAAAGGAAGTCCAGCATGAGAGTTGAGAAAGGGTGACGCACTGTGAATCAATGAAGTCCATAAAAGTAAAATCCAACATTGGCCACAAGACGGTGATAGTGAAACCAGAATGTGACAGGACACACTCCTATGTGCACGAAGGGGGTGGGGGGCACTAGCAAACAACACAGGGGACCAGAGAGGGTGAGGCTGGCCTGTGGGGATAGAGGGTGTAAACACATGTTGGTGCATGCTTACCTGCTGTTTTAGCAGGGGGTCGGACCCTGGATCCTCCTGGTCCGAAGAGGTTCAAACAGGAATTGCCCTTCTTGTTGGACGCCCAGACGAGAGACGCCCTTGTTCTAAGAGTTAAGAGCAGGAAGGAAGAGGCAGGGCTAAGAAGGTGGGTGGAGATTGACGAGGGATGGGATCAATAGAGAGAATCTGATGTCCCTTCTACTCAATTGCTATATATTCCCTCTATTGATGAGGTAAGGGATCAATAGAGAGAGTCTGATGTCACTTCTACTCAATTGCTCTATATTCCCTCTATTGATGAGGGAAGGGATCAATAGAGAGAATCTGATGTCCCTTCTACTCAATTTCTATATATTCCCTCTATTGAAGAGGGAAGGGATCAGTAGAGATAATCTAATGTCCCTTCTACTCAATTGCTATATATTCCCTCTATTGATGAGGCAAGGGATCAATAGAGAGAATGTGATGTCCCTTCTACTCAATTGCTATATACTCCCTCTATTGATGAGGGAAGGGATCAATAGAGAGAATCTGATGTCACTTCTACTCAATTGCTATATATTCCCTCTATTGATGAGCGAAGGGATCAATAGAGACAATCTGATGTCCCTTCTTCTCAATTGCTATATATCCCCTCTATTGATGAGGTAAGGGATCAATAGACAGAATCTGAAGTCACTTCTACTCAATTGCTATATATGCCCTGTATTGATAAGGGAAGGGATCAGTAGAGAGATTCTGATGTCACTTCTACTCAATTGCTATAAATGCCCTCTATTGATGAGGGAAGGGATCAATAGGGAGAATCTGATGTCACTTCTACTCAATTGCTACTTATGCCCTCTATTTATGAGGGAAGGGATCAATAGGGAGAATCTGATGTCACTTCAACTCAATTGCTATATATTCCCTCTATTGATATGATATGATAGTTTATTTATATAGCACCTATACACAATGTGTTTCAAAGCGCTTCAAGGCAAGGGAGGGAACAAGGGAAAATACAACAACATTCTTACAGGCCATGAACAGTAAGGATGTGAAATTAACTATTGTACTCGGCCTGATGACATTTCAGATCGTTCAAGTGCTAAGACATAGATAAGGAAGGGAGGGGGAGAGTGGGAAGGAAATGGAAACAGACAGGCGACTACCATACTAAGCCTGATGACATTTCTGGTAGAGACGGAGGAAAACAAAAGGTGAGGGAGAGGGGTGCAGAAAGGGAGGGGAGGAACAAAACAAGCAACTATCGTACTAGGCCTGACAACATTTCAGATAGTGATGGCGGGAGTTGGAGGGGGGGACAGTAACGGGATGGAGGAGCGACAGATGAGGTTTCCATCATAACAGCTCCAGGGACAATTCTGATAGAGTAAGTGCATAGAAGAAAGTAGGGGAGGAGGGGAGGAGATAGGAAAAGGGAGAGTGCAGGGGAGGAGAGAACAGAGAGTAAGCAGTCAAAAAGAGTGGAGAAGCAAGGGGGAGAGCGAATACAATTGCAGAAGTCAGTTGTAACACATAGGGCCTCATTCCGAGATCGGAGGTAACCACGCCGCTATTTGCGGCATGGCTGCCTCCGAACTCGTCCAAACGCCGGCCTGGTGAATGGAGTAATTACCAGTCCATTCCGAGGTCGGAGGGACCGGTAATTCCCCATTCACCAGGGCCATTCCCCATTCCCATTTGAGCCCCCATAGGGCTCAATGGGAAGGGGGAAGGCGGCAATAACAGTACCGTAAATTACAGTACCGTTATTGACCCCAGAGTCCCTTTGCGGGTCCCGTCCTTAACGCCTGCTAAAAGCAGGCTTTAAGGAAGTACCCGCAAAGGGAACTCGTAGTAGGGTAGTAAGGGTTTAACGGCACCGGTCTCGTTACCGGTGACCGTTAACCCTTACCGCCCTACTCGGAATGAGGCCCATAATGTTGCAAGCCAGGATACAAGATTAAGATGGGAACAGCATGATTCAGGACCACCATGACTGTAAAGATGCAAAGGAAGTCCAGCATGAGAGTTGAGAAAGGGCGATGCACTGTGAATCAATGAAGTCCATAAAAGTAAAATCCAGCATTGGCGACAAGACGGTGATGGTGAAGCCAGAGACCAGAGAGGGTGTTGATGGCCTGTGGGGACAGAGAGTGTAAACAGATGTTGGTGCATGCTTACCTGCTGTCTTAGCAGGGGGTCGGACCCTTGATCCTCCTGGTCCGAACAGGTCCAAACAGGAATTGCCCTTCTCGTTGGACACCTGGGCAAGAGATGCCCTTGTTCTAAGAGTTAAGAGCTGGAAGGAAGAGGCAGGGCTAAGAAGGTGGGTGGTGATTGACGAGGGAAGGGATCAATAGAGAGAATCTGTTGTCACTTCTACTCAATTACTATATATTCCCTCAATTGATGAGGGAAGGGATCAATAGAGAGAATCTGATGTCCATTCTACTCAATTGCTATATATTCCCTCTATTGATGAGGGAAGGGATCAATAGAGAGAATCTGAAGTCACTTCTACTCAATTGCTATATATGCCCTCTATTGATGAGGGAAGGGATCAATAGAGAGAATCTGATGTCACTTCTACTCAATTGCTATATATGCCCTCTATTGATGAGGGAAGGGATCAATAGAGAGAATCTGATGTCACTTCTACTCAAGTGCTATATATGCCCTCTATTGATGAGAAAAGGGATCAATAGAGTGAATCTGACGTTCCTTCTACTCAATTGCTATATATTCCCTCTATAGATGAGGGAAGGGATCAATAGAGAGAATCTGACGTCCCTTCTACTCAATTGCTATATATTCCCTCTATTGATGAGGGAAGGGATCAATAGAGAGAATATGATGTCACTTCTACTCAATTGCTATATATTCCCTCTATTGATGAGGGAAGGGATCAATGGAGAGAATCTGATGTCCCTTCTACTCCATTGCTATATCTTCCCTCTATTGATCCCTTCCTGTAGTATGAGTTGATGATCACTACTGGTGCTGCATACAACAACTGCAATTTCTGCACCATCATTATCTCAGACTGCTTACTAGAATAACCCTGTTTCTGTGTCTCACTTCTCCTCTGCAGTTACATCATCACATGCGCAATGTTCACTTTAAAACCTCTTCTGGTGACAACATCTACTTCGATGCTCATGGGGACCCACCCGTGTTGTATGAAATTTGGAACTGGAAGCACTTTTATCCCAACGCGGCTGAAAGTACCAAGGTGGGAAGCTTTCGTCTCAACCCTTCAGGGGAGCCTCAATTGCTGATCAATGACAGCGGCATCCATTGGCACCAATTGTTTACTCAGGTAAGACCATTCACAGAGGCTAGGAAAGAAGGTGGGAGAATAGCTAAATATCACAATAAATGTATTGATCAAGCAAAGTTCATCAATAGGTAATGAGACAGTGACTTCACTGATTATATTAATTTATAAAATGCTGGCAGGCAAAAGCTTTTCTTTAAATGTACTAAAGTTGTGACCTGTGTTAGGTTGAAAGTACTAATCTGTGAGATATATTGATCTCTTGACACTTCTGGCTGCTGGTCAACCACTATCTTTTAGGCCAGTGAGTCCTATCCAAGCTCCCACTGGCAATGTAACTCAGTGTATTCTGGCCCTTGGGAGTCTGTAAAATACTCTTTGAAGGGTGCCCCAAAGTTATGCTACTGTCTTCTGCCCAGAGCAGGTTTGTCTGCTCGGCTTCCTGTGCTGCTCACTGGCTGGTGGTGTATTTGTGGGTGGTGTGGCGAGTCAGACGAAGGAGTCAGATAAAGGGATTGCATTTTCATACAACAGATTTATTAAAAGAAATAAGAAATGGCCATCTTTCCCTGTATCTAAGAGTAATTCCCTACTTACTGAATTCCAACTCAGGTGCTCATCGTCAGGGTGGTTGTCCAAATAGAAATTCATCCTCTGTCTGTCTGGGGCCAGGAGAAAGGCTTCCTTTTCCTGGGCCAATGGACTCAGCCTGGTTGACTGACTCACAATGAGTCTTTATGGACAGTTTGGATTAGCCCTGGTAGTTCCTAAAAGGGTTTTACAAGAACCTCATGAAATATACCACAATTAGCTCTTCTCAGGTTCCAATATGGTTCCTTATTTACACAGGAAGTATTTATTGTCTCTCTTCTTTTCGTCCCACTTTCTTTGATGTCCTCACACTCCCTCAGCTGAGGGAGACTACTCTTGTAGTCTAGTTGGCTTTTCCTGTGACTTTGGTAGACACAGATGTAGGGAGAAGTACTGATGTACTGATGTATCTTTCTTTATTGCTCTTATAATCACTGTGACGAGGAAGATTACTCCCATAACATTCAATTCTTCTCATATAGCGTTTGCAAGTACTGTGATGAGGGAGATTACTCCCATAGCATTCATCATTTCTCCTATAGCTTTTGCAAGCAGGGCCATCTTAAGCACTTTTGGGGCCTTGGGCAAAGACATCTTTGGAGCCCACCCTCAACCAAACCAAAGGAATTAAGTGATCAAGAAAATCTGGTTGCGCCCGCCCACCCCCCGCCCTCGATCACAACCCAAAAGTTGATATGTTCCTGAGCAGCATTCTAAATAAAAAAATGTACTCCCTTTAAGTCCCCCTTACACTCTTCCTTTATGCTCTGCACAGAATGATAAACATGTAGCTTTTGAAGGACAACATTAGGTGTCTACAAGGAGGTTACTTCTGTTCTACTATAGATACAGAAGACTTTATCAATAGCATCCAGGAAGGTATGCAGCATGCAGTATTAATTGAGGACCAAGTTTAAAATGTACATGTAACCCAAAATAGACAGATAACTCACCTTAGTGGCCTCACAGAATGCAAAAGTGCTCAAGCCTGGATACAGGAGAGCAATTGGAAGGAAAGGGAATGCTACACATCCCATAGAATAGATAGTGGATGCTGATTAAAGCTACCAGGAAGGTGTCTGTATCCAGACAGACTGACATTAGAAGTGGGACATGGTTTTCAAATAGCGTTGCCAAAAGAGATCAAAAGAACATGTGCCTCTGGTGTGCAATATATCAATGCTGACTATTCTAGTGGAAGTAACACTATAGACAGTGAAACCATGAATGAGGCCTTTTTGAAGATCATACCCTTAGAAGGAATCCCTCTGAAGGGCAGACAATTTTGAAAGGGTTAGGGACTCGCAATTTTGAGAGGTTAGACAATTCAAAACAAGTTTAAATGAGATGCCAAGGATCACACATTAGGTAATGGGTGAAGCTGGGATTTGTGCCAACTCTGCAATTTCTGCATTTGAACACTTTCTTTTGCAGTTCTTACCATGAACTAAAATAATCTCATTTTGTAAAACCGGCTTGGAAAATACACAAATCACATTACCAAACATGACAATTTATAAAAACAAAATATTATTGAAGCGTGTTACGCAACATGAGAATGATTCTAGCTTTATTCTCTCTGTCATCAAGGGAAGTATATAAGTATCAGCCTACCAACTGATGGGATTGAACTGTGTAAGGTCAGGCAACTGTCTTTTGTATTTTAAAGCTTTAAATACTTCCAAAACACTGGCTTGTGAAATTGTCATTTATAAATGTGCAGAAAAACCTTTGACTTTTACAAAAAACAAAGTATTTTTGTGGCAAATGAGCGACCTTGAAATATGCTTGCCAGAGGCCTGTAACATCTTGTCTGTTCTCTTCTGTGTACCACCCCTTCCTCTCAAATGGCCTACATAAAAAGAAAGATTAAGTAATGGGCTAAACGATGCCACCAGCAAGCGAGAAGGCAAACCTCACAGAAGACAGCACAGTAATGTATGAGATATTAAATGATTTGAGCAGGATCACTGTATCGTCTGCTAGCAAAGCCAGGATACGAGCATGAATGCTTTGGTTCCACAGTATTGAGTTTGGATACTCTCGGACTAACAGTTTATGCCCATCATTGGAGGTCATTGCCTAGGTTTTATAACACCCCATCGGAACAAGCCAATTTCTAAACCCCTATCTGGTGCAGGTACATTCCCGATAATATGATTTGATATGATTTTTTATTTATATAGCGCCTATACACAATGGGCCTCATTACGAGTCCGGCTGTAACCGAGGCGATAAAACCGCCTGGTTACCGCCGGACTCTTATTACCATTCCGCCTCAGTGATTCCCGGAATTACCGGGGCATTACAACCCCGGTTTTCCAGGAATCACGGAGGCAGAATGGTGTTAATCCCCATTCCCATTGAGTCCTATGGGACTCAATGGGAATGGGGATCATGGAAACACCAGCAACATCTCGTAATGCTGCTGGTGTTTCCTCATCCGCCTGCAGGCGGGCGGTGTTAAACCTGCCAGGTCAAACCTGGCGGGAACATCACCTCCCGCCTGCAGGAGTCAGGATCAGGCGGTCCGGAAACAACAGTGACGGCGGGTTTACCGCCACCGTTATTTCCAGACCGCCTGATTTGTAATGAGGCCCAATGTGTTTCAAAGCGCTTCACAGCGAGGGGGCAAGGGAAAAATACAATGGGCCTCATTACAAATCAGGCGGTCCGGAAATAACGGTGGCGGTAAACCTGCTGCCACCGTTGTTTCTGGACCGCCTCATCCCGACTCCTGCAGGCGGGAGGTGATGTTCCCGCCAGGTTTGACCTGGCGGGTTTAACACCGCCCACCTGCAGGCAGACGAGGAAACACCGGCAGCATTACGAGATGCTGGCGGATTTTCCATGATCCCCCTTCCCATTGAGTCCAATAGGACTCAATGGGAATGGGGATTAACACCATTCCGCCTCTGTGATTCCCGGAAAACCGGGGTTGTAATGCCCCGGTAATTCCGGGAATCACGGAGGCGGAATGGTAATACGAGTCCGGCGGTAACAGGCGTTTTTACCGCCTCGGTTACCGCCGGACTCGTAATGAGGCCCAATAACATTCTTACAGGCCATGAACAACAAGAATGTGAAATTAACTATCGCACTCGGCCTGGCGACATTTCAGATAGAGCAAGTGCAAAGACACAGATAGGAAGGAATGGGAAACAGACAATCGACTACCGTAACAAAATAAGCAACTATCGTACTAGGCCTGTAGACATTTCAGATAGTGCTGGAAGGGGGGTGGGGGGAGATAACAAGTATAGCACCTTTTGTGCTACAAAACCAAGTACATATGCAGGCAGGTTTATCAACTTCAGACATAGGAAAGGTTGAGTTGGCCTTGCAGGAATGTGCTATTCTCATCTTGCATATGAACACACATCTCTGCAATGAGTGCTAAACACACAGAGCTAACTACTGAAACCATTGTGGCACTCAATTTATCAATATGCATTTCAGTTTTGGCTACTGCACATGGTCAACATAATTCCCACAGGAGTTATGCCATACGGAACACACAAACCATGTATACCACAGCGAACACAGAAAGCATCACATGATAATTGATCATGGCAGAATGTACTTGTCAAAACAGACAGGCAATAGGTTTAGAGCCTCAGCAGAACACCCTCAAATATCCTGACGTGTGCTATTTAAGTCTGGTTAACAATGGAATCTTACTGCTTTCGGTCAGGCAGCCTTGTGGGGCCCACTCCTATGTGGGGGCCCGGGGAAAATGCCCCTTTTGCCCTCCCATAAAAACGTCTCTTTTTGCAAGTACTGTGACAAGGGAGATTATTCCAACAGCATTCATCTAGTCTCACATAGCATTTGCAAGTACTGTGATGAGGGAGATTACTCCTGTAGCAATCTTCACTTCTGATATAACTTTGGCAGTTAGTGCAATGAGGGAGATTACTCCCTTGGCAAATGTCACTGTGCCCCAAACACCTGCCAGGTCTCCTGCTGCTCCTTTTAGCTGGGATCTGATGGGGGTACCTCTTCAGTACTTTCTGGTATCACAGACTGTGTTGTTCTTGATGGGCATGGCCAGTGTCTCTGTCACATCTCACTGCTGGCCAATTGCAGTACTTTTAGCTTTTCTGTGTTGGCATAGTTCAGGGACCGAATGGTCCACCTCTCTGACGCCATGTCACAGTCAGTCTTCTTCCAGCTTCTAAGCAGGTAGGTTCTGCGCTGCTTTACCTCTGACATTTCCACGCTGCCTGCAGGACTGTAAATTGGCATCTCTCCGTGCTCTTTGCGTTCCCAGGTTGAGGCTTCATGGGGCTTTGCATGTTTGCTGGCAGCGTCTCCCCTTTTCAGAAACCCCTTGCTTGGTTTTTATCCTATGTGGCTGGGTACTCCCCAGCAGAGAACCAAAGTCCTTCTTCTGATTTGGAGGAGTAATCCACCTTCCCCCTTGGGGCCAACTCATCCCAGTACTGTCAGGCTTAAATGTGGGAGCAATGTTATAACTCCAACACTCTTCTTCTCAGTTCTTTCAAGTTCCAACCAGTTACCATTCTGTTTGTTCTTCCTCGTCTTTGTGGTGTCAAGTCTTGGTGGTTCACAAGAGAAGATATTACAATAGCAAACCATAGTGTTTTCAGGTTGGATCTGAAAGGACATTGAGCGTCTCAGGGTTTCAAAGGGTTAAATAGTAGTGAGTTCCATGATGGAATGGGAGTCCTTATCCCCAAGAGGGGAGTCTCTCCATGTGAGGTGCCGCTGACTGCCACACCTAGGGGAATTATTGCGTAGAGGGATCACCTCCCTAGTCTCACAGGGAAGGGCTCTCCACTGGGGAGAAGTGACAAGATCATGTGAATCGTCACAGTTGTTAAATAGATTCACAAGACTGAAGCTATATATCATTTTTATGGAAAAAAGTTGTGTTTTGAGCAGGTCATCCTAAAATGCAGGCCATGTTTAGATGTCCAGTGACATTCCACAGCAAGACTTTGTTTACTTTAAGTGTATGGAAACAGGTGTGTGGCCATATATTGTCATGACCTTCCTGGATTTTAGGATTGGGGTGTATACAGGAGCTGTGACCCGATCTAACTGACTGCACCAATAAGGTGTCTGGGATTTACTGAGAAATCCTATGCTTTTGTCCAGAACGGGGCCTGGATTGATGTCTGATTGTGTGCCCCCCAAATGTTTAAACTGCAATACATTTCAATGGAACCTCAATCTGCATTCAGCTCTGAAGATATCCTCTAGGTGATGCTGGGATGAGGTTTCCTCACCATATGAATGCCAGTCACCAAGACAAACACGTTTACCCTAAGCTATCTTCTTGGAAAAAGGACTTGACCAAGAAAGAAGTCGAGTCAGCGTTGAGATCTGGCATAACACTGCTAGATGAGTAAAGTGCTACTGGACTGTGACTATAGACACTTTCAAGTGGCCAGAGCGAAACAAGGTGCTCACTTCCTCTGACCATGCAGGACCTGCTGAGTACTACTCTGCAGTACTCCTTGTTCCCTTTAGGGTCACTTGCTAGACAATGCAATGCATCTCCAGTGGCTGGTGTAACACCTAACCTGAAGGATAGTGCATAGGCTCTGTGAACTTCAACTGCTAGATGATATGAACATCGCCTCCTAGGGCTGTGCAGAATCCCAGGCATACATTCTATAAACTGCTGGTGCAGCGATTGCATTAATGGTCTGATGAAACTGCATCCTGACCTATAGAACTATCACTACACTGATACTCCAGAATTTCACCTGTACATTGCAATCAGGCACAGTGCTCCACACCACCTCCACTCCATTAACATCAAAATTATTTGCAACATGCCTGCATTGAGCATACTGTTGTAAACCATGCACAAACATATCTCCAAGCACCAACACCCTGACTTTCTCCACTTCTGCCATCTTCACTACACACAGTCTCTTTGAACACAAATCCACAACCTCAACATCTAATTGGCTGATCCCTACAGTCTTCTTTCCATGCTGGATTTGCTGGAAAACCCCGGAAGTAGCACGCCCTGTCTGCAGACCGCATAACTCTTAGACAGCCCATCTACCATTTCCACTTCATCCTCTGTGCCATTCCCTCATTGGATACAGCTAAGCAGGCTCAAAATATGGAGATCATCCTCAGAACACCCCCATTTTGTTTATTTGCAAACATTTCAGGACACCGCGAGTGTTCTTAGAACACATTCAACTTGCCAGCGAACAATACGGACAACCTCCTCAGAACACCCCCATTTTCGTTATGTACGAACATTTCAGGACACCGCGAGTGTTCTTAGAACACTTTCAGATTGACAACAAACAATACAGACAACGTCTTCAGGACATCCCCTGCGAACATTCCAGGACCCCATGAATCTTCTTAGAACACTTTCAACTTGACACCGAATCCATTCTGTCTATTTACGAACACTTCAGAACAGCCGTGTTGTCCGCAGAAAAATCGAACACAACAAAAGTGTCTAGCACATTAAAAAAATAGAACATTGAACCTATCTCATACTCCCCCAACCTCCCCAAACACTCTTACACAACAACACACTCCACTAAATACAATTTTTAATCCAAGTTTCACCGCGGTCGTCCGTGAATGTAAGATGGCGGGCGCCACAGAAAATATGAAGCGCTTCACGCACCACGCCGTCCAATCAGCGAACACGTTGCATGTCCGCAGACATCACGCAAGCCACTCGGCCAATCAGGGCACTGTCTGCGGAGCGAACCGGGACTTTTCACTTTTCACTTTCACCTTTTCAATTTTTACTTCCTGACTGTTACTGAAGAAAATTATGTGGCTTAGATTTGTCAGTAAAGGAAAAAAAGGGAGAGCCAGCCATGTGATGTCATCAGTGATGTCATCAATGACATTTGTGATGTCATCTTTGATGTCCTGGGTGTTAGTGTTAGCAGTGCACGGTGGCGCGAGTTATGGTTGCTTATCTTACCATAACTGCCGAATTTCAGGGGTTTTTCGGTTTTACTTTGGACCATAACGTCCCTTTAACAACGTTTTTTTACTGAATTTGATAGGTTTTTAGCAGCGCAACTTAACCATAACGTCCCTGTATATATATGTATATATATATACAGTATAGTGAGCGGGGTGTTGTGGGGCAAACCCCTGCAGGTCCCAAAAAAGAAGTAAAAGAAAAGGACTCTGCGGCACCGGTTCCCGATCACGAAAGTGAAAGGGAACTGGCGCTGCAAGGACGCAACGCGACGCAATGACAGGTAAGTGGGGTGTGGGTATGTTGGTGGTGTAGGTGGGGGTTTGTGGGGGGTGTGTCGTGGGTGTGGGTATGTAGGGGTTTTGAATGTGTGTTTGCATGGGAAATGTACAACCCTTTTGTGGTTAGTACATTTCACATGCAAACATTTCGGCCGTAGCAAAATCAGCCGCGGTCGGATCACGTAGATCTTAGAGGACTACTCAGGTTGCTGCTGAGTGAATCCTCTAGGCATCGTAGGCTCTGGAGAAGTGAGGGAGAGAGAAAACGCACAGCTGGGAAGTGTCAGAAGACTGCAGAGGCGCTGAATACCCCACTTGAAGCCCAAACACTACCAGAGTCTCGCAAAGGGACACAGGTGCCCGGGAACCACTTATAACTTTGAGAAGGAAGAGAACAGGTGTGCAGGATGCCCAGGTGGTGCTGGGTGTGCGGGGAAGCAACAGGGTGAATATAATGCTGTAAGAGGAGGATCTGGGAACCTGAATGTGTTGTTTACTTAGCAGGAGAGTGAACCAAGTGGATACAATGCAGCATTGCGAGCTTGGGACCCGCACTTAAATAAGGGATCAAGAATAAGAGGGTCTGGGACTCTGAATTAGTTGTATACTTGGCAGGAGATTGAACCTAGCGAATACAATGCAGCAGTGCAAGTCTGGGACCCACACCCAAATATAAAGTCAAGAATAAGAGGGTCTGGGATCCTGAATGCAAACGAAACACATTATGGAGAGTTGTATGTCTGGCAGGAGAGTGAACCAAGCAGATACAACACACCAGTGTGAGTCTAGGACCCTGCACCCATATGATAAAATGAGGGCCTGGTACCTTGTGAAATAAAGAGAAAAGGTAAAAAAAAAACACTGGCTTGGCAGGAGACAGAACCAATACATGTAAAGAATTGCGAGTCTGGGACTTGCACCCACATGAGAGGTTGAGATCAAGCAGGTAAAGAACTCAATAGCGTACTGTGCCAAGTTGCTTGGATAAAGGAGCAAGGACACAAGATGCATTAGCCTGTGAATTGCCCAGTGACATTTTACCTAAGCAAAAAAGGGCCCATCAGCCGTAAATACATGAGCATAAAATGAGAAGAAACCTAGGGGAAAGGAGCACAGCCCTAGCATTGGAATGCAGTGTTTTGGATAAATATTCTGCATCACTTTTTATTACCAGCGAGACTGGGAACTTTTCCGTTGGTTGAACTGAAGTGAATCGAAGTAGTTGGAATCTATTTTCAGTTGAGAATATATGAATGCAGGATTCTAGAACTGTCAGCTCAGGAGATGGCAGCATAGCGGCTGTGCTCCTGTGCCCTGAGTGAAATGTTATCCTCTGCCAATATGACTGAACTGAACTCAACTGAAACTTCCCAACCAACTAAGCAGCAAAAAAGAAGAGATGACAAAATCTTGGACCTCCTTTCCAAATTAACTTTGGACATTGCTGAGATTAAAGCAAGGATGATCAAGGCTGAAGAGAGATACTTAGATCTGACTAATAAAATCTCTGCAATTGAGGATCATTTAACATCCACTGATGAACTGACTGTGAAGCTACATGACAGGATTAGAGATCTGGAGGTGCAAAATGGAAAGCTACAGCTTAAATTGTCTGAGCAAGAACATTCCTCAAGGAGAAATAACATTAGGATAGCTTTTTCCCTGAAAATGTGGAATGCGCAAACCCCATGCTCTTCTTGGTAGGTGGAACTACCTGGTAGGAGGAACTATCCTGCTTTTGCCTGCAGTCGCCAATGCTCGTTTTGTGTGGGGTCTGATTAAATTTGTGACGCATATTCCAAATGTATTTATTATTGACTGGCTTGCTGCTTCGAATTACTACTACATTTGTAGCTGAGATCTGGTGTTTCTGAGCTACATCTGCTATTGGACGCGTGAACGTCATGAATCGAATGGCGTTTTTATTTATTTTTTTAGCTTAATCACGTGTGCATGTACATCATCGTCCAGTAATATAACTGAGTGCCTGGAGGACCTGAAGGTGTATTTCGCCACACCTGGTTCATGCTCATGCCCTCGACTACGAATGGCCAGTGCAAGTACTTTTACAATTTGTTTTGACCATGTAACATTACCGTGTCTAACTTGCTAGTGCCATGCCATTCAGAAATTGTTTGTAAAAGTTAACAAACGGGCGTTTGATATCACGTCAAAATAGTGTGTCAAGTAAAAATATCTCCCATAAGCAATTCAGGCTGTACACCTATACGGCAAGCATGCACATGTGTTAGTATGCATCCCGGCCAGGACACGGGTAATGCGTGCCTTGCATCAACAAGGTCCTTTCAGTGCGAAATAATGCATGCTGGTTCATGACTGGGCACTTTCTGTTATCGTCCGATGCCTTAATTCTTGGCAAGCCTTCACAGCGCTGACTATTGATCACTTCGGCTGCTTGGCAGAGCTTCAATGGAATTATTGTTTGCGGAGTGACGACAGCTTGACTTGCTCTTGGCTTCACTTCTCCATTTAGTTTATTATGTTGGCACACAGCTGTTTGGTTTGGTGCAGTCTTGCTGACCACATATATGCGGGAATGTTGACATAGAAGATGGCTTTCAAAATATGTCTGCCTAATTATTTCTGGCTTAATTTATGTTGATTAGACAGGGGCGCCCTCTCAAGAGTCCAACGTTACCCTTCCTCGTTGATAACTTGTTTGTAATGGTATGTATCTTTTGGACAGGAGAGAGTGATGGTTTATGTCTGATGACATGAGGACAAGCCCTTTGATGGATCGCAGATCAGAGGAATGTGATGTTTGGTTATGGATGTGCTGGATTATATATGATAGGCTGTTGTTGCCTTCGGGTTCTAGTTGTGAAGAAAGTCCTGCCTTAGTTGGTGGTTTAGGTCCATACTGATGCGCATTTTAAGGTTACTTTCGCAGTTGCAATGCAGGTTACACTATGGATATTCGAGGGTTGGATTCCTGTGGGATATGGGACTTGAGTGGAGGTGGGTGGCAAGCTTTAATACTATGCTTGTTAGTGCATGGTTTTAGAGGTTGAAGTTAAGCTTTATGGCTGCTCTGTGTAGGTTCATTAGTTTTGGTGGAGCAGGTCATTGTTGCTTCACATGTTAATGGGGACATATAATTGTTGGTGCGTTGAATGTGTATATTGCTGTGGTGTTAACTCATAGAAAGAGGTGGGAATGGTGTGAGGGGAGAACTATTGGTGAAAATGCTTTCAAGGAAGGCTTGATACATGGTTTGGTGGCCAATGGTAACGAGGTTATGAAGGTGTTGTTATTTATTTATTTATACATTTATTTCACTAGATTGATCCTATTTGTGTGTTTTGTAATATTAGGGGTAATTCATAGAATTCATCGCACAAGTGGTGCAAGCGGCTGGTGCGCAGTGTGCGCGGGCGACAGTCTGCGTCAACCGCGTGCACCAAAATCCATTTCTGCGCACATCGTATTCATGGATTTTAACATCCAAAACCAGCCGTGGCGCATAGTGGCACAGCGACCCTGCAGCAGCGCCAGTTACGCCCCCAAACCCTCCCCGTGCGCCATGCACAGCGCACAAATCCCGTACATGGCGCACAGGCCAGTGGACCAGCATACAGCCAACCAACCACAAAAACGCCTGTAAAACTCCCCGTGCACCCCTCCGAATACATGTACACCCCTGCGCAGGGGGAATCACACGCGATTGGGCCTGTGCGAGCGGGGTACGTGTATTTCGGGGGTTCGCAGGGAGTTTCACACGCAATTGGCCCTGTGCAAGCGGGGTACGTGTATTACTGGGGTTTGCGGGGAGCTTCACACGCGATTGGCCCTGTGTGAGTGGGGTACGTGTATTTCGGGGGTTCGCGGGAAGTTTCACACGCGATTGGCCATGTGCGAGCGGGGTACATGTATTTCGGGGGTGCACAGGAAGTTTCACACTCGATTGCCCCTGTGTGAGCGGGGTTCGTGTATTTTGGGTGTTCGCGGGGAGTTTCACACGCGATTGGGCCTGTGCGAGCGTGGTACGTCTATTACTGGGGTTCACGGGGAGTTTCACACGCGATTGGGCCTGTGCGAGCGGGGTAAATGTATTACTGGGGTTTGCGGGGAGTTTCACAGACGATTGGGCCTGTGCGAGCGGGGTAGGTGTATTACTGGGGTTTGCGGGGAGTTTCACACGCGATTGGGCCTGTGCGAGCAGGTTACGTGTATTACTGGGGTTCACGGGGAGTTTCACGCGCGATTGGCCCTGTGCGAGCGGCATACGTTTATTACTGGTGTTCGCAGGCAGTTTCACACGCGATTGGCCCTGTGCGAGCGGGGTACGTGTATTTCAGGGGTTTGCGGGAAGTTCCACACGCGATTGGCCTTGTGCGAGCAAGGTACGTGTATTTCAGGGGTGCATGGGAAATTTCACACGCGATTGGCCCTGTGCGAGCAGGGTCCATGTATTTCGGGTGTTCGCAGGAAGTTTCACACACGATTGGCCCTGTTCGAGAGGGGTACGTGTATTTTGGGGGGTGCGTGGGAAGTTTCACACGCGACTGGCCCTGTGCGAGTGGGGTACGTGTATTACTGGGGTTTGTGGGGAGTTTCACACGCGATTGGCCCTGTGTGAGCGGGGTATGTGTAATACTGGGGTTCACAGGAAGTTTCACACGCGATTGGCTCTGTTCAAGAGGGGTACGTGTATTTCGGGGGTTCGCGGGAAGATTCACACATGATTGGCCCAGTGTGAGCGGGGTACGTGTATTTCGGGGGTGTGCAGGAAGTTTCACACACGAATGGCCCTGTGCGAGCAGGGTACGTGTATTATTGGGGTTCACAGGGAGTTTCCCACACGATTTCGCTGTCAGAGCGGGGTACGTGTATCCAGTGCGGTGCGCAGGGAGTTGCACACGTGAATTGGCAGTGTGGGTCCTCCCAGGTGTGCCCTCTACCCCCTCCATGGCCTCTGCATGCAGCCCACACCACATGGGGACTTCCCAGCACACCTGGTCATGTCCCGCACGCAGCCCATCCACCATGGGCATGCCCCCCAGCCATTCCACATGTCACCTTGCATGAGTGATCACCAACTCATGTCCCCTAGCATCCCCACCCTCCAGCAGTGAGGCTCAGGCCCCGACTCATGTCCCCCAGCATCCCCACCCACACAGCAGTGATCGTCAGGCCCTGACTCATGTCCCCCAGCAACCCCACCCACCCAGCAGTGAGCCTCAGGCCCTGACTCATGTCCCCCAGCACCACCACCCCTCAGCAGTGAGGCTCAGGCCTGACTCATGTCCCCCAGCACCCCCACCCACCCAGCAGTGAGCCTCAGGCCCTGACTCATGTCCCCCAGCACCCCCACCCACCCAGCAGTGAGCCTCAGGCCCTGACTCATGTCCCCCAGCACCCCCACCCACCCAGCAGTGAGCCTCAGGCCCTGACTCATGTCCCCCAGCACCCCCACCCACCCAGCAGTGAGCCTCAGGCCCTGACTCATGTCCCCCAGCACCCCCACCCACCCAGCATTGAGGGGCACCTGCCAGCAGGCCCCGACTCATGTCCCCCAGCAACCCCACCCACCCAGCATTGACAGGCACCTGCCAGCAGGCCCCAACCATGTCCCCCAGCACCCCCACCCACCCAGCATTGACGGGCACCTGCCAGCAGGCTCCAACTCATGTCCTCCAGCACCCCCACCCACCCAGCATTGATGGGCACCAGCCAGCAGGCCCGACTCATGTCCCCAAGTACCCCCACCCACCCAGCAGTGAGCCTCAGGCCCTGACTCATGTCCCCCAGCATCCCTACCCCCCAGCAGTGAGCCTCAGGCCCCGACTCGTGTCCCCCAGCACCCCCACCCACCCAGCAGTGAGCATCAGGCCCTGATGCATGTCCCCAGCACCCCCACCCACCCAGCATTGACGGGCACCTGTCAGCAGGCCCCAACTCATGTCCCCCAGCACCCCCACCCCCAAGCAGTGAGGCTCAGGCCCCAACTCATGTCCCCCAGCACCCCCACCCACCCAGCATTGACAGACACCTGCCAGCAGGCCCCGACTCATGTCCCCCAGCACCCCCACCCTCAACAGTGAGGCTCAGGCCCCGACTCATGTCCCCCAGCACAAAGACCCACCCACCCAGCAGTGACGGGCACCTGCCAGCAGGCCCCGACTCATGTCCCCCAGCACCCCACACACCCAGCATTGATGGGCACCTGCCAGCAGGCCCCGACTCATGTACCCCAGCACCCCCACCCCCCAGCAGTGAGGCTCAGGCCCGACTCATGTCCCCCAGCAGCCCCACCCACCCAGCATTGGCGGGCACCTGCCAGCAGGCCCCGACTCATGTCCCCCAGCACCCCCAACCACCCAGCAGTGAGCCTCAGGCCCTGACTTATGTCCCCCAGCACCCCCACCCACCCAGCATTGACAGGCACCTGCCAGCAGGCCCCGACTCATGTCCCCCAAACATGTCATCATGAACCACAATCATGCGCCTCATGGCCTCCCAAATCCCACCGCACAGCACCCCTGTGCAAAGACCCAACCAAGTATCCCATCCACCCCACATTGAAATGCCCATTACATGATACAACCCAAATGGCAAGAATGTACATCAACACATGTCTGTCACACACACACAATGGGTGCTGGTGATTGTGAAAACCTACACCGTGACATGCATGAAACCAATGAGAGAATACCACACATCAAAGTAATAAACCAAAATGTATTGAACACAAAAAGAATGTAATCAAATGAAAACATAAAAAAAAAATTTCAAAAAAAGATGAAATGCAGCATGTCCAAAACACAAAAAGAAAAACATGAAGTGTGAATCCAAATAAATCAAAATGAAAATGTGTCCAAAGTCTCCGGCCACAAAATCAAATCCAAAGGAAACGGAAAAAGTAAAATCCATTGCTCCATGGTGAGAAAAATGATAAATAAATCCACTGTTCAACTATGTATAAAGAAGTAATCCAGGGTCCATGAGCCCACCGAATGAAATGAAACCTAGCAAAAAAACTACCTAATTAAGAACTATATACAAAAAGGCAGGGCATAGTCCAAGCGCCCCAAATGAAAGAAAAAGAGAAAGGAAACCTAAAACTACAAACTATATACAATGGCGGCGGGCTAGTCCGACGGCCTACTTCCCGATTTCCTGGGCCAGGGCATCATCGAACTCTTAATGTCCTGGAGGCGGTCCTCTTCCATGGCCTTGAGGGTTCACAGGGATGATGTCATGTTGCCCTCCAACTCCCTGCGAATTGCCTCGAGGCACTCGGCCCACCTCAGTGCCCTCTGCATGGAGTTCTCGCCCCTGACCATTGTGAGGCGTGCCTCTTCCGCCCGCCGCCACTCCGCACCTATGGCCAGGCCCAACCGCTGCCACACGAAAGATACTTGTAATCCTGGATCCTCCTGCCCTCTGGCCGATGCCTGCCCCTCGGATGTTGAAGGCCCCGATCCATCATGGCACCCACCTTGTTGCTGCTGCTGCTGTACCTGTGCCCTGGCTCTTGCTGCCTGCACGTCCTCCTCCGGCTGGGGTGCAGTTGTTGAGGTGGCCACCCCTGCTGGACGTCCGACTCCTGACTTTGGCAGGGATGTGTCCTCCACCAGCCTGGCTGCAGGGTCAGAGGCAGCTCCACAGGGTACCCAGGTGATACATGGGTGGAAAGATGGCATGGAGGATGACTGGCGCATGGGGGTTCAGGTGAGGAGGGGGTCGGAACAAGGTCCAGCATACGGAGGAATCCAGCCCTGGTGACCCATCCCAGTAGGTCAACGCGATCAACGAGGCATCCGAGATGACGTACAGTGTCTTCACTAAAACACTGCAGGTCACATCGCATGCCCCGTTGATGCAACGCCATCCCAGACGTGACAGGCTCAACCCGGTCACGGATTGCCACGTCTGCAGGGAGAGGAAGGCCAGTTGTTGTGCGCTCATCCCCTCCCTGAAAACAGGTCTGGACGTAGGCATCCATGCTGGTGCAGGATGATGCAGTCACAGGATTGGGGACAGGATTACACACAAGCACCTCCGCGGTGGCCTGTGCTGCCTCCTGTCCCTGCCCCTGCACTGCACCACTAGCACCAGTGGAATCCCCACCTCCAGACCCTGTGTGTGTCCCTTCCACGGCCTCCTCCACCAAACCCCCCAACAACCTGGATGACTCCATGCCATCTTCCTCCATCGGACCCTGTGGGGTCTCAGCTGCCCCTTCTGCTGCCGAGGAATCCACCTCCGACCTCCGCCTCTTGGACATACCCTCGGCAGCTGCGGCCTGGGACACGGCACCAGACTCCTCACTCCCCGTTGAGATGACAACCTGGGAAGGGAGCCGGGCCTTGCGTCTCCGGCTTGTGGTGCGATCCCTGTACAATGGACTGATACACACATGACAGTTGCACATGAGTGGCAGTGTCAAATTACAGACATGGCATCACACTCCCCAACACACATGTCATTTCAACTCACACACATGAGCAAATCAACAGGAATCTTGCACCAGGCAGCACCGTCCATACACAAACAACAGCATGAGCAGCCGAAGGTGAGCCTGACGTCACATGAAACACAGGGAGTGCACAATACATGCACACACGCCACCAGACTTAAATGCATGTGTACCTCTCCACCAACTGCCGCATTCATGAGATCGCCATCCATGTCACATCTGGCAATCAACCTCCTACATGTCAGTGTCAAATGCATCCATGTTAAATCACAGTTGCACACTTGTCAAATACACACACATGCACATGTACACAGTGCAGATACATGCATCAGGAACCACCATCCATGTGTGACACCACAACCATGCCAACGTACATACACAGAAATTCAAACATGTGTGCTCCCACACCTGCATTTGGCCAGCATTCTTAGCAACACATACACCATTGATGTGTCTCACATATGAGAGGACTCCCATGTGGCAGCCTCACACCCCTATACATACACATCCATACATGGTCCTACAAAAACACATGTGCAACCTGCACACCACTGGCACACCACAACACGCACAGCATCCAATCAGCATGCATGTACACTTACCGCTCGACTCCAGACGGGTCTGTCTCTCAAGGACCTGGACATGGAGCCCTGAGCGTTAGCGTTCCAGGACCCTCATTTGGTGGTCGGACAGGTGGCCCCGGCGCCCCTCTGCATCTGCTGCCGTCAAGAGGCGAGGGCCTTGTCGAGGGTCTTGAACCTGAAGTCCTCCCAGCGCTTCCGGACATGTTTGATGTCGCGGATTGCCACCCTCTCCACGTTGATGGCAGTCACAATGTCCATACGGATCCTGGTCCGTCCTTCATTGTCGGCGCGCAAACTTCCAAAGAGGGCATCATACTGCCCCAGGACTTGTTCCACCAGGACACCAACTTCCCTGGCACTGAAGCTGGTGACCCTCTGCCTCTCTGGCTGGGGGTTGTCAGTGGTGCCAGATGGTGTTGTGCCCGACATGGCAATCCCAGAGGCAGGTGTGGGTGGGCAACTGGGTCCTGGGGCTGGGCTGTGGAGCGATGGAATCCCAGTCGGGAGTCTTCAGTTCCAGCAGGGGTGGTCACAGCAACTGCACCCCTGGCTGATGTGCAGGCACCAAATAGCAGGGCACGTGGGCAGCAGGCAGGCAGGCAGCAGCAGATGGCAGGTGGGAGCGTGCTCGGGGCTCTGGGGAGCAGTAATTCGGCCTTCAGGGCAGGAGCATGGTCTTCCGTGTGTTGTTGTGTGGCCAGCTTGATACGGAGTGATTTGGCACTTGAAAAAATTGCACGTCAGCGTGTAATTCGAGGAAAGGCCCTTAGCGCATAAGCGCATCTGTGACGCAATGCGCGCGGGCGTTTCCCTCGTAACGTGGACATAGTGGTTCAGCGCGCACGTGTAAAAACTGCACCTCCGCGTGTGAATGCGTGTAATCCGAGGAAAGGGCCTACTCGCGTAAGTGACGCTACGCGCGCAAGCGTTTCCCTCAGCATGGGTTAAAGGTGAGCGGGGCCAGCAGTTCGCTGTACGTGCCTTTTGTGGAGACCAACGTGTGTTGCTACTTCGTGTTGTTTCGCGCACCATCACAACTTCACAGCGGATCAAGGACGTAGCTCTTCTTTTGGTAGGGGTATTGGCTACGCGTGTTTTTCATTATCACGCTAGTCAGACGGTGAGTCGCCCACACTATTTTTTCCACTGCGGGTGCCCCTGTGTATCGCACCCGTTTTCGAGGTCATAGTAGCCTGCGTGTCCCATGCGTATGCGTTTTTTGTGTTACTGAGTGCCACCACGTACTGCGGGAGGTTAATTCCATTCATGTAGGCTGCAGGGTTGTGTGCACGGTTTTACTGCAGTTTTGGGGTGCCTGAGCGTTGCATGACCCGTCACTACATCAACAGGGTCACATACAGCCTTGCAGGTGCAGGGGGGCTGTTAGCATCTTGCATCCCACCCCCTTCACCCCAATTGCCCAGGACAATTGTTGTGTACACCTCCCATTGGCACTCCTCCATCTGTGCCGGTACTACTCCATCTGTGCCATGGTTGGGAGGCTACCAAAGGTGAGGGGCGCCTCAGCTGGGTGTCCTCCTCATGGCGAGCATGGTCAGGGACGTGGCCGGGGTGACCAGGGAGTAGGGGGTCTCCAGGGTGTCCAGGGTGGCCGCAGAGGGGGAAGAGGCAGGGGTGCACCACTTGAGCATGATGTTGTGCCATGTGTCAGTGCAGTCATGCCACCACCCCCTGTGGTACGGGAGATGCAGCTTCTGCATCTGGTACTGGCGCCCGTGTGACCCGGCAGTACGTTTCATCGATTGCCACGGGCCCAAAGGTAGTGGTAGCTGCAGGTGCAGCTGTGGACACCACCACCCAGGCTCAGGGTCTGCCAGTGCAGGCTGCGTTGGCACTTGAAGAGTCCTTGGAAGATTTCCAACAGGCCAGGAGGGAAACCGTAGGTGCACGCAGGGCTGACCTGACCAAGACACGTGTCCCTGGGTAGATAATGTCATCTGCTGCCCCGAACAGCCAGCTGTTGGCAAGTGCAGGGGCAGATGCAGCCAACAACACCCCGGTTGTGAGTCTGCCAACCAGGACAGTCTTGGTCAATGACCCTGCCACAGCGGATGTTGCTGTGCAGGGTCCATTAGAGGGCACCCAGCTGCCACTGACGCAAGTCAGGCCTTTGGTCGTCCCTCCACCTGCCACTCCCTTGGCTCAATCCACTGGTGCCACTGGCCATACTGATCAGGGCGGCATTTGCCAGCCAGGGTCTGCGCCACAATCCAAGAGGAGGAAGGTTGCACCTGCAGCACAGGCTGGGACCCCACACACAGCCACAACCTCCTGCATGTCAAGGAAGAAGCCTTTCTTCAACCAGGAACTGGACTTCCTCGTGGACTATGTGCGGGACCACAGCCGTGACATGCTAGTGGGTCCTAATTGTCAGCGTACGGCTGCCTCAAATTACAACTTGACTCTGGTGACTGGCAGTGGGCCTGCACCTGAGGAAGACCTCACTCCGCATGAGTCACTCCTTGCAGAGTTCATACCATCTGAATCGGTCGAAGGAGTGGGAGAGATGTCGGACTTTGATGCCCAGTCCAGTGAGTGTTGCTGCGTGTTTGTTGAGGACATGTGTGTTTTACTTGTGTGATGTGTTGTGCATGACTGCCACTACATGTCATGTGTACATGGTTCTGATGTGCAAGTGATGCAATGCTTCCCTGATGCATGGCTGCTCTGCTGGATGGTGGACATGTGGAGCGGACGGGGACTGTCCACATCACCACTATTGCACCCTTCGCACAAGCTGGTCACCAGGATGCCCCTCCAGTGCATGTTCCAGCTCACTGGCCCTTCTGCATGTAGCGTGGGGTGACCTTCCTCTCAGCCCAGGGACTAAGTCATAGCATGACTGACGTGCATGTGCTCTCTGCCTGCATGCGGGAACTCAATGTAGGCATGCTCCCTTGCCCCTCCACCCCCCACTCTGCAGCCCAATTCCACCTTTGCACTGGTCTGCTTCAATTTTGCTGTTGAGTACTTCCCTGTTCATGCGTCCTTTGTACATGCTAACTTCCAGCGGCCAATCTGCCAGACATATGCTGTGTGTTACATCAGTTGTACTTGATGCAGGGTGTCTCACTTGGACTGTGCAGAGGTCAGATGCCCCGCAGGGACATGAGTGCTCATTCATGCTCCATGTGTATTCCACGCATGCCTCTATGTGTCCTTGACTGGATGATCATTGTAGTACGAGTCCATGGTGACCTACATTGCATGGCATTTCATCAGCCTTCCCATGTCCACTGTGGCTCAGTCCTACGTCGCACACATGTTTAGGGTGTGACAGTCTGTGTGGGTCACAGGCCTCAGCCTGTTTAATGGCCAATGACTCTGTCAAACTGGTGTAGTGTCTTCTTCACACGTGGGTGTACTCCAGAGGTTTCATCATGTGTCCTGCTTACTGTCCCATCATCATTTGCTGTGTTGTCACTTGACTCACATGATGCAGTTGATGCTAGTCAACACTGTCTGTCAATACAGAGGTCTATGTTCAGCCTTTTTATACCATGCTAGGCATCCCTGCATTTGCACTTGGGGGGAGGGGTGGTTTGCTTGTAGCCATGCTACCTATTGAATGCACATTGCACGTGATGCCTGAAGATGACCTTGCACTGCCTTCACATTTTCTGACACACATCATGAAGTACTTGTACATGTAGATAGTAAGTAACGTACAAATTTGCTGCACTGCATCGACTCATTTCTATGCAAACTGACACCATTCTACATGCCTAATAACAGAAGCAATGTCAAGTTGACCCAGCATGCATGGCAGGTTCTATTTTGTGTGTGACATGTCTGCTTGATGTGTTTGGTGTCTGTGTGATGTCTTTGTGTGTGTATGTGTTGTGTGCTTCTAACATGTGTAGTGACCGTTTTTCTCTCTACTTTTCAGATGATGACGCAATGGAGCCAGGGGATGGTGTTGTCATGCCAGGCACATGGTTGTTATCACTACAGCAACCCGGCACAAGTGGGGATAGTGGGGTGGTAGGCCACGAAAACCCACATGTGCTACAGTCCATCTTGTCTCTGGCTGGCAATGTCGAGTTGGATGTGCATCAGGTCCATATGTCAGGGGTGAGTGATTCTGATGTGGGCATTCCTCTGTCCGCGACACCTGCACTGAGGGGTCAGACAGTGTTGGAACCTCCGCCTGTGGTGGATCGGGACACAGGGTCACCCTCCACACCAGTCACTGATGTGCCTGGGACATCACGTCGACGGGGGCATGTAGTCGTGCAGCCGCGGGCGGTGCCAACACAACGAGGACACCCGGTCCTTGGGTCCCGCAGGGGTCAAGCCCAGCAACGCGGTTGCCGTGCGCATCTGCAGTATACTGAGTGGGAGCAAGACATGATTGCCAATTCTGAACAGCAGGGGGCAGCAATGGAGAACATCGCTGAGAGCATGGAGCGTGTGGCCCAATCCGTGCTCCCCCCTGCTAGGCAGGTGCTTCTCCAGCAGCAGGCAGCATGGTCCATGGGCCGCTCGCTCAGGCTGGGCATGGCGGCCTCAGACAGGGCACCCCAGGCTGGAATGTTGTCTCTGCGTAAAGCAATTGCTGCTCACACAGAGGCACAAATGGAGGCCCTGAGGCAAGAGTATGCTTCCTTCAGATCCACTCTGGGTGTCCTTATGATGTCCCAGAGGGAGCGGGCAGAGGAGAGGTTTGCGCAGCTTGAGCGTACCATCTCGACTGAGCTACATGCTTGCCGGGAGGTGTAGTAGTTGTCCAGCCAGGCCTTGCAGGAGGAACTCTGTGTTACATGTGCTACCTTGCAAGACGAAGCACGTGTATCACAGGAGGTTCTGTATGCAGACCTACGTGTCATCGCCACACAGAACCAGGCTCACCCGTCCCGCAGACTTGCTGCCGATGAGGGGCAAGCTGCGGCTATTCGTGGTCAGGCTCCTGTGTCACGTCCTTCTTTCCATGAAGAGCCAGACTCGGACGACAATTTGTCTCCCACATAGGTCGGGTTGTGCAGGCGTTGAGCCCATGGAGGTTTTTTTTTTCCTCAACATCATCGCATGTGGGTGTTGAGCAGCACCCTGTACCTCCCCCATCCTGGGTGCCCCCCCCGGGTCGTATGTGGCCATCTTTGATTTTTCTTTTATTTTAGTTAGTTTAGTTTCAATTTGATAGTTTAATTAGGTAATGTAGGTTTTTCATAGTTGGTGTAATTAGTTAATATAGTTTAAAATTGCTTGTCTATTGTGCTTTCATGTGACGGTGTGGTGCTTTGTGGCTTTTGAAAGCATCCACTGTCTGTTCCAGCTGGGCCATTCAAGCTTGTCTTGTGTATGTGTTTGCAGCTTGGGGTCCTTGACTCACATATGCCACTCCTGCTTCCCTCATCCATGGGCTCGCAAGGATGGTTCGGTGTAACAGCCTATTACACAAGAGCTTTGGACTGATATATTTGTGGCATCTCTGCTGCTGTTGAACTTGTGTTAACACCCCTAGTGGGGATGATAGGGGTGATATTGACCACTGTTCTTCTTTCGCTAGATGGGGGGGTTTCATGATTCATGTGTACATTAATTGCTATGCATTGTGTAGTATGTTTCTTATCTTTACTGTACATGTGCGTGTTGCAATTCATGCCATAGATAGTGTGTTCCATACTTTGCCTGTGATAGACGCACTAATGGTGTGATTTCTGATGTACGTCTGTGACATGGTCCAGTCATGAAATGCCTGAAGAGACACACACAGATGATTTTAAAGCATTAATCATGTGTTTCATGCCCTTTCTGCAGGGGGATGAGCCTCCAGACCACCTTTGCCAGCAGACATGGCCCATTGGACGTCTGGAAGCTGGACACGTTTGGTGGTGCCGACATGCACATGTGTGCGCAAGCAGAGGTACAGGGATTGCACTCATACATCCAAAAACAGCTGACGTGTTTCAAGGGACTCCAGGCAAGGTGAGCAGCACAGGGGGGCCACAACGCAGCAAACCTTTCACCAGGCCAGTTGCACATGCTTGCTTAGTAGCTGCACTGACAGTGAGCTTGGACAAATATTGGTGTTGAAGCGCACAATGCAGCTGAGATGCGTTGGTGGACTAATGGCTAGTTGATGGGGAAAGTTGTCTGGGGCACCTGCAGGGGCAGTGGCACAAACCCTCCGGTCCACCATGGTCCATTGAGGCACTTGTATTAGCCATGTAGCATTCCAAGACAGGGAAAGAAGCAGCTCACAGGGACAGACAGCCAGGGGCAGACTTGTGTGCAGTGCTTTTCATTTCCATATAGAATTTGAAACATGCACTATCTACTTTATTTCGGTCATGGTGGAACACGACTTGTTCTGAAGTCATACCTTGCTATATGCGTCTCGCTGCTTACCCAGGGAACATTGCATGTTGTGTGAATGTTGACACATTGGTCTTCCATTTGCCATGCACCCACCAGCACCTGACTTACTTCATTGACTGTGTATGAACCATCACAGGGGTAATGTTACGTATGGGTACGAAGCATCCACACAAGATTGTTTGTAGAGTAGTTTTTTACTTTGGGGTATATATGGTGGTGTGTTTGTGTGTTATGGGCACGCACAGATTAGTAACTGTGGCTCTCTTTGCAGCATTGAACTGCTCCTGTTACCGGACCTGAGAGTGCGCAGGCAGGAGGCAAGCACTCACCCCAGAGATAAGTTTCTCTTTGTCTTCCATTTGAGTAATTTGTTACTATGTGCATGATGATCAAGTTTGGTGTAATTGTGTATGTGTTAATGTGAGTAGTACATTTTTGTGCATTTCCTACTTTCCTGTGTCAATCCTACTCCTCTCTCCTGCCCCTCATTCCGGTTATCCAGTATAGCAATGCCTGTCCCGACTGCATATCCCTGACCCTCCTTCCCCACCAGGTTCTCAGAGGCCTGTGTGAGATTGACCTTGCAGGCACCCAGACCACGGTGGGGGTGGTTGGTTCGTGCCACGCCTGAACCTGTACACGGGAGCTGTGACAGTAAACATCAGTTCGTGGTGCATCATTCTGTGTTATGTACCAAACATGGTACACATGCTGTTGTGACATTGTTTAACTGTGCTACCTTGGTTGTTATGTCATTGTGGTAGTACTTGGACTTTGTGATGTACTGCTACTTCAAGTCATCTACTGGTGGCTCTTCTGGTTTGTTTTGCTGTCTGCAGGCTTTTTGCTTGGCTTCTGTGTTGGCCTGCTTTTAGTTCTCTTTGATGTGGTGTTTTTGCAAGTCAAGGTGGCCTCTGAGGGTGTTGTACACTTTTTACACACAAGGTGGAAGATGGTGACAAAGGGAACGGGTGATCCTGTGGCCAGGTGAACTTCAAGGATAAAGGCTACATAACCCAGGTGCAGTTGTTCAGTGGGTCATGGTGATTTGTGAGGGGGGGTGTTTTGTTGCTGACAGTTGCCTTGCCCTACAGTGTGATGCGCACCCTGACATTGTAATTGTGGTATCCTATGTACACATGGTCAATGTTCACATGTGATGTGTAGAGGACACTGATGGTCACTTGATTGCACATGCATATATTGAGTGCATGTCCCTACTGACCCACACACTTACACTATCATCCACTACATGTACAACCACCCTTCCATGTCCACATGTGCACTCTGTTTGCCTTCTGGTGCCCACTGTATCCCTGCAGAACATGATATATGACCAATTGTGGATCCTGTACATGCGTAATTTGCTTTTTGATGTAGTTTGTCGTTTAGATGTGATGCTCCGGGTGTGCGTCACACACAATGGCTGGTCACTATGCTGTGCGCTGAGCAGTGTTTTGCAGGAGGTGGACACGGCACACAGAAGCTGCATTGTTGATTTTGCAATGCACGATGTGCATGTTGACAGGCATTCATTGTTATGCTACAACTACAACTGTTGGAATGCATTTGGGTATGACTTCTTTTGGGTGGGAGGTTGTTGGTCAGTCATTTCATCTGATTCCATGTCAGGCATCATTGTCTGATGCCACTTTACATTTTTCACATGTCAATGTGTACCTTATTGGTACTGTGTTGGTGTATAGCTATTGCTTGCCATGTCATGTTGTGGTTTGGGAGGGTTTGGGTGACATAGCAGTGATAGCCATGGCCTGTTTTGCAGGTCTGTGTGATTCACACCTTGCATGTGTGCCTTTTGGTCACACAGGATTGCTTATGTTTAAGTAGCTAGGGATGCACACAATGTGGCACTTCCATGGCAACATTCTCAGGATGGTAAGGTTGTGACAGTTGACTGTCATCATCGATTGTTACCTGGTATGTGCCTGGCCTGTGTGCACGCCGCAGGGGTGGGAGTTTAGGTGAAAAATGTGGCCACAAGCTGGGTCCGGGCTTCCTCGCCACGTGCCCTTACCCTCCCATGGGCAGCGCCTGCGCCTGTGGTTGGGGATGTGGGGGATGTGGGGGTACCACCATGTCCACCGGTACTCCCTGCCGTGTTGCAACATTGTGCAGGACACATGCTGCCACAATGATCCTGCACACTACTGGGGGTGCATAGAGTAGCTGCCCGCCAGAGGGCCCGCCAGAGCAGTCAAGGGAGCGGAAGCATGACTGGAGCACTCCGAATGTGTGCTCCACTATGGCCCTGGTTGCAATATGGACCACGTTGTATCTTACCTGGGGTGGTGTGGTGGGGTTCCGGATCGGCATCATCATGTGGTTGCTCAGTGGGTAGGCACTGTCCCCTGGAGAGGTGATGATGGTTGTGATTATTGGGGTTTGTGTATTTGTGTGTGTGTGACATTCATGCATGTGCACGGGCATTTGTACTCACCTAGTAGCCATGTGTCACCATGCTGCCCATCTTCCAGGGCCCGGCTCAGGGCGGACATTCTGTATATGAAACTGTCATGCGTGGAGCCAGGGTAGTTTGCATAGACAGAGGTGATGATTCCCTTGGCATCGCATACCACCTGCACGTTGATGGAATGCCAGTGCTTGTGGTTTCGGTAGATGTGCTCAGTGGCCCCAGGTGGACGTAGGGCCACATGGGTGCACTCTATGGCACCGAGCACTTTGGGGAAGAGTGCCACCCTGTAAAAGTCCTGGACAACTGCCTGCCGTTCTGCGGGTGTTCTGGGCATGTATATATGCCTGCGGACTGAGGGGCGCGCTGTCATGATTGCCAAGACCTGGTGTAGGCAGCGTGACTGCGTGGCTTGTGAGACCCCCCCCACTATGGCAGTAGTCCGCTGAAATGACCCAGTGGCCAAAAAATGCAGGACTTTGAGCACCTTCTCCAAGGGGCTCAATGCTTGGGAGCAGAGGATGGGGAATGTAAGGTCATCTTCCCACTCCCATACCAGGTCTAGGATGAACGAGGTGGAAACCCAGGCATCCCAAAAAGGCTTGTCCGGGGTGAAAAAATGTGGGCCCTGGCTATTCTCCTCCTCCTGCAGTGTCCCGCGATCAGTGCTGCGACAAATGGGGCATTCATCGTAGCTGGATATACGTGTTTGTAGTTTGCGCGCACTTTTATACTGTGCGCGGGGATGCTTCCGCCTGCCTTCGTGTGGCAGATGCGTTGACGCCTATGCACGTCTTTTGCTGTGCGCGGGTTTCCCGTATTCGAATCCATGAATACGGGTTGTTCGCGTGCGTGTGGGCGTTCCGTGTAGTTCCCTGCAGTACTTCCCCAGTTACGCCTTTTTTTCACACGTTGTTCCCAATTCTGCGTGTTAGGCCCGTGTCCCGCCCCCTTTTTGGTGTGTGTGCGGACGTTGTGCACTTTCCCTGTGAGCGTTGCGCACAGCGTTCGGGATGTTGCAATGACGTGTGCGCCACGCACGGGTTTGGTGCACATTTCGGGAAAAATACGAGCAGGGGCTTCCATGAATCACACGCGGGCGCGTGCGATTCATTTTTCACGCTTGCGCCAAGATTTTCTGCGCACATTTGTTCCATGAATCGGTCCCATTGTCTGTAGGTTGAGTTTTGAAGTGTGAAAATGTAAGTGCTCTTAATGTGGTTCCATTGGCTTCCATTGTAAAGGTTTTAAATATATCCAATGGTGATAGTCCGCTTTAGTGCATCGAATAGGTGCCGCATTCAACGGATTTGGTCCATTTATTGACTGATTAAAACGTATGACAATAGTAAAGGAAATAGGTTTATATTTTCTAAATGTGAATAACCTAAGGATGGCATACGATTGTATCATGGATGGGATAGGAGGGGAAGTGTATATGTAATGATTAATAAACTGACTGATGGGTGATGTAGGATGTAAGTATAGGTAGGGTTTAGAACATATGTTTATTTTTTGATTTTGTGATTAGAAATATGATGGGAGGGGCTATATTATTGTTAATGTATATATATGGGCATAGGACTCTAGGGTTACAGTTCAGTAGTAGGGTTTAGTGCATGTGTACTTTATCATATTGCTCTGGTTATGGACAATCTACGTTTAAAATGGTTGGAAATTGTTAAATGTTGTGTATATGTGTGTGGTGTGTTATATGTGTGGGGGGGTGACTTCGGTGTTCTACAGCATTGTTATCCTGAGATTCTCCTTTCTTGCGATGTTTGGGAGTTTAAGTATGCAAGATTTAAATCCCAATGACCCACTGGTTGGATTGCATTCAATAGGTCTTATTTTACTTTTTTTAAATTTATTTTTTTAGCTGGTCTGGATGGGTTCTTTGACGTTTATTACGTGGAATGGTAAAGGGCTTAATTTCCCTAAGAAAGGGAGAAATGTTATGGCTTGATTGCGATGTGAGAAAACAGATATAATCTTTTTACAAGAAACTCATCTAACAGAAAATCCAGATACATTTTATGGGGCCTCTAAATCCATGAAGGTTCTGTTAAATTGTTATTCAGGAAGTTCGAGAGGAGTTGGTTTACTAATTCGGAAGAGACTAGGTATGGTAGTAGAGAATGTACTTATGGATGCGGATGGTCGTTTTCTTTTAGCAGACGCTAAACATGAAGGGAAAGTACTGACGTTGGGTTCGGTATATAGTCCATGATTTAATGGCATCAGTTTTTTTAAGGAGCTGAAGGATTCTCTGAGAAACATGTGTGGTGAACACATTGTTCTTGGAGGTGATTTTAATTGTATTTTAGATGCCACTTTAGATAGGCTATCATCGTGCAGGTTTACGGGTCGTGGGTTGAGTTGTGCTTTCTGTGATTTTATAGATACTTTTGCCTTGGTAGACAGTTGGAGATTGTTACACCCAGAAGAGAAAGGATTCTCCTTTTTTTCTCCGGTTCATAACTCTCACTCAAGGTTGGATTACTTGTTGATTTCGGAGAGATGGGTTCATGTAGTAACTTATGTGGAAATAGGGGAGCGGTGCCTTTCCGATCATTCATTGGTGAAGTTGATCATGAATCAGAGTATGTTCAGACCCACTAATAAATGGAGGCTTAACACGTTTATATTACAAGAGGAGAAAATGTGTGATGCAATCCATGCTTCCATTGTGCATTTCTTTGAGGATAATGTGGATTCTGCTGATTGTTTGGTGGTGTGGGACACTTTTAAAGCAACTATACGTGGAGAATTGATTAACTGGACAGCCAGAGTGAGGAGGGAGGGTGAAATGAAAGTTAAAGATCTGGAATTTGACCTTAAGAAATTGCAGCAAACTTATGCCTTATCTGGTAAAGGTGCGGATAGGTTAACGATGGAGTGTGTTAGGGATAGATTGAAGAAAACCTTGGATGAACAGGCTGAGAAAGGGTTACATTTTATGAGGCAGAAGTTTTGGGAGGAGGGGCATAAGGGAGGATGCCTACTGGCTAGAAAGCTGAAGAGTTTGTCAGAGAAATCGTTTATACAAAAGATTGAGGATGAAACAGGAAGGTTGAAGATTAAAATCATTGATATTTGTGAATGCTTCATACTTTTCTATGCCTCTCTTAACTCGGATGCGAGTCGCAAGTTGAGGAGGACAATCTGACTGGGTTTTTTGCTAAAATTGACATTCCCTGTTTGTCAGAGGAAGGTAGGGTGGCACGTGATGCTCAGATTCCAGAAATGGAGATAGGGGATGCCATTCGTCAACTCATTTTGGGTAATTCATCGGGTTCAGATGCATTACCCGTGGAGTTTTATAAGTCCTTTGATCCTGTTCTGGTGCCCAAGTTGTGTGCTTTGTTTAATCGGTTCCTCTTGGATGGGGTATTATGTACCTCGATGCAGGAGGCGATTATTACATTAATTCCTAAACCGGGGAAAGATTCTTCAAAATGTGCTAATTATCGTCCTATTTCTTTGCTAAATGTAGATGTAAAGAATTTTGCAAAAGTCATGGCTATGACGTTACAAAAATATATAAGTGGTTCAAAAGTGGGGTTTATGAACAATAGACATGGATATGATAACATTAGGACATTATTGAATATAATAGGTTTGTGTCGTGAGAAGGTGGAAGAAATACTCCTTATTTTCTTTGATGCTGAGAAAGCGTTTGATTGCGTGAATTGGTCGTTTCTTAATTTTGCATTACTTCGGATGGGCTTTGGTCCACAATTCTCAAATGCAATAGGCGCATTGCAATGTAATATTTCAGCTAAAATATGGGTTAATGATGTTTTGTCTCAAGCTTTTCCGTTATTCAGAGGAACTAGGCAGGGTTGCCCACTCTCGCCCTTCTTATTTAATGTAGTTCTTGAACCATTGTTGATATATCTTAGAAAGGAACAGAATTTTCGTGGGTGGCAGTTAAGGGATGGAGAGGTAAAGGTTCTGGCTTATGCTGATGATATGACAGTGGTGTTGACAAATCCAGAGATGGGGGGGTGGCGTTACTAAGAGATATGCTACAGGAAGTAGGGGAATTGTCTGGTTACAAGGTAAATTGGGGGAAAACGGTGGTCTTTCCACTTAAGATGAATCCACTAAATGAAAGATCATTAGACTGGGATTGTCATTGGGCTGATGTGGGGGTGAAATATTTAGGTATCTATTTAGGGTGTGACATTAGAAGAATGGTTGAGTATAATGTGGATAGATTAAAGGAAGTAATGATCAAGGATATACAACGATGGGATAGGTTGCCTTTGGGCATTTGGGCTAAAATAAATGCAATAAAAATGATGTTACTGCCAAAGGTTTTATACTACATTCAGTCTCTCCATCTCAGGTTTACTAAGAAGGTGTTCAAGAGTATTGATAGGTTTTTTATGGATTTCTTATGGGGGAAGGGAAATAGGCCAAAGATTCCACTATTTATTATGATACGTAGAGTTAATTTTGTTTACCCAGTGTTGGAAAATTATTATCAGGGTTTCTTTTTAAAAAAAGGCTTCCTACTACTTCAGAGAAAGTAGGGACTTGGACCTTTATTGGCTTTTGATGGAGTGAGAGATTATATCCTTTTTCTGTGAATTGTTCATATTCCTATGGAAGAATACCAAAATCTGGGACAAAATTGGAAACAATGGTAGTTTCAAAATATGCTCTTGTTTCTTGGATTGAAGGGTGTGGACAGTCTTTATTTCTTTATGGTTAGGCGTCAATTTGGCTGAATCCGGGTCTTTAAATTGAAAATAAAATGCTCAATTGGAGAGGTTGTCCAACAAAGTTATTTTAAAGATAGAAGATGTTTGGAGGGGAGGAATGAGGGTTTCCGTTTGAGGATCTGGTTAGTTGTTATGGTTTGAACAATATGGAGTTCAGGAGATATAGGTCTCTGGAGCAGTTGCTGAGGGAGAGGTTACAGATGTTGAATGGACCCTTGAGTTGTAGACCTCAAATCTGTGAATTATTTACCACTCCACCGGGGGCGGTTTCAACCTTTATTAAGTTGATGCCTTTACAGAAATGTATGTGGACCTCTTGGGACAAGCTGAGAATGGAATGGGAGTCTGAAATGGGAATGGAGTTGTCTGAGGAATCGTAGAAGTATGCTTGGAGAGTAGCGGTGAAAGCCAAAGTTGATCTAAACCTGAGATACATCCATCAGCGCATTTTAGGAGGTATTTATTGGACGCCTGTGAGAATGAATAGGAGAGGTTTGGCAGATACAGACTTATGCTGGGGGTGCAATTGCACAAGCGGGGTCTTCCAACATATGCTTTGGGAGTGTAGTAGAGTGTTAGATTTCTGGAAGGATGTTTTGGATCGGGTTGATTTGTTGGTGAATGATTTGTTCCCTCGGACATTTAAGTCAGTAATATTTCTCTCGGTTGATAGTAGAAGTGGAAATATATGTGATTCCCTGGACTGGATTGATAGAGCATTGTTGATGGCTATCAAGCATATAATGAAGATGTGGAAAACTAGAAAAAAAACACACTATGAAACTTGGATATCAGATATGCGAACACTTTCATGGTACAAAAAAACACAAGCTCTGAAGCGTGATAGGGAGATTGAATATGATGAAATGTGGGGATGGTTTAATAGTTTGTTTGATTAAAGTGTAGGACTTGCTCTGCAGGTGTGACAATGATATCAGTGATTGGGTGGTGGGGGGGTGTTTGTCTTGTCTACTGTTTTCCTTCTGCCATGGCTTATAGTTGAAATGTGATGTGGGGGTGGGTATCTCATGGTAATGGAATGTGGCAATTGGTAGTGGGATGTGTTATATAGAAAGTGAGTATATGGTACTACCTGCAAATCTATTCTCACATGTATGTTCTTGTGTTTTATAATTTTGTGTAAATATGTTAAATAAAGTTTGAAGAAAATAAAAAGGAATATATGAATGCAGTATTACATCATTGCCGATTGCCAACACCTGAGCATTGTGCACCCATCTACATTACTCCTTTCTTCTGTGGTCCAAACCATGGCCAATATAACCTTTTGCTCCCTTCATCCCAGAATGAGGTGTGGAGCATCTTTGCCTATTGCCAAAATCCAGGCATCAGGCACTCATCTGCAATACTCCTCACTTCTCTTCTCCAGACTATGGCCTATAATCTTCAACTCCCTTCACTCAGAATAGCAGGACAGAGCATTGTTGCCTATTGCCAAACCTGGACATCAGGTACTCATCCGCAGTAATCATACCTTATCTGGTCCAAACCATGGCTTATAGCCATCAGCCCCCGTCCCCTCCTCCCCAGAATAACACATGCATGAGAGAGCTACTAATATTTTAAAATTGACTACAACCCTGGTGTAACTGAGAATAAAAGACAGATGCCAATGGCATACAGCAGTATCTGGTCATTGCATCAAATTAAATAGCCTTGGATGCCAAACCAGAGAAAAAAAAGCATCGAAAAAAAAACATTGAATGCATTTTTAAGGGTTTAGTTTAATTTAAATGGTTTTTAAAGTTTAAAAAGGCGGTTTAGGGGGGACGCCCCATTTAAAAAAAACACATGAAAAATTGCATTTGACACAATGACTATAAACCCATACAGCCCAGGGTGATAGAATCAGTACCACTCTCCCAGTAGCTATATGTGCCTCAACGGGAAACCCATCTGATAAAGGGTTACAGTGACAAGGGGACTTCAGAAGACTTCAGGACACGTCTCTCTGCGTACAAAGAGCACATTGAAGAAGAATAGACGAAAAGAGGAGCTTTAAGAGACCCACACATCTGGTTAAAAGAACCATCTCCAGGGATTCTGCCCTAACAAAGGCTTTTACCATTATTAGCCATGTTGGTGCACTAGTACGTAGGGGTAGTGTCTTTTAATGTCTTACAAAGAGGTGGCCCATGCCAGCGCTGGGCATTGTTTTGGGAGATGGGGCACACCTCTGGGGGAGGAGTCATTTTATGTGATGTGGCACAGCTAAGTCATCGCCTGACCAGTATGCGCTCTCATTGCCTAATGCAACCAAGGGTTAACCAGCTGTCCTAAAAGAACTACAAGGAAATCCAAAACCAACCATCATGTTTGATGGCAAAGTGGGGAGCAGATGTACTCATCGCTGCGCAGTATCTAGTAGAGGGCTATAGGTTGCTATACAACCCTGTATGCTGCGAAACATTGAGACTCTCGTCTTCAAAATCAAATGGGAATATGATTTTGCACCAATCAAATGGCACAACAAAGGCTTGCTCAGTGATGAGTAGGAATTACTTTCTTGTGCACCCCCTGTTACTCATTGGTCGATTATTACTTGGAATAGTTTCACAAAGGTGCATGTGGTCACTTGCTGTGTGGATCTTAGGGCACACTGTTGATATGTTCTGTGCTCTAACTACATTACGGGATCATCATGTGCGTATGTGATTTGATTTCTTATTAGGTTGTGTTTGTTAAACTAGTTCTTTGTAATGACTGTAGTAGGTTGTGTTTGTTAAACTAGTTCTTTGTAATGACTGTAGTATGATGTGTTTGTTAAACTAGTTCTTTGTAATAACTGTAGTATGATGTGTTTGTTAAACTAGTCCTTTGTAATGACCTTAGTGTGTTGTGTTTGTTAAACTAGTTCTTTGTAATGACTGCAGTATGATGTGTTTGTTAAACTAGTCCTTTGTAATGACCGTAGTGTGTTGTGTTTGTTAAACTAGTTCTTTGTAATGACTGTAGTATGATGTGTTTGTTAAACTAGTCCTTTGTAATGACCGTAGTGTGATGTGTTTGTTAAACTAGTTCTTTGTAATGACCGTAGTATGATGTGTTTGTTAAGCTAGTTCTTTGTAATGACTGTAGTATGATGTGTTAAACTAGTCCTTTGTAATGACCGTAGTGCGTTGTGTTTGTTAAACTAGTTCTTTGTAATGACCGTAGTATGATGTGTTTGTTAAACTAGTTCTTTGTAATGACTGTAGTATGATGTGTTTGTTAAACTAGTTCTTTGTAATGCCTGTATTATGATGTGTTTGTTAAACTAGTTTGTTGTAATGACTGTAGTATGATGTGTTTGTTAAACTAGTTCTTTGTAATGACTGTAGTATGATGTGTTTGTTAAACTAGTTCTTTGTAATGACTGTGGTATGATGTGTTTGTTAAACTAGTCCTTTGTAATGACTGTAGTATGATGTGTTTGTTAAACTAGTCCTTTGTAATGACTGTAGTATGATGTGTTTGTTAAACTAGTTCTTTGTAATGACTGTAGTATGATGTGTTTGTTAAACTAGTTCTTTGTAATGACTGTAGTATGATGTGTTTGTTAAACTAGTTCTTTGTAATGACTGTAGTATGATGTGTTTGTTAAACTAGTCCTTTGTAATGACCGTAGTGTGTTGTGTTTGTTAAACTAGTTCTTTGTAATGACTGTAGTATGATGTGTTTGTTAAACTAGTTCTTTGTAATGACTGTAGTATGATGTGTTTGTTAAACTAGTTATTTGTAATGCCTGTAGTATGATGTGTTTGTTAAACTAGTTTGTTGTAATGACTGTAGTATGATGTGTTTGTTAAACTAGTTCTTTGTAATGACTGTAGTATGATGTGTTTGTTAAACTAGTTCTTTGTATGGGACCTGTAATGCAAAGTGGTGTTTCAATCGCTTGGTTGAACAGGAGAAAGAAGAGGACGTGGTGCGCCATGAACTATAATTAAGCTGTGTGTCTGGTGATCACAATGAGTGAGGCCACCGTATTGTTTACGGCGCTGTTGGGAGAGCGCTGAGGAATTAACCCATTTTGTGATATGTGGCGTTTGAAGTAGGGCATGTGTTTGGCTCAATAGACTAAACAGGACATCGACTGCAGAAAAGTATTGACAATTAGTAGGAAAATATTAAAATGTCAAAACCGTAGCATCAGCAATCCCCCGATGAATTTCTAGATTTTCTGTAATGGTTTGTGTGGAATGAAACATGTAGGGATACGTTGTGAGTGAGTAGTATTTTATTGCTCCATGTGTTTAGGGAGCCTGTGTATGGATTGGATGAATGAGCCATAAGGGCTGGGTATCTAATGTAGCATTGTGTGGCACTGACTCCAGAAATGAATTGTGAATTAACATTGACAAGTTCCTCTACCAAATACATTTAAATTGTTTATATGAATCAAACAAATGATCAACTACCATTTATTCTTTAAAAGTAGACTTGCTTGCCACCTGTGCATCATAGGTTATTTGGCTTGGGAGTATTGTTTTACCAAGGGGTAGCCCCTTTGATCAATTACCCTCGGGTCTCCCAGTGAGTTTAGGAGAATTCCATCCTTTGCCCGTTCTTCATGCTTCTTTTCTTATTATTATTCTTCCCAGTGGCTTTAGGACTTAGTTGGGTAAAAGGAGAGGTATTACAATAGCAAAGAGTAGTTTGATCAAGTTGGTCTTCTTGGCATATTGAGGATTTAGGGTCTCATAGGAAAGTGGATTGGGGGGGAGGAGAATCCTGTGGATCCCCCACTAAAACCCTGCCTAAAGTCTCCTCCCAGATGGCCAGGAGAGGGCAGACACTTCCTGATCCCAATCCTGGGGGTGGTGTATTGCAGGTGGCCAGGAGAGGACAGACACTTCCTGATCCCAATCCAGGGAGTAAGGGAGATTTTGCAGTGTGAGAGACCATATTTCTCCTTGAAGAGGAATATTCTTACCACAGAATTGTTGGAGGAATTGGCTTATTGCCATTTTTTGATATTTTCGCCTCCTTCTAAGGATGGAAGGTACATTATAAAGAATTGATTCAACATAGTGTTGTACCCAAAGAACAAGTCTTTTGAACCCCTAAAATCCCACATCCTCCCAAACATCAAAGTTATACCAAAAGGGAAAACAAACATGTGACTTTTCTTGTCCCGTCTGTCTATAAACAGGTTAAACATTGCAATTCCTCTTCCAATAACATCAAGGGAGGAAACATCATCCTTAAACCTTTGAAAGAATTAAGCAAAACACATTTCTCTAAAATGGACTACATGTCCTAGAGTCCCCCTGACCTTGCCAACACACAGTTCTGTTCCATGTATTTCTCTCGGGTGATGGATTCAGCCCTGGGCCCCCCTCTTCCAGGCGCAGAGCCCTCTCTGTATTCAGCCTCCCTCCTCCGGTTTCACTATGGCTTTTCTCGGGTGATGGGTTCACCCCTGGGTTTCCCTCTTCCATGCACAGACCCTTCTCTTACTTTCAGCCTCCCTCTACCAGATTCACTATGGCTTTTCTCCCTTCTTAATGTCTTTTTAAACAGTTCCAGTGGACATCCCTCGCCCGGTTCACTCTTGTCAACACACTGTTTCTTGGGACTTTAGACTTGCCCCCTTCTCGTCAGCATCCCTTTTCTGGGTTCACTCACTTCACTTCACATTCAAATCTACTTTCAATGTTCGTGGGATTCACTTCCCTGGTTTTTTCACAGTTCTTAGGTCAAAGGCTTTCGACTGTACAGGGATTCTGCTTGACCTCTTGTGTGACCACTTTGACCCATCTTTGGTGGCTCTCCTATGGCCTTTTGGAATCTGTAGTTTCACTCAGACGGGGATCAACCAGAGTATCTCGGAGCAGCACTCTCGTGGTGCCGGCCCTCTTTTGCAGCTGGTCTCCCCTTTTAAATGTTACAGTTCTTTACGCTTTTCTCACTTTGCCACTTTGCGACTTTTATTCACCACAGCCCGTTTCTTATCGGCTCTCCCCTCGACTCACCGCCTGTGATGAGCCGCTTGGTGTTCCTCTTAACTGGAGTCAAGACCGGTACCATGGAAGCAGGAGTCTCCCTTGCTCTGACTTATCAGCTCCGTTTACCATTGACATCTGTTGCAGCATATTTTGGGCAATTGTCCTTGGCATTACGATTCTGTCAGTGGAGGGTTTGTGGGGTTTTGTCAAAGAGGGCAAGGTCATATCTTTCCTCATCAGAATCTCAATATTTGACCCCTTTCTCATCCTCTTGAACTGGCAGTTCAGGGTAGCTGTCTCATCGTGCGATGGGCCTTTCTCGTACTGTGCTCTCTTGCTCCAGCTTTTATCCCTGTGGGGAAAGGAAAAGGCTGTCAGGTGTGTGTGATTCTGATTATTCGCCTGACTCTGCGTGACCCTTTTGTCGGGGCATGTCAGGTAAACCGCTCCATCACAAGTCCGTTGTCTTTCATGGAATAAAACAGTGTTCATGTCGGAAAGGGGGGGAGGGTTAGAGTGTCAGATTGTTATACAGGGAAAAATTGAGAAACGTGCTATTTTTAATTATAACCCTCGGGTTAGAGGGGTTTTTGGTGAACTCAGAAGGGTGGGTTTAGGACAGATTTTGAAATGAGCATGAGGGTTTGTGAGGCAAATGGGAATAGCTAGGATTTCGAAATGAACAGAGGTATTTGTGGGAACAGTAGTGTTTTGTTGGAGCAGGTTGAGAGTGCATAAAATAAGTGGCGGAAGAAGAATGGTTGGGAGTATTTGGGTAGAAAACGGGTAAGCAGGGCATCTCGGGGGTATCAGGTAATAATGTCCCATACATAATGTCGGCGGGAAAAGCCATTGGCGACATTATATATGGTGACATAATGTATGGGGACGGGTTGTAGGGATGACCACTATTCCCATTTAAAAAAAAAAAAAACGGTGGTTGCGGCTGTGTCCTCCGCATGTTCAATGTAATAATGTCTGCGCAAAAAACAATGACTTTTTTGTCAGGGGACATTTTTGCAGGGTTATTATTACATGGAACCTTCTCGGAGATGTGGTTTTTGAGTCTGCTAAGGTTTGTGCTTCTAGGGTATTTACCAGATATGTAGGGGACGTGTGGTTGGGCCAGGAGAGATCTAGTGAGAAGAAGGGAGGTAGATGTCATACAGCCTACAAAAGTTTCAGTGATCTCCCCCTTCTCTCCTTTTCCGGTACAATACTGTGCCTTACTTGGGTTATTCCCTTGAGTACAACCTTGGGTTTCCCCGTCCCGGTGAGTCTTTCCCGCTTGTTCACCCCTAGAGTTGGGATCTGAGCGGATGAGCCCTTTGTTAGCCAACCAAATAAGGGTTTCTTGAGGTTCGCTAGTTGAAACACCCTCAGTTATTTGACACATTTCAAGTGCTTATGCACTGCCTCCAGCCGGTGCTATCATATGCAGACTTTCATTTGTTTCAGTAGACGTATACAGCCCACCCTGAAGGATCACTATGTCACATGGTTATACCCTGCCTCTGTCGGGTGCTATCATGTGTAGACTTGCCTTTGTTTTAGTAGATGAGGTACTGCCACCCTGAAGATCACTCTTTCACATGCGTATACCCTGCCACTGTCTGGTGCCATCATGTGCAGACTTGCATTTGTTATAGTAGGTGGAGTACCGCCCACCGTGAAAGATCACCATTTCACATGGCTATACCCTGCCTCCGTCCAGTGCTATAATGTGCAGACTTGCATTTGTTTTAGTAGGTGGAGTACTGCACACCCTGAAGATCACTCTTTCACATGCGTATACCCTGCCACTGTCTGGTGCCATCATGTGCAGACTTGCATTTGTTTTAGTAGGTGGAGTACCGCCTGTTAAATGGATTTCTAAACTCTGACCTGGTGGGCAGAAGTTCAGAAAGCCAGCCTAGTTTCTAGAGACAGGGTAACCTCTGGACAAGCCAGACCAATCAAGGTAGCTTTGGCTGTGGTCAAGACTAAGGGGGTCAGTAGAGGTTGGAGGTAATGGAAAAACAATGCCGGTAAGGGATTACCGGCATCGCATACCGCTCCGGGCTATTCTGACTCAACAACCCGGTATTAGCGCCACCGCTGATAGCATGCTCCCCCATACCGGCATGCGCACGGGCACGCACCCTTTGGGCCCTGCAATAGCGGGATGGAGCTAACAGGAGGACATCACAAATCAGGCAGACATGCAAATACCGGCATCATGAAGGAGGTAATGAGGCGTACCAGGATGCTGGCAATACCGGCATCGTGAACCACCCTCAAACAGCAATGTGCAGTGTTCCCATCTGCCACAGGGGCATACAATCAGCACAGGTGGTGGCAATGGAGTCTGGGCCAGCACAAAAGGAGCACAGCCACACACCACACCCCTCACCACACCAAAATGATTTCACTTGTAGTAGAAATATTGGAGCTGGAGGACATGCTTGCATTGCTACACCAGCAACAACAACAGGCACCACAGAGGAGACGCAGGAGGAGTAGGAGGGTGAGACAGCCCCAGCAAGCCCCACCAGTGCAGCCAGTGATAGCACGCAGGCAGCCCCCAATCCCTCGCATCAAAGCCAGTCCAGTCAACATAACCCCTGAGCAAATCCACACCCTTTACCGTTTGGACCGGGACACCATCACCACCATTGTGGACATGAGATACAATGACATTGTCAGCCTGATTGAAATATGCACCACCATCCCACCTCTACTGAAGGTAGTGTCTGTGCTCCACTTCCTGGCCACAGGCACCTACCAGCACACAGTGGGGCACATGCATGGCATATCACAACCCTTATTTTCTCGCATGCTGAACCATGTGCTGGATGCCCTCCTGAAGCACACAAGGGACTACATATCCCTACCACGACTGCCCAGGAGATCTTTGGCACAAAAGTTAGCTCCCATACACTGGCAGGCATGCCAAATTGTATTGGTGCACTTGACTGCACCTGTGTGGAATTGGTGGTCCCACATGCAACAGAAGTAGTGTACCACAATCATAAGCTATATCACTCAATCAATGTACAGATGGTATGTGACTCCAGCAAGATCATCACACATTTGTTATGCCTGATTTCCCAGATCAACTCATGACTCAATGGTCCTGTGCAACTCCACGCCACATGGAGCGACATGCAGGACGACGTGCCTTGATGCTTGGTAAGTTGCATGACAAGCACATGGCAGTGAAATGGGGGAGCGATGCACACACCACCATGGTGTCATAGTTGTGGTGGCAGCACAATGTCCACATCCCAATACACTGTGCCCCAAAGCATCCCAAACTGAACATGACAACCAACTCCCATAGCAATGAAGTAAGCTGCACACCTATCACAACATGCCAAACTTAAAACCACCCCACAACACGTGCAACACCCATCATCGGACCTCACCCTCCGTAACACAATCCAGCAACATGCTGGAGTATTCACAATGTAAATGTCTGCAGCTAATAACTACACAGGGCAAGCATCCATGAGAGTGCACTAAACAAAACCACCAAGGGAATCCACTGCTAGTCACAGGGCCACCCCCACAGTAGTGCAGCACGTCACCATGGGAATAATCAGCGCTGAATGCAAAATAATGCAGAAACTACTGCCAACGCTGCCAGTAAGACAATCATACAGAACACTACACATCACATATATATCACAAACACAGCGGTATGCATCCACAGTGCATGAGAAACATCAAGGCAGTGTACACCGTGTATCATCTTGAAGATGCAATCCACACCATAAGACCATGGCACAACACACATTGAGGGAAGGAAAAATGTGTGCATACAACCAGGGACATGTGCATGTGACCAACTAATAGCTGTAGGCATGTGTGATAAGTACAGCTGTCCATCATTAATCGACTGACACATAACTTATTTTGCTCCCATGCAGGTGATAGTGGCTATCCCTTGAAGCCGTGGCTCCTCACCTTTGTCAGAAACCTGCAGAACAGGCACGAGGAGGACTACAATCGTTCCCATACCCGTAACCGTGTGGTCAACGCACAGACGTTTGGCTTGTTGTAGGCACGTTTTCGCTGCCTTTGCTGGTTGGGTGGGGCACTCCTCTACAGGCATGGGAAGGTGGCCAAGATCATCATGGCATGTGTCATGCTGCACAACATGTGTATCCGACGGAACGTGCCCCTGCCCCCTGACATTAAACTGCAACCACCAGGTGATGATGAAGGGGATGAAGAAGATGTGGGTGCACATAATCGCGGAGCAGATGCATAGGAGGGACGTGCTGTGCACCAGTCTGTGATTGGACTATACTTCTAAGACACATGGGTGCAGAGGGTGCCATGAGAATGGGCACAGAGGGCTCTGGGTGTGGGAGTGCCTGCACACTATGCACTGTATACCAATAAATGACACATATGCAATAAGGAATGTCCACACAAGTATTTTTTCTGCTCCACAACAAGTGTATTAAACTGTTAAATAGTACAAATTGCTCAAACCCTCTACCTCAAACACACCATCTCCCCTCCCCCTCCCCCCACAACTCCCCCACACACCCTCTCCCCCTCCCTCCACAACCCCCACACACACCCTCTCCTCCGTCCCACTCCCCCCCACAACTCCCCCACACACCTTCTCCCCCCTCCCCCTACAACTCCCCCACACACGGTGTCCAAGCAAACAGTGCAGGTTTCTGCTTCAATTGCCTTTATCATACTGCCCAATCTACATTTGTCCACTTCCTGTACCTGGTGGTGGCACATCTGATCACCGCAAGGTGCGCGTAGACCTGCGAAGGGGCTGGTCTGAGTGGAGCTCGATGATGATGCAGTGCCCGCTTGCTCCAGTCTGGGGACAGGACGCTCTGCCTCTAAGGAATCCGCTATACGGCAAAGGACCTGCCTCAGAGCAGACACCTCCGTGCAGATACACGTTGTGCTGGCTTCAATGACCTGTCTCAGGGACACAGTGTTGTCCCGCCCCTCCTGCCATGCCTGGGCACCGTCCGTAACAAACTGCCTGACTAGGCCAGTCTGCTCCTCCTGCCGCTGCACCATATGCGCCATTTGCTGCACCCCATCCCGGCCACCAATGGAGGTGGATGCTGCATGTGTCACATTTTCAGATTTGTGTGGCTCCTCTGTGGGGCTCATGCTCCCTTGACCTGGCTCCCCTCCAGACTGCTCCTTTGTGCTGTCATTGGTGGAGTACAATGGTGTGATCTGGGGTGCTGGTGGGGGACTGGGCATGGCAGGTAAATCAGAGGAGTCATCTTCCACTGGGATACACACCTGGCCTTGGCTCTGCAGATCCTCGTCCGTCTGGGGTGTGGTGGCTGCTGCCTCCCCATCAGTGCTGTTTGCAGCTGAAAGGGCCTCATCGGCCACTGTCACCTGTGCAGGGGACACAGATGTTGTGTGGACAGTAGCTGTAGCAGTGGCCCTTAGCCGCACCAGTGCCGTGGCATCCTGTGGTGCCTGCCCCTTCTGTGCCTGTCATGGCTTGCCTGGCCCTTTCGATTTTGAAAGCCTGTTGCCTTCTTCCCTGCCCCCGGCCCTCTTCTGAGAGGGGGCTTTAGCTGAGGCAGACATTCCTGGTATTTCCTGCAGGCTCATGGTTCCTGAAGTAACTGTCGGCTGATCAGAAGTAGGAAGACTGGAAGGCCCTGCACTACCCAGGGATGAAACCAGCAGCAGCACCAAACAATGAATAAAAGGTGCACTCCTTAAAACCCAAGCAAGGTCCAACCTTCCTGGCTATCCGGCCCACTGTAGCTCTGAACAGCGCATTTGACCAGAGGAGGGGTCCTGGCTTGTAGTTTGGGCGAACTGGTTGGTCCCACCAGCTCAAGGGAAGAAGTTTCCTGGAGGATCTTCTCTGTCTTCTCTGTCGTTAGATTTGGAGATTCAGACCTGCGGCAGGGCTTCACCGGGCGGGTCAGTTGTTGTGGGGGTCCTCTTCTTCCAGTTCCTTATTGGTTCTTTCGTTCCAGTCCTAGAGACCTGATTTTTTATGCAGTTTTTCCCCCATTCATACAGCCCGGCTGTCAATCACACAGCAGGGTGGCTGGCAAGGCTAGTCCTCTTAGCCAATCAGACAAGAGTGTGACTCAGGTGTCCAAGGGAACCCATGGCATGGGTCCGAAGATACCTCCCTCACATCCTGCCTACCTAGACTATCAGGCGCCTTAAGGAGGGCTTCTGTGCAGAAGCCCGCAAAAAGACAGTGAACAAAGGAGTCATCCCGGTTTGGCACGCAGAGAAAAGCACGAGAAAGACTTTAACAAAAAGAAATGGCGACAAAACCCAACCGGAGCCAAAATAAAAAAAATATATGGTCAAGTGGGTTTTTATGTTCGCGGCTATTATAATAGCCTAAAACATTACCACGTTATGTAAGATAACCGCGGAAGAAAATTTAGGGTAGATACCACTGCCACCAGCCAAGTCTTAATGTTAGGGAGTGAAACAAGGCTCCAAGAGGCACAGACAAAAAGGGATAAGTTAGCCCTTTCCAATACTCCATGTAAGATGGGTGTACTGGGTCTGTGGTTTAAAGTGACTATATAAAGTTAATGGCAACTTTACCTGTTTCTGGGGGACAGTAGTCAGCCCCAGAAAAATGGAGTCAGTGGGAAGTCTCAAAGACAACCCTGTGTCACTGCACTGAAGGTGCTCTGTAACCCACACAAAAAGTGGTGCACATGGAGTAGGTGAGGCTCCAGTGCCCAAGATCACACAAAAAGTAGAAATACACATAGCAAAACACATGTAAGAGTGGGAAAAAAGGCTCAAACGTTTACTAGGTGAAAAAAAATAAATCCTAGAAATCCAGCAAAGCTGCTGGGGGACTCTTTAGATTAAGAGAAATCAACCATTTATGAGAATTCTCCCTAACACCCGCTAATGCCGTATCCATTGATGCCGGTCACATTATTTGGCAGAGGACGGCAGTGGTAGTGCTGTCTGCACTTTCCATGATGCCGCTAAGGGGCATTTTTGCAACCTTTGCAGCATGCCGGTACAGTCGATACCGTCATGCCGCTACACTCGTGCACACAAACTCGTAATAGCCCACTTTTAGTAGGCTCTTTCCTACATGGACAGAGTATATGCTCCATGCCGATAATAACTGTTGTTTACCTCCAACCTCGTAATGACCCCCTAAGTCTCAGGAGGGGTGAATGTGACTGAAAGTCCTCAATGAGCACACAGAGCAAGGACACTTACAAATTACTCCCAGACAGGTGTTATCTCAAATATATAAACACATTTATTACAAGGCCTTTGTAACTCAGACCATAGCAAAAGAATTACAGCAATACTAAGTAAACCAACACAACACAAGCAATAGAATATATATACAAGACCATTGGGGTCTAAAGGGTTAACTGCACAAAATATGTCGCCAACCTAGATGGGAAGGAAACAGGCAGTGCAGGTAATCTTTAAGACCCTTCGAACTTCAGCAACTCACCTAAGAGGCAGTCCAAGCCCTAAGAAGAGAGAAGCCTTGTGCTCAAAAGTACATGCAATGCAAGTGCACGCGGTTGTTCCAATGAGCGAAACAGCGTCTCTTCGGGGGTCTCTAGTAGCTCAGGAAGGTGGATGAGGTGATGAAGAATAAGTTCCCACTATTCAGGAAGGACCTCCACTTGAAGGCAGAGGCAGTTCCAGAGTGGGGGATGGGGTCGCTAGTTCGCGCTAGCAGTGGAAAGGAGAGGGACCATCAGGGACCACTTGTGCATGAAAAGCGTCCCTGGCACTAGTGTTAGAAGTACTCACCGGTCGCAGACGCTCTCGTATTCAAACATCACCAGTTCAGTCCACTTCGCTTGTAGGTTCAAATGCAACAAAAATGACGTCTCTGCGGCTTTCATTTCCTGATATACAGTGAGGATTCCCAAACAGGACAGTGGCGATTTCTCCACTCCGGGTCGATAAATCAACCTGGTTTCACTGCAGCAGGCTTCAGGGGCAAGATGCAGCACACTTGCAAGGGTCGTTGCCGTGGCAAGGCAACACAGTAACCTCGTATGCTCCGTTCCTGGCGCGCTTGTCTCACTTCAGACCAGGGAATGCCAAGCGTATGAATTTCGGTGTGAGCATGCCGTGGAAACAGAGCTAGCATAATACCAAGTTTCGAAGGCCTCCTCTAAACGGCTGCAGTGACAGAGCAAAGCAACTGGGTAAGCTGGTCAGTCCACTGGTTGGCCCAGGGACACTTCCGAGAAAGCTTACTCGCAGGTTTGAATGAAGGTGCCGAGAATAGTTGGTCCCACTATTCCTATGGGTTGAAGCGTCTTTGCATACCTTCTAGGACGACCATATGCAGAAGGGTCCCACGGGACGGCAGCGGGCTCAGGGTGCCAAAACCTTCCAGCAGGTCACCAGCGGTTCCTCGACTCGGCTTAGTAGTTTCAGGAACTTGGATCCTATCTTTCGTCAGTGAGAACTCCATAGATCGAACTGGTATGGGTGCTTTCAGCCTCCTCTTATCCAAAGTTCCCTTTGCGCCAAAACGGAGAGGACCCAATTGGAGATCTGCTCACAAACACTCATTCCATATGTGGACCAATCCTGGACCACTGTGGTTCCAGTCATTCATGGTACTCCAGACTTTCTGGCACCCAGGATGTGTATTGGGGACAGACACACCAGCCCACATCCTGGAGACACACACACAAGGCACGCAGAAGGCGGCGAAAGCTTGGGTTTTGCGGGAAACTGCATGTCCAAATAAGGACTGACCGGGGTCGGCTCAACCTGGGGAAGGTGAAAGGCAAGATGGCCAAAGGACAGGACAAAGTACCTCGTCGCATGGCCATTTTGGAGCCAGGCCACCTATTCGTGCCAAATGCGTTTAACACAGTTAACATGGCAGGAAAGGGTTTAAAATAATGCAAAACAATAGCTGCCACCAGTTCTGTCCCTGACACATCTGCACAGTTCATAAAAAGTCCAGCAAGAGTATCTAGAGCCTTGGGAAAATGACTATATACCCAACTGTGCTGTATGGTAAGATACATTGCACACTTGTTACATGTTGCACAAAAGTTGCAACATGGGAAAAGGACTAAGGGAAACAAAGTCTCCCAGTACTGACTGTCTTAAGGGCTTGTCAGTTTCCCCATTAAAAGTGAGCGAAAGCCCAGAGGAGTGCAGCTGAAAGTGGAGCTTCTCTGGCAAATTCAGTCAATGATGTCTAAACAGCAGCAAAATGTTTGGGGGTGTACACATGGAGGGAAAATTACATACAATTATGAAATCTTTCCTAACACCGCAAAGCCTGAAGGATCACCATTTCACATGCTTATACCCTGCTTCCGTCCAGTGCTATCATAGGCAGACTTGCATTCGATTTACTAGGTGGAATACTGTCCACACTGAATGTTCACCATTTCACATGCTCATTCCCTGCCCCCATGCGGTGATATCATGTGCAGACCTGCATTCGTTTTAGTAGGTGGAGTACTGCCCACCCTTAAGCATTACCAGTTCACATGGTTATACCCTGCCTCCGTCCAGTGCTATCATGTGCAGACTTGCATTTGTTTTAGTAGGTGGAGTACCGCCCACCCTGAAGGATCACCATTTCACATGGTTATATCATGCCACTGTCTGGTGCTATCATGTGCCAACTTGCATTTGTTTTAGTAGGTGGAGTACTGCCCACCCTTAAGCATTACCAGTTCACATACTTCTACCCTGCTTCTTTCCGGTGCTATCATGTGCAGACTTACATTTGTTTTAGTAGCTGGAGTACCGCCCACCCTGAAGGATCATCACTTTACATGCGTATACCCCGCCTCCGACCGGTTCTATCATGTGCAGACTTGCATTTGTTTTAGTAGGTGGAGTTCTGCCTAGCCTGAAGGATCACCATTTTACAAGGTTATATCATGCCACTGTCTGGTGCTATCATGTGCAGACTAGCATTTGTTTTAGTAGGTGGAGTACTGCCCACCCTGAAGGATCACCATTTCACATGCTCATTCCCTGTCCCCATGTGGTGATATCATGTGCAGACCTGCATTCGTTTTAGTAGGTGGAGTACTGCCCACCCTTAAGCATTACCAGTACACATGGTTATACCCTGCCTCCGTCCAGTGCTATCATGTGCAGACTTGCATTTGTTTTAGTAGGTGGAGTACTGCCCACCCTTAAGGATCACCATTTCACATGCTCATTCCCTGCCCCCATGCGGTGATATCATGTGCAGACCTGCATTCGTTTTAGTAGGTGGAGTACTGCCCACCCTTAAGCATTACCAGTTCACATGGTTATACCCTGCCGCCGTCCAGTGCTATCATGTGCAGACTTGCATTTGTTTTAGTAGGTGGAGTACCGCCCACCCTGAAGGATCATCACTTTACATGCGTATACCCCGCCTCCGACCGGTTCTATCATGTGCAGACTTGCATTTGTTTTAGTAGGTGGAGTTCTGCCTAGCCTGAAGGATCACCATTTTACAAGGTTATATCATGCCACTGTCTGGTGCTATCATGTGCCAACTTGCATTTGTTTTAGTAGGTGGAGTACTGCCCACCCTTAAGCATTACCAGTTCACATACTTCTACCCTGCTTCTTTCCGGTGCTATCATGTGCAGACTTACATTTGTTTTAGTAGCTGGAGTACCGCCCACCCTGAAGGATCATCACTTTACATGCGTATACCACGCCTCCGACCGGTTCTATCATGTGCAGACTTGCATTTGTTTTAGTAGGTGGAGTTCTGCCTAGCCTGAAGGATCACCATTTTACAAGGTTATATCATGCCACTGTCTGGTGCTATCATGTGCAGACTAGCATTTGTTTTAGTAGGTGGAGTTCTGCCTAGCCTGAAGGATCACCATTTTACAAGGTTATATCATGCCTGTGTCCGGTGCTATCATGTGCAGACTTGCATTTCTTTTAGTAGGTGGAGTACTACCCAGCTTGAAGGATCACCATTTAACATGCTTATACCCTGCCTATGCCATCCCCGGAAGCCGGCCATCATCTAAGGAAGGAAAGGAATGAAGTTAGAGAACTTTTCAAAAGACTCATTATACTTACCTGTCAGACTCTTGCCAGTGAAGTAACTAGGCAGCAATGAGCCTGCATTAATCAACGCACCCCTGCGCTGAAAACAGGATGGAGAGCACACTTTCCAAGAAAACAAGGTGATCTGTGGAACAAAGGGAAGGGTTGGACCCCGGGGAAGAAGGGGTTCAAGCACACAGAGACAATAGGGAGTTAAACTCTACTAATCCTGTGTTTCAGGCCCATTCTCCAGTCGAGTAGACTCCAGGGAAGGGTTCAAGTGACGTCCCCATGGATACCAGGTGAGCGTTACAGAACAAAAAGCCTCACTTCAAAATCCACCTGGGCGTCATGGAAACGTCAGAAACTGACCAGTTAGCCCACATGTTGGGGCAGCTACGTTCCGATGTGCATGCAGCCAGGCAGGAGGCCAACACCCTGAGGAGAGAGCTGATAGTAGCCAAAAAACACATCAATGATTTAAGCCGGCAATTTCTCCAGTCACAAGCAGGGCATGCACCATTGTCAGGAGGCGTGCCCTCGATGCCAGAACCATCAGCCAATCCTGTTCAGATAACCCTTCCTGGGGCAGTTCCCTTGTCCCTGCTCGAACGATTTATGGGGGATCTCAAGAGGTTTGCAACGTGCATGAACCAGTGCCACCTGCACTTCCTTTGTAGACCAGGGACCTTTCTGAATGACCAATCACGGGTCACTTTTGTGCTATCCTATCTGAGTGGTATCGCTGCAGACAGGAGACAGCGGAAGGATCACCATTTCACATGGTTATACCCTGCCCCCGCCCAGTGCTATCATGTGCAGACTTGCAATTCTATTAGTGGGTGGAGTACTGCCCACCCTGAAGGATCACCATCTCACATGCTTATACCCTGCCTCTGCCCGGTGCTATCATGTGCAGACTTGCATTTCTATTAGTGGGTGGAGTACTGCCCACCCTGAAGGATCACCATCTCACATGCTTATACCCTACCTCCGCCCGGCGCTATCATGTGCAGACCTGCATTTGCTTTAGTAATAAAGGTCCCATTCTGTGATTTTGTGGTAAATTTGGGCTAATGTTTACATCACAAAGGTGTGTCCTTACAGCAGCCATAAACTTATAAATTCAATTACTTTGAATATATTGTTGCATTTCAGAATTATCAGGATACAACTTTATTTAAATTGTGTTCTTTATTTTTTTTTATCAATTTTATGAATAGTATGTTATCCCCAAATGCTCCTTACCAATCCTGTTCGGATGCTCCCTTCATCCTGGGTAAGTGTCCTCAGATTTAGGCCACCAACGCTCTGGATATGAAGTGTGCTTGTGCATCTTAGAATTGTGAGTCCCCATGTGTTGGCTACAGGAAAAGCATGTGTCGGTCATCTGACCCTCGGTTGACTGACAAGGAAACACCTACAGACAAATTGATAGGCAGCGTCTCGCACATTTGTATTGGTCATGTATTGGAGTTAACTCTAGGCATTGTGTCATTCTGATCATGCAAGGGCAGGGAGGTTTGGAGAGGAGAAGTGCAAGAGGGGAGTGTAGGAGTGGAGAAGTGCACAAGGGAGGAGAGAGGGAGAAGTGCAGGCAACAGAGTACAGCCAACAGGTGGCTAAGTGCCAGTAATCAGAGGGTGCAGCCAGCGGTTGGCTAATAAGTGCAGAGAGTGGGTGGATTGTAGGGTTACAGAAAGAGATCGCAATTGCTATGGGGCCAGGAGGCAGTGCAAGGTGCAACTGGACAGGGTGGCCAAGTGAACTAGGTGCGTGGAACAGACGGGTCATCAGCAGAGGAGCGGAAGGGAGAAAGCGGAAGTGAAGAGGAAGGTCTTGAGTTGCTTCTGGAACCGAAGATGGTTCTGCTTAAGCTTGAGAGAGGCAGAGACTGTTCCAGAGGGAGGCCCCAGCTGAAGAAAGAGATCTTCCCCCAACTCTCTCCTTGGAACAGTGGCTGACCCTCAGAGAGTTGGAGGTGGATAAGTGGAGAGCTCGAGAAGGGAGATAGTTAGGAGGGGAAAGTTAAGTTAGTGCAGACCCAGGCCCCAGAAAGCCTTGTGGACTATGCAGAGGGTCTTTTGCCTGATCCTTGCCACCACTGGGAGCCAATTAAGAGATTTCACATCTGAAGAGATACGATCCCTCGGCTTGAGGCCAAGGACAAGTCTCACAGTCCAGTTCTTGATAAGTTGTAGAGGATGTAGAGTAGAGGCAGGAAGATTTATAAAGAACACATTTGCAGTAGTCCAGCCTTGAAAGTCCAAAGCTCTGGAGACTGTGAGCTTCTGGGGTAAAGTGAGAAAGGGAAGAAGACCTCTGAGAAGGTGCAGCTGACAGTTGGACTTCTTAGGGATGTCAGAACTGTGTGGAGAGAAGGAGGTGGTTGAGTCCAAGATGACCCCAAGGTTCATAGCCTCACAGGTAGGAGAAGGAAAAGGACCCAGAGTGGCCAGACAGAGAGAGAGAGAGGAAAGGAGGGAGCTGGTGTTCCGATGAAGAGGATATTCTTACTGGCATTTAGGCAGAGATCATAAGCTGCTCACCACTCTTGAATTGCAGACAGACAGTCAGGAATGAGAGACGGAGTAGAGGTGGCCAAGGGGAGCCTGAAAGAGAGCTGAGTGTCATCCGCATAACACTGAAAATTTGAATAGAGAGCAGCTATGCAGTGGGTCAGAGGAACCAGGTATTGGTTGCACAGCCAGTGCTAATTAGTCCAGAGGTGCAAATCAACAAGCCTCTCTTGTAATGCAAATGTATCCTGCTGATTTATCATTAGCATGTGATTAGCAGAAAGTTCTCATGTGTGTGCCTTGTAGATGTCAGTAAAGCTCTTACACACCTGTGAGACAGGTATAGTATCAGGAGAGTTACAGACACAGGTGTTACAGTTTGAAAACTTTTATTAGACTGGTCAGGATGGGTGAAATGCCTAACTGGCCCTATCACTTTGGCAGCATATCCCTGCCTAAATAAACTAAAGAATGTCAAAGTCTGTAAGTTTAAATCAAAAAGTCTGTCTGTGTCCAAACCCATGCTTGCCCTCACAACTAAGACAAAAACTATAGTGAAGAGATGGATCAACTCAAATGTGTTTAGCGTGAAGTCTGGAGCAATTGCCAGCTCCCTTCCCCAAGTCGGGATACAGCTCTCATAACAGGATCTTGCAAGACCTATACCCACTGGTGGTTTAGTCTCTGGCCACCGTCCAAACAAGGTTTCAATGCAGAAGTTCAGTTTCAACACAAAAGTTCATAGGAAGTTCAGGACACCCTTCCCTAAACTTCAGGGACCAGTTCATGAAATCTCCAATTGACAAAAGTTCACAAAAACACTAACTTCACAAAAACAGTCTTGTTTTCTCTCAAGGCTCAGGGTTTCCTTCCTCAAGCTCAACACAGTTATTCTCTCAAGGCTCAGGGTTCCCTTCTATAATCTCTACATAGTTCTTTCTTACAGAACAATATTCAGAGGCTCCTCTCACCTGACAGCGCTTTCGTTGGCGCCCCCCTGGTCATGGTGTAGTTTGCATGCCGCACGGTCCCCCCATCACAGGTCGGTCAACTGGTGGCTCTTTTTACTTGGCTCAGCATTGGGCCTCAGGGCTTTTTCTCAATATTTTAGGGTTTCATATTCTAGGCCCAGTTTTAGACCACACGGTCCACCCAAAACAGGTTGCACAGCCATTCACCCCGGTGCAGTCCTTAGCCTCTTTCTCTTGAAGTTTAGTTCCACTTGTTCTGGGCAATACTCGGCCCCTCCTAATACTTTAGGACTTTCACTTCTTTTCAGGGTTCTCTCCACATTGTGTTTTTCCTCATGTGGACTCTTTCTCTCTGACCCATATGTCCTTCTGGCTCTCTTGACTGATTCTGGCTTTTTTAGCTTCCTTTATACACTTCTGTGTTTTTGCTCCCACATTTCTAGCTCCCTTCAGCAACCTCTTTCATTTCTCAGTCAGCAACTTCGGGAGTTGCAGTTCAATACAATGTTTCCCCTGATTGTCACGTATCACTTAGGCTTTTCATTCAATTCTCAACTCGTACACAAGAGCGTGCTGATCGTATGTGATTCCCTCAGCTTCTCTGTACCTAAACAGAGTAGATGCGCACCGGGACTCTTTCGTACATAGAAACTCACTGGTGGTAGGACTGGGCTTCTGGCAATCTCCTTCTCTGAGTTCAGGGTCTTCTCACCTGCTTCTCGGACGGCCCTAGGTTGGTGCTCCCAGCCAGGGTAATGAGCAGTTTCTGGCCACACAATAAGGGACTGCAAGCATTTGTGGCTCACTTTGGTTCCTCTCACCGGCTCTCTGAAGATACAGCTCCCTCACCAAATGAACACTGTCTGCCTTCCAGTGCAGACATCTAGCGATTCGGTACTCTGTCTTCTCTGGCAAATTCACGGTCTGGATTAATCTCCCTGCTGCATTTTGCTCTTTTTGTGCTCTACTGATGTTCTGTCTTTTATACACCTGTAACCTCTCTCTCTCTCTCTCTCTCTCTCTCTCTCTCTCTCTCTCTCTCTCTCTCTCTCTCTCTCTCTCTCTCTCTCTCTCTCTCTCTCTCTCTCTCTTTTCTCTCTCTCTCCTCTATCTCTCTCCTCTCTCTCTGTCTCTCTCTCTCTCTCTCTCTGTCTCTCGCTCTCTCTCTCTGTCTCTCTGTCTGTCTCTCTCTCTCTCTCTCTCTCTCTCTCCCTCTACGCTAGTGATGTGTCTTGCATTATTACTGGTGGTGCGTTCTTCTATTTCCCCTTCACTTCTTCCCAGAATGGATTTGGTATTGAAAGGCTGGTGGTACTTTAATTTGTCTGGATCCTGGACTGGTCCTAACATAAGGTGCATGAGGAAAAATGGTATCTGGTCTTTCCATCTAACACCTTTCCTTCGAAAAGCATATTCATTAAATTGCCTTTCCATCGAAAAGCATATTCATTGAATAGTTTTCGATGGTTAATTTCTATGGATAGGGTTAGGGTTAGGGTCAGAGTTAGGGTTAGGGGTGAGGGTTGAGGCTAGGGTTAGGGTTAGGGTTGGGGCTAGGGTTAGATTAAGGGTTAGATTAGGGTTAGGGTTGGGGCTAGGGATAGATTAGGGTTAGGTTTAGGCATTAGGGTTGGGGCGACGGTTAGATTTAGGGTTAGATTAAGGGTTAGATTACGGGTTAGATTATGGTTAGTGTTAGGGTTAAGGTGGGGTGGGCGTGGGGGTCGGGCGGCTGGCAGGGAACCCCCCCAATATACAGAAAAACATTAAAACGTTACAAGGAGATGGCCAGTGCGAAATTTCAGCATTAGACAGCTCCATATAATGTTTTCATGTAGAAAATAAGCGCATCAAAATGCTATCTTTTACATTTAAAAGTACATATCCATTGAATGGAAAAGTTTCGATGGATATGTACTTTTAATGTAAAACATAGAATTTCGATGCTTTTATTTTCAATGCATCTTTTTTGATGCATTATCATTTCGATGCACCTTTTTCGATGCAATGACGATAAACCGGAAAAAAGACATTCTTCCTTGGTGTCCTTTCGTACCCCATTGTGTTGTAGGTTTGGAAAGAGGCCCATTTGGTGGGGTTGATAAAAGACCACAAACGCTGAGGTAGGGGAGGAGAGGTTAGAATTCGGAAGCGATAAATACTGTGTCTCACCTTCGGGCGTTCTCGTTCCAACCCCTAAGGAGCCTCCACCTAGGTGATCCTCCCTCGCTTGTCCAACCCAGTGTTGGGATACAAAAGCGATGGCCCTTCCCTGGCCACCTGAACAGAGGACCCCCTGGAGTAGATGTGCGAACACTCTTAGGTTTCTCACACACCCCCCCAGCCAGCAGGCGGTCCTCAGTGTAAATCACTGACACTACTTTTTAGGCTCTTAATGTATGCTATGTTATATTATGTTGATTTATACCGCACACCGATACCACCCAAGGGCAGTCTCCTGTGTGGCCGACCTACCATGTGGAATCCATCCATCCACAGCAGTCTTGGACTTAGAAAGCCCACTCTAGCTGGATTACAAGTTTGATCACAAGCCAGCAGAAGTGGGGTTGTGAAGAGAGATCAGTCATGGCAAGATCTACTTTGAACTGTAGCTCCTTCATTAAATGCAGAAGAGGCCAGTCCTCTCTACATTGATAACTTGTTCCAGAGACAGGGTATATGGCAGGAAAAGCGCTGGTTTCCAGTTCTCTCTCGTAGTTCTTTTCTTCCTGCTTGGTAAGGCTTCTGGTGGTGCATTGGCCTCCAGAAATAATGAGTTTCTCAAACAGGCGCAGTGGTGTTTTGGTTGTGACTGCTTTGTACGTGATGCAGACTGTCTTGTAAATGAAGCATGCTTGAAGGGGTACCCAGTGCAGCCCCTTAAAGGATACGGTTCCTAAAAGTCAGAAAAAAAGAGGTTTATTCCTTTAGCTGAGGACAATCATTCACAGCTATTATCGCATAAAAGGACCTTTGTGTTCCTGTCCTTATTATCACATCATGGGCCAGGATTATTATCACATGTGCCCTTTGTCATTTACTTCATACACCCCATGGCCTATGTTATCATCAAATATGTTCTTTGTCAATCACACCTCACAACCTGTAGCCTCTGATATTATCATATATGTTCTTTGTCTCATCCCTCTCAGACTCCCCGCTCTGTGTGCAGTGAGAGCTGTGCTCCTGGATACAGAAAAGTCATTCTTGAGGAAAAGCCAATATGCTGCTATGAGTGCGCCTTCTGTCCTGAAGGAGAGATCACGAACGCCACGGGTGAGTAACATGCAAATATTTACTGAATAATGTGGAAACCAGACATTTAGTTTCATGGGCCTCAACACAAGTTGTGAGGTGTGGTAGAAATGTGGCAGCAATTGCGTGACTGACACATTACCGCACCGCCCAATTATGAGTTTGGGGGGAAGTTGGAAGATTCGCCTCAAGCTCTGAGCTGGAGGTAAATACGTCAACTTTCTGCCCACTTTCAGAGCAATTACCGTGCCGCAACTACTACTCCAGTAATTGTGCTGAAAATATCACATTGAGTCCTACGGACTCTGAAAAAATGGGGACTTACACCGCTACCACTACTTGTAAACTGGGGGTAATACCGCCAGACCAAGTGGCAGTAAGAGTAATTTAATTGGGCGGTATTCCGTCGACATTAGAAAGGATATAGGAAAGGAATCCAAAATGAGAAAATATTGAAATGGTTTAAAGCTATTTTGCACTCCTCTGTCATTTGCTGTTGGGCTTAACTTCTTTACTCAATTTGCCTCCTATTCTACTTCTGGCCCTGTTTCATGGTCCAGTGCTTTGGTGCTAAGGGCAGTCTCCCATACTGCCCTTTCTCATGAATAAGAATGACTTATAGTGCTTTCTAGTGGACCATATCAATAATTTGTCTAGATGGCACTAGAGCTGGGAAAGGATATATTTGATGGGTGTGATTTTCCAGTCGGCTTTCACTATAGATGCTGAGTAGCTGCATATGATTTGGATAGTGATTAGGCTTTTTAAAAACAACCCTTACGCACTGTTAAAAGATCATGAATGTTCAAACAAAACAATCAGGGACGTCATTTGGGTGTTTCCAGGGGGTGCACCTGCGACCCCTCAGGTCTCCCTTGCTACCCCAGCAGGCTCCCTTGCTACCCCTAAAAACAGTGCCATGTGGATCTTTGATTCTGTAGTGGCTGGCTTTCTTGTTCAGGCCTTTTAACAAAAACGGGTTCCGCAAGTGTAACACTTTGAGCAGTGACCCTAGATAAGAACGAATAGGAATAATTAGTAATTTCTATTTCTGGAATTCTATACATTAATTGCTAGACTCATTAAAGGTTTATTTCAGGCACACTTCAGGAGGTGAGCAACTGATTTAGTCTGTTCTTAAACACCTCAAATTCACAATACAGACCAAAACTTCCAAAGGCATTTAGAGTAGAATAACTATCCATTTTGGACTAAGTAGTTTGCTTTTCTCAAGTTGCAGTTATAGCCTGTTTTTTTCTGATGTTGTCTCTGTTACAAACATCACAAGCCATTCCATCTCAGTGTCGTCCTTGGTCAATTGAAAAAATCCTTGTACATACAAGTTTGTTTACTGTCAGAAAGCAGAAGGTGTCTCACCCGCTAGTCCCCAGGGATCTGTCTTCCAGGTGGCCAGGACACAGCCATTACTTTTGTATCCAATTCCTGGGGTTGGACCAGTGCAGGAGGATCACCTGTGTAAGGGGTCTTCGGGAAGCGGGAGTGGGACACCGGATGGCGATTTAGTATCCCTCCCCCTGTAACACATTTACCCCATTCTACCAGGTAAGATACGTGGGAACTTTATCCCCTGCCCCACTTTCCCTTCACAAACACTTCCACATGGACAGCGCACTCTAGAAGAAAACAGACTTCCACCCGAGCAGTGTACCTGATATTAGGAAAGATTTCCATTTGTGGGTAATTTTCCCTCCAGTTGTGAGCCCCCCAACTATTTGCTGTTGTCTGAGCATCCTAGCCTCACTTTTGCCAGTGGAGCCCAGCCTTCCTGCTGTACTCTGCTGGACTTTTGCTCATTTTGTTATGAGGAAACTGACATGCCCTTAAGACATTCAGTACTGGGAGACTTTGTTTCCCTTAGTCTTTCGCTTTGCTGCTAGTTCTCTGCAACATTTTATCAGTGCACAATTTACCTTCCAGTACAGTGTGCTGGGGTCTCTTTTTCATTTTAAAGGCCTAGAAAACCCTCAAAGGGTTTTTTTGTGAATGGACAAGGTTGCCTCCTGTGGCAGCTGTTACTTTTTGTGTATTTTCACAATGGTCCATACCGCATTTACCGCGTTTGGCCCAGGACAGTGGCCAGTGCCTAACATGGCCATGCCACAAGGCCCTTTGTTCTGTCCTTTGGCCATCTTGTCCCTTTGCCTTCCCCAGGTCTAGCAGACCCAGGAAATTCCTTCTTTGGTCATGTAGAACCCCGCACAAACCGAAGCTTTTGCAGGCTTCTGTATGCCTTGAATGTGTGCCTCCAGGTTGCGGGCTGGAACTGTCTAGTTCCAATACACATCCTGGATGCCAGGATGTCTGGTGTGCTGGGATGACTGCGACCACCATGGTCCATGATTGGTCCACGTCTGGGATGGCTGTATGTGGGCAGATCTCTCATTGGTTTCTCTTTGTTTTGGCACAAAGGAGATTTTGGATAAGAGATGGTATTTTACACCAATTCCAGGTCGATCTTCTGAGTTCACACCAAACTTAGGAAAGGAGGCAAGTATCCTGAACTGAAGAGGCAGGGCTGTGGAACTGCTGTTGACACGCTGGAAGGTACCCTGAGCCCAGGTCGAACCAAGAGGGCCTGCAAGGGTGCTTCGAGCCATTAGTATAGTGGGACCAACTATTCTCAGCACCTCCAACTTAGCCAGAAAACAAGCCTGCTCAGAAGTGTTCCTGGACCACCCAGTGAACTGACCAGCTCATACGGGGTATTTGCGCTGGAACCGCCGCCGTTTCAAGTTTCGACTTGAGCCTTTGGAGACTGTAAGCTCAGGGTAAAAGGCCCTCTCCTGCCGAGTTTCATACACCTAGAATTCCTGAGTCTGGAATTAGGAGAGTACGTCTGACCTCGAGCATATGCGGTCACCGTGTTGCCCAGCTTTGGTGATGAACTTCATGGTTTCCTTGCTGCTTTGCCCCCCTGTGCCCTCAGACACGCTGGGGTAGAACTGGCCTGATCTCTTCACCAGGAGCAGAGAAATCGCCACTGTCCCGCCACAGAGTAATTCCTGGAATGCAGTCCCTGAAAGCAGCAGAGCCGGGCAACTACAAGATATGAACCTTCGACTGAAGTGGACTCGACTCCCGAAGTTTGGTCCAGAGTGTGCCGAGGGTTGGTGAGTACTTACAACCCTTACTGGGGGCCCCTGGAGCATCCATCCACGTTTACGCATGATGTCCACTGAGGGCCACTCTTCTTTGTTGAGGTAGCCTGTGCTATTCTCAATTCTTGGATCCTGTTCTGCCCTCTTGTGGAGACCCTCCTCGAATAGTGGGAACTTATTCTTCACTGCCTTACCCACCTTCCTGAGTCGCTACAGTCCCTTGAAGAAACCCTGTTTTGACTCTACCATATGATCGGGTGTCTCAGCACCGTAAGTACTTTTGAGCTCAAGGCTCTACTCATCTTAGGGACTGGACTACCTCTTAGTTGGGGGTTGAACTGTGAAGGACTACCTAACTGATATTCGCACTGTGCGACCCCTTGATCTCTACTGTGTAATATCCCTTTAGGTCAACTGTTATTGTATATATGCTTGCTAGTTAGGATTGGGGTAGTTTGGTTACTATTGCTTTGATTTGATTCTATTGGCCTTTAATAAATGTATATGTATTTTTGATACATACACATGACTGAGAGTAATTTGTAGTGTTGTTTACTGTGTGTGCTCATTGTGTGCTTTAGATCACCCTCACCCCTCCTGAGACTAACAGGGCAATTCATGGAATAAATGTTTCCCAAAAACTGGGCGCAAGCATGAAAATTGCAGCGCACTCGTGCGAAATGCGCTCGAGCGCTCATGTCCCTGTTCATGGAACACATTGCGTGTGACTTACCCTCGACCTGCGCCCAATCTGGACGGCTTGCACACGTCATTGTGACATCACGGAAGCCCTACGTGTGACTCCCAGAGAAAGCGCACACCGTCCAACGCACACACCTAAAAAGGGGGCAGAACATGCGGAATGGGGAACAAGACGCGAAAATGTGGGCGTTACGGGGGAAGTACTGCTGCAAAATCCTCACAACGCCCACACGAGTGCTAACAACACGTATTCATGGAATACAACAGGGCAAACCTGTGCGTGCCAAAAGACGCGCAAAGCCAGAAACAAGCACGCCAGTCGAAAGCTGGCGTAAGCGCCCCCACGCAGCATAAAAGTGCATGCAAACATCAAACAAGCATACACAGCTACAGTGAATGTACAATTTCTCGCAGCAGTGATTGTGGGGCACTGCAGGAGGAGGAGGATAGCCAGGCCCCGAATGTTTCTACCCAGGACCAGCCTTTTTGGGATGCCTGATGACCAGCTCTATGGCAGGTACAGGTTGCCACCTCATATCATTCTAGGCCTGGTCACTGAATGGGAGGATGACCCCACATCACCCACACTGTTCTCCCAAGCACTGAGCCCCTTGGAAAAGGTGCTCAATGTCCTGCATTTATTGGCCACTGGGTCACTTCAGCGGACAACTGCCATAGTTGGGAGCGTCTCACAGCCCACACAGTCACGCTGCCTACAACAGGTGTTGGCAATCATGACTGCATGACCTTCAGTCCACAGGCATATATACATACCCAGATCACCTGCAGAAAGGCAGGCCATGGTGCAAGACTTCTACGGGGTGGCACACTTCCCCAAAGTGCTTGGTGTCATTGATTGCACACATGTGGCCCTATGTCCACCTAGGGCCACTCAGCACATCTATCGCAACCGCAAACACTGGCATTCCATCAACATGCAGGTTGAATGCGATGCCAAGGGAATCATCATCTCTGTCTATGCAAACAATCCAGGGTCCACCCATGACAGTTTCATATTCAGAATGTCAGCCCTAAATCGGGACCTGGAAGCTGGGAGACATGGCAACACGTGACTCATTGGTGAGTACAAATGCCTGTGCACATGCATGCATGTCACACACAGACAAATAGACAGACCCAACTAATGAGAACCATTCTCAACTCCCCAGTGGACAGTGCCTAGCCTCTGAGCACCTACATAATGACACCAATGCGGAACCCCACCACACCACCCCAGGTAAGATACAACGCAGCCCATATTGCAACCAGGGCCATAGTGGAGCGCACATTCGGACCGCTCAAGTCGCGTTTCCGCTCCCTTGACCGCTTTGGTGGACAGCTACTATATTCACCCCCAGTAGTGTGCAGGATCATTGTGGTAGCATGTGTCCTGCACAACATAGCAACACAGCGGGGCGTACCGGTGGACATGGTGGTGCCCCCACATCCCCAACCACATGCATGACTGCTGCGCATGGGAGGGCAAAGGGCACATGGCGAGGCAGCCCGTACCAAGCTTGTGGCTACATTCTTCACCTAAAATCCCACCCCACCCCTGCAGAGTGCACACAGGCCTGGCGCATTCCAGGTGACAATCGATGATGACAAATGGACAGTCAACTGTCACAACCTGACCACCCTGAGAATGTGTCCTTGGAAGTGCTACATTGTGTGCATCCCTAGCTACCACCACCCCCATGCAAAACAGCACATCCAAATACTGGTATGTCACCCAAACCCCATGTCACCCGCCCGACACACCATGCCATGGCATACAATGTGAAAACACCAAAATAAATGCACAACACGTGAAACAACTGTCACAAAGTGCACTGTGACGAATGGAAACAGGCCAGAGACAATTCCATCTGAAAGTTTGAACCTTTTGTGGCATGCATTTCAGGTAATTAAAAAAACAGCAAAAAAAAAATACGGGTGCTGCGGGGGTGTCCCTTGCACCTGCCCAAAAAAATATAGGAGCCTGCGGCGCCAGTGCCCGATCATGGAAGTGAAAGTGACTTGCGCTGCATCGACACAGCATGTCTCAGAAGGTAAGTAGGGTGTGTGTGGGGGTATGTTGGGGTGGTGTTGGGTGTATGGTTGGGGCTGTGTTGTGTGTGTGTTGTGGGTGTGGGTGGTGGTGTGGGATTGTAGGGGTTTTCAATGCATGTTTCCATGGGAAATATACAAACCTTCAGTGTTACGTACATTTTTCATTAGAACTACTCCATCATGACTACTCAGCAACGCAAAAATCACGCCGATCCCCTGAGCAATAAAAAGCGAACCTAACATAGGACTATCTATTAACCAGCATAACATATCAGGAACACAGGACCCAGCAGTGACAATGTCAGACAGTGACCAATCACTATAGATGTGACATTGCTACCACACGGCCAACTTCCATCTTGAGTGTGTCTCTGACAGCTAAGGGGCATGGTACCGCATACAGCATGAAGTGCATCAACAATGTAGACATGCAAGGCAATACATAAATAAGCATCATTAAAACATGCACATTTAACATTATACAAACCACAATGCAGGCCAACCATGCCCTGGAGAAACCATCATGAATCCGCACTAGGGGTGTATACACAGGTTGGACTTCAGACTGGCCACAGAAATGACGGAAGCCCAATGCCTCTGTGTAAGTTACTGTTACACTCTGACATCCTTGCGAGCCCATGGAAAGGGAAAGCAGGAGAGGAATATGTGTCCGGACCCCAAGCCACAAACACCAACATGAGACAAGCCTGTGTGGGCCTAGCCGGAAAACACAGTGGATGCCTTTCGCTTCCACACAAAGAAACACACTGTTACATGAATGCACAATAGACAAAAAAGGAAAAAATAAATAAAAATGGCCCTGGTCGACCTGGGGGGGCACCCAGGAGAGAGGATGTGCAGGGTGCACCTCAACACCCACATGCGTTGATGTTGAGATAAAAATAATCCTCCATGGGCTCATGGTCTGCACGGCTAGGCCATAGTGAGTAATCAGTCGTCGCTGTTGTCACCCTCTGGTTGAATATCAGGAGGTGTGCGTGGCAATGGTGCCTGTCCATGCATAGCCCCAGCATGCCCCTCCCTGGCAGCAAACATGCGGATCTGGTAAGCCTGGTCCTGCAGGAAGATGGCACTCAGGTCCCCATGCAGCATCTCACGTGTAGCACATCATTCCTCCTGCAAGTTCTCACATGTAGCACAGAGTTCTGCATGCAAGGCCTCACGTGACAGATGGACCTCCTCACCGCTTGCATGGAGTTCACCTGAGATGGTGTGTTCCAGCTGCTCCATCCGCTGTTCCGCCCATGTACCCTGGCTCATCAAAAGTGCAGCCAGACTAGCTCTGAGGGAGATGTACCCTTCCCTCAGGGCTTCCCTGTAGGCCTCTGCCTCAGCAGCAATGGCTGTGCGCAGAGCCTCTAGTTCAGCCCGTCGGTCCCTGTTGGTGGCCAACGTGTCCAGCTTGTGTGAGCGGAAGGTGGACCGCGTTGCCTGCTGCAGGAGCTCCACCTGCCTTTCAGGGGGAGAATGGAATCAGCCACACGTTCCACACCCTGAGCCATCATCTCACATGATGCCCCCTGTTGCTGTGCAATGGCATACATGTTACTCTCCCACACAGTGTTCCCATGGTGGTGCACAGCCACTGCGTTGCCGGACAGCACACCTGTTGGGCCCAAGGAGACCTGGTCCTTGTTGCGCTGGCGCTGCCTGTGGCTGCAGGACTGCCTTCATCCGTTGATCTGCTTCAACAGGAACAGGAGGAACTAGTGTGGAGCGTGGCCCTGCATTCATAACCACCACAGGTGGACATACCAACACTGAATGGCCCCTTCAGGGGTATCCCCCCACTGCAGGTGTGTTGGACAGAACAGCATCCACTGCAGAATCACTCACCTGCAACGGCATGGACGGATCAATATCCGATTCTGCATCAGAGGCAAAGAGATCCTCAGAGGTGTACCCACAGCCAGCCCTGGACAGGATGGTCTGGAGCACCAATGGATGCTCATGGGCTAACACACCACGCCCTCCACTGGTGCCTGGCTGGTGCCCTGAACCATCCGCCCTCTCTGCCATCGCCTCCTCCTACTCTGCTCCCAGTGTCTCATCACCTGTAAATAACCAAAAGAACACATGAGCACACATGTCAACAGCCCACACCCCACACATAGGCATTACAATGTTGACAGCCAACACATGAAGCAGCCATGTCCCACATGACACATACCCACGCAGTGGCAATGAAATGGAAGGGGACCCGGAAAGAAGACATGGACGCATGTCAAATGTGGAGCCAACACATGTACTGTATGTTGCATAGCACCTGCATCACACACAAGCTGCTGCCTGGCATAGACCTTACACAAAAATGACAGATGCCAACAAACAGATGGCACGTAGCATAGGCATCGCAGAACTGTCAACCAGCCCCATATGGAAGTTAAATAGTACTGTCCGTGACCCATGTAAAATGCCTGTCACCATACAGTACATGTAAATCACTATGACAAAAAGGACACGTGTCACAGGATGCAACAGCACTAGTGTGTTGCAATACAGTGAAGGAAAACACATGGATACAGTAATGCTAGGTGACATCACACAAGTGAATAGGCATGTAGAAGGCTGTAACAGTGCTCAGAAGTGTGTGGGTGCAGTGCAGTACATGTGTACGGCCTCAACTATGAATAAAAACACAAACGGAGTAATGTCAAAGTTGTGTCATGGTGGCACTGTAAGGGCAAGTGCAGTCATCATGTGAAAAGTAAGATATGATAGTGAGAGTGGGATGGTAATGCGCTTAGCACCATTCAAGTGATGATAACGAATACAAGATAAAGTATAGGTAGATTTAATTGAATCATGCACAGCCGACACGTGTTTCGACACACAGGTCGTCTTCAAGGCAAGAAGCGTTATGGTCAAAGGATAATACATACAATCCTAATGGATGGCCTGGTATGTTGACACAGCAAAAGCACTGCAATCGGCTGGTAGTTGCCGAAATGGCTGATTCATATATATAGCTTGTACAATTGAGCAACGCTGCAAGATAAGGGTAAATCCCTTAAATTGCTGGGATTTACCCTTATCGACATACCAGGCTATCCATTAGGATTGTACGGATTATCCTTTGACCATAACTCTTCTTGCCTTGAAGATGACCTACGGGTCGAAACACGTGTCGGCTGTTCACGATTCAATTAAATCTCCCTATACTTTATCTTGTATTCATTATCATCACTTGAATGGTGCTAAGCACATCACCATCCCACTCTCACTAGCATATCTTATTTTCCAGCCAGAGTGGATTGGTTGGCGGGATTAGAGTGACTGCTGCGTGCACTGCCCTTATTCTTTCTAATTTTGTGCAACCTAAAATTGATTAGTGATCAGCAGCGCACAGAAACCTAGGCTCAAATCCACCTCATAATCATTGTAATCATGTGAAAAGTGTTTGCATCGGGTTGTAGGGATACAGTAACATCCCCCCACCTCCACTGTTAGGGAGGATTCTCATAAATGGTTGATTTCCCTTTTTCAGCAGCTTTGCTGGATTTCTAGGATTTCTTTTTTCACCTGGTAAGAGTGTGAGCCTTTTTTCCCACTCTTGCATGTGTTTTGCCATGTGTATTTCTACTTTTTGTGTGAACTTGAGCACTGGAGCCTCACCTACTCCATGACACCAAGTTCTCCCATGTGTGTTACACAGCACCTTCAGTGCAGTAACACAGGGTTGTCTTTTAGACTTCCCACCAACTCCATTTTCTGGGGCTGACTACTGCCCCCCAGAAAAGATAAAGTTGACATTAACTTTTCTTTAGTCACTTTTACCACAGACCCAGTACACCCCATCTTCCATGGCGTATTGGAAAGGGTTAATTGTTATCCCTTTTTGTCTGTGTCTCTTGGAGCATTGTTTCGCTCCCTTTACACTAAGACTTGGCTGGTGGCAGTGGTATCTACCCTATTTTTTATACCGCGGTTATCTTAAATAACCATGGTATTGTTTTAGGCTATTATATTAGCCTCAAACATAAACCCGCTTGACCATATATAACTTATTACGGTTCCGGCTGTGTTTATTCGCCATTTATTTTTGTAAATGTATTTCTCATGTTTTACTCTGCGCGCCAAACCAGTTTTGGTCCCTTTGTTCATCGCCTTTTTGCTGGCATCCACACAGAAGCCCTCATTTAGGCGCCTGAGAGTCTGGGTTGGCAGAATGTGAGGGAGGGGTTTTAGGACCCCTGCCATGGGTTCCCTTGGTAACCCAAGTCGCACTCCTGTTTGATTGGCTAGGGGGACTGGCCTTGCCAGGACAGCCACCCTTCTGTGTGATTGGCAGCCAGGCTGTATGAATGGGGGAAAACTGCATAAAAAGCAAGTCTCTGGGACTATAAGAGCAGAGTCGCCACTGGAACAAAAGAACCTATGAGGAACTGACGGAAGAGGAAGAGGACCCTACCACGACTAAACATCCCGGTGAAGCCCTGCTGCAGGTCCGAATCTTCAGAATCCGACGACAGAGAAGATCCTCGGGAAACTTCTTCCCTTGAGCTGGTGGGACCAACCACTTCAGCCAAACTGCAAGCCAGGACCCCTCCTCTGGTCGAATTCGCTGTACAGAGCTACAGTGGGCCGGATAGCCAGGAAGGTCGGAGCCTGCTTGGGTTTTAAGGAGTGCACCTTGTATTTGTTGCTTTGCTCTGCTGCTGGTTTCTTCCCTGGGTAGTGCAGGACCCTCCAGTCTTCCTACTTCTGATCAGTCCGACAGTCGCTTCAGGAACAGTGAGCCTGCAGGAACTACCAGGAACTTCTGCCTCAGCTACAGCTGCCTCTCCGTTTTAAGGTACTGTGCAAATCCAGTTGTTCATTTCGTTCAGCTGCGTTGAAAGTGTTTGAAATCTTACTCCAATCCGAGGGCTTGTCCTTCTCTTCTCATTGAAATAACTTTTCTACCAACCAACCTCGTCCGGAAACCATGTCACAAACTTTACCGCGAACCACACTGGACTGTATTATCTTGAGCAAAAGACTTTTAAACCATTGACTTTGGCCCTAAGCCTTTCCTATCTGATTTTATCATTGTAGTCTCTCTTGTTTGATTGCCCTGAGTACTTACCTGTTGGTGTGATTCAAATTCTGTTAACTTCTGTCTCTCCCTCCCTTTTAAATTGCTGGAGTGCCATTTTGCTCCCACTTCATTTTGTGAGCTTAACTTGTCTGGAATTTAAGGGAAGTGGTGTGGTATATTAAGAGTGTGATTTCTAAACTGCTTAGAATAGTGAAATGTTATACAACTGAAGAGTAAAATAAATGTATATTCTTTTACTTGAAAACCTTGAGTCAGTGTTTGCCTGAATCATAGTAATTGCTGTCCTTTGTGTAACTATGTGATACTGCTCACTTACTCTTGAGATAAGTCTGGCTGCTCAGCCACTGCTACCACTTTAACAGTGCAGTACAGGCTTGTACCCAAGATGAATTTGTACTGTCACTTGTAGTCTTAATTGTGTGTGGTGTTCCCAAAGGGTACTGCATATAATTCTGCCTAACACCCACGCCCACCCCATTTTGGGGAATGGCTGGGAGGCAGTGAATGGCTCAGACTGGTGGATCAGGGTACTGTGCCGTAGTAGACAGTGTGGGTAGGTGTCATTTGCATCATCTCAGTCATCTGAGACTTCAGCAGATGAGATGAGGACAGAAAGCAGACACATGAGGAATCATCAGAAGTTCACCCAGACACAGAGAAGCCACAACACTAGTTGCATAGAGGCAGGGAGGCTGTACCAGATGGAGGCTTACGGTCGACACAGACAAGGACACCAAAAAATGGCTGTGATGAAGAACTGACCCTGAGTGTGCATGAAACAGATGACTAAATACCATGATATGGATGAAATATCAGAGATGGAGTAGATTGAGTAGCTTGACACGGACCCATAGGGGCCTGCTGGGAATGTGCATGGTCCATGAATGAACACTCATGTCCACTGTGAGCCTGTGCCATCTGCACAGTCCAAGTGAGACGCTCTGTATCAAGGACATAGGATATACCACACAATACAGGTCTGGCACAGTAGCAGAGGGAAGTGTGCATATACACAGAATTAGGGGACAGGACGTTGCAGTAGTCCAACATGTGAATCATCAGTACCACGGAGACGGTGAGCTAATGGGGGCAGAGAGGCAAGGAAGCATGCCCTGCGGGGGACCAGCTTGCAGGGGGACCTCACAGAGATGTCAGTCATGTGACGACATAGGCTGAGTGTTGAGTGGAATATCATAACAGGCTATCCGCAAACATGTATGGGAGCAAGGACATGGACAAGAGAGGCTGCCGAGTGTTTGGCATTTATGGAGGGTGCAGGTGTAGTAATGAGAATTGGCTCCCTGTGCAGCACATGGCCTGTATGCAGACTGCATCACAACAAGCACGTATCAGTCTGGCATCGCATGGGTCACACATGGCAGTCACAACTACATGACCTGAACTGGCAGTCGATCACAACACATCACCCAATCAAAATACACAGGGGCTGGACACATACCCATCAACACTCACCGGACATTGCATCATAATCCATCATGTCTCCCACTCCTTGGATCTGACCCTCATCGATGAACCCTGCAGCGATTTCCTCGTGCGTAGTTCATCGTTCTCTGGTGGCGGCCCACTGCCAGTCACCAGAGTAGAGGCATAATTAGAAGCCCACTTGTTTTTTTGCTGGGCGTTGCAGGTCAGACCAATGCTTATAGCAATCATCAGCTGTGTGCTTCTCAAATCCCATTGCGCTGACACGTTCCGTGATGCACTGCCAGTGGGTGTTACGCTGGGCAGGCATAGTATTGCACCGTGCCGTCACCAGCATTTCACGTTTGTGTCCGACAAATAGCCCACAAGTGCTTCCAGTTCCAACTCACTGAAACTCTTCTTCCTTGACGTGCTGGAGGCATGAGCCATGTCTGAGGCGCCAGCCTCTTGCGCAGGAACATGCTTCCTCCTCTTGGTAGGTGGTGCGGTTCCTGAGTGACTAATGCCGCTCTGGTCAGTAGGGACAGGGGCGCAGGTGGACTGGCCAATGGGAGCAGGCAATGGCATGACTCTGGAAGGCCTGAATGGAGGCATTGGCTGCTGGGTGCTGTCACCAGGACCCAGCGCCACAACTGCCTCTGTGACAAGGGCCCTGACCAACACAGTCCTGGCTGGCTGACTCACAGCCAGGGTGGTGCCAGCTGCATCTGCCCTGCAGCTGCCACGAGCCTGGGTGGTGGTAGCCTCAGCTGCACCTGCAGCTCCCACAACCTGGGGGCTTGTGACAGCAGATGACACTGCCTGTCGAGTCAGGCAGCCGCCGGGTATGTCCACAGCAGCAGCATCACTCTGACCCCTTTGGGGGGGCATAGCTGTCCCAGCATGTGCCTGGACACCCTGCACTCGTGGACCACCCTGCCCATGTCCCCACCATGGCCACCTCTGGGGGGCTGCCCAGCTTTGCCATGCTTACCTCTTGGTGGCCTCCCAACCATGGCACTGATGGACTAGTGCAAATGGGAGGTGCACACAACAATTGTCCTGGGCAATAGGGGTGAAGGAGGCAGGAGGGTATGTGATAGTAAGCGTACCCCTGTGCTCCTGCAAGGCTGTCTGTGAGCCCTGGGGAAAAATGACAGGTCAAGGAACGCTCAGGCACCCCAAAAACAAAAATGAATGTGAATGCGACCCCTCTGTAGCCCACGTGCGTGGAATAAAATGTCCCACAGTACGCTGTGGCACCCAGGAACACAAAAAATGTGTACGTGTGGTACACGCAGGCTACTCTGACCTCGAAAACAGGGTACATGACACACAGGGGCAACCACAGTGGGAAAAAAGCATGCGGGACTCAACGACTGCCGTGAATGTAAAAGGAAAACACACTCGTGTAGGCAACCCCCCTGCCAATACAAGAAGTACAAACTGTAACCGTAGTGAAGAAATCCCATGTGAAGAAGAATCACACGCGTCGGTCCCCACTAAAAGAACATACAGCGAACTGGCATCCTACGTGGACCTTTAACCCTAAGGGCCTGTCCTCGAATTCCACACTAATGTGCTCTTTTTGCATATACAGAGTCACTCTGCATCAAGCTGGCCACACGACAAAACACATAAAACCACGCTCCTGCCCACAAGGCCATTTACCTGGCCTTGTGGGCAGGAGCCCCCCAGGGCCCTGAGCTGCCTCCTACGAGCCATATGTTGCTGCCAGCCCACTCAGTGTGCCTGCTGCCTACGTGCCCTGTAATTTGGTGCATGCACAGAAGCCATTGCCAGGGATCCTGTTGCTGAGACCACCTCTGCTGACACAGAAAACTCCAGACTGCTGTACCATCGCTCCACAGCCCAGCCCCAGGAACCAGTTGCCCACCCACAACTGCCTCGGGGGTCACACCAAGCAACATCTGGGGCTAGTGGCAACCCCCAGCAGACAAGAAGAAGGCTGCCAGCTTCAGTCCAAATGAAGTTGGTATCCTGCTGGAGCAATTTGCCATCAACGCGGAGGGGGTGGCAACCAGTGACAATGTCCGTGTCGGAAGCACTGGGAGGGCTTCAGGTCCAGGACCCTCAACATGGCACAGCACCTTGTTGCAGCTTATAATAAAGTGAGGTGCTGGGTCCAGTAGAGCAACAACCAGATGGGGGGCCCTGTAGCGCATACACCCAGCACTTCACCACCAGGTCCTACAGTTGCAGCTCTGTCTGGAGTCGAGTGGTAAGTGTCCATGTGTCCTTGTCCAGCGTAGTGCATGTTGAGGTGTGGGTGGTGTGTGCATCTTGGCCTTATTTCTGGCATTCCCCATGTATGGAAGTCTGTGTGCAGGGCAATAACAGTGTTGCATGTGAGTCCAGTCAAGCATGTTCCACATTAAAGGTGTCTGTGTTGCAATGAATAATGTGCACCAGCATGTGACGATGCAGACATGCTTGCATGCCTGTGTCTGGACTTGGACATGCGAGGGGTGTGAGGCATGGATGCTTATGTCACCTTCATGGATATGCATGGTGTACATGTGCGTGTGTCTGAGTAGTGAGTGTGTGACTGGCCAACACCATGGATGCATGACACATGAGCATCACAATGCGTGATTGACTGATGCTGCCCAGTTGTCCACGAGTGCACTTTGACGGGAGGTCTACATGCAGGCAGCCCACAACATAGGGGACCCCCCCTCTAGTGCCCATGCCCTGCAGGTGGGGGGGCCCATATCATGATTGGACTAAATCGACTGTGGAGGTGAGAATAGAATCAGATGAATGAAGTAAATGCTCTATAGGCAAAGTAGAAGGGAAAGTTCTCCATGGAGCACTATGTAGCCTTCCCATGGGACCCAATAGAGATGTGGTCCAATATCCAGGGCCAGATAAGAAAAGGAAGGAGACAGAGAAGAGGTAGAAGGAAAATACACATGAAGACAAAATGGCCCACAGAGAGGTGGCATTGAGCAAGCAGAAAGTAATGAGGTGGCCAGAGTCACAAGTATTCAGTTTATAAACTGTGTGTGCACTGTGAACAGATTAGAGTACAATCCTCAGCTTGAACATGAACAGAAGAGTGGTTTGCTGGGCTTGTCTTTGTGATGTAGGAATGCATTAGATCTCAGTCTCACCGCAGCCATTCTTCTATATTTCTGCTTTTTTACAGATATGGAGAACTGCCTAAAGTGCCCGGAAGACCAGTGGTCCAATGAAAAGAGAAATAGCTGTATTTCACGGACCACAGATTTCCTTTCCTTTGAGGATCCTTTGGGTATGACCTTATCCTTTATTGCAAGTTCACTGTCATTACTGACAGCTGCACTGCTGGGAATCTTTACTAAATACAACAACACTCCTCTCGTTAAAGCCAATAACCGGGATCTCAGCTACACCCTCCTCCTCTCCCTCATGCTGTCCTTCCTCTGCTCTTTTCTCTTTATTGGACGCCCTACAAAGATAATGTGTTTCCTTCAGCAACCTGCCTTTGGGATCGTTTTTACTATCGCTGTTTCTTCAGTTCTAGCAAAAACCATCACTGTTATCATCGCCTTCAATGCCACTAAACCGGGCAGCAAGCTCAGAAAGTGGGTGGATCCCCGAGTATCGAGCTGCCTGGTGCTTCTCTGCTCCCTGGTGCAGGTGTTGATCTGTGCTGTGTGGCTCCTTTACTCTGCCCCGTTCCCAGACATTGACACCAAATCAGAGACTGGGAAGATGATCTTACGGTGCAATGAAGGCTCTGTCTTTGCGTTCTATGAAGTGGTCGGTTACATGGGATTTTTGGCTCTTCTAAGCTTTGTTGTTGCTTCCATTGCAAGAAAGTTACCCGACAGTTTCAATGAATCCCAGCTCATCACCTTCAGCATGCTGGTGTTCTGCAGCGTCTGGATCTCCTTCATCCCAGCATACCTGAGCACTAAGGGTAAGTACATGGTGGCCGTGGAGATCTTTGCCATCCTGACCTCCAGTGCTGGGTTGCTGGTGTGTATCTTCATCCCCAAATGCTACGTCATCCTCCTGAGGCCAGAGCAGAACACCAAGGAATATCTAATGGGCAAGCATTCAACCACCAGAGACATATGAACTCACCATGTTGTGATTTCATTAATAGATGATCAGATAACATGTTCAGAACATCTGTTTATGCTAACAAGCTGTGATTCTTCTAGTGTACTGTCTTTAACTAATATTTTTTAAACAACACACTCTTTGTTGTAGTAGGCAATTAAGTAGGAGCTTCTATGCCATCATTTTTCATCATGTAAAGAAAACAATAATATAACCATTTAGGAAAGAGCCTTTTGCTTATGTCGGAATTCTCCAACTATGAAAAAAAAAATCAGTGTGAGTCCCAATGTTCTTCTATATGGTTTGACATCCTATAAGATTTATATAAACTAAACACATACCTGTAAAACCATGAAACACACCAACGTGTCACCATAGGCTATGCAATTACCTATTTATAATCTGAAATACCTAATGAGCGATGAAGGTGACATACTAGGATTATTGAAACTTCACTGTAATGAACCTGAACATGAGCATTGAACCATCTCATGGAACTATGTCCCTTAACATTGGGCCCTGAATCTTAAATGCATCTCTGTAACCATGTTGATTGGTCCACCTCATGTGACCAAAACAAATCACTGAAATAGACCTCATGTACATTTTCTAAGGAAATCAAGGTGACATAGATTGCAGAGTGGGTTGATCTGGAGCCTGTGAAGCGGTGCTCCATCGAGGTGAGTGGCTATCAAATTGGCCATGTGACCTATAGAAATATATGAAATTGAGGTCTTTCACAGTTAGGAAAGTGAGACACCAGCCCCCCTTTAAGTGGCCTCTCTCCCTCTAAATAGATAGTGCCCCAGTAAGCAAGGCTCCCACTTTAATTGGTATGTACATCTATAACAGTACATGTTAGGTAGGATCAATTTCAGATTCTAACATGTTGCAATCCAGGCCTTTCTGACTGCTGATTAGGCTAGACACATGTCCCTTTCTTCTTTCTTTATTTTCATTTTCATAAATCTGGCCATCTGAGCTGAGGTCCAAGTCACAGAAGGCGTTTCTTGTATCAACTCCTAGTTGGTCCTGTTAGATACAGAATGAGCATCTGTCCTCCATCCCATCATCTCCTCTTGAGGAGGTTACTTCTGTTTCTCCCGATGCCAACTCCCCATCACATCAACATCCTTATCTCTCCTGCAAATAGAAACTTGCCAACCACAAATACACTTCCACACTCTACGACCTTTGGCACAGTCCTGTATCACACTGCACCTACTAACACTCATATGCATACTAATCAACATCTGTCTGGCTTTGGGATACAGAGGCAACATGTTAAATTCCATCATGCAATATAACCAGTCCCCCCACCCACATGACTACCCCTTCCAAGGACAACCAAAATCCCCGAATTAACATCCTGATATTTTTAGCATTTCTTCATAAGCCAGGTTCAGATAACCATATTCTCCTCTCTAGGTCTCTGGAAGCTCCTATCACCTACCAGTACCTTGGGGAACACCAGTATACTGAATATGTGTGTAACATCAGGTTATTAGGCCCACAATCGCGCAAAGCCAGGGATGTTTTGAACTGCAACTCACATCAGCCCAAACAAGCATAGTCAATGGAGAGGGACTATGGGAGTTCTATTGCAAAACAGCTGCAGAGCCACAGATTGCCCACTGCTGTGCTTAGCCCATACCATCAATTAGCGATGCTACCATGTCATGCATACCCATTACAAAACTTCTTCCTGAATTCAGAAGTAAAATCATTTGCTGTCTTACTTTGGCAGTTGTGCAGTCCTTTGAATCTACTGTACCTACTACTGAATTCCAACACTAGCATACTTTCTGGACAGTCAATGTACTTCCCCTAGGTGTTGTTAAATGACCTTCTCAATGAATTTCTGGTCATTAACTCCTGTTTAGTCCTCAACTTACTTTTGTATTCTCCTTTGACTTTGGCGGACTTCCTGAATTTTGACTCCCTGTTTGCTCTCTCAAACTGGCTTGGGATCTACCCTTTGGATCAGACAAACTGGTTGTGTATGATTGTTACCATTAATTTATTTGGATTCAAGTAAGCTCCACCCTCCTGGGGTGACATGTCATCCCTTTTTGTGACAGCCGGAGAAGTTATCCTCCCAGATGGTGGGATGGATGACACGAGAAAACTGCTGTCTTCTGTATTGTGTTATATCTGTCTAACATGAAGTACTTTTCTTCAGTGTTATTGAAAAAAATATGTAATGAAAATGTGGTGTAAAAATTTCAGGTCTTTGTATTGTTAAGTAAATTGTTTGCTGATGTTGTTCAAGTACTCTCAGGATTGTAAAGTGTATGTCTTGTTTCGCTCTTCAAACCTTCCGGGAAGACAGTCAGTGAAATAAATTATAAAACCTGTCTTTATCTCTTCTATTTAGTACTATATCCATTCCCTTGTAGACCTCATGAGGACCTCCCAGGGACCGAAAAAGGGAACGAAGGAAAGGGAGTGTCGCTCCACACTCTCCAACAAAAGACAAAGGGAGGATTGTGACGTACCGCTCCCTGGTGGAAGAAGAACTCTGCCCAATGAACCCCACTTTGCCCAACTCTCCCTCAACAAGAAGTCTCGGGAAATCAGGGGGGATCTGTGGGGTACATTTACCATCCCAGCAGAGCTCCCCTACATCACCAAACTACATTAAAGCAGTTACAAGCAGAATGGCTGCACTGGCTCTGCTGAGTGTTATCCCTTGCATTAAAACTGCGCTTTGCAGTTACAAAAATAATGGCTGGGCTGTTTTTGCCAAGCACTTATGGGGCGAGATAGAACATGGAACACCCGAGAATGGCTGCCAGTGTTTTCTTCATGTGAATTCAAAGGCAGCGCTGCTACGCTGCCAGCTCAAAATTTCCCACTGAAAAAGAAAAGGTTCTACACTTAAAATGACTGCACACTGATGTCCTTTCCATCTTTTCAACATTACACAGTTTGGTTTCAGTAAGACACATCCATGTTCATCCATATTCAGGGTGTACACCAGCAAACGGGGGCATTCCTCACTGAATGGCATGTTGTGTCAGACAAAATCTGTGAAAGAGCAGAGAACTACACTCCAGGCCGTACGGAGTTAACATTTTTGCAACAAAATACCAAAGACAAACTCTTCAAAAGAAGCCCTCTTTCTCTTTGCTCATGTCAGTTTCAAAGGACCCTTGCGGTGAACAGATTTCTATGTATTTTGTAAAGTGACATTTAAGGAATATTAACCCACGTGTAAAAAAAGTTGCTTTTTCCAAAAAAGAAAAGGCCTTTTTTAAAGTAAAATGTTAAACTAAGGCTTTGTGCTTGCATAGAAATGTGATGGGGGTTTGCTTTAAAATATATATAGGATATTTATTTCCAAAAGTGACTGTGTATTTATTTGTATTTATTATGTTTATATAGCGCTTTATGCCAAAGGCCAGCAGAACAGGTTTGGCAGGCCCTGGCTTGAAAGGGCCCTGCCTTTCCTGGGGAACACCAGTATACTGAATATGTGTGTAACATCAGGTTATTAGGCCCACAATCGTGCAAAGCCAGGGATGTTTTGAACTGCAACTCACATCAGCCCAAACAAGCATAGTCAATGGAGAGGGACTATGGGAGTTCTATTGCAAAACAGCTGCAGAGCCACAGATTGCCCACTGCTGTGCTTAGCCCATACCATCAATTAGCGATGCTACCATGTCATGCATACCCATTACAAAACTTCTTCCTGAATTCAGAAGTAAAATCATTTGCTGTCTTACTTTGGCAGTTGTGCAGTACTTTGAATCTACTGTACCTACTACTGAATTCCAACACTAGCATACTTTCTGGACAGTCAATGTACTTGAACAGAATCACTTTCCCCAAGTGGACCGGCCCCCTGGAAACTATGAATGGGCCAAGGGGGAGAATCTAGCACCCTCGTCAGACAAAGCAGCACTGCCCCAGCATGAGACAATGGACTGCCAGGGCACATGGGTGGGGATTTCTGGTGACTCCTCCCCTCAACTCAAGCTGAAGGACTTCAAAGGCAAATCTATGGCAACACTGGGCTAAACTGTCCAGAGCCTGACATTTGGCTGGGGGTTGGAAGGAATGCCCATATTTGGAAAACACAGCCAGCCCAGTTGATTTCAGAGACTATTCAGTTTATGTCATTTATTTCAGTAATCAAAATACATATTAATGTGAAATTATGACTGTTTAAATGTCAAGTTTGCACCTTTAAAATAAGACATTGTTGGTTTTCCTAGCATGCTGGAGACGCAAACGCCAGGAAAATGTCAATTGTGGGGAAAAAATACATGGCACAACTTGACCAGTGATAATATGTATACATATATAAAATTGTAGAATTTTAGGTGAAATATTTTCCATGGAAATGGTGAAAGATTGCCAGAATGACTAAACAGCATCGCACCGTCTTGGGATATGGAGCAGCATGTGTCTTCTAAAATATGTAGTCTGCTCGTATAAGTTTCCTGATGATGACATTTGTAAATATGAGTGCTTAGTTCCATAACTGATTTTGGCAAAAGTAACTTTGGTAGAACAAAGCACATTGTAAAAAACACACACACAAAAAACTGATTCACCTCCTTCAGTCCAATCTGCTTCCGGGGAGGATGCGACATTGCAGCTTGACCTTTGCGATTTAGTTGTATGTCTAGCTTAGTTCAGCCCACATAGTAAAAAGTTCCTCTGATGTCATGCTCCTTGTATAAAGGGGAGGCAGAGGGAGCTCTGGACTCTCTTCTGACTTTTCCAGCTCCCGCGCATCCAGAGATCCAGACATTCCAGACTCACCCTGCAAGATTCCACTGCTAGGCCAGAGCTAGCTGACCCTATCCAGGCAGCACCACTGATCCAGAAAAAACCCACAAAAATCCCAATAATTCATGGAGAGCCCAGCTGATGCACCACGCTTTCCAGTTACCAGACTAGGCCCAGCTTTCCCCCTCCAGGAGAGCCGCCGCTGTTTGCAGTGACCAGATCTTGCCTTGCTGCCCAGAAACCTGGTCCACTGTCCATGCTACCCCATTCAAGTGCTTGTTGTGAGTATTTCCCTTCCCCAGTAACCACAAACTGCATCCCTTGCTTTATTCCCTTGTATTAGGAGCAATCTCATAGAGATCCTATAACTGCCCTAGCAAAATCCTTAAAATTGTCAGAATCTTCTGTGTATCCAGATCTTTATTCTCCATGTGTTAGCGCCATTTTTTCCAATTCTGTTAGTCCGTTGTGTAAGTCCTTAGTACTATTTTAAATAAATTAATTAATTCCCACATAAAGAGACACACGGCGTGAGGGGGTTAAAACTGCAGCGTAACCCTTTTCACGGGCAGCGTTTCTCTTGTTGATAATCTAGTCACGAAAATATAGTTTTAGTAGAACTAGTCATTTTCCTTTTGAAACCGATTTTCCCTGTGTAACTGCTTTCATTTTAAAACCGATTTTTCCTTCCCCTTTAAGAATCCCATCATGTCATGTCTTTCAGAGTTACCCTTTCACTTTCATATCCTACCTGTGAGGTGTCTTTGTACCTTAGCATCGAACCCGATTTGCGATTTTGGCTGTTTAACCCATTTTCCAAGCTGTTTTGTCATTTTAAACCCATGAAACTAAGCAAATGCAAGTTCTCCACGTCTGATTTTGCAGCACTGTGTTTTTCCTTCCATAGTTGATTTTCTGAACTATATGCCCGTTGTTAGTACATTGCCTTGTAGTTTGCTAGTGTTCTTACTACTTTGATACAGCCATATTAATTTTTACCTTATTCATTCAACCGCATATGTAAAAAAAGTATTTAGTAATTCCGAGTGCTATTTTGCTCAATTTCAGGGGGTTTTCAATCCAATTTTGCCTCACATTCAGAGGGGGAAGGTCGGATTTCCATTGTGCTTCTTGCCTAGTATACCATACTCCTTTCTACTCCTTGCTACCTACACAAAGTTCAGTTAACAGGGGTTTGAGGGAGTGTTGCAGGGGGAAATACTAACTCTGGTGTTATCAGAAAACACCTCCCAAAAAGTAATCTTGCCTTTATTCAACTGTGCATTGTATATCTGATGTTAAAAAGTCAAACTAAGTGTATTCTATCAATTTACAGTGTAATTATCACCACACTGGTGATTGCCGCCCTATATTAAATTTGTGTGATTTCAATTGGAATTTAAAAATAAATAAATATTGTATTATTACACACCGGCCTGGTCCATGGTCCATTGTGACCCGGGGTGTTTGTAAAGGTGGGTGTGAGACGTGTTGGGTGCCTTCTCAAACTGAATTCGTAATAAATAAAATAAAAGTGTTTTAATTGTGCGCTGCATCCCCGGCCGGTAGAAAGAGTCCTGGTCTGGAGTGCAGCGTGCCTTTGAAATCCTTAACACTTAACAGCAGTATTCATTTCAATACTTGCAGAGTTGGCAGTGGTTAAATGTGGTAATATAGCATTTGTGGTGATAAAAGTTGGAATAGCATTTTCAGAGGTATTGGCATCAAATACAGTAGCAATAATTTCAATACTGGCAGAATTGGGGGTAGTTAAATGTGGCACTATATAATTTGTGGCAATAGCAGTTGGAGTACCGTTTTCGAGGTATGGGCATCAAATACAGTATCATTCATTTCAATAGTGACAGAATTGCCGGTAGTTAAATGTGGCCACACTGCCTTTGTGACTGTGGCAGTGGGATTGGTATTTCTGGCATAATTTGTAGTGGTACAAAAAATCAGAGTCAGCAGACCTGGCAATAGGTAGGTGTGGCAGCATTGTGTTTACAGCATCCATAGTCTCTGGTTGCGTGTAGTGGGGAGCTGCTTTAACAAATACACGGGCCACCAGTGATTGTCTGAGTGATGCAGGCACGGATATTCGCCTTGCGGGTGTGGGCCATTGTGAACTGCAGGCATAGGCTGGCTCAAGAGATGTTGCTTGTAGATGCTCATTTCTGAGGTGCGTAGGCGGCGGGTGAGAGATAGGTGGGCCGTGTAGATACGGAGCCTAGCCTTGTTAGCCTAGAGGCTACGGCTAAGGACAAGAGACTTTGGGATGCAGCGGACCGCTTACCTTGTGGGACTGAAGAGGAACATGAGCAGACGGCAGCCTGCGAGCAGCGAAGAGCTGCAAAGAACACTGGAGGCCTTGTCCATCAGCCGTCTCCTTGCAGCTTCGCTTGTCATCCCACTTCCTCTTCCTTTAAGGTGGGGAGTGAGGGGCTGGCAGGGCATTGCAGCAAATGGGACTGCGGGCCTGCAGCAGTGAGGGGATTCAGATGCATGTTGTTATGGCATGAAAGTGGCATGAGCCATGCTTTAATGACCCATTTTATGTTGGAAATATAACCCCTTCAGCTGTGAAAGTCCAAGGTAGACGAGCTTGGCTTCACTTAGGATACGTGAAAGTCTACAAAGTGAGATCCTTCCTCCCACCTTTGCAGATCCAGAACCAAGGCAAGAAGAAGAACGTCAGTGTTTGCCGACTTGATCGATGATGAACAAGAAGGAAGATAAAGCACCGATCAGCGAATGAGACAGCTGTAGTTTGGACTACAATTCTGGTGATACTCCTTATAGATATTTTAGTAGGAGTACAAAGATTTACAGCTAATTTTAGTAGGACAAAAATGGACATTAGAAACACGTTGACGTATCAAAATGGGAAATAAGCTCAGTATCTGGATTCATTTCTTGGTGCATACCTGTTCTAAGCAGTTAAAAATATAGTACTTACTGTTACTGATGTGCATCGGCTTGCACTTGCTGTTTTTGTATTTATCCTCCAAGCTTATCCTGCTCTTGTCAGAAGAGACGTTGATATTCACACTTTTTTACAGGATCCTAAAAATGGCCCTGTGATCAGAAGACTCCTCATTGCGATAATAGAGTAAATTTTACAGTTGCAAAGTGTAAAGAAAGTTGATCAAATTGTATTGAAAATGAGAAAGGTAGAAATTGGCACAGTTCTAGAGAATGAACAAGTGCCACAAGTACCAGGATGTGCAAAAGGTGGAGGCCTATGTTTTTGTGCATTTCATATGCTTGTATGATCACTATTTTGTCTTTCTGTTTCTCATGTTTCACACTCTCTATCATATTGGTACTCCTTGTTAGGCAAAGTTTGTATGCAGTACCCTTTGGGTGCACTACACACAACTCTGACTACAGGTATAGGAAACGCAACCTTTGGTATGAGCTTGTACTACACAGTTTAGGTAGCATGTTGAGCAGCCAGGCTTATCTCAAGAGGGGTCAATGTGAGCTGCAGGGGAGTTACACAGAGATTCACAGTGACAAGTATTCAAATAAGCACTTACACACAAGGTTTCTTGAATAAACAATTATTCATTTATTTATCTGTTAGAGTAAGCCTGCTTCAGAAGGGAGCAATATAACAGTAACACTCAAATACACTTCAAAACACACACTCTTAGTGTCTAAATCAGTAAAGCCTCTTTTAGGATGACCCACAGACACAACCTACATCCTCCGGTGACTTCAATAGCTAGGGTACTGGGGACATTAATATCTTACTGTTGGCATTTAGAATACTCTTAGAAGTTGGTAAAAGGAAAAGGTGCACCCGTGGCAAGTACCGTGGTTAAGTACTGCTTGGCTGCGGGTTCTCCTGGTGCTTTCGCTTTTTGCCTTCTGCCTGCGACGTGCTACAAGCAAGAGAAGACTCACAAGGACTCTGTTAGCCCTTTAAGAAGAGCTCCTCCTTCATCTTTGACCAGATTGGTCAACCTAATATGAGCAGAACGCATGCGCATCCGCGGCAAGTACCGTGGTTAAGTACTGCTTGGCTGCGAGTTCCCCTGGTGCTTTCGCTTTTTGCCTTCTGCCTGTGATGTGCTACAAGCGTGAGAAGACTCACAAGGACCCTGCTAGCCCTTTAAGAAGGTGAAAGCCTTACTCCATATGCATTCACGTCATTTTCACGGCGTGATATAGACTTCGTTCAACATTGTTTGGACTTTGTTTGGTCTTTGACCATTTTCACTCTTTTTATAGAGCTCCGCTTTCATCTTTGACCAGATTGGTCAACCTAATATAAGCAGAAAGCACGCGCATCCGCGCCAAGTACCATGGTTAAGTACTGCTTGGCTGCTTAGCTGCGCAGCCAGTGCCCAGTGCTTCCCACTAAGTCAGCCTGCTCTGATTTGGTTTGATTTTATCATTGCACCATCTTGGAGAGCCTAAGAAAGTATCTTAAATAACTGCTATTGCGCTTGCATTGTGTATTGTATTTGTTTGAAACATGCTTCACAGTTTGGTTTCCAGGTCTATTGTTCATTTTGCCTGTCTTTTGTTTTATTTGAAACCGTCTTAGTGGAGCCCGATCTCAAATATTGGCATTTACCAAACGCCACTGATGTATTCATTAATTCAATTAATCCTAAAAAGGCCTCAGCCAGTCGCACTGCTCGCGCATTGTGTACTTCTCATAAAACCATTCATTTAACGCCCGCTCACGTAGTGGTACACAAACCACCTATCATTGAGCCGGCACTTGCACAAACTAACTCTCACCTGATGAGTTCACATTTACCGCGACCCCAGCTACAACCTTTTTTCAAATCTTTACCTTTTTTCACATGACAAAGAAACTTCTACACATTGGGCCTCATTCCGAGGCTGGCGGTAAGGGTTAACGGTCACCGTTAATGGCAACGGTGACCGTTAACACTTACCACCATATTCCGAGTTCCCTTTTGCGGGTTGGCATTTAACGCCTGCTTTTAGCAGGCGTTAAAAATCCAACTCGCAAAGGGACCTTGGAGTAAATTACGGCACCGTAATTTACGGTGCCGTAATTTACTCCTTCCCCATTCCCATTGAGCCCTATGGGGGCAGGAATGGGGATGGGGAACCGGTATGGTGAATGGGGAATTACCGGTCCCTCCAACCTTGGAATGGACCGGTAATTACTCCATTCACCATGCCGGATTTCCATGGAGTAAATAGCTCCATGGTTGCTTACCATGGTGCTATTTACTCCATGGATAGCGCCAGCCTCGGAATGAGGCCCATTATCTTTCAGATGAGACAAAGTTACATACTCTGTTACCCTGTGCATTACCTCCATCACCTCGAGACTTATTTCCTCCTCCTCATGTTCTAATGATGCAGATCTCTCACTTTACGCAAGTCAGTGCAAATCACCTATTTGTATACTTGATGACTCATTATCTTCCTATGAGGCAGCCGTGAGGTCGAAGTGCTCACTGCATTCCAGCCATGTTTCTTTTGTCTATCCCACTCCACGCAGAGTGATACCTAATGCTGCTGAAATTTCTCTAATACTGCCATCTCCTTTGATTGAAGTGGCCCTTGCCGCTATTAATCTTACCCTGCAAAGCCTTCTTAAACTATTCAAAGGTTTAGATGCCAAGGTGAATAAACAGGCTATTGCAACAGAACAATTAGCACAATGGTTAATTACTCATTTGCATCATTTGGATTCAGCTGAATCTGATATGAGAACGGAAGAACATGTCTCGAGTGACAATGTTTCAATTGTGACGGTAGGCGAGTCGTGGATCAGTGTCCTTGATATATCCCACGCACAGGATACTAACGAAGTAGCTCCTGTCACTACTGAGCTACAGGAAAAAAAATCAACCGTCTTGTCTGTATAATCCTTCTTGGATTATAGTCTGTATTTCTATGAAATGTTTAGTATAAATTTACATCTTGATGTTTTGTATATATATTGAAAAGTTGCTTAATTTCAGCTAAATCAATAAAAAAAAATAAAAAAATAAAAGGAAAAGGTTATTAGAACAAACAAGAGACCACAAATATTCTTAAGCAGGCAAATACTTTTGTATCCCCTAAGAAGAGTCATTCAGTATAATAGGGTAAGCCAAAGTCAATGGGAAAAAGTCTTATATAGGATGAAGCACTTCTGGTAAGTAGAAAAGTATTTGCACAATGTTTTAGAAGTCTTTGAAGAAAAGAATAATCAAATGTAGGGCCACAAGCTGATTAGAATTGTGAGTAGTAGAAGATGCAAGCAACTCTACAACAAGAGGTAAGTTCTCTCTGACTTTACAGTACCTTTGTTTTAAAGAAAAAGTGCAGCAGATGACTTCTGTTCCTGTGCAGCTCTGCAGATCTCATTGTGCCTGTGCCTCAGTCGTGGGGACAAGAGGGAGGACTTCTGGGGACTCCTGCTCTGCAATGGGACGGTCACCGCTTGTAACCGGCAATCTTTCCAACAAGTGACACTTCGGTGTTTCAGCTCCTCGTGGCTACCGCAAATAGCAACACTGTGGCTTCTGGCTGTCAAGATGGACTTTCCTTGCTTCAGGGGTCCCGCACTCTGTTGATGGTGCTCAGGCTCGGTCAGTCCTGCTTCCTGGGAGTCCAGAGGATCTTCCTGGAGCTCTTTGTCAACTTAAAAGCAAGGCACACAATCTAGTGTTCCTCTCCAATGGAAATTCAACCAGCTCCGAGACGGATGTCCAGTTGCCTTACATTGGAGTTGATTGGTTCCACCAACTGAAGGGGAGAAGTCGTCCTTGCAGGGGCTTCTCTGTCGCTATGAATTTGGATTTTCAGCACAGCAGCAGGGCTTCACCGGGCAAACCAATGGTCCAGGAGTTGCAGCAGGCGTCCTCTTCAAGTTCTTTCGTCCAGTGGTTGACTCAGTCATCCAAGCCAAAAGCCTTGCCTTTTATTCAGTTCTCTCCCATTCATTCCAGCCTGGCTGTCAGTCACACAGTAGGGTGGCTGTCTTTGCGGGACAGTCAGCCGGCCAATCACCACAGAGTGCATTTGGGTCTCCTAGGAGACTAAGAACATGGAGTTTCGGGCACCTCCCTCACTTCTGTCTCACCCAAGACACCCTGGAGCCAGAGGCAGGCATCACTCATGAATCCCACCAAAGGCAAAGTGAACAATGGGACCAAACCTGGTTTGGCGCGCAGAGTAAATCTGAAGAAGGACCTTTCCACAAAGGAATGGCGAAAAAAGAAGACCAGGGCCATTTTGATGAAAATTGCACCCTTGGGTGCTTTACTGCAGCTGTGAACGCAGCCTGCGGTAAATTTACACCATGGTAATTAAAACAAAACCACTGCCACCAGCCATTCAGTGAGAAAAGGGTAACAAACACTTTTAGATGAGAAGCTAGACAAAGGGGATACTAGGTAACACCTCCAGCATCCCATTGTAAGATAGTGTGTGCTGGGTCTAGAAAGTTACACATTTAAGTAAAGTCAGTTTCACTTTACTGCTCTGGGAAACAGCTGTTTATCCAGAGAAGGTATTTAAACCTTGGGAAATCTGAAAGGCTTCCCTGTGCCACTGCACTGAAGGTGCTGTGTGACACAACGTAAAAGATGATGGCTATGGAGTTTGTCAGACTCCACAACCAAAAGAAAAACAGAGTTCAAAACCACACTAAAATACATGAGAGAGTGGGGAAAAGGGTCCCACTCTCTCCAGGTTAAAAAAAAGAAAGTCCTCAAAATCCAGCAAAGTTGCTGGGGGTCTCTAAGGTGGAGGTAATTAGCACATTTCTGAGAATTCTCCCTAACATTCCTGCTAAGACAAAGCCCCCTATGTCTCTCACTACTGTGAGAACTGTGTTTGATTTGCTTCACGATCATTACACAAACTTTGCATATGGGAGATATTTGCCTCGGGAGGATAGCTCAGGGGCAACATGCTCGCCTTGGAAGCAAGACGACACCGAGCAACACACTTTGATCCCCGGCTCCACGCTTAGAATCCTCTGGTTATTAAGCGCGTTATAAATAACCAAATAAAAATAACATAAGATATAAGAGAATTGCAGAGAAAGATAGTGAGGGAATAAATACCTATCTAGATAATGCAGCACATTTGGGTAATAACATGTGATATCAGCACATGAGAAAGGTAGGATAGAGTTCTAAGTAGAGCTGCTACGTTTGCGCTCTTATACCGTATGCCATGAATACATCGCACACTTTCATTTCGAGGGACATCCCCGAACACAATGCCAGGTGCCTTGTTCATCTTGCAGCCTACATGACCAGAGGACAGAGGACAATTCCAGGGAAGTTGGGCCACTTTATGATGGAGATCGAAATGGTTGTTTCCGTTTCAGGATGATTATATCAAGAGTTCACAGATGGAGAAACAAACTGGATGGGAGAGCAAGATGCTTGTGTTTCTTGCAGGTGGATAGGAAGAGGTAGTTATGAAAGACATGAAGAGGATGGAATGCCCTGATATAACTGAAATAGCTGAATCACCTGGATGTTGGGAACTAACTCAAGTCTTAGTCTATGGACAAGTGAAATCCAAGAAGGGATGGGAAGGAGGACTGATGTCTTTTGCGGCTCATCTACTGAAGTCATAATATGTGCAAGAAGTACAGAGATTAAATGATGGGTGTCATAATTTGTGGGTTAAGTATGCCAAACCACTGACATGGGTAGAAGATAAATCAGGTCCAATGGTTGTGGTTCCATTGGTGAATGCAGCATTGTGTTTCCAAAGAGAAGGAAGGAAACATGTAGGAGATAACATAGGCTGCAAAACTACAGTTGAAGTTACCAGAATGGGAGCAGGGAAAGCAGCCCTGATGGATCGATATTGGGCTTGTGGGTCCAGGGCCTACATGAAGCTGCCCAAGGACTGCGGAGGGACGTGCTCCTTGGTGCTCATCCATGGTCCAGCACTAGTGATTCCTCAGAGTGACCTGAACATTGGAGAATTTCTGAAGGTAGATGCCCATTTGAGGAGGAGAAGAATTTCTCAATCGAACCAGGAGAGAGAATTGCTTCTCAGCTAAGTCAATAGAAGCATATGAATCAATTCTTTATGAACACAGGTTGTTCAGTAAGACTGCTTCAATATTCAGGACTTTCTTTATGCCTGGGATCTAGATGAGGCTAATGCCAAGTGGTTCCAGATTACAAGATGGGAGCTCCTGCAGACAACCAACAACACTATAAAGGGATTCAATGCTATCAAGGAAGATCTGAGGCCCATACAACTGATGACCATGCAAAACAGATACGTCCTTGACATGATACAGCAATGAAAGGGAGAGTTTGTGCCAAAACTGGTCCATCATGTTACACATGCATATCTTCACATGGTGACGAGAATGGGAACTTAACAGAGGCCATTACGTTGCTGACGAACCTGCATACCAAGATGGAATATGAGACAGAGGAAATTAGAGATGACAGTTGGTTTGCGTCCATATTCTCATGGATTCTGCAGTAGATGGAGAACTTCTTCAGGTTTCCCAGAACTGTATTGGTGATGGCGATGTTTGGATTCTGTGTAATCAGGATAATAATTACACAGTGTAAGAAGACAGCAAAGAAAGCAGTAGGAATGAAGATCATGATCAATGTCGAATCAGGGTTTGGACCCAAGGAATTGACTGTTGAAGATGTCAGAAAATACATAGAGGCCAGTTTTGTAGCACCTGAGTGAATGAAATTATGTATCCGAAGAATCATAAAAATTGCGTGGGATGATGGGTCTATTGCAATCTGACTGGACAGTTGTAGCTAGATGATCTGGAGTGTGGATGAACATGTCAAATCAGCCAACACCCTTAGGGTTGCTGATGAAGATCTGGACTCTGAAGAAGCACTAATACTAAGATGTGGAGAACGGTGAAGAGGTGGGGAGTGCAGATGAGCAGTTACATGCCTCTGAAGGGAATCCCGCACCCCCTATCTCCTGTATGTTGGAAACCTGAGATTGTGCCATGATTGACACCAGCAGTTGTGACCATACCATGGCGAATATTTGAGAAAAGGTATCCACTGAGAAAACCCTATCAAATGTATCCCTGAAGAGATGACAATCTGAGGGAGGAACACCCAATGGAATATAAAAAAGAGAGAAAGAGGATTTGGAGACATCACGTGAGACGAACGTGATGCCCTGAGATATATGGACCTTATAGAACCTGATGACGAAGTTAAGAATCGAGCAAACGTTCATATGCGAAAAGAAGATAGCATGTGTGAAAAGCACTGCAGAAAATGCAAGCCATTCAATAACTGTTCAGATATGGTCATGCAAGTAGACTAAGTGATCATAAAAGCTGGCTATATGTAGTGAATAGACTGCAGGCGAAGCCGCCATTGTATAGAAAGTGGACATCGGTCTTATGAATTTAGTAAACCCAGACCCATGGAGAGGAAAGGCCAAGAGCTGTGTCGCAGCAAGAATTAGCTGAGATCGTGGACACGAATGGCAAGGCTGTTTGGCCTGGTGTCAAAGCTGAAGCCACCAAGAACTGGGTATCTATTCTTGAAGGCAGTGAATGTGAGAAGCGTAATCATCCTTTGTAAGGTACAAAGAAAGAAGATGAGTGTGCCAAGGTTTATTCATTTAAGACATTAAACACTGAAAACTGGACCAAATCATGGTCTCCTGTCACGTGAGCCAATGATGAAAATAAAGTTGAGCATGGAGTTCTAGAATAACGATAATGCAGGCTTGCACTCCCTTATATTCCCAGAGACAAGAATACTCTGCAAGACCAAGTTCAAAGACAATCTTCATGGAAGAAGGCATGGGTGATGAGAGATGTTGGGCTAATTGGGTGGGGAGGTGAAGTCAAGTCCACCTCCTGGTACCTGGGTTTGAGGTTACGTGCTGCTAAGTGAACCGAATGTTCCAGTCATGCCACAAGCGTTTTGTTTGTTTGTTTGTTTGTTTTATTTATATTGCACGCCTGACCCGAAGGTATCTGTGTGCATTTGTATGAAGGTACAAGTCTTGGGTTACATGTATAGACAGCAGCAAGTGGTCACGATACAATAGATAAATGCAGAATTAGTCAAAAAGCATAAAAACAGTGCAGGTAAGATATACATATATAGACAGCAGCAAGTGGTCACAATTCAATAGATAAATGCAGAATTAGTTAAAAAGAATAACGACAGTTCAGGCAAGATATGCATATATAGACAGCAGCAAGCGGTCATGATACAATAGATAAATGCAGAATTAGTCAAAAAGCATAACGACAGTTCAGGCAAGATCAAACTATGTTCATACAGCAGACAACAGTAGGAGAGGCAGTTAGTAGTAATTTGACAATACACATTTTTTTAGGATAGTTCTTAGGTTAAGGAAAGTGTGGTTCATTCGCAAGTAAGTCGGGAGGGCGTTCCAACATTTGGCAGCCTGAACAGGAAAACTAGTGCCCCCTGTCTTTTTCAGTTTGAAACTGGGGACTATGATGCAGTTTTATGCCGACCTAGTAGAGCATTTTGTGATTTTATCTCTTTGTTTATTGTGGGGCAGAATTGATCAGACATTTATATGTGATAGAGGCAATTTTGAACTGGATTCTGTCCTTGATAAATAGCCACTTGAAGTTTCTTCTCACTTCAGAAATGTGGTGGTTCCTCGGGATATTTAGTGCTGTTCTTCATACATCATTTTGCAGAATTTGCAATTTCTTCAGAACCTTTTTATTAGCGCCTGCGTAAAGGAAATTACAGTAATCAAGTTCAGACAAGATTAAGGCTCTTGCTAGTGTGATACAGCTGTTATTAGATAGAAATGGTTTGCAAGCCCGGATCAGCTTGCAAGTATATGCTGTAGCTGATGCTGTGGCATTGACTTGTTTCCCTAGATTCAAAGTTGAGTCCAAGTAGAATCGTAAGGTTTTTGTCTCCGTGGTGACTTTAATGTCAGTACCGTCTATATTAAAAGAGGTATATTGACATCCAAGTTTGCTAAGGTTGGTTGGGGCACCTAGGATCAAGATCTTGGTTTTGTCATCATTCAGGCAGAGGCCGTGTGTCACCATCCATGCCTGAATGATTGAGAACATTTTGTTAACTAAAGCCAGGTCTATGTCATAGTCACCCGTAAGGGGTAGGAGTAGCTGGGTATCGTCTGCATAATTGGTACAGGTGACACCCAGATGGTCCAAGACGTCAAACAATGGCTTTTTAAATATGTTGTACATGGTTGGTGAGGCACATGAACCTTGTGGTACCCTGCAAGTGATAGGCGAAGGATCGGCAGCTGCCGATGGAGAGAAGACTCTCATAGTCCTGTTGTTAAGGAAGGATTGGATCCAATTAGTGTTTTTTTTAGAGAGGTTGGCAGCAGTGGACAGATGATTACAGAGCACTTCATGATCCACCAAGTCAAACGCCGCTGATAAGTCCAAAAGGAGCAGTAGGGCGCCCGATTGGCATAGTCCTAACAGATTATTAGACTCTAGTTATGACTGTATTTGGATATATGCAGCTTTGCCAGTTATTTTAAGCAGGAATGGGATTGTAGTTATGGGTGGATCTATGTGATCACTGTGACGGCCGAAAATGCAGACTTTCTCTTTCTTTAACCCTTTACACCACATATATATGTGGGAGGAGGCCCCTCCGCAGCCCCCCCATATTAATATCATACTCTAAACCCTGCCACATATATATATGGTGTAAGGGAGGGGTTAAAAATAAAGAAAAAGTCAGCATTTTCGGCCGTCGCAGTTCCCAATTCGACATTTTTGTATGATTCCTTATGGGCCTATAGTTCGTAGGAATAGTTGGGTCCAATGAGTGTGCCAAGCAATTGTAGAGGGCCATATAAAGAAGGGCCTTATAGTTTGAGAGCCAATGATATATTGTGTACTTAATAGTGTTGAGGATTTCATGTTGTTAGAGGTAAGCATAAGTTGTCCACCTGACAGTAGACATCCAATCACAATCCCAACCCTTATAGAAAGTATATTTAGATGTTCCTCTTGATCCTATTGCAACCCCTCGTAGGTTTTTCTGATTTGCCACGTAGTATGACATCATGTATGACGAATTGCAGGTATATAAATATGATTTTTTTGTGAAATCTACAGAGAGCTCGAGTGAACGTCCGTTGTTGTCCATTGTAACTCCCTTTTTTAGATAATTGTTAATTAGGCAGCAACCTTTGCCATCTTCCTGAGTTGGTTCGATTATTTGGTGTCAGAGTTATTCTGCATCCCATCCATTGCATGCACGCTATCCAAAGGGCTCTGAGCTCAAGCGTCTACCAGAACAGAAACTAACAGCTGTGTAAAGGCTGTACTAGAGAAACACTACATCATCGTTTAATGGAATGTATTAGTTGTGAACACTTACACAAGAGCATTTTAGAGACGTTTGTTCACTATTTGGATACCATCCATATCACTGAGTGTTTGCTTAGCCGTGTAATGGGTTCCTCCTTAGCCGTATGTCTTGCCACCATTAATCTCTGGTACAACATGAAAGAGAGGTTAGCAAGAGATAACTTTATTCAGATTACATGAAAGACATTATATCACTTTTATCCCAATGATGCTTAGAGCCAACTGTAATTTTAAATATTACTGTAACAGTATTATTGATAGAGGAGTTTATTCCCATTTGTATTGATTGTATATAAATGTGATTGTTTTTTAAAACTGCCTATCTCACTATGCATTGTTAAGGTTAATTATGATATTTGTATTTTAACTTTCTTATTGAATGCTTTGAGTAACAGTGTCAAAGGTTTATTTAAAAGGTAACACACTATAAATAATTTCGGAAAAAAAATATTTTAGAGACAACAAAGAGTTGTTGGTTGGAATGTGTTTGGCAACCACAGCCACCTGTCCACTGTATTTGCTTAGTGATCTTCCATTATCCATGTTTAAATGTTGTTCTTTTTCCATCTTGACACCTTTATCACATGGTCATTAATACTCTTAGATACTTGTCGCCTTTGCATCCACACACAACATCCACATCCACCAATATGCTGATGACGCACAGCATTACCTCAAGATTGACTCCATCAAGGACATTCTTAGGCTCAAAACCTGCCTCTTGCTGATCCAGTCTTGGATGTCCAGTGCATACTTGAAGCTCATCCACTCCAAGGCCGAATTCCTACTCCTCACCAACAACACTGAACACCCAGACATTCAGACTTGGCTATCAACCATGACATCTGAGTGCTTCACACCCAGGCTCCACTCCTGTTCCAAGTCCATCGGGTTCCACATCGACGAACATCTCTCCTTCAAGAACCCATAGCTAAGAAAACTCAGACACCTTGGTATCAGATATCTCCCCTGAGAAAAGTCAAACCCTTCCTCCCTCCGGACAGCTTTATATCCACTGTTCAAACCGTGGTCCTGTTGCACCGGGATGGGGGCAATGCACTCCTCGTAGGCCTCCCGTCATCCTCCCTTGTGCCCCTGTGAAGTGTCCTACAGGTGGCCGCATGCCTCATCAACGGTCTATGCGGATACAACCACATCATCCCGCCCCGCATCGCCCATCACTGGCTACCACTTCACTCATAAATCACCTTCAAGTCTTGCTGCATCAGTTATAAGGTGGCCACTCTCAAGTCACCCAGCTACCTCTCAGAGAAACTCTGCATCTCCGGTGGACAGCAAACCACCAGAAGCCAGAACACTTACAGAATTGAAATCCACAGCTGCAAAAAGGAAAGGATCAGAAAACAAGTCTTCTCTGCCTATGCCCCAAGCCTATATAACCTCCTCCCTGTTGATATCAAACTCGCCCTCTCTCTCCTACAATTTCAAAAATAACTCAAGGCCCACGTTTTCAGGGAGTCTCTCCTCAACACCTAGACCATCACATCGCCCCTTGCGCGACCTGACTCGCTAGATGCCGCCCGCCCCTCTCTTGCCTACCACAGCTGTACCCCTCCTGTCTCCCCTTCTGTATCCTACCCTCCGCTGTATATCTGTTCTGTTGTTATTTCTGAAAAGTGCTCTGTTGTGCATCTGTAATGTTGTACTTCTCTGTAAAGCACTCCATTACATATCTGTATTGGTGTATACCTCTGTAAAGCGCTCCATTGCTTCTCGAAACTAGGTCAGCGCTCAATAAATACCATAGTAATGATGATAATAATAATAATTATATCACTCCTACACCCTTAAATCCTTGTCCTTATGGCTCATCACCATATTGTAGGTGTTATCATATTTAATCATGATAACACTATAACCATGGTTTCTATTGCTACCCAAATAAGGACATGCTCATTTCTGTAAACAAAGGATAATAATAATGGGTTTGACAATATTACTCTTTTTAATAATTGAAAGTCTGTGACTCACGAGGATAGAAGCATGTTCTTTTATTCAGTCTTAGTCCGTAGGTTTCAAGTACAGGGGAAGGAGAAGACCCACTGGTCCCCACCACCCAGATAGCTCTTCCAGCTGTAACTCCTGGAACCTCCCGAAGGGTACCTTCCATACTATGCAAGCATTGCAGCACTCACTCTGCCATCACAGGTACAGCCTCACCAACACAGGGTATCGGGTAATATTATCCCCACCAAAAATATCGCGTATATATGGTCGTCGGGAACGGCCATAGGCGATATTTTTAGTGGGGATAATATCTGGGGTTTTTTGGAGCGGGGGTTGCAGGGGTGTCCCCCGCTCCCTTTAAAATAATATGGGGGTTGCAGGGGTGTCCCCCATAGGTTTCATGCCTTAATATCGCCGCAAAAATATGGTGATATTTTTGTATGGCAATATTTTTGCGGGGATATTAACACATGGAACCCAACACAGGGAGAAATGAAGGGAATACAAGACACTACACAACTCCCTTTCTTCCAAAATCAAAACTTACAGAGGAATAAGGTATGGGATGGAGCAAGATACCACACACACCTCCCTATCAACCAAACACAGAACCATAAGTGATCATATCCACAGCAGAGATAGAGATGGAGAACAAAAGCGCAGACAACGCACTGCTATCTTGTAAGAGGTGAGGGACAAATATGACTAAAGAACAAACATCCCAACCGGATCCAGAGATCAGGGACCACATAGACAGATAACCTACACAGACTCTATGACCGGGTGAGGGAACACCCACAATTAGGACTGACTATTATGCTGGGGGACAAACACATACATAACACACCAATCTCTCCCAAAATACACACAACCGGGGGGGCGCTGTTGCGCACAGACGGATTGGCAGCTTCCATGTGAGCTCCAGCAGTGTCCAGGGCCGAAAAGCCTACATAACCCATTTATTCACTCCGGTTTGGTGCTATTTTTACACAGAACGTGTAACTATACCTCTGGACAGCCCACGTGAAATTTGGGCCCGGACGGTGAAGCGAGAGCTGAGTTGTGGACCCAGGAGTACCTCGAGGCAGCGAGAGGCGCGCCTGCCGCGGAGGGAAGGGAGGAGCCCGGCACCGGAAAAACTCGAGTGGTGGCAGTAACGGTCGGGGCAGCCTGCCCAGGGAGGAGGAATCGCGGGCGCCCCGGTCCTCGTTGAGCATCTACGGACGCCACCCACCAACACCACAGCAGCGACACATGTGAAGGGAGGAATCGCCCTCCCCCAGCCCATCGGCCCACGGTGGCGAAGGTAAGCCGGGCCTGGGCCTCGGCTGGAATCCTGTGCCGTGCCCTCCGCTCAGCTCGCGGGCAGCTCTGAAGCTACAGGAGACAATGAGGGGGGGTGGTCGTCCGTCCCCCAACAAACATATTCCACTCCACCATATACAACAGAACGTTGGAACGTGCGAACGGGGGTTGAGGGGAGCCAAGCGGGGTAACACCCTGACCCCGCTTAATCTACCACCGGATGGAGGGAATGCTGGAAGATCGAGTCCCCGCCCATCCATCTTAGCCCAGCCTCAGAACTACGAAGCAAGTGGCTTCAGCAAGTTAGGAAAGTGTACTACTCCGAATACTCGTCCCAGATCCGAAACGATGCCCAAAAACTTTGGCCATAAAAGGAGCAGAGGGACTATGGATAGGTTCACGACTACAATGCAGAAAGATGTCGAGCCTGAAAGGGAGGGAGAAACGCCCGCACAGGCGGAACAGATTCCCTCTGCCTCCATGATGGATCCTCAGGCAGTTTTTCAAGCTATGCAGCAGGGTTTCGCAGCGTTGACAGACAAGCTGGATGGTATCACGGCCAGTGTTGTGAGTATTAAAAGGCAACTCGACAAAACAACAGCTCGCATGACAGAGGCTGAGACAAGAATATCAGGCACAGAGGACGCTATGGAAACCCTGAAGACAACGGTGTCAACGATGCCCATCGAGCTATTGACAGTAAAATTCAAGTGTGAAGATTTGGAAGCAAGATCCCGAAGAAATAATGTCTGTATTATCGGTGTTCCGGAGGGGGCTATTAAGGGATAAATGGAGAAAGCGGTGGAGGACCTCCTGCGCACACTACTGGGGGCTGGGGGAGCCGGGTTGGTCGCCTGTGTTTATGGTGGAAAGAGCACACAGGTCTCTAGCTCCAAAGCCGAAACCTGGGGCATACCCCAGACCCATTATAGCGCGCATACTAAACTACAGGGATAGAGACCTGATCCTAAAAACAGCCAGGGAAAAACAAGAACTGAAATGGGAAGCCAACAATATACGCATCTTCCCGGACTTCACCCTGGCGGTTCAACAGGAGAGAAAGCAATTCTCAGGAAACAAGAAAATGCTACGTGAGCGACAAGTACAATATGCAATGCTCTACCCCGCAAGGCTCAAAATTCAACACCAAAATAAATCATACTTCTTCACATTCCCAGAAGAGGCCGCGAGCTTCATAGAGACACATATCCCCCCAAATAATAGACATACCTGAAAGAAGAACTATCGAAGTGTTCATAAGGCTAGACAGCCGCTGCGGCGTACAAGAAGGCAGAAGGAATGGCGCTGACTTAGGCTCCTTTGGGAGCCCCACACTGCAGAGGATGTAACCCAGGACTCAAAACATATGGAAAGCGTTCATACATAGACGTCAGAATAAATGAAAGAAACAAGCCTGAAGTGGAGGTAACGCCCATACATGATAATGGCTTGGGCACTGGAGATGCCCTAGCACCCCCTGTAGCAGGTGCTCATGTTGTTGTTGGGAGGTGAGGGGGGGAACTCAAAGGCACAGTTGAATTTTGGGGGACTGTGAGGGTGGGGGGCGGGACTGACAAGGGGAAGCTGGGTTCTTGTTATGTGAAGGAGGTTGGTAACACAAAAAGCGCACAGGTTCTAGGCACAGAAAATCTTAAGCATAAAGCAGAGCTACATTTGTGTAAAGGCACATTCAAGCTCCCCATAGATAATGGCTAAACCAGACAAGGGAGGTATTAATGTGCTGAGTTGGAATGTAAGGGGGCTGGGCTCCAAGATCAAGAAAAGGAAGATTATGGCCTATCTTAACAGACAGGCCGCTACGATAATCTTCCTACAAGAGACCCACACAGGACCCAGACAGGGCGAACAGCTGATACCAAATTGGGGGACTCACCAGTATTTCACAACCTACTCTAGCAGAGCGAGAGGGGCTGCAATACTAATACATAAAGTGCTGCCGTTCGTCTGCATCAAGGCCGAATGTGACCCAGATGGGAGGTTCGTTTTGCTGCACGGTAAGCTCTACGACAGGGAGATAGTATTCCTTAATATATATGGACCAAATATTGACCTACCAGACTTCTATTGTTCAGTATTTGATAAGCTAGCGAGATATCCTACGGCCCGGGAGCTATGTGGGGGAGACATCAACACAATTCTGGATGTACAATTAGATCGCTCATTGACACAAAATCTAAACCCCAGCAGGAAACATACTACTCTACTGTCCACGACACACACTCCAGAATTGACCTATGGCTGATAGACACAGACAGCATGGCATGGGTAACAGATACACATATACACCCTAGGACCTACTCAGATCACTCTCCGATACATTTGACATTGCAAATCCCAGACAAGATCAGGGACCGACCACCTTGGAGATTCAAACCGGCGGCCCTAAGGGATCTAGTATATAAAGACTCTATGGCGCGATACATACAGGAATACTTCGAGATCAATGAACACTCGGTATCAAGTCAGGATACACTATGGCAGGCATTTAAGGTATGCTTAAGAGGTCAGTCGATATCCATAGAGGGGGGAATTCTCAAGGACATTCGGACTAGACTGGCTAGGTTAGAAGCACAACTATCATTACTGTAGACCCAATATGCTCTGTCCTCCTCCCCTCATCTGGGTACAGAAATAAAGACTAAGCTAGATGAGTTCCGAGAAGCAGCAGACCAAGAGATCAGGTACTTTGACAGACCCACGGTGGCGCGTAGATATGGAGAAGCGGAACGCCCGGGGAAACTATTAGCCAGAATGGTGCGCGGGGAGAGAGGCCCCACGAACATACCTTGTATTGAACTAACAGATGGCACGATGTCCACAGATCAGGAGAAACTGAAAGAAACATTCTACACGTTCTATAAAGAATTATACTCCCCCCAGTGCTCTGTCACAGAGGCTGAGATAGAACAATACCTCTCTCAGATACCGACAATGCTTATAGCGGATGTGACTAGGGAATCGCTGGAAGAACCTATAACAGTGGTGGAAATAGGTGCAGCAATAAAAGCACTCCCCAACGGGAAAGCCCTGGGCTCTGATGGGCTAGGAGCTGAATTCTACAAAGAAGTCAGTCAGCTACTAGTTCCCAGACTGCATGCTGTCTGGACGGAAGCACTAGATAAGGGCGAACTCTCAGAATCTACTAGAGAAGCAATGATCACACTTTTGCTTAAATCAGGGAAACCTCCTGAAGAATGTGGATCGTACCGACCACTGTTCTTAATAAATACAGATGCCAAAATCCTAGCAAAAATACTAGCAACCAGACTCACACCATTGATACCATATATGGTTCACGAGGACCAGGCCGGTTTTGCACTGGGTAGATCCACAGCAACAAATATAAGAAGATGTCACCAAATAATAACCACAATGCCCCCTGCCACTCAGGGAATAGCTGTCTCCCTTGACATGAGGAAGGCGTTTGACACAGTCTCCTGGCCCTTTCTTTTTGGAGTGCTACGGAACTATGGGTTCGGTCCAAAATTCATAAAATGGATCCGGATACTATACACAAGACCCTACGCAAGGATTAGAGTCAATGGGTCCCTCACAGACATACTGGAATTGTTGGGTGGCACCAGACAGGGTTGCCCACTCTCCCCATTACTCTTCGCGCTGGTGATAGAACCACTAGCAGACATAGTTAGGTCACGTTACAGTACGTTCGGGCTAACACTTGAGGGCAAACTCCATATTATAACGCTATATGCAGACGACATTCTACTATACCTTAAGAATCCAGATCGCACACTTGGCAGGGTGCTGGCAGAAGTGGGAAAGTTCGTGGAATACTCAGGGTTGCGCCTTAACCCTAATAAGTCAGAGATATTCCCGCTCACAGATAACACCACACAACCCCAAAACCTACATGGTCTTTTATGGAACCCGGTACATATTGTTTATTTAGGAGCTCATATAGCCAGAACTCCCCAACTATCCCATGCACTGAACTACACGACACTCGCTGATGCACTGTGCGCCAAGATGAACCGCTGGAATGTGTTACCTATATCATTGGCCGGGAGGATAGCCTTGATAAAAATGGTGATATTGCCGAAACTTTTCTACCTTTTTAGCACAGTGCCAGTATGGCCAGGCCGTGCTCTGTTCTCTAGAATTAACAGCGCCTGCATAACATTTGTATGGGGAGGGCACCCCAGGCTGAGTTGGAGGGTATTAACAGACACACACTCCAGAGGCAGACTGATGGCACCAGATATGGAACTATACTACCTAGCAGCGCAGGCACACCATGCGGCTGGGTGGGCCACATGTTTTCTCAACTCCGCCCCCCCACCCCCCGCAGTGAGGGAGCACGAGGCGATGCTGGCTCTTCATGGGATAACAAAGCCCACCCCTAAACAATACAACTCGACAAACCCATCCAGGGTTACTATCACGGCATGGTCCGAATTGTTGACTTATTCGGACCCGGTAAGCTATACCATCCGAGTATGCCAATATGGGGGACCCACACACAACCTTCGCTATTGAGAGTGAAATGGTAATGCACTGGAGTGCTAGAGGTGTCACCCAGTGGGGGCAGTTGTTCCCAAATCGTAGCTTTCTCCAATGGGAGGACATTAAAGATGTAGTAGGAAACACGAATACACGTAAACAGCAATACCATAGGGTGGCAGCCTTCGCACAACATATGTACCCAACATTCCCAAAGGAACCTGAGATAAATATGGCACTAGGTTATATATTCACGGGAAGGACCCAGAAAATAACTGCCTCCACTCTTTACAAAACCATACTGAAAATACGCCCAGCGGTGACTCATGCAGCTAAGGGCAAGTGGGAACACGACCTGGGGCAGTCGATAGAAGACCAGGAATGGTCCAGGATCTGCGCAATGACCAAATGAATATCCTGTAATGCACGGTTCAAGCTGATTCATTATAAAATAGTCCATAGGACACATTACACACCGTCCAGACTCAAGCAAATTTATCCCGCCTTGGCGGGTACCTGCCCAAGATGTAACTCTGAGAACGCAAACATATTTCACATGCTATGGGACTGTGCCAAGTTGAGACAATACTGGTCAGAGGTTTGTGGGGCACTGGATAAGATGGCGGACCAACCGGTGAAATGGACACCATAGATCTGCATGTTGGGGGCTGAAGGGAAAATGAACCCGACATGGCGGAAAGTATTGAATATAAGCCTGCTAATAGTGAAAAGGGTCATTCTAATGAGATGGAAGAATGCACAGTCACCCACATTAGAAGACTGGAACAGAGACATGGTGTAGGTCAACGATACTGAAGAACTGTACATAGACTCAATTATGGCCCCCTGTAGACCCAGAAACATTTGGTCCCAATATAAACAATATCTGGTGGAACTGGCAGACCTCGAAAAACCGAGCACTGAAGAGAATTGACCTGTATATGTATTTATGCTTAAATAATCGAATGTTATAAATGTACATGCATAACCTGTGTGCAAATATAAATAAAGTTGTTAAAAAAAAACATACACACAACCTGACTAGCCATTGGAAATGGAAGTCAAGTTGCCCGTCAATACAACATCTCAGCAGCATACACCATATGTTATGCGTGCAAGCACTGCCATGTTATCTTCCATTTCTGATACTCAATTGATTAAGTGGCAATCCCTTCTAGTACCGGGACCCAGCACAGTGCCATCATAGAATGCTTATCACCACATAGTGCCACAAATAGAATGCCACTACAGTTCAGGAACCGTTCACATTAGCACCAGAAATCCATCAGAAACACAGAATTGCACCGTCACCCCTTCTCCTCATACACACAGGAGTTTCAATCACTCTACATGCATATCCTCCCACACCCAAGGGAAGAATAACATGACAACTATATCTGGAGCCCTCATCAACGCAAGATCTCTCATGACACATACATCAGAAATTGCTGACATACTAGCCATTGATGATGTTGACTTCATGGCAGTCACTGAATCCTGGCTCCATGATGCAGCAGGCCCCACCCTCATGCTAGCCATTCCAGATAACTACCAAATACTTAGAGTAGACAGACCCAATGCCAGAGGATGCGGCCTAGCTATTATAGCTAAAACTAACCTGGCAATAAGACTAACCACACCTCCTCAAATCAAATCCTGTGAAATACTATCTGCCCAAATGCCCATATCTAATAACTGCTAGACCTCCAGGGCCAATAGGCACTCGAGGAGGACTTATCCAATCTCCTTACTAACAATACTAAGGACTCTACACAACTTCTACTCTTGGGAGACTTAAACCTGGGCTTCAACGACCCTGAGGACAAACACACCCAATCATTTGAAGCAATCCTAACTGAACATGGCCTCACCCAAAAAGTTCTTGCTCCCACGCACACCAAAGGGAGAACATTAGACTGGGTCACCAATCTAAACTGTAATATTACTATCACTAAAACAACACTGCAACCTTGGACCAACCACCACCTAATTAGCTTCTCCTCCACAATAGAGCCTCAAAAGTTAACTAATTGAGCTATGGCACCTCCCCTCTCGACAAGAAGTAAAAAAGACATCACAGCTGAAAAATAACTTCCTCACCTTCTCCCTACCATCTCCTCTCTCAATAACAACTCACCCTAATGCTTTAGTAGAGGCCTTCAACAAAACTATGACCATGGCCCTTGACACTATTGCACCAATCAAACTGCGCACAAGTAAACAAAAAACCCACCTTAACACCTGGTTCACCCCCCAGTTTAAAGAATTACGGCTTCAGAAAAGAAAACTCCAATTTATGTGGCAACACTCCTCTACGGCCGAAAACAATCCTCACTAAAAGGAATATGTTCAATGACAGAATTTCAAAGGCCAATTCCAGCACCAAGGAGTTATTCACCATCTTCTGTGAAATGGAAACCCCCATTCCACCCACAGACAATGTCCCTAAAGATAAACAATTGTGCACTAGTTTCCAAAATGCTTTATCTAATAAAATAGCCACCATACAGACCAAAATACCCAACAAAAAAGCCTCCCTGCTCTCCACCAAAATGCAATCAACCCTACCTACTGCATTACCTAGAACCGACACACCTTTCAGATTCACTAATATCGCTATACTAGAAACTGAGAAAGTCATACGTTCTCAAAGCCCAGCACAAATCATTAAGGACACAGCCAGAGATTTAGCACCGTTTATCTCTAAACTAATGAATGCCTCCTTTAAGACCAGTACGGCCCCTAACAACCTCAAAGGATCGTGGGTTGTTCCCCTACTGAAGAAACAGACATTAGACCTATCCATCCCGACAAATAATAGACCAATCATTACGGTTCCATTCCTCCTCAAAATAATTGACAGAGTATCATTCAGAACCATCTTGAAACTACCCACTTACTAGATTCCCGCCAATCCAGATTCAGACCACAACATGGTACTGAAATGCCACTAATTGATTTAAAGACTCAAATCGACGAGCTGAAGGACAAAGGTAAAACAGCTATGCTACTCCTCCTCGACCTATTAGCAACATTTGACTTGGTGGATCATGCAGTGTTATGCAAACATCTTGCGCCAGCCGTCCATTTCTCAAGTGATGCTATAGCCTGGGTACAATCCTTCCTAGCCAACCATACGATAACAGTGTTCTCCCCCTCAGCATCCGCAGACCCAATCCAAAGTACCTGTGGTGTTCCACAGGGATCATGCGTCTCACTGACAATGTATAACATCTTTACCAAGCCACTCTTCGACAAATTGGACAGACTGGGTATTGCCTACACTAATTATGCAGACGATACCCAGAGCCTGATACCCCTTTTGGGCAATTTTGATGTGGACATGGTCTTGGTAAACAAGATATACCTCCTCATTCAGGCATGGATGGAATCACATGGCCTCTGCCTGAATGACGATAAAGAAGAGAACCTGATTATGGGCTCGAGCGCCAACCTAAAAAACATAGGCTCAGCTACGCCTTATTCAATATTGATGGCAACGTAATTATAGCAACTGAGGTAAAAACACTAGGATGTTACCTTGACTCCACCTTATCACAAAAAAAACAAGTTAGCGCCATGGCATCTTCAACTGCTTCTACATGCAAATCTGTCAGGGCTTGCAGACCCTTCCTCTCTAAAGCTAACTGCAGCACGCTCGCCAATGCATTAATAATGTCTATACTAGACTATTTTAACGCTCTATACATAGGGGCCAATAAATACATCGTAGATAAAATGCAAACATTACAAAATAATGAAAGAAGGTGGGTGAGGCGCGCACTCCCGGTCCTGGTCAATTGAACCTGTTGCAAAAAATAAGTAGCTGGGTCACATCCCAAAATGGACAAATATTCACAGGGTTAGATCCCTTCTGCTGCAAATCAGGTACTCAGTATTAACAGGGTTAGATCCCTTGCTGCAAATCAGGTACTCAGTAATAACAGGGTTAGATCCCTCAGCTGCAGTTCTGTGGTCTGTAGTTGTTCTCCTCCTAGCGCTTTCTTATCTCAAATAATCATCAGGGAGGCTGTTGAGCATGTGTGTCTAATTAGACTCAAAGGATTCTGGTAGCTGTAGTGAAAACGTTTTTTTCTGTTCAGGTGACCAGCAACCGACACCCCTCCAAAGCACAAGTCCTTCCCAAATTTGGGGGAGGGGAGAGAACCATCTTTATGATTCTCCAAAGTGGGGCACAGTCACCCCGTGGCGCTGCCTCTGGAGCCCGGGACTCCCATAGCATTCAGTACAAAAAAGAAGGTGGGTGAGGCGCGCACTCCCGGTCCTGGTCAATTGAACCTGTTGTAAAAAATATAAGTAGCTGGGTCAAATCCCAAAATGGACAAAAATTCACAGGGTTAGATCTCTTCTGCTGCAAATCAGGTACTTAGTAATAACAGGGTTAGATCCCTTGCTGCAAATCAGGTACTCAGTAATAACAGGGTTAGATCCCTCGGCTGCATTTCTGTGGTCTGTAGTTGTTCTCCTCCTAGCGCTTTCTTATCTCAAATAATCATCAGGGAGGCTGTTGAGCAGGTGTGTCTAATTAGACTCAAAGGATTCTGGTAGCTGTAGTGAAAACGTTTTTTTTCTGTTCAGGTGACCAGCAACCGACACCCCTCCAAAGCACAAGTCCTTCCCAAATTTGGGGGAGGGGAGAGAACCATCTTTATGATTCTCCAAAGTGGGGCACAGTCACCCCATGGTGCTGCCTCTGGAGCCCGGGACTCCCATAGCATTCAGTACAAAAAAGAAGGTGGGTGAGGCGCGCACTCCCGGTCCTGGTCAATTAAACCTGTTGCAAAAAATAGGTAGCTGGGTCACATCCCAAAATGGACAAATATTCACAGGGTTAGATCCCTTCTGTTGAAAATCAGGTACTCAGTATTAACAGGGTTAAATCCCTTGCTGCAAATCAGGTACTCAGTAATAACAGGGTTAGATCCCTTGCTGCAAATCAGGTACTCAGTAATAACAGGGTTAGATCCCTCGGCTGCATTTCTGTGGTCTGTAGTTGTTCTCCTCCTTGCGCTTTCTTATCTCAAATAATCATCAGGGAGGCTGTTGAGCAGGTGTGTCTAATTAGACTCAAAGGATTCTGGTACCTGTAGTGAAAACGTTTTTTTTCTGTTCAGGTGACCAGCAACCGACACCCCTCCAAAGCACAAGTCCTTCCCAAATTTGGGGGAGGGGAGAGAACCATCTTTATGATTCTCCAAAGTGGGGCACAGTCACCCCGTGGCGCTGCCTCTGGAGCCCGGGACTCCCATAGCATTCAGTACAAAAAAGAAGGTGGGTGAGGCGCGCACTCCCGGTCCTGGTCAATTGAACCTGTTGTAAAAAATATAAGTAGCTGGGTCAAATCCCAAAATGGACAAAAATTCACAGGGTTAGATCCCTTCTGCTGCAAATCAGGTACTTAGTAATAACAGGGTTAGATCCCTTGCTGCAAATCAGGTACTCAGTAATAACAGGGTTAGATCCCTCGGCTGCATTTCTGTGGTCTGTAGTTGTTCTCCTCCTAGCGCTTTCTTATCTCAAATAATCATCAGGGAGGCTGTTGAGCAGGTGTGTCTAATAGACTCAAAGGATTCTGGTAGCTGTAGTGAAAACGTTTTTTTTCTGTTCAGGTGACCAGCAACCGACACCCCTCCAAAGCACAAGTCCTTCCCAAATTTGGGGGAGGGGAGAGAACCATCTTTATGATTCTCCAAAGTGGGGCACAGTCACCCCGTGGCGCTGCCTCTGGAGCCCGGGACTCCCATAGCATTCAGTACAAAAAAGAAGGTGGGTGAGGAGCGCACTCCCGGTCCTGGTCAATTGAACCTGTTGTAAAAAATATAAGTAGCTGAGTCAAATCCCAAAATGGACAAAAATGCACAGGGTTAGATCCCTTCTGCTGCAAATCAGGTACTTAGTAATAACAGGGTTAGATCCCTTGCTGCAAATCAGGTACTCAGTAATAACAGGGTTAGATCCCTCGGCTGCATTTCTGTGGTCTGTAGTTGTTCTCCTCCTAGCGCTTTCTTATCTCAAATAATCATCAGGGAGGCTGTTGAGCAGGTGTGTCTAATTAGACTCAAAGGATTCTGGTAGCTGTAGTGAAAACGTTTTTTTTCTGTTCAGGTGACCAGCAACCGACACCCCTCCAAAGCACAAGTCCTTCCCAAATTTGGGGGAGGGGAGAGAACCATCTTTATGATTCTCCAAAGTGGGGCACCGTCACCCCGTGGCGCTGCCTCTGGAGCCCGGGACTCCCATAGCATTCAGTACAAAAAAGAAGGTGGGTGAGGCGCGCACTCCCGGTCCTGGTCAATTGAACCTGTTGTAAAAAATATAAGTAGCTGGGTCAAATCCCAAAATGGACAAAAATTCACAAGAGTATATGGGCAGTAGCAGAGATTACACAAAGGGACCACAATTACTGTGACTCAAGCAAACACTGACTCAAGGTTTCAGGTAGAAAAATATAAGTACATTTATTTTTAAACTATTTGTTGTAAACACAACACTTCTATTAAACTGAAACAAAAACCACACATCAAATATACTACAACTAACCAATTCACTTTGTACAGTATGTCTCAAGATAAGTACCCTGTGTTTGAATGAACAAGTGTTATGGACAAAACACGTTACCGCGAATACGACTGCGATCACTTTTTGACAGTTTGGTCTACTTAATAAATGCGTATCCATGACATGAAATGCTATCGGGGCAAAAACACAATTAGCACCTGAGATACCCAGAGGGAGTTGGAGGCAAAAATCACAGGCAATATTTTGGTTAGGCAGACAGATCGAGAAACACTCAGAGACAGGAGTTCAAAGTCAAAGGGCCAGAGCCAGGGTCAAGTGGCACCGGGAGCCTGTTGCTGAAGATCACACAGTCAGACAGTTCACGATTCAACGTAGCCAAAAGTACTTCGATATTGTCAATGTTCGGAAGAAAAAGTTATAAGGAGGGAAGACATGGGCAAGCCTTGAAGATGAAGAAAAGGGGTTCACCCAGTTTCCTCAAGCAGAACACAGTACCTTCTTCCAATGATGCAGCTGGTGCCCTGGCAGTTGTTCCTGATGGTTTCCCGCAGACCCACGATTCCTGGAGCTTCGTCGTGAAGGAGGACATCTGAAGGGGGTCTGTACCACACAGGGATGAAGCCGGCAGCAGCGACAAGGAATATAGGGTGCACTCCTTAAAAACAGGCTCTTCATGTGGCTATCCGGACCACTACAGCAGCATGCAGTGATTTCGACCTCTGGCTGAAGAAGATGACCTTTATTCAAGTCAGGTTTTGTGAAAGCTTTTTCCCCGTTTAACAGGTGCATCATGTCTGTTAGGCGGTGGGCCTGATGAGCTTCTCTCTTTATGCCTTTGCCTGTCTCCTTATGTTCACGCACAGCCAAATGGTGTAGGATCCTTTCTTTGGTACTGGCACAATAGTCGATACCCATGGTATGGGCCCTGATGCTGGCTCGATGATGCCCTGGTCCATTAATTTGTGTAGCTCCTCCTCAAACTGCCTTTGAATATTCACCAGGATGGTTATATGTGATTTTACCGACCCAAATTACAGAGTGGTACATTTTATTGCGGCCATAATACCGAAAACCACTGATTATATATATTTTTTTACTCATGGGTGGGACCCCCATGCCCTTTGTTTTTCCAGTCTTATAATGCTACCCCTACCCCATCCTGGCTAGTTTTAACTCCTTACCCCTCTACCCCATATAGTTTAATTCGTATTTTCGGTGTTTTCCGGTGTTATGTACCTCAGTGAGATGTACCACTCTGTTTTGTTTTCGGTAAAATGAATGGGTACCACCAGGATTCCTCTATGGTGCTGCGCTACTGGTTTGACAGTGCGGTGGATGTGCAGTTGGATCTGCTAATGTTTTAATGTCCCTATTCCCCTGAAAATTGCTGGGAATAACTGGTCTATCTTGTCAGTATATCTATGTATTTGTGTCCCATTACCGTGTAAAGGACATGAATTAGGCCCATGTCTATGGCCGCTTTGAAGCTTAGGATGCATCCGTTTTCTGACGCTGCCTCCAATACGTGCACAGGTGTCTTTTTTTCTTGTGCCTTGCACCTGCATGATGCTTGCGTGGTAGTGGGGTCTTCGAGCCATAAGGGTATATGTCCACGACCGGCGGATGTCGTTGTTGTGCTTTTGGTATGGTCTTGTACCCTTCATCACTGATCATGTTCACTCTGACCGCCATGTCCACTGGGTATTTGGTCTGCAGATCATTCATTTTCAGTAGTAAGGTCATATTTACATTTAAATGAACACCATTTCTCCAACAAAAGCAATCATCAACAGATCAGTAATTTTCAGTTCAAATTCAATAGTTTTACATACAGGGAAAATAAGTGGCTTTAAAGGGCAGTCCACTGCTATAGCAGATCAGTCTCACCTCTCTTGAGGTGGCATGAGTCCCTCCGGCACATTTATGCCATGATGGATAAAATTGGTTGGACGCGCACTGACGTGTTCCCAAATGTTATTATTGTACCTTTACCATGTTGTAACTCAACATTAAGTATACTTGTAAACTGCTGCGCCCAGCTACCTAAGGGTTTGGTGTGAATTACCAAATAAACAAACAAACAAAACAAGCAAACTATTCCTTCTTGGATATCCCTTAGAGGAAACTTGAGCACCCTATACCTTCATCATCAAATGATTGCTTAACTCTCACCCCTTTGGCTGTCCCTTCGGAACCAGGGCACCACCCCTTCATAAATGACATGTAGCACAGTTCAATTCCCATCTCTGCAATACTTAACATGCAGCTTATTATATCTGCCATATACCTTTTACAAGAGGACACTTGTCCTTCAAAAAAACATGCACACACAAACTTAAACATTTGTGGGGTACTTTTTTTCAGACCAAACACGCAACCTTTGCCTTAATGATTTTTATTGTCGCTGTATCTTATCCCATTTCTTTGTTGCCGCTCAATGACCTGGAAAACCTTTTAACATGTGAATCCATTATCAAAACAAAGTGCACTTATTTTCTTTAAAATATCCCCTGGAAAAAAAACACTGTTCATTTTTTGAATGCTCCCTGGTATCATCATTTAAAGACTGGAGCACAAACTGCTCATTAAATATGCACTCTCATGCCAAAAAATGTGTGTTCTCCACATTGCTAACTTTTCCATTTCCTTTTCAGTTTTGAAGGTTTTTTTTGTGCCTTGCTGTAATGGGCCTACATTTTCTGTTTATATTTCAAGACTATCAAGCAACAATGATGTATTTCATTTGAAGGCATTATGCATTTGTTATGCATCTGTTATGTTTGCTTGATGTTACTCTGCAGATATTGTTCTGTATTTTCTATTTCGATAAAATCTGAATTGCAAAAAAAAAATGCACTATAAAACGCTAGTGTTAGGGAAGGACTCCCAGGTATGCCAGAGTGATGCTGAGGGTCCAGAGACTTGGAGGGCCTAACGCCCGCCCCCGAAATAAAAGGAGGACTCAGACAGACGGCGAGTTCAAACTGCGGTTTATTACAGGCAAAACCAACAAGAACTCAGAAAAACTCCAGCATGTCACACAGTAAATGGCGCGCAGGCAATTTTTGTTAAAAAAACATGTCGCTACCCTTTCATTACTTGGCCTGTTTCCAAAAACCTATCACGGGGTGCGATTGGCTGTCAGGAGCATAATAACCTATATGGGTACCTGTATGTATTATTCTACTGGCTCTCGCATCTCAGGTGGCTGGCCTGTCCCATCCTCAATTTACTTTGCTGCAGAGTAGTGGACTTAGCATTGGTTCTTGCCCGTTGCTACCCAGCACAAGGGTACTAAACTGTGATTCTCTAGAGCTGACATCCCCAGGCCTGGGACCCGAAATGGTTCTCATCTCACTGTGCACCTTTTCATGGTGATGCAAACAATTGGGTCTGTATTGTAACTAGTGTCCACCACCTTTGCCTTATGACACCATGACTCGCTCGTCGCAACCTGCATCTAGCTGCCTGGGATCGGCTCTTCCTTCCCACCACTGATGTGGAGTCCATAGTAGTTGCCATGATTATCGAAGGAGCAGTATATATAACAGCACACTTGTTCTGGGTTGCACCACACCCACTCTCCTTCATAAAACTTAGCATCAAATGGGTTGTCCAACTTCATCGCTCCAAACAGTAACAACTTGACTGTCGCTATTCTCGCTCTTAGCTTGTCTCTTTCTGCCACAATCTCATCCCTTGCTCCTCCTATGTTCACATCCATCAGGGCCTGTATCCATATAGCTTCCTCTGCCATCTTCTTGCACTTAGTTAAACAAATCTTTATTCCACACATCTACACTGCTGCCAATACCAGTGCTCCGATTATCACCTTTAGTCCATCTGACAGCCATGATGGAATCCATGTATGCTATCCAGCTCTGGTCCTTTCCAGTCCCTTTTGCTTCTTTTTCCATTTTGGCATGCATCTGGGATAGTTGAAATACTGCTTCTGACAGCGTATCGTTGTCCTCGTCATTGGCTGGGGTGAACGTGCAACAGGAAATCCCAATTTTTACACAAAGTCCTCCTTCCGTTGCAGTAAGCAGGTCCAGAACATATCTATTCTGGAGTGCCACCAACCTTACTACTCGGATCCATTCTTTTATCATTTTGAACCCATTCACTGTGGAGCTGATTGTCACAATCAACTCCCAAAGGGAAATCTGTAGCCATTTTGCATTTGTGTATGTCTGTATTGATAGATTGATTGATTTATATTTTATTTCTATCTCGCTCGTACACACGTGTTTCAGAGCGCGACAACGCAAGGGAGGGGAACAGGGGAGAACAAAACAGCGATCTTACTAGGCCCAGTGACATTGAGAACGCGCAAGTGCATGGGAGAGGGGGGAGGGAAAAGTGCATGGAAGGGGAGAGAGGTGCAAAGGGCGAAGCAGAGGAGAAACAGATAAATAGCAATACATGAATAATAAAGACAACAAACAGTGGTAATGCAGCCAGCAATTTGCAAGTGCTAGGTTTAAGGCAGCAGACAGGGTAGGTCTGATAAGTGCAGGAAGAAAAAGTATGGATGGTATTATTGATGCAAAGAACATCTGTGTCCTGCTCACTAGTCTGTGTCTGCTGTCTGCTGGCATCTAGTGCTGTTTCTGATGATTCTGAGAAGTAATTTCCTCCTCTCTTTACTCTGCTCAATTCAGCTGGCTGGCTTCTCTTTTTTGCCTGGTTGTTCATCCTTCAGGGACCTCTTCTTCCTTTTGTTGGTGTCCATTTTCGGGAACTCATCGAGCTTTACATCCTTCTGTGGCATGACCAACAATGGCATGGTGATGTGTACCAACGAGAAAACTCCTCCCCAGTTGGGTGGCAGCTTCTTGTATGCCTTCGATCCGCACGCCCAGTAGTGATCCATCAGTGCTGCTGTGCGCGTCTTCATGGCTGCATGCTTCTCTATGCTCCTTTATCCAATATTTTCGCCAACTTCCACTTCACTGTTATTCTGATAACACAGTGCTGGTGTCTTCAGAGGTATTATTGACATTGGTCCAGCTTCTTTCACCAGCCAAGTCATTAAAATTGTGCTTGCTTTCCATTCCTCAGGCACTTGTCATTTTCCTCCTGTACCTTGTTCACTGGGGATTGTGCTAGTGTGAGCACTTTGCGCCCCACTACTCCACACTTCCATCCATCTTCTGTGTACACTTGGCCATACACAAGTATCTGTGGTCCCTCCCGATATAAAGGCTCTCCTCCTATTTCCTTCACTCTGGTCTATGCACACGGCAATTCCTTCAGTGTTATAGTCTTTGTCTCTCCCTTCTCGGGCCTGTCTGTAATATATAGTATTGCTTCATCTAACTGTCAATAATTGTGCAGAAAGAGATTGTGTTCTCCCATAGAAAGTGAGATATCGTCTGTGAAAGGAACAACTTCCTGAGCCCTAGAGAATCTTTGAGTGCTTTTGGCATCACCTGACAATTTAAATGCTCCTTCCCTAATGCAGGACCTAGTCGCCCCTGTGTCAACACAAAATGAAAAAGGTATGTCCCTATCACCATCCCTACGCAAGGCTCCTACGCAGGGTTGGTTGTGATCGATAGGATGGGACACATCAAGTTCATTTGTGGGCTGTCCTATTGAGGGTATACAGATATCCCATTCCCTGTAAAGGGGTTATTCCCTACCATAGTAACTCCTCCCAGTTGTCTAACAGGAACCATTGCCATGGAGTCCACATGTTCTGCTGCGTCATTACTCAGTATCTGTGCCAATTGCTGTGTGTTCTCTCGAGCCAGTGGTGCTTGTAAATACTGTGGTACTAGTGCTTGCATCTGTGGTGCTTGTACTTGTGCTTGTGGCATCTGCTGGTGTGTGCCCTGTATCTTTCCTTGCTGTTGTTAGTCGTGTGTATAATAGTCATCCTGGTCCCCTTGATATGGCTGTGGGCCTGTGCTTCCCAGTTCTGCTGCATCCCCCTGCTCCTACACACTCTTGAAATGTGTCCTTATTGCCCACACGTCCAACACTGTGACAGCTCCCTCCCTTGCCCCTTAAAACCCCCAGAAAAATCCCCTGAGCCATGCTGCACCTGCTGCTCGTATCCCCGAAACCCTCCTGGAAAGCCCCCTAGGGTTATGATGCATCTGTGGACCAAAACCGTGCCCTCATGGTTGGCCTCCTCGTCCTCAAAACCCTTGCTGTGTGTTTCCCCACCACATTAACCCTCCCCCCGTGGGTGTGCAAACTGTTGTGGTTGTTGCTGCTGCTGCAGCTATCCCTGTGTGAAGGAGCTGGTTAGTACTGCCCCTTCCATCGCGTACGTAAATAGTTTCTTCTGTACTAGTTTTGCTTTGTCTATCTTCCTGTCCTTTGCCTTTTTTTTAGCTTCTCCTGCCATATTCTACAATGGTGAACTATCGTGACCCGTATTTCTGTGCATCCTTTTGCTTCCATTCCTACCAGCTTCCTTAATTGTTTCAGGACGGGCTCTGGCAGCCCCTGGCATTGTATGTCGACAAATGCCAGACCCAGGGACACCGCAAGTGCATCTTCAGCACAGCTACCCCTCCTCTTATTTCATTATCTACCTCTATCCTGGAAAGCAGCCCTGAACATTTTCACAGCTATTCGAAATTAACTCCTGGTACGCCAGTTTGCGCTCCTTGGTCTGACGTTCTCATCATATAACTTTTACTTCCTGGCTACTCGCCAGCCCCGTCTTCACTGTGCCTACCTGATTGTCTTATCCAGCAATTTCTGCCCTGACTTACTGTGCATTACTGAGCCCCTATACACCTACCACTTTATCTACTACATCTGTCTATGTGTTGCCTCTGTTACGCTATTCGCTGAATCATTGTTCTCACTATTATGCATAAATACTGTATTGTGGCTTGTGCGGATTAGAACCGCATTACGCAGTATATTATGTATTTTGATCTGCGAGCACTGCTTAGCTAAGGGTAGTATTGTGAACAAACTCATAGAGTTGCGCCCTCCTTTGTCCTTAACGGGCTAAAGCCCTGCTAGCCTATTACATTGCAATCTGTAGGCTTCTCATGTTGATGAGCTGAAACTCAATGTAATGTTTATACTCTTACCCTGTGTGCCTAATAACATGATCACCCATACCTGTTAGCCTTGTAACAACTTGATTTCACTCAGCTTCTGTGGCTACACTGTTTACTTTGCCTGCGCAATATCACGTTTAGCTACCCACCACACTTTAAACTGAGGCCGGTTGCACCTGTCTCTCCTGAACAATATGATTATGTTTGCCCATTTTACTTGTGCTTGATTGATGCTGCGATGACTTGCTAACGCGTGACATTATGAACATAGTGTGCCACCATTGTCTCACCTAAAGATTAGTGCCTTATTGCCACCATTGTCACTATTGCCCTAACAACTGCCCACCCACAGTGCACGACCATGCTTGCTACTCCATACCAACCATTCTAGCCATTTTCCCACAACAAAGCTTTGCTTACGATATGTACTTGACTAACCTTTGAGCCTTGGTACTTGACTAACCTTTGATCCTTAGTACTAGCACAGGCACTCACCCCAAGTGTGGAACGGGTTTGTACCTAACCACATAAAACATGTTACTGCGCTACCTGCTACAGCTAATTGTTAATCTTATTGCAGCTCAGTATGTGCAGTTACCACCCTACCCTACGCTCCTACTCTCTACTCTGCATGATACTCTCTTTAGCCTTAGCACTTAGCTACTGTCACTACCTCCCTCCTCCCCAGCCCACTCCCTCTAGGTCAGAATATCACATGATGGCTAATCCCATTAGCTGCCCTAATCACATTTGGCCACCATGCCAGAGCACATCTACCTCTGCCTGTGCTTGGGGAAAGCTTTATGGACTCCATAGTTCTGTATCACTATTGACTTCCACACACTCACCCACCAACCCATACCTGAATTTCCCCACTTTATGTCTTGAACATTTTGCTATGAAACACACTCCCAACCAACCGTTCTCACTGCACCTGAGGAACCTCAAATTAGGTTCTAGACTTCGTACTCAACCTGCCACGTACAGAAGCTCATTACTACAGCGATATCAGCTATACCCACATAGCCACCCTCCTACCCTACGAACACACATCCCATATCCATACCTGTCCTCACCACTCAGGTATCCAAAGACTCTCTGATCAAATGCATTCTGATTAATGCCAGGTCCCTCACTGCGCATGCCCTAGACATCGCTGAATTTATTACCACCCAAGATCTTGACCTCCTGGCTATAACTGAGACCTGGCTTCATGCAGCTTCAGGACCTTTATTAGCCCTCACCATACCGACTGACTACACATTCATCAGATGCGACTGTAACACCAAACAGTTTAAAGGTGGATGCGTTGCTATTATTCACAAAAATTCTATCTGCATCAGAGTAACCTCGCACAAGCAGATTCCATCGGCAGAGCTCGTATCAGTCAAGTTGCCCATCTCACCCAATCAAACTGCCACCCTCCATCTAATCTACCGACCGCCCAGATCCATCACCACCTTCGCTGATGACATTACGTCCATCATCACAGACAAACCCAAAGCCAACTCCCAAATCAACCTACTGGGTGACTTTAACCTTGGCCTTTAACCTTGGCTTCCAAGATCCCAACGACCTCACAGCCTTGGACATTGCTAGCACCTTATCTGACTTGGGCTTCTCCCATCATATACAAGAACCTACCTACATCAAGGGGAGAACCCTTGGCTGGTTATTCGACTTAAACTGCAACATCAACGTACAGTCTAACTTACCTTGCTTATGGTCAGACCACCATGTGATCACGTTCAACATTAAAGCCAATGTACATAGCCTCAACCAAGACATTGCTCCTCCCATTCATGCTAGAAATAAAAGGGACATAACAATTGATAGACTTCTACCACTTATCCTACCTATCTTCAACAACGTGTCATCTTCTTGCACAGATCCCACAACGCTAGTCGATACCTACAACCAGGCTTTGCTCCAAGCCCTGAATACAATTGCCCCTCTCAAGCTAAGAAAACCTAAACCACACACTCATCTCAACTCGTGGTTCACACCACAGCTGAGATCATTGCGTAAAGAAAAGCAAACTGACGTAGCTCGCTGGTAAAGTCTCCCTTCTGATTCAAATAAGGCTAGCCTCACTTTAGCTTCCCTCAACTACAAAGAAGCCATCTTCCAAGCAAAAAAAGACACATACAAGTATATCTTGAAAGCCGAGTCAAACACCAAAGAGCTCTTAAAGATTCTGAAGGAACTTGAGACCCCAGTTACTCCTCCGGACACCTGCATCAAGGACAGCACTTGGTGTTCGAATATACAAAATGCGCTTCTCGGTAAAATCGCTACACTTCAAACTAAAATGAATGCTAAACAAAGTAGCCTTCGATCCGAGCTCTTATCTAACCCTCGCACATGTACAACCACTCCCACGCTCCACATGTACACACCCTTCAAGTTCTCACCATTATCACCGAAGTCAAAAATAACATCAACAAACTCAAACCTTCTAACTGCCAAGGCGACTCTTGCCCAGCCCCTATCATGAAGGAGGCCACTCACGAACTAGCCCCGTTTATCACTGCCTTCATACATTTATCTTTCAAAACAGGCACTGTTCAGATAACCTCAAGGATGCCTGGGTCATCCCCCCTCCTCAAAGAATCGACCCTCAGCTCAAGCATACCCACCAACTACAGGCCTATCACAATGGTACCATTTTTGCTCAAAATACTGGACCGGGCTGCCTACTTACAGATCCAGGTATACTTAGAATCTAACAAACTTCTCAGCCTTAGGCAATCTGGTTTCCGCCAAAGGCATGGTACTGAAACCGCCCTTATTGATTTGAAAACACAAATTGAAGACCGGAAAGACCAAGGGAAACTTGCACTTTTACTATTATTAGACTTATCAGCTGCCTTTTGACTTCGTCAACCACAAAATCCTATGCCAGCATCTTAAATCAGATCTTACCATTTGTAGCTGCATGCTCTGATGTAGCCGTCTTGCAACATGAGGTCAGGCTTCTCCATTTCATATGCCTGGACTTTACCTTTTGTAACTGCATGCTCTGATGTAGCCGCCTTGCAACATTAGGTCAGGCTTCTCCATTTCGTGTGCCTGGACTTTACCTTTTGTAACTGCATGCTCTGATGTAGCCGCCTTGCAACATGAGGTCAGGCTTCTCCATTTCGTGTGCCTGGACTTTACCTTTTGTAACTGCATGCTCTGATGTAGCCACCTTGCAACATGAGGGCAGGCTTCTCCATTTCATGTGCCTGGACTTTACCTTTTGTAACTGCATGCTCTGATGTAGCCGCCTTGCAACAGGAGGTCAGGCTACTCCATTTCGTGTGCCTGGACTTTACCTTTTGTAACTGCATGCTCTGATGTAGCCGCCTTGCAACATGAGGTCAGGCTTCTCCATTTCGTGTGCCTGGACTTTACCTTTTGTAACTGCATGCTCTGATGTAGCCGCCTTGCAACATGAGGTCAGGCGTCTCCGTTTCATGTGCCTGGACTTTACCTTTTGTAACTGCATGCTCTGATGTAGCCGCCTTGCAACATGAGATCAGGCGTCTCAGTTTCATGTGCCTGGAATTTACCTTTTGTAACTGCATGTTCTGATGTAGCCGCCTTGCAACATGAGGTCAGGCTTCTCCATTTCATGTGCCTGGACTTTACCTTTTGTAACTGCATGCTCTGATGGAGCCGCCTTGCAACATGAGGTCAGGCTTCTCCAATTCATGTGCCTGGACTTTACCTTTTGTAACTGCATGCTCTGATGTAGCCGCCTTGCAACATGAGGTCAGGCTTCTACATTTCAGGTGCCTGGACTTTACCTTTTGTAACTGCATGCTCTGATGTAGCCGCCTTGCAACATGAGGTCAGGCTTCTACATTTCAGGTGCCTGGACTTTACCTTTTGTAACTGCATGCTCTGATGTAGCCGCCTTGCAACATGAGGTCAGGCTTTTCCACTTCCTGCACCTGGACTTTACCATTTGTAACTGCATGCTCTGATGTAGCCGCCTTGTTACGTGAGGTCAGGCTTTTCCAATGTGTGTACTTGGACATTATTGCACTTTGTAATTGTTGTAACCAACTTCTTAAGCTTAAAGTGCCCAGATGCCTCAGGGTTTGGTGCGCTATATAAATGTCAAAATAAATACATGAATAAATGATGGAGTAGTGATGTAATTTTACACTAAACCTGGCCTGCGAGCACAGGAGAAACGGAGACATACTGGAATCCACCTGTCTTCTTATATTGATCCCTGTTGGTTTTATTTGTAATAAACTGCAGTTTGAACTTGCCATTGACTGAGTACTCCGTGTATACTGGGGGTTGGAGTTGGGCTCTCCAAGTCTGCGGACTTCCAGCATCGCTCTGGCATACCTGGGAGTTCGGCCCCAACATTAGGTTTACACGCTAAGCAATAAAATAAAATAAAATAAAAAAACATAAACTGCTTTTAAAGGAAACCGTTTTTGAGAAGTTAGGTAAAAGAAATGGCTGTTTTTTGCTCTTCTAGTGAAAAGGAGTAAAAGGTTACTCTAGGACGAATTAGTGACAGGAAGCGACAATGACAAAATGCAAATAGAGCAAATAATGGCAGAGAGGCTGCATTCAAAACAATGATGAAAAGCTTCTCGGCCCTGGATTCCCCCATGATCTCTGAATACAAACTGGCAATCGACATTGTACATGTAAAGAACTATAGATCACACTTCAATTTCTGGGACAATGATCTCAGATCACTTTAATGGGTATCCTATTGCTGAGGTTTTGGCGCACATGGGCTTGTGACATGTCATCCACCACACTTCATTCACAAATGGGAGGGGAGTGTCATTTGCGTATTTCTTGTGGCCTACAATTTGACATATTACACCCTATGTAAATACTGTTACAGTACTTTCCAAACAGGAAGAATGCCTTCAATAAACCTATAATATAATGTGGAAGTGCACAGCGCTCCTCTTCTACTTCAAAACCTGAACATGTTTGAAGGCATTGCTTTTCAAACAGTCCCTCCACTTTAGGCTCTAGTTAGATTACACACACAACCTTCAAAACTGCCTAACAAAGAGTCAGTGAGAGGAATGCAAGGAAAAGTTTTGATTTTGTGCAGAGCCTGGGGCAAAAACTAGTTATGTATCAAAAACATAGTGGTTTAATAGTAACTGCCATGATATATATATATTTTCCGATCCAGCTAATCACAGGGAAGTTAATAAAACAACAGCCAAGTGCACACCATGTTGCATGGCCGTTTGGACATTTTCTGCCATTTTTACAACAAAAAAAAACATAATCATTGGGAATATGCAATTTATTCCATATTCTTAATTCCACCCTCCACCCATTCGCCAACTCTCAACTTTGTTACATTTTAGATGGCCATTACAGTTCCCTGAGTGGTAGGTGGAAGTATTTTATATCACCAAAATCGGCTTTGAAATTAAGTAAAAAATGGCATGCCAATCAAGAAAGTATGACCTATGGTTGCTGAGAAAAAGGCCTTAATGATAATAGTCCTTTTATATTAATAGCACATCTTTGGGATTTGCAAATCAGAGCCCACCTGTCCACAGCACCATTTGTCTCACGGGGCACATGTTTTGATTAGTCTCTTTGAAGCAGAGTTCAGTCTCGATTGCAAGCCATGGTTCACACCTCCACCCTACAATTGGGTCATGCACCAGCTAAGAGTAATTGTCCTGCAGAGACAGCAGGTCTAGGGAAATTCTGTTCTCAACACCTCCTAGCAGGACACATTTTATTGCAGTTATAAACAGTTGGGATGCCAGCCAGGCTTTCAGTCGGGGACTTCTTTGTGACATTTGTCCTGGGCTGAAATGGAGTCACACATTGCATTCTCTAACACCAGCCTTGATTCCGTGACATATCGTGTGTATTTTCAGGGTCCACGTTGCTTTTTCACTGAATGTACAAGGCTGTTTCTTTCAGTCATTAATATAATACACTTATAATTATCTGCCGTTCATTTTCCTGTTGAAAAGTGAGTCTGAATTGTCACAGCACACCACCTTTTGATGTGTGGCAGTTTCAGTGAAAATTCTGTATTTACTTCTCAGCCGGTAATGTGATGTGATTTTTCCAATCTGCACTTGGATTACTTTTTTTGTTTTAGCCTTCTCTGGATTACCCTTTCAGAAAGACAGGAACTTTTCATGGCAACCAAGCAGGTTTTTCTTACCAAATATTTTGCTGGTATTTCGCATGTGAAGCATAATCTACCTTACCTTTTGTCAACACACACACACCATGTCTTTTCCCTGACATGTTTATGTGGCAGGAGGACCTTCTTCTCATGCCTTACTTTGAATTGCAAACAGACATTCAAAGCTGTTTTTTGCCAGTGTTTGAAAATCCTGTTTTTCACGTGAAACAGACCTTTGGATTTCTTTTTCCTTTGTGAATTAAAATGCTGCTTCGCCTTTGGTAATGACGTGTTGGCCTTTTCATATGGCCCTTCGGTTCCATTGGTTTGGGGCCTTTGATTACATCCCACAGATACATTATTTGCCACAAAAGACAAGACAATCTTCCAAGAGGTTATTGATATTGGTAAAGTAAAGAGAGCATAAGAATACCAAGTAAAAGAGAATAAACTTTACAGTGGCATAACAAATGTACAGAACTGTCGGTTTTTCATTTTCCTTTTACCAAATGTATGAGAGATGGTTAATTTCAGCAAATTACTGCTGCTGAATCAAACTGTCTGTGAGAACCTTATACTATTCATCCTTTACATTCACAAAAAGTAATGGGTGATACTGAATTGTATCAAATGAAACAAGCTAAAGGTACAACAACATATCTGGGAAAATATTGACAAACTCTATGTTTCCCAATTATTTCATCAGCACAATACCTGTTGTACACATATGTATACTGAGGTCCTCGAGTGATGTGATTTGTATCACCTCTACCTCCAGAGCCTTCCCTCCACCCCAGGCGAGTGTGCAAGTCCCCCAGAAGGGGCTGTGGTAAAAGTAGGGGTAGGGAAAAGTATATGCCTGTCACTGTGCATCAGTAATGAGAGCAGGCGATCAACCCCCTGCAGTGGGTGGCCACTAGTCATTCATCAGCACAGCGGGGTTTACCATTATCACATATATTTGTATCGATATTTCACTGCTCACACCATCCAGTAACCCTTCATATATGTGATAAAAGGCATGTACCATGTATAACATACCAATACAAAAACATTTAGCTAGATTCCCCATGCTTCAGGTTAACGTTCAAGTAATCCTCACTCAATAATGAACTCTCAATGAATGCTTCTTACACTATCATGTCAAACAGGAAATATTTTAATTATGAGAAATATGTAATTAAGAAACATTGCTATTGTTATTGTCACTATAAACAATATATGCACAAAGGTAATTAATGAAAACGCTTGTCATTTCCTCTACCTCAAATGAAGACTAAGACTGATCAACCTTCGCCAAGAATTCATAGTCACCTTAAAAATCAACTACCAACCTCGTGATTGGCGACCTCACAAATCATGATAGGCAACCTCACAGAAGCATCTGTCTCAATCAATACCCCAGTACCTTTTTCAATGTGATTTCAATGAAGGGTAAAAGGTCTCCATACTCATTATCTGTAGACAGTAGGGAGTTGAGAGGGCTAGAGTAGACTGGATGCCTGAAAATATCAAGAAAACATGGAAACATTGAAAAATTCAAAAAATATTAAAATGCCACCTATTAATGCACCATGATCCTTTCATCAAAAAAGCATAGGAAACATCAAAAATAAACATTGTCCATTGCCCATTGGGATTAATTGTGCCAGCACGTAGCCAAGCTAGAATAAGGTGCCTGATCTTTGGTGGTGAGCTGATTTGCTTTTGGGTACAAAAGCACAATTATTATCTGTGCAGTCAATAGACATAGTTCTTTAGACAATAGACATAGACATAGTTCTTTGTCCTCGAAATGTCCTCGAAATGCCTCAAAATTCATGAAATCCAACTTAGTGGCTACAAATCCATATCAGGAGAAAATTGAGGGAGTTGATACCTCCCTTGTAAAAAGCCTTTGTGCTCTTTCTCTCTTTCTCCAGTCTTCCAGCCAACTGTGTCCACCTCTGTGTCTTCTTGCCAGCTCTGCTGCCCTGAACTGCGTCCCCGGTGCTTGAAGCCTGTTTTATTGATACTATTTGGGTGTTCACGGGAACATGCCTACAACTGATGAGGTTCATCCAACACTAAAAATATTTCTAAACAAAAATATCACTGCCTAACATCTCTCTGGTGTAAGCAATAGCAAGAACAATCACGTCATCCAGCAATAGGAATCTTTCCAACAAATGATTCAGCAAACAGCATCGAACCTGTGTAAACTACAGAAGACATTGGGCCTCATTACAAGTATGGTGGTAAGACAACAACGGTGCCAGTAGCGCTACAAGCAAAGTTGCTACCGTACCATCATACTACATGTTCTGCTCGCGGGTGCCGTTGCAGCCACCAGGTCTGACCTGGTGGCCATACCGGCACCCGAGAGCAGAACATGATGGTAGCACTGGTACTGTTATTAACGGTAACAGGAAGAATTTCTTCGGGCACCCAGAAAAGGGCAAGATTGTAATGACCCGGTAATTGCCCTTTTCTGGCCCCCAGAAAAAAATTAATACCGGCGGCAGCCGTGCATGTACTACAGGCACGGCTACCACCAGCCTCGTAAGGAGGCCCACTGTGTTTTTTAGTTCTTCCACAGTGCCCCTTTATTTCTTGTTTATTATTTATAAGGACGCTCGCCGCTCATCACAGAAAGGTCCAATCAGCAATGAACAGTTATGTTTACACAAAAGAATCGTAGTGTAACAGGCCCAAGTTCATTGGCGCGCAGAACACTAATGTAATGGACTTTAACTTTGCATTTGACTAAATATTAACCTGCATTGCATTGTACACATTAGCATTGAAGGCTGGGCCTACGGCTCAAGAAACATGCCGCATTAAACATGGCTAGACACAAAATTACATGTCAAGATTCTGGGCAAACTTTGCATATATTTTTCACTTACTCTATGAAAGTGAAGCAACAACTCTCTGCTGCTCTGTAGAATACGTACTTAAAAAAATAATGATTTCCCTTGCTCTGTGATTGGCTTAACCCTGTTCAAAATAAAGAGTTTTTCCTGGAAACAAGATTTTACGACACCTGTTTGACTACAGTTTTGTACCTTGATGCATGACCATGTTAATAATGTAGTTTCATTAGCAATAAGGTAAAGCAATGTTAGAAATCACTGTTGCAACAGTGTGGGCAAAACTAATGTCTGTTGGTCCATGAGGGGAACATATGAGTTTCCAGACCTCTCATCAGCCTCTAAAACATTTGTTGAGTGATAGAAGGGGCCTCATTATGAGTGTGACGGTCTGGAAAGAAGAGTGCCGGTAGCAGGTCTGACCTGCAAGGGTGCAACGGCACCCACCCGTTGAGTTGTCACGGAAGTGCAGGCACTGCTAACAGCAGTGCTGGTGCTTCCGTGAACCCATTGCCATGGAGTCTGATGGGACTCCACGGGAATGAGGACTTACCAAAACCGTCACTTGTAATGTCACGGTGGCACCAGGAAGTCAGGCAGCAGATTCAGGGTTACGAGAATGGTGGCAACTCGCCGGTAGCACCGGCGGTTTTCCGTCGTCCTCAAAATGAGGCACAATGTCTCTATTTCAAGGATTAAATGCTATCCTTTAGAAATCAGAATGGACACAATTAAAAGAGGCTTAGCAGATGTACATGACTGCATCAAGGATAACTGTTTAGAAGATGAAGAATTAAAAACAACCAGTAATATGGAGGCACATCTTATGTCTTCTCATAAGAAAATACCTGTCAAGGAATGCTCATAGTTTGTGTTGATGAATGATCCTACCCTTTCAGTGAAAACAACAAGAAGGAATCAGTAACTGGCACTGGAAATGCTTGGGTAAATGACATTCCCGTACCCTCAGCAAGCTATAAATCTGGTCCCTGGTGGAGTCAAGTGGCAGAGCTGATGGTCATATAAAAAGGTGTCCTTGCTGCTGTAAGTCATCCACTCCAGGGTAATAATGACTGATTCAGATTATGTAGAAGACTTGCTCAGTTGGAAAGCTACGGGTATGCTGCATACCAACAACAAACCCTTGAAACTCAGGAGGTTAATCCAAACAATGGCTGATTTAGAGACGCCAAACAATGTTACCATTTAGTGGAAGAAAATAAGAGGACACTCAAAGGATGGGTTCCCGGCAACAAGACAAGTATTGTAGCAGATCATTTACCTAAAAGTGAAACTCTCTGTGCGGGACACATTGATATGGAACATCTCCTGTGTGATGGCAGGAACTCAATCACACACACAAGCTGGAAGCCAGCCTTCTACTCTGCAGTGGAGTATGGGTGCTCCAGATATTGATTTGATTACTGCTCAGAAATAAGATTCGAATATTTAGAAATTGCAACACACCGACATTATTCAAAGCATTTCCGTGGAATGTATTTGTTTCGGGTCACCCTTGATTTATAGGTTTTACCATCTGCCATATAATCCGTTTTTATATGTTCTAAAATATGTACTTCCAGGGATAAATCATGGTGTTGCTTCGAATCATCATTGTAAAATGCATATTGTCTGGATTAATACCACATGTAAACAACTACCACTTAATTTCAAGCACACATTTCACTAGTACAGACATCAATGTAATGCAATGTAATGTAAGAAGCATTTATAGAGCGGTTCTACACCAGCTAGGGCATCATGGCACTATGAGGTAGAGGGTCTAGGTAAGATAAAGAAAAAAACAATAAAAAGAAGGTGAAGAGTAAGAATCCAGAAAAGCAGAAGAGAGCGACAAGCCAGACGGTGATGAGATGAGTTGTCAATCCATATTTCCAAGCAGAGAGAGCGAGAAGCTAGGCAGTGAAGAGATGAGTTATCAATCCATGTTTCCAAGCAGAGAGAGCGAGAAGCTAGGCAGTGAAGAGATGAGTTATCAATCCATGTTTCCAAGCAGAGAGAACGAGAAGCTAGGCAGTGAAGAGATGAGTTATCAATCCATGTTTCCAAGCAGAGAGAGCGAGAAGCTAGGCAGTGAAGAGATGAGTTATCAATCAATGTTTCCAAGCAGAGAGAGTGAGAAGCTAGGCAGTGAAGAGATGAGTTATCAATCAATGTTTCCAAGCAGAGAAAGTGAGAAGCTAGGCAGTGAAGAGATGAGTTGTCAATCAATGTTTCCAAGCAGAGAGAGTGAGAAGCTAGGCAGTGAAGAGATGAGTTATCAATCCATGTTTCCAAGCAGAGAGAGCGAGAAGCTAGGCAGTGAAGAGATGAGTTATCAATCCATGTTTCCAAGCAGAGAGAGCGAGAAGCTAGGCAGTGAAGAGATGAGTTATCAATCCATGTTTCCAAGCAGAGAGAGCGAGAAGCTAGGCAGTGAAGAGATGAGTTATCAATCCATGTTTCCAAGCAGAGAGAACGAGAAGCTAGGCAGTGAAGAGATGAGTTATCAATCCATGTTTCCAAGCAGAGAGAGCGAGAAGCTAGGCAGTGAAGAGATGAGTTATCAATCCATGTTTCCAAGCAGAGAGAGTGAGAAGCTAGGCAGTGAAGAGATGAGTTGTCAATCAATGTTTCCAAGCAGAGAAAGTGAGAAGCTAGGCAGTGAAGAGATGAGTTGTCAATCAATGTTTCCAAGCAGAGAGAGCGAGAAGCTAGGCAGTGAAGAGATGAGTTATCAATCCATGTTTCCAAGCGGAGAGAGCGAGAAGCTAGGCAGTGAAGAGATGAGTTATCAATCCATGTTTCCAGTATTCTTACACCGGGTCTTTACGGGTTAATGGCAGGCATTACAAACAATACATATCTGGTTACTTCGAAGACTCTATATCGGAACTGCTAGGACCCTGTAGCTTCACCACATTGAGTGCAGTTACACTTGGTTACATCAGAATCAAGATTATGAGTCAATGTTTTGTATAATTTAGTGTTTGTTCTTTATACCCCGTGGCTTATAAGCATACTTCATAAATGTTACTTTTGGAGATAACACTTGTCTGGCATGAAAAGGTTTATCTGGCATGTTAACATTTGTCTAGCATGAAACAGTGTTAAAAGATACAAAACACTCCTTGTCTGTGTTTTAGAATTGTATTCCCACAATTGACACCAGCATTTGATATAAAGTATAAACCAATTTGTATAATCATTCTTCGTTAATAATCATAACTTTCTGGAATAGACTCTATTGCATCAATGAGCCTGTATTTCACAATGTCATGTGTTCTAAGTGTTCAGTTTATAGCTGTCAATGTAGTTTCAGTCTGATGGCTTTACTGCAGCTCACACATTGTAATGTTTTATAAAGTATTCAATTTATCAGCATTATTTGTTATTCATCTAATATTAAGCATGCTTCACATACATGTTCAACTATGTCTAAAATAGTTGCATGTGTATGTGCCTGAAAATTGGCCTTTGTGAAATCTAAGCTCAATATACCCAAGCTTAAAATGATTGCATGAATTATATGCACTTGTAAAAAGGTTTTCAAAGCTAAATATCAATGTTCAAAATCAGTCTTCAATGTCAATTATCAATGTCAATTACATTTGTATGACTTGATCTCTACTATGAGGACCCATTGGAAATGCTCAGATGTATGTGTTGTGCATACGTTTAATCGTTCCATCACACATGCTATAGACATCGTGTACATTTAAAAACCATAGGCGTCTAGTAAAGGCGAGGCTCTTTTATATAAACCACAGCATAAAAAATCATCCATTTTGTATATTTGCTGCTCGTGCGGCTTTCACCCCTGAGCCAGCCCCCCTTCTTACAGCAGCTGTTCTATGAGGACAGCCATAGCTCTTTCCTGTAATGACATCAATGATTGGTGCAGCTTGAATGGACAGCTGGTCACTTTGAAACAGTCATCAAACTCGCATTTGTTCTTCGGCAAAAGCCCGAGAATCAAATCGGAACTTGTACCTGGCATTCATAGACCTCACCCCGGCTTTTGACTTAGTCAATCGAAGGAAACTTTGGGAAAAACTTAATAACTGGGATTGTCCACAGGAGATCTTGAATCCCATCAAAGCTCTACACGCAGCTACAATGGTGCAGGTGCGTTTTAATACTAGTGGTCTGCTTTCATCAGCCATAACAACTAGCAGAGGGGTCAAACAAGGTTGACCTCTAGCCCCGGCCCTCTTTCTCTCATACTTTGGGGATTACAAAGAAACATCAACCACAACACGAGCATTCTCCCCACAATTAGGCAAGGAGAAGATCCCAAGACTCTTGTATGCGGACGACCTTATCCAACTCGACCAGACCCCAATTGGCCTACAACGCCAGCTGACTGCACTGACCACGTATACAGCTGCAAATGACCTAGAAGTGAACAAACAAAAAACAAAGATCATGGTGTTTGAAAAAAACAACAAGAGGAAGAAGATCAATTCATGGTTCTTGGCGGGAAACAAAATTGAACAAGTAGCAAAATTAAAATATCTGGGGGTTCTCATTGACTCGACAGCTAAAGACTTAGCGATGCAACACCACCTCTTGGAAAAAATTAAAACCCTTGTCTTACAAGCGAAAATACTAGACAAAATATTTGGGTGCTTTTCATTGATGCCCCTACTCAAATTCTATCGGGGCAAAGTTATCCCAACGATTACCTATGGAGCGGATGCCATGCCATCTTTGCCTATTTTACTGTGGTCCAGACTGGAGAGCCTTTTCTGGTGTTCCGTGTTGAATTTACCGCCTTCCACTCTGTTAGCCCTGATAAGACATGAACTGTCTCTTTCATCTCTGGAGTCAATAGTAACTAGGGCTTCTGTTATGTTATACAGGAAGATCAAAGACCCTTCTTCCCCGGCAATTTTTTCGCTGGTGCAGGCAGAGATGAATTTAGGTACAACAATACTTCTGTCCAAATGGGAGGCAATGTGTACAGCACAGCTTGAAATCTGCGGCAGCTCTATGGAAGAACTTTTGGGTAATCCAACAAAAACCAAAACCCGCATGGAAGAAATGGATTGGATAAACACATTGGACACAGCCTCTGTGTACAAGCTGGCTAGCCACCTACCTCCAACATGCAGAAAACTAAATACAATCCAACCATTTTTGATAAAACATCCAAGCAGAAAAACCCGGTATACTCTACTCCGTGATAGGCTGAATTTGCTCCCTACGAACGAAATCCTGCACATAAGAGGCCTCTCTTCAACCAATATCTGCCGCTTTTGTACCGACACCCAACAAATCGAAACATTACGGCATCTTCTTCTATTGTGTCCAGGAACAGACAAATATAGATCGCCGTACCTGCTTCACCATTTAAAGCAAGCTTACTTGGTCGACGAAGCACTCTGGTGGGATCGCCAAATAGGAGGCTTGAGACCCTCTTGGACAATAGCAGCCACCAAAAATTTGGATCAAATCTTTTCACACATAGATTCACAGTCTGGGCAGAGCAGACCCACTTAAGCACAAGCATAAGGGGTGAAATGCGGGGTTGGGCGTTGGATGGACCACTCACCATGGGGGCTGGGCGTGTCCTTGAATTTGCTTTGAATTTGCTCATGCTTCCCTTAGCTACAGCTTCTCTTGACTTTGGATCTCTTCTTACAAACATTCTGTAAAGACTTTTTAGAAATTGTAAATTGAAGTTCTTCTTCATCCTCTTGTAAAAATCACTTCGGTGATTATATACTCGTAATAAAAAAATTAAAAAAAATTGTTCGGAATCTAAACAATGTTTCCTAAACTTTTTCTATTTCCTGGGGTGGTAATACCTCCTTACCTGTCCCACTTGAGCAAGGTGTTCCCCAAGGGTCTGTCTTGAGCCTTTTCCTTTTCTCATGATATCCTGCACTACTTGCTCCTGTCATCTCATCTTTTGGACTTACTCATCACACGCACCTCTTTCTATCCTTTTCATCTTTTACTCTGGAAATACACCATACCCTCACAACTTGTCTTTCTGCCATCAAATCTTGGATGGCATCTCACTTTCTCTCTTTAAATGCCGGGAAGACTGAGGTCTTATTCTTCCCTGCTAACACTCTTTCTTCTCTACCTTCACCATCGTCTATCTCATTTCCTCCTTCCACTCTCTCTATTTCTTCTACTGCACATAATCTTGGTCTTTACTCCAATCTCTCTTTTACTCACCACATTTCTCTCACGTCTCACTCTTGTCGTTTTCATCTCTACAATATCCATACAGTTTGTTCTTCTCTTACTTTCCACGCTAGTAAACTTCTTATCTTTTCTCTTATTTTCTCGCTGCTTTTTTTACTGTTCTGTTACACTATTTGGTCTCCCATTATCTCGTCTTGCACCTTTAAAATCTGTTTATCATTCTCCAGTTTGGGTACTCTGTTCACTCTCCTATCGTGACTCTATTACAGCATCACTTGTCGCACTTGATTGGCTACCCTTCCATTCTCAACTTACATTTCATTATCTTGCTGCACTTGTTTCTTTTTATACTCCTTCTCGCTCTCTTCGTTATGATATGATGTGGCATCTATAACGCGCCTATTCACAAGTGTTTCAAGGCACGATGAGGCAACGGAGGGGGAACAGAGGGGAGATGGAGACAACGATCCTACTAGGCGAGTTGTCATTCAGATCGCGCAAGTGCATGGGTAGGTGGGAGGGGAAAGTGCAGTGCATGGGGAAAAAGAATAAATAACAATAAGTAAAATGGCCCGCTGGTGGCAAGTGCAAGGATAAGTGCAGACATCAGGTGGTGGTGGGACTGTTAGGGATACAGAAAACAGTCCCAAGTGCGGGGGTTGCCAGGAAGGCAGTGCAGGGTACGACTGGCAGGGGGAGGGGACCTGGGCCCGAGATCAGAGGGTGGCCAGGCAACCAGTGCAGAATCAGTTTCAACCGTGAGATCAGCAAGGGAGAGGAGGAGAAAAAGCAGAAGCAAAGAGAAACGTTTTGAGGTGCTTCCGGAACTGGAGATGGTTCTCAAGTTTCATGGAGGCAGGGAGGCTGTTCTGGAGGGAGGCACCAGCCGAAGAAAGAGATCTACCACCAACTAGTTGCTCGGAGAAATGATTGACCCTAAGGGAGTTGGCAGATGAGCAAAGAGCTTGAGCAGGGAGATATTTAGGAAGTGAGAGTTCAAGGTATTGGGGTCCCAGGCCCCAGATGGCCTTGTGGATAATGCAGAGGGTGTTGAACTTAATCCATGCAGCCAGTGCAGAGATTTTACTCCAAGAGAGATAAGATCCCTGGGCTTGAGGCCAAGGACAAGTTTTGCAGTACTGTTATGGATGAGTTGCAGCGGGCGGAGAGTAGAGGCAGACAGATTTAGAAAGAGGCTGTTGCAATAGTCCAGCCTAGAGAGAACCAGAGCTCTGGAGACAATGAGCTTCTGGGGGAAGTAAAGGAAAGGGGGAATACCTCTGAGGAGGTGCAGCTTGGTAGTGTGACTTCTTAGAGACGTCAGAGATGTGAGGAGAGAAGGAGAGTGTGGAGTCGAAGATGACCCAGAGGTTTTTAGCCTCGCAGGTGGAAGCAAGAATAGGGCAAGGGAGGCCGGCCAGAGAGTGGCAGGAAAGCTACGCTGAATATTCTTTCCCCTCCTTGTGCTCAGTCCCGCTTTTGGTCTTTACAGCTTCTTGCTCCCCTTCATTGGAACACTCTCCCTCCCTCCCTTCGGTCTATTTATTTGTGCTCTCTTTTTCGGGTCTCTCCATTGTCCCTGATCGTTATCTCTCAGCAATGTTGTTGTCTGATCATTCTAATTCTCATAATTGATGTACCGTTTATTTTAACTGTGTGCAGCGCTTTGGCTTAAGGCACTTTATAAATACAATAAAAATACAAAAGTACAACGTGTACTTTATTTCAATGATGGGTATAGAGCGGTCAAAAATGCCATTTTAATCCTTGTGACTTGATTTAACCCACAATCAGCATAACCAACCTCTCTCCCATATGCAGCAGCTTAAGATGGAATAGTGCTTTTGAAAGTATGGATTAATCTTGGACTAAAAATCGACAAGCACTTCCCCACTGTTGCATCCAGATTCCGATATGTCACGATAGGTATTATGATAAAGAGACACCATGGCTCACCCGCATAAACACATCTCACCTTATAAGTTTGCCGGTCTGGTAATTACGGTACCAGTAAGCTTGCTGGTACTGTAGTTACCGGACCGGCAAACTATGGGTTTTGCTTGCGGGTGCCTTTTCTCCCGCCAGGTCTGACATGCCAGGCAGAACGGCACCAGCGAGCAGAGCATGTCGGATGCAACGGCACCATTCAGACCCCCCTCCCCATTCCCATTCCCTATGGGGTTCAAATGGGAATGGGGAGCATTTAACTCCAGCACCCAGGTACGGGCAATTACTGCGTCCGCCAGGGGGCCGTAATGACCCGGTAATTGCCCATTCAGCTCCCGCCAAACTTGGAAAGAGGCCAATGATGGTCATGGAAAGCGGCTTACAGATTACCAGCTGGCTTCATGACTCAAAGAGGTTTGCAAGAGCGGCTGCGAGTGGCCTCATATTTTATTTATTTATTTATTTATTTATTTATTTATTTATTTATTTATTTATTTATTTATTTCCATGTATAAAGCGCACAAACTGCCCTCGGGCATCGAGTCGCTGTTACACCATTTTCACTTGGCAGCAGGTTAACAATACTTAGGTACAAGTTCAGTGGTTAGGAACATACGCTGCTCTTGTTCCAAGGCTACAGGGGAGAGAGTGGAGCAGGTGCGGTTCACCATGCCTTTCTGAAAGCCATGAGGGAGGTTTCTGTTCTGAGCGAACCTCATTGCCATGTCTAACTCTTAGTAAGCACATAGAAAGGCGTGTTTGTATTTTAATGTAGACTAACACACTTGGTTATACTTTTCAATGATACGGAATTGCATAGCGGTTTGGCAAGCACTCTCATATACAGCTTAGAAACAGCAGGTTAATATGTATTGCACTGGTATGCTTTTGAAGCATGACACATATTCCATTTGGATATGCATTTTGGGGGTCTGTATGGGAACTTGGGGCCTCCGACAAAGACACGGCCTGCCATAAATTACTGCTGGGAATACTTCTCTTGTAGGATTGGGGCAAAGGGACACGCATCAGCACCTATATTAACCGTAGCTGTGGTGAGTGAGAGGAAAACTATAAAAAGGGCCTCGTAGCAAGCATTGGGTATGGCTTAGAAAGCCTCCCAGCCAGACATACAACAAGGAATGTTTCTTGGAAGAATGGGTATCCATATGGCCTGCTTAGTTTTTCCAATAGAGACATAATTTGGCAGGTGCCTCAAAATTAACCACACAAGATACTTTACTTCCCAGAAATGAATTTGTGATGGGGAAATTCCTGAGCAAAGGTCACAGGCCATTCTGAAGTTCAGAGTGGGACCCTCCTGGGCAAGTTCCCGATGCGCCATGCAGGTGTTGCGTCGTTTCCTGGCACGTGAATGCCATCAATCTACACCTGTGTCATTAGCCAGATGCTCATGGAAATATCTGTGAGTCAATAAGGTGGGCAGGTGTGGTACATTTTGCAGTTTAACAGAGATTTTAGGATCTGACATGAAAGATGCTGAATTTTACAATTCATCTCTTATGTGCCTCACAGCACGTGCAACAACATGATAAATAGCTCGGACTCCCCCAAAAAGCCCTCCAACCCCCAGGCCAAGTATTCCTCCTACTGTTCCTATTACAACCATAATCAGAGGACCTCCTATCACCCCCACACATAAGCCTGCCCCTGCTCCCACAAGCCCCCCAACAGAGAACCCTTGAGCTATGATATGAAGGAGATCCTGTTCCGCTTCGCGGCGCGTGCTCTTGATCAATTCTTTATAGTGCGCTTCCATTTCTTTCTTTTTGGCCAGGTATGCTTCAGTGCACATCGTGAGCTGGGCCGCTCTGTCTACAGTGTGCTCCTTGTGAATTCTTTCCACATCTTTCTGATACTCACACTTTAGTTTATATAAAGTCGCTTTCTTCTGCTCTCTGTATTTTTTCCTGAGGTTCTCCTCCTTCTCCTTCAGTTTCTTCTCTGCATCCTGGAACATCTCAGACGTGTAGTGTGTCCCCCCCATTCTCCTGCGCTGTCTTGTCTATGATTGTGCTGAGCTCAGAGACCTGCTTCTGTTGCCTTGTTGCTGAAGACGCAGAAGCGACCGCCACAGGCCCCCACCAGGGCTTTCCACCTTGCGTCTGCCTCGAGAACAAAGCCCTGGATTGTTTGCCCTTCTTGTACACAAGATCACTATGTACTTTGTGGCTTCTTCCCCAAACGGGCCTTGAATTATTTCCACAGCCTCTTCCTCCTCGTTGGTGAATCGGCCCGACTGAATCACCACAATGATTGGGTGTGTGCCAGGGGCGGAGATTACCACACACCTACACACTTCCTGGACTGGAAGTAGGTCATCGGTGTATCGTCATGTAATGAGCTTCTGGCCCAGCGTCCTGCTCTCGCTTGTGGAACTGCAGCAAGGGCTCTCTTAGCAACACACTGTTGGAATTGAGTTTGCAGATGCTTTTGATATAAACACTTTTTCATCAAGGATGCTGTTCCCTACTGCTCTTTCCCAACGAGAAGGATCCTTCATTGCTCCGCTTGTGAGTCTTGAGTGCCTTCATCTGCATCTGGAGAGAGAACAGGGAGACAAGGCAGAAACATGACTGTGCATGTTATTTCTCGGATTTGGTACACACATGATGTGTTTTTGTGTGTTTGTTTAACTTGTGCAGGCATGTTTTGCATGAATGTGTTCATTGGATTGCAACATGCATATGTGTGATGTATACATATGACTCCTTTTTGTTATAAGATCTAGTTTTTGAAGTGATTACATGTTATACCAGATCCCTTAGACGTCTGTGTTCTCTGGTAACAGTTTCTATAATTACCCAGGTTATTATCTCCGAATGTATCCAGCTGGGAAGAATGGAATGTAGCAATGACGCCCCTGGGGACTGAAGCCTGTGACGTAACGCTGATCTGTCCCATATTAGAGTGCTTAACCTGTAAACTATCCAGGCAGAAAAAGGGGAAAGCTCAGGGACGTCATTTCACCAACATGCCATGGGTAGCGAAAGTGAAATCACACGACCTTTGACCTCTGATGACATCATAGGAAGTGATGCAATTTCATCACCACCCTGAAGTGACAATGCGATAAGCAATGGAACACAACCTTTCACCCCTTGACAAAATAGGAAGTAGCATCACATAGCATTGTCCCTAAGTACACTCTGAAAAACGTGATCACAATATCGCTATAATGTGATATACATTTAATAGAAGAATGGATCACCATATGTATCGTTAATATCAGTGTATAGACCCATATTACCAAATTACTGTGAATGCAAGCAGACATCCAAGGTCAAATGATAGTTATGTGTTATTATAAAGCACTTAAGCTTAAGCTCTTTATATAGAACAAATATACACCCATATCACCCAACCTGTGTTGGTACTCATTTATTGACCTCAGAAGGATGAAAGGCTGAGTTGAGGTGTTTAAGAACAGACTAAATCAGTGACTCGCCCCCTGAAGTGTCCCTGAAATAAACCTTTAATGAGTCTAGCACTCATTGTATAAAATTCCAGAATGGTATTTCTATTCTTTCTTATTTAGGGTCAGTGCTCAAAACTTGTGGAACCCCCTGTTTTTAAGGGACCTAAACAAGAAAGCCGGCTGCTCCAAAAATAAAGAGGCACATGTCACTGGCCACAGCCCATGAGCATCAGAAACCATGTAGAGAGTGGAGAAATTCTTATGCAGGACTATTTAGCAAATAGTCAAAGTGATATGCAGGTGGGCGTGCCCCACGGTATCTAGTCATGTTTTCATTAGGAATACTGCCGAAGCACTTTACTTCGACAGAACTGTGCTAAATACCCTGATCGAATCATATGGGGGTGGGTAAGAGTTGGAAACATGTGGAGAGGAGTCGGAGGCAGGGGGATTAGTGTAGGAAAAGTGGGGCATGGGGGATTAAAAAATAAAAACAAATCAATTCATTTTTTTTCGGCACAATTCAGGAGAAGTAAAGTACTTCAGCAAAATCCCTGTCGTAAAAATGGTATTAGCATACTTGTAGAAAAACATTTGACCTTTTACTTTTGACCGAATTTTCGTGATCTTTTTTGGGTTGAAATTTGGTCAAATTTAATTAAATATATATATATGTGACGGGGTAGGTAATAGGGAGATGGGCTTCGGGCAGTCTCCCCCAGCATTTTCGACCAAACAAAGAGCAAAATAATTCAGTCGAATGTGAAAAGCTCAAATAATTTCAACCAAGTAGATCAAACCGAAAAAATAACATAGAACCGTGCACCGCAGCTCATCAGGTGGCACAGAGCGTGGGCTGTAGCTCACGGTATAGGTCAGTGTACCGAGCAACCTCTGATCTGCCAGCACCCGGCCAACCATGTTGCCTCCCTCCACCGACCCCGCTTCTCCTCAAACCCCCTCCACCCCCCTGTCTCTCACTCCCCCGTCCCTCCCACTTGCCTGAAGAGGTTTTGGTGCTGCAGCATCGCTGTGCCGCTCCTCTCTTGTCTGCTGTCCAACATGGAAATGGGAGAGACGCTCTTTTTTGGAAGAAAAGGGTCAAGAGTTCATCTCAACCCGTTTTTTTTTCTCCAAGAAGTAAATGCTAATTAGCAAAACGGTAAGTAAACCCTGGGTACTAATATCCATATTGTTGTTGAAAAGTTTTATTATCGGCTTTAGCCATTAAAGCAAGACACATAAAACATTCACAAAAAACTCATACATTATGTACAAATAGATAGATGAACTTATTCAGATTAAAAAGCATCAGGCTTGTCATTATGGCTATGTTAATGCTCCAGGTGATGGAGACTGGAAAATAACAGTCACAGAATGGACTTGGACACTGCAGATTGGCAACATATATACTGAACACGGGGGCACAGGGGTTATCAAGGCATGATGTGTTGAGCTTGGGCCATGTTTTGGCCGATCTCCGGTACATTCCAGTAATCTGGTTGCACTGTGTGTCTAGCTCCTAGCAGGTAATCCCTCCACTCTTGAAAAGCTAACTTGATGGCTATCAGATCTCAATCAGAAAGAGTTTCATTCATTTTTGTGCCCGGGGAAGTGCGCTCATTCAATCGGGTGGCTGGGAAAGTGGGTCAGAAACCACTGTGTGCCGCCCCCTGTTTCCAGCCACCCAAGTCCTTACTCAGGGTAGTGCCATCTTGACTGTGGGAAGCAACAGAGCTCCTGTCCCTGTTTCCTCCCCACTGCACCATTCACCCACGCTTTTGAAAGGTCTGAATTTGGCCAAAAGTGTATTTTGTATTTGTATTTTATTTATATTTTATTAAACCGCCTTAACCCAAAGCTCTGTACATAGGATACAAAACGGTTACAATATAAATGTATAAACAATAAAATCCAGAAAACAATCACTCAAACGTACTGAAGTAGCTGAGATTTCAGAGAACCACAAAACAGAATAAATGGAGATAGAGCGAAGAGAAAGTGGAAGAGCGTTCCAATGAAGAGGACCAAGAAGCTCAAAGGAACGAAAACAAGACTGTGCACACGGGGGGCGGGGAGCCTTAAGTAAGAATTGAGAAGAAGAACAAAGAGACTGTGCAGAGATATAAAAAGATACAAGTGCAGCAAGATAGCTGGCAGCAAGACCATACAGAGATTTAAATACAAGACGAAGAAAGTGTAATTTAATTTGAGAATTTATGGGTAACCAGCCAAGTGTATCAAGAGAACCTGTAATAGAGTCCTGCGATAAGAGAAGACACAAACGACAAATAGAAGAGTTGAACACTGATTTAAGAGGGGCAAGACAAGAGGTAGGGAGTCCAAATAGGGCAGAAGAGCAGTAGAAAAGTCGAGACAAATTAGAGAGGAAATTAAAAGTTTAGATGCCTGAAAATTAAGAAATGGATGAGGCTTCTGAATATTATAGAGATGAAAGCAACAGGAACAGGGAATTAATGAGATGTGGTGAGAAAAAGAAAGATTTGTGTCAAAGTAAAGACCAAGCTGTGGGTGAAATTGGAAGCTTGACTGGTGAAAAGATATAAAGGAGGGTGTAAAATGAGAAAGATTGTTGCGGGAAAAACAATACCTCGGTCTTCACAGCTTTGAGGGTGAGGTAATGGGCGGACATCCAGGATTTGATTGCGTCCAGGCAAGCAGAAAGATTGGAGTGAATTTCAGGAGAGAAAGATAAGAAGGAAAGACATAGTTCGGTATCATCTGCACAGAAGTGGTTGGACAACCAACAGGAGGAAATAACCGCCACAAGATCAGTTGTATGGAGAGAGAATAATAAAGGGCCCAAAACTGACCCTTGAGGTACACCATGGGCAAGCGAGAGCAGCTCGGAGCACTTGCCCACCCAAGTGACCAAAATGTTCTATTAGAAAGGTAGGAGTGAAACCAAGACCTGACAGAACCTGACCAAAAGACGAAAGTGAAGCAAAGAGTAAAGAGTGATCAACAGTGTTGAATGCCGCCGATAGATCTAGAAGAATAAGAAAGGGTGAGTGCTTGGAATATCACGCCGGATAGGAGTTCAACACTGAAAGAAGAGCAGTTTCTTTATAATGAAAAGGACGGAAACCAGACTAAAAGCCATTCTAGAGGTTTTGAGAGATAAGGCAATAAAGAAATAGGGTGGAAGTTTGAGACAAGAAGAGGATTGGCCGTAGGTTTCTTCAAAATTGGAATAATAGCTGCATGCTTAAATGATGTGCGAAAAGTAGAGGTAGAGAGACAGATATTGAAAAAGGAGACAAGATAGGGTACAAGAAAAGGGTAGACCTTAGGGATTAATATAGAGTGAATAGGCTCAGTAGGGGAGGCAGTGAGGTGAGCTTTAGCAAGTAAGAGAAAAACCTCAGAATTAGAAACAGGAGTAAAGTGAGTAATAGTGGCATGAGGAGTAAGGGCAGGAGTAGGGGGGACCATTGAGGGGGCTTAGATGCTTCGATGTCACGACGAAGAGAAAGAACTTTTGAGGAAAACAAGTGAGCAAAGTTAAAAGCAGAAAGAGTAGAAGTTGTAGAGTGTTCAATAATAGGAGAGAGAAGACGTGCAAGAGTTTGAAAAAGATGCCTAGGGTGAGTAGACTGAGTTTATAAAAGATCAGAGAAATATAGACGTTTAGCAGAGCATGAACAATTGTCATAGAGAACATGATAAGAAAATAGGTCTTGATCCAACGTGTTTCAAGACAACGAAGAAAGCGGTGCATAGAGCGCAAGTGGGGAGGAAGCCATGGTTGAGAGGGTTTTACAGTGGGGCGTAAGGGAGACAGAGGGTAGAGTTGATCAAGAGAAGTGAAAAGAGAGGAGGATTTGGAAGATGATACCTCGTCGACATTCAGAGCTGAGAAGGAGAGAGGAATGGAAAGTGTTGAAGTACAAGCAGTGTTAAATAGGAATTAAAATCATGTAGATCACATAAAGAAAAAGTAGAAGGAACGAGCAGAAGTAAGTAGGAGTAATGATGTAGGAAGTAAATAATGATCAGAGAGGTAGACAGGAAGAGATAAGACTAGAGAAGCAGTGAAAGACGAGATAAAGATCAAGTCCATAGATCTTAGAAATGTGTGATGGGGAATGGAGAGAGGTAGGAGAACATGAGAATCAAGGATAGAGAGAAAGTGAGTAGCGGAGTGGCTAAAGTATAAGTGAAGATTACAGTCCCCTAACAGAATAACATGGATGGGAGTAGGTAAGACATGAGACAGAAGATGGTGAATGTCTTCACAAAAAGAGCCAATAGGGCTAGGAGGACGATAGACAAAGATGAAAGAAATAGGGAATGGTTTTGAAAAATCTTTATAGATAAATTTGAAGGAAGAATAACTCAGAAGAGCAGAAGAGGACCAGATAGTAGAAAAGGAGAAGCAATAGAGTATGCCAGTAACCCCACCACAAGGGCACAATTACGGTGCACGAGCCTTCATTTTGTGAGGACTAATGTTTCCTTAGGGCCTATGTGCATACCTTCTGCTCCACCCTGTGACCTCATCCTGTGGCAAACCCTAGATGTAGCAATATAGAGGATGGTCAAACTAAAGATTATCACAGGACAGGTTTGCTGGCCTCTGCATATCAAAACAAAGAAAGGCAGCCAGCAGAAAAGCTTTAACCACAAATGACTGCTTAAGAAAAGCTATTAAGGATACTTGTCAAATTCGAAGTGGGGTGCACAGAGAGTAGATTCCACTCTAACCCAATAGCTTGAAAGGCCCTGATGCCAGGCCTGATTCAGAATCACCTAAATATCCCATTTTATAATCTTCAGACTCTGATGTCCAGAGTCTGGCAATTCATGATGCATGGAGCCAGAATCCTTGGGCTTCCTCCGGGTCAGAGTCATGCCCCACTATCACCATGTGTGTCACCTCACCAGGCTGGTTGCTGGGTGACTGAGCATAACTGGTCTCTGGAGGCATTTCTAGTTGTTGAAGTGCCGTAGTGGAGTTTCTAGGAAGGGCTCCATGGGCCCCTTCCATAAAGATTGCCCTCATCCCCTTTACCCTTCTGTAGAGAAGGAGCTAAGTACCGCCACCTTACAACTTTTCCCATACTACCTATCTGCCGGAAACCAGAATATGACACACGTACAAAGCTATTTGAACTACAGATACTGAGGAGAATCCTGGAAGCAAGGTTCCCATTTAGACAATCATACTCGCTCATAACACAGTATGATGGCTGCCCGAGTGTTAGTCCAGAAGAAAACTGGACAGTTGCATAACGAAGAAAAAGGATGCCGTCACACAGACTAGAAACTGACGTATGAAGAGAAGAGATGGAGAGACCACGGAAAGCAGACAATTCTATAAGCATCAATAAAGTATCGAGATAAATGACATCTTGGGATCAAGATGAAGAAACTTATGCTAGAGAAATAATGAAGATATCAAGCTATTTCACACGTGTAAATATGCAAAGAAACGCAAGCAGACAAAGTATTTCTGAGGCTAGCGGCATGCGCAACATGTGCATATATAAATATTGGAGTCAGTAAAGGATGGAGGTTCCCACTACATATGATAGCAGTTGTTAGGCAGAATCATATACAGTGCCCTTAGGGACCACTGCACACAATTAAGACTACGGCCCTCATTACGACCCCGGCGGAAATCGAAAAACGATGGCGGAAATGCAATACCGCCATCGAATAGCGCTCGGTGCGATTATGACCCGTCACCGTAAAGTACGATGCCATTAGCGACACCGCAGTGAACGCCAACGCTAACTGCACCAAGTACGCGCACGCGCACCATGCGAAACCGTAATTACCACCATGGCGCAACGGTACGCGAATTCTGACCCTAGCGGACATGTACCTAACGCCATCAAGCATGGCGGAAAGTACCATTCCGCCATGGTGAGAAGTATGGCATCGCGAACCAACCGTAAAAGGCCCTACTGAGTGCCTGTACACCACTCCCTGGCCACATTGCACAACTCCTCGTAGGTTGAATGAAGTCACACAATGCAACCAGTGAAATGTACAAGTCACCCATGCATGCCAACGAACAAATGAATGTAGGGGCTCCAAGTGCCTTGTGAGTGGCCATCCATATTTGCCATGGCACCATTGCCGTACTGATGCAGCACAGGCATGTGAAGGTTCAAGTACAGCAACATGACCTGAAAACTGAGACAAACAAAAACAGGCCCCCCATCGCTTGACACCAGTGTAAGGCGACATTCAAAGCAGTATCCTGAGTGAGACTGCACCAGCCCTGTACTCCTGCCAGTAAACAAACCAACCATCAGCATAAGCATGTACCACACAAGTTGGCAGAGTGACTGAGCAGCCAGGCACATCTCAAGAGGGGCCAATGGGAGCTGCAGGGCACAGATGGCACGAATACAGAAGCTATTCCAATGGACATGACCTCAGTCTCCCTCCAAGAAACGCACGCAAACACAGGCACCTGTGACCAGCCATATTCTGATAATCACATCATTCCACCAATCCACCTGGCTGACCGGCATCTGTTACACAAAAGCTAATCCCCCGCCATGAGCATGACATCATTAAAACCGTCATAATGGCAGCCCCTATCCCTGACCTTACTGGGCTTCGTAGGCAAACGCGCCCAGTACAGTACCACGCAGCTATACTCAGAAGCCGGAACCCAAAGCAGATCTTCTCACAATACATCGCTCCACAAATAGGAATATGCTACATTACTTGCAAAGAATAACGCTACACGGTCAATATCATAATCAAAATTTAATGCACAACAAAATCACCAGGCCCATACAGCTATTAGGTCATGAACTCCAAAATATATTTCATTATTGTGGGCTGCATCCGCAATAAATGACCAGCTTCTTCTTGTGTGACGCCCTGTTCCTTCATGGTACACAGGGGCTACATTCACGTTCAAAAAGCCAACATGGAAGCGCCTAGAACCGCAGGGCCGTCCCATTAGGTAGGCACTAGTCCAGCTGAAAGGTTGATATGTTGCTCCTAGCCACTAGTACTGCGTAAGGGCATGTGGGCCATTGGCGATCGTCCCATAAGATCGTAATGGTGCTCCACTGATTAACACGAAGCAGCAGGTGTCGGGAGGAAAAGCCATCTGCAGGAGTGGCATACAGATGGCAGCGGCAAAAGGGTCACACTAAATCCACAGCCATATGCATGCTAGCCCACTCAAAAGGATTATTCCCACCCAAAAATCACTTGCGAATCATAACCATATAAATCGAGGTGAAAACACTATTACAAACGAGTGTTTGTGTGCATGCGTCTGTTAAAACAGAATCCATTAGATGGGATTAGTAACGTGCATAGACACAAGTGTTTGAAGGCGCGTCGAGACAGGGAGGGTTCAACAAGGGCAGATAGACGATGGTCCCACTATGGCAGCCCTGCATCACATAGCGCAGGGGAAGTGGATAGATACCAAAAAGCCATGTACATGGCAAACTCTCTATTAAATCATCTGTCCATGCATCCATACATCATTCCCTCATCCCTGTATGAAAACGCCTGATTATTTACTCACATAACATGTGAAATTTCCATTGAAATTTCCATTGAGTCTGTGCGTAATGCAGTCTGCAAAATCCTCTGTGCTCCAGCCCGGAATCCTAGTGCTGTGAAGTAACATGTATTTGGGAACGTCCTGCCTTATCGTCCACTACGCTATTGCGTATCCCATACTATTCATATCAATCATTGCATTCTCGCCATGGCCCCTGTCCCAAGGACATTAAACAATAGAACTTTAAATCTGCAGTCAGACCTGTGGGCATCTCCTCGCCGCTAGCTGGAAACAGAAAGCACTGTCCTTCGAATTCCTCATTTGCAACATCACGTCGAAAAGGCATCTGTGACCGCTTGAAATCACAAATCCATCCATGTAGTGCGGCAGTGTGTGAAAATGGCAACTGGCTTCACTCACACATGAACCGCGGTACAGTGCTGCATGAGGGTCCACCGTCAATCGAGTACTACATTCCACTGACCCTTCACAAGTTTGTTCGCGACTGCAAAGATAGTATGTGAAACAATGGGACCATAGCAGAATGAACATATGAACCAATATCTCACTGCCATCGGGATGAAATACATGATTGTAATAGCAAGATGCCATGCGTCGAATTGCAGCGTTGTGTGCGGGACGTGCTCGCCCAAAGGGGATTGCAGCTTGCACAGGTGGAATGAATCACCACAGGTGGAGGCTATACAGCTTGAAAACATATAAATTGCACACCCAACCCCCTCCCACAACCACACCCACTCCAAAATGCTACCGGCAGGACTAGCGATGTTGGCCCTGTGGGACCTGATAGCACTGCAAGTACTCCAACTTCAAGAAGAAGACGAACACCAACTACTACAACAACCGGCCGCACAGAGGAGACGCAGGAGGAGGAGGAGGGCAAGGCAGGGCCAGCAAGGCCCACCAGCACAGCCACTACCACCACGCAGGCAGCCCGCAATCCCACACCTCCGAGCACATCCGTTCAACCTCACTGATGAGCAGATCCACACCCTCTACCGTTTGGACCGGGACACCATAACCGCCATTGTGGACATGACACACGCTGACCTTGTCAGCATGGTAGATAGCCCAACCGCCATCCCACCCCTACTGAAGGTGGTGTCTGTACTCCACTTCCTGGCCACAGGCACCTACCAGCACACAGTCGGACAGTTGCATGGCATTTCACAGTCACTGTTGTCACAGACACTATTGCAAGTGCTCGATGCCCTCCTGAAGCACGCAGACGACTACATCTCTCTACCACGCTCGGAGCAGGAAATTACGAACACAAAAGTGGGATTCCATGCACTTGGCGGCATACCGGGTTGCATTGGTGCCATCGACTGCACCCATGTGGAATTGGTTGTCCCACATGCCATGGAGGCCCAGTACCGCAACCGAAAACAATATCATTCTCTTAATGTACAAATGGTGTGTGACTCCAACAGGATCATTACACATTGTTGTGCCCGATTTCCTGGATCAACCCATGATTCTATGGTCTTGCGGAACTCTACAATAGCACGCTACATGGAGCGACATGCAGGGAACAGATCCTGGCTACTCGGTGAGACTCATTTCATGCATGATAATGTGGGGTATGTGATGCGGCAATGACCTGGCAGGAAGGGGGGGTGCGTACGTAGCAATGTCATTCCACAAACATCCTTTATTGTCCACATACAGGTGATGCCGGGTATCCACTGAAGAGATGGCTCCTTACACCACTCCGGAACCCACAGAACCAGCATGAGGAGGACTACAACCATGCCCACTCACGTACCCGTGTAGTCATAGAACAGGCATTCGGCCTACTGAAGGGTCGTTTCCGCTGCCTCAGCAGGTCTGGCGGGGCACTCCTGTACCGCCATGAGAAGGTTGCAAAGATGGTCATGGCATGTGTCATGCTACACAACATGTGCGTACGTAGAAATGTGCCCATGCCCCCTGACGCAGAACTGCAAGCACCTGAAATATGGTCATGATGAGGGTGGGGATGTGGCAGCACCTCAAGGAGTCCGCGAGGCACAGGAGGGCCGTGAAATTCGTCAGATTATCATAGATTCATGCTTCTAGCACTCACGCCTGGTGGCTGATACATGGACACGGGACTTGTGGCAGTGTGTGTGTCTGGAACATGCACAATATGGACTGTACGCCTATAATGGCCTCATACACAAAGATCAATGTCCACACATCTCATTGGATGATTGTGAAATGTTTATAGCATATGTGAAATTATGTTACACACCCCATCGACCCGCCACCCAAGTAAGCCCAACACACCCCCTCCACCCTCCTACCTCCCCCCCGAACACCAGTGTCCAAAGATGCTCATTGTCAGTGGGCAGACGCTATTGCAAGCCCCCTCTCCTGGTATCAGGGGCACCCCTGCCTGTGGAGCGCAGGTTCCTCCCAGATCTACGTTGGGGGCTGCCCTGGACGGAACTTGCAACGGATGATGTCTCTGCCTGCTCACGTCCATGCATGTCCCTAAGGGTTTGTGAGAGCTCAGTGAGCACACGGCGCACAGCGGCAAGTTCAGCACATACGTCTTTGGACGTCGCATGCAGTTCCCCCCTCAGGCTCTCGGTGCTTCTCTCCATTTGTACTCTCAGGCTCTCGGTGCTTCTCTCCATTTGTACTCTCAGGCTCTCGGTGCTTCCTCCATTTGTGCCCTTAGTGTCTCAGTACATGTTTCTATGGCTGCCTTAGTACCCCCACATTCATCAGCATGGTCCTTCAGGAGCGTGGCCAGTTGCTGCTGTTGCACGATCACCTGGTCGAGGGACTGTTGCCTCTGCTGGGCCATGGCCATTTGCAGTGGTTTCACAGAGGGGCTGATCAACTCATGTTGCCTTGACACAGGGCTTGTGGGGAATGGCCAGTCGTCGTCTTGTGGGTGCCCCTGCGTGGTATCCTCATGGTGTACGGGATGAAACAAACAGGGGGATTGAGACAGGTCATGGATGGATCCTACATCGACATCACCGTTTTCTGTGTCGGAGCATGCTGCCATTAATGCAGTGTCACCTATGGTGCTGCTGCCACCAGAAGCAGTGCCTTCTGTGGCATCCATTGGGGGGGCCTGTGGTGGTGCTGTTGTGGGCATGCTGGCTGCTGGGGTACCTGTTGAAGTCCCCTCCTGTGTGCTGCCACTTGATTTGTGCTGCTGCCGTGTCTTGATCCATGCAGCTGAGGTGGAGGGTCTTTGGCCGTTGGTCTTGGCCCTCTTTGCAGGTGTGCTGGTAGGGGTGTCCTGGAGCTCGTCGTTTGAATCGGACCCTGTGGTGGAGTAAAGGAGGGCGAGCGTTATTAATGGGTCTGTGGAAATTGGAATGGCAATGTATCACATGCATTGGGGTGGTACCTGAGGGTGATTTGGGTCAGGGCCTTTGAGGTGGTTTCATTTTTGTGTGGATTGAGGATGCAGTTGTTTTGCGGCCTGCAGTTAGGGGGTGCCTGCTGCACGTGTAGAGGGTGTTTTTAGGAATTTTAATTATGTATTTATTTATTTTGACTTTTAATGTGCGCTATCAGGCCAATGTATGTGGACGTTCTCCTGGACATGTGTTTCTGTTGCACTATGTGGACACATGGTACTTCACATGATTGGACATTGTGGATTTAGCATTGTTTTATTTGGGACACCTCCCTGATTCTTCGGATGTCTGCACTCCTTTCTCCATCCCTCCGACTCCCTCTATGGTCTCCATTCCAATGGTGGAGGCACAGATTTCTTCCCAGGGGGTCAACTTGATGGGTGATTTCGATCCTCCCCCGGTAGCTGTGGCAATGTTACGGTTGGCGGATAGTATGCTCCGTACGCGTATCCGCAAGTCGTCCCATCGCTTTCTGCATTGCTGTGGGTTGCGGGGTGCGGTCCCCACCGCACTTACCCGCTGTGCCACCAGGGCCCATATGGCCTTCTTGTTCGCAAGTGCCGTCCTGGTCATTTGCGTCGAGAAGACGACGGCAGCATTCTCCTGGAGGGTCTCTGTGAGCACCGTGAGTTCCTCACGGGAGAAGTGCACCTGCCGCTTGCGGTCGCACGCTTTTTTCGCTACTTTTCCCATTGTTATTGTTTTCACTAGGGTGGATGACGGGTTGGGATGTGTCTCAGGGTAGTATTTTGAATGGTTGTGTGGGAATTCTGATTTTATAGGTGTACGGCGTGCTGTTTCCCGTTCCGGGACCATGTTTTTGCTTCCGTTTCCGTATATTTACGGTCACCGTATTTTCCGATTGCCGCTCATTACGGTGACCGCTATGATGGGTGGCGGAATTGCACCTAGGTCGCCGTACGACGGCGGTGAGGGGCGTTTTGGGGACATTTCCGCCATTGCGGACTTTGCACTTCCGCCATGGCGTAGTGCTCGTGCCCGATGGGTCAGAATTAGCCGCACTTTACTCCGTCGTGCAATGGCGGAAACGCTATTTACGCTATGGCGGTCAGGTCAGTTGCTTTCCGCCAGGGTCGTAATGAGGGCCTACAAGTGGTAATACAATTTCACCTTTGGTACAAGCCTGTACTACACAGAAAGAGTGGTAGCAATGGCTGAGCAGCCAGACTTATCCCAAGAGCAAATGAGCAGTAGTAGAGATTACACAAAGGACCACAATCACTGTGACTCAAGCAAACACTGACTCAAGGTTTCTGGTTAAAAAAATATAAGTACATATATTTTTAAACCATCTGTTCACAAAACACTTCACTTATAGTGAGATAAAACCACACTTCAAATATACTACACACAACCAATTCCCCTTGAGCAGAACAATTCAAGGTAAGTACCTTGGGTTTTGAGAGACCAGTGTTGTGAAACAAAGATGTTATCAGGTGTACATATGCGATCACTTTTGACAGTATTGACAGTTCGGTCTTACTAAAGATAAGTGTACTTGTGGGAAGAAATGTAACCAAATTCAAACACACTTAGCACTTGAATAAACACAAGAAAATCGGGGATAAAAATCATAGGCAATACTTTTGTCAGGGCAGATAGAATCAGAGGGCACCTTCTAACCAGTAGATAAGTCAATAGGCCTGCGCCAGTGTCAAATGAAACAGAGGTCCTGTTGCCGAGGATCACACGGTTAGTACAGTTCACGATTCGAGATTGCCAGGAGTACTTAGATATTGTCAGGAAAGGAGGCAAAAGTTACAAGTGGGAAGGAAGAAAAGGAAAAGCCTTTGGAGAGGAAGAAGGGTTCACCCCAATTCCTCAAAGTCAGACACAATACCTTATTCGTTGAAGAAAGCTGGTGCCACAGCATTTGTTCCTGGTAGTTCCTGCAGACTCACGGTTCCTGGAGCTTCAGTCGTGGAGACAAGAAGGAGGACATCTGGAGCGATCTGCACTACCCAGGGATGAGGCCAGCAGCAGCGAAATGATGGTGAATAAAAGGTGCGCTCCTTTAAAACAGGAAAGGCTCTTCCGATTGCTATCCGGATCATTACAGCACTGTGCAGCAATTTCGACCACGAAGAGGATCCTCTGTCTATGGAAGGGGAGCTGGTTGACCCCATCAGGCTCAAGGGAAGAAGACTCCGGACTGGATCTTCTCTGGTTGTTGAAGGGTAGATAGCTCAGAACTGCAGCAGGGCTTCACTGGGACTCAGGAGTTGCATCAGCCATCTTCTTCTCCGCTTCTCTTTGGTTCTTTGCAGTAACAGTAGCGACTCTGAATTCCAGCCCAATAGTCCTGCCTTTTATGCCAAAATCCCCCATTCAACCAGCCTGGCTGTCATTCACTCAGCAGGGGGGATTTCTAGCCCGGACAACCACCTCAGCCAATCAACACAAAGTGCGAGGTCAGCGAACAAAGAAGGCAAACCTGATTTGGCGCAAAAAGTAAACACAAGAAGGGCTTTAACAAAAAGAAATGGTGACTAAACCCGACCGGAGCAAAAATAAAAAGTATTTGGTCAAGCGGGTTTAAGTTCGATGCTAATATAATAGCCTAAAACAGTACCACATTTATATAGTATAATCGCGGCAGAAAAGTAGATACCACTGCCACCAGCCAAGTCTGAATGTTAAGAGAGCAAAACAAAGCTCATAGAGGCACAAACAAAAAGGCTAGGAATTAACCCTTTCCAATACTCCAGGTAAGATTGGGTGTAAAGGGTCTGTGGTTTAAAGTGAGCATATAAAGTTACTGGCAACTTTACCTGTTTCTGGGGGACAGTAGTCAGCCCCAGAAAAATGGAGTCAGTGGGAAGTCTCAAAGACAACCCTGTGTCACTGCACTGAAGATGCTGTGTAACACACACAAAAGTGGGCCTCCTGGAGTGGTGTGGCTACAGAGCCCAAGATCACACAAAAAGTAGAAATACACATGGCAAAACACATGTAAGAGTGGGAAAAAGGCTCACACTCTTACCAGGTGGAAAAAATAAACCCCTGATATCCAGCCAAGCTGCTGAGGGACTCACTAGGTTAGGGAAATTAGCCATAAATGAGAATTCTCCCTAACAGCAGTGCTGAGCAAAAGAAGGAAGGCCGCTTTTTTACTTTCCAAAGTGTGGCACAGATAAAAAGCAAGTGAATTACAGGCAAAACTCCAAAAGGCGAGGTTGGATGAGTCAAGAAGCCAAAGCCATATGAAACCGGGGTGAGCTGACATTTGATACAAATTGTGTGAAAGAACGAAGCTCCTGTTGATAAGGCATGGACAAAAACAAGATGTGTCAGAGTTCTATTCGAAAATAGCATTATAATAAACTGAAAGCTCAATTTTGTGGTCTTCAATCACATGGGGAGAAGCAGTTGGATGAGCATGATGGTCACACCTACGCACGAGGACAGATTGCGCCATCACTCCCCTGAATTCTTTAGTATCTAGGAACATTACCAAACATGAGTTCAAAGCCATAATTGATGGCAGACCACTGAGGTGATGATGGATGGTTATGCTAATTGGTGGGAAGCATGGTTAAGATGAGCTCTCCAGCACCTGGACACTCAGCCTGCATGCTGCTTACGTAGGTTGGGAAGGTACTGATTAATGTTAGAAGCCAACCAATGAGAGAGGACCGCATGATCAAGGGTCCTACAGTTGCGTAGCCAATTGGACGTCGTGTATTTTGTGACGTTCATAGTGACATATTTTAAGGAAGGGTAAATTGCCCCATCTGATGTTAAGAAGCCTATCACTTTATTTCACATCCCAAACGAGTATGGATCGTATAGCTAGATGATCCGTTTAAACCCTATCACATTCACCCTTAGGATTTGAAGTTTTGCCATGTAGGATGATGGTAGTGATGCGCAGGTTAACGTCATCAATGACGAATATGTACTAAAACATTTTTTATGAAATGCTTTGAGATTGTGATGAGAGACCTCTGCTGATATCTGTTGTACTCCCTATTTTATATGATTGAAATTAAAACAGTTATCCTTTTGCCAACTAACTGAGTTGTCTCGATTATTTATGTTTTAATAATTTCTGCATCCCCATCTCTCTCAAGGGTATTGCTATCTCATCTTAAAGGGTTACGAGATCCAGTTCACATGGCCGCAGAGAATGGCTGTTAGATAATCCATTGAGATAAGTACGCTTTCGAGGTCCCGGAAATATCACACAACCTCTGCTATTCGGCTGAATGGAAAGGACGTGAGGCTCCCTGTAGATAGCGGTTTTTAGAATAACACAAAAGTTTTGCAAGCCAGGTTAGACAGGTTCCCTTTTTTTCAGTCAGAAACCCCTCCTGGCGTATACATGAAGCTGAACGGATGGAAAGTTGAAGAGGTCACTGAGGAGGCGTGCAATCCCGATATTTGGAAGTTGAAAAATTCGAATGGTGAGTAGAAAACTGAGCAGGGTGGCAAAAAGAGTGAATGGGCAGTGGGTGAAGAAAGTGATAAAAGGGAAAACAAGTAACGAAGGGAGGTGGTGTGAGATATTGAGCAAAAATTGACTTGAGGGGAAGCCAAGAAATTAAGAAATATTGAGAAGAGAGGCTGTGATAAAAGTGTACGCCTAGGTGTCTGCATTTTAAAGAATGTAACAGAAGGAACAACACCTAAAATCCTGTAGTGGATGACTTAGGAGACAGGTTTAATTAAAACAAACTTAAGGAGGGCTGTTCACACTCCGTATGGGGTATCTTTAGGGGCAGGATTAGTTTTATGAGAGAAGACAAGGATATTTGTGGCCGGCTGAGTTTTTTTGTCCATCTGTCTGTTTTATGTGATTGTATGAAAAATTATGAAATGGTAAAACGGAATTGATGAAAATCGCAAGAGTTGTTAAGGACTACGCATATATTTAATGAACTTGTATTGATGATATTTTTAGCAGATTAAAGAAAAAAATGAAATAATAAGCCTGTGACGATTGGTGCACGCTGATATTATTTCGGTTGTATTAAAAAGTATTAGCATAATTTGCAAAGAGTAAACAAAGAGTATTGATGGTCAAAATGGAGTTTGAGGTGTCAAAATGGAAGATATTATTCCACTTATACACCTTTGCAAGCAATTACCAAAACATGCACCCAAGCTTAGACAGTATAGTGCGGAATGGGTTAAAGGAACCGCAGACAAGATGTTCTTGTAATGGCCATAAGGTAGATTGCTGTCGAAGTCAGTTCTGCAGTATGTGATGACATATTTGCATGCTGCGATTACAGAGAAAAGGTTAGACAAATGACTAGCGAGCTTAGAGCTCTGGAAGATGTACCAGGTGGATAGAGAGGACCTGCATCCTGTAGATTGGATACTTAATGTATGCACAGAGGGGGGTGAAGAGCCTTCCGCTCCACTAGCTATGCCTGAAACAGGCGGCAATAGTAAGACAGATGATGGGCTGTACCCATTAAGGGAGGTCACGCAGCAACAGAGTATAGCAACCCGGCATATGAGTCACCTGCGCAAAGCAGCGACGAGGGCCCGTAGAAAAATATTGAGAGAGATGTAATCTCTAAGGTCCCAAGGGACAAGGAGAGATGCGATAAGTAGAAAGGTGATTGACCAAGTATATCTATAGATATAGGACAAGAAATAGGGAGATGGATAAGACTGATGAGTTGGCTCTTGTACAAAACAAATGGATGGGTGGTCAGATTTTGCTCAAACTCGATGGTAAGAGGATTAAGGACGTAAGGCAAAGGAAAGATCAAGATGAACAGGACAAAAGGATAAAGAAAGAGAATAGAATAAAAAGAAAGGATAGACAGAGACAGGAAGAGTTGTACCAAGAGGAGCAACTGAGAAAACAGGAAAGAGCAGAGGAGCAGAGAAAATATGATAACAGGCAGCGGGCCATCAAAGAGCAAGAAAGATTAGAAAGAAAAACAAGGGAAGAAAAAGAACAGAAATTAAGGGAAAGAATTCAAATACGAAGGGAGAATGAGAGAAGGGACATGAAGAAAAAAGAAGAAGACAGGGTAAGGGAGGAAGCAAGGAAGCAAAGAGAGTTTTATGATGAAATAGAACGAAAGAGAAGACAGAGATCACACAATCTTGATCGCATAAAAAAGCAGGTAATGGATCCTAATCCAGTAGTGGCATGGGAAGATTTAGAAGAATTCTTCCCGACACATGAGCCGATAGCAGGGCCATCCAGAGCAAATCTGGAGAATGAGTTTGACTCTAGAAGCATTGGAGATGCAATCGATAAAGTTTACCATGACATGAAGTCCAAGAAAGTACTGCAGGGGAAGAGTAAAAATGATCGTCTTATCTAGTTTTGAACCAAAGGAGCTGTCTTTAAATAGACTGACTCTGAACAAAGATGACAAAGAGAGAGGTCACACAAATTGGATACAAGAAATTTCAGAAGAAGATAGAGAACCCACTTATGGGGAAGAAGGCAGTATATGTGGGCCTGAAGGGTGTTTTTCAATAGATAAGGAAGTAAGATGGTCGGATTTAGACCTCCCCATATCTCGGCTGTCAGATTCTATGAAGTGGCCTTGCCACCATATGTGAATAGGCTAAGGTCGCTACCAGGTAGGAGGTGGTGTGGAACATTGTCCCTGCCATGGACAGGCAAACGATAGGTGACGAATGTGAGTTTGGGAGCGGCCGTTTGGAAAGTGCTTAGAATGTTATATCCGGATATATCAGACATGGGAGCTATAATGATGAAAAAGATGCAAGAAGGGGATGATCCGCTTGTTTATATCCAGAATTTCCAAGAACAGTGGGCTTTGGAGACACGCGAGGCTAGGGGGAAATCTATACCTGTGTTCTATCACATATTATGCCAAGGGCTGCCAGACCTGGTACAAAAGCAGCTCAAGAGGTTGGTGGGCATGAAAGCAAAGCCATTGTCAGAGATTCAGCTAACCATTATGCATTATTGTAGGCTTTTGCAAGAAATGAATCGAAAGGAAGACGATACTAAGAAAGCCAAAGAGGCAAAGTTAGTGAACATAAAACAGTCTAAATACGCCATTGAAGGGGCAATGCTGACTAGTGGAGACGGATCCGGTTCACAGCAATCAGCAAACATGCCACAATGGAATAATCAAAGACAGTTTGACCAAGGTAATAATGGGTTTATACCACAGGGAAGGGGATTTTTCGAGGAAGAGGTTTTCAGAATAATCAGGGAATCTTCCAGAATAATCAGAATGGGTTCCAGAACATGCAGAATGATAACCAAGGCATCCAAGGAGGACAAAATAGGAGACCTCATGTATGTTGGACATGTGGAGTGACAGGGCATATGGCACACATGTGTGGAAGTCAAGGATGTGTACAGAATAATCAATTTTCAAGAGGGGGATGTCAAACCCGCCTGCATATTCGCAGCAGAATGGAGATGGGTTTGCTCAGCAGACACAAGTGCCGGGAGTAGAGCAAGATTTTCAAACACAGCAGCCTCAAATGAATCTGCCACAAGGGCAGTTGCAACAATCGCCTTTGAATATACAGCAAAGCTTGAGCACAGGACAGTTAATGACTCATAGCATAGGAGGTGTCACTGTCGATGGAGGGAATCCTTTCAAAGGTACACAAATGAGAATGTACCTACAATAGGACAGCTCACTGGGAGACTTGATGTGGTTTATACTATCAATAATGCCAAATCCTCAAGAGGAATCAAGGGTTGACGTTATTATAGGAGGCAAATCATTTTCGTTTTTAGTATACACGGGTGCAACACGCTCATGTTTACATGAGGAGAAATTTTCAATGTCTGGAAATGCCATGAATACTCAAGGTTTCATAGGAACTACAAGTAGAGTTCCTTTTACTGATGCACTACCAGCCTCTATAGGAGAGTGTGACATGTCTGTACAGTTATTATATTCAAGACTGACACCTGTCAATATATTGGGTTGAGATTTAATGACAACGTTGAATATGACAATTTTGTTTACTGATGAAGGCATCGTGTGCTTGAAACCAGGAATGAATTATTTGAATGTGAAGGAGTTTGTTATGGCATTTGCAGGACAGACAGCTATACGAGGAGTGCCATTAGATCTGAGGTTTTCCACTAGGGGTATGCATTATATTGACATGGCTACCAAGTTTAGTGGGTAGAACTGTGAGAATACCTGATGAATTTCTATTTAGACCAAGATACCTATGGATGAAGAGGAAGGGTGAACCTTCCCTTTAGATAGTACGAGGAGACATGGCTTTGCTTGATGAGAATGACCATGAAGGCAGACGATGGAGCACAGTGATTGCCATTCGAGAGGGTTGTAGATTGACTGATGAGGAAATGTTTGGAGATTATCTATCTGATGATCTAGTGTTATTCGAGATAAGAATTACTTATTGGGTAAGAGCCATTCAGAAAATGATGTTAGCACTAAAATACCCAGAGTACTACGAGGAAGACATGGGGAAGATACCAGTTTCTTTATTTGATTTTGATTTTGAGGAATTTGTTACACGCACCAGGAAAGAGTAAACTGTATTACTTAAGGGCCATTGCCCATGATCGGGCTGGGTTATCAATCAAGTGGACCTCTAGAACATGTCAATCATTTAGTGCTGCAATTCTAGAGGACCCGTTGATTAAGTGAGTGTTGAGAGTAAAGGTGTTATGTGTGTGTGGCAAGAGGTCCAGAATTCCATTAGAATAGCGGTGCATATGTCAAACTTGAAGGCAGCGTCTGAGTGCAGGCATCCACCTAAACACCAACACCAATATAGTCAAAAAATTGTCGATCTAAGGAAAGAAAAACGGTATCGAATCAGAAAATTAGGTTTCTGCAAACAGATTGACAGTGATTACGCGGAGACTAAGGCAGAGATTAATAAATGCTATAAATCCCAAATAAAACGGCTGAAATATGAGCTGTTCAATATTAAGAATCAGAATCTCATGGCTGTTTTAATTTCTAAAAACGTTAGGAATTTATGGGTGACTATGCGCACTCCATTCGGCACAGCCGAGCAGATTGAGGAATCAGCTATCTCCGCTGTTTCCTGGGTAAAACATATCACAGTAAAATTTGCTATGCCTAGTCAATTTTTATTAGAGGAGAGATCGCCATTTCGTCCCATTTTCCAGGGTTGTCCTTGGTCTTATGAGGAAATACACCTGGCCATCACAAAATCTAAGGGGTCGCGAGCACCAGGACCAGATGGCATTCCGCCATGTCTTATCAAGCTTAATCCGGAAATGTGGGCGGCATTATTTAAAATCAAATTTGACGCTATTTATTATCTTGGGCACATCCCCGCATCCTGGTGCTCTGCGATAATTATCCCAATTTATAAAAAGGGGCCAATGACTGACCCTGGGAACTTCAGGCCGATTGCTCTTATGGATGCCTCGGCTAAGATCTTTACAAATCTCCTACTACAAGCCGTTAACCAATATATTAATCAGTCTAACCTACTATCCAAATTCCAAACTGGCTTTCGACGATTCATGGGCTGCCAGCTCAACGCAACTATCATTGCCCATTTGTACCAGCAAACCAAATTAGACAAGGCCGGTTGTGTTTACATGGCGGCCTTGGACCTTACTGCTGCGTTTGATTCAGTAATCAGAGAGCTACTTTGGAATAAATTGATTAAATTTGGTTTCTCATCCCAGTTAGTTTCAATCATAGCGGCTCTGCAGCACCATACAACATATCGCATCCGACTTACCAGGGCTGGTGTACTCACCGAACCCATTCCGACTGAGATCGGACTGAAACAGGGCTGCAATCTTGCTGCAGTCCTGTTCAACCTCTACTTATTGGATTTAGACGATCAATGGCAAGAGGCAGTGATTTTTCCTGCAAAATTGGATATTATTGCATTGAACTGGTTAAGTTTTGCGGATGATCTACTGTTTTTCGATAGGACCCCCTATGGATTACAGACTAAATTGAACCTTTTCCATACCTTTGCATGTAAACATAATTTAACGATTAATACGGAGAAATCCTTTATTATTACATTCAATGAAGGACGTCAAAAAATTAAAAATTTTACATGGTCGATTGATTGCTGTGCGATTCCGAGGGCCCCATCCATGCGTTATTTGGGTTATCATCTGGCATGCAGTAATTCCTGTGAGAACTGGAAGTTAGTCTTAACCAAAAAAGCCCAATCGCTGACTGCACAGCTTAAACTGGTGTACAATCGCCTTGGGAAATTTTCAATGATACCAATGCTTACTTTTTACCTACAAAAGATCGAACCAATCTTGTTATATGCATTGGATCTTTTTTTATACAAGATGGATGATATTGTGGATACTATCCAGGGGAAAATGTTAAAAAAGGTTCTGGGTCTTGCAATGTCCATACCAAATGCTATTGTTTGCCATGAGTTGGGAATCCTACCACTATCAGTTAAATGGCATTGGCGAATGCTAACCAACTATGGGAAAATGCTGGCTCCTCCTAAGAATTCATTGTATGAAGAGCCTGCAATAATGACTGAGAAGGGGCATCCTCGGTCGATCTTGATAATTAAGAATAGGATGAAACAATTCCTTTCAGATGCTATGATTTCACATGAGGAGTTGGTATTGGGGTTACCATCATGTAAGACTAAATACTGCAGATACCACTGGTGTCTGTTGACTAAAAACATTCAGGGGTATCAAACTTACACTGAATACGCGAAATTTATAAGACAATAGGGATCTCGCCCAAGGTATCAGATCGTGTTTCCATGCAATATTGTAAGAAGGATTTACCTAAGATTTCGTCTGAATCAAATGCTTACTAATGAAAAGATTATGTCTTGGCAAAAGTATAAAAATAATGCATTGAGAGGATTATGTAGATTCTGCCAATTACCGGATATAGTTGAATCCTTGAAACACCTTACTGTATATTGCAGGTATTTCGAAGTGGAGCGAAAACGATGCTTTACCACCCACCTCTATACTGAGACGAGCATGAGTAGGGAATCGCTTTGGCAACGATGTATGTGGGGAAGAAGTATAACACTTATCATCTGTTTGACAAACTTCCTTGTTATCATTGAACGGGAATTAGCCGGGAAAAACGATCAGTTGGTGTAATGTATGTATTGTCTGGTACTGTCACTACTTTGGATTTATGATACTGTGGTAATATGCGGGTGCTCAATATTCCTGCTGAAATGTTAAATGTACGATATTTTCGATTTTTGGTTAATGATTTAACGGGATTGCAAAGGATTTGTAGATATTTTAAATTGCAACTCATATTAGAATGTGATTTTTGTAAAGGTTAAATAAACCATAAACAAATAAAAAAAAAAAAAGCAAGAGTATCATTAGGTAAGAGGTTCAATTTATTTAAATAGAAATATTTTCATGCTCTTCCTAAAGAGGTCCGGTGTCTCACACATTCTGATCTCCAGTGGGAGTTGGTTCCAAACCTTAGGCCCAAAGACACCAAATTGTCGATCTCCTCTAGAGAAACATTTGATTTGTGGAACACAGGTCAAGAGTTTATCTTGAGAATGCAAATTACTTTTTGGGTGGTATAGCCTGATTTCTTCAGCAAGTTAGTCGGGTGCAAGCCCTCTCAGGCATTTGAAGACTAGACAGGCCATTTTGAATTTAATTCTATCCTCCACCCTCAAACAGTGCAAGGATCTGTGCACTGATGATACATGGTCCTGTTTCTTGAGCTGTCCTTTTACTCTGAGCGCCGCGTTAAGCTACTACTCGAGGCATGGTTGGTCATTGCACCCACCACTACTGCCCTGTCTTCCATTGGATACACAGGTGCATGTTCTTTAGTGATCGCAGTGTGTAAAAGACTGCTTTCACCTTTGCCCCTACCAGGGTCTCACTGCTCAGGTTCTCATGCCACATACAGCCCAAGTACTGCAGTTTCAATCACATACAGCCCAAGTACTGCAGTTTCAATCAACGGGGGGGGGATTTGACACTCCAACAGCATTTTGACCTTTGGGCCGAACAATATAATCTCTGTTTTGGCAGCATTGAGCTGTAGATAATTGTCGGCCATCCACTTATTGAGCTCTTCCAAACAACGGTTAATTCTCTCAAAGATGTCCTTTATGTTCTGGATCTCAATGTTTAGTGGTGTCTCGTCTGTGCACGAGTGGAATCGCAGGAAGTAAAGATTGTAGATCAGTGGGGATAGAGCAGAGCTCTGAGACACCCCACATTCCAGTTCCACCATTTCTGAGGTGAAGCCATCCAATATTACCTTCTGAAATCTGTCTTTGAGAAAGGATTCAAACCATTTTACCACCTGTTCTGATGCTTTGCTAACTTGCCCAATACGTTGTAGCATAATCAGGCCATTCACTGTGGTCAACAACATGGTTGACCCTTCCTCATCTGCAGCCTCTAACAGGTCATCGTGTACAGCCAAGAGAGCTATCTCCATGTTATGATATGGACGGAACCCCGACTGCAGATTGTCCAACATTTCGAACTGTTTGTGAACGCTTGAACACAACCTTTCTTAAATTTTAGTCGCCCATATCAGGTTAGCCACCTGCCGGTAATTCTTCATTACTTCCGGATCTAAGATGGATTTCTTTAGCAGTAGCTTCACTTATGCTCTTTTTAGGGCTCTGGGGAATCCACACACTTGTAGTGATTGGTAATGAAGGGCGTGATATTACTTGCCAGGCGTTAGGCTGTGCATGATGACATTCCGCATGAAAGATCATTAGTGGGCTTCAGTTGACTGATCAGGGCGAGAATCATATCTTCATCCACCTTTGAAAGTGGAAGACTGCTTCTCCTTGCTTCCTCTCCTTCCCTGTTCTATACTCTTTTGAATAATGGTTATCTTTTCTTTAAAGAAAGAGTTAAATTTGTTTGCTTGCACCTGGGAGGGAGCCATAGTCATATCTGCACATATCGGATTACTGAACCTTGAACCACCTCAAAAAACAGTGTTGGCCTAGTTTCCAGCCTGTTTGATCTCTTCATGCAAGAAGTTCCTTTTTGCCTCAAACAGGGCTACTTTATAGTTTTTAAGACTGTCCAGGACTTCATCTTGTCTTTATGGACCAAGAGCCCCTGATGTAGGCCTATTGAAGGGGCCTGGGGAAGTAAAGATTAAGGGGTCGATTCATGGAAATAATGTGCGCCGAAAATTCCTGCGCAGAGGTGCCAAAATGTGCGAATCGCAGTAAAAGTGCGAAAAGTGCGAAAATCGCAGTGCAAGTGCGAAAATCGCAGGGAAACCAGCACGCCGTCACACAGGTCATACAACAGCGTGCGCCACAGCCACTGTGAAATCGCACATAGCGCGGCGCACATCACAAAAGTAGGCGGAACACAGGGCGTAACACTCGGAATTGGGAACAACGCGTGAAAATATGGGTGTCACGGGGGAAGTACAGGAGGCAAGTGCGTGGAACGCCCACACGCTCGCCAACAACCCGTATTCATGGAATCGAATAGGGCAAACCAGCGCACGGTCAAAGACGCGCACAGGGCCAAATAAGTACGAAGAAAGCAGGCGGTAGCGCCCCTGCGACTGAAAAAAATGTGCGCTAACAAAAAGCACCCATATACAGCCATGATGAATGGCCATACAGTGGCCCTCTAGGACAAATGAGGTGCAAAGGGGCACCGACAAACACGGACACCCGCTGTGTGAAAAATAGTGTGTGCGCGTGTTCCTGGGTGCGCGGGAAGTTCCACACGTGATTGGCCTGGGTACGTGTACTTCGGGGTGCGCGGGAAGTTCCACACGCGATTAGCCTGGGTACGTGTATTCCGAGGTGCGCTGGAAGATTCACACGCGATTTCAGCAGGGTACGTGTATTTCGGTGGTGCCAGGGAATGCTACACGTGATTTGGCCATGTGGGTCCTCCCAGGTGTTCTCTCTACACCCTCCATGGGTCCTGCAGGCAGCCCACACCACAGGGTACTACCCTGCACCCCTGCTCATGTCCTGCTCATGTCCCACAGGCAACCCATCCACCATGGCCATGCCCACATGACACCTTGCACTACTGATCACCAACACATGTCTCCCATCACCCCCACCCCCCAGCCACCAGGGGCAGCCTCCACCAGGCCCCCACTCATGTCTCCCACCATCCCCACCCCCCAGCAGTGCAGGGGCAGCCTCCACCAGGCCCCCACTCATGTCCCCTATCACTCCCAACCCCCAGCCACCAGGGGCAGCCTCCACCAGGTACCCACTCATGTCTCCCATCACCCCCACCCCCAGCAGTGCAGGGGCAGCCTCCACCAGGCTCCCACACATGTCCCCCTGCACCCCCACCTCCCCCAGCCACCAGGGGCAGCCTCCACCAGGCCCCGATTCATGTCACCCATCACCCCCACCCCCCAGCAGTGCAGGGGCAGCCTCCACCAGGCCCCCACTCATGTTTCCCACCACCCCCACCCCCCAGCAGTGCAGGGGCAGCCTCCACCAGGGCCCCACTCATGTCCCCTATCACTCCCAACCCCCAGCCACCAGGGGCAGCCTCCACCAGGCTCCCACTCATGTCTCCCATCACCCCCACCCCCAGCAGTGCAGGGGCAGCCTACACCAGGCTCCCACACATGTCCCCCTGCACCCCCACCCCCCCAGCCACCAGTGGCAGCCTCCACCCAGCCCCCACCTATGTCTACCACCACCCCCACCCCCCAGCCACCAGGTGAAGCCTCCACCAGGCCCCCACCCATGTCTCACATCACCCCCACCCTCCAGCCACCAGGGGCAGCCTCCACCAGGCCCCTACTCAAGTCTACCACCACCCCCACCCCCAGCCACCAGGGGCAGCCTCCACCAGGCCCCCACCCATGTCTCCCATCAACCCCACCCCCCAGCCACCAAGGGCAGCCTCCACCAGGCCCCCACTCAGGTCCAACTCATGTCTCCCTGCACCCCCACCCACCAGCCGCCAGGGGCAGCCTCCACCAGGCCCCCACTCATGTCTCCCATCACCCCCATCCCCCAGCAGTGCAGGGGCAGCCTCCACCAGGCTCCCACACATGTCCCCCTGCACCCACACTCCTCAGCCACCAGGGGCAGCCTCCTCCAGGCCCCCACCCATGTCTACCACTACCCCCACCCCCCAGCAGTGCAGGGGAAGCCTCCACCAGGCCCCCACTCATGTCTACCACCACCCCCACCCCCCAGCAGTGCAGGGTCAGCCTCCACCAGGCCCCCACTCATGTCCCCTATCACCCCCACCCCCCAGCCACCAGGGGCAGCCTCCACCAGGCCCCTACCCTTGTCTCCCATCACCCCCAACCCCCAGCCACCAGGGGCAGCCTGAATTCAGGCACCCACCCATTTCTCCCATCACCCCCACCCCCCAGCCACCAGGGGCAGCCTCCACCAGGCACCCACTCATGTCTCCCATCACCCCCACCCCCCAGCAGTGCAGGGGCAGCCTCCACCAGGCCCCCACCCATGTATCCCATCACCCCCACCCCCCAGCCACCAGGGGCAGCCTCCACCAGGCCCCCACGCATGTCTCCCATCACCCCCACCCCCCAACAGTGCAGGGGCAGCCTCCACCAGGCTCCCACACATGTCCCCCTGCACCCCCAGCCACCAGGGACAGCCTCCACCATGCTCCCACAGATTTCCCCCTGCACCCCCATCCCCCAGACACCAGGGGCTGCCTCCACCATGCCCCCACCCATGTCTACCACCACCCACCCCCACCCCTCACCCACCAGGGGCAGCCTCCACCAGGCCCCCACCCATGTCTACCACCACCCCCACCCCCCCAGCCACCAGGGGCAGCCTCCACCAGGCCCCCACCCATGTCTACCACCACCCCCAACCCCCAGCCACCAGGGGCAGCCTCCACCAGGCCCCCACCCATGTCTCCCATCACCCACACCCCCCAGCCACCAGGGGCAGCCTCCACCAGGCCCCCACTCAAGTCTACCACCACCCCACCCCCCAGCCACCAGGGGCAGCCTCCACCAGGCCCCCACCCATGTCTCCCATCACCCCCACCCCCCAGCAGTGCAGGGGCAGCCTCCACCAGGCCCCCACCCATGTCTACCACCACCCCACCCCCCATCCACCAGGGGCAGCCTCCACCAGGCCCCCACCCATGTCTACCACCACCCCCACCCCCCAGCAGTGCAGGGGCAGCCTCCACCAGGCCCCCACCCATGTCTCCCATCACCCCCCAGCCACCAGGGGCCGCCTCCACCAGGCCCCCACTCATGTCTCTCATCACCCCCACCCCCCAGCCACCAGGGGCAGCCTCCACCAGGCCCCCACCCATGTCTCCCATCACCCCCACCCCCCAGTCACCAGGGGCAGCTTCCACCAGGCCCCCACCCATGTCTCCCATCACCCCCACCCCCCAGCCTCCACCAGGCCCCCACTCATGTCCCCTATCACCCCCACCCCCCAGCCACCAGGGGCAGCCTCCACCAGGCCCCCACCAATGTCTCCCATCACCCCCACCGCCCAGCCACCAGGGGCAGCCTCCACCAGGCCCCCACTCATGTCTCCCATCACCCCCACCCCCCAGCAGTGCAGGGGCAGCCTCCACCAGGCCCCCACCCATGTCTCCCACACCAGGGGCAGCCTCCACCAGGCCCCCAATCATGTCCCCTATCACCCCCACCCCCCAGCCTACAGGGGCAGCCTCCACCAGGACCCCACCCATGTCTCCCATCACCCCCACCCCCCAGCCACCAGGGGCAGCCTCCACCAGGCCCCCACCCATGTCTCCCATCACCCCCACCCCCCAGCCACCAGGGGCAGCCTCCACCAGGCCCCCACCCACTCATGTCTCCCATCACCCCCACCCCCCAGCAGTGCAGGGGCAGCCTCCACCAGGCCCCCACCCATGTCTCCCATCACCCCCACAACCAGCTACCATGGGCAGCCTCTACCAGGCCTCCTCACATGTCTCCCATCACCCCCACCCCCCAGCAGTGCAGGGGCAGCCTCCACCAGGCCCCCACCCATGTCTCCCATCACCCCCACCCCCCAGCCACCAGGGGCAGCCTCCACCAGGCCCCCACGCATGTCTCCCATAACCCCCACCCCCCAGCCACCAGGGGCAGCCTCCACCAGGCCCCCACCCATGTCTCCCATCACCCCCACCCCCCAGCCACCAGGGGCAGCCTCCACCAGGCCCCCACCCATGTCTCCCATCACCCCCACCCCCCAGCCTCCACCAGGCCCCCACTCATGTCCCCTATAACCCCCACCCCCCAGCCACCAGGAGCAGCCTCCACCAGGCCCCCACCAATGTCTCCCATCACCCCCACCCCCCAGCCACCAGGGGCAGCCTCCACCAGGCCCCCACTCATGTCTCCCATCACCCCCACCCCCAGCAGTGCAGGGGCAGCCTCCACCAGGCCCCCACCCATGTCTCCCATCACCCCCACCCCCCCAGCTACCATGGGCAGCCTCCACCAGGCCCCCACCCATGTCTCCCATCACCCCCACCCCCCAGCTACCATGGGCAGCCTCCACCAGGCCTCCTCACATGTCTCCCATCACCCCCACCCCCCAGCAGTGCAGGGGCAGCCTCCACCAGGCCCCCACCCATGTCTCCCATCATCCCCACCCCCCAGCCACCAGGGGCAGCCTCCACCAGGCCCCCACGCATGTCTCCCATCACCCCCACCCCCCAGCCACCAGGGGCATCCTCCACCAGGCCCCCACCCATGTCTCCCATCACCCCCACCCCCCAGCCACCAGGGGCAGCCTCCACCAGGCCCCCACTCATGTCTCCCATCACCCCACCCCCCAGCAGTGCAGGGGCAGCCACCACCAGGCCCCCACCCATGTCTCCCATCACCCCCACCCCCCAGCTACCATGGGCAGCCTCGACCAGGCCTTCTCACATGTCTCCCATCACCCCCACCCCCCAGCAGTGCAGGGGCAGCCTCCACCAGGCCCCCACCCATGTCTCCCATCATCCCCACCCCCCAGCCACCAGGGGCAGCCTCCACCAGGCCCCACGCATGTCTCCCATCACCCCCACCCCCCAGCCACCAGGGGCAGCCTCCACCAGGCCCCCACCCATGTCTCCCATCACCCCCACCCCCCAGCCACCAGGGGCAGCCTCCACCAGGCCCCCGTCCATGTCTCCCATCACCCCCACCCCCCAGCCTCCACCAGGCCCCCACTCATGTCCCCTATAACCCCCACCCCCCAGCCACCAGGGGCAGCCTCCACCAGGCCCCCACCCATGTCTCCCATCACCCCCACCCCCCAGCTACCATGGGCAGCCTCCACCAGGCCCCCACACATGTCTCCCATCACCCCCACCCCCCAGCAGTGCAGGGGCAGCCTCCACTAGGCCCCCACCCATGTCTCCCATCACCCCCACCCCCAGCAGTGCAGGGGCAGCCTCCACCAGGCCCCCTCCCATGTCTACCACCACCCCCACCCCCATCCACCAGGGGCAGCCTCCACCCGGCCCCCACCCATGTCTACCACCACCCCCACCCCCCAGCAGTGCAGGGGCAGCCTCCACCAGGCCCCCACCCATGTCTCCCATCACCCCCCAGCCACCAGCGGCAGCCTCCACCAGGCCCCCACTCATGTCTCCCATCACCCCCATCCCCCAGCCACCAGGGGCAGCCTCCACCAGGCCCCCACCCATGTCTCCCATCACCCCCACCCCCCAGCCACCAGGGGCAGCCTCCACCAGGCCCCCACTCATGTCTCCCATCACCCCCACCCCCCAGCAGTGCAGGGGCAGCCTCCACCAGGCCCCCACCCATGTCTCCCACACCAGGGGAAGCCTCCACCAGGCCCCCACTCATGTCCCCTATCACCCCCACCCCCCAGCCTCCAGGGGCAGCCTCCACCAGGACCCCATCCATGTCTTCCATCACCCCCACCGCCCAGCCACCAGGGGCAGCCTCCACCAGGCCCCCACCCATGTCTCCCATCACCCCCACCCCCCAGCCACCAGGGGCAGCCTCCCCCAGGCCCCCACTCATGTCTCCCATCACACCCACCCCCCAGCAGTGCAGGGCAGCCTCCACCAGGCCCCCACCCATGTCTCCCATAACCCCCACCCCCCCAGCTACCATGGGCAGCCTCCACCAGGCCCCCACCCATGTCTCCCATCACCCCCACCCCCCAGCCAACAGGGGCAGCCTCCACCAGGCCCCCATGCATGTCTCCCATCACCCCCACCCCCCAACAGTGCAGGGGCAGCCTCCACCAGGCTCCCACACATGTCCCCCTGCACCCCCAGCCCCCAGCCACCAGGGGCAGCCTCCACCATGCTCCCACAGATTTCCCCCTGTACCCCCATCCCCCAGACACCAGGGGCTGCCTCCGCCATGCCCCCACCCATGTCTACCAGCACCCCCACCCCCCACCCACCAGGGGCAGCCTCCAGCAGGCCCCCACTCATGTCTACCACCACCCCCACCCCCCAGCCACCAGGGGCAGCCTCCACCAGGCCCCCACCCATGTCTACCACCACCCCCACCCCCCAGCCACCAGGGGCAGCCTCCACCAGGCCCCCACCCATGTCTCCCATCACCCCCACCCCCCAGCTACCATGGGCAGCCTCCACCAGGCCCCCACACGTGTCTCCCATCACCCCCACCCCCCAGCAGTGCAGGGGCAGCCTCCACCAGGCCCCCACCCATGTCTCCCATCACCCCCACCCCCCAGCCACCAGGGGCAGCCTCCACCAGGCCCCCACGCATGTCTCCCATCACCCCCAACCCCCAACAGTGCAGGGGCAGCCTCCACCAGGCCCCCACCCATGTCTACCACCACCCCCACCCCCCAGCCACCAGGGGCAGCCTCCACCAGGCCCCCACCCATGTCTCCCATCACCCCCACCCCCCAGCTACCATGGGCAGCCTCCACCAGGCCCCCACACATGTCTCCCATCACCCCCACCCCCCAGCAGTCCAGGGACAGCCTCCACCAGGCCCCCACCCATGTCTCCCATCACCCCCACCCCCCACCCACCAGGGGCAGCCTCCAGCAGGCCCCCACTCATGTCTACCACCCCCCCACCCCCCAGCCACCAGGGCCAGCCTCCACCAGGCCCCCACCATTGTCTACCACCACCCCCACCCCCCAGCCACCAGGGGCAGCCTCCACCAGGCCCCCACCCATGTCTCCCATCACCCCCACCCCCCAGCTATTATGGGCAGCCTCCACTAGGCCCCCACACATGTCTCCCATCACCCCCACCCCCCAGCAGTGCAGGGGCAGCCTCCACCAGGCCCCCACCCATGTCTCCCATCACCCCCACCCCCCAGCCACCAGGGGCAGCCTCCACCAGGCCCCCACGCATGTCTCCCATCACCCCCACCCCCCAACAGTGCAGGGCAGCCTCCACCAGGCTCCCACACATGTCCCCCTGCACCCCCAGCCACCAGGGGCAGCCTCCACCATGCTCCCACAGATTTCCCCCTGTACCCCCATCCCCCAGACACCAGGGGCTGCCTCCACCATGCCCCCTCCCATGTCTACCACCACCCCAACCCCCCACCCACCAGGGGCAGCCTCCAGCAGGCCCCCACTCATGTCTACCACCACCCTCACCCCCCAGCCACCAGGGACAGCCTCCACCAGGCCCCCACCCATGTCTACCACCACCCCCACCCCCACCCCACAGCCACCAGGGGCAGCCTCCACCAGGCCCCCACCCATGTCTCCCATCACCCACACCCCCAGCCACCAGGGGCAGCCTCCACCAGGCCCCCACTCAAGTCTACCACCACCCCACCCCCAGCCACCAGGGGCAGCCCCCACCAGGCCCCCACCCATGTCTCCCATCACCCCCACCCCCCAGCAGTGCAGGGGCAGCCTCCACCAGGCCCCCTCCCATGTCTACCACCACCCCACCCCCATCCACCAGGGGCAGCCTCCACCCAGCCCCCACCCATGTCTACCATCACCCCCACCCCCAAGCAGTGCAGGGGCAGCCTCCACCAGGCCCCCACCCATGTCTCCCATCACCCCCCAGCCACCAGCGGCAGCCTCCACCAGGCCCCCACTCATGTCTCCCATCACCCCCACCCCACAGCCACCAGGGGCAGCCTCCACCAGGCCCCCACCCATGTCTCCCATCACCCCCACCCCCCAGCCTCCACCAGGCCCCCACTCATGTCCCCTATCACCCCCACCCCCCAGCCACCAGGGGCAGCCTCCACCAAGCCCCCATCCATGACTCCCATCACCCCCACCCCTCAGCCACCAGGGGCAGCCTCCACCAGGCCCCCACCAATGTCTCCCATCACCCCCACCCCCAAGCCACCAAGGGCAGCCTCCACCAGGCCCCAACTCATGTCTCCCATCACCCCCGCCCCCCAGAGGTGCAGGGGCAGCCTCCACCAGGCCCCCACCCATGTCTCCCACACCAGGGGCAGCCTCCACCAGGCCCCCACTCATGTCCCCTATCACCCCCACCCCCCAGCCTCCAGGGGCAGCCTCCACCAGGACCCCACCCATGTCTCCCATCACCCCCACCCCCCAGCCACCAGGGGCAGCCTCCACCAGGCCCCACCCATTTCTCCCATCACCCCCACCCCCCAGCCACCAGGGGCAACCTCCACCAGGCCCCCACTCATGTCTCCCATCACCCCCACCACCCAGCAGTGCAGGGGCAGCCTCCACCAGGCCCCCACCCATGTCTCCCATCACCCCCACCCCCCAGCCACCATGGGCAGCCTCCACCAGGCCCCCACTCATGTCTCCCATCACCCCCACCCCCCAGCAGTGCAGGGGCAGCTTCCACCAGGCTCCCACACATGTCCCCATGCACCCCCACCCCTCAGCCACCAGGGGCAGCCTCCACCAGGCTCCCACATATTTCCCCCTGCACCCCCACCCCCCAGCCACCAGGGGCAACCTCCACCAGTCCCCCACCCATGTCTAACACCACCCCCACCCCCGAGCCACCAGGGGCAGCCTCCACCAGGCCCCAACTCAGGTCTAACACCACCCCACCTCCCAGCCACCAGGGGCAGCCTCCACCAGGCCCCCACCCATGTCTCACATCACCCCCACCCCCCAGCCACCAGGGGCAGCCTCCACCAGGCTCCCACACATGTCCCCCTGCACCCACACTCCTCAGCCACCAGGGGCAGCCTCCACCAGGCCCCCACCCATGTCAACCACTACCCCCACCCCCCAGCAGTGCAGGGGCAGCCTCCACCAGGCCCCCACTCATGTTTACCACCACCCCCACCCCCCAGCAGTGCAGGGGCAGCCTCCACCAGGCCCCCACTCATGTCCCCTATCACCCCCACCACCCAGCCACCAGGGGCAGCCTCCACCAGGCCCCCACCCATGTCTCCGATCACCCCCATCCCCCAGCCACCAGGGGCAGCCTCCACCAGGCCCCACCCATGTCTCCCATCACCCTCACCCCCCAGCCATCAGGGGCAGCCTCCACCAGGCCCCCACTCATGTCTCCCATCACCCCCACACCCCAGCAGTGCAGGGGCAGCCTCCACCAGGCTCCCACAAATGTCCGCCTGCACCCCCAGCCCCCAGCCACCAGGGGCAGCCTCCACCAGGCTCCCACACATTTCCCCCTGCACCCCCACCCCCCAGACACCAGGGGTAGCCTCCACCAGGCCCCCACCCATGTCTACCACCACCCCCACCCCCCAGCCACCAGGGGCAGCCTTCACCAGGCCCCCATTCATATCCAACTCATGTCTCCCTGCACCCCCACCCCCCAGCCACCAGGGGCAGCCTCCACCAGGCTCCCACACATTTCCCCCTGCACCCCTTCCCCCCAGCCACCAGGGGGAGCCTCCACCAGGCCCCCACCCATGTCTACCACCACCCCCACCCCCCAGGGGCAACCTCCACCAGGCCCCCACCCACGTCTACCACCACCCCCACACCCCAGCCACCAGGGGCAGCCTCCACCAGGCCCCACCCATGTCTCCCATCACCCCAACCCCCCAGCAGTGCAGGGGCAGCCTCCACCAGGCCCCCACCCATGTCTACCACCACCCCCACTCCCCAGCCACCAGGGGAAACCTCCACCAGGCCCCCACCCATGTCTACCACCACCCCCACCCCCAGCCACCAGGGGCAGCCTCCACCAGGCCCCAACTCAAGTCTAACACCACCCCCACCCCCCAGCCACCAGGGGCAGCCTTCAGCAGGCCCCCACCCATGTCTCACATCACCCCCACCCCCCAGCCAACAGGGGCAGCCTCCACCAGGCCTCCACTCAAGTCTACCACCACCCCCACCCCCTAGCCACCAGGGGCAGCCTCCACCAGACCCCCACCCATGTCTACCACCAAGCCCACCCCCCAGCCACCAGGGGAAGACTCCACCAGGCCCCCACCCATGTCTACCACCACCCCCACCCCCCAGCCACCAGGGGCAGCCTACACCAGGCCCCAGCTCAAGTCTAATACCACCCCCACCCCCCAGCCACCAGGGGCAGCCTCCACCAGGCCCCCACCCATGTCTCACATCACCCCACCCCCCAGCCACCAGGGGCAGCCTCCACCAGGCCCCCACTCAAGTCTACCACCACCCCCACCCCCCAGCCACCAGGGGCAGCCTCTACCAGGCCCCCACCCATGTCTCCCATCACCCCCACCCCCCAGCCACCAGGGGCAGCCTCCACCAGGCCCCCACTTATGTCCAACTCATGTCTCCCTGCACCCCCACCCCCTAGCCACCAGGGGCAGCCTCCACCAGGCCCCCCTCATGTCTCCCCTCACCCCCACCCCCCAGCAGTGCAGGGGCAGCCTCCACCAGGCCCCCACACATGTCCCCCCGCACCCACACCCCCCAGACACCAGGGGCAGCCTCCACCAGGCCCCCACCCATGTCTACCACCACCCCACTACCCGGCAGTGTAGGGGCAGCCTCCACCAGGCCCCCACCCATGTCTCCCATCACCCCCACCCCCCAGCCACCATGGGCAGCCTCCACCAGGCCCCCACTCATGTCTCCCATCACCCCCACCCTGCAGCAGTGCAGGGGCAGCCTCCACCAGGCCCCCACCCATGTCTACCACCACCCCCATCCCCCAGCCACCAGGGGCAGCCTCCACCAGGCCCCCACCCATGTCTCCCATCACCCCAACCCCCCAGCAGTTCAGGGGAAGCCTCCACCAGGCCCCCACCCATGTCTACCACCACCCCCACTCCCCAGCCACCAGGGGAAGCCTCCACCAGGCCCCACACATGTCTACCACCACCCCTACCCCCAGCCACCAGGGGCAGCCTCCACCAGGCCCCAACTCAAGTCTAACACCACCCCCACCCCCCAGCCACCAGGGGAAGCCTCCACCAGGCCCCCACCCATGTCTCACATCACCCCCACCCCCAGCCGACAGGGGCAGCCTCCACCAGGCCCCCACTCAAGTCTACCACCACCCCCACCCCCTAGCCACCAGGGGCAGCCTCCACCAGACCCCCACCCATGTCTACCACCACCCCCACCCCCCAGCCACCAGGGGAAGACTCCACCAGGCCCCCACCCATGTCTACCACCACCCCCACCTCCCAGCCACCAGGGGCAGCCTCCACCAGGCCCCAACTCAAGTCTACCACCACCCCCACCCCCCAGCCGCCAGGGGCAGCCTCCACCAGGCCCCCACCCATGTCTCACATCACCCCACCCCCCAGCCACCAGGGGCAGCCTCCACCAGGCCCCCACTCAAGTCTACCACCACCCACACCCCCCAGCCACCAGGGGCAGCCTCCACCAGGCCCCCACCCATGTCTCCAATCACCCCCACCCCCCAGCCACCAGGGGCAGCCTCCACCAGGCCCCCACTCATGTCCAACTCATGTCTCCCTGCACCCCAGTCACCAGGGGCAGCCTCCACCAGGCCCCTATCCATGTGTCCCCTCACCCGCACCCCCCAGCAGTGCAGGGGCAGCCTCCACCAGGCTCCCACACATGTCCCCCGCACCCACACCCCCCAGACACCAGGGGCAGCCTCCACCAGGCCCCCACCCATGTCTCCCATCACCCCCACCCCCCAGCCACCATGGGCAGCCTCCACCAGGCCCCCACTCATGTCTCCCATCACCCCCACCCCCCAGCAGTGCAGGGGCAGCCTCCACCAGGCTCCCACACATGTCCCCATGCACCCCCACCCCTCAGCCACCAGGGGCAGCCTCCACCATGCTCCCACACATTTCCCCCTGCACCCCCACCCCCCAGCCACCAGGGGCAGCCTCCACCAGGCCCCCACCCATGTCTACCACCACCCCCATCCCCCAGCCACCAGGGGCAGTCTCCACCAGGCCCCCACTCATGTCTACCACCACCCCCACCCCCCAGCCACCAGGGGCAGTCTCCACCAGGCCCCCACCCATGTCTCCCATCACCCACACCCCCCAGCCACCAGGGGCAGCCTCCACCAGGCCCCCACTCAAGTCTACCACCACCCCACCCCCCAGCCACCAGGGGCAGCCTCCACCAGGCCCCCACCCATGTCTCCCATCACCCCCACCCCCCAGCAGTGCAGGGGCAGCCGCCACCAGGCCCCCACCCATGTCTACCACCACCCCCAGCCACCAGGGGCAGCCTCCACCAGGCCCCAACTCAGGTCTAACACCACCCCACCTCCCAGCCACCAGGGGCAGCCTCCACCAGGCCCCCACCCATGTCTCACATCACCCCCACCCCCCAGCCACCAGGGGCAGCCTCCACCAGGCTCCCACACATGTCCCCCTGTACCCACACTCCTCAGCCACCAGGGGCAGCCTCCACCAGGCCCCCACCCATGTCTACCACTACCCCCACCCCCCAGCAGTGCAGGGGCAGCCTCCACCAGGCCCCCACTCATGTTTACCACCACCCCCACCCCCCAGCAGTGCAGGGGCAGCCTCCACCAGGCCCCCACTCATGTCCCCTATCACCCCCACCACCCAGCCACCAGGGGCAGCCTCCACCAGGCCCCCACCCATGTCTCCCATCACCCCCATCCCCCAGCCACCAGGGGCAGCCTCCACCAGGCCCCACCCATGTCTCCCATCACCCTCACCCCCCAGCCACCAGGGGCAGCCTCCACCAGGTCCCCACTCATGTCTCCCATCACCCCCACACCCCAGCAGTGCAGTGGCAGCCTCCACCAGGATCCCACAAATGTCCCCCTGCACCCCCAGCCCCCAGCCACCAGGGGCAGCCTCCACCAGGCTCCCACACATTTCCCCCTGCACCCCCACCCCCCAGACACCAGGGGTAGCCTGCACCAGGCCCCCACCCATGTCTACCACCACCCCCACCCCCCAGCCACCAGGGGCAGCCTCCACCAGGCCCCCACTCATATCTAACTCATGTCTCCCTGCACCCCCACCCCCCAGCCACCAGGGGCAGCCTCCACCAGGCTCCCACACATTTCCCCCTGCACCCCTTCCCCCCACCCCCCAGGGGCAACCTCCACCAGGCCCCCACCCACGTCTACCACCACCCCCACCCCCCAGCCACCAGGGGCAGCCTCCACCAGGCCCCCACCCATGTCTCCCATCACCCCAACCCCCCAGCAGTGCAGGGGCAGCCTCCACCAGCCCCCCACCCATGTCTACCACCACCCCCACTCCCCAGCCACCAGGGGAAACCTCCACCAGGCCCCCACCCATGTCTACCACCACCCCCACCCCCAGCCACCAGGGGCAGCCTCCACCAGGCCCCAACTCAAGTCTAACACCACGCCCACCCCCCAGCCACCAGGGGCAGCCTCCACCAGGCCCCCACCCATGTCTCACATCACCCCCACCCCCCAGCCAACAGGGGCAGCCTCCACCAGGCCTCCACTCAAGTCTACCACCACCCCCACCCCCTAGCCACCAGGGGCAGCCTCCACCAGACCCCCACTCAAGTCTACCACCACCCCCACCCCCCAGCCACCAGGGGCAGCCTCTACCAGGCCCCCACCCATGTCTCCCATCACCCCCACCCCCCAGCCACCAGGGGCAGCCTCCACCAGGCCCCCACTTATGTCCAACTCATGTCTCCCTGCACCCCCACCCCCTAGCCACCAGGGGCAGCCTCCACCAGGCCCCCCTCATGTCTCCCCTCACCCCCACCCCCCAGCAGTGCAGGGGCAGCCTCCACCAGGCCCCCACACATGTCCCCCCGCACCCACACCCCCCAGACACCAGGGGCAGCCTCCACCAGGCCCCCACCCATGTCTACCACCACCCCACTACCCGGCAGTGTAGGGGCAGCCTCCACCAGGCCCCCACCCATGTCTCCCATCACCCCCACCCCCCAGCCACCATGGGCAGCCTCCACCAGGCCCCCACTCATGTCTCCCATCACCCCCACATTGCAGCAGTGCAGGGGCAGCCTCCACCAGGCCCCCACCCATGTCTACCACCACCCCCATCCCCCAGCCACCAGGGGCAGCCTCCACCAGGCCCCCACCCATGTCTCCCATCACCCCAACCCCCCAGCAGTTCAGGGGAAGCCTCCACCAGGCCCCCACCCATGTCTACCACCACCCCCACTCCCCAGCCACCAGGGGAAGCCTCCACCAGGCCCCACACATGTCTACCACCACCCCTACCCCCAGCCACCAGGGGCAGCCTCCACCAGGCCCCAACTCAAGTCTAACACCACCCCCACCCCCCAGCCACCAGGGGAAGCCTCCACCAGGCCCCCACCCATGTCTCACATCACCCCCACCCCCAGCCGACAGGGGCAGCCTCCACCAGGCCCCCACTCAAGTCTACCACCACCCCCACCCCCTAGCCACCAGGGGCAGCCTCCACCAGACCCCCACCCATGTCTACCACCACCCCCACCCCCCAGCCACCAGGGGAAGACTCCACCAGGCCCCCACCCATGTCTACCACCACCCCCACCTCCCAGCCACCAGGGGCAGCCTCCACCAGGCCCCAACTCAAGTCTACCACCACCCCCACCCCCCAGCCGCCAGGGGCAGCCTCCACCAGGCCCCCACCCATGTCTCACATCACCCCACCCCCCAGCCACCAGGGGCAGCCTCCACCAGGCCCCCATTCAAGTCTACCACCACCCACACCCCCCAGCCACCAGGGGCAGCCTCCACCAGGCCCCCACCCATGTCTCCAATCACCCCCACCCCCCAGCCACCAGGGGCAGCCTCCACCAGGCCCCCACTCATGTCCAAGTCATGTCTCCCTGCACCCCCACCCCCTAGTCACCAGGGGCAGCCTCCACCAGGCCCCTATCCATGTGTCCCCTCACCCGCACCCCCCAGCAGTGCAGGGGCAGCCTCCACCAGGCTCCCACACATGTCCCCCGCACCCACACCCCCCAGACACCAGGGGCAGCCTCCACCAGGCCCCCACCCATGTCTCCCATCACCCCCACCCCCCAGCCACCATGGGCAGCCTCCACCAGGCCCCCACTCATGTCTCCCATCACCCCCACCCCCCAGCAGTGCAGGGGCAGCCTCCACCAGGCTCCCACACATGTCCCCATGCACCCCCACCCCTCAGCCACCAGGGGCAGCCTCCACCATGCTCCCACACATTTCCCCCTGCACCCCCACCCCCCAGCCACCAGGGGCAGCCTCCACCAGGCCCCCACCCATGTCTACCACCACCCCCATCCCCCAGCCACCAGGGGCAGTCTCCACCAGGCCCCCACTCATGTCTACCACCACCCCCACCCCCCAGCCACCAGGGGCAGTCTCCACCAGGCCCCCACCCATGTCTCCCATCACCCACACCCCCCAGCCACCAGGGGCAGCCTCCACCAGGCCCCCACTCAAGTCTACCACCACCCCACCCCCCAGCCACCAGGGGCAGCCTCCACCAGGCCCCCACCCATGTCTCCCATCACCCCCACCCCCCAGCAGTGCAGGGGCAGCCGCCACCAGGCCCCCACCCATGTCTACCACCACCCCCAGCCACCAGGGGCAGCCTCCACCGGCCCCAACTCAGGTCTAACACCACCCCACCTCCCAGCCACCAGGGGCAGCCTCCACCAGGCCCCCACCCATGTCTCACATCACCCCCACCCCCCAGCCACCAGGGGCAGCCTCCACCAGGCTCCCACACATGTCCCCCTGTACCCACACTCCTCAGCCACCAGGGGCAGCCTCCACCAGGCCCCCACCCATGTCTACCACTACCCCCACCCCCCAGCAGTGCAGGGGCAGCCTCCACCAGGCCCCCACTCATGTTTACCACCACCCCCACCCCCCAGCAGTGCAGGGGCAGCCTCCACCAGGCCCCCACTCATGTCCCCTATCACCCCCACCACCCAGCCACCAGGGGCAGCCTCCACCAGGCCCCCACCCATGTCTCCCATCACCCCCATCCCCCAGCCACCAGGGGCAGCCTCCACCAGGCCCCACCCATGTCTCCCATCACCCTCACCCCCCAGCCACCAGGGGCAGCCTCCACCAGGCCCCCACTCATGTCTCCCATCACCCCCACACCCCAGCAGTGCAGTGGCAGCCTCCACCAGGCTCCCACAAATGTCCCCCTGCACCCCCAGCCCCCAGCCACCAGGGGCAGCCTCCACCAGGCTCCCACACATTTCCCCCTGCACCCCCACCCCCCAGACACCAGGGGTAGCCTGCACCAGGCCCCCACCCATGTCTACCACCACCCCCACCCCCCAGCCACCAGGGGCAGCCTCCACCAGGCCCCCACTCATATCTAACTCATGTCTCCCTGCACCCCCACCCCCCAGCCACCAGGGGCAGCCTCCACCAGGCTCCCACACATTTCCCCCTGCACCCCTTCCCCCCAGCCACCAGGGGCAGCCTCCACCAGGCCCCCACCCATGTCTACCACCACCCCCACCCCCCAGGGGCAACCTCCACCAGGCCCCCACCCACGTCTACCACCACCCCCACCCCCCAGCCACCAGGGGCAGCCTCCACCAGGCCCCCCACCCATGTCTCCCATCACCCCAACCCCCCAGCAGTGCAGGGGCAGCCTCCACCAGCCCCCCACCCATGTCTACCACCACCCCCACTCCCCAGCCACCAGGGGAAACCTCCACCAGGCCCCCACCCATGTCTACCACCACCCCCACCCCCAGCCACCAGGGGCAGCCTCCACCAGGCCCCAACTCAAGTCTAACACCACGCCCACCCCCCAGCCACCAGGGGCAGCCTCCACCAGGCCCCCACCCATGTCTCACATCACCCCCACCCCCCAGCCAACAGGGGCAGCCTCCACCAGGCCTCCACTCAAGTCTACCACCACCCCCACCCCCTAGCCACCAGGGGCAGCCTCCACCAGACCCCCACCCATGTCTACCACCAAGCCCACCCCCCAGCCACCATGGGCAGCCTCCACCAGGCCCCCACTCATGTCTCCCATCACCCCCACCCCCCAGCAGTGCAGGGGCAGCCTCCACCAGGCCCCCACCCATGTCTACCACCACCCCATCCCACAGCCACCAGGGGCAGCCTCCACCAGGCCCCCACCCATGTCTCCCATCACCCCAACCCCCCAGCAGTGCAGGGGAAGCCTCCACCAGGCCCCCACCCATGTCTACCACCACCCCCACCCCCAGCCACCAGGGGCAGCCTCCACCAGGCCCCAACTCAAGTCTAACACCACCCCCACCCCCCAGCCACCAGGGGAAGCCTCCACCAGGCCCCCACCCATGTCTCACATCACCCCCCACCCCCAGCCAACAGGGGCAGCCTCCACCAGGCCCCCACTCAAGTCTACCACCACCCACACCCCCTAGCCACCAGGGGCAGCCTCCACCAGACCCCCACCCATGTCTACCACCACCCCCACCCCCAGCCACCAGGGGAAGACTCCACCAGGCCCCCACCCATGTCTACCACCACCCACACCCCCAGCCACCAGGGGCAGCCTCCACCAGGCCCCAACTCAAGTCTACCACCACCCCCACCCCCCAGCCGCCAGGGGCAGCCTCCACCAGGCCCCCACCCATGTCTCACATCACCCCACCCCCAGCCACCAGGGGCAGCCTCCACCAGGCCCCCACTCAAGTCTACCACCACCCACACCCCCCAGCCACCAGGGGCAGCCTCCACCAGGCCCCCACCCATGTCTCCAATCACCCCCACCCCCCAGCCACCAGGGGCAGCCTCCACCAGGCCCCCACTCATGTCCAACTCATGTCTCCCTGCACCCCCACCCCCTAGCCACCAGGGGCAGCCTCCACCAGGCCCCCACTCATGTCTCCCCTCACCCCCACCCCCCAGCAGTGCAGGGGCAGCCTCCACCAGGCTCCCACACATGTCCCCCCGCACCCACACCCCCCAGACACCAGGGGCAGCCTCCACCAGGCCCCCACCCATATCTCCCATCACCCCCACCCCCCAGCCACCATGGGCAGCCTCCACCAGGCCCCCACTCATGTCTCCCATCACCCCCACCCCCCAGCAGTGCAGGGGCAGCCTCCACCAGGCTCCCACACATGTCCCCATGCACCCCCACCCCTCAGCCACCAGGGGCAGCCTCCACCATGCTCCCACACATTTCCCCCTGCACCCCCACCCCCCAGCCACCAGGGGCATCCTCCACCAGGCCCCCACCCATGTCTACCACCACCCCCATCCCCAGCCACCAGGGGCAGTCTCCACCAGGCCCCCACTCATGTCTACCACCACCACCACCCCCACCCACCAGGGGCAGCCTCCACCAGGCCCCCACCCATGTCTCCCATCACCCACACCCCCCAGCCACCAGGGGCAGCCTCCACCAGGCCCCCACTCAAGTCTACCACCACCCCCCACCCCCCAGCCACCAGGGCAGCCTCCACCAGGCCCCCACCCATGTCTCCCATCACCCACACCTCCCAGCCACCAGGGGCAGCCTCCACCAGGCCCCCACCCATGTCCAACTCATGCCTCCGTGCACCCCCACCCCCCAGGCAGCAGGGACAGCCTCCACCAGGCCCCCACCCATGTCTCCCATCACCCACACCCCCCAGCCACCAGGAGCAGCCTCCACCAGGCCCCCACTCAAGTCTACCACTACCCCCAACCCCCAGCCACCAGGGGCAGCCTCCACCAGGCCCCCACCCATGTCTCCCATCACCCCCACCCCCCAGTCACCAGGGGCAGCCTCCACCAGACCCCCACCCATGTCTACCACCACCCCCACCCCCCAGCCACCAGGGGAAGACTCCACCAGGCCCCCACCCATGTCTACCACCACCCCCACCCCCCAGCCACCAGGGGCAGCCTCCACCAGGCCCCCACTCAAGTCTACCACCACCCCCACCCCCCAGCCACCAGGGGCAGCCTCCACCAGGCCCCCACCCATGTCTCCCATTACCCCCACCCCCCAGCCACCAGGGGCAGCCTCCACCAGGCCCCCACTCATGCCCACCTCATGTCTCCCTGCACCCCCACCCCCTAGCCACCAGGGGCCGCCTCCACCAGGCCCCCACTCATGTCTCCCCTCACCCCCACCCCCCAGCAGTGCAGGGGCAGCCTCCACCAGGCCCCCACTCATGTCTCCCACCACCCCCACCCCCCAGCAGTGCAGGGGCAGCCTCCACCAGGCCCCCACTCATGTCCCCTATCACCCCCACCCCCCAGCCACCAGGGGCAGCCTCCACCAGGCCCCCACCCATGTCTCCCATCACCCCCACCACCCAGCCACCAGGGGCAGCCTCGATCAGGCCCCCACCCATGTCTCCCATCACCCCCACCCCCCAGCCACCAGGGGCAGCCTCCACCAGGCCCCCACTCATGTCCCCCATTACCCCCACACCCCAGCAGTGCAGGGGCAGCCTCCACCAGGCTTCCACGCATGTCCCCCTGCACCCGCAGCCCCCAGCCACCAGGGGCAGCCTCCACCAGGCTCCCACACATTTTCCCCTGCACCCCCACCCCCCAGACACCAGGGGCAGCCTCCACCAGGCCCCCACCCATGTCTACCACCATCCCTACCCCCCAGCCACCAGGGGCAGCCTCCACCAGGCCCCCACTCATGTCTACCACCACCCCAACCCCCCAGCCACCAGGGGCAGCCTCCACCAGGCCCCCACCCATGACTACCACCACCCCCACCCTCCAGCCACCAGGGGCAGCCTCCACCAGGCCCCCACTCACGTCTACCACCACCCCCACCCCCCAGCCACCAGGGGCAGCCTCCACCAGGCCCCCACCCATGTCTTCCATCACCCCCACCCCCCAGCCACCAGGGGCAGCCTCCACCAGGCCCCCACTCAAGTCTACCACCACCCCCACTCCCAGCCACCAGGGGCAGCCTCCACTACGCCCCCACCCATGTCTCCCATCACCCCCACCCCCCAGCCACCAGGGGCAGCCTCCACCAGGCCCCCACTCATGTCTAACTCATGTCTCCCTGCACCCCCACCCCCCAGCCACCAGGGGCAGCATCCACCAGGCCCCCACTCATGTCCCCCCTCACCCCCACCCCTCAGCAGTGCAGGGGCAGCCTCCACCAGGCTCCAGTACATGTCCCCCTGCACCCACACCCCCCAGCCACCAGGGACAGCCTCCACCAGGCCCCCACCCATGTCTACCACCACCCCACCCCTGGCAGTCCAGGGGCAGCCTCCACCAGGCCCCCACTCATGTCCCCTCTTACCCCCACCCCCAACCTCCAGGGGCAGCCTCCACCAGGCCCCCACCCATGTCTCCCATCACCCCCACCCTCCAGCCACCAGGGGCAGCCTCCACCAGGCCCCCACCCATGTCTCCCATCACCCCCACCCCCAGCCACCAGGGGCAGCCTCTACCAGGCCCCCACTCATGTCTCCCATCACTCCCACCCCCCAGCAGTGAAGGGGCAGCCTCCACCAGGCCCCCACCCATGTCTCCCATCACCCCCACCCCCCAGCCACCAGGGACGCCTCCACGAGGCCCCCACTCATGTCTCCCATCACCCTACCCCCAGCAGTGCAGGGGCAGCCTCCACCAGGCTCCCACACATGTCCCCATGCACCCCACCCCTCAGCCACCAGGGGCAGCCCTCACCAGGCTCCCACACATTTCCCCCTGCACCCCCACCCCCCAGCCACCAGGGGCAGCCTCCACCAGGCCCACACCCATGTCTACCACCACCCCCACCCCCAAGCCACCAGGGGCAGCCTCCACCAGGCCCCCACTCATGTCTATCACCACCCCCACCCCCAGCCACCAGGGCAGCCTCTACCAGGCCCCCACCCATGTCTCCCATCACCCACACCTCCCAGCCACCAGGGGCAGCCTCCACCAGTCCCCCACTCATGTCCAACTCATGTCTCCCTGCACCCCCACCCCCCAGCCACCAGGTGCAGCCTCCACCAGGCCCCCACCCATGTCTACCACCACCCCCACCCCCAGCAGTGCAGGGGCAGCCTCCACCAGGCCCCCACTCATGTCTACCACCACCCCCACCCCCCAGCAGTGCAGTGGCAGCCTCCACCAGGCCCCCACTCATGTCCGCTATCACCCCACCCCCCAGCCACCAGGGGCAGCCTCCACCAGGCCCCCACCCATGTCTCCCATCACCCCCACCCCCCAGCAGTGCAGGGGCAGCCTCCACCAGGTTCCCACACATGTCCCCCTTCACCCCCACCCCCCAGCCACCGGGGGCAGCCTCCACCAGGCTCCCAAACATTTCCCCCTGAACCCCCACCCCCCAGCCACCAGGGGCAGCCTCCACCAGGCACCCACTCATGTCTACCACCACCCCTACCCCCAGCAGTGCAGGGGCAGCATCCACCAGGCCCCCACTCATGCTCCCTTTCACCCCCACCCCCCAGCTACCAGGGGCAGCCTCCACCAGGCCACCACCCATGTCTCCCATCACTCCCACCACCCAGCCACCAGGGGCAGCCTCCACCAGGCCCCCACTCATGTCTCCCATTACCCCCACCACCCAGCAGTGCAGGAGCAGCCTCCACCAGGCTCCCACACATGTCCCCCTGCACCCCCACCCCTCAGCCACCAGGGGCAGCCTCCACCAGGCTCCCACACATTTCCCCCTGCACCCAGACCCCCCAGCTACCAGGGGCAGCCTCCACCAGGCCCCCACCCATGTCTACCACCACCCCCACCCCCCAGCCACCAGGGGCAGCCTCCACCAGGCCCCCACTCATGCCCAACTCATGTCTCCCTGCACCCCAACCCCCGGACACCAGGGGCAGCCTCCACCAGGCCCCCACCCATGTCTACCACCACCCCCACCCCCCGGCAGTGCAGGGGCAGCATCCACCAGGCCCCCACCCATGTCTCCCATCACCCCCAGCCACCATGGGCAGCCTCCACCAGGCCCCCACTCATGTCTCCCATCACCCCCACCCCCCAGCAGTGCAGGGGCAGCCTCCACCAGGCTCCCACACATGTCCACATGCACCCCCACCCCTCAGCCACCAGGGGCAGCCTCCACCATGCTCCCACACATTTCCCCCTGCACCCCCACCCCCCAGCCACCAGGGGCAGCCTCCACCAGGCCCCCACCCATGTCTACCACCACCCCCATCCCCCAGCCACCAGGGGCAGCCTCCACCAGGCCCCCACTCATGTCTACCACCACCACCAACCCCCTCCCACCAGGGGCAGCCTCCACCAGGCCCCCACCCATGTCTCCCATCACCCACAACCCCCAGCCACCAGGGGCAGCCTCCACCAGGCCCACACTCAAGTCTACCACCACCCCCACCCCCCAGCCACCAGGGCAGCCTCCACCAGGCCCCCAACCATGTCTCCCATCACCCACACCCCCCAGCCACCAGGGGCAGCCTCCACCAGGCCCCCACCCATGTCCAACTCATGTCTCCGTGCACCCCCACCCCCCAGGCAGCAGGGACAGCCTCCACCAGGCCCCCACCCATGTCTCCCATCACCCACACCCCCCAGCCACCAGGGGCAGGCTCCACCAGGCCCCCACTCAAGTCTACCACTACCCCCAACCCCCAGCCACCAGGGGCAGCCTCCACCAGGCCCCCACCCATGTCTCCCATCACCCCCACCCCCCAGCCACCAGGGGCAGCCTCTACCAGACCCCCACCCATGTCTACCACCACCCCCACCCCCCAGCCACCAGGGGCAGCCTCCACCAGGCCCCCACCCATGTCTCCCATTACCCCCACCCCCCAGCAGTGCAGGGGCAGCCTCCACCAGGCCCCCACTCATGTCTCCCACCACCCCCACTCCCCAGCAGTGCAGGGGCAGCCTCCACCAGGCCCCCACTCATGTCCCCTATCACGCCCACCCCCCAGCCACCAGGGGCAGCCTCCACCAGGCCCCCACCCATGTCTCCCATCACCCCCACCACCCAGCCACCAGGGGCAGCCTCGATCAGGCCCCCACCCATGTCTCCCATCACCCCCACCCCCCAGCCACCAGGAGCAGCCTCCACCAGGCCCCCACTCATGTCCCCCATTACCCCCACCCCCCAGCAGTGCAGGGGCTGCCTCCACCAGGCTCCCACACATGCCCCCCTGCACCCCCAGCCCCCAGCCACCAGGGGCAGCCTCCACCAGGCTCCCACACATTTCCCCCTGCACCCCCACCCCCCAGACACCAGGGGCAGCCTCCACCAGTCCCCCACCCATGTCTACCACCATCCCTACCCCCCAGCCACCAGGGGCAGCCTCCACCAGGCCCCCACCCATGTCTACCACCACCCCTACTCTCCAGCCACCAGGGGCAGCCTCCACCAGGCCCCCACTCACGTCTACCACCACCCCCACCCCCCAGCCACCAGGGGCAGCCTCCACCAGGCCCCCACCCATGTCTTCCATCACCCCCACCCCCCAGCCACCAGGGGCAGCCTCCACCAGGCCCCAACTCAAGTCTACCACCACCCCACTCACAGCCACCAGGGGCAGCCTCCACCAGGCCCCCACCCATGTCTCCCATTACCCCCCACCCTCCAGCCAACAGGGGCAGCCTCCACCAGGCCCCCACTCATATCTAACTCATGTCTCCCTGCACCCCCACCCCCCAGCCACCAGGGGCAGCCTCCACCAGGCCCCCACTCATGTCCCCCCTCACCCCCACCCCCCAGCAGTGCAGGGGCAGCCTCCACCAGGCTCCCAACATGTCCCCCTGCACCCACACCCCCCAGCCACCAGGGACAGCCTCCACCAGGCCCACACCCATGTCTACCACCACCCCCACACCTGGCAGTGCAGGGGCAGCGTCCATCAGGCCCCCACTCATGTCTACCACCACCCCCACCCCCCAGCAGTCCAGGGGCAGCCTCCACCAGGCCCCCACTCATGTCCCCTATTACCCCCACTCCCCAGCCACCAGGGGCAGCCTCCACCAGGCCCCCACCCATGTCTCCCATCACCCCCACCCCCCAGCCACCAGGGGCAGCCTCCACCAGGCCCCCACCCATGTCTCCCATCACCCCCACCTCCCAGCCACCAGGGGCAGCCTCTACCAGGACCCCACTCATGTCTCCCATCACTCCCACCCCCCAGCAGTGAAGGGGCAGCCTCCACCAGGCCCCCACCCATGTCTCCCATCACCCCCACCCCCCAGCCACCAGGCGAAGCCTCCACTAGGCCCCCGCTCATGTCTCCCATCACCCTACCCCCCAGCAGTGCAGGGGCAGCCTCCAACAGGCTCCCACACATGTCCCCATGCACCCCCACCCCTCAGCCACCAGGGGCAGCCTTCACCAGGCTCCCACACATTTCCCCCTGCACCCCCACCCCCAGCCACCAGGGGCAGCCTCCACCAGGCCAACACCCATGTCTACCACCACCCCAACCCCCAAGCCACCAGGGGCAGCCTCCACCAGGCCCCCACTCATGTCTACCACCACCCCCACACCCCAGACACCAGAGGCAGCCTCTACCAGGCGCCCACCCATGTCTCCCATCACACACACCCCCCAGCCACCAGTGGCAGCCTCCACCAGGCCCCCACTCATGTCCAAATCATGTCTCCCTGCACCCCCACCCCCCAGCCACCAGGTGCAGCCTCCACCAGGGCCCCACCCATGTCTACCACCACCCCCACCCCCAGCAGTGCAGGGGCAGCCTCCACCAGGCCACCACTCATGTCTACCACCACCCCCACCCCCCAGCAGTGCAGCGGCAGCCTCCACCAGGCCCCCACTCATGTCCCCCATCACCCCCACCCCCAGCCACCAGGGGCAGCCTCCACCAGGCCCCCACCCATGTCTCCCATCACTCCCACCCCCCAGCAGTGCAGGGGCAGCCTCCACCAGGTTCCCACACATGTCCCCCTGCACCCCCACCCCCCAGCCACCAGGGGCAGCCTCCATCAGGCTCCCAAACATTTCCCCCTCCACCCCCACCCCCCAGCCACCAGGGGCAGCCTCCACCAGGCCCCCACTCATGTCTACCACCACCCCTACCCCCCAGCAGTGCAGGGGCAGCCTCCACTAGGCCCCCACTCATGCTCCCTTTCACCCCCAACCCCCAGCCAACAGGGGCAGCCTCCACCAGGCCACCACCCATGTCTCCAATCACCCCCACCCCCCAGCCACCAGGGGCAGCCTCCACCAGGCCCCCACTCATGTCTCTCATTACCCCCCCCACCCAGCAGTGCAGGAGCAGCCTCCACCAGGCTCCCACACATGTCCCCCTGCACCCCCACTCCTCAGCCACCAGGGGCAGCCTCCACCAGGCTCCCACACATTTCCCCCTGCACCCAGACCCCACAGCTACTAGGGGCAGCCTCCACCAGGCCCCCACCCATGTCTACCACCACCCCCACCCCCCAGCCACCAGGGGCAGCCTCCACCAGGCCCCCACTCATGCCCAACTCATGTCTCCCTGCAGCCCCACCCCCCAGCTACCAGGGGCAGCCTCCACCAGGCCCCCACTCATGTCTCCCATCACCCCCACCCCCAGCAGTGCAGAGGCAGTCTCCACCAAGCTCCCACACATGTCCCCTTGCACCCCCACCCCTCAGCCACCAGGGGCAGCCTCCACCAGGCTCCCACTCATTTCCCCCTGCACCCAGACCCCCCAGCCACCAGGGGCAGCCGCCACCAGGTCCCCACCCATGTCTCCCACCACCCCCACCCCACAGCCACCAGGGGCAGCCTCCACCAGGCCCCGACCCATGTCTCCCTTCACCCACACCCCCCAGCCACCAGGGGCAGCCTCCGCCAGGCCCCCAGCCATGTCCAACTCATGTCTCCGTGCACCCCCACCCACCAGGCAGCAGGGACAGCCTCCACCAGGCACCCACCCATGTCTACCACCACCCCCACCCCCAGCAGTGCAGGGGCAGCCTCCACCAGGCCCCCACTCATGTTTACCACCACCCCCCACCCCCCAGCAGTGCAGCGGCAGCCTCCACCAGGCTCGCACTCATGTCCCCTATCACCCCCAGCCACCAGGGGCAGCCTCCACCAGGCCCCCACTCATGTCTCCCATCACCCCACCCCCCAGCGGTGCAGGGGCAACCTCCACCAGACTCCCACACATGTCCCCCTGCACCCCCACCCCCCAGCCACCAGGGGCAGCCTCCACCAGGTTCCCACTCATGTCTACCACCACCCCCACCCCCCAGCAGCGCAGGTGCAGCCTGCACCAGGCCCCCACCCATGTCTCCCATCACCCCCAACCCCACAGCCACCAGGGGCAGCCTCCACCAGGCCCCCACTCAAGTCTACCACCACCCCCACCCCCAGCCACCACGGGCAGCCTCCACCAGGCCCCCACCCATGTCTCCCATCACCCCCACCCCCCAGCCACCAGGGGCAGCCTCCACCAGGCCCCCACTCATGTGTCCCATCACCCCCACCCCCCAGCAGGGCACGGGCAGCCTCCACCAGACTCCCACACATGTCCCCCTGCACCCCCACCCCCAGCCACCAGGGGCAGCCTCCACCAGACCCCAACACATTTACCCCTTGCACCCAGACCCCCCAGCCACTCAAGTCTACCACCACCCCCACCCCCTAGCCACCAGGGACAGCCTCTACCAGGCCCCCACCCATGTCTCCCATCACTCCCACCCCCCAGCCACCAGGGGCAGCCTCCACCAGTCCCCCACTCATGTCCAACCCATGTCTCCCTATACCCTCACCCCCCAGCCACCAGGGGCAGCCTCCACCAGGCCCCCACTCATTTCTCCCCTCACCCCCACCCCCCAGCAGTGCAGGGGCAGCCTCCACCAGGCTCCCACACATGTCCCCCTGCACCCACACCCCCCAGACACCAGGGGCAGCCTCCACCAGGCCCCCACCCATGTCTCCCATCACACCCACCCCCCAGCAGTGCAGGGGCAGCCTCCACCAGGCCCCCACCCATGACTCCCATCACCCCCACCACCCAGCCACCAGGGGAAGCCTCCACCAGGTCCCCACTCATGTCTCCCATCACCCCCACTCCCCAGCAGTGCAGGGGCAGCCTCCACCAGGCTCCCACACATGTCCCCCTGCACCCCCACCCCTCACCTCCAGGGGCAGCCTCCACAAAGGCTCACACACATTTCCCCCTGCAGCCCCATCCCCCAGCCACCAGGGGCAGCCTTCACCAGGCCCCCACCCATGTCTACCACCACCCCCACCCCCCAGCCACCAGGCCAGCCTCCACCAGGTCCCCACTAATGTCTACCACCACCCCCACCCCCCAGCCAACAGGGGCAGCCTCCACCAGGCCCCCACCCATGTCTCCCATCACCCACAACCCCCAGCCACCAGGGGCAGCCTCCACCAGGCCCCCACTCAAGTCTACCAACACCCCCACCCCCTAGCCACCAGGGACAGCCTCTACCAGGCCCCCACCCATGTCTCCCATCACTCCCACCCCCCAGCCACCAGGGGCAGCCTGCACCAGGCCCCCCTCATGTCCAACTCATGTCTCCCTGCACCCCCACCCCCCAGCCACCAGGGGCAGCCTCCACCAGGCCCCCACTCATGTCTCCCCTCACCCCCACCCCCCAGCAGTGCAGGGGCAGCCTCCACCAGGCTCCCACACATGTCCCCCTGCACCCACCCCCCCAGACACCAGGGGCAGCCTCCACCAGGCCCCCACCCATGTCTACCACCACCACCACCCCCCAGCAGTGCAGTGGCAGCCTCCACCAGGCTCCCACACATGTCCCCCTGCACCCCCACCCCTCAGCTCCAGGGGCAGCCTCCTCAAAGGCTCACACACATTTCCCCCTGCAGCCCCATCCCCCAGCCACCAGGGGCAGCCTTCACCAGGCCCCCACCCATGTCTACCACCACCCCCACCCCCCAGCCACCAGGCCAGCCTCCACCAGGTCCCCACTCATGTCTACCACCACCCCCACCCCCCAGCCACCAGGGGCAGCCTCCACCAGGCCCCCACGCATGTTTCCCATCACCCACAACCCCCAGCCACCAGGGGCAGCCTCCACCAGGCCCCCACTCATGTCCAACTCATGTCTCCCTGCACCCCCACCCCCCAGCCAGCAGGGGCAGCCTCCACCAGGCCCCCACTCATGTGTCCCATCACCCCCACCCCCCAACAGGGCACGGGCAGCCTCCACCAGGCTCCCACACATGTCCCCCTACACCCCCACCCCCCAGCCACCAGGGGCAGCCTCCACCAGGCCCCAACCCATGTCTCCCATCACCCCAACCCCCCAGCTACCAGGGGCAGCCTCCACCAGGCCCCCACTCAAGTCTACCAACACCCCCTAGCCACCAGGGACAGCCTCTACCAGGCCCCCACCCATGTCTCCCATCACTCCCACCCCCCAGCCACCAGGGGCAGCCTGCACCAGGCCCCCCTCATGTCCAACTCATGTCTCCCTGCACCCCCACCCCCCAGCCACCAGGGGCAGCCTCCACCAGGCCCCCACTCATGTCTCCCCTCACCCCCACCCCCCAGCAATGCAGGGGCAGCCTCCACCAGGCTCCCACACATGTCCCCCTGCACCCACCCCCCAGACACCAGGGGCAGCCTCCACCAGGCCCCCACCCATGTCTACCACCACCCCCACCCCCCAGCAGTGCAGTGGCAGCCTCCACCAGGCCCCCGCTCATGTCTACCACCACCCCACCCCCAGCAGTGCAGGGGTAGCCTCCACCAGGCCCCCACTCATGTCCCCTATCACCCCCACACCCCAGCCACCAGTGGCAGCCTCCACCAGGCCCCCACCCATGTCTCCCATCACCCCCACCCCCCAGCCACCAGGGGCAGCCTCCACCAGGCCCCCACTCATGTCTCCCATCACACCCACCCCCCAGCAGTGCAGGGGCAGCCTCTACCAGGCCCCCACCCATGTCTCCCATCACCCCCACCCACCAGCCACCAGGGGAAGCCACCACCAGGCCCCCACTCATGTCTCCCATTACCCCCACCCCCCAGCAGTGCAGGGGCAGCCTCCACCAGGCTCCCACACATGTCCCCCTGCACCCCAACCCCTCAGCCACCAGGGGCAGCCTCCACCAGGCTCACACACATTTCCCCCTGCACCCCCACCCCCCAGCCACCAGGGGCAGCCTCCACCAGGCCCCCACCCATGTCTACCACCACCCCCACCCCCCAGCCACCAGGCCAGCCTCCACCAGGTCCCCACTCATGTCTACCACCACCCCCACCCCCCAGCCACCAGGGGCAGCCTCCACCAAGCCCCCACCCATGTCTCCCATCATCCACAACCCCCAGCCACCAGCGGCAGCCTCCACCAGGCCCCCACTCATGTCCAACTCATGTCTCCTGCACCCCCACCCCCCAGCCACCACGGGCAGCCTCCACCAGGCCCCCACCCATGTCTACCACCACCCCCACCCCCAGCAGTGCAGGGGCAGCCTCCACCAGGCCCCCACTCATGTCTACCACCACCCCACCCCCCAGCAATGCAGCAGCAGCCTCCACCAGGCCCCCACTCATGTTCCCTATCACCCCCACCCCCCAGCCACCAGGGGCAGCCTCCACCAGGCCCCTACTCATGTCTCCCATCACCCCCACCCCCCAGCAGTGCAGGGGCAGCCTCCACCAGGCTCCCACCCATGTCCCCCTGCACCCCCACCCCCCAGCCACCAGGGGCAGCCTCCACCAGGCTCCCACACATTTCCCCCTGCACCCCCACCCCCAGCCACCAGGGGCAGCCTCCACCAGGCCCCCACTCATGTCTACCACCACCCCCACCCCCCAGCAGTTCGGGGGCAGCCTCCAACAGGCCCCCACTCATGTCCCCTATCACCCACACCCCCAGCCACCAGGGGCAGCCTCCACCAGGCCCCCACTCATGTCTCCCATTACCCCCACCCCCCATCCACCAGGGGCAGCCTCCACCAGGCCCCCACCCATGTCTACCACCACCCCTACCCCCCAGCCACCAGGGGCAGCCTCCACTAGGCCCCCACTCATATCTACCAACACCCCCACCCCCCAGCCACCAGGGGCAGCCTCCACCAGGCCCCCACCCATGCCTACCACCACCCCCACCCCCCAGCCACAAGGGGCAGTCTCCACCAGGCCCCCACTCAAGTCTACCACCACCCCCACCTGCCAGCCACCAGGGGCAGCCTCCACCAGACCCCCACCCATGTCCAACTCATGTCTCCCTGCACCCACACCCCCCAGCCTCCAGGGGCAGCCTCCACAAGGCCCCCACTCATGTCGCCCATCACCCCCACCCCCCAGCAGTGCAGGGGCAGCCTCCACCAGGCTCCCACACATGTCCCCCTGCACCCCCACCCCCCAGCCACCAGGGGCAGCCTCCACCAGGCTCCCACACATTTCCCCCTACACCCCCACCCCAGCCACCAGGGGCAGCCTCCACCAGGCCCCCACTCATGTCTATCACCACCCCCACCCCCCAGCAGTGCAGAGGCAGCCTCCACCAGGCCCCCACTCATGTCCCCTATCACCCCTACCCCCCAGCCACCAGGGGCAGCCTCCACCAGGCCCCCACCCATGTCTCCCATCACCCACACCCCCCAGCCACCAGGGGCAGCCTCCACCAGGGCCCCACTCAAGTCTCCCATCACCCCCACCCCCCAGCAGTGCAGGGGCAGCCTCCAACAGGCTCCCACACATGTCCCCCTGCACCCCCACCCCCCAGCCTCCAGGGGTAGCCTCCATCAGGCTCCCACACATTTCCCCCTGCACCCCCACCCCCCAACCACCAGGGGCAGCCTCCTCCAGGCCCCCACCCATGTATACCACCACCCCCACCCCCCAGCCACGAGGGGCAGCCTCCACCAGGCCCCCACTCAAGTCTAACACCACCCCCACCCACCAGCCACCAGGGGCAGCCTCCACCAGGCCCCCACCAATGTCTCCCATCACCCCCACCCCCCAGCCACCAGGGGCAGCCTCCACCAGGCCCCCACTCACGTCTACCACCACCCCCACACCCCAGCCACCAGGGGCAACCTCCACCAAGCCCCCACCCATGTCTCCCATCACCCCCACCCCCCAGCCACCAGGGTCAGCCTCCACCAGGCCCCCACTCTTGTCCACCTCATGTCTCCATGCACCCCCACCCCCCAGCCAAAAGGGGCAGCCGCCACCAGGCCCCCACCCATGTCTACCACCACCCCCACCCCCACCCCCAGCAGTGCAGCAGCAGCCTCCACCAGGCCCCCACTCATGTCTACCACCACCCCCACCCCCCAGCAGTGCAGCGGTAGCCTCCACCAGGCCCCCACTCATGTCCCCTATCACCCCCACCCCCCAGCCACCAGGGGCAGCCTCCACCAGGCCCCCACTCATGTCTCCCATCACCCCCACCCCCCAGCAGTGCAGCGGCAGCCTCCACCAGGCTCCCACACATGTCCCCCTGCACCCCCACCCCCCAGCCACCAGGGGCAGCCTCCACCAGGCTCCCACTCATGTCTACCACCACTCCCACCCCCAGCAGTGCAGGGGCAGCCTCCACCAGGCCCCCACCCATGTCTCGCATCACCCCCACCCCCCAGCCACCAGGGGCAGCCTCCACCAGGCCCCCACTTAAGTCTACCACCACCCCCACCCACCAGCCACCAGGGGCAGCCTCCACCAGGCCCCCACCCATGTCTCCCATCACCCCCCAGCCACCAGGGACAGCCTCCACCAGTCCCCCAATCATGTCCAACTCATGTCTCCCTGCACTCCCACCACCCAGCCACCAGGGGCAGCCTCCACCAGGCCCCCACTCATGTGTCCCATCACCCCACCCCAGCAGGGCAGGGGCAGCCTCCTCCAGGCTCCCACACATGTCCCCCTGCACCCACACCCCCCAGCCACCAGGGGCAGCCTCCACCAGGCCTCCACCCATGTCTACCACCACCCCCACCCCCAGCAGTGCAGGGGCAGCCTCCACCAGGCCCCCAATCATGTCTACCACCACCCCCACCCCCCAGCAGTGGAGGGACAGCCTCCACCAGGCCCCCACTCATGTCCCCTATCACCCCCACCCCCCAGCCACCAGGGGCAGCCTCCACCAGACCCCCACCCATGTCTCCCATCACCCCACCCCCCAGCCACCAGGGGCAGCCTCCACCAGACCGCCACCCATGTCTACCATCACCCCACCCCCCAGCCACCAGGGGCAGCCTCCAACAGGCCCCCACTCAAGTCTACCACCACCCCCACCCCCCAGCCACCAGGGGCAGCCTCCACCAGGCCCCCACCCATGTCCAACTCATGTCTCCCTGCACCCAAACCCCCCAGCCTCCAGGGGAAGCCTCCACCAGGCCCCCACTCATGTCTCCCATCACCCCCACCCCCCAGCAGTGCAGGGGCAGCCTCCACCAGGCTCCCACACATGTCCCCCTGCACCCCCACCCCCAGCCACCAGGGGCAGCCTCCACCAGGCTCCCACACATTTCCCCCTGCACCCCCACCCCAGCCACCAGGGGCAGCCTCCACCAGGCCCCCACTCATGTCTACCACCACCCCCACCCCCCAGCAGTGCAGAGGCAGCCTCCACCAGGCCCCCACTCATGTCCCCTATCACCCCACCCCCCAGCCACCAGGGGCAGCCTCCACCAGGCCCCCACCCATGTCTCCCATCACCCACACCCCCCAGCCACCAGGGGCAGCCTCCACCAGGGCCCCACTCAAGTCTCCCATTACCCCCACCCCCCAGCCTCCAGGGGCAGCCTCCATCAGGCTCCCACACATTTCCCCCTGCACCCCCACCCCCCAGCCACCAGGGGCAGCCTCCACCAGACCCCCACCCATGTCTACCACCACCCCTACCCACCAGCCACCAGGGGCAGCCTCCACCAGCCTCCACCCATGTCTCCCATCACCCCCACCCCCCAGCCACCAGGGGCAGCCTCCACCAGGCTCCCACACATTTCCCCCTGCACCCCCACCCCCCAGCCACCAGGGGCAGCCTCCACCAGGCCCCCACCCATGTCTAACACCACCCCCACCCACCAACCACCAGGGGCAGCCTCCACCAGGCCCCCACCCATGTCTACCACCACCCCCACCCCCAGCAGTGCAGGGGCAGCCTCCACCAGCCCCCCACTCATGTCTACCACCACCCCCACCCCCAGCAGTGCAGGGGCAGCATCCACCAGGCTCCCACACATGTCCCCCTGCACCCCCAACCCCCAGCCACCAGGGGCAGCCTCCATCAGTCCCCCACCCATGTCTTCCATCACCCCCACCCCCAGCCACCAGGGTCAGCCTCCACCAGGCCTCCACTCATGTCTACCACCACCCCCACCCCCCAGCAGTGCAGGGGCAGCCTCCACCAGGCCCCCACCCATGTCTCCCATCACCCCCACCCCCCAGCCACCAGGGGCAGCCTCCACCAGGCCCCCACTCATGTCTCCCATCACCCCCACCTCCAGCAGTGCAGGGGCAGCCTCCACCAGGCCCCCAATCATGTCTACCACCACCCCCACCCCCCAGCAGTGGAGGGACAGCCTCCACCAGGCCCCCACTCATGTCCCCTATCACCCCCACCCCCCAGCCACCAGGGGCAGCCTCCACCAGACCCCCACCCATGTCTCCCATCACCCCACCCCCCAGCCACCAGGGGCAGCCTCCACCAGACCGCCACCCATGTCTACCATCACCCCACCCCCCAGCCACCAGGGGCAGCCTCCAACAGGCCCCCACTCAAGTCTACCACCACCCCCACCCCCCAGCCACCAGGGGCAGCCTCCACCAGGCCCCCACTCATGTCCAACTCATGTCCCCCTGCACCCAAACCCCCCAGCCTCCAGGGGAAGCCTCCACCAGGCCCCCACTCATGTCTCCCATCACCCCCACCCCCCAGCAGTGCAGGGGCAGCCTCCACCAGGCTCCCACACATGTCCCCCTGCACCCCCACCCCCAGCCACCAGGGCCAGCCTCCACCAGGCCTCCACTCATGTCTACCACCACCCCCACCCCCCAGCAGTGCAGGGGCAGCCTCCACCAGGCCCCCACCCATGTCTCCCATCACCCCCACCCCCCAGCCACCAGGGGCAGCCTCCACCAGGCCCCCACTCATGTCTCCCATCACCCCCACCCCCCAGCAGTGCAGGGGCAGCCTCCACCAGGCCCCCAATCATGTCTACCACCACCCCCACCCCCCAGCAGTGGAGGGACAGCCTCCACCAGGCCCCCACTCATGTCCCCTATCACCCCCACCCCCCAGCCACCAGGGGCAGCCTCCACCAGACCCCCACCCATGTCTCCCATCACCCCACCCCCCAGCCACCAGGGGCAGCCTCCACCAGACCGCCACCCATGTCTACCATCACCCCACCCCCCAGCCACCAGGGGCAGCCTCCAACAGGCCCCCACTCAAGTCTACCACCACCCCCACCCCCCAGCCACCAGGGGCAGCCTCCACCAGGCCCCCACTCATGTCCAACTCATGTCTCCCTGCACCCAAACCCCCCAGCCTCCAGGGGAAGCCTCCACCAGGCCCCCACTCATGTCTCCCATCACCCCCACCCCCCAGCAGTGCAGGGGCAGCCTCCACCAGGCTCCCACACATGTCCCCCTGCACCCCCACCCCCAGCCACCAGGGGCAGCCTCCACCAGGCTCCCACACATTTCCCCCTGCACCCCCACCCCAGCCACCAGGGGCAGCCTCCACCAGGCCCCCACTCATGTCTACCACCACCCCCACCCCCCAGCAGTGCAGAGGCAGCCTCCACCAGGCCCCCACTCATGTCCCCTATCACCCCACCCCCCAGCCACCAGGGGCAGCCTCCACCAGGCCCCCACCCATGTCTCCCATCACCCACACCCCCCAGCCACCAGGGGCAGCCTCCACCAGGGCCCCACTCAAGTCTCCCATTACCCCCACCCCCCAGCCTCCAGGGGCAGCCTCCATCAGGCTCCCACACATTTCCCCCTGCACCCCCACCCCCCAGCCACCAGGGGCAGCCTCCACCAGACCCCCACCCATGTCTACCACCACCCCTACCCACCAGCCACCAGGGGCAGCCTCCACCAGCCTCCACCCATGTCTCCCATCACCCCCACCCCCCAGCCACCAGGGGCAGCCTCCACCAGGCTCCCACACATTTCCCCCTGCACCCCCACCCCCCAGCCACCAGGGGCAGCCTCCACCAGGCCCCCACCCATGTCTAACACCACCCCCACCCACCAACCACCAGGGGCAGCCTCCACCAGGCCCCCACCCATGTCTACCACCACCCCCACCCCCAGCAGTGCAGGGGCAGCCTCCACCAGGCCCCCACTCATGTCTACCACCACCCCCACCCCCAGCAGTGCAGGGGCAGCATCCACCAGGCTCCCACACATGTCCCCCTGCACCCCCAACCCCCAGCCACCAGGGGCAGCCTCCACCAGTCCCCCACTCATGGCTACCACCACCCCCACCCCCCTGCCACCAGGGGCAGCCTCCATCAGTCCCCCACCCATGTCTTCCATCACCCCCACCCCCAGCCACCAGGGCCAGCCTCCACCAGGCCTCCACTCATGTCTACCACCACCCCCACCCCCCAGCAGTGCAGGGGCAGCCTCCACCAGGCCCCCACCCATGTCTCCCATCACCCCCACCCCCCAGCCACCAGGGGCAGCCTCCACCAGGCCCCCACTCATGTCTCCCATCACCCCCACCCCCCAGCAGTGCAGGGGCAGCCTCCACCAGGCCCCCAACCATGTTTCCCATCACCCCTGCCCCCCTGCCACCAGGGGCAGCCTCCACCAGGCCCCCACTCATGCCCAACTCATGTCTCCCTGCAGCCCCACCCCCCAGCTACCAGGGGCAGCCTCCACCAGGCCCCCACCCATGTCTAACACCACCCCACTCCCCAGCCACCAGGGACAGCCTCCACCTGGCCCCCACCCATGTCTCCCATCACCCACACCCCCCAGCAGTGCAGGGGCAGCATCCACCAGGCTCCCACACATGTCCCCCTGGACCCCCACCCCCCAGCCACCAGGGGCAGCCTCCACCAGTCCCCCACTCATGTCTACCACCACCCCCACCCCCCTGCCACCAGGGGCAGCCTCCATCAGGCCCCCACCCATGTCTTCCATCACACACACCCCCAGCCACCAGGGGCAGCCTCCACCAGGCCTCCACTCATGTCTACCACCACCCCCACCCCCCAGCAGTGCAGGGGCAGCCTCCACCAGGCCCCCACCCACGTCTTCCATCACCCCCACCCCCCAGCCACCAGGGGCAGCCTCCACCAGGCCTCCACTCATGTCGCCCATCAGCCCCACCCCCCAGCCACCAGGGGCAGCCTTTACCAGGCACCCACCCATGTCTCCCATCACCCCCACCCCCCAGCCACCAGGGGCAGCCTCCACCAGGCCCCCACTAATGTCTCCCATCACCCCCACCCCCCAGCAGTGCAGGGGCAGCCTCCACCAGGCCCCCACCCATGTCTCCCATCACCCCTGCCCCCCAGCCACCAGGGGCAGCCTCCACCAGGGCCCCACTAATGTCTCCCATCACCCCCACCCCCCAGCAGTGCAGGGGCAGCCTCCACCAGGCTCCCACACATGTCCCCCTGCACCCCCACCCCCCAGCCACGAGGGGCAGCCTCCACCAGGCTCCCACACATTTCCCCCAGCACCCCCACCCCCCAGCCACCAGGGGCAGCCACCACCAGGCCCCCACCCATGTCTAACACCACCCCACCCCCCAGCCACCAGGGACAGCCTCCACCTGGCCCCCACCCATGTCTCCCATCACCCACAGCCCCCAGCCACCAGGGGCAGCCTCCACCAGGCCCCCACTCATGTCCAACTCATGTCTCCCTGAACCCCACTCCCCAGCCACCAGGGGCAGCCTCCACCAGGCCCCCACCCATGTCTACCACCACCCCCACCCCCAGCAGTGCAGGGGCAGCCTCCACCAGGCCCCCACTCATGTCTACCACCACCCCCACCCCCAGCAGTGCAGGGGCAGCCTCCACCAGGCCCCCACTCATGTCCCCTATCACCCCCACCCCCCAGCCACCAGGGGCAGCATCCACCAGGCCCCCACTCATGTCTCCCATCACCCCCACACCCCAGCAGTGCAGGGGCAGCATCCACCAGGCTGCCACACATTTCCCCCTGCACCCCCACCCCCCAGCCACCAGGGGCAGCCACCATCAGGCCCCCAATCATGTCTACCACCACCCCCACCCCCCAGCAGTGCAGGGGCAGCCTCCACCAGACCCCCACTCACGTCCCCTATCACCCCCACCACCCAGCCACAAGGGGCAGCCTCCACCAGGCCCCCACTCATGTCTCCCATTACCCCCACCCCCCAGTAGTGCAGGGGCAGCCTCCACCAGGCTCCCACACATGTCCCCCTGCACCCCCACCCCCCAGCCACCAGGGGCAGCCTCCACCAGGCGCCCACACATTTCCCCCTGCACCCCTTCCCCCAGCCACCAGGGGCAGCCTCCACCAGGCCCCCACCCATGTCTACCACCATCCCCACCCCCCAGCCACCAGGGGCAGCCTCTACCAGTCCCCCACTCATGTCTACCACCACCCCCACCCCCTAGCCAGCAGGGGCAGCCTCCACCAGGCCCCCACCCATGTCTTCCATCACCCCACCCCCCAGCCACCAGGAGCAGCCTCCACCAGGCCTCCACTCATGTCTACCACCACCCCCACCCCCCAGCAGTGCAGGGGCAGCCTCCACCAGGCCCCCACTCATTTCCCCTATCACCCCAATCCTCCAGCCACCAGGGGCAGCCTCCACCAGGCCCCCACCCATGTCTCCCATCACCCCCACCCCCCAGCCACCAGGGGCAGCCTCCACCAGGCCCCCTCCCATGTCTCCCATCACCCCCACCCCCCAGCCACCAGGGGCAGCCTCCACCAGGCCCCCACTCATGTCTCCCATCACCCCCACCCCCCAGCACTGCAGGGGCAGCCTCCACCAGGCCCCCACCCATGTCTCCCGTCACCCCTACTCCCCAGCCACCAGGGGCAGCCTCCACCAGGCCCCCACTCATGTCTCCCATCACCCCCACTCCCCAGCAGTGCAGGGGCAGCCTCCACCAGGCTCCCACACATGTCCCCCTGCACCCCCACCCCCAGCCACCAGGGGCAGTCTCCACCACGCCCCCACCCATGTCTAACACCACCCCCAACCCCCAGCCACCAGGGGCAGCCTCCACCAGGCCCCCACCCATGTCTCCCATCACCCCCACCCCCCAGCCACCAGGGGCAGCCTCCACCAGGCCCCCTCCCATGTCTCCCATCACCCCCACCGCCCAGCCATCAGGGGCAGCCTCCACCAGGCCCCCACTCATGTCTCCCATCACCCCCACCCCCCAGCAGTGCAGGGGCAGCCTCCACCAGGCCCCCACCCATGTCTTCCATCACCCCTACCCCCCAGCCACCAGGGGCAGCCTCCACCAGGCCCCCACTCATGTCTCCCATCACCCCCACTCCCCAGCAGTGCAGGGGCAGCCTCCACCAGGCTCCCACACATGTCCCCCTGCACCCCCACCCCCAGCCACCAGGGGCAGCCTCAACCAGGCTCCCACACATTTCCCCCTGCACCCCCACCCCCCAGCCACCAGGGGCAGTCTCCACCACGCCCCCACCCATGTCTAACACCACCCCCAACCCCCAGCCACCAGGGGCAGCCTCCACCAGGCCCCCACCCATGTCTCCCATCGCCCACACCCCCCAGCCACCAGGGGCAGCCTCCACCAGGCCCCCACTCATGTCCAACTCATGTCTCCCTGCACCCCCACCCCCCAGCCACCAGGGGCAGCCCCACCAGGCCCCCACCCATGTCTACCACCACCCCCACCCCCAGCAGTGCAGGGGCAGCCTCCACCAGACCCCCATTCATGTCTACTACCACCCCCACCCCCCAGCAGTGCATGGGCAGCTTCCACCAGGCCCCCACTCATGTCCCCTATCGCCTCCACCCCCCAGCCAACAGGGGCAGCCTCCACCATGCCCCCACTCATGTCTCCCATCACCCCCACCCCCCAGCAGTGCAGGTGCAGCCTCCACCAGGCTCCCACACATGTCCCCCTGCACCCCCACCCCCCAGCCACCAGGGGCAGCCTCCACCAGGCTCCCACACATTTCTCCCTGCACCCCCACCCCCCAGCCACTAGGAGCAACCTCCACCAGGCCCCAACTCATGTCTACCACCACCCCCACCCCCCAGCAGTGCAGGGGCAGCCTCCACCAGGCCCCCACTGATGTCCCCTATCACCCAGCCACCAGGGGCAGCCTCCACCTGGCCCCCACCCATGTCTCCCATCACCCCACCCCCCAGCCACCAGGGGCAGCCTCCACCAGGCCCCCACTCATATCTCCCATTACCCCCACTCCCCAGCAGTGCAGGGGCAGCCTCCACCAGGCTCCCACACATGTCCCCCTGCACCCCCACCCCCAGCCACCAGGGGCAGCCTCAACCAGGCTCCCACACATTTCCCCCTGCACCCCCACCCCCAGCCACCAGGGGCAGTCTCCACCACGCCCCCACCCATGTCTAACACCACCCCCAACCCCCAGCCACCAGGGGCAGCCTCCACCAGGCCCCCACCCATGTCTCCCATCACCCCCACCCCCCAGCCACCAGGGGCAGCCTCCACCAGGCCCCCTCCCATGTCTCCCATCACCCCCACCGCCCAGCCATCAGGGGCAGCCTCCACCAGGCCCCCACTCATGTCTCCCATCACCCCCACCCCCCAGCAGTGCAGGGGCAGCCTCCACCAGGCCCCCACCCATGTCTTCCATCACCCCTACCCCCCAGCCACCAGGGGCAGCCTCCACCAGGCCCCCACTCATGTCTCCCATCACCCCCACTCCCCAGCAGTGCAGGGGCAGCCTCCACCAGGCTCCCACACATGTCCCCCTGCACCCCCACCCCCAGCCACCAGGGGCAGCCTCAACCAGGCTCCCACACATTTCCCCCTGCACCCCCACCCCCCAGCCACCAGGGGCAGTCTCCACCACGCCCCCACCCATGTCTAACACCACCCCCAACCCCCAGCCACCAGGGGCAGCCTCCACCAGGCCCCCACCCATGTCTCCCATCGCCCACACCCCCCAGCCACCAGGGGCAGCCTCCACCAGGCCCCCACTCATGTCCAACTCATGTCTCCCTGCACCCCCACCCCCCAGCCACCAGGGGCAGCCCCACCAGGCCCCCACCCATGTCTACCACCACCCCCACCCCCAGCAGTGCAGGGGCAGCCTCCACCAGACCCCCATTCATGTCTACTACCACCCCCACCCCCCAGCAGTGCATGGGCAGCTTCCACCAGGCCCCCACTCATGTCCCCTATCGCCTCCACCCCCCAGCCAACAGGGGCAGCCTCCACCATGCCCCCACTCATGTCTCCCATCACCCCCACCCCCCAGCAGTGCAGGTGCAGCCTCCACCAGGCTCCCACACATGTCCCCCTGCACCCCCACCCCCCAGCCACCAGGGGCAGCCTCCACCAGGCTCCCACACATTTCTCCCTGCACCCCCACCCCCCAGCCACTAGGAGCAACCTCCACCAGGCCCCAACTCATGTCTACCACCACCCCCACCCCCCAGCAGTGCAGGGGCAGCCTCCACCAGGCCCCCACTGATGTCCCCTATCACCCAGCCACCAGGGGCAGCCTCCACCTGGCCCCCACCCATGTCTCCCATCACCCCACCCCCCAGCCACCAGGGGCAGCCTCCACCAGGCCCCCACTCATATCTCCCATTACCCCCACCCCCCAGCAGTGCAGGGGCAGCCTCCACCACGCCCCCACTCACGTCCCCTATCACCCCCACCACCCAGCCACCAGGGGCAGCCTCCACCAGGCCCCCACTCATGTCTCCCATTACCCCCACCCCCCAGTAGTGCAGGGGCAGCCTCCACCAGGCTCCCACACATGTCCCCCTGCACCCCCACCCCCCAGCCACCAGGGGCAGCCTCCACCAGGCTCCCACACATTTCCCCCAGCACCCCTTCCCCCCAGCCACCAGGGGCAGCCTCCACCAGGCCCCCACCCATGTCTACCACCATCCCCACCCCCCAGGCACCAGGGGCAGCCTCCACCAGTCCCCCACTCATGTCTACCACCACCCCCACCCCCCAGCCACCAGGGGCAGCCTCCACCAGGCCCTCACCCATGTCTTCCATCACCCCCACCCCCCAGCCACCAGGGGCAGCCTCCACCAGGCCTCCACTCATGTCTACCACCACCCCCACCCCCCAGCAGTGCAGGGGCAGCCTCCACCAGGCCCCCACTCATGTCCCCTATCACCCCCACCCTCCAGCCACCAGGGGCAGCTTCCATCAGTCCCCCACCCATGTCTCCCATCACCCCCACCCCCCAGCCACCAGGGGCAGCCTCCGCCAGGCCCCCACTCATGTCTCCCATCACCCCCACCCCCCAGCCACCAGGGGCAGCCTCCACCAGGCCCCCACCCATGTCTCTCATCACCCCCACCACCCAGCCAACAGGGGCATCCTCCACCAAGCCCCCACTCATGTCTCCCATCACCCCCACCCCCCAGCAGTGCAGGGGCAGCCTCCACCAGGCCCCCACCCATGTCTCCCATCACTCCTACCCTCCAGCCACCAGGGGCAGCCTCCACCAGGCTCCCACACATGTCCCCCGGCACCCCCACCCCCCAGCCACCAGGGGCAGCCTCCACCAGGCCCCCACTCATGTCTCCCATCACCCCCACCCCCAGCAGTGCAGGGGCAGCCTCCACCAGGCTCCCACACATGTCCCCCTGCACCACCACCCCCCAGCCACCAGGGGCAGCCTCCACCAGGCTCCCACACATTTCCCCCTGCATCCCCACCCCCCAGCCACCAGGGGCAGCCTCCACCAGGCCCCCACCCATGTCTCCCATCACCCACACCCCCCAGCCACCAGGGGCAGCCTCCACCAGGCCCCCACACATGTCCAACTCATGTCTCCCTGCACCCCCACCCCCCAGCCACCAGGGGCAGCCTCCACCAGGCCCCCACCCATGTCTACAACCACCCCCACCCCCAGCTGTGCAGGGGCAGCCTCCACCAGGCCCCCATTCATGTCTACCACCACCCCACCCCCCAGCAGTGCAGGGGCAGCCTCCACCAGGCCCCCACTCATGTCCCCTATCACCCCCACCCCCCAGCCAACAGGGGCAGCCTCCACCAGGCTCCCACACATGTCCCCCTGCACCCCCACCCCCAGCCACCAGGGGCAGGCTCCCACACATTTCCCCCTGCACCCCCACCCCCCAGCCACTAGGGGCAACCTCCACCAGGCCCCCACTCATGTCTACCACCACCTCCACCCCCCCAGCCACCAGGGGCAGCCTCCACCTGGCCCCCACCCATGTCTCCCATCACCCCACCCCCCAGCCACCAGGGGCAGCCTCCACCGGGCCCCCACTCATGTCTCCCATTACCACCACCCCCCAGCAGTGCAGGGGCAGCCTCCACTAGGCTCCCACACATGTTCCCCTGCACCCCCACCCCCCAGCCACCAGGGGCAGCCTCCACCAGGCTCCCACACATTTCCCCCTGCACCCCCTCCCCCCAGCCACCAGGGGCAGCCTCCACCAGGCCCCCACCCATGTCTACCACCACCCCCACCCCCCAGCCACCAGGGGCATCCTCCACCAGGCCCCCACTCATGTCCAACTCATGACTCCCTGCAACCCCACCCCCCAGCCACCAGGGTCAGCCTCCACCAGGCCCCGACTCATGTCACCTATCACCCCCACCCCCCAGCAGTGCAGGGGCAGCCTCCACCAGGCCCCCACCCATGTCTACCACCACCCCCACCCCCCAGCCGCAGCCTCCACCAGGCCCACACCCATGTCTACCACCACCCCCACCCCCCCAGCCACCAGGGGCAGTCTCGACCAGGCCCCCACCCATGTCTCCCATCACCCCCACCCCCCAGCCGTGCAATTTGCCTGGGTATGTGTACTTCTGTGTGCGCAGGAAGTTCCACACGCGATTGGCCTGGGTACGTGTACTTCGGGTGCACGGGAAGTTCCACACCCGATTAGCCTGGGTACGTGTACTACGGGTTGCGTGGGAAGTTCCACACGCTATTGGCCTGGGTACATGTACTTCGGGGTGCGCAGGAAGTTCCACACGTGATTGGCCTGGGTACGTGTACTACGGGGTACGCGGGAAGTTCCACACGTGATTGGCCTGGGTACGTGTACTTCGGGGTGCACATGAACTTCCACACGCGATTGGCCTGGGTACGTGTACTACGGGGTGCGTGGGAGGTTCAACACGCGATTGGCCTGGGTCCGTTTACTTCGGGGTGTGCGGGAAGTTCCACACGTGATTGGTCTGGGTACGTGTACTTTGGGGTGTGCGTGAACTTCCACACGCGACTGGGCCTGTGAGAGTGGGGTACATGTATTCCAGGGGCGGGCGGGAATATTTACCCGCGACTGGGCCTGGGAAAGCATGCTACGTGTATTCCTGGGGTGGGCGGGAAGATTCACACGTTCGCCTACGACGTGCCGAAAAATAAATGGTCCAATCCTGAAACACGTACGCCAGCATGAAGCAGGCGTACATCGACCCGCGCAGCATAAAAGTGCGTGCAAACAACAAACAAGCTCATACGCCAGGATGAATATACTGTTCCTAGCAGCAGTGGCCGTGGGTTACCAAAGGAGGAGGAGGAGGATAGTGAGGGCCCGAATTTTCATTCCCAGAACCAGCCTTTTTGGGATGCCTGATGACCAGGTATATGGGAGGTACAGGTTTCCACCACACATAATGCTGGACCTGGTTAGTGAGTGGGAGGATGACCTCACATCACCCACCCTGTGCTCCCATGCACTCAGCCCCCTGGAGAAGGTCCTCAATGTACTGCACTTCTTGGCCACAGGATCATTTCAGCGGACAAGTGCCATAGTGGGTGGGGTGTCACAGGCCACGCAGTCATGCTGCCTACACCAGGTCTTGAACATCATCACTGCACGCCCATCAGTCCGTAGGCACATATACCTGCCCAGGACACCTGCAGAAAGGCAGGCTGCCACCCTCGATTTCTACGGTGTGGCACAATTCCCAAAAGTGCTAGGTGCCATTGACTGCACCCATGTAGCACTACGTCCCCCCAGGGCATCTGAGCACATCTATAGGAACCGCAAGCACTGGCATTCCATCAACGTGCAGGTAGTATATAATGCTAAGGGAATCATCACCTCAGTATATGCCAACTATCCAGGGTCCATCCACGACAGCTTAATTTACCGTATGTCAACCCTAAGCCGGGACCTAGAAGCTGGGCGGCATGGCGATACATGGCTGCTTGGTGAGTATGAATGCCACTGCACATGCATGCATGTCAGATGCAGAGTTATGTCACTACCCCACTAATGATACCCATGACCTCCTCACCATTGGACACTGCGTACCCTCTGAGCACCCACATGATGACGCCAATTCGGAACCCCATCACGCCTCCCGAGGTAAGATACAACACAGCCCATATTGCAACCCGGGGCATAGTGGAGCACACATTCGGAGTGCTCAAGTCACGCTTTCGCTCCCTTGACCGTTCTGGCGGGCAGCTGTTATATGCGCCCCCAGTAGTGTGCAGGATCATAGTGGCAGCATGTCTCCTGCACAATGTTGCAACACGCCTTGGCCTCGCTGTGGACATGGTGGTGCCCCCACATCCCCAACCACATGCACGCCCACTGTGCATGGGAGGGGAGAGGGCACGGAGTGAGGCAGCCCGTACGCAGATGGTGGCTAATTACTTCACATAGAAATCACACCCCAGTGGAGTGCACACAGGCCTGGCACATACCATCTGATAAGCAATGATGACTCGACCTGACAATTAAGACGAACAAAGGGACAGTCAACTGTCAGAACCATAGCAGCCTGAGATTGTTCATGTGGAAGTGTCACAATGTGTGCATCCCTACCTACACAAACACCACCAATGCAGTGTCATCAAAAGACACTTCCATGCTGCAGAAATGAATACCCACTCGCAAAATACTACATGAAAACAGTGCCATGTCACCCAACCCCTCCCCGGCCTGGCCACACAACACACCATGGCATGTCATGCAATGTGAGAGGAAAGCAATTAATCCCCATAACATGCCCCAAGTGTCACCAGCTACAGTGTCCCTAATGGAAACATGTCCACACATGAAATGTTCACAGTAATGCAGGACCTACAACCCACATTACCAAATATTTACCAAGAATACCAATCACCTACACAACCTCCAACCTACCTTAAACATGACATTACAGACTTAGAAATTTGCTAGCCTCACCACCTGATGATGACAGCCCTCCAACCACTTCCAAGTATACAGTGTTAGCGCCACGCATGAGTGTAGGTGCACTGCTTACAACATGGACTCCAGCCCCAAGGTGGACCGCATTGTGAAGACATGAGGAATGGACCTGCAAATTAGGAGGATGAGATGGATGCAGAGGCACATATCAATACACCATGCAGTGTACAATACAACAACAATATGCACTATGAATGCATACACAATATTGACTACAGACTGCCCACACAGCTCATGGGAGTCCAATGTCACCATGTACGTCAATGTCACTTCGGCACACCCTTTGCAAGCCCATGGAAATGGGAAGCAGGAGGGGTGTGTGTGACAAAAACCCAAGCATCTGAACCAAATCCATGACAAGCCTGCATGTGCCCAGCCACAATGCAGCGTATGACCACGTAAGCCACACAAGGCAACACACTGTCCCAAAAAAAAAAAAAAAAACATTCAAAAAATTTAAAAAATTCTAAAATGCCCATTAATGGGCCCTGGGGGGGTGGGGGAGGCCACCCAGAAGGTCCGAGGACAGGGTGCACACCAAAACCCACCTGTTTGGATCTTGCGGAAAAAAAACACCTCCATGGGCTCATGGCCTACACGGCTACCCTATTGTGGGAGTATCACTGCTGTCGCTCTCCTCACCCTCTGCAGCTGCATCAGGAGGTGGTGGCACTATGGGAGGCAGCCCATGCAAAGCCCTAGTCTGTTCCTCCATGGCTGCAAGCATGCGGGTGTGGTAGGTCTCGTTCTGGAGGATAAGTGTGCGGAGGTCCCCATGCAACAACTCACGGGATGCCCGGACCTCCGCCCTAGTTGCCTGCATCTCAGCTGAGAGTGTACGGGTGAGACGCTCTAGCTGCTGTTCTGTCCTTCGGTTTGTTGAAGCCTCAAGCTCAACAAGAGTCATCCTGAGGTGAAGGAGTTCCAGCCTCAGGGCTTCCCTGTGGCCCTGGGACTCTATGGAGATGGCTTCCTGCAGAGTCGCCAGTGTCGCCCGCCTGTCCCTGTCGGACGCCAACATGTCCTCCCTGTGTGACTGGCAGATGGAGTCGGTTGCCTGCTGTAGTCGCTCCATCAGCCTTTCGGGGGGGAAAATGGAAGTGGCCACCCTATCCATGGCCTGAGCCATCATCTCTGATGATGCTGCCTGTTGGGTTGCCCTACCGTATATGGATTGCTCCCATGCGGTATTGCCAGGTGGCTGACGGCCACCACATCGGCGGGCACCACACCTGTCTGGGGCAAGGCGAACTGCGCCTTGTTGTGCCGGCACTGCCTGAGGCTGCAGGACTGCATTCCCCCTCTGAGCTGCTGGCCCAGGAACAGGATCAGATGTCGCGGAGTGTGACCCTGCATCCGTAACCACCAAAGGCGTACCTGCCAACACTGACATCCCCATTGAGGGTTCTAACCCTGGTGCAGGTGGGTCGGACAGAACAGAATCCCTCCCAGGAACACTCACCTGCGACGGCACATAGGTCTCATCATCCGAATCGACACCTGAATACAGCTCGGGGGAGGTGCAGCCAGAGACACCCCTTGAGAGCACGACCTGCAGCAGTTGTGGGTTCTCACCCACCACCACACCACATTCCTCACTGGTGATCGGTCGGCCCTCAGACCCCTCCTGGGTCTGCACCATCTCCACAGCCCCAGCAGTATCAAGTGCATCATCCCCTGCAAAGACATAAAAGAAAACAAATGGAAACAGGCATTAGCACTATGGCACACAATTAGGGCTGAGAGGCTACAGAAACAGTACGTGATTGACACATGTCCCACATGACTAAAACCCTCCCATGCATGCACCATCACTGCGTGTGATGGGGAGGCAGATGGCACACATTGATGACACCAAAATGGAATATGAACACATTTGCTGCATGCTGCCTAGCAGTGGCATCACACATTGGCCAGTGATTGGCAGGTCAAATACACATGCCATCACACAGATGGCATGTACCCTAGCCATGAAGTGAAGAGGGAGAGGAGGTCACCAATTGTTCATTCAGTCCAGTTTGCTCATATAATTGATTATTTTCATTGAAATGGTTCAAATGTTTAACCTGCAGCTGCCAGTCCAAAATGGTCCTATAGCACAGGAACATGTCTAAACTAATCATGTCCAGGAAACTAAGCCAGTCCACTGTACCATAGCCATGTCAGACATGTGACAATAGGACTGAGAAATCCCGAGTAAAAGTGGTGGTATGCAAACAATCTGCCTGAATAAACAGAGGTAAATAAGCAACAATGTTGTGGCAAGATGACACTCCAAGGGCAACTGGCATGGTGTTGGGCTGGATGTCTAATGTTGGCAGAAGGGATGCTGCTATACCCAAATGCTGGTGCCAAGAATGTATAGGAAGAGGCACATGGGTGACCCGAACCACTCAGGCACACACACCCTCACCTGGCACCCAAACAGAAGCCCTCCCACACACACCATGCACATGGAGGACACACACATGCATGTGCACTCACCGGACAATGCCTCGTAATCTGCCAGTTCTCCCATGCCTTGGATCTGTTCCTCTGTGACGTAGGTCCCAGCAACCTGCTCATGTGGAGTGAGTTCTATGTCGTCTGCTCGAGACCCACCTCCAGTCACTAGAGTTGCGGCATGACTTGAGGCCAGCTTATTCTTTGCCCTGCGCTTCAGGTCATTCCAGGCTTGTAGCATTCATTAGCTGTGCGCCTCATGATTCCAAGGGCACTTATGATGTCCGCAATGGTCTGCCAGTGTGCCTGATGTTGTGCAGGTGTGGTATTGGATCCTGCAACAATCACCATTTCGCGGTCATGTGCGGACACATACTCTACAAGTGCATTCAGTTCGGCCTCATTGAAGCTGGGCTTCTTTGATGGGTCGGACTGTGTAGCTGTGTCTGGGGCATCAGCCTCTACTGGACGAGCACTCTTCCTCTTCTGCTTGGAAGGTGGTGGGGATCCTGAGTGTCCTATGCCGCTCTGGACATTAGGGGCAGGAGCGTGGGATTGCACACTCAGCATGGGAGTTGGTGCAGGCATTAGCTCAAGTGTGATGGTGTCAGGGGGAATGTCAGCATGATGGACTTGGACCGACACTGTCCTGGCTGGGTGTGTGAGAGGTGGGGTGGATGGAGCCGCAGCTGCCCCTGCAGCCTCTCCACCCTGCCTACGCGGGCAAGCAGATGACCTACCTGCCCCTGATCCACATGGCCTGATGACACCAACATTCACCGGTGCATGTGGCCTAGACCTGCTGACCTGGAAGTCAGCCATGGAGTCACCCTGTGCCAGGTCTAGTTCCACAGTGGGCTGGTCCAACAAGGGCTGAGCATGGATGGTGTCAGCCACGTTAACCTCAACCGGGGGGGCATGGGTGTCCCTGACTGCTCCTCCGCACATGGGGGGCTAGGGGCACCCTGCAAGTCACGACCAGGTCCCCTACTGGATCCACCACGGCCACCACTTGGGGCTCGGCCACCTTTGCCACCCTTACGGCTTGGTCGCCTCCCAGCCATTGCACTGATGTTATTGTGCGTATGGGAGTCGATGTGAACTATTGTCCTGGGCAATTGGGGGTCAAAGGGGTTGGGTACCAGATGGTAATCGTACCCTAGTGCTCTAGCAAGGCTGTATGTCACCCCTGGGGAAAGATGACGGGTCACCCAACGCACAGCACCCCAAAAAAGGGAAGTAAGGTGCACGCAACCCCTCCTAGACCACGTGCGTGGAAAAACAAACCTGCACTACGCTGTGGCACCCAGAAACACAAGAATGAATGTATGCGTGTCACACGCAGCCTAGAATGACCTCTGAAGGGGTACGCGACACACGGGGCAAGCACAGATGTTAAATACATCCGCGACTCACCGTCTGCCAGGAACAAAAGCGTGAAAAATATGCACGTGTGCGCGTTGGCAACACCCCCGCCAAAAGAGGAATTGTACGCTGTCTGAGGAGACAGGGCAACAGTAGAAAGGAAACGCTGTTTGAGGAAACAGGCCCAGGAAAAAGAGGAAAAGAGAAAAAGCTGTCAGAGGTAACATTGAGTATGAACGGGAAACGCTGTGAAGTAAATCGCGTGTGAACCAACAAGAAGTACAGATTTCACCCACTCGCTCTCCATGAAAAGCACGTACAAGGAAATGGCGTTCTACACGTAACTTTTATACACACGTCACAGACGCGCATACGCGATGAGGCCAATTACGCGCTTTGACACTCGGACGTGTATCTCTTCATTTTTACACGCGCCATTCTCTACGGCCATGCGCGTGACGTCAGAGCTGCGCATGGTGGCCTTTGGGCCAATGAAATCGCATATGCGAGCACATGTGGTAAAACTGCACGTCCGAGTGTCATCGCGTGTAATCGGAGGGAAGTGAGCGTACACGCTATTGGCCTGGGTACGTGTACTTCTGGGGTGCGCAGGAAGTTCCACACGTGATTGGTGGAAATCCACGTGTGCTCTGTCATCACGTGTAATGAGGGAAACACCCGCGCGCGTCACGTCACAGACGCGCTTACGCGCTAAGGACCTTTGGTCCAATGAAATCGCATATGCGTGCTGATGTGCATATGCGCTAAGAGCCTTTCCTCGATTTATACGCAGACGTGCAGGATTTTCACATGCCAAATCACTCCGTATCAAGCTGGCCACGTGTAAGCACACGGAAGACCACGCTCCTGCCCAAAAGGCTGAATTACTGCCCCCCAGAACCCTGAGCACGCTCCCACCTGCCATCTGCTGCTGCCTGACTGCCTGCTGCCCACGTGCCCTGCCATTTGCTGCCTGCACATCAGCCAGGGGTGCTGTTGCTGTGACCACCCCTGCTGGAACCGAAGACTCCCGACTGGGATTCTATCGCTCCACAGCCCAGCCCCAGGACCCAGTTGCCCACCCACTCCTGCCTCTGGGGTTGTAATGTCGGGCACTGCAACATCTGGCACCACTGACAACCCCCAGCCAGAGAGGCAGAGGGGCACCAGCTTCAGTGCCAGGGAAGTTGGTGTCCTGGTGGAGCAAGTCCTGGGGCAGTATGATGCCCTCTACGGAAGTGTGCGCGCCGGCAAGGAAGGACGGACTCAGATCTGGACGGACATCGCAACTGCCATCAACGCGGAGGGGGTGGCAGTCCGCAACTTCCAACATGTCAAGAAGCGCTGGGAGGACTTCAGGTCCAGGACCCTGAACAAGGCCCGGCGCCTCTTGAAGGCAGCAGATGCTAATGGGCGCTGGGGCCACTTGTCGGAAGATCAGATGAGGGTCCTGGAACGCATATCCCCAGCGCTCCAGGGCAAGGTCCTTGTGAGGCAGACCCGTCTGGAGTCGAGTGATAAGTGTACATGCATCATGATTGTAAGCTGTGCGTGTGGTGATGTGCCAGTAGTGTGCCGGTTGCACATCTGTTTGAATGGGGCCGAGTATGGGTGGGGGTGTACAGGGCCGTGAGGCTAACACATGCATGGGCTGTCATGTGTGAGACATGGATGGTGCTTGTGTGTGTAGGCTTGCATGCCAAATGCAGTTGTGTGTGCACACATGTTGGGATGAATGTGTATGTAAGTGGGCATGTTTGTGATGTCACGCATGTATGTTGTTTTCAGCTGCATGTATCAGCACTGTGTACATGTGCATGTGTGTGTATTTGACAAGGGTGCAACAGTGATGCAACATGGATGCATGTGACAGCGGGATGTGGAAGCCTGATTGGCAGATGTGACATGGATGCCCATCGGAACACTGCAACAGTTGGCTGAGGTGTACAAATGCATGCAAGTGTGGTGGTGTGCGTGCATGTGTAGTGCACTCCCTGTGTTGCATGTGATGTCTGGCTCACCTTTGCCTGCTCATGCTGTTGTATGTGTATGGATGGTGCTGGCAGTTGCAATGTGGCTGTGGTATGGCTCATGTGTGCAAGTTGAAATGACATGTGTGTTGCCGATTGTGATGCCATGTCTGAGGTTTGCCAATGCCACTCATGTGCAACTGTCATGTGTGTATGTGTCCATTGTACAGTGCCCTGATGCCTGTGTTTTATTTCTGCCTGTCTGCAGCGTCAACTGATGAAGAGGGCGGAGAAGGTGCTGTGGAGCACAGCGGCGGGGATCGCCCGCCAGCCGGAGACGCACGGCCCGGCTCCCCTCCCAGGTTGTGATCTCATCGGGGAGTGAGGAGTCTGGTGCCGCGTCCCAGGCCTCAGCTGCCGGGGTGAGGTCCAAAAGGTGGAGGTCGGAGTTGGACTCCTCGGCAGCAGAAGGGGCAGCTGGGACCCCACAGGGCCCAACGGGGGAAGATGGCACAGAATCATCCAGGTTGGTAGGGGGTTTGGTGGAGGAGGAGGCCGTGCAAGCAATAGAGGCGGGGTCTGGAGGTGGGGATTCCACTGGTGCTAGTGGTGCAGTGCAGGACCAGGGACAGGAGGCAGCACAGGTCGCCGCGGAGGTGCCTGTGTGCAATCCTGTCCCTGATCCTGTCACTGCATCATCTTGCACCAGCAGGGATGCCTACGTCCAGACCCGTTTTCAGGCAGGGGATGAGCTCACGACAACTGGCCTTCCTCTGCCTGTGGACGTGGCTATCCGGGTCCGAGTTGAGCCTGTCCTGACTGGTGTGGTGTTGCGTCAACGGACCATGCGAGGTGACCTGCAGTCTTTTCATGAGGAGACTGCACGTCATCTCAAATGGCTCGTTGACCGCGTCGGCCTACTGGGACAGGTCACCCAGGCCGGATTCCTCCATTTGATTGGGCTTGCTCAGACCCCCTCCTCAACTGAACTCCCTATGCGCCAGTCATCCTCCGTGCCATCTTCCCACCCATCAGTCACCTGGGTGCCCTGTGGAGCTGCCTCTGATGGTGCGGCCAGGCTGGTGGAGGAGGCATCCCTGCCACAGTCGGGAGTTGGACGTCCAGCAGGGGTGGCCACATCAACGACTGCACCCCAGCCAGCGGAGGATGTGCAGGCAGCAGGAGGCAGTGCACGGGCAGAGGCGCAGCAGCAGCAGCAGCAACGTGGTGGGAGCCATGATGGTTCGGGGCCTTCCACATCGGAGGGGCAGCATCGGCCGGAGGGCTGGAGGACCCAGGACGGGAAGTGTCTTCCGTGTGGCAGTGGTTGGGCCACGCCATAGATGCGGAGCGGCAGCGGGCGGAAGAGGCACGGCTCACGATGGTCAGGGCGGAGAACTCCATGCAGAGGGCCCTGAGGCGGGCCGAGTGCCTCAAGGCAATCCGCAGGGAGTTTGAGGGGAACATGTGGACGGCCCTGCGGACCCTCGGGGCCATGGAGGAGGAGCGCCTCCGGGACATTGAACAGGAGTTCGATGATGCCCTGGCCCGGAACATCCCGAAGTGAGCCGTCGGAATAGCCCGCTACCCTTGTAAATAGTTATATACTTAGTGTTAGGTTTCCTTTGGTTTAGCATTTTTTTTTGGACCTTTTGGACAATGGGCCACATTTTTGTATATAGTTATTTTTTTTAGGTAGTGTTATTAGATAGCTTTCATTTCTTCGGTTGGGATCATGGACCCTGGATAGTTATCTGTACATAGTTGACTTTTGGATTTTCAATTTTTATTATGATTTACCCATGGAGCAATGGTTTTCGATTTTAATTTTCCATTAGATTTACTTTTGTGGACTGTGACTTTGGACACCTTTCCTTTGCATTATGATTTGTGGTTTAGCGTTATTTCACGGACCTGCTGTTGTTTTGTTTTTAATTTCTATTATTGTTTGTTTATTTTTGATTCAATTTATGTTGCTTTTAATACATATGTTTTCTTCAAAGTTCAATGTGTAGTATCATCTCATTGGTTTCATGCATATCATGATATGGGTTTGACATTCACTAACACCCATTGGGTGTATGTGAGGGACATGTGTTCATTTCCAAACTTGCAATTGGGCTTCTGTCATGTTTTCTGCCATTTCTATGTGGGTGGATGCAATACTCGGGTGAGTGTTTGCCATTTGGAGGCTGACCATAAGGGCCAGGGATCTACATTGTGGTGACATGTTGGCTGGTAGACATGAGTGGGGTCCTGGTGGAGGCTGCCCCTGGTGGCTGGGGGTGCAGGGAGACATGAGTTGGACATGAGGGGGGCCTGGTGGAGGCTGCCCCTGGTGGTTGGGGGTAGGGGTGGTGGTAGACATGAGTGGGGGCCTGGTGGAGGCTGCCCCTGCACTGCTGGGGGGTGGGGGTGATGGGAGACATGAGTGGGGGCCTGGTGGTGGCTGTCCCTGCACTGCTGGGGTGGGGGTGGTGGTAGACATGAGTGAGGCCTGGTGGAGGCTTCGCCTGCACTGCTGGGGGGTGGGGGTGATAGGGGACATGAGTGGGGGCCTGGTGGAGGCTGCCCCTGGTGGCTGGGGGGTGGGGGTGCAGGGAGACATGAGTTGGAGATGAGTGGGGGCCGGGTGGAGGCTGCCCATGCACTGCTGGGGGGTTGGGGTGGTGAGAGACATGAATGGAGGCCTGGTGGTGGCTGCCCCTGCACTGCTGGGGGGTGGGGGTGGTGGGAGACATGAGTGGGGGCCTGGTGGAGGCTGCCCCTGGTGGCTGGGGGGTGGGGGTGGTGGTAGACATGGGTGGGGGCCTTGTGGAGGCTGCCCCTGCACTGCTGGGGGGTGGGGGTGATGGGAGACATGAGTGGGGGCCTGGTGGAGGCTGCCCCTGGTGGCTGGGGGCTGGGGGTGCAGGTGGACATGTGTGGGAGCCTGGTGGAGGCTGCCCCTGGTGGCTGGGGGGTGGGGGTGGTGGTAGACATGGGTGGGGGCCTGGTGGAGGGAGGCTGCCCCTGCACTGCTGGGGGGTGGGGGTCATAGGGGACATGAGTGGGGGCCTGGTGGAGGCTGCCCCTGGTGGCTGGGGGGTGGGGGTGGTGGTAGACATGGGTGGGGGCCTTGTGGAGGCTGCCCCTGCACTGCTGGGGTGTGGGGTTGGTGGTAGACTTGAGTGGGGGCCTGGTGGAGGCTGCCCCTGGTGGCTGGGGGGTGGGGGTGATGGGAGACATGAGTGGGGGCCTGGTGGTGGCTGACCCTGCACTGCTGGGGGGTGGGGGTGATAGGGGACATGAGTGGGGGCCTGGTGGAGGCTGCCCCTGGTGGCTGGGGGTGGGATGCAGGGAGACATGAGTTGGACATGAGTGGGGCCTGGTGGAGGCTGCCCCTGCACTGCTGGGGGGTGGAGGTGATGGGAGACATGAGTGGGGCCTGGTGGTGGCTGCCCCTGCACTGCTTGGGGGTGGGGTTGGTGGGAGACATGAGTGGGGTCTGGTGGAGGCTGCCCCTGCACTGCTGGGGGGTGGGGGTGATGGGAGACATGAGTGGGGCCTGGTGGAGGCTGCCCCTGGTGGCTGGGGGGTGGGCGTGGTGGTAGACATGGGTGGGGGCATGGTGGAGGCTGCCCCTGCACTCCTGGGGGGTGGGGTGATAGGGGACATGAGTGGGGGCCTGCTGGAGGCTGCCCCTGCACTGCTGGGGGGTGTGGGTGATGGGAGACATGAGTGGGGGCCTGGTGGTGGCTGCCCCTGCACTGCTGGGGGGTGGAGGTGGTGGGAGACATGAGTGGGGGCCTGGTGAGGCTGCCCCTGCACTGCTGGGGGGTGGGGGTGATGGGAGACATGAGTGGGGGCCTGGTGGAGGCTGCCCCTGGTGGCTGGGGGTGGTGGTAGACATGGGTGGGGGCCTGGTGGAGGCTGCCCCTGCACTGCTAGGGGGTGGGGGTGATGGGAGACATGAGTGGGGGCCTGGTGGTGGCTGCCTCTGCACTGCTGGGGGGTGGGGGTGGTGGGAGACATAAGTGGGGGCCTGGTGGAGGCTGTCCCTGCACTGCTGGGGGTGGGGGTGATGGGAGACATGAGTGGGGGCCTGTTGGAGGCTGCCCCTGGTGGCTGGGGGGTGGGGGTGGTGGTAGACATGGGTGGGGGCCTGGTGGAGGCTGTCCCTGCACTGCTGTGAGGTGGGGGTGATGGGAGACATGATTGGGGGCCTGGTGGAGGCTGCCCCTGGTGGCTGGGGGATGGGAGTGCAGGGAGACATGAGTTGGACATGAGTGGGGGCCTGGTGGAGGCTGCCCCTGCACTGCCGGGGGGTGGGGGTGGTGGGAGACATGAGTGGGGGCCTGGTGAGGCTGCCCCTGCACTGCTGGGGGGTGGGGGTGATGGGAGACATGAGTGGGGGCCTGTTGGAGGCTGCCCCTGGTGGCTGGGGGGTGAGGGTGGTGGTAGACATGGGTGGGGGCCTGGTGGAGGCTGCCCCTGCACTGCTAGGGGGTGGGGGTGACGGGAGACATGAGTGGGGGCCTGGTGGTGGCTGCCTCTGCACTGCTAGGGGCTGGGGGTGGTGGGAGACATGAGTGGGGGCCTGGTGGAGGCTGCCCCTGCACTGCTGGGGGCTGGGGATCATAGGGGACATGAGTGGGTGCCTGGTGGAGGCTGCCCCTGGTGGCTGGGGGTGGGGGTGCAGGGAGACATGAGTTGTACATGAGTGGGGGCCTGGTGGAGGCTGCCCCTGCACTGTTGGCGGGTGGGGGTGATGGGAGACATGAGTGGGGGCCTGGTGGAGGCTGCCCCTGCACTGCTGGGGTGTGGGGTGGTGGTAGACATGAGGGAGGGCCTGGTGGTGGCTGCCCCTGCACTGCCGAGGGGTGGGGGTGCTGGTAGACATGGGTGGGGGCCTGGTGGAGGCTGCCCCTGCACTGCTGGGGGTGGCGTGATGGGAGACATGAGTGGGGGCCTGGTGGAGGCTGCCCCTGGTTGCTGGGGGTGGTGGTAGACATGAGTGGGGGCCTGGTGGAGGCTGCCCCTGCACTGCTGGGGGGTGGGGTGATAGGGGACATGAGTGGGGGCCTGGTGGAGGCTGCCACTGGTGGCTGGGGGGGGTGCAGGGAGACATGAGTTGGACATGAGTGGGGGCCTGGTGGAGGCTGCCCCTGCACTGCTGGGGGGTGGGGGTGATGGGTGACATGAATGGGAGCCTAGAGGTGGCTGCCCCTGCACTGCTGGGGGGTAGGGGTGGTGGTATACATGAGTGGGGGCCTGGTGGAGGCTGCCCCTGCACTGCTGGGGGGTGGGGGTGATAGGGGACATGAGTGGGGGCCTGGTAGAGGCTGCCCCTGGTGGCTGGGGGGTGGGGGTGCAGGGAGACATGAGTTGGACATGAGTGGGGGCCTGGTGGAGGCTGCCCATGCACTGCTGGGGGGTGGGGGTGATGGGAGACATGAGTGGGGGCCTGCTGGTGGCTGCCCCTGCACTGCTGGGGGGTGGGGTGGTGGGAGACATGAGTGGGGGCCTGGTGGAGGCTGCCCCTGCACTGCCTGGGGGTGGTGCTGATGGGGGACATGAGTGGGGGCCTGGTGAAGGCTGCCCCTGGTGGCTGGGGGGTGGGGGTGGGGGTAGACATGGGTGGGGGCCTGGTGGAGGCTGCCCCTGCACTGCTGTGGGGTGGGGGTGATGGGAGACATGAGTGGGGTCCTGGTGGAGGCTGCCCCTGCACTGCTGGGTGGTGGGGTGGTGGTAGACATGAGTGGGGGCCTGGTGGAGGCTGCCCCCGCACTGCTGGGGGGGTGGGGGTCATAGGGGACATGAGTGGGGGCCGGTCGGAGGCTGCCCCTGGTGGCTGGGGGGTGGGGGTGGTGGGAGACATGGGTGGGGGCCTGGTGGTGGGTGCCCCTGCACTGCTGGGGGGTGGGGGTGCTGGGAGACATGAGTGGGGGCCTGGTGGAGGCTGCCCCTGGTGGCTGGGGGTGGGGGTGATGGGAGACATGGGTGGGTGCCTGGTGGAGGCTGCCCCTGGTGGCTGGGGGTGCAGGGGGACATGCGTTGGTGGGCAGTAGTGCAAGGTGACATGTGGGTTGGCTGGGGGCATGGCCTTTGTGGATGGGTTGCCTGCAGGACATGTGCAGGGTAGGCCCCTGTGGTGTGGGCCACCTGCAGGGGCCGTGGACGGTGTAGAGGGAACACCTGGGAGGACCCACACGTGCAATTCACATACACAATACACATACCCTGAGGGAATCGCGTGTGATACTTCCCGTGCACCCCTGGAATACACATACCCTGCTGTTTTTGGATGTGATACTTCCCACGCACCGCTGGAATACACGTGCCCTGATGGAATCACGTGTGATACTTCCCGCGCACCCCTAAGATGCACATACCCTGCTGCTTTTGCGTGTGATACTTCCCGCGCACCCCTGAAATACACGTACCCTGCTGTTTTTGCGTGTGATACTTCCCACGCACCCCTGAGATACACGTACCCTGCTGCTTTTGCGTGTGATACTTCCCGTGCACCCCTGGATTACACGTACCCTGCTGTTTTTGCGTGTGATACTTCCTGCGCACCCCTGGAATACACGTACCCTGATTGAATTGCGTGTGATACTTCCCGCGCACCCCTGAGATACACGTACCCTGCTGCTTTTACGTGTGATATGTCCCGCGCACCCCTGAAATACACGTACCCTGCTGCTTTTGCTTGTGATACTTCCCGCGCACCCCTGAAATACACGTACCCGCTGCTTTTGCGTGTGTTACTTCCCACGCACCCCTGATGCACACGTACAAAGGACAATCGCGTGTGGAACTTCCCGCGAACCACTGAAATACACGTTCCCTGCTTGGCGTTTGCTGTTTGCCAGCCCTGTGAACTGGTCCAGGGTTAGAGCAGCCCTTTGCGATTATTTGGGGATTTTGAAGGCTTTTCCTTGCGCGAGGGCGTTCTTGGGGGCGTAACTGGCGCTGCTGCAGGGTTGCTGCGCCACGCTGCACCTCGGCTGGTTTTGGATGCGAAAATCCATGAATACACTGTGCGCGGAAATCGATTTTAGCGCACAAGGCTGGCGCAGACATTCGCACGGGCACACTGTGCGCCAGCCGCGTGCGCCACTTTTGTGCGAATTTCTATGAATTACCCTGTATATTAAAGCAAGGAGCAATTTTACCTCGAGCACGGCAGTATCCCATGTCTCGAGAGGCAGATGAAGGTATTTTTAAGACGATATCTGCTATGATGGAACAGGGTATTTTAGTGGCCATAAGGCCATTTCCATATTACAGTGGGATGTTAGATCTAGTAATGAGGGGACACTTCCTGTGCAAACAATAGTATATTGATGGAGTGTTCTACAACGTTATCTGTTGAGCATGCATTGTTTGCCATTCTGGAAAAACCTAAAGGTACGTTGACATCTCAAAGGGCTTCTGCCTACGAGGTGGTCATATCGAATCCAGCGATCAAAATAGTTTGATGCAGAATAGTTAAACCTGCCATGTTTGTAGCGGAACCACTGTTAGAAGGTGAGCATGCACATGATTCTTCAAACTATGAAAAGTTCTATGACGAGCTCCCGAGGGTGAAGGAAAATGCATTGGCAGCTGGGTTAATTCTTTTTATTGACGGTTCATCTAGACTTGATCAAAATGATGGACAAAGATATACAGGTGCCACTGTCATAAAGCACACGGCCAATGGAGAGTTTGAAGTAGTGGTAAGTGCATGACTAACGTATCACTCTTAGGCGCAAGCTTCAGAATTAGTGGCGCTGATTGTCACACTTGAGCATCATGCAGATCAGAAATTAATGGTTTATAGTGACTCTGCCTTTGTGACATCAATGGTGCATGCAGGGCTAGCACATTGGAAAAGAAGGGACTACCTCCGAGGAGATGGCATGCCAGTGCAACCCGCAGCCTTATTGGACAGACTCATTAGAGCACTACAATTCCCAGTAGCCATTGCAGTTGTAAAATACGCAGCTCACACTAAACGGGCAGATTTTATTTCATGTGGGAATCAAAAAGCAGATGAGGAAGCCAAACTCATTGCATGTACAGAAGTAATAATCTCTTTTGATACGCATGATGTGAATGAAAGCATGGTGGTAATGATGAGTGTGCCAAATTGTTATAACAACCTGTCTAGAGCTGAACTGGGAGAAATCCAAGGGGAAGCACCCCAAGATGAAAAAGACTTGAGGACGCAGAGTGGTGACAAGACTGGTAAACCAGTGATGCCTGTAGCCTTATTAAGGGTGGCATTAGAACAGCTACACTACCCTGCACACGTTACAAGAGAGATCCTCACTGCAACAATAGTGGAGGATTGGTTTGTTTCAAATATAGTAGAACACGATGCATTTTATGTAGTAAATTGTATCGTATGTCAAAAGTTTACTGCTGGGTACGCATTGCGCACAATTAGAGGAGTCATTCCGAGACCTAATGGTCCCTTTCAGCATTTACACATCGACTGTAAGTCTGTAATGGATACAGATATATGATTGTAGTAGTATGTCCCTTTTCAAGGTGGTTCAAAGTTGGACCACGTACTTACCCAGACACCACCTGTGCAGCCAAATTTTTTGTATGCAGTGTTTCCTAGATGGGGAATATGTGAAGTATTGAGATCACATAATAACCCTCATTTTGTCAATGAAGTCATTGAACAAATAAGCTTGTTGCTTAGTATAAAGCACAAGTTTTCATGGGCATATAACCTGCAAGGGAATGGTGTCTGTGAGAGACTCAACGGCCTGCTTAAAGAGAGTATAGCTCAATTGAAATTGACCCTGAAAAAAGATTGGTTGCATTGTCTACCACTGGCATTATATGCCTTGAGGAACCAGCCAGGGTCAGACCACCATCTTACCCCTCACGAGATAGTGACAGGGAGGCAGATGAAGACACCCCTCACACCTCCATCTAGAACTAGAGTGATGCCCAGCCAACAGCAGATTTGTTAGGAAAGGAGCTATGTGATTACCTTACATGTATGACTTCAAGTATCTCTGTCATTTCATCTCAGCTCAAACAAAAAGGGTGTAGGGCAACTCAGAACACAGAAGGAGATGCTACAGCAACAGGCTCTCACCAGTTGTGACTTCCTAAACTTTTTCCTGGAGATGCAGTATTAATTTGCAATTCCACTCAGAAGTGGCACGAACCTTGTTTCAATGTCCCTTTCGTTGTGGAAGATGTCATGCCGTCTGCAGTCAAAGTGCAAGGCAGACATGCTTGGATTTTCCTTGGTGATGTAAAGATCTACACTGGAGAGTCTGCATCACCCTCCCTCCCACCCAAAGAGAGCGTCGGGGAAGAACCACAGCACGTGCAGACTAGGTCCATGATCAGGAAGAAGGATGCAGAAGCTATTGCCGAGTAAAAGAAAGAGTGTTATTGGACTGTGGCTTATTCGAGATACTCCTTTAAGTCACTAAAAAAGAGTTAAGGAAACATATTTCAAGCCACAGAAACTTGTTGATATTGGACTGAGGTCCAATGATGATGGACCTTGATTGAAAAGAAGAATATGCCAAATTCTGAGTTAATTTTGCACCATCGGGAAGAAGGAAAAGGTACTGTACCTTTGTATTGTTGAAAGTCCTTTCTAGGGTGCCTATGGTGGTACTTAATGACAAAGCTTTCCGGATCATTCTTGCAATCTTTGAGTTCATCTTACGCGCTTACCCTGCACTGGTGGGGAGACGTACTATTGTTCAAGTGTTCTTGCAAGATCCTTAAAAAGGCCCCATTGTGAGAAGGTTGGTCATAGCTATAACTGAGCAATCCTGAGTTCAGAGTGAAGAACACAAAGACCCATGTCACTGGATAATTCTAACAGACTGGCCAGCACAGCATTTCTTTTTCTGATAGAGGAATGTCCACATCTTGTTGGGAGACAAACCAACGTCCAAACTTTTCTGAGAGTTCGGAGAAATGATGCAGCACTCAATGAAATATTGAGAGACATCATCAACAAAGTGAATGGATATTCCGAGAGAACCTTAAGGAAGGAGTGAAACTTCCTAGGAAGTAGAACAAAAAAGATTCACTGAGTGAGGAACTTTTGTTTCATGCTGAATGAAAATCTTCATGTCATCTGGTCGGAGGTCAAGTTGTGCCATTTATTGGGATTTATGAGTGCATTACTGCATAGTGTGACTGCTAAAGCTGATCAAGGAACTTTTTTGAGCCAATTCTGCGGATTCCAGAAAAGTGCATAATGTTGCCCCATTAAACATATTTGTTCTCCTTAAAAAGTAATAGGGGCAGCATCAGTAGCAACTTCATCATGGAAGATCATGACTAACGTCCACGATGCATTAAAAGTTATTGCTTTAAGTGGTCCTGTTTATGCACACTTTATACCTGTATTTTGTTCATAGTAATACTGCTTTCACTCACAGTACAAACATCTTATTATGTAGACATAAGTATAGTGAATATTCCTGTGTATCCTCCTGTGCAAGAAAAGAAGGATACAGATGTGGCAACTACTAGGCAGCTGAGGCCTTATGTGATTGTTCCTACTCTAGGGATACAGACAAGAGCACCTGGTCCTGTGATAAATGAACTAGGGTTAGTTTCCAAAAAGAGATTTTGTGAGACATTTTTATAACTAGAGCTTAGGCTGAGAGGATGAAACTTTTAGAACTTTCTCCTGCTCAGGTAGCACATGAAAACGTATCCAGCCTACTGACGAATGGACCCATGATTGGTCCAGTAAGAAGAAACAATTCTGATGTACTTCTTAAAGGATGAACAGGATCCAAGAGAAATGCTAGGGAGGATGATCATGAGTTAAATGATTACCAGACAGTACAGCACACTTGGGGAACAACATTTGGTATCAGCATACGAAAGAAGTGGGAAGGAGGCCCCTCAAAGGAGGAGTGCTTTGTGTGCGCACTTCTGCCTTATAGAATGGGGAAGTCTAAAATCTTCATACCTATTGAGCTAGACGACCAGACAGCACATTGTCTATCAAATATAGCACTCTGCAGAACAAGAAGCTAGTTCATGGGTCAATATGCCTATCTCAAATGGGCAACTGAAAAGACAGATCCAGATGAAGATGACTATGTACAAGACACAAAGACAAGAAACAGAGCTCATACTAAGAATCACGTGATCAGATATGAAAAGCCTGGAGTGAAAGGAGCTGGGATCAGATGGAAAGTAAACAAAAGACTTGAGAGTCCAGGAAAAACTGAAGAAAACATCTGACACTAGAAGAACAGAGGCCAGATGCATATTTGGGGATCGGTGTTGTCACCAAATGTATGGGAAGAAGGAGTGGTTATCTGTAGAGCCTGGATGATATATGATCACCCTGAATCAGCTGTTTGGAATGCCCAACTTGGCTGCATCTCGTATTTGCCAAAAAGTTGTGCTTTAGAAAAAATGGCACTAGAAAAAAGTCAGAGAAAATGAGAACTGCAGTCAGATCTTTGATGCACCAAAGATGCATCTTGGGACAGCAGTGATCATGGATCATTATTGGACTTGTGGATCCAAAGCATATATGAAGATACTCAAAGACTGGGGAATAATATGTACCTTGGTGAATGTTCATGTAGCAGCATTGGGGATTTCTTAAAGTGACCTGAATATTGACAGCTTCCCGAACGCAGATGCTCATATGATGAAGAAGAGATCTGTGGAGCTGATAGATCGAATGAAGAGGGAAAACTACTTCTCTGCCAAGTCAGTAGAAGCCTTTGACTACATCCTGTATGAACACAGACTGCTCAGCCAGACTTTGTCAGTACTCACGTTAATCATCATGTAGAGAATCCAGATTGGAGCGAATACTAAATGTTTACAGATAACCAGATGGGAATTGCTGCAGACGATCAACACAACCATAAAGGGATTCATTGCTATCAGAGAAGAGATGAGAGCCATGAGACTGATGACTCTTCAGAACAGGTACGTCTTGGACATGATCATAGCTATGGATGGAGGTGTTTGTGCAAAAATAGGAGAATCATGTTGCACATTCATACCTTCTCACAATAACAAGAATCACACCTTGACTGAGGCCATAGAAATGCTAACAAAGCTACATGTACAGAAGATAGACGAAGTGGAAGACATTGCTGATACAGCTGGTTTGGATCACTTTTTTCTTGGGTTCCACAATGGATGGCAAACATGTTTAAGTTCCTTGGAGCTCTGATTGTTTTAGTGTTACTGGGATTATGTTTGATCAAGATAATAATCACACAGTGCAAGAAGACAGCAAAGGAAGCCAGAGGGATGAAGATCATGATTGATGTTAAATCAGGATGGAAGGCCAGAGACTTAACAGATGATGAGATCAGGGACTTTGTTAAAGCTAGTGTCCATTCACCCGAGGGAACAAACTTCCTGTATCCAAAGAACCATAAGGAGTATGTTGGAAGATGGATCAATTGTCGTCCAAGTGGCAGTGCATGCTCATGACTTGGAATAAGCAAATCGGCTGGTCACCTGAAGGGAGTCATAAAGATATGGATCCCAAAGAAACATTTCTTCAGCCAAGGATGTCTAGATGTGAAGAATGATGGGAGAGTGGTCGAGGAATGGCCCAGAGGGAGGAGTGTAGAGAAAGAGATAAGTACCCCCACTTCAATCACTTTGCCCATATTACCTATCTGCACGAAACCAGAATATGACACACGTACAAAGCTATTTGAACTACAGATACCAAGGAGAATCCTGGAAGCAAGGTTCCCATTGAGACAACCATACCCGCACATGAGACAGTATGATAGCTGTCTGAGTGATAGTCCAGAAGAAAACAGGACAGTTGCCTAACGAAGAAAGATTATGACGTTACACAGACTAGAAGCTGACGTATGAAGAGAGGAGATGCAGATAAATGATCAAGAAACTTATGCTGCAGAAATAATGAAGATATCAAGCTATTTCACACATATAAATATGCAAAGAAACGCAAGCAGACGAAGTATTCTTGAGGCTAGCTTTATAGTTAATAGAGTGTGGCATGCACCAACATGTACAAATACATATATATATTGGAGTCAGTAAAGGATGGGTGTTCCCACTATGTATGATAGCAGTGCTGAGCAAAAGAAGGAAGGTCGCTTTTTTACTTTCCAATGTGTGGCACAGTTAGAAAGCAAGTGAATTACAGGTGAAACTCAGAAAGGCGAGGTTGGATGAGCCAAGAAGCCATAGCCATAAAAGACTGGGGTGAGCTGACATTTGATACAAATCGTGTGAAAGAACAAAGCTCTTGTTCAAAAGGCATGGACAAAAACAAGAAGACGTCAGCGGTCTATTAGAAAAAAGCATTTTAATACACAGAAAGCTCTATTTCGTGGTCTTAAATCTTGTGGGGAGAAGAAGTTGGACAAGCATGATGGTCACACCTATGCACGAGGGTAGAGTGTGCCGTCACTCCCCTGAATTCTTCAGTAGCTAGGAACATTTCCAAGGACGAGTTCAAAGTCCTAATTGACAGCAGACCACAGAGGTGATGATGGATGGTCATGCTAATTGGTGGGAATCTATGGTTAAGACTAGCTTATCTGCACCTGAACGCTCAGCCTGCGTGCTGTTAACATAGGTTGGGAAGTTACTGACAGAGGTTAGAAAATAACCAATGATAGAGGACTGCATGATCAAGGGTCCTATAGTTGTGTAACCAATTAGATGTTGTATATTTAGTGACGTTCATAGTGACATATTTTAGGAAAGGGCTAAATTGCCCCACCTGATGTTAAGAAGCCTATCACTTTGTTTCACAGCCCAAACGAGTATGGACTGTATACCTAGATGATCCATTTAGACCTTATCACATTCACCCTTAGGTTTTGAAGTTGTGCCACGTAGGATGACGTTCGTGATACATAGGTAAACATTATCAATGATGAATATGTACTATAAAAATGTGATCAGAGACGTCTGCTGATGTCCGTTGTACTCCCTGTTCTAGATAATTGATATTAAAACAGTTATCCTTTCGCCAACTAACTGAGTTGTTTTGATTATTGATGTTTGAATATTTTCTGCATCCCCATCTATGTCAAGGGTAGGGCTATCTCATCTTAAAGTGCTGGGAGATCCAATTCATTTCTATGCACTGAGTGACAGGAGGCCTGGCCCGAGGATGTGCAGCACACAGAAACAATGTTTGTTACAGATTCTAGTCAGGTGAAATGTGTGCACATTGCAGTTAATACAGGCTGCATTTTGACATTCACACCCCTTTTTCCCCTGCCAGGAACCTTCCTCGTTTCATGTAACATTTGGCTTTCTTTTAGGGCTAATGTGCTTTTTTCGTCAGGGCACAGATAGAGAGTAGGGTTATATAGGATAAAGGGCTGATTAGACGCTGCCAAGATTTGAACTTGGAAGGTGCAGGCAGGCGCATGTCACAGTTGAGCATATAACTCACTGTGCTTTGTGCAGATAAACAACAACATTAACCATGTTTGCTCACACCCGTTTCCTGACCCCTGTTCCTTCCAGTTGTTTTTCATTACAAAATATAACATCAATATTATCACATGTATAATAAGTGTGCCATGACATATTTGTCCAGTTTCTAAGCACTGTGATAAAAGGTGATATAATAGGTGTTCTATTAATGAGAAATGTTATCAAACGTTGTGTGTCAGCACATGTAAGGTGAATGTCTACATATTAGCATCAATAATTCCATACAAAGGCTCAGAATTATGTCATAGGGCCTCATTCCGAGGTTGTAGGAAGCCATGGTGCTATTGGCTGCCTCCAATACCGGCTCCTGTCTGGTTGGATGGGGACTTACCGGGTCATTCCGACCCTGGAGGCCCCGGTAAGTCCCCATTCAACCAGCCATTCCCCATTCCCATTTGAGCCCCCATAGGGATCAATGGGAATGGGGAAGGAGGTAATTACGGGTCTGCTAACAGCAGGCCCGTAATTGCAGACCACACGTCTTTTCCCGCTAAGGGACCTCAGAATTGGGCGGTAAGGGATTACCGGCACCAGTCTCCTTACCGGTGCCCGGTATCCATTACCGCCCAACTCATAATGACCCCCATAGTCTTAAATCAGTGTTTTCAGTGTTGATTTAAGTGTGACTGCTCTGAATCTCACTAAAGTTCAAACATGCCCCTACAAAAACCATTTCCCAAGCAGTGGGCCTCATTTCGAGGTTGGTGCTAGTCATGGCGCCATGACTAGCACCATTACCGGTACCGTGTCCGCCCTCGTTCAATGGGGACTTACCGGTCTAGTCCGACCTTTGCGGGACCGGTAAATCCCCATTGAAAATGTCAATTCCCATTCCCATTTGAGCCCCCATAGGGCTCAATGGGAATGGGGAGGGTGCTAATAACGGTACCGTAAATTACAGTACCGTTATTAGCTCTGAAGTCCCTTTGCGGATCCCGTCCATAACGCCTGTTAAAAGCAGGCGTTAAGGACAGGGCCGCAAAGGGACCTTGTTGTAGGGGGCAAAGGGTTTACCGGCACCAATGTCCTAAACGGTGCCCGGTATCCCTTTGCGCCCTACTTGGAATGAGGCCCAGTCTCTTTGCCTCCATGAGATATGCACTAATCTAATTAGTTTACGCTATTAGTTGGCACAAGTGCCACCTATAATAGCGTAAACTAATTAGTACAGGCACAGCTGCCGCTGGTATTAATTTTTTGTCGGCGCCCAGAAAAGGGCTATTACCAGGTCATTATGACCTTGCCGGATCAGGTAATTGCACTTTTCTGGGCGCCAGAACAAATAATTCCCCATTCCCATTTGAGCCCCATAGGGGAGGGTGGTTGCACCAGTACCGTTAATAATGGTACCGGTGCTACTGACATGTGCTGTTCGCGGGTGCCGGTACGGCCATCAGGTCAGACCTGGTGGCTGCAAGGACACCCGCGAGCAGAACTCGTAGTATGGTGGTACAGTAGCAACGGTGCCGGTAGCGCTACTCGCACCGTTGTTGCCTCAGCGCCATACTTATAATGAGGCCCATTGCAAGAAATTGGGATGCCTATGTTTGTAGCCACACAAAGGGGAGTGGGTGCAGGGGTAGGCCATGCATAGTGGATAGGGTGTAGGCCATGGAAAGGGGAGGACGTGCAGGGGTGGGCCATTTGACTAAGATGATGCATCCAGAGTGTCAGTGTCAGTGGTGTCAGGTCGAAGCTGCTAAGTAGTCCTGGAAGGTCACTGTGGAGGGTCAAGCCAGATGTTTGGGTCGCCCATGATTCTGACTTGGAATGCAGGTCTCTGAGGTCATTTTCCCATTCTTACAGGAAGGCTCTGGCTTTGCCGGCAGGTAGACAGGTGGCGACTAAGGTTAGCTTACTGCTGCTGTGGTTGAGAGAGCATTTGCATGCTAGTCCTTCAGACAAGGAGGTGTAAGTAAGAGGACACAGTGAGCACTGCAATTAGGTGACTATGGGAAACATTTGATTTACAAATCTCTCACAGAGAATCGGGGGGCCCGGAGAGTAAACTTTTATGACAGAATGATACAATAGTATTTTAAGTAAACATGGTTATTGAGATTTGATTTTCCCATAACATTGCCAAACATGTTTTAAGTACACATGTAGGAGACCACATGGAATAAAAAAAAAACACACAGCCAATATTACAACGGTAGATTTGAGTCGCCCCAACACCATATACAACATATACAGGAGGCATCTCACGTGTGGTGTGCTAAGGAGCACAGAGGAGGGGCCCACAGCACCTCCAGCCCATAGCATGCCAAAGCAGATCCTGCCCCTGGCTAATCAGCCATGCCCAGACAGTGACACCTATGGGCAGGCCTTTGTGGTGAGTCTTCCTTCTGTGGCTCTCTCTCTCTTACCATTCTTCTCTCTAGCCGAACCCACTCAGCCGGACACACCCTGGCTGCGCTGATCACGGCTGATAGCTCCCTCTCTAACCCTCTCACTACTCCTCTTTCCTGCTCTCACCATTCTCCCCTCCCATCTGGAGCTCCCCGGCTCTCCGGCTAAGCCTCCTCCCGCACTGCCAGGCTCCTTCTCCATCATTCGACCCATGAAGCGAGTGTCAGTAGCTGATTTTGCCACCTCCAGCACTTCCCCCAATCCCATCTTATCTCCAACCTTGACTCTAACATTCCCTCTGTCCTTATCCTACTCTATCTCTCCTCTCCCTTGGACACAATCAACCATTCCATCCTGCTCAACTTTCTCTGTGACAACCTGGGTATAACCAATCAGGCCCTGGCCTGGCTGACCTCTTTCCTGTCTGATAGACCCACACAGGTGCAACTTGGGTCATTCCTATCTTCTATCTCCCTCTCTGCCTGTGGTGTTCCGCAGGGGTCTAACCTCTCGCCCTGGCTTTTCAACCAATAACTGGCAGCTCTTGCCTACTGCATTTCCATTTTCTATTCAAATTTCCAGCGCTATGCTGATGACACTCAACTTATTTTCAGGCTTCCCTTGGCCACCTCCTCTCCTTCCCTCATCTCTGATTGCCTAATCGCCATTCAAGATTGGTGTACCGCCAACGATCTTTGTCTAAATGCCAACAAGACTGAGATCCTCCTCATCGGTGAACCTTCACCATCCTTTCTCCTATTTCTATGGCCAGCCTCCCTTGGCCCTCCTCCTACCCTTACCTGCGAGGCTAAGAACCTCTGGGTCATGTTTGACTCCAAACTTTCCTTCTCCGCCCCCATCTCTGACATCTCTAAAAAGTCAAACATCTTACTGCACCTTCTCTGAGGTACTCTGCCTTTCCTCTCCTTTCCTCAGAAGCTCAGTGTCTCCCAAGCTCTGGTTCTCTCTAGGTTGGATCACTGTAACAGCCTCTTCCTAAATCGACCTGCCCTCACTCTCCGCCCTTTACAACTAATCCAGAACAGGACTGCAAGACTTGTTCTTGGCCTCAAGCCCTGGGATCGCATTTCACCAGCTCTGAAATCACGTCATTGGCTCCCTGTGGATGCAAGGATTAAACCCTCTGCATTGTCCACAAGGCTTTCTGGGGCCTGTGCCCATAATACCTTTAACTACCCCTCCGTAAATACCTCCCCTCCTGAGCCCTACACTCCTCTACTTCAAACTCCCTCAGGGTCAGTTGTTTTTCAATGAAAAGCAAGCTGGAGGTAGATCTCTGTCTTGGCTGGGCCCCCCATCCCCTCTGAAACAGCCTCTCTGCCACCACCTTGAAACTTGAGGAAAATAATTTTCTTTTCCGGAAGCACCTCAAGACTTCCTCTTCGATTCTGCCTTTGCACCTCTTCTCCCCTGCTGATCTGTTTTCTCTCTTGGCACTGTGCACCTGGCCACCCTCTGCCCTTTGGGCTCAGGTACCTGCTCACCCTGCCACCCTCCTGCACTGCCTCCGTGCCACCTCTTGCACTGGGGTCTGTACCTGTACCCATAAAGTCCCCCACCCACTTTTCTTCTGCAATTATCATATATACCCTATCTGCCTAACCTAGCACTTGCCACTTGCTGGCAGCACTACCACTGTTTATCGCCTTTATTTATTTATTTATTTGTATGGATTATTATTTATTCTGTCTCTCCTCTGTTCCGCACTTTCCATTTCTTCTCCCTTCCATGAATTTTCCACCTTTTCCCTTTCCAATGCACTTGCACGTTCTCAATGTCACTGGGCCTAGTAAGATTGTTGTTTTTGTTCTCCCCATTCCCCTCCCTTTGCCTGGTCACACTCTGAATCACTTGGATATGAGCACGATATAAATAAAATATTATTTCATTTCATTTCATTACTATTCACTCTATCACTGACTCAGCCTTTGGTAACGTTCACCTCTCGATCTCCAACACCCTCGACACCCTTGCCCCTGCCATGAGGATCCGCATGAAGCCTGCCTCCAAGTGCAATAATTGGTATGATTCTGACTTCGCCTTGTTGAAACGCAAGTGCAGAGTAGCGGAAAGGAAGTGGCAGGCTTTTAGCACATCCTCTGACAAGCTGGCCTATTGCCTGCTCCAACTGCAACAATAGACTCTCTATTCACTCCTAGAAACGGGCCCATCGCCAGTCCCTCATCTCTGGAGCCACAAACAACAGGGCGGAATTTTTCAAAATCTGCAAGGAACTTACCAATACTACTACAGTCTCCACTTCCCCTCTTCCTTCTCAGGCCCTCTGCCGGGTGTTGGCCTGCCACTTCACAACTAAAACTCAGGATATCCGGTCCTCTTTCTCCTCTTTCCCTCTGCCTCCCCCTCCTGCATGCAGGCCCACCCTGCCCCCCTTCCACCCCCCTTCTATACTCCTTCTCATCCATAGCACCTAATGAGTTTAGCAATAAAGCCTGCTCTATGAAAGTCTCCTCCAAACAGGGGGTGCCCTGCCCCTCTAGAACTACCAAGGGCATCATCATCTCTCTGACTCCCTCCTTGGTTGAGTTCTGTAAACACCCTTTTGCCACTGACTCCTTCCCTTCACCCCTCAAGCACTCCTTGTACACCCCCTCCTAAAAAAGCCATTTGCTGATCCTTCCTGCCCAGCTAACTACTGCACTATCTCTTCTATCTCCTTCTTGGGCAAACTCCTGGAGAAGTTGGTCATCTCCCAACTAATCCATCACACTGAATCTTTTGGCTGCCTCCATGACCACCAGTCTGGCCTCAGAGCAGCCGGAGGCTTGGAAACTGCTCTCCTGAACACCCGTGAAGATTTGCTCTCAAACCATGACTCCAACTTTCCTTCCATTCTCATCCTAACCGAGCTGTACTCTGCCATTGACACAGTCAATCATTCCATCCTCATAAATTGGTTCCATGATACCCAGGGCATAACAGACCAGGCACTGGATTGGTTAACCTCTTTGCTCTCGAAACAGCCTTCCCAATGTTCAACTTGGCCCCTTTCTCTCCTCTACCTCACTCTCGACTTATGGAGTCCCTCTGGGCTCTATCCTCTCGCTGTGGCTTTTCAACATTTACTTTGCCCCTCTTGCCCACTTCATCTCCACCTTCTCTCCTCATTTCAGTGTAATGCTGATGACACACAGCTCTCCTTTAAGCTTCCCTCCTTTTCGTCCTCTCCTTCCTCTGTCATCTCTGACTGTCTGACTGCTATTCAGGCATGGTGTGCTGTTAATGATTTCTGCCTTAACGCCAGTAAGACTGAGATCCTTCTCATTAGGACTCATCCTCCTTGCTTCCCTCCTGCTTCCCTCCTACACTCTAGCTTCCCTCCTTGAGCCGCCTCCCCTCACCATTGTGTGAGGTTAAAAACGTGGGTGTCATCTTTGACTCCTCTCTCACCTTCTCACTTCATATCGCTGACCTTTCCAAGAAGGACCACTTTCAGCTTAACCTCCTCAGAGGAATTCTCCCACTTCCGCAGAAACTCAATGCCTGTAGAGCTCTGGTTCTCTCAGTGCTTGATTACTGCAATAGCCTCTTCCTTAATCTGTCTCTCTCCTCACTCTGCCCTCGTCAACTAATTCAGAATAGGACTGCTAGAATTATCCTTGGCCTCAAGCCAGGGACCACATCTCTCTCATCCCTAAAATCTCTCCACTGGCTCCTGGTGGTAGCCAAGATCAAATTAACGATCCTCTGCATCATTCACAAGGCTATCTGGGGCCTGGAAACTCACTACATTCAACTCTCTCTCCCTAAATACCCCCGGCAGAGTCCTTCTGCCATGTAGCTCCAACTCTCTGAATATCAGACATTTCTCCAAGCAAAGATTGGGTGGCAGATCTTTCTCTTTGGCAGGAGCCTCCATCTGTAATGTCGACTTGAGCCACAGCTCTTTACGTTCCGGAAGCTTCTCAAGACCTTTATTTTTTTCTCCTCCTTCTCTGTCCCCCTCCTCTGCTATTCCCCTCCTACCACCATGACAGGATGCCTGTATCCCCTTATGAGCCCCTTCAGGGTCAGGCCCTCCTTCGTCCAATGTTCCCCTCTCACCCCTTCCTACCAGCACTTGCCCTTGAGCACCCTTCCCTGACAAGGCTTCCTAGGATGGTCCCCCCTCCACCTTGACCCCTACCCCTTGCTCTCCCTAGCACTTGCCCTCCCTTAGCACATCCCCAGCCCCTTGGGCTCCCTCCCTCCCAACCTCCAGCACTGTTCCCTCCCTCCCCATTCCTTGTCTTCTCCTTCCCACCTGCACTTCTTGATACCGCACTTGCATGATCCAAAAGTCACAAGGCCTAGTAGGATCGTTATTGTTATTTCTCCTCCGTCACCCAACCCGTTATGCTGTATACACACCATACAAATGCTCAATAAATGAACAAAATAAAAAATATGAACCAGGGAGTTTGAGGGGTCAGAGGAGGGAGTGGGGTAGTACCATGCAGACAAGTGTATGCATCCTGCTGGTAAAGGTTAAGGTTAAAGTGAGGCGGGGGCTGGTGGTGTGTAGCGTCAGGTCCCAGGATGGAGGATGAGGTGCATGCAGCATCACTAGTGTCACAAATGCAGGCACACAGGTGACTAGGGGACACATTTCATCTAGACTGGCCCCTACTGGCCAAAGGCCCAGTTAACCAGGCCTCTAGGGAACAGACTGCTTCACTGGTGATGCTGCATGGACAGGCATCCAGTGTTCACTGTCTTAGTGTCTACCTATGTCTTTGATCACAGGGCACAACCTGTCTCCAGATAGTTCTCCTGGTCTGAGCCAACGGCTGGGAGCCTTGTCTTTTACTTCTAGGGCATAATATGTACGCCACAAGAAGGGGTGCCTTTTCCTTGAGTCACAGGTGGATGGTGTTAAGCAGGATAGAGGTTATTCCACTGATATCCCATGCAAGCTGCTATTGGTGGGCTCACCTTGAATGTTATAGTCTGCACGTAAACGTCCTCTCCCAGACATTCACACCCAAAAAGAAAAGAGTGGGTGTTCAGAGAGGAACCTCAATTCAAGTGGAATAACTATGGAATCTTAAAATGAAAGCTCTAATGGCAGAGGTCTTGGCCAACAAGTGCATCCCAGTAATGCCCAAATAACACCCAGAAGATACAGGAGCAGGAGACAGACATTCCTCAAAGCCCACGCCATAGTGTTGCTGTCATGCCACAGGGTGCAAGAGCTGCTGCCAACACATGCCCAGTGAAGGAAATGTAGCAGAAGTAAAAAGACCCCAAACTGTCCCAAAGGTAAGTGGTACAGGGCCTCTACAGCACAAGCCTACACGGACTGCAATTAAACCTTTAAAAAGTCACAGTGGCGATGAAATGTTACATGATTTTTGTGACTGCTATGGAAAAGTCCCCAGTCCTGTTTTGTGGATTTCTAGGGGTGACATCTATGGGCTGGGAGCCACCCTGGCCACTAGAAAATGAAGGGCCAAAGTGGTATGGGAGGAGCCCCTAGGCAACCTCACTTAGCACACTTCAGCAGGCAGAGAACTGTCACGTCGCAGCAAATTGTTAGTTCCACTTTATTCCCCCATCCTTGCTGGTAAATATGCAAAATAATTATTCCCCAATAAACTAGTTGTGAAGCCTTCACTACAAAAATACCCAGAAGAGTGAAGCAAAAGTGACTCCATGCCAGGACCCAAAAAAGCCTATGGATGTAGAAGACCAACACTTATTTGATTCCAAGATGTCGGGGAAAACTCTAAAAGCAACACTGCCTTTCACTTCAGCAAATCACTGTAACCATATGTTACGTTATAGCATCTTGCATTTGTGTAGGAGGACTGTCTGAAATTACCTGTGTTGGAACTGCTGAAAGAATTGCTGTTGGGGAGACCCTCCTTGAATAGTGGGCACTTATTCTGCATCACCTCACCTGCCTTCCTGAGCTGCTACAGACCCTACAAAAGACTGTTTCGCGAATCTGCATTACCGCGTGCACCAGCATTGCATGTACAATTGAGCAATAGGCTCCTCTCATCTTAGGGACTGGACTGCCTTCCAGTTAGGATAGTGATTACTACAGAATTGCCTAAAGACTGTTTCCACTGCCTGCTTCCTTCCCCTTATAGGTTGTGGACCCATTTCGTGCATTAACCCTTTAGACCACTTGGTCTTGTATATATGTATTTTAGTAGGATGGTGTTGGTTTAAAGGTGTTACTGTGATTTTTACTGTGTGTATAAGCTCAAAGGCCTTGAAATGAATGTATTTGTATTTGTAATATATATACACCTGACTGGGAGTGATTTGTAAGTGTCCTTTACTCTGTGTGCTCATTGAGGTCTTTCAGTCACCCTCACCCATCCTGAGACCCAGTCTTGACTCCCGCCAATGCTACCTTGATTTGTCTGGCTTGTTCAGAAGGTTACCCTGTTTCAAGAAACTAGGCTGGCCTTCTGAACCCATGCCTGCCAGGTCAGGGTTCATAAATCCGTCTAATCAGCGGGTTGCCATTGTTGGAACTACCCTCCACATGTCCTCTGATAACGTACTGAGTGGGGTAACGAGTGTCATATCCCTCTAAAATCCTGGAGTGTGTGATCTTCAACAGATCACCACTTATTTAGAAACATGAAGTGTGTGTGACCCACTTCAATCTCTGTTCCACAGCCGTACTGCACAGAAATACCCCTGACCCATGTCTCCACCAACCATAGTTTTGCACTCATCGGCTTGGGCACCGCCCTCTGTCATTATTACCCTCGCTCCCGCCTGTATCTGGATAGTGCATTTGCCAGCATTGCCCAGAGCCTTCATTATCAAACCTTTGCCATCTCCTGAATCATAGACCTTTCTGATGTCACACCTACCCAGAGGCTGAGTCCCTCACCCACTGCTCCTCACCGTGTACACAACCTGCCTCCTTACCTCTTTTCCTTTGGCTATTTTTCGCCAGCACTTCTTGTTTGGACTGCAAATCGTTTTCTTTCATTCCTTTAACCTGGGCCCCTCCTCAAGAATCTTTGCAGTGGGTATTGGTGAGGTGGCAGTGTGTGGGGGTAGATAGTGTGTGTAGGCAGGCTGAGTTTGTGTTTCAGGGTTGGGCATGCAATTGTGTGTGTGTATGTGTGTGTGGGGTGGCATTTTGAATCTAACAAGTGTGTTTGTTGGGGACACTTAAGGGCCGTGTGATCAGCAGTGTGTTGAGGGACGTGTATGTGTTGACAGTGTGTGAGTGCTGGGCAGTTAATCGGGGGTAGTGTGAGTAGGGGAAAGTATGTGTGTGCGGGGGCAGTATGGCCATTGGGTAGCTTACAGTATGCAGTGTGGGGCAGTATGAGTGGGCCAATGTGTGTTGGGGATTGTGGGTGTGGGTGCAATGTGGGGGCACTGTGTAATTCTGCATACTCCATTGTTAAATCACATTCAAAACCACTGCTCTGCATTGCCATTGAAGTGATCAATTAGGTGATTGTTAAGAAACACACCAACTCAAACCAGAAATCAAACCCTTGCCTGTTACAACTTTTCTTTCAATCTAACATTCTATCTGGCTGCGTGCATAGACAGCACACAAATAGCAGAACAACTTCAATACTGCGCCTCATTCAACACTTTGCCTACAGTACCTACGATGGGAGGGCAAGAGCCCTCACCACCTGGATACCTCAAATCGGCTTCTGGAAAAGCTCGATCACCACAGCATCCTGGCCCATCAATATCGGTGAGAGCAGGGGGGAATAAGCCTGTGCAAACCTTTATTCACTATTGTGCATCTAAATCTGCATGTGCGCACAGCACAACCAACCCGACACTGTAGCCCACAGCACAGCATGAGATTGCCAGCGGAGAACCTCTAAATTTCATCTTCTGACTATCTGCAAGCACTGTTCGACTGTTTGAAAATGACCGTCGTGTTCCTATTGATCAACTGAGGGGCTCCCTTGGAAACATCCTCTCCTTTGCTGATGGGATGTAGCTTGCCTCATAAGCCAATTGGATTGACCAACAGGCAGAAGCCGGCCCATCATCCAAAGGCCTTCATCACAAGGCCAGGCCCTGTCTCTGCCTGTCCGGGCAATACAAACCCCAAAACACATGTGCCTGCTCTTTAAGGGAACGTTCAGTGCATTGCACTGAAAGTGCAAGTTTCAACTGCTTTCCACACTTTTATTTTAAAACAAAAACATTCCGGAACATTAAAAAAAAAAAAAGTATAGGAATGGTAAAACTTAAATAAAAGAATTAGAGGAGCACCGCTCCAGAGCGCTCCTGCCCACTTCGACCACTGGTCCTTTCCCTAAGTTTCTAATGAGCGTTACATTGCCATCATTGTATGTGAACCTATCGCCATTTGTGCCTTATACATGTAACCTGCCTATGGCCACTATTACTACTAGTCATACCTTTGCCTTGAGTCAGCAAATGCCAAGTTATTTTCTGCAAGCGTTATGTCTGCACCACTGACCTCGCAAGTGGCAATTGCTTTCTCTAGATAATAACTTTACTCTTGCTAAACAGGTAGCCTCCTTGCCAGAAATGCTGCAAACATTAGAACTGCACTTACATCTGAGGCCTTCACTAATGCTAATTGCCTGTTCTAGTCAATGACTGCGCTTGTGCTAAATGTTTGATCTTCTCATCTTTTGGGTTTGCAATTACCAAATCATACTAGAACCTTTGCATCCCAAGATTTGCGTCACCCAATCGTTCTGAGTACACTAAATGTATCAGCCTCCACTACTGTTGAATGTTTCAGCCACCCTGCTGCAATTTAGACCCGTGCATTGTGAGGCATACTCTTAAGGATCAGCAAGTTAGCGGCCCCCCTAGCCCCATACTCATGATGTAATTTGATACAAGTGACTAGATCCTGCTTTACTGTTTTGACTGTATCCAACTTACACCCAAACGCAGGGCTTCAGAGCCAAGCACATTGGTTCTGTCATAATCTGCGCTTAAGATTGCCTACTTCATTGATTGTCAAATGTACTCATACCTCTGCTTGTGCTTTATATATAATGATATTTAAATGTCTAGTATCGCCAGAAACATGCCCACCTTCTGCTTGTGTAAAGAATATTGTTGATCAGGACTGCCAACTTGTGCCACACCCAGCTTATGTATCACATAGAGGTGGAAGCCGGCCCACCTCTCCCAAGGCCCACTCCGACTAAGGCCCCTTCCTGTCTGCCCCTGTCCGCACCTGCGCCACTGCGCCGGACATTGCTCTGTGACTATTTTAACCAAGTAACGTGTCTATGGACTGCAAAGTATCATCACGCATGGCCCTCTGCTACTGGAACACTCTGCGTTTTAACTCTAGACCGGTAAGACTGATATTGTGAAGTGTCTACCTGTACGTCAACTAGTTGTATAATCTACCCTCACGCTTACCGAATGCCCACACTAGCTCATGTCCCCATCTCATCGGGACTAGCACTGCATTTTCAATACTGTATCCTCCGAGCAATCTATCTTGTTACGATTGTCCATGGTACTCTCCTTGCCTTGTGTCCAGTAGCTACTCTTACACTAGCTGCTCAGCATTAACTGTGTACCCTTTGCCTGACCTGATCCTACAGTTCGTCAAAATTGTAATGCACACCTGTGACCAAGGCACCGTACAACCTTAGTTTAAATGCCCACTGCTGCTTGCACTGCACGACTTGCCTCTATCTATGGTGCATATTTCTCCACTGCATAGGACATGCTTAATGACTATCCCGTACGGCGGATGGCAAACTCTCGATTTTAGCGGCATCATTGCATACTTATACTGTTTCTTACCTTAGTTGCCTTGCCTAGTAGCCGGCACTGTTACCCCTGTTCCTAGGAGCTTGCCAATAGGCCAACTGTGCCTATTGCATATTGGTACATATATCGCTATTCGTTCAATTCCAAGTATTACATTGAATATGACTATTGGTTACTGAACGTAAAAGCTCCCGACCTTAACATTGAGATAACGTATTACACCTGCCTAGATCACCAAACCATACTATCACCATGTCTCATACAGACCACCTTACCTGACGGTATCAGCATCAGCATGGCCCCATCTACTATTAACCAGACACTTCTCTCCCCTTGACACAGGGATGAGATTGCCATCTATGGTGAAGGATTTAAATGCGGGATTGAGATTTTTGAGTTTGGCGTGAGTGCCAAGGATGATCAACTCAGTTTTTTCGTCATTGAGATAGAGTCCATGATGTGCCATCCATGCTTGAATTACTGAGTAGATTTCATTAAGGGTTTTGCTGTCTGTTTCATAGTTCCCCGAGATAGGAATGAGTATCTGGGTGTCGTCCGCGTAATTGGTATACGTGACACCCAGATAGTCAAGGATATCAAAGAGGGACTTTGTGAATATATTATAGAGTGTCGGGGACACGCAAGAGCCTTGCGGGACTCCACAGGGTACTGGTGAAGGTTCAGCAGAATCAGTGGGAGAGAAGACCCTCATGGTTCTGTTCGCCAAGAAGGAACTGATCCAGGCTGTGGCTGCGTCTGAGAAGTGTGCTGCAGTTTTCAAGTGGTGACAGAGTGTTTGATGGTTGACCAGGTCAAAATCTGTTGACAGATCAAGTAATAAGAGGAGTGCAAGTTTACCATTGTCTTTCAGGATTTGGATCTGGGTAGTGAGATCTACTAATGCAGTTTCCGTACCATGTCTCGGTCGGAAACCTGACTGCCTAAGTCCTAGGAGATTGTTTGATTCTAAGTAGGCCTGTATTTGTAAATAGGCTGCTCTATCCAGTATTTTTAATAAGAAAGGTACAGTTGTTATCGGTGTATAGTTAGACGGGTTGGCTGGATCAAGAGTAGGTTTTTGAAGGAGTGGGATGACCCACGCATCTTTTAGGTTATCAGGCACTACTCCAGTTTTGAAGGAGGCATTGATGAGGTTGGTTATGAATGGTGCCAGGTCGTGCGCAGCAGCATTGATGATCGGGGCAGGGCAGGCATCACCTTGGCAATTTGAAGGTTTAAGTTTCCTGATGATGTTTTCTACTTCCCAGATTGAGAGGGGTGAGAAGCTGAAAGGTTTACAAGTTGACTTAAAGGTAGGTGATTTGTTAGGTATTTGTTTGTAGTCCGGGTCAGCAAGTAGCAGGGATTTTTTTGCGTTGATTTTAGATTGTAGGCGAGCTATTTTATCTAATAAAGCCTTCTGAATATTACTACACCATAGTGCATCTGTAACACATTTGTCTATGGGGGCATTGGGGGATTCTAGTTCTTTCAAAATCTTAAAGAGTTCCTTTGTGTTGGATTCCGCTTGTGTAATCCTTTTGTTATATGTGTCCTTTTTAGCAATAAAGATGGCTTCTTTGTAACTAGAGGAGGCTAGGGTTAGCTCAGTCTTACTGGATGCTGTGGGATGTTTTTTCCAATGTGACTCTGCGGTTCTCTTAGCTTTGCGTAATTCTCTTAGCTGCGGCGTGAACCAAGTGTCAAGGTGACGCTGTGGTTTGGGTTTCCGCAATTTTAGGGGGGCAATGGTGTTCAGTGCTTTAAGTATAGCCTGGTTGTAGATATCCACTGAGACTGTGGGGTCAGCCTCTGAGTCGATATTGTTCAGGATGGGGAGTAGTATGGGTAAGAGTTTGTCAGGTGTAATATCTTTCTTATTTCTTGTGCTGGTGGCTGGGGCGATGATAGGCGCCAGGTGAGGTGTATTGGCTTTGATAGAGAAGGTTATTATGTGATGATCCGCCCAAATGCATGGGTCATTGGATAGAAGGTCAATAGAGCAATTGAGGTGAGTGATCCAGTCCAGTGTTCTGCTTTTGATATGAGTGGGCTCGTGAATAATGTGCATGTGACCCAAATCCGATAAGGTGTTAGCTAGGTCATGGGAGTTAGTGTTCTTAGGGTCGTTAAAACCAAGATTAAAGTCCCCAAATAGGATCGTTTGAGAGTTGGGTTTGGTATCTGTGTTTATGAGTGATGCAATGTCCTCTATAAAGGAGGAGATGGGACCTGGTGGTCGGTAAATAAGGTGCAAAGATGCCGTGTGGTTAGGTGATAGAGGTAGCTTAATAGACAAGGATTCAGCAGAGGGGATTTGAGCGTCCTGGATGACTTTGATGTCGAATGTATTTCTGAATATGATGGCGAGTCCACCTCCCTTCGTTTGAGTGGTGTTTCTGTCGCATCTAATAATAGCATAATCATTAGGTATAGCAAGGGCCAGAGATGGACCGGAGGCAGCATTAAGCCAAGTTTCCGTGACTGCGAGGAGATCGAGCTTTTCGTGAGATATAAAGTCAGCGATGTCGAGAGCATGGGCAGGAAGAGACCTAGCATTCACCAAAGCTGCTTTAATGAGTTTGTCTTTTTGGGAAGATTTTTCAGGTGGCACAGGTAGGTCATGCAAATGGGTATGGGCTAACTTGACTGAGTCAGTGGTCGAATTGGCAAGGTTGTGGTCAGTATGCAAATGTTTCATGCTGCGGGCTCTTAATATAAAGTTTATGGTTAAGATGCTAGGGTGGAAAGAGCATGGAGAGGTAGGTAGGCTAGTTTTAGAATTCAATCTAATGTTTCTATTAGAAATGCTAGGGTGGTGGGAGCATGGAAAGGTAGGTGGGCTAGTTTTAGAATTCAATCTAATGTTTCTATTAGAAATGCTAGGGTGGTGGGAGCATGGAAAGGTAGGTGGGCTAGTTCTAGAATTCAATCTAGTGTTTCTAATAGCCGTAGTACAAGGTTGGTTAGGTGTTGGTCTGGTAGCAAAGTGGTGTATCCAGAGTGCTGGATCATCCAAATACGGGTTAGGTGTCATGGTGCTAGGCCACGAGGTGAGGGTGGTGGTTAACATGAGTGTGCAGGTGTAAGTGCCTTGACTAGGAATGTATTAGGTTGACTAGTCCAACGTCTAGTGTAGATATACAGTAGGTGGATGAGGGTAGATAGGCACCAATACATGATGTGGGCAGTGTTGCTAGTAAGCAGGGGTTGCAAATGTGGTCTAATGGCGACCATAGGCACAACACAAATCTAGTGTTTGCGATGTTTACGGGGCAAGGTTGGTTAGGTTTAGGGCGCACAGCATATAGCTGGATCCATTGGATGGGGCTAAGTGGGCAAAGTCTGTTTACTGACATCTCTAGAGTAGAATTGGGTATAGTGGTACTAGACTGTAGAGCTGGTAGGAATTTGGTAGGTGTTAGGATGTGAGAGGGCGGTAGCGATGTGGACATGGTAAGGGTTATGCCATTTTGTTAGACATAAGTGGGCAGTAGTTGGGGGCTGTGGTAAGCAGACCGATGAGGTAGTATAACCTAATTGTGAGCATCGTGGTGTGGGCCAGTCAATGTTCTAGAGGTGGGGCGCTTGGAGGTACTAGAGTGGCAGGCTGTAGACTAAAGAGGCTCACATGGCCTATAGTCTCTACTAACTCAACTTGGTGCAATATTAAATCAAGTTAGTACAGTAGTGGCAAGATGAGTATATTGCGCAAAGACGGTAAGGAGTACATTCGGCAATCCTAAACAGCAGTATGTGTGTTTGTTTGTTTGTTTATTATTTGTAATGCGCGTCATACTCAGGGGTAACAGTGCGCAGCAGATGCAAGAATATGTGAGACTTGGTTACACACAGGATTATACAATGGTATACACCACAAATTATACATAGAGTAATACAAGATTTATATACACATCAATATAGATAATGCAGGCAAGGGGGGTTAATTACAAGGAGACAAGTTTTCAGCATAATATACAGAAGACCAGAGCGAGAGATACAGAGTAAAGGCTAGTGGCAGGCTAACCTGGTCATATGGGTGGGTCTCATTGCTAGGTTGGGAGAGTTGGTTGTTAGTTTTTAGCCATATAGTAGTGTTAATGGTAAGTTTGGTTCAGTCTTAAGCTAGGAGGCCGGTTGTTCCATAGTTTAGAGGCTTTCACCGGGAAACTGTTGCCTCCGATTGTGGCCCGTTTGAAGTTGGTTACGACAAGACAGTCTTTGTTGACAGATCTGGTGGGTCTGGAGGATGTGTACTTGTGGAACCTCTCTATTAGGTAAATGGGAGCAGCCTTATTGAGGGATTTATAGGTCAGAGATAGAGTTTTTAGGAGTACTTTCTCGTGAGTTGAAAGCCAGTTGTGTTGTCGATCTGGGAGATGTGATCTTTTCGGGACATTCCTAGGGCCGCTCTCAGGGCATTGTTTTGGAGGATTTGGATGCGTTTGATAATGGCTTTGGGTGATACTAGGTAGAGTGCATTACAGTAGTCCAGGCATGAGAGGATGAGAGCTCTGGCCAAAGTAATGCAGCTGTTATCTGAGAGGAAAGATTTACCAGTGCGTATCAGTTTGCACGTGTAGGCTGTAGACGATGCAAGGGAGTTAACCTGTTTTGTGAATGATAATTGAGAGTCAAGATAGAAGCCGAGTGTTTTATCCTCATGCCCTACTTTTGTTGCCATCAATTATGAAAGATGAGTACTTTGGTCCTAGTTTTTGTAAATTGGAATGGGTGCCAAGGATGATGAGTTCCGTTTTATCATCATTCAGGCATAGGCCATGAGCGGCTATCCATGCCTGGATGATGATATACACTCTATTCACCAAGGCCAAATCCTTTTCATAATCCCCAGAAAGCGGGAGGAGGATCTGTGTATCATCTGCATAGTTAGTGTAGGTGATACCAAGATGATCCAGATCATCAAAAAGGGGCTTAGTGAAGATGTTATAGAGTGTTGGTGAGACACAGGATCCCTGGGGCACACCCCAGGTAATGGGGATGGGGTCAGCGGCCGCTAACGGCGAGAAGACCCTCATTGTTCTGCCATTTAAGAAGGATCTAATCCAGGTGATGGCTTGGTGGGAGAAGTGTGCTAATGTGTTAAGGTGGTTACATAAGATGGAATGGTCGACAAGATGGAAGGCAGCTGAGAGATCTAGGAGGAGGAGTAGTGCTGCTTTCCCCTTGTCTCTCAGCTCATCAATTTGTCTCTTTAGATCAATGAGGGCAGTTTCCGTGCCATGCTGGGGGCGGAATCCAGATTGTCTAGCTCCTAACATGTGATGTTGTTCCAGATGTTTTTGAATTTGAGTATAAGCTACCTTGTCCAAGATTTTTAGGAGAAAAGGTACCGTGGTAATGGGCCTATAGTTGGTGGGTATGAATGGGTTGAGAGTGGGTTTTTTTAACAGAGGGAGTACCCATGACTGTTTCAGGTTGGTAGGAATAATGCCGGTGGTGAAGGATGCGTTAATGAGTTTGGTAATGAAAGGCGATAAGTCGCGGGCTGCATCCTTGATAAGTTGTGCCGGACATAGATCCCCTTGACAGTTTGAGGGTTTGAGGGATAGAATTATTCTTTCCACTTCAATAATGGAGACCTTGGTGAAGTTGAATAGCGTTGCATCGCCTCTACTGGTTTTGCCTGTGGAATTGGAGGCAGAGGGATCAGGTAGGCTAATTCGTTTCCGGGAGATTTTGTTTTGAAGAGTGGCTATTTTGTTGGAAAGGGCGAATTGGATGTCCTCGCACCATTTTTTGTCTTTTGTGCAAGTATCGGGTGGTGCTATTGGGGTCTCTACTTCTTTAAGAATTGTGAACAATTCCTTTATGTTGGACTTGACATTAGCTATGCGTGTGTCAAAGGAAGTGTGTTTTGCAAGGTAAATTTCTTTTTTGTATAGTGTGGACAGTTTAGCAAGTTTGCGTTTATTGGCTTCAGATGGATGTTTGCTATAAATGGCCTCGCATTTTCTTTTTTGTTGTTGTAGACATTTTAGGAATGGTGTGAACCAATTATTCAAATGAGTTTTTTGTTTGCTTGGTCTTAGTTTCGGTGGGGAGGTCGTCATGATTTTATTAAATTCTTCTACTAAGCTCTCTGGGTCTGAGTTATCATGAGGAGAGTTAAGAGTGGGGAGTAGTATTGGTAGGAGCCTGTCCACAGTAATGTTATTTTTGTTTCTGGTTAGGGTGGGAGGTGCCCTGATGGCCACAGGGGGTGGAGGCTTGTTGGTCGAAAGCAGGAAGGACACTAGATGGTGGTCAGTCCAAGCTAGAGGCGAGATGGAGAGGATTTTAGCCTGACAGTTATAGGGCCTCATTACGACCCAGGCGGTAAGTTACCGCCTGGGCCGTGACTTTACCACCATGGCGTAAACTACGTTTACGCCATGGTGGTTGGCGGATTTACCGCCCCATTCCGACCTTGGCGGGGCGGTAAGTCCCCAATCCCCATTTACCCTTCCCCATTCCCATTTTTGCCCCATAGGGCATAATGGGAGTGGGGAAGGCGTTAATTACGCCATCGTAAATTACGGTGGCGTAATTAACTCCATGGTCCCTTAGCGCCATGGATTTTAACACCTGCTAAAAGCAGGTGTTAAGTCCGCCATGGCGCTAAGGGACCTCGTACTCAGGCGGTAAGGGTCGGCGCTGTTTACGCCACCGTAAAACCCTTACCGCCTGGGTCGTAATGAGGCCCATAGTCTGCGACCCAATCAAGGATCCTGCCTTTCTCATGGGTAGCAGTGTTACTTCTTTGGGTGAATTCCAGGTCTGACAGGGTGTTAGCTACAGTTGTGGCAAGCTGGTCTGAGTGGTCATTAAAACCCATGTTCAAGTCTCCAAGAAGAAGTACTTGTGAGGTACTTTTAAGGTTATTAGTTAAAATTGAGTTAATATCATCCATGAATGTTCCAGGAGGGCCAGGTGGGCGGTATATTAGGTGGATAATTAAGGTCTGGTCATTGGAGAGGGGAACATTAACTGAGAGTGATTCACAGGAAAGGAGGTTAGACTGGTTAGGCAGCCTCATGTTAAGGCCGCATCTATAGATAAAGGCGATAACTCCGCCTCTTGCATTTTGTCTGTCCTGTCTTAGGATGGAAGATCCCTCTGGGACTGCTAGCATGATCATTGGGCCAGTAGCCATGTTTCAGTGATGGCGAGAAAGTCTAGATCCTCATTCACGATCAGATCGGCTACATCGGCGGCATGTGCTACCAAAGATCTGGCGTTGATTAAGGCACCTTTTATTTGTGGACTCGTAGAATTGGGAGTAGTGGGCTGAGGAGTATGTGAAGTTTTAGGTTTACTGTGTTCTATTAACCTTTTTTTGGAGGGATTGGGGCTGCGCAGAGGTGCCAAGGGCAAGCTCTGGGTCCTGGAGGCATATGATATGCTAAGCGACCTAGCAGGAGGCTCATATATCTTAGCTAGTCTGGCTCTGAGGCGTAGATTTCTGTCAGTAGTTGGACATGGCTTGCAAGGTAGGAGATTTAAGGCGTCTATTGAGAGGAGAGGGGCGCGGTAATTGCGTAGGGTGAGGTGGTAGGTGTTGTAGGTGGCATTATCTTATTAGTGGTGATGAATACCATGGTGTAGAGGGTGATGGTTAGGGCAGGGGGTGTCGGTTTGGGGTTTACATCGATGCCACCTTATCCTTCTCCAAACAAACTAATGCAGTAGCATCATCAGCCGCTTACACCTGCAAGCTGATCACTGCATGTAGGCCGTTCATCTCCTCACCCAATTGCATTACTCTTGCTAGAGCATTAGTCCTATCCAAGATAGACTATTGTAATGCCCTTTACTTAGGCACTAGCTACAAAAATATCAACAAACTGCAAGTAATTCAAAATAATGCCATCAGGGCTGCCCTCAACATCCCCAAAAAGATGCACATCTCGGAGACCAGACGCAAACTACGTTGGCTTCCAGTCAAGCACAGAATATCCCTTAAAACACTGGCCCTTACACATAAAGCCAGGGCCAACCTTGCACCAGCCTACCTCACCAACCAATTTACACCTCACACTTCTTCAAGACCACTTAGAGCAGCACAAGCTAACACTATGTCCATACTGAGATTTAAACTTCATAACTCGGGTGGTGCTAGCTTCCCTGTACAAGCCTCTAAATTATGGAACACAATACCTGCGCTTTTGCGAGCAGAACCTTCATTTAACCTATTTAAACATAACGCGAAGTGCTGGCTTCACAACATGGACGCTATGACAGCCTTACCGCCTGATCCCAGCATGATCGACTGTCACTGGCACACTTTTGTAATTAATGTACTTATACTAGACTATGTATATATGCATTTGCATGACTAAGTTTGTACCCACCTGTAACTGCAATGTAATGTAACCCTTATTGACTGCTTTCAATTGCAACTGTAACCAGATCTAACTTATGCGCCCGTATGCCCCTGGGCCTGGCTGCGCTTTATAAATAAATAAAAATAAATACAAATAGACTAGGGTCTAGACTAAAGAATTCACAACCTCCACTAACTGACTACAGAGGGAATTCCAGAACCAATACCACATCCTCCAAGAGAAATAGGGATATGCAAAATAAGAGCAAAATTAATAGTATGCCCTCTTTACCTGCTGACCAGCCCCTACTCACAGCTAACCCTGATGCCAACGCCCCGATAATCAAGCACACACTTATAAATGCAAGATCATTACTTGCACATGCGCTAGATATAGCAGACCTGATAGTAAGGGATGATCTTGACCTTCCAGCAATATCCGAAATGTGTCCTTAGCCATCCCAGAAAACCTAAGGGCTATCCCGAATCAACCGTTCCCCTCAGGAGAACTCTTATCTGTTAAATGATCTATTAAGGCCACTCGCACGGTAACGATACACCTTATGTACAGACCCCCCGGCCCTTTATCCTCCTTCGAGAAGGATATCACCAAACTCCTCTCTGCTAACTCTAAACCTGGCTTGCAGATTATTGTACTAGGAGACCTTAATTTAGGCCTTCTTGACCCCAATGACAACAATGCATTAGCGCTTGCAAACACACTCAGGCTTCTCACAATGCATCCTCAATTCAACACACATCAAAGGGAGAACTTTGGACTGGCTGGCCGATCTGAACTGCAACATCAAGATCACAGCAAACACACCTTGCGCCTGGTCAGACCACAACATTATTTCCTTCACTATCCAGAATTGCCCTCGGCCTAACCCCAGCAACTTACACGCACTTCCTGCTCCCACTAGAAACAATTGCAACATCACTGTAGAGAACATTGTACCTCTCCTAGAACCCATCACCTGGGATTCAACCTAAATGAATATGGACCCATATGCATTAGTTGAGCTTCACAACCTTACCCTATGGCAAGTCATAGACAAAGGGCCTCATTCCGAGATTGGTGGTAGTCATGGCGCTATTTGCACCATGGCTGACTCCAATAACGGGTCCCGCACCAGTCTTGTTCAATGGGGACTTACAGGTGCATTTTGACCCTGGAGGGACCGGGAAGTCCCCATTGAACAAACCATTCCCCATTCCCATTTGAGCCCCCATAGGGAGAGCGCTAATAACGGGCCTGCTCATGGCAGGCCCGTTACTAGCTCCCTGGTCCCTTAGCGGGACCCGTAAAGGATGTGTGGTCCGACCACACGTCCCTTCGGGTCCCGCCAAGGGACCTCGGAATTGGGTGGTAGGGGATTACCGGCACCTGTCTCCTTACCGGTGCCTGGTATCCCTTAACGCCAACTTGTAATGACCCCCAAAGCAGCGCCATTAAAAATGCGTAAAGCCAAACCTCTTGCTGAACAAATAGTTTACCCTCAAAATTAAAACTTTGAGGAACAAAAAAAGAAACATTGAGGCTAAATGGAAAAAGCTCCCTTCAGAATATTCTCTAAAGTCTCCAAAAGCTACAAAACCGCTATCCCCCAGACTAAAAAGGACACATTTAATGACAGAATTTTCAAAGCTAACTCTGGAACTAAAGAATTATTTACCATCCTCAGAGAATTAGAAAACCCCTCAACCACACCAGAAGCCAGCAATAAAAATGTGACCTGGTGCACTAATATACAAAAAGCACTACTCGACAAAATGTCTCTATTACAAATGAAAATAGAAACAAAAAAAACGTAGCCAGCCAGCTGATACACAATTCTTAAAGCCACAGAACTCACCCTCTAAAACATTGGTAGCCTTCATTCAAAAAGTAGAAGAAATAATAACAAGCCTCAAACCATTGAGCTGCCAAGGGGACATCTGCCCGGCAACCATTATCAAAGAGGCTGCGAAAGATTTCGCCCTGTTCATCACCACACTAATCAACTCATCTTTCGAAACAAGTTTGGTGCCAACTAATCTGAAAGATGCCTGGGTCTTACCGCTTTGAAAAACCTAGCATTGATCCTAACATACCAACAAGTTACAGACCCATAACTACAATGCCATTCCTTCTGAAAATCTTAGCTAGGTCTGCTTACTTACAAATCCAGGAAGGCCTTGGATCGAACAATCTCGTTGGCCTGAGGCAATCAGGCTTTAGACCTGGTCATGGCACCGAATCAGTCTTGATAGAGTTCTATCATGAATAATACACTAAATAACAGACATGTTTTAATAGTAGTTATAAGATGACAGCAGTTTCCTTTTCTTTTGGTCCAAATAGAACAGTTGGCTAATTCATCAACCTATATATTTCTCTCTATATTTCATGATGTTACCATGGGTATTTTGAAAGGCATCATTTACAGCAGAGTTCTTCAATTCAAGGTCCTGGTTACTTTGTGATGACAAACAAATTTTAGAATAGAAGCCTTTTCAGATATGTAGAAATTTCATTTTCCACCAATGAAACTTCACAATGTATTAGTCAATGACAATTTCACAGAATCATGTTTGCTTCTTTTTCTGGGTGTGAATCACCTTGGGTATTCTGTGCTTCTTAATGTTTGGCTCAGATTCAGGTTTGTTTGGTTGTTTGTTTGTTTATTTGTAGGGCGCCCTAAACCTTCGGTAGCTGGGCGCACATCATGTCAGGATTACTTATAGCTTAGTTACATTTTGCATAGATAAGGGTATATACAAGTGCATATATAATTACAGTGTGCATAGCTACAGGTATATACAAGTGCATGGATGAATGCAGTTAGTTACATAATTAATGACTGCGAGGAAAGAAGTGAGAGCAAGCATATGTGGCTGTAGGTTAATGATCGTTGTTACGTAACCAGATGCGGGTGTTGCGCCTGAAGCTGTCATAAGATTGCTCCCTTCTTTGCTCAACTGGTAGAGCATTCCATTGCTGAGCTGCTTTTACAGGGAAGCTGTTTCCACCTGTTTTTTGTAAGCAGAATCTGCTTATTTGGAGACAGTAGGAGTTGGCTGTTCTAGTTGGTTGTGTAGATAGTTTCCTGGTTATTCTTTCCTTCAGGTATGGGGGTGCTGCATTTGAAGGTTAAAGTGATCATTTTAAAGAGGATCCGATTGGTCATTTTTAGCCAATTGTCATTTCTTCTGGTGTTAGATATGTGTTCTCTAGTGGTGAAGTTCAGAGCCATTCTGAGCGCATTGTTTTGCAATGTTTGAAGTTTGTTAGTGATATATTTATTAGCTCCTGCATAAAGTGCATTGCAGGAGTCCAATTTAGATGGGAGGAGGGCATTGGCTAGAATAATACAGCTAGCTGGTGAGAGGAAGGGTCTGCATGCTTTGATGAGTTTGCCGGTGTAGGCGTTGGATGAGGCCAAGGAGTTTACTTGTTTTTTTAGGGAAAGTGTGGAATCCAGGTAAAAACCTAGTGACTTCACTTTTTTGGCAACTGTAATTATATCGCCGTCGATATTGAATGCACTATAGTTGGCATTAAGTTTTTTTAAGTTGTTGGTTGAGCCAAGGATCAGGATCTCTGTTTTATCGTCATTCACTAAGCCTAAATCTGATGTGAAATTGCCCATAAGGGGGATAAGGATCTGGGTGTCAACTGTGTAATTTGTGTAGGTCTTGTGTATTCTGTGCTTCTTAATTTTTGGCTCAGAGATTCAGAAACCGTGTATTCAGGTCTGTATCAATGCACGCCGTTATCACCCCTGTGAAGATTGCGCTGTACTGTCCATTTGAGAATGTTGAGTTTAACCTCTAAATGGCAAGGAAGGGGGTGGGAGTGCAGGGAGATAAACAGGAACCTACGGGATAGATTTAAAAATGAAAATGGACGAACTGGAGGACAAGGGTAACCTGCCCCTCTTATGCTTCTGGACCTATCCGCTGCCTTTGATTAAGTCAATGAAAAGGTACTTTGTAAACATTTGTCTTCGTTAGCCTACTTCCCAACCAAAGCCACTTCCTGGATACAATCTTTCTCAGACAATAGAACCATGAGGGTATTTGCACAGACTGTGATGGTCGAGCCGGCCCTTGTCACTTGCAGCGTACCTCAAGGTTCCTGCATCTCCTCCACCTTATATAATATCTTTACCAAGCCCCGTTTTGACAATCTAGACAATTTGGGTGTCACCTACACTAACTATGCAGGTGACACCCAAATCCTCATTTTCGTCACAGGCGACCACGACATTGATACGAAGCTGATTAATTAAATGTACCTAACGAGTCAAGCCTGGATGGCCACTCATGGGTTACTACTCATTGAATCTCAGACTAAACTGAATACATTGGATAAACAGTTCAAAGCATTCAACATTGGTGGCATCAACATCAAAGTTTCAAGGGAAGTGAAGACACTAGGAATGTACTTAGACCCTTCACTCACCTTGACTGAACAAGTCAACATTACAACCTATGCTACGACGTACACATGCAAATTGATCAATGCTTGTAGATCCTTCTTATCTACGAAAAGTTGCACTAACTTTAGCAAGAGCCCTCATACTATCTACATTAGATTATTGTAATGCCCTCTACCTAGGGACTAACAAACGCAATATAAAAAAAGTCACATTTTACAAAATAATGCATTGAGGACTGCACGCAATATCCCCAAATCCCACCATATTACGGCAGCTAGATGCATTGCCCACTGGCTGCCAGTTTAAGACAGAATTACGTTCAAACTCCTAGCTCTAATGCATTAATGTCTCTCTAACTCAGCTCCTAAATACCATGCATGCAAAATCACCAGAAACCAACCAGACCGACCTACACGGTCTTCCCTCACCCACTGTCTCAAAGTTCCTAACATTAAGCTACATAAATCTGGAGGAACGAGCTTTCCTGCTTTAGCCGCTAAACTATGGGACTCCATGCAGCTAGCTCTAAGGGCAGAACCCTCATTCTGGGGCATGGTTATTCACTCAAGAATGATCAGTAGACAATATGTGATATTTTGATTTTCTGTGATGCTTACTGTCATGTTGAATATCTTTCTTCATGCAACTATGAGGCTTGCTGTAATGTTGAATGTCTATCCTCATGTAACTCTCTTTGAAACTGTAATGTACTCTCACATGTATGTGCCCAGAGACTCCAGGATCAGGAGCGCTCTACAAATGAACAACTAAATAAATCCGTGTCTGCCTGGTTAACGCTATGACCCTATGGAAACTTGTATAGCTTAGGAATATAATTATTTGATAATGTGAATTTTTAACTATATTTATGTATAACAAGTGGGCGGTGTAACACATTTTCTTAACTAAAATAAGTAAAATGTGTTCACACAATGCAATATTCTCAAAACTGCTTCCCCCCTCACTGATGACAACAGTGACACGAGTGGCTCTTAGGGGCAGATGTCGTGCATTGTGGTGCATAATGGAACTTCACAAATAACCTACAATGAAAGAATTGTGAAGGCCCCTCCTCACCTCTGCTGTGCGTTTCCCTTTTGAAAGTCTTAGCGTTCAGCCACCTCCCTCGGCCTCGAAGCACTGTGTGTCTCCTCTATCTATGAACAGTCACCTATATCTACTCAGCTATCCGCTCACACCCAACGATTCAATAAACAAGTCAGATCTGAAAACGAAAGAAACGTCTTTTGTTCTATGTTCCAGCAAAGCTGTGGTATCATAGAAACCAAACCACAATGGTGATCACACTCTGCCAATAATCCTAACACTGACGCATTGTATTTTATGCCAATTGGGCAAGAAACTCTTGGCATGATTGGGTTCAGCCCAAAAGACTGTGACAGCAGCATTGCAGCGACACATGCCTGCAGTACAGAGAGAATGTGGCAGCATTGCATCTGTACATGCTGTGTAGAAGAGAGACTGCAGCAGAATTGCAGCGGCGCATGCCTGCAGAAAAGAGAGAATGTGGCAGCATTGCAGCTGCACATGCCCACAGTAAAGAGAGAATGGGGCAGCGTTGCATTTGGACATGCTGTGTTAAAGAGAGACTGCAGCAGAATTGCAGCAGTGCATTACTGCAGAACAGGGAGAATGTGGCAGCATTGCAGCTGCACATGCCCACAGTACAGAGAGAATGTGGCAGCATTGCAGCTGCAAATGCTGTGTTTAATGGAGACTGCAGCAGAATTGCAGCAGCCCATGCCTGCAGAACACAGAGGATGTGGCAGCATTGCAGCTGCACATGCCTGAGTTGAAAAGAGACTGCAGCAGAATTGCAGCGGCGCATACCTGCAGTCCAGAGAGATTGTGGCAGCATTCCAGCGACACATGTCTGCAGTGCAGAGAGAATGTGGCATCATTGCAGCGACACATGCTGATTTATTCAGCATTTGTTAGGCGCCTTTTTTTATTGATTTGGTTGAATGAAGAAAAGCATTATCAACCTTTCAATACATAATTATCAACAGAAGTCAAAACAGGCCTACTTAAAAAGATGAAGAGCAAATACAGAGACACTAAAATAAACTAAATACATGGCTTAAAGTGTCCATTCCATCACTTGTTTGCTGAACACGGACACTGTCTATGGCATTTGTTTGGCACAGTTTATCATACTTTAATTGCGGATATGTATTGTGATTTGTAAGGTGTATATCACCTCCATGGCTATGGGGCCCTCTGATTTGCATAAGAAGTTACTGTCTAGATGGTTACAGGGGGCAGTACAGGCCCGACTGTGTGCTTGGTATGGTGTCTGAAGGGACTTGCCATAACTCACTGCCAGGTTCACCACAGGGGGTCTCTTGCTGTGGGGACCTACATGGCCACGGGGGCCCCGCAGTTCCATGTGGATATTATGGGGGTAATTCATAGAATTCAGCGCACAAGTGGCGCACACGGCTGGCGCACAGTGTGCGCGTGCGGCAGTCTGTGCCAGCCGCATGTGCCAAAATCCATTTCTGCGCACAGCGTATTCATGGATTTAAACATCCATAACCAGCAGTGGCGCAGAGTGGCGCAGCGACCCTGCAGCAGCACCAGTTATGCCCCCATCTCTCCCCGTGCACCAGGAACAGCGCCCAAATCCCATACATGGCGCACAGGCCAGTGGACCAGCATGCAGCCCCCAACCACAAACACGCCTCGCGCACCCCTCTGAATATACGTACCCTGCTGCGCGGAGAGAATCACACGTGATTGGACCTGTGCGAGCGGGGTATGTGTATTTTGGGGTGCGCGGGGAGAATCACATGTGATTGGCCCTGTGCGAGCGGGGTATGTGTATTTCGGGAGTGCCGTTGGAGAACCACACGCGATTGGCCCTGTGCAAGCAGGGTACATGTATTACGGGGGTGCACTGGAAGTTTTACACATGATTTGCCTTGTGCGAATGGGGTACGTGTATTACGGGTGTGCGCAGGGGGAATCACACGCGATTGGCCCTGTGCGAGTGGGGTATGTGTATTTTGGGGGTGCATGGGAAGTTTTACATGTGATTGGCCCTGTGCGAGCAGGGTACGTGTATTTCGGGGGTGTGCAGGAAGTTTTACACGTGATAGGCCCTGTGCGAGCGGGGTACATGTATTTCCGGGGTGCGCGGGAAGTTTTACATGCGATTGGCCCTGTGCAAGTGGGTTACGTGTATTTCGGGGGTGTGCAGGCAGTTTTACACGCGATTGGCCCTGTGCGATTGGCCCTGTGCGAGCGGGTACGTGTATTTCGTAGGTGTGTGGGTACATTCACATGTGATTTTGCTTGCAGAACGTGGTACATGTATCCAGTGGGGTGCGCGGGGAGTCACACATATGAATTGCCAGTGTGTGTCCTCCCAGGTGTGCCCTCTCCCCCCTCCATGGCCCCTGCAGGCAGCCCACACCACAGGGGACTACCCTGCACCCATGGTCATGTCCTGCATGCACCCCATCCACTATGGGCATGCCCCCAGCCAGGCCACATTTCACCTAGCACTAGTTATCACCAACTCATGTCCCCTGTACCCCTAACCGCCCAGCAGTGAGGGGTACCTGCCAGCAGGCCCCGACTCATTTCCCCCTGCACCCCCGCCCCCCAGCAGTGACGGACACCTGCCAGCAGGCCCCGACTCAGGTCCCCCTGCACCCCCACCACCAAGGAGTGATGGGCACCTGCCAGCAGGCCCCGGGTCATGTCCCCCTGCGCCCCTACCCCCCAGCAGTGAGGGGCACCTGCCAGCAGGCCCCGACTCATGTTCCCCTGCACCCCCGCCCCCCAGCAGTGAGGGGCACCTGCCAGCAGGCCCCGATTCATGTCCCGCTGCACTCCCGCCCCCAGCAGTGAGGGGCACCTGCCAGCAGGCCCCGACTCATGTCCCCCTGCACCCCCACCCCCCAGCAGTGACGGGCACCTGCCAGCAGGGCCCAACTCATGTCCCCCTGCACCCCCATGCCCCCAGCAGTGACGGGCACCTGCCAGGAGGCCCCAACTTATGTCCCCCTGCACCCCCACCCCCAGCCGTGACGGGTACCTGCGAGCAGGCCCCGACTCATGTCCCCCTGCACCCCTGCCCCCAGCAGTGACGGGCGCCTGCTAGCAGGCCCCGACCTATGTCCCCATGCACCCCACCCCCGCAGCAGTGAGGGGCACCTGACAGCAGGCCCGACTCATGTCCTCCTACACTCCCGCCCCCCAGCAGTGAGGGACACCTGCCAGCAGGCCCTGACTCATGTCCCCCTGCACCCCCACCCCCCAGCAGTGACGGGCACCTGCCAGCAGGGCCCAACTCATGTCCCCCTGCACCCCCACGCCCCCAGCAGTGACGGGCACCTGCCACCAGGCCCTGACTCATGTCCCCCTGCACCCCTGCCCCCAGCAGTGAGGGGCATCTGCCAGCAGGCCCCAACTTATGTCCCCCTGCACCCCCACCCCCACTGCTAGCAGGCCCTGACTCATGTCCCCATGCACCCCCACCCCCGCAGCAGTGAGGGGCACCTGACAGCAGGCCCGACTTATGTCCCCCTGCACTCCCGCCCCCCAGCAGTGAGGGGCACCTGCCAGCAGGGCCCGACTCATGTCCCCCTGCACCCCCACCCCTCCAGCATTGACAGGCACCTGCTTGCAGGCCCCGACTCATGACCACCTGCAACACGACATGAAGCTGCACAATCATGGGCCTCATGTGCACCAAAATACCACATCACGCCACCCCAGTCATGACATGCAATGATTTTCCCAATCCACCACACACTGACATGCCTATGTCATGACACAAATCAAATGTCAACCATGTACATCAACACATGTCCGTCACACACACACACTGGTTGCCATAGATTGTGTAAACCCATATTTTGACATGCATGAACCCAATGAGCGAATCCCACACATGGAAGTAAAATATCAAAATGCATTATGAACAAAATCAATGTAACGAAATGAATGTTAAAAAAAATTACAAACATGAAATGAAATGCATGTCCAAATATATGAAAAAGGAAATGTAGAACCAATCCAAAGAAATCCGAAAGAAAAATGGTCCAAACTTTCCGTCCACCAAAACAAATCCAACGAAACGTAAAATTTAAAATCCATTGCTCCATGGTGAAATCCAAAGAAAATGAACACATAAATCCAATGTCCAACTATGTACAAGCAATTTTCAAAGGGTCCATGAGCCCAACAAAAGAAATTAAACCTATCAAAGAAACTACCTAAGAAATCACTACATACAAAAGTGTGGGGCATAGTCCAATAACCACAAAATAAAGGAAAACGAAAATGAAACCTAACACTAAAAACTACAAGAAAATAGGGCTTAGTTAGTTTGAAGTTGCTCCAGCAGGCGACTCCTCACAATCCCTTATAGAAGTCAAATGATGGAAAAAAGTGATTGCACTATATTGTCATCAAAAGTCGCGGGTCACTGGATTCGGACGGACGCTAAGCCCATACCGTCCACAAGGTAACAGAAAAAATAAAGGAAACTCCAGGACTCAGCACCAGTGTAAAAATGGATTGTTTAATGACACAATCTGTTGCACATAGTTGTGTGCATACGACAGAAAAACGCCCTCTACTCGATAACGCATTTCGGCTCCCACAAGCCTTTATCAAATCATGGCCAATAACAGAATTATTAAATCCGTATGACTGTTGTCTGAAAGACAATAATGGGGACAGATCCCAATGGTGAATAATTGTGCTGCTCCACAGTCCCTTGCGTCAGCTGCTCGAATGATGAACGCTTTCATCATTCGAGCAGCCGACGCGTTATCGAGTAGAGGGCGTTTTTCTCTTGTATGCACACAACTATGTTCAACAGATCGTGTCATTAAACAATCCATTTTTACACTGGCTCTGAGTCATGGAGTTTCCTGTATTTTTTCTTTTCCAACACTAAAAACTATTTACAATGGCGGCAGGCTAGTCTGACGGCTCACTTTCCGATGTCCCGGGCCAGGGCATCATCGAACTCCTGCTCAATGTCCTGGAGGCGGTCCTCTTCCATGTCCCCGAGGGTTCGCAGGGATGATGCCATGTTAGACTCCAACTCCCTGCAAATAGCCTCGAGGCACTTGGCCCGCCTCAGTGCCCTCCACATGGAATTCTCCACCCTGACCATTGTGAGCCGTGCCTCTTCCGCCCGCCGCCGCTCCTAACCTCCTCACCGCCCAACCGCTGCCACACTGAAGACACTCCCAATCAGGGTCCTCCTGCCCTCTGGCCGATGCCTGTCCCTCGGATGTTGAAGGCCCCGAGCCATCATCGCTCGCACCTTGATGCTGCTGCCGCTGTGCCTGTGCCCTGCCTTCTGCTGCCTGCACGTCCTTCTCTGGCTGGGGTGCAGTTCTTGTGGTGGCCACCCCTGCTGGACGTCCGACTCCCGACTGTGGCAGGGATGTGTCCTCCACCAGCCTGGCCGCTGGGTCAGAGGCAGCTCCACAGGGTACCCAGGTGATACATGGGTGGGAAGATGGCATGGAGGATGACTGGCGTGTAGGGGGTTCAGGTGAGGAGGGGGCCGGAAGAAGGTCCAGCACACAGAGGAATCCAGCACTGGTGACCCATCCCAGCAGGTCAATGCGGTCAAAGAGGCATCCGAGATGACGTGCGGTGTCTTCATGAAAACACTGCAGGTCAGCTTGCATGCCCCGTTGACGTAACGCTATTCCAGGCATGACAGGCTCAACCCGGTCTCGGATTGCCGCATCCGCATGGAGAGGAAGGCCAGTTGTTGTGTGCTCATCCCCTCCCTGAAAACAGGTCTGGGCGTAGGCATCCCTGCTGGTGCGGGAAGTTGAAGTCACAGGATCGGGGACAGGATTACACACAGGCACCTTCGTGGCGGCCTGTGCTGCCTCCTGTTCCTGCCCCTGCACTGCACCACTAGCACCAGTGGAATCCCCACCTCCAGACCTCGTGTGTGTCCCTTCCACGGCCTCCTCCTCCACCAAACCCCCCACCAACCTGGATGACTCCATGCCATCTTCCTCTGTCGGACCCTGTGGGGTCTCAACTGCCCCTTCTGCTGCCAAGGAGTCCACCTGCAACCTCTGCTTCTTGGACCTACCCTCGGCAGCTGCGGCCTGTGATGTGGCACCAGACTCCTCACTCCCCGACGAGATGACAACCTGGGAGGGGAGCCGGGCCTTGCGTCTCCGGCTGGTGGTGCGATCCCTGCCGCTGTGCTCCACAGCACCCTCTCCGCCCTCTTCATCAGTTGACGCTGTAGACAGGGAGAGATAGAACACAGGCATCAGGGCACTGTACAATGGACTGATACACACATGACAGTTGTACATGAGTGGCAGTGTCAAACCTCAGACACGGCATCGCACTCCCCAACACACATGTCATTTCAACTCACATACATGAGCAAATCAACAGGAATGTTGCACCAAGCAGCACCATCCATACACAAACAACTGCACGAGCAGCCGAAGGTGAGCCTGACGTCACATGCAACATGGGGAGTGCATAACACATGCACACATGCTACCGGACCAACATGCATCTGTACATCTGCACCACTGCAGTGATAATGCCACCATCCATGTCACAACTGGCAATCAGCCACCTACATGTCAGTGTCACCCGCATCCATGTTGCTTCACATTTGCACACTTGTCAAATACACACAAATGCACATGTACATAGTGCAGATACATGCAGCAGGAACCAGCATCCATGTGTGACACCACAACCATGCCACAGTACATGCACATAATATTCACAGCTGTGCACCCACACATGCATTTGCCCAGCATGCTTGACAACACATACACCATTGATGTGTCTCACACATGAGAGGAATCACATGTGGCAGGTTCAAGTCCCTGTACATACGCATCCATACATGACCCTACAAAGACACATGTTCAACCTGCACTCTCCTGGTACACCACAACACGCACAGCGTCCAATCAGTAGGCATGTACACTTACCTCTCGAATCCAGACGGGTCTGCCTCTCAAGGACCTGGACGTGGAGCGCTGGGCGTATATGTTCCAGGACCCTTATTTGGATGGTAGATAGGCGGACCCGACACCCCTTGGCATCCGCTGCCTTCAAGATGCACTGGGCCTTGTTGAGGGTCCTGGACCTGAAGTCCTCCCAGCGCTTCCGGACGTGTTGAATGTCACGGACTGCCAACCCCTCCTCATTTATGGCAGTCACAATTTCCATCCAGATCCTCTTCCGTCCTTCATTGTCGGCGCATGAACTTCCTAAGAGGGCCTCATACTGCCCCAGGACGTGCTCCACCAGGACACCGACTTCACTGGCACTGAAGCTGGTGGCCCTCTGCCTCTCTGCCTGGGTCTTGCCAGTGGTGCCAGATGGTGTAGTGTCTGACATGGCAACCCCAGAGGCAGGTGTGGGTGGGCAACTGGGTACTGGGGCTGGGCTGTGGAGTGATGGTATCCCAGTCGGGAGTCTTCAGTTCCAGCAGGGGTGGTCACAGCAACTGCACCCCTGGCTGACTTGCAGGCACCAAATAGCAGGGCACGTGGGCAGCAGGCAGGCAGCAGCAGATGACAGGTCGGAGTGTGCTCGGGGTTCTGGGTGGCAGGAGTATGGCCTTCTGGGCAGGAGCGTGGTCTTTCCGTGTGTTGTTGCGTGTCCAGCTTTATATAGTTAGATTTGCCACGGGAAAAAAGTGCACGTCAGCGTGAAATTCGAGGAAAGGCCCTTAGTGCGTAAGCGCATCTCTGATGTTACGCACACGGGCGTTCCCCACAACACAGGTGCATAGTGAATCAGCACCTGAGAAAACTGCACGTCACCGTGCTATTGGAGGAAAGGGCCTTAGCGCGTGTGTGCGTAAGTGATGTTGCACGTGTGGGCTGGCTTAAAAGGTACGAGTATGACGCTATTTTCTTTTACGTGCTTTTTGTAGAGACCAGGTGATTCTTGTACTTCTTGTCGGTTCACATGTGATTACTTAACAACATTTCCAGTTTGTACTTCCTGTTTCCTCAGACTGGGTTCTTTTCTTCTTTTGGTGGGGGCGTCTTTTTCACATTCTTTTTCAAGGCAGACGGTGAGTCGCGCGCATATTTTCCAACTGTGGTTGCCCCCGTGTGTCGCATACCCCTTCAGAGGTTGTTGTAGGCTTCGTGTAACATGGGTATGCTTATTTTTGTGTTTCTGGGTGCCACAGCGTAGTGCGGGTTCATTTTTCCACGCACGTGGTCTACCAGGGGTTGCGTGCACATCTACTTTTGTTTTTGGGGTGCCTGTGCGTTGCATGACCCGTCATCTTCCCCCAGGGGTCACAAACAGTCTTGCTAGAGCACTAGAGTACGAATTCCATCTAGTACCCTACCCCTTTCACCCCAATTGCCCAGGACAATTGTTTACTGCAACTCCCATACGCACAACAACATCAGTGCCATGGTTGGGAGGTGACCAAGCAGTAAGGGAGGGAAAGGTGGCCGAGCTCAAAGAGGTGGCCGTGGTGGGTACGGTAGGGGACGTGGCCAGGATTTGCATGGTGCCCCTAGAGCCCAGTGTGTAGAGGAGTAATCAGGGCCACCTATGCCCCCCAATGGTTGAAATGTATCTGACAAGTGAGGCAATAGATGCACTTTATGATCATTATGCTACCATTACATATCATTATGTATCTCTTGCTTTATATACATTGTATGCATTTTTTGTTGATGTTATTGTTTCCTAAAAGTATAGACTTGCCCTGATGAAGGAGTTTTATACTCCGAAATGCATTGGCATTTTAGGTCTACTTGCATAATGCAACATGTCAGCTGCGTCCTCACTAAGATTTGATTAGTGATCATTCTTTTGATTTTTTTGATAAAAGAATATATATTACATAAACAAGGTCTTGGAACTCATTTTTCTATGAACAATTCTCAAATTAAGAAGAACCAAACTTAAACTATTTGGAATTGTTTTTTCGAATATAATTACCCAGACTGGGTACAAACGGAGAGCGGTTGTGTGACTAGGTTTCCCATCTAGTCTATTGCCTCACTTGTTTTCTTGGGTCAGGGTGACTCCAACCCTTCTCAACCTGCTCCCGCAAGTGTTTAGATATTTCTTTGCTAAAAATTTAAAATACAAATACGGACTGAAGACGACAAATAATAATATTTACCCTGTGGTGCCCACTTATTTCTCTTCTTCTTTTTGAAATGTATCTGACACCATCCCAGCTCAGCCATTGTTAAACCGGCCCATTTTGTCAACTGAACCGGCACAGGATGACTCCCAGGCTGACTTCCAGGTCACCAAGTCAAAGCCACGTGTGGCAGTGAAAGTTGCTGTCACCAGGCCACGTGGATCTGGGGCAGAAATTAATGTCATCTGCTGCCCCAAGTAGCCAGGGTGAGGAGGCTGCAGGGGCAGCTGCAGCTTATTCCACCCCAGCTCCGAGTCTCCCAGTCGGGACAGTGTCGGTCCAGGTCCATCACACCGACATTGGCCCTGCCAACATCACCCTGCAGCCAATGCCTGCACCAAGACCTTTGGTCATTGTGCCTTTACAGACTTCAAGTACACAGTCCACCTGCGCTTCTGCCCCTGCTGACCAGAGCGGCGTAAGCCACTCAGGATCCGCACCACCTTCCAAAAAGAAGAAGAAGGGTGCTCTTGCACTACAGGCTGGAACCCCAGACAAGGCTACACACTCCGGCACGTCAAGGAAGCCCTGCTTCAATGATGCCGAACTTGATGCACTTGTGGCCTATGTGTTGGTACATAGCCGCAAAATGGTGGTGACTGCAGGCTGCAAGACTACGCCTGCTCAACGTAGGACCCACTGGCAGACCATCGCGGACCACATTAGTGCCCTTGGATTTGTGAGGCACACAGCTGATGATTGCTACAAGCGGTGGAATGACCTGAAATGCAGAGCAAAGAACAAGCAGGCTTCCAATCATGCCTCTACTCTGGTGACTGGCGGTGGGTCTCCACCAGAGGACGACCAACTCACTAAACATGAGTCTGTTTCTGGAACCTTCGTCACAGAGGAACAGATCCAAGGCGTGGGAGACCTACCAGATTATGAAGCATTGTCCGTTGAGTGCCCATGCATGTGTGTGTAATCCATGTGTATGTTGCTTGGGTGATGTGTTCTGATTGAGTGCCAGGTGAGGGTGTGTACTCATGAGTGGCATGGGTCACCCATGTGCTTCCTCCAACCATTCACCGGCTTTGGATTTGGGTATGACAGTATCCCTTCTAACCACAGTAGCCAATTAGCACCACATTACTGCAGTTGCCCTTGAACTGTCATCTTGCAACAACATTGTTCAAAATGTTCAGTGTTCATTCAGCCTGATTGTTTCAATCCTCCCATTTTTACAACACATTTTTCAGCCCTAAAGCCACATATGTGACATGCTTCTGTCATAGATTACACCCCACAATGGCCCACATTTATTACCTTGTTATGGGAATGATTTCACCATTCAGGCTGATTGAGCAATGGCCTGCTCACATTAATTTTTGGGTCCTGTATGAATGTGGGACATGACCGTTGTCTCCTGTCATGTTGAAGTGACCAACCATTGATGTATCCATCTGCCTGTCATCACTGGATAATTGAACACTGAATGTGTTGCAGTGTGTGGCACATGCGTATTTTGTTACACTATTTTGCATTTTTCATCTCATTATGTCCATCTCACATGGATGGGTGACAGTACTCATTCACTTACATATGGCTGCAGTTGTCAAATGTACCATGGCTATGCTATGTGCCATCTGTGTGCTGGCAGGTGTCATGTATGTGTATTGGACATGCCACTCACGGGCTAATGTGTGATGTTGTGCTATCCAGCATGCAGAAAATGTGTTGCTTTTCCTTCTTGGAGTCCTCAGTGTCTGCTTTTTGCCTCCCCTTCCAACTCATTGACAGTGCATGCATGCCAGGGTTATAGTCATATGGGACATGTGTAATTCATGTACTGGATCTCTGGCTTGTCAGGCCTATGTGTGTGCTATGGTGCTAATGCCTGTTTCCATTTGTTGTCTTTCATGTTTTATGATTCAGGTGTTGAATCGGACAGTGAGACATATGTGCTGTTGCAGGTGAGTGTTTCTGGCAGGGATGCTGTTCTGTCCAACCCACCTGCACCGGGGTTAGACCCCTCTATGGGGATGTCAGTGTTGGTAACTCCACCTTTGGCGGTTATGGATGCAGGGTTACACTCCACAACATTTGTTCCTGTTCCTGGGCCAGAAGATCAAAGGGAGAATGCAGTCCTGCAGCCACGGGCAGTACCAGCACAGCAAGGTGCAGATCGCCGTGCCCCAAACAGGTGTGATGCCCGCCGACGCGGTGGCCGTGCGCCACCAGGCAATACCGTATGGGAAAACTCCATGTACGGTATATAAGCACAACAGGGCGCATTGTGTGAAATGATGGCTCAGGTAATGGATAGGGTGGCCACTTCCATTCTCCCACCTGAAAGGCAGATGGAGCTCCAGCAGCGGGCAACAGACTCCATTTGCCACTCACACAGGGAGGACATGTTGGCGTCACTCAGGGACCGACGGGCGGCACTAGAGACTCTGCGCCAAGCCATATCTGTAGAGTCACAGGCCCACAGGGAAGCCCTGAGGTTAGAACACCAGTTCCTCAGGGATACTCTGGGTGAACTTGAGGCTTCCTAAAATTCTAGGTCAGAACAGCAGCTGGAGCAGCTCACACGTTCACTCTCAGCAGAGCTCCAGGCAACCCGTGCGAAGATCTGGGCATCACGCAAGGCCATGCAGGTAGAAATGCAGGCTACCCGTGAGGTGCTGCATGGGGATCTCCGTACCATCATCCTTCAGAATGAAACCTTCCACACCCGCATGCTTGCTGCCATGGAGGACCATACCAGGGCTTTGCGTGGGCTGCCTTCCGTAGCACAGCCACCTCCTAATGTAGTAGCAGAGGGTGAGGAGAGCGATGGCAGTTCTCCCACAGTAGCATAGCTATGCAGGCCATTAGCCCATGGAGGTATTTTTTTTGTTCTCAACATCCACGCATGTGGGTGTTGGGGTGCACCCTGTCCTCGAACCTCTGGGGTGCCCCCCGCAGTCCACACATGGCCATTTTTGATTCTTTTTTTGTTACAGTGTGTTGCCTTGTGTGGCTCCTGTGGGCATCCACTGTGTATTCCAGCTGGGCACATGCAGGCTTGTCCTGTCTTTGAGTTAGATGCTTGGGTTCCTGACACACACAGCCCTCTTGCTTCCCCTTTCCATGGGCTTGAAAAGGGTGTGACCAAGTGACAGTAACTTTCACAGTGACATTGGGCTCCAATGAGCTGTGTGGGCAGTCTGTAGTCAAAACGGTGTGTACATCTGTACATCCCTAGTGGGGACTGTTGTTGGATTGAACACTGCATGGTGTATTGATATGTGCTTGTGCATCCATGTCTTTCTACTTATTCACATGTACCTTCTTCATGTCTTCACAAGGCTGTCTCCTTTGCAGATGCAGTTCATGTTGTATGCAGTACACTGCCACATTTTCCTGACAGCAACACTCTGCAGTTGGAAGGGGTGGATGTGCTGGTTTAGTCAGGTTGTGAGACTTGCACTGCTTTGATTTTGGACTGTCATATATTGCCACTGTTTCATCCTGTGTTGCTGTTTTGTGTTGCTGGTATTTGTTCATGTGTGCTGTTTCTTATTGATTAATGGGAGCATATTGTCTGTGGCCCATTTACATTTGGGACAGTGCACTTTCTGACACTTGTGTCATGTGTTGTGCATTCATTTGGTTGCTTTCACATTGCATGACATGCCATGTTGTGTTGGGCAACTGAGATGGGGAGGGGTTGGGTGACATGGCACTATTTTCATGCGGTATTTTGCAAGGGGTTAGTTATTCATGCTGCATGAATGTGTGTCTTTTTGTCACACATCATTTGTTGTATTTAAGTGGGTAGAGATGCACACAATATAACACTTCCAGGTGACCTATCACAGGCTGGTATAGTTGAGACAGTTGACTGTCCCTTATGCCATCATCATTGATTGTCAGCTGGTATGTGCCAGGGCTGTGTGCACTCCACAGGGGTAGGATTTTAGGTGAAGTAATTAGCCACCAGCTGGGTACAGGTTGCCTCACCACGTACCCTTTCACCTCCCATGCGCAGCGGGCGTGCATGTGGTTGGGGATGTGCGGGCACCACCATGTCCACCGGCAGGCCCCGGTGGGTTGCAACGTTGTGCCGGACATATGCTGTCACTATGATCCTGCACACTACTCGGGGCGCATATAGCAGCTGCCCACCAGAACGGTCAAGGGAGCGAAAGCGTGACTTGAGCACTCCGAATGTGCGCTCCACTATGCCCCAGGTTACAATATGGGCTGTGTTGTATCTTACCTCAGGTGGTGTGGTGGGGTTCCGAATTGGCATCATCATGTGGGGGCTGAGAGGGTAGGCACTGTCCCCTGGTGAGGAGTTGATGGGTATCATTAGTGGGGTTGTGACATTACTCAGTATCTGACATGCATGCATGTGCAGTGGCATTCATACTCACCAAGCAGCCATGTATCGCCATGCCGCCCAGCTTCTAGGTCCCGGCTTAGGGTAGACATACGGTAAATTAAGCTGTCGTGGGTGGACCCTGGATAGTTGGCATATACTGAGGTGATGATTCCCTTGGCATCACATACTACCTGGACGTTGATGGAATGCCAGTGCTTGCGGTTTCTATAGATGTGCTCAGTTGCCCTGGGAGGACGTAGGGCCACATGGGTGCAATCAATGGCACCTAGCACTTTGGGGAAGTGTGCCACTCCGTAAAAGTCCTGGATGGCAGCCTGCCTTTCTGCAGGTGTTCTGGGCATGTATATGTGCCTGCGGACTGAGGGGCGTGCAGTCATGATAGACAACACCTGGTGTAGGCAGCGTGACTGCGTGGCCTGTGACACCCCCCCACTGTGGCACTTGTCTGCTGAAAAGAACCAGTAGCCAAGAGGGGCTCAGTGCTTGGGAGTACAGAGTGGGTGATGTGAGGTTATCCTCCCACTCACTCACCAGGTCGAGTATTATGTGTGGTGGAAACCTGTACCCTCCGTATACCTGGCCATCAGACAACCCAAAAAGGCTGGCCCTGGGTGAAAAATTGCAGGGCCTGGCTATCCCCCTCCTCCTGTGGTGTCCCACAACCACTGCTGCGAGGAACGGTATATTCATTGTAGTGTCTGAGCTTGTTTGTTGTTTGCGCACTCTTTTATGCTGCGCGGGGCCGCGTACGCCTGCTTACTGCTGGCGTACGTGTTTCCGGTTTAACGTGTCTTTTTTGGCACAAGCCTTTCCCCTGTTCAAATCCATGAATACGTGTTGTAGGCACGCATGTGGGCGTTGCTTGCATTTACCTCCTGTACTACCCCCGTAATGCCCACATTTTCACACGTTGTTCCCCATTCCGCGTGTTCTAACCACTTTAGTTGTGTACGCTGCGCTATGTGCACTTTCGCTGTGCACGTAGTGCACACCCTTTGATGACGTATGCGCCCGCGTGCGCCACCCACGACTTTAGTGCAGATCCCAGGATTTACACGCGCACTGACTTCCATGAATCGATGTGCGCGGCTTTGGCGCACTAGCATGGCAATTTTCACGCTTGCACTGCGATTTTCACACTTGGGCTGCCATTTTCGGCGCACATTAATTCCATGAATCGGCCTGTGTATAAATGCCAGGAAACGGTTTAGGCATGCATTTCATTCACTTTATGGCAGAAAGGTGCCCAGCATGACACACTGGAGTATTTGAGACATGCCACAAGCATAGCGCCCATTTCCGGGTGACCCGGAAAGACATCCACTGCTGGTGGAGATGTGCACGGGGGGAGTTTAAAAGCACACTTGCCTTTGTCCGCTTGTCCCGAGTGGGCGCCACTGGAAGACACAGGTGATGTCCTCTGGCGGGGAGGGGCCTTACTTTACAAAACATAAAGTTATGGGGTCTGAGGTTGCTCCTGTTTGCATCATTTTAAGGGTGGGTGAACTTCGCTTTGGGGGTGCACTATACATACAGTGATATGGCGTGCACGGATCTGAGGGTGCAAAGGTGCATTCCTGTTGGGCAAGGTTTTCCGTGAAGCTAACAGTGGGTGGCAGTCACAAACCAGGTAGTGGTACTGGTTCGGTGCAGTCTGAATAATAGTACAACCCAAATGGCTGTAAAAAATGAAAGGGGGAGAACGTATATTTATTTATTATTATTTATTGCATAGTATAACGCACGTACACACACAATGGGCCTCATTATGACCCTGGCGGAAGAACATGGTGCTATTAGCACCATGGTCCATGCCGGTAAATTACCGACTCCGCTATGGAGAAAGGGGGAATTACCACCCCATTACAAGGTTGGTGGGGCGGTAATTCCCCCTTCCTCCATGGCCCTTCCCCATTCCCATTTTTGCCCCGTAGGGCACAATGGGAATGGGGAAGGCACTAAGTACGGTGCCGCAAATTGCGGCACTGTAATTAGCAGCAAGGTCCCTTTGCGGGTCCCTACTTTAACGGCTGGTCTACACCGGCCGTTAAGGTCGGGTCCCGCAAAGGGACCTCGTAATTAGGCGCTAATAGGTTAACGGCACCGCAGCCTTTTACGGCGCTGTTAACCCATTAGCGCCTGGGTCGTAATGAGGCCCAAAGTGTGACAAAGCACGGTACTGGAGAAGAGCTGGACATTGGGGCTCGGGCTGGGGATATATACATCAGGCTGAGAGAGAATTCACTGGACGGGCAAGGTGTATGAAGTACCTGCCAGGTACATGTGATATAAAGGGCCTTCCCTCAGTAAATTACAAGATGTTTTAAACAGAGCCATAAGTATGCTAAGGGGAGGAGATTGGAGAGCATTGTGGGAATTGGAGCCCTTAACTGCACCTTTTAAGGGGCCCTGAACTTGAGGATATAAGACTCCCAGACCGGATTATTATGCAAGCCTAATAGAGCACTCCTACATGTTGGAACTGGACTCTAGACACTCTAAGAGTAGAATTAAAAATGATTTTAATTTTAAATGGTTTTTATTGGCATTTATAAACATAATGATAAGGTGATTTTGCTTTGCTAGATGACTTGTGGCAACTCATTCAGGGGTTGTGGGGCAGGATAACGGGAAGGCCACGCTTCCATTGTAGCAGTTCATTTTCATCCTTTAATGGCATGGTAACATGCTGCACTGCAGCACGGAAGGTAAAGGTGTGTAAGTAGGTTAAATCTCCCAATACTGGGTTACTACCTTTTGCTTGTCTGGAGTGCCCATATGCCTCAACGGGCCGTGCCCAACCCACTTCCTCGAGCTAGGGGGGGATTTGTCACACTAGGTTGTGGAGGGGAAGACTGACCAGGAATTTGTGGTAAAGTATTGCATTACTGGGTTTAACAGGATGAAGTTATTAATTGTAACAGGGCTTTATTACTTCATCGAGTTAAGTGCCCTCTCAGGCGGTTTAGAACTTGGATACATGCATGTTCTTTTGCATACCATGTTGTCAATAAGGGTTTACGGTTCACACAGTGCCCCAAAACGTAAAGGGGATAACTAAAGAATACAGTGTTAACTTTGCTTTGCTATGGGCATGTGGCAACTCGCCGGGGTGTTGTGGGACGAGTGGACGGGAAGTTCGGCTTACATTATAGCAGTTAATCTCATCGATGACAGGTAGGGTAGTAGGCTGCATTGCACAAAAATTAAGGGTGTCTATGTGGGGGTTTGCCTATTGCAGTACTGTTGCTTGAAAGGGAGAAGGAGATAGTTTACAGGTAATGCATGGAAAGGGTTGCAAGGGTGTATACACCACACATCTGTCTAAAACCACCCGCCTCACAGTTACTCGGGTTGTGACCATGGAACGCAGAGGATTCACTCAAAATGACTGCAGACATGAGCGGGCGGGTTGCAGTATTTGGATTTTGATGATTATATGTGAACATGGGCTAGATACAGCCAGAGGGCGCTGTAGAGGAAATAAGTATTGTATTGTATTTGTATTGTATTTTGTTTTTGTATAGCGCCGGTAGCCCGAGGGCATCAGGGCGCTTGTACATAAAACACCGGTACTACAAGACGAACAGAACATATGAGACAGACGATGGGAACAGTACTAACCAAGATCTCATGTAAAAAGGTGTGTCTTCAACATCTTCCTAAAAGCAAAGTGATTAACTTCGGACCTAAGGATTTCGGGGACGCTGTTCCACAGTTTAGGAGCTAGCACAAGAAAGGATCTGCCCAGCCCTGTTTTTAGCTTGAACCTGGGCACATGCAGGAGGCATTTGCCGCCCGAGCGTAGGTTTCTGCTCGGGTTGTAGGGCACTATGTGTGTCTTCAAGTAAGCAGGCGCTGTGCCATAAAGGCACTTGTGTACCAGGCAGAGAGTTTTGAACTTGATACGTTCTTCTACTCTAAGCCAGTGCAGAGCACGCCTCTCTTCGGTAACATGGTCTTTTCTTTTCAAATTTTTTACTAATCTAACCGCATTGTTCTGGATCACCTGACAACTGGATAGATCCCTAGTTGCGGCCCCCAGCAAAAGTAACAAGGGAGCAGCATTTACTAAGGCTTTACTGCTCTCGGGCACCAGGCGACCTGCAATTTTTGTGGGGACAGGTATGTCTAAACTATTAATTTTGAGATTTGTGTCACAGGATCAAAGGACATGGAAGACGGTTGCCGGGAAAGTGATTCAGTGTGGCTACCACTCAAAGGGGTGTGAGAGCCGCACTGGTAGGTTGGGGCTCGTCCATGTGAGGTAAGACACACGGTTTGCAATTGGTCCTCCCGGAAAGGCGATCCATAGTGTCGTTGAGACAGGGATCAGTTGAGGGGTGCTTGGACCCAACGCTCTGGGGTCTAACGGAGGCAGACACGAGTGCCAGGAGCGGGTCCAGGTGGCAGTTGGAGTTGCGTGAAGTTCTGTGAGGAGGTGCCAAAAGGAAAACAGCTGGTAGCAACCAGCAATGGGCTGCTTGTGCGGATGAATAGTAAGGGCATATGGCTACCTGGGATGCCCTGGGAAGGCCGTGGGTCACCCAGAAATGAGTGATAGAGAAGATTTAAGTACCAGCGAACTTCGCACCGAAGGGGAAGAAGGCTCAATGCAAGGTTTGTGAGTTACTTCTCTGAGATATTAATGGGCCACCCAGTAGTGGCAACAAAATGGAGCAACAGGTCCCTGGTGGTGGGATGGTGAGGCTGATGCCCTTGGTATGCTAGTTTGCTTCAGGAATTGGAGATTTGGCAAGGAAGAGCCATTGGAACGCCTAAGGTTGGTGTCTCAACAGGATGACAATGACAACTAAGGGTGGGCACCCAGAAGTAAGTGGGGGGATAATATTTAAGTACCGGCTTTGAAGGCCGGGGTTAGGTTACACGCAGGGTTTGAGAGTTAATTCCTGGAAATAGTAATGGGCCACCCGGTAATGGGAAGAACATTGAGCAACAGGTCCATGGCAGTGGGAAGGAGAGGCTAACGCGCTTGGAACCTCGGTTTGCTTCAGGAATAGGAGATTGGGCAAGAAAGATCCATTAGATCTCGTTAAGGTTGGCGTCTCACCAGGATGACAAGGACAATAAAGGTTTCTGAGGGGTAGGTCCGGAGCTCCGAGAAGGAAGGTGGGCTCATGATACCTAAGGGAGCAGGATGACAGGTTCCTACTTGGTGGGGGATTGGGGTTGACACCCCAAAGCATGGTGCACTTACGAGGGTGGTCCCAGAGAAGGAGGCACACTGTGGTCTGGTCCATGAGCTACAACCACTGACTGCTTCAGTCAGGTGGGGTGACACGGGCACTGATACCACTAAGGATGGTTGGGACTCCTCAAAAACCGATGCAGTGGCTTTGGGTTGTCTCCATTGTCCAAATGGGAGTGACTGAACTGGGTGACTGAACTGGCAGTCGGATAACAGGGCAGGACATTCTTGCAAGAACAGAATTGGTGTGAGAAGGCTCACAGGTTTTGGACATGGGACTTTGTAAAACGGGATTGGTGGAGCCACCAGGGAAAGGACTATGTGTTGGGCCAGGCATTGATAAGACCTGAGTGGGGCTGGGGCCGCCCGATTGGATGACTCTAATAATGTAACCATATGTTTCCAATAAAGTGTATTATGTTTCCAACTTTCAGAAAGTCTCTGGCTCTTATCATTGGGGGTAAGAAGGGTATGGGGATTTATGCATGTTATTGTTATTATGCAAGGGGCCATAGTAGGGGGTAGCCCTGCTATGTGTTTTTGTGAATCTCATTAATTTGAACAGAGTGACTCTGCAAGCAGTTAGGAAATATTTCTTAATTGTGGGTAATTGTCCTTCCATGTGGCAACCCCTAAACTTTTTGCTGTTGTTTTCACCCTGATCTAGACTTTGTCAGAGAAGCGCAGCATTCCGCCGCACTCCTCTGGGCTTTTGCTTCATTGGTACGGGGAAACTGACATGCCCTTAAGACAGTCAGTACTGAGAAACGTTGTTTTCCGTAGTTCTTTTATCATGTTGCAGCTTTCGTGCAACATGACACAAGAGGGCACTGTAAGCTAAGTTAATGCTCTCTTGGGTCTCTAGTCACTCTAAAGGCCCTAAACACTCTCTTTGGATTGTTAATGAGCGGTGCAAGTGAATCACGGATGGGAATGGTGGCAGCAATCATTTCTTTGTGTTTTGAGCTCCTTTTGGCTGTTTAAGTGCGTTTCTCGCTCTTAGCCCAAAATGGTGGCCTGGCTTCCAAAATGGCCAGATCACGAGGCTCTTTGTCCTGCCCGCTGAACGTCTTGCCCCCTTCACCTTCCCCAGGTCAAGCCGACCCGGGGCCTTCCTTATTTGGGCATGTACTTTCCCGCGAAACACAGATGCTTTTGCCAGAATCTACATGCCTTGTGTGTGCCTCCAGGATGTGGGCTGGGATGTCTGGTCCCAATACACATCCTGGGTGCCAGAGATTCTAGTGTGTCTTGAATTCCTGGAACCACAGTGGTCCGTGATAGGTCCACGTATGGTGTGAGTGTTTTGTGAGCAGATCTCCCATTGGGTCCCCTCCGTTTGGCGCGAAGGGAACTCTGGATAAGAGGAGGCTGGAAACACCACTACCATGTCGATCTCCTGAGTTCTCACGAACGACGGATACAGGAGCCAAGTATCCTGCAACTACGAGGCTGAACCAAGGAATCGCTGGTGACCCGCTGAAGGACTGCTCCTCTGCACTGCTGTCGCTCTGTGAAACTATTCTGCCTCTAATCGAACAAGAAGGCCTGTACTGGTACTTCGACCCTTTGGAATAGTGGGAACAACTATTCTCAGCATCTTCATCATCTCCTGCACGTAAGCCTTCAGAAGCGTCACTGGGCCATCCAGTGGACTGACCAGCTTACCCAAGAGTCTTGCTCTGTAACCGCCGTCAGGTTATGTTGTATTCCGCGTCCTTGACATTCTCACACGATTCGTACACTTGGCATTCCCAGGTCTGAAGTGAGAAGTGAACATTAGGCTGAAATACACACGGCCGCTTCGTTGCCCTGCTGTGGTAACAAACTGTGCAGGTTCACTGCGTTTGGGACATCCTCAACTCTAACTTCTGCTGCCGTGGAATCTACACGATGCCGAGACGTCCCCTGCTCACATCTGAACCTGCCAGCACTGAAACTGACGCGGAGAAGCCTGGGTCTGCCTGCATTGGGGACTGGTGAGTAGCAACGCTAGGAACTGGTCGTCCTCCTGCAGTAGCCCGTAGCTTTTCCTCGCTGTGTTAAACAGCACACCTTTTTCGCACTCGCGCTCTGCTTCTGCCCGCAAGTGGAGGCCGCGCTTGAGTAGTGGAGATTTGTTTGCCCTCCTTTGTTCACCGCTCTGAACTGCCTGATTCCCTTGAAGAGACTCCCCTTGGCCCGTTCGCACGAGCGTTTGCAGGTACTTTTGAGCACAAGACTCCACTCTTCGTAGGGCTCAGGCTTCCTTCTAGTTAGGTGGCCTCTGAAGGCGAACTGGGTCTAACGATTACTTGCACTGCCTGTTTACCTCCCCATCTAGGTGGTCTGTATATTTCATGCTTCAAACTCTTTAGACCCATCGGTAATTGTATATATATTGAATTTGATGGTGATGTGTTGGTTTGCTTGTGTTTTATCGGGATTCTTTGCTATGGTCAATATTACAAAGGCCTTGTAATAAATGTGTCTATATTTTTAATATAACACCTGCTTGGAGTAATTTGTAAGCGTCCTTCCTTTGTGTGATCATTGCAGGCTTTCAGTCACCCTCACCCCTCTTGAGACCTAGTCTTGACCGCTGCGATCGCTACCTTGATTGGTCTGGCTTGTCCAGTGGTTACCCTGTTCCAAGAAACTAGGCTGGCCTTCTGAACCTCTGCCCCTCCAGGACAGAGTTCAGAAATCCATCTTAACACCAGCCACCATGGGCGAGTCAGGAGGAGTTGACAAGTCTAAAACAAAGCAGTCTACGGTGTGTACATCAACAACTGTTGACTTAGAGTTAGTGTTTGCAGCAGGTATCATAGATACATCAGGATTAGGTAGGTTGTTATGATCAGCAGTGCAAACGTTTTGAATATCAGCTAAATAAGACTGTGTGCGAGATTGCACTACTTTTAATTGTGTTCAGAGTGTTTGGCGTCCTTATAGGCGTGCCCTGGGTTGAGTGGGTAACTTATAGAAGCTCTTTGCCAGCGGTATTGCAGACTTTACAGTATAGGGACCAAAGCCATTCTTTTTCGATGGGAGATCTATTGTATGTGCGCAGTACCAATGAATGGCTCTCAGGAGTTGCTGGGAGGTTTGAGCGATTACTGGCTAGGTATACGTAACTAAAAAAGGAAAAGAGGATTGCTTGAATAAAACGAATTGTGGAAGAAGTGGGTGTGGCTAACAAAGTCTCTGCATGTAAATCCAAGAAATTTGGAATTATAATAACCTAACAACAAGGACATTAAAACACCTAGGATTTAAACAGTGTTCTCTAGATAAATCGTTGCAATCCAAAGTTTGTTAGTGCTGCTATGCAACAGTCTCTTAGTCCATACCAGGATGATTCCAAATTTTGGAGAAGAGTGGAACTAGCATAACAGCACTTTTTGTAGCACTTTCTCGAACAGCAGTCACAAATGCACACGCGCGTTCAATAAAAGGATTGTGAGAGAAGTGGGTGTGGCTAACAAAGCATCTACTTCTAAATCCAAACAGGATGATTCAAAATTTTTAAGCAGAGTAGAACCAGCGTAACATCACTTTCCCAAAGCACTTCATCGAATGTTAGGCGCTTATACAACTGACTAGTGTTTCAGCTGCAGCAGCATATTCCTATGTTAAAGAGAGACTCTGCAGTATTGCAGCTGCACAGGCCCGCGGTACAGAGAGAATGTAGCAGCATTGCAGATGCAGATCATTATTTTATTTTAATTTATTGAGCATTTGTTAGGCGCTTATACTAGTGAATAGTGTTTCAGCTGCAGCTGCAATGCAGCTGCATATGCCTATGTTAAAGAGAAACTGCAGCAGTATTGCAGCAGCACATGCCCTTGGTAGAGAGAGAATGTGGCAGCATTGCAACTGCACATGCATGCATTAAAGAGAGACAGCAGCACCAGTGAGCTGCACATGCCTGCAGTATAGAGAGAAACTGGTAGCATTGCAGCTGCACACATTTTATTTTATTATATTGTGCATTTGTTAGGTTCATATAAACCTGATTAGTGTATCAGCTGCATTGCAGGTGCATATGCCTATTTTAAATAGAGCCTGCAGCAGTATTGCAGCTGCACATGCCTGCAATACAGAGAGAATGTGACAACATTGCAGCGGCATATGCTGTGTTAAAGAAACACTGCAGCAGCATTGCAAGTTCACATGCCTGCAGTGCAGACAGAATGTGAAAGCATTGCAGCTTCACATGCTTGTATTAAAGAGAGACTGCAGCAGCATTACAGCTGCACATTCCTGCAGTACAGAGGGAATGGGATAGCTTTTCATCTGCATGTGCTTGTGGAACATAAACACTGCTGCAGAATTGCAGCTGCATATGCCTGTGGTACAGAGAGGCAGCAGCAGCATTGCAGCTGCACATGTCTGCATTAAAGAGAGACTGCAGCAGAATTGCAGCTGTATATTCCTGTGGTACAGAAACACTGCAGTGGAATTAGAGAAGCACATGAGCGCCATACAGAGAACAAGTGGTAGCATTGCAGCTGCACATACCTATTTTATTGAGCATTTGTTAGCCGCTGTTTCAGTGTTTCAGCTGCAGCTGCATATGCAGTTGTTAAAGAGAGACTGCAGCAGTATTACAGCTGCTCATGCCTGCAGTACAGAGATAATATGCGAAAAGGTGGTAACATTGCAGCTGTACATACTTATCTTGTATGGGGAGTATGGAGGAGTGCTGAGGGGTCTCCCCCACATATGATTGCATGGAAATGTGAGAAAAGAAAAAAATAATTCAGTATTTTCGTCTTCAGTATTTCTTTTCTTCAAGATAATCACATAGATCCTTGGTAATCCATTACGAGATGGCTGGGTGAAGGAGGAAAGGGAGAAAAAGATTTGTTAGCTGCTAATACAACTGAATAGTGTTTCAGCTGCAGCGCCTGTGTTAAAGAAAGACTGCAGAAGCTCTGCAGTTGCACATGCCTGCAGTATAGAGATAATGCAATATGAAAATATCTTATGCTCTCTGAGGAAAACATGCATATATTTTCTTGCTGGTCAAAGGTCAAAGGCCTTCCCCCATCGCAAGTGCCTACTTGGTCCTTTATCTGTAAGGATAATTTCTGAGGAACTGAGGCACACCATGGGGGTAATTCATAGAATTTAGCACACAAGTGGAGCATGCTACTGGCGCACAGTGTGCGTGTGCGAATGTGCGCCAGCCGCGTGCACTAAAATCGATTTCCGCGCACAGCGTATTCATGGATTTTTGCCTCCAAAACCAGCCGTGGTGCAGAGTGGCGCAGCGGCCCTGCAGAAGCACCAGTTACGCCCCCAAGAACGCCCCTAGTGCAGGGAAAAGCCATCAAAATCCCCAATCCAGCACAAAGGGCTGTGCCCAACCCTGGACCAGTTTACAGGGCTGCCAAACAGCAAACGCCAAGCAGGAAACGTGGATTATTGGGGTTCACGTGAAGTTTCACATGTGAAAGGGCCGGTGCAAGTGAGGTACGTGTATAACTGGTGTTCGCGCGAAGTTTCACAAGCGAAAGGGCCTGTGCGAGTGGGGTATGTGTATAACTGGGGTTTGTGGGAAGATTCACATGCGATTTCAGCAGAGTACGTGTATTACGGGGGTTTGTGGGAAGTTTCACACGCGAAAGGGCCTGTGCGAGTGGGGTACTTGTATAACTGGGATTCGCAGGAAGTTTCACACGCGATTTCAGCAGGGTACATGTATTATGGGGGTTCGTGGGAAGTTTCACACGTAAAAGGGCCTGTGCGAGTGGGGTACGTGTATAACTGGGGTTGGCGGGAAGTTTCACACACGACTTCAGCAGGGTACGTGTATTTCTGGGGTTTGCGGGAAGTTTCACACGCGAAAGGGCCTGTGCGACTGGGGTACGTGTATAACTGGGGTTCGCGGGAAGTTTCACACAAATTTCAGCAGGGTACGTATATTACGGGGGTTAGTTGGAAGTTTCACACGCGAAAGGGCCTGTGCGAGTGGGGTACATGTATAACTGGGGTTCGCGGGAAGTTTCACACGCAATTTCGGCAGGTTACGTGTATTTCTGGGGTTTGCGGGAAGTTTCACACGCGATTTTGCTGTCAGAGCGGGGTACGTGAATTTCAGGGGTGCACGGTGAGTCCTACACGTGAATTGGCAGCGTGGGTCTTCCCAGGTGTCCCCACAGCACCTGCAGGCAGCCCACACCACTGGGGACTACCCCCCACCCCTGGTCATGTCCCGCAGGCAGCCCATCCACCATGGGCATGCCCCCCAGCCAAGCCACATGTCAGCTTGCACCCCCAACCGCCAGCAGTAAGGGGCACCTGCCAGCAGGCCCCCACACATGTCCCCCTGCACCCCCAACCCCCACCAGTCAGGGGCACCAGCCAGCAGGCCATGTCCCCCTGCACCCCCAACCCCCAGCAGTCAGGGGCACCTGCCAGCAGGCCCCACACATGTCCCCCTGCACCCCCAGCCCACAGCAGTCAGGGGCACCTGCCAGCAGGCCCCGACACATGTCCCCCAGCCAACACGTCATCACAATCCAGATCCCTGGCTCTTATGGCCACACAAATCCCACCCCACAGCACCCCAGTCCAAACACCCAACCAAGGTTTACATCCACTCCAAATTTAAATCCCCATTACATGATAGATCACAAATAAGCAGTATGCGCATGAGTACAAGTCTGTCAGACCCACACAATGGCAACACATGACTGAGAAAACCCACATTGTGACATGCATGAAACCAATGAGAGAAGACCACACATTGAAGTAAGAAACAAAAATGTAATCAAATCAAAATGAAGGGAATGAAATAAAAATACACATTAATGCCAATAATAATGAAAATGCAGCATGTCCCAAAAAATGATCAATAAAAAAATGAGAATCCAAATTAATCCAAATGAAAATGTGTCCAAAGTCACCATCCAACAAAGTAAATCCAAAGGGAAAGAAAAGCCTAATATCCATTGCTCCATGGTGAAGAAAAATAAAGATGAAGGAGAAAAATCCACTGTAAAACTATGTACAAATAGCAAATCCAGGGTCCATGAGCCCAACGACATAAATGAAACCTACAATGAAACCTACCTAATTACTAACTATATACAAAAATATGGGGCATAGTCCATGCGCCCCAAATGAAAGAAAAAAGAAATGAAACTTAACACTAATGAACTATATACTGTTCCCTGGCCCCGAGGTCTCGCAGGGATAATGCCATGTCCACCTCCAGCTCCCTGCAAATTCCCTCGAGGCACTCAGCCCGCCTCAGTGCCCTGCGCATGGAGTTCTCTGACCTGACCATTGTGAGCCGTGCCTCCTCCGCCCGCCGCCGCTCCGCACCTATCTGATGTAGATGGCCCCGAGCCATGATGCCTCCCACGTTGAGCCTGCCGCTGCCTCCGACGCAACTGCCTCTGCCAGCATGACGGCATCCAGGCTGATGGAATCCACCGACGCCATCTTGCACGTGCCCTGCTCGATGATGCCGCACATCCTCCATCTGCTGGGGTCCAGTTGCTGTGATGTCCACCCCTGCTGGACCTCTGACTCCCGACTGTGGCAGGGATGGGATCCCCACCGAGCTGGCTGCGTTGGTGAGGGCAGGTCCACAGGGGGCCCTGGTGGAATCTGGGCCGGAAGACGACATGGAGAACGACTGGCGAATAGTCTCCACAGAGGAGGAGAGGGCCGCCAGAGTGGCCGACATATGTACATAACCCCCGACCATGGACACTCCCAACTGGGCCACGTCGGCACTTTGCTCTTCGTGATGACGTGCGTGCTCCCCCCGGGAAGCACGCACATCATCATGAATGTCACGCGTGCATAACGCGATACCAATCAGGACCTTCTCCATACGGCCAGGGGTCCCCTCATCCGCAGGTAGAGGAGTGTCAGATGACATGGACATCCCCCCTACCTGTGGATGGGCCTGGGATGGGGCATCCCTGCTGGTGCATGGTGGTTCAGTCACAGGGTCAGGGACAGCGACATGCACAGATCCCTCCGCGGCGACCTGTGCTGCCTCCTTCCCTTGCCCCTGGACTGCACCACTTGCACCAGTGGTACCACCCCCACCAGGCCCTATGTGCGGCTCAGTAGCGGCCTCCTCCTCCTCTGTGGAAACCACCAACCTGGATGGCTCCACACGGTCTTCCGCCGTTGCTAGCCCCACCCCTTCCACTGCAGCCAAAATGGCAGACGCAGCACCAGTCCCCTCGGTCCCGGACGATGGTAAATTCTGGGAGGGTGACTGGGCTTTGCGTTGCCAGCCGGTGGGGGCATCCCCGCCGCTTTGCTCCGCAGCTCCGTCTGCGCCCTCTTCATCACTTGCCGCTGTGTAGAGGGAGGCATAGAACACAAGCATCAGGGTACTGTACAATGGTTCCCTAGACAGGAAGCAATAGCAGATGAGTGGCACTGTCAAACATCACTTCCATCATGTCCCTCCACAACACATGGGTCAGTGCAGGAAAAACACATGCAGTAACAGGCATGGTGCATGCAATGAATATTAGCATACATATCCCAGGGACTCTTGAAACATACAATGCTGGTTTGAAACTCACATGCATCATGGGTCATGCATATCACATGCACACACTTCACTGTAGTTTCATCCATCTGGCCTTGTACACCCCAGACACAGTGGATACAAGGATGAGTAGGCTGCATCATTGAATCTGAACATTGTCACAGACATGTGTCATGCATCCATGGCATTTACAAGTCACAGACACGCAAGTCAGACACACAGACATGGACACCATACATGTCCATGAACGCAGAACACATCTCTCACACCCCATCCATGTCCAATAACAGAGACAGGCATGCATTAATGTGTGCATTCCGCATGCTGCTCTGCATGTTGCATTGTAACACATGCACCTACCATGGGGTTCACACATTACTGGTCTCACATGCATGACCATGATGTCCCTGCACACGGGCAAGTATCAGACAACCAGCACCCTGCAACATGCCCTGTCTCACACAGCAATGCTTGGCCACTTACCGCTCAACTCCAGACGGATCTGCCTCTGAAGGATCTGGGTGTGGAGCGCTGGGGCTACGCGTTCCAGGACCCTCATCTGGATGGTACTCGTGCTGCCCCGCCCCCCCCATGAGTCCTCCCAGCGCTTCTTGACTTGCTTGATGTTGCGGGTTGCCACCCCCTCCGCATTGATGGCAACCATAAAGTCGTCCCAGATCCTATCCCGTCCTTCCTTGTTTGCGCGTGATGTTCCGAAGAGGGCATCATAATGCCCCAGGACATGCTCCACCAGGACACCAACTTCCTTCTGACTGAAGCTGGTGGCCCTCTCCCCCTCTGGCTGGGGGTCGCCAGTGGTCTCAGATGGTTTTTGCCCTGACATGGCGACCCTCGAGGCAGGCGTGGGTGGGCAACTGGGTCCTGGGGCTGGGCTGTGGGACAATTGTATCCCAGTCGGGAGTCTTCTGTTCCAGCAGGGGTGGACACACAACTGGACCCCTGCAGATGGCTGATGTGCAGGCACCAAATAGCAGGGTATGTGCGCATCAGGCAGTCAGGCAGCAGCAGATGGCAGGTGGGAGCGTGCTTGGGGCTCTGGGGGGAGGGAAAATGGCCTTCAGGGCAGGAGCGTGGTCTTCCGTGTGTTTTCGAGTGGCCAGCTTGATACGGAGTGATTTGGCACGTGAAAAAAATTGCATGTCAGCATGTAATTCGAGGAAAGACCCTTAGCGCGTGAGCGATTTCATTGGTCTAAAGGCTCTTCGCGCGTAAGCGCTTCTGTGATATGACGTGCGCGGGCGTTTCCCCAGTGACGTGGACATAGTGGATCATTGTGCGTGTGAAAAAAATGCACGTCCCCGTTTGAATGCGTGTAATCGAGGAAAGGGGCTACGTGCGTAAGTGACGTGACACGCGCAGGCGTTTCCCTCAGCATGGGTTAAAGGTGAGCGGGGCCAGCAGTTCGCTGTACGTGCCTTTCGTGGAGACTGACGTGTGTTGCTGCTTCGAGTTGTTTCGTGCGTCATCACAACTTCAAAGCTATCAAGGACGTATCTCTTCTTTTGGCGGGGGTATTGGCTACGCGTGTTTTTCTGCATCGCGCTGGTCAGACAGTGAGTCACGCACGCTATTTTTCCCACTGCGGGTGCCCCTGTGTATCGCACCATTTCTGATGTCATAGTAGCCTGCGTGTCCCACGCATACATGTTTTTTGTGTTACTGGGTGCCACCGCGTACTACTGGAGGTTGATTCCACTCACAAAGGCTGCAGGGTTGCGTGCACGGTTTTCCAGCAGTTTTGGGGTGCCTGAGCATTGAGTGACCCGTCACTACATCACCGGGGTCACACACATCCTTGCAGGTGCAGGGGGGCTGTTAACATATTGCTTTCCACCCCCTTCACCCCAATTGCCCAGGTCAATTGTGGTGTACACCTCCCATTGACAATACTCCATCTGTGCCGGCACTACTACATCTGTGCCATGGTTGGGAGAACACCAAAGGTGAGGGGCGCCTCAGCTGGGCATCCTCCTCGTGGCGGACGTGGTCAGGGATGTGGCTGGGGTGACCAGGGAGTAGGGGGACTCCAGGGTGTCCAGGGCAGCCGCAGAGGGGCAAGAGGCAGGGGTGCGCCACTTGAGCATGATGTCATGCCATGTGTCGGTGTTGTCATGCCACCACCCACTGTGGTTCCGGGAGATGCAGCTTCTGCATCTGGCACTGGCACCTGTGTGCCCCAGCAGTCCATTCCATCGACTGCCACGGGCCCAACGGTAGTGGTAGCTGCAGGTGCAGCTGTGGATACCGACACCCAGGCTCAGGGTCTGCCAGCGCAGCCTGCGTTGGCACTTGAGGAGCCCTTGGAAGATTTCCAACATGCCAGGAGGGAAACCATAGGGGCACGCAGGGCTGCCCTGACCAAGACACCTGTCCCTGGGGCAGTTATGTCATCTGCTGCCCCAAACAGCTGGGTGTTGGCAAGTGCATGGGCAGATGCACCCAACAACACCCCTGTTGTGAGTCTGCCAACCAGGACAGTTGCGGTCAATGACCCTGCCACAGCGGATGTTGCTGCGCAGGGTCCATTAGAGGGCACCCAGCTGCCACTGACAGAAGTCAGGCCTTTGGTAGTCCCTCCACCTGCCACTCCCTTGGCTCAATCCACCGAACCCACTGGCCATACTGGTCTGGGCGGCATTAGCCAGCCAGGGCCTGAGCCACAATCATAGAGGAGGAAGGGTGCACCTGCAGCACAGGCTGGGACCCCACAAACAGCCACGACCTCCTGCACGTCGAGGTAGAAGCCTTTCTGCAACCAGGAACTGGACTTCCTAGTGGGCTACGTGCGGGCCCACAGCCGTGACATGCTAGTGGGTGCCAATAGTCAGACTATGGCTGCCCAACGTGATACCCACTGCAAGCATGTTGCGGAACATGTCAGTGCATTCGGCCATGAGGTGCGCACGGCGCAAGAGTGCAAAAGTGTTGGAATGACATCAAACGCAGCGCTAAGGCTAAGCGTCCCTCAAATTACAACTTGACTCTGGTGACTGGCAGTGGGCCTGCACCAGAGGAGGAAGTCCTCAATCCGCATGAGTCTCTCGTTGCGGAGTTCATACCATCTGTATCGGTCGAAGGAGTGGGAGAGATTCCGGACTTTGATGCCCAGTCCAGTGAGTGTTGATGCGTGTTTGTTGAGGACATGTGTGTTTTACATGTGGGATGTGTTGTGCATGATTGCCACTACATGTGACGTGTACATGGTTCTGATGTGTAAGTAATGCAATGCTTCCGTGATTCATGCCTGCTCTGCTGGATTGTGGAGATGTGGAGCAGACGGGGACTGTCCACATCAATACTATTGCACCCTACTCACATGCTGGTTACCAGTATGCCCCTCCGGTCCATGTTCCAGCTCACTGGCCCTTCTGCATGTAGCGTGGGGTGACCTTCCTCTCAGCACAGGCACAATGTTAAAGCATGGCTGACGTGCATGTGTCCTCTGCCTGCATGCGGGTACTCCATGTAGGCATGCTCCCTTGCCCCTCCACCCCACGCTCTACACCCCAATTCCACCTTTGCACTCGTCTGCTACAATATTGCCGTTGGGTACTTCCCTGTTTATGCGTCCTGTATACATGCTAACTTCCCGCAACCAATCTGCCAGACATATGCTGTGTGGTACAGCCTTAGTACTTGATGCAGGGTATCTCACTTGTACTGTGTAGAGGTCAGATGCCCCGCAGGGACATGAGTGCCCATTCATGCTCCATGTGCATTGCACGCATGCCCCTATGTGTCCTTGACTGGATGATCACTGTAATACAAGTCCTGGGTGACATACATTGCATGGCATTTCATCAGCCTTCCCATGTCAACTGTGACTCAGTACTGTTTAGGGTCTGACAATCTGGGTGGGTCACAGGCCTCAGCCTGTTTAATGGCCAATGACTCTGTCCAACTGGTGTAGTGTCTTCTTCACTCGTGGGTGGACTCCAGAGGTTTCATCATGTGTCCTGCTTACTGTCCCATCATTATTTGCAGTGTTGTCACTTGACTCACATGAAGCTGTTGATGCTAATCAACACTGCCTGTCAATACACAGGTCTATGGTCAGCCTTTTCATACCATGCTAGGCATCCCTGCTTTTGCACTTGGTGGGAGGGGTGGTTTGCTTGTAGATATGCTACCCATTGAATGCACATTGCATGTGATGCCTGAAGTTGACCTTGCACTGCCTTCACATTTTCTGACACACACCATAAAGTATTTGTACATGTAGGTAGTGAGTAACATACACATTGGCTGTACTGCATAGACCCACTTCAATGCAAACTGCCACCTTTCAACAGGTCTGATCACAGAAGCAATTCCGAGTTGACCCAGCATGCACTTGTTGGGGAGAAGCTGGACCCCCACCAGGGCAGTGGGGGCCAGCAGCCATACCCTTACCAGCTATGGGAGACCCCAACACCTCCCATATGGCCCCCAGAAATGAACAGAGTCCCAAGCAGGCAGCAGCATGTTCCAAACTGCGTTTATTTCTGGGCAGCAAAAAAGAAAAAAACACGCAGAGCATCGTGCACATCGAGAGTTCAGGCGCCGTCTCCCTCGGGGCTGGCTTGCAAGCCAGCTTTATGATCACACTGCAGGCTGACCTCACATAATTGGATCAGTTCCCAGAAACCTATCTCCTCCTGCTATTGGCTGCTACGTGATAGGTTACCTATGTAGCCCTTATAGAGAGCCTGATAATTGGATATTAGCCTTTTGCGTCAGTGGGTTGGTTTAGCTGTGCCAGCCCCCATTACCTAATTCTAACTTGTTGCAATATGACCTTGTTCCCATAACTTTTTAGCTGAACAAGCAGTTTGCGCTTGAGCTCTGAGCGCTGATTAGCTGGGCTGCGCCATTCTTGTTACAATTTATGTTTCAAATGTTGTGCGAGTCCTTGAGAAAATGTCTTTCTTTCCCAGAAAGAAAAAAAAGCACACTGGGTTGCCATGATTTATTCGCATTTGTGGATAATTAAAAATGTTTGTCGGCAGAAAGCAATCTTATCTTGAATGTGCGACCTTGGCAGCTCGGAGGTTTTGCGAGGAACATTGCTAAAGGCTCCCGCAGCCAGTGTTCAGTGAGAGAAATGAACTTGGCTGTAATTTTCCTGAAACATGGCTTTACACTGTGCATTTAGACCATGTTAATTCATATAGGCATTTGCAAGCCTTTAAACAGGGATTTTTGTGTTTGTAGATTCTGATATTGCAGCATTGATTCTAATGTAGCATGGAAGTTGCACTGTTGGTGAAGTGGGTGTGTTTCAGCATATTTGTCACCCATGGGTGCGCTGGGGCCTGGTTCAAATGATAAGTGCGCTCCTTGTTCTTCCTGCTGTTCTTCTGTATATGCGCCTGGGCTGAGGGGGCATGGGTTTGATCTCGATTTTCCCTCTTCACATGCCAGGTTCTATTTTGTGTGTCACATGTCCGCCTGATGTTGTCGGTGTGTGTGTGTGTGTGTTGTGTGCTTCTGACATGTGTAGTGACATTTTTTCACTCTATTTTTCAGATGATGACGCAATGGAGCCGGAGGATGGTGTTGTCATGCCAGGCACAGGGTTGGTATGACTACATCAACCCGGCACAAGTGGGGGTCGTGGGGTGGCAGGCCACGAAAACCCCCAAGTGCTACAGGCCATCTTATCTCTGGGTGCCCATGAGTCCAGTCCTGATGACGACTCTGACGTCCATGTCGAGTTGGATGTGCATCAGGTCCATATGTCAGGGGTGAGTGATTCTGATGTGGACACTCCTCTGTCCGTGACACCTGCACTGTCGGGGTCAGACAGTCTTGGAACCTCCGCCCGTGGTGGTTCGGCACACAGGGTCACCCTCCACACCAGTCACTGATGTGCCTGGAACATCACATCGACGGGGGCATGTAGTCGTGCAGCCGTGGGCGGTGCTAACACGACAAGGACACCCGGTCCTTGGGTCCCACAGGGGTCAAGCCCCGCAATGCGGTTGCTGCGCGCAACCGCTGTATACTGAGTGGGAGCAAGACATGACTGCCAATTCAAAACGGTAGGGGGAAGCAATGGTGAACATCGCTGAGAGCATGGAGCGGGTGGTCCGATCCGTGCTCCCCCCTGCTAGGCAGGTGCTTCTCCAGCAGCAGGCGGCACGGTCCACGGCCCGCTCGCTCAGGGTGGGCATGGCGGCCTCAGACACGGCACGCCAGGCTGAAATGTCATCTCTGTATCAAGCAATTGCTGCTTACGCAGAGGCACACATGGAGGCCCTGAGGGAGGAGTATGCTTCCCTCAGATCCACTCTGGGTGTCCTTCTGATGTCCCAGAGGGAGCGGTCAGAGGAGAGGGTTGCGCAGCTTGAGCGTACCATCTCGGCTGAGCTACAGGCTTGCCGGGAGGTGCAGCAGTTGTCCAGCCAGGCCTTGCAGGAGGAACTCTGTGTTACAAGTGCTACCTTGCAAGAGGAAGCACATGTATCACGGGCGGTTCTGCATGCAGACTTACAAGGCATCGCCACACAGAACCAGGCTTGGCCATCTGGCAGACTTGCTGCCGACAAGGCGCAAGCTGAGGCTAAGCGTGGCCAGGCTACTGTGCCACGTCCTCCTTTCCAGGATGAGCCAGACTCGGACGACCATCTATCTCCCACATAGGTCGGGCTGTGCAGGCGTTGAGCCCATGGAGGGTTTGTTTTTGGCTCAGCATCATCGCATGTGGGTGTTGAGCAGCGCCCTGTACCTCCCCCCTCCTGAGTGCCCCCCCGGGTCGTATGTGGCCATTTTTGGTAATGTAGGTTTTTCATAGTTAGTGTAATTAGTTAATATAGTTTAAAATTGCTTGTCTATTGTGCTTTCATGTGACAGTGTGGTGCTTTGTGACTTTTGAAAGCATCCACTGTCTGTTCCAGCTGGGCCCTTCAGGCTTGTCTTGTGTATGTGTTTGCTGCTTGGGGTCCTTGACTCACATATGCCACTCCTGCTTCCCTTATCCATGGGCTTGCAAGGATGGTTCGGTGTAACAGCCTATTACACAAGGGCTTTGGACTGTCATATCTGTGGCATGTCTGCTGCTGTGGAACTTGTGTTAACACCCCTAGTGGGGATGATTGGGGTGTTATTGACCACTGTTCTGCTTTTGCTAGATGGGGTGTTTCATGATTCATGTGTACATTCATTGCTATGCATTGTGTAGTATGTTTCCTATCTCTACTGTACATGTGCTTGTTGCAATTCATGCCGTAGATAGTGTGTTCCACACTTTGGCTGAGAAAGACGGAGTGTTGTGTGATTTCTGATGTACGTCTCTGACATGGTCCAGTGATGGGATGCCTGAAGAGACACACACAGATGAATCTAATGCATTAATCATGTGTTTCATGACCTTTCTGCAGGGGGATGAGCTTCCAGACCACCATTGCCAGCAGACATGGGCCATTGGACGTCTGGAATCTGTACACGTTTGGTGGTGCCCACATGCACATGTGTGCACAAGCAGAGGCACAGGGATTACAATCATACATCCTAAAACTGCTGACGTGTTTCAAGGGACTCCAGGCAAGGTGAGCAGCACAGGGGGGCCACAACACAGCAAACCTTCCACCAGGCCAGTTGTACATGCATGCTTAGTAGCAGCACTGAGGGTGAGCTTGGAAGAATATTGGTGTTGAAAAGCACGATACAGCTCAGATGTGTTGGTGGACTCATGGCTAGTTGATTGTAAGTTTGTCTGGGGCACCTGCAGGGGCAGTGGCACATTCCCTCCGGTCCACCATGGTCCAGTGAGGCACTTGTATCACCCATGTAGCGTTCCAAAACATGGAAAGAAGCAGCTCACAGGGAGAGACAGCAAGGGACAGACTCGGGTGCAGTGCATTTCATTTCCATGTAGAATTTGAACTGCCTATTTTATTTGGGTCATGGTGGAACACGACTTGTTCTGAAGTCATACCTTGCTATATGTATCCCTTGCTTACCCAGGGAACATTGCATGTTGTGTGATTCGTGACACATTGGTGTTCCATTTGCCACGCACCCACCGGCGCCTGACTTACTGCATTGACTGTGTATGAACCATCACAGGGGTAATGTTACGCATGGGTACGAAGCATCCACACCAGATTGTCTGTTTGTAGAGTAGTTTGTTACTTTGGGGCATATTTGGTGGTGTGTTTGAGTGTTATGGACACGCGCAGATTTTTAACTGTGGCTCTCTTTGCAGCATTGAAGTGCTCCTGTTACCGGACCTGAGAGTGCGCAGGCAGGATGCCGGCACTCACCCTAGAGATAAGTTTCTCTTTGACTTCCATTTCAGTGAATTGCTGATATGTGCATGATGAACAAGTTTGGTATGATTGTGTATGTGTTAATGTGATTACTACATTCTTGGCCATTCCCTACTTTCCCCTGTCAATCCTACTCCCCTCTCCGGCCCCTCATTCTGGTTATCCAGTATGCCAACGCCTGTCCCGACTGTATATACCTGACCCTCCTTCCCCACCAGGGTCTCAGAGGCCTGTGTGAGTTTGACCTTGCAACCACCCAGACCACGGTGGGGGTGGTTGGTTCGTGCCACTCCTGTGCCTGTGCATGGGCGCAGTAACAGTACACATCCGTTTGTGGTGCATCATTCTATGTTATGTACCACGCATGATACACATCCTGTTGTGACATTGTTTTACTGTGCTACCTTGGTTGTTACGTCATTGTGGTAGGCCTTTGTGAGGTACTGCTACTTCAAGTCATCTACTGGAGGCTGTTCTGGTTAGTTTTTCTGCCTGCAGGCTTTTTGCTTGGCTTCTGTGTTGGCCTGCTTTGAGTTCACTTGGATGTAGTGTTTTTGCAAATCAAGCTGGTCTGTGAGGGTGCAGGCAAATTTTTACACACAAGGTGGGAGATGGTGACAAAGGGTAAGGGTGATACTGTGGCCAGGTGAAATTCAAGGATGAAGGCTCCATAACCCCGGTGCAGTTGTTCAGTGGGTCATGGTGATTTGTGAGGGAGGTGTGGTGCTTTGTTGGTGATAGTTGCCTTGCCCTGCAGTGTGATGGGCCCCCTGACATTGTAATTGTGGTATCCTATGTACATGATGTGTTCTGCTGATCAGTGCCTGTTCATGTGTTGTGTTTACCTTTCAGGTGTGAGGGGATAGTTGTGGTTTGACATGCTGGGGTGTACACATGTTGAATGTTCACATGTGATGTGTAGAGGACACTGATGGTCACTTCATTGTACATGCATATGTTGAGTGCATGTCCCTACTGACCCACACACTTGAACTATAATGCACTACATGTACAACCACCATTCCATGTCCACCTGTACACTCTGTTTTCCTTCTGGTGTCCACTGTGTCCCTGCAGCACATGTCCTATGACCAATTGTGGATCCTGTACATGCATAATTTGATTTTTGATGTGGTTTGTTGCTTAGAGGTGATGCTCAGGGTGTGCATCACATGCAACGGCTGTTAACTGTGCTGTGCACTGAGCAGTGTGTTGCAGGAGGTGAACACGGCACACAGAAGCTGCAGTGTTGATTTTGCAATGCACAATGTGCATGTAGACAGGCATTCATTGTTATGTTACAACTTCGACTTTTGCAATGCATTTGGGTATGACTTATTTTGGGTGGGAGGTTGTTGGTCAGTCATTTCATCTGATTCCATGTCAGGCATCATTGTCTGATGCCAATTTACATTTTTCACATTGCAATGTGCACCTTATTGGTACTGTGTTGGTGTATGGCTATTGCTTGCCATGTCATGTTGTGCTTTGGGAGGGTTTGAGTGACATACCAGTGATAGTCATGGCCTGTTTTGAAGGTGTGTGTGATTCACACCTTGCATGTGTGCCTTTTGGTTTCACAGGATTGCTTGTGTTTAAGTAGCTAGGGACGCACACCATGTTGCACTTCCATGGCAACAATCTCAGGGTGGTAAGGTTGTGACAGTTGACTGTCTCTTTGTCATCATCAGTTGTCACCTGGTACGTGCCAAGCCTGTGTGCACCCCGCAGGGGTGGGTGTTTAGGTGAAAAATGTGTCCACAAGCTGGGTCCGGGCTTCCTCACCACATGCCCTATCCCCTCCCATGGGCAGCGCCTGTGCCTGTGGTTGGGGGTGTGGGGGCACCACCATGTCCACTGGTACACCCTGCCATGTTGCAACATTGTGCAGGACACATGTGTGCAATCTATGGCACCAAGCACTTTGGAGAAGTGTGCCACCCCGTAAAAGTTCAGGACAACGGGCTGCCTTTCTGCGGGTGTTCTGGGCATGTATATGTGCCTGCGGACTGAGGGGCGCGCTGTCATAATTGCCATGACCTGGCGTAGGCAGTGTGACTGCGTGGCCTATGAGACCCCACCACTAGGGCAGTAGTCGGCTAAAATGACCCAGTGGCCAAATAATGCAGGACATTGAGCTCCTTCTCCAAGGGGCTCAATGCTTGGGAGCAAAGGGTGGGGGATCTAAGGTCATCTTCCCAATCCCTGACCAGGTCTAGGATGATACGCTGTGGAAACCTATACCTGCCATAGACCTGGTCATCAGGCATCCCAAAAAGGCTTGTCTGTGGTGAAAAAATGCGTGCCCTGGCTATTCTCCTCCTCCTGCGGTGTCCCACGATCAGTGCTGCGACAAATGGGGCATTCATCGCAGCTGTTTATACGTGTTTGTTGTTTGTGTGCACTTTTATACTGTGCACAGAGACGCTTCCACCTGCCTTCGTGTGGCGGATGCATTCACGCCTGTGTGCGTCTTTTGCCGTGCGCGGGTTTCCCGTATTCGTATCCATGAGTAGTTCCCTGCAGTACTTCACCAGTTACACCTTCTTTTTCACGTGTTATTCCCCATTCCGCATGTTATGGCCACTGTTCCGCCTACTTTTGTTGTGTGCGCTGCGCTATGTGCGCTTTTGCTGTGCGCGTAGCACACGCCGTTTGATGATGTGTGTGCCCGCGTGCAACATGCACCGATTTGGTGCACAACCAGTGGGAAACAAGCGCAGCGCCTTCCTTGAATCACGCGCGTGCGCTTGCTTTCTCACACTTGCACCACCTTGCGCCTGCTTGCGCTATCATTTTCGGCGCACGTTTGTTCCATGAATCAGCCCCCAAGCACCAGCTGAACCGACCGGGCTTGAGTGGGAAAAATACTTTAAAAATACAAACTTTTAGTTCAAAACTGCAGTGAACTTCAGATAACAGATGCATAAACTGACCATTAGCTTCAATCTCAGGACTGCTAATGGACTTCAATTGGGGACTGTGTGAACATCACAGTCAACCCAGTGCATATGCTCTGTAGCACGTGATTTCAAGGAAACGGGAATTGCATTTTCAATTGTAAATTAAAACTAAACTTATCAATGTTAAATTATCTCCTTATTGACTTGCATTACAGATGTGTTGTTAGTTTAATAACTGTTGAACAATTATGACTATAATAGCCATTGAGGTGTCATGTGAAAGCTGATGACTAGCCTGTGGTGTTGGTGTTCTATGGGTTTCTGTCAAATGTATAATAATCCTGGAAATATTTAAAATGTGTTCCTAGATTCCCCGAAAATCTTCTAAGTTTGAAACGTGGGGGCTAGTGGGTTAATACATAATATATCAGAATATAAATATTGCACATTTTTAACAATTACGATTATCGCATAAAGGTCGAAAGTTTGCTATGCGTGCATGCAATGTCATGGTGAAATGAAAGTAACCTCTACCAATGCCCCATGCGGAAAGGAATCTGAATATCTATATACTATGTCATTTATCAGTAAGTTACAATTTTTGTCATGTTAATACTATTGGGTGCCAAAAACTGACATGAAAAATGCAAATGAGAAGAAGGTGTGGGCCTGTTTCACATCTATTTCATCATGGAACTCCTAACCCTATCCTTAGAGGGGGGCTGGATTTAGGGGGTGGAGAGAAATGAAAATGACAGATCAGGTGTGCGAGATAGTATGCCGGCGCCTCCTCACATTAGGGGTACATAAAGTGGATGCCCTATGGGAAAAAGGAAGAGCTGCCTAAAACCATCGGTGTACCACCTTACAAGGGGAGAGCTGCTAAAGCCCATCCGGCTGAAACTGACAACTACCTAATACACACTATAAGCTGCTGCAGGATTAAACTTTGCCTCAGAGAGAGAATCTGGGGAAGCCAACAGCTTACAGGACCCTGATTCTGAAGGAGAGACAGGTGAGGGATCAAAGTTGGTGACAATCTCTGACTGGAGTGACCAGACCCTGTGCTGTCAATAGAGGAGTCCTGTCTACCCTAAGAGCGAAACCCAAAGAAATCCCAAGTAAGTTGCCTGTCTGAAATAACCAATATGCGTGGGATCTGCGCGCCTTAACATTTTCTCTTTATAGTGGGTGAGGCTTATTGTGTAGACCCTTAGCATACTTTAACTAAATATTAATGCAATGAATTTCCATATAGCTTGACGCAGTTCAGTCAACTCTTGACATTTCTAAAGGAGGAGGTGTACCCCTATCTAAAAATGAAAATGTCCTACTAAACCTACTACCAAAACTTGTTTTAAACCAAAAATATACTTGCCATTGAGCCTAGGGCCCTTTTTCGGTAGTGTGTCCTGCAAGTGGATGCAAACAGAATAACTCTCTACACCAACAATCAGACCAACTAAGGAAGATGGCAAAGTCCTTTTACTGTTTTATTATCAATTATCTAAACAGGGACAAACGTTGCACAGCATTCTCTCTCAAAGCATTTCACAAAAAACAGCACTTTTATAGTAAAAGCTCATCATACATGATTTCATACTACATGGCAAATAAGAGAAATCTATGGGGGATTGTGTTTGGCTCAGGGGGAAAAATCTACGTATACTTTCTGTAAGGGGTCAGGTTGTGATTGGGTCTGTACAGTCAGGTGGATAATTCATGCCCACCCCTAGTGCAAGTCATCTTCATCAATTATTAAAAACATGGTACTCCATTGGCTCTCAAACTATAATGCCCTTTGTTATATGGCCCTTTACAATTGGTTGGCACACTTGTGCCCTCCTGGAACATTCGATTCACTAGCAGCATGTGAGCTCAGACCCAGGTGCCAGGGGGTGGACTGGACTGTACCTCCCCTCCCAATTAGCCCAATATCTCTTATTAGCCATGCCTTCTGCCATGTAGACTGTCTTTGAACTTGACCTTCTAATGTATTCTCATCAGTGGGAATATAAGGGAGTATTAGCACACGCTTATCAAAGTTCTAGAACTGCGTGCCCAACTCTATTTCCATCCTGGGTTAACGTGACAGGAGACAACAATTCAGCCCATTTGCAGCATTTAATTGTCTTGAATTAATAAAACTTGGCACTCATGGTGTTCTTTCCTTGCACCTTAACATTCAGCTTCTCATGTTCTCTGCCTTCAAGAACAGGTAACCAGTCTTTGACATCAGGCCAGAGAGCCCTTCTCGATTTTTCCATTCTCCCAGCTAATTCTCTGCTGCGACACAGCTTTCAGCCCTTCTCTTCATGGTCTGAACTTAAATTGTGACACCGATGTCCAGCTTCTATCTAATGGCTGCTTTGCCTGCCTGCTACTCATTACGTATAGCCAGCTTCTATGATCACTTAGTCTACTTGAGTTGCTGCATCTGTAGAGTTATCGAACAATTAGCATTTTCTACAGTGCTCTTCACATGTACAATCTTCTTTTCGGTCATGAAAGTTTACTCGATTCTTTACTTCGTCATCAGTTTCTATAAGGTTCATGCATTCTCTTCTTCAGCCAATCTTCTATGTGTCTCATGCTAATTTCTTGTGGCTTCACCAACTTCTCTTTCTCATTTTCATTTTTGTTCGGGGGCCTCTTCCAAGAGATTGTCATCGCTTCTGGAATACTTCTGATAGGGTTTTCTTAGTGGATACCTTTTCTCGAAGACTCAATGCAGAAAAGTCATTTTCCTGAAGGCCACATCACGTTGATGCCCTGTGCCTTCTTTACTGTCCTCTCTCCTGATTGGTTGTCTGAGGATGATGCTGAGCTGTTCTTGTCCTTTCTAGATTGTCTTTGTATGCAGGAAAGTGCAGGAGAAAGTGTCTCTCATTTTCTTCTCCTAGGTCACACGTTTGACAGATTCCGTCCTCCATGACCTTCTCGTTTGATCTGCATCAGCCATGCTCTATTTCCTGTATGTGGCTACTTAGTCTGTTGGTCCATAGTTGGTGTTTAACACTGCTTTTTTTTCTTACAAAGTTTAAGTACTAATCCAGTTAACAATTTTCCTAACTGTTCTGTAGCATTCTAGCCTATTGTGCTGTTGAAACCCACCTCTCAAGTGTCTACATTACGAGTTGGGAGGTAACTGAAAAAAAACAGATGCTACAGAATGACCTCCAACCTTTTCAGTCCTCCTTGCAAATCCATCACCCTGCAGTGAAATAACCACCTCAGGTAATTCCTCCAATCCCCAATGAAGTCCAATGGGACGTCTGTTTGAGGATTCACCAGCTAACACCGGTATTAACATGAATTCTGTTCCGAGGAATTGACGCTACTCATAATGGTGCCATTTGTGCATTGCTTCTTTACAGCATGTTCTAGGTCCCTTGCCAAAGTTGTCTCCTGACTTGGGAATGTGTGGTGCACCATTCCAGTAAGATTGCACTTCAGTAAAATGTTGTTCAAGGCAGTGCTTAATTTGTAAAAAAAGAAAAAAAGAAGTGGCCTGGCCCAAATATATTGCAGCATATCTGGGACACATTGTGGTGGGCAACGTCCAGCCAACAGCAGTGCCCCAATGTGTCAGCATATTCAGAGTTGTTGGGTACATTTACCAGCCCAGCAGAACTCCCCTACATCACCAAACTGCATTTTCATCACATATTCCCTTGCATCAAAACTGCGTTTAGCAGTTACAACAAAAATGGCTGCGCCGTCGCTGCTGAGCACATATGGGGAGAGATGGAACATGGAACACCCCGAGAATGGCTGCATTTATTTTCATGTGCACTGAAGAAAAGAATTCAAAGGCAGCCTGGCTCAGTGCTGCTATGCTGCCAGCTCAAAACTTCCAACAAAAAAAGGAAAATGTTCTGTGTTTAAAATTACTTTACACTGGTGCTATTTTCATCTTTCAACATTACACAGTTTGGTTCCAGTCAAACACAGCCATGCCAATCTATCTTCAGATTGATCCCTTCAAATGAGGGCTATTCGTCCCAGAAAGGCATTGTGTGTCAAGTAAAATCTGTGAAAGAGCAGAGAAATTGGTTTCAGGTTGTACAGCAAGTGTTTAATTTTTGCAACAATTTAACACTAGGCAAAACTTTTCACACAAAGCTCTCTCTCTCCCTTTGCTTATGTCAGTTTCAAAGAATCCTTTTCATGAACATATCCCTGTGTACAGAAAGTGAATAGAGCACTGGAAGCTTTCAGACAGCAAAATGCAAGCAACACCACATTTTGTTAAATGGATAAAAATAAAATGAATCTGTGTTACTTTGCCTTGCAGAGAAATGAACGGACATGGCTGAAGGCTGAAGGTAAATGGGAAAGAATACTGTAAAATGCCAAGAAACATAACTGTACATTGGGGAAAGAAAAGCTGCAAAAATATATGTATATTTAACTCTGCGTAATGTACTATCTATACAAAAAGACTTCAACAGCCTAGCTGAGGCAGGCATTCCTGTTAGACCAGTTTGGCTCAAAGGCCCACATCTCGCACCTCTGCCAAGTGTTATAATTACAGGGTACCTCAGACTGCATGGCAGAGATGCTCCCAAAATAAAGGGGGATTCCAACCCTTGTGTTTCCCTCAGAAGTCTGAACCTCCTCTGCATTCAAACTAAATATTTTCCATAGAAAATGCAAAAGATTGCTAGAAGGACAAAACAGCATTGTACAAACTTGTGGTTTGGAATGGCATATTCCTTGTAAATTATGGGATCTGCCTATCTGAGTTTCAGGAGCATAACAATTGTAAATATGTATGTTTTGTTTCATAACTGGTTTTGGTTAAAGTAACTGTGGCATAACAATGCACATCATAAAACACACACCATAAAGCTGATGTCACTTATCTGAGATCAATCTGCTTACAGGGAATCGGCGACGTCCACAGACTGATCCATCCCATGTTAGAGGTATGTCCAGCTTAGTTCAGCCCACACAGTAAAAATCATCTCATGTCATCCTGCTTATAAGAGGAGAAAGCTCAGAGAGAGTGAGGTCATTCAAAATTCAGGACATTCAAAAATCAAACCTGCAAAATCCAGAGATCCAGTCATTCAACATTCACCCTTCAAGAATCCAGACTCCAGAGCCAGGTAGAACCTCTTATCCAGGCAGAACCTCCATTCCAGGTAGAACCACCTAAACAGAATTAAACCCTACACAAATCCCAATAATTCAGGGAGAAAGGGGGAAAGGCTGCGGACCCCTTTGGGATTGATCCAGTGACAGAACCTGCTTTGACTAGCTGATACACCCCGCTGTCTACTGTGACCAGACCACAGTTGCCCCACGCTGTGTCCCTAGAGGGGAGCCCAGCTGTTGCCCAAGTGACCAGATTCTTGCCCCGTTGTCCAGTGGCCTGGCTGGCTGTCAATACTATCCATTCAAGTGCTTTTTGTATCATCCTTCCCCAGTAACCATTAAGCTGCATCCAGTGCTTTGTTACCTTGTATTTTGTCCAATCCCACAGAAATTCTATAACTCCCCTTGTAAATTCTTAAATTGTCAGAATCCTCTGTGTATCCTGTCCTTAGAAAAATCAGTGATAATTTACATGTGTTTACGCAATTCTTTCCACATCATTTTAGTTTGTTGCATAAGTCCTTAGTACTATTTGGAATAAATTAATGAATTCCCACATAAAGAGGCACACAGCGTCAATGGGTTAACATTGCAAATTAACCTTCTCACTGGAAGTGTCCTTCTTTAATAATCTAGTCACTAAAATATAGTCTCAGTAGAACCTGTCATTTTCCTCTTAAAACCGATCTTGCCTGTGTAACTACTTTCATTATAAAATCTGACTTTCTCTCCCTCTCAAGAATCCCATACTGTCACCCATCCAGAGTCACCCTTTCACTTAGTATCATACCTATTATGTGCCTTTGTACCTCTTCAGCAAAACTGATTTTCGATTCTGTCTGTTTAGTTCATTTCTGAAGTTGTTCGCCTATTTTAAAACTGTACAAACTAAGAAATTGCAATTTTGCCACCTCTGATTCTTGCTGCACTGTTTTTCCTTCCCAAAGTCGATTTTCTAAATAGTATGCCCATTGATTAGTACTTTGCCTTGAAACTTGTCAGTTTTCGTGCTTCTTTAGTACAGCCACATACATTCTTGTCTTAACCGTTCAACCGCACATGTAAAATAACCATTCAGTAATTCCGATTGCCATTTTGCTCATTTTTCAAGGGAGCTCAATCCGATTTTGCATCTCTTACAGGGGTGGTAAGTCGAATTTTCATTCTGATTGTTACCTAGTATAACTGACTCCTTGCTTCTCCTCTCCACCCACACAAAACCTGGTTAACAGGGGTTTTTCGGTTTTACTTGGAACCATAACGTCCCTTTGACAAAGTTGTTTCACTGAATTTCGTAGGTTTTTAGTAGCGCAACTTAACCATAACGTCCCTTTAACAAAGTTGTTTCACTGAATTTCATAGGTTTTTAGTAGCGCAACTTAACCATAACGTCCCTTTAACAAAGTTTTTTCATTGAATTTCATAGGTTTTTATTAGTGCAACTTAACCATAACGTCCCTGTAACATTTTTTTTAACTACATTTTAAAGGTTTTTATTAGTACAACGTCACCATAACATCCTTTTCAATAGATGAAGACCATTAACATCTTATGTCCTCAAAGTGGGAATGTCGGGTGGTAAAAAAAACAAAAAGATTTTCCTTCCTGCACCGGGACGCCGCAGGCGTCCCGGTGTAGGAAGGAACATCTTTTACCAAGATGGCCACCATGGAAAGGGAAGGCGGGGTGTATAAAGAACACAACAGGGCATGAGCGGGGGGTGGGGGGGAACAGGGGAGACACATGGGCATGAGCGGGGGTGAGAGGGAACAGGGTACAAAGGGGGCATGAGCAGGGGGTGGGGGGAAAGGAAGGAAACACGGGGCATGAGCGGTGGTGGGGGAACACGAGAGAGACACGGGGCATGAGCAGCGGGTGGGGAGGAACATGAGGGAGACACGGGTATGAGCAGGGGGTGGGGAGGAACATGAGGGAGACACGGGGCATGAGCAGGGGGGTACAGGGCACACACGGGACATGAGCGGGGGTGGGGGGGGAAAGGAGAGAGACAAGGGGCATGAGCGGGGGGTGGGGGGAACACGAGGGAGACACGGGGCATTAGCGTGGGGGTGGGGGTTAACACAAGGGAAACACGGGCATGAGCGGGGGTGGAGGGAACACGAGGGAGACACAGGGCATGAGCGGGGGATGGGGGGCAACAGGAGACAGACACGGGGCATGAGCGGGGGGTGGGGCCAACAGGAGGGAGACACGGGGCATGAGCGGGAGGTGGGGAGAACAGGAGACAGACACGGGGCATGAGCGGGGGGTGGCGAGAACAGGAGACAGACATGGGGCATGAGCAGGGGATGGGGGAACAGGAGACAGATACGGGGCATGAGCCGGGGTGGGAAGAACAGGAGACAGACACGGGCATGAGCGGGGGGGCAACAGGAGACAGACACGGGGCATGAGCAGGGGGGTGGGGGGCAACAGGAGAGAGACACGGGGGATGAGCGTGGAGTGGGGGGGTACAGGAGACAGACACCAGGGCATGGGTGAGGGCAACAGGGACAGGCACGGGGTATGAGCGGGGGGTGGGGGGAACAGAAGACAGGCATGGGGCATGAGCGGGGGGAGTGAGGAGCAACAGGATAGAGAGTGGGGGAGTGGGGGGCAACAAGAGAGAGACACGGGGCATGAGCGGGGGGTGGGGAGCTACAGGAGACAGACACGGGGCATGAGCAGAGGGTGGGGACAACAGGAGAGAGACACGGGGCATGAGCAGGGGGGAGGGGGGTACAAGAGACAGACACTGGGCATGAGCGGGGGGTGGGGGCAACAGGAGAGAGACACGGGACATGAACGGGTGGGGGGAACAGGAGCTAGACACGGGACATGAGCGGGGGGGCAACAGGAGACAGCCACGGGGCATGAGTGGGGGTGGGGGGTACAGGAGACAAACACGGGGCATGAGCGGGGGGTGGGGGGTACAGGAGACAGGGGTACAGAAGGCAGACTGGGGGCATGAGCAGGGGTTGGGGCAACAGGAGAGAGACACGGGGCATGAGCGGGGGGTGGGGGAACAGGAGACAGACACGGGCATGAGTGGGGGGTGGGGGGAACAACAGAGACAGACACGGGGAATGAGCGGGGGTTGGGGGCAACAGGATAGAGACACGGGACATGAGCGGGTGGGGGGAACAGGAGACAGCCATGGGGCATGAGCGGGGGGGCAACAGGAGACAGACATGGGGCATGAGTGGGGGGTGGGGGTACAGGAGACAAACACAGGGCATGAGCGGGGGGTAGGGGGGTACAGGAGACAAACACGGGGCACACGGGGCATGAGCAGAGGGTGGGGGCAACAGGAGAGAGACACGGGGCATGAGCAGGGGGTGGGGGTCCAGGAGACAGACACAGGGCATGAGCGGGGGGTGGGGGAACAACAGAGACAGACACGGGGCATGAGCGGGGGTGGTGGGCAACAGGAGACAGACACGGGGCATGAGCAGAGGGTGGGGGCAACAGGAGACAGACACGGGGCATGAGCGGGGGGTCGGGGCAACAGGAGACAGACACAGGGCATGAGCAGGGGGTGGGGGTACAGGAGACAGACAAGGGGCATGAGTGGGGGTGGGGGGGAACAGGAGACAGACACGGAGCATGAGCGGGGGTGGGGAGAACACGAGACAGACACGGGGCATGAGCGGGGGGTGGGGGGCAACAGGAGACAGACACAGGGCATGAGCGGGGGGTGGGGGCAACAGGAGAGACACGGGGAATGAGCGGGAGGTGGGGGAACAGGAGACAGACACGGGGCATGAGCAGGGGGTGGGGGCACAGGAGACAGACACGGGGCATGAGCAGGGGGTGAGGAAAACAGACACGGGCCATGAGCGGGGGTGGGGAGAACAGACACGGGGCATGAGCGGGGGGGTGGGAGGCAACAGGAGACAGACGCGGGGCATGGGAGGAACAGGAGACAGACACGGGGCATGAGCGGTGGTGGGGGGAACACGAGAGAGACACGGGGCATGAGCAGCGGGTGGGGAGGAACATGAAGGAGACACGGGGTATGAGCGGGGGGTGGGGCCAACAGGAGAGAGACAAGGGGCATGAGCAGGGGGTGGGGAGAACAGGAGACAGACACGGGGCATGAGTGGGGGGTGGGGAGAACAGGAGACAGACACGGGGCATGAGCGGGGGATAGGGCGAACAGGAGACAGATAAGGTGCACAAGTGGGGGTGGGGAGAACAGGAGACACACACGGGGCATGAGCGAGGGGTAGGGGGCAACAGGAGACAGACACGGGGCATGAGTGGGAGGGTGGGGGGCAACAGGTGTGAGACACTGGGCATGAGCACAGAGTGGGGGGTACAGGAGACAGACACGGGCATGGGTGGGGGCAACATGAGACAGACACGGGGCATGAGTATGGGGTGGGGAGAACAGGAGACAGGCATGGGGCATGAGCGGGGGGGTGGGGGGAAACAGGAGAGAGAGCAGGTGAGAGGGGGCAACAGGAGAGAGACACAGGGCATGAGCAGGGGGTGGGGGGTACAGGACACAGACACGGGGCATGAGCAGGGGGTGGGGGGCAACAGGAGAGACACACAGGGCATGAGCAGGGGGTGGGGGTATAGGAGACAGACATGGGGCATGAGTGGGGGGTGGGGGGCAACAGGAGAGAGACACGGGACATGAGCGGGTGGGGGGAACAGGATACAGACACGGGGCATGAGCGGGGGGGCAACAGGAGACAGACACGGGGCATGAGCGGGTAGGGGAACAGGAGACAGACATGGGGCATGAGCGGGGGAGTGGGGGGCAACAGGAGAGAGACACGGGACATGAGCGGGTGGGGGGAACAGGATACAGACACGGGGCATGAGCGGGGGGGCAACAGGAGACAGACACGGAGCATGAGCGGGTGGGGGAAAAGGAGACAGACATGGGGCATGAGCGGGGTGGTGGGTGGCAACAAAAGATAGACATGGGGCATGAGCGGGGGGTGGGGGGAACAGGACATAGACACGGGGCATGAGCGGGGGGTGGGGAGAACAGGAGACAGACACGGTACATGAACTGGGGCGTGGGGGACAACAGGAGACAGACACGGCACATGAGGGGAACAGGAGACAGATACGGAGCATGAGCGGGGGGTGGGAGAACAGGAGACATACACGGGGCATGAGCGGGGGGTGGGGGGAGTCGGAGAGACACACGGGGCATGAGCAGGGGGTGGGGGGAGGGAGAGAGACACACGGGGCATGAGCGGGGGTGGCCTGGAGGGAGAGAGACACACGGGGCATGAGCGGGGGTTGGGCGGGAGGGAGAGAGACACACGGGGCATGAGCAGGGGGTGGGCGGGAGGGAGAGAGACACACGGGGAATGGGGGGGTGGGCGGGAGGGAGAGAGACACACAGGGCATGAGCGGGGGGTGGGCGGGAGGGAGAGAGACACACGGGGCATGAGCGGGGGTGAGGGGGAGGGAGAGACACATGGGGCATGAGCGGGGGTTGGGGGAAGGGGAGAGACACACACGGGGCATGAGCAGGGGGTGGGGGGAAGGGGAGAGAGACACTCAGGGCATGAGCGGGGGTGGGGGGGAGGGAGAGAGACACACGGAGCATGAGCGGGGGTGGGGAGGAGCGAGAGAGACACACGGTGCATGAGCGGGAGGGAGAGAGACACACGGGACATGAGCAGCGGGGTGGGCATCGGGCAGGGAGAGACACACTGACATGAGCGGGGGGTGGGCGGCGGGTGGGGAGAGACACACGGACATGAGCGGCGGGTGGGGAGAGACACACGGACATGAGCGGGGGGTGGGAGAGACACACAGGGGGTGGGAGAGACACACGGGGCATGAGCTTGGGGTGGGCGGGCGGGAGAGACGAGCACGGCATGAGCGGGGGGTGGGTGGGAGGGAGAAAGACACACGGACGTGAGCGGGGGGTGGGCGGGAGGGAGAAAGACACACGGACATGAGCGAGGTGTGGAAGGAACAGGAGACAGACACGGGCATGAGCGGGGGCGGGCGACTTACTGTGTAGGCGGGATATAAAGCCTCTCATGCGAGGAACAAAGATGACGGGCGTCTCTGAAGCCAGACACACTGCACGCTTTCATGCATCCAATGAGAGAGCACGTCAGATGTCCGTGGACATCACGCAAGCTGCTTGACCAATCACCGGAGCGAACACAGATATCACTAATTTTTTTCACTTACATTTTTGTCATTTTTTAAAAAACTACTGGACGTATTTACACCAAATAAAGCAAAGCACGCTTTCGGGACCAAGCCGCCGCTCCTGCCACACATTTGGCGTAAATCTGTCCAGCGGTTTGGGCTGTAGGCGCGAGCAAAGTTTTTTCCCATTCAATCTATGGGGGAAAAAAGTTTTGGGACCCCCCTATAACTTTGCCCCCCCTGGACGAATCCTCACCAAACTTTGCAAAACAATTCAAGTTTGGTGAGGATTCGTCCAGGGAGAGCAAAGTTATAAGCCGCCCAAAAAGTGCTCTTCCTATGGAAACAGCAACTTAACCATAACTGCATGGCCACTACCGTGGCCATGTAATATATGGTAATTTAATATGGAAAGAGAACTATGGCAGTCCAGATCTGGGAACAAGCCAAAAACAATAACAGCATTTAATAATCAATAACAAGAGTGAAATATTCATGAGGGGCAGTGATGCTGCAGCCGACCAAAATCGTGTCTAACTTTGTCATGTCATGTTATGCTGTGTGTCTAATTGTTGTATGTTATGACTGTTCATGTGGTTCATTTTATAGCATAACTAGGTGTGCACTGTAAACACATTGGAATTAGTCTATAAATGATATTTTAAGCTAAATTAAAAAAAAACAGCAAAGGTTAGGAGAAAAGCAAAGGGTACAAGAAAGAAGGGATGAGGAAGTTCAAAGGACAGATGAATGTAGAAATAAAGGAAAAGTAAGAAGATAGGGTCAGAGAAGAGGCGAGGAAGCACAAAAGGATTGGATACAGGACTAAATAAATTGATAAATAAATCGGCAAAGGATTAAAGTGAGTGGTTATCGTGAATAAAATATGAATAAAGAAAACAAATGAGAAAAGGAACAATTGGGCAAATGAATAAAAGGATAGGGGACAACCTCAAAAGCATAAAACAGATAAAAAAGCAAAAAAGTGGAAAACAAATAGCACTTATGAGGTTTCCTAGGAGCATTGGGCAATAAAAAGCATCAGAGACTGTGAAGATCAAGAAAAGGAGCATGACTGACAAAAATTGTGTCAGGTAAGCAAAGGAACATCATACAAGCCATTTTAAGAAAATATAGTGAGGAAAGTAAAAAAAACTTTTGATTTCCTGTAACGATTTTGATTTATTTTACAGATAAAGCTATCGACCTCTTGCGTGGAAGGACAAGAAATTGTCTGCATGGCCTCACTATTAGGGAGAAAAAGAAGAAGGTGAGTACTAGTTCACGCTACAATGGTGTGGACACACAATTGATCAGCACTAAAGATAAGAGGATCCAGGTGAGTAACAGGAAAAGGTAGTAAGAGACACAATGTCTTCAAAAGTTAGCTGTTTTTCCCAAGATAGGTACAATTAGGAGTGGAAAGAGTAGGAAATAGATGACATAATGGCCATTTCAGACAACCACAGAAAGCAGAAGTAAAATTGAAGGTCAGTAATCATTTTCGTGTTCATAATGTCAAAAAATTGTTTTGATAGGAGTATGCAACCATTAGAAGAGGCAAACATTGATGGGAACGATAGAAATGGAGGCACATAGTAAGAATTGGTGCCATAGTCTTGGAAGACAGGGGTAGGCTAGACCAAGTTAAACAGGGACGGTGTGCATCGAAACGCCTCTGTTTTATCTCCATAGGATGAACACAAAGCACAAGCATATACCATGGTCCAACTAACGACAAGAAAAGAATAGGAAGAATGGCTGCTGAGCTGAGGAAGTATGTGCAGCTAACCAGCAAGAATGTGCAGCCTAGCTGAGCCAAGAACCAAGCTGAAATTAAGTATCCCGCGGGGTGGTTGGAAAATAATTGTTTATGTGCACCAACGAATAGGGGAGAATGATCCAGATAATGTTTTGGATAGCAGAAAAGGAGGAAAGGGGTTGAAGTTAGGAAGAAAACCTGTCCCCTCACCAGTAGAAAATAGAGACAAAAGTCATTCGGGACTTTTGTCTCTATTTTGACTTTCTACAGAGGACGGGGATCCCCAAGGACAATTCCATCATCTACTAAGGGCATGCCTAGAAGACCAGAGAAGAAGAAGACATCTTTCTTTAAGTGTTTTTGTCTCCTTAGGGTTGCATGTGGCACCCTGAAGGGAAAATAAATGTGTCCCATGAAGGACGTAATGTACATATTATTGAAAACAAATCCTGGCTGTAGCCCGGCTGACACAGAGCTAGGAATGGGGTTATTTTGCTTGTAATTTGAAAATGTCCCACAAAAAGGCAATATTTAAATGAAAATGTTTTGTTGCTTGTGTAGGAGGCAGGGGTGCCAAATAAGAGGATATGTCTCACAATTCCTAGGGAATAAGGTATAAGAGCCAATGTGAAAAAGAAAGGTTTAGGTAATAGGTTGGTAGGAAATGTGTTAAAATAGAGGAGACATGTTTAATTTACAAAAGAAATTCATTCTGTTTTATATTACAGGTATGTGTTGAGGGACCTGTATGCTTTGGGAAATTAACGTCAAACAGCGTGAGGAAAGAGGGAGGTCATAGAGAAACCCAGTGAAGCCTGACGCTTCATTGTGTTTGCAAAAAGACTCCCCCAACCCTGCGTCCCCATGCTGAAACATCCCCTCTTTTTGACTCATTGGACAATGAACCCTTTTGAAAGAGAGACACTCTAGTGAAATTGAACTTCTTGCGAAAAGTAAAAAACACTGGACTCTTGGTCTAAGCACCTGGGAGACCGACTGTGAGAACAACTCAAAGGAAAGGACAAAGGTAACAGGACACAGACGGTCCACTAACACCAAACTAAAGACGAATAATGTGGAAGATATGGAAGAAGGAAGAGTGTGGAAAAGAGGGAAAGACACATCGAGAACAATATTTAATTGCATGGGCAGAAAAGAAGGAGAGACAGTATATTGTTGGGGTGGGAGGGTATGGTGTACGAAGAGACAATGGGCTAATAGGTTACCTCAAAGCTTGACCAAACATCTCTAGTCTCATAATGGCTTTAGAATTATCTAAGGCATACAGTTAGGTTAAAGCAAAAGACTGCAGGAAGTGGGGCTTAAATGGCAGAAGATGACACACACATGTGTTGTTTAAAGAATAACAATATGGTAGTGTGTGAGAAATTGTGAGATTCTGATAGGATGTTCATAGATAAATATTAAGGAGAATAGACATTGGATATGTTTCAAAGTTGTTGTTTTACAAACAAAGAACTTTAAATACGGAGGCGTGTCCAAAATAAAAGATAGGGAACCAACAACCGAATGCAGTGGAGGGCAGCCCTCCTACCCCACTTAAACCTAAGCAGAGAAATTCGTATGGACTAATTTGGTGGTGTAATTATGTGAAAATAATGTTAGTACATAGTAGTATTCAAAAGGGTGTCGTGTGTATAAGGTTGAAATTGTCATTATCATGATGTGGTAAGGTGGCAAGGCACAGAATGGATAAATAAGATTTTCTGTACACAGACAAAAAGGACTCTGACAATGCCTTTTACTGAAAATGCATGTAACTGAAAATGTGGCCAACATGAGAGAAATTCAGAGTGTATAGAATGAGGTAGTTCTAAAGTTGAAACAGTCAAAGATATCATGCTTTCAGAAAGTTGACAAATGGGCAGAAACCAGACATTTAATTGGGCCTTGTCAGGAAACTTATCTGCAGGTTACAGCTGCATCAATCATAATTGGGCAGAGCACCGGGGATGAAAGTAAGATTGTGTGCAGATTGTATTTCATTTTGAAGGTTTAGTTCAATTAAAAAATAATTGCCCAGTGAGCTAATGCTTAACCATGAGTCTGCCTAGGCTCATGTAGAAGAGTGGGGGCAGGATGCTTCCTCTGAGAGCTATAAGAAGGAGCTCCATTTTGAATCAGGGGTGGTGAGTCTGTGTACTTGATCACAATGCTGGGTGTGATCTGTGGCTGCAATGGCATGAAATAATGAAATAAAACTTGATGAACTTAACAGTCTCTTTGCCAAATCCTTGAGTTGACTATATTTATTGGTGTTGAAGTATGTGAATCCAGCATCGCGTCCACCTCAAGGTGAAGCTATCTTGTCTTAAGGTAATCGAGGGCGGGCTCTGATCCCATGGGCCCTTCAGAGGTCACTCGGACCTTGACTTCAGAACGGATAGTTACCCTTCCCGAGAACAACCTAGGTTTGAGCAAAGACTCCCGTACCAGCCAGAGTGGGTGTCACAACTGGAGCGCCAGGTCCAGAACCTCACTCAGGATCTGAGTTGCATGTTGAGTGCTCAGCAGAACCCTCAGATGAACATGGCGGCTCAGAACCCCTCAAACCAAGGGACTGGCACCCCGGAACAATGATGGGGAGAGAACCCCGACAACCCACTGGTTCCAGTGGTGGAGGCACAGGTAGAAGGGGGGTGCAAAGCAAATATCACCATGCACCTGAAATTGCCCAACTTAGTACACCTGTGCATCACACTTACATTAGTGATACTCTATACAATGTCTTCATCAGGAGATATATCAAACATCTTCAAAAGCCACCCTCCACCTCCTAAACCAATCAACCTTCAGCACACTCTTCCACACCAAACTATACCTTGCAGCATAGCTCTTAGAAATGTTAGACTACGGGCACGACTACCCAGAATTGTTGATCCTCTCTTCAGATATGAGACACCCACCAAACAAAAACTGCCCGAGAATCTACACCCACATCTAACTTCTATAATCACAACAGCCAGAATACCCCACGGGTGAAAAGATGTAGAATCATCAGTCACCCAACAGGCCCACCAATTCCAGCTAAATCTATAGCTAAACTCAAAGGCACTTTAATAAATGCCAGATCACTAGTCACCCACGCTATAGAAATATCTGAAGCCAGCTCCACCGAAGACTATTATTTCTTAGCTGTTACTGAATCTTGGCTCCATGAGGCATCAGGCCCAGCACTGTCCTTAGACGTTCCAAACAACTACACTATTCTCAGAGTGGATAGATGCGAAGCTCGAGGCGACGGCCTAGCCATTATTGACAAAACTAAGCTTGGCATGAGACTTTCTCCTTCACCTATCGTTGATTCCTGTGAAATAATGTCCATTAAAATACCCACAGCTAACTCCCAAACATTGAACATTCACCTGATATATAGACCCCCTGGTCCTATCAAGACCTTCACAGAAGACCTATCCACTATTCTCTCAGAAAACTTAAAAGATACATTCCAGACATTACTGCTTGGCGACCTTAATATTGGTTTCAATGACATTAATGACCAGCAAGCCATAGCAGCATCTAACATTCTGTTAGAATTGGGCTTCACCCAAAGAGTGACTGAGCCAACCCACCACAAAGGGAGAATTCTGGACTGGGTTGCCATAATTGCAACATCTCTTCCCTAACTAGTTCACCCCAAATCTGAACAGAGCACCACCTGATATCTTTTGCAGTAGATACTAAAACTCCCACCCCACAAAAACTCTTTGTGCCACCTATACTTACCAGAAATTTAAAAAAAATGACAGTAGACAAACTACTCCCTGGTATCTTGCCTACCCTTAACGCTTTACCTGCTAATTCAGATCCTAACCTACTGGTTGAATAATACAACAAAATTATGAACAAACTCTTGATAACATCGCCCATTTAAAACTCAGAAACAGTAAACCTCACACTCACCTGAACAACTGATTCACCCCCACCTAAAAAAAAACCTCAGAATTGAAAAAAGAAAATGTGAAAATACCTGGAAACTTCACCCCACTCCAGAAAACAAATTGAAACTAACCAACATCTCATCTCAATATAAGAAAGAGATCCTATTGGCAAAACAAGAGATCTATAATGATAAAATCACACAAGCTAATTCTAGCATGAAAGAGCTGTTCTCCATACTCAGAGAACTTGAGAACATGGTGTTCTGGAATCCAGCATGCGCTAGCAAATAAAGTCCTAACCCTCCAAAAGAAAATAGAATTAAAGAAAGAGTCATTAGCCACCACCTCACCGCTAAAACCACGACATCCTCCAAAACTAAACCCTAAACCCAATTTCACTTCTCTAAAGTCTCCATAATTGAGGTTGAGAAAGTAATACTGGGACTCAAACCCTCCAATTGCAAAGGCGATCTATGTCCAGCACAACTGATTAAAGATGCCGCTAGGGATCTAGCCCCATTTATCACCAAGCTGATCAATGCCTCCTTCACCACTGGCACTATTCCCGGCAACGTTAAGGAATCATGGGTACTCCCAGTCCTCAAGAGCGAACTTTAGACCCGGCTATACCCACCAACTATAGATTGATTACTACTGTGCCATTCTTGCTGAAGATTCTGGATAAGGTGGCATATATCCAAATCCAGAACTTCTTAGAATCTAACCAGCTATTAGGCTCTCGCCAATCCAGCTTCCGTCCCCTACATGGCACCGAAACTGCACTTACTGATCTTAAAAGCCAAATAGATGAACTAAGAGACAATGAAAAACCTGCACTACTTCTCCTACTAGAAGTAGCATACTACTAGTATTTGACCTAGTGGATCATAAAGTCTTATGTAACCACTTGGACTCAGCAGCCCACTTCTCCAATGAGGCTATAGACAGGATTGAATCATTCCTTAGTGACCGTACCAAGAGGGGCTTCTCACCTTGTGCAGCTGCTGACCCTATTCCCATCACTTGTGGAGTGCCACAGGGCTCATGTGTTTCTCCAACATTACATAATATTTTCACTAAGCCCTTGTTTGATGATTTGGACCAACTGGGTATCGCCTACACTAATTATGCAGATGATACCCAGATCCTCCTCCCACTCACCTGGGGCTACAGTGAGGACCTAGCCATGGTGAACAGAATTTACAGCATCGTTCAGGTATGGATGGCCACCCATGGTCGATGCCTGAACGATAAAACTGAGCTTCTCATCCTGGGCACTACACCCCTACTGAACAAATTAGGCGTGAGCTACTCTTCTTTCATCATCGATGAGTACCTTATTCAAGTAGATAAGGAAGTAAAAACACTGGGTCTATGCTTAGACTCCACACTATCATTCACCAAACAGGTAAATATTTTCGCCTCATCAACAGCTTATACATGTAAACTTATTAGAGCAGGTAAACAATTCTTATCCCCAAACAGTTGCATGACCTTAGCCAGAGCTTTGATTATTTCAAAACTAGAGTACTGCAATGCCCTTTACATTAGAGAGACCAAATGCACTATCAACAACATACAAATTCAGCAAAACAATGCTCTTCGAGCTGCACTGAATATCCCTAAGAGAGAACATATCTGTGAAGCAAGAAGGAGCACAAATGGCTTTCCACCTATAAGAAAATTAGACTTACAACTGTTTCCCTCACATACAAACGTCTAAATAACAAAGCCCCACAATACTTAGCTGACAGATTCTCTAGAACAGCATCTTCCAGACTAGCAAGACTAGGAAACACTAATCGCCTTCAGGTACCTCGATTCAAACTCTCCACTATTGGAGGCTCCAGTTTCCCTGTCAAAGCAGCCCAACTGTTGAACGAGCTACCCACGTCACTGAGAATGGAACAATCCTTCTCCAAATTCAGCATAACATGATCAGTTGGTTAATAGAGACAAATGATACATGAATGCACACATATGTTTTTGCTGTATATACTGCTGATCTTGCTCACAACTGTTACTCCTATATCGCTAATTTATATTGTTATACTGTTTAATCTTCGCTCTCCATTAACACTCTGTAAATTTTAACCTTGCACCAAGCTGTGCATTTTCTTATGCCCTTGCGCCCTTATACCCTCGAATCTGGTGCGCATAATAAATACTAATCAAACAAACAAATAAACTAGAGAACGCTTCCTTCCTCACCCATGAAAAGCCACTTGACACCACGGAACCGGAACTAAAATCTCTTGCCCCCGAAAATCTGCAACCCAGGTAAAAGAGGGTGGGTAGGAGAAACCAAGAAATCAAAAAGACCCATTCTGTGGAGGAAGTCAGTGTCCTCCAGTTTGAAGGGGAAGAAAATATTCTCCTTCAGGGACGGGGAGTTCCACCAAAAGAAAAATAGGCCCCAAGAGACCAGAACCTGGACTGGGTAGGGGTAGGGACTGATTCAGAATCACCCATCCATGAACCCCAGAATTGTCATCCAGAGAACAAAATATTGATGGAGAGATCCCCCCCACAAACTTGTTCTAGTGGCTCCCACCAGGTGAAAGGGGGCAGCACAGAGCTAAGGGAAAAAGGAGATTTCCAAAATCATACCAATTTCAGGATGCCAAATTTGTGTTACAGAGTCCCAGACTCCGGCACAGAAAACTGTCAAAAATTCCACAGTGTCAGAATCCAAAATAAAGAAATTGACCACCCAGCTTGCCCAAAATGCCCATTACCTTTGCCCATCGGAGGAGAAAGAAGGTAGATTCTATGCCCCCACTGATTGCAAGGGAAATGTGCATTTTCAGCACTGGTGGACACTGGATACCAAGCAATTTGTGTGTCAAAAAGTGCCTTTGAGCAGCTAAATTCAGGAAGGGGGGAAAGATACAAGATCCCTTTCACCCCTCTTCTTGGACAACTACAGAACTTTGACGGGAATGAAATTCTTGTCAAGGGGACTGCAGATCTGAAAATTTAAATTGGGAGACATAACATGAAGGACCTGGTCATAGTCGTGACTCCAGAGGGGACCCCATGTCTATTAGGTAATGACCTCCTCCGGAGGTTGTCTCCCTGATAGCCTGTGCAAATAAGGTCCTCTAGACTCAGATTAACTGACCAATAACATTAAAACCAAGTGTCAACCATGTAAATTTAAATGGAACATTCCACATGGTTGAACAAATATCTGATCACATTGAGTTTAGTTTCCAAAATAATCAAATACCTGGCATTGCAATAATTGCTGTAGGACAAACTGGTGATGGGAACTCCTCTCCATTCCTGCAAATCAACCTTCCTTCCAGTTTCAAGTGGCATTCCACTCTGGAAGGAAATATTTTGAAATTTTATACCTATTCCCAATCTGAAAATCCAAATCCGGTAGTCAAAGGTGATGAAAAACCAGCTCAAAGTTTAGCTGACATTCAGAAAATTAGAGAACAGCTGTTCCCCTCTATTCAATTGAATGAGGGGAATGAGCCTGTTCTCACCAGAGTGTGCCTGAACAACGGAAAGAGCTTCATCAGCAAAGCCATGTTGAGATTAAGAAACACAGGCATCCCATGTGGGGAGAAATGTGCTAAAGCCCCAGAATATGAAACACAGGCATCCCATGTGGAGAGAAATGTGCTAATGCCCCAGAATAAGGAACAGAGGTATCCCATGTGGAGAGAAATGTACTAAAGCCCCAGAATATGAAACACAGGCATCCCATGTGGGGAGAAATGTGCTAAAGCCCCAGAATATGAAACACAGGCATCCCATGTGGAGAGAAATGTGCTAATGCCCCAGAATAAGAAACACAGACATCCCATGTGGAGAGAAATGTGCTAATGCCCCAGAATAGGAAACACAGATATCCCATGTGGAGTGAAATATGCTAATGCCCCAGAATAAGAAACACGGGCATCCCATGTGGAGAGAAATGTGCTAAAGCCCCAGATTAAGAAACACAGGCATCCCATGTGGGGAGAAATGTGCTAAAGCCCCAGAATATGAAACACTGGCATCCCATGTGGAGAGAAATGTGCTAATGCCCCAGAATAAGAAACACAGGCGTCCCATGTCGATAGAAATATGCTAAAGCCCCAAAATATGAAACACAGGCATCCCATGTGGAGAGAAATGTGCTAAGGCCCCAGATTAAGAAACACAGGCATCCCATGTGGAGAGAAATGTGCTAAAGCCCCAGAATATGAAACACAGGCATCCCATGTGGAGAGAAATGTGCTAATGCCCCAGAATAAGGAACAGAGGTATCCCACGTGGAGAGAAATGTACTAAAGCCCCAGAATATGAAACACAGGCATCCCATGTGGGGAGAAATGTGCTAAAGCCCCAGAATATGAAACACAGGCTTCCCATGTGGAGAGAAATGTGCTAATGCCCCAGAATAAGAAACACAGACATCCCATGTGGAGAGAAATGTGCTAATGCCCCAGAATAAGAAACACAGACATCCCATGTGGAGTGAAATATGCTAATGCCCCAGAATAAGAAACACGGGCATCCCATGTGGAGAGAAATGTGCTAAAGCCCCAGATTAAGAAACACAGGCATCCCATGTGGGGAGAAATGTGCTAAAGCCCCAGAATAAGAAACACAGACATCCAATGTGGAGAGAAATGTGCTAATGCCCCAGAATAAGGAACACAGGCGTCCCATGTGGAGAGAAATGTGCTAATGCCCCAGATTAAGAAACACAGGCATCCCATGTGGAAGAAATGTGCTAAAGCCCCAGAATATGAAACACTGGCATCCCATGTGGAGGGAAATGTGCTAATGCCCCAGAATACGGAACACAGGCGTCCCATGTGGAGAGAAATGTGCTAAAGCCCCAGAATATGAAACACAGGCATCCCATGTGGAGAGAAATGTGCTAATGCCCCAGATTAAGAAACACAGGCATCCCATGTGGAGAGAAATATGCTAATGCCCCAGAATAAGAAACACAGACATCCCATGTGGAGGAAAATATGCTAATGCCCCAGAATATGAAACACAGGCATCCCATGTGGAGAGAAATGTGCTAATGCCCCAGAATAAGGAACACAGGTATCCCATGTGGAGAGAAATGTGCTAATGCCCCAGATTAAGAAACACAGGCATCCCATGTGGAGAGAAATATGCTAATGCCCCAGAATAAGAAACACAGACATCCCATGTGGAGTGAAATATGCTAATGCCCCAGAATAAGAAACACAGACATCCTATGTGGAGAGAAATATGCTAATGCCCCAGAATATGAAACACAGGCATCCCATGTGGAGAGAAATGTGCTAATGCCCAAGAATAAGGAACACAGGCATCCCATGTGGAGAGAAATGTGCTAAAGCCCCAGAATATGAAACACAGGCATCCCATGTGGAGAGAAATGTGCTAATGCCCCAGATTAAGAAACACAGGCATCCCATGTGGAGAGAAATGTGCTAAAGCCCCAGAATAGGAAACACAGACATCCCATGTGGAGAGAAATGTCCTAAATCTCCAGAATAAAAAACAAAGACATCCCATGTGGAAAGAAATGTGCTAAATCTCCAGAATATGAAACACAGGCATCCCATGTGAGAGAAATGTGCTAATGCCCCAGAATATGAAACACAGGCATCCCATGTGGAGTTAAATGTGCTAAATCTCCAGAATATGAAACACAGGCATCCCATGTGGAGAGAAATATGATAATGCCCCAGAATATGAAACACAGACATCCCATGTGGAGAGAAATATGCTAATGCCCCAGAATATGAAACACAGACATCCCATGTGGAGAGAAATATGCTAAATCTCCAGAATATGAAACACAGGCATCCCATGTGGAGAGTAATATGCTAAATCTCCAGAATATGAAACACAGGCATCCCATGTGGAGAGAAATGTGCTAAATCTCCAGAATATGAAACACAGGCATCCCATGTGGAGGGAAATATGCTAATGCCCCAGAATATGAAACACAGACATCCCATGTGGAGAGAAATATGCTAATGCCCCACAATATGAAACACAGACATCCCATGTGGAGTGAAATATGCTAATGCCCCAGAATAAGAAACAAAGGCATCCCACGTGGAATGAAATATGCTAATGCCCCAGAATATGAAACACAGGCATCCCATGTGGAGAGAAATGTGCTAATGTCCCAGAATAAGGAACACAGGTATCCCATGTGGAGAGAAATGTGCTAATGCCCCAGATTAAGAAACACAGGCATCCCATGTGGAGAGAAATGTGCTAAACCCCAGAATAAGAAACACAGACATCCCATGTGGAGAGAAATGTGCTAAATCTCCAGAATAAGAAACACAGACATCCCATGTGGAGAGAAATGTGCTAAATCTCCAGAATATGAAACACAGGCATCCCATGTGAGAGAAATTTGCTAATGCCCCAGAATATGAAACACAGGCATCCCATGTGGAGAGAAATGTGCTAATGTCCCAGAATATGAAACACAGACATCCCATGTGGAGAGAAATATGCTAAATCTCCAGAATATGAAACACAGGCATCCCATGTGGATATAAAAATGCTAATGCCCCAGAATATGAAACACAGACATCCCATGTGGAGTGAAATATGCTAATGCCCCAGGATAAGAAACACAGGCATCCCATGTGGAGAGAAATGTGCTAATGCCCCAGAATAAGAAACACAGACATCCCATGTGGAGAGAAATGTGCGAAAGCCCCAGAATAAGAAACACAGACATCCCATGTGGAGAGAAATGTGCTTATGCCCCAGAATAATAAACACAGACATCCCATGTGGGGAGAAATGTGCTAAAGCCTCAGAATAATAAACACAGACATCCCTTGTAGAGAGAAATATGCTAATGCCCCAGAAAAAGGAACACAGGCATCCCATGTGGAGAGAAATGTGCTAATGCCCCAGATTAAGAAACACAGGCATCCCATGTGGGGGGAAATGTGCTAATGCCCCAGAATAAGAAACACAGACATCCCATGTGGAGAGAAATATGCTAATGCCCCAGAAAAAGGAACACAGGCATCCCATGTGGAGAGAAATATGCTAATGCCCCAGAACAAAGAACACAGACATCCCATGTGGAGAGAAATGTGCTAAATCTCCAGAATATGAAACACAGACATCCCACGTGGAGAGAAATATGCTAATGCCCCAGAATATGAAACACAGACATCCCATGTGGAGTGAAATATGCTAATGCCCCAGATTAAGAAACACAGGCATCCCATGTGGGGGGAAATGTGCTAATGCCCCAGAATAAGAAACACAGACATCCCATGTGGAGAGAAATATGCTAATGCCCCAGAAAAAGGAACACAGGCATCCCATGTGGAGAGAAATATGCTAATGCCCCAGAACAAAGAACACAGACATCCCATGTGGAGAGAAATGTGCTAAATCTCCAGAATATGAAACACAGACATCCCATGTGGAGAGAAATATGCTAATGCCCCAGAATATGAAACACAGACATTCCATGTGGAGTGAAATATGCTAATGCCCCAGAATAAGAAACACAGGCATCCCATGTGGATCTCCGGTGCAATGCGGAGCTCCTAAGAGGTTGGTGGATATGGACTGAAGGCTGGCAGGGCAGGAGCTGATGAATACAAGCCACCAAATGCATGCACTGAAAGGTTAGTACCATACTGATATCATGGACTTCAAGGAGACATATGAGGAGATTGTGCACCCCACCCCCCGCTATCCCACCTAACCCAGAACCCTAGCCATGGTAGGATATTCATGTGATGCGTGCATCCGTGTAGGACAGACACAGTGTGAATAATTCAAGGAGCCAAAGCAGCAGGGAGTGTAATGGGTCAGTCAGAGGGTCAGTCAGAGTGAAGGGCCATTACGATGCACTAATGCATGGGAGGGTGAGGAGGGGGCAATACAAGACAAGCTGACGGAATGATTCAGACAAGATGGGAGGGCGCGACAAGAAGTCCATAGGGAACATCATCGCCATTCAGAGACCTGAAGCGGGTCGATCATAAGTAATGGAAGGAAGTTGCCAAACCCTAAAAGGACTCCCATGCACAGTGATGGACCAGAACACGAGCGTGTAGGAGGAGCTCAGCAGCCATCTTACAACACACAGAGCAGGCATCCGATACAAGGCTATATGCAGTGCCTGCAAGGTAAACAGGCTCAAGTAGAGGTGGCGGCATGGTCTGAGGAGGGTACATGATGGCCGTGGGCTATTTGGGTATTCTATAAAGCTGGCTTGAATGCCATGTTTCTGTGTGTTTCTGCAGAATGAGATGCTAACGTGATAGCTTCAGCAGTAACGCTAATGACCTGTGTTATGTGTATGGTGTGTGTAAATGTGTCATGTTTTGGTTTGGTGTATGGTGCAGTGATGGGTTGCTGATATGGAGGGACAGGGCAGTGGGAACCATAAGAGCGCGTATGACGTGTAGACTGTTGAGGTTATCAGACGTGCAGTGTGTGGGTTTAATGTCTTTGTTGTTTTTTGGATGGCATATATGGGGGGCACATGAAGATAGGAGTTTGTGGATACTAAGTCTCCTTCTTATTTTTGTCTTTTTCCTCCATAACTTGTGAAAGCGATGATGCGGGCTTGTGCGGGTGGAACTCTTTCTCAAGTGTTGGTAATGTACCAATGGGAATTGGGTAATTGCTGGTGGAATGTGTATTATTAAGGTTACAACATGCAGATTATCTGTAATGGCTGAACTGAAACTGTATATGCACGGGTTTCAAAATGTATATTATATTCAATTGTTGTAATGCAATGGTAAAGACATTGTTTGGTCTTGGTAGCCCTGAAGAGGACCTAGGAGTAGGGTCGCAACACGTGTTGGCAAATGACCATTTGATGACAATTATTTATTATACAATTATACATTGACAATTTATGGACTGCTTGCTTACTACTGTCCATTGGCACAGAAGGGCAGTTTGTATATTGGGGCTTACTCGCAGGCAGCTGGAGCACATCAGTGTACCCTTAAAAAACGAGTATGCATATAGGCAAAGGTTATTTCAGTCTTCAAGGGATCTTACCTGTGTTGTGGCCTGAATATGATATGTACTTGGTGCAGTCATCATATGCTTCCAACAGAACCATCAAATCCTAGGAGCAGCAGCACAGCCTCTGATTGCTGTCACTGCCATCTTATATAGGAGCACCGCTCTATAGCACTCTAAGCCTCACAAGTCGCGTGGTCGACTAAGTCAAATGCTGCTGACATGTCAAAGAGCAGGAGGAGAATGGTAAGGTTGCCAGAGTCCCTAATGTTGTCTAGCTGCATTTTAAGGTCAAGCAAGGTAGTTTTGGTACTGTTTGGGTTGGAACCCTGATTACCTGGCTCCTAGGAGATGGTGAGGATCTAGGATGTGTTGGACATGAGAATAAGCAATGCGTTCAAGAATTTTAAGTAAAAAAGGGAAGGTAGTTAGTGGGTAATGCAGGATCAAGAGATTTGAAACTATTATGTACCTTGCTAGTCTTAAAAGAGGCATTAACAAACTCAGTGATAATAGGTGACATTGTGGGAGCACAAAGCTTGACTATGTGATCAAGGCAGGAGTCACCCTTACAGTTGGAGGGTTTGAGCAATTGGATGGTCTCCAGGACAGTCAGTTGAGAGATGTGGGAGAAGGAAAAGGGGGTTGGCATTGTGTGGTTGGAGAGCTCTGAAGGTGGCAGGATGGTCGGCGGAAGGGATTTAGTAGCAAAGTTGGGTCTTTTTGATTTTTGTTCAAACTGCTCATGTATATCCGCAGGCTGTGCCTACGAAACACCTAACAAGATATATGCCGCATCTGCACCGAAATTGGGATTATACAATCTTCGCCCCATTTCTAATACCCCCGATCAGTAGACAAAGCTGAGCATTTTTACCAATATCCCCCTCTGTGAGTATTATTTATCATGCACATTCTGTGTCAGATCTTTTTAGTCTCATTCACTTCGGTTCTTTTGCTTATCCACATAATTCTGTGAGATTCAGACTGTCCCCATACAAGGCTTTTTGTGGACGTCCAACATCAACCCGTATGTTCACAAGCCATTACAAGATGGCGCCTTGTGAATCTTCCCCTTCTTATGAGAACACAAACGCTCTCTCAGGCGCCACGGTCGCCTTGACGACCGTCCTTGTTGCAACCAGTCTCGCCGGTTTTCGGAATGCGGTTCCCTTGGTGACACACAGGTAAGCAGCTCCGCTGCGTTTACAAGACAGTTAAACATACTGTCGACTATACATTTTCGTGCTAATACAGTTGAGAATCTAAATTTACAGGTTCCATTGGAATTACAGCAATCGTATAACCGTTAAAGTCATCCGACAGAGCGGGTCCCGTCTACGGGGCGAAGCCTCCCCTCTCACTAATTACCACACTTACCAACAAAACGATGGTGAGCAGACCTTTTCTTATTAGCGCATACCACAATTTGTCAAAACTGTAGTTAACTTTCTGATATCACATTAGTCTTTGCCTCACTTATTTGTGGATGGCTTTGATGGGCCTGGCATAAACTCACTGATGTACAAGACAGGCTGAACTCAACGAACCATCAGCATCTAGTATCTTCTTGTTGGACTCACATTTTTTGGTGAGTACTTGAATCATTCTACCAACAAAAAACTATGACCGTGGTGTGGGCCCCAGCCAGTTGTTTAGCTTTGGCTTGTAAATCTTCAAGAAACGGGGTCTCAACTGGGCTATTGTTAGTGATGGTTCCCAGATATTTAAATATCTCAACGTTTTCAATTGGGTTAGAGTCCATGTACCAAGTGAAGGGCTCGGTCTTCATAGATCCTCATTTGAATTGCATTACCTTGGTCTTTGCTTGGTTTATTTCGAGATGGTTCAGGACGGTGTATCTGTGCAGACTGTCCAGCTGTCTTTGCAAGCCAATTTTTGTTTGGTCAATTAATATAAGGTTGTCCGCATAAACCAGACGGGCCACTTTCTCCCCTCCAATTGTAGGTGGAAAGGATCGCAACATTGGCCCAAAATGGTGGATATCCGAGGTGAAGAAGTTATATATGGCCGGAGCCAGAGGGCATCCCTGCTTAACTCCTTGGTGTGTTGGGATTTGAGATGACAAAAGCCCTGCTTGGTTCAGCCGAACTTGGATTTTAGTGTCCATGTGGAGCGCTTTTAAGGGGCCCATTATTTCTTCCGGGCATCCTAGAACTTCCAGCTTGGTCCAGAGAAGTTGGCGATTGACTTTGTCGAATGCTTGGACAAGGTCCACAAATGCAATAAAGAGCTGGTCTTTGCTGGAGTGTATCTTATCTTTCAGTATGCTTAAAAGCATAATGTTTGCTGAGGTACTCACAGTATTGAAAAATCCAGTCTGGAATGGGTCGATTGAATTGATATTTACATTCCAAGCTGAAATTTGGACTATTACCGCTAGCATCCATGAAACTGGGATTATCCTTCCTTTCGAGATGTCGTTAAAAATGGCATGGATGAAAAGCGACCATTCCTGTGGATTTTCTCTTATAATGGTGTTTGTCAGGCCGTCTGGGCCAGGTGCCCTTGATCTGTTGAGTTTTTTTTAGTTTTTCCATTATGTCAGATGCTTTGTAGTTTTAGACATCCAATTATGCGTAATGTAATCACAGTGAGTGGCATAGCATTTCGATGCACCTAATGAAGAGCGAGTTAAAAATCATAGTGAATGTGATAACAGTATGACTTATGTAATGTAAGGCGACATAAAATTCACCAAGAATTTACTGATCATGTAAAACCTGTACTGACCAAGGTAGAGAGTTGATTTTATAACAGATGTAAAGAAGGAGTTAGTCCAATTGATGACACCCTTCTGCTGATAATAGATATACAGCAGGTTGTATATAATAAAAATATCAACCGGGATGTAATTTGAGTACTAAAATCCTACTATCCCACACTTGCTCCCACACTTGCTTCCCACAGTGTATCTGTCGATGGTTGGACCTTAAGAAAGGACTAATGGGACCCCATTGAAAGTCGATCCCTAGAAGAGAAAAAATCTATAAGAAGACAAACACAATTGTACATTTAATGGAATGTGGTTTAAATTTACCCCTGAAGAAGTTCCTTGTTATTAGTATGAAAGTGTGATAGGAATGAAACAAGTCGGGTATGGTATGAATGCGGTATGAAAGTAAGCATGGGTTTTATGAATATAAAGTGAAATGTCTTACGGACTGGGATGTACTTCTCTATGAGAGAGGAGAGTAAGTTACAGACCCAGATCAAGATATGAATTCCAAAAAGTATCAAATGATGGAATACTACATGACATCGAATGTGCACAGAAATTATTGAGTAATGTATGTTGTCCATAAAGTGTTTGTTAAACTATTTAAAAATTCTCTAAAAATTGTAGATGTGAAAAAAGAAGGAAAAGAAAGTTTTTTACTGATGATATGCTATAAAAACTAAATAACTATTTTTTTATATAAACTGGTGTAGTATATGAGAATCTAATGGTTACTAATCATATGCAATAAGGTACAACCACGTATGGAGTTGGAGCAGCAAGTGACCGAGTGAACATTGTGTATTGTTAAACAAGTGTTTTTTGTAGAGGGCTGTTCACAAGTGGTCCTTGAAAATATTATCTCTGGTCTCTCTAAGTTAGTTGTGGATGCTTTGTAGTCACATTCCCACGAAAGACCAGCTTCATTTGATTTCCTACGTTCACGAGGCTGATTTGGGTCAGTGAAGAGGGAGGAGAAATGGGTTATCTAGGACCACTCCTTCACGCTGTTTGATGTTACCTTATGATGTCTGTTCAGGGCGCCTATGATAAGTGACCAACATTTTATTTATTTTTTCCGCTAAGATTTCTTAACATTTGCTCAGCCACTTGCTGTAATTGCATGTTTTTCTGTTTTATTAGCCAAGATGTATACGCTTTGATGGCTCTTGCCACTTTGATTTTAAAGTCAGAGTTGGTTGATTTTGCAGCCTGCCGTTTGATACGCCTCATTGATCTTTTTTTCTCGTGTATGATGGGGTCAAATGAATGGCATTGTGTAATGGTGTTGCTGTTATTTGAAGAGCTGCTGTTGAATGGAAGGAGCAGCGGTCTGTAGTCAATAGTTTGAGGTTCTTTGCCTAGATTTCTCGCTTAGAAGTATGCTTTTGTGACTGCTGTTATTTCTTCAGGTTTCAGACGCAGTCTGTTGCCAGCGTTGTTTGTCTCTATTCCCGCCGTCATTGTAGAGTGCCAGCTGGTATTTACCTGGGGTAGCGTTAGCTCTAAGATGTTATGGTCACTGTTAATGGTCCTTCTGACACTAATACAGGAGAGTAGTTGAAAAAGATCAGAAGTGACAAAGACATGATACAAGTCAGCGGATTGAGAGTCTCTTTCCCATGTAGGAATATTTGTTTGATCAGAACCCTCCTTTTTTTTTACTTGCTGAAGACCTCTGTCCTTCATGAATCTTTACCATTTTAGGCCTCTTAAAGTGGCCATGTTGTTTACTTCTTGGAGCTTTGCGCCCTGAATTAAGGGTTCAAGAACTATATTTAGATGTCCACAAATTATAATGGAATCGATCCCGTTTTCTGCCAAGGCGTTGTCAAGTAATAAGTTAACCAGGTTTATGAATTTGGCATCTGAAATCGCTGACGGGTTCAAATAACATGTCGCTAATAGCAAATTTCTGCAACTTTTGATCTTGCTAACTTGGCAATTCGTTGACCATTCGATGATGGTTGCCAAGCAAAAGAGGTCTGAGTGGATGATTTTGGTGACAGACAGGCCCACTCCAGTTCTAACGGCTATCAAAAGACCTGAATAGGGGCGACCCTTGTCACCCTTTGCTGCCTGGGCTGCATTTACTTCATAGCCCTATATGAGGCCGGTTAGTTAGCCAAGTCTCTTGTAGGCACAATATATTGTAATCACCCAGGTTTACGTCACTTGTGGCCGTTAGTTGATGAAAACCTCTGGTGTTCCAACATGCCAGCTTCAATGGTTTCATTTTAATTTGTTGGGCGCAGCCAGGAGGTTCCAAGTTCCGAGATGATCTGGTCTGGGCTTCCTGAGAGGACAATTGCCATGTGCTGGATGGCTATGCTTTCCTTTTACAGAGTGCGGCTTGAATCCATGACCAGTCTTCGACAAAGGGTTTGTCAGTTTCTTTCTCCACAGGCTGCCCTGATGTTTGTACATCTTGATTCACGTTCTCTTGAATCACAATGATCGTGATGGCTTGTCGGGGGCCAGTAGGCTTTCTTTTTATGTTAGGTGGGTTCGTTTTTTCTCAGAGTGGGGTTCACAGACTCCTTACAGATATTTTGAAACTAGTCAGGCTCTGTCTTGTTTGTTCGGCGAGAGTTAAATCATATCCCAAAATTCAAAGATTTTCTGTCTCCACTTGAGATGGTATATGAAGAAAGACGCAGTCAGTTCGATGTTTTATACCAAATTCCACGATTTTAATATCTTCAGACGCTAGTTGACGCAAGTTTGGAATACTGTGAAGGATCTGTACAATTGTTCCACGATTCAGGATCAGGTATTTACTTTTGTCTAGTATGGATTCGAACTTAAACAACCTGTTCCCTCTCCGGTCGTTTCTCTGATGGCCGGCCTTTTGGACGTGCCGGGAGGCTCTGTGCCGGCGTCTGGAAGGAGTAGAACTTCTCGAGCCTGTTTCAAAAGAGTGTTCTCTAGCGTAGCCTGGTTTATTGGTGGAAATGTTGTTGCGCCGAGGTGAGGATGGGTTGTTGAGCTTTTTCCACTCCTTTGGGAACCCCCTTTGATCATGTGCTAGGGATTTAGGCCTGCAGACTTGCTTGTCTGCAATTTTTGGCTGGCCTTGTCAAGGACTGGGAACATCGAGCCGCTCCTTTTCTGTAGCGCTCTTTCTTTTTTCAGATAATGTTAAGAAACCAGGTGGGTGGGGCATGCCTGGGGTTTCCGCCAGACTTGCCGCTGTTTTTGAGTTGTCCTGGAAGGCACGTTTTCCTGAGTTTAGGTGGAGGTCTGCCGAGTCGTCTTCGTCTACCTCCCTGATTGGTTGTTGGGAGAGGTTAATCAGATTCTTAAGGGTCTCTGATGATTCACTTGTATGTCTAAGGGAATCGAGACTTGAATCGTCATCATCACAAAAAGCTCCAAGTGGAAGGTGACGTTCAACAACCAGGACATTTTCCTTGCCCCTTTTAGATGGACAGTCATCGTGAACGATGGTTAAACCAGCTCCTATGAGTCCCTGGCCTGAGGTAGTAGGATCCTCAGTTAGGTGGGTTAACGATACTGGTCTTTAGCACAGCAACCTTGGAGTTTCTTTTCTCAAAGATCCAATAATCTTTGTTGGCGGGCTTGTCACGACTATTCTCAATTGACACGGTCTGAGTTTGATGACGGGGGAATGCTGCAATTGGTCTGCTAGTTTCAGGACTACACATCCGTTACTAGGTCCTCTTACTTGACTGCAACAGTGTTAAGCCTTTCCACACCTGAGAACTTGGTTTTTTGAGGTTTGTGCGCTTGTAGTGAATTTACAAGGCCGGGTGTTTGCGTTGAGGATTCAAATGTTTCTTTTGTAAGATCGATTTGGGAAGGTGAGGGTGGTTTAATGAAGACAGAGCTGTTATTGACATGCTGATCCGGTTTGTGCACACTTATAGTTTGACAGCCCATATCCAGGAAAACAGGCTTGGTCTTTTGAGCCAGATGTGATGGTTTCTCTAGGGCTGTAACAAATCCTTCCAAGAATATTAGTTTGGTATGAATCATGGCTATGAGGGATGTATGGTCTCTCAAGGTACCATTTATTCCTTCCTATAGTTTTGCGAAGGGGCGAGAGTGATGGTAATAGTGGACGTTATAGACATCAAGTCCAGTTTCTAAGGGGTGGTGTTCGGTCTCTGGCCCAAATGGCCATCAGAACCTATATTGCCTCGTCGAGGAATGTTTAATACTGACTCATGGCCTTCCAAGGTGGATAAAGTACGAGGTGGTAAGTTACAGTGTCTGATGTTCCTATTGGATGTAGTCACTGGGAGTGTCGCGTTACCCGTCAGTGAGTTGGTAATTGAGTCTTTCACCGGCTCCAGGACTGAAGGACTTGCATCTTTTAAGGGGCTGGACTTGGAAGGGTTCAGAATGCTGATACTCTGATCTGTTGTGCTATGCACCACTTTCACAAACGAGTCACGGTTTGGATTTGTTGACGTTATTTCCCTTTGGTCCAGTGTTTTATATAGAGACGATTTGCCTGGTGTGCTGTTTCGCATGTCAATTGTCTTTATGTTTGAATTCGCTGGCCTCAGAATTTCCCGCCAAGGGACGGGTGAGTCTAGTACTGTTACAGCCGGCACTGTTGGGAGGGTGAGATCCAGACCTACTGTAGGTTGAGCCTGTACGGGATGTAGGTCAACATCTTCCATGGCGCAAGTTGCACCCTCCAAAAGCGCTGCATCTGAAAGGTCATGGGCTGATGTACCCGTTAGTTCATTACCCGTCAACTTCTAGTTCAAGAAAAAGTTTTTCAGACCTGCAGACAGCAACAGGTAATATCCTTCTGTAAACCCGCTTCGTGGGGTTTAAGGTCTTATTTTAACATCACTTGAACATTTTGGGGGCAAAGCTTTTTCTTTTGCCTCACCAAGGGTAGGTGATAAGGTGAACAGTTGATCTGGGGTTTTTTTCACAGTCAGACGCCCCTTCTGGGCCTTGTAATTGTGAAGGACCGGAGGGGGGGTCTGTACTTCCGCTCTCTGTTTGGTAGAGGAGAGGCACAGAGGACCCCAGCCAAGATTCTCAACGTTGGTACGTGGTCGAGCAATCAAGGCCAGCTTCTCAGGAGGTGATGCAGCCTGGTTCTTAAGTACAGTGTAGTCCCCAAGCACCCAAAAAGGAATGTCAGAACACTGTATTCATTAATAGACAGTCTTTATATAACTAATATTCAAGGTTATATACAGTATGACAATATCTCACTTTGTACAGTTCTACGTGGTACCACAATTACTATTAGATCTCTTTAAAGTGCATCAACTGTATGGTTAAATGTCACACAAATCAGTTCATAAAGGAAACCAACAATAGATATAAGAGGAAAGCAGTTGGTTAGAAAAATTGGCAGAATTCTGGCCCTACTACTAGACACAGTTCTGTGTGGAGATCCCCCCACCTGGGCAACCTGTAAAATAAATATAGATCACAAGCCCAGTCCATATACTGTTCACAAGAGACTTTCCAATAGTTCTGCAACCCCAAAGTACCTGGCGTTGTAGCGTTCCTCGTAGGCGGGAATCATCCATCCTTCTTGAGTGTCCTCCCTTTAAGGCAGGAGTCACAGGTCGTCGAACATCCGACAGAGAACAGGGTGAACTACGACGATGAAGTGGCAGCTTCTTTCCTAGCGGTGATCATTGATGGGAAAGCGTAAACGTTCTGCAAGGAAGAAGCGTGCAGGGCACCTCAGTGTCGATAGTTCTGGACTGCAGAGCTTGAAGAACTGTGGCCCAGCAAGGGCGTCGAGTCATTGGCGTCTCTGTGGTCTTTGGGTGGCGGGAAACCCACTGGCGGATGCTCCTAGGCGCATCGACAGTCAGGCCTTCTCCGGCGGGATAAGGCGGGCAACGATGCAGACGAGAGCGTCCTTGGATCAAATGAAGTTCTTAGGCAACGGGAGCACAGGAGCTCCAGTCGGCGACGGTAGTCATCGACGGTGGTGGGCAACAGTCTGGGCGCTTCTCTTTCGGATTCCACGGCAGTCCCCATCCCCACTCGGCAGCCTGTTGTAGGTCTGTCTACCAGGGAGCTTTGGCAAAGATCAGCTAGTGCACAATGGTCCCTCATAGCTTGGGAAAAGGGCTCCTTATCAGGTCCTCTCTGTGTAAGTCCTTGGAGACACAGCAGCTTTCAGATTGATGAAGGAGAGCAACAGCAATTCTTCTCTTCCAGCAGGGCTTCAAGGTCAAGCTTCAGTTTCACTCCAGTTACTCGTCGTAGTGGACTTGAGCTTCTGAATACAATTCCTAGCAGTAAGAGGTCCCCAGATATACTGTTGATCTCCCAATCATTCCGCTGGGTCATACTCAAGCATCCAATCGTGGCAAAGGGCATTCATGCAGGCAGTCAGCCAATCAAGTGCATAGTGCATTCAGGCCATTCACTTCTCTCCAGACACTGACAACAAGTTATGTGTATTGGGACAAGTGCCCAGACATTCAACATTCCACACTGCATTCATACCAGTTTCGGGCACTGCAGTCTCAGTCATTGTGTCAAACACGAGATACTAGACATGCACAACACAGAATGGGTATTCGTCACACACTCCATTTACCCAGGTCCCACCCACAGGCGTACCCACAACATACAGTCGTTGGGAAGGGTCCAGCCAGTCTGGTCAGCACTTCCCCACACTACCATATATGGAACTTCCACCCAACAGCCAGTCAGGGGGAAGGGACAGAGTCAGGGCTTCCCGGGACTTCGGCAAGATCAAGATAACAGGCGATGGAAGGCAAGTGGCCACGGGGGCCATCTTGTCTCCATCAGGAATCTACTGATTCCAATGACAGGGCCTGGGCATCCCAAAATGGAGGACGCTCAGGGTACCAGTCAATTCAGCACGGAGCTGCCACCAGCCCGTACCCTATTCTGTGGGCCACCCACAGGTGCCCATAAACATACACTAGGGGCACAGGGTTGTACCCCTACCCATGGGTGCCATAAGGGTATCCCATGGACTCCGTTCACCAAAACCAAAAGAGAGAGCTGCACTGCCAGGAGTCCCACATGACCTCCTGCGTGAAAAACATGACAGAACACATGATAAAAAGCAGTAAAGGACAAGGATACAGGGGCCCTGTCCCTCCGATGCATTTCCAGCATCGCAGTAATGCAGTTTCCTTGGTGGCGGCTTTGCCCGTCTTCTTACTGTTTTTTTAGGTCTTCGTTTTATGGGTGCAGGAGCACCCGGAATCATTTGCTTTTTGCCTTGGATTTTCTATTTTGGAGAGATGCCTAGCCAGGGGCGGGGGAGCCCAGCAGGCGGCAGGGAGAGAGCTCCCCCTCCCCATGCCTCCAGCGTGCAATGCACTCCCACCGGCCCGCCCTGGCCAAGCATGGACGCCCCTCCGATAGGTTCCACTCTGCCCTCCAGCAGAGCACCGCCCACACTCACTCCTGTGCTGGGTAAAAGGCAGTGGTGGGGGCCGCCATCTGCGCCGAGGCCCGCCGCGGCCCCCCAGCAAGCAGGGGCGACCGCTGAGTCCGAGTCTTCTCCAGCCGGTAAGAATGGGTTGTTTCCCAAATCAAGATCAACGTGGATCTGGGCAGATATTGTAGTGGGGGGGCACACACAGTGTTTTGCATTTGGGTGGTGTTTGGGAGGGCGGGAGCCCACATTTGGTTGGAATAAGCAGTGGTCTGTCCGTGCAGTAAGATCCAGTTTGTTTTGAGGTGGAATAAGTAAAAACGGAGACAATGGCAAAGCAGAGTTAGTTCTTTTGCCCATGTGTGAAATTTCTGCCATTTCTGACATTTGGTCACTAGTTACTGGACCCCTCGACAGTGTTGTTACTTCCGTGGTCGGAAGACACACATATCGTCAAGACTTGTGTCCCGCTTGGCTGTAGGGGAGAAGTAAGAGGAGGCTCTGTGGGTAGCTCCGTAGCTGGATCTTGCGGACGGTCGTGCTGCTCTTTCCTCTTCCTCAAGCCGATGGGTACTCCACAGCAGGCGTCCTTCTTCCGACATTCCTGCTCCAAGTAGGTACTAGGGAGCTACGGTAGAGCAGTCCACATCTGTCCGGCAGCCCAGCAGGACTGCAGGAATGTTACTCTATGTTACTCCGTGGCCGCTCTGCGGCACAGAGAGGTTGTTGAAGCTGCAGTCAGAGGTCAGTGGGTCCACCCACAAAGGAGACAGTAGAGAGACTTCCAACACAGTCCACTGCAGGACTGTTAATCTACGTTACTCTGTTATTAAACAGAGTTACTTAATGACTCCCCACAGTACACATTATTTATTTATGTAATTCAGAAACGTCATTATGTCCTGTACCTGATGAAGGGCTAAGCCCTGAAATGCGTTGTATGCATAAAAGGACAACACTGAACATAAGTTCCATGTGGGGTTTAAAGCTACTCATATGAGAACACACATATGTTTCTATGCGAAAATTGTTGAAGCTATTGGGTTTATTTCTGACTGACTTTGTTGTTAATTGTTGGAACCATAATCACCCACTTATGATTATATATATTTATCTACGTTGAAATGTGATGGATACATATATTTCTTTGAGATGTATTACCAATGTATTTTTGTAGAAAAATTGTGTTTAATTACATATTATTTGATTTTATTCCATGATTAAATGACATGTGTAACTGTGCTTCCAGCACCACATTGTTGTGTATTGAACGTTTTGACTGATGTATATCAGACTATAGTGTGGCCTGTTGTTGCCCCCTACCAGTGGGCGGACCGTTTATCTCCCATTCCATTATTTGTCTTGTAGCCAAGAAACACACAGGAGCACCTAAATTTGAAAGTAACTCCTGCAAAAATCTATTACTGACATATTCTCTTAGAATTTGACTGACCGAGACACTCAGGGGGCGATTCATGGAACAAACGTGTGCCGAAAATCTTGGCGCAATCTGGCGCAAGTGTGAAAAAACAGGCGCACACGTGCGATTCATGGAAGTCCCTGCATGTGTTTTCCTCTGGATGTGCACCAAACCCGTGCGTGGTGCACACGGGCGAACACGTCATTGCAACATCCCGAACGCCGTGCACGATGCGCACAGGGAAAGCGCACAATGTCTGCACACACACCAAAAAGGGGGCGGGACATGGGGCGTAACACGCGGAATGGGGCACAACGTGTGAAAAAGAAGGCGTAACTGGGGAAGTACTGCAGGGAAATACACAGAACGCCCACATGGACGCGAACAACCCATATTCATGGATTCGAATACGGGAAACCCACGCACGACAAAAGACGCGCATAGGTGTCAACACGTCCGCCACATGAAGGCAGGCGGAAGCGTCCCCGTCCACATTATAAAAGTGCGCGCAAACAACAAACATGTATATACAGCTACAATGAATGCCCCATTTGTCGCAGCACTGATCGTGGCACACCGCAGATCGAGGAGAATAGCCAGGGCCTGCATTTTTTTCCCCGGACCAGCCTTTTTGGGATGCCTGATGACCACGTCTATGGCGGAATGGTGGAGCCGGGCGTATTGTACAGGAGTGTCCTTTTCAATCCCATCAAGCTTTCTGGAATCTGTGAACTCTGACTCTGAGACAGGAACAAAGGAACGGACGCATGACTGGTTTTTCACAGCAGTCTTTTATTAGCTGAGGTTACAAGACACTTCTGGAAAAGCACACACAGTCATTCTGCCTTCCCCTGCTTATATAGGTTTATTTCAATGATGCAATACCTGCATGCAAAATACTACCTTGGTAGACCATATATTTGATGGGTCTTTTTAGAGAAAAGCCCCCCCTACCTTTTTATTGGGGGGCTTATCTTTTACTCGCCCACATTAGCATATAGTTGGCAAACACTTGCTGTCTGACAATTAGGGCCTCATTACGACCCTGGCGCTAAGTGAAAAACGATGGCGGTAAAAGATTACCGCCATCGTTTTCCGCTAGGTCCGATTATGTCCCCTGACCGTTAACTACGATGCCATTAGCGGCATCGTAGTTAACGCTGCCGCTAACTGCACCAAGGACGCGCGCACGCGGCATCCCACACCGTAATCACCGCCATGGCGGAAAGGTACGCGAATGCCGACCCAAGCGGACATGCACCTAACGCCATCACCCAGCCCGTAAAGTACCTTACCGCCATGGCGCTAATAACGCCATCGCGAACCAACCGTAAAGGGCCTTGTGCAGTGAATCCAGCTGCAACAGGTGCACAGAATCAGTACAGGTGGAGGCAATACAGACTCAGGAAGTAGAAAAAGAGCACACCCAACCCCTTCCCAGACCCAGTCACACTCCACAATGATACCAATAGGACTAGCAATGTTGGGGCAGGAGGACCTGATAGCAATGCAAGTGCTACAACTTCAACTACAACAACAACAACAACAATAACAACAACAGGCTGCACAGAGGAGACGCAGGAGGAGAAGGAGGGCAAGGCAGGGCCAGCAAGCCCCACCAGCACAGCCAGTGCCACCACAGAGGCAGCCCCCAATCCCACGCATCAGAGCCAGTCCATTCAACCTCACCGCTGAGCAGATCCACACCCTGTATCGACTGGACCGGGACACCATCACCACCATTGTGGACATGATACACAACGACATTGTCAGCATGATTGAAACACCCACCGCCATCCCCCCCTACTGAAGGTAGTGTCTGTGCTCCACTTCCTGGCCACAGGCGCCTACCAGCACACAGTGGGGCACTTGCATGGCATATCACAACCATTATTCTCATGTGCACTGATCCAAGTGCTCGATGCCCTCCACAAGCACACAGACGACCACATCTCATTGCCACAGTCTGCCCAGGAAATTGCTAACACCAAAGTGGGTTTCCATGCACTAGCTGGCATACCTGGTTGCATTGGTGCCATCGACTGCACCCATGTGGAATTGGTGGTCCCACATGCCATGGAGGTACCATACCGCAACCGTAAACTATCTAACCAATCAACGTTCAAATGCTCTGTGACTCCAACAGGATCTTCACACATTGTTGTGCCCGATTCCCTGGATCAACCCATGATTCAATGGTCCTGAGGAACTCCACAATACCACGCTACATGGAGCGACATGCAGGCCCAAGATGCTGGCTACTCGGTGAGTCTAATGTCATGACCATGGAAATGCGAAGTGGGTAGGTGATCGACGTACCAATGCATATTTCACCTGGCAGAAAGGGGGGGTGATGCATACTTCACCTGGCTGCGGCTAGCAGTAGCCAGACCATACCCTGAGGCAGCACTTACGTCATCTGACAACTGTATACATGATGCCTGACCTAAGCAGCCCTAACATGGGAATGAAGGTGTGTCCCAACCATGACACAACCATCTGCAAGTGTATTGTACAAAATGTGACAACATTGACTCCAACGAATAGCAGCTACATGCACGTCACCAAACACCATCTACTGATAGGCCTGTCCCCCATAACTGTGCACAAAGGAGGCACATGACAGACAGGAACATCAATACACCACAACTCAGACAGCAAGGCCCGCAAACTGTCCACATTGACATCAGTATTGTTCAGTGGGGTCATAATGTGCCAGACATCAATGTTGCAATCATGTGAGCATTGACCTCACATGACACGTGCCAGGTCACCTGAAATACGGCCTGAACGGACACAGTGGATATGCACTCACAAGGCACTTGTCACCCCTTCATTGTGACTTGGCATGCAAAACAGTACATGAGAGCCATGAACATATACCGGTTGCATAGTGTGAATCCATTAGTGCGACTAAAAGTGGTGCAAAGTAACAGTCTAATGCAAGGCATGGCGTCACGTCATGTTCAGTAATCATTCTCATCCCTGACACATACATTGTTGTCCACTTACAGGTGATGCAGGCTATCCCCTGAAGAGGTGGCTCCTTACACCAGTCCGGAACCCACAGAACCAGCATGAGGAGGACTTCAACAGTGCCCATGCACGTACCCGTGTGGTGATTGAGCAAGCATTCGGCCTACTGAAGGCACGTTGCCGCTGCCTCTGCAGGTCTGGCGGGGCACTCCTGTACCGCCATGAGAAGGTTGCGAAGATTGTGATGGCATGTGTCATGCTACACAATATGTGCGTCAGACGAAATGTGCCCCTGCCCCCTGACGCAGACCTGCAACCACCTGGCGATGACGATGATGAGGGTGGGGATGGTGCAGCACCTCAAGGAGGCAGCGATGCACAGGAGGGGCGTGAAATGCGTCAGAATCTCATTGACCAATGCTTCTAGCACACACGTCGTGTGCGTGTGACATGGAGAGGGCACTCGGGCCAATGTGTGTGTCTTGAAAATGCACACTGCGGACTATTCAACAATCAAGCACACATACGCAATGAGCAATGTCCACACATATGATTTGTGCAAAACGAAAAAGTGTATTGTGATTTCAAAAAGGAATGACACACCCCCTCCACCCTCCCACCTCCCCCTGAACACCCCAACACACCCCCTCCACCCTCCCACCTCCCCCCTGAACACCCCAACACACCCCCTCCACCCTCCCACCTCCCCCTTGAACACCCCAACACACCCCCTCCACCCTCCCACCTCCCCCCTGAACACCCCAACACACCCCCTCCACCCTCCCACCTCCCCCTGAACACCCCAACACACCCCCTCGACCCTCCCACCTCCCCCTGAACACCCCAACACACCCCCTCCACCCTCCCACCTCCCCCTGAACACCCCAACACACCCCCTCCACCCTCCCACCACCCCCCTGGAATCCTTATGAAGTTGTGGTACTGTCTGTGCAGCAGTGTGTGAAGGAGTCCTGCTCAACTGTCCAGCCACTACTGACAGTCCCCTCCTCTGACCCCCGGGGCACCCCTGCCCGTGCTGCGCAGATTCCTCCCAGATCTGCGGATGGGGCTGCTCTATGCCGAGCTGGTTGATGAGGAGGGTCCTGGCTGCACGATTGGACGCGTGTCCCTAATGGCCCGTACTAGTTCTGTGAGGACGTGCCGCACAGCAGCGAGCTCTGTACAGATGTCCTTTGTGGAGGACTCAATGGCATCCGTGACTCGGTCCGCACTTCTCTCCATGGCAACACTTGCACCCCCACACTCTGCTACTTGTTCATTAAGGAGGGTGGATAGCTGCTGCTGGCAGGTGACTATCTCTTGCAGGGTCTGCTGGTTGCGCTGGCTCATGCCCAGTGGCATTGCCATGTCCATTGGGCTGCTCGCCTCAGGCTACGGGGATGGGGTGGCTGGCCAATCCTCGGCCTCCGAATGCCCCTGTGTGGCATCCACCTGCAGGGGGCTTAGGGATGTGTGGGGGGAATGTGGCTGGGCAGTGGGGCTTCCATCATCGATGTCCTCGATGCTCCCTGCCTCACTGTCTGAGGATGCTGCTATGGCAGCAATTTCCCCCAGGGTGCTGCTCACAGCGGAGCCTGTCCCTTCGGTGGGCACAATTGTTGACGTGTGTGGTGCTGCGTCTCCGATGACTGTTGTGGTGGCTGTCACTGGCCTGGCCTCTTCCCCTGGCAGGGTTTGTGGCTGCTGGTGTGTTTTTCCAGGGACGGCTGAGGTGGAGGCTTGCGGCCTTTCCACTGTTGTCCTGGCCCTCTTGGTGGCTCTGGAGGCAGTGGTGTCCTCATCTTGGAGGTCTGAATCAGAGCCTGTGGTGGAGCAAAGGTGGGATACTGTTATTGATGGGTCTGCGGACATTGGCCGTGCATTGTGACGAGTGACATCTTAACAGTAGGTACATGCAGAACATTTCCGGCAGGGGCATACAGGTTTTGTGCCTTTTGTGTGGAAGTTGCATGGTGGTATGTGGGTGCCAGCAGTTAGGGTGTGCATGCTGCATGTGTGCAGGGTGTATTCCGGATGTGTCTGTGGGCATTCTCCTGCCAATGTGTTGCATATGCACTATGGGTCAACATGTTACTTCACATGATTGAACTTTGTTGTTTTTAGCATGGCTTGATTTGGCCACCTACCTGCATCTCCAGATGTCGGGACTCCTCTCTCCATCCCTCCGACTCCTTCGATGCTCTCCATCCCAATGGTGGAGGCACATATTTCTTCCCATGCCTGAAGCTTGATGGGGGATTCTGATCCACCCCCGGTTGCCGTCCCCAGGTTCCGGTTTGCTGAGAGTATGCTCCGGACCTGTAGCCTCAGATCGTCCCAGCGCTTCCTGCACTGCTGTGCAGTGCGGGGTACGGCCCCCACCGCACTGACACGCTGTGCCACCAAGGCCCATATGGCCTTCTTTTGGACTATTGCCGGCCTGGTCATCTGCGTGGAAAATACTACTGCAGCATTGTCCTGCAGTGTCTCGGCAAGCATGGTGAGCTCCTCACGTGTAAAGCGGTCCTGGCGCTGCCGGTCGCATGCCTTCTTCACAACTTTCAGCATTTTTGGGTGGGTAGTAGGGTGGGTGATGGGTTTGGAAAGGTTTCAGGGTCGGATCTGGTATGGTTGGGGAGGATGGCAATGGATTGTGTTTTTAAAGATGGCCGCCGTGCTCCTTCCCGTTCCGCCGCGATGACGCTACTTCCGCTTCCGCTTAATTGCGGTCACCGCTAATTACGGTCACCGCTAATTGCGGTCACCGCTATGATGGGTGGCGGTAGTGCACCATGCGCAGCGTACGATGCCAGTAGGGGCCATTTTGGGGTCTTTTACGGCATCGCGTTCTTTGCATTACCGCCATGGCGTAATGCTCGTGCGCGATGGGTCGGAATGTGCCGCACTTTACGGCATCCGGCCATGGCGTAAACGTTAATTACGCCATGGCGGTAATGTTCGGTACTTAGCGCCAGGGTCATAATGAGGCCCATAGACTAATAAGCTATTTTAAACCCTGGCTGAACACAATTACATATTCTTCATCTTTTTAGCAAGAACAATTATAATCACATCACTTGTCAATGCTTATCTACTCTTTGGGGTTCTACCAAATTTAAAGTACTGCAATTGGTCTTGTAAACTTGGTCTTCAAAAGTACATAATTCCCTTCTAATTATGAATCATGTCAGGTTTTCTTGCCAAGTTTCAATATTTACCTCCCAGACATAATTATTTCACAGTGAGATGCTGCCAAAGGTCATTCCTTTATCAGCATGAGTCAGGACTTCCACACCTGCCCTTAAGACACCATTTTGTGCCTAGGCATCCATTTTAAAATATATCCCCGTCTGCCTACTGGGCTACCCAACGGTGAATCAATATTTCATTTCTTACTTTGTATCTCTTTTTCATAATATATTTTTACATATTCATGATATATGTGTGATACTTAAAGCACCCTTCAATTCCTGGGTCATTGTGACCCAAATATGTGCCGCGCCACATGCTCTTTTTTACCTAAAAATAAAGGCACTATAATTCTGATTTCTGCAATACTGGAACCATTGATATGCCTATCATGTTATCTGTACTCAGTTGAGTGGGATGGGTCTGGCACCCTTATACACCCCCCCTCTGGTCGGTATTCGACAACCAACCAATACACCTACCACTACACCCAGGGTTCACCCTCTCCCATATGCAGTGTACCTATGCATCCCTATGGCCCATTTGTTCCTGTTCCATCCACATGCAAAATGTCACTGTTTATATCCACTTTTTCCTTACTCCCTCCCCACGACTCTTCCTTGTTTCCTGCCATTTCCTCATATACATTTTTATTTCGTCCTCGTTTTATTTGTCTTCCATCAGCACATCTTCCACCCAATTCATCTTACTTTCCTTATTCTGCGTCCAAGGACCTTCTTTATACTTAGTCCATGTGTTTGATTTGTCCTTTGGGCTGCTTTGCAGCAAGTTCAAGGACCCCTTAATTCATAGGCCAGTCCTTTTGTATTTACTTGGTTTTGCTTCTGATCACAAAGAACTCGAACTTTCAATCTTCTTTATTCACATAGAATAGTCAAGGGGGGCATTCAATTGTTTCTGGGGAACACAAGGATGTGGGAGTCTCATAGGGAAAAACAGTTTTGAAGGTAGTTGCAACTGGGCCTCTGGCTGGGTCCCTGAAAGCCCTTTTCACGCTGGGCTTTTCTCCCAGCACGCAGGATCTATTGCCGACAATCACCTGGAGTATAGGTATCTCCCGTCTATCTGTAATATAAAACTGAATGTGTTTCTTGAATAATAAGTGTATCTTTATCATCAGTACTGCCTCCTTAAACCCAAACCTTAGAATAGTCATGTCCTTCCTTTAAACATGTCTACCTCTGAAAACCAATTACTACTGCATTTTCTCTTTTTCTAACATAATAGGATGGCTGCTTCCTTCTCCCTTTTTTTTCAGCATCTCTTAGTGTCATCTATGGTCCATACATATTGGCAGATACTGGGGTTTGGCTAGGACCTGAGACCATAAAACATATATAATTGCCTTTTTCTGGCATTTACCTATTTTCTTCTAAAAATTACATAGTGTAGTAATCAAAACCCTGCTGTTCACCTAAGCTCCTCACCCTATGAATGTGGCTGTTTCTCATATCAGCCTACTGCTGTACAGTACACTAGAACTATATCACGCTCACTGTAACCAAGAACTAAATCATGTTCCTGTACTAAGATCTACCCACGCAACCAAGGCAATATTGTTTTCATGCTCACTGTAACCAAGAGCCAAGTATACCTATATAACTAAAACAAATATGTGCAAACGAGACAATCTCTGCAACAGCGCCTCGATACCTGTGGGCTGTGAGTGTGCTTTACACATACAAATAAATAAATAAAATAAATAAAGGAAACATTTTCTCTGTGGTTGTCATTCTTCATACCATAGAATCATAAAGTCTCCTTTATGATAAAAATAATAAAAGACAAAACAGACAACACAACAAATACAAAAATAAAAAAAGAAAAAAGGATGTTTTTTCTTCAGTCGTTCCCTTTCTTTCTTCTTGGTGCATCCATAGCTGAAGAAGAAGACGACGCTAGTATGGGTTCTTGCTCCCTGTAGAAACCGAAATAGAGGCAATGTCATGTTTAAGGTGGCAAAGCGATCAGTTACTTCCCTAGCGTAGGCCTTGATTCTTTCTTGTCAATCACAATGTTTGCTGAGGTCATCTCTTGACATTCTCAGCCAACTAAAATGCAGGCTTGTTTTTCTGCAAAAGAGAACACGTTGGTGCACTTCTTAATTTCCTTTGAATTTTCATAAGTGTATATACAGGCCTGTGTTTAGTCTGTTCTGCTATGCTTAAACTTTTCTCTGTACTTTTGAAGTCCTCCTCCTGATGGCGTGGGACCACAGTCTCTTCTTTCTTTGCTGTGTTTACTTGTTGAGACATAATCAACATTTTTCGTTGCCCTTCCTCCACTAATCTTGCTACCCCTGTTATCTGGACCACAGTACTGATTCTATTAAGTGGCATATAGAAATACATAGTTTTGCCTATCCTTAATATTTCATGCATTCCAAATGCACCTATTGGAATTTCCCCGTTACCAGAATTACAAAAAGGTTACTCCGCCTTCTACCCAAAGTCTTCTTCATTCTCGTCATTAAATATGGCCATACTTGCATATATATTCTATTCTATGCTCACGCCTGTTGGACATTTCTTGGGAAAATTCTACCTATTAAAAGGGACTGTATCCCTTACTACCCTTTTCCTGTACTCACCTGGGTCTTAAACCTAATAATGTTCAATAAGGTTTGCTCACACACTTACTGTGTGTCAGCTGATACTCACCTTTTCATTCTCTACTTGCCTACTAGAACTTACTTTTGTCATAATGTTGTCTTCTCATTATATTGCTATTCTCCACTAAGGCCATATGGACATCCTTCCGCACTCCAAAAGTGACAATATTTAAAACGTAAATCAACATCTTCATATAAACATAAACAGTGTTCTTGTTACTTATTCTTGTATGTTCTTTTGTGCCGTTCTACAAAAGGTTCTCTCATACTCTTAGATCAATCTTGGCCATCCATACCTTTTTGCCTTTCATTAATCGCATTTTATTTCCATCAAATATTTTACACTGATCTATTGAAACCGACACCATCCATTGTGCTCATTGCTTGCTAAACTGGATATCTTATCCAGACCTTCCTCCATCACGCTTGTCTCACAATGTTACTCTTTGTTTCTTTATTGACACATTCTGTCAACTTGTGTTTTTTGCTGCTTTAATATCATTCATCCATTCATTACTTGTTTATGTATTATGAATTGACGTTAATTTTATTTTTAGTCTTGAACTTCTTACTTCAGCGCACTTAGCTTTAACTGTTTATGATTATCTTACATTAATTAGTCTAACTGTAACACAAACCTCTCATTTTTTACATAATTATAATCCCTTACATGTATGTACCTTTTATTTTGTTCCCCTATTCCTTTTAATAGACCCATGTCATAAGGCCTATGGTCCACAGGGCACTTGGCACTCTCTCCAAGTCTTCCTGAAAATATTCTGGGTGCTGCTGTATTTTTATCATTCACTGTGGGATTTCCCCTTTTCTCTATTTTTATCCAGTATGTGATGCTCATAAAAAACACCACTTCATCATCTGTTGCGTCCTCTCTACATGTGTCATCATCAATAGTGTCAGTCAACCTAGACTCTTCTTCATGAGCCAATACTATCCTCCATAGTCTACCTTCATCATCCATTTCTTTGAGCATTTTCCATTTCCCTTCATACTATGGGTGCTTCTAATTCTAGAAGGATTGTCTGCCCCCTCTCTCCGTCCATAGGTATCTGTGGTCTCAACAAAAAATCATCAGGTATACTCATAGTCTTCCCCAAAAAGCCAGGTAGCCATGTTAATAAAATGCTCACCCCATGAACAAAAAACCTCTGACTCCACTGGAACGCCTCGCAGAGCCACTTGCCCTGTGAATGGCAGCATACATTCGCCCATGGTTTAAATAGTGTATTCCAGGAGTGGAACACACTATCCGTGGGACAATAAATGAAATCGTCATGTTCAGTTTTGTCATCAAATCCCTTCAAAATATTAACTGATGCCTGTCACAAATATAACAAAAGGAACAGTCATGTCGCACTCTCCTATAGAGACTTGTAATTCATCAATAAAAGGAACTCAACTCGTAGCTCCAGATAACCCCTTTGAGCATCTCATAACGATTCCCAACATTGAATACCTTCCCTCCAGTATACATGAAAGTGTAGCCTCAGTGTCTGCTAGAAAGAAAAAGGATATGCCTCCTATCGTCACAGATAGTACTGAACATATCAGGTCAACCTCTGAACTGTCCTGTTGTGGGTACATGCATGCCCCCATTACTGTGCATGGATTTCCCCCTACCACAGTGGCACCTATATTCTGGGTGTGCGTACTTGTCCTGCATTTGCATATTGCTAAGATTTTATGGGGGCTTGTTGCGATTGCCCCTGTAGTGGATTCATTTGCACTCACTCTAGCTATTGTACCTGTTGGACTTGCGTCTGATACAATGTCTGATCTTGGGAAAACCCTAGTATCCTTATCTCTCTTTCAAAAAATCTAACATCTTTAATATATTTTAGCAAAACATAATGTTCCTAACTGGTAACCCTGATATGAAGTTAAAGCATCCTATGTGTGTTTTTTATTGCAATATTGAATTCCTTCTCTGACTACCTATGGGTGTTTTAGGTGCATCGCCTGCAATCCATTGATTGCCTATACTTCCACAAGATCATGTATACACGTGTGTGTGTGCCTGTGCCTGTTCATGTACATGTGTGTGTGCATGTGTGCATGTGTGTATGTATATGTGTGTGTGTGTGTGTGTGTGTGCATGTGTGCATGTTTGTGTGTATGCATCTGTGTGTGCATGTGTGTGTGTGTGTGTGTGTCACTCCCCCTCTCCTTATAAGCATACCATGATAGAGATTCTAACTTTAATCATCTTTATTTTTCCCCACTCTCCTAAAAAATGTCTTCTTTGTTCATGTCTCCAAATTCTACTTTCTCCCAATAAATCAATTCATCACGCATAATAATAATCCATGTGGTACTTAATAATTGTGCCAAGCTTTCCTTATTTCTCTTTGTCAGTGCCCAGCCTACGTGTACTTATTCATAAATATATTTCATTTAAACAAACCTTGCAAAAAGCGCTAAATAGTGCACTCCTAATTCTTAGAAGTCAGGCCAATCAGTGTTTGTGCTTCTACAAAAAATACTCCTTTATTTGCTCAGACTTTTAAAAATATGAGTGTACTTTCTTGTGTGTTCTTCATATCGTAATCCCTAAACTAGTGCACATTATCTCCTAGCTATTTACTGACGTCTCACCTCAGTACGACTGTTAAATATATCATGTTTCCATCTATATTGTGTGTAACCTTAGTCTTGGTGCATTTGCGAGTACTTCTCCTCATTACTTACTGCTTCCCTATTTTTAAATCCACATTTTCGTATCACTACATGCACCTTTAACACCATTGCCAAAGAGGTGTCTTCATCTTATTAATTCTTGCTATTCCCCATAAATATTCACTGTGCTCACTTTATTATCATTCATTATTGCATTAATGTACTATATAATGTAATTGGCCCTCATAATTACATTTTTATTCTCAGTGACTTCCTTTAGACACATTTATTTATTTTTTTTTTTTCTTCAAATGCCTCTATATTGTATAGTTATGATGTACAGTGGGGGAAATACTGTACCCCCTCTTGAAGCCGGACCAATCTGCTGTGGCCTTGGTACACATGCACAAATCTGTATGTATAACATCCCCATGACTCTGCATCATTTATGTTTCATATCCCATGCCTATTCTCTGTCCCCAACTACCAATATTCTCACTGTTCTGATCATCCACAGCACTCTCATGTGCTTTCATTTGCAATCTGCCTTTCTTTTTGTGGCTCACTGAAAACCTCTCAGCAAAACATGTTCCCTCTTTTCCCCATCTATGCAATTGACCCATGCATGCTGTCAAGTTTGTCTTCCTCTTCCTGCGTATCACTCAATTCAATCACCCCCTGCTCCTCACCTGTGTCTTCGGAAGACGTATCCTGCAGTCATCCCTTCTTTTTCCCCACTCTTTGTTTTTTCATGAAGAGGTATGGCCTCCCCGTGTAGAAGCCACTCTGCTGCCTTAATAGATAAGGTTTATAAAGGACCCCCTCCCGTGAACACCTGCGAGAGGCAAAAGCCAAAAGGCAGAAAAAACCTGTCGTAGTCCACGTGGACCAGTATCCTCGGGCTGCTGGTTCACTGCAGTCTGATATCCTTGTAACCGGATGTGGCAAGAGTGGCAATGAAGATTGGCAGAATCCAGAGGAGAAAACGAAAGGTCAGTAGTAGAATCTGTGCTACCACAGTATGGCTCACTTCCCTGTCTTCTCTGGAAGTCAATCGTCAAGCAGGGACATCCATAAGCATGGTAGGCAGCATTCCGGCATGAAGATATAGAGAAACGCTGATAACAGAAACAACAGTGGTAGCAGGAAGGGTTCCACGGCTCTGGACAGATAGGAGGTAAGAGAGAAGGGCAGAGGAAGAGAAAGTTCCTGAAGAGTAAGAAAAGAGTAGGCGAGAGCCCACCGTGAGGCAGAAACAGAGATAGGTGGAAAGGGCAGACAGACAGGAAAACAGTATTGGGCTGGACCGCTGAGAATCACGGCAGAGAGAAAGCATGGAAGGAAGCGTATGAAAAACAGGCAGTAAATAGAGACAGGAGAGGATGGAACGAGCCCCGAAGAAGGACCGGAGGAGGCAGAAAGAGAGACAGGATAAAACCCGGGTAAGCAAACAAAGGGAAAAGTAAAAATTAGGCTCGGGAGCTGAAAAAGCATGATAGAAGGCACAGTACTAGTGCATAAACCTAGAAGCGAAAGCAGTAGGGTTGCAACACGCAGCGCCGAGTAGTGGGCGTGGTTAAGTAAGAAGCAAAGAAAACAGACAGAAAAGACTAGAGCGGTGCTACAGAATCACAAAGAGGGTGCTGGCACAATTCAATGGCGGCGAAGCTGCCAAGTATTCCATAGCCTCCAGGAAGGCAAGTGAGTGAGGCGCGTTCCACATGCCTTATGATCTATACTCTTTCAAAAATGTCCCATCAATCACCAACAAGAAACGGCTACCTTGCCCAACATAAAATAAACAAATCAGGGGAGATCCAGAGTGTCCCAACAGAGAGAGCATCCAATACCAACCCCCAAAATAACCAACAAACCCGCTAAAATGGGAAGTGACTTGTGTGCCTTCCAACCAGAGACCCAATGGGACCACCCTAGTTCACACATGTGCAATAACTGAGAGTAGCTTCTATTGTAAAACAATACATTCACATATGGTTTCTTTGGGAAAATCAACAATTTTTTCAAAATATATATCCTTTGCTTGACTAAACAACCAGGGGTTTAATTACCCCACAATGTATTAATCCAATTCAGTTTTTCTCTAACACCTGACTTTCAATAAACATGCACAAATATATTGAAAAAATACTGTTTCTCAAAACCTACTGAATTGCCATTTTCCTCAGCTAGTGTTTGTCATTTCGACCCATAATTATTGAGAGAACGGAAGGAACACGCCAGTAGACTGCTTAGTTAGATATTTGTTGCTATTGTTTGACTTGTGTTAGCTAGAAAGGCATTGCATTTCATTGATTGAAATTCATCTGCACCACAGCACGTTTATTTTTTTTCATAGACCAGTGTCTGCCTGTTACTGCTTATCCTGATTGTTGGTCAGATTAGTGGGGGTTCATTTGTGCACTTGTCTCAGAAATTGTTTTACATCGAGAAAAAGTACTTGCATACAGGCTTTTACTTACCTGCTACATTTTTTGACAGCTGGGAACTACATTTCCCAAGTTCCGCAGGCCTCTAGATCTCAAAACATCAGGCGCTTCAGGAGGCAAGCCAGTCTTCGCCGGTCCTCGCCGACATCAACGCAAGAGGCCACAGGGTGCTACTTTGGAGCACCAATCTAAGTAGGTATGCTAAAGGCTTCATATAAAGATTAAATAGAAAGGGTCATAAGGCTAAACTTGTGACTCCCAGATTCACATATGAAAAATCGGGTGTCTGCTCGTTCACTGTCCAGGCAACCAAGCTGTGGAATGGCTACCCTGTGTTCTTCTGCATGATTGGCATCCATCTGGAATTCATGGGAGGTGTGAAGGCCTTCCTGTTCCCCCAGTAATTCCTCCTAGGTAGTTGTGGGCATGGCTCTGCTATATGGAGCCTTTTACAGTGCTGTGATTCCTTCTACAAGGTGTGTGTTTGCGTTCTATAAGTCTCATTACCATACCATCCAATGATTTTACCACTGTCTTTAGCAGAATAACACTGGCCTCTTAGCTGGCCATAGTAATTTCTCCTCTGCAGAACTGTGAGATCCAGAATCTCCCACACCGTGTCTAGCCCTATTTTTTAAGTTTTTTATTGATATTGATACAGCTGAAATTAATCAACTTTTCAATTTCATTACACAATAAAAAACAATCACAAATTCATTCTTTCCGTCTTATTAACAAAAATTAAAAAAAACACATTTAACGTCATAAAAAAACTTTAACATAAGCCATATACACTAATCTTAACTGCATTTTTTCTTCACTTCTTTTTTCCTCTGCTCTTTTTCAGTATCTTAATTTATCTTAGTCTTTTCCCTTGCCATGTTATTTCCCTCAAATGCAATCACACATTACGCACACTATTAACATGCAAAGTTCAATTTGTTTCAAGTTTTAGAGAGTTCAAAACATTCACTGTTGCAATCTGCAGCATTTTGTGGGAAGATCCTGATATATAAGACCAACACATTTGCTCATCCATTGATCCTAAATATCTGTGGAATCTTTTAAAATGTGTTACTCTTTGAGGAATGAAAGCTTCACAGACACATGTTCCATTGTTTCTCCTATACCATTCATCTGAAAAACTCGACAAACATTTTCCTGTTTTGATGTAAGTTTGTGTTTATAGAGCAACTCTCTCGTCTGCCATAAATTAAAGCGAAAACGAAGAATTGCATGTCTATAAAACACAGCAGGTGTCTGTTCAAGATATTTTTCAGGTATGTTCATATGTTTAGGAGAAGAAATTTCAGGAGAGATGGAATGATACCGTAAACACGCATTGTGATTGTCAATCCAGTCCATTCTGAAATCTTTCATTATCGCCCTGTCCGGATTGGTTATTAATAGTTCAATAGATAATCTGCATGCATCAAACTTCCATAGGTCGCTACTAACCATCTTTAGACAAATAGATGAGTGCTCGAGAATATATATTCAGACAATGTTCTTAGTATAATTAATCTTGTTGTCGAAATTAAGCATTTATGAAATAGCGCACACACTTTCCAACAGTAGATTGCATATACAGATACCAATCCTAATTCATATCGGATTCAAGATATTGGAATGCATTGAGGTAAATGCAATATTTGTTGCCAGATTTCTTCTCCCATTTATCACAGACATTAGGCGATATAGGGCTATCTGTTTCCAAACCATACAAAATTGTTGGTAGTAGTTTTGCTTTCCAACATATTAGAGATGGAAGTAAAGTGAATTTTCCAAACCGATGTGATAGTTTACGTTCAATACACCTGTATTGCCTGTTCGCTTTTACCACCCCGTCAAAACACATTCCCAAATAAGTGTAGTCAGGCACAATCTCTAAAGGCCTGTTGTTAATGTTCCACCCTTTCAATCTTGGTCCACAGGTTGTAGGTCTGTATACAACTATTTGAGTCTTGGCTGTGTTCATTCTTAGGTTATTCAGAATAATGTATTGTTCAAATGCTGTTAGACACCTTTGCAGCCCCACTGGCGTTCTTGCTATGAGAACCAAATCGTCTGCATACATGAGTGCCTTGATGGCTATTCCCTTCATTTTTGGGGAATCAGAATTTACGACCTCAAAACTATGTTTTAGATCATGTATGAAGTAGTTAAAGACTGCGGAGGCCAGCAAACAGCCCTGTTTTAGTCCATGTGATGTTGGAATTGCCACTGAAAACAACCCCTGTAGATATAATCGGATGCAAACAGAGGTGTTTGAATGGAACTCATGTATTATGTCACAGAGGGAAGGTGGGCAATGATCACGGCAAAGTTTCGATATTAGCAGAGCACTGGAGACCGAATCAAAAGCGGCCTGCAGATCCACAAATGCAAAGAATAACTGTTGTTTTGAGTGGTGACATTGATGTTTTAAAGTGTTAATGCAAAACAGGTTTATACCAGTTCCTAGGCCCTCCACAAATCCTGTTTGTTGCGGATCACGTAAACCATGAGACAAGGTCTATGCATTGAAATCTCTGAGAACACACTTGGCAAAGATTTTGCCCAGTATATCAAGAAGCGCTATGGGTCTATAGTTTGTTGGTTTACAATAGTCGCCCTTCTTGAATATCGGGACAATTATTGAGGACTGCCATGATTTTGGGAGCGATCTATGTTTGAGGATTTGTTGGAACATAGTATACAAAATTATGGACCAAGCAAGGACATTTTTTTTCTGCATCAGGTTATGCAACCCATCCGGCCCGGCCACCCTAGAATTGCTTGCCTGCTTAATAAAGTCCCAAATAGGATTCGTAGAACACTCCCACTCCCACTCAACATTACTTTTGCTAAGGGGCCAGCAGCTTTCAGGATGTTTTTACGTTCTCTGCGCTATGCAGCTCTTTTTTTCCACACTTCGGGATCATATCTATGGGTATGCTTCACCATTTGATTGTTCTTAATTATGATGTTATCTTTAAATTTTTCCAAGATCTGAGTATATTGGTTTAAGATGTGATGATTGGAATAAGCTTTAATGGAATTATTAAAGTACTGCAATTTTGATACCGACCAAGTGAATCTTGATCTTGCGTTATTAATCACCAGCGATTGTCGGATATAATGCCGTCTTCACTCCCACATGATTTTTCCTATGCATAGTTAACAAATTGTGATCACTTGATGCTTTAGTGGTTATATTTAAGGAGATTATCTGCGAAAAACTCCTGGAATCAACAAATATTTGATCAATGGTACTATAGCTGTTATTTCTATGCCACGTGGGTTGCACAGGCAGATCTCCTTTGGCTGCAACATTTACCATTGTGAAATTTCTTTCTGACATGAACGCAAACCATCTTCGGGCCTCCTGAATCGGTCACCGTTTTTTTTTGTTACCATAGTCAATGTTAGAATCACCCACTATAAAAGTTGAGGTTATGTCTTTGGCCAAAGCTATTACTTCTAACATTTCTGCAAGTTCATGATAGAAAATATCGTCTGAAATTCCATAGGGGTTCCGGTTGATATTTGTCAGACCAATTGAGCCCACCAGACTAACCAGTTTGACTAGTTGTAGCAAACTACTGTACGACAACCAAGGTTCTAAGCTGAAACCAGGCGTTAATCAGACCGCTACCAATAGACCTGAAGATGGTCTGCCTTTCAGTCCGCTGATCGTAGGTACAAGTTCAATGAGATAATTATCCCAAACAGGAGTAACAAGTAACCAAGTCTCCTGAAGCGCAAGAACATCAAACATCACAGTGAAATTTTGTATAGAGGTCTCGAGATGGTTATGTCCTCTTGTATTCCAACAACCTACAGAGATAAGAACCACATCCTCTTCTTTATTTAGTTATGCTCTGGAAAAGGCTGGAATATTGGATTCTAGCCTCCCTCTTTGCTCTGGTTTGTCTATGCTCTTTGTTGAAGAGTATATCGCATTAGTATTTTGGTTTTGCGCTCGAGCAGGGTCCTGCGCTATTAGAAAACCCATCTCAAACAGCTGCATCTTTGCTCTACATAGTGCATTTAGAACCAAACCTGAAGGAATGCAGAGTCGTACTACTGTGAGATTTTTTCCAGCAATAAACTCAATTAGTTCAATATCTCTAGAGGAGATACACTCTAATTCAGCAACATCACTAAAGATGTTTGTAACACTGTTCCGATTTAGCTCATACAAGGTAAATTGCCCTCAACGACATTTCATTATTATTGAATGGCAATTCTGACTGCGATTAAATTGCTTAGTCTTTGTAGCAGGGGGATGCAATGTATTAATTTGATTGTTCGCTAATCTTGACGGAGCAGCAGGCGTTAATCGAGCTTGTTTGTTCAGATTTTGTGCATGCTGGTAGCACAGTAAAGCGCAGCCCATGTGAGAAGCTAGCTCCGGATTCACATTTGCATGCAGAGATTGTATGGGGTAACTAAGCTCATATTGTGGGGTGTTACTTACTTCACCACCATCAGCAGGTTGCATTATTGGGGCCCTCTCCTCAACAGATCCCCTTGTAGGCAGCACATTCTTATCTGAGGCAGCATAAGTACCATGTGAACTGGGCTTTGCATTGTCCAACTTAAGGGGCTGAGACCCAGGCATGGAGGTTACCAATCCACTCACTTTGGATACCATTAGTTTTTTAGTTCTCTCAGCCAAGTACAAGTCAACCATTTCTTTCATTACTTCAATTGAGTTATCTGGTAGCATGACACTAGTATTAGAAGGAAAGGAGCCTACCTGCTCACGACCCGCCGCACTGTGGACAGAATCTGAAACACTGTTTTCGATAGCATGAACTAATTTGTTTAAGGGTGAATACAGGGACGGAGACTTCTGGAGCTTGTTGGGGATGGAAATTCGTTCACCAGCTGTCCTAGGCAGCTGGTCACTCCTAGTGAGTGATTTTCCCTGCGTTGGCTCCAACTCCACCCCGATACAGGATTCGGATCACGTCTATCCTGTTTCTTATCTACTTTAGACACTGCTGCCAAGTTCTTAAAGAATGAAGTCATCTTGTTCTTGGACGATTTGACATATGGCATATTTTTTGAATTTTTTATCGAAAGCTGTTTTAAGCCCTTCGTTTTCTACATCTGTTGTTTGGACTTTCTCTTTTCTTAATAGTTGAGGTTTGCAAATCTAATATTTCAACTTCATTCTCGACATCATTGTCGACACTCACCCACGATGCCTCTACTGGAGTTATTCTGGCAGGGTCATCAGATATCTCAACTGGTGGAATAATATCAGGAATCGTGGGTAGGGGGCCTGCATCAGATGCACAGGTGTTTAAGTTAGAAGAACAGACTGGCATTAGATCTTGAATTTGCCACATCCACTTGTAAATGGAGTCAACTTGACCAGCCTGAAACATAAGCTTTTGATACAATTTTTCTAACAACTTGAATAAGCTCATAATGGTAGTTTTTATGGCTGACAGGGTTACTTCAAGCATGACTGACTGTGGCATGCTTCCCTGCAGCGACTTACTATTGAACACTGGTGTTTTGGGGCACTGCCTTTGTGTGGGATGAACATACAATGATGAGTCGCCAACCACTGAGCACCTACTTGCGTGCAGATCTTCTTCAAAGGAGCGATTACTTCAAATGGTGATGGGCGACTCACACTGACTAGCATATAGAGATATATTTCCCCCTTTATGTTGATCAATGACTGAGCTATTTAAATTGTCATATTGAGGAATCACAACACTGTCTGACAAATTGGGGTGTCGGGGTACATCCGACATGAAGTATTGTGGTATCTGAAACTGACTAAGGCATCGGGGAGACAGCTGCAGAGCGCAAGTTTACAGCAGCAGCTGCACCCTGAATTTCACCCTTTCCAGTCACACACGGGGCTAAACAGAACAGTTTTCACCACTTTGTTCAAACCTCTGCCCCTCCATTGAAATGTTTTACAACCATTATTTGAAACGCTTGGCTTCAATGGCTTAGAGATGGCAGAAGGTGTTAGCGTGATAGACGTATGGGAGATACAAGGCTTTGTTAAATCAGCCATTTTCACTGGGACTGGGACTGGATAGTACGCTATGTTTGTTGCCATGGACATTGTTAAAGTGTAGAGCATACTAAACATAGGTGTCAACTAACCCACTTAGCCCCAACACACTAACTCCACTGAATTAGGTCTTTGCTTCGCAGCCAACTATAAACAAGAATTGAACAAAAGAATGAATGAAGCACAAAGCAAGACCTACCCGACACCCGGACACACCGGGCAAAGCGAGCTAAGCGGTACTTCAATGAGGGTACTTGCTATGCAGGTGCGCGGGTGCGCAAGTGAGCCTGTATTTAGAAAAAAAAAATGAACACATGTCCAGCCCCTCCGGGGAATGTTTTCCAGGGACTTGCAACTGAAATCCTTAATTGAGCATAACGGCAGCAGTCCTCAACACGTGGCAAGCTGACAGAAGCAGAAGCAGAACTCCAAGCAGGCTAAGCGGTACTTCAATGAAGGTACTATGCTATGTGTCTAGCACTATCAAAACTGAAGTGAACAGACAAGCGCCATGATTCCCAACTCACCAGAGGATGCAGACCAGCTGCGAAGACTAAGAGAAGAGGGGGCTGAAATGCCAGAGCCTCACTGGCTTATGCCGTGGCGGCTAAATCGAAAAATCAATATGGGGCATGGAAAAAAGATGACTTTGACACTTTTGCTGCTCAATCCCTGTACCCAGGGGTTTAAAGGGGGAAGAGTGATGGAAGCTGACAGGTGACAGTAAGGTCCAATGGGATGGCAGATGTGGGGTGAAAAGACATCCACAGAGTGACAGAGATGGAGAGGCCATGCTAATGCTAGGCCCCTATTGTGAGAGTGAAGCTGGCGAATTTAGAGTCTCATTGAAATATAAAATCAGTAGAAAGCAATGATTTCCAACATGAGGCCTAGTGAATGAGCGAGAATGAGCCTCACTCAACTTTATCAAAATAGAAAGGCACTCAGCTGAAGGAGAGTGTGACTCAGAACAATGATATTGCTAACGATGCCCAATGAATGTGAAAAGACGTGTGGTGCTTGCCAATGCTGACTTTGTGTAAACTGGGAAAAGGCACCTTTTGGCAGATTCAAAACTGCAGACTATACATGGGACAAGCATGTGAAAAATACCAAGTAGGAATTGCACTGTATTTCCGAAAAGAAGTAAAGTGACATATTTCAGAGAAAGACACATACTCTTCACAAATAAACTAACATTCAAATGGAAAGGCCCACTTGTTGGATTTTCTATGTAACTGTGGCCTATGTGTGAATAATAGCTAAAGTGAATTTATATCTGTCCAAAACGTATACAAAGAAAGATTGTATTATAAACATGCTCAGATAAAATGCTAAATGTGACATGTAAGCACATCTTGTCGATATAAAGCTGTATATTCCAGAGTATGGAAGCAGCTGTTTTTTTCCAAACTGAACTGAAAGGTGTGTGCCTTTGAAAATGTGAACTCAAGGCCTGTGGGCTGGGGCCCTCGGGAAAAGCAGGCCGGATTCAGTTAGAAATACAGAGAAATAACAGAGAATTAGATAAAAAATGTGGGAGCTTTAGATAACATGGCTAGCAGAGATGGCATTTAAGGTCAGGTCTCTCCTTAGCTGGGCATTAGTGGCCAACAAAAATGACCTTTTCAGGGCTGACTCGACCTCAAGAAAAAGGCTTCAGTGCCACTAATGGATGATCAAATATTGTCTATGAAACAGACCTTGCTGATAAGCAGATGTTCGTGTCAGGTCACAAGAACAGAAATTAATCTTAAAAAAGGTTGGGACTAGTGTAAAGATGAGGGACACATTTGATGAGTTGCCATGTGATTAACATTGGGTCACCTTTTCTTTAATTAAAAGAGAATCATATGTGCCAGTGAGCTCATCCCGGACGCATATGAAAGGGGATAACAAGCCCTTCGGTATAAATATGAATCCTGTGTGATGTATACAAGTTGAGTTATAAAGACAATTATGATTATAGCCATCTCATAATTCCGAGGGAATGGAACGTTGGTGTGGTGATAGGTTATGAAAATAAGGTTTGAATCTTGAATGGTCAGAGTTGTTACTGTTTCGGCTCAGGAGTAAATCGATAAAAACAGTAGCTCCTCCCAGAAAGGGCATGCCTGGATATGATTAGTATTTTCCGACTCACCATAAAATATAGAACCCAAATATATATATAAGTGCCTGCCGTTATCTGAAAAATTAGGGTAGCTGCCATGTTGTGAGATGTTTAAGGACAATGAAAAAGTTAAAGCCACTTGTCATTTTGGGATGATGAATCTTTCTCCTCCCTCAGCCTCCATCATCCAACCCACCAACCCCTTGTCCTATCAGCCGGCGTAGTGGAGGATGGAGAGATCTGGCCAATCGTTTGCATGGGAATTATGATAATAATGGAGTGTCACCAGCCTCATAAGAGATCTGTTTTTTATCTGAGAGGAACGTTTTGGGACTGTTTCTTTGACTTTTTGACTCTTGGGCCCTTTCTTGGGACTTTTGATTTTTCCCTTGACTTTTGAGGTAGACTACTTGCAAGGAATAACTAGCAGAGAGGCAGGGAGAGCTAACAAGGCCTTAATTATTGCATGGAAGACAGAGACTAGGAAATCTAAAAGCCAGCTGGATGGGCCTTTTACCCTTCCTGAGGAGGTCTGGGTACTGGGGACTACCCTTTGCCAAAGCATTTGACCAGATCTGTGCTGTTCTCAGAGGATTTGGACCTGACCAAACTGGATCCAACCCTGCATCAGCTCTTCCCAGAACTGTTAATGATGGCATGTAAGATGGATAATGGTATACTAATGTTTATTTGTAAAGCACCTATACACAAGACAAGTGTTTCAAAGCGTTCAAGGAGGAACGGAGGGAACAAGGGGAAAAAACAACAGTCATTCAGAGCCCTTGAATTTCAGAACGATACTAGTCTGCACAGGCAGTTTAAGGGCATATAATACAATTAACAGTGTAGATAACAGCAAATAAGTCTGACAATTATTCTGAGGTTTTTCCAAGTGCATTGAGGCACCACCATGCAAGAAGCAGAGACAGGGAAGATAGATAGACTATCGTCTAGGCATGGTACGTTCTCAAGTGCGCCCAGTTAGTCAGAAACTGTGCAAGTGCTGAGAGATGTCATTCTCATGGGTCATTGACCAAGTGCAGTGAGGCAAGTGCAGGCCCGGAGGCAAGTGCAAGAGGACTGACGAGTGTGCCAGGGACCTGGGAAACTCTGCGGTACACCCGCAAGCCAATCGGCAAGCTGTGTGGAAAAGGAGGGATGGATGAATGGAGGGAGGGATAGAGCAGAGAGAGACGTTAGCAGGGTAGAGGGAGAGAGGAAGAAGAGGAGAAGAGAAATGTCTTAAGGATTTTCCAGAACTTAAGGAGATCAGGCTCAAGATGGAGGGCAGCAGGGAGGTTATTCCAGAGGGAGGCCCCTGCCGAGTATAAATATCTCCCTCCAAATCTCTGCTTGGAGAACCTGCTCACTCGCATAAGGTTGGAGGTAGATGAGCGGAGGGCTCAGGAGGGACATTATCTAGGTAGGCATTGTTGCAGATAGGTAGGTTCCAGACACTAGAAAGCCTTTTGGACAATGCAGAGGTTATTGAACTTGATCCTTGCAGCCACGGGGTGCCACTGGAGGGATTTCAGCCCTGGAAATATGTGGTGCCGGGCTTGAGGCCAAGGATGAGTCTTGCGGTTCTGTTCTGGATGAGTTGCAAAGGGTGCAAAGCAGAGGCAGGGAGGTTGAGAAAGAGACTGTTTCAGTAGTCCAGCCTACAAGAGAACCAGGACTCTGGAGACGGTGAGCCACTGGGGGAAGGTCATAAAAGAAAGAGTACCTCTGAGGAGGTGCATCTGGTAGTTGGAATTTTCAGAGCTGTCCAAAATGTGAGTGGAGAAGGAGTGAGTGGAGTCGACAATGACCCCAAGGTTTTTTGCCTCACAGGCAGGCCGTCAGAAGGTTGGAAGTAGATGAGTAGAGAGATTCACTAGTAAGAGCAGAGAGACACAAAACATCTATACAAAGAACACTTTAGACCACTTCAGAAACACTTCAGAAACCTAACTCAGGAACTCTTATAGCCATGTTGGGTATAACGTATCACTACTTCAGTAACATATCGTGGGATATACACTTTATTGCAGAGGGAATTAGATGTTCAAACAATGGAGAATAATCATCGCTACATTTTTTATGCATCGATGTCAGTACACGCACTATGTGGAATTCAAAGACATAAGATCAAAAAAGAGTACCGTTGCAGTGTTTATATTATTGACATCATGGGCTTCACTGCTTAATTACATCATCACGCTTGTCTTAACGCATCCACATTAAGCTGCCATCTTTACACCGTCCCGTGAGGCATTCCATGCAGATGGGATGTACTACAGCAATTTCTTCACTCAGGAATACTATAGGTAAGCCATAAAGTAGGTCAACCCAAAATTGGGCTAACATTTTTAAGAATCCCATCAAACTAGACCTTTACATTTGGTTTGTATTGATTTAGACTTCACAGCACTATAAGAATCTGTAAGGATTGCTCTATCAAGACAAGGATTAGCGGCTCCATTTCAGGAACAGAATACAACGCCACTGTCATTACCACAGTTCAGACAGGCACCTTGGGTAAGCAATTTACCATTGGAAGATACTGCAGAACCTGTAACCCTTTTACCAATATGAGGGCTACATTTTGAATATTTTAACACAATTCTTATCCCCAGATATAAAGGGTTTCCTACTACACTACATAACGGAGAGGGTTGTAACTCTTCGCAACACACACAATTATGCCTCATTCCCTAACAGCAGTGTGAATGGCCCATCATCTTAATTATTTTAATTCATCATTTAATCACACATATTTTTGCGTAGGGGATCTTTTGTTTTTCAGAAACCTAGGACGCAGCTAGTATAGATGACCACACAGACACATTCCTTTAAGACGGATTATGGAATGTTAAGGCATGAATTATCGACTGTAGATTTGTTAAGATTGATGAAATAAAGTTTATGTCAAAAGTTAGCCCAAACTACAACGGAATTACATTTTTGGAGCCAGGAGGGATTATGTTGGAGATCCTTATGAATGTTTAACAATAGTGGATCTATTTTAGATGAATTTTGTTGCATACTTATTGTTCTAAAATGATAAGACTTTAGTCTCTAAATTAATGAGTCAAAATATACATTGTCTTTATGAATGTATGAATTTATGTCTGTATGAATATCAAGTGATGAGTTTATACTTATGAAACCTTTCTATGATCATTTTCTACAAAGAGAGATTGTTCTCGAAACACATCTGCCCATATTAATAAAAATATTTTTTGTTTCAAATTCGACTGGCCTACAGTTGAGATTTGAACCTTAACTGATATTAGATAGATCACATTGTGATTCTGTATATTGAACAAATTGATAAATTAGATTTTAGTATAAAACAACACAAGCAATTAATTGAATGTTTGGCTGATTTTCTTTAGCCTATGATAGTGTGCAGGGGATGGGAGTTCCCTTATTTTTATGGGAACTCTTATCTTTCCCTGTCCTCAGAAGAGCCCTGCTTTTTCCCTGGATGCCCCATAACCAAGGCCTCCCATGTAAGTAGATTAATCCAAGTGCCAACAAAAGTCTTGCATAGCGGGTAAGGCGGTGGAACTGGGGAGACCCTTTGGTAGGCAAGATTGTATGCAGTACCCTGTGGGGGACTGCTCTAGGCCTTGTCCTCTTTGCAATAGTTAACCCAGCCTTTGGTGTAAGCATGTACTACACAGGTTGGTAGAGTGACTGAGCAGCCTGCTTATCTCAAGAGGGGTCAATGTGAGCTGTAGGGTTATAACATTGAGATCTACAGTGACAAATATCCAAGTAAACACTTACACTCAAGGTATCTTGATTACACAATTATATATTTATTTATTTAATAGTCGGTTCGAATAAGCCTTCTTTAGAAGGGAGCAAATATATGTAACACAGAAATATACTTCAAAATACACACTCTCAGTTTCTTTAAATCAGTAGATACCCATTTGGGATGACACACAGACACTTCCTACACCCGTAGGTGACTTAAATAACTAGGAGATATTGGACATTGATATATCACAGGTCCATTTACAGCAATGTTGAGTTTGGTGTTTAAAGGGAAAAGGTTAGAGGGAAGAAACAATGGTTAACAAATATTCTTAAGCAGGTAAGTACTTTTAGACCCCCCAATGCAAGGTAAATTAACCCTTTCCCAGCTACACAAGTTATAGAATGTGTGACTTTTTTGAGTGACAGTTAAAGCACAAAGTCAGAGGTCAGGGAATCTTTCAGGGAGCCAGGACAGCCAATGTCAATTGAACAAAAGTCTAGGTGAGCTGAAGCACTTCTTGATGGTAAGTAAAATTGCACAATGTTTTAGAACTCATTGTAGAAAATGAAATCACTGTTGGGCCACAAACTGTGAGTCTTGTGAAGGGCAAAGCTGCAAGTAACTCTGCAAGAACAACCAAGGCAAGTCTCAACTGAGAGCTAACAAGGCTACACAGCAAGAGGTAAGTACCCCTTTGTTTTACAGTACCTTAGGTCTGAAGAAATTGGTTCCAGCTGGCTTCTGTTCCAGTTGTAGTCTGGCATATCCTGTTGTTCCTGCACCTCAATCGTGGGGACAAGAGGGAGGATGTCTGGGAACTTCTTCACTACAGATTGAAGGTTGGCCACAGCAATTGGCAGACTTCAGATCAGCTGTAACAAGTGCACAATGTACCTTACAGTGCAGTGCACTTGGGTCTCTTAGTCATTTCCAAAGACCCTAGATACTCTTGTAGGACTTTTTAGGAAATGTGCAGATGTGTCATGGACAGGGCTGGTGGCAGCTTATCGTTTCATATAATTGTAACCCTTTCCTGCCATTTAAACTGCGATTACCACGTGTGGCACCAATAGGTGGCCTGGCTCCAAAATGGCAATGCCACAAGGTTCTTTGTCCTGTCCTTTGGCCATCTTGCCCCTTTGCCTTCCCCAGGTCGAGCCGACTCAGGTCAGTCCTTATTTGGTCATGCAGTTTCCAGCGAAACGCCAAGCTTTCGCGGGCTTCAGCATGCCTTCTGTGTATGCTTCCAGGATGTGGGCTGGGATGTTTGTTCCCAATACACATCCTGGGCGTCAGAGAGTTTGGAGTGCTGTGAATGCCTGGGACCAGGCATGCCAGAATTATGTGGTCCGTAATTGGTCCACGTATGGTATGCCTGAATGTGAGCAGATATCCCATTGGGTCCTCTTCGTTTAGGCACGAAGGAGATTCTGGATAAGAGAAGCATGCAAACAGCAATACCATGTCGATCTTTGGAGTTTTCAGTGACCAAAGGATAGGATCCAAGTATCCTGAAGCTAAGAAGCAGAGTCGAGGAGCCGCTGGTGAACCGCTGGAAGTTTTGGCATCCTGAGCCTGCTGTCGTCCCGTGGGACCCTTCTGCATCTGGTCATCCTAGAAGGTCTGCGAAGATGCTTTGACCCATTAGAATAGTGGGACCAACTATTCTGGGCACCTTCAACAAAACCTTCAAGTAAGCCTTCTCGAAAGTGTCCCTGGTCCAACCAGTGGGCTGACCAGCTTACACAGGACCTTTGCTCTGTCTCCGCCACCGTTTTGAGGAGGCCCTCAAAACTTGGTATACTGCTAGCTCTGTGTCCACGGCACCCTCACACTGAATTTCGTACGCTTAGCATTCCTATGTCTGAAGTGAGACGAGTGCACCAGGACTGGAGCATACACGGTTACTGTGTTGCCCTGCCGCAGTGACAATCTCTGCAGGTGCACTGCATCTGTGAACCTCTTGTCCCTGAAGCCTGCTGCAGTGAAACTAGCCTGATCCATCCACCAGGAGCGGAGGAATCGCCACTGTCCCGTTTGGGAATCATCACTGTATCGATGTTGCTGAAAGCGGCATAGCTGTCATATTGCCGCATTTGGACGTGCAACCGAAGTGAACTCAACTGGCGAAGTTTGGTCCGGAGTGCACATGAGTGACCCCTGGGGGCCCCTCTCCTTTCCATTGCTAGTGCAAACTAGCAAACTATTCCTTTATCTTGGAATCACCTCTGCCTTCAAGTGGGGGCCCTCCTCGAATAGTGGGAATCTATTCTTCATCACCCCACCCACCCACCTCCCTGAGCTGCTAGAGATCCCTGAAGAGACCCCGTTTTGCCCATTATAACAACTGTGTGCATTTGCATTGCATGTACTATTGAGCATAAGGCTCCTCTCTTCTTAGGGCTTGGACTACATCTTAGTTAGATGTGTATTTGATGTTGTGGGGACTAAAAACTATCTGCACTGCCTGTTTCCTTCCCTTCTAGGTTGTGGACATATTTCGTGCCTTTAACCCTTTAGACCCCATTGGTCTCATATATATGATAGTATTGTGTTGGTTTAAGTAGTATTGCTGTGATTTTCTTACTGTGCGTTGAGTTACAAAGGTCTTGTAATAAATGTGTTTATATTTTTGATATATACGCCAGTCTGAGAGGAATTTGTCAATGTCCTTGCTTTGTGTGCTCATTGAGGTCCTTCAGTCACCTTTACCTCTCCTGAGACCTAGTCTTGACCGCAGACCATAGCTACCTTGATTGGTCTGGCTTGTCCAGAGGTTACCCTGTTCCAAAAAACTAGGCTGGGCTTCTGAACCTCTGCCCCCCAGTTCAGAGTTCAGAAATCCATCTTAATACCCGTCCGCAGGTGTCGGTTGTTTCCACTCAGACCGACACCCCAATGGCTGTGGATGTTGCCATTCTGGACAGAGTGATACCCCTACTAGTCGGTACTCGGAGGCGTACTGGCGTAATCCATGATGATTTGCACTCTTGCTCTCGTGAGGTTGCACATCATCACAATGACATCTGGTATCTCCTGAAATGGCTAGTAGCATTCCTGGTCTCGAACGTGCTGCGTGGGCTGTCCACTAATGCGACCCCATACCCGTCTTGCTCCTCTTTGCTCCAGTCATCCTCCCCGGGGGACTTCTGGCCCAGATACCACCAGGGCCCCCTGTGCACCAGTCCCACCCATGTCGGCCCGTCTGGTGGAGATAACATCCCTGCCTGAGTTGGGAGTCGCCAGTGGATCAGCTGAGGTGGTCACCATGCCGATCCAGGCTATGACAGGAGCAATGGCAATGGAGAGATAGCAGGCACCCGGGTGCAGTGCATGGGCCAGACACCCCCAGGCCAGTGTCATCAGGCCGGAGTGTGTCCATGCAAAGCAGGCACCGGGCAATATGGCAGCAGCAGGCTCCGAGTAGGAGGCTTATGTACTCAAGGCTTACCATCCCAAGGGGGCAGGTATCTGGTGTCAGGTAGGATGTAAATGTGGACCTCAGATTGAGATGTCTTCTGTGTTGGTGCGATACGGCAGACAATCAGGGCAGAGAGGCAGCAGGCTCTGGAGTCGAGATTCACAATAGCCATGGCGGTGATTGCACTGCGTCAGGCAGAGAGGCGGACTGCCATCCTCAAGGATACTTACAGGGAGTGGGAGGGGATGGAGAGGTTGATGCTAAAGTCCCTGCAAGGCCTTGTGGAGAGTACAGAGGCCCGCCTAGGGGAAGAGGGCACAGTGCTCGATGATGCCCTGACCCAGACATTGCGTGACATCGGTGACAAGGAGGACAAGCCCGCTGCCTGTGTACTTAGTTTTGTTGATATAAGTTTCCTTTCATTTTCATTATTATTTGGACCTTGGATAATGGACATTACTCAAGTTATTTTGTAATTAGTTCTGTAGGTGTAAGTTTCATTTTATTTTTTATTTATTTTGGAGTGGACGCTGGACTATCCTCCATGTTTTCTTGTACATCGTTTTTTGGGGTGTTTGAGGTGTTTTATTAGTAGATTTTGTGAGTTTTTTAAAATGTATTTTTGATACACATGGACATTGTTATTTTTCTATTTTTCTTTTGTGATTATGATTTCTGATTTTATTTACAGTATGTATGATTCAAATACAACTGTTTAATATTCTTTCTTTTTTACTCTCACAGTCATTGTCGGTGAGTTATTTTTGCATTGTGTCTGTTTGGTAGTCCATTTAGTTCCCTGATACTGCCCATTGTTAGTTATGTGTGTGGTTGCTTACTTGCATGTATTATGTTTGGGCTCTATTTACAGGATGAGTATACACATGTGGCAGACCTATGGTGGTGTGTGAGGTGGGTTTTTGTGTGTGCACAGGCAAATGGCTTTTCTTTTCACATGTGCAGCATGACTATGTATTTGCCCTCACTGTGTTTGTGAGTGATGTGTGTGGGGTGACTGTGGGAATGTTATATGTTCAGGACATTTGCACATGATTTACTTGATGCTGTGTGACACACAGGTGGTGCTTTCCCCTTCGTCAGCATGCGTTTTTTGTTATCATCATCTCCGGTGGTGTTCTGCCTCTTGCACTGGGAAATACTATAGGCATTTCGTGGTATTTACACATTGGCTGCCCATTGCAGCTGTCTCAGTGCATGGTGCACTGTCTGATTGCCATGTCCTTCACACATGGGCAAACCAGTGATACGTTTATTGGGGATTCTGTTCTAGGAATAGCTGCTCAATGAAGCTCAGGCTGTGGGACACCTGGCCAGTGTTTGTTCATGTGGCACAGATTGAGGGTGGTTTTGATTCTGTCATTGATGAACAATTTGTCCCTGGGGATTGATGCAATGACATTGTCACATGGCCAGCAGGCCCCCACTTTTACATTCACTTGTTACATGTGTATGTTAGGAGATGGTTGCGGACAGCTATTCTGTGTGCCCAGCTGCCACACTCATGGATGTGGCCCGGGTGAGCGCATTACATTTATTTTTCAGGATACATGTTCCTGTGGATATTATGGCTGATATGGCTACATGGCAGGCAAGGTGCACGACACACAATCAATGTAGTGATGATGTGTCACTATGTCAGGGTTCATTATGCAAGTGATGTCCCATGTGGTGGGGGCTACATGCAGGTTGGGGTCACAGGTGATGAGGGCTGGGTTCCCCAATGTGGCAGGACTGACTGCAGGGTGGGGTCACGGGTGTTGGGTGCTGGGTTCTCCCATGTGCAGGGGCTGACTGCTGGGTGGGGTCACAGATGATGGGGGATGGGTTCTCCCATGTGGAGGGGCTTCCAGCAAGGTGGGGTCAAAGGTGATGGGGATCTGGGGTGTCCCATGTGGAGGGGCTGCCTGCAGGGTGGGGTCACGGGTGATGGGGCCTGGGGTATCCCATGTGGAGGGGCTGCCTGCAAGGTGGGGTCATGGGTGATGGTGGCTGGGTTTTCCATGTGGTGGGGCTGCCTGTGGGATGGGGTCATGAGTGATGGGGGCTGGGTTCTCCCATGTGGTGGGGGCTGACTGCAGTGTGGAGTCATGGGGGCTGGGTTCTCCCATGTAGAGGAGCTGCCTAAAGGCTGGGGTCACGGGTGATGGGGGCTGTGTTCTCCCATGTGGTGGAGGCTGACTGTAGGGTGGGGTCATGGGTGATGGGGGCTGGGTTCTCCCATGTGGAGGGGCTGACTGTTGGGTGGGGTCACGGATGATGGGGCCTGGGGTGTATGTGTCCCATGTGGAGGGGGTTGCCTGCAGGGTGGGGTCACGGGTGATGGGGCTGGGTTCTCGCAGGTGGAGGGGGCTGCCTGCAGGGTGGTGTCACGGGTGATGGGGGCTGGGTTCTCCCATGTGGAGGGGCCGCCTCCTGGGTGTAGTCACGGGTGATGGGGGCTGGATTCTCCCATGTGGTGGGGGCTACCTGCAGGGTGGGGTCACGGGTGATGGGGTGGGTTCTCCCATGTGGCATGGGCTGACTGCAGGGTGAGGTCACAGGTGATGGGAACTGGGTTCTCCCATGTGTAGGGGCTGCCTGCAGGGTGGGGTCATGGGTGATGAGGGCGGGGGCTGGGGTATCCCATGTGGAGGGGGCTGCCTGCAGGGTGGGGTCACAGGTGATGGGGGCTGGGTTCTCACATGTGGAGGGGGCTGCTTGCAGGTGGCGTTATGGGTTTTGGGCGTTATGGGGGCTGGGTTCTCCCATGTGGAGGGGCTGTCTGCAGAGTGGGGTCATGGGTGATGGGAGCTGGGTTCTCCCATGTGGCAGGGGCTGCCTGCAGGGTGGGGTCACGGGTGATGGGGGCTGAGTTCTCCTATGTGGTGGGGTCTGACTGCCGGGTGGGGTCACGGGTGGTGGGGGCTGGTTTCTCCGAGGTGGAGGGGCTGCCTGCAGGGTGGGGTCACTGGGGGCTGTGGTATCCCATGTGGAGGGGACTGCTTGCAGGGTGGGGTCACGGATGATGGGGGTTGGGTTTTCTTGTCTGAAGGGGGTTGCTTGCCCCGGATTGCAAGGTTTTGGGGTGCTATTTGGCTGGTGGTGGGCCAGGCCTGCCTGGGAGGCCATGCGTTTTCTATGCGGGGCCGCCGGGGTTAGCAGGGTGTTTTCGCATGATTACGCTGGTGTGCGAACGGGCGGTGCAAGCTCTTTTCACGCAATTACGCTAGGGTGCTGACGAGCGTTGCAAGCTCTTTTTTTCGTGTTATTACGATGGGGTGCGGATGGGGGTTGCAAGCTGTTCCGGACGATTAGGCTGGGGCGCGGTCGGGTTGCGTGGGATGTTTTTGCACAATTACGCTGGGGTGCAGACAGGGGTTGCGAGCTGTTTTCGTGCGATTACGCTGGGGTGCGGACAGGGAGCGTGGGGTGTTTATTCACGCGAATACACTGGGGTGCGGATGGGGTTTACAAGCTTGTTTTGCGTGATTACGCTTGGGTGGGTACGGGGAGTGCGGGGTGTTTTCACGTGATTATACTGGGGTGTGGATAGGGGTTGTAAACTGTTCTTGCAATTATGCTGGGTGCGGGTGGGCTTTGCAAACTGTTTTCGCATGATTACACTGGGGTGTGGACGGGGTGCAAGCTCTTTTCGTGTTATTACGATGGGGTGCGGATAGGGGTTGCAAGCTGTTCTGCACGATTAGGCTGGGGTGTGGTCGGGTAACGTGGGATGTTTTTGCACAATTACACTGGGGTGCCGACAGGGGTTGCGAGCTGTTTTCATGAGATTACGCTGGGGTGCGGACAGGGAGCACGGGGTGTTTTTTCGCACAAATATGCTGGGGTGCGGACTGGGTTTGGAAATTGTTTTTGCATGATTACGCTTGGGTTCGTACGGGGAGTGCGGGATGTTTTCACGTGCGGATAGGGGTTGTAAGCTGTTCACACAATTATGCTGGGTGCCGATGGGCTTTGCAAACTGTTTTCGCATGATTGCGCTGGGGTGTGGACAGGGGTTGCAGGCTTTTTTGGTGCGATTACACTGGGGTGCGGATGGGGAGCATAGTGTGTTTTTGCGTGATTACGCTGGGGTGTGGACGGGGTTGCAAACTCTTTTCACACAATTACGCTGGGGTGCGGACGGGGAATGCTGGGTGTTCTTGCATGATTACGCTGGGGTGCAGACGGGGGTTGCAAGCTGTTTTCGTGCAATTATTTTTGGGGTGCGGACGGCGGTTGCAAGCTGTTTTGACACGATTACGCTGGGTTGTGGACAGGGAGTGCAGGGTGTTTTCATGCGTTTACGCTGGGGTGCGGATGGGGAGTACAATGTGTTTTCATGCGATTTCGCTAGCGATGGCTGTATGCTGGCCCAGGGATAGCGCGGATCCTTGCGCCGTGTTAGGCATGTCACTTGCTTTTTACTGTGTGCGGGGCCGTGTTCGGGGCATTACTCGCGCAGCTTGCTGTTACTTGTGCCACGGCTACTGATGCATGAATATGCGTGCTGGGCAAGGTTTTCCCGACGCCACGGCTGGCGCACACTCCTTCTTGGCACGCAACGCTTGCACCTTTTTTGCTCACGATTCTATGAATCAGGCCCTTTGAATCTATCATACAAGTTTAAGTGTGTTTTTTTTTGTCTGCCAGAACATCCTACAAGGGCTCGCCAGATTGTTGAATTCCAAACACAATATTCAGCTCATTGCGTGCAATTAGCATGGTGGGGTGTCATTGAGCCCTCATTGACACCAACTGGATGCCAAAATGGGGTTTCCCCTCACTCATTAGGGAAACTCCGACGTTTAGTATGACCTATTTCACAGAGATTCTGACTGAAATACAATCCCTTGCTGTGAATTAATATAATGTATTCATTTACACTTTGCTTCATTAGGCGTAGCTTAATAAAGTGTATAGACCAAACATGGCCCTACATTTGGGGGGGTCCTAGCCCAACATTGGTTTAGACTAATGTGTGGATGTTTAAACTTTTGTTTCACACTTTCAGATTGAGAGGTTTGTTGAGTATCTTTGTGGGTTTGCTGAGGAGCACAGCCTTGAAGCACCAGCCTTAGAGTCGTGATCCTGTCTTCCTCCAGGGGCCTCCCGAGGATTCCATTTTTAGAAGCACTGGACCTGGTGTCCCTCAAGAGGTTCCACCTCCGCTCACTCACCCATCACACAGTGACAAGAAAAGTGCTATTATCACTCTGGACACCAGGACTGTAATCAGAGGATTATTGCATTTCAAAATCAAAGTTATTATCCAAAATATATGAGAACATTTCTCATGTGAGCGAGATTCTCTTAAGAACGAATTAAACATTAAAGAGTTTTTGTTATTCTTTTTGGTTTAAAGGCACAACATTTCTGGGTAATTATGGGGGGGTGGACAGGGTGGGGAGAGCAGCCCTGAGCCACTTTATTAAGAGGGGTTGCAGTTATGAGAGGTCAGCTTGAAATAGACTTAGAAAAGCACAGGAAGCCATGTCCACAAACAGAGGGAGCTGAAGGAAAAGCTAAGGCGTTTGTGACACATTCGCTGTAATCCACATCGACCACAGGCGCTTCCAGTGACATTCCTTTCTGTGCTGGTGGCCTTTTTACCCAGTCCTGGGGAAAGGCTGTTCTATTGTGCATTGGATCTGGTAAGATTCTTGCCCTGCAAGGCATGCCTGAATGGTGCCCGGAAGTGCTCGGGAAGCTGCACAGACTCTTCTGCACTCTGGGCCTTCTGCTGCTGCTACTTCCTGCTGGAGAAGCGCACCAGGCTCGGCCTTCCATGTGCGGCCTAGAAAGCCCAAAGCCTGCCTTTTCCGGAATCACACAAGACGGGGACCTGATCCTCGGAGGAATCATGCAGTTTGGGTCAGACTGGTTACCGGTAATCAAGACCTTCAAAGAGAAGCCAGCTCTGGGGATGCCGAGGTATGGATCTCTCCCAGCCTGGCCCTGTGAGGGGCTGTGACCCGGTAGATGTAAGGTTCTGATTGGGAATTTGCTAAACTGGCTGTACAAGGGCATGCTTAGGAAGCCAACAATTCAAATGTTACAAATGAGCAAACATTCAAGCTTTTTATCTTATTACAACAAAGACCCATTGGCTAAATTCAATAATAAATAGTAATTTCAACATGACAGGAAGCAGAGAGTCTCATGACAGGAAGCAGAGAGTCTCATGACAGGAAGCAGAGAGTCTCATTGAAGCTGGGGGCGTTGAAAGGGAAGCGCTCACCTTTCACTCTGTTGCTGAGCTCAGAGCTGAGCTTGGCCAGGCAGTTTCCCACCAGCACTTACTGGACCACAATCCCTTTTATTTATGTATTCATTCATTTTTTTTAACTTTTCTTGATTGATATTTAGTAAAACATACAGCACACATGGGCTGGCACTCATTAACACCACAAGAAAGGCAACCACAGCACAGTGGAGCAGTGCAGTTCTCTCATATCATCAGTAAGTCCGAACAGTGCAGTCAGGGCTACAGGACATTCATGGAATATCCTGGAAGGATGAAGTGGTTACAGGGAATGTAATCACAGGCCTCCCTATGACGTGTGCGATTGGGCCATCAGATAATGGATGTATGGTCCCCATATGTCTCTAGGTCTTGCTTGGGGGTACATGCGTCTCCCATATTGCGTTTCCATTTCATTGCAGTATAGGGTAACCGCCACCACTTCTTTCAATTCAGGAGCCTGGGTCCCTGCCCATACCATTGCCACCCTTCTTTTGGCTAAAAGCAAGAGCAGCCCCATCGGTTTCCTCACCCGCTTGGGGATATGTTGGGTGTAACCCAATATCGCCCCCTGTTCTAGCCATTCCCCTGCTATTACAGAACGTGTTTCAGATGTTCCCTTGCAGAAGGAGAAAATCACTGGGCACCTCCATACCAGATGCAGAAAATTAGCCGGTGTGATGCCACATCTCCCCACATCTCTCCGAGACCTCTAGGAAGAATCTTTGCAGTGAAGCTGGCGAGTAATAGAATTGATGTAAGTATTTAAAGTTTATCAGTTTGAAGTTTGTATTGAGTGCCACACGTTTCGTCTCACCACAACAGTAGCTCCATGCTTCCTCAGATATCTTACAACCTAATGTAGCTTCCCATTTCTCCTATCCTTGAGGTGCATACCATACAGAACGGAAATTATCCCACCCTGCGGGGGGTCCTTAAACATTTTGTCGAGTATCGGGCTACATATGGCTCTCTGGGGAAGGTCAGGAATATGCGCTTCAAGGAGTTCCGTAGTCTGAAGTATAGAATAATATCACCCGGCGGCGGTGTTAGTCCTATTCTCAATTGTGGACACACTGCCCTCAACCTCGACTAATCGGTCTCCATGCTTGGCCAGGCGCACCTGCATATGTCCCACCATACATGTCAAAGTATCCATGTCAGAGTAGCCCACATCTATAGCCCAAATCACCTTGTACACGCCACCCATGCACCTAAGAAACATAAGATTAGGAGCCTGCACTTCCAAAGTGTCCACCAAGAATCACAAACACACGATTATGACACACCTCTCACCAGCACACACAAACATTCATACCACAAAGACCCAGAAACACATCACCATACATCCCACTAGCACTGCCAATCCCAAACCTAGCATAAATAGGACCACCCAAATCCAACTTGCACTCATCAATGTTAGATCAATGCACGCCCATGCCACAGAAATCCACAACTTAATCTCCGACCTGGAGCTAGACGCACTAGCCATTACAGAAATATGGTTACATGAAGCATCGGGACCAGCCATATGCCAGTCCCTACCCCCCGGGTACATCATCCACCGCCAGGGTAGACTTACACACAAAGGTGGAGGGGTTGCCCTTATAGTCAAAAAAACACTTAAGGCTAGACAAATTAAATCCACCACATCAGAGAACTGTAAAGATCTCCTTCTCGCCCAACAAAACTATGACTATGCACCTCATTAACTGACCTCCAGGCCCCCTTCTGGACTTCCAAGCCAACCTTCTACACCTCATAGGTAATGACCTTAAACCAAACACCAGAGTCATACTCTTAAAAGATTTTAATCTTGAATTAAAGGATACAAAAGGCAAACATAGTAAAGCCTTTGCTAAAGCTCTCCAAGACCTTGAATTCATCCAGAATGTCAACTCTGCTAATCACTCCAAAGGACGCACACTAGACTGGTTAGTCGACCACAATTGCGGGGTAGACATCAGCTCCAACACCCCACAACCATGGACCACCCATCATCTCATCCATTTCTACATCCCAACAACTGCAGCATCCTCACAAATCTTCCCCACGCCAGCGTCCCTAGACAGATCTAAAAAACTACTCACAAAAGAAAAAATCCTCCCGCTCCTAGAAATCTCAGCACTAGCATCACCTCTGTCGAGCAACCCTACTGATATGGTCGATCTTTACAATACCACTATTAAAGAGGTGATCGACACAATTGCCCCTCTAGAGAAAAAAAAAGCAAAAAGACTATTTCATGTTAACTCATGGTACAACCAAGACCTACTTGACCTAAAAGTATGCAAAAGACACGCCCTTAACAAATGGCAATCCTGCCCCTCTGCTCCCACTTGTGACTCCTACCTGGTTATCGCTAAGCAATATAAAAATGCCACAACTAAAGCGGCAGCCTACAACAGCAGAATCGACAATGCTAAATCCCACTTGAAAGAACTATTCGCCATCTTCAATGAGCTGGTCATATCTCCCACGTCCAAACATCAAACTGTTAAAGATGAGAAATGGTGTAATGACATCCAGAAGGCTCTGCTGGACAAAATAGACCTACTTCAAAAAGAAATGACAGCCAATTTTGACAACCTACCTAAGACCACCCGTACAACACTGGCTGCATCTAATCCTAAGCCCCCTACCCATCCTGACAGCAAACCACCACCGCCATTCACCTTTAGAAACGTGACTATTCCTGAAGTCCTACTCATCATGAAGCAAATAAAACCCTCACTATGCAAAGGGGACATTTGTCCAGCAAACATAATCAAAGACTACTCAGAGTCACTAGCACCTTTCATTACAACTTTCATTAACGCCTCATTTGCCTCTGGCTCAGTACCCGTCTCCATTAACGAAGCATGGGTTCGACCGCCTTTCAAAAAAGCCCACACTAGACCCTGACTCTCCAAACAACTATAGGACAATTACAACTGTGCTATTCCTGTTGACAATTCGGGATAAGGCTGTCTATCTACAGATACAAGCCTCCCTAGAATTACACAACATCCTAGGAAAGAGACAATCTGGCTTTCGCCCGTGGCATGGCACTGAATCAGCTCTGCTTGACTTAAAAAACCAACTCTTAAGAAATATGGACAAGGGCAAATCTGCAATCCTCCTACTCCTGGATCTGTCAGCTGCGTTCGACTTAGTGGACCACAAAGTCCTAAAGACACACCTCACCAACATGGCTCACTTCTCCACTGAGGCCGCTACCTGGATTACATCCTTCCTGAGGGCAGAGCTATGAGAGTTTTCTCAGACCAAGTATCAGCTACCCCTTCCCCTATCAACTGTGGAGTACCACGATGTTCTTGCACCTCCCCTACTCTCTACAATCTATTTACTCTACCACTCTTCAACGACCTAGAAGAATTTGGCATAACTTTCACCAATTATGCTGATTATACACAAATTCTTCTCCCACCATCTGGTAACTACGAGCAAGACCTAAAAACCTTACAAGAAACATATGCTATCATCCAGGCCTGGATGGCAGCCAATGGCTTCTGTCTCAATGGGGACAAGACAGAGATCTTACTGGTGGGTCCTAAAGGAATCCTCCGTAAACTAGACAACAAATACCGTTATTTCAAAATGTAAAGCACTGTAATTACCGTCTCCTCTTCTGTAAAAAACTCTGGGAGTGTACCTAGACTCAACCTTGCCTATGGACAGACATGTAAGCTATATCTCCTCAGCAGCAGCACTAACAACTAAAATAATCAATACTGTAAAACCCCACTTATCTACTGAAAATTGCCTCAACATTGCCAGGGCCACTGTAGGTGCAAAACTGGACTACTGCAACGTCCTCCTACTGGGCACCTCTGCTAAAAACATTAACGCATTACAAATTACACAGAACAACAAACTCAGAGCAGCCCTCAGTATTCCCAGGAAGGAGCACATCTCCCTAGCAAGACAAAAAGCACACTGGCTCCCAGTCAAAGAGCGCATCTTGTTCAAGATTCTCAATATAACCCATAGATGCCTATCCCAATTTGGTCCCAGCTATCTAACTGAACGAATACACCAAGTGCAGACACTTAGACCCAAAAGGGACATATATACACACCAACTCTCAATCCCTACCTTCAACAGAACCAAAGCCGGTGGGTCGAGTTTCGTAGTTCTAGCACCAAAATCTTGGAACTCTCTGCCATCAGAAACATCCCTCCTTGCCTTCAGAAAGGCTCTGAAAACCATTTTTTTGCCAGTAATATCTACCTAACCCTCTACTTCCCAGGTACATGGAACACGTGTAATGTCTGTAACAAATCTTTTACTGTCCCCCTATACTGTACCTATGTCACTGTTGTATGTAAACCGGAACATGAGCAATGTCTGTAACCAATCTCCTACTGTCAAGTGAGCTTTCTGTAACAGTGACACAATGCCCTAGGGCAGTTGTGCGCTTTAAAAATGCAAATAAATAAATAAAAGAAATAACGCCATTGTGCCGTCCTAGGACTGCTTGCTTGCTTCCACCTGGCCAAGCATTATCACTTAGTGCTCCACCTGAATCCATCAGTGAAGGCTGTTAGGGTTCCCCTGGGCAGCAGCGTCAGACATTGATTGTTTGGCCAGTGTCTCAAAATGCAGTTGGGTCTGCTGTTTGCCCGATTTCTGTGATTTAGACATTGTTCCCAGTTATTCCCCACTCACACCAAGGCTCAGTCTATGCCCTTCTGAGAGCTTGCCACAGATCAGGAGTTATCTGGTTATGGTGGGCTAATTATTAGTTTATGCCTTTTCTCCAACCTCCCCCGCTGTGTCTTCTGCCATCTAGGAGGCTGATCTGCAGAGTCTGAGCCCCCTCCCCACCAGCGCCTTCCAAGCAGTATCCTAGTAGTGTGGCATTATGCCTTCAAGGCTCTTGGTACTGATCCTCCTGCCAGCCAGGGATTGCGCCCCCAGTATCCCAATTGTATTGGTGAGGATAACGCTCTTTGATTATATGGCACTAGTGTTTCACAGAATTGTTTCCCCCTACCAGGGCCCCACACTGCCCAGTTGCACAGCGTGCTGTTGAGGATATCAGGTAAGGCTTGGGGTATCACCAGGGGTGTCTCCACTCACCCTCACCACAGGCCAGTAATCCACTGGAGCGCACCAGGGCTCGCCCTATAGTCCTGATTAGTCCTACTTCAGGATCCTGGCACCAAGTCAAGTATGGGCCCCTCCTCATTACCACCTCCATGCCACGCTCTCAGGCCAGCCTGTTCCAACCAATCGGGCATCTGCTGAGGCAGCCCACAATCACTGCTCACAGTGGGTCCTGGGTCGTCCCCCGGGGCGGAAAGTATGTGGGGGTTGTGCAGCAGTCGTGCGCAGCTCGTTCTCACTCTGGCCACAGCTTTACACCACTGGTCGGGTCGCGATCACAATGCTCACCCATGGAGAGATGACTCCTCAATCCGATGACTTCACCAACCAGTCCCTGCTTCACGGTCTGCCAACAGCAAGAGTCCCTGAGTGCACCCTAAACAACCACCGGCTCCGACACAGCTGTAAACTGCATGCACCAGCCGCCACCCTCAATGGAGCCTTGTTTCCTCACTGTGATAATTCCTCCGGCTGCAGTATCTCCACTCCCGGTGCACTCCCGCACAGCAGAGTTGGACTGGAGTGATCGCAGGGCTATTCGCTTCAATATAAGGCACTACACGATGGGGAGACTGTTCGGGCGACAGGATAAAAGACTGGGTGTTATATAGACTCGCCCAGGAGCTCACAGCATTGCAGCCATCTTGACTCGGCTGTCTAACACCCCCCCCACAATCCTTTTTATGATGAGCTTTAGGTTAGTGATTTTAACATGGTGCAAAATTGCTTTGGCTCGGCAACATCTTACATCTGATTGTCTCTGTGCCGCAACCCGGAACATGGAAGCCTTTGGGGACAAGAGTTGGGGCGAATGAATAGGCTGAGTCCGATCTCCCCAGCATTTTTTCTTTTATACCTCTGTGATTGAATGGAATGGACAAGTCACATTATTGAGGATGGTGAACTCCACATTTCTTGGGAGCTTTGATCCGGTGTGCATGGTGTTTTGGCCAGCCCCTGGCATCTATTAGAGTTGGTGCACTATCCTGACACTAATGCATGACAGGCTCCCATCACCCATGGGTGCAGTGCGTGATATTCATAGCGACAGGTCCTTAAAGGATTTGTCATTGTGAAAAGGTAAACATAGAATAAAGCATTTCTATCTTTGATGTGTAGAAATGCAGGTGGTAGTACAGGGGTTGTTGGCTGCAGTTCCACAAACATGTGAAATGATCAGAAATGACCGCCTCCATCTGTGCGGGATGCACTTTGGAAAGTACAGAAATGCCCGAAAATGTGTCAATTACGTAAAGGCTGTGAAAAGGGGTGGATGACTGCGCACATGTATGTTACAAACATCCAGATGCTCTTTGTGAAATGCATGCAACTTTGTGTTGTGCAAATGGAGGAGGTTCTCAGCATCTGTTCTTTTAGTTAAAATCAGTTGCCAAGGATCACAGACCTTGGTCTAATAATGAAGCTGGGATCTGAGTGAAGTCTGCACTTCTGCACTTGACTAGATTATGTCCCTAGTCGTGCTGTACAGCAAGGTGCAAAAATATGGAAATGTATGACTTTTTGAAACTCAGATAATGTCCTGCTTTGGAGTCCTTACTTGGAAAATACATGGTCATAAGATAACACACAATAATTTTGTCAGCTGAAAATTGAAGTCTTCAAACAGCACACATTGCCATAACCCTAAACATTTTCATCTAGGATACTCACATTTTTTACTCATGTAAATACACCCAGAAACATGGTGGGTTGAAGTCACCTGTTTATAGTCATTGGTTAATAGAATGTGTGAGAGAAAAAATGGAAATTCTAAAAAAGGAAACATTTTTTACGTCATCATAATGTGAGAAGACAAACCTTTTGAACCCAATACAGCTCAGTTCTATACAGTAAAATGTGGTGATCTGTCCAAGATCACAGCATGGTCTAGTGGCAAAGCTGGGATATGAGCCTTGAAACTGTGGTTCTCTTCTATGTAATTTGGCTTCCTAACTACTACTCCAGACTAACACATGTTCCTCTTTATGTGAGTGATAAATATATGGGCAAAAGAGGCTAACACTAAGAAAAGGTGCGCAGAGGACAGGCGGTCCCGACACCAATACTCCCCGACACCCTGAAACTCTGATAAATATATGACCTTGCTGCCCAGATTTTCCCACCCTTTGGAAGGGCCAACCTTTAGATCAGTGCCATACAGGTGTTATCGCTTCCTGGTGCGGGTCTGTGTCTAATAGTACAGTTTGTGTTATCCCAGTAAACTTAATATACTCAAGTTTATTGATGGAGGAAAGGCTTTGACATCTTTCGAGTATAATTCGAGTACCTCATTAGAGTTCGTCCTACTGAACGCGCGTTCATTGGTTGCACATGCTCAGGACTGCTACAATCTGCTAGCCGTTTCCCAGCCTGATTTTCTTTGTGTCATGGAAACTTGGCTTTGTGGCAGTTCGGGCCCCTCCATAATTCAAGCCCTGCCCCCTAACTATGAGATTGTTTATTGTGACCATCCTTCTATTCATCCGGGGCAGGGCGTCATTTTGATTTTTAAGTCCACTTTTCAAACTACTTTTATAGTGATTGATCACATTATAAAGGTGGAAAGTTTATTAATCCGCATTTCCATCTCGCCCACTTGCCCTTTGGTTGTTGTAGTCATTTATCGACCTCCCGGTTACGATCATACCTTTTTAACTGTATTTCCTGCTTTTGTGTCTGAGCTACAGTGGAAGCACTCTGATATGATAGGATATGGCATTTGTAATGCGCCTATATACAAGTGTTTCTAACCTTGTGACTGTTGGTGACTTAAATCTCTTGGTTAATAAAGCAAGTGAACAACAAGTCTCTCTTTTTCTTGAACAGGTTACCGACACCACACACCAGCTGGGCAACATTCTCAATCTTGTTTTCGCCCCTGATATTCTTTGTCTACTGCCTCCCCCTTTCCGGTTATCTGGTCTGACCATTATGTTGCACCTTTTTCTATTCCACTCTCAGAGCCCATTCTCACTGATCAGAGACAGGATAGTTTGAAATGCACCTGGCAATGTGTTCCAAGGCCCAATCTTGTGGCTTGCATTGCCTCTCATTGTGCTGTCACCACTCATTGCTCCTTGGCAACCTTGATGTCAGTCTTTAGTAGTGTGGCTGATTTCATTCCACCTCTTAAACTTTGAAATGGAAATACCGCCCTTCTGAGACTTGGTTTACTGACAAACTGAAATCGTATAAATTATTGTGTAGGCAGGCTGGAAGGAAGTGGAGAGCTGACCATTGTATCCCCGCAAAGCAACTGCTACTTACCAGAAGTCCATCCTTCTTGCCAAACAATCTTTCTTCACTACTAAGGTCGAGCTGCAATCAATCAGCCTGAAATGCTACTTGATTTGCTACACTCTTTTTCCTCCCCTGTTAAGGCCAATTCTGGGATCTTGCCCTCTTCTGTGTTTTGCTAATCTCTGTCCGATTTCTTTGTCGATAAAATTGCTACCATCCGTCATGAAATCACTAATGCTTGTTCTCACTCCTCGCTCTCTACTTATCCCCCTCACACTCTTTGTCCACTGCTAAATGGTCTTCATTCCCTACTTTCACTGATCACAATGTTCTTGATGCAATTCATAAACTTAAACCTGCCTCTCCTCTTGATCCTAGTCCTCTTTCTTTAGTCAAAGAGATCTCAGCTGAGATTATACCATGGATTATGTTGGAAATCAATACTTCTCTCTCCTCTGGTCAAATTCCTAATTACCTGAAACAGGCCTTGGTAATCCCCTGCCTAAGACACCTTCCCTTGACCCTTCTACTTTATCTAATTACCTTCCCATTTCGCTTCTACCACTCCTTATGAAGGTACTTGAGTCTCTGGTTTCCCCCTTGCTTGGTTCTTTTCTTGAATCATCTAATTTCTATGGCACCTTGCAGTTGGGCTTCCTACACAGTATGGGAACTGAGTCGGTTTTAGTGTCTGTGGTCGATGACCTTGCTCGCCTGTTAGATCAGGGTTGTGTGCGGGTGCTACTTTTCTTATACTTGTTGGCTGCATTTGACACCATCAACCACCCCACCCTGATCGCTCGGCTGTCATCCGCAGGTCTTTCGAGCAAGTTTGTTAGATGGTTCACTGCCTTTCTGGACGATCTTTCACAGTCCATATATCTCTCCCCTTTTTGTTTTAAGTATGTCTCCCTGTCTTGTGTAGTCCCTGAAGGCTCTGCTCTATCCCCCACCCTGTTTAACATTTATATTCAGCCACGTCTTGACCTTATCTACTCCCATGGCTTCATGTGCTACTCCTATACCGACGATACGCAGATTATTCGACTGGATCTTGCCAGACCAGATATGCCTGCGCTGCTGAGGGGATGCCTTGAGGAGGTGGGTGCGTGGATGGCCGAGAACTGTCTGAAGCTGAACAGTAAGAAGTCTGAGGTGCTCGTCATTGGTTCCTGCTGTCCTTTGTCTTTCTGGACCCCCAACTTCTGGCCTTCTATTCTTGGCCCTATCCCTTCTCCCATTGCCTCTGTTAGAGATTTGGGGATCAAGCTATCTTCTTCACTGTCGATGCACAATCAGGTCTCTTCCGTCTGCCAAGTTGGCCATTTCAAGCTCAGAATTCTTTGGAAAGTCCTATCCTTTGTCCCCCTCTAGTGGTGGTTGATCTTGTGCTAAGCAGTATTGATTACTGCAACGCTCTTTATCTTGCCCAACTCTCTTACCACTTGCACCACTTGCAGTTACTTCAGAATATAGCAGCCTGAGTGGTACTTCAACCTCCTTTCGGTGCTCATATGTCACCCCTTCTTCGTCACCTTGACTGGCTCCCTGTTGAGAAGCGAGTGCTGTTCAGGTCACAATGCATCGTTCATAGAGCCTTCTAGAAACTTGGTGCTGATCATCTCCAAGCCAAGTACCCCCTGTATGTGCCTTCTAGAGTTCTTCACTCCCAATCATCTCTGACGATTCCAATACCTCAGGTGAGACTTTCTCGCGAAAGTGGCTGTGCTGTTTCTGTGGCGACGCAAAGGCTTGGAATTCTCTTCCTCTGTCCTTGCGGGCTATTACTAACCATCTGCCTGCCCACCTAGTTAGCAATTTATACTGCTTCTTCTGATTCCATATCTGTCAGGTGAGCGCCATGATGCCTTTGGGTGAACGTGCGCTTTATACATTTTAATAACATAACATAACATCCTTGCCAGAACTTAGTATGTATACTGACACGGTAACACAATGAGCAATCTTTTTACCATCATGGAACTCAGCCTTATTAGTAAGAATGTCAGCTTCTGTTCTTACAAATAATCAATATGGTCTCCAAATAAAGATCACACTGCTGTAGAAAGTGTGTTGTAATTAATGAGCAATATGTGTGTGCCACAGTACACACAGAATATGCTATAGAAAGTGTGATGTAATTAATGAGCAATCTGCGTGTGCAACAGTACACACAGAACATGCTCTTGAAAGTGTGCTGTAATTAGTGACCCATCTGTGTGTGCAACAGGACACACAGAACAGGCTATAGAAAGTGTTCTGTATTTAATTACCAATATGTGTGTGTGCAACAGGAAATAAAGAACACGCTATAGAAAGTGTGCTGTAATTAATGAGCAATCTCTGTGTGCAACAGTACACATAGAATATGCTCTTGAAAGTGTGCTGTAATTAGTGACCCATCTGTGTGTGCAACAGGACACACAGAACAGGCTATAGAAAGTGTTCTGTATTTAATTACCAATATGTGTGTGCAACAGGACACACAGAACATGCTATATAAAGTGTGCTGTAATTAATGAGCAATCTGCGTGTGCAACAGTACACACAGAACATGCTATAGAAAGTGTGCTGTAATTAATGAGCAATCTGCGTGTGCAACAGGACACACAGAACATGCTATATAAAGTGTGCTGTAATTAATGAGCAATCTGCGTGTGCAACAGGACACACATACAACATGCTATATAAAGTGTGCTATAATTAAAGAGCAATCTGTGTGTGCAACAGGACACACAGAACATGCTATAGAAAGTGTGCTGCAATTAATGAGCTATCTGTGTGTGCAACAGTACACACAGAACATGCTATATAAAGTGTGCTGTAATTAATGAGCAATCTGCGTGTGCAATGGTACACATACAACATGCTCTAGAATGTGTGCTGTATTTAATGAAAAATGTATGTGTGCAACAGTACACACAGAACATGCTCTTGAAAGTGTGCTGTAATTAGTGACCCATCTGTGTGTGCAACAGGACACACAGAACATGCTATAGAAAGTGTTCTATATTTAATGAGCCATATGTGTGTGCAACAGGAAATAAAGAACACACTATAGAAAGTGTGCTGTAATTAATGAGCAATCTGTGTGTGCAACAGTACACATAGAACATGCTATAGAAAGTGTGCTATATTTAATTAGCATTCTATGTGTGCAACAGTACACACACAACATGCTTTTGAAATTGTGCTGTAATTAATGAGCAATCTGTGTGTGCAACAGTACACATAGAACATGCTATAGAAAGTGTGCTGTATTTAATGAGCAATCTATGTGTGCAACAGTACACACACAACATGCTTTGGGAATTGTGCTATACTTAATGAGCATTCTGTGTGTGCAACAGGAAACACAGTACATGCTATAGAAAGTGTGCTGTAATTAATGAGCCATCTGTGTGTGCAACAGAACACACAGAACATGCTATAGAAAGTGTTCTGTAATTAATGAGCAATCTGTGTGTGCAACAGGACACACAGAACATGCTATATAAAGTGTGCTGTAATTAATGAGCAATCTGCGTGTGCAACAGGACACACATACAACATGCTATATAAAGTGTGCTATAATTAAAGAGCAATCTGTGTGTGCAACAGGACACACAGAACATGCTATTGAAAGTGTGCTGTAATTAATGAGCAATCTATGTGTGCAACAGTACACACAGAACATGCTATATAAAGTGTGCTGTAATTAATGAGCAATCTGCGTGTGCAACGGTACACATACAACATGCTCTAGAAAGTGTGTTGTATTTAATGAAAAATGTATGTGTGCAACAGTACACACAGAACATGCTCTTGAAAGTGTGCTGTAATTAGTGACCCATCTGTGTGTGCAACAGGACACACAGAACATGCTATAGAAAGTGTTCTATATTTAATGAGCCATATGTGTGTGCAACAGGAAATAAAGAACACACTATAGAAAGTGTGCTGTAATTAATGAGCAATCTGTGTGTGCAACAGTACACATAGAACATGCTATAGAAAGTGTGCTGTATTTAATTAGCATTCTATGTGTGCAACAGTACACACACAACATGCTTTTGAAATTGTGCTGTAATTAATGAGCAATCTGTGTGTGCAACAGTACACATAGAACATGCTATAGAAAGTGTGCTGTATTTAATGAGCAATCTATGTGTGCAACAGTACACACACAACATGTTTTGGGAATTGTGCTATAATTAATGAGCATTCTGTGTGTGCAACAGGAAACACAGTACATGCTATAGAAAGTGTGCTGTAATTAATGAGCCATCTGTGTGTGCAACAGAACACACAGAACATGCTATAGAAAGTGTTCTGTAATTAATGAGCAATCTGTGTGTGCAACAGTACACACAGAACATGCTGCATGATCAACTGATTCGTTCGAAACGCAGTTGTCAACAGCCAGGAAGCATCCTCAGTGCTTCAGAGGACTGTGCAATATCATGACATACATGTTCATTGGCTCCTTTGCAACCAGCTGATGGTGCCTTAGTCTTAGGGTGGGTGCCCAAGGCATGTCCCCCTTTACCCCTCCATTAGCAGGTCTCTGGGTCTGTGTAGGAAGTTAGGGTGTGGCATGATGCACCCTGTGCTTCGGAGTTGGAAGACACTGTCTCTTACAGAGACTTCGACTTGGGGTCCGAGTGGGGGAACGCTGTCCAAGAAGAGTCTGAGGATTTAGGTGCTCCTGGTTGGCTGTGGACAGGTTCTTGTTTCTTCTTCTTAGTGAGTCGATGTGAGGTTGGTTGTTGTGGCGCTGCAAACACTAAGGGCCTGATTTAAAATCTTTTCAATGAGGCTTTCCCATGTTAAACATGTTTATAAATCAGGCCCTAAGTCCCATTTTGGTCTGGTAGGTTTGCGACTGAAGTGTGAGTGTGATTGTAGATGACTTGAGTGTCAGCCACATAGATGAAGCATGAGAGGCATGAGCGGGTGATCATGCCCCTGTTGCAGTATAAGCTGGAACCTTGGGGTACTCCACAGGCAAGGTTATGAGGGGGCTACCCGAACGGGGCTATGTGGTTAGTATATGTATAGGAAAGGATGTGATCCAGAATAACTCAAATCATATCAATGAAATGTCCGTGAGTGTGTGCAGCAGGATGGTTACGCTGATGGTGTTCAATGACGTGCTGATGACCCGATGGACACATGCACCAGGATGCTTTGTGTTGACATTGTTTTGAGTGTGCCCTGCATGGCAGAGGGCTTTGAATCCGTTCCTCTCACAGATACAAATCCATGCTGTCATTCGTGCACGATATTGTTGCTTTAGATATCGTCACACTATAAAGAACTCATGGTGGCAACAGTAAATACCGACAGAACTGATCACAGTTCAAGGGTGTTTATTACGCTGTAAATGCAGGGTGAAAAAAAGCCTAATCTAAACCTAAATCTAAACCTAAATCTAAGATGGGACCAAGCTTCAACCATCAAATGAAAAATACGGCTGTGCTTGTGGTGTTGTGTCAAATAAAAAGGCCTATACTAACAAAAACGTATTGCCAATTCCTTACAGCTAATCACAGAAGGAGTGTGGGATTGCGTTTCAATAAAGAAAAAAGTGTTCACAAATGATAAGTCAGGATGTGATTGTCAGCGTTCTCCCTTCTCCACATTTTGGGCAGGGGACAAGGCGGATCTCATGAGCACAGCACACGCTCGAGCTTTCCCAGCCCGAGCCGACAGCTCTGAACCAGTTATCAGGTTCTTTGATGGCCAAGTCTCTTTTTACAAAAGTCTCTTGCATTCGAGGGCCTGATGTTTTCAACATACAAACACAAAGTTCTGTTCCAGGTACACTTTGGGTGATGGCTTCATCACTGAGTCCGCCTCTTCCAGGCGCAGAACTCTCACGAATCGTATTATACATATCAACTAAACCGTTCCTTTCTCAATTAACTTTGGGGGATGACTTTTCACCCCTGGTTCCCCTTCCCTGGCTTAGACCTCAAATGACATGGGGAACAGTTCACTTCTCCTTGTCTTGCAATACTTCTTATATTCACAAATCTTAATGTCTTCTCAAACCATTCAGTGTGGATATCTCGATTGGGTGCACCCTTTCCAACATTTGCAACACACTGTTCATGCGTTCGCTTCATCAAGCAGGATTCATTTCCCTTACCTTACTAATCATCTGTCGGTCAAAGACTTTCGACGGTACAGAGGATTTTACAAGACCCCTGTATGACCACTTTGACCTCTTCTCACCTTTTCCCAAGGCCTTCCGGTTATGGTAGTGTCCAGAGTTTTCTCCCCCGCCTCGTGCCATGTCATACCGGACTCCTGGTACCAGGTGGTGTCGGACTCCTCTGCTGCTGGTTTCCCCCCTCTTTCGTCAATAGTATCTTTGTGCTTTTTAAAGTGCAAATTAGCCATTGATGATTTTTCGTTCAATACAGTTCAGTTTCTTATCAACACTCCCCTCGACTCACTGGCTGTGATGAACCGCTTGCCTTTCTTTCTCTTCAAGTCAAGGTTGGCACCATGGAGACCAGCGTCTTTCCCTGGCTTGGTTATCAGTGGAGGAGGGTCTCCTGTAGCATAGACATCTGCTGCAGCACAGGCTGGCTATAGCTTGCAGACTTATAATTCCTTCTGCAGAGGTTTCATGGGCCTAGGTCGGAAAGGGCAAGGTCGATTCTCTCCTTGTCACCCTTTTGGTCAGCGCTTGTCTTTCTCCTCCTCTTGAACTGCCATGCTGAGTTAGCTCTCATGTTGTGCGGTCTGCCTTGCTCTTCCTGTGCTCTTGTGCCCCACCTTTTATCCCTGTGGGGAAGGGAAATGGCCATCAGGTGTGTGTAATTCTTGGCAATTTCCAGACTTTGCCTGACCCTTGTATTGGGACATATCAGGTAAACCACTCTGGTGTTAGTAAGTTGTCTTTTTCGTCTTGTGCAAAAGTGTTCATGCAGGAAAAGGGGGGCCAGTGTTTTGGAGTGTCCTACGTGGTAGGATGTGGAAAAGGTGTTGAAAGAAGGGAGAGACCGCGTCTCACCCTTCAGGGTCACACTTTCACTCGCCGAGAACCCCCATCCAGGTGATCCTCCCTCACTGGTCCACCCAGAGGAACCAGATCCAGTAACGATGGCTGCGACCTGGCCACCTGGATGACAGATCCCTAGGGATTAGCCAGGGAGACACCTTGAGGTTTCTCACACCACATAGATGCATTTTATAGGTAAGGGTGTGTTGGAGATCCCGAGGTCGGTCACTGGGTCCTGTGGATTATGAAGGTATGGGAGTAACATACGCAGTTTTGGCAGGCTAGTGACTTGCCGCCTTGCTCAGGTGAGGAATGGAGGATCTTGTGGAAGAGTGTGGCATGTCTGCAGTATTTGGCAATGGGTTGAACATGTTGGAGGACTGGGACTTTAAGGGATCATGCCAGGTGCCTGGCACTGACTGTGCTCATGAACTCTTACTTCAAAAAGTAGTAGGATGCTCCTCTTGCCAGTATTATAGTTTTGCCTCTTAATGATTCCATTGTTGGGTTGCATGCAATCGTTTTTGCTTGGCAATGGTTTCATTACTGGGTTACGTGTTGTAGTTTTGCCTGGTAAGGATTTTGTTACTGGATTGCATGCTGGACCTTTGCTTGGTAATGATTCCATTGCTGGGTTGTGTGCTGTAGTTTTGCCTGGTAATGATTCCATTGCTGGGTTGTGTGCTATAGTTTTGCCTGGTAATGATTTTGTTACTGGATTGCATGCTGTAGTTTTGCCTGGTGATGATTCCATTGCTGGATTTTGTGCTATAGTTTTGCTTGGTAATGATTCCATTGCTCTGTTGTGTGCTATAGTTTTGACTGGTAATGATTTTGTTACTGGATTGCATGCTGTATTTTTTCCTGGTAATGATTCCATTTCTGAGTTGCGTTCTGTAATTTTGCCTGGTAATGATTCCATTGCCGGGTTGTGTGCTATAGTTTCGCCTGGTAATGATTCCATTGCTGGATTGTGTGTTATAGTTTTGCCTGGTAATGATTCCATTGCTGGGTTGTTTGCTATAGGCGTTGCTTCATAATGATTCCATTGCTGGGTTGTGTGCTATAGTTTTGCCTGGTAATGATCCCATTTCTGAGTTGTTTGCTATAGGTTTTGCTTCATAATTATTCTATTGCTTGGTTGTGTGCTATAGTTTTGCCTGGTAATGATTCCATTACTGGGTTGTGTGCTATAGGTTTTGCCTGGTAATGATTCCATTTCTGGGATGTGTGTTGTACTTTTGCCTGGTAATGATTCCATTGCTGGGTTGTTTGCTATAGGTTTTGCTTCGTAATGATTCCATTACTGGGTTGTGTGCTATAGGTTTGCCTGGTAATCATTCCATTGCTTTGTTGAGTGCTATAGGTTTTGCTTCGTAATGATTACATTGCTGTGTTGAGTGCTATAGTTCTGCCTAGTAATGATTTAATTGCTGGGTTGTTTGCTATAGGTTTTGCTTCGTAAAGATTCCATTGCTGGGTTGTGTGCTATAGGTTTTGCCTGGTAATTATTTCATTTCTGGGATGTGTGTTGTACGTTTGCCTGGTAATGATTCCATTGCTGGGTTGTGTGCTATAGGTGGGCCTGGTAATGATTCCATTGCTGGGTTGCGTGCTGTAGTTTTGCTTGGTAATGATTCCATTGCTGGGTTGTGTGCTGTACTTCTGCCTGGTAATGATTCCTTTGCTGGGTTGTGTGCTATAGGTGGGCCTGGTAATGATTCCATTGCTGGGTTGTTTGCTATAGGTTGTGCTTCGCAATGATTCCATTGCTGGGTTGTGTGCTATAGGTTTTGCTTCATAATGATTCCATTGCTGGGTTGTGTGCTATAGGTTTTGCTTCATAATTATTCCATTGCTGGGTTGTGTGCTATAGTTCCGCCTAGCAATGATTCCATTGCTGGGTTGTTTGCTATAGGTTTTGCTTCGTTATGATTTCATTGCTGGGTTGTGTGCTATAGGTTTTGCCTGGTAATTATTCAATTTCTGGGATGTGTGTTGTACATTTGCCTGGTAATGATTCCATTGCTGGGTTGTGTGCTGTACTTTTGCCTGGTAATTATTCCTTTGCTGGGTTGTGTGCTATAGATTTGCCTGGTAATGATTTCATTGCTTGGTTGTGTGCTATAGGTGGGCCTGGTAATGATTCCATTGCTGGGTTGTGTGCTGTAGTTTTGGTTGGTCATGATTTCGTTGCTGGGTTGTGTGCTATAGGTGGGCCTGGTAATGATACCATTGCTGGGTTGTGTGCTATAGGTGGACCTGGTAATGACTCCATTGCTGGGTTGTGTGCTATAGGTGTGCCTAGTATTTATTCCTTTCCTGGGTTGTGCACTGCAGATTCGCCTGGTAATGATTCCATTGTGTTTTAAAAATATTTCTGTATTCTACTGTTTAAAGTGTGGAGCTAGCTGGAGCGCAGCAGAGCGCAGTCAAGAGTGTGGGTAGCCAGCAGTTGGACTGACAACTTTTAATATCAGCGCAGTACTATGAGGTCTGTTGGGTGTTGTAGTTTTGCCTGGCAATCATTCCATTGCTGTGTTGTGTGATCTGTTTTTGATGGATAATTATTCCATTGCTGGGTTGCATGATCTAGTTTTGATGGATAATGATTCCATTGCTGGGTTGCATGATCTACTGTTGATGGATAATGATCCCATTGCTGGGTTGCGTGATCTAGTTTTGATGGATAATGTTTGTTTGTTTGTTTTATTATTTGTAATGCGCAGATGTACCTGGGGATATCAAGTCGCAGCATTTACAAGAATATGCAAAGCTTAGTTGCAAATATAAAATGTACATGTTGACAATGGAAGTATATACAGAGCATAATGAGGAGAACAAGCAAAATATACAATATAAACATTGCTGGGTTGCGTGATCTAGTTTTGATGGATAATGATCCATTGCTGGGTTGCGTGATCTAGTTTTGATGGATAATGATTCCATTGCTGGGTTGCGTGATCTAGATTTGATGGATAATTATTCCTCTGATGGGTTGAGTGATCTAGTTTTGATATATAATGATTCCATTGCTGGGTTGTGTGATCTAGTTTTGATGGGTAATGATTCCATTGCTGGGTTGCGTAATCTAGTTTTTATGGATAATGATTCCATTGCTGGGTTGCGTGATCTAGTTTTGATGGGTAATGATTCCATTGATGGGTTGCTTGATCTAATTTTGATGGATAATGATTCCATTGCTGTGTTGCGTGATCTAGTTTTGATGGATAATGATTCCGATGGGTTGCGTGATCTAGATTTGATGGATTCCATTGCTGGGTTGCATGATCTAGTTTTGATGGATAATGATCCATTGCTGAGTTGCATGATCTAGTTCTGATGAATAATGATTCCATTGCTGGGTTGCATGATTTAGTTTTGATGGATAATGATTCCATTGCTGGGTTGCGTGATCTAGCTTTGATGGATAATAATTCCATTGCTGGGTTGCGTGGTCTAGTTTTGATGGATAATGATCAATTGCTTGGTTGCGTGATCTAGTTTTGATGGATAATGATTCCATTGCTGGGTTGCGTGATCTAGTTTTGATGGATAATGATTCCATTGCTGGGTTGCATGTTCTAGTTTTGATGGATAATAATTCCATTGCTGGGTTGCGTGATCTAGTTTTGATGGATAATGATGCCATTGCTGGGTTGTGTGATCTAGTTTTGATGGATAATGACTCATTGCTGGGTTGCGTGATCTAGTTTTGATGGATAATGATTCCATTGCTGGGTTGCATGATCAGGTTTTGATGAATAATGATTCCATTGCTGAGTTGCATGATCTAGTTCTGATGAATAATGATTCCATTGCTGGGTTGCATGATTTAGTTTTGATGGATAATGATTCCATTGCTGGGTTGCGTGATCTAGCTTTGATGGATAATAATTCCATTGCTGGGTTGCGTGATCTAGTTTTGATGGATAATGATCAATTGCTGGGTTGCGTGATCTAGTTTTGATGGATAATGATTCCATTGCTGGGTTGCGTGATCTAGTTTTGATGGATAATTATTCCATTGCTGGGTTGCATGTTCTAGTTTTGATGGATAATAATTCCATTGCTGGGTTGCGTGAATTAGTTTTGATGGATAATGATGCCATTGCTGGGTTGCGTGATCTAGTTTTGATGGATAATGACTCATTGCTGGGTTGCGTGATCTAGTTTTGATGGATAATGATTCCATTGCTGTGTTGCGTGATCTAGTTATGATGAATAATGATTCCATTGATGGGTTGTGTGATCTAGATTTGATGGATGCCATTGCTGGGTTGCATGATCTAGTTTTGATGGATAATGATCCATTGCTGGGTTGCGTGATCTAGTTCTGATGGATAATGATTCCATTGCAGGGTTGCATGATTTAGTTTTGATGGATAATGATTCCATTGCTGGGTTGCGTGATCTAGTTTTGATGGATAATAATTCCATTGCTGGGTTGCGTGATCTAGTTTTGATGGATAATGATTCCATTTATGGGTTGCGTGATCTATATTTGATGGATGCCATTTCTGGGTTGCGTGATCTAGTTTTGATGGATAATGATTCCATTGATGGGTTGCGTGATCTAGTTCTGATGGATAATGATTCCATTGTTGGGTTGCATGATCTAGTTTTGATGGTTAATGATTCCATTGCTGGGTTGCATGATCTAGTTTTGATGGATTATGATCCATTGCTGGGTTGCGTGATCTAGTTTTGATGGATTATGATCCATTGCTGGGTTGCATGATCTAGTTTAGATGGATAATGATTCCATTGCTGGGTTGCATTATCAAGTTTTGATGTATAATGATTCCATTGCTGGATTGCATGATCTAGTTTTGATGGATAATGATCCATTGCTAGGTTGCGTGATCTGGTTTTGATGGATAATGATTCCATTGCTGGGTTGCGTGATCTGGTTTTGATGGGTAATGATTCCATTGCTGGGTTGCATGAACTAGTTTTGATGGGTAATGATTCCATTGCTGGGTTGCATAATCTTGTTTTGATGGATAATGATTCCATTGCTGGGTTGCATGATCTAGTTTTGATGGATAATGATTCCATTGCTGGGTTGCGTGATCTAGTTTTGAAACAAAATCTACTTTGTACTTTTTCTACTTTTTTATATATTTATATATATATGCGGGGGGAGACCTCTCACATCCCCCTCACCCCGCCCTTCCCTAACTTGTACCCTTACCCCACACCCCACCTATTATGCATTACACATATACCATTTGCCCTACCATTTTCGATTAAATAAATTCAGTGGAATCTTAATAGGTGTAATGGTATTCGAAGATATTAGGGGATCAATGTGAGAGAGGGTATACCCAGATATTGGTGTATTGCTCGCTGCACCATAGGGAACCAAGCTGCACCTCACTGAGGAGGCCCAACAAGACCAAAACATGTGTGAGGTTGCTTGTGTTTCTGTGCAGAGGGGACCTGGCCTAGCAGTTCGGGGTGGGCTGCTACCATTGGTGGCAGTACCTGACTGATTTGCACACGGCTGGACCCCTTATGCAATGGCACAGACGGGCTAAAAAACGGTGGTGTGGAAGGTTCCCCAGAAAAATGCCAGTGGTTTAGATTCATTCCAAACCTTCCACCCATCACTTTTGTCGTTATAGTAATAGGTTTTATGTCAGAACCATTGAGAAGGAGCCCCCTCCCCTTTTACGGTGCTACTCTCAAAGCTGAAAAGCGTGTTCCATTTTACTGTGTTGAACTTGCATCTTTATTACACTGCCTCTCCTAAAAACACCATTTATTTCAAATGCTGCAAAACTATCATATGTTCATGACGCCTACCTAATTTATTATCCATGGCTTACTGCATAATAATGACCACCGCAAACTGCTTTTCATATAATAAAACATCTCAAAATGTGTAATTATTGGACCCTTAATTAGAAACATGGCCCCACTTTATCTAACCATATGGCTTAGCATATTAATCTCCAGCTACAGATGATAAATTTAAAACACATTCCATCCTGTTTCACTATACAACACATTTACATAATCAATTCATACGTGATAATGCCATTATGTCATGACATTATATGTGACGTCAAGATGGTCAATAATAAAGGGGGGACATTTTGAATCAACACCTAGTGACATGGCGTGCATCTGCACACACTAATGAAGGAGAAAGACTTTTCTCTTATCAGGTAAGCAATTAAAATCACTAAATACTACAACAGAAGCTATTATTAGACCTAACAGTCCAGGCTTTATTTTAGATTCTGGAAAAGGAGAGATAACTTTCTTTAAAACTACATCCTTTGATAAACACTGTTTATTAGCCCTCCCTTTTTTCAATTTGATTCGATTAACTTTATTTCGGTCAGAGACCATAAAAGTAATGTCACAAGCAATTCAAAATCACAAACAATCGAATTCATAATACATTATTAAAGAAAGCAGATATCATTAAAACATTTCCTAATATTACACTCCGTGATCCGCGGAGTAGAAAGGTCACAGTATATAAAGATAGGAAAAATCAGACACATTCATAAAAGGTTATATACATTCATATAAAACTCCTAAAACCGAGACTTAAAAATACATAATGCAGCTGATAATGTTGTGCCCAAATAAAGGGCGATTCTAGTAAAAAAGCAGGCTCAAAAGTGCAAAAAGCAACTTCGATAGATGACGCCCAATCTCGCTGCTTAAGATACAACGCACTGAGGGGAATGTTGGGGATACAACATCCAGGTAACATTCGTAAGTTTAAGCTCTGCTTTAGATCCCAGTATCTCCTTCCACTCTCGCTGCTCAAGATATCAGCAAGACTTCTACATGCTTCATCATGCACAGGGCCTTTTTAATCAATGTTTTTAAGCTCCTGCTGATAAGCTGGGGTTCTAACCAGCACTCACAATGCCCTAATGAGATGAAAGCTTCCTTTAGATATTTCATCCAGGGTAAGGATCGACCACCCTCCTGAGATATGAGATCTTCCGTAGCCAATCTGTACTCGGTTAGTCCAGAAGCGGACCAAATCATTAGTTGGTCACAATGAGTCCCTCCCCAAAGCCCTGTCCCATAGAGCGCTCCGTGTCTGACCTGGGCAGAATAGACCTCCATGGATACTCGATCCGCCCGTTGCCATAACCGTGTTCAAACTTACCCATGGCTTCACTGAAACGGTTAAATGGAAACTTGTGAGGACTACACCCAAATAATCATACTCATTAACTTGCTCAACACACTTCCCATTGAGTGTAAAGCTTAATTTATTGATCCCTTTTGTTCCACTTTTCCTATAAAAAAAATTGAATATTGTTTTTTACATTTAAAGTGAGCACATTTATTTCACAGAACTCTTTAAATGCCAACAATTGATTTGTTAACCCAATGGAGTCAATGATAAAAGTGCAGCATTTCCCACAAACATTAAAATTGGGCACCTTTCCCCAGATAAGACCTGCACATCACAGGTCAAATTTATTAGTTCGGGAATTATACCATTGATAAAAAGACAGAAAGGTTTGGGGGCCAAAACGCACCCATGGCGCACACCCGTTTGAATGGGAATTATCTTGGTGACCCTGCCATCAGCACTCCATTTTACCACTGCCTCGTTCCCTGTATATAAGCTTTGAATGGCCCTCAAGAGGGCTGGGGGAAGGAATACTCATATCTTTTAGAGTATTCTATAACCGTTGTACCTCATTGAAGGCCATTTTTACATTGCCAAAGTGACATATAATCCCATTCTTCTCAGGATTACATATTTGTCACATTGTAGACCCAATCTGAGGAATTGATCGATGGTACTGATATTGGCCCGAAAGCCAACCTGCAGATGGTGTATGATATTCCTGTCTTCCATCTACGCTTCCAAGACGGCCTGCAGTGCCTTAGCAAACCCCGCCCCCCGCCTCATGCAGGGATAATGGGCAGTAATTCCCTGGATCCTCTCGACCGCCCTTTTTATATAACTTGAGGATTTTGGCCTGGGTTCAGGTCTGAGGAACAAGGTTTGCTGACAAAACAGCATTACAAATCTTAGTAAGATATACTTAAAACACATATGTTTGATCTGAATTGAAACATTATTGTCTGTTATATGGAAAAACAAATTAATCTAAATTGAAATTATATTCATGAAATAAAAAAAATGCAATTAAATCTTGAAGGTCAGTGATTTTCAACCTCTAATTCATTGTATGTTGCAGTCCCTGTTATTTTAATAATAGGACACCACTGTCATATGATGAGAAAGTATTTTTCATTTTTATGTTTTCACTTTTTAGAATAAACTTGTCTATCAGAGACAAGAAACAGTAAATACTAATAACACCATTTAGCAAATACACCTATGGAGAAATAATAGGTGTTATCATTAATTGAAGATAAAACGTATGCATCTGAGATGATAAGAATGTACAAAAATCCTCCCGAGGAGCCAACTGTGGCAAAATACGTGTAGCGTATAGAAAGTATAGGGGACAATACATTAAGTGATTATAGAGGGTTCTAGATATGCTGAATATGAGCTGAAGCATGAGCAAAAGGATGAAATAATCAGCTACAAATATGTGTTGATACAAGTGTCCCAATAATTTTTAAGTAGATGATTTATTTTGGCAGTAGTTTAATAAATGTACTTTTGAAATCTGATACCACACATTCTCTGCATCCTATTTTTCTTTATTTGAACAAGGTAACCTGTACCTTTTAGTTGAATAACCGTCACCCTACCATGTAACATACTTCAATCACTAGATGTGCATATTTTCAGCCTAAAGATGATATATTTGTGAAACCCTAAAAATAAGGCTCAATCTCTGAACCACTTATAATACAATAACACACATTCAACTAGCATGGGAGGTTTGTGAAAAAATGTAAGAATGTCCCTTTGGTTACCTCTGTACGGTCCAACGACCCCAACATGTTTCAGTTCTCGCCTGTTGTGAACTTTCATCAGGGGTTCAATTGAACTTTGGAGCAACAAGATGGTTCTCTATAGAATTAATTAATACAAATGAGTCAATAGTTCATTAGATGCATCCAAAACACGTTTTAGTGATTTGTTTTTTAGTAACAACTTCATTTAAATTGTCCAGTTGTTTCAAGAACGTAATTTCTCAATTTTTGCCTGCAAAACGTATTAGCATTTGCATTAATGCACTGATATGGTATAAATGGGCTGCACTCTTATGCATAACAAGCCTGGGGGACATACCTAGTCACCTTATTATGCATTTCATGAGGTTGATGAAGGATCACATCACTTCTGTTGGTTGTGAGCAGTCTTCAATTAATGATAACACCTAAAGGTGTTGTGGTCCTAGACTATTCAACATTTCAATGTTGTATCCTCTCTGAAAGAAACCAGAAATGTGGCTGTTATAATATTCATTAGTACATTGACAAACTATTTTGGAAAATATTATTTTAATATTGGTATGTTTGTGGCTGTCTAAGGCAGTAGATGTTTCTGCATGCCACTGCTAGTGTTGATGCAGACATGTTGACACGTCATTGTTATATCCAATCCGTGTGTCATTATGTGGCTCATGATCTGAGGCAGACTAATTTGTGGTGTGTTATGTAAAAAGAAAATCACATTTTCAAAATAGCAGGTTACTGTTCCATGGTAAACATGTTACTTTGTCACACCTATACATTGTGACTTTAATATGTACGTCCCCTTTCTTGCAGCCTGGCCTTTCGTCAACTACGGCATTGCCTGGCCTTTATTTATGCCATCGAGGAGATTAACAAAAACCCAGAGCTGTTACCCAATGTTACTTTGGGCTTCAAGATCCATCATTCATATGGCGATTGGTCACGAGCAATTTACAGCACTTTGAGCCTGTTATCAGGAAGAGATGTGCCAGTCCCTAAGTACAAATGTCGGACCCGAGGGGTCCTGGCTGCTATCATTGGGGAAGTGTCCTCAGACACATCGCTGGCTATAGCAACACTCAGTGGCCTCTACAGGTACCTGCAGGTAAGACGGGACAAAGTATGTGTTATATATACTTCCGTTCACAATTTTATTAGAACAGGAGGACATGATAAAGTAATGCATGATGTCCTTTGCAATATCATGAGCTGAATACAAGGGGGGGCTGAGTTGTGGTTGTGCAGATTCCCAGGGTCTGTATTGTAATAAGAGTGTCTCATATGCTAACATTTTGTCAGGGGAGGGGAATAGTTTTGGTAAAGAAGGATGTAATGTGGAAACAAACCTTAATAAATAATTTTCAGCAAAAAGTTGAAATATTGCAATGCTATGTTTGATCTGTGTAACCCTAGACACAGTGCCCCATGGCATGCCCACACATCATGTTCTTCTTGTACTGTGGCCTTTGGCCGTGCCCGTGGCACAGTGAGCCTGCATGCAGTTCCTACAGGACAAGTCCTGTCGGACCACATTGCAGAATCTCCTGAGAACCACAGTACCTTATAAATCCATTGGACTTTTCATGTGGGTGTTCTAATTGCTGAGTGAGGCATACATACATTGAGTTTATATCCATTCATCCTTTCATATTTCAATATCTTCTTTCTTATGTATCTCTTTTCTATATGGACATTCTGTTTCTTCCACAAATGTGTTGTGTGGGAAAGAAGTTAATGTTGCAGCGTTGATTTCAGCACCCTTCTTTAAATGTATCACATGTTTAGATATGATGCACATATGCTTTAGCAGCTACATATTTAAAGGGACTTTGGCTGTTCCTTCAAGTGCACTCTGCTAGAACCTCTGTCCAGCTGTGGCTATTTTGTACTTGTGTCATGTTATTCGATATTAGAGCCTACTACCCTTCTTATAGCACTGTGGGGTAGAAGCCCTTTGGAAGACCATAGTCAGTGCTAACATGAAAATAAAAGTGCATTATATTCATGTGATATGATATGATATGTCATTTATAACACCGCTATACACAAATGTTTCAAGGCGCGATGAGGCAAGGGTGGCGAACAAAGGGAGGACGGAGAACGATCCTACTAGGCCAGGCAAAGATGATAACAATAAGTAAGTAGCGGCCAGCATGTGGCAAGTGCATGGGTAAGTGCAGACATCAGGTGTCATGGGCTTGGAGGGGGACTGTAGGGATACAGAGACATTCCCCAAAGCGGGGGTTGCCAGGTGGGCAATGCAGGTGTTAATGCAGGCAGGGGAGGGACCGGGTCCCGAGGTCAGAGGGTGTCAGAGGGTGTCCAGGTAGCTAGTGCAGTTCCATATACAACTAGGAGGTCAGCAGCAGAAAGAAGTAGATAAAGCAGAAGCAAAGAGAAAGGTTTTGAGGAGCTTACGGAACCGTAGATGGTTCTCCTCAAGTTTAAGGGAGGCAGAGAGGCTGTTCCAAAGGGTGGCACCAGCCGAGTAAAGAGATCTACCACCAACTCGTTGCTTGGAGAAGCGACTGACCCAGAGGGAGTAGGAGGCGGATGAGCAAAGAGCTCGAGAAGGAAGCCATTTAGGAAGAGAGAGTTGAAGGTATTGAGGGGCCAGGCCCCAGAAGGCCTTGTGGATGATGCAGAGGGTTTTGAACTTAATACTCGCAGCCAGTGGGAGCCAATGCAGAGATTTTAGTCCTGGAGAAATACAACCCCTGGGCTTGAGGCCAAGGAAAAGTCTTGCAGTCCTGTTCTAGATGAGTTGTGAAGGGCGGAGAGTAGAGGCAGGAAGATTTAGAAAGAGGCTGTTGCAATAATACAGCCCAGAGAGAACCAGAGCTCTGGAGAGGAAAGGAAGAATACCTCTGAGGAGGTGCAGCTGGTAGTGTGACTTCTTAGAGACGTCGGAGATGTGAGGAGAGAAGGAGAGTGTGGAGTCGAAGATGACCCTGAGGTTTTTTACCTTGCAGGTGGGAGCAGGAAGAGGGCCAAAAGAGGCTGGCCAGAGAGCTGCAGTGAAGGAGGGTGTGCTTGTGCCGATGAGGAGAATCTCAATCTTACTGGCATTAATGCAGAGGTCATTGGCGGCACACCACTCCTGGATAGCAGACAGACAGTCAGAGATGAGGGAAGGAGAGGAGGAGGCCGAGGGTAGCCTGAAAATGAGCTGGGTGTCATCTGCATAGCACTGAAAGTTGGGTCAGAGAGCGGCGATGCAGTGGGCAAGGAGTGCCAGGTATTGCTTGAACAGCCAGGGAGAGATGTTAAACCCCTAGGGGACACCACAGGTAGAGAAAATGATAGCAGAGAGGAAGGACCCAACTTGTACCTGGGAGGCTCGGTCAGAGAGGAAAGAAGTCAGACAAGCCAGAGTCTGACCAGTGATACCCAGTTTATCACAGAGACGGTTGAGCCAGATGGCATGGTTGACAATGTCAAAGGCAGAAGAGAGATCTAGAAAGATGAGGACACAGGAGGTGTTAGACTCAAGGTTGGAGAGCAGGTCTTCGCGTATGTTTAGGAGAGCAGTTTCCATGCTTCTGGCAGCTCTGAAGCCAGACTGATGGTCATGAAGACAACCAACAGATTCAGTGTGGAGATTTAGCTGGGAGATGGCCAGTTTCTCCAGGAGCTTGCCCAGGAAGGGTGTGATGGAGATTGGGCAATAGTTAGCCGGGCAGGAGGGGTCGGCAGAGGGTTTCTTCAGAAGAGGGTGCACAAGGGAGTGCTTCAGGGCAGATGGGAAGACTTCAGTGGCGAATGAGTGATGGCAGAAATCAGCAAGGGCAGGAGCCAGGAAGTCGATGTGGTCCTTGATAGTTTTGGAGGAATAGGGGTGTACCTGTTTTGGCCAACACCAGAGGAAGAGCAGGGAGTAGGGGAAAGGAGGGGATAGGAGGAGATTAAGGACAGGATGTCCTGAGTTTTAGAGATTAAGTGAGAAGCCAGTGCCATGCAGAGGGCCTGGGAAGGGACTGGAGTGGTAGAGACTGCGGCAGGATTGGCCAGTTCCTTGCAGATTTTAAAGAGTTCAGCTGAGTTTTTAGATGCCGCAGAGACGCAGGCTTGGATATGAGTGCTCTTCTTGGTGAAGACAGAGAGCCAGTATTGCCTTTGCAGCAGGCCTTTTTGTCAGAGGATGTATAAGAAGCATGCCATTTTGTCTCGGCCACCCTGCAATTGCGTTTTAGGGTGACGAGGTCTGAGTCATTCCACTACACTTGGCTTTGGGCTTCAGGCAGATTTTCATGACAGGGGCAAGGATATCAAGAGTATCAGATATAGCATAGTGGAGGGTGGAGAGGGCTGTGTCAGGATGTGAGTCAGGATGTGAGTCAGCCAAATGTGAAGGGGGATTTGAAGGTGGCAACGAATGCCTCAGCTGACACGCGCTTCATGGGTCAGATGACCGAGAAGGTGGGTGGCAGTGATGGAGGTGGCTTGGCCTGAGGGGTAGAGAGGGTGAGATGGGAGAAAAGGAGAAAGTGATCACTCCAGGAGAGAGGAGTGGTGAGAGTGACAGAAAGGGGAAGGTCTGAGGTGATCAGAACATCCAGAGTGTACCCTTCAGTGTGAGTCGGGCCAGAGGGGAGAATAGTGAGTGAGAGAGAGTCGCAGAGGTCGCAGAAGAGTCCAGAGGGAGGATAGGAGGCATCCAGTTGGATGTTGAAGTCTCCAAAAAGGAGGAGTTGAATGGTTGAGGCCAGGATTTGAGGAGGAGAGGTCACCAAATCAGAGAGGAAGGAGGAGAACTGACCAGGTGGCCGATAGATAGTAGCCACAGTAAGGGAATGGCTAAGGGAGAGAGAGAGCCTACAGACGAGGCATTCAAAAGAGGAGTAGGCCTGCATAGGCATGCCAGAGGCAGGAATCCACTTGGGGAAGATCAGGCCTACCCCCCCACCAGAGCAGTAGGACCGGGTCGCTGAGAGGATCTTGTAGCCATCAGGTAGGAGCGTGTCAAAGCTGGCGACAGAGCTGGCCATGAACCATGTCTCGGTGAGACCGAGGACATCGAGGTCAAGTTCTTCCACAAGGCAGCTGATATCAGAGGAGTGTTTGACAGCAGAGAAAGAGTTTAGAGGGGCAATGTGGAGGAGGTTGCTATCCTTGAAGGACTTCCTGGAAGGGGTACAGATAAGAGGGATGCCCTGCAGAGCTGTAGGAGGATCCCGAGAGGGGGCAGAGAGAGAGGGGGAAGGCATGGTAGCCAAGGAAAGGGGAAAGGGGACAGCCGGGGAAGAAAAGAAGTTGATGAGGTGCGGGAAGCATCTATCAAAGAGGTGAAGGTTGGCCTGAGGGCCTTGGACCAAGACGGTCCCATTAGAGTAGACATTACTGGTGACCTTAGAGGATTGGAAGGATTGGAAGGAGGCCAGGAGGGTGTCCCAATGGTGCCACCATTAATGGGAGAAGAGGAGAAGAGGCGAAAGGAGAGAGAACAGAGACCATATGAAGGGTCCATAAGTCAGGAGAAAGCACGACAAAGAGGATGTCGGTGAGAGTTTCCTTGGAAGAAGCACTGGTGTAGGTGTCAGTAATAGGGAGGTCTGGGTTGGAGACCAGGATGTCCTTTTTAAACTTCCTCCTACCAGATTTAGTGAGGAGAGCAGGATAGTCCATAGAGAAGCAGTTAGAAAAGATAGGAGAGATAGAGAGCACCATAGAGTATGTGGGAGAGGAGGGGGTGGAAGGAGAGTGGGGACAGTAGCGAGGGACTATGTGGATAGTCAAGATTTTACACGAGGAAGACAAATGTGCTAAGTGAGCCAATTATTCAAACTAATGTTGAGCTTGTCATGGTAGAAGTAGAAAGTGCAATGCAACATACTAAAGTTGCAGATGCAAATGTTAATACATTAGTCAGTAACCTTAATATAGAGCAGAAAGGAGTTTATTGCAAAATTAAATATAGGTTCTTAAACACATGAATATTCTTGCGTCCAATACAAACCTCTATTATGCATGTTAGTGGACAAGCAGGAACACGGAAATCTTTTTTAATTCATGCATTACAATCTATGATACAAAATGTAACTGATTGCACTCTGTCACGTATTGTAACCGCTGAAATAGGTTTATCAGCATTCCATGTAGGAGATGTTACTTTACATCGATTGTTCATGTTACCAGTGGAGCACGATAATAAACTAGAGTATCGAACCTTGTATCAAGTGCAGCACAATAAGTAGGAAAATTAAATACCTTGACTGTAGATGAAGTAAGCATGGGGTTCAACTTGATGCTAGCTTTCATTCACCTGTAAATGCACAAGGTTTTGAAGACTGAATACAACATTTTATTTAGAGGTAAACATGTACTTGATTTTGGAGACTTGTTGCAATGAACTCCTGTGAAAGGTCAACCAGTCTTCACGATGCTACAATCTAAGGATAGTCAAACAACTGTAGGGAGTACTGTTCATGTGAACCTTTGTAACTGTTTGAATTCCTCCAGGAGCTTACCATTAATAGGATCGATCATCATTACCTTTGAGGTAAGATCTATTGCTGATATGCTAATTGAACTAAAAACATGATGAAAATTCTAGATCAAGGGGACAATAAAGTGAAGGGTAATGTAGTAGGGGATAGCTTTGAAGGCCTACTGATGAAAACTCAGTAAGAAAGTCTGAAAATGTGGTTGAAATTGCTGAGGTGAATGATAATCAGACGAAATCTGGTAAAAGATGCACCCATAAAAAGAAATCACTTTAAGCTACACGTACAAAAAAGTCAAAGAATGATAAAGGCACGAATTAAGTTATAAACAAAGGGTTGAGAAAATGTTAAGAAACATTCTGCGAGTGATACATCAACGAGAGCAGTATTTGCTTTCCAGGGTTAACCATGATAAAACATTAACAGAGATAATACCAATTAAGGGCCCTCAATATCAAGTTAATTCAAATGATTATCAAATGGATATGTAAGCGCAAAGTATTGATGTGGCTGAAATGAGTACTGGAAATGGAAATGGAAAAATTCAAAAGGCCACCATTGGTCAAAGTAGTAGGAGGTGGCTAATAGTAAGAGTAATACTCTGAGAAACTAAAATAAAAAGAAGGCGAATAATGGAAAACACATTAGGATGTTTCTCATTCAGACTAAGAAGGGAAATGATGAGAAGGGGAATTTGGTCATTGAACAGTCTGACGAAGAAGGGAACAGACCAATGGGCTGTGATGGTGACTTGTCAATTAAGATTGGTAATCCTATTCTGGAGCAGGAAATGGATGGTGTAATTACGAATAAGTTGAATGAAGTGTCACTGATAAAAACACATTTGTTTGACAAACAGGAAAGTTAAAGGGTGGTGTGATGAGATTTGTGGAGAGAAAACAACTGCCCATAGTTCAGCATGATGGATGGTCCTTTGGTACTGATATTCAAATCCATTTTTTAGGAGGACTGTGATATTCCCCTTAATAAGTCACAAAGTGTGTCTATTGAGAGCGGTAACAAAATGAAGCTACATTTCCTCATCAGATATAATATTTGTTGACCTGTTTGATGATTTTTGGGTAGGGAAATGTGCTGTCCACTTCTACTCTAATGTAATTAAACATTTGGTGATCGCATGTCATGATGAAATTATGCAAAGAGGGTTTGAGATTTATACTCAGCGACTTAGGCAGGGTAGCATATTTGAATATGAGGATAACTGCATAGGGTCCTTGAAGGAAAAGTTGAAAATGATTATAGGGAGGATAGCTCAGCGGCAACATCCCCACCTTGGGAGCAAATCGTCACGAATCAACACAGGTTCGATACTCGGGTCCACGCTTAGAAACCTCTGGGTATTAAGCGCATTATAAATAACCTATCATATCATATATGTTAGATTTGCAAAGGCGGAGGCAGGTTGCTTTGAAGAACTGGATGAGATAAAGGAGAAAGAACACGATTTTACGGTCCGGGGGTTGGATTTACTTAAGTTTCACATCTGCGCGAGTAATGCATGCTGACGTTAAACTGAAAGTAAAATTCACTGTCGCAGCCATTTTCGGCTGCAGCAGTGAATGAGAAGATAGGTATTTGCCTTTCCCTCCCTCAATCTCAGGCATTGTTTTGCCAATTCGATTGAGGGAGGTGTCGTTGGAAAGGGGAGACTCTCCCCTTTCCAACAACACCTTCTATGAAGCATTGCTAAGCATGGATCGGGTGCGGATCTGTTTTGGAAGTGGGGGATGAGGGGGCCACTTTCTTTGTAAACAGCCCTCTCCCCGACCCCCAAAGCATGCGGCAGCATGTTTGGCCCACCCTGGGGGCAGATGAGCACACTATTGTGCCCATCTGCTACTAGGTAAGGAGCAACGTTTTAAAAAAATTGAGAAAATAAACATGTGTTTGTGGGGTGGGGCTGCCACTAAACCACCATGGATCTTTTTAGGCAAAAGGGGGTGGCCCTCCCCCCACCCCAGATGGATAGGGGACACCTCATGTAGCCCTCCCTGAGATGCCCCCTCATCCATTTGGGGTGAGGGGGAGACAGGGTCACCAGAAACATTTTGAATGGGGCCCCAACGCATGGGACAGCACCTTCGACCCACCCTAATGTGCCCATCTGCCCCCAAGAGATGTGGCAAACATAAAAGAAAAATGTATATGTTTGTAGACGGTTTTGGTGGGGGGTGGGGGACACCATAAACCACCAGTGATTCATGTATTGAAAAGGGGGGTGTCGCTCCCCCCCAAATCAGGTGCATGGGGGGGCATCTCATGTAGCCCTCCCTGGGGGCAGATTTGTGCCCCCGGGAAGGGGTCATGAGATGCCCCCCATCCATTTGATGTGTTCCACAATGGATGGGGCAGTAGGTTTTGGCCACCCTGGGGGCAGATTGGCACAGCAATGTGCCCATCTTCCCCTAGGTAAGTGGCAAAACAAATTAAACAAAATATTAAGCAGGTGTGCATTTAGGAGGGTTAGGGGGAGCACCCTAAACCACCAGTGATTTTTGTAATTGAAAGGGGGGGTGACCCTCTCCCCCACACCCAAAAGGGAGGTTGGGGCATCTCATGCAGCCCTCCCTGGGGGCAGATTTCTGCCCCTGTGTGGCCCCAGGGAGGACTACATTAGATACCCCCATCCTTGCGGGTTGGGGGTTGAGAGACGCAGTAGAAAACTTGGCACAAGCCCCCCAAAGCATGGAGCAGTGCGTTTTACCCACCCTGGGGGCAGATGGACGCACTAATGTGCCCAACTGCCCCATGGCGAAGGGGCAAGAAAAATATACAATTTGAGAAAGGAAGCACCCTAAACCACCAGTCATTTATGTCATGAAAAGGGGGGTGTCTCTCTCCCCACCCTTCCCAAGTGAATGGGGGGCATCTCATGTAGACCTCCCTGTGGGGCAGAATTTTGGCCCTATCTGCCCCCAGGGAGGGCTACATGAGATGACCCCATCTGTTTGGGGTGGGGGAGAGGGCCAGTACAAAACTTGGCACAGGCCTCCCAAGGCATGGGGCAGTGCGTTACGGCCACCTGCCCCATGGCAAAGGTGCAAACAGAGCAAAAGTCTTGTTTTTTTCTATTGGTGTTTTGGGGGTTTGGGGGGGCACACTAGACACCAGGGATTATGATGAATGGAAAGGGGCTGGCTGCTTTTCAAGGAAAGCAAGTGCATTGCTGGGTGTGGATTGCTGGATCTGCACCTAGTAATGGCACGGCACATTGGTGCCCTGCTTACTCCCTGTGCACAGTATTCGGATAGGGGAAGTGAGCACCATAGTAAGTGGGCATTGGGTGTTTTGAAGGAATGAACATTGGGATTAAGGCGCTATATAAAACAATAAATACAAATACAAACAGTGTGACTACCCCCGGTGCTCAGTAGCGTAAATTGAAGATGGGAGCATGGCAGTGTGGGTTGGTTTTTGCTGGGCTGACACTGATAATGATTGTGCTTTATTCCGTTTACAGGCCTTGTTCAGTTCAAGGTATTGAATTTGTATTTTTCAACATTGTATATTACGCAGGGGGGACGGATTATTGGTGTTTTGGGTGAGAACTGGGGCAGAATTGTTGGTGGTGTGAGAGGGAGTGGGTGCTTGGGGGAGTTACTGTGGTGGCCTCAAGTGCAGGGCGGTCCCAGGGACCCCCGGCAGGGTGCCCTTCCCACACTGGAGGGGAAAACCTGCTGTGCCTTTGATCCTGTGTCCCATGTTGATCGACCATCCCCACAGTCCAGCGGCCATCCCAGTGAGCCCCAGCAGGGCCCCCATCCTTTGTCAGGGGGCAAAGCTGTAACGCAGGCCACCCATAGGTCCAGGACAGTTGGGGGTGATGCCTTGGGCGCCTGTCTCCAAAGGGGTTTCAGACGCCATTTTGAAAGCATTTTGAAAAACATGGCTCCTGCACTTTCTAGCTACCAGTGTTCGCGGTCGGGATAAATCATGGTAGTTTGTTGTAAAACCACTGCCACCAGCCATTTCAATAGGAAAGAGTAGTATTTGACTGCTACATGAGTTTCTAGACATAGGGGATACTAGGTAACGCCTCCAGCACTCTATTGGAAGATAGTGTGTGCTGGGTCTAGGAATTTAAAAAGACTAGTAAGGCCAATTTAACTTTACATTCTCTGGGAAACAATAGTTTATCCCAGAGAAGGTGTTTAAGCCTAAAAGGCTTCCCTGTGTCACTGCACTCAGGGTGCTTTGTGAAACAAATAAAATATGATGCTTATGGAGTTGTCTAAAACTCCATAACCAAAAGAAATAAACACAGAAAATAAACAGAATTAAAAGTAAAGAGTTCCAAAGTTCAGCAAAACAGCTGGGGTTCTCTAAGGTAGAGAAAAATTAGAACATTTATGAGAATTCTCCCTAACAGAGAAGCTGTAACTCAGGCCACCCAGCGGTCCCAGACAGTGGGGCGGTTGATGTCCCTAGCCTTGGGCGCCCGTCTCCCATGTGTGTCTTTCGTCCCCCATCCCTTCTCCGAGTCTAGTGCTGTAACTCATCCTACACAGAGCTTCAGGTTGGTCGAGGGTTATGGTCCTGCCCTTGGCTGCTGGTTCCCTTGTTGGACGACAGTCCTCAAGTGCATCAGCAGTCCCATGGATACCCAGCAGAGTGCCTATCTCTTCCTAGAGGGAAAACCTTCAAAGCAGGCCAGCCTGAATTTTAAAATGGTTGTGGGTGATATCCCCGGCCTTTGGTGCCTGTTTCCCATGTTGGTTAACCATCCCCCAAGTCTAGTGACCGTCCCAGTGAGCCCCTGCAGAGTACCGATCCTTTCCCAGGCAACACAGCTGTAACGCAGGCCACCCACAGGTCCAGGGCAGTCAGGGGTAATGTCCCTGGCCTTGGGAGTCTGTCTCCCTTGTTGGTCAACCGTCCCCAAGAGCAGCAGCCTTACAGCCTATTGTTATGCTCACCTGGTCTGTGTGGAGGCGTTGGGGCACGGTTCCAGCCCTCCCGGGGGTGAGGTCGCTCGGGTCCAACTTCGCCCTCTGCGCTTATGTGGTGACTGGTGGTAATAGGTGATGCTGCTCGGGACTGCTCCTGCTTGGAGAATAGGGGATGTGAGTATGCCAGCTTCGGCGCCTGATCCCCTTCCAGACCCCTTCTCCCAAACCGTGGTACCTGTGGGATGTGCTGTCCCTAGAAAGCTCACCTGTTGATTAGTTTTTGTGAGCACTCCATCCTGCTGCTTCTGGCAGGGGCGCTTGTATGATCTAGACCAAGTTCCTTCACTGGTCCCTTTCACATGGTAGTCCAGTCCTGTTGCGACTAAGCCACTATACTTCAGGTAAGTGTTCCTGTTTGCCTTTGTCTTTCCTCGTCTGTTTTTGTTGTATTGTAAAGTTTGTTGTCTTGTATTGGTGTCCGTTCCACTTTTGATGTTTGCTCTTTTGAATTCTTCCCTTGCAGGTGATGTTGCCGGCCCGGCAGAAGCTGCGGAGCTCGAGGTGGCAGCCAGAGGGAATGAGGAACGAAGCTGCAGTGGTACAGTAGCTGGTAAATTGTTAACTAGGGGGAGCGCGGGGTTCAAATGCGGCGCCGCCCTAGGACGGGTGTTCTAACCTTGTCTTTCTTCTTCTTCACAGGGTCCGGGTTCGTGGATGTGGAGTGCGGTGCTGTGGTGTCAGAATCAAGATCACTGGATGTCAGGAGATGAGTCTGCAGATGAAGCAATGAAGCACTGGTTTCCTGGAGGTGAGTATGCAGGAGAACGCCTGGTTTCAAAGGTAAGTAAACTGGTCCAAGCAGCGATGAGCGTCACGTTGTACACAAGTTCACAGTAACGCAAAGCATCGGCCTTAAGGATGGAGCAGCTTATATAGCTGAGCTTCTGAAGCCACGGCCACCAGGTTCAGCCTGCCTGCCAAACCCTGCCTCGCCCGATGAGTCAGCACACGAAGACCAGGCCTAGGGAGCCACACCCGATGAGTCAGCACAAGAGGATGTTCTCTAAAATAAAGGCTTTCAGTTCCAGGAAAGTTCTTGTAAAATAAAAGCACTGCTGCACTAAAATAAAGTAAAAGCACTCCTGCACTGAAATAAAGTGTTCCTGCTCACATCTCTATATGAGCCTGGCCAAAAGCGCCAGCACTGAGTCTAGCCTGGGGCCCTGTGTTTATGGGTCCCAAAGGGACATAAGTGAGTCAAGTGACCCATTGCCTCCATCACTAGATGGTGTGGTTTTTTTGTTCTTGGCCTGTGGCCATGACAGCACTCCCCCTCAAGGCCCCTCTCATGGGTGGTTTCCCCCCTGGCCCTGGTTTAGTGGGGTTATTGTGGTAGAACCGCCTGATTAATCGTGGAGCGTGGACATGCTCACTGGGTTCCCAGGTCCGATCTTGGGGTCCATAACCTTTCCAGTTTATAAGGTAGTATAACTTGGACCGGACCATCTTAGAGTCTAGGATCCTTTTAACTTCGTATTCTGGTTCTCCTTCAAATATTTCGGTATCCGGTTGAGTACCTGGTCTCAATGGTTTTAGGAGGGAGACATGAAACTCCGGATGGATCTGCATGTGGGCCGTTAATTCTAATATCAGGCCGCAGGGTTGATCACAGCCTTGATAGTGTAGGGTCTCAGATATCTGGGACGGAACGCCTGTGGTCTTTTTCTCTGACTTGGTAGTTGGGAGCTTCCCTTCGGTGTTGATCTGCACACTGCTTCTGTTTCTCTTTGGCTCTGGCAAGATGCTCTGCTGCTTCCTTAAAAACCTGGGTGATGGTTTTGTGTAAGGTCGTTACAGCAGGCATTTCTTATGATTCCAGTGGATCAAAACGGATGTCTGTGGATGTCGACCGTACACTATGTAGAATGTGCTTTGTCCCATACTGGTGTGAATGGAGTTGTTATATGCATATTCTGCTAAACAAAGTATGTCCTTCCAGGTATCCTTGGTTTGTTGCAGCATACACCTTATGTATTGCTCGAGGGTCTGATTAGTCCATTCAGTCTGGCCGTCGGTGGGGGTGATGGCTTGTAGATAATCGGAGGTCAATTTTGGCAATTTTACAACACCTTTTCCAGAATGCAGAGACAAACTGAGTTGCTCGGTCTGATATCAATATTGACGGGAACCCGTGTAGCCGGACGATCGGTTCCAAAAACACGGTACCCACAGAGTAGAAGCAGTTGGGAGACCTTTCAGGGGAATAAAGTGTGCCATTTTGGAAAACAGATCTACGACGACTAAGATGGTATGGTAGGGAAGGTCTATAATAAAATACTTTGATAGCGGGGCTTTGTTTTTGGGACTTCTGTTGTGCACAGGTGCCACAGGTTGCAATGAACTGGACAATGTCCTTTCAATAAGTTGGCCACCAGTAATTTCTCTTTATTTTAGCTTGGGTTTTGGCTATTCCCAGATGCCCTTCTACTAATGAATTGTGATAGTTTGCAATGATTTGATTCTGTAATTTCTTATCTGGGATGTACAATCGTCCTTGTTAGTATGGTAGGTTGTCCACGATCGTATACCGGTCTCCCTTCCCTAGCCATTCCTGTTGCGCTGGTGGACTCATCAAGTGTTACAGGTAAGATTTTAAGTTGTCTAGAGTGGTGGTTGTAGCAATCATGCCTTGGATTCGTCCTTCATGGATGATGGCCACGGGGTCTGGTGTAGTGAATACCTCTTCTCTCTCACTCATGCGGGATAACGCGTCCGCTTTTCCATTGCGTACTCCGGATCTATAGGTGATGACAAAGTTATATTTTGCAAAAAATAGCCCAGCGGAGTTGGCGTGATGATTGCGCTTTAGATATTGTAGATTGGGATTATCTGTGATGATGGTGACTGTATGTCTAGCTCCAAGAAGATAATGGGGGTCATTCTGACCCTGGCGGTAGGGGGTTAATGGTGCTGGTAGAGCTGCCAGCACCGTTAACCCCCTACGCCTCATTACGAGTTCTGCTCGCAGGACCTGCTAAGGCCGCCTGGTAAAACCAGGCGTCCTTAGTGGGTCCCACGAGCAGACCAGGGTGCTAACAATGAGCCCGTTGTTAACAGGCCCGTTGTTAGAACCCTCCCCATTCCCTTTGATCGCTGTGGGGGCTCACATGGGAATGGGGATGGGTTACTTGAATGGGCAAATACCGGGCCCTCCAGGTTCGGAATGGCCCAGTATTTCCCCATTCAGGGAACCCGGAGCCGGAACCCGGTATGGGGGTAGCCATGCCGCCAATGGCGGCATGGCTACCTCCATACTTGTAATGACCTCCAATGTCTCCAGCCTTTGAATGCTGCCTTAATTGCTAGTAGTTCTTTATCAGTGATTGCATAATTGAATTCAGTGGCTGATAACTTGTGAGACCAGAATGCCAAGGGATGCAACTGACCTGTTTCGGGGTCTCATTGTGACAGGACTGCTCCCATTGCTATGTTAGAAGCATCCGTTTCGAACATGTATGGTAGTTCTGGTCGAGGATGCCATAGAATTGGTGCTGTGGTAAATGCTTGTTTTAGCTCCTGGAAGGCCATCTCTGCCTCTGCAGACCAATTCAATCGGACGATCTGGGAGAACCCGGGAATGAACCGCCGATAAAAGTTGGCGAACCCGAGTACACTCTGTACTCCCTTTATTGATGTCAGTGAGGGCCAGTTAAGGATAGCATCTACCTTGCGTGTGTCCATGTGTTCACCCCGTGGTGTGAGAATAAAGCCGAGGAATTCTACCTCTGTCACATGAAAAAAACATTTCTCCAATTTGGCATATAGCCGGTGTTGCCGCAGTTTCTCCAGAACTGCCAGGACATGGTTGACATGGCCCTCCTTGGTGGTCGAATAGATAAGTATGTCATCAATTTGCGACAAGAGCGCAGACGTCCAACAGTTTGTGGAGCATGTCATTCATGAAAAATTGGAACGCCACCGGGGGAATTTCATAGTCCAAAGGGCATAACCTGATATTCATAAAGGCCATATTTCGTGCGAAAGGCCATCTTCCACTCGTCTCCTTTTTTGACACTTACTAGATGGCAGGCCCCTCGTAAGTCTAGTTTTGTATATATCGGAGCATTTTTTACTTGATCAAAGAGCTCAGGGATAAGCGGTAACGGGTACAGTTTTTTTACCGTGATCTAGTTAAGTGCTCTGTATTCAATGCAAGTTCTCAGGTCTCCATCGTTTTTTAAAACAAAACTTTGTTTATTGATGGTCTTAGCAGACACAACACACCTTACAATCCACACTGCGATACACATACTTCGCCTGGTACAACATATTCACAGATCGATACATTTGTGATTACATAGTAGCTTCATCATCGGAGGCCATTCCACATAAGTATACTTGAAACGGGGCCCATATGTCCTAGTCACTATAAATTGTTCCTCACATTCATATGACAGTTCTCTGAGAACATGTTCTATACGTGGTGGGCATCCAGTTCTGTAAAATACACTTTTTCGCTATCACACACATAATGTTAAACAGCCTTCTTGTGGCTTCTGCCCTTTTACCGATGTCCCCGAACAAGTACTTTTGGGGGGTTAGGGAGGCATATATGTTGTGGAGAATTCTATCTTTAGGCTGAATTTGCTAACCTAGTAAGTCCCCCAGCAGCTTTGCTGGATTTCTGGAGTTTGTTTTTTTCTCCTGCCAAGAGTGAGACTCTTTTTCTCCCACTCTTGGACATGATTTATGGTGTTCCTTTGACTGTTAATGTGTTTTATGGGCTATGGGGTCCTTTACTCCATAGGGTCTCATGTGTTTTTTCTATGTGTGTTACACAGCACCCTCCGTGCAGTAACACAGGGGTGTCATAGTGACACCCCACCATAGACTCCATACCCTGGGACTGACTACTGTCTCCCAGGGCATGTAAAGTCACCATTGGCTTTACTAGTCCCAAATTATGAACAGAAACCAGTACAAACCATCATATTGTGGACGTACTGGTCGGGGCAATTCGATTGTCCTGGGGTCTGTTAGTCGAGGGGGCACGTCTCCGTCCCCCCTGATCGAGTTTTGGCTGGTGGCAGTGGATACTACTTTTTTTATTCGACCGCGAATATATCCCTATGGGATTTTCCCATTGTTCGAGGCTACCAACTTTAATTATTTAATTCTCATAGCCTCGAACATACCGCTGGTTTATTTATTTAATATTAATTCGGCGGTTGGTATTTTTTGCCAGGACTTGATTCTAAAATGGCGTTTGTGTTCTCTTCTGTGACTCCAACCCAAGTCGAGCCCTTTGTTCCACTTTTTGGCAGGCTTCTCCACAGAAGCCTCCAAAAGTGGTGCCACTTTGTCTGGGTATCAAAGGTGGTGTGGGAGGGGGTTTAGGCACCCTGGACTGAGTTACCTTGGTAACTCAAGTCGCACTCTTGTGTGATTGGCCCAAGTGGTGAGCTGGCCGGCTCACCACTTAGCATGTTTGATTGACAGCTAGGCTGAGTGAATGCGGGTGTGCTGCATAAAAGCAGGGCTTTGGGGACTGGAACTTCAGCAGTCGCCATAGGACCTGAGAATCCAACGATGGAGAAGCTGAGCCGACCTACCATGGCGACACCACCGGTGGAGCCCTGCGGAACCGACTCACCACTTCCCGACGACAGAGAAGATCTCCTGGCTGGAGAGGCTTCTTCCCCTGACTAGTGGGCACAACCAGTTTACCTTCATTTCTTCGCATCCCAGGACATCTTGTGGTCAAATTGCCCGTGTCAAGCACCCCGGCAACCGGATAGCCACTTACCACTGGACCGCGAATAAAAGGACCGCTCCTTTTACCTGAGAACTCTGCGGCTGGTTTCTTCCCTGGCAGTGCAACGGACTCCTGTCTTCCTCCCCGACGAGATCCTCTCTCCCCCCGGATGAAGCACCGACTTGCATCCGCTGCCAGGAACAACTGCCCCGCTGGAGTATTCTCACCACTTTAATGTACCGTGTCCACCAGGCCTCCCTTTCTAAAGATTGCTACAAGGTAATAATATCCCTTAACCTTCTGGACTTGGCTGGCTGCCTCGACGTTCTAACTGGTCCCTTTCTCTTGGTCCAACTCTTTTTGAACCTTTGCAAGACTCTTGTGCACTTCAACCGTGTGACCTTGGACACATTTTGTTCTGATCCTCTTAAAGTTGATCCGGCCTTCTGAACTCTAACTTCACGGTTTTACTTGCCTTCCTCTCTTGTTTTGTTCTTATGAAAGTGTTGGGATCTGTTTCAAATTATTCTCTCCCTTTTAAAATGAATTATTAGAGTGCCATCTGCGTTAAGCACTCACCGCTGTCTGAAAATAAGTGGGGCTTTACTTAAGACTTGTCTAATATTCTTCTAAGGGAGTGTATATCTTTTAGTGACCGTGTTTTTGAAGTGCTTACTATTAGTGCCTGTGTGTTTTTCTAGATGTGTTTAATAATTATATCTCTTTTACACCAAGCCCTGGTCAGTGTTTACTTGTTCTACTGTTCTACTGTGTTCTTTTTAACCTATTGTGAGTACTCTGTATACTGCCTAACTCTGTGTGGTACAGACTGCTACCAAGTGGGTTTACTGCCAAACACCTGTAGTCTTAAATCTCTAGCAGTGGTCCCAGAGGGAACTGCACAGGTTTCTGCCTAACAATGTATCTGAGTAATTTCCTCTATAATATTCGCTACGCTTTTCCAATATCCAGTCACAGCCAAGCATCCCCAATACATGTGAAATGACCCCGCCTGAGATGCTTTGCATTTGGGACAATCGCCTGGGCAGTCAGAAGTGAACCTTTTTTGCTGGGGTGTATTGCAACCGATTCAGGGCCTTGAACTGAATTAATTGTAGCCCTGCATTCAAAGATACAATTTTGGTGAATGCACAGTATTTGGCCCATTTCTCATCTGTAATAGGTGTATTCAAATCTGTTTCCCATTTGACCTTCACATTATTTAGCATGGGGGTCTGAGTCTGTGTTAATGCATACAATTTAGAGATTCCCAGCCCATTTCCTGATGTTGCTATCTGTAGACATGGATGTGTAGGGGGTTCATTAGGGAAGAGTGGTCAGCTTGTGCTGAACGCGGATTTCATTCTATCATATAGAAGTGCTCTGAGTGGACCTCTACCAACCGCATCTTTAAAGTCATCCATGGTTACAAAGTTCCCATTTGGGAACATGTTCTGCATCTTGATTTCTTTGTTTGGGTCCCAGGTTCTCTGTAATGTTTTATATAGTGTTGGGGGGATATCAGGGAAGTTTCCGAGGGGGGCAGCTGGGTCATATGGTCTGTCTATCTTCAAACTTTTATAGAGTGCGCCCCATGCCCGAACCGTACTATACACATGGTCAAGAAGACATTTGTCTTTGTAGCGTAGACTGAAGATAACAGATCGGAGGTCGATGGTCAACGCAACATATTTCTCCACCCAAATATGAGGCGATCTGTTCGACAAATTGTACCACTGTTTGCTGAATTGTGCCTGTGCAATTAGATAATACAATTCAAAATCTGGCGCTGCAATGCCACCCGAGCAGTATGGCTCGACCATTTTTTCCCATTTCATTCTAACCGTTTTCCCGTCCCAAAGGAACGCTGCCACCATGGAACAAAGTTTTTTGAAGAAAGTTCTTCCCAGCCATACGGGTATATTCACAAAGCGGTATAGCAATTTAGGAAGAACTTCCATTTTCAGAATGGCAACCCAAATGGGAGGTTTGGTCCCTACCTGGAATTTAGCATTGAGGAGTTGCAGCACCTGATCATGATTGTCTGTATACAGCGTCTGCCTATACCTCGAACCCATTATGCCCAGGTATCAGATGTAGTGGGTCGACCATTTTAGTCCAGAGGTTGTTGTTGCGCATGTGGTTGTGGGAGTGAGTGGGAAAATGTTGGGTTTACTATTATTTATCTTATACTCGTAGTATTCAGCAAATGTGTGTATGTCTAACATGAGAGGTGCCAAGTTGGCTTCGGAATCATGGATAGATTGGCGAGTGTTGTCTCCATACAATAATATAGATTGGGTTGGCCCTGTAGGATTGTTTAGCGTGTTTTGGGAGCACAGAGTACAGCACCACTGCACAGGCTCAATGTATAGCATGTTTTTTTTTTTTGAAGTACAGCGCCACTGCATGGGTTTGGTGCATTGATGTAATGTGGTGCAGCAAGACATGTGTTATTGAGCATTTTTTATGCGGCGCCACTGCATGGGTTTGGTGCATTGCTATGATGCAGTTGTTTCAAGCTATGTGCTGCCAGTGTAACATGGACATATAAGTAAGGGCAGGTGATTCAGTCAAAAACGATTTTTACATATAAAATGCAAATACATTTTTCACAGTTAAAAGCACACATCTGTACCTTCAAAATGCACACCATTTCTCACCCGAAATGAAATGCCTATGTTGCAAGAGAAACATTTGGTAATTAACAAACTAATCTCACTAACAAGACTAATAATTATAACTCATTAATAAAAGAATGTGTCTTCACTGCAAAATGAGGCCTACTCTGAAAATCAGTTTTAAACACACATTCAAGTTTTTTTTTTCTTTTGCCTTTCTGTGCTCTGTCCACAGTAACTGCAGGAAGCAAAGACTTCGAATAAGCAGGAAATCAGTTTGTTACAGTTGCAACTGTAAAAAAAATAAGCCATTGTGTAGTGAGGGAGGAGATGACATGATAGAATCTTATTGGACAAGCATTCGGTAACCAAGCTTTCCTTCCTGTAGAATTTTGAAAAGGGGGAGAGGGCAGACGATCTGGACACAGCTCGAAGAAGGACGGGCTTGACAGCTGGGGATGCCTGATTCCTAAAGCAGATTCAACTTGGTTGCAGAGACTGGCTTTTCCAGTCAACAAGTCCCAGTTTGAGTGACAGCAGATGCTTGTCCTTGCTGGGTGAATCCCTCCAGAAGGCGACCAGCCAAAGAAGTTACATTCTGAATAAACCTGGTAATTATCTCGCTGAGGTGTGGGTGCTGAGTCTGTATGAAAATATTCAGCCAGTGTAGGAAAGGAGATTCCTGTGCTTTACCCACGTGTTTAATGTTACAAATTGAATTCTTGTCTCCGCCATTCTCTTTTCAGTGTATCACAAATAATGCTGTTACTGTGCTATTTCATTTATTTCTATAAAGAGTGAGATCGTGTTTAAATGCAACTTTTATAATACACAAAAATATCTGAAAGCAGACGGGTGGTGTGTTTTATATTTACCAATACAGTGCTGATGATGTGGGGAGATGTTTAGACAGTGCAATTGTCATTTTCAAGGTAGCTAAAAATAAGATTTGGCTGCAGCCATTCAGTATGAGCAAATGTCATTCAGTATGAGCAATTATAAATAACTGTGGGTGTTATAGCCTTTTTGCTGAAGGTACATGAGTCAGCAAAAATAGAGACCCGGGACATAGTTCACTACCGTATATAAGTTAGTGAAAAATACTACGTGATAGCTCGCTGCCGTAGATAAGACAGCGAGAAATTGCCCATGGTGGCACACTAAAAGTGAAAATGTGGTGTTCCTGAAATGCAAGCCTGAGATCTCTATGGTGATTACATGAAAAATCTAAACAAAAATAAGGGGTTCTGGATATTGGGGCCACAAATAAAACAAGGGAATTATGCTCACCAAAATACCAACCACGCATACCAACCACGCATACCAACCACGCATGTCTGTGTACTGAAATAATGCATATCCACTGTATTGTTATTATACATAACCCAATCTGAAAACAAGGATTGATTGTTGCTAAATTATTTTTGGCGGTAAGAAAATACCGCCAGGCCCCAAATCTACACAAAATACCCAACAGGCCAGACATTCGTATTCCTCTGTCTCCATGTTTCTGCCTGACAAATGCTGCCATGGGCTCTATAGTTAGTGCAAATAATATAGGTGAGAACAGGCAACCTTGCCTGGTGCCGCTACCCAATATAAACAACTCAGAGATTGTGCGGTTAGTCAAAACCCTGGCCCACGGCGCTGTGTGTAGTAGTTTCACATATTTAATAAAATGAGGGCCCATTCCAAACCCTTTCAACACCGAAAGGAGATACACCCATGAGACTGAGTCGAACGCCTTTTCGGCATCTAGGGAGACTGCCACTGCTCTTGCCTTCGGGTTTATTTGTGCCATTATCCCAAATAGTCTACGCAGATTCAAGGCAGTGGATCTTGTGGGGATGAATCCGCACTGGTCGGGGTGGACTAGAGTTGGCAAATTAGGCAGCAGTCTATTTGCCAACACCTTAGCTAATATCTTGGCGACCACATTGATTAGTGACAAGGGCCTATAGGATGACATGTCTTGGGGAGGTCGCCTGGGCTTAGGTAAAACAGTTATTATGGCCTCTCTCAATGAGTCGGGTAAAATGTTCCATTCTAGCCCCTCCTCCCATACTTTTAATAATATCAGGACTAGTTCCGTCTGAAATTCCTTATACAATTCAACCCCTAGCCCATCTGAACCCGGTGCTTTCCCGGATGACAATGCCTTTATTGCTTCAGTAATTTCTTCTTTAGTGACCGGCTGCTCGAGGGCCAATTTGGTCTCTAATGGGAGTTTTGGGAGCTCAAGTGCCTGAAGATATTTTTGTAAATCGGGCTCTGTTTTTTTAATCCCAATTAGCATACAGTTCCTGATAGAATTTAGCAAATTCCTGATTTATTGCATCCTCTCCCGTTACCACCCCTCCTCCATTGAGTTAATGCTTGTAATTGGGTTTTGTTGCTGGTCACCCTTAATTAGGTTGGACAGGGACCTTCCCACCTTGTTGCGCACGCACCATTGGGGCAGCCATATATTGTATTTCCCTATTAGCCAGATTATCAAAGTCTTTCAAAAGTTTATTGATTTCAGCGAGTGTATTCTTGTTATGGGTGTTACTATGGGTTATTTCCAAAGCCTGTAGTTAAGTCTCGACATCAGTAAGCTCACGTCGCACTGAGTTTAGGAGACCCGTAGTTTTGGATATCAGAGTCCCCCTAATCCATACTTTGAATGATTCCCAGAGTGTGGAGTACCTATCTATCGTTCCCGTGGAATTGGTAAAGAACTCTTCAAACTCAATGTGTAGGGACTCAACTACATTAGGGTCCATTAATATGTTGGCCGCCATTCTCCATTGTCTTGCAGGCCTAGGGCTGTTTTGAAATACTAGCTCCAGTGATACAGGAAAGTGATCAGATAGCGTGCAGGGGTGGATCTCGCATTTCCTTAATGCTTCTGACATGGAGGAGAAAAGGAGCCAGTAGTCAATTTGTGACTCTGAATCATGAACTGTGGAGTACTATGTGTATTCTCTGGTGTTCGGGTGCAGTTCCCTCCATACATCTATTAGTGATAGTTGTGGTATGATTTGGCCCAGTGTAGTCATCGCCTTGGCGGGCTGTCTTTGTGCTGTGGAAGACATATCTAGTGATGTGTCCAGGACCAAGTTAAAATCCCCTCCCCAAATTATGCTGGATTCATCTAAAGAGATGAGTATTTCTAAAATGTTTAGGTAGAAACTCGGGTCATCTATATCAGGGCCGTAGTTGACCAGAATCACCGGTTTGGCTGCTATCACGCCGCATACTATCACATATCTCCCATGAGGATGAAACCCTAATGAGGGGTGTAATACAGTGAGTACTCCTCCAGTCTGAGTAGAATAGTCTGTGTGATACCTTTGTTTGCCCCAGTTTGCCAATATATTTGCGTTGCTTGTCCCTTGAGTGTGTGTTTCCTGCAACATTACAATGTGTGGAGCAGATCTGGGTATATAGGCTCAGATAGATTTTTCTGGCTTTTATTGGGTTGTTAACTTGACGATGGACCCTTACAAACCTTTGGAGCTCTCCTGAGGCTGCCATGTTGCTTTCACATGGCCACCAGACCCAGGCTCACGACCCAGTCAAAGGACAGTGTGTAGAGCCACCCACGGAAGCACGGGCAACACTTCAATTAGTACAAAGGATATCAGTACAATTCTTGTTCAATCAGCATGATCTCGTTGTTCGTCTTCGGGGAGAGGTCTTCCATTTTGATCCAGTCTCTGCTCTCGGGGGTGAGAGGGGTAAGTGTATAGAGGCCTCAACATAGGCCATGGCTGCTGCTGGGGTTTCAAAAAATTGCACTCTCCCTCCATGCTGGATTCTCATTTTAGCTGGGAATATTAGTGCGTATGGCACTTGGCGTGCTCTCAACAGCCTTTTGACTGGCTCGTACAATCATCGATTTGCCTGGACTCCCACCGCAAAATCTGAATAGATATGATGCGATTCTCCTCGTATTGCAGTGTAACTTGCTCCCTAGTCAGTCTGAGTATTGTATCTCTTCTCTGTAATTGAGGAGGCTTGCAATGATCATATGGGGCGGTGCTCCTGGTTTGGGTGCAGGGGCCAGCGTGCAATGCGCTCTTTCAACTAAAAAATGATCTGAAAAGGATTCTGTCCCAAAGAGAGTTTTAAGGAGGGATTCCACCTGCATTTCCATTGCACCATTACCAAACTGTTTAGGAAACACCCACAATCCGAACATTATTCCTCCTGGATCATGATTCAAGATCTTCACATTTGTTCGGCATTTTGGATAGGTTATCGTTGAGTTGGGCAATGTCTCGGCTGTGATGGGCGTCTTCGTTTGTGCTTATTCTACCCTCCGCCTCTGTTATACATGAACTTTCCTTGTCCACTCTTGCTTTCAGGGATCCGATGGCAACAATGTCATAAAAAGCCATGTTGTACTATGTTCGTTAGTCGGTCTTCCCTATCGCCGCCATCCGTTTCAGAATGGGCATTAGACGTAGGCGGTGTTTCAGATGAAGGGCCTGGTGTTTGGCTATTCATGAAAGAGTCCATGGAGCCCTTCTTTTTGCACCTGATCCCTTTGTCATTGTCTCGAATTTCTGTCTGTCTCTCGTATTAAATGCGCAATATTCAGGAGTCTGTCGCGATTTCCAGTTGAAGCTAGTGGTGCTACAACAAAGTGTATGACCGGCACTGTGTTTTTTGGTCACTAAGTCGTCAATGCTCCGTGCGAGTCAGTCCCCAATTCCCAATCTTCTATGCAGTACACTTCAGCCGAGTTGTGAGTCTGTAAGGGCATCGTAGTAGTATATTGCCCAGTGTAGTTGGCCAACCCTGAGCGTGTTGTGCTCAGAGGCCGTGTACCACCTGAGTGTCTATCCTTCGCATCTTTTCAGGCACATGGTGGAGTATTCAGGTCAATGCCCACAGAGCCACACACCGACAATTGTGTGAAATACTGGATCCACAGCCTTGCGGTCAAAAGGTTTGTGCGCCACCCCTATCTTTCTCCCCTGGTGATCTATGGAAGTTTCTAAGACGTACGAGTGGATTGCGTTCTCCCACATAGCGGTTAACCTCCCAGGGATCTCGTGTTCAGTGTTGGTTATATCTACCACAGCAGCGCAGGATCTATTGCACGGGGGCAGGTCCTGGATGCAGCACTGCTTCCTGGCATTTCCCACTGCATCAAAGGTAGTTTGTGCGGTGTGTATACACCAGGGCGCAGTCGTTACTTCTACCCCTCTGAAAAGGGCAGTGGCTGTTAATCACGTACTGAACACAAATACAGCGTGAGGGCTGCATCACACGGAGGCCTCTGGTGCCAAGCCACCGGATATGGGGTGGCCCTCCCGACGTGCAGGCGGACAGGTGGTACCAGGGGCCACCCGCTTTTAAGGAAGTATCTGGATAGTTACGGTGCCCTGGTCGTCAGGGACATATACCACACTTAACAAGTGTTTGTCAGAGGCCTGCCGGTTGTCTTCTTCTGCTACTAATAGGTGGATAGTTTAGTAGTCTAATCAGGCTGTTTACATGTTGTACTTACTGCCGCCCATGTAAGTCCCGAATCTCTGCCTTAACTTCAAATCCACTGCAGCCACACCCGTGTCCTGGCCCTGGGATAGAAGCGTACCTGCTGCCCCCGGTCATTGCAGCCATTGAGCAGTTATAGGCACTTGTAGGGTATTATTGCCCATGTCACACCGGTCATGGTTGCTCTAACCAAGCGCACCCAGCAGTTTTCGCCGGTAGTGTTTGCCCCTCGCTCCAGCAGGGCATGAAATTCAGCCACGAATCTCCAAGGTAGATGGCCTCCCGGGGGGGCTTTAGAACGGGGGATGTATCTGTTACGTTCACCTGGTCTCTGCCGAGGCGTTGGGGCACAGTTGCAGCCCTCCCTGAACTTGAATCAACCCCCTTTAGGCCTCATCCTCTGTAGAAAATCTGTGAGCAGTGGTACATGGTGATACTGCTTCTGTATGGAGATAAGTGTGTGAGTGCACCAATCTGTGATTGTTGTACCTCTCGAACCCTTCACCCCCAAAGTACGATTTCTGTGAGCATACGCCAGCCCATAAAGTTCACCTGTGAATTATGAAAACATAGCTCTCCGTTCTGCCACTTCTGGCTGAGCGTGTCGAATGGGATCTAGTTGCTTCACTGATCCCTGATAAGGATTAGTCCAGTCCAGCTGCGACTATGCTTCTCCTTAGGATTGGTAAGTCTTTCTTGAGCACTTGTGATGCTGTTCATTCTGTTTAATGTATTTATATATTGCTCCTATTTATGCCCGCAATAAGGTATCTCTTCTGTTTTCTTCCCTTAGATGGAAATGCGGCCTTGCCGGCACTGCTGTCGATGATGGAGCATGTCGTGCTGCGGTGCCAAGATGAAGATTTCGCCATTCCGGAAAGTGTAAAGATGAATACTTGGTTCGCCGAAGAGATGTACAGGTAAGAACAGCTTCCCCCAGTTGGTAAGTATGCTGGCAGGAAGCAGGAAGTCCAGGAAGCAGGATCTGCAAAGGTAAGTCTGACCTCAGGCGACGGTGAGCGTTATGCTGCTTGCAAGTGCAGAATAACGCAAAGTGTCTGTCTTGAGGATCGGGGCAGCTCATATAGCTTAGACCGTGGGCACGACCATTAGACCGGCTTACCAGCCACACCCTGCCACTCCTAGAGAGTGAGCACATGCAAATGCATTCCGGTAGCAGCCACACCCAAGACTACACTTGGGGCTGCTTAATGGATGGAATGTTCAAGGTTAATGCATCCTGCTTAATGGATGGAATGTTCAAGGTTAATGCATCTGAAGTGCTATGTATATAATAAAAGCCTTTTGGTGTTAAATGGATGTTCTTCTTTACTTTTGTTCATGAGCTTGGCGGCAAAGGTGCCAGCACAGTGTCCACCCAGATCTCCTGTGCATGCCACCCCTGCATGCCTGTGGCCCTTACTTCAGGACCATGACAGTATCACAGCCGAGACACCGACCTGGGGGGAGATCAGTCAGGGTCTGCAGACGCACCGCTCCCTCAGACTCGGGCCGTGCCACGTGCCCAGCTCCCTCAGTGACCACGCTGCCGCAAGACACACCTGCTCCAGCTAGGCCCGATAACGAGCAGATTCCGTGTCGGTGACTCAGGCTTGCCTCAGCCCCTCCTGCCGAAGCACACGATGGGAGCGTGTGCCACGCGCCAACCCAATGGAAAGGATAATTCTCACAGGTCAGCCAGCTCTGTTCCCGGATCCCGCGTAGTCATGTAGCCTCAGCGCTCAGTTCGTTTTGGATTTCACAATCACTAGCGATCTCAGAGAAGTCCGTGTTTGCACCTCTGTTCAATTAGCGTATCATTCTCCGTCGCACACCGCAGCCGCAGCAGGCGAATGGTGCCTTCAGCTTCCACAATGCTCCTCCCCCAAGCCACAGCAGCGGCCAAGCAGGGCAGGTCTCGTGCAGCCCAAGACTTGTGCAGCCCAAAGACTGTTGTATTTGTGAACGGTACCTCATTTCAACTTCGATTTTTCACATGGTGTGCCCAGCAATCTTAACTCAAATCCGTTATATTTGGTTGCTCCGTGGATAGCTCCAGACTGGGGTAATTTCAGATCAGGATGTATACGGGTCGGAGCTCTCAGATTAGGCACCCATTTTAGATGCACCCAACAGCGCTCCCCAGGTCTTCCTCCTCTTTAGGCACAAGAAAGAGGGGCGAGGATTCAGGGGACTTGGACGGGCGAATGCAGTCATTTGCCAGATACTGATCGAGGTAGGTTTTTAGATGCTGGTTTTCCTCTTCTGTTAGGGCGTACATCCAGCTGCTGGGAACTTGAGCTCCAGGTACAAGATCAATTTGGCAGTCTGTGCAGAGGTAGGGTGTTTGCTTGCTATTTTTGAAAGACATCTTGGTAATCCAGGTATTCATGTGGCAGTGAACTGGCGAGGCCCAGTTTGGTTTATTTCTTCGACAAACCTGGGTTGGTAAGATCTTTTAATGAGAATCCCTTGCTATAACAGGTGTCAGCACAGTCTTGGGGAAAGGTCAGAACTCGTTTATGCCAGTCAATCTTGGGATTGTGGGTCTCCAGCCAGGGCATTCCCAATATCATCTGGAACTGAGGAGCACGAATGAGATCGAAGGTGATGTCCTCTTGGTGACCGTCTTGACACAGAAGTATGACCTTCTCTGTGTTATGCGTCACTGGGCCGGATGATAGCTGAGATCCATCAACTGCTTTGACATTTTCCGAAACCTGCTTTTGTCAGAGAGGAAGGGCTATCCGTGTAGCCAGATCTTGGTCCATGTAATTTCACACAGTTGTACTGCAATGGATGCCTCCAAGGCATGTATTTTTGACGGTTGCTTGTGGTTTACCAGGAGCACAGGGATGACTAAATGTGAGGTCTGTATGGTTTCCTTTTCACCGCTCGACAAGTGGACCCCTACGCTTGCCGGGCGTTGGAGTTTCCCAGAGTCCTGGTATTCTTCTTCACCCCTGTTAGTTGCTCTAACTGCTTTCCTGGGTGGTTTCACCAGGCATTCTCGGAGATAGTGACCTTCCTTACCACAGTAGAAACAATGCTGCTGCTGTCTCCTTTATTCCCTTTCTGCCTTGGTGACTGGGCTCTGTAAGCCTCTGATTTGCTTTGGCTCAGACTGATCATGTGATTTGGTTTGATTCTCAGGGGTTCGCACGTAGAGCGACCGCCACTCGGCCTTGGCCCGATTCATCTTCCGATCCTGCAATCTGTGCTCGAGCTGCACTGTCAGGTCGATGTATTCAGCACATCTTTCCGGGGGAATTTACTACTTGGGCTAATACGTCCTTAAGTTCCCCTCGCAAGCCTTGGTAAAAGAGATTGAAGGAATAGAAATATATTAGTAAGTCTTGATTACCCTGCCGTAGTGATAACAGTTCATTGTCCAGAGCCTGCCCTTGAGTATGCTGTGCAAATAGTTTCTCCATTTCACGCTGGAAACCTCTGAAGTCTCGAAGCAAAGGATCATCTTGGATTACCAAGGGTATTGACCAGTCCGCTGCACTACCTCCCAAATATGAGAGTACAAATGCCTGATCATTGGGGAATGCCCCAGGTCTGCACAAGAAATGTAGGCGACATTGATTCATAAAGATGGCATACTTATTTGAACCCCCCCCTGGAAGAACCACCTGTACTGGTATGGGCTGTGGAGGCACAGCAGGAGGGGCATACATCGGCAATGGGACCTGGCCTGCCTGTGCCTGCAGCATTTGCCTTGCTAGTTCATCTGTCCGCTCCTGGTTCACAATTAAATCCCTCCTTAGGGCATTGGTTTCCTGTCTTGAGGCATGAACTTCAGCTCATAACTCTCCCAGTAATCGGGCCAACTGGTTCGTTTCAGACATTTCCATAACGCCCAGGCAGAGATTCAAAGAGGCTTTGCCTTCTGTTACGCTCACTTGGTATCTGCGGAGGCGTTGGGGCACGGTTGCAGCCCTCCTGGGGGTGAGGTCTCTCGGGTCTGACTTCGCCCTCTGCACTTATGTGGTGACTGGTGGTAATAGATGATGCTGCTGGGGACTGCTCCTGTGTGGAGAAGAGGGGGTGCGAGTATGCCAGCTTGTGCACCTGATCCCCTTCCAGACCCCTTCTCCCAAACCGTGGTACCCGTGGGATGTGCTGTCCCTGGAAAGCTCACCTGTTGATTAGTTTTGGCGAGCACTCCAATCTGCTGCTTCTGGCAGGGGCTCTTGCATGATCTGGACCGAGTTTCTTCACTGGTCCATCGCACTTGGTAGTCCAGTCCTGTTGCGACTAAGCCACTATACTTCAGTTAAGTGTTCCTGTTTGCCTTTGTCTTGCCTCGTCTGTTTTTGTTTTATTGTAAAGTTTGTTGTCTTGTATTGCTGTCCTTTCCACTTTTGATGTTTGCTCTTTTGCTTTCTTCCCTTGCAGGTGATATTGCCGGCCCGGCAGAAGCTGCAGAGCTCGAGGCGGCAGCCGGAGGGAATGAGGAACGAAGCTGCAGCAGTACAGTAGCTGGTAAATTGTTAACTAGGGGGTGCGCAGGGTTCAAATGCGGCGCAGCCTTTGGACGGGTGTTCTAACCTTGTCTTTCTTCTTCTTCACAGGGTCTGAGTTCGTGGAGGCGGAGTACTGGTCCAAGTGGCAGTGAGCATCACATTGCACGTGAGTGCACAGTAACGTGAAGCACCAGCCTTAAGGATGGAGCAGCTTGTATAGCTGAGCTTCTGAAGCCACGCCCACCAGGTTCAGCCTACCTGCCACACCCTGCCACACCCGATGAGTCAGCACATGAAGACCAGGCCTAGGGAGCCACACCCGATGAGTCAGCACATGAGGATGTTCTCTGGAATAAAGGCTTTCAGCTCCTGGAAAGTTTGAAAAATAAAAGCACTCCTGCACTGAAATAAAGTAAAAGCACTCCTGCAGTGAAACAAAGTGTTCCTGCTCACATCTCTATATGAGCCTGGCGCCAAGGGCGCCAGCACTGAGCCAGCCAGGGCCCCTGTGTTTATGGGTCCCAAAGGCACATAAGTGAGTCAAGTGACCCATTGCCCCCATCACTATATGGTGTGGCTTTTTGTGTTCTTAGGCATGTGGCCATAACACCTTTCCCTCCGAGGAGGGATGTGGATCGTGCTGAAGCTCCGTGGAACTGCTGCTGAACTTTGGGACGGAATACTGACATGGGAGAGAGGCTCCCAAGGCCAGGGACAGCATCCCCCGGCCATCCTGGAGCTTTGGCCGGGGGATTCTGTCCAAAATGGTATCCATTGATTGGCATTGAATGGCACACATTCTGTCAGGGTGCCTATATTGACAGAGTATACAATGCACACTTGCTGTGGAGTTAATTTACTATGTCAGAATAGTCACCCTGCCAAAGTATCACAGTGCAGTACGTGCAACTCACCTTACCACTGCGCAGTAGAATTGGTGGGCCACAGGAACAGAAACCTTCACTGATTACAATTGTGCCAGCACGACTGTGCCATTGGCACAAGGTGGCATAATGTGTCCTTCACCTCTTTCCCTGAAAAGTATGTGCCAATTACATAATGGCCTATGGTTCTCTCACACCTGAAGTGCATGTGTGATTGAGGGAACTGTGTGTCTGGGATTGTTGGAAGAGACATTTGTTGAAGCAATAGTTGTGCTAATTGATAAACTGTATGTCTGGCCATATTCATTGTCGATGTTCATGTTTCCATTTCCTAGTGAGGATGAGGGTTGTTTGGATTCTAGGGCACTCTTTCATCCAAAGGGCTGCAGGACATTTCAGAGGCCCAAGCACATCTGAGTCTCAAACGGATGCTCTCTCAGTCCATTGGTTTGGTGTCAGGGGAATGTGCCTTCACCAGCTGAGGGAAGCCATCTGTGATGCCCAGGCAAACATGCGCCCCCCCCTGATCTTATACTGGTGCATCTGGGAGGAAATGATATGGCTGCTATGGGCACAGAAAGGGGCATGGGCGCTACCAATGGCTGAACTGGAATAGATCTTACTGAGGTTCCCAAAAACTGTGGTGGCCTGGTCCCAAATGATTCCCAGGAGGGATTGGAGAACTCCGGGGAAGGAAAAGGCCATCAACTCCTCATTGAGGAAAATTAATGTTGAGCTGGCCAGACTATCAAAGGGCAAGGACATAATTCGGACCATTCACCATGGCTTCATCAAAGGTGTGCCAATGTTTCACTGAGACGGAGTGCACCTTTCATAGAGAGGCATGGACATTTTAATTGCAGACATTATGAACTTTGCCCAGATGCTATGTTGGAGAGGGGATCCCAGTAACTGATGGACTTATTGGATCGTGTGCATTGGTAATACAACGGTGAATACATATGTTGCCAGTGACACTCTGACTTCCTAGCAATTGCATAGTACGTTGTTTGGATGGAATGTCAATGTATTGAATATGTCCGTGCAGCTGATTTCTTTGCAAAGCATCACCACTTTTAGCAGCTTAATTCCACTTGCTGGCCCTTGCAGTTCCGTCCTTGTGACCTTCCCCCTTTGAACACAGGACCCTATATGAATGAGCAGGGTTTTTTGTGGAAAGTGTGCCAGCAATTGTCTGGAAGGGCCTGCCATTTACTTTCCATATACTCACTGTCTGCGTCTTGATCGCCTCTTCCTTTTCACCTCACCCAATCACTAATACATTACATCGTAGCTTCTCACTTGCATTTCCCATCCATTTGCACCTCATGGGGTAGGGGAGGGTGCAACGCACAATGTCTGTCTGTCAATTGGTACTGTGGGTTCCATCCTCGTCCGCACACTTGTATTTGTGTAATATATAGCTGAAGATGACATCTTGCTTAGATTTCTGTTGTGTTTGTTGTAGGTGCAGGTATGTTGTAGCTGGCTCCCCACTTGTAAGAAAGCGGTGAGCTGGTCCTTAGCATTTCACGTGAGTGTTTGCAATATAGTACTCCATTTTAAGTAGTGTGCTAAGAGTACATCACATTGCAGATGGCTGCTACAGTTTGTGAGCAGAGTCTGGACATTTTTGTGTACTTGTGTGGTCATAGTCTGTGGCATTCAATACCACTTACTCTACTAGGTTCCATACTTTCAGAACCACAGATACTTATTGTTTCAGTCTTTATCTGTTCTTTGGGCAGTGAAGGGTTCCATCGCGACAGTAGTCATGGCTTCTCGTCGAATGTCTGGTGAGGAGGCTTTGTCTGTACTCATGTCCGACTCGGAGCAAGACACAGATCCAAATGTGTCATCTGAAGCCCAGAACAAGGCACAGAGCCGGATGTGTAATCTGAAACAGACACTGCTTCTGAGGGTGAGCAGGAAGTTGATTTGGGAAGTCAGATTTTTGATTGAGGCTAGTTCCACCTCCTCACCTTATGATGAAGAGAATGAAAGAGTATGTGCACCTATTCTGACACTTCCCACATGCAGGGTACCTGTAAGGGTGAGGGGACATGCAGGACCTGCAAGGAATGTGCCAGACCCTGACATGGCTGATGAGTTGCAGTGGGTACCTCCAGCAATGGCTCAGCCTATTGAGCCCCCTTTCACTGGAATATCAGGGTGCACCGAACTTCAGCTTCGAGTAAGTATTCAGCCTAATTCCGGCTGAAAAACTACCGATTCGGCTCCGGCTGTATAGTTTCTTGCTTTTCGGCTCTTGCCGAATACTTACACATTCTCATTTAAATACAATGCAACCTGAACTCAGAAAGGCAAATATAGACTTCAGTTTGCAAAACTGAATAGAATTAGACCAGACAAATTGCTATCACACAGCTGAAAAATATCTTATGTTGTGATCTGCTCCTTAGGACATGTTTTGTTACAGATTCTCAGACATAAAACGTGTTCATCTTTTATACTTAGCCTGCAACAACACAGGAAAATCTTTTCTTTTGGCGAATGTTTAATTGCAATGTGCACTTTTTTCTGTTGGAAAAGACAAACTGAAAGGAATGTGCATAGATATGTTCCTTTCATGTCACTTCCCATTGCGTATGACATAGTCCCCACTTGAGTCCCGAGTTTAACATTATCTGATTGGGGGCGGAGTGACAGAGAGTGACAGTTCTGCCCTGCCTGAGAGGTCTGCCCTCTGTTTCACCTTGTTTCAAGAGTCTTTTTTCCACTACAGTACTGGATGGTAGGACTGACAGTGCTTAAGCTGCCTTGAGCCACAGAGCGGCCGTATAGTGATGGAGAGTGACAGTCCTGCCCTGCCTGAGAGGACTGCCCTCTCTTTAGCCTTGTTTCCAGAGTCTTTTTTCCACTACAGTACTGGTGGGAGGACCCACAATACTTAAGCTGCCTTGAGGCGTGGAACGGCCGCGGAGTGACGGACAGTGACAGTCCTGCCCTGCCTGAGAGGACTGCCCTCTGTTTAGCCTTGTTTCCAGAGTCTTTTTTCCACTACAGTACTGGTGGGAGGACCCACAATACTTAAGCTGCCTTGAGGCGTGGAACGGCCGCGGAGTGATGGAGAGTGACAGTCCTGCCCTGTCTGAGAGGACTGCCCTCTGTTTCACCTTGTTTCCAGAGTCTTTTTTCCACTACAGTACTGGTGGGAGGACCCACAGTACTTAAAGTGCCTTGTGCCACAGAGCGGCTGCGGAGTGATGGAGAGTGAAAGTCCTGCAGTCCTGGCAGGTTGGGCAGCCAGGGCGGCTATATACTCCCCACTCTTCTCCCCGGTTCCTGAAGAGGAAGATGGCCAGCATCTCCGTAGCTCACAACTTCGAGCTCCAACGGAGAAAATAAGGACGGAAGATTCAACCCACCACATGCTGGACCTGGTACCTGAACCACTACTGTGTCAAAAATTAAAAGGAATATCTAAGGCCATGAACCCACACCATCCACAATGTAATGACTAACCTGGAGGCTCTGGGCATCGAGACGGGGCATTCCAGCATCGGGTCACCGGCCACTGTGGAAGCGGTGGATTCGTCTGGAAGTTGCATGATTACTGACTGTGAAGGGAGCACCCGCAGGAAGCAGGGGCAGTGATGGGCTGAGCTGCGGGGGACATGGGGGCGGAGAGGCTGCCCCAGTGTCGGCTCCTTCACTGGCAAGAGCCCGTTCCCCGGGAGTGAGTCAAGAGGAGGGTTTGGCTCCTCCTCTGGGCAACACACTGAGTGTTCAGGCTCTGGTGCACACAGACCCAAGCCTCGTAGTTCTGCCACCCCCTGTGGCGGCCAGTCAAGAAAACAATAGTGTTATGCCTGTAGATAGTAGAAAACGCCCAAGATCCATTCTCCCTCAAAGAGTTGGGGGACTTCACAACAAAAAAAAACATGAAAAGCTCTACTAAAAGGCCTCTGAACAAAGAAAAATGCCTAACACAGAAAATAAGGAAAAACACCCGTGGCAGCCTCACTAATTTGAGATACTTTTTTAACTTCAAAACCTCCAGTAAAAACGCCAGAAGAGGCGAATTAACAGATCTTGAAATTCTGGAGGCTCTCAATGAATGCATGCCAGTCTCAAAACAGAGATGGATTGATCACCTCATGTTACAGGACCCAAACCACTTATTTAATGACGGCGTTGAATTAGCCGGGTCTGGCAAAACACGGTCACCTTTTAACGCTAGTGACCCTAGCCCCCAGAAATTGACAGTATATCCAAAAGCGCCCATCATCAGCTCACCTTTGGATCTCGAGTCCACTGTACCGACTGTGCGTTTAAACTCAGCTCCAAAGGTTTCATCTACAAGTACCACTTCAGAGGACAACATCTTGCCAAGTCTTTTACCATCTAAGACTAGCACCCCCAAACTGGCAGAGAACCCGACAGTGCCCAACATCATTTCGTCTTTGGATCTTGAGTCCCTCTTGCCGGCAGTGATCTCTAACCCAGCTCCAAAGGCACTAACTACAAGCACTGCCTTAGAGGACAATAGCCTGCCAACACCCTCACCATCCAAGATTAGGAATAACCCGTACCTAGTACAAGAGAAGTCATCTGCACCAGTAGGCTCGCAGGAGCCGGTGACAGCTCAAAGAGATCAAAATGAAAATTCAGCCCAAAATGACCACAGAGGATTGCCTGGAGTCGACTCAAGCGAACTGGCTCAAAAAAATCAGGCCACAGAGAAATAGATCTTCCCTGTGTGCAAAAAATAATCTGTAAAAATTCAACAGTGATCAAGATCCCTGGGACCCATTAAACATGGCCAACAGATGCAGAAATTCATTAGACCTTCATAGACCACACATTTCGTCTCGAGCGACTTCTGCACCCCATTGGCTCGACTCTCCTGGGAAAGGGAGAACAACGTCCGGCATAGAGCCTAACATGGGAGCTTCCACGCCAAAAAAAACAGACATGCTTTCAATTATGTCAACAGTGACGATAGCTCTCGCCCCCTTCATGAAGCTGTATGAAGGGGTCAATGACACGCTGAAAGATCACACATCAATACAAGCTATGTTACTGGCCAAACTGACTTTCTTGGAAGCCTACAATATGTCACAGGAGAGTAAAGAAGCTAGGCGGGCTCAAGAGGGGAAACTCGGCCATGCCGGACTGTCAAGAACAGCAGCCGAAACAAGGCCTTAATAAAGAACCAGGAACTCAAACAGCTCCTATTATTGACCTAACCAGGAGCCCAAGAGAGACACTCACAACAACAAACAACAAAGACAATGTTGCAGCAAAGCCTGAGATGAGGATAACCCTACAAACACTAGAACCTGTCTTTGTCTTAAATAAGTCCAGTAAAGTGTTGCCCAAAAAGGAGAAAAAATGACAAAGAAGACCGGCAGAAAAGTTTGGTTAGTGACATCAACAGCAACCACAACGATAGCAGAAGTCCCTGACACCGGAAAATTGTCACAAAAACAACAGACGAATTCCTGGAGTGTGACGCCTTGATGAATTTGAGTACGTAATCTAATGAGGAAGCTTCCCTAGAAGCAAGGTCCGACAAGTCACGGAAAGAGCCTACAACTAAGAACTTGAGACGACTAGATAACCAAGGAAACACACGCAAAGAAGTAAGAAAAAAAAACAGAATTGAGAGTGGGAACGCAAACAGCAGGCACGAAAAACGCGAATACTCCACCAACACAGCAAAACCTGGTAATGACGAGGGTTTCTCGTGACAATATCACAAGAGACACGAAAAATCTCCTTCTCCACATAGGGCAAATGCAAGATCTCGCAACTCCTGCATAGCAACACTTGAGCACAGAAAAATCCCTCTTGGGCTTTCAAAACTTCATTACATCTCGAGAAATGAAAAGTACAACAAAGCGCTCACGAAAAAAGACGCTACTAGATGGATAATGAAATTAGAACAGATCGAGGGAAATGAAGATGAGGTTACGTTAAATCGTAGCTCAGTACTTGCCCTGTTTAGCTACATTCCATCACTACAATGTATAAGATCTGAGGACCTATTAATCGTCGACCCAAGTCATAAACAGAGGAAAGCCTTGGCCCACCTGTAAATTGCATCTTCAACTATCAAACTCCAACTAAAAGAAGACTCCAATAAAATGTTAAAAATGGGATATGACCTATAAGAGTCATCAAGAAAGATCACATTAAGGCCAGGCGCAACCTCATTTCCACACGAGCTGGGCTCGCGACAAACGCGATATACAGAGGACACAAAGCATCTCCAAGAAAGAAGTTGGAAACCCAAAGAAAACCCCAGGGGCACAAACGACAACAAAAGACCACAAATCCGTCATATGGAGGAGCTCTTACAGCAAGGACCAGGAGGGCAAAGCTCCAAGAGTCTACTGAGGGACCTTAGAAACAGGGGCAAAGTGGCCACAAATTCAAAAAGAATTCCTCCCTTGACCCAGTATGAAACGCCCAGGACAAATCCTTGTAGAAGAATCGAGAAACCAGCCAAGACCACACTTTCTACCGAAAAACCCTTGTCAAAGAACTTGTGGGCTTGGCTACCAAAGGCCTAGCAAAAGCAACAAAAAAGTTAGCAACCCTTGATTCTGGAGCATGGCGATCATCTTCAACCAAACTTAAAGACATCCATAAGAGAAATAAAGCTATGCTCTTTGAACACAAGAGGTCACGGCCACCTCACAGCGCCTAGCGACATAAAACTGACAGAATTTGACGTCCTCTGTTTACAAGAGACATGGCTGACAGAATTTCCTTCACTCGACGGCTAAGAAGTCTTCTTAGCACCTGCAAAAAAGGGCCCGTTGGGCCCTCCATCGTCAGGAATCTTGACAGCCATACGAAATGACTGCGGAATGTTGAACGTAAAAGTACTGATAAGAAACCAATCTTTGCTAATGATCAGAGTAGAGCTGAGTAACCTCTATACCAACAAAACAAAAAAGGCAAAGTCGGTAATAGTGATCATGAATTTTTACTGAAATCCATCTTCAACTGACACCAGTAACTTTCTAAGAATGATCGAGCAAGGAATCGACGAGGCGACAGCTGTACACCTGGCTTCACACTTATTGCTTTGTGGAGACATCAACGCCTCTTGTCGCCAGGAAAAACACAAAGAACAACCAAACCGCAATACCTCGGCATCAGTTTCAAGAGGTAAATCCTGGGCAAACTTGATGACATCATGCAAGCTCCACAACATGAGCGATATGTTACCTAAAGAAAACATCCTGCCCACATGGGAAAGCGATTTATCTAATGCAACAATTGACTACATAGTCGTCTCTGACCATTTGGCACAGTCAATCACGAAATTTGAGGTGACACGAACCATCAGGAGCAACCACAATCTGCTGCATGTCACCTGGCCAATAAAACAAAACCCGAGTACAAAGTCAATCATCCATTTGGAAACAAATTCCCAAGGTTTAAAACTAAAAATGTCGGTGAAAGCTATTAATAACCTAAAGCTCAAATACCGTGCTCAAGAACCTTGCCCACTTGTAAACCAGATCGACTACCTACCATTGCTAGAGATTTACAAAAATAAGAGGGGTACTAAAAACATCATAGAGCCTAGGAAACATGTGTTTGACAAAATCCTGGTTGAATAAAGTAAAGAGCTAAGAAAAGTGAAGAGGGCAGCCCAATTCCTGGGCCCCACAGAGACAAACCAGTCAGTGATAGAGGCCTTTAGGGCATACAAATCATGGCTGAAACAACACCAGACGATATTTACCAGCAAGCCGCTGAGGCAATTCAAATAGCCATAAAGGGAAATAAAAGCCAGGAATTCTGGTCGCTTTTAAATTCAACTACACCAAAAGAGGAAGTAGCCGTAACTTACAACGTAGATTAATCTGTTTGGGTGAATTTCTTCAAAACTCTGTTCGCACTGTGAAAGACAACCCAGTCAGTAAAGAAGAGCCCAGAATCAGCAAAATTGATTATCTTGGATGACCATGAAGAAATAATTTGTCAGATCAAGTTTCTTAAGAACTCTAGAGCGCCTGGTCCTGACGGGATCACAAATGTGGATCACACCCAGAAGAGTGGGCAGCGTTCTTGAGTGAAATCTAGTGAAGATGTGCAAAATTGAAATCAGTCCCGCCATCATGGAAGTCAGCAACGGTGGTGCCAATTTTTGAAAAAAGAAACAGGAGCGACCCGGTAAACTATCGCCCGATCGCTCTGTTAGACTGTATTGGCAAAGTGTTCGGCTCCCTTCCCTTAAATGAATTTAAAGCGTGGTCTAAGTCGGTGCCATGCGAGGACTGTCTGCAAATGGGGTTCAAGAAAAACTTTGGAACATCTGCAAACATTCTGATAATGAACATCCTGGAGCATAAAGTTCCAGCGGGAGGTCCCAGACTATTCATCATCTTTGTGGATCTCACCCAAGCGTTCGACTCTGTAGACAGGTCACTGCTATGGGATAAACTATTGGCATGGAGCTGTCCTGCTTCACCTTTGGAGCCCATTAAAGCCTTGTACTCGCGTACTAACATGAGGGTGCGCTTGGACCAACAAGGCCTTCTCTCTGCTCCTATTTCGACGCAAGGGGCGTCAAACAGGGTTGTCCTCTGGCCACGGCCTTGTTCCAAGCATTCCTTGGCGACATTAAAAACTCTGAATGGACGGTCCGAAGCTACCAGCCTAAAATAGGAAAAACCCAAGTGGGAAGACTTTTGTACGTAGACGACGTGATACTCCTCGATTATACGCCTATAGGGTTTCCAGGCATACATGGAAAGAAACAACTTGGAGATCAATGAAAACAAAAGTAAACTCATGTCTGTATTTAAAAACTCAAGAAACAATGTAAAAACAAAACTGGTTCTGAACGAAAGCCGGATAGACAACGTGGTGGAGTTTAGATACTTGGGAGTCATCCTGGACAACTCTAAAAAGGAGACAGGTTTGCAAAACCTTTTGAAAGAAAAAAACAGAAAACTAACGGCACAAGGCAGAGCTATTGACAGGAAACTTGGTCAATTTTTCCTTGATCCCTGTGATCAACTTTTACAAAATGAAGCTGGTGCCAGCAATAGTTTACGGCGCAGATGCAATTCCAACATTTTTATGGCCAACATTGGAGTCCAGATTTTGGCGGGAAACCCGGGGACTTCCAAACTGCGTCCCAATAGCCTGCATTAAGAAAGAACTTAGTCTAATTTCCCTCGAGGGCTCAGTCAGATGTAACTCTTTGATGCTTTACCCCACATGCCAGCTTGCGGACAAACCTTCAGTCTACAACTTGATACTACAAGAAATGAACGATTCAAGTTGCAAGATGTTAAACAGATGGTCAAAACAGAATCCTTACAAGAGGTCTCAGCTGACATAGAGACCATTAACACCTTAACACCAACCCAGTGAAGGTCTTGAACAAAGTGAAAGAGCTTGACTGGATTAAGACTGGAGAGAAAGCTGCCTCTAACAAATTGATGAGACACTTGCCTTTGAATCCCCAAAAACTGAATGAGTTACAACCATTCATAAAGCAGTTTCCTTCTAAGCAAGTGAGGACCCTTTTGTTGAGAGCAAGACTGAATCGGTTACATACCAATAAAATCCTCTCTGTACGGGGGCTTGCCATATCTAATGGCTGCAGATTCTGTGGCCAACCCGAAGTTGCAGAGTCCATCTGCCATTTGCTGCTTTGTTGTCAAGGGACCACAAGGATAAGATCACTCTACTTGAGACATATTTTTTTGGACTTTGTGCTATGGGACGAAGACCTTTGCTGGGCAAGGCTGATGGCAGGTGAAAAGACTTTGTGGTTGTTGGCTACATACAACATCTTACATCACATCCAAAAAGCCTTTGCGGCTCCAACAGACGTGACGATGAACTGCGTTTTACCAATGGCTGCCACTCAATAGAGCGCTTGGGGTCGCTTGTGTCTCGGGTGGTTAATTATCTCGACCTTCCTCTTAAAGACTTGGAAAATTTGTACATATTTCCACAATTTTTTCTTTCTTTTTTTTCGCCTTCATTTTCTACTGCTATCTTCTTTTTGTAAAAATGTGAAGGATTAAAATACAAACAAAATAAGAATAAATAAAATATATATATATATATATATATGATTATTGAATGATACGTTGCATATGTTTGTGTACTGGCGAGAAGGATTGGCTAGGATAAGTGAAAAGTGAGCAGCATTTGTTTGGGTAGGGTGAATAGTCGTGAGATGGAGTTCACATGTGCAGGGACACCAGCCGGCCCATAGGACTGGGGGTTTCCAAACAGCACTTAAAGATGAGCAGCAGTACCCTTGAGATCAATGGGGATGCAGATTCATACTCTTGCACCAAATCAATAATGACAACTCAATAGTTTGGCAAAGGGAGTCCGTTTAATGACAAGTACAAAAAACGGGGAGTTCAGTGAATATCAGCAATCGCTCGATCATTCTTCTTGCTTCAACTCCAATTAATTTTAGAAAAAACATTCTCTTGAAAGGCTAATTTCCCTTACCTAAAGAGTCCTTCCGCAGCTTTGCTGGATTTCCAGGGATTGTTTTTACTCCTGCTAAGAGTGAGACTCTTTTTCCCACTCTTAGACCTAGTATTGATGTGTGTTTCAGGCTATTTTTGTGCTTATGGCTATGGAGTTTTCTCATTCCATAAGTATCATCTTTTTACATGTGTGTTACACAGCACCCTCAGTGCAGTAACACAGGGGTGGCATAGTGCCCCCCAAACATAGACTCCATACCCTGGGTCTGACTACTGTCTTCCAGGGCATGCAAAGGTACCATTGACTTTGCTAGTCAATAGTTATGAACAAAACCAGTACAAACCATCTTACTATGGAGGTACTGGAAAGGGTTAAAGTTTTTCCCTGATGTTCATTTTCGAGAGGGTACTGTCAAGTCCCTCTCTCCAAAGTTTCTGGCTGGTGGCAGTGGTTACTACCATAAATATTCTACCGAAAATATTTTCCTATGGGATTTTCCCATTGTTCAAGGCTATCACTTTTACTGACAGTCTTGAACATACCGCCGGGTCATTTTAACCCTTTAAGTGCCATGGGTATTTCCCTCCAATGCCAGGGCCTTTTTTGGTGATTTCGGTATGTGGCCATTCAATGACTTGTAACTTTTTTGTTACATGAGATATCTCTGCCAAATTTGACTCCTATTTTTCCCACATGTAGCCGGTCGTAACGCTACCCAGGAATCCTAGGTTGCTGTAGGGGGGTGAGAGAAAATAAGCAAAAAGGGCAAACATTTTTGGCTTTTTCAAAAAATGACAATAAAATGAGGTACAAAGAAGCCTGTGTTTTTTTCCTTATAAGAGGTAGGAACAAATGGTTTGCTGTGCTGAATTCCCCAATTTCCTGGCTTTCAAGAACAGGTTGAAAGCCACACAAACACAACAAATGTTATACCTTCTTGCGTGTCCACAGGTGTCCCGATGAAAACAGTAACCCCAAGTCTGTTTTCACACCTGAATTTCACACTCTCTGCAGATGGGCACATCATATAGATATGGGCCTCGGGTGTCCAAGCCACCAAGGAAAACAGGGAAACCCAAAGGTGTTCCGATGAAAACAGTACCTCACATGTGAGGGTGCTCCTACCTGGGCGCCAAGGGGAAAGCCTAAAACACAAGTAACCCCAAGTCTGTTTTGACACCTAAATTTAACACTTTCTCCAGACAAGCACAACATACAGATATGGGCCTCGGGTGTCCAAGCCACCAACGAAAACAAGGAACTCCATGCATTTCCAAAAAGAGGACACCCGTGGGAATCCACAGAGGTCTGCCTTGCACAAATTGCCCCAGTTTTTATTAGCCACAATCCTTGACAAAATCTGATATTTGGTGGGGAAAAAGCACAATGTTCACTTTGTCTGGCGTTCTGGGTAATAAATTCTGGGCTGCTTCGCACAAGTCAGACCGTGCATTCCCACGGGTGTCCTCTTTAGGGAAATGCATGGGGTTTCCTGTTTTCCTTGCTGGCTCAACACCCCAGGCCCAAATCTGTAGGTTGCCCACATGAACAAATTGTCCTGTGGGGAAAGGCTTGGGGTTACCAGCAGGTTACCCTTTTCCTTTTGCACCCCCGGCGGGTGCACCCACACATGTCCTCACCACTGTACACCGGTGTTAGGCAGAATCCTATGCAGTTCCCTTAGTGCCATTTTGCTCGGTTTTCAGCTAAGTATTGCTTGTGCTAAAGTACTGCCTTGCTTGACTTGTTCACAATCCAATTGGGCAGTGATGATGGTGTGTTTAGGAGTCTAATCCTGAATAACTTGACCTTTCCCTCCCTCTGAAGAAATTGTTAGAGTGCCATTTCTGCTTGGTTTAGACTGTGCCATTTTGCTCAGTTTTCACTCTTGCTCAAACTTGTCTACAATTTAATTAGGGAGTTGTATATACTTTTCTTGACTGTTTTAACTTGCTTTAGTAATAGTGATTTGTGTGAGTTAAGAGTGTGTAAAATAAATATATATATTCTTTTTGATACAAAGCTTTGGTCAGTGTTTTCTTGTTCAACATGCTATGGTCCTATTGTGTAAACCCTGAATATTGCTCATCTCCCTCTTGAGATACGTCTGGCTGCTCAGCCGCAGCTACCAACTAAATCTGTGTGGTACAGACTGATACCAAAGGGGATGTATTGCATATACCTGTAGTTCTAATCTTCTGTAGTGCTCCCTAAGGGAACTGCAGAGGATTCTGCCTAACATGTACCAAAAACTTGCCATCACTGAGGTGCAACTCTTAAAACTTAGCATGCAACTTGATTGATTCTAAGAAGGTAACTTTAATATAGGTACTATATCTGAATATGGTCATAGGGGAGGGGATTGGATACACAATTTCAGGTGGGGCAACTAAGTCCTCCATTCAAAATGGCTACTGTAAATGTCACTAAAATACAACGTCTCATTGGTTCTACTAACTATAGGACCCTAGATTACATCAACCCCACTCATACCTTTCTTCTTGCATTTAGCAGCGTGCAGAATAGCCGGCCAGGTGCAGGGAGCATCCTTCCAATTATTGCTACAATCAATCATCACATCAGTGGTCATGTGTCAATTATTTCTTTGTGGTTGACCTTGAGTCTGCTTCTTGGTCTGGGAAAGTTAAGGCGTCTGGGCATGGCAAAGGTCCATGCATAGGTGTGAAAGTGTCATGTGATTCTGACACCGTGAAATCAGCCTTTCCCTCATGCAATTTCGTATTTTTGATTTAATTTTGCCAGTCGTCTGCCATCTGTGGCTTATATTGACCTTTCCTGAACAGGGTTCCCTGTTCTTCTTCTCTTTAATTGTATCCATTGTTGGCCTATTTCAGACGATACAACATTGGCTTCTTGGCATGGTTACCTTTGCCTGAGTTTCTCTCTGTCTTTAATTCTCGATTTGTTTGCTGTGAACCTCTCTTCTTGAGACCTTTAGTAACCTTTGGTTGATTCTGTTCTTGTGCGTAGTGAAAGTATACTTATATATAGTGCTTTCTTGAGGTAGCTATATGTACAGGTGGTGCTTGCCACAATCTATCTTACTACTAAGCATAAGCAAACCTCACACATTCTGTGCTTCTTGCAGTTACTTTGCAAATGTACACGTTTAAACTAACTGAATATCTTTATCGTGCATATGACACAAGTTTCTGACCTCTTGACATCCATTGTCTCACTTTAAGCTTAGTATATCACTTGCTCATGGTGTTTCGTCTCGTTTGTCATCATTTTCAGGTCGTTATATCTTCCATATGTGTGTCAATCCGGGTTCTTATGACGTTGTCATTCGTCTTCCTTCAGTATCTTCTTAGCTTCTTTGGGTATTACATTCTGATGATCGTCATACTGTCTCACTTGTCGATATGGTTTTCTCAATGGGTACCTTACTTTCCAGGTTTTCTTAGGTGTCAGTACTTCAATAGGTGCTGTTATTCTGATAGGTACTGGACAGAGCCCCACTGCGGCTCTTTGCTGTTTTATTTGTTCACCATACGTCACATATTTCGGCGTGAATGTTCCTGGTACTTCAAAATGAGTTGCAGGAGTGTGAATCGTGCTTGGCACTTCCTCTTCACTCCCAGCTCTGGGCGATTCATCGACCACTCTTACTTCTTTTGTATCCATTTTTATTTTATCCTCTGTATCCAAACATAGAGGTCTGAAGAAAAATCTCTTTGGGGTCCATACTTTTATGACTGCCTTAAAACTTCCTGCTGTTCTCAAGTGCTCATCTTTGTTCCATGTCATTAATTGACATTCTCCACTTGATTACAATAGATCCAGCGGACTCCTTGCTGGCACAAGACTCCTGGACCCACAGCACCTGTGGATGAGGTGCACCTGCCGATCCACTGCCAGCCCCGAGATGCAAGCCCACTACTCTGGTAGCGGCCCCCTTGATGGCGTGAGACTCCTGGACCCACAGCACCTGTGGAGGCGGTGCTTCCCACACCCGACGATCCCCTGCCAGCTCCAGGCTGCTCACCAGTGCAACTACTGTTCCACTGCAACCCTGAAGCACCCCAATCGTGGATGAACCAACCAAAGTCTAGTCACAGAAACCACCCTCCACGGGTTAACAAAGAATCTGACCCACACGGCAACCCTCTCTTCCAGTCAACTAATAATTCTTCACACTACACTGGGGTCGCCCTCCCCGCAGCCAGAGCTGCCCACACAGCCAACGCAGATCAACAAGAAGGCACAAACTCCACGAGCCGCACAGAGCCCTTGTGCTCCCTCACCTAGTGCACCACCCAGGAGACAAATGTAGCCTGACTCCTGATCAAGCTATATATCAGATTAAGACACTAAAGGACCTGCTCCCTGGAAACCTCTACCCTTCAACTGCTGAAAACCCATTGAGTCACCCACACCATTGGTGACAAAAAGAAAGGACCCGGCTCTCAGAGCCCTGCAGGTGCACCAACTTCAACTGCCACAACATTACACCGCTGACTGGGACACTCATACCCACCCCATAGAGTGGGTCACCATCGGGTCCTAAGACTTGGAGCCTTTACTCTGCAAGCACCTTGACACTAATAAGTGTACCATACATTTCGTAGGAAACTGAAAGGGCTTGACCCTTGGATCCCACCTCCAACACCTTGAAACTTTGCAAACTACCACCAAAGACCAACGAGGAGCCTGAGAAGTCAACCGACCAGGAGACCGAAAGGGAAAGGACCTTGGATCCTGTACTCAACACCTACCACAACAGATCTTCTATCACTGGTAGGGGACCGAAAGGGCTCGACCCTTGGACCCAAACCAACGTAGCAAGAAAACCCAAACCATCTGAGAAGACGAGTCCCTTGACGTTCCTTGTCATACTCTTCACAGAGACATCTTCACTTCTCTGCTCAGGAAACCAAAAGGGCAAGGCCCTAGGACCCTGCACCCCATATAATCAACAAGGTAACCTCTCACACTGTTAAGAGACCGAAAGGGTTCGTCCCTTGGATCCTAACACAGACATAGAAACAACAAAGTAGCCTCTCACACTCTTAGGAGACCGAGAGGGTTCATCCCTTGGATCCTAACACATACGTAACAACAACCAACAACCTTGGATCCTAACACAGACGTAACAACAACCAAGGAAGAAATGTCTACAATTCGACCCACTAAACAACAAACCACTGCGCGCCCTAAAACAAGACTAAGAGCTAAACTTAACACTGCTGCTACTTCTGCCTTAGACTCTTTGCAATGAACTATGGAACAATCACTCCTAAGGGTACCCTCCGTCAAAGGAATTCCAAAACGTCCACAACAGCACTTTGAACTAGATCATGAACACGTCAGTACTACAGACAACCCCCCTACCACCAACACCGTACCCCAACAACCGCTTCAACCACAGCCTATTCAATCAGCAGCAGACCTGCATTCAAATGGTCAAGAAACATCACCAAACCAGCTCAATATACAAGCACAAATCCATAGTTCCAGCAAGATGATCGAACATCATGATGCACAAGTTTTCAAAACCGAAAAGACTAGCAAACCAGCAACTCTCGAAACAAAAATGAGTAGCACTCAGCCCTTCGACGATATACAACCATCAAAAGACAGTCCACAAAACAGCATGGAACCAGAAGCAACACCATCACTTACACCTCGAAACCAAGAAGTCCTACAGTCACAAAACAACTTCAAGCCTCTGGAAAACAGAAAACCAGAATCCGACAATAACAATCCCCCAATTAACAACATCATGCAACCAGATGCCTACAGCAAGGCACTAACTACACATGTACAAACGTTAATAGCAGGAGGAGTTTCAACAGACCGCAATCTAACCCTGTCACACAAGATGAAGCAACCATCACAACAACGGACCCGAACAGTCATGAATTCAAGTCTCATCCTGCCATACAAGAAGAAGAAAACATCATGATAAAGGATTGCAACATACAAGAAATTGGCAAAGACACCATCAAACCTCAAAGAAACGAGCTTAGAACTAACAGTACAATAAATGACACCATCTTCTGTGTATCTAAGTCTCCCCAAGTCGCACAAAAAGAAGCAAATGCAACAACAAAGGATTCTAAGAATCACAAAGCAGTCAACGATACCCCCAAATCTCAAATAAACGAGATTAGATCTATCACTAACCTCCAAAAGTCATCAACCACGATAACTCAACAAACAAAAAAAGAAAAAGCAAGACTAGCCAAACTTGCGTGGCTTCAAACACACAACTCAATCAAAATGGCAAAACCTTTAGAAAACACGGTTAACAAAACCATAACTAAGGCAAGAAGATTGTCAATGGACATGACCAAAATCGAATCAATCATGTCAAGCCTAGACAAAGAAAGGAAATCTTTGGTAACTTCACTGGAAATCACCAACTGCACCTAACCTCAACTCCCTGCATTGCACAAGAAAGCAACCAAAGACATATTAAAAAAGAACCCGTAACGGGTACCTCTGAAAAACATCCCACCCCACTTCAACTACGACTCAGATGAATCCTATTACACGCCAGATCCCATGATTAAGAACCACCAGCCCACTCCTCACTCCAGTCTCCCACAAATTAAACACAGCAAACCTACAGTAACAGACCCAAACCATGAGGACAATACAAATCCCAGAATCCCCACTACTATGCTCGATCTACAACTCATCGCAGTCCTTTATCAATCGATGGTCCCCTTTTTGAAACTACACAAATCGATGAACGATAATATCAGAGACCAAGCAACCATTTTAGCCCTAATACACTCCAAACAGACTTACATGGAGAACTTCATAACGACAATCGAATCCCGTCTGATCTTAGAAGCAGAACAATCCAACCGTTGGCAACAAAGACTATCAAAAATAGCAAGAGTTGATTGCAAAGAAAAAGCAAAACTAAACACAGAAGTCTTAGCCCTGCTGAAAGCACATCATATACAGCAAACAGCACCTGAAACGAATGCAACGACAGAACAAGTACCACCAGCACCTCCTAACCATAATATTCTGCAACATCCAAACTATGGAGCCCTGATCATTGGAGAATGCACGTTGCAAGGATTAACCGACTTTACTGTAAGCCCACAAGCAGCGATTAAAGAATCCACACAGCCAAACAAGAATAAGACAGAGCCATACCTGATCTTCTCAAAAGAGAAAGCACCACAAGTCATGAAATCAGCACAACCAAAAACCAACAAAACACGCCAAACAGGCCCAAGAGCGTTCCTGAGAACAGTGAAACTAACTGACCAATCTCATCAACCAACAAACTGTAAGACACAAAACGCCTTCACACTAGAAAATAACAGAGCCAAAACCCAGCTTCAACCCATAGCATCACGGCCAATGGCAGACAAAACATCTACTCAAACCACCGACGATGAAGAGCTGCTCAACCTATCAACCCATGGAGGTCACAAAACTGACAACATCCCACCCTCCATACAGCCCACAGTGCGTTCAAGCTTCATAATTATGGACAAATACGTCTCTGATCGAGAACTACAACCAGCAGACATTTATGAAGAAATCTCAGATGATTCCTTACAAGAAATATCAGACGCGTCCTTCAAAAGTGAGACAATGGAGGCAGATACAGCAGAAACATATGAACAAATCTCAGATGACTCAATCAGATCAGGATCCTCACAGCATATCAACTGTACACTCCCATCATTTGTCAACCTGTTACAACAAAACCAAATCCACGAAATCCACATTGAAAATGACACCAAGATACCTGAACCATTAATCCTACATAGAACTAACATCTTACTTCTCTTTGGAGCAATACCGCAGCTACACATATTAACAACAGGAAACATTGATCTAATAATATTCAAAGATGATCTGCACCTAGACAAGGTTATAATTGAACTAAGTGACCTCAACGACCAAGAACTGATCCTATCAAGGCACTCCACTTCCGGAAACTCAGATTCTGGGCCTCTACATCAACAAGAATGACCAAAACACAAAAATATCGAACAAGGAAAGACAAAGGCGAGCACCCGCAATATCAATCAAGGACACAGACGAGTACTTATACTAATGATCGCCCAGGAGCAGATGGAAAACAGAGCCAAGAACACATAGAAGAACAGATCAGAACAGAACGACCAATCAGGAGAATCTACGAATTAGAACATTCCAGTGCAGAAACTGTATCTTCAAGAACTACAACAAGCTCCTTCTCATAACAACCAAAGAAGCAGGAACATACATGGTCGCTCTGCTCGTGGAGCACCAGAGGAAACCTGCACTTCTTCTCTAATCCTTCACAGGATCTCGAAAAGTATCAAATCATTTTCCTCTAAGTGACATGGATCAGCGAAACGCCAGTGTGTTATGGTTCCTCACCTTTCTCAACCCTGCAATAGTAAAAACGCAAGGAAGACCCACATTAGGCCTCCTCACACGAATCAAAATAAACCCCAAGGGATGTTACTGACCAGTGAAAATATTAACCCTTGGATTCAACTAACAATAATAAAGAGTACTCAGAAACACCCGAGACAAAACAACCTTGAGACAAAAATCGCAATACTAAACTTGTATTGGAATCCCTCAGCAATAACAACTGATGCATTTATCGACAGAGTATTTATAACAATGTACAAACTTGCTGGAACTCACCACTCACTAGAAATAATAATTTGCGGAGACCTGAACATGAACTTATTCATGCAGAACGGAACTCCTCGTACCCAACTTCAACTCACACCGAAAGCAACCAGATGGATGAACGAAATCCTCACTTGTGATCTTATCCTCCTAAACCACGCAAGAAAGAACTCTACAACTTATACACCAACATGGTCTAGAGGATCCTGAACCGCAATTATTGATTACATATTCTTATCACAAACCTTGAAAGACTCAGTAAAGTCAGCCCAAATGATAACCTCTGACAAAAGTGACCACAATCGATTAACTGTACACTCGCGTCTTCTGACCAAACAAGAAGAAACTTCTCCACCATGTCCACTTGTACTCGATGGAACAACATCAAGACTTTGCATTCCTCAATCAGAGATAGCCAAGACAACACTCCTTGCCTCCAACCTAGGAGAAGCTGAAAAATGGAACTACGAATGAATTCTACTACCCTTCTGACAAACAATCAAAAACCGACCACAAAAATCCCACCTGCACACATATAATCAGGAAATAGCTGACAAGAAAAAATGCCTAGCAAAATCGTTACGGCAACTGAAGAAAACACAATCGGCAGAAACCATCATACATATTAAAAGATTGAAACAAACATACAACAACTGGAAACAATCCCAACAAAAAATCCTCCAGCAGGCTGATGCAGAAAACATAATGAAAGCATACAAATCGCACAACACGAGTGAGCTCTGGAATCTCCTCAACGATAACTCACAAAAACAACACAAGTGGACTGCTAACGTATCGCAAGAAACATGGATCACACACTTCTCTACCATTTATGAGGCCCCACCGTCACAATCAAAAGATGAAACGGACAGAAATAAACTGAAATGGATAGTAAAGGCAGACTATGATGACCTGATACATATCATCAATAACCTAAATTCATCAAGAGCACCTGGCCCCGACGGACTATCCAATGCCACCATCAAGCAAGACCCGCCGGCATGGGCGAACTTCATGTGTCAGATTGTAACGATCATAAACACCCTCAATCAAATTCCAAATTCATGTAGATCAGCAACAATCGTCCCCATCTATAAACAAGGACCTCAAGATGAACCACAGAATTTCCGTCCAATTGCCCTACTGGACCCGCTCAGAAAACTCTTTGCAACAATATTACTGAAACAACTTATCGTCTGGGCAAGTGACAACGGCAGGATCTCGACAAGGTAAACGGGCTTCACCGCCAATGTCGGCACTAATATCAGCCTACTTCACCTGATCAAATATGAACCCATCAACACTCATACAACTATACATGCTGCGTTTATCAATCTGAAGATGGTGTTTATTGCAATATCACGTCACAAGTTGTGGGCAAAACTCAAAGCATGAAAGTGTCCATTGCATATCCTGGAGCCAATCATCCTACTATACTCAGAACAGTGAGACTATCAAAACAAGGAGCCACCACCAGACAAATCGCTACATCAAACGGCTTAAAGCAAGGGTGCCCTCTTGCGGCAACCCTCTACAATCTGTTCACTGCAGACATTGAAGAACATCTGACCAGCAACCAAACAACCCGCCGAAAATAAATTCAACACCAGTCCCTGTCATGGCATATGCAGATGATATCATTCTGCTTGATAAAACCCCCTCTGGACAACAAATAGCCTGAGCAGTTACATGAACAAAAACGAACTCGAAATCAATACGTCAAAAACCAAGACAGTGGGCTTCATTACGAGTCCGGCGGTAACCGTGGCGGTAAAACTGCCTGTTTACCACCAGACTCGTATTACCATTCCGCCTCTGTGAGTCCCGGAATTACCGGGGCATTACAACCCCGGTTTCCTGGTAATCACGGAGGCGGAATGGTGTTAATCCCCATTCCCATTGAGTCCAATGGGGATCATGGAAACACCGGCAGCATCTCGTAATGCTGCCGGTGTTTCCTCATCCACCTGAAGGCGGGCAGTGTTAAACCCGCCAGGTCAGACCTGGCGGGAACATCACCTCCCCGCCTGCAGGAGTTGTGATCGCCCGGCATGGAAACAATGGTGGCGGCGGGTTTACCGGGCGATTTGCAATGAGGCCCAATGACTCTAACCAAACCACAAACAAAAAAAGTAAAGCAACCAACATTCAACATCAATGGAACTCACTTAGAAAACGTGACAACTTTCAAATATCTTGGAATACTAATCAACCAATCTAAAACAGAAGAGCAATGGTTGGACAAAATAGAACTAACATCACATACACTGGCCCAACAAGGATGTCTACTGCACAGAAAATACGGAAAATTCTCCTTTAGACCCATCATCGCTTTCTATAGATCAAAATACTTTCCCATGATAACCTACGGAACAGAAGCGATGATGAATGCTGGCACAGTCAATTGGATGAAATTTGAGGCAATCTTTTGGTGCAAGATTCTCAACCTTCCGCATTGGTATCCAATTCCGAGAATACGACACGAAATGGCAACTGAGTCAATTGCATCCATCGTACTTTGGAAAAGACTAGATATTTACCGAAAAATCCTCTCCGATAAGAAAACTACAGTGATCCAAATTCTGAAAACTCAGCCAAACACCTTTAACACCACGGCATTACAACAATGGAAACAGTCTATCATGAAGGAAATGGAAAGAGAAGAGATATCAGGAAAACTCTTAACCCGGCGGCCGCAATATGCCAAAATCAAACTTTTGCAGAGCGACTGGATAACAACCATTCAAAGGAAAAACGCTTACAAACAGAACATGCAATGCAACAAAGACAATACAAAAATATACGAGCCACTGCCTTATTTCCCAGACCCACTCATCAGGACAATATTTCTACGAATTCGTCTGAATATATTACCTAAAAACTCATACTTGGCAATAACGAGGAAGATTGCTATTACACAAAATTACTTTCAATTCTGCAAAGTGGAAACAATGCCAGAAACAATAGTTCATCTGGAATGTCAGGCACTTGCACCTCAACGCAAGCAATTTGTGACCTCTTTGCTCTTTCATCTCAACAAATAAACACAGAAGAAAGATGAGCTGCCCTACTCAGCGGACAAAACAACAAATATATATACACAATCACTCTCTTTCTGAGCAGCTTACTGGAACTCAATAGAAGAACCTGCTTAGACACGTTACTTTATTTTCTCCACATTTTAAAAAAATAGATGAAAAAGTTTTCAAAGAAACGAAAACATAAAAAAAAAATGATTCCTCTGTAGGTTAATTTGCAACACTTATTTCTGGGCCAATACGGGCGTCTCTCCTCCTGAGGGAGGACAAGATTACTATTCTGGTTGCCCATCTCGATCATCTAATGAAACAGGACTAACTCTTTAATACATTCTAGGTAATGTCGTTATATATGGGTTATGCTGTTCTGCTTGTAGGTTGCAGATACTGGAACGATTATTTTCAACGCCTGGATAATAGATTGTCTCTTGTCTCTGGAAACAGTTCTCTTTTCTGTAAAAGAAAATGGCAAATAAAGTAATAAGTTCAGCAAGTCTCTTAATTTGCATGTTCAAAATAAACACGCCCCCAGTTGATGCCTCTTATTTGTTTCACTCCAGACGACATGTCGTTTCGTTGTAAGCATAAGCAGGAGTGAAGTCCTCTGGCAACACTTTCGCGATCTGTCCCTCGATGGAAAGTTTACAATGATCTCTGGTGATTCTGATGACGATTAGAAATTTCAACCTGCATTACAATACCATGTAGGAGCATGCACATCTGTGTAGAGTTCGCTGGGTCTCTGATGAAAGTGAGGACATTAACACTGGCAGGTCTACCCACAAGCTCTGGAAAGTCCTCAGTTAGACGAAAAAACACCCCTGTACTCCAGAAGCAAAAGGAACTGATCGGTAATCACAATGAGCAGGCTCCTTATTGTCTTTTCATCTCCAGGGACCTGGAGAAATTCAGTGATGTCAGTGAGCTTTCCCACTAACGACGGGTATGACCTCAGTACTAACTCAAAATAGATCAAAACGTCCTTAGTGATGTCACTACTGCGTCATACCATAAGTGAGTCCAAATAAGGTTTCTGTGGCGAAAGAATCAGTATACTGTATTCTCTTCCCCAATTTGTGTATCCTCGATCAAAATGTGGCATATCTTTTCTTATCAAGGCTTCAGTATGCCTCAGTCCAAAGTTCAAAGTCAACAGACTGTTGTGTGCAATTTTCTTCTTCACCCTGCAACTAGGATGTACAGAGTGTCCTTGTTTTTATGTCCTTATCCCCTTATTTTGCTCAGAAGAAATGTCCAAAATTAAACCACAACTTTGCACAAAAGTTATTTGCCTTTGCTTTGCTGGTCATGCGTCCTTCCTCATCATGGATCTCGTCTGCACGTGCTGTGGTTCTTCACCGTTGTCTGTAGTCTCTAGGCATTGGGGTGAGGACAGAGGGTCTTCTCCGATGTATGGCTTGATGTCAGCCAAAAATATCCAGGCTTTTCTTCCCTGTAACTTGACTGCAGAGGGAGTAATGTCCTCCAAACTGAAGGGACCGTTAAACCTTGGCTCGTCCCAATTTTTTTCTCATGTGGTTTCTCACCAGGATCATGTCCCCAGGGAACAATTGTGGTACATGTAAACCCTGAATTTGGTCAATTGTAGTATCTCCTTCTGTGTTCTCTGCTGCCCTGCACCATTTTTGACGTCACTGCAGCTGTCCTGAAATTACAGTAAGACAGGAGGTCATGCAATTCAAGTAATTTTGCATTTCTGATCCTAACACTTCCCTTGTTGGCTGAGCATCACATCTAGCTCTATCTCGGGGTGTTAGAGGCGCGCGCATCCTTCTGCCTGTCATGATTTCATGCGAAGTGAGATGGTGTTCAGAACCAGGCTGGTGTCTGAGTGCATGCAGTGCCAGTGCAAGGCAGTGTAGCCATCATTTCTTAAGAGTAAGCTTTAACTTGGCTATCATTTCCTTTAACAAGCTGTTGAGCTTCTCGCATATCACATTTTCTTGAGGATGATACGCCAAAGAAAACTTTTGCTTTATACCAAGCAACAAGCTGATCTGTTCAATTTCTGCGTTAACAAAGTGAGGTCCATTGTCTGACCTCATAACCTCACATATACCCCATCTCGGAAATACCTCCCTCACCAGAATTTTGGCCGCACAGGTAGAATCTGGGTGTCGACATGGACATGCTTCTATCCATCTAGAGAATGGAAACGCCACAACAATTGGGTACCTGTACCCGTTAAGTACTTGAATCATATCGACATAATCGACATGCAAGTGCTGAAAAAGTTCATTGGGCCTTTGGATGACTCCTCTAATTACTCGTAGTGTATGCCTGGCTGTGAACTGTTGGCAGATTATACAGTTCACCATAAAAAATGTAACATGCTCTGCCAAGTTTGGTATGAACCAGTCTTCGGCAATTGTCTCCCATGCACATCAGTTATTTCCACATTCATTATTATATCGTCTTTGGTCGCCACACGCTTGGCTTCCGTGTCTGCTGCTTGATTTCCTCGTGAGATAAAATCTGTCTCTTTCGTGTGGGCAGTCCCTTTCATGACTGCTATGCCAACTGGGTGTTTTAATGCCTTAATTAGCCTGTCCAATAAGGCTGCGTGCTGCACTGGCGTGCCATCCGCTCGGAGGTAGCCCCTCCTTTTCCAGCACGCTAGGCCTGCGTGTACTGTTGATGTCACATAGGCGGAGTCACTGTACACTGTCACTTCCTGGTCTGCATGATTCTCGAGTGCAAGTATCAATGCCAATAATTCTGCAGCTTGTGCTGAATAATGTGAGGGGAATAGTGCACTAATGAGTACTGGAAATTCTCCAATTGCTGTGTGCTTCATCACAGCAGTGCCTGTATATCTCTGCCCATCATTTTGATTAATTCTTGAAGAACTGTCAACGAAGATGGTTTCTCCTTCTGCCAATGCATTTTCTTTCACTCTGGGCTGGGAATCTCATCATAAAATTCTTCATAGTTTGCGCAGTCATGTATTGGCTCTCCATCAGTGACTGGCTCTGCTATAAACAAAGCTGGGTTCACTATCTTACATCGAATTATTTTAATTGATGGATTTGATAAGATCACTTCATAAGCAGAAGCTCTCTGAGATGTCAATGTGCCTTTTGGTTTCTCTAGAATGGCAAATAACGCATGCTCGACGAACAACGTCATTGAGCATCCCATCACAATGGTTGTAGCTTTCTCTATGGCGAACGCTGCGGCAGCTAAACTTTGTTTGCACGATAAGTGACCTCTCATCACTGTGTTTGAATTCCCACTGTAGTATGCCAGGGGCTTGTACCCCAAAGTGGTTCTCTCTGTGAGTATTGCCGTCATGACACTGCCATTCGTGTGTGAAAACAGGTAGAATTCTTCTCCATAAATGGGAATCCCTAAAACTGGTGCCGTGCAAATGGCTCTTTTTAGTACGACAAACCCTTCTTCCATTGTTTCGGTCCACTGAATTTTTTCTTTTGTCACCTCTGCTTTCTTTAGGGCTTGCAACAAGGGCTTGGTGTAAGAGCTGTAGTCAAAGAACCATGCCCTGACATAATTGCATAATCCTAGAAAACCTTTGTTTAATCGTGTGTGGCTTGGCTGTGTTTAATATGGCTTCAGCTCTTTCAGGGGTAACCCTTTTCCCCTCATGTGAGTCAAGCTGGCCTATGTACAGCACTTCGTGTTGACAATACTGTAACTTACCTTTGTCAACGTTATATCCTTTCTCAGCCAATACAGTCAATAGCTGAATAGAATCGTGTCTGCATGTTTGCTCTGTCGTGCTACAAATTAAGATGTCATCCACATATTGCAAGACAACACTCTCTAATGCAATATTGCTTAAGTCCATTTGCAGGACTCTATTGAAAATCAAAAGGACACTCGCACTACCCCTGAGGTAACCTTGCACATTTCAGATGCATTCGTCTGAACGTGAATGATGTCAAATCTTGTGAGTCTTTGTGCAACGGGATTGAGAAAAATGCATTTTTCAAGTCAATGGGCCTCATTACACGGTAGGCGGTGAGCCATGGCGCTATTAGCGCCATGGCTCATGCCGGTAAAATACCGGCACCGCCTTGGCGGAAAGGGGATTTACCGCCCCATCCCAAGGTTGGAGGGGCGGTAAATCCCCCTTCCGCCATTGCCCTTCCCCATTCCCATTTCTGCCCCATAGGGCTCTATGGGAATGGGGAAGGCGCTAATTACGGCACCGCAATTTTGCGGTGCCGTAATTAGCTCCGAGGTCCCTTAGCGGGTTGGTTTTTAACGCCTGCAAAAAGCAGGCGTTAAAGCTCCAACCCGCTAAGGGACCTCGTAGTAAGGCGGCAGGGATTTACCGGTACCGGTATTTTACCGGTACCGGTAAATCCCTACCGCCTACCGTGTAATGAGGCCCCATCACTCTCAAATATTTCGCCTCAACGGGTACATTACATAGGATTGTGGATGGGCTAAGGACAAGAGGGAACTCGGCCTCTACAATATCATTTATCGGGCGCAGATCTTGGATTAAACGCCAAGACCCTCCCCTTGATTTTATGGTAGGGTAAACTGTGGTGTTGCATGACGACTCTGACATCACTAAAATACCCTGCTCCATCATAGCAGATATTGTTTTGAAATCCCTTAATCTGCTTGCCTAATCATGGGATACTGTCGTGCTTTTGGTAAAATTGCTCCTGGTTTCAATTTAATCTTTACTTCTCCAACTCCTCCTACGTCATAAGGGCCTGTAGTCCACACTGAGACAGGCACCTTTGTCATGTCGTCGTCAAAATATTCAGGACTTGTGCCAGCATCATTCTCTGGGGCACTTCTCTTTTGATCATTTTCACCCAATAAATGAGATTAACCTCAACTGTTGTTTCATCTACACCTGTTTGCTCTTTAAACAGATCGTCATCAGTGAAGTCAGTCAGTCTGTATCATTCCTCAATGGCGATTACTGTGTGCCATTGTCTGATTTCGTCATCACAACTGTCGATCAACATCATTTTCCCTTGCACTATGGCTGTGTGTATTGCCAAGGTAAACACTTATTCCTTTTCCTCATGCATAGGTATTCTTGGCCTAAATAGAAACTCATCTGGGGTTCTCATTAGTTTGTCTGTAAGGCCTGGCAGCCATGACATTAATATACACACTCCATACGTGAATATTTCTGGTTCCAATGGAACAGCTTTCATAGCTGTTGTTTCCTGTGTATGCTCTAACCATGTTGCATACGTTCAAATAATGAATTTCTGGAGTTGAACATACTATGCCTTGCTCCGTGAATGAGATTGGCATGTTTAACTTCGTCATTAAGTCTCATCCCAATATATTTACTGGATTTGCCTAGAATACAGCAGTGGCACATTCATGTCACATTCTCCTTTGGTAACTGGAAGTTCTTTTGTAAAAGGAACACGACTTGTTACTCCGGTGAAAATCCCTGAGTATTTATAGCATCGTCGGACAAAGAAAACTTGCCTTCACGTATACGCGAGCGTGTTGCACCTGTGTCAACTAAGAAAGAATACTCTTTATCCCCTATAAGGACATCTACCCTTGGTTCCTCGTGAGGGTTTGGTGTCACTGATAGGACAGAACATATCAGGTTTCCCAGTGAGCTGTCCTAGTACATATATAACTTTGTCCCATGTTGAGTGAATGGACTTCCTCCATCACCATTGTTATTTCTTATTCCAGAATTCAGTACCTGTCCTGTAATTGTTGTTTGTAACAGTTGCATCAGCGACTGTTGAGACTGTCCTTGTAGAAAATGTGTCATATTCTGAGGTTGCAAGCTTTGCTGTGCTCCCGGTGCTTGCTGTTGCACCGTGTGATTTTCTGCAACTCCATTTCCACCCGTCTGTAGAAACACAGGTGGATTCACCATCCCTGCTCTTGTTCCTTGGTTGTTTTGCACCATGCCTTGATTTCTGCATGTGCGGGCTAGATGCCCTGTCATCCCACACGTCCAACATATTGGTGGTGGTCTGATTATTTGCCCATTTGACATGTCCTGATTGCCGTTTTGCATGTTTTGAAAAGCTCGCTGATTACCTTGGAAACCTCCTTGATTACTCTGCCATCCTCTTCCTCGAAAGCCTCTCCCTCTGGGGTAAAACCAGCTATTGCCTTGACCAACCTGCTTTTGATTATTGACCTGCTGTATGTTCGATCAGTCTCTGTTTGTTATCATTGCCCCTTCAATGGCATATTTTGACAATTTCTTCTGCACCAATTTTGCCTCTTGGAGAAGCCCGAGGTGGAGAAAAGGGCGAGGCTGTTTTGTGCTGTGCGGCTGAGACCATATTCGAGTTTTATTCTACTCACTACTGCAGAGATAAGGAAAGGCGAGGCGCCGCTCCAATTCGCATCAGACTATCAGCAGGAGCCGATAGCAGTTGAAGCGAGCGGTGTGTCTCCCTAACGCTTCCCCTTCACGTGACACGCGTCACCTGACAGCTGTGCGACACGCCCACAGGAAGTGCCTTCAAATCCAGCACTCCGGCGCCCTTGTGGCGAGAAGCCCGAGGTGGAGAAAAGGGCGAGGCTGTTTTGTGCTGTGCGGCTGAGACCATATTCGAGTTTTATTCTACTCACTACTGCAGAGATAAGGAAAGGCGAGGCGCCGCTCCAATTCGCATCAGACTATCAGCAGGAGCCGATAGCAGTTGAAGCGAGCGGTGTGTCTCCCTAACGCTTCCCCTTCACGTGACACGCGTCACCTGACAGCTGTGCGACACGCCCACAGGAAGTGCCTTCAAATCCAGCACTCCGGCGCCCTTGTGGCGAGAAGCCCGAGGTGGAGAAAAGGGCGAGGCTGTTTTGTGCTGTGCGGCTGAGACCATATTCGAGTTTTATTCTACTCACTACTGCAGAGATAAGGAAAGGCGAGGCGCCGCTCCAATTCGCATCAGACTATCAGCAGGAGCCGATAGCAGTTGAAGCGAGCGGTGTGTCTCCCTAACGCTTCCCCTTCACGTGACACGCGTCACCTGACAGCTGTGCGACACGCCCACAGGAAGTGCCTTCAAATCCAGCACTCCGGCGCCCTTGTGGCGAGAAGCCCGAGGTGGAGAAAAGGGCGAGGCTGTTTTGTGCTGTTTGCGGCTGGATCGGCGACAAGACTCGGAAGTCGACATGGAACCCACCAAACCCCGTACAAGGCTCCAGGGCAAACGAGAGGAATCGTTAGCGCCTACACAGAACATGAACAGCAACCACGACCTCGATGGAACAGTAGCTAATAATGTAAAAACACCAATCATACACACCACAATCAAACCCAAATCTGTGGACCAGCCTTCCCTGGACTCCGCAGACCTTGCAATACAAACTCGGGATAATGGCAAACTAGATACAAGAAACATATGTTCTGCCACAACTCTGATATCTAAAATCGAGCACGTTTGTCTTATACGCGATGCTACGAAGACCTTCGCACTTCCAGAGATGCTGGGATACATTCCGAGATGTGAAGATTCCTATCTAACGCCTCTGCAAGAGCGTGCGAGGACAGCTAAACATCAATGGCAAACAACGCATCTGCCGACTGTTATGAAAAGCGAAGATCCCACAAATACACCCATAACACGAACTGCTCGCCTTTCACTCGACATTACAGAAATAGATACAATTATGGATCTACAAGGAAAAAAAAACGAGGTTCTCAGCGGTGTGTCGACGCCAAAACAAATTGGGAAATTTGAGGCATCTACCCCAAGAGATTCCCCAAAAACCGATTCGCCAGTGAAGAAAACTTGGAAATCCAACCTGGATGACACAAATTCATCCAACCGTGCGAATCTTGGGAATATAAGTAACTATCCAGAATACCAACAAAGATTACCTACGACAATGCTAGAGCTTCAAAATACTCTGATAGCAGTGTTATCAACATCTATGATACCGTTTCTAAAAATTCAAGAAACAATGGTTGACTCTATTAAAGACCAAGCGACATTGCTGGCAATGATCTTGACCAAGCAAATACAGTTCGAATCTCTAATAAACTCCATTCAAGAGAGATTAAAATATGAAGCTGAAGTATCAAGAACATGGCAAAATAGACTAGCAGAAGTGGCAAGAGCTGATAGAGCGGATAAACTCAACTTAATGGACACTTTCTCAACAATCACCAAAAAAATGGTGGATGACAAAGTAAAAAAATCTGCACAAGTAACAACGAACCTACAATATACAACTGAACAAACTCAAACCGAAACTCAACCGAATACGATGATGAAGAATTCAGATCAGACAACTCAATGTGATCAGCAACCTTATCCACTTCCACAAGCTCTGACGTCTGTGGGGCGAAATACCACGGAACCGTCGGTGTGTACCCCATTTGATATCTTTGATCTCTCAAAACGAGGATTAGTAGGGCACGATACAGCGATTAAATCAAAGCCCAAAAAAATTATAAACAATGGGTCACGTGCATTTCTTCGAAAGGTACTAAATCCGCAGAAAACGAATAATGAAAAGACTAAGACCAACAGAAAATCTCTCGTGAATAATCAAACTACTCTCACACGAAGTATTCAGAACATTGGAAAAGGAGATAAAGTCTTAACTACTACAGCTCAAGGTAATCAGTCATTGCTGGAACCACTAGATATACTTATAGATGCAATCAACCAACAAACCCCTCTCAATTCAGATACAAGAGACAGAATTCTGAAAGTTATGCCACACGGAAAACACACAACGGTTGAACCTCAAGACGTACCTAGAGAGGTCACCAATCAGGAAAAGCGAATCAAAGCTGCAAATCCAGCAAATCTTCCAGAGACTGAGACAGCTGATGACATAAGTGCCCATAATTCCACTTCTATAAACTCTCAAGACGAATCTCTCATTATAATAGATGAATATGAAGACTCGTTCTATGAATGTACCCATAGTGAAATCACCGACAATGTACACCAAATCAACATCTCACTGGCATATTCAGCAGTCTCCATAGAACAAACATGGCCTACTGATGAATCAGAAAGACCCAAGCAACCCAATGCCAACTTGACAACTCAGCAAACTCCCAAACTCCGCAGACCAATTTTCAAAAATCCGTTAAACTCCTCGTGTGCATACCGACTGGCCATATATCCGAGGAACTCGAGCACCGAGGAGCCGGTCATCTTAAATAGATCCAATACTTTACGACTGTTTAAGGCTATTCCTCAGTTGGCTCACATAAAATCAGAAGACATCGAGTTAATTATATTTCCAAATAAAAAATATATGGAAGAGGCCCATGTCGATTTTGCAAGCTATGATACAATGCAATGCGTCATTGACAACAGACATCATCTACTGACTTTGGGATTCCAAACAGAAGAAATAATGGTATCTCGTTTGATGATGGAAAAGAAAACAAGAACCTTAGACATTTTTTCCAGAAATTTAACCAAAAATCAGATTGGACAAAGTTACAGACAAGATTCTGGAAAAAAATGTAAAGACTTATGTCTAAGACCAAACAATCAAAATAAGATGTCACGAGAAACTTTAAGATACAACTCTAGACCAGATGTGAATCAGAGAACAAAGAAAATGTATCTATAACAACGAAAAGACCCACCGAAAGCTTACACAACCCTATGTTCTTGGAATACAAGGGGACATAGTCATCTTTTTGAAAACAAATCATCTATACTCGATCAAGTCGATATCATCTGCTTCCAAGAAACCTGGTTGAAAGAGGAAGTAGTCTGCGATGGCTATAGCTCATTTATGAATCCTGCCATATCCTCGCAACAAGGGAGACCAGCATCAGGAATGCTCTTACTAACAAAAATTAAACCTACATGGCGAATAGTGGAAACTAAAATACTCCATCCGTGGGCACAACTCATATCCATCAGCATTCCATCATTACTGAAACTCAATCCACTTGATCAGACAAAAAACACCTATTTATCAATCTTTAACATATATTGGAATCCTGCAGCTATGTCTGACAACAAATTTATCGATTCTATATTAGAGGAAATTGACAGACTGAACATTACGAATACTACAAACGAAATCATCTTGGCAGGAGATTTTAATTTCCATCTCTTTGATAAAAGAGGAAACAAATTGGCACCTAATGAATTGTCATCCAGAGCGAGTAAATGGATGAAAGAAACAACATTACGTAATATTTGCCTAAGCGTCCAACCCACGAACGATAAAGGCATCCCACTGCCGACCTGGTCACGGGAGAACTCTAATACAATAATCGATTATATCTTCGCTACAGAAGGTATTCGGAAAATCACAACCTTTACAGCGAGTTCGCCAAACCCAGATAGTGATCATCGTCAAATCTTTATCTCCTGGCCAGCTGAACCCTCTATCGAGCAAGGTCTGAACCTCCCTGAACTCGAAATAAATAATGGGTTGAATCGGCTTCGCATTAAAGATCACCAAATACAAGACCTAACTACTCTATTTGAAGACACAGTGCTGAAGGACCAAGTTAAATTAAACTATGGCTGGATCTTGAAGAAGTACCAACAATCTACATCAAGAAATCAACATAGAGCCAAGCAGCCACATACTCATTACTTCAATTTACAAATCTTTCTGGAAAAAAAGAAACACTATAAACAACTTCGACAAATAAAAAAAAATAAAGGAGATACGCAAATTCAAATAAAAAAGGAAAAACAAAAATTCTCCAACATAATGAAAGCATACAAAATGACAATGAAGCAACACGATGCAGAAGAATTGTTGAAGGCGCTAAATGGGAAAAACACGCGGCAGTTATGGTCCCTGATGAATACAACAGCGAAAAATCAAACTATGATCCAAGAAGTAGATCCACATATCTGGGTTAAACACTTCCAAACCCTCTATAAGAAACCGGTATTCGAACCAACATCAATTCTGCAAAAAGATGCTGACCCCTGGACCCTTAAATGGGATTTAGATGATATTACCAACACTATGAGGAATCTGAACTCATCTAGGGCACCTGGTCCTGATGGGCTGGCGAACAGCAACTTGAAAGCAAATCCCGAACACTGGGCTAAATTTCTCTTACATCTCTTACAATTGATAGAAAAGTCGAAAGAGATTCCACGCACATGGACAGTAGCCATTATAATACCAATCTATAAAGCAGGAGATAGAAAAAACCCAGCCAATTATAGACCAATAGCCTTACTAGATCCGCTGGGGAAACTATTTGCAGGCTACCTTGAGAAAAAACTAACTGTTTGGGCTATACACCATGGGAAACAAGCAAAAAGACAGACTGGCTTTGTGAAAAAAATAAGTACCAACGTTAATCTTCTCTTGCTGAACATGATAAAACATGAAGCGTTCACAAAAGCACAGCAGGTATATGCAATCTTTATAGACTTAAAAATGGCCTTCGATTCAGTCAATCGACCACTTCTGTGGTCCAAATTGGCTGCATGGGGTTGTCCATCATCCATTCTGAACCCAATCAAACAGCTATACTCGAACACGTCAATCAGAGTTCGACTTTCAACTGATGGAAAGGCAACAGCACCAATCCATACGTGGAATGGGTTGAAACAGGGTTGTCCCTTAGCTGCCTCTCTCTACAACCTTTTCACCCATGAGTTCGAACGAAAAATTAAACATACTATGGCAAATCCTCCAAAGATAAATAGCGAATCCATTCAAACCTTAATTTACGCTGATGACATTATAATTATGGACAAAACGGAGAAAGGACTGCAAATAACACTGAATAAAACGCAAGCTTTCATGAAAGCAAATGATTTACAAATTAACACAGAAAAAACCAAAATGATGAAACTCATCGCTGAAAACTCAAAGAAACAATGGTCGCCAAAATGCTATCTGGACCAGAAAAACATCGCGACAACCAAAACCATAAAATATTTAGGTGCAATAATTAACCCATCTAAGAATGAAAAAGAATGGCAAGAAAACATTGAAGAAAAAGCAATATCGTTGTCAAGACAAGGCCGCTTCTTTCACTGCAAATATGGTGCATATACGGTAAAACCTACCACCCTACTCTATAAACAAAAAATCATTCCCATCCTGACGTACGCGAGCGAATCTTTGATAAACCAACAACTATTGAAATGGCCAAGATATGAAGCTATATTCTGGAGAAAAACCCTTGCTCTGCCAAAATCCTTTCCAATCTCTAGAATTCGTTATGAACTTGCCCTCCAATCTATTCAATCCATTGTACTGTGGAAACAAATGGACTTATATAGAAAAATTTTCTGGGAGGAAAAAATCCCAGCATTGGAAATCCTAAAAGACAAAAAACAGGCATTCCATGTAACAGCTTTAACAAAGTGGACAAGCGAAATCAAAATAAAAATGGAACAAGAGGAAATCACGGAGGAAATGTTGAGAAACAGACCTCAATATGCTAAACGAAAAATTCAGAAAAACGACTGGATAAGAACAATAGAAGACCAGAAAAAATTTAAAAGACATCTGAAGGCGGACATGGAAGTAAGAGCTATAAACGTGTTGCCTGCGTATTTACTTCAATTCCCTTGTACGAAAATTCGTGACTTATTTTTGCAATTTCGTTTGAACATCCTACCTACGCGTGAATATCTGTCATTAATAGATCGAACACATAGTACTTCACCATCCTGTCGTTACTGTAAAGACCCCACAGAACCAGAAACATTATTTCACCTAATCATGGTGTGCCCAAGGCTAATAAATAAACGTGAACTATTTAGAGATTTCTTTAAAATATCCAATCACCGAATGTCAACTGAAGAGCGATGGGCAATGTTGCTCCAAGGAAACAACCAATCGCTGATCATTACAGTGATCAAATTTTGGATTGAAATCAACAAAGAACCGTAAAAGAAAAATCGGAATAAAAACTTGTGGTAAGAAGAGTAGAAGCAGAAATACAAATGAAAAGTTTGATAAGTCAAACGTAACATTTTAATAAAAAAAAAAAAAAAAAAAAAAAAAATTTGCCTCTTCAGCTTTTTGTACAGCCTCTTTTTTGCGATTTTCTGCTTGTGGCAACCTGCAATATTGAGCTATGGTCAACTGTATTTCAGATAATATTCTACAGGTGTGGCCCCACACTCAGGTGATAATCCCTCCTACTAAGTGAGGATATATAATATGTACTTCAACAAAAGGAAGGAACACAAACAACGATGTGTATCAAACAGTTGGTGTAACCTCAAATAGCGAAATCTCAAAACAGCCACTTAGCAAATATGGGCTGCATTCTGTGTTCTATATATTCAATAACAAACAGTGTTACTAAAAAAATATCATTTTTAATATATTATTCTCTTTCAAGCACAAGTAATACAAACATTTAAAAAAACATATACACATCACATAGTCATATACATGTTAAAATCATTCCACCTAACAGTATCGAAAGTTGCCAAATACTCCATCAACAAAAACAACAATGGCAACTTAATTATTCTTATTCTCCATTGTGCAAACAAGCCCAATTTATATAAGTTTCTGTCCTCTGTGTTACAGGTAACTGGACATTCATCGGGGCAGAAGTAGTCATGTGCTTCAGGTAGATCTCTCCTATTCACACACCAGATTCCTATGTCTGAGGGTACAAAACAAGAACGTATTACTACACAGGCATTATGGGTCTGATTAATCAACCTAGCCAATCCCTAATCACCAATATGGTGGAAGGTATACAGTATCTCATATACCTGAACCAGTAGTCAGAAGAGTTAAGTGCCTTCGACCTTGATAGCAAAACCAATTCTTGCTCTTCACTAATTCGGTGGATAGGATTCAAATAGAGTACCTAGAACCAATTATGAAGACTGTCCTTTAGTCAATAAAATTCAGGAGTCATGCTATTTCATCTCAACAAAGGGCTTTAGCGTGCACATAAGGAAACACACCCCATATAGTGGAAACAGCTCACCCTAGGATGTAAAATGCTGTTCTTCTCCTTAACGTGACTATATCACAATAGAAGCTTCAAAAATGCATCCCTTTCAACTTCCAACAGGCCATCTGATGTCTAAAGTAAGAGGAGGTCACGGTAAGTTCCAAATCTCAATGGAATGAATGGTCTACCCATAAAGAACCTAAACAGAGGACCCTCACCTCTCTCATGCTGCTGTTGACAATCCACACCTCAGGCGGCCACATCTAATGAGAGTTAGAATAGAAGCATGAAGGAAAGGAGCCTCCCCCTCCTCAAAAAGGGGTGTTCCAAGAACGGGTATCACGCCTCTCGCTCTGTAAGTAAAAGTCATTATATAAGCACAAATCATCTATATCCAAATTCCCACATCTTGGGACTCTGCTTACTCATTACCCCACGTTCAAGCTCTTACCTAGTCAGGGGCTGGTGCTCTCTTGGAAGGAAGGAAGGGTACAAAGGTCCAGACCCGGAGTCGGCGGCATCCACACTCTCACCGCGGCTGGCAACCATTAGAAAAACCATTACTGCGCGTCAATAACGCTGCGTGATGATCAAGGTGTGGTATCCTGGTATGACTGTGATGAATGGCTGGTATCCTGGTATGGCTGTATTGAATGGCTGGTATCCTGGTATGGCTGTATTGAATGGCTGAGTGTGTGCAAGGGCCCCCTAGAATGTTTAAGTGGAGCTTGGAGTGTGGGGGGCCTGAGGATTCTAGAGCGTGACGGTTGACGACTTGAGAGATGGACTGGGAACCAGTGGTTCCTGCTCCCTGTCATCACTGGCTCAGGGGTACATCATTTGCCGACGAGGTGTGCAAAGACCCTGAAGCAAGGTATGGAGAGTATAGGATCAACCTGCCGTGGAGAAAGGCAAACGGAGGTTGTGCCATGGAGAAAGGCACACGGAGAAAGGCACTGCGAGTTCGGAGGCGTCACGCATCCCAGCCCATCATGAAGTAAAAGCTGTCAGCTTTGATGGAAAGGCAGCGTCCATGAGGAGCCTGGTGTCGTTGCCCCTTTTAATGTGAGGTGACTTGCAGGATCTGCTGCCATGGAAAATGATGCCGCAATGAAGAGGTACAAAAAGACATAAAACTCGTTTTGGTGATTTGAAGGGGGCCTAGGGGGCCGCGGGTGACACGCGCGCTCGTGTGTTCCCTTGCGTTCCAGCCACTGCCGTTGGACTGGAACGCACAGCATTAGCCCCTGCATCGTTTTCCGGCATCGGATTATGAGCGTCACGTTCATTGGCCTGCATTAGAATAAAGGCCATAATGTTCCTATCAACCTGATGACGCTGATCGTGCAAGGAGTTCCAGAATTAGGAAGTGCACATGATCGTAATGAGGGAGAGCTGCATTATGGATAATGCCCCTGAGTGCCGAAGTAAACAAGGCGACAGTTGGATTTTGGCAGAACATCAAAGAGCTTTCAGGTACATTAAAATTAAATCTGGCGGCAAGATAAGGAGCTATTGGGTTGTTGCCCACCAGCCGTGTGAAGGAGTTATATTGTTTGTGACACCATGGATAATTAACAGCTTGTTGGGGAGGTGGAGTGATTCCCATCAGAATGAAATACTTTCGTTTATTCTCGTCCGAAGACATGGATTTTACATTTCTTGCAGTGGCAAAAGGATCGTGTTTTGGGAAACGCTTTATGAATGAAAGCTCGCTGCAATGAAATGAGACAGTGATGGATTGATTGAGGTACTGTGATTTTTTTTTTTTTGCATCGCTGCGACTTCAATACTTTGTTTATGTGAAAGTTTGTGCCTGACATTTCAGGAGCGGTTGGAGTTTGTGGAAGGAGCGCATGTCCATGTGGATTTGCGAATTGTTCCTGAAGTGAAATGTAGTTTGTGCTCACATGTAGACTGTGCCTGGGGGCAGAAGGCACAGTGTTGCAGAGCACAGGGTTTTACTATAAATGAAGCGTCTCTGAAATGTTACGTTGAACATGTTTTTTTTTAAGGAGGGCTTTCATTAACATTTTGTTTTCAGGAGGGCGTTTGTGACTAACGCTGTTTTAGTAACTAATGTTGTTAATAATGATGCAATGGTGACAATTTGTAGTTCATAATTTATGATGCATTTCAATATTTGTGTACTCATGAAGTGAAGTGAGCAATCTGGGGAAGTGAATGCTAGTCGGAGTGCAGAGTGTGTATGAAGTTGAAGTGAAGTGACAAATGCATTTTAGGAAAATATGCACAGTCAGTTATATGTTTTCATCCGGTATACACATGGGGAATGAGATGAATATGCGCAGGTTTGAGATGAGTTATTAGTAAGTATTTCTTTATTGAGGTTTTATATGAAATTTTAACAGGACAATTATGTTTTTAATAATATGATGATGTTAATGTCCACAGGAGTTTTATGCAATTACAGAAAAAATGTCTTTTGAAGTCAATATTGCACAAATAAGGGATATTTACAAAACAAAAATTCCATCTCTGAGATGACACACTTCCAGAATGATGCCTGATCAACACCATGTCTATTAGTGTCCATCATCCCTTTTAAGGAGGTTTAGTGGGCAAATGTAGAGTGCATATGTAATATCTAATGCAATTTTAGTGAAATTACATGCCTATAACGTGGATTTGGTAGAATGCATTTGAAGATGTTTGTGCATTTGAAGCATGCAATCTGTAGGTATGTGTTAGACACATGTGTATGTTGGGTGCGTGTGTGAAGTAGCACGTTTAAAGTGAATGTTACTGCAATGGGTGTGTGCAGTCGTGAGTACGTACGTTGGGAGAAGTAGGCGTGTGAGAGGTAGCATGCATGTAGTTGAGGGTGAGGATCACATGCTGGCCAGGTGTGCTACCTTATGGAGACCCTAGGGAGACCGGTGTTTGGAAGTTAAACATGGAAGTTAAACACAAATATGTGATTTGTGTTCGGGGAGGATCTTTAGATAGAAGCATCCTATTCGGGGAGGATCTTTATATATATAAGCATCCTATAGTAGGACACTGTAGTAGGAGACTATGGGGCGTAAGTAGTACACGTGAAGCCATGGGAGTAGGCTACACTAAACATATTCACATTTTTTTGTGTTTTGGTTTTTGTCTCCTGTAGAAAGTTATAGTCTCGGGGTTAGGAGTGATTTTTTTGGACTCCTAATGTCTGTGGTGTCAGGAAGTGCAGTTCATGAGAGATGTTTATTCTTTTTATACCTAGTTAGGTTGAAGTTACTGCGAGTTTACCTACAGACAGTTGAGATAAGTTTTAATTGACGATGGGGAGACAATAAATGTATTATTGTACTATTATCTAACAATTTCAACATTGGAAAAGCACTACATGTTTCCACCTTGTTGTGCTTGCACTGGGTTTCAGTGTTCAACGAGTGGCTTCTGGTCTGTTTGCATGACAAACGTGGTGCTTGGATGGAAGTTTCGTTTTGCATGGTAGGGACTGTGCTCATTTTACGCACACGTCTTTTGTGGTTGTGTTGTGGTTTATGTGGTCTTTGTCCAGTTAGTCTCTTGCCTTTATATTCATCCTTTTCTATGTTTTCTTTAGGGGAGAAGGGATGGGTGCTGAGGTGTGTTTGTTTTGGATACTGTTGGTTTTGTTGTTGCTAGCATGTTAGGATTTTGTTCAGGCCAATTGTGTACGTTTTGGCTACACTATATGTTGGAAGGTATGTTGGGCTCGTTGAGACAGGGTTAGTGCTCATGTGTGGCAGGCTTGAGGCCAGGAGTGGCAGTTCTGGCAAAAGGTGGTAGGTTAGGAGGGTTTATGATGGTAGTTTAGATTTGATTGTCCTTGTGGCAAGGTATGCGCTCGGTGGTGGCAGCACTGAGACCCCGGTGTGGCAGGCCGGGGTAGAAGGTGTTTGGTTTCTTTTGATTGTGATCCTAACATTATGGTGAGAGTATTCTGATTTCTGTTTGTTTGTTAAGGAGGGGGATGTGTGGTATCCTGGTATGACTGTGATGAATGGCTGGTATCCTGGTATGACTGTATTGAATGGCTGAGTGTGTGCAAGGGACTCCTAGAATGTTTAAGTGGAGCTTGGAGTGTGCGGGGCCTCAGGATTCTAGAGAGTGACGGTTGACGAGAGATGGACTGGGAACCAGGGCAGAGGCTTATCACCTACTCTCCTACCTCTTATGACTATACTATGTAACTAAGAAGAATAAAGCCTGTTTCCTTTTACACTTACCTGAGTCAGCCTGGTTCCTGCTCCCTGTCATCACTGGCTCAGGGATACATCACAAGGTCGAAGACACTTACCTCTTCTGACTACTGGTTCAGGTATATGAGATACTGTATACCTTCCACCCTATTGGTGATTAGGGATTGGCTAGGTTGATTAATCAGACCCATAATGCCCGTGTAGCAATACGTTCTTGTTTTGTACACTCAGACATAGGAATCTAGTGTATGAATAGGAGAGATCTACCTGAAGCAAAGCACAGGACTACTTCTGCCCCTGATGAATGTCCAGTTACCTGTAACACAGAGGACACAAACCTATATAAGTTGGGCTTGTTTACACAATGGAGATTAAGAATAATTAGGTTGCCATTGTTGTTTTTGTATTTGGCAACTTTCGATACTGTTAGGTGGGATGATTTTAACATGTATATGACTATGTGATGTGTATATGTTTTTTTAAATGTTTGTATTACTTGTGCTTGAAAGAGAATAATATATTAAAAATTATATTTTTTTGGTAACACTGTTTGTTATTGAATACATAGTACACAGAATGCAGCCCATATTTGCTAAGTGGTTGTTTTGAGATTCCGCTATTTGAGGTTACACCAACTGTTTGATACAGATCGTTGTTTGTGTTCCTTCCTTTTGTTGAAGTACAACTGTATTTCAGACCATGGTTTGGCCTCAATCCCTACCAATTTCTTGAGCTGCTTCTGTACCTGATCTGGCAACCCTTGGTATGGTAAAACACGAGTATGGATTTCCCACAACATTTGTGAGCTTCCAGCACCCAGGCATCTTGGAAATTATTGATGTAAAGCAAAGGATCCTCTGACTCCTTCATTTTACGTGTCACTATAGCTCCCATGTCTGAAGTATCCGGGTATAGCAATCGTAATGCTTTCCATACCACGGCTCTGCAATTGGTAAACGGAACTCCATCATGCGCAGTATTAACTGTAGTCATGCCAGGGTAACCTGCACATGTCCACACATTGTCAGCTCTATCACCAAGTATGGCAATTAAAAGACCCTTAATATCCCTGATAGCTAACGTGTTCCCTCAGAGCATCTTTTCCAGCTCATGTATCCATTTTCTGGCTCCCGATGTCAACATTGGAGGCTTCTTTTTAGGATTTTCTCAATCCATGTGTGGCAAGGGTATTTACTGTGGCCTTGCTCCTCCTTTTTTCGAGTAACAGGAATTGTAACCCATGGCACTCCTTTTCCTCTCTCATCATTTTTCTATACACTGCAGGGGTAATACTCCTGCATCGTCATCTACCTGGCAATGTCCTCAGTCTGCCCACCTGACAGTGTGTATCCAATCCCCTCTACCCATTACCATATACAGATATAGTACCTATATTAAAGTTACCTTCCTAGAACCAATCAAGTTGCATGCTAAGTTTTAAGAGTTACACGTCAGTGATGATGAGTTTTTGTTATAAATGTTATGTTTTTTCTGAAATTAATTGGAGTTGAAGCGAGAAGGAAGATCGAGCAATTGCTGCTATTCATTGAACTCCCCATTTTTTGTACTTGTCATTAAACGGACACCTCAGCAGCATTACCCAGAAATAACCCAAATTGTGATAGGCTATTTAAACTTCAGCCATTTCTGAAGCCAGTTACTCAGCGATTTTCGGAGGTGTATGTTCCTAGCCAGAACATATCCATGGATGAATCATTGGTATTGTTCAAAGTTCGGCTACTGTTCAAGCAGTACCTTCCAAGGAAGAGAGCACGATATGGGATCAATGTGTACATGTTGTGCGAAAGTACTTCTGGGTATGCCCACAGCATGAGAGTCTACACTGGAAAAGACTCAAGCTTAAACCCTCCAGGCTGCCCATCCCATTTAGGGATAAGTGAGAAGATTGCTTGGGATATTGCCACACCATTGCTCCATAACGGTCACCATTTGTATGTGGACAATTTCTACACAGGAATACCACTCTTCAAGGAATTGTACAATGTGGGCACATTTGCATGCGGTTGAATCCGCAGTAACTGCAAAGGCTTCCCCAGACAACTTGGCATTGCGGCGGGAAGCCCAAGTGCATGCTGGACTACATTAAGTACATAGGTGAAGTAGATAAAGCAGACCAATTGCTTCAGCCATATCGTGCTGCACGCAAGTCCTGCATGTGGTACAAGAAGTTGGCTGTAAACATTATGCATGTAGCTACATACAATGCTTATGTTGTATACAGTGCAGCTGCTCCACAAACCAAACTGTCACTAATGAACTTTGAAAAAGAAGTTGTACTATCTCTGACCATTGTCTATGTACAAACTCCCTCCTTTCCACAAGTGGAAGATGTGGCCAAATTGAAATGATGACACTTTGCGGATTATGTTCCTGCCACACCCATGAAGAGACAACCATACAGAAAATATAAGGTGTGAACAAAACAAGGAATGAGGAAGGATACTCGCGTGTACTGTCCCCAATGCCCTTCCAAGCCAGCCCTCTGCCTACAGCCTCTTTTCCTTTTGTATAATACAAAGGAAAAGTATTGGTAGATCGACTGATTTCTGGGAATTCCCATCATTCCTTGAAAGGGACCCACAGGCTCTCAATTCGTACATGCCTCTCAAAGGAACGCCACTCCTGCTCCCTGCAGGCCTGCCTTCAATAAAAATGCAACACCATACCTACTCACTTCACTTTAGCGTGCCTTCACGAGCATTGCTAGTCCTGCTCACTCCACTTGAGGCCTGCCTTGGACAGGCACACCACTCTGGTACCTTTCACTTGAGGCCTGTCTTCGAAAGAAACATTAGTCTAGTTCATCCTGCTCGAGGCGTGACTTACAAAGGAATGTGATTTAGGATCCTTCCACTTGAAGCGTATCTTGGAAAGGAATGCCATTCCAGCCCCCTCCACTTGAGGCATGCCTTGGAGAAGAAGGGAGCACCACTCTGGTTCACTCCCCTTTGGGGTGTCTTGGCAAGGCATGCAAGTGTAGCTCGCTCCACTTGAGGCCTGCCTTAGAAAGAAACGTCAGTGAAGCTCCCGGCGCTTCAGGCGTACATTGGAAAGAAATGCAATTCGGGCTCCTTCCACTTGAGGCTTGCCTTACAAAAAAATGTCAGCCCAGCTCCCTCCACTGGAGGCGTGCCTTACACAAGAAAAGAACACCATTCTGGTTCACACCCCTTTGGCGTGCCTTGGCAATCAATGCTAGCCCTGCTCCCTCCACTTCAGGCCTGCCTTAGAAAGGCACACCACTCCGCTACCTTTCACTTGAGGCCTACCTTAGAAGCAAAAGTCAGTCTAGTTCCCTTTGCTTGAGGCGTGACTTGCAAAGGAACGCAATTCAGGCTACTTCCACTTGAGGTGTATCTTGGAAAGGAATACCACTACAGCTCGCTCCACTTGAAGCCTGCCTTGGAACGAAACATCAGTAAAGCTCCCTCTGTTTCAGGCGTACATTGGAAAGGAATGCGATTCCAGCTACTTCCACCTGAGGCTTGCCTTACAAAGAAGCCTCACTCCAGCTCCCTCCGCTTGAGGTGTACATTGAATAGGATTGTGATATCGGCTCCTTCCACCTAAAGCTTGCCATACAAAGAAACGCCACTCATGCTCCCTCTACTCGAGGGGTGTATTGGAGAAGATGGGAACACCATTCTGGTTCCCTCTATTCAAGGGGTATCTTTCGAAATTAGTACACGTCACTTTGGCTCCTCCCTTGAGGTCTAAGTGTCATGAAAATGGTACCTGGACAGCATCTATATGGCGGCGGTGTCCTGAGTATCTTGTACCAGCCTGCCTTTTTTACTTTTTAACTTAACTAATGTCATCTTTGGTGTGACTTAAATGTCTTCTGTTGGAATTACTTGGACACGATTGGTGTGTGAGGTAAACCTACGTAGTACATGCAGATGTGATTTCTGTGAATGCAATTTCCCAGCACTGCAGAATTGATTAGCATGTTAATGGATGTGTGTTTAGTGTGGGTAAGGTTGCAGATATGAATGTTTCAACATGACGGGTGAACGCAAGCATACTTGCAATATGCGTACTTGAAGTTGGTGTGAAAGATATCGCCTGGTGACGAGGTTCCCATGTGAGGAGATGTGCAGTTGCTGTGAGTGTGCAGATACGGTTGGTGCCACATGACATTTGAATGCAGACACAGTTGATATGCAAGTACATGGAGTTGGTGTGAAGGATATCACCTGGAGACCCAGTTGCAATGTGAGCAGATGTCCACTTGCTATGAGTGTGCAGATACGGTGTCTGTGAAGCTAGTGATTTGGTAGAGGTGTGACTGCTGAAATGGAGGCCTACAAACTTTGGTAGGGATTGTGGGTAATACATTCTGGGGTGATTTGTGCATTTGTCAGACCTCTGTGGATATCCACGGGTGTCTTATTTTCGGAAATGCATGGGGTTCCTTGTTTTCCTTGGTGGATTCGACACACTAGGCTCAAATCTTTAGGTTGTCCACAACAGCAGAATCCCTCAAAATCTGCTCTGCCGAAAGACTTGGGCTTACCAGTGGTTTAGCCTTTTCTCTTTGCGCCCAGGTAGGTGCACCCATACATGTGAGGTACCGTTTTTGTCGGCACACCTGCAGGAATTCGGGAAGGTAGGACATGTATTGTTGGCCGCGTGTTTTGGTGTTTTGGCGGGGGGAAATGTCTGAAAATTGTGTTTTTTTTCACCAAATTTCAGACTTTGCCGGGGGTGTGGGTAATAGATTCTGGGGCAATTCTTGCAGGTCAGACCACTGTGGATTCCCACAGGTGTCTTTTTTTTGGAAATGTATTGGGATCCCTGTTTTCTTTGGTGGCGGTGACACCCATAGGCCCAAATCTGAAGGTGTCCACAACAGCAAAATGTGCTCTGCCAAAAAAATTGGGGTTACCAGTGGTTTAGACTTTTCTCTTTGCGCCAAGTAGGTGCACCCACACAAGTGAGGTACCGTTTTTGTCGGGACACCTGTGGGAATGCAGGCAGGTAGGACAAGGTAGGACATGTGTTGTTGGCTGTGTTTTCCGGTGGGTTGGCTTGGAGAAATGTCTGTAAATTGTGTTTTTTTGGCCAAATTTCAGACTTTGCCAGGGATTGTGGGTAATGAATTCTGGGGAGATTCATGCAAGTCAGACCTCTGTGGATTCCCACGGGTGTCATCTTTTCTGAAATCTATGGGGTTCCCTGTTTTCTTTAGTGACTGTGACACTCCAGGCCCAAATCTGTAGGTTGTCCACAACAGAAAATTCCCTCAAAATCTCCTCTGCCGAAAAACTTGGAGTTACCAGTGGGTTACCCTTTTCCTTTTGCGCCCAGGTAGGTGCACCCACACATATGAGGTACCATTTCTGTCGGGACACCACTTTTCTCAAAAATCACAGAAGCCGTTGCCTTACCTGGTCAACCATGGCCACCACATACCTTTTTTCTGTCATTTTCAAGATGTATCCCCCAAACTATGGAAATGTTCCCTACATAGTTGCTGCCTGACCTGCGCAAATCATCTCTTCCTAAATTTGGAATATTGTCTACTTTTCAGAAATGTATGCCTTTCTGCCTTCCCATTCAGCTTTGCTATCCTCCTCTTCCATTCCGTCCACGCATATCCTATTGGAAAAAATGGCAAATCGCCTACCTCTCACAAATCGAATGGTAACCATATACAAATATGTTTTTTTGGTTTACACTCAACCTGTTCTTCAAAGCCTGGTAGATGGCGAATACAGCAGAGCAAACCATTTGTTCCCAGTCCTTACAAGGATAAAAACACAGGCTTCTTTGTACATCATTTTATTGAAATTTTCTGAAAAAACACAAAATGTGGTTATTTTCTCTCACCGCCATACAGCAAACTAGGATTCCTTGGTGTTATTATGACCGCTTCATGTTGGAAGAAAAAGGACCACAAAAAGTTACAAGGGATTGAATGGCGACATACTTCAATCACCAAAAAAGGCCTTGGCACTGGGGGAGATCACCCCTGACATCTTTTTACAAACATTATAAACTCTTTGTAGGGATTGTTCATCAACATTAATTTCATAGGTGATGTCATCAGTGATCTCATCAATGACATTTGTGATGTCATCAGTAATGTCCTGTATGTTAGTCTTAGCAGTGCATGGTGGTGGCACAAGTTATGGTTGCTTAGCTTACTATAATTGGTGAGTTTCTGGGGTTTTTCGGTTTTACTTGTAACCATAACATCCCTTTAGCAAAGTGTTTTCACTGAATTTCATAGCTTTTTACCAGTGCACCCTTAATTTGCTACAAATTCCTTATATTATATTTAGACCCAATGTAGCAGCTCTAGAGTCCGCGGACAGTACGAAGGTCCGCGGACAGAAGAACCAAGTTTCTTACCAACTGGTAACGTTCTTTCGACTGGATGTTCCCTCAACGTATTCCTCATCTTTGATAATCACATCCAGCTTCAGCTGCTTTGGCAAAGATTTCCCGGCAGAGGGCGTTGTGCGTCAATGGCATTGAGTCAACTCAATGTCCTTCGAAGGCCTCAGTCGAGGGTGATGTCATCGGGTGTATATGTAGCACGCGCAGTGCCCGTTGGCCTCAGCTCTATTTTTCCCCTCCTGTTCGTGTTGGCTGTTAGCTTAGGCAAGTAGTAATCAGCCCTGCGAGAACGAAAGCTGCAACAGCATAGGAAATTCTACAGATCGGTAGGCTGGGAGGGCGATGAGGAATGCGTTGGAGGAACATCCAGTCGAAAGAACGTTACTAGTTGGTAAGTAACTTGTTCTTCGAATGGATTGTGTCCTCCCACGTATTCCTCATCTTTGATAGACTCCGAAAGCAGTATGCAGAATTGGAGGAGGAAGGAGAATTTGAAATTGTCTGCATTTTATAAGGCTGAATACAGTACCGACTTGCCAAAGGCAACATCCTGAGAGTGGGAAGCATCTAGACAGTAATGCTTTGTGAATGTATGTAACGATGACCATGTTGCAGCATCACAAATAGATTTAATAGGTACACCCCTTTGAAGGGCTGCAGAAGAGGCTATACCTCTGGTAGAATGAGCTCTCAAACCCTCCTTGCCTGCCAATTTGTAACATTCTGAGATGCCAAGTATAATCCACCCTGATAAAGTCTGTTTCGAAACAGCTTGACCCAATTTTCTTCCGTTGTAGCCAATAAAGATTTGGTCATCCACTCTGTTTGGAGAACCTGGAAATATAGAGGCTTAAAGCTCGTCTAGGGTCCAATCTATGGAGCCATTCTTCCTCTTTAAAGGGATGCGGTGAGGTGCCTCCAACTCACTCACTCTACGGGCAGATATCAGTGCAACCAACAATATGGTTTTGAAGGTCAATAACCTCAATGGACATGTGCGCAAGGGTTCAAATGGGGCACACATCAAAAACTTTAGTACCAGGTTAAGGTCCCAAACTGGAACCTGAAAAGAAGAAGGTGGGAACACATTTGTGAGCCCTTTCAGAAATTGAATCACCAATGGAATTTTAAAGTAGGAGCATTCTTCTGAAGAACACTTGAAAATAGAAAGCACGGCCAGGTAACCTTTAGTGGTCCCAACATTTAGACCTTTGTGTGCTAATGATAGGAGAAAAGATAACACATCCGGAGTTGAACATAGAAAAGGATCAACATTCTTCTCCCTGCACCAGTCGCAGAACTTGTTCCAACGGTAACGGTACAGAGATTTTGTTGCTGGTCTTCATGCCGAAAGCAACTCCTCCATGACATCATCCGGGAGGGACCAATCCTTGTATGCGTCACGGTTGAAGGTGTTGTCCTCTGGATGGAGAGCTTGACCCTCCCTTTGTGAGAGAAGATTCCCTCTTTGCAGAAGACGAATCAGAGGACAGATTGACATATCCATAAGGTCCGGGTACCACGTTCTCCTGGCCCAATCTAGGGCAATTGGGATCATGCAGCTTCTGAACCATCTCAGCCTCCTGGTTACTTGAGGAATGACGGGGAACGGTGGAAACTCGTATAGTAGTGGGAACTCCCAATCTACCACAAACGTGTCTCCTATAGCTCCTCTTGGAGGAAATTCCCTTGAGCAATACCTTTCACACTTCTGGTTGATTCTGGTTGCAAACAGGTCTACTTGAGGGGCTCCCCAAAGGGCAAAGATCTCTTGAAGGACTTCCTGAGCTACCTCCCACTCGTGAGATTCTGCACCCTGGCTGCTCAGAGCTTTTGCCGTTGTGTTCTCCTCTCTGGCCAGGTGAACTGCCGATAAGAAGATTCCTTCTCGAATTGCCCAGTTCCTATAGAGCTGCATTGCCCATCTTCACAGTGGTAATGACACTGCACCTCCTCTCTTGTTGTGGTAATGCATGGCAAATGTGTTGTCTGTCATTATCAGGACATTATTTCCCCGTACAGAGGGCAGGAAGGTTTCAGCGCTAGTCTGTTAGGGGGAATTCTCAGGAATGTGCTAATTTCCCTTACCTTTTGAGACCCCCAGCAACTTTGCTGGATTTCTAGGATTTTTATTTTTACCTGGAAAGAGCGTGAGCTGTTTTTTGCACTCTTTCATGTATTTTGATGTGTGTTTTACTTTTGTGTTCTTTGGATATGGGGCCTCATTACACGTTGTGCGGTAAAAATCTCAAATTACCGGCATGGCGCTCTTAACGTGTCTGCCCTCGCAAGAGGGCGCTAATAGCGTGCCATTACAAGTACACGGACACGAACATAGTGCCATGCCGGTAATGACCCTACCGTCATGCCGCTAAAGACCCCAAAAAGTCACTTACCGCCCTCGACGAAAGTGCAGATAGCACCTCCGCCCTCACGCTGCATGCAAATAGCGGTCACCGCTATTAGCGGTGACCGTTAAATTGCGGAACCGGAAATAGCGGTATCGCACAGGAACGGGAAAGAGCACGGCGGCCATCTTTAAAAACACAATCCATTGCCAACCTCTGCCCCCTGGACCTTTTTGGAGTAGCTTGCAGTTGCAAATCATCAGGGACACTCTCAACATGCCCAAGGCATTGAAAAAAACCACCGACCAGCAGCGGAAAGAAAAATTCACCTCAGAGGAGGTAATCATGCTGACCCAGACCCTGGCTGACAATGCCGCTGTTGTCTTTGCCAACGACATGCAGCGGGGGACACTTATTAAAAAAAAGGCAATCTGGGATGATGTTGCGGTGAAAGTTAGTGCAGTGGGCACCACCACCAGCAATGTGCGTGAGTGCAGGAAAAGGTGGGACGACCTCAGACTCCGGGTGAGAAGCATCCTTGCCGAAAACCACAGAATAGCCACTGCAGGTGGATCCGGTTCACCCATCAAACTAAAGGAATGAGAGTAGACCTGTGCGAACCTAATCGGAGTGGAATCCATTGAGGGAGTCGGCACTATGGAGCATGGCATGGCAACCACTTCAGATGGAGGTGAGTATACACATGACAGGATGCTATGTGAATGTACTGGTCCCCCCAAATGTGAGCCCAGAATCATCTTATGATGGACAAACACCCACACATGCATCCATCCCTGCCCATGTCAGTGTCAGACCCAAACACACACACATGCACACATCACCTGCATCCCCAACAATGAAGTCCCAATGGCCACAACTGCATTATTGATGTATTCTGCATAAAGTACATAGACACATAACCAATGCCATCCCCCTTCTTGTCCCTGACAGGCTCACATACAGACAGTGAGGATGCCGGAATTGCATCCCAGGCACCCCCTGCAAGTAAGAGACCAAGGGCACAGGACTCTGAGGACACCCCCACGACATCAAGGGGCAAGGGGGGAAGGTTCCACATGATGAGTGTCAAGCATCGGAGGAGTGCCACTGCCAGGATAGAAGTAGCCACACCACCAACTACAGCCCCACCACCGGAGGTGAACCCACAACCACCAATCCCAGCCACGCAGGGCCCACCATCAGCTGCGCCAAGCTCCGCAGGAGAGGCAGCAGCCACTGCCCCACTATCTGATGTTGAGGACACAACAGATGTCACAATGGAGATGCACACCCCAACCCCCCCCTGGAATCCCTGAGCCATCACCACTCCAGACACCTGGGTCTGATGCCACTGGCGAGGACAACATTCTAGGTTCTATGACCCCCACGGTGGCTTCAGCTGCTGACATGGATGCATCAGAGGGCACAGCAGCCACTCCACGAGCACCCAGCACTGCCCTCGACCTGGCCACCATCAGCCAGCGGCAACAGGAACTAACTGTGCTGGTTGGCCAGCATGTGGAGGAGGCTGCCCATCTCAGAGAGGAGATTGTGGAGACAGCAAGGCACTCCAGGGAGGGGATGGAGGCCTGAACTGACAGGCTGTGTGAGGAGATAGGCAGACTTAGGGAGGTCCTCACTCGAAAAGCGGACTCAATGGACCGCCACTTCACACCACCAGGACAGTCAGCCACGTCGTCATCCGCCGGTTCAAAGCAGACACAAGCCCCCTCCGCCGCTCCACACGCACCACCAGGCGCATGTCTAGCCAGCCTCCAAATGCTGCTGCAGACAATGGCCAATAGGGAGTTTATGGCAAAGCTTCTGCGTGCATGGCCGGACGGAAACATAGTGGCAGACACATGAGGAACTGTTGTGGGGTGTGGGAGAAAGGGTGTTATGGGTCTGTTGTGGGGGGTGGGTGGAAGGGTGTTATGGGTCTGTTGTGGGGGGTGGGTGGAAGGTTGTTATGGGTCTGTTGTGGGGGGGTGGGTGGAAGGGTGGTGGGATGTTTGGGGACATGCACTTTTTCATCTTTCTTTCAGTTACTTAATACACTGGTGTCTGATCAAAACACAGGCTTGGACATCTTCATTTTGTTTGTGTACTTCATGGCAACAGGGTCCATTGCATGCTTCCAAACATACACCAGTGCATTCATACCCATATCCATGTGACAGTAAAAAACCATGTTACTCAGAATATTTGGTTGATCAGATGTTGTCTCACAGCACGTCCCTCCTGACCATCCCCTCTTGCATGTCCTGCATCGCCTTCATCTCCATCCTCATCACCATCATCATCCTCATCAGGTGCTTCCATTTCAATGTCAGGGGGCAGTGGCACATTCCGTCTGATACACATATACACATATTGTGCAGCATGACACATGCCATGGTGATCTTGGCCACCTTCTCATGGCCATACAGGAGAGCGCCACCAGACCTGCTAATGCACCTAAACCGTGTCTTCAAAAGGCCAAAGGTCTGCTCAATCACGTTGCGGGTACGGGTATGTGCACGATTGTATTCCTCCTCGTGCCTGTTCTGTGGGTTCCGTACAGGGGTAAGGAGCCACCTCTTCAGGGGATAGCCAGCATCACCTGTATGGGGGGACGAATGGGGACCTGTTACTGTTCTGCTCAAGTGCGGCCAGTGCATTTCAGGCTTTTTTAATTTGCATTGTGATTGAAGTGCACAATTAGCAGCATACATGCAGACTGTCTGTGTGACTGGAATGTGCAAAGGTAAGGGCGACCCTGCAAGTACACATGGCCCGTCAATGCCTACAACAGTAATGGACATGTCCTGGCTGAACCCCAGTGTTAGGGGTTCCTTGGTCCTAGCCAGATTTGGTATCACACTGCTGGTGTACTGCCATTCCAACATTGATGTTGCCATGCTGAGAGGCATCACTTGAGTTGTGCTATAAGTGCGTGGTGTAATGCTATGGCTAGGGGTGATCCCTTCGCATGCATTCAAGGCCACAATGCATTATTGCTGTTGTGCTGCGCTCATTTTGTAGGGCTATGTTGGTGGCATGTATGAGATTTGTGTATTTTGAGGTGTGGAATGTTGTGCAATGTGGATATGGATGAATGTTTGATTTTTCTAGACCTTGATTGTCATCTATGTTATGTAGCTCACACTTGCATGTCCATTCATCTCTGGTACGTTTTGGGCCTCCCCAGATGGATGTTGGTGTACATCTGTGTGTGCATTTGTCCAACGGACAACAAGCTACACCCAATCGGAGTATGTATCTCTCCCCCCCAATCACACTGCCATGTGCTTGCCCTGCTACTCACCAGCTTGTCGCTCCATGTAGCGTGGGATAGTCGAGTTCCGCAGGACCATGGAATCATGAGTTGATCCGGGAAATCGGGCACAGCAAAGAGTGATTATCTTGTGATTATCTTGTTGGCGTCACATACCAATTGGACATTGATGGAGTGGAATTGCTTCCTGTTTCGGTACACTACTTCATTGTGATGTGGGACTACCAATTCCACATGGGTACAGTCGATTGCCCCGATGCAACTTGGGATGCCTGCCAGAGCTTAGAAGCCAACTTTGGTGTTTGCAATCTCCTGGGCAGTCCGTGGCATGAATATGTGTTCAGGTGCATGCTTCATGAGGGCATTGAGTACCTGGGTCAGCGTGCGTGAGAATACTGGTTGTGAGATGCCATGCATCTGCCCCACCGTATGCTGGTAAGTGCCTGTGGCCAGGAAGTGGAGCACAGTCACCACCTTGAGTAGAGGGGGGATGGCAGTTCGGATGTCTATGAGGCTCACAATGTCGTTGTGTATCATGTCTACAATGCTGGTTATGGTATCCCGGTCCAGATGGTACAGGGTGTGTATCTGCTCCGGGGTTAGGTTAAATGGATTGGCTCTGATCCTGGGGATTGGTGGGTGCCTCTGTGGTATGATTAGGTGCTGTGGTGGTGCTAGCTGTGCCTTTCTTGCCCTCCTCCTCCTCCTCCTGCGTCTCCTCTGTGCTGCCTGCTGCTGCTGCTGCGCTGTGATCATGTCCTCCAGCCCATGTAATGCTGCTAGTATAGGAACCATCTTGGTGTGGGAAGGGGTGTGGTGTGCTCCTTTTGTGCTGCCTGAGTCTCCATTACTTCCACCTGTGCTTATTGTGTCCACCTGTGGCAGGTGGGAACACTGCTCAGTTCTCTTAACGGGTGGTTCACGATGGCGTATAAGCGCCATGGCGGGAAGGGGGTAGGGGTGCTTTTCCATGCCGCTAGTGGCACGTCCACCTGCCTTGTGATGATGTGCTAATAGCGGCATGGTGTAAATTATGGACTCGAGGGTCGCTAGCACGCAGACTGGCTGCTATTAGTGCCACCGTACTTAGCGGTGCTGCAAATAGCAGTGAGCCAGGTCGTAATTTGGATGGGGATTTACCGTTACTGGTATTCCATTACCGGTAACGTTAAATCCCTACTGCCTACCGTGTAATGAGGCCCATGGAGTTTTAAAACAACTCCATAGGCATCATCTTGTTTTTGTGTGTCACACAGCACCTTCAGTGCAGTGGCACAGGGATGTCTTTCAAGCTTCCCAAGGTTTAAATACCTTCTCTGGGACTGACTACTGTCTCCCAGAGCATGTAAAGTTAAATTGACTTTACTAGTTTTTTTAAATGTACAGACCCAGCACACACTATCTTCCTATAGAGTGCTGGAGGGGTAGCCTAGCTTCCCCTGAGTCAAAACACTCATGTAACAGTAAAATGTTACAGTTTCCTACTTTAAATGGCTGGTGGCAGTGGTTTAGATTAAACTACCATGATTTTTCCCAACCGCGAACACCAGTAGCTAAAAATCGGGTCAGCCATGTTTTTCAATATGGCGCCCAAGACCTATCTGTAAAAAAAGACTCTGGTCAACTTTTTTCACCATTTCTTTTAGAAAAGGTCCTTCTAGTGTTTGTCTCTGTGCGGCAAACCAGGTTTGGTCCCTTTGTTCGTTGGCCTTTGGCAAGCTTCAGTGCTGAAACCCTCCTCTGGTGCCTGAGTGTCTGGAGTGCACAGGATGTGATGGAGGTGCCAGAAACTCCCTGTGCTTAGTTTCCTAGGAGACATGAATGCACTCTGGCGTGATTGGCGGGCTGGCTGTCCGACAAGGACAGCCACCCGCCTGGGTAAGTGACAGCTAGGCTGGAATGAATGGGGAAAAACTGTTTAAAAGCAAGCCTCTGGGATTTGGAAAGCAGAGTCGACCACTGGAACGAAAGAACCGAAGACAAGCTGAAGGAAGATGACTGCTGCAACTCCTGCTCCCCTGGTGAAGCCCTACTGCAGGTCCGAGTTGCCTGAAACTCCATTGACAAAGAAGCCCTTCAAGGTTAACTTCTTCCCTTGAGTTTGGTGGGAACAACCAACTCGCAAGTAACCTGGACACTGTCTCTATACTGGTCGAATTTTCTTCAGAGTGCTGTTAAAAACCAGATAGCCAGTGAGAAGGATACCAGTTTGGGGTTTTTAAGGCACTCACACCTTAAACCAACGTTTAGCCAAGCTTGTGGCCTCTTCCCTGGGCAGTGCAGGAACCTCCCGGCGTCCTCCTTCTTGTCCCCATGACTGATGCTCAGGAACAGCGAGATCTGCAGGACTGCCAGGAACAACTGCCTCGGCTACAGCTCTTCTTCATTTAAAAGGTACTGTGCAAGTGCGTTCAAGAAATCCTTTCTGCCGCGGTGGAAGTTTGTGAAACTTTCCCAACTTTGAAGGCTTTTCCTTCTCTAAACTGACATATAACTTTTCGTCTGACCAACTACTCTTATCAAAAACTCTGAACCATTGACTTTGGCCCAGGCCTATTGAATTGAATTGCTGGTTGTAGTGAACTTAAACTATTTGCCCTACCTCTGAAAGTATGTGTGCTTTAATTCTTTTAACCTTGTCTTTTTACCCCTTTTTAAAGTAACTGAAGTGCCATTTTGCTCCCACATCAGGGGAGCTGAACTTGTTCAGAAACATATTGGTTGTGTATTGTAGTATATTAGATTGTGATGTTGAACTGCTCTTACTAGTGGAATGTTTTCCAACTGACTTTGTAAATAAATGTATATTCTTTTACCAAGAAACCATAAGCAAGTGTTTGTTTGAACCACCATGATTGTTAGAAGTTTGTGTAACCTCTTGTACTGCTCACTTTGCTCTTGAGATAAGTCTGACTGCTCAGCCACTTCTACCACATTACTGTGTAGTACAGGCTTGTACCAAAGCTGAAATTGTACTTACACTTGTAGTCCTAATTGTGTGTAGTGTTCCCAAAGGGTACTGCATGCGATTCTGCCTAATATAGTCTGATTGTCCTCATCTCCAAAAGTTTGATTTGTAGTTTGGACTCTGATGGAGACCAACGAAGGCTGACCGTTAGATCGCTGGCATGGGCTCCCCACCCTGTGAGTGAGGCATCTGTCACTACTGTAATCTCCGGCCATGGCTGCCAAAAATGTTCTCACTTCAGAATGTTGTCCTCGCAGGCCCACCACAGAAGATCCTGTGCGACCCTGCTTGGAACCTGAAGTAGGTCTGTCATCTTTCCTGCGAACTGGGACCATTGCGTTCTTAGAGCCCATTGAAGGGACCTCATTCTCAGACAGGCTTCTGGCACTAGAAAAGTGCAGGATGCCATGAGGTCGAGCAACCTCAAGAAATCGAAGGCCGGAAGATTCTGGGCAGTTTGAAATTTGGTAACCATCTGAAGAATGTCTTGAGCCCTCGCCTTTGGTGGTGAACTCTTTCCCAAGGATGTGTCTAGTACAGCTCTGATATACTGGAGCTGCTGGGAAGGTGTCATCTGTGACTTATTGAAATTGGGGGAGAAGCCCAGTCTGTGAAAGGAGTGGCAGGTGACTTTGAGATGATCCAGGGCTTGCTCGGGAGAGCGCACCCTGATCAGCCAATCATCCAGGTAGGGCTAGACATGAACTCCCCCTCTCCTGAGATACACTGCACTACCATCATCAGTTTGGTGAAGACCCTCGGGGCGGAGGTCAACCCGAATGGCAGGACTCGAAACTGATAATGCGAGCCACCAACAGCAAACCTCAGGTATTTTCTGTGCTTGATATGGATAGGCACATAAAAATAAGCATACTGAAGGTCCAATGGCACCAACCAATCCTGTAACTGGAGGGCCTGAAGGATTTAAGAAAGTGTGACCATCTTGAAGTTGTCCTTCCTGAGGAACTTGTTCAAGGATCTCAAGTCCAAGTTGGGTCTCAGTCCCCCATCTTTCTTGGGGATCAAAAAATATGGGGAATAACAACCTTTGTTCTTCTCCGCTACAGGTACTGGTTCTATAGCAACATTTCTCCAGCAGAGTTCATATTTCCTAAAAAAGGAACAGATCTGGAATCTTTAAAGAGTGTTTCCCCGGTGGATTGTCGTGAGGCTGCATTTTAAATGGAAGGCAGTAACCTTGGGCTATTGTTTCCAGAGCCCAAGCTCTTTAACTAGACACACCGGATAGCTTTTTTCTTTTTTTCATTCTCTGCTCTATGATGTTCCCTTGTAACCTTGGAACACGTCCACATCATGGTTTATGTACCTTGTCAACAGTGTTGTCATGACTCTGTTTTTCCTAATGCTGTTGTGTAAGCAAATATTCTCTAACAGCGCCACGATGCCTCAGGGCTGCTGTGCGCTTTATAAACTCAAATAAATTAATAAATAAAATGAAGTAATGGCTTGCCATTCTTCGAGATGCTGAGACAGTCTGCCCCCCACTGGTGATTCGTCACACGAGCTCTCAAAGCGGTTTTGGGGCGTTTGCTGCAGCTGCTGATGGTAAAGAAGCAGCAGCTGGAGCTGGCTTTGCACTTTTACTTCGTCCATGACAAGTGATTTTTCTTTGGCCTCTTTGACTGACCATTCCTCTCGCCTTTCCAAATGAGGAGTAGTAACGATAGGAGCGTAACCTCCATGAGTGACCTGACAGACGAAAAGGCTGAGGTTGCCTAACAGCAGCCCCTAAAGATTTGGCAGCCACCTTTGAGGTCTGCAACCTCTCAAGGCTCTCGTCAGCCTTGTGGCCAAAAAGGTGAGACCTGTCAAATAGCATGTTTAGAAGACAGGACTGCACATCTGGTGCAAAACCGGACATCCGCATCCATGCAAATCTGCGCATAACCGTGCTCGTAGCCATGGCCCTGCTGACGCTGTCTGCAGTGTCCAATCCAGATTGAAGGGATTCAAACATGGCTTAATTGCCATCCTTAACGATAGCTAGGAATCCCTCCCTTTCCTCCCCTTATGGAACGTGCTCTGCCTCCATGGATATGCACTCCCACAGAGTGTACGAAAGGCACATGTGGAGTTGGCCGACTTCAGGCCCATACTCCCAGCTGAAATACCCAACGCTTGTCGTCCCCATCCGGAGGGATGGTGGGTATGCTGCCTTATTAGATGTAGCCGTGGCTGCCTGGACCACCAGACTCTCGGGAGTGGGGTGCTTGGACAGGTAGCTGGATCACTACTGGAAGGGAAGTATTTTCTTGTGAGGGATTTATCCACCGCAGGGGTAGAGTCGGGGTAATCCCAATTTTTGGCCACCCTATTTTGTAAGGCCACATGAAAAGGTAAGATTGGGTCTGTAGGGGGACCTTGGTCCAGAATATCTGTAAGGTCATCTTGGACAAATCGAACCAGTGGTCTAGCCCAGCCTAAATATTCTACCACTTTTGACATCAGGTGCCTATACGAAGAGTCCACATGTTCCCCTGGCTCTGGCCTATCAGTTTCAGGCGATGTATCAACACCACTGGCATTATGCAGTGTGTCAACAAGGTCTCTCATCTTACTCTCCTCCGAAATTAGACATTCAGGTACATTTGGAGTTCAAATTTCAAGGCCATAAAGGACCTCCTCTTCAGCAAACCCTTCTTCTTCTTCAAAAATGTAAGAAAGGGATTTAAAATATTCCTTTCTTGGCATACGTTTTTTTCCGAAACAACCAAAGGTGTAGTGGGTTTCAGAGAAGGCTTTGGCTTTGGTTTGGCACTTTTATCAGTTTTAGCATGCTTTGAAGGCTGTGCTGAAACCACCGGAATCTTCTGCGTCAATGATTTTGGTGTCGACATCAACAACGACATTGATGGCATCGATAATAATGGTGCTGATGGTGTCGATGATTCAATGGCCCCCTTCGAAGATTTTGACTTCAAGGGTTGTGGAGTCTTCGATGGTGTTGAGGACCTCGAGTGCTTGTCACTACACGGGTGACTTTTTGATCTCGGAGACCTCAGAGGTTCTTGATGGGCCTTCCTTTGACCACCCGGGCTTGAGGGTGAGCGAGTGTCAGAACAGGACCACTCTTGGCCGGCTTCTGAACAAGCCGCGGACAGAGGCTTGCCCTTTTCGTATATATATCCAGCATTTTCAAGCAAAATGCCTCCCACTCTTTAGATGATGAATGTTTGGTGGGGCACTTACATTTTCTGGGGGAGTCGTCCGACAATGATGAAGGGAATGACAACCGATGGTGCCGTCTCTTCGATCGTTTTGCAGAGGACGACAAGTGGCGGGAGCCACTGAGGGATCTCAATCTCATTTTGTCACTCTTGCATCGAGGAGAACAATCTCCAGAATCGACTGTCAAGGAAAGATCAGTTTTAGCTTTACAGGGTAATTTCCCTACCTGCAAATTCCCCTTCCGTTCTCACAGGGCTTTTCCCGTCATTGCCTGACACTTCAAGCAGGAATCCCTGTCATGGCCTTCCCCCAAACACCACAGGCAAGAGCGAGGCGGATACGTGATGGACATTTTCAAATCACATTGTTTACACTTTTTTAAACCCGGGTGAGGTGTAGTTGGGGTAGGTGATGAAAGACATGTCATCGATGATTTCTTCGATATTTTTCAGGAACTGCATAGTAAGCAAATACAAACGAGGCGCGCCAAGTCTCGGAAGCAAACACGTTTGCGGAAAAACAGAACTGAGGCCAACGGGTGCTGCGCGTGCTACTTATACACCCGATTAACATCACCCTCGACGGAGGCCTTCGGACATCAACACGACTCAACGCCATCAACGCACGACACCCTCTGCCGGGAAAATGTTATCAAAGCAGCCGAAGCTGGACATGATTATCAAAGATGAGGAATACGTTGGAGGACACAATCCATTCGAAGGTAGCATTCACAAAGCCCTGAAGCACAGAGGAGAACCAAACATTTTCTACCCTCCAACCAACTGACACATATACATAAAACAACATTACTTATATTTACTACAGCCAAATATACCTTTTTATACAAATCATGTTTTCAAATTGAGCACATTTTCATTTGTCACACAATATAATGGAATGCATCAAGCACAAACCATAACTTTGCACCTCATATTATCACTTCAGTACAACTCTTCATAGAGAGTCACATACACCAAGCACTCATTCCAAAACAATCTCTCAACAAATAGCAAGTACAATGTATTTATTTCTTTATCATTAGCACTCATTCCAAAACAATCTCTCACCAAATAGTAAGTACAATGGGTTTATTTCTCTATCATTACCATTCATTATGCAAACATTTGTTATAAGAAAATATCACTATTTTTTTTATTTTAACGGAAATGGCAAACACACTTGAGCGGTTGGAAGAACACTTTCCAAATGAAGAAATGAGTGGTTATGACATCTCTAATGGTAAACAATACATGTTTCAATATAAACAAATAATGACATTTATACAGACCTCAGTGAAATAATGTCTTCTTTTCTTATAATACATACTATACATGAATAAACAACACCTCAATTTATTTATGAAGAATCCCAAGAAACACAAAGACATTCTCTATCCCCAACTGTACGTAATGAAATCATAATCTTGTCTAGAAAATTAAATTAACTTACTAATGACTTTAAGGAACTTTTACATTATGTTAAAAATCATGTTATTAGAAATGTTGATTAACACTATCCTTCTTGTATCTTTCCTTCTTGCCCCCAAAACCACCCCTCATCAAATTCCCAAAATATACATAAAAGACACTTTTATGAAACTTCACTCCCTCCCTCCCCTGATGATCATTGTATAGAAATTCCAAATTGTCCCATTTATGTTTCCCATTCCAATACCACATTCCTTTTGCCTAAATACATGTATTTTTTATACTCTAAATATCTTATATATTATTCTGTAATTCTTTTATTTAAAACCCTAATTAATAGTCTGCGGACCATATCACTGTCCAGGGTGTCCATTCACAACATGGTATGTACACGGACATCACGCTGTGTCCCGCCATATCCGGTCTCACATGACGCACTTTTACTTAGTCTGCTTACAGCACGCCTGTTTGTGGATTCCCATGCGCAAGCGTCCAGCGTTCTCCCACACAATGGTATCCGCAGACAGCCATCAGCGCTGCGGACGTTCCCGGATGTTATCATGTGACCCCACACTTGCAGCTTGGCGGTCTGTCCGCGCACAGTGTCTGTCACCGTCGCCAGTTTAGACATGCATTTTCTTCCAATCTAGGGTGTTTCAAGTTGAAGGTTTACCCTTCCAGAGCTCCTAGGCCACCACCACCATCTGGAGGGCCTGGACAGTGGAACAGGCACGGAGATGCAGAAGAGGGCGAAGTGGAAGAGGAAGATGAGGTAGAGGAGGTGCCTACCTCCAGGGCCCAAAGTGGGTCCTGTGTATGGCGGGTATTCACCACCGTTGTGGGTGTATTAAAGGCTCAGGCAGCCAAGGTAAGATACGCTGAGTGCGGGGACTTACTCCATCATGGAAAACCTGGGCTGTACTCCTACGGTATCACCTACATGCACCCCCACACCAGATCCAACCATTCCGGTTCTCTGAGAAAGGCTGTTCCTTTCTCAGGGGGAGGCAGGTTGACGGCATCTATCCCATCTTCCTCGACCGCTCCTACTACCACATCAAATTCCCAAAATATAAATGTAAGACACTTTTATGAAACTTCACTCCCTCCCTCCCATGATGACCATTGTATAGAAATTGCAAATTCTCTTATTTATTCCAATACCACATCCCTTTCATAAATAAATTAATGTTTTATACTCTAAATATCTTGTATATCATTCTGTAATTCTTCTTTTTAAAACCCTAATTAATAGTCTGCGGACCATATGATTTTCCAGGGTGTCCATTCACAACATGGTATGTCCTCGGACATCGCGCTGTATGTCCTCGGACATTGCGCATGGAATGTCCTCGGACATCGCTCTCACATGACACACTTTTAATTAGTCCGCGTACAGCACGCCTGTTTGCGGACTCCAATGGGCAAGCGCCCAGCGGTCTTCCACTCAATGGTGTCCGCAGACAGCCATCAGCGCTGCGGACGTCCCCGTATGTCTTCATGTGACCACACCCATGCAGCTTGCCAGCCTTTCCGTGCACGGTGTCTGTCACCGTGGACAGTTTAAAAATGCATTTTCTGCCAATCAAGGATGTTTCAAGTTGAAGGTTTACCCTTCCAGAGTTCCTAGACCCATTCTTAGTTGTTCTGTCAACTTTTTATGAATTTCCAAGCCTGATATTCGACTTGGTAGTCCGAGGCATTAATTTTAGTCATTCTCAATCTGGCAATCTGCTCTAATGGTATCATTCCTCCTCCTTCCCAGGGGCCACCACCACCATCTGGAGGGTGTATGGGAGCGAGGGGCCCGGAGGCCCACTCGCGCCGTACACTCCTCAGTACAAAGCTTGGACCATGTGCCTCCGGTAGTGGGGTTGCCCCTTGCCCTTATGTAAAGTTAACCACGGTTGACCGCTACATAGATGGGACCACCGAGCAGGTCGCGGGGCATCCATCTTTTGTGCCCCCTTTCGACTCCATTTTGGGTAAACAGGCCTCACTGCGATAGTACAGCAAGGCTCAGCTCCCCTTCCACTGCAATAGCCAAGGACAGAGACACACAAACAAGGCACGCAGGCAGCTGGCTGGCTCCACCCTTGCACTCCCCCTGCGAAGGAAAGCTCTGCGCTCCCATTCTCACGCTGAAGCCAGAGAAAGTTGCAACAACCAATATGATACAGTTTTCTTCCTCTGAGATCACTGTTAGCATGAGAACCTGCATGTGAACCAGGATGAGCTAAGCACTTTCTGCTCATTCGTCCCCATAAACGTGCAAGCCACCCACCCCCAATTTATTGCCATCCTGACCCTGCGCTTTCATTCCGTGGCACAGCGGTCGTAGGTGACAACGTTTTTTCAGTGCCAGGTCAGCAAAAATACCAAGACTAGGACAGCCCACAGGGAGAACTTGCGTGTCCAGTCCTATCCACCACACAGAGTGCAAATGAGGAACCACTAGTGGCGGCAGAGATAGGAAACAAGCAGTTTATCTTTATGGTAGACTCTGGAGCAGAAAGATCATGTCTCACAGAAGGGCGGTTTCAGCTCTCAGGAAGAAATTTGGAGACATAGGGGTTCTCTAGGGCTATTTTAAAAGTTCCTTACACAAAAGATCTTGATGTAACAGTAGGGGGAAAAACAGTGCGTGCACCCTTATTGTATTACAAAGACGCGCCAATCAATTTGATGGGACGAGACTTGCTCAGTAATTAAAAATGACCATAGCCTTTACTGAGAGAGGGATAGTGTGCTCTACGCCAGGGGTATGCCCAGTACGAGCACTCCTGATAATAAGCACGATTACAAAGGAAGTTGCAGTAAGAGGGATCCCCATTGACATGGACATGTTTGTCTATGGAATACAGGTATTAGCCCGAGTAGTGCCTGAAATAACACAAAAAGAGTGGAGAATACCATCAGACTTCATATTCCGCCCAATCACACCAACAGATGTAGTGCCAGGCACAATTATATCTATAGACATTAAGGCAGTTCAAGTTTCCAACAGACGCATTGTGGTCATAGGTCTGGACGCACAGGGACGCGGGTGAAGAAGTGTACTAAGCATAGAGCCGAACATAATGCTAAAAGATATAAATGATGAAGAATTGTTTACCGATTATGAGGGGGGATGGAGAAATAATATTTGGAAATAAGCATACCATGTGACATTATGATCCAATACAGAGAAATACACAACCCACTCATGGCTAAAATAAAGGCCCCATTGACAATATTTGAGGAAGACATGGCCAGGATAGCACCTGAAATTTGGACTACAGGGCCACACGATGTGGGATTGTTGCATGAGGTGACTCCCATAAAGATAAAACTGAAACCAGGTGCCCTCCATCCCAGAGTGAAACAATACCCAATATCCAAAGAAGCAGCGGAAGGTATTAGAGAAACAGTGAATTCACTCCTAAGCCAAGGTATCTTAGTGCCATCAACTTCCCCATGCAACACAGCGATTTTTCTGATTAAAAAAGCGAAAGGAGGGGCGTGGAGAATGGTCCAGGATCTCCACCCACTCAATGACATCATCCAAAAAGAGTTCCCATTAGTGCCTAACCCGGCATCAATATTGTGCAGTATACCAAAAGAGGCAACTTGCTTCATTGGGCCTCATTACGACCCTGGCGGAAATCGGAAAACGATGGCGGAGATGCAATACCGCCATCGAATAGCGCTCGGTGCGACTATGACCCGCCACCGCAAAGTACGAAGTCATTAGCGACACCGTAGTGAACGCCAACGCTAACTGCACCAAGTACGCGCGCGCGCGCCATGCCAAACCGTAAATACCACCATGGCGCAAGGGTACGCGAATTCCGACCCTAGCGGACATGCACCTAACGCCATCAAGCATGGCGGAAAGCACCATTCCGCCATGGTGAGAAGTACGGCATCGCGAATCAACCGTAAACGGCCCCACTGAGTGCCTGTACACCGCTCCCTGCCCACAAAGCACAACTCCTCGTAGGTGCAATGAAGTCACAATGCTACCAGTGAAATGTACAAGTCACCCATGCATGCCAACGAACAAAAGATCCACAAGAGGGGCCAATGGGAGCTGCAGGGCACAGATGGCACGAATACAGAAGCCATTCCAATGGACATGACCACATTCCCCCCCCGAAACGCACGCAAACACAGGCACCTGTGACCAGCAATATCACGAAACTCACAACATTCCACCAGTCCACCTGGCTGACCGTCGTCTGTTACACAAAACCCAATCCCCCGCCCCTGAGCATGACAACATCCAAACAGTCATATTGGCATCCCCCATCCCTGACCTCACTGGGCTCCGTAGGCAAACGCGCCCAGCACAGTACCACGCGACCATACTCCGAAACCGGAACCCAATGCAGATCTCCTCACAAAACATCGCTCCCCAAATAGGAATATGCCACATCACTCGCAAAGAAGAACGCTACACGGGCCATATCAGAATAGAAATTCAATGCACAACTAAATCACCAAGCCCATACAGCCATCAGTCCATGAACTCCAAAACACATATCACCATTGTGGGCTGCATCCGCAAGGAATGACCAGCTACTACTTGTGTGACGCCCTGTCCCATCATGGTACACAGAGCCACATTCACGTACGAAAAGGCATCTGTGGCCGTTTGAAATCACAAATTAATCCAGCTAGTGCAGCTGTGTGTGAAAATGTCAACTGCCATCACCCACTAATGGGACGCCCCGCCCGTCGTTGCAACCCTGTACAGTGATGCATGAGGGCCCACCGTTACTCGAGTACTACGTTCCACTGACCCATCACAAGTCTGTTCGCGACTGCAAAGATTGTATGTAAAACAATGGGACCATAGCCGAATGTACATATCAACAAATGTTACACGGCCATCGGGTACAAATACATGATTGCAATAGCAAGATGCCGTTCCACGATTAGCAGCGTTGTGTGCGGGACGTGCTCGGCCAAAGGGGAGAGCAGCTTGCACAGGTGGAATGAATCACCACAGGTGGAGGCCATACAGCCTGAAAACACATAAAGTGCACACCCAGTCTCCTCCCACAACCACACCCACTCCGAAATGCTACCGGCAAGACTCGCGATGTTGGCCCTGGGGGACCTGATAGCACTGCAAGTACTCCAACTCCAAGAAGAAGACGAACACCAACTACAACCGGCCGCACGGAGGAGACGCAGGAGGAGGAGGAGGCCAAGGCAGGGCCCGCAAGGGCCGCCAGCACAGCCACTACCACCACGCAGGCAGCCCGCAATCCCACGCCTCCGAGCACATCCGTTCAACCTCACTGATGAGCAGATCCACGCCCTCTACCGTTTGGACCGGAACACCATAGCCGCAATAGTGGACATGACACAGGCTGACCTTGTCAGCATGATAGACAGCCCAACCGCCATCCCACCCCTACTGAAGGTGGTGTCTGTACTCCACTTCCTGGCCACAGGCACCTACCAGCACACAGTCGGACAGTTGCATGGCATATCACAGCCACTGTTCTCACGGACACCATTGCAAGTGCTCGATGCCCTCCTGAAGCACGCAGACGACTACATCTCTCTACCACGCTCGGAGCAGGACATTACCAACACCAAAGTGGGATTCCATGCACTTGCCGGCATACCGGGTTGCATTGGTGCCATCGACTGCACCCATGTGGAATTGGTCGTCCCACATGCCATGGAGGCCCAGTACCGCAACCGAAAACAATATCATTCCCTGAATGCACAGATGGTGTGTGACTCCAACAGGATCATTACACATTGTTGTGCCAGATTCCCTGGATCAACCCATGATTCTATGGTCTTGAGGAACTCTACTATACCACGCTACATGGAGCGACACGCAGGGAACAGATCCTGGCTACTCGGTGAGTCTCTTTTCATGCATGATGATGTGGGGTATGTGATGCGGCAATGACCTGGCAGGAAGGGGGGGGGGTGCGTACGTAGCAATGGCATCCCACATCATACGTTTATCGTCCACATACAGGTGATGCTGGGTATCCACTGAAGAGATGGCTCCTCACACCAGTCCGGAACCCACGGGACCAGCATGAGGAGGACTACAACCATGCCCACTCACGTACCCGTGTAGTCATTGAACAGGCATTCGGCCTACTGAAGACTCGTTTCCGCTGCCTGAGCAGGTCTGGCGGGGCACTCCTGTACCGCCATGAGAAGGTTGCAAAGATGGTGATGGCATGTGTCATGCTCCACAACATGTGCGTACGTAGAAATGTGCCCATGCCCCCAGACGCAGAACTGCAAGCACCTAATGATGGTCATGATGAGGGTGGGGATGTGGCAGCACCTCAAGGAGTCTGCGAGGCGCCGGAGGGCAGTGACATTCGTCAGCATGTCATTGATGCATGCTTCTAGCACTCACGCCTGGTGGCTGATACATGGACACGGGACTCGTGGCACTGTGTGTGTCTGGTACATGCACAATATGGACTATACGCCTAGGATGGCCTAGTACATAATGATCATCGTCGACACATCTCATTGGTTGATCGTGCACTTGTTTATGGCATATGTGATATCATGGTGAACACCCTATCGACCCGCCACCCAAGTGAGCCCAACACACCCCCTCCACCCTCCTACCTCCCCCCCGAACACCAGTGTCCAAAGATGCTCATTGTCAGTGGGCTGTCGCTATTGCAAGCCCCCTCTGCGGGTATCAGGGGCACCCCTGCCTGTGGAGCGCAGGTTCCTCCCAGATCTACGTTGGGGGCTGCCCTGGACGGAACTTGCAACGGATGATGTCTCTGCCTGCTCACGTCCATGCATGTCCCTAAGGGTTTGTGAGAGCTCAGTGAGCACACGGCGCACTGCGGCAAGTTCGGCACATACGTCTTTGGACGTCGCATGCAGTTCCCCCCTCAGGCTCTCGGTGCCACTCTCCATTTGGACTCTCAGGCTCTCGGTGCCACTCTCCATTTGTACTCTCAGGCTCTCGGTGCTACTCTCCATTTGTGCCCTTAGTGTCTCTGTACTTCTCTCCATTTCTGCCCTAAGTGTCTCAGTTGCTGTTTCTATGTCTGCCTTAGTGCCCCCACATTCATCGGCATGGTCCTTGAGGAGCGTGGCCAGTTGCTGCTGTTGCCCGATTAACTTGTCGAGGGACTGTTGCCTCTGCTGGGCCATGGCCATTTGCGGGGGGGTCACAGAGGGGCTGTTGACCTCATGTTGCCTTGCCACAGGGCTTGGGGGGGATGGCCAGTCGTCGTCTTGTGGGTGCCCCTGCGTGGTATTCTCATGTTGTACGGGATGGGACAGACAGGGGGATTGGGACAGGTCATGGATGGATCTGACTTCGACATCTCCGTCTTCCGTGTCGGAGCATGCTGCCATCATTGGGGTGTCACCTATGGTGCTGCTGCCACCAGAGCCAGTGCCTTCTGTGGCATCCGTTGGGGGGACCTGTGGTGGTGGTGTAGTGGGCATGCTGGCTGCTGGGGTGCCTGTTGATGTTCCCTCCTCTGTGCTGCCACCTGATTTGTGCTGCTGCCGTGTCTTGATGCGTGCAGCTGAGGTGGAGGGTCTTTGGCCGTTGGTCTTGGCCCTCTTTGCAGGTGTGCTGGTAGGGGTGTCCTGATGCTCGTCGTTTGGATCGGACCCTGTGGTGGAGTAAAGGAGGGCGAGGGTTATTAATGGGTCTGTGGGTATTGGAATGGCATTGTATCACATGCATTGGGGTGGTACATGAGGGTGATTTGGGTCGGGGCCTTAGTGGTGCTTTCATTTGTGTGTGGGGTGAGGGTGCAGTTGTTTGGCAGCCTGCAGTTAGGGTGTGCCTGCTGGACGTGTGGTGGGTGTTTTAGGGGTTTTTAATTATTTATGTATTTATTGTGGTTTTAAGGTGCGCTATGAGGGCGATGTGTGTGGACGTTCTCCTGGACATGTGTTCCTGTTGCACTATGTGGACACATGGTACTTCACATGATTGGACATTGTGGTTTTAGCATTATTTTATCTGGCCCACCTACCTGATTCTTCTGATGTCTGCACTCCTTTCTCCATCCCTCCGACTCCCTCAATGCTCTCCATTCCGATGGTGGAGGCACAGATTTCTTCCCGGGGGGTCAACTTGATGGGTGATTCAGGACCTCCCCCGGTGGCTGTGGCAATGTTGCGGTTGGCAGAGAGTATGCTGCGGACGCGTATCCGCAGGTCGTCCCACCGCTTTCGGCATTGTTGTGGTGTGCGGGGTGCGGTACCCACCGCGCTTACCCGCTGTGCTACCAGAGCCCATATGGCCTTCTTGTTCGCAAGTGCCGTCCTGGTCATTTGCGTGGAGAAGACGACGGCACCATTCTCCTGGAGGGTCTCTGGGCCTCATTAGGACCCTGGCGGAGTGGGTTTCCGCCAGCGCTAATCGCGGCGGACCCGTCCGCCGTACTACGAGTTCCCTTAGCGCCATGGCGCCGTTTTCCGCCTGGTTTTACCAGGCGGAGAAAACCATGGCGCTACGGGACCTCGTTGTTAATTACGCCACCGTATTTTACGGTGGCGTAATTAACTCCTTCCCCACTCCCATTATACCCTATGGGGCAAGAATGGGAATGGGGAAGGGCAGAATGGGGATTGGGGATTTACCGCTCCGCCAAGGTCGGAATGGGGCGGTAAATCCGCCAACCCCCATGGCGCTATCGACGGCTTTCCGCCGTGCTTCGCGGTGCATTTAGCACCGCGAAATCCGCCAGGGTCCTAATGAGGCCCTCTGTTAGCACGGTGAGTTCCTCGCGGGAGAAGTGGACCTGCCGCTTGCGGTAGCACGCTTTCTTCGCTGCTTTTCCCATTTTACTTGGTTTCGCTAGGGTGGATGACGGGTTGGGGTGTGTCTCAGGGTTGTGTTTTTAGTGGTAGTGTGGTTTTAGTGGTTTTATAGGTGTACGGCGGGTTGTTTCCCGTTCCGGGCCCATGTTTTTGCTTCCGTTTCCGTATATTTCCGGTCACCGTACTTTCCGGTAGGCGCACTCTGCGGTGTCCGCTGTGATGGGTGGCGGTATTGCACCTAGGGCGACGTACGGCGGCGGTGTGGGCCGTTTTGGGGCCATTTGCGCCATCGGGGACTTTGCACTTCCGCCATGGCGTGGTGCTCGTGCCCGATGGGTCGGAATGGACCGCTCTTTGCTCCTTCGTGCAATGGCGGAAACGCTATTTACGCTGTTGCGGTCCGGTCAGTCACTTTCCGCCAGGGTCGTAATGAGGGCCATTGTCATTGATTTGAAAAATGCGTTTTTCTCTGTGCCACTCGCACCAGAGTCGCAGTACCTTACAGCCTTTACATTAGGAAACAACAGATATGAACACCACTGATTCCCACAGGGGTATTGCGAGAGCCCAAGCATTTTTAACAGAGTACTACGAGAAGACATCGGCAACATAGATGTAGTGAGCACCATTATACAGTATGTAGACGATTTACTCGTCTGCAGCAAAACAGAAGAAGAGTGTAGAGAAGACTTGATAACACTGCTTAACGTATTGGCTGCCAAGGGATACAAGGTGGACAAAGGAAAGTTACAATACTGCCTTGCAGACGTTGTATATCTCGACCAGCAAATATCTAAAGATGGGAAAAGAATAGTACCAGACAGAGCAGCTGCCATTCGACACATTATCATACCAAAAACAGTGAAGGACATGCGGAAATTTCTTGGCATATATAACTATTGTCGAGCATGGATTCTCGATTATGCAGCATACTAATGGCCAATGCTACAAGCACTGAAGGAAGCACAGAAGAACAGGGCCCCATTTAAATGGACACATAAGACAATTGCCCAATTCTCCCGATTAAAAGACCTTATTGCAGATGCCCCAGTCCTTGCAAATCCAGATTATGAAAGGGAATTTTTCCTGTATTCACGCAGCAATGGAACATTCATGACAGCAGTATTGACACAAAAGACATTGCTAGGCCACAGACCATTAGCATACTACAGTGGAATATTAGACCCAGTAATGCAGGGACATTTCGCTTCCAAACAGGCCCTTGCTGCTTCGGCCTTCACCATTGAGAAAAGCACCACGATCGTAATGGGATGTTCAGTGACGCTATATGTGGAACACTCATTATTTGCTATCTTGGAAAGATCAAAATCTACTCTCACAACACAGAGAGCATCTGCTTATGAAATAATAATATCCAGTCCAAATGTACACGTGGTCAGATGCAAGACAGTGAACCCAGACACATTCATTACAGAACCATGCACAACTGAAGATTTACAGGAACACAACTGTAGCACGTATGAGGGAGAGGGCGATGACCTTCCCAAAGCAAGAGAAAATGCCCTTACAGAAGGAGACATCTATTTCATAGACGGGTCAGCATCCATAAACTCAGAGACAGGAGAGAAACATGTGGGGATGGCAGTAGTGCGCATGGAAGAAGACACATATGAAGTGATTGTTCAAAAGCGCCTCCCCTCACACTACTCTGCACAAGCAGCCAAACTGACTGCACTAATCAGCATGTTACACACAGCCAAAGATTGTGCAGTAACAATATATTCAGACTCAGCTTACGCCACCACCACAGTTCACTCAGGGCTATCATGTTGGCGAAGAAGAGGGTTTAGAAGAGCAGACGGGTCCCCCGTACAACATGCCACATTGCTAAATGAACTAATAGAAGCTTTAGCAGAGTAATCAGTAGTGGCAGTGGTTAAATGCCAGGCACATACCAATAACACAGACGCTGTCTCATTGGGGAACGCGGCAGCCGACACAGCAGCGAAGGAAGCCTCGTACTTCAATAAGACACCAACATCAGAGTACGTTGTAAAAACAGCCACAGCAGAACAACCAGCAGAAGCATACAGTAACACGCCCATAGCACAATTGATAGAACTCCAGAGAAGGGCCCCACCGGAAGAGCAGGAGTTGTGGGGCAAACGAGGGTGTAAACAATCAGCCACAGATCTCATTTGGAGACAGGAAACGACAGGCAAGGTAGTGATCCCTGTAGAATTATTAGAAGTAGCGTTCCAACAACTACACTTCCCAGCTCACGTTGCAAAACAACACATCGCCTCAGACATTCAGGAGGATTGGTTTGTTCCCAATCTGCACGAATACTTGTCTAAATTTGTGATGGAATGTACTACATGCCAAACTTACAATTAAGGAATTATATTACGAACTCTGCGTGGCACTTTGCCACGCCCTACAGGTCCATTCAGAGAACGACATATCGACTACGCCGATATGGGAGAAAGATGTAATGGAGCGAGATACTTGATTGTGGTGGTATGCCCTTTTTCACGGTGGGTGGAAGCGGGCCCCTGTCCCCATCCTGATGCAAAATGTGCTGCCAAGTTCCTTGTGCGAGAAGTGTTCTTGCGGTGGGAAATATGTGACGTGATCCGTTCAGACAACGGCACGCACTTTGTGAATAATATTTTCAAAGAAGTAACCTCCCTTCTGGGGGTGAAACATAAACTATGTTCGATTTATCATCCAATGGCCAATGGAGTTGTGGAGAGGATCAACGGGCTGCTCAAAAGCAATTTATCGAAATTATGCAGCACGTTGAAAAAAAAATGGATATATTGTCTGCCCCTAGCACTGTTCCAACTCAGAAATCATCCATGCAAGGATCACCATTTGAGCCCCCACAAAATAGTGACGGGGAGAAGAATGCACACGCCGCTCTCTCCTGTTAGGAGTGCGTCGGATGCACACAGGGCTGCCACTAGCTAAGCAAAAGATGAAAAAGAATGAGCAATTGCAAATATGTTTCTTTTCATGATGACTTAACAAATTTGTCTCGCCCACATAGGTTCAACATGAGCCAATGTGATGAAACAGGCTGAGCAGGAAGAAATGTTAGATAGAAATAGGGATGCTACTAGGGCCAGTAGATTAAGCAATGTGGAATGCGTTATAAAATATGCTGCCATACTATTTGCAAAAATGATGTTTTATTTTATTTGGTATAACATTGTTTTATTTGTGGCAAATGAAATGAACAAAGGGAGGAGCGGGGTTAACATGATAAAACCAGGGTCTAAACTAATATGGACTGGAGTAACAACCATTTGGAAGGACACTTATAACGTTAAATCGAATAGTATAAATACAACGCCACCCTATGAACCATCGCATGAAAACAAAACTGCTATTCCATTGTTGAGTAATACTATGTCTAAGGAAACAGAGCTTGGATGGAATATAAATGACGATTACTATTGGTTGACTAACTCCAGAAATACAAGCATACACACACACACACAGCACCAGAAACCACTACTGAATACACACATGTCACCATGAACAACATTGATGATGCATGGTCCAGAATATTCCCACTGCAATATCAACGAGTTGGTACCCAATTAAAAAACAAAAGAAGAAGGACAAAAAGGGGGGCGGGAAAAACAGATATGATATTTATCACAACCTGGGGTTAGATGAAATAGAGGACCCCTGACACCCTGACCAATCAAATAAATGGTATTCAGACATGAGCACCGCAGCAAAGCAAGCAAGTAATGAAAGTTGCTACGTGTGCTCACTTATTCCTCATGCAACTGGAACCCCAAAAATGTTAGTTCCACAGAAAGTACCCTTGTCAGAGGCCCAATGTTTGATTCATCTGATGCTGTGTGGAATAAAAAAGACATTTCAGGCACACGCAGTCGCCATGGAAAAATTGGAAAACGAACAAACATGCACCAGCAGACGACAAAGAGTAATCTGCCTCCAAGAGCCATTTGTCATCATAAAAGGGACAAGGTATGCAGACAACAAGTGGCATGATGAAACGATTGAATGCAAAGCTGAGGGGCTTCGAGGACTGCCAGACGAAACATACGAGTGGGCAAAAGAAACGTGCATCCCCATCTGGTCACAGCATATCACCAAGCTGACATGGGTCACACCCCTGGAGAAGACCCATAAAGATTCAAAAGGAAATACTGCACAAACTTTGCTTCCATGGAGAAGGGAAGGTGAATATGGGAAACACACAGCAATGCAATAAGACTTTAATAATACCATATATGAAAAAAGGCACTGCCGCATTAATGGACATATACTGGATCTGTGGCTAACGAGCTTACCTGCATCTCCCAGCATCCTGGAGGGGCACTTGCAGCAGGGCAATCGGCTGAACCATCGACAGCGCCCGATGAGACAATCACGGAGCCCCCAGCACACAAACTATTGTCAGAAGAAACATTGAGAACCAAGTTGTCACGCCGCAAAAGATCCAATTATATTTCGTCCAAATCGTCAGAACTCCTTGCTGAAATCCCGCAGCAGTACAAGCTTTTCTCATCCGCAGAAACATTTTTTGCATCATTTATAGCACCAGGCGTTCAAGCCAGCACAAACGCGAAATGGCTGCAGATAACACGCTGGGAGCTCATCCAGCTGGCTAACGACACTGAAGAAGGATTCAACATCATAAAAAGAGAACTCCGTGCTCTGCGCCTGATGACGATGCAAAACAGATATGTCTTAGATCTAATCACGGCGATGGACGGCGGCGTTTGCAAAAAAAATTGAAGGGGCGTGCTGCATGTTCGTACCAACTTCAGATGCTGATAACGGGACACTGTCACATGTGATAACAGCAGTGCATAATTTAGGAGTGTTAGGGAGAATTCTCTGTTTAGGCTGAATTTCCAAACCTAGTGAGTCCCCCAGCAGCTTTGCTGGATTTTTGGGGTTTATTTTCTTCTCCTGCCAAGAGTGAGACTCGTTTACCCTCACTCTTGGACATGATTTGAGCGTATTCCTGTGACTTGTAATGTGCTTATGGGCTTTGGGGTAGTTTTCCCCATAGGCTATCATTGGTTTTTGTATGTGTGTTACACAGCACCCTCAGTGCAGTAACACAGGGGTGTTATAGTGACCCCCAAACATAGACTCCATACCCTGAGACTGACTACTGTCTCCCTGGGCATGTAAAGTCACCATTGACTTTACTAGTCTTAAATTGTGAACAGAACCAGTACAAACCATCATACTGTGGAAGTACTGGTAGGGGCAATTAGATTGCCCCGGGGTCTGTTTGTCGAGGGGGTACTGCCCTGTCCCCCCTCGCTGAGTTTCTGGCTGGTGGCAGTGGATACCACGGAAATATTCCACCGGAATATTTCCCAATGGGATTTCCCATTAACTTTAATGCACCACTTTTTGGTGCAATGTTAAAGATACCGCAGGTTTATTTATTTAATATTAATTCACCGGTTGGGATTTTTTGCCAGAACTCACTGCCAAAATGGCGTCTGGGTTCACTTCAGTAACCCTGAACCCGAGTCGAGCCTTTGTTCCACTTTTGGCGGGCTTCTGCCCAGAAGCCCTCCAAAGTGGTGCCACTGTGTCTGGGTCTACAGGATGTGTGGGAGGGGGATTTAGGCACCCTGGACTGAGTTGCCTTGGCAACTCAAGTCACACTCTTGTGTGATTGGCCCAGTGGTGAGCCCCCCGGCTCACCACTTAGCATGTTTGAGTGACAACTAGGACTGGTGAATGAGGGTTTGCCGCATAAAAGCAGGGCTTTGGGGACTGGAACTTCAGAAGTCGCCACAGGACCTAAGAAGCCGAAGAGGGAGAAGCTGAGCTGACCTGCCACGATGACACCACCGGTGGAGCCCTGCGGAACCATCTCACCACTTCCCAACGACAGAGGAGATCTCCAGTCCGGAGAGTCTTCTTCCCTTGACTGGTGGGGACAACCAGTTTTTGCCTCCTTTTCACTTCCCTGGAGCATCTCGTGGCCACCTTACCTGTGCCAAGCACCCCGGCAAACGGAATACCACTTTTTACCTCTACCGCGAAAGAGGGGTAACATCCTTTTAACCGGAAAACTCCACGGCTGGTTTCTTCCCTGGTAGTGCAACGACCTTCAGCTTTCCTCCACGTCGAGATCTTCTCTTCCTCTGGACGACGCCGTGACTTGCACCCACTACCAGGAACAACTGCCACCGCTGGAGGATCCTTTCCATTTTGAAGGTACTGTGTTCCGCCCGGCTTCCCTTGCCACTGATTGTACGAGGTAGATTTAGCCCTCGGCTCTCGAACCTGGGTTAGCCTGGGACACCCTAACTAAACTTTTCTAAGCTTAACAGAACTTTTCTACTCACCTGTAAAGACTTTTGAGACTTTGTGACATTGTGTGATATTGGGAATATTTGGCCTGGCTCTCCCTAAAGTGGGCCTGGCACTGAACTTCCTTGCTCCTTAATAGACTGCCTTCTCTAATACTTACTGTGGTTCTATGAAAAGTGTTTTGCTTTGTTAATTCTGCCTTTTCCCTCCCTTTTTAAACAACTTGTTGGAGTGCCATCTAACGTTAAGTGCTCACCTCTGTCTGGAAATAAGTGGTGTTAACTAAGACTTGTCCAACAAATAACTAGGGATGTACATATAGTAATTAGGACTGTGTTTTGAATTTACTTACCTTTTTCTGTGCTAGTGTAATTTACAAGTGTGTCTTTTAAATAAATAATTATATACTTTTACACAAGCTCTGGTCAGTGTTTGCTTGTGCTACTGTGCCTCTGTACCTATATTTGTATGCTCTGTATCCTGAATAACTCTTCTTGAGGGAAGTCTGACTGCTCAGCCACAGCTACCAAGTGAATCTGTGTGGTACAGACTGCTACCAAGTGGGTTTACTGCCAAACACCTGTAGTCTTAAATCTTTTGCAGTGGTCCCAGAGGGAACTGCACAGGTTTCTGCCTAACAAGGAGAAAGAATGAGAATGGAAGGTGGAGCAGACAACAGCACGTGGTTCGACAATCTGTTCAGCTGGATACCATCATGGGTGAACATAGCAGCGAAGATACTCATTCCCATTATTGTCTTTCTTTTCCGAATATTTTGTGTGTGCCAACTGGGACTAAGATGCTGTGAAAATAATATGCCTAATTCAGCGATGATGACAGTGGGCCGACAGACAACAGTGGCTACCATGATAGATGCCCAAGTACAAACTGGAGAATACACCACACCGCAGTATAGAATGACTGCCATCTATAGGCAGTATGGGGACGTGGTCGATAATCTACATCACACTACCATTAAAGAACCAAAGGACTTGCTGTGGTATAACGAGGTTTGGATAGATTTGGATGGGGATGGTGGGATATACTTAATGGTCACCCCAGAAGAATACGCAAGAAGGGGTAACAGCTTGAGAAGTGTGTGCAAAGCATGGATGCCAATAAAGGGTACACCCGGTTGGGATGAGGCTGTGGCTGAAGCTGAGCGCTACCGAAGGGAGAACGGAAAGAACGAGATAAGTAGTTTGTTACTTTAGATGTAACGAAAGGGGGGGAATGTATGGGAGCGAGGGGCCCCCAGGCCCTCTCACGCCGTACACTCCTCAGTACAAAGCTTGGACCACGTGCCTCCGGTAGTGGGGTTGCCCCTTGCCCTTATGTAAAGTTAACCACGGTTGACTGCTACATAGATGGGACCACTGAGCAGGTTGCGGGGCATCCATCTTTTGTGCCCCCTTTCGACTCCATCTTGGGTAAGCAGCCCTCACTGCGATAGTACAGCAAGGCTCAGCTCCCCTTGCACTGCAATCTCCAAGGACAGAGACACACACACCCTTGCACTCCCCCTGCGAAGGAAAGCTCTGCGCTCCCATTCTCACGCTGAAGCTGGAGAAAGTTGCAACAACCAATATGATACAGTTTTCTTCCTCTGAGATCACTGTTAGCATGAGAACCAGCATGTGAACCAGGATGAGCTTAGCACTTTCTGCTCATTCGTCCCCATAAACGTCCAAGCCACGCACCCCCATTTAGAGCAATTTATTGCCATCCTGACCCTGCGCTCCCTGTAAGGTATTTCTTTCAAGTGCCAGACCCTCGCCTGTGCTGCGAAACCCACCCAACACACCCGCTACTAACCTTAAGCACCTTGACACCATATATGTTTTTACTTACACTAATAGGTCTAAAGCTTAGGAGATATGTGAAACACAGCTTGACTCTTTTTACATGCACAATAAAGGTCAAGGCCTCCAATTAAAGCCACGAATGACCCAATTGTACTGACAATAAATGCTATGTGTGATTTGTGTAGAAATATGAAATGTAGCATAACATGTTTAGATAATTTGTTATTTAGTGTTTTACGAATGCAACATATTAGCTAAGGTAGTCACCACAGTGACCGGACCCTGACCTGCGTGGAGCACAAGATATTTGACGTCCATCATCTCGTCAGCCACTCAGCCACTCAGCCAATCAGAAGGAAGAGATGCCACCCACACCTACAACACCACACTGCCTGGCCAATGGGGTAAATGTAGTATTTTTTTAAGAGTTACTTTAATTGATATATATATGAGTGATGATGTAAAAGTTTTTTTTTGGGTTATTTCCTAGATGGAGAAATAAACCATCCTTTGAACTCTTGCAGCTGGGTCTCAGTGCCTCCTTCCCCGACAGGGGTTGTGTTTGTTATTATATTTTCTCTCACACGTAGTAAGCCGGGGAAAGGCACCTACAAGGGCCTGGACAGTGGAACAGGCACAGAGATCCAGAAGAGGATGAATTGGAAGAGCAAGATGAGGTAGAGGAGGTGCCTACCTCCAGGGCCCAAAGTAGGTTCCAGGGTGTGGCAGTTTTTCACCACCGTTGGGTTTGTACCAAAGGCTCAGGTAGCCAATGTGAGATGCACTGAGTGTGGGTATGTACTCAGTCATGGAAAACCTTGGCTGCACTCTTACGGTACCACCACCATGTGCCGCCACACTAGATCCAACCGCTCGGGTGCTCTGAGAAAGGCTGTTTCTTTCTCAGGGAGAGGCAGGTTGACGGCCTCTACTCCATCTTCCTCAACCGCTCCTGCCACCACACAGGCCACTTCAGTATAGGTGAGGATCCCAACAGCCACCTCGCACGCCATACAGAATTCTGTTGACCCTTACCTTTTGAGGGGTCACAATACTAAGTTTGTACTGTGATACACCAATCTGCAGGGAGGAGCAGTTTTGCAGTGCGTTTGAGGCTGTGGTCAAGGTGTGGTCAAGGAGCACGAGTAACACTGCCACCTACCTTAAATATAAGGCCTGCCCAACATCTTCCCTGCCCACCTCTGCCTCCTTCTCTGTGGTTGGTGCCCCTTCACTCCCTTCCTTTCCCATCTTACCTTGCCTCTCCTATAAAAAAACAAAAAATACAAAATCACAAAATGAAAACAAAAACAGTTCCTATAGGATCCACCTTTCATAGTTGAAAAATAGAACTTACAAAAATAAATCACAGGACCCTTTGTAGCCTGCATAGTCCTTGGACAGGGTGGTAGTCCACAGACACCAGCAAAATTGCAGGCATATTTGTTTGTTTCATGACAATGGTGGGGGAATGACAATAATGACAATAATGTTACTAGTTTTTGGTTAAAAATCGTGGCTCTTTTTCTCTTTTCAGCTTTTATATATGTTTTTGGATTATTTGGTTGCATCTACTGAACTAACTAATGGTATTCACATAACCTGCTTCAATGCATTTTGAACATTTTCAAGAAAAGTCTAATTGTCCACATCAGTCAGGTGACAGGGATGTCATTTCACCAAAATGCCAGGGGTAGCAGAAGTGACATCACACGACATTTGATCTCTGATGACAACCCTAGAAAGTGATGTAATTTGACGTACACCACAAAGTGACATCATGGGAAGCGATGGAACACAACCTTTCACCCCTTGACAAAACAAGAAGTGGCATCACATAGCATTGTTCCTAAGTACACTACGAAAAATATGGTTACGATATCATTATAATTTCATACAAGAATGGATCACCATATGTATCATTAATATCAGTGTGTATAGGCCCATATTACCAAATTCCTGTGGAGCAGATTTCAAAAGCTAAATGAAAATGATGTGTTATTATATAACACTTACACTAAAGTGCTTTATTTAGAACAAATATGCATACAATATCACCCTGTTAAACCGTAATCATATAATGCCTCCTTATTATGAATATTGGCCTAAGCCCATTCGCGTTATGCAGAAAACCGCATTTGCAAAGTTCCGATTTTGGGTTAACTTTGCTGCCATTTTATGTATGTATGTATGTATTTTAATTTGTATAGCGCCGGTAGCCCGTGGGCATCAGGGCGCTTGCACTTACAATACAACAAAACAAGACAGACATAAAAAAACAGACACTGGGCCTGTCCGAGACCCCGAAATATTGCTTTCCCCAGGCTCTTCATCTGAAGAGGTATGTCTTCAGGTGCTTCCTGAAGGTAAGGTGGTTTACCTCTGACCTCAGCCCTTCGGGCAAACTGTTCCATAATTTGGGGGCCATCACCAAGAATGATCTGCCCAAACCAGATTTCAGCTTGAAATTGGGGACTGACAGCAGACATTTTCCCTCCGAGCGTAGACTTCTCCTCGGTATATAGGGCACTATGCTCTTTTTCAAATAGACCGGCGCAGAGCCATAGAAGCACTTGTGCACCAAGCAGAGGGCCTTGAACTTGATACGCTCTTCTACCCTGAGCCAGTGTAGTGATATTCTATCTGCTGTGGTGTGATCTTTCTTCTTTAAGTTCTTGACAAGCCTGACCGCATTATTCTGGATCACTTGGCAGCTAGATAAGTCCTTGGAAGAGGCCCCCAACAGCAGAGCGTTACCATAATCAAGCCGTGATAGAATAATGGCTCTAGCTATCGTGGCCATATTACCTTCATTAAGGAACGGCTTGATAGCTTTCATTAATCTCAGGTAATACGCTGTGTTCTTTTGCAGGTAGCTGGTCTGGGCATGGGAGTCGACCGCAGAGTTGACCATCATACCCAGTGTTTTCACTGTAGAAGCCACCAGAATGGTGGCATTTTTGATTAGAAAAGAATTGTACTGAGGTCCCAAATTTGCCAGCTGGTGGCTGGAGCCGAACAGCATCAATTCCGTTTTTGAATCATTCAGGCACATCCAGTTTGCCTGCATCCAATCGTCTATTGTCATGTAAATCCTGGCGATCAGTTCACTGTCCATAGCGTGGTGTCTGCCCCCCAGTTCCAGTATGAGTTGGGTATCGTCCGCGTAATTTGTGAACGACACACCTGCTTCCGCCAGTAAGCTACACAGAGTGAGCATATATATATTAAATAACATGGGAGATAAACTAGCACCTTGGGGAACTCCAAAAAGGATATCACAGGGATCAGAGAAACTGTTGCCCCAGTGGACTCTAGCTTGGCGATTAGATAGAAATGACAGAAGCCAGTCCAGGGCTCTTTCAGAGCACCCCACATTTTCTCTAAGTGCCTTGATGAGTAGATGATGGTCCACTAGATCGAAAGCGGCACTTAGATCAAGGAGCATTAATAACCCTAACTTGTTCTTATCGAGCAAACTCAGCATCCGATTCTGCAGGTCCAGCATGGCTGTCTCTGTACTATGGGACGCCCTAAAGCCTGACTGTTGCTGGTGCAGAACTCCCTGGTTCTCTACAAAATGTTGGAGTTGCTGTGTTGCAACCTTGTCTAGGAGTTTAAGAATAAAGTTCGAATAAAGTTTTAAGACTCATCCGCCATTTTGATTTCGACTCATGTTCCATGTTCTAAAATGGTGGACTGTGTTTTCGACTTGCAGTCAAGCCAAACAACCTTTCAGTTTTGTTAATGTTTAGGTTGAACGACAGCCGACTGTTTAACCTATTTAAAGAAACCTTCATACGAACTGACATTCAATTGGTGTCTGTGCTCACAATCCTCATCCTCGTACAAACACCGAAACAATGAAGAGTAAACTTCGATCGTATGCTTTAGCTGAACTGCATTGTAGTGACTCGTGGTATAAGGCTTACCCTTGATCCAAGAACCTACAGCATCATTGTATTTTCATGGACATGTAAACTTGTTTAATCCTTTGTATAATAATGTAACATCTGTCATTTGAACTAGGCACCAGCTCTAGCCCCGGAATTATTAACCTTTGAGAGAGGCTGGACAATATTGCTAAAATGGTATAAATATGTCTGTGTTTAGATGTCCAGCACTCTCACTCCTCACTGTGTCTGCTGGTACACACTGCAAGGTGTTGGGAGCCAGATAGCTATCTGTTTTGCTTTGTAAACTGTACAGTAATAAAAGATACTTGTATCTTTTCAGCCCGTGATTGGTGTATTTCATTTGTGGTAGTAAGCCTCGATATTTCTTTGGTCTTTCAGATGGCGCCCGAACAGGGACCCTCAAGACCGATCTACCTCGTTGAAGAGAAGATACAGCCATCAAACCAGGATTGGACGATGAGAAAAAAGGGGGCCCCTTTGTATGAGACATGACACCTCAACAGTACCGCACATTCTCTTCCCTGAACGGTGAGCATGCGGTCCGAGGAGGCATCTTGACGAGGGTCCACATATCGAGGCGGGCAGTTTTGCCAAAATCTCCAACCACTAGGTCCTTTATCCTTTGTAATCCGATCGGACCTCCTCAGTCCTTTGTAATCAGGTGAGTCGTGCCCTGATTCCTAAGTATCCTGATATTTGGTTGCAGTTTTGTCCTCATGAGCACAAACAACACCAGGAAACACCCATGTTCTGACATGCCTGGGAAATTGTCTGCCTGTTTCAGGGGTTTATTACGCAGAGACAGACAATTTTTGTTGAATTTAGCCGACCAGCGCCAAAGGAGGGATCGCTGGCATGTACTATTTTCTGTAAGTATGGCATTGGTGGTATAGTATTCAATGATATTTGGCACAGACAAACTAGACATGGTTCCAAATTGCAGTGGCCAGTCAATGGTAGTTTGGAGATTGCCCGTATCGGGTATTTAGAGTCCATATTGTTAAAGAAAAAAGCTAGACCTGCAGCATTTGATGTAATTCAGAATTGGAAAAAAGAAGTTATACAGCAATTTAAGAGTAAAGAGAAGCATGCATGTCGTTATATGTCTAATTCAGAAAAGGCATTATTCTATGATCAACAGAAACAGTCAGAGTCGGTTAGAAACATGGATAGGGCTTTCCAACTTGGTGTACAGAAAATATATCCGTCTAAAGATTTTCATGCCTCAGATGAATTAATTGACAAACTTTTAAATGAACGTAGGCCTGGTGCCACAGCACCACCTCCGTATATATCTCTTCCATGCTATCTTACCTCTTCCCATTGTTGCACCTCCTCCTGTAGCTGTCCCTGTTCTTCCCGTTGTTCCTCCGCCGCCAGCTGTTGCTCCTCTTCCTACTGATGCTTCTCCTTCTATATCTCCACCTTTACCGACTATTACTGTTCCTGTGATTCCGTCTTTGTTGCCAGCGGTAGTGTCTTCACTACCTGTTGTACAGGATTTGGCTACTCTCTCTTTCCCAATCATCTATGCTCTGATTGAAGCCAATGAAGGGGTGAGTGCTGAATCAAAAGTAGTGACTCGTAGTACAGTTTCCAAAGATAAGAAGAGATCATTGTATGCATGGGCTTAGAAATGTATAGAGAAAGGTGAAAAATCAGCCGTCTTAGCTACACTTCTTGATCTAGAAAGTATTCCTGAACAGAATGTTTTTATTGAGGAGATGGGAATACACTTGGCTGTAATGTGGAATAATTTGACGGACATGGATGTCCCACAAGGGTTGAGGGATTTGAATGTCTTAGCTTATTTAAGGGATACTGTGGAGAAAGTAAATGAGCATGTCGAGAGGGTTTTTGAGTTAAGAAGGGAGTTAGAACAGTTACAGAATGATGAAGTAGTTGGTGATAGATTAGACATTTTGTATGTGCAAAAACTGTTCCTTCCGCCTTGTAAATCAACGAGTGAAGAGACGCAAATTTGCACAAGGGATGCGCTAACATGGATTTCATATTCCCATAGAAGTATCTGATAAACTTTGTCAGTATACTCCAGAAGTGCAGAAGAAAGTGCTACAGTTAATGTTAGAATACCTGCAGGATGAGTGTATGAAGAAGAAGATGTGTTGTCCCGCAGAAGTGATGATTTGCCCCTTTGTTTGTTTGCCTTTGGCGGGCTTCTGTACTGAAGCCCCTCTCTGGCTCCTGAGTGTCTGGGGTGGACATGATGTGAGTGAGGTGCCCGAAACTCCCTGTGCTTAGTCTCCTAGGAGATCTGAATGTACTCTGGCTTGATTGGCTGGCTGACTGTCCAGCAAGAACAGCCACCCTGCTGGGTGAGTGACAGCTAGGCTGGAATGAATGGGAGAAAACTGTTTAAAAGCAGGTCTCTGGGACTTGGAAGGCAGATTCGACCACTGGAATGAAAGAACCGAAGACAAGCTGAAGGAAGACGACTGCTGCAACTCACAGACCGTTGGTTTTCCCGGTGAAGCCCTGCTGCAGGTCCGAATTGCCTGAAACTCCCTCGACAGAGAAGCCCTTTCAAGGACCACTTATTCCCTTGAGCTGGTGGAAACAACCATCTCGCAAGCCACCTGGAAACCATCTCCATGCTGGTAGAATTTTCTTCAGAGTGCTGTTGAATACCGGATAGCCAGTGAGAAGGATACCAGCTTGTGGACTTTAAGGCCACACCTTAAACCGACATTTTTTTTATTTTTTTTATTTATTTTTTATTTTGGTCGGCTGAATAGTCAACCTTGCAAAATTATTCACAAAGGTTATTCACGTTACAATGAACATTCACCAATTTTAACAATTAAAACTTGAAAACATATGAACAATTTAAGATTTCAGCATAAGAGAAAATTCATCCATACATTACCAGTTTCTTATGAAAACTGAGCCTGCAAGAGCACAACATAGAACATTAAAAGTGGCAAGTCATGACCTACAATACACAAGGAGGAATGACTGCATTTATATATTGGACTAGTGCGATTTGAATAGAAGCTTTAGCATTGGACACAAGATAAGCCCAGATTTCCTCACAGGGTGGAGGCAGAACAAGAGGACTGCACATCTTAAACTACTGTCTCCGAATTACCCTCAAAGCTTGACAATCAACAATCAAATGTCGCAGTGTTTCAATCTGTTCAGCATCCTTACAATACCGACAAAATATATCATTTTTGGAAATGATCCGTCTTCTTCCCAAGATCTCTCTGGTCTCACACAAATTCAATTGGGATCTAATGTAATTAGACAGACATTTCACTAAATACTGTTCCATAGTGCGTAATTCTTTGTGGGGCCGCAATAGGGAATCACAGTCCACATAATCCAAGCATTGACTGCGCGTGTGAATCCAATCAGCCAGTTTTTGTCTAGCTTTGGTTGTATTCATTAACAAAAGATTAAGCGAGATGTCAGCACTAGATAATGCATCCAAAGTAAGTGGTTTGCAAGAGTACCTAACACATTTGGGACATTGGCACTTATGAGACATTTCCTATATAACAAGCAAGACTTCCAAAATACTTGATTATGCAAAGACACAGTAGCCAATTCATACCTAATCATCGCTAAAGGAGTACATTTGGGGAGCTTTAAAACAGCCTTCCAAAAATTGGATTCATGATGATCCCAGAATGCTCTCTCCTTGGGGGTTCTTGTTTCGGCTCCATAACTTATAATGGGGACTGTTTTTTGTTGATAAAACCTTAAGACATGGTTTAACGTGAATTTCCCATATCTATACCATAGTATGTTTGCTTGAGATGCTAAAGAGCGGACCTTCACAACTAAGAGTGCCGAATAGATTTGTTCATTTTGCCAACTGGTAAATAGAAGACCCAGATATTTATATTGAGTGACATTGACTACCTCCTGATCTTATAATGTCCACTTATAACTAAACAACTTCTTTTTGACATTGGGGACACAGGTTACCACCTGAGTCTTAGCAACATTAGTAGTAAGATGATTTTCACTCACATAGATTCGAAGTTTGTCCAACAAATTTTGTAACCCACCAGGAGAGCATGACAATAGAACACGATCATCTGCATATCAGAGCCAGATGATTTTCTGTGTACCCAGTTTAGGTGCATCAGAGATGATATCTGCAAAGGTGGAACGCAAATCAAGTAGGAACAGATTGAATATTGTTGAGGACAGGATACACCCCTGTTTAAGTCCTTGATAAGTTGGAATCGAGGCAGACAACGTTCCATCCAGGGACAATCTGACTTGGAGTGATGTGTCTGTATGCAATGATTTAATGATGGCAAGAAGGGATCTAGGACAACCATATTGCTCTTACTTCTTAAACAGCAGCTGACAGTCAACAGAGTCAAAAGCATTGCTGAAATCGACAAACGCTATATATAGGTCTTGCCCACGTTCAGCATACTTGCTCTTAATCAGATTAAGAAGGAGCATATTAGGGGAAGTACCCAAACCCGAGACAAAACCTGCCTGAAAAGGGTCTTGCTTACCTGCAAGCTGTGTCCATTCATTCAAATGTTGTAACACAATCCGACTATAAAGTTTTCCTGGAGCATCCAACAAAGCAATTGGTCTATAGCTTTGTAATAAACTACTGTCACCCTTTTTGAACAAGGGGATGATAATGGAATGCCCCTGCAGCACTTGCAGCCCTTGACACTGAATGGGAATTTAGTCAAGCTCAGGCTGTTTGGAATTTCCGAACGACCGGAATTTGGCCAAATCTCAAATTCGGGATTTTAAATACAATGTTTTGGGACGTTTCCTCAACAAACCACATCAGTTCACATCTTTCATACAATTTTACAACAGTTAAAACAAACACACAAATACTTTTTTCCAGTCTATTCCCCAAACTTGATTGGAAAAAATCCCCTTCAATGAAATCACATATTTTCCCAATTCGTACTTTTTCATTGGCCACCTTTATCTTAATAATTATCTTCATATTATATGCATAACACACCTCTTCTTATGATTCGTCCGTAGTAGGTCATGATGTCAATACATGGTTGAACATTGTTATTGAAAATTCTTTACAGGCAACAACTGGGCTACGCCGTTTAAACCCTAACTCTTGATTTGCACATGGCTCTCATGGACATTCCCAGCGAAATGAGAAGGCTCAGTGAATTATTTCCCTTTGTTCGTGATGCTATTTCATTTTCCAGGTCACCGTTCCGTTGAAACGTTCAAATCTACAAAATCTCCCACTTCATCGCCCAATTGTAACTCCTAAATAGCTTTAGGCACTTTATGAACATGTGTTTTACTACTGACCAAAATAAATAACACAACTCCTTCTGTGTCGCTCTCAAGCAGCAGGAGATAACATCTACTATCTACGAGACTTATAAGACCATTCAAACACAAGACTATTTCTGTAGCTGCTGACCAACAAGGTTGTGTAGTTACTCATTCACCTGTCCTCTTGTCACCCTGTGAGTTAAAATGGTGGACAATGTCATTCCAAAATACAACATGGCCGTCTTGACCTCTGTGTGTAATTAATATGTAACTTGCCTGCAGGCCACTTGTTGAGGTCGTGAACTGAGACCTTGTCCTTCGTTGACCTGTGTGTAAAGGATTACTCACGTCAATTAAACTAATCCGCAAGCATATGTTAAGAACAATGTATTCAAATACTGAAATGAGAACACTTGTTTAACTACATTGTATTAATATTTGAGAAGACCTGCATGGGAAATCCCAATACACACAGTTGCCAAGTAGGCTTGTTGACGTATGTATTAAAGGCAAACTAGTTACATGTGGATATGCGAACTCGGCATGAACCCTAGATCAGTAATGTATTAGAGGAATATTAACCCAAAGTAGGGTTGGACATCGTGTTCGCAAATGGTATAAAAGAGCAACAAATTCTAATATACAGCGTCTCTCACTGAATACACCGAACCACGCTGGAGTTCGTTGTGTTGTACTGAAGGCCGATAGCTATCTGATTTTGCTTTGTTCTTTGTAACTGATTCAGTATAAATTAAAGATCTATATGTTCCTTTGTAACCCATGTTTGGTGTATTTCCTTTTGGGGTACTCAGCCTCCATATTTTGATTTTGTTTCACATTTGGCGCCCGAATAAGGACCCTCAGGATTGATGCCGGATTATCGAAGGTTGACCCTCGCTATCGGACCGGGATCGGATGGTGTGACAAAAAGGGGGCCCAATGAACAAGACGTGACACCTCAGCAGCCCTGCACAACCCGATCCCTGGACGATTAGCTTGTGGTCCGAGAACGGAATCTTGACGAGGGTCCACTTATCGAGGCGGGCAGATTTGCCGAAATCACCACACACGAGGTAAGATTAGTTAGGTAAGATTATTTGAAATCTGATTGGACCTCCTTAGGAAATCGATCAGGTGAGTCGTGACCCGACTCTTAAATAATCCTGATAATTTGATTTTGGCGTATAGTATCTGTAGACACTATTATTGACCAGGCAACACCAATAATTTGATATGCCTGGGGAAATTGTCTACCTGCTTTAGGGCATTATTCCGCAGTGATATACAATCTTTGGAATTTAGCCGTCCAGCACCACAAGAGGGGTCGCCGGCGTGTACTATGTACTGTATGCATGGCATTGGAAGTATAGTGTTTAATGATATTTGGCACAGACAAACCAGACATGCCTCCGAACTTCAGTAGCCAATCAATGGTGGTTTTGAAATCGCTCGTATTGAGTATTTAGAGTCAATTCTATTAAAGAAAAAGTCTAGACTTGCAGCATTTGATGTTTTGCAGAATTGGAAAAAAGAAGCGTTGCAGCAACTTAAGAGTAGAGAAAAACATGCGCGCCGTCATAAGACGAACGCCGAAAAAGCATTATTATATAACCAAGATAAACATTCTGAGTTGACTGGCAATATGGATAGGGCTTTCTCACTTGGAATTCAGAAAATCTATCCTTCTAAAGACCTTCGTGTTTCCAACAAATTCATAGACAAATTGTTAAATGAATGAAAGCCTGGTGCCTCTGCACCACCTCCGTATGTTCCTCTTCCTGCTGCTTTGCCTCTTCCTGCTGCTATTCCTGCTCTACCTGCTGTTGTTCCTGTTGTTCCTGCTCCTCCTAATGCTCCTCTTCCTCCAGTTACTTGTCCTCCTCCTATTCCTCCAACCCTTCCTAACAGTACCTCCATTGAATTTGCCTGCTCCCCCTCTTCCAAGTGGTCTTGTGCCGCTTGCAGTCGATCAAGGTGCGGGGTTGAAGGTTGACACTCGCAATACTGTTCCACCAGAGAAGAAACGTGACTTGATTGCATGGGCTAAGCATTGTATGGAGAGAGATGATCAAGCTAATGTCTTTGCCACACTTTTCAATATGGATAACTTTCCTGAGAAAAATGTTTTTATTGAAGGTTTAAGGATTCATTAATTGTAATATGGGGAAAATTAAATAATACAGATCTCCCGCAAGGGTTAAGGGATCTAAACACTTTAGCGTTTTCAAGAGACATTGTGGAGAAAGTAAATGAGCATGTCGAGCGGTTATTTGAGTATAGAAAGGAGTTGGAAAGGTTACAGAATGAGGATGATGAGGGGAAAGAATGTATGTACAGAAACGGTTCCTTCTTTGTCGAAAATCGATATCTGGGAAGCACGAATTTGTACGAAGGACACACTTAGATGGATTTCAGATATGTCAATAACTCCAGTTGAGGTTAACACGTCAGTATACGCCAGAAATGCAGAGGAAAGTTATACAGGTAATGATTGAGTACCTACAGGATGATTGTGTAAAAAGAAAGATTAGTTGTCCCACAGAGCTATTGAGTATTTATAAGAGAGCTTTTTCACTTGACACTTCTTCGACTGCTTTAGCGCCCAATTTAACTCTGTTGCTTAGTAAGCGTTCGGAGTCACCTACTTCTCAGTTGCCTCCGACATTTGTCCCGAAGGTTAAGATTGCGGCCGATGCTGCACAGGGTATAGTCGCTGTGAACATTCCTGCACATTATAAATCACAGTTTGTTCAGGTCCCGTTCAAGACAAGAAGTGAATACTATTAGACAATCTATTCCTGATATTATGAAAAATCCGACAGGATTCTATAAAGAAATAGAGTCAGTCTTGCAGTCCTCAGTGTTCACCTTAGGCAATATTGATTTGTTATTTCCTGTACTCCTGCCCGTAGATTTGTGGAAACAAGTTAGGACTATAGACGACGTGCCAGGGTTGGGAGATACATGGGCGAATATAACTAGATTTGATGGAGAAAGGGCAGCTGGTGAAGACCGCCCCAGGTGATACTAACTTTGCCTGATAGAATCATTACAAAATTAAAAACCATAATCCCGGAGAAAATAATTATTTGGGACAAACTTACAGCCTGTGTCCAAGGGAAGCCTGAGGGTGCTACCGAGTTCTTAAATCAGTTCTAACAGGTATTCTCGGATTTCAGCGGACAAGACTTAGGCACAGAGTCTGCGAAAAGGTTATTTGTGGACAAATTTGTGCATGGATTGCTGCCTGACATCCAGTCACAAATTATGTCTTCTGAGAGCGCTTGGCAGGCGAAGTCCCAAACCGAAGTACTGCACATGGCTTTGTACTACGAGAATCGTGTCAATAATGAAAAAGATAGAGTTGAAAAACGAAAAGGTGATTTAAAGACTAAAGTACTATTACAGCAAATTGTTAGAGTCCCCACAGGGGGTAGTTCGCAGATTAGAGGTCAGTATGTCCCTCAAGGGAATGTGCCCTTGGGTCCAGTGAACATTAACCAGTATGCCTATTGTCAACAAGAGGGTCATTGGCGTGCACAATGCCCTGTCCTTCGACAGAGGTTGAATAACACATTTGGGAATATGGGAATATCATCCAGAGGTCACCCGGGTATAGGGGGCCCTAGTAGAAGTCAGTTTGCACAGGATCCTCAGCAACCTTTTTCACAGGATTATCAGACTTTGAGTCCGGACACTAGGAACACATTTGATCATCCTTCTGCTGCATATTTATCTGAAGAGCTTCCTTTTGATGATATTCTGTTTTGTTAGGATTGCCCGAAGCAGGGTTTGGAACCTACACCTATTCCTGTCAATCAGAAAGGTCCCTACGCTGAAATGGTGGTGGGAAATAGGAAACATCAGTTTTTGATAGATACTGGAGCACAGAAGTGTTCCATTGATCATTCACGGGTTCCAAACATTCCACTGTCAGGGCAATCCAATGTTTCTGTAGGGTTTTCTGGCACACCAGTTGTTTGTCCAGTTTCTTCGCCGGTACCTATTTCTTTGGGTCCCTTCACGGACCACTGTCCATTTCTATTGACTTCGAATTGTGGAGAGAATTTGCTGGGGTTGGACCTGTTAAAGGAATTGAATGCAGTGATTTATTGTTCTTCTGATGGAGTGCTCTTGATGATTTCACCACAGCAATTTTCTGTCTCGCAATACTTGACTAGACCTTTGCCGCCAGAATTCATTGATGTACCAGAGAGCTTATGCGCTGTTGATGACAACGATGTCAGTGTTTTACAGATTGTGCCTGTTAGGATAATTTTGAAACATGGAATTGAGCTGCCACGCATTCCCCAGTATAAGATTTCAGTTGAGGGCGAGCAAGCTTTGAAATGCATTGTTTCCGATTTTGTTCATCGCGGGGTGATTGAGGAAATTTCAGGAAGTTTGTGCAATAGTCTGATTTTACCCGTGTACAAGAAAGGCTATAATGCAATTCCATTGCGTTTCATAATTGATTTACGTGCCATGAATAAAGTCGTTGCTCCACAATTTCTAATTGTGCCTGATTTGACGGCAATATTAACCATGATTCCAGCTACAGCTACTTACTTTAGTGTTGTGGATCTAAAGAATGCTTTCTTTAGTATTCCTATACACAAGGATAGTAGATACTTGTTTGCGTTCACCTTAGGGGGACACTCGTTCACATTCACTCCTGCACCTCAAGGGTACACAGAGAGTCCTAGCATCTACAGTAGGGCTTTGAAAGAGCAGTTTGATACCCTTGAATTGCCCTCTACTTGTACATTGCTTCAACATGTTGATGACTTGCTTTTAGCTGCTGACTCTGAGAGTGTCTGTAAGGAGGGCACTGTGTTATTGCTTATTCATCTAGCTAAGCATGGTCACAAAGCTTTGCTTAAAAAGTTTCTATATTGTTGCCAGGAGGTCGCCTATTTAGGCTATCTCCTGTCAAAGGAGGGAAGAAGATTGACATCTGAACTTATAAAACACATTTCTGGCATGTCTGTCCTAAATACACAGAAGAAAGTTAGAGCCTTGATAGGTAAGGCTTCTTACTGTAGGTTGTGGATCCCGATTTTTTCACTAGTGATCAAACCGATGTTGGCTTTGACAAAGAAGGGCATTTCCTTGCCATTGCCGTGGAACGCGGAACACCAGAAATTAGTTGACTTGCTCAAGACTGCATTATGCTCTGCACCAGTTTTAGGCACACCAAACTATGAAAAGGCCTTTGTGTTGTTTGTGCATGAATGTGATGGATGTGCTTTGGCTGTATTAACGCAGGAACATGGTGTCATAAATCACCAGTGTATCAATTGAAAAGGATACGGTGACCAAAAAAGGATACAGTTGGTAGGGCTCTTCCGGATCCTTGTTCACACGACTTGATAGTAGTGAAGTCAAATTAGACCTTCCAAATGATACAACTCTCTGACTGATGAAACAGGCAGAGAGATGGATCACTGGAAAGGGTGTGGGTATTGTATAGGAAGTCAGCCTAGGATAGATAAAGTATCATAAGAAACTGCCCAAACTCAACTCACTATGATAGCACAGTATTAGGATTAATTCAAAACACTGACCTTATGGCTAGAACTGAAGTTTCCAACAAAAGTCTCTTGAAGAAAACCAGGAGTTGAACCAATGACAAAGGAGGGGAAGATTAGTAAGGGAGACTTATCCCGAACGGCACGAGGCTCACGCTAGATACCCGGTTAGTGCACCACAGGATAGCGTCCAAAGTACTGTGCACAATCACCTTCCAAATGTTAATGAAATACTTCCTATCCCACGAAGAACAGAAAATAGAAAGTTCACCTATTAACTATCACAGGTGCCAGAGGTTCACTCCAAAGCGAAACAGTCCTTGCTAGTCGAATATATGTTTAAATAGTTCAGAAATCCACGTGCAGGAGTCAATGGCGGGATTATGAAGAGTCAACCAAGCAAGTCCAAGTAATATCTTGTACTGAAGAGCCGCAATGACATCGAAGACTATTTCCTCCGAATGACCATTTAATAAAGTCATCTGAATAGGTACAGTCTCCTGAGTTACCATACCGGAAATCAAGACCGATCCATCCACAGTATTAACTGTTTCAGGTTTGTTCTTGTTTACAAGGAGTATAGAAAATTTCTTGGCATATGTGATATCGATGTAATTATTAGTGGCTCCAGAATCAACCATAGCCTTGGAAACCAATTCTTGATCATCAAAACGTAAAGTCACCTCAACAGCTATAGGTGCGTTGGGTGGAATGGTATAGGAGTCCGATGTAACACTTGACACAGGGAATCCTGCTACTGTCGAGTTTTGGCGTTTCCCGAAGGCTTAACTGGTTTTTTAGGACATGCCGCCAGTAAATGCTCGGATGAACCACAATACATACATACATTGTTTTTTCTTCGGTCCTCTCTTTCTGCTCTAGACAACCGGCCTCTCACAGCACCAATTTGCATTGTTCAGGATCATTCAAAGAAGCTGCCGGTGCCTCAGAACGAACAGGTGCCTGCAGGAAAGGTTTTCTCTCTCCTTTGCGAGCATTTCTTCGGGCATCAATTTGTACAATCAAATCGAGAAATTCTGAGAAACCTGTGGGAACCACTGGGACCATGGACAAGGCGTCTTTGAGTTCTTCTGAAAGACCCTTGTAGAAAACAGCCGTCTTCTTGTCTTCAGGCCATTGGGTTTCGGCTGTTAATTGGTTGAATCGGGCGATGTAAGCCAACATAGGTTGACTGCCTTGTTGTAGACTCAGCAACTCCAGATCTGTGGGTTGAGTACCTTAGCGCATATCAAAGACTTTACTCATAGCAGCCAGAAGATCATCGCAATCGTACAACAAGGGGCTATTTGATTCCCATAAAGGATTAGCCCAAGCAGCAGCTGTACCCCCCAAATGGGAAAGCACAAATGCTGCTTTAGTAGTTATGCCGGGAAACGAATTAGGCCGGCAAAGGAAATGGAGTCGGCACTGATTAACAAAAGTTCTATAGGTTTTAGGATCACCTGTGAACCTTTCCGGGGGAGCCAAGGGAAAACTGTGTGGGCATAACCACTTTAAGAGTTTCCTGTGATAATTATGGTGTCGTAGTCCCAGATCCAGATGCATGGCATCTTGTATAACATCCATGCGATGCCTTAGCACGTCCTGTGCCGTAATCATTTCATTTCTCAAGTCAGTGATTAACTGAGTCAAAACAGTTAGAGGATCCGTACCCTCCATGGCTTCTGATTCTGTCATAAATCACCAATGTATCAATTGAAAAGGATACGGTAACCAAAAAAGGATACAGTTGGTAGGGCTTTTCCGGATCCTTGTTCACACGACTTGATAGTAGTGAAGTCAAATTAGACCTTCCAAATGATACAACTCTCTGACTGATGAAACAGGCAGAGAGATGGATCACTGGAAAGGGTGTGGGTATTGTATAGGAAGTCAGCCTAGGATAGATAAAGTATCATAAGAAACTGCCCCAACTCAACTCACCATGATAGCACAATATTAGCATTAATTCAAAACACTGACATTATGGCTAGAACTGAAGTATCCAACAAAAGTCTCTTGAAGAAAACCAGGAGTTGAACCAACGACAAAGGGAGGGAAGATTAGTAAGGGAGACTTATCCCGAACGGCATGAGGCTCACGCTAGATACCGGGTTAGTGCACCACAGGATAGCGTCCAAAGTACTGTGCACAATCACCTTCCAAATGTTAATGAAATACTTCCTATCCCACGAAGAACAGAAAATAGAAAGTTCACCTGTTAACTATCATAGGTGCCAGAGGTTCACTCCAAAGCGAAACAGTCTTTGCTAGTCGAATATATGTTTAAATAGTTCAGAAATTCACACGCAGGAGTGCACGTGACAAAATCCACATGCAGGAGTGCACGTGACAAGGTTCACGCAGTCCAAGACAGCCGCGCTTGAAGACCGCGTCCGTGAGTGGTTTTGCACGCGAACAGAGTACACGCAGCCTAGGACAGCCGCGCTTGAAAACAGCTTCCGCGTGTGGATTTAGCACGCAAACAGGATACATGCAGCCCAGGACAGCCGCGCTTGGAAACAGCTTCCACATGTGGATTTAGCACGCAAACATGATACACGCAGCCCAGGACAGCCGCGCTTGGAGACAGCGTTTGCATGTGAATAAGAACGCAAACAGGATACACACAGCCCAGGACAGCCGCGCTTGGAGACAGCGCTCGCGTGTGGATAAGAACGCAAACAGGATACACGGCTCCAGGAATTAGCATGTCGAGGAAAACACACTACAAAAGGCCAAAGAAGTAGCTGAAGGGAATGCGAGGACGCAGGACCAGAGTTCAGCTACAGAACGCCAAAAATTAATTTAATCAGAAGCAGCGAGCGACGCTTCCACGCTGCTTATGTACATACTGCCATAACAGAGTACACTCAGCCTAGGACAGCCCCGCTTGGAAACAGCTTCCGCGTGTGGATTTTGCACGCGAACAGTATAAACGCAGCCCAGGACAGCCGCGCTTGGAAACTGCTTCCGCTTGTGGATTTAGCATGCGAACAGGATACACGCAGCCCAGGACAGCCGCGCTTGGAGACAGCGTTCGCGTGTGGATAAGAATGCAAACAGGATACACGCAGCCCAGGACAGCCGCGCTTGGAGACAGCGTTCGCGTGTGGATAAGAACGCGAACAGGATACATGGCTCCAGGAATTAGCGTGTGGAGAAAAACACGCTACAAAAGGCCAAAGAAGTAGCTGAAGGGAATGCGAGGACGCAGGACAAGAGTTCAGCTACAGAACGCCAAAAATTAATTTAATCAGAAGCAGCGAGCGACGTTTCCACGCTGCTTATGTACGTACTGCCGTAACACACATGACGGAACTAAGTCACGTGAATTTAACGATGTGAAAAATGCAGACGTTGTTTTCCTGGCAATGCATCAAACAACCTCCATTTAGAATAGAACGGTCTAGCGGTTCTACAGGCGTAACTCATGCTGTATGGAGAGGTTGTTCCAGGTCCAGAGATATGTCCAGAATGCATGACACATGGAGGGAAGAATAGGCCGTGCGGTTACTTTTTTTCTGTCCTTGATCCTGTAGCATGCGCTTTGCCAAGATGTTTGCGAGCTGTCACTGCTGCTGCAGCATCTGTAAAACAGAGTGAGGGAATGGTCGTAGGCCATGATCTAACCCTGATGGTTCCTCACTCTGTAGATGTTCTGCTGAACTGAACCCAAACGCAAAACCGCACTTCTGCACAGTTGACGAGATATGAATTGATCTTGTTTGCTCCTCACATCCAAATTAATATGATGTACGTACTGGTGGTCATCTGTGCTTTTAGTAAATGGGTTGAGGCTTTCCCTGTCAAAGATGCTACAGCCATGACTAAGGCAAAAACCGTGTTAAAAGAGTACTTCCCACAGTTCGGGCTACCAAGAGTCATCTGGTCGGACAATGGTCCACATTTTGTCGCTGCTGTAATTCTGCAGATATGTGCGGCATTACAGATCGACAAATGGTTCCATTCGGTCAGACACGCTCATTGCGCCAGACTAGTAGAAAGACACAATGGTATCATCAAGAACAAGCTCGCTAAGACGTGTGCCGGCACTTAATTAAAATGGCCGGACGCCTTACCGATCCTGTTATTATCCATGCGTACAACCCCTCAAACTAAGACTGGGCTCTCTCCATTTGAGGTGGTAATGGGGAGACCTGCCAATATCTGGAACGTTCCTAAATGTAGATCCTTGAGAAATGTTGAAAATGTATTACTTTCTGATTATTGCAGCCAGTTGACTAAAAACCTGTATTTGATTTATCACCAGGTGCGAGAGGCTTTACCTGTGCGATACGAGGGCCCGGGCCACAGCATACGGCCTGGAAGCTGGGTGCTCATAAAGGCATTTGAGCGCTCTTGCTGCCTTGCACCTCGCTGGCGGGCCCATTCCTGGTCCTCTTGGTCACGCAAACAGCGGTGCAGGTTTCTGGAAGAAAGAATTGGATCCACGTGTTGCACATCAAGAAACGTCCTCACCCAGTGCCACACGATACAGATGAAACAGAACCCCTCGCTAACGCTGCAACCAACAATCCCAAAGTAGTAGATAGCGTGGAGAGTGTATCAGAGAATCCTTCTGAGCCTGTGAGGCTTGAGAAGCCTGCCATTTTGTCTCTACACTCTCCAAACATTTTGCTTCCGGAAACTGCTGTTTCAAATTCGGCATCTTCACTTGTCTCTGATACGTTGCTTCCAACGGGAAGTGACGATACACTGTTTCCAGATCAATCAGTACCGGGAAAAGCAAGGTACAATCTGCGTTCAAGAAAATAGACTTACGGCACAGTTTTGCTGTGCATCTGATAGACTTACGGCATGGTTTGGCTGTGCATTCGGAGAAGGAAAGGATCATTGAGGGCTTGTTTTTGCCCAAATTTGAGAAAGGGGATTCTGTTGGCTAGGGTTGTAGAAGGACTAAGAAGTCACACGGCCGGTAGGTCGCCAGCAACGAACATTGGGGGTTTCCGTTTTTAAGACTACAATGCCTGTCACCGCTACCGCTCGTATGGGACTTGTTAATGATTGTATGACCAACCGGAACAATGGACAATGCACCTGGGCCCCGAAAACGTATTGCTGTGTTTTTATAATGATATTTGGTTTTATAATAGTCATTGTCCTAGGCTTATGGTACCTCGAGGAAATGCATCCTTTAGAATCCTTGTTACCGACTGAAATTGTTCCTACTGTTCCTACTCCCTTTGTACATTTGCATACCCCTAGGGACTCCGAGCATAGACAGAGGTACCACAATAATACTCTGCTACTTATCATGAACGCTACGCATGCCATTTTTAATAAGTTCAACTGTTGGGTCTGCTCACATTTACCGCAACACGGGGATAAGGGGCTAGGTTGGTATATTCATCCTTTACCTTTGACAACTGCTTGTTATGCTTCTCTTAGAGCACTGTTCTTTGGCCGTTGGAACGATAGCATCTCGGGGAACTTTGATGGCACTAATTTGAATAGCTTTGAGAAACGTGTTCTGACTACCCTATGTTGCTTCTATTAGGTCTTCTGATAAACTGTCTCGTCCTTTCCAATCTTTGATTTCCTTTAAGATGGCTCCGATAGGCAATAAGGATGCCTTCTTACGCTGTTAACCATAGCCCCGATTCAGTTTCTTTTTGCATACAGAGGAATGGTACTCAGTCAATGGGAGATTTTAAAGGTTGTGCCAACGTTGCGAATTTGACTGAGGAAGACAGGCCTTTGTATGTAGGCAAACCTGTCTACTTTGTTTGCGGTAATGTAGCATTTCCATGGTTGCCCAGTGATTGGCAGGGAACCTGTTATTTAGGGATCCTGTTACCTGGGGTGTTTATAGATAGTACAATCGAAGTTTCAAAGGCTTGTCCACGGCTGGACGAGAACGGTGACACCTCAGCACAAATCATGGGAGGTAGAGCAAAATCAGTTGTGCCATTTTGGGGGCAGATAGCGAATTCCGAAGATATCAGAAGACTAGCGAGAGTACTGGAGAGAACCATCAACCGGACCAAGGACATACTCTATAATATGACATTAGAACAGAAAGCGTTAAGACTAGTAGCGCTTCAGAACCGGATGGCATTAAATGTTATACTGGCTGAACGTGGTGGAGTGTGTAAATTAGTGGGGTCCGCTTGCTGTGTTTTCGTGCCAGATTCCTCCCCAACTATTTTCAATGCAATACAGAATCTGCACGTCCTTAGTTCAGAAGTGCATGTTCCTGAGGGAAACTGGGATCTTGGGGCTTGGTTCTGGGACTTCTTGCGATCTTGGGGTTGGAAGGTACTTTTGGTCTACCTGATCATTTTGGGAATTCTGTTGTTCGTTTGTTGTTGTATTCAGTTTCTACCTAGTATATGTTCGATGCTAGGGGGGTGTTGGAACATAAAGTGTATGCCCCAGATAAAACTTCCAAGGAATATGTGTTAAAAGAAATGTTTGCGAATGACCTGATGCCAATAGATATTTCTGACAGAGATTCAGGGTGCATGGATGATGATGCATGGAGTCATTTGCATAGGCCAAAAGGAGGGTTTGTCAAATGAGAAATTATATTGTGCCTCCTATTGCAATGAATATATTTATATTGGCCTACGCCAAGCTGCTTGTTAGTCACTTGCAAAGAAAATCCATGTTGCAAGGTCCTGACCTTAAAATCAATGTAAGCTGACATTTTAGGTCAATCCGCCATTTTAGGTTTGCTTTGTAAAGTCACTCTGTGAGTTAAAATGGTGGACGATGTCATTCTGAAATACAACATGGCCATCTTGACCTCTGTGTGTAATTAATATGTAACTTGCCTGCAGGCCACTTGTTGAGGTTGTGAACTGAGACCTTGTCCTTCGTTGGCCTGTGTGTAAAGGATTACTCACGTCAATGAAACTAATCTGCGAGCATATGTTAAGAACAATGTATTCAAATACTGAACTGAGAACACTTGTTTAACTACATTGTATTCATATTTGAGAAGACCTGCATGGGAAATCCCAAAACACAAAGTTGCAAAGTAGGCTTGTTGACGTATGTATTAAAGACAAACTAGTTACATGTGGATATGCAAACTGGGCATGAACCGTAGATCAGTAATGTAGTAGAGGAATATTAACCCGAAGTAGGGTTGGACATTGTGTTCGCAAATGGCATAAAAGAGCAACACATTCTAATATACAGCGTCTCTCACTGAATACACTGAACCATGCTGGAGTTTGTTGTGTTGCACCTAGGGCCGATAGCTATCTGATTATGCTTTGTTCTTTGTAACTGATTCAGTATAAATTAAAGATCTTCGTATGCGCATGTGCATGCTGATATGTATCACTTTCTAGACCAACAGGAACACTAAAGAAGCATATCCCATCCATACTGAACTACACTTTGATACATATGAAATTGCAACATGGCACCCAGCTCACAGCCTCTCCAGTTATCAATATTGTGCATGCAACATGAACCCTTTGTGATGATGTGGACAATTCCTGACCACCCCACCACCTTCTCCTGTCAAACTTGTTTACCAAATCCTTGAACACATGTGCATGTTCTGTGCTTTGCCACGTTTCCCAAGCTTAACTATTCAGAAGGCTTTGGTGCACCTGGAAAGGTTACGATAGCGTTCCCTATGAATGGCAAGGAGAATTATTTTTTGAAGGATGGAATTGGAGCCCTGCCTATGGCTACAGAAAGGGAGCCAGGGAAATCTGAGTGTCCCCCTGTCCTGTGCCAGAGCAGCCCTTTTAATGGGTTCTGTGAAGATGGCCTAAAGTAGCCTCACCTGACCCCACACCAGCAAGATGAGGTGGAGATTTTGCTGAGGCAATCTTCCCCCTTGTTGGCACTGATAGCCCACTGTAACAGATTGATGTAAACCAGACTGTGTTAGGGGAGTGGATAACCCACCAGGTTTGTGTGGTGTGGTGGTTCAGACCCACAAACAAGAAGTTCTAACGGTTGGTGTGAGATCAGCCCTATGTTGGAACACGCTCCCCGACAAGAGGTGACAACTTGGTGGATCAGCTCTGTACTGAAAAGTGCAGTCGCATTTATGATCTATCTGCAGGGTTTGGAACCATATCCCTGACAGCTTATGCGAAGGAGGAGAAAGCACTGTCAACTATTTCAGAGCCTTACTTCAGTGTAATAACTTCTGAATTGGTGGCTGCAACTGACACATGTCAGATGAAATTATAGATTGGGAGAGAGGATCTCAGGAACACATATCTGGATGATATGGCCAATTTTGACCCGCCTTGGAAGGAACTTGGAATAACTGTTTCAGGAACTTTAGTAGGCCAACTTGTTCAAGAAGACAACAAAGTGGCAGACTGTACAAGGGCTATTGGCCTTCTTTGAACACATGATTGGTGTAAGTGGAGTCAAGATGCAACCTCTTGCCAGTGAAGTACATGATGTATGGAACTGGGCAAACCCCACTACCAAAACCCAAGAGAGGACTTTCCTGAGCCTCATTGGGGAACACAGGAGTAAAGTGACAGGTTATAGTCATACAGCTGCCCCCTCTGACTACCCTCACTACTTCAAGGGGACCTAAATAATTCTTATGAGCTCTGGAGCGTAAGCAGCCCTACATTGGCCTAAAAGAATCCCTAGGTCAGGCCCCTTAACATAGGGTGCCTAATTGAAAGAGAGCTTTCATAGTGCCTACAGATGCCCATGACACTTGGGTAGTAGGACAAAGGTGAGGAACAACTTAGTTGTCACATCAGCTACCAGTTTAGGAGTGGAGAGCACAGGTGGCCGAAGGTGGAGAAAACATTTATTTCCATCATATGGTGCCTTAGGAAGCTGAGGTCCTACCTCAATGGGACTCACTTCACTGTGTATGTCTAACCTAAGCCTTCAAAGTGCTTGTTGGATATTAAGGGAGAGAATCCAAAGTGGCTCATGTGGTTCATGATTCTGCAGGACTTGAACTTCACTATTGGGCATAGGCCATAGTTAGCAATGCTGACGGCTGCCCAACTGGGATAACCGAGGGGAACAGAGTACCCACCCAGGGGTGGATTTGTTCCCCCGTCCCTAATCTGGGGGGGGTGGTGATTGTTAGGAAAGATTTCCCTGTATTGCAATGTATTGCTTTTCATTTCTGAATTTGACCTGAACTTTACACTGTGAAGTAAAGGCTTCTGCCTTCCAACACTGGCTTTTGGTCATTGTTATGGGGAAACTGACACGTCCTTCAGACTGTCAGTACTGAGGGACATTGTTTCTCTTATTCTTTTCACTTTGTTGCCACTTGTTGGTAAAATGATATTATTGCTCAAATTATATTACAGTACCCCACAATGGGGTCATTGTGTTTTATGGCCCTAGCCCATCTTTTAAAGAAAGGTTTGTGGTTGTACAATGTGCCTTGCAACAGACTTGTGACATCAGTAACTTTTTCTTGTATTTTTGTAACTTTTTTACCAAGCCCTACTGCAATTACTGCATTTGGCTCATGACTGTGGCTAGTGTTCAACATGGCCGTGCCACAAGGTCTTTTGTCTGTTCCTTTGGCCATTGTATCTCTTGACCTTCCCCCTGGTCATGCAGGTCTGGGACTTCCTTATGTGGGCATGCAGTTGCCCGCGAAAGCTGCTTCTTCCGCGGGTCCCTGCAGGTCATGTGTGTAGGCATACAGGAAGTGGCCTGGGACTGGTAGGTCCCAATCCGCAATACTGGTGCCAGGATATCTGGTGTGCATGAGAGCAGGAAGACCCCAGTTGTCCCTGATTGGACCACTGCTGCCATGCATGCATGGGGCAGATCTTCTCATTGGTGGGCTGAGTGCGAGCATTCACCTGAAGTGCAGAACAAAGGATGATCCTGAGACGCACTAAAGAGGGCTTGCGACTGAACACCTTTGTGCTCCCAGATGAGCCCTGCTTTGTGCTTGATCTTAGAAGACCTGTGAAGGTGTGTTGAACCCTTGGAGTGGTGGGACCAATCACTCTTAATGCCACCTGGTAACCCTGCAAGTAAGCCTTCTTGGAAGTGTTCCTGGGCCATCAAGTGGACTGACTTTGAAAATGAGACTTTGGGAAATCCCAGCTTATCTTAAAAAGCACCCTTCTACCGAATTGTGCTGTCTCAGCACCATTGGGTCGCAAGATAGTAAGTTGTGTTGTACCATACGAGTACGGTGCCCCTGCATCATGTGCGAATATGATGGTTGCTTAGTTCATCTGAATCAAGAGTAGCAGCTCCTCTCCCATACCCAACCTGTGTCCACACCCGCAGCGTGTGTGCCTCTGGAAGCCAAACCGAGCGTGGAAAATCGAATCTGTGATGACTAGTTCTAGACCTGCCAAGTCTGGACCAAAACCGAGCTAAGGCCGGTGAGTGGTGAAGTCACTTACCTGTGGCCCTTTGTTTATTCAAACGCATTCACGCAATGAAGGTTATTTTGGCTTTCTCTTTGGCTTGGGTAGTATTCGCTCCCTAATGCCCTCCAAAATTTGGGAACACCTTGGTTGACCATATAAGATCTCATAATTTTTGGAACCAGTTTCACCCCATCAGAATTATTCCCCTAACATTGCGCTTAATCCTAAAAACTACTTTGTGAACTTTACGCACGACCAGGTTCTTTTACGGGCTGTTGGAATGGATTTCTATACTCCGCTCTGGTGAACTGAGGTTTAGGAAGCCACCCTTGTTTGTGAAACAGGAAACACTTTTGTGAAGTTAGCCAGGACAGTTAAAGGTAGCTTGGAGAGCAGTGTAGGCTAAGTCTCGGGAGTATTGGGGTGATCTGAGGCCTTGGATGAACACACACAGTAGTACGATAAGAATTACCCTTAGTAGTATATAAAAAATAAACAATTTATTCATCCCAGAACAAACACAAGTAAATAATGGCAAACACAGTAATATCACTACTTAAATACACACAATATAAAATATATGTAGTCACTTTTGGTCAATGCAGTAAAGTGCAGATTCCCACCAAAACCTGTAAGGAGGGAAAGAAGACAAACTTTATCACATTGGCAACTTCAAGGAAGGGTCACCCTAACTTTATAAGCCCAGTCCTACCAAGATTGGAGCCTTGTGCTCAGTGTCAGATGGGTGCATAAAAGCACTTGGTTGTGCGTGAAGACACCAAATACAATATTCAAGAGGGTGGCAAAGTTAGGGAGAAGATTCTAAAGTGTAGAAAACAGATTCCAGGGGAGGATCTGCTGTGGGGAAACACATTCGGAATTCTTTAGGGAGCAGTGGCCACTCAAGCAAAGGCAAGGAGCACAAGGGATCCTTTGTGCGTAAAAAGAGAAAGGATGATCTAGGGGCCACTGCTAAGTGGTATGATTAGGCACCGCCCTTAGCTCACCCCGTGTCCAAACTCGGCCGTTCTGGAGAGGGTTGCTATAATATGAGATCCCACACTTGCTTAAGCTTCGAAGTGCACAGACTTTGTGGGTGCAGATGCAGGTCTGGTTTACAACTGGAGCTGTATCTCTTGTTTCGATTGCAGGACAAAGGAAGCACCAATGCAGCGGGTCTCAGGACACTTAAATGAAGGCGGGAAAGTCACCAGAAGTGACCATCACTGTCACACAGTGACACAGGTGCACCCAAGTCTCTGAGTCTGTCCCAGCCTAAAGCTGCCGGGACAGCAAAGTTTTTCAAGAAGATGTTTTGCAGTGCGAACTGGCGCTAAAAAATGAAAGCATCATTTTGGAGGGTCCCCAAATAGAGAGTTGAAATTGGAGTACGTGAATTTTTACCTAAAACGCACACAATGAATATTGAGCACAATACTACATTTATCTTGGGGATGGACTTATTAAGTTAGAGTTGCCATCTTTAAAGTTTGTCTGTGCTATACAAGTTATTTCCCCTTTTCTTTTGCAGGTATTGGTAGAGTTCTTAACTTTCTCACACTGACTCTAGTGATTGTATATATGTTACATACTGTGTTGCTTGAGTGATATTTTACTATTGTATTTCATGATTCATTTTTGCTGTTATTGGGCCTATGATAAATAGTATGTTTTAGTATGCTACTATCTAATTGTTTTTGTTGGTGTTTCACTGTGTGTGCTCATTAGAGACCTCTTATCACGCTCACCCCCCTGCGACTTTGCCTTGACCGCTCTCCAAAATACTGTGAATTGGTCTGGCTATTTTACCAGAAGTGTTCCCCTGTTACACTAACAAGGGTGGCCTCCTACACTATGTCCACCAGGCCACAGTGTAGAAATCCATTCTAACATATACCCTGTACATGAAGGCCATGTCCTGCTTATGGGAATCTCAGATTGTATACTTAGACCACTTATGCCATGCTTTTAACTGACATTTGATTGTTCATAGGTGCAAAGGAATACAATCACATTACTCTGATCCTGAAGAGTACATGTTGGCAACCCTTTGAGTCACGTATGTGGCTTAATCTTCACTGTATTCCTTTTAAGCAATACGGTTGCAGCATCCTAAGTGTATCTCAGACAGGCTCTCTGTTTTGGTTAGGGTTTGAGAGGCTTCTCTAAACTATTAGTCTGGACAGGCATTCCCTGGGTGATATCTCAGACAGGCTGTCTGTTTTGGTTGGGGTTTGAGAGGCTTCTCTAAACTATTAGTCTGGACAGGCATTCCCAGGGTGATATCTCAGACAGGCTCTCTGTTTTGGTTGGGGTTTGAGCGACTTCCCTACACTATTAGTCTGGACAGGCATTCCCTGTGTGATTTCTCAGACAGGCTCTCTGTTTTGGTTGGGGTTTGAGAGGCTTCTCTACACTATTAGTCTGTACAGTCATTCCCTGGGTGATATCTCAGGCAGGCTCTCTGTTTTGGTTGGGGTTTGAGAGACTTCTCTACACTGTTAGTCTGGACAGGAATTCCCTGGGTGATATCTCAGACAGGCTCTCTGTTTTGGTTGGGGTTTGTGAGACTTCTCTACACTATTAGTCTGGGCAGGCATTCCCTGGGTGATATCTCAGACAGGCTCTCTGTTTTGGTTGGGGTTTGAGAGACCTCTCTAAACTATTAGTATGGACAGACATTCCCTGGGTGAAATATCAGACAGGCTGTCTGTTTTGTGTGGGGTTTGAGAGACCTCTCTAAACTATTAGTCTGGACAGGCATTCCCTGGGTGAAATCTCAGACAGGCTCTCTGTTTTGTGTGGGGTTTGAGAGACCTCTCTAAACTATTAGTCTGGACAGGCATTCCCTGGGTGAAATCTCAGACAGGCTGTCTGTTTTGGTTGGGGTTTGAGAGACCTCTCTACACTATTAGTCTGGACAGGCATTCCCTGGTTGATATCTCAGACATGCTCTCTGTTTTGGTTGGGGTTTGTGAGACTTCTCTAAACTATTAGTCTGGACAGGCATTCCCTGGTTGATATCTCAGACAGGCTCTCTGTTTTGGTTGGGGTTTGAGAGACTTCTCTAAACTATTAGTCTGGACAGGCATTCCCTGGGTGATATCTCAGACAGGCAAAAATGATGCAATGAATTTAGAATTAAGTTCTTTGCAGAACCCATTGGCCATATTCTGTAATATATGTTAAAGCTCCTCTTTGTGTCTTCCTCAGATCAGCTATGGATCCATGGATCCACTTTTCAATGACAGGCTTCGGTTCCCATCCTTTTACCACACAGTCCCAAGTGAAATCCACGAGCCCCGTGGCATCTCCCAGCTTCTCAAGCACTTTGGATGGACCTGGGTTGGGATCCTCACATCAGATGATGACAGTGGGAGAAGAGCCAGTGCAGAGCTGGAGAGAGAAATCACCATGAGCGGGGGATGTGTGGCATTCAGTGAAAGACTCAGGATGCGGGGATTTCAGTCATGGGAAGAGAGCCAGCAGATTGCTGAAGTGATCAATAATTCCACTGCCACAGTGGTGATCTCTCATTGCAGAAATGAGCTATTGCAGGCAAAAGTCGCCAGCTGCATAGATAAATGGAAACCAAAGGTCTGGATTTTCTCAGCAACTGATTCTTTTTTAAAGGAGTTTATATTTCACCCAAACATGAATCGGTTCAATGGCTCACTAGTATTTTCCATTCCTAAGGGAGAGGTCCCAGGACTCAAGGACTTCCTGTACAATGTGAAGCCATTTGACTTCTCAGATGATGGAATGCTTAAAGAATTATGGATAGGAGGACTTATGTGTTTCCCGGCGTTTCCGAATGGTTCTTTGCCCGAGGATTCCTTTTTCCATAAATGCAGAGAGGATCAAACACTGAAAAAGATTCCTCTTTCACAATATGATGTTCACAATTTCCATGTAACCTACAGTGTTCACACTGCGGTCTATGCTGCGGCTCATGCTTTACATGGTATGATCTCATCCGGAACACAAACACAGGGATCTCCTCAGAGTGCAAGTTTGGATACAAATTTCCAGCCATGGAAGGTAGGAAAAATCCTTTCTGATTTCTTCATGAACGTTGAACAGTGGCTGAAACTATATGTGTTCTAGTGCCCAGAAGTAGTGGGATGCAATTTAAAGTATGAAAACACAATCTATATGTAAGCTTCCACTATATCTACATCCATGACTGCATATGCAATATCACTGCATTTGCTACATCTACTTCCACCACTTAATACCTGCTACCACTGCCACTGCTATATCTACCTCCATGACTGCATACACAATATCACTGCCTAGCTACATCTACTTCCACCACGTTCTGGGTGCTACCACTGCCACTGCTATATCTACATCCACAACTACATACTCACTATCACTGCCTACTTCCACCACTTAATACCTGCTACCATTGCCACTGCTATATCTACATCCATGACTACATACTCACTATCACCGCCTTTGATACATCTACTTCCATCACTTAATACCTGCTACCACTGCAACTGCCACTGCTATATCTACATCCACAACTGCATACACAAGATCACTGCCTAGCTACATCTACGTCCACTACTTAATACCTGCTACTACTGCCACTGCTATATCTACATCTACAAATGCATACACAATATCACTGCCTAGCTACATCTACTTCCACCACTTAATACCTGCTACCACTGCCACTGTTATATCTACATCCACAACTGCATACACAATATCACTGCCTAGCTAGATCTACTTCCAACACTTAATACCTGCTACCCCTGCCTTTGCAACATCTGCTTCCACCATTTAATACCTGCTGCCACTGCTATGTCTACATTCATGACTACATATTCACTAACACTGCCTAGCGACATCTACTTCCACCACTTAATACCTGCTACCACTGCCCGTGCTATATCTGTATCCATGACTACATACTCACTATCACTGCCTTTGCTCCATCTACTTCCAACACGTAAAACCTGCTACCATCTCCACTGCTATATCTACATCCGAGACTAAATACACACAGCCACTGCCTTTGCTACATCTTTTTTCCACCATGTAAAACCTGCTACAACTGCCACTCTTATATCTACATCCATGACTACCTACTTACTGTCATTGCCTTTTTTACATCTACTTCCACCACTTAATACCTGCCACCAATGTCTATGCTATTCCTACACCCACAACTACAAACTCAATATCACTGCCTAACTACATATACTTCCACCATGGGATACTTGCTACCACTGCCTCTGATATATATACATCCACAACTAGATACTCACTATCACTGCCTAACTAAATATACTTCCACAATGAGATACCTGCCATCACTGCCCCTGTTATATCTACACCCAGAACTACACTATCACTGCCTTTGCTACATCTACTTCCCCCACTAATACCCGTTACTACTGCTATATCTTCCTCCATGGATACATACTCACTATCAACGCAGTTTCTGCGTCTACTTCCATCACGTAATACCTCTTACCACTGCCACTGTAATATGCAGTGACTTTGCTAAATCTACTTCCCCCACTTAATAACTGCTACCACTGCTATATCTTCCTCCATGTCTACATACTCACTATCACTACCTTTGCTACATCTGTTAGGAAGAAACCTGTGCTGTTCCCTCTGGGACCACTGCAAAAGATTTAAGACTACAGGTGTTTGGCAGTAAACCCACTTGGTAGCAGTCTGTACCACACAGATTCACTTGGTAGCTGTGGCTGAGCAGTCAGACTTCCCTCAAGAAGAGTTAGGCAGTATACAGAGTATTCACAATAGGTCAAGAGCACACAATAGAACAAGTAAACACTCACCAGGGTTTGGTGTAAAAGAGATATAATTATTTATTTAAAACCACATCTAGAAAAACACACAGGCACTAATAGTAAGCAATTCAGAAACACAGTCACTAAAAGATATACACTCCCTTAGAAGAATTTCAGACAAGTCTTAAGTAAAGCCCCACTTATTTTCTGACAGCGGTGAGCGCTTAACGCAGATGGCACTCTAATAATTCGTTTTAAAAGGGAGAGAAAAGCAGAGTATAAATTGAAACAGATCCCAACACTTTTACAAGAACACAACAAGAGAGGAAGGCAAAGTAAAACCGTGAAGTTAGAGTTCAGTAGGCCGGATCCACTTTAAGAGGATCAGAACGAAATGTGTCCAAGGTCACACGGTTGCAGTACACAAAAGTCTTGAAAAGGTTAAAAAAGAGTTGGACCAAAGAAAGGGACAAGTTAGAAGGTCAAGGCGGCCAGCCCAGTCCAGAAGGTTAAGGGATTATTATTACCTTTGGAAAGGGAGGCCTGGCGGACACAGTACCTTAAAGTGGTGAGAATACTCCAGCGGGGGCAGTTGTTCCTGGCAGCGGATGCAAGTCGGTGCTTCGTCCGGGGTAAGAGAGGATCTCGTCGGGGAGGAAGACAGGAGTCCATTGCACTGCCAGGGAAGAAACCAGCCGCAGAGTTCTCAGGTAAAAGGAGCGGTCCTTTTATTCGCGGTCCAGTGGTAAGTGGCTATCCGGTTGCCGGGGTGCTTGGCACGGGCAATTCCACCACAAGATGTCCTGGGATGCGAAGAAAAGAAGGTAAACTGGTTGTGCCCACCAGTCAGGGGAAGAAGCCTCTCCTGTCACGACTTCAGCTTCCAGGCTCAGGAGTGGCATGAACCAACCTTCCCCTCCAGGGTCTTGGCGCCTGCAAGTTTAGACTTACACAAGCTTCCGCGACCCGGGCGGGGAAAGAGGGTTAGGATCTCGATGGTTGGATAGGTTCAGTAGTTAGGGTAACCGGAGAGAGGACTGGGAGAGGGGAGGTGGTCAGGGAAGGGGACATAGGATAACACAAAGCAATAGTTGGTATTTACACACATTCACAACATGCACATTTCCCCCCCCCAAACACCACAACAAGGGTTATAACCAGAAAGGGACTTATCTCAAGGTTATATGGCAAAGAAGGGTAGGATTGCGCTTGACACCATTACAATATTACAACCAGCAATCAAGGTACAGTATTTTAATGAGGTAGATTGAGAAATAGCCGACACGTGTTTCGACACTCGGGTCGTTTTCAAGGCCTTCAAAATAGTAAATAACAGCTCAATAGCGGTATCCTATTAAGTATTATTTAATAGTTCCCATCAGTCAGGGTGTATTGTAAAGAAGTGAAACAATGTCAAAGGCCACAAATGGCCGGTGTGGATATATTGCCTGAAAGCGTGCTACACAGCAGATTAAGTAGCTGGGGAAGACTGGGCATAAAATACTGTACCTTGATTGCTGGTTGTAATATTGTAATGGTGTCAAGCGCAATCCTACCCTTCTTTGCCATATAACTGTTAATCTAATACCGGCCTGTGTGGATTGGTTGGTGGGAATTGGATTGCTGCTAACACTTCTTCTCTTTTTCATTTGATGATATGTCTTATAAACTTAGTAGTGATAATTAGCGCACAGGTATTCTGATCGTGACTCCACACTCTCTGTTCCTGACTTATCTCAAGGGGTGAGTGCTGGCCTCCTGCCTGCGCACTCTCAGGCCGGGAATCCGGAGCAGTGTTATGCTGAAAAGAGAGTGGGAATTACCATCTGCGTGTTACATCACACACCGAATGTTTACATTCACTCACTCTTGCACTAGAAGTTCATGCACCCTTCTGTGCTCAAGTAGTTTAGTACATGCAGCTGTTAACATTCCCCCTTTACGAGGGGATTACAGCCGCGCGTGGCTCCGTGTTCGTTATTGCCCAAAAAGTAATGCTGGCTTTTGCCCTTTACGAGCGGATTACAGCCGCGCATGGCTCCGCGTCTGTTATTGCCCTAACTGTATTGCCCCAAAGGCTTCTGCGTAGCAACAACTCGTGGCGTAATCAGGAATGGCTGTTAGTGGGTTAAAACATGCTCGACTCTGCGCTGCGTGTTTTTCTATAGTTGCGCGTAGTTTGAATTGCAGGCACTATGGCGTTAATATTCAATTCAAGGCTTTCACTTAGCTTGTTGGAGCAGGGGGGGACGTGAGGAAGTTGGGCGGAGCCCCCCTGCGCGTGCCCCTGACCGCAGTTGCTGGTGTTATCCTCTGACTCTCTATGATTCAGCACAGCGCTGCGCGCCTTCCCCCAGATCTGCTTACACTGCCTGTAGTCTGCGGTACTTACCTGAAAGGCTTGAGGGGCCCGGGTGGAGGTTGAATGGGGTGTGGCCCCCCTTGAGCTTCCCCTTGCTCGGAGCTCCGAAGAACACGTCTTCTCTGGTTGCTGTCCTGAGCACAAGCCCCGTGCTCTTGTTAAACGTGTGCACATGCGCACGCGTGCCCCGCCTGACGTGGGCTTCAACATGTAGTTCTTGGCCCGGGGGTGCTTGGGAGATGTGGTCCGTGAGCTGTTTCTCCTGCAGAAAGGACACAACAGTCTTTTGTACAATAGTATTTTGTTTTTAGTGGCTTGCGTCTTCTTGATGCTGATTGTCATTAGTTCCTGAGCCCTTCCCAGCACTGGAATACTATGTTTATTAATGTGGCCCATGACATCTCCAGCCGGGAGATCTTCTCTGTCGTCGGGAAGTGGTGAGTCAGTTCCGCATGGCTCCACCGGTGGTGTCGTCGTGGTAGGTCAGCTCAGCTTCTCCCTCATCCGATTCTCAGGTCCTGTGGTGACTTCTGAAGTTCCAGTCCCCAAAGCCCTGCTTTTATGCAGCACACCCCCATTCACTCAGCCTAGCTGTCAATCAAACATGCTAAGTGGTGAGCCTGCTGGCTCACCACTTGGGCCAATCACACAAGAGTGAAACTTGAGTTACCAAGGTAACTCAGTCCAGGGTGCCTAAACCCACTCCCACACCCCCTGTGGTACCCAGACAGAGTGGCACCACTTTTGGAGGCTTCTGTGGAGAAGCCCGCCAAAAAGTGGAACAAAGGGCTCGACTTGGGTTGGAGTCACAGAAGAGAACACAAACGCCATTTTAGAATCGAGTCCTGGCAAAAAATACCAACCGGCGAATTAATATTAATTAAATAAACCGGTGGCATGTTCGAGGCTATGAGAATTAAATAATTAAAGTTGGTAGCCTCGAACAATGGGAAAATCCCATAGGGATATATTTGCGGTCGAATATAAAAAGTAGTATCCACTGCCACCAGCCAAAACTCGATCAGGGGGGACGGAGACGTGCCCCCTCGACTAACAGACCCCGGGGCAATTGAATTTCCCCGACCAGTACGTCCACAATATGATGGTTTGTACTGGTTTCTGTTCATAATTTGGGACTAGTAAAGCCAATGGTGACTTTACATGCCCTGGGAGACAGTAGTCAGTCCCAGGGTATGGAGTCTATGGTGGGGTGTCACTATGACACCCCCGTGTTACTTCACGGAGGGTTCTGTGTAACACACATAGTAAAAACACATGAGAACCAATGGAGTAAAGGACCCCATAGCCCATAAAACACATTAACAGTCGAAGGAACACCATAAATCATGTCCAAGAGTGGGAGAAAAAGAGTCTCACTCTTGGCAAGAGGAAAAAAACAAACTCCAGAAATCCAGCAAAGCTGCTGGGGGATTCACTAGGTTAGGAAATTCAGCCTAAAGAGAGAATTCTCCCTAACAACATCTATGTCCGCCACTTAATACCTGCTAGCAATGCACTGTTATATCTACATCCACAACTACAGACTCACTATCACTGCCTATGTTGCATCTTCTTCCAGGCACGTAATACCTGCTACCGCTGCCACTTTATATCTACATCCATGACTACATACTCATATCACTGCCTTTGCTACATATACTTCCAACACTTAATATAATACATGTTACCCCTTCCACTGCTATCACTACATCCATGACTACATACTCAGTATAATTGCGTTTTCCACGTCTACTTCCGCCACTTAATACCTGCTACCGCTGCCACTTTATATCTACATCCATGACTACATACTCATATCACTGCCTTTGCTACATATACTTCCAACACTTAATATATGCTACCACTGCCACTGCTATATCTTCATCCATGACTACATATTCACAATCACTGCCTAGCTACATCTACTTCCAGCACTTGATACCTTATACCACTGCCACTGATATATCTACACCGAAAACTGCATACTCACTATCACTGCCTTTGCTACCTCTACTTCCACCACTTTATACCTACTACCTCTTCCATTGCTATATCTACATCCACAACTACATAATCACTATCACTGCCTTTGCTGCATCTACTTCCAGCACTTAATACTTTCTACCACTGCTATATCTTCCTCCATGGTTCCATACTCACTATCACTGCCTTTGTACTTCCACAACCTAATAATACCTGCTACCACTGCCACTGTTATATATACATCCACAACTACACACTTATGATCACTGCCTGTTTACATCTACTTTCACCACTTAATACCTGCTACCACTGCTCGCTCTATATACACTCCTATATATACATCTACGACTACATACTCACTATCATTGCTACATCTACCTCCACCACAACATATCTGTTAACACTGCCACTACTATATCTTCATCCATGACTACATACTATCATTGCCTTTGCTACATTTACTTCCATCACTTAATACCTGCTACCACTGCGATATCTTCCTCCATGGCTACATACTCACTGTTGCTGCCTTTGCTACATCTACTTAAACCACTTAATCCCTGCTGCCACTGCCACTGTTATATCTACATCCACAACTACATGCTCACTGTTAGGGAGAATTCTCCTATGGCTAATTTCCCTCACCTATAGAGTCTCCCAGCAGCTTTGCTGGATTTGAGGGGTTTGTTTCTTTTCTCCTGCTAAGAGTGCAGCTCTTTTTCCCATTTTTGCTATGTGTGTTCTAGGCTATTTTTGTGTTTAATGTCCATGGGGTTTTTCTCACCTCCATAGGAACCATCTTTATTCACATGTGTTACACAGCACCCTCAGTGCAGTGACACAGGTGTGTCGTAGTGACCCCCAGAAATAGACTCCATACCCTGGGACTGACGACTGTTTCCCCGGGCATGTAAAGTCCCAATTGACGTTACTAATCAATTTTTATGAACGAAACCAGTACAGACCATCTTACTATGGAGGTACTGGAAAGGGTTAATAGTTTTTCCCTTATGTTCATTTTCGAGAGGGTACCGAACAGTCCCTCTCTCAAAAGTTTCTGGCTAGTGGCAGTGGTTACTACTGTAAATATTCGAACATGAATATTTCCCTATGGGATTTTTCCCATTGTTCGAGGCTACCACTTTTTCTGACAGCCTCTAACATACCGCTGGTGTATTTTAATTTTAACTTTACTCTGCTAGGTTTTATTTGCCAGAACATTAATATAACGTATTTCTCGTCTCTTTCTCTAAACTCCTAACCCAGGTCGGGGATCCTTTGTTTGTCCTTTTGGCGGGCTTCTGCCATCCTTTCGGCGTCAATGAGTCTGGGGTGGGTCCATTGTGTGGGAGGGGGAGTAGGACCCCTGGACAGGGTTACCTCAACAACCCATGTCACACTCTATCCTGATAGGCTGGAGGGTCTCCCGCCAGGGATGACCACTCCACTGTGTGAGTGACAGCTAGGCTGTATGAATGGTGCTCTTTTTGCATAAAAGCAGGGTCCTGAGGACTGGAAGAGTAAGACGTCACCACTGGAACTAAGAGGCCGTTGAGGAGAGAAGCCAAAGACATCTGCAATGACTGAACCATCGGTGAAGCCCTGCTGCAGCGTCTCACCACTTTTCTCCACATGACGAGAGAAGATCTTCATCTGCAAGAGCCTTTTTCCCTTGAGCCGGTGGGGCCAACCAGTTTGCCAATCACCTTCCTGGACCTGCCCTGGTCGAATCACCAGTACCCTGTACTTGGAGACCGGATAGCCAGGCACCCGTCCACCCGGACCGCTATTTAAAGGAGCGTACCTTTTATTTGTCAGGCAGCACCGTGGCTAGTTTCATCCCTGGGTAGTGCAGTAACTCGAACCTTCCTCCACGATGAGAGCCTCTCTTCCTCTGCTGGATCCCCTGAACTGCAGGAACTACCAGGAACAACCACCACCGCAGGAGCCACTTCTTCATTTTAAAGGTACATTGTTCCGCCAGACTGCCCTTTCTGCTTGGTAGAGCTAAAGGTGTTTTAAATTCTTTATCTAACTGTTGGGTTGGCAGCCCCTATCTCTTAACATTGACTTTCACCTTCTGCATCCACCTTTTCGAAATCATTAACCAGAGACCTGACTGCAGCTACAAGAACATTTTGCTCCTGGACCCTTGCCCTGTGCCACTGACTCTGGTACAGGCCTACTGACTCTGGCTACAATTGTTAGAACTCCTTTCTTTAGATTGCATCTCAACTAGAACTGTGTTGATGCACCTACTTATAATTACCCTTGCTTCCCCTTTCTAAACCTTGTGCAATGCCATTTTGCTTAGTTTTCATTTAAGTATTTCCTATACTGATGCACTGTCTTGCTTAAACTGATTTACAAGCTTATGGGAAGTGTTGCTAGGGTGTGTAAGAAGATATTTCTGTATAACTTGTGCTTTCCCTCCCTTGTGAGAAATTGTTAGAGTATCCCTTTTGTGTGGTTTTCACTGTACCGTTTTGCTCAGTTTTCACTCTGGTTCACTTGGTCACAATTTAACTAGGGAGTGTGTATATTTTTCTTTGACTTATTTTAACTTGCTTGATGACTGTGATAAATGTGTTTTACCAGAAGTGTATAAAATAAATATATATCTACTTTTTAATACAAAGCTTTGGTCAGTGTTACCTTGTGCCAGGGTAGTGTAGGCCTATTGTGTAAACCCTGAATACTGCTCATCTCCCTCTTGAGCTAAGTCTGACTAATCAGCCACAGCTACCAACTAAATCTTTGTGGTACAGACTGATGCCAAAGGGGGTTTATTGCTCTCACCTGTAGTCCTAATCTTCTGTAGTGCTCCCAAAGGGAACTGCTGTAACACTAAGGGTATTACTAATTGGTCCTACAAGAGGTCTAATTTACATTTCTACCGAGAAATTTCATACATTGTCACACACAATCACGGTCTATAGAAGAATTTTTTTGTTCAACATGTTTAATGTATATGCTGATAGCATCTATCACACAAAGCAGTAAAATGATATTTATATGTATTTATTTTCTTTTATTTTTATTTTTTTTATTTCAGGGAACTGCACAGGATTCTGCCTAACACTCACTATCACTGCCTAACTACATCTACTTCCACCACCGAATACCTTCTACCATTGACACTGCTATACCTACATCCACAACTTCACACTCATGATCACTGCCTGTTTACATCTACTTTCACCACGGAAGACCTGCTACCACTGCCACCGATATATCTACATCCACAACTACATTCTCACTATCTCTGCCTAACTACATATACTTCCACCACTTAATACCTGCCTGTCATGATGCCTACCCCCAGGCATCAGGAGCAAGCCCATCAGCTCTGGGAGCAGGCATCCAGATACTTATTTTTTTATTTTTTATTGAAATGATAAGGTTCAAATTTTAAACCTTTCATCTTTTTTACATTTCAAAACAGAAAGAAGGTCTCTTTCTTCGACCATATCCTTTCCTCTATTAGATTCAAATAGTACATTAAAAAAAACAGACAATTGTGAAAATGTCTTTCTTTGAGCCACCGTATAGAAATTTCGCCCATCGCTCTTCTGGTAAGAGTTTGATTGTAGATGGGAGATACATGTCTCTAATTCGGGATTTGGTTTCATCAAGTGCTGGACATAAGGTAACGATGTGCTGTAGAGTTTCTAGTTCAGTTTGTTGTTTACAGAACCGACAGAAGGAATTTTCCTTGGTTAGAAGTTGCCTGGATTGTAGCAGTTCTCGTGTTGGTAGTAAATTAAAACGGAGCCGTAGGAAAGTGTCACTGACAGAGGCAGATGGAAAACATTGTAAATATAACGGGAGACCGTTTAATGGGTGCATGTCCAACTTGCATTCCTGGTTAAGTTTTAATTGTCTTTTGGCTTCGATAGTTGATATCCAATCGTCGCGCGCAAGTTTTTGTTTTGTGAGTTCTTTTTGATGGAAAATATGTAGCGCTGGAATATGCAAGTCAGAGACAATTTTCCTGTAAAGATCTAGTTTTCGCCATGTTTGAAGTGAGGTAAGAGACTGAAGTGCCAGTTCGTATCAGATTCGGGCCATCGGAAACGATTGAGGTAAAGGGAGCACTTTCCGCCAGAACATGCCTTCAAGACGCAGCCATATAGATCTGTCGATGTTAATCATGGATTTGCTTCCATAAAGTAAAATCGCTGTGACTTTTTGTCTGTAAAATGATATGATTGGTTTAAATGTGAATCTTCCATACTTCAAGTGTAGAACTCGACCCTGACGGGCTAGAGATAAAGCTTTTGCCAGTAGATAGCTGGACCAATACGATTCAGTGAATGATTGATTCATCCAAATCCCCAAGTATTTAACAGTTGTTACTTGTTCAAGGGGTTGATTATTAAGAAGAAATGGTTTTGGCTGTTGTTGTGTTTTGTGGGATGGCGCCAGGAGCATTATTTTGGATTTTTGTGTATTTATTTTAAGATGATTTATCTTCATATAGTTTTCTAGGTTTAATAGGGCTGTTTGGAGGCCTCTTGGTGTTTGTGAACACAACACAATATCGTCTGCACACATCAGGCACGCGATGGTTGTGGCATTTAATTTCGGTGGATTTGATAATGGCGAGTTTGTCTCCGTTTCGTAGTCTGATGTAAATAAATTGAAAAATGTTGCCGCTAGGGGACAACCTTGTTTGAGTCCATTGTTAGTTGGGATGGAATCAGTTACTGTACCGTCTTGTGACAGTCGGACTCTAATCGAGGTTTCCCCATAAAGTAACTTTATTGGTTCCAAGATATCATCAGGGCAGCCCCATTTTCGCAATTTCGACCATAGTAGTGATCTATTGACTAGGTCAAAAGCGAGCTTCGAATCTATGAATGCTGCATATATTTCTTTGATTGCGGATGGCCTCTTGCTTCAGCAAGTTAAGTAGGAGTAGGTTGATGTTGGTTCCCACATATTTAACAAAACCTGTTTGTCTTGGTGCGTGTATGTTGTTTGCTTTGGCCCAGGTGTTCAATTTGTCCAGAAGAGAAGTAGCAAACATTTTTCCTAGGGGGTCCAACAAGGCAATAGGCCTATAATTGGCTGGATCTTTTGTAACTCCCTTTTTGTAAATGGGTATCAAAATTGCTGTCTTCCAAGAAGGTGGAATGGTCTTGGTTTTGTTAATGGTTTCATAGATGTTGGAGGAAAAGTGTGCCCATAAGGTTTTATTTTATAAGTTGGTTTGAGAGGCCGTCCGGTCCCGGGGCGCGTGAGGGATTCAAGTTGGTAATGGCTTGTTCTAGATCCTCTAGTTGCCATGTGAGAGTCCAGGTGTGATGTTTTGTAGAGTCTTTAGTGTGTAAATAAGAGTTTATGTTGTAAAGCTTCTGAACATGTGAAGTCCATCCTTGCTTGTCAACATCAGTTGTCATTTTTGGTAGATTATCTGTTGGTGGGGCCAATAGTTTCCACAGATCTCTGGTGTTGCGATTTTTTAAAGCATGCAGCATTTGTTCTGCATTGTTTTGCCCTTGAAGTGCTCTGTTGGATCTCATCCAGTTTTTGTGCTGTTGTTTTAATACTCGAATTTGGTCATAATCCTTGGGTTAGTTTGTTGTACTTTCTTAATATCTTTTCTCAGTTTGTTTTTCCTTTCTGCTATTATTATTGAATAGGCATGTATATGACAGTGTTTGTTCAGGGTATTTGTTGTTCTGCATAACTTAAATGGCAGCAAGAGTTGTGTATAATTTAGGCGTTTGTCGTCTGTCATTGTTGACGAGGTAATTTGGTTTGCTAATATCACCAGAGCATTTTGAGAGATCCTCAGTCTAGTCTGGTTCGAATTAACTACTAGTTCTGGTAAATTTATTTTTGGTTTCTGAGGTTGTACATTTCCCACGTAATTATCATTAATGCATGATCACTATGACGTGTTTGTATGTTTTTTTCCTGTGTTATATTCAATGCAACTTGATTTGATGTATAGATGTAATCTATTATGGCATTTGATGTGCCACAGGTCCATGTATTGAGCGGCTTATTGGTTTGGGTATCAAGGAGGGGCACTCTAATGAGTCCTCTAGTAGATGTTTCTTTCTGCCATCGTCGAGCTCTTGGGGACATGTTGTTCTGGTTTAGTTCAGGCCCTCCGCTATCATAAAGATGTATGTTAAGGTCTCCACATACTATTGTCTGAATAACAGGGTATTGTAAAGTAATGTTGTCGATACATGTAAAAAATGTGTCAATATATAACTCATCACTAATGGCTATTGGATTCCAATAGGTATTGATAATGCCAAAAATGTCATAAGTTAATGGTATTTTGGTTTGGACTGACTGGAGTATCGTGATTTGAATCCAGTCATTTAATTTGAATGAGTCAATGACTATAAATGTATTTGACATTTTAATAAGGGTCAAGAGACCTGTAGATGGACGTCCTGTTTTGTTTTTTATTGCAGGGACCATCTACAGGTATATCCCTCACAGATTGGCTGTGTTGTGATCCATGATTCCTGTATGCAGATGATGTCATACTGTGACAGGTCGTATGACTGTTCGCGAAAGAGATGACTATGTTCTCGAGTGTTCCAGGAACATAATGAAATTTCAGATCTAATAGGTTGCAATGATGGTTAAAAAGAAGAGTGAGCACTTTCTGAAGTTGTTAATTGTGACCATTCCATTACTCTCCGTATTTGATGCATGGTGTGATCCGGGTATTTATTGCCGATTTTAGGATCAATTTGTTGGGTATTTTGCATCTTCCATTCCTGTGTATTGTAGTTGACATCTTCTGTGCTCCTGCATTTGCTATCTATGTGCTGTTCTTGTTTCTGTCGTTCCTGAGTATTATATTTTGCATCTTCTAGGGTCCTTTGTTTGTAGTCTATCTGATGTTCTTGTTAGACTTTACTTACCTGATGCAGACCATGCTGCAAGTGAGTCCAAGCCAACGTGAGGCCTGGATGGGACTATTTTATTACAGGGACTTTTTTTTACTTGGGCGTGGTTCTGGGGAACTTCTTACCTGGAACTACTTTGGAGGCTATTTAAACCACGCCTGAACAAGCAGCACACGCTGCGCGTTATTCTGCATCCAGCAGCGTAACGCTCACCATGCCTGCAGTCTGTATCCAGTCTTCTGCTATGCCCGCCTCGAATCTGGAGCTCCTAAAACAAAGAGGAAAGAAAAGGACAAGGTTAGAAAACAAACTATTTTCGAATTCCTCACCAGATTCTGGATCCATCTCGCCTCTGGAACTGGAAAGAACATCATTTCTGTATGCGTCGCATCTCCAGCTGCAGCGCCGCGCCACACTCACCCGTCCTCGCAGCATCTTTCGATTTGGCGCTGCCTTCATCATTTCTTCGCCGAACTGCGGCACCTGGGGTACAAAAGAAAACAACAAGGTGAGCCAAGAAAACCAACAAATATAACTCTTATCACCATAGACTTACCTGATTTACCACCGGAGGCATTATTCTACAACTCTCCACATCTTCATGTGCCGCACCTGCAAGGAGAGAGAAAACAACACGTTAATAAACGTGCAACATTTACCGGACAGCGTCGGGTAATACAGACTCTTACCTGAGCCCCACCAGCTGCCACAAGAGCATCTTCTCACGATCTCAGCTGCAAGACAAGGAAGGAAGAGGGGGACAAGAGTGAAACATTGGCCATATTGAACTCTATGAACTTGATACTTACTGGTCCTTGCCAGGAACCTCAGAATCAATACTCTCCGGAACTCTCCCACGCCTTCAAACTAGTGAAGTAACTGGCATCCACGCGCCCCTGCAATCCATGCAGGATGGAGAGCTCATCTTTCAGGAACAAAAGGGGAGATTGCTGAGAGGGCACTTCAGAGGTGATTAGTAGGGAGGACTGTTGGGGTGCCATCACTTGAGTCCACAGGTGGCTAGATCCATCTCTCCGCTTGCAGGAGAATACTTATACGGGTCAAGCAGACAAGATTAGGAGGGCCAGTCCAGTCAGTCATCTCTGCACTACGCATCACGTTGGTGGAGACCGCGGCCGTCCGGGTCTGACCGACGCCTCTGTGGGAGCCAGGTGAGCGTAACAGAACGCGAAGCCTTTCTATAAATCCCCATCCGGGCGTTATGGAAACCTCAGAAACCGACCAACTGGCCCAATTATTGGGGGAACTTAGGACGGAAGTGCACTCCGCTCGCCAAGAGAATAATGCCCTCAGGAGAGAACTGATTGTCTCAAAGGAGCGCACTGACGATCTGGCTAGGCAACTGCTGCAAAACTAAGCAGGGCAAACACCTTTACCAGGACTCGGGGGAATCTCCTGTTTCATCGAGCAATCTGGTGCAAGTGGTTTTACCAGGGGCTGTTCCTTTAGCTCCACCTGAATGCTTTGCTGGGGACCCAAAATGGTTCGCCGTGTTTATGAACCAATGCCGCTTGCACTTTTTATGCAGACCTGGAGCTTTTCCAAATGACCAAGCCAAAGTAGCTTTTGTATTATCATATTTGAGTGGCAGTGCAGCTGATTGGTCGATTCGACTAGTCAATCAGGATGACCCTCTTTTTCGGGACTTTCAGGTTTTTCAAATGAGCATAGAAAGACTATTCGCCAGACATTCCGAGGGACAGGCCCTGGATAATGAACTTTTATCCCTACGACAAGGTAACCAGGATCTGTTAACCTATATCCCAACCTTTACTAGGTTGGTGGTGGAAACCGGATGGCCAGAGGTAAAACGAGTTACTCTATTTCATCGTGGACTTCGGGGAGAACTTAAAGATATTTTGGCCCAAGTTGTGAACCCACCCCAGGATTGCACAGAATATATAGACTTAGTGGTCCAGTTAGACCACCGACTTCAGAATAGAAAGGTTGACGGAGCCAAGTTCGAGAATCGGGTATTGGTTAAACCCAAGGTCACCCCCAAAGGAACAGATGCAGCAGAACCTATGCAGATCGGGGTGTTAAGGGACCCTTAACTCAAAAGGAAAGAGAAAGGAGATGGCAGATGCAATTATGTCTATACTGTGTGGCCTCAGGACATTTTATACGGGATTGCCCTATAAAACCATCCAAGAAAGTAGTCGAAGTTGCTGATAGAAATCAAACAGAACCTGATTCGGGAAACGACCACGCCCGACAAGCGTAGAGGTCCGCTTGCCGAGTTTGAAGAAGGACACTCAGACCTCGCACCTAATCATACCAATGGTCCTTATTGATCCAAAGCAGCCATCATGTATGCACGCAGTGAGGGCATACATTGATAGCAGGGCCGTAGGAAACTAAATGGACCACGAATTTGCTTCTAGGATGAATCTACCTTTCTGCAAGAAAACCTCTTCGGATGCCATCACCACAGTTGATGGAACTGAAATCGCCTCTGGGCCTGTAACTCATTCCACCACGTAGATGACACTGGTGGGTCAAGATGGGCATCAAGAGACTATTGTGTTTGATTTAATCAAAGCCCTGCAGTTACAAATAATACTGGGGATACCTAGGTTGGAAACACATAATCCTAGTATTGATTGGCGAGAGAAGAGAATAACCTTCCCGGATTGTGCACACAACTGTTACCCAAAAAAAATCTTGAACCAAGGCCTGGCCACAGTCGCTAATCCAGTCCTGCAGTTACCTCAGGGATATCAAGAGTTCTGGGATGTTTTTCAAAAAGAACAGGCAAACACCTTACCACCTCGCAGATCATACGATTGTCAAATCGACCTCATACCCGGTGCACAACCTCCATGCAGTAGGATCTACGCCCTTACAGACCCCGAAAACCTTCACCTACGACAATACTTGGACCAACACCTTGCTAACGGCTTCATTCGTCCATCCAAGTCCCCTGCATCCTCAGCTTTATTCTTCATGTCTAAAAAGGAAGGTGACCTCAGAACGTGCATAGACTACTGCTCAGTAAATCCGATTACAGTGAAGAACCGATACCCACTGCCTCTGGTCCCCAAATTACTAGACCAAGTAAAGGACGCTTGCATCTACACTAAATTAGATCTCCGAGGGGCATATCATCTGGCACATGTAAAGAAAGGTGACAAATGGAAGACTTCCTTTCACACCAAGTACGGATTATTCGAATATCAGGTGATGCCCTTCGGGTTGTGCAATGCACCAGCAGCCTTCCAGTATTTTATGAACGATGTCCTTCGTGAACTCATTGACGTCTGTGTTGTCGTATACATAGACGATATTCTAGTGTACTCCTCTTCAGAATCAGCCCATGTTAAGCACGTGCGTGCAGTCCTTGAGAAACTACGCCAGCACAAGTTATATGCAAAATTGGAAAAATGCGTTTTTCATGCTACAGAAATTGAATTCCTTGGATTTATCCTGACTCCAAAAGGAGTCGGAATGGACTCTCGAAAGGTGGACTCAATTCTCAAGTGGCCATCACCCAGTTCAGTTAAAGGGGTACAAAGCATGCTCAGATTTGCTAATTTCTACCGCAGATTAATTCCGGATTTCTCACATGTTGTACACCCATTCACAGCACTTTTGCGAAAAAACAAACGCTTCTTGTGGACCGAAGAGGCTGAAAAGGCCTTCCAAGAGCTGAAAGCGAAATTCACGTTTGCACCTGTCTTAAAGCATCCACGCCCCGAACTTCCACACATAGTTGAAACTGATGCATCCAGTTTAGCCATGGGAGCTGTCCCGTCCCAGAAGGATCCTGAAACCGGTCAACTTCACCCAGTAGCATTTTGGTCCAGAAAGTTCTCGGCACCCGAGTTAAACTATGAGGTTACCGATAAAGAGTTATTAACCATCAAATCCGCCTTCAAGGCTTGGCGGCATTATCTTCTCAGTGCCAGGCATACCATTACTGTAATCACCGATCACCGGAACTTGCAGTATTTAAAAACAGCCAAAGCCCAATCGTCGCGCCAACTTGGATGGGCATTGTTCTTTGCCAAATTCGATTTCGTGATCACTTATCGATCAGGCTGTAAAAATGGCAAGACAGATGCCTTATCCCGAATAGGGATGGGAGAAGCATATGCAAACCTGGAACCGGTGCCTATAATTTCAGAACAAAGAATTCTTGGCATAACTACTCTACAGACACTAGATGATATTCATGTAAAAATCCAACAACTCTTCGATCCTAAAGTCCTGCAGGACTGGGTAAAGAAATGCCCGGACTACTCAGTCATCAATGACCTACCTTATTATCAAGGGTGACTATTTCTACAACACAAGGAACTACAAGAACTAGTCATCTCCAATTATCATGACACCCTGATGGAAGGGCACCCAGGTATCGCAAAAACTGAAGCTAAAATTAAGAGACAATTATGGTGGCCCACCTGGCGAAAAGACATAAAGTCATTAGTGATGTCTTGTGGCATTTGCGCCCAAAACAATAGTTAGAAGAAAAAAACAGCTGGCCTTTTACAACCTTTGGATATTCCACCTACACCATGGCACACCTTATCGTTAGACTTTATTACAGATCTACCTCCACGTAATGGATTTAACACCATTCTAGTTATTGTGGATCTTTTATCCAAGATGGCCCACTTTATTCCTTTAAAGGGATTACCTTATGCTTCAATTCTGGCCAAGGAGTTCCTCGAAAACATTGTCCGTATTGGTCTCTGACCGAGGTAGTCAATTCATTTCAAATTTTGGAAGAAATGTTGTTAAATTGGGCAAATCGACGTGAGGTTATCAACAAGTCACCATCCCCAGACCGATGGTCAGACGGAGAGGACCAACCAGACCCTTGAACAGTACCTACGTTGCATGCTACACCAGACCGAAAGTAATTGGAAAGATATTGTATGGATTTCTGAGTATTCTGTACATTCAGGAACCGGACAAAGCCCCTTTTATAGCATATATGGACATCACCCTCGAACCTCAAACTAGATTCACCTCAGCACTTCGAAATGCCCGCAGTGAGTCAGTTACACTCAACTATTACACAAGCCTTTAAGGAGGCAACAGAACATTTGAAACAAGCAAAAGAGAAACATAAGAAAAATGCTGATCAACATAGAAGTTAAACTCCACAATACCAGATTGGGGATCAAGTTTGGCTGGCTACAAAACACATACTTCTGAAGGGAACTCAGACTTTTAACCCTAGATATTTGGGACCTTACACCATTAAGGCCATTATCAACACGCTGGCTGTCAAATTGGAATTACCCTCTAAAATGCGGATTCATCCTGACTTTCATGTTTCACTTTTAAAACCAGTTCAACCAGGAACAAGATGAACCAAACCACCCGACCCCATCTTGAAAGATGGAGAACCTGAATTCAAGGTAAAAAATATCTTGGACTCCAAGATGGTTAAATCAAAACTTTTTTATGTAATCGATTGGAAAGGCTAGGGACCACAAGAAAGGTTATGGGAGCCTAGTGACCACGTTCATGTACCTCGGTTGGTGAAGAGATTCCATCGGGACTTCCCAGACAAACCAGGGCCAAAGGGAAGAACAACTTTAGGAGGGTCCTTGGGGGGAGTGCTGTCATGATGCCTACCCCCCGGCATCAGGACCAAGCCCATCAGCTCCGGGAGCAGGCATCCAGATACTTATTAAAACCCCAACAGCCCCGGCTGGGAGGGGTTCAGTCCTGGTGCCTTAGGCGCCAGGCTCATCATAGAAATCAGTCCTGGTGCCATAGGCGCCAGGCTCATAGAGTTTACTTACCTGATGCAGACCATGCTGCAAGTGAGTCCAAGCCAACGTGAGTCCTGGATGGGACTATTTTATTACAGGGAGTATTTTTTACTTGGGCGTGGTTCTGGGGAACTTCTTACCTGGAACTACTTTGGAGGCTATTTAAACCACGCCCGAACAGCAGCACACGCTTCGCGTTATTCTGCATCCAGCAGCGTAACGCTCACCGTGCCTGCAGTCTGCATCCAGTCTTCTGCCACGCCCGCCTCGAATCTGGAGCTCCTAAAACAAAGAGGAAAGAAAAGGACAAGGTTAGAAAACGAACTATTTTCGAATTCCTCACCAGATACCAGATCCATCTCGCCTCAGACCTGGAAAGAGCATAATTTCTGTATGCGTCGCATCTCCAGCTGCAGCGCCGCGCCATACTCACCAGTCCTCGCAGCATCTTTCGATTTGGCACTGCCTCCATCATTTCTTCGCCGAACTCCGGCACCTTGGGGACAAAAGAAAACAACAAGGCGAGCCGAGAAAACTAACAAATATAACTCTTATCACCATAGACTTACTTGATTTACCACCGGAGGCATTATTCTACAACTCTCCACATCTTCATGTGCTGAATCCTGCAAGGAGAGAGAAAACAACACGTTAAAAAACGTGCAACATTTACCGGACAGCGGTACCAGCTGTCACGAGAGCATCCTCTCACAATGTCAGCTGCAAGACAAGGAAGGAAGAGGGGGACAAGAGTGAAACATCAGAGATATTGAACTCTATGAACTTGATACTTACTCGTCCTTGCCAGGAATCTCAGAGTCAATACTCTCCGGAACTCTCCCACGCCTTCAAACCAGTGAAGTAACTGGCATCCACACGCCCCTGCAATCCTTGCAGGATGGAGAGCTCATCTTTCAAGAATATAAGATGAGATTGCTGAGAGGGCACTTCGGAGGTGATTAGTAGGGAGGACTGTGGGGGTGCCATCACTTGAGTCCACAGGTGGCTAAATCCATCTCTCCACTTGCAGGAGAATACTTATACGGGTCAAGCAGACAAGATAAGGAGGGCCAGTCCAGTCAGTCATCTCTGCATTATGTTGGTGGAGACCGCAGCCGTCCGGGTCCGACCGATGCCGCTGTGGGAGCCAGGTGAGCGTAACACTGCCTCCACTGCCACTGTTATACCTACATCCACAACTACATACTGACTATCACTGCCTAACTACATATACTTCCACCACGGACTACGTGCTACCACTGCCATTGCTATATCTACATCTACAATTACATATTCACTATTACTGCCTTTGCTACATCTACTTCCACCAACTAATCCCTGCTACCGCTGCCACTGTTATATCTACATCCACAACTACATACTCACTATCACTGCCTAACTACATCTACTTGCACCACCTAATACCTTCTACCACTGACACTGATATATCTACATCCACAACTACATCCTCACTATCACTGCCTAACTACATCTACTTGCACCACCTAATACCTTCTACCACTGACACTGATATATCTACATCCACAACTACATCCTCACTATCACTGCCTTTGCTACATCTACTTCCACCACCTAATACCTGCTACCACTGCCACTGTTATATCTACATCCACAACTACATACTCACTATCACTGCCTAACTACATCTACTTGCACCACCTAATACCTTCTACCACTGACACTGATATATCTACATCCACAACTACATCCTCACTATCACTGCCCAACTACATCTACTTGCGCCACTTAATACCTGCTACCACTGCAACTGATATAGCTACATCCACAACTACATACTCACTATCACTGCCTTTGCTACATCTACTTACACCACTTAATACCTTCAACTAATGCCACTGATATATCTACATCCACAACAACATACTCACTATCACTGCCTTTGCTACATATACTTCCACCACTTAATACCTGCTTATACTGCCACTGATATATCAGCACCCACAACTACATAGTAACTCTCAATGCCTTTGCTATATCTACTTCCGCCACTTAATACCTGCCTCCACTGCCACTGTTATACCTACATCCACAACTACATAATCACTATCAGTGCCTAACTACATATACTTCCACCACAGAATATGTGCTACTACTGCCCCTGATATATCTACATCCACAACTATGTACTCACTATCACTGTCTTTTCTACATCTACTTCCAAGGACCACATTGACACCCTCGCTCCGGCCCTTGCCGATTTGTGCAACCATTCCTTTGCTTCCGAATCCTTCCCCTCCCCTCTGAATCACCCGCTTATGAATCCTCTTCTCAAGAAACCCACAGCTGATCCTTCCTGTCCGGCTAACAATCGCCCAATCTCCATTACTCCCTTTCTAGGCAAACTCCTGGAAAAGCTGGCCATCTCTCAGCTTAACCCTCATTCTGATTCTGTTGGCTGTCTCCATGAACATACGTTTGGTTTCAGAGCAGCCAGAAGCACGAAAACTGCTCTCCTAAACATCCGTGAAGATCTGCTCTCAAACCTTGTCTCTAACATTCCCTCAGTCCTCTCCTACTCGATTTCTCGTCTGCCTTCGACACAGTAAACCATACCATCCTGCTCAACCGTCTCCGTGAGAACCTGGGTATCAATGATCAAGCTCTGGCCTGGCTGACCTCTTTCATCTCTGATCGACCCTCCAGGTCATACTGGGGTTCTCCCTATCCTCTATCTCCCTCTCTACCTATGGTGTTCCCCAGGAGTCTAACCTCTCTCCCTGGCTTTTCAACCAATACCACTCAACTCTCGCTCACTGCATTGCCATTCTATGCTCAAATTTCCAGTGCTACGCTGACGACACTCAACTCATTTTCAGACTGCCCTCGACCACCTCCTCTCCCTCCCTCATCGCTGATTGCCTAACTGCCATTCAAGATTGGTGTGCCCCCAATGATCTTTGTCTGAATGCCAGCAAGACAGAGATCCTCCTCATCGGCAACCGTTCTCCATCCTTTCCCCTCTCTCTCTAGCTGGCCTCACTTGGCCCTCCTCCTATCCCCACCTGTGAGGCTAAGAACCTCAGGGTCATCTTTGACTCCACACTTTCCATCTCCACCCACATCTGTGAGGTCTCCAAAAAGTCAAACTTCCTACTGCACCTCCTCAGAGGTACTCTTCCTTTCCTCTCCTTCCCCCAGAATATCACTGTCTCCAAAGCTCTGGTTCTCTCTAGGATGGACTATTGTAACAGCCTCTTTCTAAATCTATCTGCCTCTACTGTTCACCTTCTGCAACTAATCCAGAACAGGGCTGCAAGACTTGTCCTTGGCCGCAAGCCCTGAGATCGTATCTATCCAGCTCTGGAATCTCTCCATTGGTTCCCAGTGGATGCGAGGATTACATTTAAAACCCTCTGAATTGTCCACAAGGCTTTCTGGGGCCTGGGTCCAAAATACCTTCAGCTATCCCTCCGCAAATACCTCCCCTCTCGAGCTCTTCGCTCCTCTACCTCTAACTCCATCAGGGTCAGTCATTTCTCAAAGAAACAAGCCAGGGGTAGATCTCTGTCTTCGGCCAGGGCCTCCCTCTGGAACAGCCTCCCTGCCACTCTAAAACGTGAGGAGAACCATCTCCGGTTTCGGAAGCACCTCATGACCTTCCTCTTTGCATCTGCCTTTGCTCACCCTCTCCCTTGCTGATCTGCTCTGTCTTGGCACTGTGTATCTGGCCAACCTCTGTTCCATTGGCCCAGGTACCTGCTCACCCTGCCACCCTTCTGAAACTGCCTCCCGGCCACCCCTTGCACTGGGGACTGTATCTGTACCCATACAGTCCTCCACCCCTCCCTTTTTCTTCTTTTTATGCACTTACCAGACTTGCCCAGTTCTGCTGCCGTAAGCACAGCACTTGCCACTTGCTGGCTGCACTACCCATGTTTATTGCTCCATTATCTATTTTATTTATATGTATTTTTATTTATCTGTTTATCCTCTGCTCCGCACTTTCCACTCTCCCACTTCCATGCACTTTTCCCCATTCCCTTTCCCATGCACTTGCACGTTCTCAATGTCACTGGGCCAAGTAAGATCATTGTTTTGTTCTCCCCTGTTCCTCTCCATTGCCTTGTCGCGCTCTGAAACACTTGTGCACGAGCGCGATACAAACAAAATATCATATCATATCATTCCACCACTTAATACCTGCTACCAAAGCCACTGTTATATCAACATCCACAACTGCATACTCACTAGCACTGCCTAACTCCATCTACTTCCTCCAATTAACACCTGCTACCACTGCCACAGCCACTGTTATATCAACATCCACAACTACATACTCACTATCACTGCTGTTAGGCAGAATCACATACAGTACCCGTTGGGAACACTACACACAATTAAGACTACGAGTGCAAGTACAATTTCACCTTTGGTACAAGCCTGTACTACACAGTCAAGTGGTAGCAGTGGCTGAGCAACCAGACTTGTCTCAAGAGTAAGGTGAGCAGTACAAGAAGTTACACAAAGGGGCTGCAATCACAGTGGTTCAAACAAACACTTTCTCAAGGTTTCTTGGTAAAAGAATATACATTTATTTTCACAGTCAGTGGAACATATTCCACTAGTAAGAGCAGCTCAATATCACAATATAATATTCTACAATACACAACCAATCAGTTTCTGAACAAGTTCAGCCCCACTGAAGTGGGAGCAAAGTGGCACTTCATTTACTTTAAAAAGGGGTAAAAAGACATGGTTAAAAGAATCTAAGCACAAAGGCTTTCAGCGGTAGGGCACGTAGTTTCAGTTCACTACAACCAGCCATTCAATTCAATAGGCCTGGGCCAAAGTCAATGGTTCAGAATCCTGCATAGGATAGCACAGTATTGGTAGTAAAGGGTTATGTCTTTGCCACAGATTTTAGAAGTAGTTGGTCAGACGAAAAGTTATATGTCGGTTTGAGGGAAGGACAAGCCTTTAAAGTTGGGAAAGTTTCACAAACTTTCAACGTGGCCAAAAAGATTTCTGGACCACGTTTGTACAGTACCTTTTAAATGAAGAAGGGCTGGAGCTGAGCAGTTGTTCCTGGCAGTTCCTGCAGATCTCTCTGTTCCTGAGCTTCAGTCGTGGGGACAAGAAGGATGATGTCGGGAGGTTCCTGCACTGCCCAGCGAAGAGTCCACAAGCTTGGCAAAACGTCGGTTTAAGGTGTGAGTGCCTTAAAGACCACAAACTGGTATTCTTCTAACTGGCTATCCGGTTTTCAACAGCACTCTGAAGAATATTTGACCACTCTAGAGATGGTGTCCAGGTGGTTTGCGAGTTGGTTGTTCCCACCAAACTCATGGGAAGAAGTTGACCTTGAAGGGCTTCTCTGTCAATGGAGTTCCAGGCAATCTGGACCTGCAGCAGGGCTTCACCAGTCGTCCAGGAGCTGCAGCAGTCCTCTTCTTTCAGCTCGTCTTCGGTTCTTTCGTTCCGGTGGTCGACTCTGCTTTCCAAGTCCCAGAGACCTGCTTTTAAACAGTTTTCCCCCATTCATTCCAGCCTGGCTGTCACTCACACAGCAGGCTGGCTGTCCTTGCTGGACAGTCAGATGGCAAAACATGCCAGAGTGCATTCAGGTCTCCAAGGAGACTAAGCCCAGGGAGTTTCGGGCATCTCCCTCACATCCTGTCCACCACAGACACTGAGGCACCAGAGGAGGGCTTCAGCACTGAAGCCTGCTAAAGGCCAATGAACAAAGGGACCAACCTGGTTTGGCGCACAGAGACAAACACTAGAAGGACCTTTCCAAAAAGAAACAGTGAAAAAAGTTGACCGGCGCCTGTTTTTACAGATAGGTTGGGCACCATATTGAAAAACATGGCTGCTCCGATTTTTAGCTACCGGTATTCGGGAAAATTCATGGTAGTTTGTTCTAGACCACTGCCACCAGCCATGAGTATTTGGACTCAGGGGATGCTAGGCAACCTCTCCAGTACTCTATAGGAAGATAGTGTGTGCTGGGTCTGTAAAGTAAAAAGACTAGTAAAGTCAATTTAACTTTACATGCTCTGGGAGACAATAATCAGATCCAGAGAAGGTAGTTAAGCCTGAAAGACATCCCTGTGCCACTGCACTGAAGGTGCTGTGTGACACACAAGAAGAAGATGATGCCTATAGGGTTGTTTTAAAACTCCATATCCAAAGAACACAAAAGTAAAACACATTGAAAATGAAAAGTTCAAAGTCGCAAATATAGCAAAAGAGCTGGAGGGCTTTAAGGTAGAGGGAATTTAGCACTTGGGTGAGAATTCTCCCTAACAACTGCCTAACTACTTCTACTTCCACCATTTAATACCTGCTACATCGGCCATGGCTATATCTACATCCACAACTGCATACTCACTATCACTGCCTTTGCTACATCTAATTCCACTACTTAATTCCTGCTATCACTGCCACTGTTATATCTACATCCATGAATGCATACACAATATCCCTGCCATTGCTATGTCTACTTCCACCACTTAATATGTGCTACCACTGCCACTGCTATATATAAATCCATGACTACATACTGACTATCACTGCCTTTGCTGCATCTCCTACCACCACTTACTACCTGCTACCTCTTCAACTGTTATATCTACCTCTACGATTGCACACTCACTATCACTGCATTTGCTCACTCTACTTCCACCACTTGATACCTGCCTTTACTGCAACTGTTATACCTACACCCACAATTACATACTACATAATCACTATCACTGCTTTTGCTACATCTACCTCTATCACTTAATACCATCTACCACTGCCACTGCTATATCTACATCCACAACTGCATACTTACTTTCACTGCCTTTTCTGCATCTACTTCCATCACGTAATAACTGCTACCACTGCCACTGTAATATACAGTGTCTTTGCTGCATCTACGTCCCCCACTAAATACCTGCTACCAATGCTATGTCTTCCTCCATGGCTACATACTAATTATCACTGACTTTGCTACATCTACTTCTACCACTTAATTCCTGCTAACATTTCCACTGCTATATCTACATCCACAACTACATACTCACTAGCATTGCGTTTGCTAAATCTACTTCCACCACTTAATACCTGCTACCACTGCCACAGTTATATCTACATCCGCAACTACACACTCATGATCACGGCCTGTTTACATCTACTTTCACCACTTAATATCTGCTGTCACTGCTCGCTCTATATACACTGCTATATATACATCCACGACTTCATACTCACTGTCATTGCTACATCCACTTCCACCACAAAATACCTGCTACCACTGCCACTACTATATCTTCATCCATGATGACATATTCACTATCGTTGCCTTTAATACGTCTACTTCCACCACTTAATATCTGCTACTACTGCCACTGTTATGTCTACATCCATGACTGCATACACAATATCACTGTGTTTGCTATGTCGACTTCCGCCACTTAATACCTGCTACCACTGCCACCTCTATAGCTCCATCCACGACTACATACTCACTATCACTACCTAGCTACATGTACATCCAGCACTTAATACTCCCTACCACTGCTAAGGCTACATATACATACATGACTGCATACTCATTATCACTGCCTTTGCTGCATCTACCTCCACCACTTAATACCTGCTACCTCTTCCACTGCTATTTCTACATCTACGATTACTTACTCACTACCACTGCCTTTGATACATCGGCTTCCACGACTTAATACATGCTACCACTTCCAGTGATATATCTGCCCCCACAAGTACATAGTCACTATTACTGCCTAACTGCATCAACTTTCACCACGTAATACCTTCTACCACTGACACTGATATATCTACACCCACAACTACATACTCACTATCACTGCCTTTGCTACATCTACTTCCACCACTTAATACCTGATTCTACTGCCATTGTTATACCTACATCCACAACTACATACTCACTATCACTGCCTACCTACATTTACATCCACCACATAATACCTGCTACCACTGCCACTGTTATATCTACATCAACAACTACATACTCACTATCACGGCCTAACTACATCTACGTTCACCACGTAATACCTCCTACCACTTCTACTGTTATATCTACATCCACAACTGCATACTCAGCATCACTGTCTTTGCTGCATCCACTTCCATCACATAATACCTGCTACCACTGCCACTGTAATATGCAGTGACATTGCTACATTTACTTCCCCACTTAATAACTGCTACCACTGCTATATCTTCCTCCATGTCTACATACTCACCATCACTCCTTTGCTACATCTACCTCCACCACTTAATACCCGCTACCACTGCCCCTGTTACATCTACATCCACAAATACATACTCACTATCACTGCCTAACTACAAATACTTCCACCATGGAATTCCTGCTACCACTGCCCCTGATATATCTACACCCACAACTACTTACTCACTATCACTTATTCTGCTTCATCTACTTTGACCACTTAATACCGGCTACCACTGCCACTGCTATATCTGCATCCACAACTGTGTACTCAATATCACTGCCTTTTTCTGCATCTACTTCCATCACGTAATACCTGCTGCCACTGCTCTATATACACTGCTATAAATACATCCATGACTTCATACTCACTATAATTGCTACATCTACTTCCACCACAAAATAAATGCTACCACTGCCACTACTATATCTTCATCCACGACTACATACTATCATTGCCATTGCTACGTCTACTTCCAGCAATTAATACCTGCTACCACTGTCACTGCTATATCTACATCCACAAGTACATACTCACTTTCACTACATTTGCTACATCTACTTCCACCACTTAATACCTGCTACCACTGCCACTGTTATATATACATCCACAACTACATTCTCATGATCACTACATATCTACATCTACATTCACCACTTAATATCTGCTACCACTGCTACTGATACATATACACTACTATATATACGTCCACGGCTACATACTCACACTCATTGCTACATCTACTTCGACCACAAAATTCCTGCTACCACTTCCACTACTATCTTCATCCATGACTACATACTCATAATCATTGCCTTTGCTATGTCTACTTCCACCACTTAATACCTGCTACCCCTGCCACTGTTGTATCTACATCCACAACTATATACTCACTATCACTGCCTAACTACTTCTACTTCCACATACATAATACCTGCTACCTCTGATCTCGGACCCAGGTCCCCTCCCCTGCCAGCTGTATACCTGCACTGCCTCCTGGGCAACTACCTGCACTGTTCGACATCCACAACTACACACTCACTATCACTGTCTTTGTTACATCTACCTCCAGCATGTAATACCTGATATCGCTGCCACTGTAATAGCTACATCCACAACTACATACTCTCTATCAGTGGTTTTGCTACATCTACTTCCACCACTTAATACCTGCTACCACTACCACTGATATTTCTGAATTCACAACTACATGCTCACTATCACTGCCAAGTGACATCTACTTCCACCATTTAATACCTGCTACCACTGCTATATATTCCTCCATGGCTACTCATTATCACTGCCTTCACTACATCTAATTCCACCACTTAATACCTGCTACCACTGCCACTGCTATATCTACTTCCACGACTACATACTCACTATCACTGCCTTTAATACAACTACTCTTTACTTACGGAATTCTTGGTGAGTACCATTTGATGTAATACTATACTCAGGGACTACTGCTTGAACTTGATCTTTTGTGTGCACCTTGGTAGCTTCCTATTTCACGAGCCCGCTCAGTGACGTTATATTTCTTGGTTCTCCCTGCCCATCCCCGGTACCTCCCTCCTCCATTCTGATTGGGCCTTAGGCCCCCTTAGGGCAACCACCCAGGGCAGCCCACTACGCGTGCAGCCCTCTGTAGTAGCAGCTCCAGTGTGTGTTTGCCAGTGTTCGCAGGTGGTGCATGCAGCACAGCAGTCAACCAGCTGCGACTGACATGTAAGAAAGGTGCGGGCAGGGGGAACAGCCATTACTGCTCCCCTTTTAACTGTCCCTGCTCTCGTTTTACTCTAAGCTTGCAGTCTGCTGCATGTTGCCCACAGTTGTATATTATCCATGTCTGGTATTTTGGCTAATTTTCATAGTTAGCCATATTGGGATTTCCCCTCTATCTAGGAAAGTTGAATCTGGGTGTTTTTGCATTTGCTGTGTGTTGAAATGTAGGCTTTTTCTCCTCTTTCTAGTAAAGTGGAAACTACGTGTCTTGCACTGCTGTCTGTTCGAACATTAGGTGTTCATTCCTTTATCCCCCTATTTGGCTCTGTTCCCTCTATCCAGAAAACTTGCTTCTAGGTGTCTTTGCTTTTTCTGCTGTATGTTTGAATCTAGGCTTTTTCCCTTTATCCTGGACACTTGAATCGAGATGGTAACATTGCTGTTGTGTTAAAGTTGGGTGTTGTGCATTGCATTTTCACCCTCTCTCTTTCTCTCCACGCTTTCCATCCATGGTGCTTTCAATCTCCCCTATCTTCTCTAACTGCTGCTCGATCACCTGCCCTATCTCTCTTTCAAAGTCTGGTAGGAAACATTTTAAGAAGTGCCTCCTGGTCTCCCATGCAGGCCTTCCAATCGCTGACACCTATGTCAATGTTTCTTCCAGGCGGACTGTCATTGACATCCTCTTTGTCATCCCCTCTCCGGACCATTGCATTCCCCATATGGTCTCAGCCCTCTCCGCTTTCTTCTCCTTGCCCATAAATGGTGGGATCCACTGGAAAGTACACTTGTCACACTTCCCTTCCTCTAGGGCCATCATTTATGCCTATCTGATTGGTCCTGGGCTCTGAGCCCAACCTCCTCCTATTTGATAGGTGTCTTCCATCTCTCATCAACTTCCTCCCTTCTCCTGCCACTCCTCTGCCACCACCTACGGGCATACCATATTCCTGTACACCTCCTCATAAGATCAGCAACCATCTCCACTTAGCTACCCTCAACTCTCGCACTGCCGTTAAACACTCCTCTGACATCTGCCACTTCCTTGAAGATCTTGACATCCTCCCTCTCACCGATATGTGGTTCATGGCCAGCTCTGTCACAAGTTGTGACACTCTCCTCCTGGAGGGCTACATGATCCTCTCTAAGCCCAGACCTTACTTGTTTCAGGAGGATATTTCAGGGGCAACATGCTCGTCTTGAATGCAAGATGAGGTCGAGCAACACAGGGTCAATCCTTGGGTCCGTGCTTAGAAACCTCTGGGTTTTAAGCACATTATAAATAACCCATTACAATAACCAGTCTGGGGGCAGAGTGGCCCTGATCTTCCCAGAATGTGTTTCTGCTACTATCATACCCACTCATTCCTACTCCTCCTTCGAATGCCTCATCTGCAGGCTTGGTGTCTCTCCTATCCTCTCGCTGACTCTGGCCACCATCTACAGGCTCCCTGGTCTGGTCTCCCATTTCCTCTCAGAGTGGTCTGACCTCACCTCTTCTCTTCTGGCCTCCACTTTCAATCTTCTCCTCCTCAGAGACTTCAATATTCACCTTGACTCTCCTGATGCGGCCTCAGGACTCTTCCACAACCTCTGTGACTCTCTTTCTCTCTCCATTCTTCACTCCGGTCAGACGCACTCAGCCAGACACACCTTGGATGCTCTCATCTCAGCAGACATAACCATCTCCAACCCTCTGTCTACTCCTCTCTCCTGGTCTGATCATGCTCTCCTGTCCTCTTACTTGGTCCTCCTGGGTCCCTTGACTAAGCTCCGATCTGTCATTCGACCGATGAAGCATGTGTCAGTTGCTGCTTTTGTTGCCACCTTCACTTCCCCTCTCACTCTTGCCACTGACACCCACATTGACAGAGCCCTTACTAACCTTCAACTCTCTATTTCCAACTCTTTGGACATTCTTGCCCCTGTCATGAGGATCTGCATGAAGCTTTCCTTCAAGCGCAACAGCTGGCATGACTCCGACCTCGCTTCTCTGAAACGTAAGTGCAGAGCTGCTGAACGAAAGTGGCGGACTTCTAGAACATCCTCTTACAAACTGGACTGAAGCCTGCTCCAAAGGCAATAAAGACTGTCCATCCACTCAAAGAAGAGGGCTCATATCCAAGCCACATCTCTGGGGCCACTAGCAACACGGTTCAGCTTTTCAAAATCAGCAAGGAACTCGCCAATCGTACTGCAGTCTCCATTTCTCCTCTGCATTCCGTGGCCCTCTACACTGCTCTTGCCTCTCACTTCAATACTAAAACACAGGAAATCCTGTCCTCACTTGTGTCTACATCACTCCCTTCTCACTCAGCCGTTCTCAGGCCTCCCTTAGCCCCCCTCTCCTCTTCCCTCTTTCTCTCCTCTTTCTCTCCAATATCACCTGATGAGGTCTCTAGACAAGTCAATCTATGAAAGTCTCATCAAAACAGGTTCTCCCCTGCTCCTCCAGAACTATCAAGAACAGCATTGCCTCCCTTGCTCCAACCTTGTCTGTTTTCTGCAATCACTTCTTTGACACAGTATTCCTCCCGCTACTCCTCAAGCACTCCCTCTTCTCAAAAAGCCCACTACCAACCTCTCCTGTCCAGCTAACTACCAGTCTATGTCCATTACCCCCTTCCTGGGCAAACTCTTGCAGAAGATTATCCATCACATTGAATCTGTTGGTTGTCTCTACAACCATCAGTCTGGCTTCAGAACATTGTAAGGAAGGCATGGTATGAGCAGTAAGACAGACACAAGTGACCACAGTTCAAGGGTGTTTATTGAACTTCAATAAGGGTTTGAAAAACGCCTATCTAATCCTAAATCTACAGATGGGAGCAAGCTACAACCACGTACTTGAACTCTTAAAGTGCGGCTGTCCTGGCTGTGTGTACTTCTATCATGTGTAAAATCACACGCGGTCTACTGTACTTTCCAAGTGCGGCTGTCCTGGCTGTGTGTACTTTGTTTACATGTAAAATCGCACACGGACTCTGGCAATCTTCAGGTGCTGCTGTCCTGGTGGCGGGTACTTCTGTTGCATGTAAAATCACACGCGGTCTACTATACTCTTTACACGCTGCGGTCCTGGTTGTGTGTACTTTTGTTGCGTGTAAAACACCACGTGGTCTACTGTACTTTCAAGCGCGGCTGTTCCAAGCTGCGTGAATTTTTGTTGCATGTAAAACTGCACACGGTTTTTGAACTCTTTCAAACGTGTAATTCCACACGCAAGTTGTGCTTCGCTTTGGATTGAATCCCTGGCACCTGTGATGAGATAACAGGTGGACTCATTTCATCAATTTTCTGTTCTACGTGGGAAAGGAAGTATTACCATCAACTGTTTATTTGAAGGTGATTGTGCACAGTACTTTGGACGCTATCCTGTGGTGCACCAACCCGGTATCTAGCGTGAGCCTCGTGCCATTCGGGATAAGTCTCCCTTACTAACCTTCCCTCCTTTGTCGTTGTTTCAATTCCTGGATTTCTTCAAAGACTTGTTGGTGGAGATTCCAGTGAAGCCTACAGGTTAGTGTTGTACTAGTGCTGTGCTGTGAGAGTTTAGTCGGGACACTTTCTCATGATACTTTATTTTACCATATGCTGACTTCCCATGATGCTCCCACTCCCTTTCCAGTGATCCCTCTCTCTGCCTGTTTTACTAGTCAGAGAGTTGTATCATTTGGAGGGTCTAATTTAACTTCACTACTGTCAAGCTGTGTGAATTATCAAGGATCCAGAAGAGCCCTACCAATTGTATCCTTTTTGGTTACCGTATCCTTTTCATAAGATACCTTGGTGATTTATTACACCTCCACTGGGCTTGGTCCAACTTCATCTACTTTGTCATCAACTGTCATCAACGTTCTTTACGCTATTAACATCGATTGAGCACAGGATTTTGCTTCACTCGTTGCAGGACCACTCCAATTCACAATTCTTTGTTACTCTTTCAGTTGGATACCTTACAGAGACTTTTGAATGAGCACACACGCATTGCCGGACCACTCTGTCGTATCTTGGCTTCAAAGTTCAATCACTTATCTGTTGTTCAATTATACTCTCATTGATGATCACATACGCGTCTTAGAATGTTCACTTCAGCGTTCACTGTATAATTTTGCTGCTTACAACCTTGGCTTCAACACAGACCAGACTGGTATCAGTCTCTCCAACTCACTGGCTTTTCTGACTTCACTGGCGCTGCTTTGTTGTAGGAGCCAAGGACAGTAGCATGGCTGCAAGCAATTCTCCAACCCCCTTGACTATCGACGACGCGGGAGATCCCCGTGTACCTCCGACACACAATGCAGGATTCTTCTGCCTTGTTTCCCGATCTTATGTTTTCTGTTCTCAAAGCTTTATGAAATAACAGTTCCTCCTCAATAAAGGTCAAGGGCACTTCCCTCCTGTCACGCCGTCCACTTACCTGATGTGGCGTGCCGCATCCTGGAGGGTGTACCCACGCTTTTGCCTGGCGGGTGCAGGGTGGTCTTGGGCTCCGGTGCTTCCGGGCCTTTGGGACACGTAGTCTCGCGCATACATGGTCAGCTGTTCCGGGTTCCGGGCGCTACCGGGTTCCCGGGGCTTGCCGTTCTGCACGTGCGCAGGCGACCGCTTCCCGCTTTCCGTGCCTGCATGGTATTCAGGGCACTCAGCATGGACAGATCTGCTGTCCAAGCCTCACTTTGGGCCTACCAACACCTGGGGAACAGCACGGCTTGCGTTCCAAGCCTCCCAGGTGTTAGTGGCCATATTTAAGGAGCTTGGCGGTTCGTTCAAATCACGTCTCAATGCAGTTTGAATCGGATCATCGCTTCTCTCTCCTGTTATTCCACCATTTGTTCCCTGCCTCCTGTTTGTCCCAGCCTGGTTCCTGTTCCTTCCTCCTGTCTGTGGTTCTGTCCTGCCAGCCCTTTGTCCTGGGTAGGGGGTCCCCCATTGCCTCCCTGTTCTAGGGCCTTTCCTGCTTTTCTGTCCTGGGGTGGTTCCCCTGGATTCCTCTGGATCAGGTCTAGGGTCTTTGGTCCTCCCTGTGTCCCTTGCCCTCTTGCCTGCGCAACCTTTTTCTGTCAGCATCTATCCCTGGAACTTACCACCGGATTTCGGCTTACCATCATCCAGATCCAGTTGTCACCACAGAACTTTGAAATTTAAACAACAAGGCTCCCCCTGTCAGTGCTTGCACTGTCCTGATGCCACGCTAATCAGGAGAGAGCCCACCCGTGGCGTTGGGAGCTGGTTCACCTCTAACCCAGTTCCTATTTGGGCGGGAGCTTGGCTGGTTCCACGCGTCATTCTTCACATCTCCACAGGACTCCTGGCATTCTGGCATCATCTACAAAGTCATCAACTGGATGAACAGGTACGCAGCGCCCAAGTGACGCTATCTATTACACCTCCTTGCGATCCCCTTCGGTTTTGTCATCTTATGCCTTGTATTAAACTGCCATCTTGGAACTGCTGCTTCCCTGCGTGCTTTTCCTCACTCAGAGTATGCTTTCATGCTCCACCTTTTATCCATGTGGGGAAGTGTAATGGAAGTCACGTGTGTGTAGAGGTCAGCAATTGCCTGAATCTGCCTGACCATTTTATTTGGACATGTCGGGTATGTGGCTCGGATGTTAGTCTGTTTTCTCTCATAGCAAACTGTCCGTGAGAAGGTGTTCTTGTTGGGATGGGGGGGTTGAGTTCCTAAGTGTCCTGCCTGGTAGGATGGTGTAAAGGTGTTACAGCTTTAGAACCAGGCATGGGACAGAAACAGCCCTCCTGGACCTAAAAATCCAAATGGATGAATCCAAAGACAAGGGCAATCTGGCCATCCTGCTCTTGTTGGATCTGTCCGCAGTCTTCGAACTAGTCGACCACCCAATACTCACCAAACACCGCTCCTCGGCTGCTGCATTCTCCCACGATACCACCAATTATATTTGGTCCTTCCTATCGGACAGAACAACCAGGGTTTTTGCACCATCAGGTGGCGCTGCTGCGGACCCCGTCCCAATCCAATGTGGAGTCGCCCAAGGATCTTGTATCTCCCCCACGCTTTACAATATCTTCACCAAGCTCCTCTTCGACCGCCTTGATAACCTGGGTGTCACATACACAAACTATGCTGACGACACCCAGGTCCTTGTCGCGCTCACGGGGAGCTATGTGCATGATGTCGCGAAACTAACTTGAAATCCAAACATGGATGGCCACCCATAGCCTCTGCTTAAACGATGACAAGACGGAACTGCTGATCGTCGGTTCCCAGGCCCATCTCAACAAACTTGACCCCAGATACCAATCCTTTGGCATTGATAGCAACATTATAAAAGTGTCAAAAGAAGTCAAAACACTGGGTGTGTATCTTGACTCAACTCTCTATCTCAAAAAACAAATTAACGCCACCATCTCATCTACAGCCTACATCAATAAACATATTAATGCCTTGAAACCATTCTTATCCACCAACAGTCGCCTCACACTGGCTAGGGCCCTCATATTGTCCAAACTGGACTACTGTAACACACTGTTCCTCGGCTCCATTAACCACAACCTGAACAGACGCCAGATACTCCAACACAACGCCCTCAGATTCGCCTTTAATCTCCCACGCAAGGCACACATTTCCACTGTCAGAAAGGAATCTCACTGGCTCCCTATCCATGAGAGAATTTAATTACGAGCACTGTGCCTCTTAATTACACACAAATGCCTCTATCTGACAGCCCCACGTTACTTATCAGACAAATTTACGAGACAGAACTCTACCAGACCAACTAGATCTCCATACCTACACCAACTTAACATCCAGAGGTTCAACCTGAAAAGGGCTGGGCGAGCAAGCTTTCCTGTGATAGCAGCAAAATTCTGGAATGCACTACCAACGACAATCAGAGCTGACACGTCGTTCTCGTCGTTCAGAGCCAAGGTAAAGGAACTACTTACAACTCAGCAATAGACTGTTAACTGCACTTAGCTAAATCCTGCTTCCTTGTTTCCTTGTATCAAATGTATCCTTGCATCAAAGGTATACCACCATGTATGCCACTATGCCACTATGCCACTTGTATCTTTGTATCAAATGTATGCCTCCTCTGAGGCAGACCAACGTGTAACCTGGTTCCCCTATAACTCTACTTTGCCCCTCCTCACTGACTATTTTGTAGCCTGGTCCCTCACACTATTTATTGTACTGTATCATCTTCTGCTGTCTTCTGTATGTGCAACCTTCTGTAACCATTGCTCCTACTAAGAATAAAGCGCCCAGTTACCCTAGGGTTTGGCTGCGCTATACAAATAAACAAACTTAACAAAACTAAACTACAGGGAAGGGGGTACCGCATCTCACCATCTGGTGTGACACTCCTACTCCCCGAAGACCCGTCAACCAGGTGATCCTCCTGCACTGGTCCATCCCCAGGAACTGGATCCATACGCAATGGCCGTGTCCTGTCCACCTGGATGACAGATCCCCGGAGACTAGCGAGTGAGACAAAAACACACGTTGTGCTCAAGTTAATCTAAAACGGTACATATATACAGTTTCTATGTGGTACCACAATTACTCTTTGATTTGATTAAAATGCATCAACTGTACTCAGTTCAAATGTCATACAAACCAGTCAATAAAGTGAACCAACAATAGACATAGGAGGAAAGCAAGTTGGTTAAACAATAGGCAGAATAATGGCCCCGTTTACCTAGACACAGTTCTGTGCAAGGATCCCCCAACCTGAGCAACCTGTAAATAAAGATATGAAACAAGCCCAGTCCATATATTGTTGATGTGAGTCTTACTTCCCTCTAAAAAGGTTATACGACCCCATTGTACCTGGAATAGCAGAGTTCGTCACCGGGTCGTTGACGGATCCGTCTTGAGCGGCTCCCTTTAAGGAAGGAGCCACGGATCATCGAGATTCCATGAGGAAATGGTGAACGAAGGCATCAAGGCGGAAGCTTTGGTCCTGGCGGTGCTCGTCGGCGATGAGTCGTGGATTTCCTATGAAGATGAGGCATGCGGTGCACCTCAACGATGATACTTTGTTGCCACAAGAGTTACTGAAGAACTTTGGCACAGCAAGGGCGTCGGGTTGTCAGCGTCTCTGCAGTCTTCGGGTGGCGAGAAACCCACCAGCGGATGCTCATTGGCGCGTCGGCGGCCTCAACTTTGTCCGGAAGGACAAAGCGGTTGGCTGTGCTTGTGAGAACGTCCTTGAATTCAAAGTGTCTTAATCAATGGAGCTTTGTGGCTCCGGTCGTTGGTGGCTCAGCATCAATCGGTTCCCGCTTCTGGTCAACACGGCTTCAACAGCCTCCATCAGTTATAGCAAACATGTGAACCCTGGTCAACGACAGTGGATGGCTGTCCGATGCTTCTCTTTATTCTCCTCTTCGGTCCCCGTCTCCAGTTGACAATCTTTCGAAGGCTGACTTCCAGAGTGCTTCGGCGAAGGTTATCGGTGCACGATGGCCCCTCGTAGCTCAGGAAGTTGTCTCCTAGCCAGGTCCTCTCTTGGATCAGTTCCTTGAAGGCACAGCAGCTTTCAGATTTGCGAAGGACAGCAGCAGCAATTCTTCTTCTACCCGTGGGCTACAAGGTTAAGCATCAAGTAACAACTTCAGCTTGTGAACAATTTCCATCAGTGCAAGGCCCCCAGATATACGGTTTGGTCTCTCATTCACTCTGCTGGGTCACCTCAGGCAACCAATCACTCAGAAAGACATTCATGCAGGCAGGCAGCCAATCAGGCTCACAGAGTATTCTGGCCATTCTCCTCCCTCCAGACACTCACAGCAAGGAATGTTTATTGGGACAAGTACCCAGCCATTCAGCACTCCACACTGCATTCATACCAGTTCCGGGCGGGGCTGTCTCAGTCTTTGTGTCACATACCAGAAACCAGACACCCATAACAAGAGGTGCATTTTGGTCACACACACCATTCACCCAGGTCCCACCCCAAAGGTGTACCTACAACATACAGTCACTGGTAAGGCTCCAGCCAGTCTGGCCTGGGCTTCCTCACAATACCAACTTCCACTCAACAGCCAGTCAGGTAAAGGGACAGAGTCAGGGCTTCCCAGGACTTTGGGAAAACAAGGTAACAGGCAATAGAAAGCAAGAGGCCACAGGGGCCATCTTGTCTCCTATCAGGAATCAACTGATTCCAATGGCAGGGCCTGGGTATCCCAAAATGGAGCACCTGTCATATTTAGCATGGAGCTGCCATCAGCCCATACCCTGCTCTGTGGGCCACACAAAGCTGCGCAAAAACATACACTAGGGGTACAGGGTTGTACACCCACCCATGGGTGCCACAAGGGTATCCCAAGGGTCTGTACACCAAACCAAAATAGGAAGAGCTGCACCACCAGGAGTCCCACATGGACTCCTGGGCATAAAACAATACAGAACACATATGAAAAAGGACTAGAGAACAAGGACAGGGAGGCCCTGTCCTTCCAATGCATTTCCAGCATCACAGTAGTCGCCTCTGCTTCACGGGGGACCGGGAAAGGAAATCTACATTTCCCTGGTCTTTTCCTTTATGGTGTTCCACAGTGAAACAGTAAGGTTGTAGGTCTAAGAACCATCAATGACACAAGGGTTGGATTCCTTTTTTTGGCTAATCCAAACTAGGGGAGAATGGACCGTGACGAAGTATGAACTTTCTTCGTACGAGGTAGTATATAAAATGGAGAATGGCCCATTTGATGACCAGGGCCTCTAATTCCAGCACTGTCGTAATTTATTCACGTGGGAATGGTTTGTGATTTGCAAATAGGATGGGGTGTTCTAATACATCGCAGACTTGGGACAGGAGTGCTCCTAACCCTGTAAGGTGGAAGCCTGTTTGCAATATGAAATCTTTAGAGAAATCTACTACCTTTAGGATCAGGTTCTGGTACAAGGTTTGCTTTATGGTGTTATAACATATATCAGCTGCGTCAGTTTCTGGGGTTCGTCAATTTTTAGTTTATCTTTCAGCCTAGCTGTTTTGACCGAAATGTTTGGGATAAACCAACGGTAATATCCTATCAACCCAAGAAAGGCTCTGAGATCTCCCTTAGCTTTTGGCATAGTTGTATCTAGGACGGCTTTCACTTTCTCATGTTTTGGCTGTACATTCCCATTCCCTATAAAGAAGCCGAGGTATGTCACGGCTGACTGGGCCAGTCTGCATTTGGATGGGTTAGCAGTTAGGCCTACCTTTCTGAGGACTTTCATTATAGTATAAAGATGGAAAAGAAGATCCTCCCAGGTTTTATTATAAATGACGATATCGTCAATATAAGCTCCACAGAAATCGGAATAGTGTTGCAATATTCTATCCATGAGGCGTTGGAAAGTGGCGTGTGCACTGTGTAAGCCAAAAGGGGGGACTTATAATTGAAATAGTCCTAGGGGTGTTGAAAATGCTGTCTTTTCCTTATCAGGCCCATATACTGGGACCTGCCAGTACCCTTTTGTTAAGTCTAGGGTGGATAGAAAGGTGGCAGTTCCAGGTTTATCAATTAGGTCATCAATGGGTGGCATGGAATAGACATCAAAGTCGCAAATTGCATTAACTTGACGGAAATCGATGCAGGACCTCCAGGAATTTGCAGGTTTAGTCACGAATATGATAGGGGAGGACCAGGGGCTCGAATAAGGCTCAATTATTTTGGCTTTCAACATTTTATTTACTTCCTCGACTACTATCTGTTTAAGGCTTCTGGGAGGCTATACAGTTTTAGATGGGCCACTTTTCCCTTGGTGTTCTAATATAGTGGTATGTGGGTTTTATTCTGAAACGATGTAATTACATCTTTTAGATCTTCTTTTTGTTGACTGGATAGATATGGAGGAATTAATTCTAAGCTTTCTATTTCCTCTGGAACCAAACAGGAACGTACTTTGGCATGTGTGGCTGACGGGTTCTCTTTCCACTCTTTTAAGAGGTTTACGTGATGTAAATGGGCCTTCTATTTCCTGTCCGGTTGGGCTACTTTATAAGTACGGGTTCCCGTTCATTCTAATATTTCATAGAATCCATGCCACTTAGAGACAAGTACGTTTTTGGAGGTGGGTAGGGCGATCAGTACTTTCTGTCCTATGGAGAACAACCTTGAGGCTCACCTTCCTGTCATACGTGGATTTTGGTTGGTTCTGGGCTTTTTCCATATGGGTGCAGGCCAGATCTCGAACAAGTTGCATATGCTCTCGCATTCTGGTAGCGGTTTGCGAGATGGGAATGGGTGCCTCTTGTCATTCTTCACAGGTTTCCCGGAGCATGTCCAGGACATCTCTAGGCTCCCTTTCATAAGGTAGTTCAAAAGGAGAGAATCCTATAGATGACTGAGGGGTTTTGCTTACTGCAAATATCACCCAAGGGATCATTGGGTCACAGTCCTTCCTTGACATCCTTTCAGGTCTCGCTGCCTTTCTCCTCCATTTGAACTGCTATCCTGGAATAGATGCTTCCTCGTGCATTCGGCCTTGCTCGGAGTGGGCTCTCATGCTCCGTCTTTTATCCCGATGGGAAAGGCAAAGTGCGGTCAGGTGTTTGTAGTTGTCGCCAATTGCCTGACTATGCCTGACCCTTGTGTTGGGACACGTCAGGTAAACGGCTCGGGTCTTAGTCCATTGTCGCCCCCCAATGTGAGAAACTATTTGTGTTGGAAAAGGGGGGTAGGGCAGAGTTTCTAAATATCCTACTTGGCAGGATGGGGAAAAGGTTCATAAAGAAGGGGATACCGCGCCTCACCCTTCGGTGTCCCACTTCCACTCCCCGAACACCCCTCATCCAGGTGATCCTCCCTTACTGGTCCACCCTGTTAAGATGGATTTCTGAACACTGACTTGGCGGGTAGAGGTTCAGAAGGCCAGCCTAGTTTCTTGGAACAGGGTAACCTCTGGACAAGCCAGACCAATCAGGGTAGCTATGGCAGGCGGTCAAGACTAGGGGTCTCATTACACGGATGGCGGTAAGGGTTTACCGGTACCGGTAAGGCTACCAGTGCCGGTAAACCTTTACCGCCTTACTACGAGGTCCCTTTGTGGGACCCTACTTTAACGTCTGGTTTTACCAGGCGTTAAGGACGGGACCCGCAAAGGGACCATGGAGGTAATTACGGTACCGCAATTTGCAGTACCGTAATTACCGCCTTCCACATTCCCATTGAGCCTATGGGGCAAAAATGGGAATGGGGAAGTGCCATGGTGAATGGGGAATTACCGCCCTCACACACCTTGGAATAGGGCGGTAATTCCGCCATTCACCATGGTGCACTCAGTAAAATACCGACGCCGACCATGGCGCTAATAGCGCAATGGTTAACTCCGTCCGTGTAATGAGGCCCTAGGTATCAGGAGGGGTGAGGGTGACTCAATTAGCATACAAAGCAAGGACACTTACAGATTACTCCAGACAGGTGTTATATTTAAAATATAGACACATTTATTACAAGGCCTTTTTAAAAAGACCATAGCAGAAGAATCACAGTAACATTAATTAAACTAACACAACACTATCAATAAAATTATATACAAGATCATTGGGGTCTAAAGGGGTTAAATGCACGAAATATGTCGAAAACCTAGATGGGAAGGAAAGAGGCAGTGCAGATAGTCTTTAGGTCCCTTCGACATTGATAACACACCTAAGAGGCAGTCGAAGCCCTAAGAAGAGAGGAGCCGTGTGCTCAATGGTACATGCAGTGCAAGTGCACGCAGTTGTTCCAATGGGCAAAATAGGGTCTCTTCAGGGGTCTCTAGCAGCTCGGGAAGGTGGATGAGGTGATGAAGAACAAGTTCCCACTATTCAGGGAGGACCTCCACTTGAAGGCAGAGGCAGTTGCAGAGTGCGGGAAGGAGTCGCTAGTTCACACTAGCAGTGGAAAGGAGAGGGGTTCCCAGGGGCCACTCGTACATAAAAGGGGCCCCTGGCACCAGGGGCCAACAGTTAGTGTTGTAAGTACACACCGGTCCCAGGTGCACTTGGACCCAAACTTCACCTGTTCAGTCCACTCAGTTTGCAGGTTCGAATGCGACAAAAAGGACGTCTCTGCTGCTTTCAGTTCTTGAGGTACAGCAATGATTCCAAAATGGGACAGTGGTGATTTCTCCGCTCCGGGTGGATGAATCGACCCAGTTTCACTGCAGCAGGCTTCAAGGGCAAGAGGGTCCCAATTGCAGCATACTTGCAAAAGACGTTGCTGCAGCAGGGCAACACGGTAACCGCGTTTACTACGGTCCTGGCACACTCGTCTCACTTCAGACCTGGGGATGCCAAGTGTATGAAATTTGGTGTGAGGGTGCCATGGACACAAAGCTAGCAGTATACCAAGTTTCGAAGGACTCCTCGAAACAGCATTGGTGACAGATCAAGGCAACTGGGTAAGCTGGTCAGCTCACTCGTTGGCCCAGGGACAATTCCGGGAAAGCTTACTAGCAGGTTTGGATCAAGCTGCCGAGAATAGTTGTTCCCACTATTCCAATGGGTCAAAGCGTCTTTGCAGACCTTCTAGGATGACCAGATGCAGAGGGGTCCCACCGGACGACAGCGGGCTCAGGGTGCCAAACCTTCCCGCAGGTCACCAGCGGTTCCTCGACTCGGCTTCGTAGTTGCAGGATACTTGGATCCTATCCTTTGTTCAGTGAGAAGTCAGGAGATCGACATGATAGGGGTGTTTTTGGCCTCCTCTTATCCAAAGTTCCCTTCGTGCCAAAACGCATAGGACTCAATGGGAGAGCTCCTCAGAAACACACACACTCCATACATGGACCAATCACAGACCACGGTGGTCACAGTCATTCATGGCAATCCAGACTCTCTGGCACCCAGGATGTGTATTGGACTCAGACGTTCCAGGCCACATCTTGGAGGCACACACAAGGCATGCAGAAGCCCACGAAAATATTGGGTTTTGCGGGAAAGTTCATGACCAAATAAGGACTGACCTGGGTTGATTCGACCTGGGGAAGGTGAAGAGGCAAGATGGCCAAAGGACAGGACAAAGAACCTTGTGGCATGGCCATTTTGGAGCCAGGCCACCTATTTGTGCCAAACGCGTTTAACGCAGTTAACATGGCAGGAAAGGGTTAAAAATAATGCGAAAAGATAGCTGCCACCAGTCCTGTGCATGATACATCTGCACAGTCCATAAAAAAGTCCAACGAGAGTATCTAGGGCCTTTGGAAATGACTAAAGACCCAAGAGTGCTCTATGATAAGATACATTGCACACTTGTTACATGTTGCACAAGGGTTGCAACATTGGGAAAGCACTGTTAGGGAGAATTCTGTAAATGTGCTAATTTCCCTTAACTTTTGAGACCCCCCAGCAACTTTGCTGGATTTCTAGGATTTAATTTTTTACCTGGAAATAGTGACAGCCTTCTTTTCCCACTCTTTCATGTATTTTGGTGAGTGTTTTACTTTTGTGTTCTTTGGTTATGGAGTTTTAACACAACTCCAGTGGCATAATCTTTTTCTGTGTGTCACACAGCACCATCAGTGCAGTGGCACAGGGGTGTCTTTCAGACTCCCCAAGGTTTAAATACCTTCTCTGGGACTGACTACTGTCTCCCAGAGCATGTAAAGTTAAATTGACTTTACTAGTCTCTTTACATTTACTGACCAAGCACACCCTATCTTACTATAGAGTGCTGGAGGGTGCCTGGGGTGGACAGGATGTGAGGGAGGTGTCTGAAACTCCCTGTGCTTAGTCTCCTAGGAGACCTGAATGCACTCTGGCGTGATTGGCCAGCTGGCTGTCTGGCAAGGACAGCCACCCTGTTGTGTGAGTGACAGCCAGGCTGGAATGAATGGGGGAAAACTGTTTAAGAGCAGGTCTCTGGGACTTGGAAAGCAGAGTCGACCACTGGAACGAAAGAACCGAAGAGGAGAGGAAGGAAGAGGACTGCTGCAACTCCTGGACGACCGGTGAAGCCCTGCTGCAGGTCCGAATTGCCTGAAACTCCGATGACAGAGAAGCCCATGGTTAACTTCGTCCCTTTAAGTTTAGTAGGAACAACCAACTCGCATGCCACCTGGACACTGTCCACATCTGGTCGAATTTTCATCAGAGTGCTGTTGAAAACCGGATAGCCAGAGGGAAGGAAACCGGCTCGTGGACTTTAAGGCACTCACACCTTAAACCGACGTCTTGCTACTGCTTTTGTCCTCTTCCCTGGGAGTGCAGGAACCTCCCGACGTTCTCCTTCTTGCCCCATGACTGAAGCTCAGGAACATCAAGATCAGCTAGAACTGCCAGGAACAACTGCCTCAGCTACAACTTTCTTCATTGACAAGATACTGTGCAAACGCGGTCCGGAAATCTTTTCGGCCATCGAGAAAGTGCGTGAAACCTTCCTCAACTACAAAGGCTTGTCCTTCCCTAAACATTTGTCAGAGTTTTTCCCTAGCCAAATCCTTTAAAAATCTGTGGCACAGACTTAACCGTTATCTACCAGAACTGTGCTATCCTATACAAAAGACTCTGAACCATTGACTTTGGCCCAGGCCTATTGAGAAGAATTGCTGGTTGTATTTAATTGAAACCCTTTGCCTAGTGTAATGTTTTGCTTGAATCACTGTATTGGCTGGTCCTTCGCCTAACTTGTTCTACTGCTCACTTAAACTCTTGAGATAAGTCTGGCTGCTCAGCCATCGCTACTACTTTACTGTGCAGTACAGACTTGTACCAAAGGTGAAATTGTGCTTACACTTTTAGTCCTAATTACCTGTAATGTCCCCAAAGGGTACTGCAGGTGATTCTGCCTAACAAGGACTAAGGGAAACAAAGTCTCCCAGTACTGACTGTCTTAAGGGCATGTCCGTTTCCCCATAAAAAGTGAGTGAAAGTCCAGAGGAGTGCAGCTGAAGTCAGACATTGGTGTCTAAACAGCAGCAAAAAGTTTGGGGGTGTACATACGATTATGAAATCTTTCCTAACACACCCGCAGGAACTGAATCTAATAGCAATGGCTGTGTCCTGGCCACCTGGATGACAGATCCCCGGGACTAGCAAATGAGACTCCTTCAGGTTTCTAACAGTACTCAAACCACCACCATTCCTCTCTCAACACCCACCAATAAATAGTGCCATCACCATAGCCCTCTCTACACCCATCACTAGATACTCAAAACCACCACCATTCCTCTCTCAACACCCACCAATAAATAGTCATTACCATCACCATAGCCCTCTCTACCCCATCACTAGATACTCAAAACCACCACCATTCCTCCCTACACCCACCAATAAATAGTGCCATCACCATAGCCCTCTCTACACCCATCACTAGATACTCAAAACCACCACCATTCCTCTCTCAACACCCACCAATAAATAGTCATTACCATCATCATAGCCCTCTCTACACCCATCAGTAGATACTCAAAACCACCACCATTCCTCTCTACACCCACCAATAAATAGTGCTATCACCATAGCCCTCTCTACACCCATCACTAGATACTCAAAACCACCACCATTCCTCTCTCAACACCCACCAATAAATAGTCATTACCATCACCACAGGCCTCTCTACACCCATCACTAGATACTCAATACCACCACTATTCCTCTCTCAACACCCACCAATAAATAGTGCCATCACCATAGCCCTCTCTACACCCATCACTAGATACTCAAAACCACCACCATTCCTCTCTCAACACCCACCAATAAATATTCATTACCATCACCATGGCCCTCTCTACACCCATCACTAGATACTCAATACCATCCCCATAGCCCTCTCTACACCCATCACTAGATACTCAATACCATCACCATTCCTCTCTCAACAAACACCACTGAATACTTAATACCATCACCATTGCTTTCTCTACACCCATCACTATAGTCTAAACCACAATTATTGTATCTCTACATCTACATTACCATGTCTACATCCACCACTCAGTATCACTCTCAAGGCTTTCTCTATAGCCTTCACTACAGACCAACTTCCAATGTGATCTCTATTCCCAGAGCCACCACTAGATGCTCACTATCCCCTTCATTGCAATCTTTATGTGCACCACTAGATATTCACTACCATGGGTCGACAATCTCTGCAACCACCACTGCATGAGTGTAACAATTTCCACAACACATTCTCAAGGCAGCACTCATGGTTTGTTAGTAGACACAAATGCATAACCACTCACTGTCGCTGCAACCTCTATGTCATGACACGTTATTGTCGATAATGTCACACCCATCATTACATAGTTCCTATTACTTATGTCCACTGTAGTATTTCACCTTTCATGGCATCCCTACTGAAGTATATACTAAGTGGGGACCCCAGATTTGTTTGAGGTGAAACAACAATTAATGTCCTACTTTCTGGGGAACAAATAGAATCAACAACTCCTACTGAGGGAAAAGATAAATAGAAAGAATCTGATGTCACTTCTACTGAATTGCTATACATTCCGTCTATTGATGAGTGAAGGGAGCAATAGAGAGAATCTGATGTCACTTCTACTCAATTGCTATATATTCCCTCTATTGATGTGGGAAGGGATCAATAGAGAGAGTCTGATGTCACCTCTACTGAATTGCTATATATATTCCCTCTATTGACAAGCGAAGGGATAAATAGAGATGATCTGATGTCACTTCTACTCAATTGCTATATATTCCCTCTATTGATGAGGGAAGGGATCAATAGAGAGAATCTGATGTCATTTCTACTCAATTGCTATATATTCCCGCTATTGATGGGGGAAGGGATCAATAGAGATAATCTGATGTCACTTCTACTCAATTGCTATATATTCCCTCTATTGATGAGCGAAGGGAAAATGGGAATGGCATGAGTAGGATAGTGGGAAGCAGGGAAAAGGAGAGTCATCAGAGGAGGATAGTGAAACAAAGGGTAGGACAGCGAGTTAGAAGTCAGGGGGCATAGACACGGCTCTCATTCTTACCTGCACCATCATTATTTCAGACTGCTTACTAGAATTACCCTGTTTCTGTGTCTCGCTTCTCCTCTGCAGTTACATCATCATCTACTGAATTGCTATATATTCCCTCTATTGATGAGGGAAGGGATTAATAGAGAGAATCTGACGTCACTGCTAGTCAATTGCTATATATTCCCTATATTGATGAGGGAAGAGATCAATAAAGAGAATCTGATGTCACTTCTACTCAATTGCTACATATTCCCTCTATTGATGAGGGAAGGGATCAATAGAGAGAATCTGATGTCACCTCTACTCAATTGCTATATATTAGCTCTATTGACAAGCAAATGGATAAATAGAGAGGATCTGATGTCACTTCTACTCAATTGCTATATATTCCCTCTATTGATGAGGGAAGGGATCAATAGAGAGAATCTGATGTCACTTCTACTCAATTGCTATATATTCCCTCTATTGATGGGGGAAGGGATCAATAGAGATAATCTGATGTCACTTCTACTCAATTGCTATATATTCCCTCTATTGATGAGCGAAGGGATCAATAGAGAGAATCTGATGTCACTTATACTCAATTGCTATATATTCCCTCTATTGATGGGGAAGGGATCAATAGAGAGCATCTGGTGTCACTTCTACTCAATTACTATATATTGCCTCTATTGATGAGGGAAGGGATCAATAGAGAGAATCTGATGTCATTTCTACTCAATTGCTATACATTCCCTCTATTGATGAGGGAAGGGATCAATAGAGAGAATCTGATGTCACCTCTACTGAATTGCTATACATTCCCTCTATTGATGAGTGAAGGGATCAATAGAGAGAATCTGATGTCACTTCTACTCAATTGCTATACATTCCCTCTATTGATGAGGGAAGGGATCAATAGAGAGAGTCTGATGTCACCTCTACTGAATTGCTATATATACCCTCTATTGATGAGGGAAGGGATCAATAGAGAGAATCTGATGTCACTTCTACTGAATAGCTATATATTCCCTCTATTGATGAGGGAAGGGATCAATAGAGAGAATCTGACGTCACTTCTAGTCAATTGCTATATATTCCCTATATTGATGAGGGAAGGGCTCAATAAAGAGAATCTGATGTCACTTCTACTCAATTGCTACATATTCCCTCTATTGATGAGGGAAGGGATCAATAGAGAGAATCTGATGTCATTTCTACTCAATTGCTATACATTCCCTCTATTAATGAGGGAAGGGATCAATAGAGAGAATCTGATGTCACCTCTACTGAATTGCTATACATTCCCTCTATTGTTGAGTGAAGGGATCAATTGAGAGAATATGATGTCACTTCTACTCAATTGCTATACATTCCCTCTATTGATGAGGGAAGGGATCAATAGAGAGAATCTGATGTCAGTTCTACTCAATTGCTATATATTCCCTCTATTGATGAGGGAAGGGATCAATAGAGAGAGTCTGATGTCACCGCTACTGAATTGCTATATATACCCTGTATTGATGAGGGAAGGGATCAATAGAGAGAATCTGATGTCACTTCTACTGAATAGCTATATATTCCCTCTATTGATGAGGGAAGGGATCAATAGAGAGAATCTGACGTCACTTCTAGTCAGTTGCTATATATTCCCTATATTGATGAGGGAAGGGCTCAATAAAGAGAATCTGATGTCACTTCTACTCAATTGCTACATATTCCCTCTATTGATGAGGGAAGGGATCAATAGAGAGAATCTGATGTCACTTCTACTCAATTGCTATATATATTCCCTCTATTGACAAGCAAAGGGATAAATAGAGATGATCTGATGTCACTTCTACTCAATTGCTATATATTCCCTCTATTGATGAGGGAAGGGATCAATAGAGAGAATCTGATGTCACTTCTACTCAATTGCTATATATTCCCGCTATTGATGGGGGAAGGGATCAATAGAGATAATCTGATGTCACTTCTACTCAATTGCTATATATTCCCTCTATTGATGAGCAAAGGGAAAATGGGAATGGCATGAGTAGGATAGTGGGAAGCAGGGAAAAGGAGAGTCATCAGAGGAGGATAGTGAAACAAAGGGTAGGACAGCGAGTTAGAAGTCAGGGAGCATAGACACGGCTCTCATTCTTACCTGCACCATCATTATTTCAGACTGCTTACTAGAATTACCCTGTTTCTGTGTCTCGCTTCTCCTCTGCAGTTACATCATCACATGAGCAACGTTCACTTTAAAACCTCTTCTGGTGACAGCATCTACTTCGATGCTCAAGGGGACCCACCCGTGTTGTATGAAATTTGGAACTGGAAGCACTTTTATCCCAACGCGGCTGAAAGTACCAAGGTGGGAAGTTTTCGTCTCAACCCTTTAGGGGAGCCTCAACTGCTGATCAATGACAGCGGCATCCATTGGCACCAATTATTTACGCAGGTAAGACCATTCACAGAATAGTTAAATATCACAATAAATGTATTGATCACACAAAGTTCATCAATAGGCAATGAGGCAACAACTTCACTGATTATATTCATTTATATAATGCTGGCAGGCAAACGCTTTTCTTTAAATGTACTACAGTTTGTTTATTTGTTTGTTTGTTTATTTATGTGTAATACGCTCCAGACACGACGGTATCAGGGCACCAAAGGTACATGAATATTGTCAGTTTAGGGTTACACAGTTATACAGTAGACAGTTGATTGCAAGGAATATACTTACAGTTTGCCAAATCCAGATAACATAATATAAATTTAAAGGAGAGGTTCATCACCAGAAAGGCATAATAAAGTCTATATACAATGCAAAAGAGTGGAGACAGTGACTAGGGCAGATTAGAGGTCATTTTCCTTGAGCCAGTTAATGATGTTATATCTGAATTTCAGATATGTTTGACCCGCCCACAGGGAACTAGGAAAGAGTGGTCAGTGCAGGGGACCCGTCGCCCCCCTGTTGGGGATTCCCTATTACTTAATGTTTCACTCCTGTTCTAACTGGGGTTCTGTAATGAATCAGCCATCTATTCTTTGCAACTCCCTTTGAGCGGTGCAAGTTGAAATACTATGCTCATGGATCTGCTTGTATGTGCCATGTTGTCAGTAGTTGTTCACATGATCAGTGTCTTCGTTTACTAGAAATGGCAACTTATCTTTCTGGTTTCTCTCTCTTTTCTCTGAAACATCTTCATCTCAGGTGTTTCTGGGCACTGGTTTTCCTCTGTTGCTGTCTTGAGGAGTGTTTGTCATTACACCAATGGCCTGAAGCTGTAGATATATTTATACAAAAGATTTAGAACACTGTTACCATTTGTCCTATTTGTAGTTTACACAATGCTTGCTTATTTTTCAATAAACGTTTAATCTTAGCAAGCTGTTCGTCAGTGGATTTTCTTGTTTAGTAATTTGCCAGTTAAGTGTTAACTAGTTTGCTTAAGGAGCACAATTTTGTGATTCAGTTGCAAACTTGAGTTCTTTTTACTTTGAATGTTCTTGTTCCGTTTACTGTTTTATGCTTGTTAGTAGTTGCATGCTTTGCTGTTATCATAGGAATTACTTCCTATTGCTTTTTCATTGCTTTTGACTTTCTGCTTACTTGAATGATGGCAATATTTTGTTATGCATTTGTCTTTCCTTTCTTTCAGACTCCCTCCTGTTCTGTCGTCTTGCTCCTTTTTTTTCTGTAATGTAAAATAAAATGTATTTCACAAATAGTTTATTGCATGCCTTTGACATGTGTAATTTGTCTTCTGATGGGCCGGTAAGCATGGGAACTTGATAGTTAAAAGACAATACAGGCTGGTCCATAATGTGATGAGTTAAGGGGAGATGTTCTTTTGCTGTGTTGCGCTGCCCAATCCAAGATAAGCTGGGAGATCTTATGACGTACCAGGCTGTGTAAGAAAGATGAAGAAACTGGAGGGCTCACTGCATATAAACACGGGAAACAAACTGGGGCACAGCAATCAGCAAACAAAATTGCAATGTTTTTGCAACCTTGCTAGGCAAATTCAATAATTCAAATTCATTTAGATCAAAAAGTTAAAATCTTATTATTGGTTGTAGATGAAAGGGTCGACTGCAATTGATTCGAATGCAATAGTTTTGCGTCAAAAGGACCGGGAAAAAAAGGTTGAATGTTTTTTTTTGGGAGGGAGGTCCACCCCCAAACCCCTGTTTTTGGTGTAAAAAACACTTTTTTTTCCTATACGGAAGCCAAAAATAAAAATACATTTAAAAAAAGTCATTCAACCTTTTTTTTACGTCCTTTTGTTTAGAAAGTATTGTAATTCGAAAAAATGTATTCGACCCTTTGACTGGACACTGTTATTATTGCATACAACTTGGTTACTTTTTACACACAGGTGTATTTTACATCATCATACACATGTTATTCAACAAAAAAGCATTGTATCTCCTTTGTAAATCATATTAGTACAGTGAAAGAGTACATATAAATCAGAAAGGTTTACATTAACAAAATCACTCTTCATGTGGACATATTTGTTTCATGAAATAGTTTCTTCACATTTCCATTTTACATGATCCCGATGATTTGATAGGGGTCAGTCACTTAGCTCCTGTGACTGCTGCAGCATGTTAAGTCATATCTCTAACTACGTGTTTCGGGGGCTTCTCACCCTTCTTCAGGTTTTAATATTGGGTATTTTCTCATCTTGTTTCCTGCAGAAAGATATAAGCTGTTTACTAAATCAGAAAATAAACTCTATCTTGCCACAACACTTGATAGAATACTCTGTGGTCAAATGAGCATTTACTCTTCTTCTTCTTCCCAGTGGTTTTAGGACGTAGTTGAGTTAAAGGAGAGGACCATGCTGAAAACGAGATAAACGTTAATAAGGGATGTTGGCCAGTAAAGGAAGGGAAGTGTTCTGTTAATCAGAAAGTACTTGAGCAAGCTTAAGGGAAAAAGACTGTAGAGCTGGAAATGAAATGTATGGTTGCATGAGACCTGTAATGCAAAGTGGTGTTTGAATCGATTGGTTGAACAGGAGAAAGAAGAGGACATTGAGCACTGTGAACTATAATTAAGCTCTGTGTCTGGTGATCACCATGAGTGAGGCCACCGTATTGTTTAAGGCTATGTTGGGAGAGCGTTGAGGAATGAAGCTATCCTGTGACGAGTGGCATTTGAAGTTGGGCATGTGTTTGGCTCAATAGACTAAGAAGGACATTGATTGCAGAAAAGTATCGACAATTAGTAGGTAAAGATAGAAATGTCAATATAGTAGCATCAGCAATCCCCTGATGAATTTCCAGATTTCTTGCAATGGTTTGTGTTGAAAGAAACATGTAGGGATAAGTTGTGAGTGAGTAGTATATTTTTTCTCCATGTGTTTAGGGAGCATGTGTATTGATTGGATGAATGAGCCATAAGGGCTGGGTATTTAATGGAGCATTGTGTGGCACTGACTCCAGAAAAAAATGTGAATTAGCATTGACAACAAGTTCTTCTACCGAATAAATTAAAACTGTTTATATGAATCAAACACATTTTCAAATACAATATATTTCTTACAAAATAGCCTTGCTTGCCACCTGTGCATCATAGGTTAATAGGCTTGGGTGTCCTGTGTTTTGCCATCTTCCTACAAGGGGTAGCCCATTTGATCAATTAGCCTCGGGTCTCCCAGTGAGTTTAGGAGAATTCAATCCTTTCACCATTCCTTGTGCTTGTTTTACTATTCCTCTTTCCAGTGACTTTAGGACTTAGTTGGGTAAAAGGAGAGGTATTATAATAGCAAATAGTAGTTTGATCAAGTTGGCCTTCTTGACATATTGAGGGTCTTAGGGTCTCATAGGAATGTGGATTAGGGAGTGAGGAGAATCCTGCAGATCCCCCACTGAAACCCCATCTAAAGTCTCCTCCCAGATGGCCAGGAGAGGGCAGATGCTTCCTGATCCCTATCCTGGGATGGTGTACTGCGGGAGGACCACCTGGGTGGGGACAAAGCCCAGGGAGGTGGGGAGATTTTGCAGTGTGAGACACAATATTTCTCCTTGAAGAGGAATACTCTTACCACAGACTTAGAGGAAGAATTGGCTTATTGCCATTTTGAGATATTTCTGCCTCCTACTAAGGATGGAAAGGCAAATTCTACAGAATTGAGTCAACATAGTGTTGTACCCAAAGAACAACTCTTTTGTACCCCTAAAATCCCATATCCTCCCCAATAGCAATGATATACCAAAAGGAACAACGAACATGTGACTTTTCCTCTCCCATCTGTCTCTAAAAACGTTCAACCTTATAATTCCTCTTCCAATAACATCAAGGGAGGAAAAATCCTCATTAAATCATCCTTAAACTGTTTAAACAATTAAGAAAACTAAATTTCTCTAAAATTCAATACAAGTCCTCAGCGACTGTGATGAAAAAGAGGGCTGGAGAGGAGCCAAGTACAGGCAGGCAGGCCTAATAGCTTTTGGCATGGTCAGGCAATTAGTTCTAAGGGCCTGTACCTGAAGCCAATAAACCCACCTGAGGGGCATAAAAGGCTGCAGCAGGAAGGAGCAGGAAAAACTGGAAGATTGGCAGCAGTAGCAGAAGAAGCAGAGCATGAGGCTGGCAGTTCATTAGGAAGTGTAACCACGGAAGAGACACCGGAGCAGAGGAAGAGCAGATTTCACATGCAGGTTCTATGTTGGTCCTGCGCTCACAAAACCTGTTTGGCTGTGGCTGTATTCGAAGAGACTGGAGGAAACAGGCAGTCTTTTCAGGTGCGCCTTATTTCTGTGAATGCAGAGCTGAAGTTGTGCAGAAGCTAGCCAAGGGAAGCAGGAGAAAGGAAGACTCTCCTTTATTAAGGCCGCGTCTGAGACACCCATGCAGCCAAGGGGTCTGGGTCCCAAGAGTGCCTGTTGCAGTAGTAGCAGAAAAAAAATTAAGTCAGGTAGTAGAAGCGACCCGCAAACACTATGATTGTGGAGTTGCTGAATGAATCTCCGTACTCCAAATCATCATGAATACCTTACCAGTAACTGTATCCAGCTTAATTGTTGCTTGCGTGTAAGTAAAAGTGAGTAGAAGTTGTTTGCAGCCATGAGAAGTCATTCTAACAAGGGAATTGTCTCATGCCTATTTCACTGAAGTTAAAGTACCTGTGTGAAGAGAAAGCCTTTATTTTTTCCCATTGTTAGATTTAAAGTGTTGCCGAACGATCGCGTGTCTCCTACTAAGGAGGAGAACGTTGCTGGTACATTTTATGAGGTAGAAGCTGACTTCCCTGCAGTGTTAATAGCCTATCTAACATCAAAGAGCGGTTGCGCATATGAAACTGTGTTTCCCAATTTCTATTGAAGCAAAACGCTGCCCGAATAGGAGTGAACGCAAACCTTTAAGTGGAAGTTTGGGATAAAATCACATGTACCTAAATTACTGGAGACAAGAAGGTATACGTGAAGTTGGGGAAGGGAGCTGGGTGCTTGTTAAAAGAAATCATTTCTATATCTGTAGAGCTGAGACTTTTCAAGTCAAGAGAGAGAAGCAGTCTAGGAACTAAGACAGATTTTGTGGTACCTGCAAGACAGAAAGGAAAGGAAAAGAGGCTGCCCTTTCTTACCATACATGATGTAAGAGTGCCCTTCCAACCTGTAGAGTTCAAAGTGTCTTGTTGAAGTTGGCTAAAAGTCGCACTAGAAGCAGTGGAAATTTTGGTTGTCTAACCTTTCATCAGAACATTATTATTTAAATGTAGTAGAAGCAGACCGCGAAGTCCCTCTTTACCCAGAGCCCTCGCCTGCTTCTCTCTTGGATACATTCTTTGGTTTTGCCTACTTGTGTAAAAATACATTATTGGGCTTAACCACGCCCCTTTTGCTGACGCCGCTTTAAAGGTGACCCCTCATGTGCACCAGCGCGCACACACCGCTGGAAGCCCCGCAAAGTCCCTCTTTGTCCAGAGCCCTCGCCTGCTGCTCTCTTGGATACGTTCTTTGATTTGCCTACTTGTGCAAAAATACATTATTGGGCTCAACCACGCCCATTTTACTGACGCCGCTATAAAGGCGACCACTCGCGCGCAACAGCATGCACGCACCGCTATAAGCCATGCAAAGTCCCTCTTTGCCCAGAGCCCTCTCCTGCTGCTCTCTTGGATACGTTCTTTGAATTTGCCTACTTGGTATTTAACTAACTCTGAAGTATTTCCTTGAAGTCACTATAGCATATGCAGACTGTGTTTTAACATATGCTTTCTTGTTTGCCTCTATTTAGTGCAAAAATACATTATTGGGCTCAACCACACCGCTTTTGCTGATGCCCCTATAAAGTCAATGCCTCGCGCGCCCCAGCATGTGCGCACAGCGAGAATCCCTGCAAAGTCCCTCTTTGCCTCTTCGCCTTGGCGTCGCAGCAGGCGGCAGGCGGTCTTCTCCGGCACCTAATAGCATTCGCTTTTTCAAATGTTTCCTACTTTAAAAACTGGCATGCCCAAGAGATTGCAACCCATTGTTCTATCAGCCGCTCCGAGAGCGACTGTTTTGGATTCTAAAGGGGGTGCTTTGAGTTCTACTTCGACACCAAAAGCAACTAATTTTATGAGAGGGATCAAACCAAGTCTCAAGAAATACTTACCAGACATTCACAAATTTTACAAAGAGGCTGCAGTTCTGATCATGCCAACAATGGAACCTGCTCTCCCTATGACAATCGGAAGTGCTCATTTTCACAAGGCGGTCATGCAAGAAATGAATATTCTGCCCTGTAAGGCGGTAACGCAAGAAACAAACCTTTTGCAAACAGTCCATGAACTCCATGACACTGCATGTGGAAATGTGCCTAGAACAGACCCCGTTTCACTCGGCGGCTGTCCTGGTGAGCAAAATGCGATTACAGATGCCAGTATTTTAGAGAATGTTCTGCCTACTGCAGATTTAATTCTCAGTGATGTTTCATCTGTTGTGCAAGTGTCTGATGTTGCTATCATCGATCTTAATCTATCTGTGTTTCTCGCCACAATTGTTGTCAGATAATATTTCTAAATCTCCCATTATGTTTACTAGCAGTTGCTCCTCTATTTCCAACATCTTCTTTTGTCTACTAACTCCTCGCAGACCCATTGGTCAAAAACATAGTATGGATGCTATTCCAATAGTGACCATTGAGAATGGCCATGAGCAAATACCAACGATTGGTATACCTACCCCTGCTCAAAAATTCAGTACTGACGCTCATCCAGTAGCGTATACTGGTAACGATTTGGGGTTAACACAAATTACGCTTAATGCTTTACATCTATCTCTAGCAACAATAACCAAATTGTCCGACAATCTTGATATAAAATTGAATACACAATCTGCACAATTAGAAAAGCTATTAGCCTGGAAACTCGAATTTGTCACGAAGATGTCACACAACAGTCATATTTGTCCTGGCACACAATCAAATTTTGTCCCCATAGGCAGTAAGTCAGCACCCAATTAGGCTTCATCAGCTTTTCATGCTGTAGTCACTCAAACATCTGTTACAGAAACAGCATTCACAAGTCTTCCACAATTCATTAAAATTGTATGTGCCTTTGGTGAGAATGTTGAATTTGTGTGCCCTGTACCTGGCTTAAACATTGAACCATGTGAAGCTCCTAAAGGGCTTAGTGCCTCGAATGTTGAACCTGTGTGCCCTGCAATGGGTTCCAACACGGAATCATGTAAAGCTTCTGAGGGATCTAGTGACATCCCGCCATCCTCGGAAGCCGGTTCTGTGGTGCAACCTTCATTGCTCAGCACGTGTCCTGGCACTATGCAAGATCAGCATAATCCACCCAATAGAATCTCTAAAAATAAAAAAGGAAATGTTGCAGCTACTCCCAAATCCAAATTGCCTAAAAATCAACCTGAAGAAAGGAATATTAACACTGCTAAAACGAAGCAATTTATTAAAAAATGGAATCCTTTGAAAAAAAGCACAATTGATGATGCTCGATCAGTAGCAAAAAAAATACAAACTATTAAAACAGGATAAATCGACCAAAGCCTTGGGCAAAATCATCGATTCTCCTATGCCTTATGCCCCACTTGACAAATTGGTTAAGGCAGCTCTAGATCAATCAAAGACTGATAATGGTTCTATCATTCGGCCTGGCTTCATTGCAGACAAAGATTACAATACTAAAGTGGTAACTGACTCTGTAGCGAGAACTGATGACTATCATCGACAAGAAATCAGGAAAGCGGTTGACGCCTACATGAGTAGTCTACCTCGAAAATCTATTTCTATCAACAACGAACAAAATAGCAACTCATTAGTTACATCGACACATATAAGACTCAGGGATGACACACCATTGATGCAGTCTGATAAAATTGCTCCAGGTACCACTAATGATCCACAGGCGCTTTTGGCTCAAGTTACGCCAGAAATATAGCAATTTTTACAGTCAGCAATGCATCCAAAATTACAGTCTTTGATGGATGTTCCTGCCACTCATAAAGCACCCATTGTACAGCTCAATCAGGTAGCAGGAAATCGCAATAACAAATTACCAGCAAATTTCTCTCTGCAACTAGCTTGTAAACCAAGACCCTCCATTCAATACAATTTGAATCGCAGATCCCTCCTAGCTATTTTTTTTCTGACATTCCATTGCTTGAAGATATCAATAGTGTCAATATTGCATTAATAGAATTTCCATCTAAACCGAATGTCAACTTCATTAGGTTATAGATGAACTCCAGAGTCATCCAAAACACCATATGGATGGGTAAAAGTGAATTACTATCTCTAGGATTTGTCCTATCTATCGACTCTCTGGATGTGAATGTTTTTAGCCAAAAAGCGCAATCCAAAATTAATAAAGTATTGAACTATTATCAAAATAAACAGCTTTGCAAACCATCTGAATGCTCTTGTCATTCAGCTCTGCAATCGAATTAGCTAACACATGATAAGAATGCCCAAAACATCGCTCATATTAGCTGGAACACCAGAGGTTTTTCCCATCTCATGAATAATAATCGAAATACACTATCACATCACAATATTATTATGCTACAAGAAACATGGATGACATTGGTCCCTTTATGGGACAATTATGATGTCTTCCTTAATCCTGCCTTTCATGCAAACTCTGGTAGACCTCTTCAGGGTTATTAATAGCTATTAAGATAGGTCAGGGAATTGTAGCTCAGGAATGGAACTGTACTAATAAGTATCTGCAAATGTTTAAATTGTATATCCATGATCTTGGTTATGCTCTAATCAATGTTTATTGGAATCCGGTTGGAATATCTGATGTATGTTTCTTCAAAGATCTGACCGAACTATTAAATCTGGTCGCCTTAGACACATTTGAGTCCAATATTATTATCGCAGGTGATCTAAATCTTGATTGTATATCTAACCATACATCTAATAAATCTAGACTGACCAAATGGTTGGCATTCACATCGAATTATAGCCTAAACCTGCTCAATGGAGCGTATCCATCAAATATTCTACAAAATCCAACTTGGAAAAGAGGATCGTGTTCGTCTATAATTGATTTTGTATACGTCAATTTCCAATTGTTTACACGCATTGATGACTTTTGCGTAATTGAGAACTGTAACAGTGATCATAATCAACTAATGGCCCAACGGACGATATATAGTTTCTCCACAATGGATCTCAATGTACATCCACTGGAGTGTTTAACTTTGAACAATGAGTGAGTTTAATAGAGCTATGGATGCTCATTCAATAAATCAAACTATCTACCATACAGATCTGATGCAGCTTTTTAAGTCTTCTAATTTTTCAAAGGCTGCCCCTGGTCAGATATTGGGCTGTCCAAAACTTCATGTTTTTAATTGGGAAGTAAAACATGTGAAAGCTCATACTCGCTATTTGAAACGACAGGTATTAAACGAACCAGAAGCAAATAGAGCATCCATACTGAGGAGCATTAAAACCAAATATAAAAACGCTCTAAAGTATAAGCGAGCGAAAATCTATCAAAATGATGGAGAATCTATTCTGTGGTCCTTACAAGCCAAGAACGTTGCAGGACTTTGGACCTTATTGAATAAGGTTACACATTATTCCCAATCAGTTTCTCAGCCAATAATGTAACCGAATTGAAGTGGATTATCCATTTCTCTGATCTCTATGCTCTTCCCCTGAACTCTTCTATAATAAATCTTAATTTTGATCTGGACGACATTTGATTTTATATTAATGAAATCAGTAATTCTGGTGCCTGTGGTCCTGATGGTCTTTCAAATTGAATGCTTAAAAAACACCCAGATCTTTGGGCCGCCATTCTATATAAAATATTTTCTCTCATTAATACAACTCAGTGTCTGCCCACATTTGGACTCATTCTGTTATAGTCCTGATTTATAAAAAGGGCGACCGTTCCTCACCATCTAGCTATAGACCTATAGCATTGCTTGATACCCCAGGAAACATTTGTGCGAGAATTATATTGAGGGACCTAAATCAATGGACCTGCCAAAGCAACTTAAGGGATACTTTTCAAACCGGCTTTGTGACTGGTCTTGGAACCAACCCCAACCTTATGGTTCTGAATATGCTAACATCAAAATATGCAGACAAAAATCAATTACTATATTTAGCTTTCATTGATTTCAAAGCTGCCTTTGATTCCATTGATCGCTCAATCATGTATCATAAATTAGTTAGATACAATTGTCCGTCTTCTCTTCTGAACTTAATTATGTTATTACACACCAACACGACCATACAAGTGAGACTATCTTTGGCAGGCAAACTCTTAAAACTTGTCGAGGTCTTAAACAAGGCTGTATTTTGGCATCTTTCATTTTCAATCTTTTCTTGTTTGATTTGGGAATAGTTCTGCAAACTATTGAAGGCGATTCCCCTAAACTGGGATCTCATTCTATCTGTCATCTTCTTCATGCGGGTGATTTGATACTCATTTGGCTGACTCCTTTGGGCTTACAAAAATTACTCAACAGCTCGACCTCGTATGTTTCAGTTAATCATTTAATAATTAACACCCAAAAAAACACTAATTATGGTGTGCAAACCTCATGAAAGAACAAGGGTGAGGCCATACAGCTGGTATCTACATAACAAACCTCTGTTGAAAGTCCAACAGTACAAACATCTGGGCATAATCATCCAGGCATCTAATTGAAGCCAGGTAATGGACGATGTGATTCATTCCAAACTCCAAATGTTAATATCTCAAGCTAAAGTACTCTGAACAAAATATGGGAAAGTTACATTGAAACACATCCTACTGTTTAATCAACAGAAAGTGGTCCCCACCATAAATTGTGGTGTTGAAACCTTATTGCCCAAAGAGTCCAAGTGGTGGTCCATTCTTGAAGCCTGATTCTGGACACAATTGTTACATCTGCCTTAGAGCACTCCATTACCACTAATTCAATACAAATTGGGTATTCTCTCATTAGAATCCCAAGTCAAATGGAGAACGTGTGCCCTGCTTAGGAAATCTATCATAGGAATAGCCACCTCTGAAACATTGGGCATCATGGCACAGCACCTATAGGCATGGGACCACGTTTTTACAAAGCTATGGTGCAACTTTATAATGGATGTATTAGCTGATGCATCTATTACTTTGAATGTGTTAATGCGTAATTCATTACGAGCAAAACAAAAATGACATCAACATGACTGGATAGAAAATCGCAGGTGTGCCAAAAATACTTTGACATCCATGTCTTTGGACATAAAGCACTCCGCGCCACCAATTTCTGAGGTTTCGACTAAATCTCTGGCCAACGAGAGAAGTCATGGCGAGGTGAAATTTGATCCCTAATGAACTCAATTATTGCTGTTTTTGTGCTAATAAGGCAGAGATAGAAACATTAGAACATTGTATAATGTACTGTCCTATGTTATCTATTCAAAGGAAAAATCATTTTAAAAAAACATCTTGTAAATAGGTATGGCAATATGGCACAATGAATAACATCTGGCATGCCATATCCTACAATCCTAAATCAGGTATGCGTGTGGCAATAGTGAACTTTTTAGATGCAATCTTTCCAAATACGCTTTTGATGAAAGTATCATGTAGATAAACAAGATCTTAAATGCACTCATCTAAACTGGAGCTTTATGAATTTTATATATTTTAGCAGAATAATGCACTTAGTTGGATTTGATGTGTGGCGGAAAAATGAAACATTATCATTATAAAATTGTTAGTTGTATGTTTTTCCTGTTTGCAAACTTGTCTTGCATATTTGTTTATACTGAAAGTTGTGGTATGTTTTTTCTTTTATAAATCTGATTTATATATTTGAAAGGAGGATTGTATTATCCAAATCAAATAAAATTAAAATTAAAATAAAAACAGATATATAGACCTCTATTGCAGGGAAATATATGGACAGCATGCTGAAAATGTCACACTCTGCTACAGAGGAGCAGCAACAGAGAAATTAATAACAGGGAACAAAAAAACAAATAACAAAAAGGCACACGCATTTGTCTATCAACCAAATGAAGCACATAAATACAACTTTGTGAAAATTCTTAGGACATAAAGTAACATACTGGTGCCGTGACTTGACTGAATTTACTACCTGGCCAACTCATATATATTTGTGTAATTTTCACACAAATCTAAACCAGCGGCCAAGGAACAACCAATTTTGATTTTTGGAAAAAGTATAGTGGGAGCATTAACAAAAATGAAAGTGGCGACTTAGTGCCAAACAGAGGCTGATAGAAGAAATCGATATAAATAGAAGAGCAACCTCTAAGAAGAAGCATCCTGACAAAAATTGTATTTAAAATGTTGCAGACTTTATATGAAGAAGAGTTGTTGTTAAGCAGAAGTGGTGATATTGTCCTGGACTTTATCCCTCCTTTCCTGGAGGGAGGTTTTCCAGGAATATCATAGGTGCTGTCATTTTCTTTGTGGAACTTGGAAAGGGAATCTTTTCATCAAGCGCAGAAGGAGCTCTTACCAGTGGATTGTTATTTGAATGAACTTTTATTTCTTTGGAACTTTTCAAAAACTAATTTAAGACTTTCTTTTCCTTGGACAAAACATTACTTTGGGACATTCTTGCGGGAGTAGGATCTGCCCAGGACAATTAGAAGTTCTCAAGATAAATATAGACAAAACAAAAACGCTGCGGCTAAGTAAAAAGAAGATTGGTAAAAAGAAAACATTATTAGGCAAATGTATGCTTCTCCGCTGGTAAATTTATCAGAGTATAACTACCTGGGTTTCTTAATAACAGCAAACACCACTGGGAACTTTTACTATGAAAAAGTGTGTGATCAAGTCTGCATGAAGTGGTTAGAGATAAAGCATTATGTAAGCCATTATGGGGGAAACAACATAGAGGCTCTACTAGAAATATACAGAGTTAGCATAATACCCACCATTAAGAATGGATTGGCCGCATTGAATGCTGACCAGATACGTTAATTAGAGCGCTTGGAAGGTAAAATTCTTCGATTTATTATAAATGTTACAAGATCAGTACCAGTGGAAGCACTACGTTTGGTGTATGAGGTGACTTCTTTGCAAACTACTTGGTGAGTACAAAGAACATTGTTATCCGCACAATTTAAAGGTAGTATCGGCAATTCAAATCCCCTGTATAGGCTGATGGGAAAATCTTTAGGCAACCAGTGTAAAAAACTATTTTCTGACATCACTTAGAGAATCTGAAGAAAGGTTTATTTCTCAACTGAATTTAGATCAGGAGATATTAGTACAAGACCCCAATGTGGAGAATAAAATAAAAATGAAAGCAAAGGATTGGGACATGGTAAAAAATGTTGACATTTTACACACAAAGATGCAATATCAGGATTTAGCCCGACAGGGTTGGCAAAGACAAACACTGTCAATTTATTTGAAAAAAATAACCAGCATTGAGCTTAAGAGATTTATACTATATTTGCGCATGAATGTCTTGCAGACAAGGACATTTATAGGAGCATGGTTAGATATCCCTTATGAAGAAAGACTATGTAGATACTGTAACAAAGTGATGGAAACTAGTTGTCACATTTTAACAAGATGTAAATCTTTGACACCTATGTACGTAAGGGGTTATGGAAAATTTCTGAACAATCTGGACGATCATTCAGGAGATCAATTTTGGTCACACATACATGGGCAACCTCTGTGGTAGTAAGTACAGCAGTACATGACATATGGAAGGAGATAAAAAAAAAGATGAATTACTAAATTGTTAAAATGAATTATTAAGTGGAATCTTTTTCGTGATGAACGTGTCATAATGATGTAGTCTATTGTAGATAAGAGGACTTTTATATGTGTTGGAATGTGTTTGAATCAAGTGTAGTTTATCATTTTGATATGAAATGTGCTTAAAGTTTTAATGAATGAATCTAAATGCACAATTTAAAAAAAAAATCAAGAAACTGGTAATTTATGTTGTTTATATGTTACTTTGAATGTTTTGTTGTTTAGTGTGAGGGTTAGTTTTGTGTTTGCTAGTAGGTTTTCCCTTAGATCCTAGACTAGGTAGGGAATCCCCTGGTAGAGTAGATTTAGTTAGGCTTTTTTTCTGTTTTTTGTTTAAAATAAAATGTCAAACCTTGAGAAAACTAAACATAGTTGTGAGCCTCAAATTACTTACAGCTCACAGGAGTTCCTTCAAGGAACGGGAGTCCTTATCCCCAATAGGGGAGTCTCTCCATGTAAGATCCCTCTTACCACCACCCCTAGAGGGAATTTTGCTTAGCGTGCTCACCTCTCTAGCCTCACAGGGAAGGGCTCACCTCTGGGGAGAAGTGACTAGATCCTGTGAATCGTCACAGCATGCAGGAAAGAGGAAAGATGTCCAGATGTTCTGAAGAACTTAGAACATCTGAAGGAAGCCAAAACAGACAAGCCAGCATCAGAAGACACAGTTACGAGCAAGCAAGACAAGTCAAAAATAGAATCAAATTCTTCTTAAATTATCCTTTTAGAAGCACATATGTGTTATTTATGGTAAATTATTGATTAACCTTATTCAAAGAGGTGCCAGGAAAAGCATTCCATGGAAAGCATTTGTAGTGTCCCTGGTTAGAAACACAACAGAACATTATAAGCACCCTTTACAGATCATAGAGTGCCACACAAGGGAGCATTATAAGCAATTGAAGTGTGCAAAAGTGTGGCTGCTGAGCTGAGAGATGCTGGATCTCTGGAGCCCCTTTGCTTGTCTGCCCATCTGCAAGAGGAAGAGAATTTTCAGTGGAAACACTCAACTGTTACTCCATCCCAAACCATGCCCCCTGGCCTGCCCACGTCATCCTAGTTTTCCTTATCTTTGTTGGACTCACGCACCATGCGCACGCACCTAGAAGTGTGCGAAAGTGTGGCTGTTGGGCTGAGAGGCGCTGGATCTGTGGAGCTCCTTTGCTCGTCTGCCCGTTTGCAAGAGGAAGAGCATTTTTGGTGGAAACACTCAACCGTTACTTCATCTTAAAGTAAATCCATTGACTTTAAACTTAGACTCTTTGTTGGGGCTCATGCTGGTTTATATACTGGGTCACAAGCCCTCAGTTAGACGCTGCAACTAAACTCTTTCTTTCTGCCTTGTCTGCAGCTCCGCCCCTGACCTACCCACGTCATCCTAGTTTTCCTTATCTTTGTCGGGCTTGCGCACCGCACGCGCGCACCCGGAAATGTGCGAAAGTGTGGCTGTTGGGATGTTTGGATGAACGAGGGTGTGCGGTGCGAAGAATGAGTATTTTGATGTTACAGCCCATTTGTACTTGTTTGAGGTTGAATCATAGCTTTCAACCACTGCATCTTATTGTCGAGGTTGAGGTTGCTGCTGTTTGTTGATGGTAAGCATATGGTGTACTTAAATGCCTCCTGAAAGGCTAACGGCCTGATTGTCCACTAAATATCGATTGGTGTGCATGTTAAATCCTTGCACTTTATTTGTTTGGAATGTTTGAAACATTTTGAAACATTTATTGGAGGTTAAGCTTATGGTGGTAAGCACATGCCGAACTTAAATGCCACGAGGAAGTTAAAAGACCTGATAGTTTACAGGGTAGTTCATGGAATAAATGTGCGCCCCGAAAACGGGCGCTAGCGCGTGAAAATGAAACACATTGTGCGTGGCTTACCTGAGAACTGTGCTGAATCCGCGTGGGTACAACACGTCACTGCGACACCACGAACGCCTTGCGCTATACGGCCAGCGAAGGCGAACACCGTCCAGCGCACATACCTAAAAAGGGGGCGGAACAGGTGAAATGGGGAACAACATGCGAAAATGTGGGTGTTACGGGGGAAGCACCGCAGTAGAATCATTGCAACGCACACATGCACACTAACAACACGTATTCATGGAATCGAACAAGACTCACCGGCGCGCGGCAAAAGACGGGCAAATTCCGAAACACGTACGCCAGGCGAAAGCAGGCGGAAGCGCCCCCGAGCACCAAAGACAGTGCATGAAAGTGCACAAAAACAGCAAACGTGCATATACAGCTACGATGAATGTACCATTCCCCACAGCAGTGATCCTGGGACACTGCAGGAGGAGGAGGATAGCCAGACCCCGCATTTTTTTACCCAGGACCAGCCTTTTTGGGATGCCTGATGACTAGGTCTGTGGCAGGTATAGGTTTCCACCTCATATCATCCTAGACCTAGTCACTGAGTGGGAGAATGACCTCACATCACCCACCCTGGGCTCCCAAGCACTGAGCCCCTTGGAAAAGGTGCTCAATGTCCTGCATATTTTGGCCACTGGATCATTTCAGCAGACAACTGCCATAGTTGGTGGCGTCTCACAGCCCACACAGTCATGATGCCTACACCAGGTGTTTGCAATCATGACTCCACGCCCCTCAGTCCGCAGGCACATATACATGCCCAGAACACCCGCAGAAAGGCAGGCCGTGGTCCAGGACTTTTATGGGGTGGCACACTTGCTCAAAGTGCTTAGTGCCTTTGCACCCATGTGGCCCTACGTCCACCTAGGGCCACTGAGCACGTCTATCGCAACCGCAAGCACTGGCATTCTATCAACGTGCAGGTTGTATGCAATGCCAAGGGAATCATTACCTCTGTCTATGAAAACGATCCAGGGTCCACCCATGATAGTTTTATATTCAGAATGTCACCCCTACACCAGGACCTGGAAGCTGGGAGGCATGGCAACACATGGCTCATTCGTGAGTACAAATGCCTGTGCACATGCATGCATGTCACACACAGACAAATAGGCAAATCCAACTTATGACAACCATTATCACCTCCCAGGGGACAGTGCCTACCCTCTGAGCACCTACATGATGATGCCAATACGGAACCCCACCACACTGCCCCAGGTAAGACACAACACAGCCCATAGTGCAACCAGGGCCATAGTGGAGCGCACATTCGGAGTGCTCAAGTCAAGTTTGCGCTCCCTTGACCGCTCTGGCGGACAGCTACTATATGCACCGCCAGTAGTGTGCAGGATCATTGTGGCAGTATGTGTCCTGCACAACGTTGCAACACTGCGGGATGTACCGGTGGACATGGTGGTGCCCCACATCCCCAACCACATGCACACCCGCTGCACTTGGGAGGGGAAAGGGCACGTGGTGAGGCAGCCCGTACCAAACTTGTGGCTACATTTTTCACCTAATATCCCACACCTGCGGAGTGCACACAGGCCTGGCACATTCCAGGTGACAATCGATGATGACAAAGGGACAGTGAACTGTCACAAGCTTACCACCTAAGAATGTGTCCTTGGAAGTGCTACATTGTGTGCATCCCTAGCTACTTAAACAAACACAATACTGTGTGACGAAAAGGCACACATTTAAGGTGCATAATCCACTACCCCCTTGCAAAACAGCACATCCAAATACTGGTATGTCACCCAAACCCTCCCAAACCTCATGTCACCAGCCCGACACACCATGCAATGGCATGCGATGTGAAAACAACAAAATAAATGCATGACACAACTGTCACAAAGTGCACCGTGACAAATGGAAACAGGCCAGAGACAATTCCCTTCGACACATCAAAATCAAACCATACCCATGAACATATATTTACCAGCATAACATATCATGAACACAGGACACAACAGTGACAACGTCAGACAGTGACCAATCACAATAGCACAAGTGTCTCAATGTGACAAAGCCACCACATGGACCCCTTCCATCCTGAGTGTGTCGCTGCTAGCTAAATGTGGCAGGGTGTGCATCAACAATGGAGACAGGCAAGGTAATTCATGATGATGTAACATGTAAATATGCACAATTAGCAATATAAAAAGGAAAATGTATGTCAACCATGCACTGGAGAAACCATCATGAATCCCCACTAGGTGTGTATACACAGTTTGGACTTCAGACTGTCCACAGAACTGATGGAAGTCCAATGCCTCTGTGTATGTTACTGTCACACAGTGCACTCCTTGCAAGCCCATGGAAAGGGGAAGGAGGAGTGGCATATGTGTCTGGACCCCAAGCCTCAAACACGAGACAAGCTTGTATGAGCCCAGCCAGAACACACAGTGGATGCCTTTGGATGCCACACAAATCAAAATCAAATCAAATTCTTTAATGTGATATAGTATGAAAATAAATTCAAACTTTACACATATATTAATAGACATAAACAAGAAAATCATACATATATATAAAATCATACACATAAAATCAACACATCTAAAAATCACTATTAATAACATCCGAGGCAAAATGCAAAGGAAGTAAGAGAAAATGTGCGTCTAAATAAAAGAGAGATAGATATGGTCACTGGAGACCTTCATATTATTAATTACATGCTTTTAAACGGCTTTGCCGAGTTTGCAGACAACCTCAAGTTACTACATAGAGATTCACTCAATTTTCCACTTCATGTTCTATCTGTTGCCAGACGTTGTATAGGGCTATGAATAAATGCATGTTCGATGTGTTGGTACAGTACTGCCAGAATCTGAATTTGGGTATGTAAAGCAGATCATGCACAAATTCACCCAAAAAATGAACAATAGTCTTCTTGAGTGCTCTGCATTGTGTTAGTACATGTCTAGCGGTCTCTAGGCACACAGGAGATTTACATATTCGGCAAGTTCGCTCTGCTGCAGGTATATTTTCCCTTGCTCCTATTTTAGTCAAAGTAGGCAGTTGTTCCAGTCTAAATAGAATAATGAAACAGCAGAGTCTTCTAGTTGGGCAGAGAAAAAGATAGTCCTGTGGTTTCATGAATTTATATACTCTGTAGTTCACAACATGATAAGATTTAAGGGAGTCTAGATGGGCAAAGTTCTCTAGCCAGTCCCAATGGTCCACCTTTTTCCCCAGTGCATTTAGCATTTCTTTAGTCACACTTGTCCTTCTCTGTGTCCAGCCAATTTCGTTTAGGAATTTTCCCATATCTTTATACAGGGATGAGGTGGTGAGCTTTTTGCTTAGTTCCTGGTGTAGGGCCGTTAGTAGGGGATTTGGGAAGCCACTTGTCATTTTCAGGTAGAACCCAGTTCTTTTTTTCAACACCATAGCCTTAAGTGACGGGAGGCCCAGCTCCAATCTTATCAGGGCCATTGGCACTCCCGGGGGCAGCCCCAACATACGCCGCCAGAACTTTCCCTCCAACACTTGTAGCCACGCCAGATTTACCGTCAGCAGTGATTCCAGGCCATAAATAACCATGGGGGCAAAAACTTGCATGTAGAGGTGGCGAGTTCCCCATAGAGTAAAGCCCCCTTGTTTGTTGGTGAAAGATGCAATAAGTGCAATCACTTGAAGGGCCCTGGTGTTACGGCCCTGTTTACAGAGCACATAATCTCCTAGGGGCTCTATTTCTACTCCCAGATAGCGATAGGAAGGGGCGTACAGGATTGTCTGTTTATGTATTATTAGATTCACACGGATAACTCTTTTCTTAGTGAATCTTAATACGTTGGTCTTCTGCAGATTGATGGTCAGGCCATTGGTTTTAGCATATTCCCAAAGGACATGTGCAGAACGCCTGAGGCCACCAATGGTGTTATCAAGGACCACCAAATCATCTGCATACGCCAAGACTGCACACGTCACCTCGCCTAGTTTTGGTGGACAATTATTAGCCTTTGCAAGGGTTGCCGGGATGTCGTGTACATATAGGTTATAGACGAGAGGGGCTGTGACACAGCCCTGTTTCACCCCTCTATTTTGGATCACATTTTGGGTTGCCTGCCCCTCCTGATTGAGTCGGAGGCTTACCGATGTGTCTCGGTGAAGCAGTCTAAGATAATATAACAGACCTGTGGGACAGCCCAGTGCTTCCAGTTTATTCCAAAGCCTCGCTCTAGGGATTGAATCAAAAGCGGCCTTGAAGTCTATGAACAATGCGTACATTGGGGGCTGCTTCTTACTAAGTGCTCTCGTACGCAGTACGTCCATCACAAAAAGGTTATGTGAAGTCGAAAATTCCCTCCTGAAACCGCATTGAAATCTGCTGAGTATTTGTTTATCTTCCACCCACTTTTGCATTTCGCTAAGTAGGAGGGAGGCAAACAATTTCCCAGACACATCCAGCATGGATAGTAATCTATAATTACTAGGATCTGTACGGTTGCCTTTTTTATACACCGGGATCAAAATAGCCTTTTGCCAAGATCGTGGAATTTCCCCCCGTGCAAATACCTTATTAAAAAGTACAGAGAATAACTCTGCCCAAAAAGACGAGTTACTTTTTACTACCACATTCGCTAGCCCGTTGGGTCCGGGGGCTCTGGAAGATTTAAGGGTAACAATTTTGTTAAGTATTACCCCAGGTGAAACATCAAAGGGTTGAATGATCGGCGGTTTCCCCATAGGCCGGCTAACCGACCCCTCTACTTCCATATTACGCTTTTGAAGAAATTGTTCCCATACTTTCTTACTTATTGGGTTAGCAACTGAGCCTTTGGCCTTAGTTCTATTTTCATTTAAGAGTGCCCAGATGCTTCGGGAGTTTCTGGAGCAGATTGTTTCAATGAGTCGCCGATAGCAGCCGTTCCTCTCCACTGATTTGATGCTCTTCACCTCCGACCTGTATCGATTTTTAATTGATCTTAGTTTCTGTTGGTATAGGGTTTCAGAGAGATTCTGACCTTTTATGCTACGTATCGTTCTTCTCCGTCCTCTCTTGGCATCTCTAATTTTCCCGTTATATGGGAGAGGATTATTTCCTTCCTTCATAACATATCTCTTTTTGGTTGCTGCGTGATGGCCTGAAAAACCTGATATCCACTCTTCTATTTCATTTACAGACATATCCAGGAAATCCCCCCCGCTCTCTTCTGTATCCCACTTTAGCGCTTCTGATGCCGCTTTAACATTCTTCTCAGACCAAATAATTCTGTTTCCTGCACCATTGGTTGCAATACTTCCGATGTTGAGCTTGGGAGTGTCCGGAATCGAAGTCCTAAATGAGCATACTATTGCCGCATGGTCACTCCAGCTGTTGGGCTTTACCCACATGTCAGCCACTCTAGTTTGCATCCGGGGGCACATAAATATATAGTCCAATGTACTCCGTGATGTTCCATTGGACCAAGTGTGCTTCCCCGGCCTATCTCCCATGGTGCGACCATTGATCATAGCCAGGTCCCAAGCATCAAATAATTGCAGCCACCCTAGGCCTTCCTTTTCTCTCTTTCCATGGGTCATCCTACATCTAGTGCTGGGATCTGGATTAGTGGAAATAGTAGTTACATCTTCCATGTGACAATTAAAATCCCCCGCTATCATGACTGCAGCATTATTTGGTCCCATTGCCCAGGTGGATAGTAAGTCCGCTATAGCCTCCTGAAGATCGCCTCTTACACCTGCGCCAGGGGGATTGTAGAGGTTGATAAGCAGGAGCTTACCACTTCCCTTGTCTTGAGGGTAGGCTACCTCTACGGCCAACAATTGGTCCTCAGCTCGGCATTGAATTTTACGTGACAGCATGTGGTTTGCAATCCCCGTAAGTAAGCCGCCAAACGGGCGTCCTTTGCTTCCCTGGTGTGCCTGTGATTGGTATATAACATAACCATCAAAGAAGAGGGGTTCCCGGGCCCAGGTCTCTTGTAGGCATATAAAGCTATGCTGGAATAGAAGATCTGCCGATCCCTCTGCCCTGAGTAGATGGGAGAAGCCTCTACAATTCCAAGATATTAATGATAGGCTTCAATGCTTGTGCACCAGCTGCGGCAGTGTCTCCATTAGGGACTTGATTGCTTGTTGTACTTCAGACAGGAGAGGGTTTTCCCCTACCATCCGGCAGGAGTCTTTTTCCAGGTTCGGAGTTATATCTGGGATTTCAGGAATTGCTGTGAGATCTTTCTCCTGCAGGTCCACATCAATAGCGATGTCCACAGCTTTCAGCTCTTCCTCATGTTCTCTGAGTAGTTGGGCGGTGTTCAGGAACACGCAGTGTAGAGCAGAGACATTAGGATTAGGGCCCGATAGTGGCTCAACAAATAGGAAATCCTCTGATTTTAATACTCGGAGTTGAGGGATATGATATAACCTGGTCAGTAGCTCTGATCGTGCCAGCCAGGAGTGGTTATCCCTTGGGTAAAGGTTCTTTATAAGGCAGATGCGATTCGTGTGGTTAATCTGAGTGTCCTTCGTTTTCTTTGGCAACATAGGTTCCGATGATTCTCTTAATGACCGTCTCTCGTATGAGGTATCATGTTGAGTTATTATACTTGCTTCACACTCTATTTCAGAGATCTCCCCGGTAGTGAGATCGAGGTTCTCCTCATTTTGCTTCACTTTGGGTTTCAACCAATCCGCGAGAGGGCCTTTTTTCTCTGCCATTCGAATCGCCGCTCTCCTCATCCTTTTCCGGGCTTTTTTAGAGCGAGTCTCCCTCACCGGGCCACTTCTCCCCGAAAGCGGCAAAGAATCTGTTGTAGGGGGGCAATTTTTATGAGCCTTTTTTGCCAGTCTCCGTTGTTTCCGTGTGAGGGGGCCCCGAGGACTATGGTTCTGCTCCCGCTCTGCTTCCTCGATGAGTACCTCTTCGATCGAGATATTAGCCTCCAGTTCCTCCTGTGCCACACTTTCCTCTCTCTCATCTGCCTTGTCTTCCATCTCCTTGGCAATTTGAAGGGCTTCTACAAACCTTTCTTCTGTATCCTCTTTTGGTAAGTTCTTCAATTCCAATGCTAATGAGATGGCGTTGGAATTCTCCAGGATGCGACCCGTCATCTGAAGCAGGATTTTTAGAGCAAATTGGAGGGCACCCACGGATGTTTGCAGCTCAGCTAATTGAATAGAGCCAGATATAGATCCCCTATCCCCCATCGTCTCATTGTCTGGCTCATCTTCCATTGAAGCCATTGCAAGATTCGGGGAGATGGATAGACGCTCGTGGGGACCTGTCGCGTTATATTCCCCCACTGCAGGATTCCCGTTATTCTCTTTCAGGGTCGGTGACCCACTTCGAATAGTCTGTGGGGTATAAGGTTGCATTTCTCTTTGTATTGTCAAACACAAGTCCAAGAGGGAGTTATTGTCAATATCATCAAACTTGGAAGAATTGATAGAATGACTGACCCTAGGCACTTGCGCCAGCCCCTCACTCTGCACAGGCTCTTCATCAATTGTAGTGGAGTTAATCTCAGGTGGTGGATTCACCGGAAAAAACTTAGTGATGGCACCTTGTGCTACCGGGAGTTCATATTTGGCGTTCTTCCTTCGTTTGCCCCCTTTTTTATTGGGCTCCTTGGACTCTTTCTGAGTTTGTGTCTTATTATTCCTCAGATTATATATAGAGTGTGGCGCTCTCTTCCCCTGCTGCATCATGATTATTCTGGCGCCTTAATGTGCTTGGGGAATTCTTGGGGTCTGCCAATTACAGATAGCTGCACAATTTATTGCAAATAGGTAACTCACTCGTGGCCTTTCCCCTTGCAGAATATAGACTCACATCAATGCCCAGCAAGCCATATAGCATTAGTGAGGTCTCCACAATCTTAAGGCTGCTCCGTTTTTATCCCACAGGCAGCTCAGTCAATGGGCTGCCCTAGCAAAAGGCACATAGATCTATACACAGCAAGCCCTGTTCAAAGACCCCTTCTTCCACCAGGCCCAGTGACCCCTTCACTTACGTGTACCCTCGTAAGCTGCTGGACTTGATGTTGTCCAACGCTGTCCTTCTATTACACTGCCTCCGAAAACGGGGGCTGCCTCCACACACTCGGGATTCCGCTCCCAATGCAGAGTGCCGTGTGCTGTGTGCCGTGTGTGCTTGAGTCTTCCTTCCGCTTTATTCCCGCGGACCCCTCGTCCAGATACAGCGGGTGCCGCGGGTACCGCAGGGAAGAGTCCCCACAGTCCACACAGTCCGCACCGTCCACACAGTCCGCACGGTTACCAAAGGTAACCCGCCGTACTCACGGACCACTCCCGTCTCTCTCTTCGCGCTCGCGCTCGCCTGGTTAGTTTGAGGAAAGGACCCGCACGTTCTGCTCACGCTCGTGTCAAGCCGCGCCTCCTCCTCTGCATCTACGTCTCTGAGGCCGCTTCCGACACCGACAGTGATGAATGCCACACAAAACAACAAACGGTTACGTGAATTCACAATAGACAAAAAAAAAAAAAAATGCCAATGGTTGACCGGGGGAGGACCAATCAGGAGGGAGGAGGTGCAGGGTGGATGTTGAGAGTAAAATAAAACTGTATGGGCTCATAGCCCTCACAGCTAGCCTATAGTGGGAGTACTGTTGTCGCTGTTATCACCCTTTGGTGCAATATGAGAAGGTGTGCGTGGTACGGAAGGCTGACCATGCATAGCCCTAGCATGCTCGTCCATGGCAACAAGCATGCAGGTCTGAAAGGTCTTGTTCTGCAGGATGATGGTCAGGAGGTCCCCATGCAGAACCTCACGTGTAGCCAGAGTTCCAACTGCAAGGCCTCACGTGTTGCATGGACCTATGCCTACAAGGCCTCAGGTGATGCATGGGTCTCCTCACGGCTTGCCTGGATCTCAGCCGAGATGTTGTGTGTCAGCTGCTCCATCTGCTATTCCGCCCGTCTACTCCGGGACACCTCAAGTGCACCTAGAGTAGCTCTGAGGGAGGTTTTCTCTTCCCTCAGGGCATCCCTTTGGGCCTGTGCCTCTTCAGCCTCTGGTGCCCAACATGTCCTGCCTGTGAGAGCGGCACGTGGACCGCGTTGCCTGCTGCCGGAGCTCCACCTGCCTTTCGGGGGGGAGAATGGACTTCACCACCCTTTCCACGCCCTGAGACACCAGGGCTGCCCCAGAAACAGGAGCAAATAATGTGGAGTGTGACCCTGCATCCATAACTGCTACAGGTGACATACCAACACTGAATGGCCCCTTGAAGGTCTACCCCCACTGCAGGTGTGTTGGACAGAACAGCATCCATTTTAGAATCACTCACCTGCAACAGCACATATCGTTCAATATCCGATTCTGCACCAAAGGCATAGAGATCCTCAGAGGTGTACGCAGACACCCGTGGCCAGGATGGTCTGTAGCACCAATGGATCTTCATGCGCTACCACCCCACGGCCCCTACTGGTGCCTGGTTGGGGCTCTGAATACAGCACCCCCTTCCGCCATCTCCTCCTCCACTGCTTCCAGTGCCTCATCACCTGCACAAAATCAAAAATAAGACATGACCACACATGTTAACAGCATAGGCCACACACATAGGTATTACTATGTTAACAGCCAACACGTGAAGCAGCCATGTGACACATGACACAAACTCAGGCATGCACACAGTGCCAATGTAATGGAACGGGACCCTGAAAGCAAACATGGATGTCTATCAAATGGCAAAATAAAACATGTACTGCATATTGCATAGCACCTGCATCACACACAAGCTTGTGACTGGCATAGTCCTTCAACAAACATGACAGATGCCAACAGACAGATGGCACGTAGCATAGCCATGGCAGAACTGTCAACCAGCCCCAGATGGTAATCAAATACTACTGTCCGTGATCCATGTAAAATGCATCTCATCAGACAGAAAATGGAAATCACTACGACAAAACACACATGTCACAGGATGCAGCAACGCTAGGGTGTAGAAATACAGTGAAGGGAGGCAAATGGATACATTAATGGTAGGTCACTTTGACATCACACAAGGGAATAGGCATGTTGAAGAGTGAAACAGGGCTCGGAAGTGTGTGGGTGCAGTGCAATACATGGGTACGGCCTCAACTATCAACAAAAAGACAAAACCAGTAATTGCAATGTTGTGTTATGATGTCAGTGTAAGGGCAAGTGCAGTCATCATGTGGCAAGTGTTGGCAGTGGGTTGTAGGGATACAGTGAACCCCAAACCCAAGAGTGGTGGATGGCTTGGATGCAGTGCATGGGTCAAAATGGTTACTCAGAGTACCGTGCTGTAGCAGACAGTGTGGCAGGTGTCAATTGCATTGTCAAAGTCATTTAGGACTACAGCAGGAGAGAGGAGGACAGAAAGCACAACACATGAGGAAGCATGAGAAGTCCCCCCAGACCCGGAGAACCCACAAAAGCAGTTGCATAGAGGCAAGGAGGCTGTACCAGAAGGAGGCTGTGCCAGAGGGAGGCCTCTGCTCGACACCGATGAGAACTACAAACAAATGACCATGTGGAGCAACTGACCCTGAGGGAGCCGGAAAGGGATGATCAAATACCATAAGAAGGAGGAAATACCGAGATGGAGTCAGATGAGAGGCTTGCCCTGGACCCATAGGGGCTTGCTTGGAATGCACATGGTCCCTGAATGAACACTCATGGCCACTCTGAGCCTGTGCCATCAGCACCGTCCGAGTGAAAGACCTTGCATCAAGGCCAAAGGCCAAAGGATGTTTCACAAAGTACACGTCTGGCAGAGTTGTAGAGGGAAGAGTGTATATTCACAGAAAATCGTGAACAGGCCATTGCAGTAGTCCACCATGGGAATCACCAGTCTCATGGAGACAGTGAGCTGCTGGGGGATAGAGAGGCAGGAAAGTATGCTTCTGAGGGGGACCAGCTTGCAGGGTGACCTCACAGAGACGTCAGTCATGTGACGACAGAGGGCGAGTGTTGAGTGGAAGATCATCACAGACTATCCACAAACATGTTTTGGAGCAAGAATATGGACAGGAGAGGCTGGCGAGTGTTTGACATGGAAGGAGGGTGCAGGTGTGTTAATGAGGATTGCCTTTGTGTGCAGCACATGGCCTGTATGCTGTCTGCATCACAACAAGCACGTATCAGTCAAGCATTGCATGGGTCACAATGGCAGTCATGACTACATAGCCTGAACTGGCAGTGAATCACAACACATCACCCAAGCAACAAACACATGGCCTGGACACCTACGCATGAACACTCATCAGACATTGTCTCAAAATCCGGGAGGTCTCCCACGCCTTAGATCTGACCCTCTGCGATGAACCCTCCAGTGATCGCCTCATGTTCAGTGAGTTCATCGTCCTCTGGTGGTGACCCACTGCCCGTCACCAGAGTAGAGGCGTAATTAGAACCCCGCTTGTTTTTTGCTCGTGTCGGAAGTCATTCCAACGCTTTGAGCAAACATCATCTGTGAGCTTCTGATGGCCCAAGGCCCCAATACGGTCTGTGATGCACTGCCAGTGGGCCCTTTGCTAAGCAGGCATAGTTCTGCACCCTGCCATCAACAGCATGTCACAGCTGTGTACCGACACATTGAAACTCTGCTTTCTTGATGTGTAAGAGGCCCCCGCCGTGGCTTTGGTCCCAGCCTGTTCTGCAAGAGCATGCTTCTTCCTCTTGGGAGGTGGTGTGGACCCTAAGTGGTTTCTGCCTCTCCGCTCAGTAGGAGCTGAAGCACAGGTGGACTGGCCACTGGAAGCAGGCAATGCATGATGACCGGAAGTCTGACTGCAATGCATTGGCTGCTGGGTGCTGTCGCCAGGACCCAGCACCACAACTGCCTCAGTGTCAAGGGTCGGGACCAACACAATCCTGGCTGGGCGACTCAGACCCAGGGTGGTGTCCGCTGCAGCTGACCCTGCTGCTTCCACACCCTGACTGCTCAGGGCAGCAGATGACATTGCTGCCCCAGATCCAAGTGGCCTGGTGACAGCAACTTTCACTGCCACACATGGCTTGGATTTACTGACACGGAAGTCAGCCTGTGAGTCATCCCGTGCCTGTTCCATTATCAATCTGGGCCGGGCTAGCAGGCCCTGATCTGGGGTGGTGTCAGCTGCAGCTGCATCTCCCTGACCTGATGGGGGGGGCATAACTGTCCCTGAATGGGCCTGGACATGCTGCCCTCATGGGCCACCCTGCCCACGATCCCCCCGCGGCCACCTTAGCCAACCTGGCCACCATGGCCACTTCCACTACCACAACCACCTCTGGGAGGTCGCTCAGCTTTGCCTCCATTTATTGGCCTCCCAGTCATGGCACTGATGTACTAGTGCGAATGGGACGTGAAAACAACAATTGTCCTGGGCAACTGGGGTGAAGGGTGCAAGGCTGTCTGTGACCCCTGGGGAAAAATGACGGGTCACGCAATGCTCAGGCACCCCAAAAACAAAAAAAAGTGCACACGACCCCTCGGTAGCCCACATGCATTGAATGAGGATCCCGCTGTATGCTGTGGCATTCAGAAACACAAAAAATGCGTATGCACGAACACGCAGGCTACTATGACCTCGAAAATGGGGTACGTGACACACAAGGGCAACCACAGTGGAAAAAATATGTGCACGACTCACCGTTTGCCTGGAAAAATGAAGAAAAAAACAAGCACGTGGGTGCGTCGGCAACTCCCCCACCAAAACAAGAAGTAAGCACTGCAGCAGTAAACGAGAAGTACACACTGTCACAGTAGTGAGCAAATCGCGTGTGAATTCACAAGAAGAAGAATCTCATGCCTCGGTCCCCACGAAAACCACGTACAGTGCACTAGTGTCCTAGGCGGACCTTTAACCCGTACTGAACGGCAACGCCCAATGTCCCACACACGTGCAGAGTCACTATTCATCTGGCTGGCCACGCTAAAGCACACGGAACACCCACGCTCCTGCCCACAAGCCATTTACCTGCATCAGGCGCCCCAAGCTGCCTCCTACGAGCCATCTGCTGCTGCCAGCCCACTCTGTGTCCCTGTTGCCCACATTCCTTCCAATTTGGTGCCTGCACATCAGCCATTGCCAGAAATCCTGTTCCTGAGACCACCTCTGCTGACCCAGAAGACTCCCAACTGCCATTTCATCGCTCCACAGCCCAGCCCCAGGACCCAGTTTCCCACCCACACCTGCCTCGGGGGTTGCCAGGTGGGACCTAGCAACATCTGGGGCAAGTGGCAACCCCTTGGCACAGGGGCAGAGGGCTGTCGGCTTATCCTCTAGAGAAGTTGTCATCCTGGTGGAGCAAGTCCTGGGGCATTATGATGCCATCTTCCATGGACCATCCCTCGCCGACAAGGAAGAATGGAGTGAGATCTGGGCAGGAATCGTGGGTGCCATCAACGCGGAAGTGGTGGCACCCCGCGACTATAAACATGTCCTGAAGCGCTGAGAAGTCTTCAGGTCCAGGACCCCCTAAACAAGGCCCAGCACATCGTCGAATCTGGTGATGGAGTGGGGCGCCGGGGCCGGTTGACCAACAATGAGATGAGGGACCTGGAGCACATCAGCCCAGCGCTGCACTCCCAGGTCTCAGAGTTGGAGATCCATCTGGAATCAAGTGGTAATTGTCCATGTGTTATTGTCCAGCGTAGTGTATGTTGAGGTGTGGCGGGAGTGTGCACCTTGGCCTTATGTCTGGCATGCCTCATGTACGGATGTCCGTGTGCATGTCCATGGCAGTGTTGCATGTGAGTCCAATCAAGCGTGTTCCACATCAATGGTGTCTGTGTTGCAATGCATGATGTGCACCAGCATGTGATGACACACACATGTTTGCATGCCTGGATCTGGACTTGGCCATGCAAGAGGTGTGAGATATGGATGCATGGTCACCTTCATGGACATGCATGGTGTACATGTGTGTGTTTATAAGTGGTGAGTGTGTGACTGGCCAACCCCATGGATGCATGACACATGTGGCCCAGTTGTCCACAAGTATGCTGCAACAGGAGGTCTACAGGGCCTGATGCATGACTGTCAGGTGATGTGTGTGCATGTGATGTGCATGTTCCATGATACATGTGAGGTCCAGCCCCTCTTCTGATGTTCCTGCAGTGCCTTGTACATGGATGCAAATGTTTGTTGCATGTGGCATGCATGTTTGTGCATGTGTGTTGCTTGCACTGACCTGTGTGTTGTGGAGGGAGATGATGGTTGTGCCGTTTGACAGTGCCAAGTCAAGCAGATATTTGTTCGGTACACTGATGCCTGTGTTCAATGTCTCCCTATCCACAGCAGCGATGGAGGAAGAGGGCGTAGATGGCTCTGTAAAGCACCGTGGTGGGGATGCCTCCGCCAGGCAGAGACGCAAGGCCCAGTCATCCTCCCAGGTTACATCTTCCGGGAGCAAGGAGACTGGTGCCGTGTCCGCAACTACGGCCGCAGCAGCTGAGGGGAGGCCCAAGAAGGTGAAGTTGGACGTGGCCTCCTCGGCAGCAGGACAGACAGGTGAGCCCCTACAGGGGCAATCCAATGCAGAACACAGTTGGGAGTCATCCAGGTTGGTGGTAGGCGAGGGGGTGGAGGAGGCCACTTCAGACCAGCACATGGGGCGTGGCAGGGGTGATGAGACAGGTTCAACTGGTGCAGTCCAGGGGCAGGAGGCAGTTGAGGTCACAGCGGAGGGGCCTGTGCCTAATCCTGTCCCTGAAACTGCAGCTGCATCAGTATGCACCTGCGGGCATGCCTCTGGCCAGACCGGTCCACAGGTAGCGGATGTGTCCATGCTAATTGACCTACAACTACCTGCGGACCAGGCAATCCGTGACAGGGTGTAGCCCATGCTAGCCAGTGTCGTGCCTGCACATCATTACAAAGAAGTCTGGGCCCTCATGAACTGGATAGCTCAGCTCATTGTTGCGGATTTGCTACGTGTGCTGGGCCCTTCTGCGACCCCCTCCTCTTTTTCCTCCACTATGTGCCAGTCGTCCTCCCTGCCCTCTTCCGGGCAGGATACCACCAGGGCCCCCTGTGAACCTGTCCCAACCACGGTGACTAGTCTGGTGGAGACCACAGTCGGGAGTCGGAGGTTCAGCAGAGGTGGTCACACCAGCAACAAGAACAGTGGCAATGAAGGATGTGCAGGCACCTAGCAGCAGTGCACGTGCATGACTGCCCTGGGGGTTGTCATCATCCCAGAGGCAGTCCTGGAGGCGCAGGCACAGGGCTCATTGGCAGCAGCAGGCTCAAAATAGGAGGCGACAGGACTCTGGCCATCAACATCAGAGGGGCAGGTATCGGCCATGGGCATGAGGGAGACGTGGACCTTGGCCCAAGGATGTCTTCCCTGTTGCAGCGAATGGGCCAGGAAATTGGTGCAGAGCAGCAATGGGCACTGGGGGCATGACACACCATGGCCAGGGCGGAGAACACCCTGCGTCAGGCAGAGAAGTGGGTGGAGTTCTTCAAGGAGACTCGCAGGGAGTTTGTGAGGAGCACGAGGGAGTCCCTGCGGGCCCTCGTGGTGGGAGCACAGGCCCGCCTCCAGGATATTGACACAGAGTTCGATGATGCCCTGGCCGCAACTCTTGGGGAATATGATGAGTCGTAGGACTAGCCTGCTGCTTTTGTAAATAGTTATTTAGTGGTAGATTTCCTTTTTTTATGATTTGGAGTTGATGAACTTTGCCCCACATTTTGTAAATAGTTTGTTTTTTAGGGTTTTTAAGGATGTATATTTGGGTTTTGGGATCATGGACCCTTCAGACTTGTACATAGTTGGACATCTTTTTCATTTTCTTTTTTGTTTCACCATGGAGTAATGGTTTTTTTATGATTTGGATTTTCATTTGGAGGACAAACATTGAACCTGGACCCCTTTTTTGAGTTTCTCATTTTTAAATATCACATTTCTTTTTGTTTTTGATTGCATTTTCATTGGCATTCCTTTCATTTTTATTTTCATGGTTATGTTTCAGTTGGTGTGGTTTTTTGTTCTTAATACATTTGTATTCATCCCATTCAGAGTTGTGTCTGCCCTCAATGGTTTGGTGCATGTGTCACTCTTCATTGGCTCTGTCACGTGTGCCTGCTGATGAGCAATGTTGGTCATGTGTTTGCAAACATGCATGTGTGCATTTGTCATTCACATGCCATGGGGCAGGTAGTGGGGAGTAGGACCAATGGATGGGCATTGAGTTGCACTGTGGGGGGGCAGCATGTGCTTTCTTTTCGGTGCACATTTGATACATGATTGCATGTTGGGAAAATGTATTTGGTGGGGGGACATAAATTGGGCCTGCCTGCAGGTTGCCATCACTGGTGGGGGTCGGGGGACATTAGTCGGGGCCTGCCTGCAGGTACCCGTCACTGGTGGGGGTGGGGCAACATCAGTCCGGGCCTGCCTGCAGGTTTCCGTCACTGGTGGGGTGGAGGACATGAGTTTGGGCCTGCCTGCAGGTTGCCGTCACTGATGGGGGTGAGGCGTCATGAGTCAGGGCCTGCCTGCAGGTTGCCGTCACTGGTGGTGTTGGGGGGACATGTGTCGGGGCCTGCCTGCAGGTTGCCGTCACTGGTGGGGGTGGGAAGACATCAGTTGGGCCTGCCTGCAGTGTATGGTCCCATTTGGGCTGCCTGCGGGGTATGGTCATGGGTGTTGGGGGGCTCCCTTGTGGTGTGGGCGGCCTGAAGGTATGGTCCCATGTGGGCTTCCTGCGGGTATGTTCACGGGTAATGGAGGGCTACCTTGTGGTGTGGGCTGCCTGGGGGCATGGTCACAGGTGTTGGGGCGGTCTCTTTTGGTGTGGGCTGCCTGCGGGGCATGGTTACGGTGTTGGGGGGGTCCCTTGTGGTGTTGGCTGCCTGCAGGCATGGTCACAGGTGTTGGGGGGTCCCTTGTGGTATGGGCTGGCTGCGGGGCATGGTCACAGGTGTTGGGGGGTCCCTTGTGGTGTGGATGCCTGCAGGCATGGTCACGGGTGTTGTGGGGGTCCCTTGTAGTATTGGCTGCCTGCGGGTATGGTCACGGGTGATGGGGGGCTCCCTTGTGGTGTGGGCTGCCTGCGGAGCATGGTCACAGGTGTTGGGGGGTCCCTTGTGGTATGGGCTGCCTGCGGGGCATGGTCATGGGTGTTGGGGGGTCCCTTGTGGTGTGGGCTGCCTGCGGGTATGGTCATGGGCTGCCTGCGCAAGTTGAGGGCATTTGCTATGTGGGTTAATATGTCTTGCTTGTAAAGTTTGTTGGCATTGTTGAATGAGTCTGGAGTATTATATTTTTTGTGGGAGTGTTCAAGTGATCTTTTGGTGCGTCTCAATGTGACTAATTAATTGTTGAACCAGAAGTTAGAGCGTTTATCTGTTGTTCGAGTTTTAGATGTGATGGGAGCTAATGAGTCAATAGTGTTTTTGAGGCATTTTTGGTAGCAATCTTCTAGGTAGGTGGAGTTGTTTCTGTTTAGTGTGGTGGCAGCTAGTGTTTCTCTTAGGGATGGGGAGAGATTGTCCCCTGTGAGTTTTTTGATGTTTTTGGTTTCAAAGGTATCCGTTTTTTTAGTTACGTACGGTCTGTCGTTCTGTTAGAGGAAAACAATCAGCAGGAAGGACTGAGTCAATGGTTACTTGAGAGTTGAGTGTGAGTGTGGGGACATTAACTAGTTGATCAAAGCCCATGTCTTGCATGGCTGTATGGAATGGAATGCTGTGGCTGTCTGATCACGGGGGTCGTTGAAACCTAGGTTTAGGTCTCCTAGTATGATGCATTTAGTGTTGGGTTTAATACAGGTTGAGAAGTGAAGGTATGTCTATGTCAGGGTGCGTATTTTTGTTAGGGGTGTGTAAATGTTCAGGAAGTTGGTGGTTTTGGGATTTGATGTGAATTTGGTTAGGAGGAGTTCGTAGCCTGGTATTGCTTCTATGGGGCATGCTCTGATTTGCAGTGTGGATTTGGCTATTAATGCATCTCCGCCTCCTTGGGTGTTAGGTCTGTCAGCTCTAAGTATGCTGAAACCTGGTGGGATGGTTAGAGCTAGTAGTGGGCCTGAGGCTGGGTGAAGCCATGTTTCTGTGAGCACTAGGATGTCAAGTTGTTGTTCAATGATGAGGTTGTGAATTTCTATGGTGCGTGCTCCGAGAGAGCGTGCGTTGATGAGTGCGCCTTTGAGGTTGGGGGTGGATGAGTGGTGTGTTGCTTGGGCTTGGAATAGGTGATAGGGTTTTGGTGTTTTTAGGTGGATTGGCTAGTGCTTTAGGTGGGCTGTTGTTTTTGGCGATTGTTGGACATAGTGGCCCTCATTACGACCCTGGCGGTAAGGGGTTTGCGCCAGCGTTAGCTGCGCCGACCCCTTACCGCCAACTACGAGTTCCCATAGCGCCATGGTCATTTTTCCGCCCGCTTTTTGCGGGCGTAAAAATCCATGGCGCTATGGGACCTTGGTGTTAATTACGCCACCGTAATTTACGGTGGCGTAATTAACTCCTTCCCCACTCCCATTATACCCTATGGGGCCGAAATGGGAATGGGGAAGGGTAAATGGGTCAATGGGGACTTACCGCCCCGCCGACCTCGGAATGGGGCGGTAAGTCCACCATCCGCCATGGCGTAAACGGACTTTACGCCATGGCCGGAAAGTCCGTCGATGGCGGAAAGAATCCACCAGGGTCGTAATGAGGGCCAGTGTCTTTGTTGGTGGGAGTGTGGCAGGTGGGAGTGGGTATGATGGCTTGAGAGAGGGATCTGGTTTGTGAACTAAGTCTTGTGAGTCTATTGTTGCCCAGGACGGGGGTGCTGTTGTTGGTGGCTCCTTCAGTGACGGGATGTTTAGTAATTATCTGGATGTTAGTGGGTGTGGGTTGTGGGTTTTGTTGAGGCTATTATCTCTTCTGTGGGGGGGAAATGGTGAGATTGTAGGCACAAAGTGGGTAGGGCAGGGGATGTCGTTGGCAAGCAAGTTTGGCTAGGTCATTGTTATGCTTGATATATGCCCTCCTGTGCCCCTCCTGTGCAGGGTGTGGCAAAGTTTAATAGACAGAATGGGAACATGATGGTAGTTAAGAGGCCTAATATACTAGAATTGGCTTTGGTGGATTTAAGAAGAATAGGAGGGCAAAGGGTAGAACAGCTAGCAGGAACTTGCGTCCATACAGCAGCTATAAACTTATAAATTCAATTAATTTGAATAGATTGTTAAATTTTGGAATTATCATGGTAACCATTTATTTAAAGTGTGTACTATATTTTTCTAACCAATTGTATGAGTAACAGATTATGTTAATGTCAATGTTAAAGGTATTTGTACCGCGCAAGGTCTCCATCGGAATTGGTCCCCAGGTGCTCAGGCGGATCTGCAAACAAGAAGGTGGGGTGTGGGGGGGTAATCGGGTGAAGAGGGAATCGGAAAGTGAGAAAAGTGATGTCCTTTTGGCAGCTTTAGTTTGGTTTTCCACGTGCGCTGAGCTTGGTTGTGAATATCGGATTGATATGAGTCCTTGTGTGCTGTTGGTGCGAGTTATGTGTTGTTTGTTGTTACAGTGTGGTGAAGTGCATGCAGTTTGAAGTGCAAGAGGGTTGTTGTGTGCACTAAGTATGCTGAAATTTGAACTTTTCGGTTAGTGGTTTATACGTCTCTTAGTCCTTAGAATTCTTGTTGTATGTATGCGTTTGTCTTATGGAGTAGGCATATTCTTTCTCTTTTTCTTTCCTGTCCATTTAATTGTTAGGAGTGATGGCCTGGCAAGTTCCTAGCGTGTTATTTCCGACCTTTCTGTACCAGGTTGTGCATGTATTGTCTCCCACTCTGGTATTGGTGCTGTATTTTTACAATCACCCACTCCCTTCCTGTCTATTTCCTGTCACTGATCCATTGCTGCCTGTGTTTACTTTGTAGGCCACTGTGTTATTGACATATCACCCTTACCCTTCCATCCTGATCTCTGTGTGATCCTTCTTAGGTATGATTCTATCTTTCAATTAGTAAGTTGATATGCCGTAGATTGTTTTTCTCTTATTTCAGTTGATGGGCGGTAGCTTAGGGAGATAGGGACATTCTGTTTCCTCTCCCAGTTTTGTTCCAGCTGTGTATGTGCCCCCATAGGCACTTTCTAGTTATGGGGTGATAAGCCAAGATTTTAGGAGTTTTCTAAATAGAAGGTGATATCTTGTGTTACGTATGTTCTTTAGAAGCTCGTTCCAGGTTTTTAGGGTGAGGTGAGAGAAAGAGGGTCCTCAGAATTTTCTTTTGTTTCATGGTTTTGGTTCCAAACTGATGTCGCTGCTAGATCTGAGTGGCCTTGTTGGACGGTGTACGTTTATTTCTTTCTCTTAGGAATTTTGCGCCTTGGCCGTGAATTGCTCTGTGCGTTATGCACATTGATTTTAACTTGATTTGCTGTTTTATTGGCAGCCAGAGTAGCCTTTTCAGCGCTGGTGTGATATATTCTCTTCGAGGTAGTTTGAGGAGCAGTCTGGCCACTGCATTTGTATGCACTTGAGTTTTTTAGAAGACGTTCTGGCATGCCCTGATATAGACTATTGGCGTAGTCTACTCTGGACATGACCATATGGTTTCTGTTCTGTTTGTTAGGAAGATTTGATCCATAGTAGGGCTCAGTCAGTGACTCTCCGTTTCCTGCTGCATTTCTTGACAAGCAGCTTGATGTATACTGATTTGAAAAATTGTGGCACTTTCCCTGTTGTGATTGATTGGTGGAAGACATTTCTGTAGTAGTCCATGGGTGTTCCTTGTGAGAGGATTGATTTGAATATGTCTTGGGGGCAGAAATCCACGGGGAAACCTGTTTTGTTTCTTTTGTTTACCAGTTTGATGAATGTCTCCACTGATATTTGGGGAATGCTTCAGAGTTTGTTCGGGCATTCTTTGTTGGTGTGGGTGAGTTGCATATTGCGATTGCATGTTCTGCTTTGTATGGTCTGTTGGATGGTCATGATTTTGTTTGCAAAGTCATTGCATAGTTTCTTCGATGGTATTGTAGTGTTGTTGCAGCCAGATGGGTTTTTTATTTCATTTTGATTTTAGTTTTTTTTGGGTGTTTGGTTCTTTGAAGATTCTATTGTCGTAGTATTTCCTTTTTTCTTTTGTATTACCTTTTTGTATGATCGGGTATGTTGTTGGAATTTGAATTTGTTTTTGCAGATGTATTTGATCCTCTATTGTAGTTCAAGTTTTTGGTTTTTCCTTTTCATGGTGTTTAGTGGGGTAAACCGTATTGCCGTTGCTCTTTTGCGTGATGGGGTAAACAGGTTTTCATTGGCAATCTTGTCTATTTTTGTCATGATCCAGTTGTGAAGTAGTTCTATTTTTTTGTCCAGGTCAGCTTCGTCCATAGTTGTTGCTTGAGGTTTGCTGAATTCCAGTAGTTCAGTTAAGTTGCAGTTTTTGTGGTTCTCCAGTTTCCTTTCATGATAATTGGTGGCTTGTCCTGTTGCTTATTTATTGGTGTGGCCAGTGTGAGTACGAAGAGAATTATGAAATTTGAATTGGTGGTGCCGTGCTAATGAGATTTTTAAATTTATTTTTATTGTTGTTCAGTTGTCTTTTACAACATTAACATTAAAAATAATTTTTTACAACGTTAAACATGATGTAAAACATGTCACTTACAGAGTGTTAGATCACATATAACAAAATAATATTTGCCATTCACTTTTTTCATATTTCTCAACAACAACACAGTTATATTACCAGCAAATAATCATCGCTATTTCAATTTAAAAATAATTCCTTACATAATTTTTCAAAGGACGTTCAGCATCAAAATACATTGAAATCATTATTTCACAATATTCATTGTCACAAGGTTTATGTTTTACTGGAAAGGTCCACCAAACATAGTAATGAGTTTTTTTATGCAGTTCCTCATTAAAAATAACAAGAAATCTTGACAACACAAGAATCGTCTTTATACAATTGCAATTACAAACTACAATAATTGAAGATTGTAATTTACACACCATCCGATGATTATTGGCAGCCAGAAGACTAATCCAGTCGATATCCCGGGAGTTTAAAGTTCTTAAGGCTGGTATTTTATGAAAAGCCTGTAATAAAAAAGAGCAATTGAGCCGGTTGTCAGCATTCATTTCAACATAACTCCGCCACCCCATAATGGTTGAAGATGTAGGCGATATGGTCTCATTCACGGTTGCAAAGCCTTACCCAAAGACAGAATCTTGTTCCATTCCCATAGGCGTATTAGGGTTTCTGGTATTAATTGGTACATTTGAGCCAATCGCACCAGGCGTGTCAGCCACCTCGATGTGGGGCAAGTTATGAGGCGTACAAGAAGCCATCCTTGGCAATTCCTCGTGAGCATCAAATGGAGGATTGTAGAACATCGATAATTGCGTTTGTTGGGACAGAGATGAACTGGATGTAAATTCCCTTTGCTTTGCGGAGATCACTTTAGCAACTTGGTCATCCCTCACAATTTTCAGAGAACGTGGAAGTTGACCGTTCAAGACACTATTTTGATTGTTTTGCACTGTGTTTTTACAAATAACCTCATTGGCAGCCTCACTACCTAATTGTAAGTCTCTTTTACTTTCTTCAGAAAGTTTGTCTAAATTAATCCCATATTCTCTGTTGGGAGAAGTGATTTTTATGGGTTTGCGCCTTCCCACTTCGTTTTGTTGAGGCTTTAAAGCTATTTGTTGATTTTATTTTATTTATTTTTGTTTGCCTATTACAGACTGGGCAGCTTGCTGATCGGCTTTTCTTTTTAATGCACAGAAATACGGTCATTTTTCTTTCTGCAATGCAAAATGCAGCCCAGAGCCATCATAACTGGGCTTCTCATGGTCAATATCACTATCTACTTGTATTTGTTCACTTTGCGCTTCAGCCTCAATGAAGGTGGTAAGGGCAGAAGGACTATCAGGATGGCAGAGGTCTCCTGATGAGGGACTAGAATGTCCTATTTCCTGACCCTCAGATTGTGCAGAACTCTCAACCTGGAGAAAGAAGTGTATTTGGTCTATTTTTTCACTGTTTTGTGTAACCTTCTGACACAATTGCGTGTGTGTCAAAATCTGGACAATAGATGGATCATGCGGTAATGTTAGTGTCTGTGCAAACATGTGCGGAAAACTAGAAGTAGGAATAGCAGCCTTCTGATGTTGTATCTGATGGTCATTCCTTCCCGTTGGTGCTGTTTGAGCTGAAACAGTAGCCGTAGGACAAGGAGCCAGTTTAGGAGGATTGGAACACCCTCCTTCTCGTTTGTATGTTTCGGCAAAGATATAACCTTCTAATTTGTTTAATTTAGACAATATCTCTGAAAGGGAGGTTTTCAGATCCCGTAATTCATAATGCGCATAATCATGGCCAATGTCCAGGAAATGAAGCACTCTTGATAGCACTGTTTATGAGACTTCTAGGGACTGTGTGTCCTCAAAAGGATCTATTTATTTATTTATTTATTTATTTATTTATTTATTTATTTATTTAAATTTGTATAGCGCGCAAGCAGCCCAGGGGCATTGAGGCGCTGTTACTTGCATGAGCTTAGTTACAGGCATGGTATCAGTAAGAGGCATATTACAGATAGGAAAAAGCAAGGTTATCATTACAGATTATGCGGTTGGTCAATACAACTTAAGCAGTGGGTCCTATGGTTGGTGTTCATGCTGCTGCGAGGGAACTTATGAGAAGAGGGTGGTTTTCAGTGCTTTGCGGAAGGCTAGGAGGGAAGGCTCACTGCGGATGGTGGGAGGTAGGGCATTCCAGTGAGTGGGTGCGAGATAAGGGAAGCTGGATCCACCTGCTCTGGATCTTTTTACTAGTGGCACAGAGAGCATGTTGGTGTAGGGTGATCTTGTTGGTCTTGTAGAGGCGACGGAGTGGATTCTTTGTGAGAGGTAGTCGGGGGCAGTGAGATGGATGCATTTGTGTGTCAGTGTGAGCGCTTTGAAAATTATTCTCTCCTTTATTGGGAGCCAGTGGGCTAGTTTTCTGGCTTCCGAGATGTGGTCCCTTTTGGCAATGCCTTGGGCTGCTCAGAGAGCACTATTCTGGATGACTTGTAGCCTCTCCAAATTTCTTTTTGAGGTTCCTAGGAAGAGTATGTTGCAGTAGTCTAGCCTGGAGCCGGTGATGGCTCTGGCTATGTTTGTGCAGTTCTCTTTGGAGAGGAAAGGCCTGACTGCGTTGATCAATTTAGCATGATATGCGGCTGAGGAGGCAATGGCGTCTAATAAATCAATCCCCAATCCCGTCTAATAAATCAATCCCCAACAGGGGCATGTTCTCCATTTTAGGGGGAGTCGTAGCATTTTGCTCATTTAGGGTTATGGGGTTTTTAGCACTATTCAGCGTGTTGCTTATGGATAAGCCACAAAGTGGCCCATTAGCTGGGCATGCTTTTGGAGGGAGAATGTCCCGTAAGTTATTCATTTCAATCAGAGAGACTGCCTCTCTATATTGCAGATGGACATTTGCCACTTCCCCTATGGCCGCAGTGACAGGGGTAGAGGGCCCATGGAATAAACGTATCTGTTTTCCAATTCCGCCATCCCTGCAGGAGCAAGAATTGATGTGTCAGAAGGAGATAGTCTCTGATCCTCCCCAATGTCATTCAAGTCAGCAGATACCACACCCTCTGGTATGGTTAACAAACCTTTTCTGTAAGCATGGGATGAGTTATTCTGTTCTAGCATAATGTTGGATTGTGGGTCAATGCCTACTTTCTCATGTTGGTCACTGTTTGCCCGTGCATATGCGAAGGAAACTTCTTGACAAATAGTGTCAGCATTTTGGCTAGAGAAAGTTAAGTTTAATGATCCAGCAGCTTCTCTATTATCTAAAGAACCCGCTGTCATGCCCAAGGAGTTTTCCTCTACTGTTGAGTCCTCCTCATTGATCCTCATTGAGGGCGATAAACTGGGTTGTTTCTGGGTGGAATTTTTAACAATGTGCCCACTACGCAACCTTGAGGACATCGTGGGTTCCTAACAAGGTAGTCCCCGCAATACACCCAATTCAAATTCTTTCTTTCTTATCCCGCTATGAAAAAGAGAACTGCAATACCAAATAAACCTGTTTTAAAGTACACAACACCAAATATCTTGGGTAAACCCAGTACGTATTCACTGCACCACATGTTACAAATGGACCATGTAACTTACAAACAACAGCGTACGATGACTGATGGTAGAATTTAAATAGATGTCAATACCACATACCAGCACCAATGCGGGCTGGGCTCGGCTCACACTCACCCCTCGCACCCGAACAGCCAAACAGCCACTTGGTCCACTTGGGGTGCGTGCGCGGGTGCACAAGGACGTGAGCTGAAATTGGCTTACCGGGTAGGGAGGGGGCAGAGCCAACAATGAGTCAATGACACTGCAAGAGGACCAAAAAAAACATGTGTAAGAAACATGTGTAAGAAACACAAAGTCCATACACAAAGTCTGTGAGTCTTTGCACAAGTGAAAAAAGAATATAGTTACTAGAGAGTGCTTCAGATGGTTTTTTGCCACGTTTCCACAAGTAGCAAACTTCACCTTGAGGATGACGTTCGGAGACAGAGCAGAACTCACAGCGTTCAAAGCCACTTGGGCCACTTGGTCGCACGGGTGCGCGAGAACGTGAGTTGATATCGGCTTGCTGTGTAGGGAGGGGGCAGGGCCAAGAATGAATCAATGACACTGCAAGAGGACCAAAAAATACATGTGTAAGAAACACAAAGTCCATACACAAAGTCTGTGAGTCTTTGCACACGTGAAAAAAGAATATAGTTACTAGAGAGTGCTTCAGATGGATTTTCGCCACATTTCCACAAGTAGCAAACTTCGCCTTGAGGACGACGTTCAGAGACAGAGCAGGACTCACAGCGTCCACAGCCAAACAGCCCCTTGGTCCACTTTTGTTGGCAAAGATTGCGTCTAGTGTATGTCCTGCCGTGTGGGTTGCTCCTTTGACTGGTTGATGTAATTTCATTGTCAGCAAATTCTCTTTACCAATACTGTTCGGATGCTCTCTTCATCCTGGGTAACTGTCCTAACATTTAGGCCACCAAAGCTCTGGATATGAAGTGTGCTTGTGCACCTAGAATTGAGTCCCCATGTGTTGGGGACAGGAAATGCATGTGTAGGTCCTTTGAACCTCGGTTGATTGACAAGGAAACACCTAGTGACAAATTGATAGGCAGCGTCTCACACATTTCTATCCGTCATGTATTGGAGTTGACTCCTCAGCATAACAGTGATAATATATGTTGATGAGAGGGCAATAAAAAAGAGTGACATGTACAAATGTCCCTCTGAAGGGCAGTTCGTATGATATGATATGATATGGCATTTATAATGCTCCTGTACACAAGTGTTTCTAGACGCGACAAGACAAGGAGGGGAAAACAAAGGGAGGACAAAACAATGATCTTTCTAGGCCTTGTGTCATTCAGATCATGCAAGTGCAGGGTGGGGAGTGCAAGAGGGATGTAGGAGGAGTGGAGAAGTGCACAAGGGTGGGGAGAGGGAGAAATTCAAGTAATGGAGTACAGCCAACTGGTGACTAAGTGCCAGTAATCAGAGGGTGCAGCCAGCATGTGGCTAATAAGTGAAGAGAGTGGGTGGACTGTAGGGTTACAGATACAGACCACAAGTGCTTGGGGGGCCAAGAGGCAGTGCAAGGTGCAACTGGACAGGTAAGGACCAGGTCCCAAGTTCAGATGGGGGCCTGGTAATCAAGGTGCGTCGAACAGACGGATAATCAGGAGGGGTATGGATGAGAGAAAGTGGAAGCAATAGAGGAAGGTCTTGAGTTGCTTCAGGAAATGAAGATGGTTCTGCTTGAGCTTGAGAGGCAGGGAGGCTGTTCCAGAGTGAGGCTCCAGCCGAAGAAAGAAATCTGCCCCTAACTCTTTGCTTGAAAAGCAGCTGCCCTCACACAGTTGGAGGTGGATGAGCGGAGAGCTCAAGAAGGGAGATACTAGGAAGAGAAAGTTGTAGGTAGTGCAGACCCAGGCCCCAGAAATACTGTGGACCTTGCAGAGGGTCTTGAAGTTCACCCTTGCCGCCACTGGGAGCTAATGAAGAGATTTCAGATCTTGAGGCTAAGGACAATTCTCGCAGTCCTGTTCTGGATAAGTTATAGAGGACTGAGAGTAGAGGCAGGAAGCTTTCGAAAGAGGCTGTTGCGGTAGTTGAGCCTTGGAAGGACCAGAGCTTTGGAGACAATGAGATTCTGTGGGAAAGTGAGGAAGAGAAGAATAACGCTGAGGAGGTGCAGCTGATAGTTGGACTTCTTAGAGACGTCAGAAATGTAAGGCGAGAAAGGGAGTGTGGAGTCCAAGATGGCCCCAAGGTTCTTAGCCTCACAGGTAGGAGAAGGAACAAGACCCAGAGTGGGCAGCCAGAGAGAGAGAGGAAAGGAGGGTGCTGGTGTTCCAATGAAGAGGATTTCCATCTTACTTGCATTGAGGCAGAGATCATTAGCGGCAAACCACTTTTGAATTGCAGACAGACAGCCAGGGATGAGGGAAGGAGTAGAGGCGGGCAAGGGGAGCCTGAAAGAGAGCTGAGTGTCATCCACATAACACTGAAAGTTGGAGCAGAGAGCAGCTATGCAGTGGGCGAGAGGAACCAGGTATTGGTTGAACAGTCAGTGCTAATTAGTCCAGAGGTGCAAATTAACAAGCCTTTCTTGTATTGCAAATGTATCCTGCTGATTTATCATTAGCATGTGACTAGCAGAAAGTTCTCATGTGTGTGTCTTGTAGATGTCAGTAAAGCTCTTACACACCTGTGAGACAGGTATAGTATCATGAGAGTTACAGACACAGGTGTTACAGTTTGAAAACTTTTATTAGATTGGTCAGGATGGGTGAAATGCCTAACTGGCCATATCACTTTGGCAGCATTTCCCTGCCTAAATAAACTAAAGAATGTCAATGTCTGGAAGTTTAAATCAAAAAGTCTGTATGTGTCCAAACCTATGCTTGCCCTCACAACTAAGACAAAAACTATAGTGAAGAGATGGATCAACTCAAATGTGTTTAACGTAAAGTCTGGAGCAATTGCCAGCTCCCTTCCCCAAGTCGGGGCACAGTTCTCATAACAGGATCTTGCAAGACCTATACCCGCTGGTGGTTTAGTCTCTGGCTTCCATCCATACAAGGTTTCAAATCAAACGTTCAGTTTCAACACAAAAGTTCCTAGGAAGTTCATGACGCCCTTGCCCAAGCTTCAGGTTCATGAAATATTCAATTGACAAAAGTTCACAAAAACACTAACTTCACAAAAACAGTCTTGTATTCTCTCAAGGCACAGGGTTCCCTTCCACAAGCTCAATATAGTTCATTCTTTCAGAACAATGTTCACAGGCTCCTCTCACCTGACAGCGCTTTCGTTGGAGGCCCCCTGGTCACGGTGTAGTATGCATGCCGCACGTTCCCCCATCACAGGTTGTGCAACCAGTGGCTCTTTTTACTTGGCTCAGCGTTGGGCCGCAGGGCTTTTTCTCAATATGTCAGGGTTTCCTATTCTGGGTCCTGTTTTAGACAATATGGTCCACCCATTACAGGTCACGCAGCCAGTCACCCCTGTTCAGCCCTTAGCCTCTTATTGTGTCTTGAAGTTTAGTTCCACATGTTCTGGGCACTCCTCTTGCCCCTCCTAATACTTTAGGACTTTCACTTCTTTTCAGGGTTCTCTCCACATTGTGTTTTTCCTCATGTGGTCTCTTTCTCTCTGACCCATACGTCCTTCTGGCTCTCTTGACTGATTCTGGCTTTTTTATCTTCATTTATACACTTCTGTGTTTTTGCTCGCACATTTCTAGCTCCCTTTAGCAACCTCTTTCATTTCTCAGTCAGCAACTTCGGGAGTTGCAGTTCCATACAATGTTTCCCCTGATTGTCAAGTAACGCTTAGGCTTTTCATTCAATCCTCAACTCGTACACCTTTAAGAGTGTGACGATCGAATGCAATCCCACAGCTACTCTGTAGCTATACAGAGTAGACGCACAACAGGAGTTTTTCGTACATAGAAAGTCACCCGCGGCAGAGTCTGGGCTGCTGGTGTTCTCCTCCTTCTCTGAGGTCAGGGTCTTCCCACCTGCCCCTCGGACAGCACTCACCTTGTTCCCCCAGCCAGGGTAACGTGCAGTTTCTGGCCAAACAATAAGGGACTGCAAGCATTCGCGGCTGACTTTGGTTCCTCTCATGGCTCTCTGAAGATGCGGCTCCCTCACCAAATGAAAACTGTCTGCCTTCCAGTGCAGACCTCTAGCGATTCGGTACTCCGTTCTCTCTTGGACATTCATGGGCTGGATTAATCTCCCTGCTGCTCTTCGCTCTCTTTGTGCTCTACTGATGTTCCGTCTTTTACACACCTGTACTCTTGTAAGGGTTCTCAGGTGTGCCTTCTTTGATTGGCTTGCCTGACTCCAATCAAGCCAATCACTGGGACATGCCTGACCTTTAAAGCTTCTAGGGTTCTTCTTCTTCTTCATCCCAGTCACAGTAGCCTATAAAGGTGGAGGGAGGGTAGGATGGGTCATCTCCAGGAAAGGGGGAATACTGTTTCTCGCCCTCTGGCACACTCTTTCTCTCAGTACGCTAGTGATGTTTCTTGCATTATTACTGGTGCTGCTTTCTTCTTCTTAGTATTTGGCAGATATGAGAGAAGGGAAACTGAAAATGTCTTCAGATTTAGGGTAATTTCCTCTTCACCTCTTCCCAGAATGGATTTGGTATTGAAAGGATGGTGGTACTTCAATTTGTCTGGATCCTGGACTAGTCCTAACACAAGGTGTATGAGAAAAAATAGACTTTCTTCCTTGGTGTCCCCTTCGTACCACAGTGTGTTGTAGGGTTGGAAAAGGCCAATTTGGTGTGGTTGACATTAGACCACGAACTCTGAGGTAGGGGAGGAGTCGTTAGAATTCGATAGGGATAAATGCTGTGTCTCACCTCCACTCATATTGAGTGGAGGTGAATGCCCTCTTCAATGCCCATTATGTGCGTTTAAAAGAGGTCCAAACATCAAAGATCTCGTGACCAGAAATGACATCTCTGCCAAACAACCCCAAAAAACGCTCACGGAATCCTGGGGCATGAGCAAACCTATAGGTCACACTCCCTGTGGCAATTGTAGTTGTTGTGCCAGTACCAAACGCACCAAAGAGGTAGACTTAGGTCTGAAGAGACCATGGCTACAACAACAATTTACGAATTGCAACTCAAAAATGGTTATTTATGTCATTTGGTGCCCGTGCCAGAATCGGGATGACCGAAAGGAAAGTGAAACAGAGGATCACAGAACATAAAAGTTGCATACGCAATCGCAACACAACAGCCCCAATGGTAGGCCATTTTTTGGCCATGGACCACACACCTGAGTCACTCACGTGGAGCATACTCCTACAGTTGGATTCAACAGAACCAACATTAGTCAATAAGAAAAAACTCATCAATCAGGAACAAAGACTTATTCAGTTGACACCGGCCTAAATGAATTGATCGACTGGAAGTCTTTGTAAAGAAGGGCAAATACAGGCCCCATATACTGCGAGAAATAAGGCCAATTTATGCATATAAGGTTTTTTCAGTTTAGACATCTGTTTTCAGACATTTTTATTATATACTAATTTCTGAATCCATCCCTGATTATTAGATTAAGTATGCTACATGAAGTGACCAAACGCCATATTTAATAAATTTAGATCGAGTACAGAAATACGAGTAGCTAGGCAATTTCGCCACTTGTTTTACAACAAAGGAGTGTCATTTTATATTATATATATCTGATAGCATATAGCAAGTTTTAGATTTACAATACATTATAGACATTCACTGTGCTAACTTTTTGGCATTCAGTCATGTGTTAGAATCGGGTCCCCACCTGCTTTTGCCTCTTTCATTGCACAGCAGGTGTGTGTTACCACTGCACTACCATGGAGGTTCAGTAAGAACAAAAATGCGTTTGCCTTTAACGCACTAGTGTTCACGCCGTCTGTTTGTCACGGGAGCCTAATTTCCCACTTCCGGTAGAGTGAGGCTTTAAGCAGTGTGACTGCCGAAGGGATCAGTCGACCAGATCCGACGGCAATACTGAGCAATCACAGACGCCAAGAACCAGGAGCATGGAAGACTAGCTGCAAGGTAAGAAATTGCCTGTTATATTATTTCTGTGCACAGCTAGATTTAGCTTAATTTGAGTTAATACCCGCATAGGAAAAGATTTGCAATCACTCGTTTTGGGCGTATGCAGGCGGTTTGAGATTTAGTTTCCATTAACATACGGGGGAGTATCGTATTCATTACGCACAGCTGCAAACACTTGGCCGTTTTTCTTGTAAAATTCACGTATGCAGCCAGTGCTAGCATGGCTTTACAATGACTGGAGATATCTACTGTAGGAGGTCCCCTGCACTGACCCAAAATCATGGGACTTCGTGCATTACGCTATTATCACAACAGCGGTTTTTAATATATTAAACAATAACCATATACATTAAAAAATGCAGATGAAGACATGCGAGCCGGAGTGAGAAAGAGTATTCATTTGTTGCGCTATCGCATTTGTTTTAACAGCTTCATTAAAAAACCTTGACACTAGAACCCACACAGCTGAATCTAACCAGCAGCTGACACTCCATGGAAAACGGCTATAGAGACTTGCAGGAAAACCTGATCAAGAAGGGACTTCTCCCTCACGCCCTGTCAGGTATGCGTTCTACTTTCCTTCCTAATAAGCATTTAACGAATTGCACCAGTTGCAATTAAATAGGTGTGTTCACTAGGGTCTTTGGTATGACAGGAAGCTTTTTCTGACATCAGCTTAGCATGGGTGCAAGTACACTTTTTGGTTGGCTGGATTCTGTCTTGATATTCCAACTGCCTTATACACACGTCCACTCCCTGTTTTCTGCTTACTGTGATCTGAGGTTCTTGCTTTCATTTTCGAACCCTTAGTATTAATTATTGAGACTAGGTCCTGCCACATTCATATGGCTTTACAAGTCCTTTATTATGAACTCTTTAGTATTCTCAAATCTCATTGTTGATGGATGCTAAGTTGAAATTAGACAAGGCTTGTCGGTGCACCTTGGTAAATCTATGGATAACTGCGGCCCAGACTTCCGGTGCTACCTGTACTTTGTTTTACAGTGAACAATCGCTTTGTCTAGATACAACACTGAACTGGGGTTATTTTGTTATTTTCTCTTCCTTTCTCTTTAGGGAATCAGTGCCAAACTTAAAAGCAGCGCCCCTTACACCTCTTACTTTAGCATAAGTTTGCAGTGTGGTAAGCCTCACCAAGTTAATTACAAACTAAGGTTGAGAAGCATGCTTGACTTTGTTCTGAGCCCAACACAACCCACTTTGATGGTGTGTCCATTTCTTTTTCTCCTCCTCCCTTTTTCCATAAGGTTATAACTAAGTATAACAAGAACAAAACCCTTGAGGGCTGCAACTCCCGGCCAAATCATGTTTCTCTATAAGGAACCAACATTATACAACTGTATTTAATGTTATACTGTTTGTCTTTCTGAAGCAATACCCCTGAAGAATTTCCCTGCACAAGATCCACATATTTAGGGAAAGAAACATGTCGGGATGAAGATACCGTGTGATTAAGACACGGCTGTAATAGAGCATTAACAGTTTGTATTTATTAAAAATTTACTGAGTAATCCGAACTTACCTAAGGATAAAGTTCTAGGCAGCTAAATGTTACACGTATATAGCTTTACTAGTAGCGTTGTTTGCTTTTCCTCAGAATTGTTTGTAGGTTCTTAATGTGATTTTATGTAAATGCACTTTTTTACCCATTGTGTATGTGGTGATGAATTGTGTTAGTGATAACATTTAGGTGGAGGTTGTTTGTGTTGAACCCAGTGTTACTAGTTAATTACTTAATTTGCCACTTGCTTTTCTCCTCTTTTTTTCCTTTTTCTGATTTGTGTCAAACTTGATGTGTCGTTCAAGTAGGTAATGTATGTTAGACAATATTTTTCTACATTTAAAAATAAAAGGTGTACATTGCAACCCCATTCAGGTTGTGTTTGTTTTTTAAAAAATAGACTGAAATATGGTATGAATAAAATAAATATATATATTTTTCTTAATTTACAATGGTCCAGAATTGTCTTTTGGTTTGAACTGTGGAGTTGCACACCCTCTAGGGGCTATTGTGAGCATTTATCTCATTAGAAAAGGAGTGTAAGTGAGGTGCAGGATCCCTTTAGTAAAAATGTTCTAGTGTGTTAGGGGCACGGTCCTGACCTCAATCCAAAAAAAACCCCAGTCCTAGTTGTTAGGTCACCTTCGGCATTCCCATTCCAACCTCTAAGGATCCTCCACCCAGGTGATCCTCCCTTGCTTATCCACCCCCAGGTTTGGGATCCAAAAGCGAAGGGCCTTCCCTGGACACCTGAACAGAGGACCCCTATGGAATAAATGTGAGAACACCCTTAGGTTTCTGACACACCTCCCAGCCAGCAGGAGGTCCCCAGTGTAAATCACTGACACTATCTTTTTGGGCTCATAACGCATGTTATGTTATATTATGTTGATTTATACCGCACACCGATACCACCCACGGGCAGTCTCCTGTGTGGCCGACCTACCATTTGGAATCCATCCATCCACAGCAGTATTAAAAAGCCCACTCTAGTTGGATTACACATTTGATCAAGATCCAGCAAATGTAACTGGGTTGGGTAGGGGGTGCAGGCAGATGGCAGCTCTTGCGGGGAGAACTGGGGTTGTGAAGAGAGATCAGTCATTGGCAAGATCTATTTTGAATTGTAGCTCCTTCATTAAATGCAGAAGGAGCCAGTCCTCTGTACATTGATAACTTGTTCCAGAGACTGGGTATATGCAGGAAAAGCGCTGGTTTCTAGTTCCCTCTCGCAGTTCTTTTCTTCCTGCCTCATAGGGCTTCTGGTGGTGCATTGGCCTCCAGAAACAATGAGTTTCTCAAACAGGCGCAGTGGTGTTTTGGTTGTGACTGCTTTGTACGTGATGCAGACTGTCTTGAAAATGATGCATGCTTGAAGGGGTACCCAGTACAGGCCCTTAAAGGATACACTTCCTAAAGGTCAGAAAAAATAGGATGATTCATTTAGCAGAGGACAATCATTCACAGCTATTATCGCATAAAAGGACCTTTGTGTTCCTGTCCCTATTATGACATCATGGGGCAGGATTATTATCACATATGCCCTTTGTCATTTACTCCTCACATCCCACTGCCTGTGTTATTATCAGATATGTTCTTTGTCAATTACACCTCATAACCTGTAGCCTCTGATATTAACAAATATGTCCTTTGTCTCATCCCTCTCAGACTCCCCGCTCCGTGTGCCGTGAGAGCTGTCTTCCTGGATACAGAAAAGTCATTCTGGAGGAAAAGCCAATATGCTGCTACGAGTGCGCCTTCTGTCCTGAAGGAGAGATCACAAACGCCACTGGTGGGTAACATATCAATATTTATTGAATAATGTGGAAACCAGGCAAACATTGTGTTTCATGGGCCTCATCACAAGTTGTGCTGTGCTGTATAAATGTGGCAGTAATAGCGCGACTGCCACATTACTGCACCGTCAATTTAGGAGTTTGGGGGGAAGTTGGAAGATTCACCTCCAGCTCTGAGCTGGACGTAAATCCGCCAACGTTCTGCCCACTTTCAGTCCAATTACTGCAGCGCAACTACCGCTGCAGTAATTGTGCTGAAAAATGCCTCATTGAGTCCTACTTACACCGCTACCGCCACTTGTAACCTGGCGGTAGTACCATCACGCCAAAGTGTGGTAACGGTAATTGCGTTGGCCGGTATTCCAGCGACATTAGAAAGGACATTGGGAAAGGAATGCAAAATTAGAAAATATTGAAATTTTTAAAGCTATGTTGCCCTCCTCTGTCATTTGATGTTGGGCTTAACTTCTTTACTCCATTTGCCTCTTCTTCTACTTCTGGCCCTGGTTGATGGTCCAGTGCTTTGGTGCTAAGAGCAGTCTCCCATACTGCCCTTCTCATGAATAAGAATGACTTATAGTGATTTTTAGTGAACCATATCAATAATTTGTCTAGATGGCACTAGAGCTGGGAAAGGATATATTTGATGGGTGTGATTTTCCAGTCGGCCTTCACTATAGATGGTGAGTAGCTACATATGATCTGGATAGTGATACGGATTGTTAAAAACAACCCTTACACACTATTAAAAGATCATAAATGTTCCAACAAAACAATTAACAATGTCATTGGGGTCACCAGGGGTTGCATCTGCAACCCTTGAGGTATCCCATGCCACTGTCCGAATCCAAGTCCACCTCCCCTTTCTCCTCACCTGACTCCTCCGAGGTACGTACACAAGGATCAGTCTCAACCTTGCCTGGCTTCTCCTTAGTCCTTGGAACCTTGCTTTTCTGTGTTCTGGTCTTCTTTTCGTGAAGATAAGGTCTGGCCCCTCCGGAGGCCACCTTGACAGAAGAGTGAACCTATCACCGGGGAACCCCAGGGGGCCAGCCTCAGTTCTAGGGAAAAAGCCCGAAGGCGGAAAAAACCCTAGTCCATAGATGGGTTCGGAAGGTAGGTCCTTTAGATGGTACAGATCTATAATTTGCAGTTCCAAGATGTCAGGGGTGATGACGTAGTCAGTGTAGCTGAAGGCAGGAATCCAAGAGACAAAAACCAAGGTACGGAGTCAAGGGGTAGCAGACCCTGTGATAAGGGTAGGAAAGAGAAGGTAAAGAAAAGAAAAGGATATAGAAGTTAGAAGCAACAGAAAAAGGACTACTGTACCAAATCAGGGAGAAGGCAACTGAAATGTCTCAAGTAGTCTGAAGCAGCGCTAACCCACCGCGACGAAACGGAAAGGAACAACTCGCCAGAAGGTATTACGCCGAGAAATCATAAAAAGGTAGAAAAGTAACAAAGGCTAAAGAATCGCAGAGGCGACTAGCACAGCGCTTCCGTGTCTGTGAAAGAAAGAAATTACCAGTCCGAAGGGCTGAAGGAACAGCCGATAGCAAGTCCAGGATGGAAGCTCCTGTTCCCGGACACGGAACACAGTGCGAGAAGCACCCTCGCGGCCGGAGTACCAGGTTGAAGTAAGGTAGGTTGAATATCTAGAGCAAAGAAAGAAAATAGGGAAGCGGAGGGGTACCGCAGCAGATATAACAGCGGCACTCGTGAGCGCAGAGCAGAACTGTAGTGAGCACGTAGTCAATAGAAAGGTAATGAATAGGGATAAAGGGAAGGAACAAGGAGACATGAGGACTAGGAGGTATACACAGGATGGCGATAATCCAAAGTCGGAGCGTTGAGAGAGTGAAACAACAGATACAACGCGCCAAAAAGTGGGCAGAGCCGGATTATATAAGCTCCAGCGTCATGTTGGACGCCATGTTGGGTGAGGACTAGACCGATCACCAGTCGGAACCGCCAGCGATACCAATGTTTCCAATCTTGGGTCCTGACAGCCACCCCTGTTGTCTCCCTTGCAACTCCTAAAAAAGAAATAGAATACTAAAAACCTATCAAATTGAGTGAAAAATGTGAACGGCACGTTAGGGTTCGGTTGCTCTAAGTAAAACCTAGCCTATTCAGTGCAAACACTTTGTTAAAGGGACGTTATACTTACTTTGCACTACCAACTACCTATCCATATCATGGGTACACGTAAAACCGAAAAACCCCAAAACCCGTGCGCTGCTAAGACTAATACCTATGCCATCAAAGATGACATCACAAACTTTGCAGTCCTTACTCTGCCATTTCCTTCTTCATTTCTATGTAAAGCAGCAGTGCCGTGGCTTTGCAGAGCAGAGCACGGTGCACATTGCTTTATGCTGTGATTGCTTTGTGATCAATTCTGCTCTCCTAAATTACCTTTGCAACTAATGGCAACCATGACTGCTGCTTCTGCCTCTAAGTCAGCAGCACCAACACCCTGACCCTCACCACCACCACCTCTGTCTGAAGGGCCTGGACAAGGGAACAGGCGTGGTGATGTACATATAGATCAAGAGGAGAACGAGGATGACGTAGAGCAAATCCCCAATGCCTCCAGGCAGCGTGAGCGCTGGGTGTGGAAACTGTTTTCCAGCGTAGGAAATGTGCCAACATGTCGTGCTAACCAGGTGAGATGCACTCACTCAGTCGCGTAAAACCTGGCTTGTATAATTACAGCAGCACCTCAATGCGAAAACATCTCAAAGCAAACCAGAAGGCAGCAGCTCAGACGGTAGTGCCCTTCGTACAAGGCAGTAGGTTACTTTCTTCTACAGCATCCTCTGCATCTGCTCCTGCCACGACCAGAAACATTCCTGAGGGGCAACAGATCCCTAAATCAGCCTTGCAGGCCATATGCACCGCAGCAGACCATTATCTTTCAAAGGTTATTGAATTGCGCATGTACTGCGACACGCTACTCTGTAGGGGAGGAGAAAATTCAAAGTGCTTTTGAGGGGTCATGGTCATGACGTCAGGGGCACCAGGCTCATGAACAAAAGTTAACAAGAACATTCATTAAACACCAAAAAGCTTTTATTATGGACATACCACTTCAGATGTATTAACCTTGAAAATTCCATCCATTAAGCAGGATGCATTAACCTTGAACATTCCATCCATTAAGCAGCCCCAAGTGTATTCTTGGTTGTGGCTGCTAATGGATTGCATTTGCATGTGCTCACTCTCTAGGAGTGGCAGGGTGTAGCTGGTAAACCGGCCCTAATGGGCATTCCCACAATCTAAGCTATATAAGCTCCCCTGTTTCTCAAGACAGCCGCTTCACGTTATTCTGCACTTGCAAGCAGCATAACGCTCACCGTCGCCTGAAGTCAGACATTCCTTTGAAAATCCTGCTTCCTGGACATCCTGCTTCCTGCCAGCATACTTACCAACTGGCGAAAGCAGTTCTTACCTGTACATCTCTACGGCGAACCAAGTATTCATCTTTACACTTTCCGGAACGCCGTAATCTTCATCTTGGCACCGCAGCACGACACACTCCATCGTCAACAGCAGCGTCTGCAAGGAAAAACAGAAGACAAGGTTAGAAATCGAAAAAACAGTCAGTTTAAGGTTGCGCTTTGCCATACTTCGCGCTTTTCCTTAAACAATCACTTACCTGCTGTCGAACAATGCGGTAGCATCCATCTTCCATCCGGCCGCGTCTCACAGCTGCATTGAAGCTGCATTTCCATCTAAGGGAAGAAAACAGAAGAGAGACATTATTGCGGGCATAAATTGGATCAACATATGAAGACATTAAACAGAACGAACAGCATAACAAGAGCTCAAGAAAGACTTACCAATCATAAGGAGAAGCATAGTCACAGCTGGACTGAACTAATCCTTTTCATGGATCAGTGAAAGAACTAGATCCCATTCGAAGCCCCTGCAAGAAGTAGCAGGACGGAGATCTTATCTTCCATAATTCACAGGAGCAGGATCACCACTTACCAAGGGAGAGGCCTGAAGGGGGTGATTCAAGTACAGGGAGGGCTTCAACCGTGCCCCAATACCTCCAAAATACCTCCGCATCTGCTCCTGCCACCACCAGGGACACTCCTGAGGGGAAACAGATCCCTAAATCAGCCTTGCAGGCCATATGCACAGCAGCAGACCCTTACCTTTCAAAGGTCATTGCGTTGTGCATGTACTGCGACGCGCTACTCAGCACGGGGGAGCAACTTCGAAGTGCTCTCGAGGGGTCGGTCCAGGAGCAGGAGAATGAGTGTCCACTACCTAAGTGAGAGCCATCCAACTTCTTCCTCTGTCTGCATGTGCCCTATTTTATCCCTGTGATTGGTGCCACTTCCCTACCCTCCCTTCCTTTGCTTCTGTGTTTTGTGTTACAAGTCCAAGAGAAATACAAAACCACCAAAAAATAAAAACAAGTTTAAAAACGGCTCTTTTCAGAGCCACCTTTCAGAGTTCAAAAGTAGAATTGGCAATGAAAGGATGCTGGCTCTAAAAGGAGGCTTTTTGTGGAGTTTTATTGTGTTTGGAAGGGTTGAAATGAGCAACACCTACTAGAAAAATGCTTGATGTACTTGCAAAAAGGGCAGCAATGCATTTTTCATATTTTGCAGACAAAGATGATTGCCAGCATCAGTAAGATGAACTCCATCTGTGGGAAAAATGGTTGTGCTACTAAACGTAATATTTGCATTGTGGATGTAGGACTTGCCAACATCTTGCTGAAAGGCCCAAACAGCCTTCTTGACATTGCGCCTTGCTTTCTCTATTTGCGCACCAAAGCAAGAAGAATGCAGCAACATCTGTGTCTGTGCAATGCAAGAAATAAATTACGCAGGAGTTCGGAAACATACCCATAAGCTAGCCAAGTGCCTCCTTCATCTAAAATTGCAGAGAGAATCAGGTAACATGTCCTAAACTGTTCTCTCCACAATGAAAAAAAAGATGGCTGGATGATTGAGCGTCACCAAAGTGGCAGAAAGAGGAACCAAATTCACCAACTTCATTGCACGTACTCCATACCAGTGCACATCCACATGATAGAATCCAAAATGTGCAACCACTCCACAGTGTTTTGCATGCACTTTCAACAAATGTATCTAGGAGTCCCCCAAAATCCACACGCTCTGCCTCCTGACCCACACAACCATAACCATAGGCTTCTGCATTCCTCTCTACAAACAGACCTTCTGCCAAGATCTCTTCAGTGTTGCCAACTCCTCAGTACGGAAAGGAGCTATTGGCTGTCCTAAAAGTAGCTAGAAACAGCTAAATGACGTCATCACCTAATTTGCATAATTGGCCATGTACATGATGGTTAATTGTCGAGTGCACGGTTGTTATAGCCGCTCATTCAATTTTTCACCCAGCTAGCTGCCTAATTATACATGTGGTGTGGTCTGATGACCTACAGATGACACTACATAACATACTGCATAAGTGCAGTACAGCATGCATGTTGATATGTCATAGCCAGATGTAAATACCTTTCAGAAATAGTAATAAGTATAATTTGCTTCTTTATGAATTGGAGGAAAAAGGTAAAAACATGTAAAATCCCTCTGCAGCGCCCTTGTCCGCTTCCAAACCAGAAACTATTTCAGCCCTAAATAGCTGTACAGGTTTGAAGACTATGGGAACCTCTAAGCACCCAATATGTGACAGTTCCAGTACTGACACAATGCACTGCTCTGCCAATGCACCTCACTTAGCTGGTTCTGATCTGCATAACCCCTTGCTAGGTCAGCATCACGGTTGAACGGGGGCATAACATTGTCTTGGACACCAATGAAAAAGTGGCCCACAGTTGTAAATAGCTCTTCCTTCTTTTTGTGACAGACTTTTCTTTAGTACGCATATGCATGTTTTTGATGAAATGTGATGCGTTGTGTAGTTTACAGAGTATTTATTCAGAAACAATGGTCAACTACTAGCTGCACGGCTACCAAAAAATCTGGTGACTTTTTTCTATTTGTTTGGAAACCAATCAAAAACCAATGGAAGAAAGTAGCTACATTTCTTGCTAGCTGCTTTTACAGTAGAAAGTCACTAGGGGGAGTGATTTATCGCTAAATATTGTAAGAAAGTCACCAAGTTGGCAAAACTGCACTCTCTGCTTACACACCACACCCAGAAACCTTACTTGCCAATCCGTTAGCCTCCACAGTCCCATTTCCATGCCTGCCATCCTCAAAAGTCTGGATGTGGCGTCTGCGATCCTGCAAATGCTGCAGTGTCCGTGGACATATTGTGCTGTGTACGGGAGTGGGGGAACAGCTTTCAACCAGGGTAGGGGATGTTGTCCTTGGTGGTGGCTCTGAAAAGAGCCTTATTTTGATTCTTTTGTAGGTACTTGTAAACAAACACCTTCTTTTTTTGTTTTTTTGGGGGGTTTCTTTTCTTCTCCTCCATACATTCTTCCAGGAACCTCTTCAAGGAATCCTGTAAAACAAAATTCCATTTCCAATGACAGTCAAAGAAATGCCATTTGCATTGCAAAAGTAGTCATTTCTAGAATTAAGGATGTCATTGTCACAGTAGAACATCTCAGCAGTGCACAACAATTCAGACATGCTTTTGTTTATAAGACATCTTCCGATCTCTGGCTGCAGACAAATTACAATCGGATAGTCCCATACTCTTCTTGGTGATATGCATGAGAAAAGCACTGTGGCAGTGGGAAAAATCTGCTTCTCTGCTTTCAGCAACTTCTTCAGTTGACACAGCAAACACGCACACGGCATGTAACCCAAATCCATAACATACTCAGAAGCATCCAGTAATTTCTCCCATCACCTACCATCAAATGCCACTGGCAATGATATAGGCTTTGAAAGTTTTAATTTACCCATATCAGCCATTGCAATATCCTAACAGTTACTCTCTTCTTTTCTTCTGACAATTATATTACTTTTTTCCGCACTTCTATAAAATTCATAAAATGTTTGCAGCAAAGGATCACCTAATGCATCCTACGAACCTAAACCAGGAACACACATTGCATGCAGGCATGAGAACAGGGTGCCTGCCACTTACCTTGCACACTTCACAGAATGTAACATTATATCTGTGTCTTGACAACAGTATCAATCATAAATGTGGATAAATAAAACCAACAAGTGAAATAATTGCTCCACTCATGTAGGAAGCATAAGTGCGCAGAAAAGGTAATGGAATTTCACACACAAACATTTTCCTTTCCAAGCTGTACACCTTTCCGAACTTTTTTCTCACCCTTCTACAACTAGGACTATTCCATTTGTAAAGTAAATACTTGTGCACCAATGCACACACTTGCTAAACCGCACATCGTATGGCACACTTACAAGTGAATCACTTGCCCCCTCACCATCAATGCTGATGCTCCCAAGTCCCCATTCATATACAAAGCCATCCAATTACACACCCACACTAAGTCTTCCTGCCAACACATCCCCCTGCTCTTTTAAGTAATGTATTCTCCAAATGCACTCAGTGTAACATTAACCAACATATATTCTTACTATCTTCTTTCCCAGTTGCAATAAGTGCCTCTGTTCTGAAAGGCAGTGGCATGTCACCTTGAAAATGCAACCCAGAGTAAGCCTACTCTCGTCAGCCAACAAAGTAAGTGCATTGCTATTGTGGATTTTCACCTCTTACTGAGACAGTGCACTGTTCTTGTGCACTGTTTTCAGGTACACAATTGCATCAACCCGCCGGTGTTTGTGTCATTGTTACTCATTGCACCTCAACAGTTCCTCACTTTGTGTTATCATGTTGCTGCCATTATATTAACCCCCACATAGCAATATAGCGTTCCCACCGTACCCTAACACACCATTACACAATCACACACCTCTATCTATATTCCAACCCTCACATTCATCCATTCATGCAGAGCTGCACACATACACATCACAAAATGTGCACACCCACACTCTCCTTTTTTCTGCACCAGCTGCTACAGAATGCCTAGCAAAAAGGAACTCTGTAGAAAACAACACAGAAATAGACCAGCTGTACCTAAAAGCATAAAAAGTAGCCATCCACCTCTAGTAGATTTTGGACTGAAAGTTGAAAGGGAACAGCTAGTGCAGTCACTAACGAACACTATAGCACCTATCAGGAAGGAGAATGTAATGGCTCTGTCAAAATGTAGACATGAAAAGAAAGGTAGTAATAAAAGTGCAACTGTCACTACTGGTAATATACCATGTGCAAATGCTAATGTCACAACAATGAAGCACTCCAAAAAAGTAATTGTTTAATTATTTTTTTTAATTCAATACGTTGTTTATAGTTTGTTTAACAAACATTTACAACATTTCACAATTCACATCTTTGTTTCATATTCCAAATACATCTTCGTTTCACATTTACATGTTTTTTAGTAAGTAATTTTACAAGAAATGTTCCTCCACAGAGTCCTTTACCCTTATAAGTAGAGGGGAGAAATAACGCTCATCCCTTAAACCTTACCGCAGAACAGTAATCCTGGAAGCTCTTGTAGACATTGCAATGCTCTAGAAATGAAAATTCTTTCTATTCATTGTAAACAAAATGAAACCACTGCCAACATTAATTTGTAAACTACAACCACTACTTCAAAAGAGATGCAATATCAGCATAGATAGCTTTGGCAACAGCAGAACAGGTGAGTAGAGTCACACCACCAGCACAGAGCCATACTTCAAAGACGAATCATAGAAACAAGAGCAAATGAATCAACTTGCCACATAGAGCACTGAACGAGGTTATGAAAAGGGAGACAATAGCATAATGGAATAAAAAACACTGCTTTCACAAATATCCCCATCAAATGTAGATGCCACTCTCGATGGTATCGACCCAATACTGCCCATCCACAAATGGCCTTACACATCAATGTGTAATGGTCGCCACACCTCTATCAAGTCGTTGCAGCAGTTCCTCGACCACCATGTAAAAGGCAACGAGAAAGGCCAAATTAATATATTACAAACGATTAACTCCTGTCCAGTGCGCAAATACACAGGAATAACAGGACATTTGTTAACCGGCATTTCTGGACCTGCTTGCAAAAGTACCTTCCACCATATGAAAATGTTAGCAACACACCATTGTAGTGTAAAAAAGTTTACAAAGTCTAATAAGCAAAAAGTACTCAGGCACAAAACTGCCTGGTCCATTCAAATTTTGAAATACAAGTGGTGTACATTACTATGCAAATGTAGCAATCAATAATGTATTACAAATGCAGCAATTGTTGAAAACATTTATTTAAACGGCTCAGACCAGTTGTGTTTACAAATGATAGTCCTGCACAGAAGTGCTGCAAACAATCCTTTAAACAGTTACAGAGTCTCAGGAATACGACAGGAATTGGACTACTGTGCTAAAATGGTAAGTTCACGTTAAACTGACAAGGAGATGCACAGAAAGCTGTAATGTAGTTAGTACAACTATTGGAAAGCAAAAACATACCCATGAATGAATCTTTCAGACCTCATGCATATGGCAACATACATGCACTCTCTGCAATCATGTCATTCAGGAATAAGTCCTTAACGAACACGTTCTCTATGTATCTATGCCTAACTGTGATTCCATTCTATTTTAGCAAGTGGTACAACATGCAAACCATAGCATATTGTGTAGGCCTTGCAATTCCGATAATCGTTCCACCTTACATATACAATCACATAGGCAATACGTAATATAAATGCTTTCAACATACAATGCAGATGGAAACAAAAATAACTGCACGCTTACAACCTTCACACACAGACAGGTATCACTTGCCAACAAAACATTCTCACCAATGGCCATAATGTTCCACACAGGCGACACAACCAGTTCAGGTCACTATACTGCATACATTTGAAAGCACATACAATCTTTGAAGGAGTTGTAATTTGTTTCCTTTCATGAATGAGAGGGCCAGAAAAATCTCCTGCTGAAAGGCACTAAAGTGTGTAAAATAGTCATGCATCCCACGTATGCCCAGCATCGCACACACAGTCTGCCAACATACACTATTCATTCGTAAGACACTCCACATATAAATAGTAGATAGGGCCCGTAAATGTAGATTTATATATTGTGGCAGCTGTGCATTCATTGCACCATGTGTAAGGTAGTAGTAGCTTGTCTCCATGTACGTAAAAGTAAGTTTTACGGAAATGCAACTATATCTGAGTGGCTGTGTACATTCTCCATATTTTAAATGTGTGATGCAGAGCAATTCCTTACATGTCGCAATAGCTTGCTGCACTTCCTAAACAAATGGTGCCTTCAGGGGCTAACCACAGCAAACGCAAGTGGTGGCATGTCGCTCCCTAACGTGGAACAAGTGCTATAACCTACATCATATAGAGGTGTACGCTTGACAGCTCACTTCTGGTGCTCTACCAAGTCTAAAATGTCCTTTACAACCATTCTGTAAAGGAGACAACCCTCGGAGAGATGCACAGTTGTAACTGTCTACGATGCAGCAACGTATGGTTATAACAAAAATGACTCTGTTAACATACTTATGGCATCCATATACCAGTATCACAGTGTTGGCATGCATGGCTTCATTATATTGCGGCTGGTGTGGCCAAAGCCTACCTTCTTGGGGGCATGACCTACGGCCTACAGCCTTCGGCCATGCACCCAAGTGCCTAGGCCATGGCCATAACCACTGCAGCGTAATGCAGCCATGCATGCGAGCATGTGGCCAGGTACCACAACTTAGCAGTCCTACCTAACCCCCACCATATAATACAGCCATGCATGCAAACATGTAACCAGTTAGCAGAATCTACAAACATAACACAGCCTCGGGCACCCCTACTCACTTCCATTCACATAGCATTTTACTACTTCCAACCAAACCACACCATCTTCACAACATTGCCTCTGTCTCAACACTCTATTAACTGCAAAGAACCAGTACATCATAATACAGTTCAGTACTCAGTAATCTGCGCAATGGCCACAACCCACCCACATAAACCATCCACTGGAACCCTATAAACTTCTATACACACAGTATTTCAACACTTCTCCCACTGGACACACTGCAGGACTGTTGACTCCACCATCTCCAGCCAAGCACCCGAAACTGGAGGACGTGCTAACAATCACCCATGCAACCAACAATGTGTACAATGCTGAAAAACCACACACACAAGGCAACTAGCTGAAACCTACTTGCAACCAGTGGACTTACTTTTCGGTGCAAGGCCTCCAGCCATGCATCCAAGGCACCAGGAGCTTACCACACACAACACAGCAAACTACACCCTATGTGAAAATGCTCATGCCATGTGCTGTCCACTCGCCATCTGCAATTGAGTCTGCCAGTAGTCACCACAGCAAAGGGTTGCCTCAGGATCTATCATGCCGTAACAAAGGCTACCTGCATTCACCACATAAGGTACTTGCCTGAGGAGGTACCCGCAACTTGGCGCAGTACGCACGATACCGCTGGCACAGCACCGTCTTCTTCCACCTAATGAAATATATCAGATGAACCACTTCTCACTCCCCCACCCTTTCGATCCCCTCTTCCCACCACCAGATGCCACAAATCATGTATTCCAGCACCTTTTGGCGCTGCACTATCCTCGGATACAACATGGTGGCATTACACAAAATTATGACGCACATCACCCTTCCTTCCAGCCAACCACAAGGGAACGTCCAATTTCTGCTTACATCACGCCACACTCCAGGCCAATCAGACTTTTGCAACGGCGCAAACAGGGAAATGGGACAGCAGAGCGGAGCCAGATATCACACATTTTTTTGAGACGTACATTTTGCCTGCTTTTTTTTAAAGTACAGGACGGATTTTCACCAAATTTAAAAAAGCACACTTTCGGAACACAGCCGCCGATCCAGCTGCACATTTTATGAAAATATGTCCAACGGTTTGGACTGTACGCGTGCGCAACGTTTTTGTCCATTCAGTCTATGGAAAAGAAAAACAAATGTGGGACCCCCCATATGTTTGGCCCCCCTGAACCAAACCTCACCAAACTCCCCACAAATATTCACAGCGGCCCATATACTTTATTTGCAAAGTTTGATGCAAATTTACCCAGCAGAAGCAAATTTATAAGCCTCCCAAAAAGTGGTCTTCCTATGGGTTGAGCAACTTAACCATAACTACACAGCTGCCTACAAGTTTGTTTACTGTGAGAAACCAGAAGGTGTCTCCCCCACTAGTCCCCAGGGATCTGTCACCCAGGTGGCCAGCAGGACATGGCCATCGCTTTTGGATCCAATTCCTGGGGGTGGACCAGTGTGGGAAAACACCTGGATGACTGGGGAAGAGCGATTCAAGACCGTTCTGTGTTCAAATCAAGGTTGCAAGCAGCAACATTCAATAACGAGCTATGAACAAACATTGTTAAACATCGCGCCTTGAAAAACTTGTGTATAGGCGCGTTATAATTGCCATATCATATCACAAACGCGTGTGATGAAAAACATGAGTAAATCTAAACTGCTGATGAATGTTTGAACTTGAGAAGGAAAGATACAATACAATACAGTTAACAGAGTGGTCCGGCACCATGAGTGTGCTCAATCCAAGGTCTCTGTAAGCTATCCTGCCAAGAGAAACGAAATCCAAAAGATTGATGATAATATTGTGTGAGGCGAATCAAAGTGGTCCTGCGACGGTTTAAGCAAAACCCATCGAACATCAGCAGTCTTTGATTTTTATATCAAGAGGATCTGAGCTTGAACGAGGGAGATACATGGACCAAGCCCGACTGAGGGAGACCAAGTGTAAACATTGTGGTACAAAGTGGTCGAAGCCAGAAGGAGGGAGACCCATGATAAATACTGGAAGCGAGAACTTGTGCATGTGAAGATCCTGATAGAAATGGAACTTTGATATTTGTTTGATATTTGTTTGTTACTACAGGCCCTCTGCAGTAAAAGACTGTTATTAGAAAAGAGACTTTGGCAGAAGGCCCAGATATCTATGCTTTGAACTCTGCCCTTGTGGCAGAGAAGCCAGAGTCTGTATGAAGCTCGAACGGGCCACCTTGCCCCATGCTGAAAACATGGGGAAGGGAAGCCAACTGCTCAACCGTCTTTGTTGCATACATTATTCTCCCACACCCTTTTGTATTTAGTAGTAAGGATTGTCAATAGGTTTATTAGTAAAGGCCCTTTTATTTTGACAGAGACTCAACTAGGACTGTGTTGTTATTATTTGATGGTCATGGCTTGCAACCATCCTTATTTTTAGGTTAAATAGACGTTCAACCAACCCACTGAAGTTCAATAAACACCCTTGTACTGAGATCACTTGTATCTGTCTTCACTGTTTGATACCATGCCTGCCTTACAGTTCAGTGTAGAAATGTTTGTCTATAGCACATAAAGTGTCCCTTGATTTAATTTTGCCACAAATAATGCTTTGTTGTAATGTGTCTATCTTTCCTATCTCCATGGCATGCTGTTCAGGATGTTTGTTTGCATGTATGAGGCAAAGAGTTCCCAAAGTACGGGATGCCGTGTGAGTGCGCTGCTTTCCCAGCACTACTCTATATTCATTATTACAAGGTTACAAACCCTCCCAATGGAATGTATTTTGCCAACCTCTCAAGCCTCAAAAGTAGATGCACACAGGTTTCACATGTGGCCAACCTTGAACCAGACCTGCAGATGAACTGGCCTGCTGTTAAATCTCACTTACCAGTTTAATGGTATCCACTACAGAGTGTAATTTGCTTTCGGACTTTGACAACATTCATGCAGTTAATTGTTCATTTTACTATAGCCGATAAGATAGTTCTAGCCGGTAAGATATATCAGTGGGTTGAGCGCTCATTGCTGCAATGTGTGTGTGTGATCTGCAGGTTGCAGGTTTGAATCCCAGCAAGGCCAACTCAGCCTTTCATCCTTCTAAGGTTGATAAATGAGTACCAACACAGGTTGGATGATATCGTATGTATATTTGTTCTATATAAAGTGCATAAGCGTAAGTGCTATATAACAACACATCATTATCATTTGCCTTTGACGTCTGCTTGCATTCACAGTAATTTGGTAATATGGGCCTATACACACTGATATTAACGTTACATATGGTGATCTATTTTTGTATGAAATGTATATCACATTATTGTGATATCGCAACCATATTTTTTGTAGTGTACTTAGGAACAATGCTATGTGATGCCACTTCCTGTCTTGTCAAGGGGTGAAAGGTCGTGTTCCATCGCTTCCCGTGATGTCACTTCAGCGTGGGGTAAAATAACACCACTTTGTGTGATGTCATCAGAAGTCAAGGGCCGTGTAATGTCACGTCCGCTAGTCCTGGCATTTTGGTGAAATGACGTCCCTGAAAACGATACTTCTCATTTGCGTCATCATTCCTTAGAAAGTATGCTGTGCGAATTTGAAAGGATTTAAATCGCTAAAATCAGAGAGATTTGATGACCCCAAACAGACCGTCACCAAAGCTTCTTGGACTTATGTGATTCTGAATCCCTAACCAATTTACACAAATGTTTTTGATGTGGAAAACCTATTTTTGGGCCATAAATTAAAGAAGCTTTAGGGTATCAATATCATTTTCATGTTCTCATACCCAACAAAATCATACTTTTTTAATCCAAGTTCAGTCTTAGTTCACACACGTCTCTAGTTTCTCACAAATTCATCGTGAACTCCATAAAAGTCTTATTTTCCCTTTCTCAGGGAAAGTGTATATCTCTGTAGAGTAAGAGGACGAGAAAAACTAGTATCATGTTCCATAGCCAAATCTTTTGTTTCTAATACTTTCAGGCCATTTAACCAAACTCAAAGCTTTAGTTTACCCAAAAATGTAAATTTAAATTAGGTGAGGGATGCAAACAGTCCTCGGTCTAAACATGTTCCCTTTCTGTTTGTCCAAGTTCACACCCTTTGGATTGTACACATCGAGTCACCTGCTTTTATTATAATGATGTAATTATTAATGACTATTGTACTGCCCTATTTGCGGGATCCTCCAAACAGAACTTAAATAAACTTCAGACAATCCAGAACAACGCCCTATGTGCCGCGCTCAACATCCCGAAACGGGACCACATTTCTGCTGTGAGGGGAAACAGTGCACTGGCTCCCAATGATCATCTTTAAAATCCTATCAATCTCACACAAATGTCTATCTAACACCGCGGCCCAATACTCTTCGGAAAGGTTTGACCAGACCAGTCATAACCGCCATTGCTAACCATCTTACCATGCAAAGAGTAAAAAGAGCCAGAGGAGGAGGCCCCAGATTCCCAACTGTGGCAACGATCAACAGGAAGGCCCTCCCACCTGCACTAAGAGCAGAAGCCGCTTATTGGCCGCTAATTGACACAGCCTGTCGAGCACATCAGGGACAAAGATTGGAACTTAAGCCAGCTAAGTACCCTCTCCAGAAGGGAGGACGGTGAACCTTGGACCTTGTAATACTCTGCTGTAAGTTTGTTTGCTCTGATGCTGGTATGTAACTAGTTCCGCAACCACGCACTGATGACCAGAGCTTTTTGCCCAGCTGACCCACCCGCTGTCCACAGTGACCAGACTTTGCCCAGCTGTTCCCACCAGGAGCGCCCAGCGGACCTAGTAACCAGCTCTCTTGACCCCACCGCCCGAGACCAGATCCGTGGCCCTGCTGTCTATAGACCCTGCTGGCTGTCCGCATTACCAAACGCAAGCTTGCCTTTTAAGTATCCTATCATCCAGTACCCAAAAACTGCATATACCTCTATTTTACCTTGCTTCCTGTTCAAATCCTACAAAGGTCCCATAAAAACCCTAGGCACATCCCAAATTGTCAGCATTCTCTGTTTTATCTTTCCCTAGAAGAATCTGTTTAGTCTATATCTGTTAGCATATTTCTTTTCTATTATCTTCAGTTACCAGTGTAAGTCCCTAGTATCATTTGGAATAAATCAATTCATTTCCCGATTGAAAATTAACATTCATTATTGTTGCTATTCGAAACCAACAATTTTGTCAAGTGTTTTTACTAATAATATTCTTAAAATATTGTTTCAGTAGAACAAATCATTTTGCTAACAAAACTGATTTTGCCTGTGTAATTGCTTTCCTTTAAAAATTCGGCTTTCATTTCCCATTATAAATCCCATTTTACCATCCCATAACAGTCATCCCTCCCCTCAGTATCCTACCTATTCTGTGTCTTTGTTGCCCATCCCAAAAACCGATTTCCGATTTTGCCTGCTAAACCCATTTTCGGAGCTGTTTTCCAATTTAAATCCTGTGTGAAATAAATTGCAACTCTGCCGCGCATAGTTTTTGTTGCATTGGTCCCTCCCAAAATTGATGTTCTCATCTGTGTTCAAAGTTGCTTTATTACCCTGCTCAGTAGCCTGTAAGTTTCCTTGTCTCTTTAGTGCAGCCACATGAATTTCAATCCTATCTATCCTACCGCAAGTGTCAACTGATCTACAAGTAACTCATGTAAGAGTCTCATTGAGAGGACTACCCAGAGTCTTCCAGTGTTGGGCGGTGGGCATAACCCCCCTGGGGCTTCCCTGGGCAGAGCTCATAGAGGGTAGCAATGCAGCTGTAAGGTGGTTTTTATAGTATATCTTGAAGGTAGGGGAGAAACAATTGCTCAGATTTCTACCAAATGTTCTAAATCAGGGTTCAACGAGGAACATCGTCTGACCTTTGAGGGGCCAAAAAAGGTTGAGGAATGGAGAGCCCTTAAGGGATTTGTGATGTATGGGTACAGCTGGGGGACAACCTCCGATTGGTAATAAATGGAATATAGAAGATGTTACATGATTTTGGGTACTATGGGGTACGTCCAGCCTGAATTCTGAAGTAAGAGATGGCCATTTATTGGGGGAGGGGAGTGAACTAGACCGACACAGAACACTTTCTGGAAGAACATGAAGATGATTTTGGGATAGGTTCCACTGATGTGCTGTACAGTAGACAGTGGAGAGTTGAGGTGGGGCCCCATATCGTGCGTGGATTAGATCAGCTGTGGAGGTGAGGATAGAATCAGAGGAATGAAGTAAATGCTCTATAGGCAAAGTAGAAGGGAAGGTTCTCCATGGAGCACTATGTAGCCTTCCCATGGCACCCAATAGAGATGCAGCCCAATATCCAGCCAACGGCCCAGATAAGGGAAGGAAGGAGACAGAGAAAAGGTAGAAGGAAAATACACATGAAGAGAAAATGGCCCACAGAGAGGTGGCACTGAGTAAGCAAAAAGTACTGAGCTGGCTGGAGTCACAAGTATTCAGTTTATAAACTGTGTGTGCACTGTGAATAGATTAGAGTACAATCCGCAGCTTGAACATGAGCACAAGAGTGGTTTGCTGGGCTTGTCTTTGTGATGTAGGAATGCATTAGATCTCAGTCTCACCCCAGCCATTCTTCTATATTTCTCCTTTTTTACAGATATGGAGAACTGCCTAAAGTGCCCTGAAGACCAGTGGTCCAATGAAAAGAGAAATAGCTGTATTTCACGGACCTCAGATTTCCTTTCCTTTGAGGATCCTTTGGGTATGACCTTATCCTTTATTGCAAGTTCTCTGTCATTACTGACAGCTGCACTGCTGGGAATCTTTACTAAATACAACAACACTCCTCTCGTTAAAGCCAATAACCGAGATCTCAGCTACACACTCCTCCTCTCCCTCATGCTGTCCTTCCTCTGCTCCTTTCTCTTTATTGGACGCCCTACAAAGATAGCGTGTCTCCTTCAGCAACCTGCCTTTGGGATCATTTTTACTATCGCTGTTTCTTCAGTTCTAGCAAAAACCATCACTGTTATCATCGCCTTCAATGCCACTAAACCGGGCAGCAAGCTCAGAAAGTGGGTGGATCCCCGAGTATCGAGCTGCCTGGTGCTTCTCTGCTCCCTGGTGCAGGTGTTGATCTGTGCTGTGTGGCTCGTTCACTCAGCCCCGTTCCCAGACATTGACACCAAATCAGAGACTGGGAAGATGATCTTACGGTGCAATGAAGGCTCTCTCTTTGCGTTCTACGAAGTGGTCGGTTACATGGGATTTTTGGCTCTTCTGAGCTTTGTTGTTGCCTCTATTGCAAGAAAGTTACCCGACAGTTTCAATGAATCCCAGCTCATCACTTTCAGCATGCTTGTGTTCTGCAGCGTCTGGATCGCCTTCATCCCAGCCTACCTGAGCACTAAGGGTAAGTACATGGTGGCCGTGGAGATCTTTGCCATCCTGACCTCCAGTGCTGGGTTGCTGGTGTGTATCTTCATCCCCAAATGCTACATCATCCTCCTGAGGCCGGAGCAGAACACCAAGGAATATCTAATGGGCAAGCATTCAATCACCAGAGACATATGACCTCAACATGTTGTGATTTCATTAATACATGATCAGATAACATGTTCGGAAACATCTGTTTATGCTAACAAGTTGTGAATCTTCTAGTATATTATCTTTAATATTTTTTAAACAGCGCACTCTATGTTCTAGTAGGCAATTAAGTAGTAGCTTCTACGCCGTCATTTTTCATCATGTAAAGAAAATCATGACATAACCATTTACAAAAGAGCCTTTTGCTTATGTCGCAATTCTCCAACTACGAAAATAAAGAATCAGTGTGAGTCCCAATTTTCTTCTATATGGTTTAAATCCTATGAGATTTGTACAAACTAAACACCTGTAAAACCATAAAACACACCACAGTGCCACCATAGGCTATGCAATTACCTATTTAAAATGTGACATACCCAATGAGCTCTGAAGGTGACCTACTAGGATTATTGAAACTCCACTATAATGAACCTGAAAATGAGCATTGAGCCAACTCATTGAACTATGTCCCTTAACATTGGGCCCTGAATCTTAAATGCATCTCTGTAACCATGTTGATTGGTCCACCCTGTCATGTGACCAACACGAAAGGAGACCTCATGTACATTTTCTAAGGAAATCAAGGTGACATATAGATTGCCGAGTGGGTTGATCTGGAGTCTGTGAAGTGATGCTACTTCCTGTTTGAGGAGAGTGGCTACCAAATTGGCCATTTGACCTATATAGATATATGAAATTGAGGCCTTTCACAGTTAGAAAGGAATGTGAGGCACCAGCTCCCCCCTTTAAGTGGCCTCTCTCCCTCCACATAGATGGTGCCCCAGCAGAAAAGGCTTCCACTTTAATTGGTATGTACATCTATAACCATACATGTTAGGTAGGGTCCATTTCAGATTCAAACATGTTGCTTCCCAGGCCTTGCTGACTGCTGATTAGGCTAGACACCCGTCCCTTTCATTTTTCTTTATTTTCATTTCCATAATTATCGCCATCTGAGCTGAGGTCCAAGTCACAGAATGCGTTTCTTGTATCAACTCCTAGTTGGTCCTGTTAGATACAGAATGAGCCTCTGTCCTCCATCCCATCATCTCCTCACCAGGAGGTTACTTCTGTTTCTCCTGATGCCAACTCCCCATCACATCAACATCCTTATCTCTCCTGCAAACCGAAACTTGACTACCACAAATAAACTTCCAAACTCTACGTCCTTTGTCACAGTCGTGTATCACACTGCATCTACTAACACTCGTATGCATACTAATCAACATCTGTCTAGCTTTGGGATACAGATAGGCAACATGTTAAATTCCATCATAGAACATAACCAGTCTCCCCACCCACGTGAATACCCCTTCCAAGGACAACCAAAATCCTCAAATGAACATCCTGATATTTTAAGGATTTCTTCATAAGCCAGGTTGATCTAACCATATTCTCTTATCACCTACCAGTACCTTGGGGAACACCAGTATAATTAATGTGTGTAACACCAGGATATTAGGCCCACAATCATGCTATGCCAGGGATGTTTTGAACTGTAACTCGCATCAGCCCAAACTAGCATAGTCAATGGAGAGGGACCATGGGAGTTCTATTGCAAAACAGCTGTCGAGCCACAGATTGCCCACTGCTGTGGTAAGCCCATACCATCAATTAGGGATGCTTCCATTTCATTACATACCCATGTCAAAACCTCTCTCTGAATTAAGAAGTAAAATAATTTGCTGTCTTCTGATTCCTGATGCACACCTTGCTTTGGCAGTTGTGCAGTCCTCCGAATCTACTGTACCTACTACTGAATTCCAACCCTGGCATACTTTCTGGACAGTCAATGGACTTACCCCTAGGTATTGTTAAATTAACTTCTCTGGTTATTAATTCCTTAACTTACTTTTGGAATCTCCTTTGACTTTGGCAGACTTCCTGGATTTTGACACCCTGTTTGCTCTCTGAAGCTGGCTTGGGATCTAGCCTTTGGATCAGACAAACTGGTTGTGTATGATTGCTTCCATGAATGTATTTGGATTCAAGTATGCTCCTCCCTCCTGGGGTGACTTGTCATCCCTGTCTGTGACAGGTGGAGAAGTCATCCTCCCGGATGTTGGGATGGATGCCACGAGAAAACCACTGGTTTCTGTCTTGTGTGATAGGGTCTTGCACACTGAAATGGAAAACAAACAATATGCTCTAAAGCAATGGAATGAAGTTTTTGGGGTAATCAGCATTCTTTACCTCCCAACACCACAATTGATAATCAGGCAACAGCACCCCTGGGGAGCAGGTGATCACTAGACAAAACCCCTACCACCAGTGCCTGCTTTCCTTCTACCCTGTTTCCATTGGTCCCTCTTGAGCATTTCCATGGGGACCCAAATAATATTAGATGTGTATCAATCAATGCAAACTGCACCCTATGTGATGTACCTCAGAATTCCCTGAAGCCACCACTAACAAAGCCTTTGCTGTGTCGTATCAGGGGCAATGCAGCCACGTGGGCTAATCCACTCTTGGAAGGAAATTATATTTTCTTTTATGACTTAGACTTCATATTGAGTTCCATAAACCAGGTCATTGACACTCAACAGAAGGGTCAAGCCCATGACCTGGAGTTACTTAATATACGATAGGGCACAAAAGGGGTACTTGCTTATGAGACTTGGTTCAATCCTTGGTCGAATCTCCGGAGTATTTGGGAAACTTCAGCGCTCACCCATAGATACTGTTCTACAGTGAAGTGTGCTCAAAGATAGGCCTGTTTGCACCAGTTGACCATTTATGTTGAATTTAATGTTCCTGATATCCTTTGAGATACCAAGCCGGGAGCTGTGTGTTGCTCTGGGTATGGTAGACCCTGGAGCCACAGGATATTTATATATATATATATATATATATATATATATATATGTGTGTGTGTGTGTGTGTGTGTATATATATATATATATATATATATATATATATATATATATATATATATATACATATATATATATATATATATATATATATATATATATATATCAGACCAAGAAGTTGTGGAAGAAGAAGAAGGGCTGATGTCAGGAACTTGTTCAACGGCCATCCCCAACAATACAGAGTGTGGTAACTTCTATGCTGTTGGATGCACATGAAACAGGTTGAATTGATTTTCACCTTTTGGTATTGCTTTAGTCACCCCAAGTGGGACGGTTATGCCCCGAAGTGGGTCCTGAGCCTGCTGGGCCCAGAGACCCAAGTGCTCCTCACTGATGACACCAAATGAGGCCAAAACAGGTCTGGGGATGCTTGTAGTCTGGTACAAAAGGGATGCGACCTAGCAGTTTGGGCTGGATGACCCTTTTGGGATGGGACCAGAACTGATTTGCATATGGTATTTCCTCTTCTGTAATGGCATGGCAGGCCAAAAAATGATGGTCTGGAAGCTTGCCCAGAGTTATGGCAGTGTTTATGATTAATTCATAACCTTCCAGCCATCACCTTTTGGTTTTGCTATTGACTATGTAATGACATGCTTAGTATATGCTCCAAGTAAATGCATGCCAGGAAAGACTACGGGACTGCTAGAGTTAATTCCCATCCCTCATGGACCTGGATATGCCATCAAAATGAATTTTATTGTTGGCATCCGAAAGATACATAGAGAAAACACTATATGGTTCATGGCCACATGTTCTCAAAGGCGGCCCTTTCTGTTCTCTGTACTGGTGTCCCCTGTTCTTCAAAGCTTGCCTCATCTGCATGTCATCCACAGACATATGGGCAAACAGAACGAGTTAACAAAACCCTTGAGCAATGACTCAATACTGCCAGTACTTGACTACCACAATGCTGTCACTTTGGCTAATTGGGTGTCACATTTGCAGTTTTCGTAGAGGCGTCAACAAATGCTCCCCATTGATTCCCCTGTGCATAAAGATGTATCAGCTGAAGAGGACTGCCTTCACAAAATAGAACACCTATAGAAAATCATTCATAGCCATCAAATTAAAGCCCAGAAAAATGTTTTAAAAATGATGCGATTTACATGAGCAAAAGGCACTAGAATATCAGCTAGGGGATATAGTTTGGTTGGCAACAAAAAAATTGTCTTTGGAGTGACAGGGGTAGGGATTTGACCATGTCAAAAGGTAATGGGAAGCCCTATCAACATGAAGCAGACCTCCTACCAGGGTACTTGCCAGAGGCAGTGCTGCCCCACAAACAAGGTAAGGGAGTATAGAGGGCCCCAGTTTCTGTCTCTTCTACGTGTGACTAACTGACTGTACATAGTACTACTGCCAACCACAACATAACTGCTGTGCAAAATGCTGTCCAACATTTCTCAGACACAGAGGAACAATCAATGGGGAAAAGTGAGAATAAAACAGAAAGATCATGGGTGTGTGTGTTGTTAAGTTGAGGTCAAGGGAGGAAAACGTGGACCAAAAGACCAGGCGGGCATATGACCGTGCAGAGGAACATGGAGGAGAATTATAAAAGGCGTGTGGAATGTGAGCTATTGGATTGTGAGAGAAAGTGGTACTTGGGTTTGAGAGTTTGTCTCACATTGCAGGGTGTGTGTCTCAATGTTCCGCCTTTTATCCATGTGGGGGGAGCTAATGGGTATCAGATGTATGTGATTAAGGTCAACTGCCTGACTTTGCCTGACCTTATTAATGGGACATGTCCAATGAGATATGCAAGCGTTAGTCTTTTTACTCTCAGTCCTCCTCTTCCTCGGCCCAGTGTTTGTGTAGAAAGTGGAGGCTGCACTTTAACCTGACAGTCAGACACCTGGACCTAGAAAGATACAGACAAACACCCTCAGCAGGTTTTATGGGCCTGGCGTGTAAGCCCAGTTTTAGCAGTTGAAGGCAGTGTGTCTCATCTGTCAGAAAGTCTTTCCATATGATGTACCCTGGTCTCCCTCCAACCATTGCCTGTTATCGAAATTCCATTCTACAGAATCAGCATGGACATTGTGGGGTCACTCCAGCTCGCCAGAGCAGGGAATAAATACATCGGGTGATACTGGATTACGCTACCAGGTACCTGGAGGCTTTCCACTTGATGAGCAGCAACGCCGAGGCTACTTTCAAGGTGCTGATCCCATTCTTCACTTGAGTCGGCTTCCCTGCAGGGATTCTCACTGGCCAATGCATCAGTTTCACATGCAAACAGATGAGTGGGATGAAAGATCTCATGAAGATTAAGACTCTGAGAGCACCACCAGCAGACCGACAGGCTTGTGGAGAGATATAACCAGACTCTAAAGCGCATCCTGTGAAAGAACTCAGATAATCTAATTCTATGGACACTTTTTCCTGTGTGGAAGATGCCCAATCATCAACTTGATAGAGAAATGTACGAGCACTAGTGCAACATTTGCCCTGGTACAATAATGCATTGCAAATGTATAATTCTGCACTAGGGCACATTGTGCCTTGGTGCTCATACCATGCCACACAGCACTTGTCATGGAGAGATCCTTTTGTAATATGTCCCAGTGTTTTTTTAGAAATAGGGTAGCCTTTCTGTAATCTGGCTCCTGATGTACATCTCTCGATTAAATGTTAAAAATCTTTACCAAACTCATGAAAGGTGACTTTGATAAGCCAACAAAATAACAGTCTGCACATTAATTAACAAAATTGGTGTTTGCTTTCATCAGCCCTGGCAGTTTCAAACTCTGTAGTGCTTTTAAGCATCTATTCATTGACATGGGAAGCCCTTTTATCAAATGCAAGACTTGTTATAAGTGTGATATTGTATTGCTTCAGGAAATGTGACTTTGTGGGAAAACTTGTTTATACGGTTACACTGATCCCTCCTAATAAAGGAGCCAAGCAATGCCCCTACGGTGTGTTTTGGTTGCAACTATAATCACTATTGGGGTCCAATCCTTTAGATGGACTTATTCCACTCCAGACACGTAAGCTATTAATATAATTTGGCATAAGAGTACATATCTGTCAAGCACAAGGTCACGCAAGCCTGTAATACCTGGAAGCGTTGAGGGTGTCGGGCTGGCTGTTTGTCCGAATGAGTCCAGGTTAGCTGAACTGCAGGTGTGAAGGACCCAACCCTAAATCAGTGTTTTAGAACAATTTCCTGACATAGTTCCTATAGTAATAGTATTCTTATTTAGAGTTTTTGCTAAAAGAACCAAATTATCATTGAATATTTTACTCACTTGGCTTCCAAGAGATCACATTTAACCCTCTACTGAATTCTCAGTAGTTGAGTTCCCACTTGAGGCTAAAGCAGAGTAATCACTCACATTGGATGCAATAACCTCTAAAGAGTGACAATGTTTGAAAATGTAGGTGGATAGAAATATATAAATCAATGATCGATTTAGAATTTGTCCCTATCCACGTTTAATTATTTGTATTTATTTGTATTTATTGTGTTTATATAGCGCTTTAATCCAAAACACTTTACATTTTAACAACAGAATACATACAACATTATAACAGTAGAAGCAATTTACAAATCATGAATCAAACCAACAAAACAGTAAGTAGAGAAATTAAACTGGGATGGAAAAGGGAGGGGTGAGGAAGGGAAGGAGGAGGGAACAGGGGTGTAAGGGTGAGAATGTGGGAGAATAAGGGGGAGGGGAAGGTAGAGGATCATAGGGAAGATTCGAGGGAAGGAGACAGAATGAGAGGAGGGGAAGGTTAGGAGGATTATCACCTAAAATGTTGCCATGGATTTGTTGTAGGCAACAAGAATTGAACACATCAGTCCATTCTTGCCCCTAAAATGGGATTACATTTATAAAAAGAAATGCTGTTACGGGAGGCAGAGTCAACAGGTAAACATATCAAGTTTGGACATTTGGCAGTAATAATAACGGTGCCGGAAGCGTGACAAATGACCCAACTCTTCAGGATGTTTTCTAGATGTTTAAATAATTGGATCTAATAAATGTTCACAGGATTCCAATAAATATTAAGAATTAATGTGGAGTTCCTAGAGGAATATTGTGATGCGCACTCTGCACATTTATCAACGTACCAGGGACTGGCGGCTATAACCCTGTTGGAAGAGACACCATGGAACTCGGCGGCATCCAGGACGGCCAGAATGGTTCCTCCTCAACACCTCCCGATGCCTCGATGTGCCACCATGACAGCCGGCAACAACAGAGAAGCTCACTGCATCAAGGCAGTGTCGCCTGTTGCCATGGATGCATGCATTATGGCTCTGCCCAATCCTGAGTTTGGGCGGAAAGTTGGAGATTTTGGCCACTTTCCACCCATTGTTGGCGCTATGAACCCAATGCTATACGCGTCGATGTAATATCGCCGAAATGCCCCGGTTGAACCCAATATGAATGGGGACTTACTACCCCACCACAACTCGGAATCCAGCACTAATAATGCCAGACTGAGTTGCAACGTCCAACGGCCTTGTTGCGACTGCAGCGTTGCATAAAACGACTGTAGGCAAGCGAGAGAATGCGTTTGAATGATCTCTGTGAACCGTGTGTCCAGGTACGTCATTCCTTTGGCTGCTCTCTTGGCTCTTGATTTGTATGTCCTTTCAGTCCTTTCTTGCCTGTTTGCTGCCTTGTGTCTTGCTATTCTGTGTTCTTGGCTGCCTCCATTCTCTGTCTTTTTTGTGTTCCTGACTGAAATCACAGATTCAGCCTATTCTCTTCTTTGGCAGGTGCTACCCACCTTGCCTAGACTTTGCAACCTGCCTCATCCAGCCAGGCTCCCTGGACAGGCTGTAGACACTGTTCATCTCCTTGGGGTGCTCCACACTCGAGCATTTCATCTCGCATTCCAGTTCAGTGCTTGCACTGTCCCTCCACCACGCAAATGCTGGGAGGCACATCCATGGTACAGGGAATCAGACCCTGACCTACCCTGGCCATGCACACTCACAGGGCTCTCTTTTAGGTGTATATATTTGTATCCACCTACATTTTCAAACATTGTCGCTCTTTAGAGGTTATTGCATCCAATGTGAGTGATTACTCTGCTTTAGCCTCAAGTGGGAACTCAACTACTGAGAATTCAGTAGAGGGTTAAATGTGATCTCTTGGAAGCCAAGTGAGTAAAATATTCAATGATAATTTGGTTCTTTTAGCAAAAACTCTAAATAAGAATACTATTACTATAGGAACTATGTCAGGAAATTGTTCTAAAACACTGATGGGTTTTAGCTGTAAAGTTGTTAATACTTATATGTTTACGCTAGGTGCGTAAATCTTTTTGGATAAACATGTTTTTACTGTTCTCCAATTAAAGAAAAGGGAATTGAGGCGAGACATCAAGCACTGAAAGGAGAATCTCCTTTTTTAAGGGCTGAATAAGTAGAAATATATTAACATCAATGCACAAATTGGGTGCACGCTTATTAGTATCAGGTCATTCAGAGAGATTCCGTAAAAATGCAGTTGTTTGGCATCTAAGAACATTGCAGACTTCAGGAGCATAATTAGTAATGAGTCTAATCTTCAGTGTTATGCCCAATGTAATTCACTCATTTGAAAAACCTGTACAACAAATACAAGGGTCGTCACAAGTTGGGCGGTATCCCTGCCATAAATCTACAGGGATGCTGCAAAATGCAAATAGCGTTACCGCAACTCAGTCTGGCATTATTAGTGCTGGATTCCGAGTTATGGTGGGGTAGTCAGTCCCCATTCATATTGGGTTCAACGGGGGCATTTCAGCGCTATTACATCGACGCGTATAGCATTGGGTTCATAGCGCCAACAATGGGTGGAAAGTGGCCAAAATCTCCAACTTTCCGCCCAAACACAGGATTGGGCGGAGCCATAATGCAGCATTAATAGCGTTTCCGCCACATTTTTACTGCTCAACCTGTGATGAGGCCTGCCTTTTAACAATTTCTATAAACTATTCCTATGACTTGATATATGAGCTTATGCTCAAACTAGAAGCCTCCCGAGCTGCTGGCACGGATGGCCTATCGAATGTTCTCCTTGAGAGACCAAAGTTTGGGCTAAAATATTGACCACCTTTTGAAATATTGAAAACCTCTTATATGCCTCTATCTTGGAAAAAGTCCCGTTTGGCACTCCTTTATAAATATTATTTTAAAAGACCTAGGTGCCTCGTCACAAGTTCGGCGGTATTTGTGTTACTGCAACTCGGTCTGGCGCAATTTGCACCTGAAGCCAAGTTGCGGGGGGTGGTAAGAACCCATTCCCCATTAGAACCAATGTGGTGGACGTGGCATTATTAGCGCCGGTGCAAATAATCGTGGGCTAATAGCATCGAAAACGGGCCAAACATTGTGATGTTTACCTCCATCAGAGGATAAACTCCCATTTTCAGCCAGACTCATGAGAGGGCCAGGCCTTAAATGTGGCAGTAATATTGTTACTGCCGCATTTAAGGGCTACCGCCCAACTTGTGTTTAGGTCCTAGACCTTTGGAAACAGGATAGTGGTAGAAGAGATCATACCAGTCTGGTTTTAGGAAAGGTTTGGGTACGGTTCTTAATTGTATGATGTTAAATGTGTTCCAGAAAAAGAAGCGTTTTAAATTCACAACCTATTTTTGATAAATTTTAGATCTTATTAGTGTTTTCAATCGATTGTGTTCATAGATCAATTCTTTGGGCCAAACTGCAAAAAAGGTCTTCCCTTTCTTGTTAGATATTCTAAAATATATTCATTCTAATGCCACAGACTAAGGTCCATTATCTTCTGATGCCCACATGACCAAACCACAAGAAACTGGCAAGGGTGCTCTTAGCACCTCCTCTGTTTAATGTATTCATTACACACATAGGAGATACTGACATGTATCCTTGCCCAAACCCCCCATCTGGGGCAAAGCAAACAGCAGCAGGTGTTGTATGCGAGCCCATAGAACAGGAGTGATGTGCTTGACTACTTCAGGCGCAGGCCAAGCAGAATGTTAGTTAGCTGATGGCATATTCAGCTTGCAGTGCTTAGAAGCCATGTAAACTGCCTTAAAGCAAGGCACTAGATGCATAGAAACAAACAACATCCCATCTACAATGAGAATGCTTTTAAAGGTGAGGTATTTTCTGAGGAAGTGTAGGGCATCGGGTGCATCCTCTGACAAACTGGCCTGCCGCCTGCTCCAACGGCAATACATACTCTCTGCCTGTCCAAGAAGAGAGTGCACATTCAAGCCTGTGTCTTTGCAGGCCCTAACAAAATGACCAAACTCTTCAAGATCTGCAAGGAGCTGGCCAATCCTACTGCAGCCTCGACTGCTCCTGTTCCCTTCCAGGCCCTATGCATGCCTCTGGTGTCTCACTTCAACACTAAAACTCAGAACATCCTGTCCTCTCTCTCCTCTACCTCTCCATCTACCACTCTCTGACCCCCTCTGGCCACCTCTCCCTCTCCTCCTCCTTTCTCTCAATCACCTGATGATGTTTCTAGACAAGTCCGATCTATGAAAGTGTCATCCAAGCAGGTGCTCCTCTGCTCCTCCAGAACCAACAAGGACCACATAATCACCCTCGTCCCAGCTATGGAGATTTCTGCAATCACCCTTTTTTTTGGCCACTGGAACGTTCCCCTCCCCCAAAGCACTCTCTTATGCACCCCCTCCTGAAAAAAACCTTCCGCTGACCCTACCTGTCTGGCAAGCTATCGCCCGACCTCTATCACTCCCTTCCTGGGCAAACTCCTGGAAAAGCTGGCCATCTCCCAGCTTACTCTCCACACTGAATCTGTTGGTTGTCTCCATGACCATCAAGTGCCACAGCAACTGCTCCCTTGAAGATTTGCTCACTAATCTCAACTCGGGCCTTCCTTCTGTCCTCATTCTCCTTGATCTTTCCTCTGCTTTCAACACGGTCAATCATGCCACAATGATCAAGCGTCTCTGTGAGAACCTGGGCATCACGGATCAGGCCCTGGAGTGGTTGACCTCCTTCCACCTGGACAGACCCTCCCAGGTCCAACGTGGGTCCTTTCTTTCCATCACCTCTCTCTCCACATGTGGTGTTCCCCAGGGCTCTAACCTCTCACCATGGCTTTTCAATGTCTATTTGCCCCTCTGGCCCACCTACTCTCTACCTTCTCCTCTAATTTTAAATGTTATTGGGATGACACACAGCTCACCTTCAGGCTCCCCTCACACTCCTCTCCTCTATCGCTCATTCCTGACTGCCACTCGCTTCTAATGATCTCTGCCTTTATGCCAGTAAGACAGAGACCCTTCTCATTGGGACTCCTGCGCCTTCTTTCCCTCTTCTACTCTGGCCTCCCTCTTTGAGTCATATACCTGCGCTATCCTGTGAGGCAAAAAACATTGGTGTCATCTTCAAATCCACTCTCTTATTCTCCCCTCTCATCACAGACTTCGCTAAGAAGTCCAATTACCAACTGCCCCTCCTCAGAGGCAGTCTTTCCTTTCTCACTTTCCACCATACGCTCACTGTGTCCGGTGCCCTTGTTCTCTATAGGCTGGACTACTGCAACAGCCTCTTTCTCAGTCTGCCTTCCTCTACGCACCGCCCTCGCAACTAATCCAGAAACGGACTGTGAGACTTATCCTTGGCCTAAAGCCCAGGGACCGTATCTCTCCAGCCCTGAAACCTCTCCACTGGCTCCTGGTGGCTGCAAGAATCAAGTTCAAGACCCTCTGCATCGTCCATAAGGCTTTCTGGGGCCAGGGCCTCACTACATCTAAATCTCTCTTCCTAAACACCTTACTTCTCAAACCCTTCGCTCAGCCACCTCCAACTCTCTCTGTGTCAGACGCTTCTCCAGGCTGAGGGTGGGTGGTAGATCTCTCTCCTCTGCAGGTGCTTCCCTCTGGAGTGGCACCCCTACCCCTCTCAGACTTGAGCCGGACCACCTGAGGTTCTGGAAGCAGCTCAAGACCTTCCTTTTCCTTTCTGCCTTCTCTCTCTCTCTCTCTCTCTCTCTCTCTCTCTCTCTCTCTCTCTCTCTCTCCCCTGATGAGCTACCTGTCTACTGGGCTGTCAAGTTGCCTGGCTACCCTCAGAATCTCTATGAGCACCAGGTGCCTTCACGACCAGTAGCCCCTGCGTTGACTTTGGGCCTACCACGCCCTTTGGCCTTTATCTGTAACCTTACAGTCACCTGCCTCCTTGCACTTACTTAGAGCCGCGCTGTCCTGTTGAACTTACGTAGAGCAATACTGCCCTGACTGTAGTATTACTGCACCTACATTGAGCAGTACTGCCCAGATTACACTTCCCTTTTCCCTCCCCCTTTGCAATTATCCTCTCCCTCTCCCCCCGCCCTTGCACAATCTACCTTAGCTATTCATTTATAAAGCTCTTAGAAGTATGGAGTAAGGTGCTACATAGCCTGATTCATATATAAATGCTTATTATGCAAACATTATATATGAGTATTATGTATCTTCACCATTAACAAGAAAAGCCAGACTCAGTGGATTGGCCATGCGATGAAAACTCATAGTTCTGGCTATAAACTTGTATTGGAACAAAGAGGGGGTTTGAAAATGCCTCATTATCACTAATATATGGGATGTTTCCCACCTCAACGGAAACTAATGGGTCTGTCAGTTGTCAAGATATCCAAAGCAAATAAGTATGTCCTGTGTCTGAAATCCTATTCTGGCCCTCACACTTAAATAGAACACTAAGTTGCAAAGGGTATTGTCTCTCATTTTCCAAGTGTTCAAATCCAATCAAAAAGGTACACATCAAACAAAAAGTTCCAAGCGAATAATGCTCACAGTTCGGGGGAATTACTCCCTTCCTCAAGTTCCTACTTTACAAACAAAGAGTATTCAGTTTCATCATAGCCCAGGAGCATAACCCCCTCCTCTTGCTGGGTTTATACTTTCAGGGAATGGCTCCCGTCCACAGGTTTTTTTCTTTTCCACAAAGGTTCTGACAAAAGAAATAACCAGTTTTCTCATAACCCAAAAGCGTCACTCCCTCCTCTTGGTGTGAGCACAGTTCCCTGGAATGCTCCTTCCCCAGGTTTCTCTTCCCCACATTAAAAACAGTTCAACAATCCCCAAGGGGATATATCCTTCTTGAGCTTTCCTATCATGATATTACACTACATGTGTGGGTCTCAGACATGCAGGTCACCTGGTGTACTCTCCTGCCAGGCTGCTTTCATCTTTACCACAACACAGAATCTCAAGGGCATGGATCTTCCTTGAGATACACTTCTTTATCAAAGTTCATTACATGTGCTTGGTTTTGCCTTGTATACTCTCCTGCCAGGACTTAAACTTGGCATGCAAACCATTGGCCTTTCCTGGTATACCCCCCTTCCAGGCCATCATTCAACTACTTCACATATCATTAATTTTTAAACATGTATCCTTGCCTGGTGCACTCCCCTGCCAGGTCTTCTGTGCAGTCTTTCAAAAACTTGTTTTGTAGTTTCTTTAAAATACTGAGCTTTCCCTGGCATACTCTCCTGCCAGGATTTGCATGTAATTGCTTCATTTTTTTCATCCCCAAAATGGCATTAACCCAATGTAGGTTTACAGATTCTTGTTTAACAATGTTTGTTTCAATATTCATTTTCATGCACTGGGCTTCTGCCCCCTCTCCAAGTTAACTCGTATTTATGGGCTTTTCCCTTTTTATTTATGGGTTCAGTGACTCTTTTGCCGTACTGTTCACACAGGTTTTGATTTTCGTCTCCTGCTTAGGCTTTGTAACATTGCATGCACTACTAGGTAACACGATCACCCATTTTTCTTCTGTGGGATTACCGGGGACTTTGAAGTGTTCTTGCACTTCTCTGCTTTGCTTCTGTTCAGTGGATTGAGCCGGTGTGCATCCTGTTAGTCACTGTGTCTTCGTCACGTCCAACTTTGTTGCACTCGAGTCCGGCTGCATTGCGGTCTCAGGCAGTGGGCTTGCTGCAGCCCGTTTTCTCTCTATTTATTTATTTATTTATTTATTTATGTTATAAAGCACATGTCACTGGCCTGGAGGAATAGTAGCGCTAACATGACGTACACCATATAATCATAACATATTAAAATAAGGTTATGCCTAGGAAAGGGCGGACAGCCCACAGGCCGAGCCTAGCAGCGGCCCTGTAGTTAGACTAGGGTTCTTCCAAACAGCCTGCTTTTCAGAACCTTCTTAAAAGTAGAGAAAGATTGGCACAACTTCAAATCGAGGGCAGTGCATTCCAGCTCTTAGGTACCACATAGCCAAATGACCCCTGGTTGATCTCTACCAATTTGGACAATGGCGTGGTGAGCAGGCCCATATTGTTCGATCTTAGTGTCATCCTTATTGGCAACCAAGAAAGGCGATTGGAGAGATAGGCTGGCCTTAATCCATATATAGACATTTGTGTCTAACACACAAGAGGCGGAAGGTCACTCTACTTGCTATAGGTAGCCAGTGGAGATCTCTCCTAGCATCACAAACATGTTATCACTTCTTCAGCCCTTTTACTGTTCTGACAGTGTTATTTTGGATTGCCTGGAGACGCATCATTTCTCCTTTCCCTATGCCGTGGTGCAAACTGGCTCCATAATCCAACTTGGTACAAATAATGGCCCTTGCAATTGTGGCACAGTTATCTTGTGACAAAAATGGTCTCAGCTGCATGAGTAATTTAAGATAGTAGGAGGTGGACGATACCAGAAAGCTCACATGGGCCTTCATGTTCAGCTCCTGATACATCACCATCCCTAATGTCTTTACTTCTAGAAGTGAGATATGGTGCATCCTGTGATAAGACAACTTTGTTGAAGAGAACATGGACCTGTTGTCTGTGTCTGACCCATGATGTCTTCACAGTTTCCATACATGAATAGCAGTGCCTGGTGGTCTGTTATGATTGTAAATGGATTTCCATACAGGAATAGATGGAAGTGCTCACATGCCCACACCACATGCCCACACCAAGCTCTCCTTTTCAGCTTGGGAATAAGGTTGCTCGGTTTTTGACAGGCTCCTGCTCGGCGTATGATACTATGTGTTGTCTTTGTGATGCATCTTCTCCTACCTGTGCCAGTATAGCCGTGATTATCACCCATCTCTTCTGTTCCCCTCGTGGTATCAAAGTAGGCCATGTCCTCTGCATTCCAGATCCTCCTGCAGATGTCATCGAAGGCTCCTTGGCATCGGTTCAACCACTGAAATGGTGTGTGTTGTTTTGTGAGGGCTCTCAAAGGTTTGCTGATGGCTGCAAAGTCCTTGATGTGCCTTGTGCAGTAGATGGCAAGCCCTAAGAATTATCTTAATTCCAAGAAATCTGTGGGTGGTGAGGTTTCATTCTGTGCTGCTACCTTATCGGGCATCATCCCTTGTTCTGAAGATATATGTCCAAAGAACTGCAGTGTTCTTTTGAGGATTTTGTATTTGTCCATGTTGAGGGTGAGATTATTCACCTCCATTGCCATGCATACCCTTGCTAGTGTGTCATTGTGCCTCTTAGTGCATGTGTCAAACACCAAGATGTCATCACTATAGTTCAGGCAGTTCGATATGTGCTTAATGTCGTTATCTATTTCTGATTGAAAATGTCTGCTGCTGACAACACACCGAAGCTGAGTCTTACATATTGGTACAGCCCCAGGTGCGTAACAAATGTGGTGTTTTATCTCAATTCAGGGCGTAGGTCTAGCTGGCGGTAACCTTTATTCAAGTCAGGTTTTGTGAAAACTTTTTCCCCATTTAACAGGTACATCATGTCTGTTAGGCGGTGGGCCTGGTGAGCTTCTCTCTTTATGCCTTTGTCTGTCTCCTTATGTTCACGCACAGCCAAATGGTGTAGGATCCTTTCTTTGGTACTGGCACAATAGGCGATACCCATGGTATGGGCCCTGATGCTGGCTCGATGATGCCCTGGTCCATTAATTTGTGTAGCTCCTCCTCAAACTGCCTTTGAATATTCACCAGGATTGTTATATTTGATTTTACCTACCCAAATTACAGAGTGGTACATTTCATTGCGGCCATAATACCGAAAACCACTGATAATATATATTTTTTTATTCATGGGTGGGACCCCATGCCCTTTGTTTTTCTAGTCTTATAATGCTACCCCAACCCCATCCTGGGTAATTTTAACTCCTTACCCCTCTACCCCATATAGTTTAATTCATATTTTCAGTGTTTTCCGGTGTTATGTACCTCAGTGAGATGTACCATTCTGTTTTGTATTCAGTAAAATGACTGGGTACCACCAGGATTCCTGTATGGTGCTGCACTACTGGTTTGACAGTGCGGTGGATGTGCAGTTGGATCTGCTAATGTTTTAATGTCCCTATTCCCCTGAAAATTGCTGGGAATAGCTGGTCTATCTTGTCAGTATATCTATGTATTTGTGTCCCATTACTGTGTAAAAGACATGAATTAGGCCCATGTCTATGGCCGCTTTGAAGCTTAGGATGCATCCGTTTTCTGACGCTGCCTCCAATACGTGCACAGGTGTCTGTTTTTCTTGTGCCTTGTACCTGCATGATGCTTGCTTGGTAGTGGGGTCTTCGAGCCATAAGGGTATATGTCCACGACCGGCGGATGTCGTTGTTGTGCTTTTGGTATGGTCTTGTACCCTTCATCACTGATCATGTTCACTCTGACCGCCATGTCCACTGGGTATTTGGTCTGCAGATCATTCATTTTCAGTAGTAAGGTCATATTTACATTTAAATGAACACAATTTCTCCAACAAAAGCAATCATCAACAGATCAGTAATTTTCAGTTCAAATTCAATAGTTTTACATACAGGGAAAATAAGTGGCTTTAAAGGGCAGTCCACTGCTATAGCAGATCAGTCTCACCTCTCTTGAGGTGGCATGAGTCCCTCCGGCACATTTATGCCATGATGGATAAAATTGGTTGGACGCGCACTGACGTGTTCCCAAATGTTATTATTGTACCTTTACCATGTTGTAACTAAACATTAAGTATACTTGTAAACTGCTGCGCCCAGCTACCTAAGGGTTTGCTGTGAATTACCAAATAAACAAACAAACAAAACAAGCAAACTATTCCTTCTTGGATATCCCTTAGAGGAAACTTGAGCACCCTATACCTTCATCATCAAATGATTGCTTAACTCTAACCCCTTGGCTGTCCCTTCGGAACCAGGGCACCACTCCATCATAAATAACATGTAGCACAGTTCAATTCCCATCTCTGCAATACTTAACATGCAGCTTATTATATCTGCCATATACCTTTTACAAGAGGACACTTGTCCTTCAAAAAAACATGCACACACAAACTTAAACATGTCTGGGGTACTTTTTTTCAGACCAAACACGCAACCTTTGCCTTAATGATTTTTATTGTCGCTGTATCTTATCCCATTTCTTTGTTGCAGCTCAATAACCTGGAAAACCTTTTAACATGTGAATCCATTATCAAAAAAAGTGCACTTATTTTCTTTAAAATATCCCCTTGAAAAAAACACTGTTCATTTTTTGAATGCTCCCTCGTATCATCATTTAAAGACTGGAGCACAAACTGTTCATTAAATATGCAATCTCATGCCAAGAAATGTGTGTTCTCCAGATTGCAAACTTTTCCATTTCCTTTTCAGTTTTGAAGGGTTTTTTTGTGCCCTGCTGTAATGGGCCTACATTTTCTGTTTATATTTCAAGACTATCAAACAACGATGATGTATTTCGTTTTATGGCATTATGCATTTGTTATGAATTTGTTATGTTTGCTCGATGTTACTCTGCAGATATTGTTCTGTATTTTCTATTTCAATAAAATCTGAATAGCAAAATAAAAATGCACTCTAAAACACTAGTGTTAGGGGAGGCCTCCCAGGTATGCCAGAGTGATGCTGGGGGTCCAGAGACTTGGAGCGCCTAACTCCCGCCACAGAATAAAAGGAGAACAGCTCTTCCTTCCCACCACTGATCACTGTCCGTTGTCTGCTTTAGTTGCATCACGTGTCTAGAGACCACAAAATTGAGCTCTGCTGCTTCAAATTGTGAGGATTTATTCTGCTTCTGTGCAGCTGGTCCCTTTTTTGTCTGGGGATTGGAATGCCTTCATATCTTGTAACCTTGGCTGTGGGTACTATCTCACTCGTCTTTCTCCCTGCCCAGCCTGAATCGGCTCTGCTTGTCTCCTGCTCAATAATTTGAGGCCTGCTGTAATGTTCCTAACACTTATAATGCAGTTTTTACATTGTCCATGTTACACTACATGCTCTATGAGTTAGCTATACGTGATTTGATCAGGTTCCATATACAATCCTGTATGTCCACGCGACTATTGGCTTTAGGCATCAGCAAGCTTGATCATGATCTCTTGTGCCTTGTGGTTTCTGCGTTACTGCATCTAGCTAATGGTAAAATAATAAAATCAATGATAGTATGTATATATATCTGTCCTCTAACTATAGAACTGTACGCTCATGTTCTTCATGTATTCTAGTGCATGTTTGTGCAGCGCAGTGCGGATTTTCCGTGTGCTTCATGTCTAACGCTGCTATGTTGTGGTGTCTTCAATGAGGTCAGCAACATGGCTTATTAGTGTTTAGTCCAGGCTGTTTGTACAGGTATCAATGACCATAGTCTTTGGCCCTTCATCCACCCGTGGATAGATGTGTACAACACCTGGTCTGTATGGCTGGTTGAGAGGGTACCTCTCCATGTATTTGTCGATCATTAGCGCATTTGGGATTAATCCAAAATATAATGAGTGGTTGTAGCATTTTATGTCCTTTCGTCTTGTTATGAATTTGGTGGGAGGTTGGCGGTGGTAAGATCCAGAGCCCCCTCTGGTCGACCTATCTACCACATCCTTATACAATAATTCTTTAGCTCTTGGTTGTCGTTATTCCTCCGAGGAGTCCATAGTAGTTGGTATGATTATCGAAGGAGAAGTTCATATAACAGCACACTTGTTCGGGGTTACACCACACCCACTTTCCTTCATAATACTTTCTGTCCAACTTCATCGCTCCAAGCGGTAACAATTTGCCCCTCACTATTCTTGTTCTCAGCTTGTCTCTTTATGCCACAATCTCGTCCCTTGCTCCTCCTATGGTAACATCCATCAGGACCTGCATCCAAATAGCTTCCTCTGCCGTCTTCTTGCACTTAAACAAATCTTTGTTCCACACATCTACATTGCTGCCAGTACCAGTGCTCCCATTATCACCTTTAGTCTATCTGGCAGCCACGATGGTATCCAGGTATGCTATCCAGCTCTGGTCCTTTCCAGTCCCGTTTGCTTCTCCTTCCATTTTGGCATGCATTTGGGATATCTGAAATACTGCTTCTTTGGGATAGTTGAAATACTGCTTTTGACAGCATACTGTTGTCCTCGTCATTGGCTTGTATGAACGTGCAACAGGAAATCCCAATGTTTGCGCAAAGTCCTCGTTCCATTGCGGTGAGCAGATCCAGAACGTATCTATTCTGGAGTGCCACCAACCTTACTGCTCGGAGCTCTTCTTTTATCGTGTTGAACCCATTCACTGTGTAGCTGATAGTCACAATAAGCTCCCAAAGGGTAATCTGTATCCATTTTACATTTGTGTATGTCTGTACGGATGGTATTATTGATGCAAAGAACATCTGTGTCCTGCTGACTAGTCTGTGTTCTGCTGGTACTTCATCTAGTGATGTTTCTGATGATTCTGAGAAGCAATATCCTCCTCTCTTTACTCTGCTCAATTCAGCTGGCTGGCTTCTCTTTTTTGCCTGGTTGTTCCTCCTTCAGGGACCTCTTCTTCCTTTTGTTTGTGTCCATTTTCGGGAACTTTTCAAGCTTTATATTCTTATGTGGCATGACGAACAACAGCATGTTGATGTGTACCAACAAGCAAACTCCTCGGGTGGAAGCTTCTTGTATGCCTTCGATCTGCACGCCCAGTAGTGATCCATCAGTGCTGCTGTGCGCGTCTTCATGGCTGCATGCTTCTCTATGCTCCTGCATCGATATTTTCATCGACACTTCACCGTTATTCTGATAACACAGTGCTGGTGTCTTCAGAGGTAGTATTGGCATTGGTCCAGCTTCATTCTCCACCCAAGTCAGTAATGTTGTGCTTGCTTTTCATTCCTCAGGCACTTGTCATTTTCCTCCTGTACCTTGTTCACTGGGGATTGTGCTAGTGTGAGCACTTTGCGCCCCACTACTCCACACTTCCATCCATCTTATGTGTACACTTGGCCATACACAAGTATCTGTGGTCCCTCCCGCTATAAAGGCTCTCCTCCTATTTCCTTCACTCTGGTCCATGGACACGGCAATTCCTTCAGTGTTATAGTCTTTGTCTCTCCCTTCTCGGGCCTGTCTGTAATGTACAGTATTGCTTCATCTAACTGTCAATAATTGTGCAGAGAGAGATTGTGTTCTCCCATAGAAAGAGAGATATCGTCTGTGAAAGGAAACACTTCCTGAGCCCTAGAGAATCCATGAGTGCTTTTGGCATCACAGGACAATTAAAAAAATCCTTCCCTAATGCAGGACCTAGTCACCCCTGTGTCAACACAAAATGAAAAAGGTATGTCCCTATCACCATCCCTATACAAGGCTCCTACGCAGGGTTGGGTGTGATCGACAGGATGAGACACATCAAGTTCATCTGTGGGCTGTCCTATTGAGGGTATACAGACATCCAATTCCCTGTAGAGGGGTTGTTCCCTACCATGGTAACTCCTCCCAGTTGTCTAACAGGAACCATTGCCATGGAGTCCACATGTTCTGCTGCGTCATTACTCAGTATCTGTGCCAATTGCTGTGTGTTCGCTCAAGCCTGTGGTGCTTGTAAATACTGTGGTACTAGTGCTTGCATCTGTGGTGCTTGTACTTGTGCTTGTGGCATCTGCTGGTGTGTGCCCTGTATCTGTCCTTGCTGTTGTTGGTTGTGTGTATAATAGTCATCCTGATCCCGTTGATATGGCTGTGGGCCTGTGCTCCCCAGTTCTGCTGCATCCCCCTGCTCCTACACACTCTTGAAATGTGTCCTTATTGCCCACACGTCCAACACTGTGGCAGCTCCCTCCTTTGCCGTTTAAAACCCCCAGAAAAATCCCCTGAGCCATGCTGCACCTGCTGCCCGTATCCCCGAAACCCTCCTGGAATGCCTCCTAGAGTTATGATGCATCTGTGGACCAAACCCGTGCCCTCACGGTTGGCCTCCTCTTCCTCAAAACCCTTGCTGTGTGTTTCCCCACCCCATTAACCCTCCCCCCGTGGGTGTGCAAACTGTTGTGGTTGTTGCTTCTGCTCCAGCTATGCTTGTGGGGTGGAGCTGGTTAGTACTGCCCCTTTCATCGCGTACTTCAATGGTTTCTTCTGTACTAGTTTTGCTTTGTCTATCTTCCTGTCCTATGCCTTTTTTTTTAGCTTCTCCTGCCATAGTCTACAATGGTGAACTATCGTGAGCCGTATTTCTGGGCATCCTTTTTCTTCCATTCCCCCCAGCTTCCTTAATTGTTTCAGGACGGGCTCTGCCCGTGCACCTTCAGCACAGCTACCCCTCCTCTTATTTCATTATCTAGCTCTATCCTGGTAAGCAGCTCTGAACATTTTCACAGCTATTCGAAATGAACTCATGGTACGCAAGTTTCCGCTCCTTGGTCCGATGTTCGCATCATATAACTTTTACTTCCTTGCTACTCGCCAGCTCCGTCTTCAATGTGCCTACCTGATCTTATCCAGCAATGTCTGCCCTGACTTGTTTACCTAATGTGCATTACTGAGCCCCTATACACCTACCACTTTATCTACTACATCTGTCTATGTGTTACCTATGTTACAATATTCGCTGAATCATTGTTCTCCCTATTATGCATAAATACTGTATTGTGGCTTGTGCGGATTAGAAACCGCATTACGCAGTTTTTTATGTATTTTGATCTGCAAGCACTGCTTAGCTAAGGGTAGTATTGCGAACAAACTCATAGAGTTGTGCCCTCCTTTGTCATTAACAGGCTACGAGTAAAGCCCTGCTAGCCTATTACATTGCAATCTGTAGGCTTCTCATGTTGATGAGCTGAAACTCAATGTAATGTTTATACTCTTACCCTGTGTGCCTAATAACATGATCACCCATACCTGTTAGCCGTGTAACAACTTGATTTCACTCAGCTTCTGTGGCTACACTGTTTACTTTGCCTGCGCAATATCACGTTTAGCTACCCATGGCACTTTAAACTGAGGCTGGTTGCACCTGTCTCTCCTGAATGATCCAAATATGTTTGCCCATTTTACTTGTGCTTGATTGATCCTGCTATGACTTGCTAACGCGTGACATTATGAACATAGTGTGCCACCATTGTCTCACCTAAAGATTAGTTCCTTATTGCCACCATTGTCACTATTGCCCTAACAACTGCCCACCCACAGTGCACGCCCATGGGTGCTACTCCATACCAAACCATTATAGCCATTTTCCCTCAACAAAGCTTTGCTTACGATATGTACTTGGCTAACCTTTCAGATATGGTACTTGACTAACCTTTGAGCCTTAGTACTAGCACAATCACTCACGTCCAAGTGTGGAACGGGTTTGTACCTAACCACATAAAACAAGTTACTGCGCTACCTGCTACGCATAATTGTGAATCTTATTGCAGCTCAGTATGTGCAGTTACCACCCTACTCTACTTTCCTACTCTCTACTCTGCATGATACTCTCTTTAGTCTTAGCTCTTAGCTATGGTCACTACCTCCCTCCTCCCCAGCCCACTCCCCCTAGGTCCGAAGACCACATGATGGCTAATCCCATTAGCTGCCCTAATCACATTCGGCCACCATGCCATAGCACATCTACCTCTGCTTGTGCTCATGGACAGCTTTATGGACTCCATAGTTCCGTACCACTATTGACTTCCACACCCTCACCCACCAACCCATACCTGAATTCCCCCGCCTTATGGCTGGAACATTTTGCTTACAAACCCACTTCCACCCAACCGTTCGCCCAGCATCTCAGGCACGTCAGATTAGGTTCTAGACATCGTCAGTCTACCTGCCACGTACTGAAGCTCATCACTACAGCGATACCAACTATACCCACACAGCCACCTCCTACCCTACGAACACATCTCCCATATCCATACCTGTCCTCACTACTCATGCCTCCAAAGACTCTCTGATCAAGTACACCCTGATTAACGCCAGGCCCCTCACTGCGCATGTCCTAGACATCGCTGACTTTATTACCACTCACAATCTTGATCTCCTGGCCATAACTGAGACCTGGCTTCAAGCAGCTTCAGGACCTTTATTAGCCCTCGCCATACCGACAGGCTACACAATCATCAGATACAACCGTAACAGCAATCAGTCTAAAGGTAGAGGTGTCGCTATTATTCACCAAAAAAATTCTATCTGCATCAGAGTAACCTCGCACCAGCAGATTCCATCCCCAGAGCTCCTATCAGTCAAACTACCCAATCAAACTGCCACCCTCCATCTAATCTACCGACCGCCCAGACCCATCACCACCTTCTCTGATGACTTTACGTCCATCATCGCAAAACCAAAACCAACTCCCAAATCATCCTACTCAGTGACTTTAACCTTGGCTTCCAAGATCCCAATGACCTCACAGCCTTGGACATTGCTAGCACCTTATCTGACTTAGGCTTCTCCCATCATCTACAGGAACCTACCCACATCAAGGGAAGAACCCTTGACTGGTTACTCGACTTAAACTGCAACATCAACATACAGTCTACCTTACCTTGCTTATGGTCAGACCACCATCTCATCACGTTCAATATTAAAGCCAATGTACATTTCCTCAAACAAGACATTGCTCCTCCTATTCACACCAGAAATAAAAGGGACATAACAATTGATAGACTTCTACTACTTATCCTACCTATCTTCAACAACGTGTCATCTTGCATAGATCCCACAACGCTAGTTGATACCTACAACCAGGCTTTGCTCCAAGCCCTGAATACTATTGCCCCTCTCAAGCTAAGAAAACCTAAATCGCACACTCATCTCAACTCGTGGTTCACACCACAGCTTAGATCACTGCGTAATGAATAGCAAACTGACGTAGCTCGCTGGAAAAGGCTCCCTTCTGAGTCAAATAAGGCTAGCCTCACTTTAGCTTCCCTCAACTACAAAGAAGCCATCTTCCAAGCAAAAAAGGACACATACAAGTGTATCTTGAAAGCCAAGTCAAACACCAACGAGCTCTTAAAGACTCTGAAGGAACTTGAGACCCCAGTTACTCATGCGGACACCTGCATCAAGGACAGCACTTGGTGTTCCAGTATTCAAAATGCGCTTCTCAGTAAAATCACTACACTTCAAAATAAAATTAACACTAAACAAAGTAGCCTTCAACCCTCCCACATGTACAACCACTCCTACACGGACATACCCTTCATGTTCTCACCACTAACTATCACCAAACTCGAAAATATCATCAACAAACTCAAACCTTCTAACTGCCAAGGTGACTCTTGCCCAGCCCCTATCATTAAGGAGGCCACTCACGAACGAGCCCTGTTTATCACTGCCTTCATAAATTCATCTTTCAAAACAGGCACGCACTGTTTGGATAACCTCAAGGACGCTTGGGTCATCCCCCTCCTCAAAAAATCAACCCTCGACCCAAGCATACTCACCAACTACACGCCTATCACAACGGTACAATTTTTGCTTAAAATACTGGACTGTGCTGCCTACTTACAGATCGAGGAATACTTAGAATCCAACAAACTCCTCGGCCTTAGGCAATCCGGTTTCCGCCCAAGGCATGGTACTGAAACTGCCCTTATTGATTTGAAAACACAATTTGAATACCTGAAAGACCAACGGAAACTTGCACTTTTACTATTATTAGACTTATCAGCTGCCTTCGACTTGGTCAACCACAAAATCCTATGCCAGCATCTTAAATCAGATCTTACCATTTGTAACTGCATGCTCTGATGTAGCCGCCTTGCAGCATGAGGTCAGGCTTCTCCATTTCATGTGCCTGGACTTTACCTTTTGTAACTGCATGCTCTGATGTAGCCGACTTGCAACAGGAGGTCAGGTTTCTCCATTTCATGTGCCTGGACTTTACCTTTTGTAACTGCATGCTCTGATGTAGCCGCCTTGCAACATGAGGTCAGGCTTCTCCATTTCATGTGCCTGGACTTTACCTTTTGTAACTGCATGCTCTGATGTAGCCACATTGAAACATGAGGTCAGGCTTCTCCATTTCATGTGCCTGGACTTTACCTTTTGTAAGTGCATGCTCTGATGTAGCCGACTTGCAACAGGAGGTCAGGCTTCTCCATTTCATGTGCCTAGACTGTACCTTTTGTAACTGCATGCTCTGATGTGGCCGCCTTGCAACATGAGGTCAGGCTTCTCCATTTCATGTGCCTGGACTTTACCTTTTGTAACTGCATGCTCTGATGTAGCCGCCTTGCAACATGAGGTCAGGCTTCTCCATTTCATGTGCCTGGACTTTACCATTTGTAACTGCATGCTCTGATGTAGCCGCCTTGCAACATGAGGTCAGGCTTCTCCATTTCATGTGCCTGGACTTTACCTTTTGTAACTGCATGCTCTGATGTAGCCACCTTGCAACATGAGGTCAGGCTTCTCCATTTCATGTGCCTGGACTTTACCTTTTGTAACTGCATGCTCTGATGTAGCCACCTTGCAACATGAGGTCAGGCTTTTCCAATGTGTGTACTTAGGAGGAATTAGTGACAAAATGCAAATAGAGCAAATAATGGCAGAGAGGATGCATTCAAAACAATGATGAAAAGCCTCTCGGCCATGATCTCTGAATACAAACTGGCATCGACATTGGACATGTAAAGAACTATAGATCACGCTGTCATTTCAGGCACAATGATCTCAGATCACTTTAATGTGTATCCTATTGCTGAAGTTTTGGCGCACATGGGCTTGTGACGTGTCATCCACCACGCCTCTTTCACAAATGGGCAGGGAGTGTTGTTTGCGTATTTCTAGTGGCATCCAACTTGACATTTTACACTGTATTTAAATACTGTTACAGTACTTTCCAAGCAGGAAGAATGCCTTCAATAAACATATAATATAATGTGGAAGTGCACAGTGCTTCTCTTCTACTTCAAAACCTGAACATGTTTGAAGGCATTGATTTTCAAACAGTTTCTCCACTTCAGGCTGTAGTTAGATTACACACAAAATCTTCAAAACTGCCTAACAAAGAGACAGTGAGAGGAATGCAAGGAAAGGTTTTGTATTTACTGCATGACTTAACACTTAAAAGACAATGTGCACAGCCTGAGGCAAAAACTAGTTATGTATCAAAAACATAGTGGTTTACTAGTAACTGCCATGATATATATATATATATATATATATATATATATATATATATATATATATATATATATATATTTTGCTATTCAGCTAAGGGTGAATTTAATAAAACAACAGCCAAATCCGCACCATGTTCCTTGGCCGTTTGGAAATGTTCTGCCATTTCTACAAAAAAAACTGAATCATTAGGAACATGAAATTTATTCCATATTCCTAATTTCACCCTCCACCCATTCGCCAACTCTCAACTTTGGAACATTTTAGATGGCCAATACAGTTCCCTTAGTGGTAAGTGGAAGAATTTTATATCCCCAAAATTGGCCTTGAAATTAAGTAAAAAATGACATGCCAATTAAGAAAGTATGACCTATTGTTGCTGAGAAAAAGGCCTTTTACATTAATAGCACATCTTTCTGATTTGCAAATTAGAGCACCTCTGTCCACAACACCATTTGCCTCGCTGGGCCCGTGTTTTGATTAGTCTATTTGAAGCAGAGTTCAGTCTCGATTGCAAGCCATGTTTAACACCTTCATTCAGGTCATGCACCAGCCAAGAGGAATTGTCCTGCAGAGACAGCAGGTCTAGGGAAATTCCGTTTTCAACACCTCTTAGCAGGAAACATTTTATTGCAGTTATAAACACTTGGGAAGCCAACCTAGCTTTCACTGGGGGAGTTTTTTGTGATTTTTGCCCAGAGCCATACCATTTGTCCTGGGCTGAAATGGAATCACACATTGCATTCTCTAACACTAGCCTTGATTCTTTGACATACAGTGTGTTTTCAGGGTCCACGTTGCTTGTTCACTGAATATACAGGGCTGTTTCTTTCAGTCATTAAAAAATGCACTTTTAATTATCTGCTGTTCATTTTCCTACTGAAAAGTGAGTCTGAATTGTCACAAAGCACCACCACCACTTTTTGATGGGTGGCAGTTCAGCAAAAATGCTGCATTCACTTCTCGGCCAGTAATGTGATGTGCTTTTCCAGTCTGTGCTTGGATTACTTCTATGGATTTCCATTGCAGGCCCACATTAATTTTTCATGGCAACCAAGCAGATTTTTCTTATGAAATCTTTTGCTGGTATTTTGCATGTGAAGCATCATCTACCTTACCTTTTGTCAACACACACACACCATGTCTTTTCCCTGACATCTTTATGTTGGAAGGGGGGCCTTTTTCTCTCATGTCTTGCTTTGACTTGCAAACACACATTAAAAGCTGTTTTTTGCCAGTGTTTGAAAATCCTGTTTTTCACGTTTAAGGGATTTTTGGATTTCTTCTTCCTTTGTGAATTAAAATGCTGCTTCTCCTTTGGTAATGACGGGTTGGCCTTTTCATATGGCCCTTCGGTTCCATTGGTTTGGGGCCTTTGATTACATCCCACAGATACATTATTTGCCTCAAAAGACAAGACAATCTTCCAAGAGGTTATTGATACTAGAAAAGAGAGCATAAGAGCATCAAGTAAAAGAGAATACACTTTACAGTGGCATAACACATGTACAGAACTGTCAGTTTTTCCTTCTCCTTTTACCAAATGTAAGAGAGATGGTTAATTTAGGCAAATTACTGCTGCTGAATCACACTGTTTGTGAGAACCTTATACTATTCAGCCTTTACATTCATGAAAAGTAATGGGAGATACTCTTGAATTGTATCAAATGAAACACACTCTATGTTTCCCAATACTCATTTCCACTGGAAAAGTGACCATTTCATCAGCATAATACCTTTTGTACAGATATGTATCCTGAGGGTCCTAGAGTGAAGTGATTTGTATCACCCCTCCCTCCAGAGCCTTCTCTCCACCCCAGGGGAGTGTGCAACACTCCCAGAAGGGGCTGTGGTAGAAGTAGGGGTAGGGAAAAGCATATGCCTGTCACTGCACATCAGTTATGAGAGCAGGCGATCAACCCCCTGCAGTGGGTGACTACTAGTCGTTCATCAGCACAGGAAGAGTTTACCAATATCACATATATTTGTATCGATATTTCACTGCTCACATCATCCAGTAACTCTTCATATATGTGTTAAAAGACATGTACCATGTATAACATACCAATATATAAAACATTTAGCTAGATGCCCCATGTTTCAGGTTAATGTTCATGTAATTCTCGATCAATAATGAACTCTCAATGAATGCTTCTTACACTCCCATGTAAAACGGAACATTTTTTAATTATGAGAAATATGTAATTAAGAAACATTGCTATTGTTATTGTCACTACACAGAGCACTCTTAAAATGCAAACAGGTCATTAATGAAAAAGCTCATCAGTTCCTCTACCTCAGATGAAGACTAAGACTGATCAACCTTCGCCAAGAATTCGTAGTCACCTTTAAAATCAACTACCAGCCTCGTGATTGGCGACCTCACAAATCATGATAGGCAACCTCATAGAAGCATCTGCCTCAATCAATACCCCAGTACACTTTTCAATGTGATTTCAGTGATCTCTAGGAGGTAGAGAGTTGAGAGGGCTAGAGTAGACGGGATGCTTGAGAATATCCACAATTCAAGAAAACATGGAAAAATTGAAAATTTAAAAAAATATTAAAATGCCACCTATTAATGCACCATGATCCTTTCATCAAAAAAACATAGAAAACATCAAAAATAAAAACATGTCCATTGGGATTAATAGTGCCAGCATGTAGCCAAGCTAGAATAAAGTGCCTGATCTTAGGTGGTGAGCTGATTTTTCTTCAGGCACAAAAGCACAATTATTATCTGTGCAGCTCAAACAAAGTCAAAGTTCTGCTCAAAAGTCAATAGACATTTCTTTGGCCTCAAAATGCCTCAGAATTCATGAAATCCAGCTTAGTGGCTACAAATCCATCTTAGGGTAAAATTGAGGCAGTTGATCCCTCCCTTGTAAAAAGCCTTCCCCGGGGCTTGAAGCCTGTCTTATTGAAACTATTCGGGTTGCCACAGGAACATGCAACACTAAAAATATTTCTAAACAAAAATATCACTGCCCAACTTCTCTCTGGTGTAAGCAATAGCAAGAACAATCACGTCATCCAGCACTAGGAACCTTTCCAACAAATGTTTCAGCAAACAGCATCGAACCTGTGTAAATTACAGAAGACACCGGGCCTCATTACAAGTATGGCGGTAAGGCAACAATGGTGCCGGTAGCGCTACCGGCCCCTTTGCTACCGTACCGCCATATTACGAGTTCTGCTCAGGGGTGCCTTTGTAGCCACCAGGTCTGACCTGGTGGCCGTACCGGCACCCACGAACAGTACAGGACTGTAGCTCCGGTACCGTTATTAACGGTACCAGTGCTACCACCATTTTTCCGGCATCCAGAAAAGGGCAAATACCGGGTCCGGCAAGGTCATAATGACCCGGTAATTTCCCTTTTCTGGTCGCCGAGAAAACAGGAATACAGGCACGGCTACCGCCAGCCTCGTAATGAGTCCCACTGTGTTTTTTAGTTCTTCCACAGTGCCTTTTATCTCTTCTTTATTATTTATAAGGACGCTCGCCGCTCATCACAGAAAGGTCCAATCAGCAATGAACAGCTACGCTTACACAAAATAATCGTAGTGTAACAGGCCCAAGATCATTGGCGCTCAGACTTTTTTCCCGGACAGAACACTAATGTAATGGACTTTAACTTTGCATTTTACTAAATATTAACCTGCATTGCATTGAACACATTAGCATTGAAGGCTGGGCCTACGGCTCAAAAAACATGCCACATTAAACATGGCTGACATGGTTAGACACAAAATGACATGTCAAGATTCTGGACAAACATTGCATATATTTTTCACTTACTCTATGAAAGTGAAGCAACAACTCTCTACTATTCTGTAGCACACATACTTAAAAAAAAGTATCCCCTTGCTCTGTGCTTGGCTTAACCCTGTTCAAAATAAAGAGTTTTTCCTGGAAACAGGATTTAATGACACCTGTTTAACTGCAGCGTTGTACCTTGAAGCATGACCATGTTAATGATGTAATTTCATTAGCAAATAAAACATTATCACTCAGCAAAGCTAATGTCAACCAATGTTAGAAATCACTGTTGCAACAGTGTGGGCAAAACTAATGTCTGTTGGTCCTTGAGGGGAACATATAAGTTTCCAGACCTCACATCAGTCTCTAAAACATGTGTTGAGTGATAGAAGGGGCCTCATTATGAGTGTGACGGTCTGGAAATAAGGGTGCCGGTAGCAACGTACCAACACCCTTTCCGTACCACCACACTCCGACTCTGCAGGCGGGTGCTGTTTTGCCCAGCAGGTGGGACATGCAAGGGTGCAACGGCACCAACCTGCAGAGTTGTCACAGAAGCGCAGGCATTGTTAACAGCGGTGCCGGTGCTTCCATGAACCCATTGCCATGGGGTCCGATGGGACTCCACAGGAATGAGGACATACCAAATCCGTCACCTGACTTCCCGCTCCGCCGGGACGTGTATTGTCCCAGTGTCACCGGGAAGTCAGGTGGTGGATTCATTGTTACGAGAATGGTGGCAACTCATCGGTAGCACCAGCGGGTTTCTGCCATCCTCGAAATGAGGCACAATGTCTCTGTTTCAAGGATTAAATGCTATCCTTTAGAAATCAGAATGGACACAATTAAAAGATGATTAGCAGGTGTACATGACTGCATTAAGGGTGACTGTTTAGAAGATGAAACATTGAAAACAACCAGTAATAGGGATGCACATTTTATGTCTCCTCCCACGATGTACAAAGAAAAAACCTGTCAAGGAATGCTCATAGTGTATGTTGATGAATGAGCCTACCCTTTCAGTGAAAACGACGTGAATTTGGAATTAGTAACTGGTGCTGGAAATGCTTGGGTATATGACATCCCTGTACCCTCAGCAAGCTATAAAACTGGTCCCTGGTGTAGTCAAGTGGCAGAGCTGATGGCCATATATAAAGCTGTCCTTGCTGCTGTAAATCACCCACTCCAGGAAGGAACTCGTAATAAGGATTGATTCAGATTATTTAGAAGACTTGCTCCATTGGAAAGCTACGGGTATGCTGCATACCTACAACACCACCTTGAACCTCAGGACGTTAACCAAACAATGGCTTATTTAGTGATGACAAACAATGCTACAATTTAGTGGAAGAAAATAAGAGGACACTCAAAGGATGGGTTCCCGGCAACAAGACAAAAATTGTAGCAGATCATTTGGCTAAAAGTGAAACTGTCTGTGCGGGACACACTGATATGGAACATCTCCTGTGTGATGGCAGGAACCCGATCACACACACAAGTTGGAAGCCAGCCTTCCACTCTTCAGTGGAGTATGGGTGCTCCAGATACTGATTCCATCACTGCTCAGAAATAAGATTGCAACACACTGACATTATTCAAAGCATTTCCGTGGAATGTGTTGTATTTGTTTCAGGTCACCATTGATTAAGTTTTGCCATCTGCCATTGAATCCGTTTTTATGTGTTCTAAAATATGTACTTCCAGGGATGAATCCCGGTGTTGCTTCCAATCATCACTGTAAAATGGATACAATGTGGATTGACACCACATGTAAACAACTACCACTTTATTTCAAGCACATATTTCAATACTACAGACATCAATGTAATGTAATGTAAGAAGCATTTATAGAGTGCTTCTTCACCAACTAGGGCATCATGGCGCTATGAGGCACAGGGTCTCATGAGAAAAAGAACAAAACAATAAAAAGAAGGTGAAGATTCTTATAATCATTCTTCGTTAAAAATCATAACTTTCAGGAATAGACTCTATTGCATCAATGAGCCTGTATTTCACAATGTCAAGTGTCCAGTTTACAGCTGTGAATGTAGTTTCATTCTGATGGCTTTACTGCAGGTCACACATTGAAATGTTTTATCAAGTATTCATTTCACCAGCATGTTTTGTTATTCGTCTATTATTAAGCATTCTTCATGTGTATGTTCAACATATGGCTAAAATAGTTGCATGTGTTAGTATGGGCCTGAAAAGGGGCCTTTGCGAAATCTAACCCCAATTCTACCCAAGCTTAAAATGATATAGTGTGAATTATATTCACTTTGTAACAAGGTTTTCAAAGCTAAATATCAATGTTCAAAATCTGTCTCCAATGACTGTGATGCCGGAAATGCATCGGAGGGACAGGGCCTCTGTATCCTTGTCCTTTACTGCTTTTTATCATGTGTTCTGTCGTGTTTTGCACGCAGGAGTTCAGGTGGGACTCCTGGCGGTGCAGCTCTCTCTCTTTTGGTTCGGTAAACGGACCCGTGGGATACCCTTATGGCACTGATGGGTGGGGGTGCAACCCTGTGCCCCTAGTGTATGTTTTTGGGCACCTGTGGGTGGCCCGCAGAGCAGGGTATGGGCTGGTGGCAGCTCCATGTGGAATTTGACAGGTGCGCAGAGTATCCTCCATTTTGGGATACCCCAGCCCTGCCATTGGGATCCGTTGATTCCTGATGGAAAACAAGATGGCCCCTGTGGCCTCTTGCTTTCTATTACCCATTAGCTTGTTTTCCCAAAGTCCTGGGAAGCCCTGACTCTGCCCCTTCCCCCTTATTGGCTGTTGGGTGGAAATGCCATATATGGTGTTGTTGTGAAGGCCCGGCCAGACTAGCTGGAGCCTTCCAGATGATGTATGTTGTGGGTACCTCCTGTAGGTGGGACCTGGGTGAATAGAGTGTGTGACGAATATGCATTCTGTGTTGTGGATGTCTAGTATCTGGTGGTTGACACAATGACTGAGACAGCCCTGCCCGAAATCGGCATGAATGCAGCTTGGAGTGTTGAATGGCTCGTACTTGTCCCAATACACATAACTTGTTGAGAGTGTCTGGAGAGAAGTGAATGGCCTGAATACCTTGTGTGCCTGATTGGCTGCCTGCCTGCATGAATGCCCTTAGTCGTGATTGGATGCTTGAGTGTGACCCAACGGAATGAATAGGAGATCAACAGTATATCTGGGGACCTCTCACTGCTAGGAATCGTGTTCAGAAGCTGAAGACCTCTACGACGAGTAACTGGAGTAACTGAAGCTTGACCTTGAAGCCCTGCTGGACGAGAAGAAGTGCTGTTGCTCTCCTTCACAATCTGAAAGCTGCTGTGCCTCCAAGGACTGACCCAGAGAGGACCTGGTAATGTGCCCTCTTCCCGAGCTAAGAGGGACCATCGTGCACAGCTGATCTTTGCCAAAGCTCCCTGGTAGACAGACCTTCGACAGGCTGCCGACCCGAGACAGGGACTGCCACGGAATCTCAAAGAGAAGCACTCGGACTGTTGCCCGCCAATGTCGACGACAGCTGTCGCCGACCGGAGCCGCCGTGCTCCCGTTTGCCTTCAATTGATCATCGGACGCGCTCGTCTGCATCGTCACCCGCTTTTCTCCCGCTGGAGAAGGGCCGACCATCGACGCTCCGAGGAGCATCTGCCGGTGGGTTTCCCGCCACCTAAAGACCACAGAGACGCCGACGACTCGACGCCCTTGCTGGGCCACAGTTCTTCATCATCTCTTTGCGGTCCAGCACTATCCTCATCGAGGTGTCCAGCATGCCTCTTCCTTGCAGGACGCCAACGCTCTGTCGTCAACGAGCACCGCTAGGAACGAAGCTGCCACTTCACTGCCGTAGTTCAACCTGTTCACCGTCGGACATTTGACGACCCGTGACTCCTGCCTTAAAGGGAGGGCACTCAAGAAGGGCAGTCGATTCCCCGACACCGAACGCCAAGTTCCCCCCACGCCTCTTGACGATCCTTGGCTCCTGCTTTAAAGGGAGGCACTCAAGAAGGATCGGTCGACGCATCTGCGGAGAACTCTACTCCACCATGTACATTGGGGGGGTAAAACCTTAATAGGAGGAGATAAGAATATTGAACATTATATGGACTGGGCTTGTGCTATATATCTTTATTTACAGGTTGCCCAGGTGGGGGGATCACCACACAGAACTGTGTCTAGGTAACGGGGCCAGAATTCTGCCTATTGTTTCAACCATTTTACGTTCCTGCCTGTCTCTATTGCTGGTTTCCTCGTTATTGATCTGTGTGACATTATAACCGTACAGTTGATGCACTTTAATGAGATTTGATAACATTGGTGGTACCACTTTAGAATTGTATACATTTATCATTATTGACTTCCGAGTACAAAGTGTGTTATTGTGATCATGTACATTCCTTTGAATATTAATTATATAAAGACTGGGTTTTCAGTGATACAGTGTGTGGAGATTCCTTTGTGGGGGTTCGGGGACTACACTGTACTTAAGAACCAACCTGCATCACCTCCAGAAAAGCTAGGCCTTGATTGCTCGTCCATTGCTACCTTATAGAGAATCTTGGCTGGGGTCCTCTGTGCCTCTCCTCTACCATATAGAGAGCAGAAGTACAGACACCCCCTACCAGTCTTTACACTGGTGGCAGCGGTGGGATGCTTATGGTTTTAAGAATCAGTGTGTAACTGTGCAATTTACAAAATATCTGCACTTTATTAGATTAAGGTTTGGGTGTGTACAAAATAACTGCATTACAAGCAATGGAGTCTATTGTGAATGGTAAATTGACTCAGATGAGCTTAGAGGCTCTCCAGAGTACTTGTGAAGCCAGGGAGTTAGACCTTGTGGAAAAGTCTAGGGCTGAGCTGATAGCTGCCCTGGTCGACTACCAGACCGATGGTGAAACTCTTGATCAGAGGGGGAATGCAACCAATGAGGACTCTGCCCCTGGGGTTTCAACTGAACCTGTTTCTGGGAATGCCACCATTCCTGCTGCCTCTGTTCCGAACCCCAGCAATTCCTTGGAGATTGAGTTATTAAGGATGAAATTGGCCTTTGAATATCGCAAGTTGGAAATAGATGCTGAGCTTAGGAGGAGCTGGCTCAACAAGTGGAGCTCAAGAATAGGGATCTTGAACTCAAGAATAGGGATCTTGAACTCAAAGACAAGGACACTGAATGTCAGAGAATCCAGCTAGAGAAAGCTCGAGTGGATACTTCAGCAAAACCCAGTGAGAGTGTCAGGTACCCAGCAACTAAATTTATGAAGGATTTGGTTAGTGTGTTTGTGGAGGGTTCTGATATCCTCCAATGAATTGAAGCATTTGAAATGGCTTGTGCAATTCATGATGTTGACAAAAGAGATCGGGCTAAGTGTTTGCGAAGCAAAGTGCCTCAAACTGGATATGACTGTATTCTGAAGCTGAGTGTGGAAGAAAGGGGTCAGTATGAGTGTATGAAATCTGCTTTGATTGCCAAGTTTGTCAAGACACCGACCCAATACCTTAAAAGGTTCACGGATTTTAAGAAAAGAGAGAATGTGTCTTGGGTTGACTGGGTGAGTGCTGCGCACATGAATATGATGGGGTGGAGTGATGGTTACAAGGTGAAAACTTTTGTTGAATTGTCCCACCTGTTGTTTTGGAGCATTTTTCTGAAGCCTGTTCACCGGAGCTGCGTCAGTATGTTGCTGACCAGAACATTCTGGATCCCTTTAAGCTGGCTAGGTTGGCTGACAAGTGGGTCTCCCACCGGGTGTCCCCTAAGGACTCCAGTAGGAAGGACAAGGACAAAGAAAAGGGGGCCTCTCAGAAAGCTGAGGAGTCCCAAAAGCAGTCACAGTCAAATAAACCTAAACCCTCCGCTCCTAAGACCCAAAAGTCTAGTGGGGATAAGTCATCTGTGGGTGGGAATAATAGTAGTGGTCCACCTGCTGCAAAGCAGGCTCCCTGTGGTTCCAGTACTGTACCCTGCACTTCCGGCACTTGTTGGGACTGTGGGGCTCTGGATCACAAAAGGGATGACTCCAAGTGTAAAGGTAAGGCACTCGGAGTACAGGCCTTACCTACCATTACCCCATGTCTGAGGTGGAGGCCACTGTCTTCCCCTCCTCTACAGGGATCACATTTGGTGCTCCCTTAGAGATTTCCTTAGTGTCCCTTGGGGCCTGAGATCAGTACGCGGAAGTACTGGCGACTATTCCACAGAACACCCGTAGATTTTTGAGAAGTGTCCTCCTGAATGGCCAGCCTTCTACTGGTTTGAGAGACACTGGGCAAGCATGACAGTGGTGGACAGGACCCTGCTCAAGCCAGAGGACTATGTAGGTGCTCCTCTGAGAACCACCAGGTTTGCTGGTGGGCCTCCCAAATTATCCCCTTTAGCCTTAGTCACACTCGTAATTGGAGACAAGACCGCAAAGCTTCCTGTCCTGGCTCAGGACAATGTCCCTGCTAACATTCTGTTAGGTAATGATCTAGTCGAGTTGGGATTGATCTCAGATGGTCTTCCCATGACTGCTGCTGCGGTCACTAGGTCACAGGTGACCCCGGGTCTGGCTGTGAGTCAGGTACCTGAGCCAAAGGCACGGCCTAGGGCAAGACGAAGGAAGAACAAGAAGGCCACCTCTGTGGAGGGAGCTCCTTCTCTTCCTGCTGTTCCTAAGTGCAGACATCAGGTGGTGGTGGGACTGGTAGGGATACAGAAAACAGTCCCAAGTGCGGGGGCTGCCAGGATGACAGTACAGGGGTATGACTGGCAGGGGGAGAGGACGTGGGCCCGAGATCAGAGGCTGGCTAGATAACCAGTGCAGAATCAGTTTCAACCGGGAGGTCAGTAAGGGAGAGGAGGAGAAAAAGCAGAAGCAAAGAGAAATGTTTTGCGGTGCTTCCGGAACCAGAGATGGTTCCCCTCAAGTTTCATGGAGGCAGGGAGGCTGTTCCGGAGGGAGGCCCCAGCCGAAGAGAGAGATCACCCACCAACTAGTTGCTTGGAGAAACTACTGACCCTAAAAGAGTTGAAGGCGGATGAGCAAAGAGCTCGAGCAGAGAGATAATTAGGAAGTGAGAGTTCAAGGTATTGAGGCCCCAGGCGCCAGAAGGCCTTGTGGATAATGCACAGGGTGTTGAACTTAATCCTCACAGCCAGTGCAGAGATTTCAGTCCCAGAGAGATACAATCCCTGGGCTTGAGGCTTGAGGCCAAGGACAACTCTTGCACTCCTGTTCTGGATGAGTTGCAGAGGGTGGAGAGTAGAAGCAGGAAGATTTAGAAAGAGGCTGTTGCAATAGTCCAGCCTAGAGAGAACCAGAGCTCTAGAGACAGCAAGCTTCTGGGGGAAGGAAAGGAAAGGAAGAATACCTCTGAGGAGGTGCAGCTGGTAGTGTGACTTCTTAGAGACGTCAGCGATGTGAGGAGAGAAGGAGAGTGTGGAGTCAAAGATGACCACAAGGTTTTTAGCCTCACAGGTGGGAGCAGGATGAGGGCAAGGGAGGCCGGCCAGAGAGTGGCAGAAAAGCTACGCTGAATATTCTTTCCCCTCCCTGTGCTCAGTGCCTCTTTTGGCCTTTTCAGCTTCTTGCTCCCCTTCATGGGAACACTCTCCATCCCTCCCTTCGGTCTATCTCTGTGCGCTCTCTTTTTCGGGTCTCCCCATTGTCCCTGATCATTAGCTCTCAGCAATGTTGTTGTCTGATCATTATAATTCTCATAATTGATGTACCGTTTATTTTAACGGTGTGCAGCGCTTTGGCTTAAGGCGCTTTATAAATACAATAAAAATACACAAGTACAATGTGTACTTTATTTCAATGATAGGTATAGTGCAGCCAAAAATGCCATTTTAATCCTTGTGCCTTGATTTAACCCACAATCAGCATAACCAACCCCACTCCCATATGCAGCAGCTTAAGATGGAATAGTGCTTTTGAAAGTATGGATTATTCTTGGACTAAAAATCGACAGGCACTTCCCCACTGTCGCATCCAGATTCCGATATGTCACGATAGGTATTATGATAAAGAGACACCATGGCTCACCCTCATAGACACATCTACACCTTATAAGTTTGCCGGTCTGGTAATTACGGTACCAGTAAGCTTGCTGGTACCGTAGTTACCGGACCGGCAAACAACAGGTTTTGCTTGCGGGTGCCTTTTCTCCCGCCAGGTCTGACATGGTGGGTAGAACAGCACCCGCGAGCAGAGCATGTCGGATGAAACGGCACCATTCAGACCCCCCACCCCCATTCCCTATGGGGCTCCAATGGGAATGGGGAACATTTAATTCCGGCACCCACGAATGGGCAATTAGCAGGTCTGGCGGGGGCTGTAATGGCCCGGTAATTGCCCATTCGGCTCCCGCCAAACTTGGAATGAAGCCAAGGATGGTCATGCAAAGTGGCTTACAGATTACCAGCTGGCTTCATGACTCGAAGAGGTTTGGAAGAGCGGCTACGAGTGGCCTCATATTTTATTTTATTTATTTATTTTATTTCCATGTATAAAGCGCACAAACAGCCCTCAGGAATCGAGGCGCTGTTACAGCATTTTCACTTGGCAGCAGGTTAACATAGTTACAATACTTAGGTACAAGTTCAGTGTTAGGTACATACGCTGCTCTTGTTCCAAGGTTACAGGGGAGAGAGCGGAGCAGGTGCGGTTCACTTGAATAGTTTGGTTTTCCGTGCCTTTCTGAAAGCCATGAGGGAGGTTTCTGTTCTGAGCGAACTTCATTGCCATGTCTAACTCCTAGTAAGCAAATCGGAAGGCGTGTTCGTATTTTAATGTAGACTAACACACTTGGTTATACTTTTCAATGATACGCGATTGCATAGCGGTTTGGCAAGCACTCTCATATACAGCTTAGAAACAGCAGGTTAATATATACTGCACGGGTATGGTTTTGAAGCATGACACATATTCAATTTGGATATGCATTTTGGGGGTCTGTATGGGAACTTGGGGCCTCCGATGAAGACACGGCCTGCCATAAATTACTGCTGGGAATACTTCTCTGGTAGGATTGTGTGCAAAGGGAGAAAAATCAGCACCTACATTAACCGTAGCTGTGGTGGCTGAGAAGGAAAACTATGAAAAGGGCCTTGTAGCAAGCAGTGGGTATGGCTTAGAAACCCTCCCAGCCAGACATACAACAAGGAAAGTTTCTGGGAATTCATTACAGAATGGGTATCCATATGGCCTGCTTAGTTTTTCCAATAGAGACATAATTTGGAAGGTGCCTCAAAATTAACCACACAAGATACTTTACTTCCCAGAAATGAATTTGTGATGGGGAAATTCCTGAGCAAAGGTCACAGGCCATTCTGAAGTTCAGAGTGGGACCCTCCTGGGCAAGTTCCCGATGCGCCATGCAGGTGTTGCGTCGTTTCCTGGCACGTGAATGCCATCAATCTACACCTGTGTCATTAGCCAGATGCTCATGGAAATATCTGTGAGTCAATAAGGTGGGCAGGTGTGGTACATTTTGCAGTTTAAAAGAGATTTTAGGATCTGACATGAAAGATCCTGAATTTTACAATTCATCTCTTATGTGCCTAACAGCACGTGCAACAACATGATAAATAGCTCGGACTCCCCCAAAAAGCCCTCCAACCCCCAGGCCAAGTATTCCTCCTACTGTTCCTATTACAACCATAATCAGAGGACCTCCTATCACCCCCACACATAAGCCTGCCCCTGCTCCCACAAGCCCCCCAACAGAGAACCCTTGAGCTATGATATGAAGGAGATCCTGTTCCGCTTCGCGGCGCGTGCTCCTGATCAATTCTTTATAGTGCGCTTCCATTTCTTTCTTTTTGGCCAGGTATGCTTCAGTGCACATCGTGAGCTGGGCCGCTCTGTCTTCAGTGTGCTCCTTGTGAATTCTTTCCACATCTTTCTGATACTCACACTTTAGTTTATATAAAGTCTCTTTCTTCTGCTCTCTGTATTTTTTCCTGAGGTTCTCCTCCTTCTCCTTCAGTTTCTTCTCTGCATCCTGGAACATCTCAGACGTGTAGTGTGTCCCCCCCATTCTCCTGCGCAGTCTTGTCTATGATTGTGCTGAGCTCAGAGACCTGCTTCTGTTGCCTTGTTGCTGAAGACGCAGAAGCGACCGCCACAGGCCCCCACCAGGGCTTTCCACCTTGCGTCTGCCTCGAGAACAAAGCCCTGGATTGTTTGCCCTTCTTGTACACAAGATCACTATGTACTTTGCGGCTTCTTCCCCAAACGGGCCTTGAATTATTTCCACAGCCTCTTCCTCCTCGTTGGTGAATCGGCCAGACTGAATCACCACAATGATTGGATGTGTGCCAGGGGCGGACATTACCACACACCTACACACTTCCTGGACTGGAAGTAGGTCATCGGTGTATCGTCATGTAATGAGCTTCTGGCCCAGCGCCCTGCTCTTGCTTGTGGAACTGCAGCAAGGACTCTCTTAGCAACACACTGTTGGGATTGAGTTTGCAGATGCTTTTGATATAAACACTTTTTCATCAAGGATGCTGTTCCCTACTGCTCTTTCCCAACGAGAAGGATCCTTCATTGCTCCACTTGTGAGTCTTGAGTGCCTTCATCGGCATCTGTAGAGAGAACAGGGAGACAAGGCAGAAACATGACTGGGCATGTTATTTCTTGGATTTGGTACACGCATGATGTGTTTTTGTGTGTGTGTTTAAATTGTGTTGGCATGTTTTGCATGCGTGTGTTGATTGGATTGCAACATGCATGTGTGTGATGTATACATATGAATCCTTTTTGTTATAAGATCTAGTTTTTGAAGTGATTACATGTTATACCAGATCCCTTAGACGTCTGTGTTCTCTGGTGACAGTTTCTGTAATTACCCAGGTAAATATCTCCGAATGTATCCACCTGGGAAGAATGAAATGTAGCAATGACGCCACTGGGGACTGAAGCCTGTGACGTAACACTGATCTGTCCCATATTAGAGCGCTTACCCTGTGAACAATCCAGGCAGTAAAAGGGGAAAGCTCAGGGACGTCATTTCACCAAAATGCCATGGGTAGCGAAAGTGAAATCACACGACCTTTGACCTCTGATGACATCATAGGAAGTGATGTAATTTCATCACCACCCTGAAGTTACATTGCGATAAGCAATGGAACACGACCTTTCACCCCTTGACAAAACAGGAAGTAGCATCACATAGCATTGTTCCTAAGTACACTCTGAAAAATGTGATCACAATATCGCTATAATGTGATATACATTTAATAGAAGAATGGATCACCATATGTATCGTTAATATCAGTGTATAGACCCATATTACCAAATTACTGTGAATGCAAGCAGACATCCAAGGCCAAATGATAGTTATGTGTTATTATAAAGCACTTAAGCTTAAGTGCTTTATATAGAACACATATACACCCATATCACCCAACCTGTGCTGGTACTCATTTATTGACCTCAGAAGGATGAAAGGCTGAGTTGAGGTGTTTAAGAACAGACTAAATCAGTGACTCGCCCCCTGAAGTGTGCCTGAAATAAACCTTTAATGAGTCTAGCACTCATTGTATAAAATTCCAGAATGTTATTTCTATTCTTTCTTATTTAGGGTCAGTGCTCAAAACTTGTGGAACCCCCTGTTTTTAAGGGACCTAAACAAGAAAGCCGGCTGCTCCTTAAATAAAGAGGCACATGTCACTGGCCACAGCCCATGAGCATCAGAAACCATGTAGAGAGTGGAGAAATTCTTATGCAGGACTATTTAGCAAATAGTCAAAGTGATATGCAGTTGGGCGTGCCCCACGGTATCTAGTCATATTTTCATCAGGAATACTGCCGAAGCACTTTACTTCGACAGAACTGTGCTAAATACCCTGATCGAATCATATGGGGGTGGGTAAGAGTTGGAAACATGTGGAGAGGAGTCGGGGGCAGGGGGATTAGTGTGGCAAAAGTGGGGCTTGGAGGATTAAAAAATAAAAACAAATCAATTCGTTTTTTTCGGCACAATTCAGGCAAAGTAAAGTACTTCAGCAAAATCCCTGTCGTAAAAATGGTATTAGCATACTTGTAGAAAAACATTTGACCTTTTACTTTTGACCGAATTTTTGTGATCTTTTTTGGGTTGAAATTTGGTCAAATTTAATTAAATATATATATGTGATGGGGTAGGTAATAGGGAGAGGGGCTTCGGGCAGTCTCCCCCCGCATTTCTGACCAAACAAAGAGCAAAATAATTCAGTCGAATGTGAAAACGTCAAATATTTTCAACCAAGTAGATCAAACCGAAAAAATAACATAGAACCGTGCACCACAGCTCATCAGGTGGCACAGAGCGTGGGCTGCAACTCACGGTATAGGTCAGTGTACCGAGCAACCTCTGATCTGCCAGCACCCGCCCAACCATTTTGCCTCCCTCCACCAACCCCGCTTCTCCTCAAACCCCCTCGACCCCCTGTCCCTCACTCCCCCGTCCCTCCCACTTGCCTGAAGAGATTTTGGTGCTGCAGCATCGCTGTGCCGCTCCTCTCTTGTCTGCTGTCCACCATGGAAATGGGAGAGACGCTCTTTTTTGGAAGAAAAGGGTCAAGAGTTAATTTCAACCCTTTTTTTTTCTCCAAGAAGTAAATGCTAATTAGCAAAACGGTAAGTAAACCCTGGGTGCTAATATCCATATTGTTGTTGAAAAGTTTTATCATTGGCTTTAGCCATTAAAGCAAGACACATAAAACATTCACAAATAACTCATACATAATGTACAAATAGATAGATGAACTCTACAGTCTAGTACCACTATACCCAATTTTACTCTAGAGATGTCAGTAAACAGTCTTTGCCCACTTAGCCCCATCCAATGGATCCAGCTATATGCTGTGCGCCCTACACCTAACCAACCTTGCCCCCTAAACATCGGAAACACTAGACTAGGGTCTAGACTATAGAATTCACAACCTCCACTAACTGACTACAGAAGGAATTTCAGAACCAATACCACATCCTCCAAGAGAAATAGGGATATGCAAAATAAGAGCAAAATTAATAGTACCCCCACTTTACCTGCTGACCAGCCCCTACTCACAGCTAACCCTGATGCCAACGCCCCGATAATGAAGTGTACACTTATAAATGCAAGATCGTTACTTGCACATGCGCTAGATATAGCAGACCTGATAGTAAGGAATGATCTTGACCTCCTAGCAATATCTGAAACGTGGCTCCACGCTGCAGCAGGACCTACACTGTTCTTAGCCATCCCAGAAAACTATTCCATCTTCAGACTAGACATAGAAACTTCCAGAGGAGGTGGAGTAGCCTTCATTGCCAAAACTCAGCTTGGCTTAATGGTCGTCCCAAATCAACCATTCCGCTCTGGAGAACCCATATCTGTTAAATGATCTCTTAAGGCCACTCGCATGGTAACAATACATCTTATGTACAGACCCCCAGGCCCTTTATCCTCCTTCGAGCAGGACATCACCCAATACCTCTCTGCCAACTCTAGCAGATTATTGTACTAGGAGACCTTAATTTAGGCCTTCTTGACTCCAATTACAACAATACATTAGCTCTTGCAAACACACTCTCCGGATTAGACTTCTCACAATGCATCCCCAATTCAACACATCAAAGGGAGAACTTTGGACTGGCTGGCCGATCCGAACTGCAAGATCACAGCAAACACACCTTGCGCCTGGTCAGACCACAACATTATTTCCTTCACTAGCCAGAATTGCCCTCGACCTAACCCCAGCAACTTACACGCACTTCCTGCTCCCACTAGAAAAAACTGCAACATCAATGTAGAGAACATTCCTCTCCTAAAACCCATCACCAGGGATCCAACCTATATGAATATAGACCCATATGCATTAGTTGAACTTTATAACCTTACTGTACGGCAAGCCATAACAAAGTAGCGCCGTGAAAAATGTGTAAACCCAAAACTCTTGCTCACAAATGGTTTACCCTCAAACTCAAAACTTTGAGGAATGAAGAAAGAAACACTGAGGCTAATTGGACAAAAGCTCCCTTCAGACCTGAATAAAGAAATATTCTCTAAAGTTTCCAAAAGCTACAAAACCGCTATCCACCAGACTAAAAAAGACAAATTTAATGACAGAATTTCGAAAGCTAACTCTGGAATGAAAGAATTATTTACCATCCTCAGAGAATTCGAAACCCGCTCACCCACACCAGAAGCCAGCAATAAAAATGCGACCTGGCGCACTAATATACAAAAAATACTACTCGACAAAATGTCTCTATTACAAACGAAAATAGAAACAAAAAAACATAGCCTGCCAGCCGATACACAATTATTAAAGCCACAGGACACACTCTCTAACACTGGCAGCCTATTCGAGTTTACCCCGTCACCATTCAAGAAGTAGAAGAAATGATAACAAGCCTCAAACCATTGAGATGCCAAGGAGACATCTGCCCGGCAACCATTATCAAAGAGGCTGCGAAAGATCTTGCCCTCTTCATCATCACACTAATCAACTAAACTTTGGAAACGAGTTTGGTCCTAACTAATCCGAAAGATTCCTGGGTCTTACCGCTTTTTAAAACCCTAGCATTGACCCTAACATACCAACGAATTACAGACCCATAACTACAGTGCCATTCCTTCTGAAAATCTTAGATAGGGCTGCTTACTTACAAATCCTGGAACACCTTGAATCGAACAATCTCGTTGGCTTGTGGCAATCAGGCTTTAGACCTGGTCATGGCACCAACTCAGCCTTGATAGATTTATGGACGAACTGAAGGACAAGGGTAACCTGGCCCTCCTTATGCTTCTGGATCTATCCGCTGCCTTTGATTTAGTCAATCACAAGGTCCTTCGTAAACATTTGTCTTCGTCAGCCTACTTCCTCACCAAAGCCACTTCCTGAATACAATATTTCTCAGACAACAGAACCATGAAGGTATTTGCACCGACTGCGATGGCTGAACCGGATTCTGTCACTTGCGGAGTATTACAATGTTCCTGCATCTCCTCCACCTTATATAATATCTTTACCAAGCCCCTTTTTGACAATCTAGAAAATGTGGGTGTCATCTACACTAACTATGTAGATGACACCCAAATACTCATTGCCATCACAGGTGACCACGGCATTGATACGAAGCTGATTAATGAAATGTACCTAACGATTCAAGCATGGATGGCTACTCATGAGTTACTACTCATTGGATCTCAGACTAAACTGAATAAATTGGATAAATAGTTCAAAGCATTCAACATTAACATTAGTGTCAACAACATCAAAGTTTCAAGGGAAGGGAACACACTAGGAATGTACTTAGACCCTTCACTCACCTTGACTGAACAAGTCAACGCTACAACATCTGCTAGGGCGTACACATGCAAATTGATCAATGCTTGCAGACCGTTCTTACCTACGGAAAGTTGCACTACCTTAGCAAGATCCCTCATACTACCTAAATTAGATTATTGTAATGCCCTCTACCTAGGCAGTAACACATGCAATGTAAAAAAATCCCATAAAATTTTACAAAATAATGCATTGAGGACTGTACTCAATATCCCCAAATCCCACCATATCACGGCAGCTAGACGCATTGCCCACTGGCTGCCAGTTCAAGACAGAATTACATTCGAAATCCTAGCTCTAACCCATAAATGTCTCTCTAACTCAGCTCCTAAATACCCAGCATGCATGATCACCAGAAACCAACCAGACCGACCTACCCGGTCTTCCCTCACCCACTGTTGCAAAGTTCCTAAAATTAAACTACAAAAAGCTGGAGGAAAGAGCGTTCCTGCTTTAGCTGCTAAACTATGGAACTCCATGCTGCTTGCTCTAAGGGCAGAACCCTCATCACTCAAGAATGATCAGTAGACACAGTGTGATATTTTGAATACTCTGTGATGCTTACTGTCATGTTGAATATCTTTCTTCATGCAACTATGATGCTTGCTGTAATATTGAATGTCTATCCTCATGTAAGTCTCTTTTAGACTTTATTGTACTATCACATGTATGCGGCCTGAGACCCTAGGGTCAGGGGCGCTCTACAAATGAACAAATAAATAAATGCATGTCTGCCTGTTTAACACTATGACCCTATGGAAACTAGTCCCTTATTTATAGTTTAGGGATATAATTAGTTGATAATGTGAACTTTTAAAAATCTTTATGTATAACAAATGGACGGTGTAACACATTTTCTTAACTAAAATAATTAAATTGTGCTCACACAATGCATTATTCTCAAAACTACTTCCCCCCTGTCCCCCTCACTGATGACAACAGTGACACAAGTGGCTCTTAGGAGCAGAGGTTGTGCATTGTGGTGCATTGTGCATAATGGAACTACCTCCAATGAAAGAAATGTAACAGGCCCTCCTCACCTCTGCTGTGTGCTCCCCTTTTGAAAGTCTTAGCGTTCGCCCACCTCCCTCGTCCTTGAGGCACTGTGTGTCTCCTCTCTATATGAACAGTCACCTATATATGCGCACTGCATGCTCAGCTTTCTGCTCACACCCAACAATTCGATAAACAAGTCTGATCTGAAAACGAAAGAAAGGTCTTTTGTTCTATGTTCCAGCAAAGCTGTGGTATCATCAAAACCAAACCTGTGTGTGTGCACACCCAAACCACAGCGCTGATCGCACTCTGCCAACAATCCTAACACCGACACATTGTACTTTATACCAATTGGGCAAGAAACTCTTGGTATGATTGGGTTCAGCCCAAAAGACTGTGCCAGCAGCATTGCAGCTGCACATGCCCACAGTACAGAGAGAATGAGGCCGCATTGCAGCTGCACATGCCTGTGTTAAAAAGAGACAGCAATAGAATTGCAGCTGCACATGCCTGCAGTACAGAGACAATATGGCAGAATTGCAGTGACACATGCCTGCAGTACAGAGAGACGGCAGCAGAATTGCAGCGGTGAATGCTTGCAGTACAGAGAGAATGTGCCAGCATTGCAGCTGCACATGCTTATTTTAATTTAATTTATTGAGCATTTGTAAGCCTCTATTTTTTATTGATTTGGTTGAATAAACACACAAATTATCAACCTTTCAACACATAATCATCAACAGAAGTCAAAATAGGCATACTTAAAACTGTGAAGAGTGTAGCGCTGCCTGATGACGGGGCGCGCACGCGGCGGCGTGATGTTTCACGCCGCCGTGTGCAGCATAAATAAACAGGGCGTTTCCCGGCCACGTCAGACCGACCGGGAAGCCCGAACCGAGAGGACATGTGTGAGTGAGTCCTTTGGGATCCGGGGCTTACGGACAGCGCCGGGGGTTGCAAGCAACCCCCAACAATGGCGACGAGTGGGGGAGACAATGCCTGGGCCCGGCGGTGAACATTTCTGCAATTATTTCACAGAAACAAAGTCCTGCTAAGACTTTGTTTCGAGCCGCAGGCCGTGCGTCACCCACGCGGCTGGCGGCCATTTTACCTATCAGGTCGTGGAACTTCACGGAGCTCCGGTTCAAGCTCTGAAGTGCATCAAGACCTAAATTTTGGAAATCCTGTCAACAGGCAGCACAACTGCATACACATGTGCCCAATTTGTGATTTTTTCATTTTCTTGGGTCTCCTAGGTCGAGTGCAAGCAAGGAGGAGGGCAACAATGGCTGGGCCTGCAAAGCCCATTATTCTTTCTCGTCTCAATTTATGGAACAGTGGAAGGCTGGGGCCTTCTTCATCCTCTTCATCATCAGACTGGATGCTCCACTGTTCTTCATCCTCTTCAACATCACAGAGGTGTGTTGCAGTGACTTTTCTTCTGCCTGGAGGAGGCTCAGAGTTTGAGTTGCGGTGTCTATTTTCCATGCTGGGGGTGCCTGTGCGCTCAAGCTCATGAGTGATACTGAGGATCAAGACGGTGCACAACAAGCAGCGGTGCAGCAGCCTCCACGTGCTCAAGTGATTCTTCCGGGCCCATTGCCTCCAGTGCAGCCGGTGCAGCAGCCTTCAGCAGTTCTCCCAGGTCTGTTGCCTCCCATGCAGCTGGCGGTAGTACCGGCTGTCCAGCCAATTCCTCCTGCTATGGCCTAGGCACGTGCACAGGCGGCCCTGCAGCCCATCCCGGTGTTTGATGTCTTGGGCCCACCTTCCAGCTTGGGGCCCAGATGGAAGAGGTGGGTCGACCGCCTGGACATGTACTTTCGTGCCACCCAAGTGGTTGATGATGACACCAGGCTGGCAACCATGTTATACTCGGCAGGGCCCTCAGTTCAGGAGATTTTTTAATCACTTCCACCGGAGGATGGATCCTACGGTCAGGCGAAGGCCGCCCTTCAAGCTCATTTTCTGCCTCTTGCCAACTCAGACTATGAACGCTTCGTGATGCTGTCCGCCAAACATAAAGAGGACTAGACTTTGGACACTTTCTATGGGTGCCTGAGGCGCCTGTCGCTGGCCTGTGCTTGGAGTGATGCAGAAGATATGATCAGGACTATGCTCATCCAGGCGTGTTCCTCAGGCAAGCTTAGGTGCCAAGTATTAAGGGAGCCCGGAATCACACTCCCACGCAACCTTGAACTGGGGAGGTGCCATGAGGTGTCCGAGGCGAGGGCAGCTAGAATGGAGGCTGGGTCGTGCTCCATCAAGACCGAGGAGGCATGTGCAATGTGGCTCGGTGGCAGGGGCACCAGAAGACAAGGCGGCGGTCCCTGGGATAGAGCTGGGAGGGCAGGAGAGGTTTGACAAAAGTGTGGGTATGACCTGCCCCACCCAACGGAATGCCCCGTGGCCGGAAAGACCTGTGGATGGTGTGGACTCCAGACCACTTCTCGAGAGTGTGCAAGGCGGCGATGCCTGTGTTGGTGCTGCGAGGCCCGACCCGGTCCGTTTTCATTTGCCAGGGCCGACCGCCCAACATCGCTCAAGTGGACCAGAGTGAGGAGGATGCCCAGGTGGAAGAAGCAGATGAAGAGGACGAAGAGAACATTTTCTTTGTCTCGAGTGTGGAGGTCCTGAGAGGAAAGAACAGGAGACAGCCAAGGTGCGTGGAAGAGGTACACCAATCTCCTGTCCCGGTCCTGGTGGACACGGGGGCATCCGTCAATGTAATGGCCCGTGGACACTATTACGCTATGGACCGGCCTCCCAAGTTGGTCGCACCCAAAGCCGGCATTTTCGCGTTTGGTGGTCTGGACCCTATCCCATTGGACGGTGTTTTTGTGGCGAAGGTCGAGCATGATGGATCCCAAATCACTGCCCGATTCTATGTGACACCGGTGAGCACCAATACCTTGCTGAACTGTGCAGCTGCGGAGGCCCTCGGCAGCGTCAGTTTTGCATACTCTGTCTATCTTGAAGACATCAATGATTTGCTTGAGAAGTATGCCACATTATTCAAGGGGATTGGACAGATGGCTGGTGACCCAGTGAGGTTACATATTGACGAATCTGTGCAGCCCATCGCCCTGAAGCATCGCAGGGTACCTTTTCACCTTCGTGAACATGTCGAAAAGGAGCTGGACAACTTGGTCGATCTCGAAATCATAGAGAAGGTGGAAGGTCCGACCCCCTGGGTGTCCCCAATTGTGGTGGCACAGAAGCCTAAATAACCAGATGCTGTCAGAATCTGTGTTGACATGAGGTTGCCAAACAAAGCAATTAAGAGAGAGAGAGTCACCTCACCCCGACGATAGACGATATCATTGCCAAGGTACAGGGCACTTGCTTCTTTTCAAAGCTGGTCCTCTGAGCGGGCTACCACCAGGTTGTCCTCCACCCCGAGTCAAGGTTTATCACCACCTTTACTACACACCGAGGGCTGTACCGTTATAAGAGACTGAGTTTCGGTGTGTCCTCGGCGGCGGAGGCGTTCCAGAACATCATCCAGGGCGCTCTAGCAGATCTGGAGGGTGTCCTAAACATCAGTGATGACATCCTGGTGTTTGCCAGAACGAAGGTAGACCACCTGAGACAGCTGGTGAAAAGGTTTGAGAGGCTGCAGTCCCTGGCCCTCACCCTCCACAAGGATAAATTCGAATTTCTGCGACCATCGATAGAGTTCTTTGGCTTTGTATTCAAAGAAGGGGGGTGTCACCTGATCCCAAGAAGGTCCAGGACATCAAAAGGGTGCGGCCTCCAGAATCTGTGTCTGATATGCGGTGCTTTCTGGGTATGGTTACGTACTGTGGATGGTTCATTCAGAATCTTGCCTCCAGGTCGGAACCACTCAGAGCACTGACAAGGACAGATACCACCTGGAACTGGGGCCCGCTTGAACAAGCGGCTTTTGACGACATCAGGGGCGCCCTGGCAGCAGAGGACACATGGCATTTTTTGATCCTGCGTTACCATCAGAGATCATTGTCGACGCCAGCCCATTTGGCCTGGGTGCCATGCTGACGCAGATTGACCGTGATGGGGGTGTCTGCCCGGTGGCTTATGCCAGCAAGGCGCTGTCAGAGGCGGAGCAACTGTACTCTCAGAATGACCGCGAGGCGTTGGCCGTGCTCTGGGGCTGCAGGCACTTCCGGCTCTATGTCCTTGGACGCCGGGTGACGGTGGTGACGGACCACAAGCCGCTGCTTCCCATCCTGGCGGGGTCATCATCCAAGCCGCCAGCAAGAATTGAGAGGTGGATGCTCGCCCTCCTGGAATACGGAGTCACCCTGGTGTACCGGGGGCGAATAATGCGGCAGACTATCTCTCCAGACACCCTGGGGCACAAGGAGTGGAAGACCATGATACCTGGGCAGAGGAGGCTGAAGAGCATGCCCGGGAGGTGGTGGAGGCGCCCACGCCGAATGCCATGCCCTTAGTGGAGCTTGAGATAGCTGCAGCGGATGATGAGTGCTTCACAATCTTAAGGCACTCCATGCAACAGGGATCCTGGAAGTCGGTGCTGGAGGCCCTGGTGAGGCGTACACAGGAGGCCAGAACTGGACTTGAGCAGCTATGGAAGGTCCGGGAGGAACTATCGTTTTCAACATCCGGCCTTCTGCTCCAGGGAGATTGAATTGTTGTGCCCCAGTCAAAGGTGGGGGACATGATTGCCCTTGCACACGGTGGTCACCAGGGCGCCGCTAATACCAAGGCCCGCTTAAGGCTGAAAGTGTGGTTCCCAGAACTGGAGCGGAAGGTGGACGACTTTGTGGCGGCCTGAGTTTGGTGTCAGGCGGCGTCTCCCCTGCAGCGTGAGCCTGTCTTAGAAGCGATGCCTCGGGGGACGCGCCATGGGAAGTCGTTCATGCGGACTTTGGTTCCACCACGATGGGCACCCACTTCCTCGTGCTGGTTGACGAATACTCAAGGTACCCCGAAGTGGAGTTCGTGGAGTCAGTGGCGTTTAAGCACGTCGTGGTGGCCGTGGAAAAGGTGTTTGCAGCCCATGGTTTCCCCCACATGCTGTGCTCGGACAACGGGGTGCTGTTCCAGAGTGAACCGTTCTCGGAACTGATGGAGAGCTACGGGGTGTTGCACAGGAAGATCACGCCTCTCTGGCCAAGGGCAAACGGCGAAGCTGAACGGCTGATGAGGACTCTAAACAAGACCTTTAGAATCACCCAGGGCCAGGGGCAGTCCCTCCAGAGTGCCCTTTATCAGTTCCTGAGGGTGTACCGGACCACGCCGCATGCATCCACCAGAGTGGCCCCGGAAGAAGTGTTATTTAAACGTTGCTCTCAAGGGCTGTTTACCGGAGGTGGGAGAGAAAGAACCAGGGGTGATCGACAACCAACAAGTTGAGACAGACCGGCGAACAAGGATTGAGCAGCAGAACATCTGGAGGGGGCTTCGCCCGCAGCGACTGGTGCCGGGTGATGAGGTCCTCATTCGGAATAGACACCCCCATGGAAAGCTCTCCCTACCATATGAGCCGGAGCCACTGGACATCGTTGCAGTCAAGGGGTCCATGGTGACTGCATCGGACAGCCGGTCTGCGGTAACTCGCAACGTGAGCTTCTTTAAGAAGCTACGGGATCCAAGGACTGATCCGTCCCATGATCCGGACTTAGAGGTGGTCCATGAGGATGAAGGAGAAACACCATGTCTGCCTGAGCCCCCTGCCCGGGGAATGCCTATGGACAGATCACCCGTGCCGGAGGTGAGTAGGAGGTACCCCCAGAGGGCCGGGTGAGGGAAACCTGCTCACCTCAGCGACTACGTCTCGGGACATTTGTCTGATCATCCTGATGATGAGAACTGTTAAATAAGGGGACCCGGGGGCATTTCAGAACGGGGCATTTGAAATTTTATAGGTGTAGGATGTTTTGGTTTGCAGTGTGTAGCTTTTGAGTGTTTGTTGTTTGTCCTCCCGAAAAAGGAGGAGTGTGGCACTGCCCGATGACAGGGCACGTACATGGTGGCATGACGTTGCATGCCGCCATGTGCAGCATAAATAAGCATTTCCTGGCTGTGTCAGAGCGACCGGGAAGCCCGAACCGAGAGGACGTGTGTGAGCGAGTCCTTTGGGGTCCGGGGCTTACGAACAGCGCCGGGGGTCGCAAGCAGCTCCCAACAAAGAGCAAATACAGAGATACTAAAATAAACTAAATACATGGCTTAACATGTCCATTCCATCACTTGTTAGCTGAACACTGATACTCTCTATGGCATTAATACGGTGTAGCTTGTTATGCTTTCATTGCGGGTATGGAGTGTGATTTGTAAAGTGCATATCACCTCCATAGCTATGGGGATCACTGATTTGCATAAGGAGTAAATGCCAGGATGGTTACAGGGGGCAGTACAGGCACGACCGTGTGCTTGCTTTGGTGTATGAAGGGACTTACCATAACTCACTGCCAGGTGCACCACAGGGGGTCTCTTGCGAGGGGGGGGCACACATGGCCACGGGGGCCACACAGTTCCATGTGGATATTATATATATATACATATATATATATATGCCAGGAAACGGCTTAGGCGTGCATGTCATTCACTCTATGGCAGAAAGGTGCCCAGCACGACACACTGGAGTATTTGAGACATGCCACGATCATAGCGCCCAGTTCCGGGTGACCCGGAAAGACATCCAGTGCTGGAGGAGATGTGCACGTGGGGAGTTTAAAAGGACACTTGTCTTTGTCCTCTTGTCCCGAGTTTGGGCACCACAGTAAAACACAGGTGATGTCCTCTGGGGGGGGGGGGGGGACTTAGTTTACAAAACATAAATTTATGGGGTCTGAGGTTGCTCCTGTTTGCAACATTTTAAGGGTGGGTGAACTTCGCTTTGGGGGTGCCCTATACATGCAGCGATATGGCGTGCATGGATCTGAGGGTGCAAAGTCCATTCATGTTGGGCAGTGTTTTCCGTGCAGCTAACAGTGGGCGGAAGTGGCACACCAGGTAGTGCTACTGGTTCGGTATACTGAATAATAGTACACCCCAACTGGCTGTAAAAAAATGAGAGGGGGAGAACGTATATTTTTTTTGCATAGTATAACGCACACACACACAATGTGTGACAGAGGAAGATGTGTACTCTAGTGAAGAGCTGGACATTGGGGCTAAGGCTGGGGGTATATACACTAGGCTGAGAGAGAATTCACTGGACGGGTGGTGTGTGAAGTACCTGCCAGGTACATGTGATATAAAGGCACGTCCCTCAGTAAATTGCAAGATGTTTTAAACAGAGCCATAAGTATGCGAAGGGGAGGAGATTGGAGAACATTGTGGGAATTGGAGCCCTTAACTGCACCTTTTAAGGGGCCCTGCACTTGAGGATAGAAGACTTCCAGACCGGACCAGTAGGCAAGCCTAATAGAGTACTCCTATATGTTGGAACTGAACTCCCGACACTCTAAGACTAGAATTAAAAATGTTTTTATTGGCATTTATAAACATTATGATAAGGTGATTTTGCTTTGCTAGACGACTTGTGGCAACTCATTCTGGGATTGGGGGCAGGAGGACAGGATGGTCAGCTTCCATGTAGCAGTTCTTTTTTATTTTATTTTTTATTGCATTTGTTGTGTTTAGTTTGTTTAACACACTTTTACAACAGTTCTTTCATATACATTCTTTGCAACAATGTCTTTCATTTGCATTTTCCTTCTTATAACATTTCTTAATATGTCATATGTACCATTTAAAAGAAATTAAAAATCATATCTACAATTCATACCTAAAAGGTTCACTTAGCATCAAAGAAAGGTAGTTAACGTTGATAATTTTCATATTATTAAAGTCAATTTGTCGTATTTCCAACATATACACCAACACTGAACATCAAATTCATTGAAGTTACCCAACATCTTTGGCTCTTAACCTCAAAGCGTTAGTACAAGATGGTGCATTTGTGCGGGTTTGTTGTATGTCTACTGCCTATGGCTCATCATCCTCTGCTTTTCTCTTTGCCTGAGATTTCGACTTGCAGTAGCCTCAAGAATTTCAATATGGCTATCTGCGTTCTTCCTTCACATATGCAATCATACATGTTCTTTGTGCCCTATATCTTTCTTCAATGATACTCATGGAACCACATTTAAAAATTTGAGCTCAATGAGCTGCTATGCGCAACTAGCTTTTGCTGTAGTTCTGCGTCGATAATGTGCAGTAACCTTGCCAGTGCCAGAATCAGCGTCACATTTATGCCCCACATGCAATGAATCCACAACCATTCTCTTCCATGTATCGTGGAGCTGACATTAGTCTCCCCAAATATGGAGTCACGCTATGTGTCAAAGTACTTGCAGTATATTGTAAGGTGTTTTAATGTTTCCTTTATCGCAAAGTTTACACAGAACTGATATCTACCAGGTGTCACCCCTTCAGGGTCTTTGCTCCAGTATTGTGTTTTTTCATAGGTGGGAAACTGATTTAATTTGAAATGTAAGTATATATCACAATCCAATTTGCCCGGAAATTGAATCAGGTATCTCGATTTAGGAGTATACTTGGTGATAAACTGCAATTTACGTGTACAATTTGAACTTTGGGAGAGTCTCAATGGTGATTATCCAGTCATATTCATATAACCTTTTTTGACATGGCTTGGACGCAACTGGAGCTCATCGGTTGTCACATTGATGTTCTCCAAAAGGCATAGCATTTCCTCATAATATTTTTTGATGGATTTGGGATGTTTTTCTGCCATCATGTTGGATATATTTTCATATAGGGATTTTTGTGGAGGAACAAGCATCTTTGCAAAGTTATTGAGATGTCTCCAATCGAGATGGGCAGAGAGTGATATTAGTCCAACCTCATGTCGTAACACTGCGCTAGGAATGGAATTAGAGAGCCTCAATGTTTTTTTCCAAATCAGGGCTTGAGCCAGATTTAGATCAGTACCATTTTTTAGCAGACACATATCCAAACCATATAGCACTATAGCTTCCACTTTTAAGGTGTAATATTCAAAGAGTGGAGTCATAGAGTACTCACAATATCTATTGAATAAAATTTTCATTTGCACGTATAGTGGATTTATTTTGTCTTGAACCATAGATTTCCACATATTTGTGGACAGAATGTTAGATAGATTATAGCCAAGATATTTAACTCAGGGGGTTTGTTCTATTCGAACACCATCCAATGACCATTTATATACAACACATGTTTTCCTTACAGTGTAGAATTTGATGCTATTCGATTTTGCTGCATTTGCCTTCTAATTGTGTGAAGGTGCATATGAAGCGAAAAGTTCTAGTTTTAGACCGAATGGTATTAGGTCAAATAATAAAATGTTGTCCGCAAATGCCAACCACTGTATTTTCAGACTCCCAAGCCTTACAGGAAAAATGGATTTCCCCTGCCATAAATTATTCATGTCACTCAAATAGGCGTTAAACAGTGTCGATGCTAAATTGCATCCCTGTCTGACACCAATGTGGGTGGCACCTGCCTTGGTCAGAGTTCCTTGTTTGTTAATACGAATTTGTACATGGGTATTTTCGTGTCGTAAAACCAGCATGTGTAGGAGAATGGGGTCAAACCCAATGTCTTCAAGTTTGGACCATAACAAGGAATGTATGACTGTGTTGAAGGCAGACTTTAGGTCCAGAGATGCCATATATATCGGGCCACAGTTGCCGTTTTTTGATTTTACCAATAAATGTGCTAGAATAGTGGCATTCAATGGGGTTCCCATTGCACGACGAAATCCCACTTGGAACCTTGATAACATATGTTTGCGTTTCGTGTGGAGTTCTAATTCTTTCTGAATGAGAATGGAAAATAATTTCTCTGATGTATCTAGTAGAGTAATAGCTCTGTAGCTCGCTGGATCTTCACGCCTGCCTTTTTTCCATATAGGAACTACTATAGCAGTGTTCCATGATGTAGGTATTTTCTGGAATTTAAAGATGTTATCATATTTTATTTTACATATCCGGGCCCAAAAGCTAGGATCTTGCTTCATTACACATGCAGGAATCCCATCAGGTCCTGGGGCTTTTGAGTATTTCAGGTTTTCTATCGCCCATGCAATTTCTTTTTCTGAACAAGGACAAACTGAAACTGTTGGTATGTTTGCATGGCGGGGGGTTTTATTGCAGAACCTAGAGGGGAGTTGGCATTTGTTGTATATAAAGGTGGTCCAGGTTAACACCGGAATAGGAGATTCCAACACATCTGTTCTTTTATCCACACCACTACGGAGCATGGCCCATATCGACCTCCTATTGTTTATGCAAAGATAGGATACCATATATTGATTGTCTTTGATTTTAATGCTCTGTTTAATGTTGCAACATTTGTTGGTGTATGCAAATTTTCCTTTTCAGTTTTGAGTATTCTTCGATATTGGGGCATATTTTCTTTAGTTTGCGTATGTGTCTGTTTTTGACACATTTTAATTTGAGTATCTCGCTATTACGCGGTGGGCATTGATTGGTGCCTTGTCTATCAGCAGATCCGCCTAGTCACAGCAACATGTCTGCAATCATCTCAGTAAAGTGCTTCTCTATACTCTCCATGTCGATTTGATCCTGAGGAGTTGGTCCTAGCGATGGCATAGCTGCTTTGATCATTTTATTTACTTTGCGACACAGGTTGTCATTCCTTCTTAAAGGGATGGCTGAGCGCTCAATCTCTACATGTGATAACACAGGATCCTGGGGTAATACTGCTACCTTCATCCTAATGGTTGTACCAATGATTATATGGTCCCCCAAATGTGCATCCACAGTGAATATTGGGGATGCTAGAGGCGCCAGAGTCTGTGAAGCAGCCAAATAGTCAATCCTGGAGTGCATCTTATCTCTTCGCCACATGTACGTTAATGCAGTAGTATCAAATTCTGTAAGATGTATGTCCCAACTTGATAAAAAGTATTTCCATCTTTCACCATTCTCCTGCGCTTGGACTTGGTGAGTGGACAGTGCAGATCTGAGTATCCTTGAGTGCCCAATACAGCATGCATTAAAGTCTCCTCCTATGATTATTTCATTTGAAGAGTGATGGGCGTGTATCTCCTCCAGAGTTGAATTTAGCTGATTCAGCATGAGATCCAAAGACATTTTTGAAGGGTTCTAGTATATATCAATTATAAAGAATGGTATTGGGTATTCATCAAGAAGTGAGACTTCAACTACTAGAATGTTATCTGTCCCCTGTATCATCTTTGAACTCATGTTTAAGATGTTGTTAATACAAATTGCAAGCTCTCTTTAGGGACGCCCTCCCCAACCAAACTTGGCCTTAGTTGAGTACATGGTAAAGCCATTAGTTGTAAAACCCTGTGTGTTCATAGTTTCCTGCACTATGATTATGGACATTTGAGCGTATGAGGGAAAGTTATGTTGCCATGTATTGACATGTTTAAATCCACATGAATTCCAGGATAAAATGGATAGTTCATAGATACCATGAGGAGTGAAGTGTTGGTTTTACTTCATTTAAAGTTTTTGCTAACGGAATTAACCATGACCAATCCTTAATTGTTGCAGTTAGATTGGCGAGTTGGGAGAGTGCAGATATTTCTGTATCCTTGAGGCCTTGGTTTGAGCCAAGATGTTCCTCATTGGAGGAGTATTTGTCAGGTTGGAATTGTAAAACGTTTTTGGCCGCGTCATGAGATTCAAATTGAAAGAGTTCAAACCCCAGTAGCTCAAAATCCATACAATGTTCACGCCGCAGCTTCATGATTATTAAAGAGTGGGTCTTGCATACCACTCTGTTGTTATTGGAATTGTGGAGTTCGACCCATTCAATATCTTCTGACTTCAAGTTGTTTAAGGATGGAATAAGGTTGAAGATTTGCAGTAAATGAGACCGGTTAACCCGTTTCTTACCATTTATGTCTTCATCACTTTGCCAACCTATTATGTTCTCCATTTCCCTATCTATCTCATTAGTAGCATTAGAGGGAGTTTCAATGTGAGGAGCTAAGCTCTTCGGCTGTTCGTTCTCTCCCTCAATGATGGATGGTAATTTGGGATTTGGGCTGTCACTCGCTGCCTTGTTAGCTTCTTTTTCTTTTTATATGCCCGAAGTAGAGCATGCAATGTCTTCAGAGTCCTTCTTTGTAGAAGGAACTTTATTGGATTTCAGTTTCATATCAGAGAAGAAGGAAGAAAGTTGTGATTGCTTAGATGGTTTGGGCGCAGCTGGCAGTGTCGCTGCAGCACGAATTTGGGAGGATACTTTAATCTCCCTATCGTTGGATAATGCTGCGCTCTTTGTTGTTATTTCGATACTAGTCACCTGAGTTGCATTTTTGCGCTCTTTATTTCATATCCTTCCTCATTTTTGTTTGTCAGTTTTGTTTTTTCTATCTGAAGGGCTTTTTTGCTTTCATCGTCTAGCTGATCAAGATCAAGGGTGCCCTCTTACACTGGATTGACTTCCAGGGTACCTCCCGTCTGTTCGCTTTTGTTATCAGCACGGGTGAGAAATCCTGACTCTGTGGTTCCTGTCACCTTCGCCTCTTTTTTGGGCTGTAAATTTATCTTTAACTGTCGTGTATGCATACGCTTTTGTCTGCGAGACATGAAAGGGCCCGAAGTAAATCCCTTATTGCCCCTAGGCAAGGCTGAGGTTATCATGCTGGTTAGTTTTTCCTCATTTACTCCTTCTTTATCCTTCTCAATTATCTCAACTGGGACTGAAGGACTGTCACTAGATGCTCTGCAGACAGATTGATTATGTAATGGAGAGATTGCAGAACCAGAGGATATGGGAATTGGTACTCTGCTTATTGTCTGAGTTAGCATTGATTCAAGCATGTCTAGTTTTGTGTGGATTGTGTCAATGGCTAAATGTATTCACCAGGAGCCTCTGCTTGTGTGTTTTTTTTGTTGACATCAGCTTTTTTTTTGCAACACTTTAGCATATGATCACGAGGAAACCACAATGGTTTCTCCGAGAGGTTGGTTTGTGCAGTTTTAGAGTGCACTAAAAGCTCTTCAGTTTGTGTGGCTTCTGATTTAACATAGCTTTTCTTTTCTGCAACTATTTTGCTTGGATTTAATACGCCAGCTTTCTTATTTCCCATTAGGTACCCCTCTATTTTGCTTATTTTGATGAGGGTTTCTTTAGATGTCTGTTGTAATTTCAAGATGTGTGAGCTCATGCCCCTTGTCTAGTAAATTCAAAATCCTTGTTATAACAGGGAATGTTTGCTCTGCCTTCTCAAAATCATTAAGTGCATTTATCGTGCCCATAGATGCAATTTGAGATGCTTTGTGGGCTGCCAACAAAATTTGTTTGGCATCCACTGGGCTGGAGCATGCTCTAGCTCCTTCCGCTGTGATCTGGTTTGACTCATAGTTTTGCAGATCGTTGCTATTAACAGGCAAGGATGTACTTAATGAGGCTAAATCTGGATCATATGGTCCCACCAGGGGGATCTCGCCCCAAAAAGATGTACTTCCTCAATAGCTCCTTGTCTGGGGTTAGCAGGAGTGGATGGCCTCAATGACATGAGAACCCGTTTTCCCAGTTCGGCCATTATGGTTGGGGCTAGCATTGAATCATCAGAGATGCCCTGATTGAACATAACGCCGGGCTCAGTGCCAGATGGTATCACACGTTGATCTTCACGTATGCTCAAAAAGCTAAGTTGGACGGAATGTTCCCCCTCATACATTTCTTTCAAAGGGAAGGGGTCTATTCCGTGCGGGTGAGTACTCGGTTTATGTACTTCTACATTTACTTTCAATTTCCCATTAGCCTGTGTTATTGTGTCCTCATATTTTCCAAAGCCGATGTTTTGTGCATTGGGGGTTTGCAGTTTTTTACTTCAAAGGAAGGTGCAGATTTTGCTGATTTTGTGCACCCCTTACCGCTTCTTAGCCCACTAGCCATGATTCCTTGCAAACTCAGATGTGACAGTGAAATAATTCACTGGCTTTTCTATTCTTCTGACGTGCTCCCGTCACATATTTTTCACTGTGAGTTTTGAAGTAACAGCAATCACTGTTTGGAAATAACTAAAGTGTAACATACAAACCAAGGGCTCACCGTATAGTATTGCTCGTGTATCCGTCAGGCTGGATAGCAATTACACTTTCATAGCTCATACAATAAATATGCTGGTCACCACCCCACCACCCTCAACACCTGAACTGCCCAAACAGCACTTCCAGGCACTTCCAGGGTGCGCGTGCTCGTGCGCAGACCCGTGCCCTGTTGTAGGCCTTCCCTGGGGGTGGGCGCAGGGGCGGGAGGGAGTTTCCAGTATTGATGGACAGGTCCTAAAGGGAAACAGAAAAGGGACTCAATGGGGAAGTTACACAAAAGGAGCACTCTAGTGCTCCAAGAGTCTTCAATAAACAGAGTACTGGCCCAAGAATCAATAAAGGAGAGTCATAAATGCTAAAGTCCCAATGAGTCAAGTTCGGGCAAAGTAGAGATAGTTACTTCTTTCACGGAGTGTTTCGAACACTGTCCAAACACTGTGCTTCTTCCTGCAGACAGCGTCTGTGAACAGGCAGCAAATCCTTTCAGCAAGGGTGCAGGAGACTTGTCAGTGCACAGAGTCTCAGCCCAAACAGCACTTCCAGGCACTTGAGGGGTGTGCGCGTGGGTGCCCAGACCCGTGCCTTGTTGTAGGCTGTCCTGGGGGTGGGCGCAGGGGGGGAGGGAGTTTCCAGTATCGATGGACGGGTCTTGTTTCACGGAGTGTTTCGAATGTTGTCCAAACACTGTGCTTCTTCTTGCAGACGGCGTCTGTGAACAGGCAGCATATCCTTTCAGCAAGGGCGCAGGAGACTTGTCAGTGTGCAGAGTCTCAGCCCAAACAGCACTTCCAGGCACTTCCGTGGTGTGCAGATTCATTTTCATCCTTTAATGGCATGGTAATATGCTGCACTACAGCACGGAAGGTAAAGGTGTGTAAGTGGGTTACATCTTCTAGTACTGGGTTACTACCTTTTGCTTGTCTGGAGCAGCCATATGCCGCAACGGGCCATGCCCAACCCACTTCCTCGAGCTAGGGAGGATTGGCCACACTAGGTTGTAGAGGGGAAGACTGACCAGGAATTTGTGGTAAAGTATTGCATTACTGGGTTTAACAGGATGAAGTTATTCATTGTGACAGGGCTTTATTACTTCATAGATTTAAGTGCAAATGGCCCTCTCAGGTGGTTTAGAACTTGGATACATGCATGTTCATTTGCATACCGTGTCGTCAATAAAGGTTTACAGTTCACACAGTGAAAAGCAGCCGTTAAAATCGGAATCAGGCGTTAAGGGTTAACGACGGCGTTAACCCTTAACGCCTGAGTTGTAATGAGGCCCAATGCGTGGAAAGGGGTGCAAGGGTGTATGAACTGCACGTCTCTCTAAAGCCACCCGCCTCACTGTTACCCGGGTTGCGACCATGGAACAATGAGGATTCACTCAAACTGACTGCAGACATGAACGGACGGGTTTGGGAATTTGGATCTGGATGATTATATGTGAACATGGGCTAGATACAGCCAGAGGGTGCTGTAGAGGAAATAGGTAACAAGGAAGCAGAATTTACCAACGCTTTACTGCTCTCGGGCACCAGACAGCCAGTGATTTTTGTGGGGACAGGTATGTCTAAATTATTAATTTTGAGATTTGTGTCACAGGATCAAAGAACGTGGCAGAGGGTTGCTGAGAAAGTGATTCAGTGTGGCAACAGCTCAGAGGGGTGTGAGAGCCGCACTGGTAGGTTGGGGCTTGTCCATGTGAGGAAAGACACATGGTTTGCAAGGGGTCCTACCGGAAAGGCGATCCATAGTGTCGTTGAGACAGGGATCTGTTTAGGGGTCCTGGGATCCAACTCTCTGGGTCTACTGGAGGCAGACATGAATGCCAGGAGCGGATCCAGGTGGGAGCTGGAGTTGCATGATGTTCTGTGAGGAAGTGCCGAAAGGAAAACAGCTGGTAGCAACCAGCACCAGCAATGGGCTGCTTGTGTGGATGAGCAGTAAGGGCTAAGGGCATATGGCTACCGGGGATGCCCTAGGAAATCTGTGGGTTACCCATAAATGAGTGAGGGAGAAGTACCGGCAAACTTCTCACCGAAGGGGGGGAAGGCTCAACGCAAGGTTTGCGAGTTACTTCCCGGAAATATTAATGGGCCACTCAGTAATAAAATGGAGCAACAGGTCCCTGGCGGTGGGATGGAGAGGCTGACGTCCTTGGAACGCTAGTTTGCTTCAGGAATAGGAGATTGGGCAAGGAAGATCCATTGGATCGCCTAAGGTTGGTGTCTCAACCGGATGACAATGACAACTAGGGGAAGGGCACCGGGAAGTAAGTGGGGGAGAATATTTAAGTACCAGCTGAGAAGGACGGGGTTAGGTTCCATGCAGCGTTTGAGAGTTACTTCCCGGAAATAGCAATGGGCCACACTGTAATGGGAAGAACATTGAGCACCAGGTCCCTGGCGGTAGGAAGGAGAGGCGAACGCGCTTGGAATGTTCAGGAATAGGATATTGGGCAAGTAAGATCCATTAACTCTCGTTAAGGTCGGCGTTTCACCAGGATGACAAGGACAATAAAGATTTCTGAGGGGTAGGTCCGGAGCTCCGAGAAGGAAGGTGGGCTCATGATACCTAAGGGAGCAGGATGACAGGTTCCTACTTGGTGGGGGCATTGGGGTCACGGGGAGCCACCATAAAGCGTGGTGGAGTTATGAGGGTGGTCCCAGAGAAGGAGGCACGCTGTGGTCTGGTCCATGAGCTACAACCACTGACTGATTCAGATAGGTAGGGTGACACGGACACAGATAACAATAGGGACGGTTGGGACTCCTCAACAACCGATGCAGTGGCCTTGGGTTCACTCCATTGTCCAAATGGGAGTGACTGAACTGGCAGTCGGATACCAGTGCGGGCCGTTCTCGCAAGAACGGAATTTGTGCGAGAAGGCTCACAGGTTTTGGACATGGGACTTTGTATGTCAGGATTGGCAGAGCCACCCGGCAAAGGACTATGTGTTGAGCCAGGCATTCATAAGACCTGAGCGGGCTGGGGCCGCCCGATTGGATGACTCTAATAATGCAACCATATGTTTCCAATAAAGTGTATTATGTTTCCAACTTTCAGAAAGTCTCTGGCTCTTATCACTGGGAGAAAGCAGGGTATGGGAATTTATGCATGTTATTGTTATTATGCAAGGTGCCATAGTAGGGGTTAGCCTTGCTATGTGTTTTTGTGAAGCTCATTAATTTGAACAGAGTTGTCACAGAGTGACTCTGCATGTGATTTTGTCTCTCCGGTGAGTGGATTTTCAATGGTGAAATTTAATTTTGACAAGTTCCGACAAATCGGAGGAGGCCGTGAATGCAAGGGGATCAAAAACACTACTGCACATGGCGGTGGGCGGGTGATCTGTATAGCCAGCCACCATGGGTGAGTCGGGAGGAGTTGACAAGTCTATAACGCGGCGGCCTAGGGCGTGTTCATCAAAAATTGTGGTCTTAGAGCTAGTGTTTGCAGCAGTTGTCGTAGATGCGCCAGGATTAGGTAGGTTGTAATGATCAGCAGTGCAAATGTTTTGAATATCAGCTGTATAAGACTGCGTGCGAGATTGCACCATCACAGCTCTACTTTTAATTGCGTTCAGAGTGTTTGGTGTCCTTACAGGAGTGCGCCTGGGTTGAGTGGGTAACTTATAGTAGCTCTTTGCTAGCAGTATTGCAGACTTTACAGTATAGGGACCAAAGCCATTCTTTCTCGTCAGGAGATCTATTGTATGTGCACAGTACCAACGAATGGCTCTCATGAGTAGCTGGGAGGTTTGAGCTATTGCTGGCTAGGTATACGTAACTAAAAAAGAAAAAGAGGATTGCTTGAATAAAAATAATTGTTGGAGAAGTGGGCGTGACTAACAAAGCCTCTGCATGTAAATCCAAGAAATTTAGAATTATAATAACCTAACAACAAGGACATTATAACAGTTAGGATTTAAACAGTGTTCTCTAGATAAATCGTTGCAATCCAACATTTGTTAGTGCGGCTGTGCAACAGTCTCTTAGTCCATACCAGAATGATTCCAAAGTTTTTAGCAGAGTGGCACCAGTGTAACAGCACTTTCCGAAGCACTTTATCGAATGTACGGGCACGAATCTGCGCGTGCGTTGAATAAAAAGATTGTGGGAGAAGTGGGCGTGGCCAACAAAACCTCTGCTTGTAAATCCAAGCAATTTAGAATTATAATAACCTAAAAACAAGGAATTTAAAATAGTTAGGATTTAAACAGTGTTCTCTAGATACATCATTACAATCCAATATTTGTTAGTGCTGCTATCCAACAGTCTCATAATCCGTACCAGAATGATTCCACATTTTTGAGCAGAGTGGCACCAGTGTAACAGCACTTTCTGAAGCACTTTCTCGAATGCGCGGGCACAAATGTGCGCGTGCGTTGAATAAAACGTTTGTGGGAGAAGTGGGCGTGGCCAACAAAGCCTCTGCTTGTAAATCCAAGACATTTAGAATTATAATAACGTAATAACAAGGAATTTAAAACAGTTAGGATTTAAACAGTGTTCTCTAGATAAAGCATTACAATTGAACATTTGTTAGTGCTGCTGTGCAACAGTCTCATAGTCCATACCAGAATGATTCCACATTTTTTAGCAGAGTGGCACCAGCGTAACAGAATTTTTCTAAAGCACTTCTTCAAATGCGCACGTGCAAGTGCGAATGCGCGTTGAATAAAAGGATTGTGGAAGAAGTGGGTGCGGCTAACAAAGCCTCTATAATAACCAGGATGATTCCAAATGTTTAAGCATAGTGGAACCAGCGTAACAACACTTTCCCAAAGAAATTAATCAAATGTTAGGCTATTATACAACTGACAAGAGTTTCAGCTGCAGCTGCAACACAGCTGCATGTGCCTATGCTAAAGAGAGACTCTGCAGTATTGCAGCTGCACATGCCCTCAGTACAGTGAGAATGTGGCAGCATTGCAACTGCACATGCATGTGTTAAAGAGAGACAGCAGCACCAGTGAGCTGCACATTCCTGCAGTATAGAGAGAAACTGGTAGCATTGCAGCTGCACACATTTTATTTTATTATATTGTGCATTTGTTAGGCGCATAATACACCTGAGTAGTGTTTCAGCTGCATTGCAGGTGCATATGCCTATTTTAAATAGAGCATGCAGCAGTATTGCAGCTGCACATGCCTGCAGTACAGAGATAAGGTGACAGCATTGCAGCTGCATATGCTGTGTTAAAGAAACACTGAAGCAGAATTGCAAGTTCAAATGTGTTCCTAGATTCCCCAAAAACATTCAAAGTTTGAAACCTGGGGACTAGTGTATCAGAATATAAATATTGCACATTTTTAACAATTACGATTTTTAATATGCGCGCATGAAATGACGGGCTGAACTGAAAGTAACCTCGACCAATGCCTCATGCAGAAAGGAATCTGAATATCTATATACTATGTCATTTATCAGTAAGTCACAATTTTTGTCATGTAGATACTTTTGGGTGCCAAAAACCGACATGAAAAATGCAAATGAGAAGAAGGTGTGGGCCTGTTTCACATCAATTTCATCATGGAACTCCTAACCCTATCCTATTTAGGGGGTGGAGTGAAATATAAATGACAGATCAGGTGTGCGAGATAGTATGCCGGCGCCTCCTCACATTAGGGGTACATAAAGTGGATGCCCTATGGGAAAAAGGGAGAGCTGCCTAAAACCATCGGGGTACCCCCTTTCCAGGGGAGAGCTGCTAAACCCCATCTGGCTGAATCTGACAACTACCTAATACACACTATAAGCTGCTGCAGGATTAAACTTTTCCTCAGAGAGAGAAACTGGGGAAGCCAACAGCTTACAGGACCCTGATTCTGAAGGAGAGACAGGTGAGGGATCAAAGTTGGTGACGATCTCTGATTGGAGTGACCAGACCCTGTGCTGTCCATGGAGGAGTCCTGTCTACCCTGAGAGCGAAACCCAAAGAAATCCCATGTAAGTTGCCTGTCTTAAATAACCAATATGTTTGGGATCTGTGCACCTTAATATTTTCTGTTTATAGTGTAGACCCTTAGCATACTTTTACTAAATATTAATGCAATGAATTCCCATTTAGCTTGACGCAGTTCAGTCAACTCTTGACTTTTCTAAAGGAGGAGGAGTACCCCTGTCTAAAAATGAAAATTTCCTACTGAACCTATGACCAAAACTTGTTTTAAACCAAAGATATACTTGACACTGTGCCTAGGGCCTTCTTTCGGTAGCGTATCCTGCAGGTGGATTTAAACAGAATAACTCTGTTCACCAACAATCAGACCAAATCAGGAAGATGGCAAAGTCCTTTTACTGTTTTATTATCAATTATCTAAAACAGGGACAAACATCGCACAGCATTCTCTATCAAAGCATTTCACAAAAAACAATACTTTTATAGTAAAAGCTCATCATACATGATGTCTTACTATGTGGCAAATAAGAGAAACCTATGGGGATTGTGCTTGGCTCATGGGGAACATCTAAGTATACTTTCTGTAAGGGGTCAGGTTGTGATTGGGTCTGTACAGTCAGGTGGACAAGTCATGCCCACCCCTAGTGCAAGTCATCTTCATCAATTATTAGAAACATGGTACTTCATTGGCTCTCAAACTATAAGGCCCTTCATTATATGGCCCTATACAATTGGTTGGCACGCTTGTGCCCTTCTGGAAGATTCGATTCACTAGCAGCATGTGAGCTCAGACACAGGTGCTAGGGGGTGGACTGGACTGTACCTCTCCTCCAAATTAGCCCAATATCTCTCATTAGCCATGCCTTCTGTCATGCAGACTGTCTTTGAACTTGGCCTTGTAATGTATTCTCCTCTCTGGGAATATAAGGGAGTATGAACACGCACTTATCAAAGTTCTAGAACTGCATGCCCAACTTTATTTCCATCCTGGTTTAACATGACAGGAGACTGAAATTCTGCCTATTTGCAGCATTTAATTGTCTTGACTTAATAAAACTTGGCACTCATGGTGTTCTTTCCTTGCACCTTAACAAGGGATAATTCAGCTTCTCATGTTATCTGCCTTCAAGAACAGATAACCAGTCTTTGACTGCCTTCAGTCTTGACATCAGGCCAGAGAGCCCTTCTCGATTTTTCCATCCTCCCAGCTAATTCTCTGCTGCGACACAGCTTTCAGCCCTTCTCTTCATGGTCTGAACTTAAATTGTGACACTGATGTCCAGCTTCTATATAATGGTTGCTTTGCCTGCCTGCTACTCATTACATATAGCTAGCTTCTATGATCGCTTAGTCTAATTTTGTTGCTGCATCTGTAGGGTTATCGAACGATTAGCATTTTCTACAGTGCTCTTCACACCTGCAATCTTCATTTCGTACATGAAAGTTTACTCGATTCTTTACTTCATCATCAGTTTCAATAAGGTCCTTGCATTCTCTTCTTCAGCCAATCTTCTCTGTGCCTCATGCTAATTTCTTGTGGCATCACCAACTTCTCTTTCTCATTTTCATTTTTGTTCGGGGGCCTCTTCCAAGAGATTGTCATCACTTCTGGAATACTTCTGATAGGGTTTTCTTAGTGGATACCTTTTCTTGAAGACTCAACGCAGAATAGTCATTTTCCTGAAGACCAAATCACTTTGATGCCCTGAGCCTTCTTTACTGTCCGCTCTCCTGATTGGTTGACTGAGGATGATGCTGAGCTGCTCTTGTCCTTTCCAGATTGTCTTTGTATGCAGGAAAGTGCAGGAGAAAGTGTCTCTCTTTTTTACTTCTACTAGGTCACACTTTTGACAGATTCCGTCCTCCATGACCTTCTCGTTTGAGCTGCGTCAGCCATGCTCTATTTCCTGTATGTGCCCACCTTGTCTGTTGGTCCGTAGTTGGTGTTTAACACTGCTTTGTTTTTTTCTTACAAAGTTTAAGTACTAATCCAGTTAAACAATTTTCCCAAGTGTTCTATAGCATTCTAGCCTATTGTACTGTCGAAGCTTCCCTCTCAAGTGTCTTCATTACGAGTTGGGAGGTAACTGAAAAAAAACAGATGCTACAGAATGACCTCCAACCTTTTCAGTCCTTCTTGCAAATCCATCACCCTGCAGTGAAATAACCACCTGAGGTAATTCCTTCAATCCCCAATGAAGTCCAATGGGACTCCCGTTTCCGGATTCACCACCTAACACCGGTAGTAACTTTAATTCTGTTCTGAGGAATTTACGCTACTCATAATGGTGCCATTTGTGCATCGCTTCTTTACAGCATGTTCTAGGTCCCTTGCCAAAGTCATCTCCTGACTTGGGAATGCGTGGGGCACGATTCCAGTAAGATTGCACTTCGGTAAAATGTTGTTCAAGGAAGCGCTTAATTTGTAAAAAAAACAAAAAAAAAGTGCCCTGGCCCAAATATATTGCAGCACATCTGGGACACATTGTGGCGGGCAACTCCCAGCCCACTGGTGCCACTGTCCATGAAAGTGCCCCAATGTGTCAGCATATTTAGAGTAGTGGAGTACATTTACCAGCCCAGAAGAACTCCCCTACATCACCAAACTGCATTTTCAGCACATATTCACTTGGATCAAAACCGCGTTTAGAAGTTACAACAATAATGGATGCGCTGTCGCTGCTGAGCACATATGGGGCAAAATGGAACATGGAACACCCCGAGAATGGCTGCATTTATTTTCTTCATGTGCACCAAAGAAAAGAATTCAAAGGCAGCCTGGCTCAGCGCTGCTATGCTGCAAGCTCAAAACCTCCAACTGAAAAAAAGGAAAATGTTCTGTGTTTAAGATGACTTTGCACTGGTGCTATTTTCATCTTTCAACATTACACAGTTTGGTTCCAGTAAAACACAGCCATGCCCATCTATCTTCAGAATTACCCCCATCAAATGAGAGCTATTTGGCCCAGAAAGGCATTGTGTGTCAAGTAAAATCTGTGAAAGAGCAGAGAAATGTGTTTCAGGCCGTACGGCAAGCGTTTAATTTTGGCAACAATTTAACACAGGCAAAACTCTTCATAAGAAGCTCTCTCTCTCCCTTTGCTTATGTCAGTTTCAAAAAAACCCTTTTCTTGAGCATATCCCTGTGTGCAGAAATTGACTAGAGCTCTGGAAGCTTTCAGACAGAAAAATGCGAGCAAAACCACATTTTGTTAAATGGATACAAATAAAATGAATCCGTGTTACTTTGCCTTCCAGAGAAATGAAAGGACATGGTTGAAGGTAAATGGGAAAGAATACTGTAAAATGCCTAGAACCATGACTGTACATGGGGGGAAGAAAAGCTGCAAAAATATAAGTATATTTAATTCTGTGTATTTTACTTTCTTTACAAAAAGACTTCAACAGCCTAGCTGAGGCAGGCATTCCTGTTAGACCAGTTTGGCTCAAAGGCCCAAATCTGGCACCTCTCTGTGTTTTGCTATTACCACGGCAGGGACGGTTTGGTGGACTGCCATGTGTTATAATTACAGGGTGCCTCAGACTGCATGGCAGAGATGCTCCCAAAACAAAGGGGGATTCCAACCCTTGTGTTTCCCTCAGAAGTGTGAAACTCCTCTGCATTCAAACTAAGGATGTCAAAGGAGAATCTATGGCAACCGCTGTGCAAGGTTGACCAGTGAAGGACATGTGGCTAGGGTGTTCAAAAGACTGCCCACTTTTGGGAACAAAGGCAGCACACTTGATTAAAAAAACTTTCATATTATGAAATGTATTTCTGAAATCTGAAAATGCAGTAATGTGAATCTTGACAGCTTGAATGTAATTTTCGCACCATTAAAATAAGACGATGTGGATCTTCCTAGCATGTGGGGGACACAAATGCCAGGCAAACAACATTCCTGGGGAAAGCGTACATGGTACTGTGATGAAACTTAAACGCAAATTTGTAAGACATTGATAAGCTTCTGTGTATCCAATTGTAGATTTTTAGGAGGAATATTTTCCATAGAAATTGCAAAAGATTGCCAGAATGACAAAACAGCATTGTACAAATGTGGGGTTTGGAATGGCATATTCCTTGTAAATTATGGGATCTACCTATATGAGTTTCAGGAGCATAACTATTGTAAATACGTGTGTTTTGTTTCATAACTGGTTTTGGTTATAGTAACTGTGTTATAACATGCACATCATAAAACACACACCGTAAAGCCGATGCCACTTCCCTGAGTCCAATCTGCTTGCAGGGAACCAGCGACATCCACAGACTGACCTATCCCATGTTAGAGGTATGTCCAGCTTAGTTCAACCCACACAGTAAAAATCATCTCATGTCATCCTACTTATAAGAGGAGAAAGCTCAGAGAGAGTGAGGTCATTCAAAATTCAGTACATTCAAAAATCCAACCTTCAAAATCCAGAGATCCAGACATTCAACATTCACCCTGCAAGATTCCAGACTCCAGAGCCAGGCAGCACCTATTATCCAGGCAGAACCTCCATTCCAAGCAGAACCACCTACCCAGAATTAAACCCTACAAAAATCCCAATAATTCAGGGAGAAAGGGGAAAAGGCTGCAGACCCCTTTTGGAATGATCCAGTGACCCGACCTGCTTTGCCCAGCTGATGCACCCAACTGTCTACAGTGACCAGACCCCCGTTTGCCCTGCAATGTCCCTAGAGTGAGAGCCCAGCTGTTGCCCAAGTGACCAGATCCTTGTCCCATTGTCCAGTGGCCCTGCTGGCTGTCAAAACTATCCATTAAAGTGCTTTTTGTGTCACCCTTCCCAAGTAACCAAAAAGCTGCATCCAGTGCTTTGTTACCTTGTATTTTTGTACAATCCTATAGCAATTCTATAACTACCCTAGTAAATTCTTAAATTGTCAGATGCCTCTGTGTATTTTGTCCTTATAAAAATCAATGTTAATCTATAAGTGTTTATGTAATTCTTTCCAAATCATTGTAGTTTGTTGCATAAGTCCTTAGTACTATTTGGAATAAATTAATTAATTCCTACATAAAGAGGCACACAGCGTCAATGGGTTAACATTGCAAATTAACCTTCTCGTGGGCAGTGTCCTTCTTTAATAATCTAGTCACTAAAATATAGGGCCTCATTACACGGATGGCGGAGAACCATGGCGCTATTAGCGCCATGGTTCATGCCGGTAAAATACCGGCACCGCCTTGGCGGAAAGGGGAATTACCGCCCCATTCCAAGGTTGGCGGGGCGGTAATTCCCCCTTCCACCATTGCCCTTCCCCATTCCCATTTTTGCCCCATAGGGCTCAATGGGAATGGGGAAGGCGCTAATTACGGTACCGCAAATTGCGGTACCGTAATTAGCTCCCTGGGTCCCTTTGCGGGTTGTTTTTTAACACCTGCAAAAAGCAGGCGTTAAATCCCCCAACCCGCAAAGGGACCTCGTAGTACGGCGGTAAGGATTTACCGGTACCAGTATTTTACCGGTACCGGTAAATCCTTACCACCATCCGTGTAATGAGGCCCAAAGTCTCAGTAGAACCTGTCATTTTCATCTTAAAACCAATTTTGCCTGTGTAACTGCTTTCATTATACAATCTGACTTTCTCTCCCTATCAAGAATCCCATACTGTCACCCATCTAGAGTCATCATTTAACTTAGTATCATAACTATTATGTGCCTTTGTACCTCTTCAGCAAAACTGATTTTCGATTCTGTCTGTTTAGTTCATTTCTGAAGTTGTTCGCCTATTTTAAACCTGTAAAAACTAAGAAAATGCAATTTTGCCACGTGTGATTCTTTCTGCACTGTGTTTCCTTCCTAAAGTTGATTTTCTAAACTGTATGCCTGTTGATTAGTACTTTGCCTTGCAGCTTGTCAGTTTTCGTTCTCCTTTAGTACAGCCACACACATTTGTGTCTTATTCGTTCAACCGCACATGCAAAATAAACATTCAGTAATTCCGAGTGGCATTTTGCTTATTTTTCAAGGGTGCTCAATCCGATTTTGCCGCACATTCAGGGGTGGTAGGTTGGATTTTGATTATGATTTTAGCGTAGTATAATTGACTCCTTGCTACTCCTCTCCACCCACACAGGGGTTTGGGAGAGTGTTGCAGGGGAATGCCTAACTGTGGTGCTATTTGGAAATACTATCCAAAAATTCATCTTGCTTTCAATCAATTCTGCATTGATGTGTCTGATGTTAGAAAGTAAATTAAGTGTACCCTATCATGTTGCTGTGTAAATGATCACCCTATTGGTGATTGCTGCCTGATATTAAGTCTGTTTGAATTTCATTTGATTTTAAAAATAAAGAAATATTCTATTATTACACACCGGCTTGATTAAGGGTCCATTTTGACACGGGGAGTACGTTAAGGGGGCTTGAGACGCGTTGGCTGCCTTCTCAAAGCTGAATCCAAATTCATACATTTAAAAGCGTTTCAATTGTGCGCTACATCACTCACCAGTGAAAAGAGTCCTGGTCTGGAGAGTGCAGTGTCTTTAAAATCCGCTACACAGTGGGGGCTAGTATGTTGGGATTGAGACAGTGTTTCCATCGGTGACAGCTTAACAAAGCAGGATAACCCAGGAAAGGTAGTGATACTTTTTGTGGTTAGAAAGCTGTGTTACAATGTAAAAGCACCATCCAAATACTTTGACCCTAAGTATCAGGGCTGTGTGTAAAAGTAAAGTAAAATCAACGCTGAACTAGACAAAAAGCAACAGAGTACAGATTTGTCCTTATATAAATAATTAATAAAGAAAAGGACACTCTTCATAATAACCACTTTGGAGATAAACATGGCTAGGCAGCACCTTGTGCACAAACTATTTGTTAGAGGGGAATTGGCAGAGCAAGATGAGGGGTCCTGGCAATTAGAAATTATGTCACAGGTCACCTCCATGAACATGGATGTGTGGCAGGTAGATGGTCTGTTACATCAAGCCTAGAGCGAGTTGTACATGCCTCAGAGTATTAAAGAGGAGCAGATTAAAATGGTCCGACTCACAGCCTACATATATCTCCACATGGGTTTATGGAGGAAACATATGAAGAAAATAGAACTCTTCCGCAAAACCTGAGCTCTTAAACCAAATCCAGACTGAACTAAAACTAGTAGAAGGGACGTTGCAAAAGAGCCAAGATTCTGAGGAAAGATTGGAAAACTACATCAAACAGTTAAAAGAGGTCTTGGCTGTACAACAACAAAATAATTCATACCAAGAGTCCCAATTCGATGCATTAAAAGTGGGGTATCTAGAAAAGGTTGACTCTCTTGAAGAGAGTCACCAGAAACTGAATCAACAACTAAAATACAACAGGGCCTGCTCAGAATAAATAACAATGTTACAAAAGTTGAAAGAGGAGAATAATAAATGAATTATTAAAGAACTCCACTTTCAATCAGAATTTGATGAAGAAAGCCAGAAGTTAGGTACCATAAGGCAACAAAGGGATGACCTGACTGAACAAGTTGGCCCCCCGTATTAAGAAAAAGATGCCCTACACCAGGAAGTTTGAAAATTAAAAAACGATCTGGAGAGAAGGGAGTCAGACCTTCAGGGACTGACTGACATAAAAGAAGAATACAAAAAAATAATGGGACGTAGGAGACAAATGGAACTTGATTTAGAGCAGGCTGTAAAGGCTCAGAATGTGCAGTGAAAGGAGGTTCACCTCCTGCAACAGAAATTGTTTCAGTGTTCCCAGGCCATACAGGCAGAACAAAAAGACAATGAGGGCCTCTGTGATGAAAACAGGGGACTTCAGAGCCGGGTGGCAGCTCAGGAGCAGGTAATAGAGGAAAGTCAAGCCCTGATAGCAGAGCAAAAGGCTCAGGCCTTAGCCTATTGTCAGGAAATAGGGGCTGAGAGGGAAAAACTGGAGCTGTTAGAAAAAGAGTCTTCTAGGCAAAATCAAAACTTGAGGGACACTGAACAAGTAGAGAGGGACAGGGCCACCTCTGATCACAGTGTGATCCCCTCTCTACTGGGGGCCTCCAAGCATTGTAGAGCCTTGTATACACCAGGTACTGCTAACTTCATGTTCACCGGTTCCCAAGAACTGGGGATGATGGGGCAGCCAGAATCTAGTAGGACCAGCATAAATGAACAGCTAGGCCACTGCCCATCAGAGATTGATGGACGGGAGTCCCTGTACAGATTCCAAAATGGTATGGCCAATATATCTGGCCAGGAAGACTCCTATGAGGAGAAACTCAGGGAGCTAGACCTGCAGAAGCATCATCTACAAAGGGACCATTTGGTTCGCTTTGCAGAACAAAAAGAGCATGAATTGAGGTGCCAAAAGAGCATTCTAAAAACCTTCACCCAATCAGGGCAGTGGGGGGATTCTCCACCAACCCTGGAAGCAGAGAGGTGTCCAAAGACCACTCTCCTGTGCGAAAGAGGGATTCCAAGGGGAGTGACCCAGAGAGTCCAAAGTACAACAGAGGAGAAGGTACTAGGCCCCACCATTCTGAGAGCGATTTACAAGCTGAAAGAATCAAGGAGCACCTAGAAGATAATGAGGGGACCTCAAACAGTAGTGGCTCTGAGTCTGAGGGCAAAGGGACTCAGGTGAAGCAGCAATAGAAGGCTAGAAACAGAAGAGAGCTCTGGTGAAAGATCCCATTAGGCAGATTAAGGCTGTCAGGAATTTCATGACCCTATATATTTTTTTTAATTTTTTTTTACTTGTGTTTGTTCCAAAATGGAACTTTACAAAATGTTGTTCCTTTATTTCTGCAAGTCCTCAGGGGCCTATGCCCAGGATTTTCAATGTTTGTTGGATGATCTTTACCAAGGCGATTTGCCACGTTGTTCGATCCCCTCCAATCAGTCTTAGCCACCATTGGTCTGCATCAAATTGTTCGTTTGAGAGTAGGTAGTCGAGGTAAGCTGATCTTATCGCTTGGTTTTTTGGGCAGTCCATTAGTAGGTGGTGAATTGTTTCCTTTTCGGCGCCGCAGAATCGGCACTCGCTTGTTTCTGAGATACCTCGAATGTGGCGAATCTTGTTTGTTTCGATTAAGTTTAGTCTTATCCTGAGTAGGTAGTTTCTGGAAGCTCTGTTTGGGAATTTTTTAATGTACCTCTGAAATTCATTTACTTTGCACTGGGTATGAGGAAGATGACTTAAAAGTTGACCCTATATCACAGACAGGCCAAATATTCTGTCCGGGAGCATCTGGAACTATATGAACAGATGATGGACTCTTTTAACATCAAAAATAGCCAGAATTGCAAAGACTATGCCATATGGACGTTCTCTCTGGAGTACTCCAGCTTCTTTTCTGGACTGAAAGACCAAAACCATTCAGGGTAGGCCACCTGTAAGGCTGCCATCTTGAAGCACTTTTCCGCCTACAATCTGCAGTGCAGAGAGGATCAGGCCTCAAGAGAATGTTTGCAGGCGCTAAAACACGCCTTTGTGCAAACTACCAGGCAAGTGCACACGAACAGTAGAGAATTTATAACCACCTATTTTCATGCGCTCCCAAAATATATAATGACCCAGCTGATAATGGATTTTCATGACAACAGGACCCTGGACTGGGTAATAGAGCAGGCTACCCGGATCTATGAGGTCCAAAAACCTGCAGAAAGTAAAAACCAGACAAAAAAAACCAAAATCAACCAACACTCCCGCTGCTGCTAAGGTGGCGGAGGTGAAGGTTGCCCCCCATTTTGGACCTAGAAATGGGGGGCCTAAAAACACACCTTCCTAAAACCAGCCCAATCAGAGGCAAAGAAGGCCTTCTGATCAATCGGCAGCAGGTGGTAGTCTGGTAGAGAACCCCACCAATATGACCTCTAACTCCGCTAATTATATCAGTCCAAGGTATAAGGGAAATAGACTTATGTTGGGGTTTGTATGGACTCCCCCGACTCAAGTGGGGGATCAAACCAGGTGAGTACTACCCCAGGAAACTTCCCTCCCAACCTCCCTCAGGAGGGCCATAATCCTGCCGATCCTGGGTTAAGCCTTTTCCCATGGTACCTTCCAAACCACAACCTGCAGGACAACCTTCCTTTCTCCCTCTGCTTCCAGGAGTCCAGACCACCAAATATGGGAGAGGGGAGGCCAAGGGTGGAGTAGTACCAAAGGTATCCCCAATACCGAGGGTATTCCTGGAGAAGGGATAGTTACCCTTCCCGAGAACCACCTGGGTTTGAGCAAAGACCCCCGTACCAGCTGGAACGGGTGTCCCAACAGGAGCGCCAGGTCCAGAACCTCACTCAGAATCTGAGTCGCATGTTGAGAGCTCAGCAGAACCCTCAGATGAACATGGCGGCTCAGAACCCCTCAAACAAAGGGACTGGCACCACAGAACAATGACGGGAAGAGAACCACAATAACCCACCAGTTCCAGAGGAGAGGCACGGGAGGAAGGGGGGTGCAAAGCACTAGAGAAAGCTTCCTTCCACACCCGTGAAAAGCCACTGGACACCACAGAACCGGAAGTAAAATCTCTTGCCCCCGAAAATCTGCAACCCAGGGAAAAGAGGGTGGAGAGGAGAAACCAAGAAATCAAAAAGACCCATTCTGTGGAGGACGTCAGTGTCCTCCAGATTGAAGGGGAAGAATCCTTGGAGGATTCTGGGAAGAACATCTTCTCCTTCAGGGACGGGGGAGTTCCCCCCAAAGAAAGATGGGCCCCATTAGACCAGAACCTAGACTGGTTAGGGGTAGGGACTGAATCAGAATCGCCCATTCATGAACCCCGGAATTGTCATCCAGAGAACAAAATATTGATGGAAGGATCCTCCCCACAAACTGGTTCTAGTGACTCCCACCAATGAAAGGGGGCAGCACAGAGCTAAGGGAAAAAGGGGATTCCGAAATCCCACATATTTCAGGATTCCAACATTTTGGTACAGATTCCCAGAGTCTGGCACAGAAAATTGCCCAAAATCCCACAGTGTCGGAGTCCAAAATAAAGAAATTGACTACCCAGCTTGCCCAAAATGCCCATTACCTTTGCCCCTTGGAGGAGAAAGAAGGTAGATTCTATACTCCTGCCGAGTGCAAGGGCAATGTGCATATTCAGCACTGGTGGATACTGGACCCAAAGCCACTCTACTGTCAAAAAGGGCATTTGAGCAGCTAAATTCAGGAAGGGGGGGATACCATTTCCCTTTCACCGCTCTTCCTGGACAACTCCAGAACTTCGACAGGAACGAAATTCCTGTCGATGGGACTGCAGATCTGGAAATTAAAATTAGGAGACATAACATGAAGCACCCCGTCATAGTCGTGACTCCAGAGGGGACCCCATGTCTATTAGGTAATGACCTCCTCCGTAGGTTGTCTCCCTGATAGTCTGTGTAAATAAGGTCCTCTGGACTCAGATTAACCGACCAATAAAATTAAAACAAAGTGACAACCATGTTAGTTTAAATGGCACATGCCACATGGTTGAACACATATCTGATCAAATTGAGTTTCATTTCCAAAATAATCAAATACCTGGCATTACAGTAATTGCTGTAGGACAAACTGGTGATGGGAACTCCTCTCCATTCCACACTGGAAGGACATATTTTGAAATTTTATACCGATTCCCAATCTGAAAATCCAAATCCGGTAGTCAAAGGTGATGAAAAACCAGCTCAAAGTTTAGCTGACATTCAGAAAATTAGAGAACAGCTGTTCCCCCCTATTCAATTAGGTGTATGCTCAAAATGTCCATAGGTGATAACAACATAGTGCATAATTGTTGGGTCATGCGAGATGTCCCTGCTGCATTCTATTTAGGCAGTGACATGCTCAATCAGGTTGCAATTAATTTGGACCTAATAAATTACAAGGCCTGGGGGGAAATCCAATGGGCTTTGATGATTCTGAAGAGGCATTTCGGTCAGCTCAATTGTTGCCGTATGTGGTTGAAGTTCAAATTGGAGAGGAGATCACCATCCCAGGATGGACCCAACAATTCCCACTTGACTTAAAAATTAAAAGAGGACAGAAACTACAAAATCCAGACACATATGTACACCTGAATGCCCATCTCCAACAGCAGAGGCTGGGGTTAAACCCAACACCATTAGTCAATGTAGAACACAACACCATTCCAATATTGGTGAATAACAGCAATCCTAGGAGTATCACTCTGGGTGCAGGCACCATTATTTGACTGGCAGTAGATGACCAACATTTTTCTATGGACCTAGGAAATGAACTTATAGGACCAATCCCCAAATGACTGCTTTGACAATGACATACCACCAGAAAGGATCTTCAACCGACAAGGGGGGGAAATTCCTGATGTACTCTTCCTGCCCTTATGGGAGGGGGGAGGTGACCTGTGACATCAGGAAGGATGAGGTGATCTTCCAGGTCCACAATGACTGCCTCTCCTATCTGAAACCATCTGTGCAGGTCAAAACCTTAACCAGAGACCTCTCCACCCAGCTGGAGGAGGCCGCTGAGATGGTAAAACCCAAAGTCTTTCCAGGCTTCAGGCAAATGGTTGAAGAGTGGGTCAACCTCACTGATGCATGTGAGACTGAGGAACAAAAGTAAAAGTTTAAACAGGTGTTCTTAGATTTTCAAGATATCTTTGCTGTGGACTCGTACGACTATGGTCAAACCGAGATACATACTACCTCAATTCCCACGGACCCTGGGATGACTCCTGTACTTGTGAAGCAATATCGCTTGTCTCTTGCTTTTATGGAGTCCCTGACTGAAATTATCAAAAACCTAGAGTCCTGTGGGATAATTTGTCCAGTCCACAGCACCTTTAATAATGCGGTGCTGGGAATTTTAAAACCAAATGTCCAATGGAGAGTTTGCGCAGACCTTAGGGAGATGAACAAACGGGACCATATGTCCCGATGGCCTCTTCCCGACATTGACCAAGGGCAGACAAGATCTAGGGGTCAATGGTGTACATCACCATTGACCTGACAAATAGATACTGGACCGTGCCCGTCAGTAGAGAGGACCAGTACAAGCTGGCCTTTACCTTCGGAGGGCAGCAGTACATATGGGCCCGGATTCCCTTCAGATAAATAAACTCTGGCAACTAATTCAACATCTTCCTACACAAGGCCATGCCTGACGTGGGTGAAAGGGGTAACCTGGCCTATGTGGATGATGTCCTGATTAAAAGGTCAACTGTGGAGGAACACATAGCGGAAATCTGCTATGTTCTGACCCAGTTGAGGGTTGCCGGAGCAAAACTGTCCTTCCAGAAGGCACAGTGGTGTAAGACCCATGTCAACTTCTTGGGCCATGAAATAACCCCTGAGGGTCTCTGTCCCAGGCAAAGAAAGTAGAAGCACTACTAAAACTGAAAGACACCACAACTCTTTGTGAGTTAAGAAGCCTCCTTGGACTAACTAATTCCAGTAGGAAGTTCATTGAGGATTATGCAGAGGTCACAAGACCCCTGGTCCATCTGTTGAAGGGGGGTCTAGTGGGAGTGGGGTCCAGAACAAGCCAAGGCAGTAAAGCAACTCAAAAGAAGTCTCTCACAAGCACCATGTCTAACTTACACTGTTAAAATAAAGGAGTTCTTCTTGGAGACGAGGTTCTCGAATACATGCTTGACCACAGTATTATATCAGAAGCATGACAACGTCAATAAAGTCATCTCCTAGGCAAGCAAGACTTTATCCTCTGTAGAGGAAAAATTCAATGATTGTGAGAAGGCACTTCCGACTATGGTGTGGGCATTGACAAATTACCGCCCGTTCATCCAGGGGGAGCACATCATAGTGGACACTCCACACTAGCCTTTGCAATACCTCCAAAGTGACAGAATACGCCAAGTAAACGCAAGTAATTCCAGAATTACCTCCTGGATTCTGTCCATGCAAGGCTTTCCTGTGGAGATCAGATATGGCCAAAACAAGAAGAGTCCCCTCACGCAAGCTCTGGTTGACTTACATGATTGTGCCAGAGAAAACTGTCTCGAGGACGAAAGTCTTAAAACTCAGGACAACATGGAGGCGTACATGAATTCTCTGCATAAAGTCTATGAAGAAGACAAGTGCAAGGGGATGCCCACAGTTTATGCGGATGGGTGCTCCTACCATGTTGACAACAACAGGGAAAAGGAACTGGTGGCCAGTGTTGGGAATGCCTGGGTGGATGATGCCCTGGAACCCTCCGCTGGATACAAAATCAGTTTCTGCAGTAGTCAGGTGGCAGAGTTCATGGTAGTTCACCAGACTAGCCTCACTGCCGTACAACACCGACTCCACAAACTGGTCATAACCGGATTCAGAATATGTCTGGAACGGGTTCGTGGAGCACCTGATCAATTACAGAACCAGAGGCATGCTGTGTGCAAATAACAAACCACTTAAACATGGCAAGCTAATTCAAAATATTGACGATCTGGTCACCTCTAATGGGATGACCATCTATTGGAACAAGATTAAGGGGCATTCCAGAACAGAGGGGCCAGACAAAACTGGAAATGACCTGGCTGATCAGCTGGCCAAAACCAGAGCCATTCAGGGGGATCTCCTTGAGATCGAGTCCCTGTTGGTGGGAACCCAGGTCACTGATGTCATGAGGTCCCAAACAAATTCTTACAATGAACTCTCAACTGCCCAGTGGAGTAAGGAGACCCCAGATGCTAATTTAATCACGGCACAAAAAGGGGATCCGATTATTGGCAAATTTTACCAAAACATTGAGGACCCTGTGAACTTTCCTCTGACAAAAACCAATTACATGGAAAAGAGGGCCTCAATGTGTAGATGAAGTGCCCAATATGTTCCAAATCCAAGACAGTTTTTTGGTAAAGAGATCCATCTCTGGATGTGACCAGTGCATGGTACCTACCTCATTCCGAAGCATGATGCTAAGTCACGTCCATGACGCTGCAACAGCTGGTCATGAGGGTTTCATATTACTCTAGAAATCTTGCAGGAGGTTGTATACTGGCCACACATGGGGCGAGACCTCGACCAATATTTTAAGGGGTGTCTTGTGTGCACACAATTTCAGCCAAGTTCACTCACACACCGAGCTCCCCTCCAGAAGAGGGGGATGACACTGCCTTGGTCAGATTTACAAGTAGATTTCATCAGGCCTATGATTTGTTCCTCTAGGGGAAACAAGTACATGTTAACAGTAACATGCGTGTTTACCAAATGGGTGGAATGTCTCCCGGCCCCAAATTTCAAGGCAGAAACATCAGCTGCCCTGATGATCAACCACATCTTCTTACGTTTTTGCCTTCCCCAAAGGATTGAGTCAGACTGAGGAAGTCACTTCACCAGCGAAGTGATGACAAAGATCTAGGAGATACTTCGGTTAAAAAGGAAACTTTATATTGCATAACGACAGTCCTCTAGTGGGGGAGTTGAGAGATACAATAAAACCATTGTGAGCATTCTAAAAAAGTTTGACCGTTTAACTGCTTTCATTATAAAATATGACTTTCTCTATCAAGAATCCCATACTGTCACCCATTCAGAGTCATCCTTTCACTTAGTATCATACCTGTTATGTGCCTTTGTACCTCTTCAGCAAAACTGATTTTCGATTCTGTTTGTTTAGTTCATTGCCTATTTTAAACCCATTAAACTAAGAAATTGCAATTTCGCCATGTGTGATTCTTGCTGCACTGTTTGTCCTTCCCAAAGTTGATTTTCTAAACTGTATGGCTGTTGTTTTGTACTTTGCCTTGCAGCTTGTCAGTTGTCGTGCTTCTTTAGTACAGCCACACACATTCTTGTCTTATCCGTGCAACCAAACATGTAAAATAACCATTCAGTAATTCCGAGTGCCATTTTGCTCATTTTTCAAGGGAGTTCAATACGATTTTGCCTCCCAAATGAATGAGTATCACAAATCTGTAGGAGCACATGCTCAGTTATAATACGCCGACAGGTACCTAACTACCCAACAGGATGGAAGAATGGCACAAATAAATAATTATCACAGATCGTTGGAAACAAATTCACAGGTAGAAAATGCCTATAGGTATCTAAGTGTTGTTAAAAAAGGGCAGGAAGGCATCAAAGAAAACATTAATGGGAAAGATGAAGGAAACAGGATGTAACAACAACACAAATTAATGAGTATCGAAAATCTGTAGGAACAAATGCACAGTTTGAATACGCCTACAGGTATCTAACTGTTGCTAAAAATGGGCAGGAAAGCAACAAACATAACATTGGTCAGAAAATTGAAGAAAACACTGAAAGGAAAAAAGAGGTACTTAGTTGCATAAGAAATGAAGGGTTTTTGTAATCCGACAAGGATTTTTTCCCCAGACCCAAGGATTAGAAAAGCAAACTCAGAAACTGAGCGCAATGCACAGTACACTGGTTTGTAAAGTAAAAATGAGGGTCTAAAACAAAATTAACTGTCTATTAAGCAATGTGGTAAATGTGGAAAATCTGCAAATATTAACCCACCTTTTTGTTTCATCACAGAAACGGAAAAAGGGATACTTCCGCCAAGTACGAAAACCAAACATAAAAAACGTTTCTGGACTCTGAACAAAGTAAGGAGTAAGTATATTGGCAGGCATTTTCTGCACATGGGAATGTACTCACCTAATGTGTGGTAGTAATATGCTGCAGTGCCTGTAGGCTGGCCTTTCATCTGCGGTGAGTAACCTACCACCTATGCCTTACAAACGAGTTGCAAGGAGTACAGGTCCTACCCACAACCATCACTGCTCATGTAAAACATGGTCCTAGTAAAATAGCTGCTTATAAATTTACTTTTCGGATAATCCTCTGCAGCCATGAAATGAAGAATCTAGGACATCAAAACAATGACCAGAATCAACCACACCCATAATAACTTGTAACTCCACTGCTTATGACTTCAGTGCTACATGCATGGGCTTTAGCCATGCACCCAAAACTGAAGGGTCTCCCCACAACCACCTCAGTGATGTGTGGTAATGGGGGCTATTCTAAAGGTGTGTTATCCTGCAGTAGATCTGCCCAAAGGCTTGCCTCCTAGGTGTATGTCTGTAGATCTTACATGGGATAGGTGTGCAGTGTCTTCCAAGTGTAGTACTTACCACTTTCTTCTTGGGGGCATGGGCTTCGGCCATGGACCCAACACTGCACGCACTCTCCACAACTTGCCAATGAAAATGCAACACAAGGGGTGTGTGCATGGTTGCCACATGCTGCAGTGGTTGTGGCCAGGGCCTAGATTCTTGAAAGTAAGGCCTTCGGCCTTCGGCCAACGGCCATGCGTCCAAGACTCTAGGCCCTGGCCACAACCACTGTAGCATGGGCCAACCATGGCAGCGTACTAATGAATATAATAGTAGCCATTGGAAATAGTAATGCACGTGTCCCTACAAATCTAACAAGTCCCCCGTGCACTGCACGGGCTGAAGTACTGGCCTTATTGAACCCCTCATTTTCTGTGCGTACAAGGAGGCCACAGAACATAACTCATAAAGTATGTATAAGTGTATTATTGGGTGCATGGCCTTTGGCCATGCACCCAACACTGCATGCACTCTCCACAACTTGCCAATGCAAATGCAACACAAGGGGTGTATGCATGGTTGGCACATGCTATAGTGGTTGTGGCCAGGGCCTAGAGTCTTGGAAGTAAGGCCTTCGGCCTTCAGCCGACGGCCATGCATCCAAGACTCTAGGCCCTGGCCACAACCACCGTAGCATGTGCCAACCATGACAGCGTACTAATGAATATAGTAATAGGCATTGGAAACAGTAATGTATTCACAGCATGTAGGCAATTTCAATGTTCCCTAACACCACACGTGTCCGTACAATTGTAACAACTCCCCCGTGCAATACATTGCCTCAAAAACTGCCCTTATTGGACCCCTCCTTTTCTGTGCGTACAAGGATGTCATAGAACATATGTCATTAAGTAGGTATAAGTGTACTGTGCGTACAAGATGTCTATACACATTATTAGAGCATGACGACCGACCCCCAGAACAAGTGCATTATTCCCTCATATGTGAAGACTGTAGCCCCTGGCCACTACCACCGTAGCATTTGCCACTCATGGCGGCGTACTAATGATTGTAATAATAGGTATTACGAAAAATAATACCGTCACGGCATGCTGTCAATTTCAATGTTGCCTACCTATACCCGTGTGCTTTCAAGAGTTACACATTTTCTATGCACTACATGCAGTCAAGTGTTACAAATGTCCTGCCCACTATATGGATGGAAGTGCTAACGTTATTATCCCCCACATTTACTGTACATACAAGCTGTCCATAGAAATTACATCATGACAGCCGATGAACAAATCCATAGATCACCCATTCCTTACTGTGTCACCCTTTCCCAATGCTCTGTACCACAGCAAAATAGGGTAATGAAAAAAGCATGTGTACACTGTTTGTTACTCCGATTTCCGTGGATCCAAGATGTCGCGCGCATCCAAACCATCTGACGCAGAAGACGTCTCGCAGCAGCCAATGGGCAGAGAAGTCGCGTATATGTGGTCATGACGGCAGCCCCTTAGCCAATCGGTTTCTTGTTCGTCGACCGAACAGGGAAGTGTGACCGCGGAGCGAACATAGATATCACTAATTATTTCAGACGTACTTTTTCAGAAATATAAATTAACGTACTGGATGTATGGTGACAAAATGTACAAAAGCGCGCTTTCTGGGCCAAGCCCCTGTACCTGCCACAGATTTCGTCAAAAATCCGTCCAGCGGTTTCACCTGTAGCCATGCGCAAAGTTTTTCCCCCATTCAGTCTATGGGAAAAAAAGACTTTCTGGGACCCCCTCTATAACGCCCCTCCCTCTGGACGATTTCTCACCAAACCTTACAAAAAAATTCAGAGTGGCCCATATACTTTTTTTGCTAAGTTTGGTGAGGATTATTCCAGGGGGAGCGGAGTTATAAGCCACCCAAAAAGTGCTCTTCCTATGGAAACAGCAACTTAACCATAACTACATGGCCACTAGTGTGGCCATGTAATATCTTGATAGTATTGTGTTGATTTAAGTAGTTTGTGATTCAAATACTGTGCGTTGAGTAACAAAGTTCTTGTAATAAATGTGTTTATATTTTTGATATATACACCTGTCTGAGAGTAATTTGTAAGTGTCCTTGCTTTGTGTGCTCATTGAGGTCCTTCAGTCACCCTTACCCCTCCTGAGACCTAGTCTTGACCGCAGACCATAGCTACCTTGATTTGTCTGGCTTGTCCAGATGTTACCCTGTTCCAAGAAACTAGGCTGGGCTTCCGAACCTCTGCCCACCTGGTTAGAGTTCAGAAATCCATATTAACACCTGTCTGCAGGTGTCTGTTGTTTCCACCCAGACCGACACCCCAATGCCTGTGGATGTTGCCATTCTGGACAGAGTGGTACCCCTACTAGTCGGTACTCGGAGGCGTACTGGCGTAATCCATGATGATGTGCACACTTGCACTCGTGAGGTTGCACATCATCACAATGACGCTTGGTATCTCCCGAAATGGCTAGTAGCATTCCTGGTTTCGAACGTGCTGCGTGGGCTGTCCTCTAATGCGACCCCATACCCGTCTTGCTGCTCTGTGCTACAGTCATCCTCCCCAGGGGCCTTCTGGCCCAGATACCACCAGGGCCCCCTGTGCACCAGTCCCACCCATTTCGGCCCGACTGTTGGAGATAACATCCCTGCCTGAGTTGGGAGTCGCCAGTGGATCAGCTGAGGTGGTCACCATGCCGATCCAGGCTATGACAGGAGCAATGGCAATGGAGAGATAGCAGGCACCCGGGAGCAGTGCATGGGCGAGACACCCCCGGCCAGTGTCATCAGGCCGGAGTGTATCCATGCAAAACAGGCACCAGGCAATATGGCAGCAGCAGGCTCAGAGTAGGAGGCTTATGTACTCAGGGCTTACCATCCCAAGAGGGCAGGTATCCAGCTCGATGATGCCCTGGCCCAGACATTGCGTGACATCAGTGACAAGGAGGACTAGCCCGCTGCCTGTGTACTTAGTTTTGTAGATATAAGTTTGCTTTCATTTTTCATTATTATTTGGATCTTGGATAATGGACATTACTCAATTTATTTTGTACAAAGCTATGTAGGTGTAAGTTTCATTTGATTTTTTATTTGTATTGGAGTGGACGCTAGACTATCTTCCATGTTTTCTTGTACATAGTTTTTTGGGGTGCTTGAGGTGTTTTATTAGTACATTTTGTGAGTTTTTTAAAATGTATTTTTGATACACATGGACATTGTTATTTTTCTATTTTTCTTTTGTGGTTATGATTTCTGATTTTATTTACAGTATGTATGATTCAAATACAACTGTTTAATATTTTTTCTTTTTTACTCTCACAGTCATTGTCGGTCAGTTATTTTTGCAGTGTGCCTGTTTGGTAGTCCATTTAGTTTCCCTGATACTGCCCATTGTTAGTTATGTGTGTGGTTGCCTACTTGCATGTGTTATGTTTGGGCTCTATTTACAGGATGAGTATACACATGTGGCAGACCTGTGGTGGTGTGTGAGGTGGGTTTTTGTGTGTGCACACGCAAATGGCTTTTCTTTTCACATGTGCAGCATGACTATGTATTTGCCCTCACTGTGTTTGTGAGTGATGTGTGTGGGGTGACTGTGGGAATGTTATATGTTCAGGACATTTGCACATGATTTACTTGATGCTGTGTGACACACAGGTGGTGCTTTTTTTTCGTCAGCATGCGTTTTTAGTTATCATCATCTCCAGTGGTGTTCTGCCTCTTGCACTGGGAAATACTATTGGCATTTCGTGGTATTTACACATTGGCTGCCCATTGCAGCTGTCTCAGTGCATGGTGCACTGTCTGATTGCCATGTCCTTCACACATGGGCAAACCAGTGATGCATTTATTGGGGATTCTGTTCTAGGAATAGCTGCTCAATGAAGCTCAGGCTGTGGGACACCTGGCCAGTGTTTGTTCATGTGGCACACATTGAGGGTGGTTTTGATTCTGTCATTGGTGAACAATTTGTCCCTGGGGATTGATGCAATGTCACATGGCCAGCAGGCCCCCACTTTTACATTCACTTGTTACATGTGTATGTTGGGAGATGGTTGCGGACAGCTATTCTGTGTGCCCAGCTGCCACACTAATGGATGTGGCCCGGGTGAGTGCATTCCATTTATTTTTCAGGATACATGTTGCTGTGGATATTATGGCTGGTGTAGCTACATGGCAGGCAAGGTGCACGACACACAATCAATGGAGTGATGATGTGTCACTATGTCAGGGTTCATTATGCAAGTGATGTCCCATGTGGTGGGGGCTACATGCAGGTTGGGGTCACAGGTGATGAGGGCTGGGTTCCCCCATGTGACGGGGCTGACTGCAGGGTGGGGTCACGGGTGTTGGGCGCTGGGTTCTCCCATGTGCACGGGCTGACTGCTGGGTGGGGTCACAGATGATGGGGATGGGTTCTACCATGTGGAGGGGCTTCCAGCAAGGTGGGGTCAAAGGTGTTGGGGGCTGGGGTGTCCCATATGGAGGGGCTTCCTGCAGGATGGGGTCACGGGTGATGAGGCCTGGGGTATCCCATTTGGAGGGGCTGACTGCAGGGTGGGGTCACAGGTGATGGGGGCTGGGGTAACCCATGTGGAGGGGCTGTCAGCAAGGTGGGGTCACAGGTGATGGGGGCTGGGGTATCCCATGTGGAGGGGCTTCCTGCAAGGTGGGGTCACAGGTGATGGGGGCTGGTGTTAGGCGGAAACCTGTGCAGTTCCCTCTGGGACCACTGCAAAAGATTTAGGACTACAGGTGTTTGGCGGTGAACCCACTTGGTAGCAGTCTGTACCACACAGATTCACTTGGTAGCTGTGGCTGAGCAGTCAGACTTCCCTCAAGCAGAGTTGAGCAGTATGTGGAGTATACAAAATAGGGCAATTCTTCCCAGCAAGACAAGCAAACACGCAACGAGGCTTAGTGTAAAGATATTAAGGTATTTATTTATAACAAAACATCTATGAAAAACACTATGGCACTTTCACAGCAAACAAATCAAACACAATTATTCTACGAAGAAGAAACGATCAATCCCCCTAGCAATATTTCGACAAGTCTAGGTTCTACCGGCACCACTTATTTACAGACAGAGGTGTATACCTCAACCTAGATGGCACTTGAATATTAGTTAGGACGGGAGAGAAAAAGATAGGCAGGTTACGAAATCAACACAGTTCAATACTTCACTGGCAAAATGTACGGTAAGAAGGCAAGAACCACAATAGATCATAAAGTTCAGTGGCCAGGCCCACTCGGAGAGAGGCAAGGCGCTATGTCCCAAAAAGTCTCTAGTGGAGATTCTTTCAAGTCTTTGTAGCAAATTGTTATCGGCAGATTGAACCAGTTCAGAACAATAAATGAGAAAAGCTTGGAGGCGACCCAACGGAAAGGAGAGGATTGAGACACCTCACTCGAACCGATCGAAAGGGAAGCCAGGCGGACACGGTACCTTGTTGTGGAGGGCAGCTCCGGCGGGGGCAGTTGTTCCTGGTGGTGGATGCACGTCGGGTCTTTGCCAAGAGTAGAGAGGTTCTCGTCGTTGAAGAAAAGTGAAGTCCGGTGCACCACCAGGGAAGAGACCAGCCGCGGAGTGCTCGGTCACAAGGCACCACCTCTTGGTCGCGGTACAGGGGTAGTGGCTATCCGGTTGCCGAGGTGCGCTGCACGGGCAATTCGACCACTGCGTCCTGAGGTGAATAAAAAGCAAAGGGGACTGGTTGTTCCCACCAGTCAGGGGAAGAGACTCTCCGGCAGAGAGATCTCCTCTGTCGTCGGGAAGTGGTGAGTCGGCTCAGCAGGGCTCCACCGGAGGTGTCGTCGTTGCAGGTCGGCTCAGCGTTACCCTCGTCGGATTCTTAGGTCCTGTGGCGACTTCTGAAGATCCAGTCCCAAAAGCCCTGCTTTTATGCAGAAAACCCCCATTCATTCAGCCCAGCTGACAAACAACACATGCTAATTGGTGAGCGGGAAGGCTCACCACTTGGGCCAATCACTCCAGAGTGCGACCGGAGTTGGCAAGGCAACTCGGTCCAGGATGCCTAAACCCCCTCCCACACCCCTGTGGTAACCCAGACAGAATGGCACCAGAGACGAACACAGACGCCATTTTACAAACCGAGTTCTGGCAGAAAATACCATCCGATAAACCTATTTAAGATAAGTAGATTGGTGGTACGTTAGAGATTAACGAGGAAAAAGTATCAATCTCCAACAATGGGACGAATCCCATAGGGCGAGGTTCGGGGTCGAACATAACAAGTAGTTTCCACTGCCACCCGCCAAAACTCGACGAGGGGGGACGGGACAGTGCCCCCTCGAGTAACAGATCCAGGAGTAATCAAATTACCCCTACTAGTACGTCCACAGTAAGATGGTTTGTAGTAGTCCTGTTAGTAAATTTAGGTCTAGTAAAGCCAATGATGACTTTACATGCCCGGGGAGACAGTAGTCAGTCCCCGGGTATGGAGTCTATGGTGGGGGTCCGCTAGGACGCCACAGTGCTACGGCACATAGGGTGGAGTAAAAGACCCCATAGCCCATAGAACACATTGACATTCAAAGGAATTACACACATACATGTCCAAGAGTGGGAGGAAAAGAGTCTCACTCTTGGCAGGATGGAAAAAAACCAACTCCCGAAATACAGCAAAGCTGCTGGGGGACTCACTAGGTTAGGAAATTCAGCCTAAACAGAGAATTCTCCCTAACAGCTGGGTTCTCCCATGTGGTGGGGGCAGACTGCATTGTGGGGTCATGGGGGCTGGGTTCTCCCATGTGGAGGGGCTGCCTAAAGGCTGGGGTCACGGGTGATGGGGGCTGTATTCTCCCATGTGGTGGGGGGTGATTGCTGGGTGGGGTCACGGGCGAAGGGGGCTGGGTTCTCCCATGTGGATGGGTTGCCTGCTGGGTGGGGTCACAGATGATGGGTGCTGGGGTGTATGTGCCCCATGTGGAGGGGCTTCCTGCAGGGTAGGGTCACAGGTGATGGGGGCTGGGGTATCCCATGTGGAGGGGCTGCCTGGAGCATGGGGTCACAGGTGATGGGGGCTGAGTTCTCCCATGTGGAGAGGCTGCCTGCAGGGTGGGGTCACAGGTAATGGGGGCTGGGTTCTCCCATGTGGAGGGGCTGCCTACAGGGTGGGGTCACGGGTGATGGGGGCTGCGGTGGGGGTATCCCATGTGGAGGGGCTGCCTGCAGGGTGGGGTCACGGTGATGGGGGCTGGGGTATCCCATGTGGAGGGGCTGCCTGCAAGGTGGAGTCACGGGTGATGGGGCTGGGTTCTTCCATGTGGAGGGGCTGCCTACAGGGTGGGGTCACGGGTGATGGGGGCTGCGGTGGGGGTATCCCATGTGGAGGGGATGCCTGCAGGGTTGGGTCACGGTGATGGGGGCTGGGGTATCCCATATGGAGGGGCTGCCTGCAGGGTGGAGTCACGGGTGATGGGGCTGGGTTCTTCCATGTGGAGGGGCTTCCTGCAGGGTGGGGTCACGGTGATGGGGGCTGGGGTATCCCATGTGGAGGGGCTTCCTGCAGGATGGGGTCATGGGTGATGAGGCCTGGGGTATCCCATTTGGAGGGGCTGTCTGCAGGGTGGAGTCACGGGTGATGGGGCTGGGTTCTCCCATGTGGAGGGGCTGCCTGCAGGGTGGGGTCATGGGTGATGGGGGTGGGGTGCCCCATGTGGAGGGGGCTGCCTGCAGGGTGCAGTCAACCTGCAGTCAGGGGTGATAGGGGCTGTGGTATCCCATGTGGAGAGGGCTGCCTGCAGGGTGGGGTCACGGGTGATGGGGCTGGGTTCTCGCATGTGGAGGGGCTGCCTGCAGGGTGGGGTCATGGGTGATGGGGGTGGGGTGCCCCATGTGGAGGGGGCTGCCTGCAGGGTGCAGTCACCCTGCAGTCAGGGGTGATAGGGGCTGTGGTATCCCATGTGGAGAGGGCTGCCTGCAGGGTGGGGTCACGGGTGATGGGGTGGGTTCTCCCATGTGGTGGGGGCTGTCTGCAGGGTGGGGTCACGGGTAATGGGGGCTGGATTCTCCCATGTGGAGGAGTTGCCTGCAGGGTGGGGTCATGGGTGATGGGGGCTGGGGTGTCCCATGCGGAGGGGCTGCCTGCAGGGTGGGGTCACGGGTGATTGGGGCTTTGGTGTCCCATGTGGAGGGGGCTGCCTGCAGGGTGGGGTCACGGGTGATGGGCGCTGGGGTATCCCATGTGGAGGGGCTGCCTGCAGGGTGGGGTCATGGGTGATAGGGGCTGGGGTATCCCATGTGGAGAGGGCTGCCTGCAGGGTGGGGTCACGGGTGATGGGGCTGGGTTCTCGCAGGTGGAGGGGGCTGCCTGCAGGGTGGTGTCACGGGTGATGGGGGCTGGGTTCTCCCATGTGGAGGGGCCGCCTCCTGGGTGGAGTCACGGGTGATGGGGGCTGGGTTCTCCCATGTGGCGGGGGCTACCTGCAGGGTGGGGTCACGGGTGATGGGGCGGGTTCTCCCATGTGGCGCGGGCTGACTGCAGGGTGGGGTCACAGGTGATGGGAACTGGCTTCTCCCATGTGTAGGGGCTGCCTGCAGGGTGGGGTCATGGGTGATGGGGGTAGAGGCTGGGGTATCCCATGTGAAGGGGGCTGCCTTCTGGGTTGGATCCCAGGTGATGGGGGCTTGGTTCTCACATGTGGAGGGGCTGCTTGAAGGTGGGGTTATGGGTGATGGGGGCTGGGTTCTCACATGTGGAGGGGCCGCCTGCAGGGTGGGGTCACGGGTGATGGGAGCTGAGTTCTCCCATGTGGCGGGGCTGCCTGCAGTGTGGGGTCACAGGTGATGGGGCTGGGGTATCCCATGTGGAGGGGACTGCCTGCAGGGTGGGGTCACGGATGATGGGGGGTTGGGTTCTCTTGTCTGGAGGGGGTTGCTTGCTTCGGATTGCAAGGTTTTGGGGTGCCATTTGGCTGGTGGTGGGCCAGGCCTTGCCTGGGAGGGCACCCATTTTCTATGCGGGGCACACGGGGTTCGCAGGGTGTTTTCAAATGATTACGCTGGGGCGTGGACAGGTGGTGCAAGCTCTTTTCACACGATTATGCTGGGGTGCTGACGAGCATTACAAGCTCTTTTCGTGTTATTACGATGGGGTGCGGATGGGGGTTGCAAGCTGTTCTGCACGATTATGCTGGGGTTCGGTCAGGGAGTGTGGGATGTTTTTGCACAATTACGCTGGAGGGCAGACATGGGTTGCAAGCTTTTTTCGTGCGATTACGCTGGGGTGCGGACAGGGAGCGTGGGTTGTTTTTTCGCGCGAATACGCTGGGGTGCGGACAGGGTTTACAACCTTTTTTTGCGCGATTACGCTTGGGTGCGGATGGGGAGTGCGGGGTGTTTTCACGTGATTACGCTGGGGTGCGGACAGGGGTTGCAAGCTGTTCGCGCAATTATGCTGGGGTGCGGATGGGCTTTGCAAACTGTTTTCACATGATTACGCTGGGCTGTGGACGGGGGTTGCAAACTGTTTTGGTGCAATTATGCTGGGGTGCAGACGGGGAGCGCAGTGTGTTTTCACATGATTAGGCTGGGGTGTGGACGGGGGTTGTGAACTGTTTTCATGCGATTACGCTGGGGTGAGGATGGGGAATGCCGGGTGTTCTCGCATGACGGGCTTTGCAAACTGTTTTCACATGATTACGCTGGGCTGTGGACGGGGGTTGGAAGCTGTTTTCGTGCAATTATGTTGGGGTGCGTACGGCGGTTGCAAGCTATTTTCATGCGATTACGCTGGGGTGCGGACAGGGAGTGCAGGGTGTTTTCATGCGATTACGCTGGGGTGTGGACGGGGAGCACAATGTGTTTTCATGTGATTTCGCTAGGGGGGCTTTATGCTGGCCCAGGAATAGCGCGAAGCCTTGTGCCGTGTTAGGCATATCACTTGCTTTTTACTGTGCGCAGGGGCGTGTTCAGGGCATTACTCGCGCAGCTTGCTGTTACTTGTGCCACGGCTACTGACGCATGAATATGCATGGCCCGCAAGGCTTTCTCTGCACCACGGCTGGCGCGCGCTCCTTCTTGGCACGCAGCGCTTGCACCTTTTATGCGCACAATTCTATGAATCGGGCCCTTTGAATCTATCGTACAAGTTTAAGGGCCTCATTACACGGTATGCGGTAAGGGATTAATGTTACCGGTAATGGAATACTGGTATCGTTAAACACCCATGCCAATTATGACCCGGAGTACCGCTATTAGCGGCACCGCTAAGTACAGTGCCACTAATAGAGGCTAGTTCGCGGGCGTGCGAGCCTCATCCCGTAAATAGCAGCATGGCACTAATAGCACACCATCACAAGCCATGCGGACATGCTAATAGTGGCATGGCAAAGCCCCAAAAACCCCTTACCGGCATGGCGCTAATACCGGCATCGCAAACCACCCATTAAGAGAACTGAGCAGTGTTCCCACCTGCCACAGGTGGACACAATCAGCACAGGTGGAGCCAATGGAGACTGTGGCAGCACAAAAGGAGCACACCACACCCCTTCACACATCCCTTCCCACAACAAGATGGTTCCAATACTAGCAGCATTACATGGGCTGGAGGACATGATTGCAGTGCAGCAGCAACAACAACAGGCAGCACAGAGTAGACGCAGAAGGGGCAGAGGAGGGCAAGGCAGGCATAGCAAGCATCACCAGGGCACCTAGTAATACCACAGAGGCAGCCACCAATCCCCAGGATCTGAGCCAGGCCATTTAACCTAACCCCTGAGCAGATACATACCCTGTACGTCTGGACCGGGATACCATCACCAGCATCGTGGACATGATACATGACGACATTGTGAGTCTCATAGACATCAGAACTGTCATCCCAATGCTACTGAAGGTGGTGACTGTGCTCCACTTCCTGGCCACAGGCACCTACCAGCATACAGTTGGGCAGATGCATGGCATCTCATAACCAGTATTATCACGCACGCTGAACCAGGTACTCAATGCCCTCCTGAAGCATGCACGTGAACACACATTCCTGCCACGGACTGCCCAGGAGATCACAAACACCAAAGTTGGCTTCTATTCACTGGCAGGCATCCCAAGTTGCATCGGGGCCATCAGCTGTACCCATGTGGAATTGGTGGTCCCACATCACAATGAAGTAGTCTACTGAAAAAGAAAGCAATTCCGCTCCATCAATGTGCAAATGGTATGTGACGCAAACAAGATAATCAGACATTGTTGTGCCCGATTTCCCGGATCAACCATGATTCTATGGTCCTGCGGAACTCAACCATGCCACGCTACATGGAGCGACAAGCCGGACAACGTTTGTGGCTACTTGGTGAGTAGCAGGGCAAGTACATGGCAGTGTGATTGTCGGGGAGAGATACATACTCCAACTGGGTGTGATTGGGGGGAAGAGATACATACTCCAACTGGGTGTTGACTGTCGTCCGTAGGACAAATGGACATACAGATGTACGCCAATGTCCGTCAGGGAAGACTGAGAAGAACCCACATGCAATTTGAAGCTGCACAACATTGAGAACAATCCAGGTTTCCAAATATTACACATCCATCCACATCAACATTGCACATCATACCACACCACATAATACACAATTCAGCAACATGGCGTCAAGATAGTCATACAGAATTAACGCAGCACAACATCAATACAGCAATGTGCCCTTGAATGCATGCAAAGTGATCACCCCTAGCCATAGCATTGAACCACACACCTATATCACCACTGAAGTGATGCTTCACAGCATGGCAACATCAATGTCGGAATGGCAGTACACTAGCAGTGTGGTACCAAATTTGCCTGGGCCCAGGGATACCTAAGACCTGGCCCCAACCAGGACATGTCAATTACTGTCGGAGGCATGGATCGGGCATGTCCACTTGCAGGGTCGAGCTCACCTTTGCACATTGCAGTCACACAGATCGTCTGCATGCATGCTGGTAATTGTGGATTACAATCACAATGCAAAGTCGATATGTGTGATATGTAAAGACCGCTCTTGAGGTGAACAGTAACAGGTCCCTATTCTTCCTCCCATACAGGTGATTCCGTCTATCCCCTGAAGAGGTGGCTCCTTACCCCTTTACGGAACCCACAGAACAGGCTCGAAGAGGAATACAATCGTGCACATACCCGCACCCGCGTCGTGATTGAGCAGACATTTGCCCTTTTGAAGACACGGTTCTGGTGCATAAGTAGGTCGGGTGTACGGCCATGAGTAGGTGGCCACTATCACCATGGCATGTGTCATGCTGCACAATATGTGTATCAGACTGAATGCCACTGCCCCATGATGTTGAAATGCAACCACCTGATGAGGATGATGATGGTGATGAGGACGGAGGTGACAGGGATGCTGGTCATGCAAGAGGCGATGCCCAGGAGGGACGCGATGTGTGAAAGCATCTGATCAACCAAATACTCTGAGACACATGGTTTAACTCTGTAGGATGGATATGGGTATTAGTGCACTGGTGTCTGTGGTGAAGCGCACAATGGACCCTGTCACCAATTAAGTACACATACACAATGACGAAGTCCAAGCCTGTGTTTCAACTAGTCACCAGTGTATTATGGTATAATGAGATGAAAAAGTGCATGTTCCCAACTATCCCACCACCCTTTTACCCACCCCACCCCCCACAACACTCCTGTAACACCCTTTTCCCCCTCCCCCCACAGCACTCCTGAAACACCCTTTCCTCCCTCCCCCCACAACACTCCCGAAACACCCTTTCCCCCTCCCCCCACAACAACCCCATGTGTGGCTTGCACAATGTTGGTGTCCTGCTGCACACGTGCCAGCTAGACCCTGCTGTCCCTATTTCCCATTGCCACCACCACCATTAGGAGGTTGGGATGATGTGTGCCTCGTGGTGCGCATGGAGTGGCGGAGGGGGCTTGTCTGCCTTGAACTCGCAGATGATAAAATGGCTGTCTGTCCCTGTGGTGGTGGTGGGAACTGGCGGTCCATCGCGTCCGCTATGCACGTGAGGTCCTGCTTCAGTTGGCTAATCTCCATGCACATCCTTTTGGTACAGGCTTCCATCGCCTCCCTCGAATGCCTAGCAGTCTCCGTGATCTCCCCCCTGAGATGGCCAGCCTCTTCCACATGCTGGCCAACCAGCACTGTAATGTCCTCCTGGCGCTGCCTGATGGTGGCCAGGTCATGGCCACTGTGGCCAGCTCGTGGTGTGGCTGCTGCGCCTTCCTCTATGTTCCAGACATCAGGTGAGGCCACCGGTGGGCTCCAGCACCCTCCCTTGTTCTCCTCGCCAGACTGGCCATGGACACTGGATCCTGGTGCTGGCCGTGGAGTTGCTTCTGTGCTTCCTGGGGGGCTGGGGGTGTGCATTTGCATGGTGAACTCTATAGGGTCCTCCACATCTGACAGCGGTGCGGTGGCTGCTGCCTCACTAGTGGAACTTGTGGCAGCGGAGGGTGGGCCCTCCGTGGGTGTAACCTGTGGTGGGGGGTTCACATCAGTGGGTGTGACAATTGTTGCTGGCGTAGACTGCGGGATTGGTTCAGTGGTGCTCTTGCGATGTTTGTCCCTCTGCAGGGGCTGACTCCTCCATGTGCCCTTTGATGTGGTGGGGGTGTCCCCTGTCTCCTGTGCCTTGGGTTTTTTCTTGGCAGGGGGAGCCTGAGTCGCAGTGGCAGGTTCTTCGCTGTCTGTATGTGAGCCTGTGGGGGACAAAGAGGGCATGGCATTGGTGATGATTCAACATGCATCATGCAGATTCAGTTCATCATGCTGTTCTGTGCATTGGGACTTCATTGGTGGGGATTCAGGTGATGGGGCTGTTGAGTGGGTCGTCCATGCATGGGTCTGTGTGGCACTTGTCTGTGGTGATGCGTGCATGTGTGTGTGTTGGGGTGTGACACTCACATGGGCAGGGTTGTGTGCATGTATGATTGTGGCTGCATCCATAGGGTGAACCTGGGCTCACATTTGGGGGGTGCCTCAACATTCACAGTGCATTGTTTCATGTGTACACTCACCTCCATCTGATGTAGTGGCCACACCATGCTCCCGACTCCCTCGATTGATTTGACGCCAATCGTGCTGGCGCAGGTCTCCTCCCACTCCTTCAATTTAATTGGTGAATCAGCGGCACGTCCTGTGGTCATGGCCAGCTTGCGGTTCGCAGACAGTATGCTGCGGACCCAGAGGCGGAGATCGTCCCACCGCTTCCTGCACTCCCTGACGGTGTGGGTGGTGGTGCCCACCGCATTCACTTTCAGGGCGACCTCTGCCCAGATAGCCTTTTTCTGGATCAGGGTCTCCCGCCGCATGTCGTTAGCAAATACCACATCAGAGTTTGCTGCTAGGGTCTCTGTCAGCATTATGAGTTCCTCGTTCGTAAACTTCTCTTTACGCTGGCTGTCAGTGTTTTTTTTTATGGCCTTTGGCATGGTGAGGGGATCCTTGTGGCTTTGGGATGGCATAGTTGTCGAAACAGGTCCAGGGGGCAGAGGATGTCAATGGATTGTGTGTTTAAAGATGGCGGCCGTGCTCTTTCCCGTTCCTGTGCAATGACGCTATTTCCGGTTCTGTTATTTAACGGTGACCGCTAATAGCGATGACCGCTATATGCGTGGTGCAGGAGGTCGGAAGTGCTATAGGCGCTTTCATCATGGCCGCTAAGTATTTTTTGGGATCTTTAGTGGCATGGCGGTAGGGTCATTACCGGCATGGTGCTATGCTCATGTCCGCGTACTCGTAATGGTACGCAATTAGCGGCCTCTTGCCAAGGCGGACACGTTAATAGCGCCATGCCGGTAAATGCAGTTTTTTTACCGCGTACCGTGTAATGAGGCCCTAAGTGTGGTTTTTTTTGTCTGCCAGAACATCCTACAAGGGCTTGCCAGATTGTTGAATTCCAAACACAATATTCAGCTCATTGCATGCAATTAGCAACGTGGGGTGTCACCGAGCCCACATTGACACTACCTGGATGCCAAAATAGGGTATCCCATCATCGTAAAGCCCCCAATTAGGGAAACACTCTGACGTTTAGTATGACCTATTTCACAGAGATTCTGACTGAAATACAACCACTTGCTGTGAATTATTATTCATTTACACTTTGCTTCACTAGGCGTTGCTTAATAAAGTGTACGGACCAAACATGGCCCTACATTTGGGGGAGTCCTAGACCTGCATGTGTTTAGACTAATGTGTGGATGTTTAAACTTTTGTTTCACACTTTCAGATTGAGATGTTTGTTGAGTATCTTTGTGAGTTTGCTGAGAAGCACAGCCTTGAAGCACCAGCCTTAGAGCCGTGATCCTGTCTTCCTCCAGGGAGCTCCCGCGGATTCCATTTTTAGAAGCGCTGGACCTGGTGTCCCTCAAGAGGTTCCACCTCCGCTCACTCACCCATTACACACTGACAATTATCACTCTGGACACCAGGACTGTAATCAGAGGAGTATTCCATTTCAAAATTAAAGTTATTATCCAAAATATATGAGAACGTTTCTCATGTGAGCGAGATTCTCTTAAGAATGAATTAAACATTAAAGTGTTTTGTTATTCTTTTGGGTTTAAAGGCACATGTGTCCACTCTAAGAATGTGGAGAACCTTGCAGCAGACACGTGTGTAACAGAATTAAGGATTTCTGGGTAATTATGTGGGTGTGGACAGGGATGGGGAGAGCAGCCCTGAGACACTTTATTAAGAGGGGTTGCAGTTATGATGGCTCAGATTGAAAGAGACTTAGAAAAGCACAGGAAGCCATGTCCACAAACAGAGGGAGCTGAAGGACAAGCTGAGGCGTTTGTGAGACATTAGTTGTCATCCACATCGACCACAGACGCTTCCAGTGACACTCCTTTCTGTGCTGGTGGCCTATTTGCCCAGTCCTGGGGAAAGGCTGTTCTATTGTGCATTGGATCTGATAAGATTCTTGCCCTGCAAGGCATGCCTGTCTGGTGCCCGGAAGTGCTCGGGAAGCTGCACAGACTCTTCTGCACCCTGGGCCTGCTGCTACTGCTGCTGCTTCCGGCAGGAGAAGCGCGCCAGGACAGACCTTTCATGTGCGGCCTAGAAAGCCCAAAGCCTGCCTTTTCCGGAATCACACAAGACGGAGACCTGATCCTCGGAGGAGTAATGCAGTTTGGAACGGACTGGTTACCGGTAATCAAGACCTTCAAAGAGAAGCCAGCTCTGGAGATGCCGAAGTATGAATCTCTCCCAGTCTGGCCCTGTGGGGGGCTGTGTCCCGGTAGATGTAAGGTTCTGATTGGGAATTTGCTAAACTGGCTGTACAGGGGCATGCTTAGGAAGCCAACCATTCAAATGTTACAAATGAGCAAACATGCAAGCTTTTTATCTTATTACAACAAAGACCCATTGGCTAAGTTCAATAATAAATAGTAATTTCAACATGACAGGAAGCAGAGAGTCTCATGACAGGAAGCAGAGAGTCTCATGACAGGAAGCAGAGAGCCTCATTGAGGCTGAGGGCGTTGAAAGGGAAGCGCTCACCTTTCACTCTGTTGCTGAGCTCAGAGCTGAGCTTGGCCAGGCAGTTTCCCACCAGCACTTACTGGACCACAATCCCTTTTATTTATGTATTCATTATTTTTTTTAAACTTTTCTTTATTGATACTTTGCAAAACATACAGCACACATGGGCTGGCACTCATTAACACCACAAGAAAGGCAACCACAGCACAGTGGAGCAGTGCAGTTCTCTCATATCATCAGTAAGTCCGAGCAGTGCAGTCAGGTCTACAGTACATTCATGGAATACCCCGAAAAGGATGAAGTGGTTACAGGGAATGTAATCACAGGCCTCCCTATGACTTGTGCGATTGAGCCATCAGATAATGGATGTATGGTCCCCGTATGTCTCTAGGTCTTGCTGGGGGTACATGTGTCTCCCATATTGCATTTCCATTTCATTGCAGTATAGGGTAACCGCCACCACTGTTTCAATTCAGGAGCCTGGGTCCCTGCCCATACCATTGCCACCCTTCTTTTGGCTAAAGGCAAGAGCAGCCTCATCAGTTTTCTCACCCTCTTGGGGATATGTTGGGTGAAACCCAACAGTGTGGTGATCGCCCCCTGTTCTAGCCGTTCCCCTGCTATTCCACAACGTGTTTCAAAGATTCCCTCCCAAATGGAGATCACGGGGAAACCCCATGCCAGATGCAGAAAATTAGCTGGTGTGATGCCACATCTCCCCCATCTCTCCAAGGCCTCTGGGAAGAATATATGCAGTTAAGCTGGTGAGTAATAGAATTGATGTAAGTATTTAAAGTGAATCAGTTTGTATTTTGTATTGAGTGCCACACGTTTGGTCTCACCACAACAGTATCTCCATGCTTCCTCAGATATCTTACAGCCTAATGTAGCTTCCCATTTCTCCTGTCCTTGAGGTGCATGCCATAGAGAATGGAAACTATCCCACCCTGCTGGGGGTCCTTAGACATTTTGTCGAGTATCGGGGCTACATATGGCTCTCTGGGGAAGGTCAGGAATACGTCCTTCAAGGAGTTCCGTAGTCTGAAGTATAGAAATATCTCACCCGGCGGCTGCGTTAGTCGCATTCTCAATTGTGGACACACTACCCTCAACCTCGACTAATCGGTCTCCATGCTTGGCCAGGCGCACCTGCATATGGCCCACCTTACATGTCAAAGTATCCATGTCAAAGTAGCCCACATCTATAGCCCAAATCACCTTGTACACGCCACCCATGCACCTAAGAAACATAAGATTAGGAGCCTGCACTTCCAAAGTGTCCACCAAGAATCACAAACACACGATTATGACACACCTCTCACCAGCACACACAAACATTCATACCACAAAGACCCAGAAACACATCACCATACATCCCACTAGCACTGCCAATCCCAAACCTAGCATAAATAGGAGCACCCAAATCCAACTTGCACTCATCAATGCTAGATCAATGCACGCCCATGCCACAGAAATCCACAACTTAATCTCCGACCTGGAGCTAGACGCACTAGCCATTACAGAAACATGGTTACATGAAGCATCGGGACCAGCCATATGCCAGTCCCTACCCCCCGGGTACATCATCCTCCGCCAGGGTAGACTTACACACAAAGGTGGAGGGGTTGCCCTTATAGTCAAAAAACACTTAAGGCTAGACAAATTAAATCCACCACATCAGAGAACTGTAAAGATCTCCTTCTCGCCCAACAAAACTATGACTATGCACCTCATTTACCGGCCTCCAGGCCCCCTTCTGGACTTCAAGCCAACCTTCTACACCTCATAGGTAATGACCTTAAACTGAACACCAGAGCCATACTCTTAGGAGATTTTAATCTTGGATTCAAGGACAAACATAGTAAAGCCTTTGCTAAAGCTCTCCAAGACCTTGAATTCATCCAGAAAGTCGACTCTGCTACTCACTCCAAAGGACGCACACTAGACTGGTTAGTCAACCACAATTGTGGGGTAGACATCAGCTCCAACACCCCTCAACCATGGACTGACCATCATCTTATCCATTTCTACATCCCAACAACTGCAGCATCCTCACAAAACTTCCCCACACCAGCTGCCCTAGACAGATCTAAAAAACTGCTCACAAAAGAAAAAATACTCCCGCTCCTAGAAATCTCAGCACTAGCATCACCTCTGTCGAGCAACCCTACTGATTTGGTCGATCTTTACAATACCACTATTAAAGAGGTGATCGACACAATTGCCACACTGGAGAAAAAAAAAGCAAAAAGACTATTTCATGTTAACTCATGGTACAACCAAGACCTACTTGACCTAAAAGTACTCAAAAGACACGCCCTTAACAAATGGCAATCCTGCCCCTCTGCTCCCACTCGTGACTCCTACCTGGTTATCGCTAAGCAATATAAAAATGCCACAACTAAAGCGGCAGCCTACAACAGCAGAATAGACAATGCTAAATCTCACTCGAAAGAACTATTCACCATCTTCAATGAGCTGGTCATATCTCCCACGTCCAAACATCAAACTGTTAAAGATGAGAAATGGTGTAATGACATCCAGAAGGCTATGCTGGACAAAATAGACACACTTAAAAAAAATGACAGCCAATTTTGACAACCTACCTAAGACCACCCGTACAACACTGGCTGCATCTAATCCTAAGCCCCCTACCCATCCTGACAGCAAACCACCACCGCCATTCACCTTTAGAAACATGACTATTCCTGAAGTCCTACTCATCATGAAGCAAATAAAACCCTCACTATGCAAAGGGGACATTTGTCCAGCAAACATAATCAAGGACTGCTCGGAGTCACTAGCACCTTTCATTACAACTTTTATTAACGCCTCATTTGCCTCTGGCTCAGTACCCGTCTCCATTAACGAAGCATGGGTTTGACCGCCTTTCAAAAAAGCCCACACTAGACCCTGACTCTCCAAACAACTATAGGACAATTACAACTGTGCTATTCCTGTTGACAATTCGGGATAAGGCTGCATATCTACAGATACAAGCCTCCCTAGAATTACACAACATCCTAGGAAAGAGACAATCTGGGTTTCGCCCGTGGCATGGCACTGAATCAGCTCTGCTTGACTTAAAAAACCAACTCTTAAGAAATATGGACAAGGGCAAATCTGCAATCCTTTTACTCCTGGATCTGTCAGCTGCGTTCGATTTAGTGGACCACAAAGTCCTAAAGACACACCTTACCAACACGGCTCACTTCTCCACTGAGGCCACTACGTGGATTAAATCCTTCCTGAGGGCAGAGCTATGAGAGTTTTCTCAGACCAAGCATCAGCTACTCCTTCCCCTATCAACTGTGGAGTACCACAAGGTTCCTGCACCTCCCCTAATCTCTACAATCTATTTACTCTACCACTCTTCAACGACCTAGAAGAATTCGGCATAACTTTCACCAATTATGCTGATGATACACAAATTCTTCTCCCACTATCTGGTAACTAAAACCTTACAAGAAACATATGCTATCATCCAGGCCTGGATGGCAGCCAATGGCTTCTGTCTCAATGGGGACAAGACAGAGATCTTATGGTGGGTCCTAAAGAAATCCTCCGTAAACTAGACAACAAATACTACAATTTCAAAATGTAAAGCACTGTAATTACCGTCTCCTCTTCTGTAAAAACTCTGGGAGTGTACCTAGACTCAACCTTGCCTATGGACAGACATGTAAGCTATATCTCCTCAGCAGCAGCACTAACAACTAAAATAATCAGTGCTGTAAAACCCCACTTATCTACTGAAAATTGCCTCAACATTGCCAGGGCCACTGTAGGTGCAAAACTGGACTACTGCAACGTCCTCCTACTGGGCACCTCTGCTAAAAACATTAACGCATTACAAATTACACAGAACAACAAACTCAGAGCAGCCCTCAGTATTCCCAGGAAGGAGCACATCTCCCTAGCAAGACAAAAAGCACACTGGCTCCCAGTCAAAGAGCGCATCTTGTTCAAGATTCTCAATATAACCCATAGATGCCTATCCCAATTTGGTCCCAGCTATCTAACTGAACGAATACACCAAGTGCAGACACTTAGACCCAAAAGGGACATATATACACACCAACTCTCAATCCCTACCTTCAACAGAACCAAAGCCAGGTTTGAGTTTCGTAGTTCTAGCACCACAATCTTGGAACTCACTGCCATCAAAACATAGATCGGAAACATCCCTCCTGGCCTTCAGGAAGGCTCTGAAATCCTTTTTATTCAAGTAATATGTACCCACTACTTCCCAGGTACATGGAAAACATGTAATGTATGTAACAAATCTTTTACTGTGCCCTTATACTGTACCAATGTCACTGTTCCCATGTAAACCGGAACACGGGCAATGTCTGTAACCAATCTCCTACAGTCAAGTGAGCCTTCCGTAACAGTGCCACGATGCCCTAGGGCAGTTGTGCACTTTAAAAATGCAAACAAATAAACAAAATAAATAATGCCATCTTGCCGTCCAAGGACTGCATGCTTGCTTGCACCTGGCCAAGCATTATCACTTAGTGCTCCACCTGGATCCATCAGTGAAGGCCGTGAGGTCTCCCCTGGGGATCAGTCCTCAGACATTGAGGGTTTGGCCAGTGTCTCAAAATGCTATTTGGTCTGCTGTTTGCCCGATTTCTGTGATTTAGACATCATTCCCGGTTATTCCCCACTCACAACAAGGCTCAGTCAGTGCCCTTCTGAGAGCGTGCCACAGATCAGGAGTTATCTGGTTATGGTGGGATAATTAGTAGTTTATGCCTTTTCTCCGACCTCCCCCATTGTGTCTTCTACCATCTAGAAGGCTGTTCTGCAGAGTCCAAGCCCCCTCCCCACCAGCGCCTTCCAAGCATTATCCTAGTAGTGTGGCGCTATGCTCTCAAGGCTCTTGGTACTGATTCTCCCACCAGCCAGGGATTGCGCCCCCAGGATCCCAATCGTATTGGTGAGGATAACGCTCTTTGATTATATGGCACTAATGTTTCACAGAAATGTTTCCCCCTGCCAGGACCCCACACTGCCCAGTTGCACAGCGTGCTGTTCAGGATATCAGGTAAAGCTTGGGGTATCACCAGGGGTGTCTCCACTCACCCTCACCACAGGCCAGTAATCCACTGGGGCGCATCAGTGCTCGCCCTTGAGTCCTGATAAGGCCTACTTCAGGATCCTGACCCCAAGTCAAGTGTGGGCCCCTCCTCATTACCACCTCCATGCCACTCTCTCAGGCCAGCCTGTTCCAACCATTCGGGCATCTGCTGAGGCAGCCCACAATCACTGCTCACAGCGGGTCCTGGTTCGTCCCCGGGGGAGGAAAGTATGTGGGGTTATGCAGCAGTCATGCGCAGCTCGTTCTCACTCTGGCCGCAGCTTCACACCACTGGTCGGGTCGCGATCACAATGCTCACCCATGGAGAGATGACTCCTCAATCCGGTGACTTCACCAACCACTCCATGCTTCACGGCCTGCCAACAGCAAGAGTCCCTGAGTGCATCGTCCACAACCACCGGCTCCGACACAGCTGTAAACTGAATGCACCAGCCGCCACCCTCAATGGAGCCTTGTTTCCTCACTGTGATAATTCCTCCGGCTGCAGTATCTCCACTCCCGGTGCACTCCCGCACAGCAGAGTTGGACTGGAGTGATCGCAGGGCTTTTTGCTTAAATATAAGGCACTACAAGATGGGGAGACTGTTCGGGTGACAGGATAAAATACTGGTTTTATATAGACTCGCCCAGGAGCTCACGGCATTGTGGCCATCTTGTCTCAGCTTTCTAGCGCCCCCGACAATCCCTTTTATGATGAGCTTTAGGTTAGTGATTTTGGGCCCAATTCATGGATTTTCTAGCATGGTGCAAAGTTGCTTTGCACTACCAACGTCTTACATCTATTTGCCTATGTGCCGCAACCTGGAACACGGAAGCATTTGGGAACAGGAGTTGGGGAGAATGACCAGGCTGAGTCTGATCTCCCCAGCATTTTCTCTTTTATACCTCTGTGATTGAATAGAATGCACAAGTCCCATTATTGAGGATGGTGAACTCCACATTTCTTGGGAGCTTTGATCCGGTGTACATAATGATTTGGCCTGAACCTTGCACATGTTAGTGCCGGGTGCACTAATGCATGGCAGGCTCCCAGCACCCATAGGTGCAGCATGTGCGATCTATAGCAACAGGTCCTTAAAGGATTTGTCATTGTGAAAAGTTAAACATTGAACAAAGCATTTCTATCTTTGTTGGGTAGAAATTCAAGTGGTAGTGCAGGGGTTCATAGCTGCAGTTCCACAAACACGTGAAGTGTTCAGAAATGACTGCCCCCATCCATTGAGCCTGTTCCAAATATGCAGGATGCACTTTGGAAAGTACAGAAATACCCGAAAATGTGTCAATTACGTAAAGGATGTGAAAAGGGCCGTATGAATATGTACATGTATGTTACAGACATCCAAATGCTCTTTGTGAATTGCATGCAACTTTGATATGATATGATATTTTATTTGTATTGCGCTCGTATACAAGTGTTTCAGAGCGCGACTAGGCAAGGGAGGGGAACAAGGGAGAACACAGCACAACATAAAAATGATCTTACTAGGCCCAGTGACATTGAGAACGCGCAAGTGCATAGGAAAGGGAAAAGGGAAAAAAGTGCATGGAAGGGGGAGAGTGGAAAGTGCAGAAGCAGAGGAGTGCAGATCAATAAAATAAATAGAAAATTGAGGCAAACTGTGGTAGTGCAGCCAGCAAGTGGCAAGGGCTGTGTTTAAGGCAGCAGACTGGGTAAGTCTGAATAAGTGCAGAAAAAGAAGAAAAATGGGGGGTAGGCTTTATGTGTACAGATACAGTCCCAAGTGCAAGGGGTGGCCAGGAGCCAGTGCAGGAAGGTGGCAGGGTGAGTGCAAACGGATGAGGTTTTCAGCATCTGTTCCTTTTGGTTAAAATCAGTTGCCAAGGATCACAGACCTTGGTCTAGTGGTGAAGCTGGGATCTGAGTGAAGTCTGCGATTTCTGCACTTGACTAGATTATTTACCTAGTCGTGTTGTACAGCAAGGTGCAAAGATTTGGAAATGTATGACTTTTTGAAACTCAAATAATGTCCTGCTTTGGAGTCCTTACTTGGAAAATACATGGTCATAAGATAACACACAATGATTTTCTCAGCTGAAAATTGAAGTCTTCAAACAGCACAAATTGCCATAACCCTAAACATTTTCATCTAGGATACTCACATTTTTTACTCATGTAGATACACCCAGAAACATGGTGGGCTAAAGTCATCTGTTTATAGTCGTTGGTTAATAGAATGTGTGAGAGAAAAAATGGAAATTCTAAAAAAGGAAACATTTTTTACGTCACCATAATGTGAGAAGGCAAACCTTTTGAACCCAATACAGCTCAGTCCTATACAGTAAGATGTGGTGATCTGCCCAAGATCACAGCATGGTCTAGTGGCAAAGCTGGGATATGAGCCTTGAAACTGTGGTTCTCTTCTATGTAATTTGGCTTCCTAACTATTACTCCAGACTAACACATGTTCCTCTTTATGTGAGTGATAAATATATGGGCAAAAGAGGCTAACACTAAGAAAAGGTGCGCAGAGGACAGGCCGACCCGACACCAATACCCCCCAACACCCTGAAACTCTGATAAATATATGACCTTGCTGCCCAGATTTTCCCACCCTCTGGAAGGGCCAACCTTTAGATCAGTGCCATACAGGTGTTATCGCTTCCTGGTGCGGGTCTGTGGCTTATAGTACAGTTTGTGTTATCCCAGTAAACTTAATATACTCAAGTTTATCGATGGAGGAAAGGCTTTGACATCCTTTGTGTATAATTCGAGTACCTCATTAGAGTTCCTCCTACTGAACGCGCGTTCATTGGTTGCACATGCTCAGGACTGCCACAATCTGCTAGCCGTTTCCCAGCCTGATTTGCTTTGTGTCATGGAAACTTGGCTTCGTGGCAGTTCGGGCCCCTCCATAATCCAAGCCCTGCCCCCTAACTATGAGATTGTTCATTGTGACCACCCTTCTATACATCTGGGGCAGGGCGAGGTTTTCATTTTTAAGTCCACTTTTCTAACTACTTGTATAGTGTTTGATCACACAATAAAGGTGGAAAGTTTATTAATCTGCATTTCCATCTCGCCCACTTCCCCTTTGGTTGTTGTAGTCATTTATTGACCTCCCGGTTACGATCATACCTTTTTAACTGTATTTCCTGCTTTTGTGTCTGAGCTACAGCGGAAGCATTCTGATATGAAAGGATATGACATTTGTAACGCGCCTATACACAAGTGTTTCTAACCTTGTGACTGTTGGTGACTTAAATCTCTTGGTTAATAAAGCTAGTGAACAACCAGTCTCTCTTTTTCTTATATCGATGGCAGATCTCGGTTTTCCCCATCAGGTTACCGATGCTACACACCAGCTGGGCAACATTCTCGATCTTGTTTTCGCCCCTGAGATTCTTTGTCTACTGCCTCCCCCTTCCGGTTATCTGGTCTGACCATTATGTTGTACCTTTTTCTATTCCACTCTCAGAGCCCATTCTCACTGATCTGAGACAAGATATTTTGAAATGCACCTGGCAATTTGTTCCAATGCCCAATCTTGTGGCTCGCATTGCCTCTCATTGTTCTAAATACCAGAAATCCATCCTTCTTGGCAAACAATCTTTCTTCACTACTAAGGTCGAGGCTGCAATCAATCAGCCTGAAATTCTACTTGATTTGCTAGACTCTTTGTCCTCCCCTGCTAAGGCCAATTCTGGGATCCTGCCCTCTCCAGTGTTTTGCTAATCTCTGTCCAAATCTTTGTCGATAAAATCGCTACCATCCGTCATGAAATCACTAATGCTTGTTCTCACTCCTCGCTCTCTACTTATCCCCCGTCACACTCTTTGTCCACTGCTAAATGGTCTTCATTCCCCACTTTCACTGATCACAATGTTCTAGCTGCAATTCATAAACTTAAATCTGCCTCACCTCTTGAACCTATTCCTCGTTCTTTAGTCAAAGAGATCTCAGCTGAGATAATACCATGGATTACGTTGGAAATCAATACTTCTCTCTCCTCTGGTCAAATTCCTAATTACCTGAAACATGCCTTGGTAATCCCCTGCCTAAGAAACCTTCCCTTGACCCTTCTACTTTATCTAATTACCTTCCCATTTTGCTTCTACCACTCCTTATGAAGTTACTTGAGTCTCTGGTTTCCCCCTTGCTTGGTTCTTTTCTTGAATCGTCTAATTTCTATGGCCCCTTCCAGTCGGGCTTCCTACACAGTATGGGAACTGAGTGGGTTTTAGTGTCCGTGGTCGATGACCTTGCTCACCTGTTAGATCAGGGTTGTGTGCGGGTGCTACTTTTCTTAGACTTGTTGGCTGCATTTGACACAATCAACCACCCCACCCTGATCGCCCGGCTGTCATCCGCATGTCTTTCGAGCAAGGTTCTTAGATGGTTCACTGCCTTTCTGGATGATCGTTCACAGTCCGTCTATCTCTCCCCTTTTTGTTTTAAGTCTGTCCCCCTGACTTGTGGAGTCCTTGAAGGCTCTGCTCTATCCCCCATCCTTGGCCTTATCTACTCCCATGGCTACATATGCTACTCCTATGCTGAAAATACGCAGATTATTCAACTGGATCTTGCCAGACCGGATACGGCTGCGCTGCTTAGGGGGTGCCTTGAGGAGGTGGGTGGCTGGATGGCCAAGAACTTTCTGAAGCTGAACGATTCCAATACCTCAGGTGAGACTTTCTCGCGAAAGTGGCTGCGCTGTTTCTGTGGCGACGCGAAGGCTTGGAATTCTCTTCCTCTGTCCTTGCGGGCTATTACCAACCATCTGACTTCCCACCTAGTTAGCAATTTATGCTGCTTCTTCTGATTCCATATCTGTCAGGTGAGCGCCATGATGCCTTTGGGTGAACGTGCGCTTTATACATTTTAATAACATAACATAACATCCTTGCCAGAACTTAGTATGTATCCTGACACGGTAACACAATGAGCAATCTTTTTACCATCATGGAACTCAGCCTTATTAGTATGAATGTCAGCTTCTGTTCTTACAAATGATCAATATATTCTCCAAATAAAGATCACACTGTTATAGAAAGTGTGTGGCAATTAATGAGCAGTCTGTGTGTGTAACAGTACACTCAGAACATGCTGTAGAAAGTGTGCTGTAATTAATGAGCAGTCTGTGTGTGTAACAGTACACACAGAACATATTGTAGAAAGTGTGCTGTAATTAATGAGCAGTCTGTGTGTGTAACACTACACACAGAACATGCTGTAGAAAGTGTGCTGTAATTAATGAGCAGTCTGTGTGTGTAACAGTACACACAGAACATGCTGTAGAAAGTGTGCTGTAATTAATGAGCAGTCTGTGTGTGTAACAGTACACACAGAACATGCTGTAGAAAGTGTGCTGTAATTAATGAGCAATCGGTGTGTGCAACAGTACACATAGAACATGCTATAGAAAGTGTGCTGTATTTAATTAGCATTCTATGTGTGCAACAGTACACACACAACATGCTTTTGAAATTGTGCTGTAATTAATGAGCAATCTGTGTGTGCAACAGTACATATAGAACATGCTATAGAAAGTGTGCTGTATTTAATGAGCAATCTATGTGTGCAACAGTACACACACAACATGCTTTGGGAATTGTGCTATAATTAATGAGCAATCTGTGTGTGCAGAATATTATATAGAAAGTTTGCTGTAATTAATGAGCAATATGTGTGCGCAACTGGACACAGATAATATGCTATAGAAAGTGTGCTGTAATTAATGAGCATTCTGTGTGTGCAACAGGAAACACAGTACATGCTATAGAAAGTGTGCTGTATTTAATGAGCCATCTGTGTGTGCAACAGAACACACAGAACATGCTGTAGAAAGTGTGCTGTAATTAATGAGCAATATGTGTGTGCAACATTACACATAGAACATGCTATAGAAAGTGTGCTGTAATTAATGAGCAATCTGTGTGTGCAACAGGACACACAGAACATTCTATAGAAAGTTTGCTGTAATTAATGAGCCATCTGTGTGCGCAACTGGACACAGAGAATATGCTATAGAAAGTGTGCTGTAATTAATGAGCCATCTGTGTGTGCAACAGAACACACAGAACATGCTATAGAAAGTGTGCTGCAATTAATGAGCAGTCTGTGTGTGTAACAGTACACACAGAACATGCTGCAGATCAATTGGTCAGTTCGAAACGCATTTGTCACCAGCCAGGCAGCATCCTCAGAGCTTCAGAGGACTGTGCAATAACATGACATACATGTTCACTGGCTCCTTTGCAACCAGCTGATGGTGCCTTAGTCTTAGGATGGGTGCCCAAGGCATGCCCCCCTCTACCCCTCCATTAGCAGGTCTGTGTAGGATGTTAGGGTGTGGCATGATGCACCCTGTGCTTCGGAGGTGGAAGACACTGGGCCTCATTACGAGTCCGCGGTAACTGAGGCGGTAAAACCTCCTTGTTACCGCCGGACTTGTATTACAATTCCGCCTCCGGGACTCCCAGAAATACCAGGGCATTACGACCCTGGTGTCCCGGTAATTCCGGAGGCGGAATTCGGTAAATCACCATTCCCATTGAGTCCCATAGGACTCAATGGGAATGGGGAAGTGGAAACACCGGCACCATTTCGTGACCTGGCAGGAACATCACATCCCGCCTCCAGGAGTCGGGATCAGGCGGTCCGGAAACAACTGTGGCGGCGGGTTTACTGTCACCGTTATTTTCCAGACCGCCTGAATTGTAATGAGGCCCACTGTCTCTTACAGAGACTTTGACTTGGGGTTCGATTGGGGGAACGCTGTCCAAGAAGAGTCTGAGGATTTAGGTGCTCCTGGTTGGCTGTGGACAGGTTCTTATTTCTTCTTCTTAGTGAATCGATGTGAGGTTGGTTGTTGTGGCGCTGCAAACGCTAAGGGCCTGATTTAAAATCTTTTCAATGGGACTTTCCTATGTTAAACATGTTTATAAATCAGGCCCTAAGTATCATTTTGGTCTGGTAGGTTTGCGACTGAAGTGGGTTTTGTGATTGTAGATGACTTGAGTGTCAGCCACATAGATGAAGCGTGTGAGGCCTGAGCGGGTGATCATGCCCCTATTGCGGTATAAGCTGGAACCTTGGGGTACTCCACAGGTGAGGTGCGAGGGGGCTACCTGTGTGTGGCTATGTGGTTAGTCTCTGTCATGCTATGTGTATAGGAAAGGAGGTGATTCAGAATAGATCAGATCATATCAATGAAATGTTCGTTAGTATGTGTAGCAGGATAGTTTGGCTGATGGTGTTGAATGATGTGCTGATGACCCGATGGACATACACTTGGATGCTTTGTGTTGACATTGTTTTGAGTGTGCCCTGCAGAGCGGTTGAAATCCTTTCCTCTCACAGATACGAATCCATGCTGTCATTCATGCACGATATAATTTCTTTAGATATCGTCACACTATAAGGAACTCATGGTGGGAACAGAAAATACAGACACAACTGATCGCAGTTCAAGCGTGTTTATTAAACTGTAAATGCAGGGTGGATAAACGCCTAATCTAAACCTAAATCTAAACCTAAATCTAAACCTAAATCTAAGATGGGAGCAAGCTTTGACCATCAAATGAAAAATACGGCTGTGCTTGTGGTGTTGTATCAAATAAAAAGGCCTATACTAACAAAAAACGTATTGCCAATTCCTTACAGCTAATCACAGAAAGAGTGTGGGATTGCATTTCAATAAAGAAAAAAGTGTTCACAAATGATAAGTCAGGATGTGATTGTCAGGGTTCTCCCTTCTCCGGGACAAGGCGGATCTCCTGAGCACAGCACACGCTCAAGCTTTCCCAGCACGAGCCGACAGCTCTGAACCAGTCATCAGGATCTTTGATGGCCAAGTCTCTTTTTACAAAAGTCTCTTGCCTTCAAGGGCCTGATGTTTTCAACAAACAAACATCAAGTTCTGTCCACGTACACTTTGGGTGATGGCTTCACCACTGAGTCCACCTCTTCCAGGCGTTGTCCTCTCACGAATCGTATTCAACATATAAACTAAACAGTTCCTTTCTCAATGAACTTTGGGGGATGACTTTTCACCCCTGGTTCTCCCTCGGCCGGGCTCAAATGACATGGGGAACAGTTCGCTTCTCCATGTCTTGCAATACTTCTTGTATTCACAAATCTTAATGTCTTTTCAAACCATTCAGTGTGGACATCTTGATTGGGTTCACTCTTTCCAACCTTTGCAACACACTGTTCATGCGCTCGCTTCATCATGCAGGATTAATTTCCCTTACCTTACCAATCATCTGTCGGTGAAAGACTTTCGACGGTACAGAGGATTTTACAAGACCCCGGTATGACCACTTTGACCTCGTCTCGACTTTACCCAAGACCTTCCGGTTATGGTATTGTCCAGAGTTTTCCCCCCCGCCTGGTGCCACGTCATACCAGACTACTGGTACCACGTGGTGTCGGACTCCTCTGTTGCTGGTTTCCCCCCTCTTTCGTCAATAGTATCTTTGTGCTTTTTAAAATTCAAATTAGCTGTTGACGATTTTTCGTTCAACACAGTTCAGTTTCTTATCAACACTCCCCTCGACTCACTGGCTGTGATGAACCGCTTGCCTTTCTTTCTCTTCGAGTCAAGGTTGGCACCATGGAGACCAGCGTCTTTCCCTGGCTTGGTTATCAGTGGAGGAGGGTCTCCTGTAGCATAGACATCTGCTGCAGCACAGGCTGGCTATAGCTTGCAGACTCATAATTCCTTCTACAGAGGTTTCATGGGCATTGTTCGTAAAGGGCAAGGTCGATTCTTTCCTTGTCACCCTCTTCTCTGCGCTTGTCTTACTCCTCCTCTTGAACTGCTGTGCTGAGTTAGCTCTCATGTTGTGCGGACTGCCTTGCTCTTCCTGTGCTCTTGTGCCCCACCTTTTATCCCTGTGGGGAAGGGAAAGGGCCGTCAGGTGTGTGTGATTCTCATCAATTTCCTTTCCCGACTTTGCCTGACCCTTGTATTGGGACATGTCAGGTAAACGGCTCTGGCGTTAGTCTGTTGTCTTTTCCGTGTTGTGCAAAAGTGTTCATGCAGAAAAAGGAGGGGCATTGTTTTGGAGTATCCTTCGTGGAAGGATGTGGAAAAGGTATGGAAAGAAGGGAGAGACCACGTCTCACCCGTCGGGGTCCCACTTCCACTCCCTGAGAACCCCCATCCATCGATCCACCCTCATTGGTCCACCCAGAGGAACAGGATCCAATAGCGATGGCTGTGTCCTGGCCACCTGGATGACAGGTCACCGGTTACTATGAAAAAGGGTGGATCAGTAGAAGCACTCCCTAATATTGTATATTTAGAAGTTAGTTTAATCAATGGTGTAAAGTAATATCAATACTTTTTTTGAGGTGCGGGGGAGGAAACGTGAACCTGGCACAGGATCACTGCAACAGTATATGTAGAGGAAAAACGAGGATCCAAGAGTAGGAACCCTCCCGTCCCCTGCACTCTATCATAAATCCATCAAAAGATGGTTCAACAAACTTTCAAAAGCATTAGTAATAGTTAAACAATAGTTTTCAAATTAGATAGATAATAAAGATAAACATTCAATGATTTCATAAAGGCACCAAAAGGTGGTTTTAATAATAGTCACAATTAGTTAACCATAAAGCCTTAGTGTACAAAAAGCCAAAATGACTGTCTAAAAAATGCCATGAAAACAATAAGCAATGATAGTCCATGTATACAATTTATGGCTGACGCCTTTCGGGACACATATCCCTTCTTCTTGAGCCTAGTTGATTTGGACTGCAGAACCTAAATAAACATAAAGAGCTGTTTCAATACACAATATGTTCATATATTAGAAATTAAACAAAGTAATTATTATTGATCTCACAAAAACATTACATGTATTGGTCTATCCAATTGGGTGCAGTTCAAAGACATCTATAAAGGATGTTAATCCGAGTCATCCCAGTTAGAGGGGTCCCACCCGGGATCGGTGCGCCAGAGAGTGTACATTAATTACTACAGAAGTAATCAAGAAGAGTTGCTAACGGTTGCCTATCAGTGACAACGGCCTACATTACATATATCAAAGCCATTCAAATAATGCGAATAATGGCATGTCCATCAGTTACATCAGCCTCCATTAATTTTATTCAAGGAATTCAAATAGTGGCCTACCTTAATTTTAAATCAAGGTCAAGTGTAAATATCCACTCAAAGCATGGTAAAACCGTTTGTTCCAATTCTTTCCGCCGGTCAGTGAAGGAGAACTGCTCTTTTCAAAAGTGCATAGTGCCTACGGGTCAAACAAGGACAAAGCGATTCTAAAGATAAAATATTAACTACCCACATAAGAGGTCAACACAATAGTATGGTTTTTATATAGTTAGCGCTGAAAAGCAGGGCCAATTATAAAGTCACGGCTTACCTCTAAAGTCGTAAAATCTGACGGGAGAAAACGAGTGTGTACTCCGCTAGCACGGTGATCTTAAAGTGTCCCAGGTTATTTTGCAAACAGGACAGATTGTTCTGTATGGAAAAATATAGAGATAAGAGAGCTCAATCAGTTCCACAAGGCGGAACTGTGGGGTCTGTGTCTGCACTGGGTTAACAATCTGTAAATACATAATATATTCACCTCTGTAATGGAATCCAAAGGGATACTTGGACAGATGTAGAAAAACAGCCGCAATAGCGGATGAACGCTTCCCGAATGCGAGCGCCTCCGAGCAGGAGGATGCGTCCCCCGTGCTGGCTGAGGTGGGTCTACTGGTAGCCCTGACAACCCTTGACACAGACAGTAGCCCATCTAGGACTAAGCTTGTGCGTGGTAAACATAGAAGACGTCCTAAGTGAGCACACAATACAAAAATTGGCTCTTAGACTGGTGCAAATGGGAGCGCCATTTTAGAATGTACTTTGTAGAATGGACAAAGTGACTGCTGCAGCATATAGACAATGTATGCTCATTAATGTAGAACAATTTAAGGACCCGTAAAACACAATGTTGTGTAAAGTAAGGAATGTAAAATGTTGAGTCCTTCATGTTGGTCTAAACCAAAGAAAAGGGTTAGTTATGTAAATTGACTATGGTAAATAAGCGTGCGCACTACACTGTGTGGCCACAGTTAGGATCCCCCTGATGGAACAACATTCCAATTTCCATGGTTTGGTTCAGATTGAATGTATATGTCTGGAAAGCGAACTCACACCCAAGTGGAAAGCACCTCAGAAAGGAAACGGATGCCAATAAGCTGTAGATAGAACCCACACCATACTTCAGAGCTTGAGCTTATGAACAGTGGGCCGGTCAACATGTCCCGGACTGATTAGACTTTAACAGTTATTCCACTGTTGGTAACGGCTAATGACATTTGCTATGTCTATTCAGGTAGAAATGGCGCTCCCATTTGCACTAGTCTAAGAGCCACTTTTTGTATTGTGTGCTCACTTAGGAAGTCTTCTATGTTTACCACGCACAAGCTTAGTCCTAGATGGGCTACTGTCTGTGTCAAGGGTTGTCAGGGCTACCAGTAGACCCACCTCAACCAGCACGGGGGACGCATCCTCCTGCTCGGAGGCGCTCGCATTCGGGAAGCGTTCATCCGCTATTGCGGCTGTTTTTCTACATATGTCCAAGTATCCCTTTGGATTCCATTACAGAGGTGAATATATTATGTATTTACAGATTGTTAACCCAGTGCAGACACAGACCCCACAGTTCCGCCTTGTGGAACTGATTGAGCTCTCTTATCTCTATATCTTTCCATACAGAACAATCTGTCCTGTTTGCGAAATAACCTGGGACACTTTAAGATCACCGTGCTAGCGGAGTACACACTCGTTTTCTCCCGTCAGATTTTACGACTTTAGAGGTAAGCCGTGACTTTATAATTGGCCCTGCTTTTCAGCGCTAACTATATAAAAACCATACTATTGTGTTGACCTCTTATGTGGGTAGTTAATATTTTATCTTTAGAATCGCTTTGTTCTTGTTTCACCCATAGGCACTATGCACTTTTGAAAAGAGCAGTTCTCCTTCACTGACTGGCGGAAAGAATTGGAACAAACGGTTTTACCATGCTTTGAGTGGATATTTACACTTGACCTTGATTTAAAATTAAGGTAGGCCACTATTTGAATTCCTTGAATAAAATTAATGGAGGCTGATGTAACTGATGGACATGCCATTATTCGCCTTATTTGAATGGCTTTGATATATGTAATGTAGGCCGTTGTCACTGATAGGCAACCGTTAGTAACTATTCTTGATTACTTCTGTAGTAATTAATGTACACTCTCTGGCGCACTGATCCCGGGTGGGACCCCTCTAACTGGGATGACTCGGATTAACATCCTTTATAGATGTCTTTGAACTGCACCCAATTGGATAGACCAATACATGTAATGTTTTTGTGAGATCAATAATAATTACTTTGTTTAATTTCTAATATATGAACATATTGTGTATTGAAACAGCTCTTTATGTTTATTTAGGTTCTGCAGTCCAAATCAACTAGGCTCAAGAAGAAGGGATATGTGTCCCGAAAGGCGTCAGCCATAAATTGTATACATGGACTATCACTGCTTATTGTTTTCATGGTACTTTTTAGACAGTCATTTTGGCTTTTTGTACACTAAGGCTTTATGGTTAACTAATTGTGACTATTATTAAAACCACCTTTTGGTGCCTTTATGAAATCATTGAAGGTCACCGGTTACTAGCCAGGGAGACACCTTCTGGGATGTGTGTTGTACGTTTGCCTGGTAATGATTCCTTTGCTGGGTTGTGTGCTATAGATTTGCCTGGTAATTATTTCATTGCTGGATTGTGTGCTATAGGTGGGCCTGGTAATGATTCCATTTCTGGGATGTGTGTTGTACGTTGGCCTGGTAATGATTCCATTGCTGGGTTGTGTGCTGTACTTTTGCCTGGTAATGATTCCTTTGCTGGGTTGTGTGCTATAGATTTGCCTGGTAATGATTTCATTGCCGGATTGTGTGCTATAGGTGGGCCTGGTAATGACTCCATTGCTGGGTTGTGTGCTATAGTTTTGCTTGGTCATGATTCCGTTGCTGGGTTGTGCGCTATAGGTGGCCTGGTAATGATGCCATTGCTGAGTTGTGTGCTATAGGTGGGCGTGGTAATGATTCCATTGATGGGTTGTGTGCTATAGGTGGGCCAGGTAATGACTCCATTGCTGGGTTGTGTGCTATAGGTGTGCAAAGTAATTATTCCTTTGCTGGGTTGTGCACTGCAGATTCGACTGGTAATGATTCATTTGTGTTTTTAAAATATTTCTGTATTCTACTGTTTAAAGTGTGGAGCTAGCTGGAGCGCAGCAGAGCGCTGTCAAGAGTGTGGGTAGCCAGCAGTTGGACTGACAACTTTTAATATCAGCGCAGTACTATGAGGTCTGTTGGGTGTTGTAGTTTTGCCTGGCAATCAGTCCATTGGTTTGTTGCATTATCTAGTTTTGATGAATAATGATTCGATTGCTGAGTTGCGTGATCTAGTTCTGATGGATAATGATTCCATTGCTGGGTTGCGTGATCTAGTTTTGATGGATATAGATTCCATTGCTGGGTTGCGTGATCTAGTTTTGATGGATAATGTTTGTTTGTTTGTTTTATAATTTGTAATGCGCAGATGTACCCGGGGATATCAAGGCGCAGCATTTCCAAGAATATGCAAAGCTTAGTTACAAATATAAAATGTACATGTTGACAATGGAAGTATATACAAAGCATAATGAGGAGAACAAGCAATATATACAATATAAAAATTGCTGGGTTGCGTGATCTAGTTTTGATGAATAATGATTCCATTGCTGGGTTGCATGATCAAGTTTTGATGAATAATGATTCCATTGCTGAGTTGCGTGATCTAGTTCTGATGGATAATGATTCCACTGCTGGGTTGCATGATTTAGTTTTGATGGATAATGATCCATTGCTGGGTTGCGTGATCTAGTTCTGATGGATAATGATTCCATTGCTGGGTTGCGTGATCTAGTTTTGATGGGTAATGATTCCATTGCTGGGTTGCATAATCTAGTTCTGATGGATAATGATTCCATTGCTGGATTACGTGATCTAGTTTTGATGGGTAATGATTCCATTGCTGGGTTGCGTGATCTAGTTTTGATGAGTAATGATTCCATTACTCGGTTGCGCGATCTAGTTTTGATAGATAATGATTCCATTACTGGGTTGCGTGATCTAGTTCTGATCGATAATGATGTCATTGCTGGGTTGCGTGATTTAGTTTTGATGGGTAATGATTCCATTGCTGGGTTGCGTGATCTAGTTTTAATGGGTAATGATTCCATTGCTGGTTTGCATAATCTAGTTCTGATGGATAATGATTCCATTGCTGGGTTGCGTGATCTAGTTTTGATGGGTAATGATTCCACTGCTGGGTTGCATAATCTAGTTTTTATGGATAATGATTCCATTGCTGGGTTGCGTGATATAGTTTTGATGGGTAATGATTCAATTGCTGGGTTGCGTGATCTGGTTTTGATGGATAATGATTCCGTTGATGGGTTGCGTGATCTAGTTTTGATGGGTAATGATTCCATTGCTGGGTTGCGTGATCTAGTTTTGATGGGTAATGATTCCATTGCTGGGTTGCGTGATCTAGGTTTGATGGATAATGATTCCATTGCTGGGTTGCATGATCAAGTTTTGATGAATAATGATTCCATTGCTGGGTTGCATGATCAAGTTTTGATGAATAATGATTCAATTGCTGGGTTGCGTGATCTGGTTTTGATGGATAATGATTCCGTTGATGGGTTGCGTGATCTAGTTTTGATGGGTAATGATTCCATTGCTGGGTTGCATGATCTAGTTTTGACGGATAATGATTCCAGTGCTGGGTTGCATGATCTAGTTTTAATGGGTAATGATTCCATTGCTGGTTTGCATAATCTAGTTCTGATGGATAATGATTCCATTGCTGGGGTGCGTGATCTAGTTTTGATGGGTAATGATTCCACTGCTGGGTTGCATAATCTAGTTTTTATGGATAATGATTCCATTGCTGGGTTGCGTGATATAGTTTTGATGGGTAATGATTCAATTGCTGGGTTGCGTGATCTGGTTTTGATGGATAATGATTCCGTTGATGGGTTGCGTGATCTAGTTTTGATGGGTAATGATTCCATTGCTGGGTTGCGTGATCTAGTTTTGATGGGTAATGATTCCATTGCTGGGTTGCGTGATCTAGGTTTGATGGATAATGATTCCATTGCTGGGTTGCATGATCAAGTTTTGATGAATAATGATTCCATTGCTGGGTTGCATGATCAAGTTTTGATGAATAATGATTCAATTTCTGGGTTGCGTGATCTGGTTTTGATGGATAATGATTCCGTTGATGGGTTGCGTGATCTAGTTTTGATGGGTAATGATTCCATTGCTGGGTTGCGTGATCTAGTTTTGACGGATAATGATTCCAGTGCTGGGTTGCATGATTTAGTTTTGATGGATAATGATTCCATTGCTGGGTTGCGTGATCTAGTTTTGATGGATAATGATTCCATTGCTGGGTTGCATGATTTAGTTTTGATGGATAATGATTCCATTGCTGGGTTGCGTGATCTAGTTTTGATGGATAATGATTCCATTGATGGGTTTCATGATCAAGTTTTGATGAATAATGATTCCATTGCTGAGTTGCGTGATCTAGTTCTGATGGATAATGATTCCACTGCTGGGTTGCATGATTTAGTTTTGATGGATAATGATCCATTTCTGGGTTGCGTGATCTAGTTTTGATGGATAATGATCCATTGCTGGGTTGCGTGATCTAGTTGTGATGGATAATGATTCCAGTGCTGGGTTGCATGATTTAGTTTTGATGGATAATGATTCCACTGCTGGGTTGCATGATTTAGTTTTGATGGATAATGATCCATTGCTGGGTTGCGTCATCAGGTTTTGATGGAAAATGATCCATTGCTGGGTTGCGTGATCTAGTTCTGATGGATAATGATTCCATTGCTGGGTTGCGTGATCTAGTTTTGATGGATAATGATTCCATTGCTGGGTTGCGTGATCTAGTTTTGATGGATAATGTTTGTTTGTTTGTTTTATTATTTGTAATGCGCAGATGTACCCGGGGATATCAAGGCGCAGCATTTCCAAGAATATGCGAAGCTTAGTTACAAATATAAAATGTACATGTTGACAATGGAAGTATATACAAAGCATAATGAGGAGAACAAGCAATATATACAATATAAAAATTGCTGGGTTGCGTGATCTAGTTTTGATGAATAATGATTCCATTGCTGGGTTGCATGATCAAGTTTTGATGAATAATGATTCCATTGCTGAGTTGCGTGATCTAGTTCTGATGGATAATGATTCCACTGCTGGGTTGCATGATTTAGTTTTGATGGATAATGATCCATTGCTGGGTTGCGTGATCTAGTTCTGATGGATAATGATTCCATTGCTGGGTTGCGTGATCTAGTTTTGATGGGTAATGATTCCATTGCTGGGTTGCATAATCTAGTTCTGATGGATAATGATTCCATTGCTGGATTACGTGATCTAGTTTTGATGGGTAATGATTCCATTGCTGGGTTGCATAATCTAGTTTTGATGGATAATGATTCCATTGCTGGGTTGCGTGATCTAGTTTTGATGGATAATGATCCATTGCTGGGTTGCGTGATCTAGTTTTGATGGATAATGATTCCATTGCTGGGTTGCGTGATCTAGCTTTGATGGATAATGATCCATTGCTGGGTTGCGTGATCTAGTTTTGATGGATAATGATTCCATTGCTGGGTTGCGTGATCTAGTTTTGATGGATAATGATTCCATTACTGGGTTCCGTGATCTAGTTTTGATAGATAATGATTCCATTTCTGGGTTGCGTGATCTAGTACTGATCGATAATGATTTCATTGCTGGGTTGCGTGATTTAGTTTTGATGGATAATGATTCCATTGCTGGGTTGCGTGATCTAGTTTTGATGGGTAATGATTCCATTGCTGGGTTGCGTAATCTAGTTTTGATGGATAATGATTCCAGTGCTGGGTTGCATGATTTAGTTTTGATGGATAATGATTCCATTGCTGGGTTGCGTGATCTAGTTTTGATGGATAATGATTCCAGTGCTGGGTTGCATGATTTAGTTTTGATGGATAATGATCCATTGCTGGGTTGCATGATCTAGTTTTGATGGATAATGATTCCACTGCTGGGTTGCATGATTTAGTTTTGATGGATAATGATCCATTGGTGGGTTGCGTGATCTAGTTTTGATCGATAATGATCCATTTCTGGGTTGCACAATCTAGTTCTGATGGATAATCATTCCAGTGCTGGGTTGCATGATTTAGTTTTGATGGATAATGATTCCATTGCTGGGTTGCGTGATCTAGTTTTGTTGGATAATAATTCCATTGCTGGGATGCGTGATCTAGTTTTGATGGATAATGATCCATTGATGGGTTGCGTGATCTAGTTTTGATGGGTAATGATTCCATTGCTGGGTTGCATAATCTAGTTCTGAAGGATAATGATTCCATTGCTGATTTGCATGATATAGTTTTGATGGGTAATGATTCCATTACTGGGTTGCATAATCTAGTTTTGATGGATAATGATTCCATTGCTGGGTTGCGTGATCTAGTTTTGATGGATAATGATCCATTGCTGGGTTGCGTGATCTAGCTTTGATGGATAATGATCCATTGCTGGGTTGCATGATCTAATTTTGATGGGTAATGATTCCATTGCTGGGTTGCGTGATCTAGTTTTGATGAGAAATGATTCCATTACTGGGTTGCGTGATCTAGTTTTGATAGATAATGATTCCATTTCTGGTTTGCGTGATCTAGTACTGATCAATAATGATTTCATTGCTGGGTTGCATGATTTAGTTTTGATGGGTAATGATTCCATTGCTGGGTTGTGTGATCTAGTTTTGATGGGTAATGATTCCATTGCTGGGTTGCATAATCTAGTTCTGATGGATAATGATTCCATTGCTGGGTTGCGTGATATAGTTTTGGTGGGTAATGATTCAATTGCTGGGTTGGGTGATCTGGTTTTGATGGATAATGATTCCGTTGATGGGTTGCGTGATCTAGTTTTGATGGGTAATGATTCCATTGCTGGGTTGCGTGATCTAGTTTTGATGGGTAATGATTCCATTGCTGGGTTGCGTGATCTAGGTTTGATGGATAATGATTCCATTGCTGGGTTGCATGATCAAGTTTTGATGAATAATGATTCCATTGCTGGGTTGCATGATCAAGTTTTGATGAATAATGATTCAATTGCTGGGTTGCGTGATCTGGTTTTGATGGATAATGATTCCGTTGATGGGTTGCGTGATCTAGTTTTGATGGGTAATGATTCCATTGCTGGGTTGCGTGAACTAGTTTTGATGGGTAATGATTCCATTGCTGGGTTGCATGATCTAGGTTTGATGGATAATGATTTCATTGCTGGGTTGCATGATCAAGTTTTGATGAATAATGATTCCATTGCTGAGTTGCGTGATCTAGTTCTGATGGATAATGATTCCACTGCTGGGTTGCATGATTTAGTTTTGATGGATAATGATCCATTGCTGGGTTGCGTCATCAAGTTTTGATGGATAATGATTCCAGTGCTGGGTTGCATGATTTAGTTTTGATGGATAATGATTCCATTGCTGGGTTGCGTGATCTAGTTTTGATGGATAATGATTCCAGTGCTGGGTTGCATGATTTAGTTTTGATGGATAATGATACCATTGCTGGGTTGCGTGATCTAGTTTTGATGAATAATGATTCCATTGCTGGGTTGCGTGATTTAGTTTTGATGGATAATGATTCCATTGCTGGGTTGCGTGATCTAGTTTTGATGGATAATGATTCCATTGATGGGTTGCATGATCAAGTTTTGATGAATAATGATTCCATTGCTGGGTTGCGTGATATAGTTTTGATGGGTAATGATTCAATTGCTGGGTTGCGTGATCTGGTTTTGATGGATAATGATTCCGTTGATGGGTTGCGTGATCTAGTTTTGATGGGTAATGATTCCATTGCTGGGTTGCGTGATCTAGTTTTGATGGGTAATGATTCCATTGCTGGGTTGCGTGATCTAGGTTTGATGGATAATGATTCCATTGCTGGGTTGCATGATCAAGTTTTGATGAATAATGATTCCATTGCTGGGTTGCATGATCAAGTTTTGATGAATAATGATTCCATTGCTGGGTTGCGTGATCTGGTTTTGATGGATAATGATTCCGTTGATGGGTTGCGTGATCTAGTTTTGATGGGTAATGATTCCATTGCTGGGTTGCATGATCTAGTTTTGACGGATAATGATTCCAGTGCTGGGTTGCATGATCTAGTTTTAATGGGTAATTATTCCATTGCTGGTTTGCATAATCTAGTTCTGATGGATAATGATTCCATTGCTGGGGGGCGTGATCTAGTTTTGATGGGTAATGATTCCACTGCTGGGTTGCATAATCTAGTTTTTATGGATAATGATTCCATTGCTGGGTTGCGTGATATAGTTTTGATGGGTAATGATTCAATTGCTGGGTTGCGTGATCTGGTTTTGATGGATAATGATTCCGTTGATGGGTTGCGTGATCTAGTTTTGATGGGTAATGATTCCATTGCTGGGTTGCGTGATCTAGTTTTGATGGGTAATGATTCCATTGCTGGGTTGCGTGATCTAGGTTTGATGGATAATGATTCCATTGCTGGGTTGCATGATCAAGTTTTGATGAATAATGATTCCATTGCTGGGTTGCATGATCAAGTTTTGATGAATAATGATTCAATTTCTGGGTTGCGTGATCTGGTTTTGATGGATAATGATTCCGTTGATGGGTTGCGTGATCTAGTTTTGATGGGTAATGATTCCATTGCTGGGTTGCGTGATCTAGTTTTGACGGATAATGATTCCAGTGCTGGGTTGCATGATTTAGTTTTGATGGATAATGATTCCATTGCTGGGTTGCGTGATCTAGTTTTGATGGATAATGATTCCATTGCTGGGTTGCGTGATTTAGTTTTGATGGATAATGATTCCATTGCTGGGTTGCGTGATCTAGTTTTGATGGATAATGATTCCATTGATGGGTTGCATGATCAAGTTTTGATGAATAATGATTCCATTCCTGAGTTGCGTGATCTAGTTCTGATGGATAATGATTCCACTGCTGGGTTGCATGATTTAGTTTTGATGGATAATGATCCATTTCTGGGTTGCGTGATCTAGTTTTGATGGATAATGATCCATTGCTGGGTTGCGTGATCTAGTTGTGATGGATAATGATTCCAGTGCTGGGTTGCATGATTTAGTTTTGATGGATAATGATTCCACTGCTGGGTTGCATGATTTAGTTTTGATGGATAATGATCCATTGCTGGGTTGCGTCATCAGGTTTTGATGGATAATGATCCATTGCTGGGTTGCGTGATCTAGTTTTGATGGATAATGATTCCATTGCTGGGGTGCATGATCAAGTTTTGATAAATAATGAGTCAATTTCTGAGTTGTGTGATCTAGTTCTGATGGATAATGATTCCAGTGCTGGGTTGCATGGTTTAGTTTTGATGGATAATGATTCCATTGCTGGGTTGCGTGATCTAGTTTTGATGGATAATGATTCCATTGCTGGGTTGCGTGATCTAGTTTTGATGGATAATGATTCCGCTGCTCGGTTGCATGATTTAGTTTTGATGGATAATGATCCATTGCTGGGTTGCGTCATCAAGTTTTGATGGATAATGATCCATTGCTGGGTTGCGTGATCTAGTTTTGATGGATAATGATTCCGTTGATGGGTTGCGTGATCTAGTTTTGATGGGTAATGATTCCATTGCTGGGTTGCGTGATCTAGTTTTGACGGATAATGATTCCAGTGCTGGGTTGCATGATTTAGTTTTGATGGATAATGATTCCATTGCTGGGTTGCGTGATCTAGTTTTGATGGATAATGATTCCATTGCTGGATTGCGTGATTTAGTTTTGATGGATAATGATTCCATTGCTGGGTTGCGTGATCTAGTTTTGATGGATAATGATTCCATTGATGGGTTGCATGATCAAGTTTTGATGAATAATGATTCCATTGCTGAGTTGCGTGATCTAGTTCTGATGGATAATGATTCCACTGCTGGGTTGCATGATTTAGTTTTGATGGATAATGATCCATTTCTGGGTTGCGTGATCTAGTTTTGATGGATAATGATCCATTGCTGGGTTGCGTGATCTAGTTGTGATGGATAATGATTCCAGCGCTGGGTTGCATGATTTAGTTTTGATGGATAATGATTCCACTGCTGGGTTGCATGATTTAGTTTTGATGGATAATGATCCATTGCTGGGTTGCGTCATCAGGTTTTGATGGATAATGATCCATTGCTGGGTTGCGTGATCTAGTTTTGATGGATAATGATTCCATTGCTGGGGTGCATGATCAAGTTTTGATAAATAATGAGTCCATTTCTGAGTTGTGTGATCTAGTTCTGATGGATAATGATTCCAGTGCTGGGTTGCATGGTTTAGTTTTGATGGATAATGATTCCATTGCTGGGTTGCGTGATCTAGTTTTGATGGATAATGATTCCGCTGCTCGGTTGCATGATTTAGTTTTGATGGATAATGATCCATTGCTGGGTTGCGTCATCAAGTTTTGATGGATAATGATCCATTGCTGGGTTGCGTGATCTAGTTTTGATGGATAATGATTCCGTTGATGGGTTGCGTGATCTAGTTTTGATGGGTAATGATTCCATTGCTGGGTTGCGTGATCTAGTTTTGACGGATAATGATTCCAGTGCTGGGTTGCATGATTTAGTTTTGATGGATAATGATTCCATTGCTGGGTTGCGTGATCTAGTTTTGATGGATAATGATTCCATTGCTGGGTTGCGTGATTTAGTTTTGATGGATAATGATTCCATTGCTGGGTTGCGTGATCTAGTTTTGATGGATAATGATTCCATTGATGGGTTGCATGATCAAGTTTTGATGAATAATGATTCCATTGCTGAGTTGCGTGATCTAGTTCTGATGGATAATGATTCCACTGCTGGGTTGCATGATTTAGTTTTGATGGATAATGATCCATTTCTGGGTTGCGTGATCTAGTTTTGATGGATAATGATCCATTGCTGGGTTGCGTGATCTAGTTGTGATGGATAATGATTCCAGTGCTGGGTTGCATGATTTAGTTTTGATGGATAATGATTCCACTGCTGGGTTGCATGATTTAGTTTTGATGAATAATGATCCATTGCTGGGTTGCGTCATCAGGTTTTGATGGATAATGATCCATTGCTGGGTTGCGTGATCTAGTTTTGATGGATAATGATTCCATTGCTGGGGTGCATGATCAAGTTTTGATAAATAATGAGTCCATTTCTGAGTTGTGTGATCTAGTTCTGATGGATAATGATTCCAGTGCTGGGTTGTATGGATTAGTTTTGATGGATAATGATTCCATTGCTGGGTTGCGTGATCTAGTTTTGATGGATAATGATTCCATTGCTGGGTTGTGTGATCTAGTTTTGATGGATAATGATTCCGCTGCTCGGTTGCATGATTTAGTTTTGATGGATAATGATCCATTGCTGGGTTGCGTCATCAAGTTTTGATGGATAATGATCCATTGCTGGGTTGCGTGATCTAGTTTTGATGGATAATGATCCATTGCTGGGTTGCGTGATCAAGTTTTGATGAATTATGATTCCATTGCTGAGTTGCTTGATCTAGTTCTGATGGATAATGATTCCACTGCTGGGTTGCATGTTTTAGTTTTGATGGATAATGATCCATTGCTGGGTTGCGTGATCTAGTTTTGATGGATAATGATTCCATTGCTGGGTTGCGTGATCTAGTTTTGATGGATAATGATTCCATTATGGGTTGCACGATCAAGTTTTGATGAATAATGATTCCACTGCTGAGTTGCTTGATCTAGTTCTGATGGATAATGATTCCACTGCTGGGTTGCATGTTTTAGTTTTGATGGATAATGATCCATTGCTGGGTTGCGTGATCTAGTTTTGATCAATAATGATCCATTTCTGAGTTGCATGATCTAATTCTGATGGATAATGATCCATTGATGGGTTGCGGGATCTAGTTTTGATGGGTAATGATTCCATTGCTGGGTTGCATAATCTAGTTCTGATGGATAATGATTCCATTGCTGGGATGCGTGATCTAGTTTTGATGGGTAATGATTCCATTGCTGGGTTGCATAATCTAGTTTTGATGGATAATGATTCCATTGCTGGGTTGCGTGATCTAGTTTTGATGGATAATGATCCATTGCTGGGTTGCGTCATCAAGTTTTGATGGATAATGATCCATTGCTGGGTTGCGTGATCTAGTTTTGATGGATAATGATCCATTGCTGGGTTGCGTGATCTAGTTTTGATGGATAATGATCCATTGCTGGGTTGCGTGATCTAGTTCTGATGGATAATGACTCCATTGCTGGGTTGCATGATCTAGTGTTGATGGATAATGATTCCACTGCTGGGTTGCAAGATCTAGTTTTGATGGATAATGATCCATTGCTGGGTTGTGTGATCTAGTTTTGATGGATAATGATCCATTGCTGGGTTGCGTGATCTAGTTTTGATGGATAATGATCCATTGCTGGGTTGCGTGATCTAGTTCTGATGGATAATGATTCCAGTGCTGGGTTGCATGATTTAGTTTTGATGGATAATGATTCCGCTGCTCGGTTGCATGATTTAGTTTTGATGGATAATGATCCATTGCTGGGTTGCGTCATCAAGTTTTGATGGATAATGATCCAATGTTGGGTTGCGTGATCTAGTTTTGATGGATAATGATCCATTGCTGGGTTGCGTGATCTAGTTTTGATGGATAATGATACATTGCTGGGTTGCGTGATCTAGTTCTGATGGATAATGATTCAAGTGCTGGGCTGCATGATTTAGTTTTGATGGATAATGAACAATTGCTGGGTTGCGTGATCTAGTTCTGATGGATAATGATTCAAGTGCTGGGCTGCATGATTTAGTTTTGATGGATAATGATTCCGCTGCTCGGTTGCATGATTTAGTTTTGATGGATAATGATCCATTGCTGGGTTGCGTCATGAAGTTTTGATGGATAATGATCCATTGCTGGGTTGCATGATATAGTTTTGATGGGTAATGATTCCATTGCTGGGTTGCGTCATCAAGTTTTGATGGATAATGATCCATTGCTGGGTTGCGTGATCAAGTTTTGATGAATAATGATTCCATTGCTGAGTTGCTTGATCTAGTTCTGATGGATAATGATTCCACTGCTGGGTTGCATGTTTTAGTTTTGATGGATAATGATCCATTGCTGGGTTGCGTGATCTAGTTTTGATGGATAATGATTCCATTGCTGGGTTGCGTGATCTAGTTTTGATGGATAATGATTCCATTGCTGGGTTGCACGATCAAGTTTTGATGAATAATGATTCCACTGCTGAGTTGCTTGATCTAGTTCTGATGGATAATGATTCCACTGCTGGGTTGCATGTTTTAGTTTTGATGGATAATGATCCATTGCTGGGTTGCGTGATCTAGTTTTGATCAATAATGATCCATTTCTGAGTTGCATGATCTAATTCTGATGGATAATGATTCCAGTGCTGGGTTGCATGATTTAGTTTTGAAGGATAATGATTCCATTGCTGGGTTGCGTGATCTAGTTTTGATGGATAATAATTCCATTGCTGGGTTGTGTGATCTAGTTTTGATGGATAATGATCCATTGATGGGTTGCGGGATCTAGTTTTGATGGGTAATGATTCCATTGCTGGGTTGCATAATCTAGTTCTGATGGATAATGATTCCATTGCTGGGATGCGTGATCTAGTTTTGATGGGTAATGATTCCATTGCTGGGTTGCATAATCTAGTTTTGATGGATAATGATTCCATTGCTGGGTTGCGTGATCTAGTTTTGATGGATAATGATCCATTGCTGGGTTGCGTGATCTAGCTTTGATGGATAATGATCCATTGCTGGGTTGCGTGATCTAGTTTTGATGGATAATGATTCCATTGCTGGGTTGCGTGATCTAGTTTTGATGGATAATGATTCCATTGATGGGTTGCATGATTTAGTGTTGATGGGTAATGATTCCATTGCTGGGTTGCATAATCTAGTTCTGATGGATAATGATTCCATTGCTGGGATGCGTGATCTAGTTTTGATGGGTAATGATTCCATTGCTGGGTTGCATAATCTAGTTTTGATGGGTAATGATTCCATTGCTGGGTTGCATAATCTAGTTCTGATGGATAATGATTCCATTGCTGGGATGCGTGATCTAGTTTTGATGGGTAATGATTCCATTGCTGGGTTGCATAATCTAGTTTTGATGGATAATGATTCCATTGCTGGGTTGCGTGATCTAGTTCTGATGGATAATGATTCCAGTGCTGGGTTGCATGGTTTAGTTTTGATGGATAATGATTCCATTGCTGGGTTGCGTGATCTAGTTTTGATGGATAATGATTCCATTGCTGGGTTGCGTGATCTAGTTTTGATGGATAATGATTCTGCTGCTCGGTTGCATGATTTAGTTTTGATGGATAATGATCCATTGCTGGGTTGCGTCATCAAGTTTTGATGGATAATGATCCATTGCTGGGTTGCGTGATCTAGTTTTGATGGATAATGATTCCGTTGATGGGTTGCGTGATCTAGTTTTGATGGGTAATGATTCCATTGCTGGGTTGCGTGATCTAGTTTTGACGGATAATGATTCCAGTGCTGGGTTGCATGATTTAATTTTGATGGATAATGATTCCATTGCTGGGTTGCGTGATCTAGTTTTGATGGATAATGATTCCATTGCTGGGTTGCGTGATTTAGTTTTGATGGATAATGATTCCATTGCTGGGTTGCGTGATCTAGTTTTGATGGATAATGATTCCATTGATGGGTTGCATGATCAAGTTTTGATGAATAATGATTCCATTGCTGAGTTGCGTGATCTAGTTCTGATGGATAATGATTCCACTGCTGGGTTGCATGATTTAGTTTTGATGGATAATGATCCATTTCTGGGTTGCGTGATCTAGTTTTGATGGATAATGATCCATTGCTGGGTTGCGTGATCTAGTTGTGATGGATAATGATTCCAGTGCTGGGTTGCATGATTTAGTTTTGATGGATAATGATTCCACTGCTGGGTTGCATGATTTAGTTTTGATGGATAATGATCCATTGCTGGGTTGCGTCATCAGGTTTTGATGGATAATGATCCATTGCTGGGTTGCGTGATCTAGTTTTGATGGATAATGATTCCATTGCTGGGGTGCATGATCAAGTTTTGATAAATAATTAGTCCATTTCTGAGTTGTGTGATCTAGTTCTGATGGATAATGATTCCAGTGCTGGGTTGCATGGATTAGTTTTGATGGATAATGATTCCATTGCTGGGTTGCATGATCTAGTTTTGATGGATAATGATTCCATTGCTGGGTTGTGTGATCTAGTTTTGATGGATAATGATTCCGCTGCTCGGTTGCATGATTTAGTTTTGATGGATAATGATCCATTGCTGGGTTGCGTCATCAAGTTTTGATGGATAATGATCCATTGCTGGGTTGCGTGATCTAGTTTTGATGGATAATGATCCATTGCTGGGTTGCGTGATCTAGTTCTGATGGATAATGACTCCATTGCTGGGTTGCATGATCTAGTTTTGATGGATAATGATTCCACTGCTGGGTTGCAAGATCTAGTTTTGATGGATAATGATCCATTGCTGGGTTGCGTGATCTAGTTCTGATGGATAATGATTCCAGTGCTGGGTTGCATGATTTAGTTTTGATGGATAATGATTCCGCTGCTCGGTTGCATGATTTAGTTTTGATGGATAATGATCCATTGCTGGGTTGCGTCATCAAGTTTTGATGGATAATGATCCATTGCTGGGTTGCGTGATCTAGTTTTGATGGATAATGATCCATTGCTGGGTTGCGTGATCTAGTTTTAATGGATAATGATCCATTGCTGGGTTGCGTGATCTAGTTCTGATGGATAATGATTCAAGTGCTGGGCTGCATGATTTAGTTTTGATGGATAATGATCCATTGCTGGGTTGCGTGATCTAGTTCTGATGGATAATGATTCAAGTGCTGGGCTGCATGATTTAGTTTTGATGGATAATGATTCCGCTGCTCGGTTGCATGATTTAGTTTTGATGGATAATGATCCATTGCTGGGTTGCGTCATCAAGTTTTGATGGATAATGATCCATTGCTGGGTTGCATGATATAGTTTTGATGGGTAATGATTCCATTGCTGGGTTGCGTCATCAAGTTTTGATGGATAATGATCCATTGCTGGGTTGCGTGATCAAGTTTTGATGAATAATGATTCCATTGCTGGGGTGCATGATCAAGTTTTGATAAATAATGAGTCCATTTCTGAGTTGTGTGATCTAGTTCTGATGGATAATGATTCCAGTGCTGGGTTGTATGGATTAGTTTTGATGGATAATGATTCCATTGCTGGGTTGCGTGATCTAGTTTTGATGGATAATGATTCCATTGCTGGGTTGTGTGATCTAGTTTTGATGAATAATGATTCCACTGCTGAGTTGCATGTTTTAGTTTTGATGGATAATGATCCATTGCTGGGTTGCGTGATCTAGTTTTGATGGATAATGATTCCATTGCTGGGTTGCGTGATCTAGTTTTGATGGATAATGATTCCATTGCTGGGTTGCACGATCAAGTTTTGATGAATAATGATTCCACTGCTGAGTTGCTTGATCTAGTTCTGATGGATAATGATTCCACTGCTGGGTTGCATGTTTTAGTTTTGATGGATAATGATCCATTGCTGGGTTGTGTGATCTAGTTTTGATGGATAATGATCCATTGATGGGTTGCGGGATCTAGTTTTGATGGGTAATGATTCCATTGCTGGGTTGCATAATCTAGTTCTGATGGATAATGATTCCATTGCTGGGATGCGTGATCTAGTTTTGATGGGTAATGATTCCATTGCTGGGTTGCATAATCTAGTTTTGATGGATAATGATTCCATTGCTGGGTTGCGTGATCTAGTTTTGATGGATAATGATCCATTGCTGGGTTGCGTGATCTAGCTTTGATGGATAATGATCCATTGCTGGGTTGCGTGATCTAGTTTTGATGGATAATGATTCCATTGCTGGGTTGCGTGATCTAGTTTTGATGGATAATGATTCCATTGATGGGTTGCATGATTTAGTGTTGATGGGTAATGATTCCATTGCTGGGTTGCATAATCTAGTTCTGATGGATAATGATTCCATTGCTGGGATGCGTGATCTAGTTTTGATGGGTAATGATTCCATTGCTGGGTTGCATAATCTAGTTTTGATGGGTAATGATTCCATTGCTGGGTTGCATAATCTAGTTCTGATGGATAATGATTCCATTGCTGGGATGCGTGATCTAGTTTTGATGGGTAATGATTCCATTGCTGGGTTGCATAATCTAGTTTTGATGGATAATGATTCCATTGCTGGGTTGCGTGATCTAGTTTTGATGGATAATGATCCATTGCTGGGTTGCGTGATCTAGTTCTGATAGATAATGATTACATTGCTGGGTTGCGTGATCTAGTTTTGATGGATAATGATTCCATTGATGGGTTGCATGATTTAGTGTTGATGTATAATGATTCCATTGCTGAGTTGCGTGATCTAGTTCTGATGGATAATTATTCCATTGCTGGGTTGCGTGATCTAGTACTGATCGATAATGATTTCATTGCTGGGTTGCGTGATTTAGCTTTGATGGGTAATGATTCCATTGCTGGGTTGTGTGATCTAGTTTTGATGGGTAATGATTCCATTGCTGGGTTGCGTGATTTAGTTTTGATGGATAATGATTCCACTGCTGGGTTGCATGATTTAGTTTTGATGGATAATGATCCATTGCTGGGTTGCGTGATCTAGTTTTGATCGATAATGATCCATTTCTGGGTTGCACAATCTAGTTCTGATGGATAATGATTCCAGTGCTGGGTTGCATGATTTAGTTTTGATAGATAATGATTCCATTGCTGGGTTGCGTGATCTAGTTTTGATGGGTAATGATTCCATTGCTGGGTTGCATAATCTAGTTCTGAAGGATAATGATTCCATTGCTGGGTTGCGTGATATAGTTTTGATGGGTAATGATTCCATTGCTGGGTTGCATAATCTAGTTTTGATGGATAATGATTCCATTGCTGGGTTGCGTGATCTAGTTTTGATGGATAATGATCCATTGCTGGGTTGCGTGATCTAGTTTTGATGGATAATGATTCCATTGCTGGGTTGCGTGATCTAGCTTTGATGGATAATGATCCATTGCTGGGTTGCGTGATCTAGTTTTGATGGATAATGATTCCATTGCTGGGTTGCGTGATCTAGTTTTGATGGATAATGTTTCCATTACTGGGTTCCGTGATCTAGTTTTGATAGATAATGATTCCATTTCTGGGTTGCGTGATCTAGTACTGATCGATAATGATTTCATTGCTGGGTTGCGTGATCTAGTTTTGATGGATAATGATTCCATTGCTGGGTTGCGTGATCTAGTTTTGATGGGTAATGATTCCATTGCTGGGTTGCGTAATCTAGTTTTGATGGATAATGATTCCAGTGCTGGGTTGCATGATTTAGTTTTGATGGATAATGATTCCATTGCTGGGTTGCGTGATCTAGTTTTGATGGATAATGATTCCAGTGCTGGGTTGCATGATTTAGTTTTGATGGATAATGATCCATTGCTGGGATGCATGATCTAGTTTTGATGGATAATGATTCCACTGCTGGGTTGCATGATTTAGTTTTGATGGATAATGATCCATTGCTGGGTTGCATGATCTAGTTTTGATCGATAATGATCCATTTCTGGGTTGCACGATCTAGTTCTGATGGATAATCATTCCAGTGCTGGGTTGCATGATTTAGTTTTGATGGATAATGATTCCATTGCTGGGTTGCGTGATCTAGTTTGGTTGGATAATAATTCCATTGCTGGGATGCGTGATCTAGTTTTGATGGATAATGATCCATTGATGGGTTGCGTGATCTAGTTTTGATGGGTAATGATTCCATTGCTGGGTTGCATAATCTAGTTCTGAAGGATAATGATTCCATTGCTGATTTGCGTGATATAGTTTTGATGGGTAATGATTCCATTACTGGGTTGCATAATCTAGTTTTGATGGATAATGATTCCATTGCTGGGTTGCGTGATCTAGTTTTGATGGATAATGATCCATTGCTGGGTTGCGTGATCTAGCTTTGATGGATAATGATCCATTGCTGGGTTGCATGATCTAATTTTGATGGGTAATGATTCCATTGCTGGGTTGCGTGATCTAGTTTTGATGAGAAATGATTCCATTACTGGGTTGCGTGATCTAGTTTTGATAGATAATGATTCCATTTCTGGTTTGCGTGATCTAGTACTGATCAATAATGATTTCATTGCTGGGTTGCATGATTTAGTTTTGATGGGTAATGATTCCATTGCTGGGTTGTGTGATCTAGTTTTGATGGGTAATGATTCCATTGCTGGGTTGCATAATCTAGTTCTGATGGATAATGATTCCATTGCTGGGTTGCGTGATATAGTTTTGGTGGGTAATGATTCAATTGCTGGGTTGCGTGATCTGGTTTTGATGGATAATGATTCCGTTGATGGGTTGCGTGATCTAGTTTTGATGGGTAATGATTCCATTGCTGGGTTGCGTGATCTAGTTTTGATGGGTAATGATTCCATTGCTGGGTTGCGTGATCTAGGTTTGATGGATAATGATTCCATTGCTGGGTTGCATGATCAAGTTTTGATGAATAATGATTCCATTGCTGGGTTGCATGATCAAGTTTTGATGAATAATGATTCAATTGCTGGGTTGCGTGATCTGGTTTTGATGGATAATGATTCCGTTGATGGGTTGCGTGATCTAGTTTTGATGGGTAATGATTCCATTTCTGGGTTGCGTGAACTAGTTTTGATGGGTAATGATTCCATTGCTGGGTTGCGTGATCTAGGTTTGATGGATAATGATTTCATTGCTGGGTTGCATGATCAAGTTTTGATGAATAATGATTCCATTGCTGAGTTGCGTGATCTAGTTCTGATGGATAATGATTCCACTGCTGGGTTGCATGATTTAGTTTTGATGGATAATGATCCATTGCTGGGTTGCGTCATCAAGTTTTGATGGATAATGATTCCAGTGCTGGGTTGCATGATTTAGTTTTGATGGATAATGATTCCATTGCTGGGTTGCGTGATCTAGTTTTGATGGATAATGATTCCAGTGCTGGGTTGCATGATTTAGTTTTGATGGATAATGATTCCATTGCTGGGTTGCGTGATCTAGTTTTGATGGATAATGATTCCATTGCTGGGTTGCGTGATTTAGTTTTGATGGATAATGATTCCATTGCTGGGTTGCGTGATCTAGTTTTGATGGATAATGATTCCATTGATGGGTTGCATGATCAAGTTTTGATGAATAATGATTCCATTGCTGGGTTGCGTGATATAGTTTTGATGGGTAATGATTCAATTGCTGGGTTGCGTGATCTGGTTTTGATGGATAATGATTCCGTTGATGGGTTGCGTGATCTAGTTTTGATGGGTAATGATTCCATTGCTGGGTTGCGTGATCTAGTTTTGATGGGTAATGATTCCATTGCTGGGTTGCGTGATCTAGGTTTGATGGATAATGATTCCATTGCTGGGTTGCATGATCAAGTTTTGATGAATAATGATTCCATTGCTGGGTTGATTGATCAAGTTTTGATGAATAATGATTCAATTGCTGGGTTGCGTGATCTGGTTTTGATGGATAATGATTCCGTTGATGGGTTGCATGATCTAGTTTTGATGGGTAATGATTCCATTGCTGGGTTGCATGATCTAGTTTTGACGGATAATGATTCCAGTGCTGGGTTGCATGATCTAGTTTTAATGGGTAATGATTCCATTGCTGGTTTGCATAATCTAGTTCTGATGGATAATGATTCCATTGCTGGGGTGCGTGATCTAGTTTTTATGGATAATGATTCCATTGCTGGGTTGCGTGATATAGTTTTGATGGGTAATGATTCAATTGCTGGGTTGCGTGATCTGGTTTTGATGGATAATGATTCCGTTGATGGGTTGCGTGATCTAGTTTTGATGGGTAATGATTCCATTGCTGGGTTGCGTGATCTAGTTTTGATGAGTAATGATTCCATTGCTGGGTTGCGTGATCTAGGTTTGATGGATAATGATTCCATTGCTGGGTTGCATGATCAAGTTTTGATGAATAATGATTCCATTGCTGGGTTGCATGATCAAGTTTTGATGAATAATGATTCAATTTCTGGGTTGCGTGATCTGGTTTTGATGGATAATTATTCCGTTGATGGGTTGCGTGATCTAGTTTTGATGGGTAATGATTCCATTGCTGGGTTGCGTGATCTAGTTTTGACGGATAATGATTCCAGTGCTGGGTTGCATGATTTAGTTTTGATGAATAATGATTCCATTGCTGGGTTGCGTGATCTAGTTTTGATGGATAATGATTCCATTGCTGGGTTGCGTGATTTAGTTTTGATGGATAATGATTCCATTGCTGGGTTGCGTGATCTAGTTTTGATGGATAATGATTCCATTGATGGGTTGCATGATCAAGTTTTGATGAATAATGATTCCATTGCTGAGTTGCGTGATCTAGTTCTGATGGATAATGATTCCACTGCTGGGTTGCATGATTTAGTTTTGATGGATAATGATCCATTTCTGGGTTGCGTGATCTAGTTTTGATGGATAATGATCTATTGCTGGGTTGCGTGATCTTGTTGTGATGGATAATGATTCCAGTGCTGGGTTGCATGATTTAGTTTTGATGGATAATGATTCCACTCATGGGTTGCATGATTTAGTTTTGATGGATAATGATCCATTGCTGGGTTGCGTCGTCAGGTTTTGATGGATAATGATCCATTGCTGGGTTGCGTGATCTAGTTTTGATGGATAATGATTCCATTGCTGGGGTGCATGATCAAGTTTTGATAAATAATGAGTCCATTTCTGAGTTGTGTGATCTAGTTCAGATGGATAATGATTCCAGTGCTGGGTTGCATGGTTTAGTTTTGATGGATAATGATTCCATTGCTGGGTTGCGTGATCTAGTTTTGATGGATAATGATTCCATTGCTGGGTTGCGTGATCTAGTTTTGATGGATAATGATTCAGCTGCTCGGTTGCATGATTTAGTTTTGATGGATAATGATCCATTGCTGGGTTGCGTCATCAAGTTTTGATGGATAATGATCCATTGCTGGGTTGCGTGATCTAGTTTTGATGGATAATGATTCCGTTGATGGGTTGCGTGATCTAGTTTTGATGGGTAATGATTTCATTGCTGGGTTGCGTGATCTAGTTTTGACGGATAATGATTCCAGTGCTGGGTTGCATGATTTAGTTTTGATGGATAATGATTCCATTGCTGGGTTGCGTGATCTAGTTTTGATGGATAATGATTCCATTGTTGGGTTGCGTGATTTAGTTTTGATGGATAATGATTCCATTGCTGGGTTGCGTGATCTAGTTTTGATGGATAATGATTCCATTGATGGGTTGCATGATCAAGTTTTGATGAATAATGATTCCATTGCTGAGTTGCGTGATCTAGTTCTGATGGATAATGATTCCACTGCTGGGTTGCATGATTTAGTTTTGATGGATAATGATCCATTTCTGGGTTGCGTGATCTAGTTTTGATGGATAATGATCCATTGCTGGGTTGCGTGATCTAGTTGTGATGGATAATGATTCCAGTGCTGGGTTGCATGATTTAGTTTTGATGGATAATGATTCCACTGCTGGGTTGCATGATTTAGTTTTGATGGATAATGATCCATTGCCGGGTTGCGTCATCAGGTTTTGATGGATAATGATCCATTGCTGGGTTGCGTGATCTAGTTTTGATGGATAATGATTCCATTGCTGGGGTGCATGATCAAGTTTTGATAAATAATGAGTCCATTTCTGAGTTGTGTGATCTAGTTCTGATGGATAATGATTCCAGTGCTGGGTTGCATGGTTTAGTTTTGATGGATAATGATTCCATTGCTGGGTTGCGTGATCTAGTTTTGATGGATAATGATTCCATTGCTGGGTTGTGTGATCTAGTTTTGATGGATAATGATTCCGCTGCTCGGTTGCATGATTTAGTTTTGATGGATAATGATCCATTGCTGGGTTGCGTCATCAAGTTTTGATGGATGATGATCCATTGCTGGGTTGCGTGATCTAGTTTTGATGGATAATGATCCATTGCTGGGTTGCGTGATCTAGTTTTGATGGATAATGATCCATTGCTGGGTTGCGTGATCTAGTTCTGATGGATAATGACTCCATTGCTGGGTTGCATGATCTAGTTTTGATGGATAATGATTCCACTGCTGGGTTGCAAGATCTAGTTTTGATGGATAATGATCCATTGCTGTGTTGCGTGATCTAGTTTTGATGGATAATGATCCATTGCTGGGTTGCGTGATCTAGTTTTGATGGATAATGATCCATTGCTGGGTTGCGTGATCTAGTTCTGATGGATAATGATTCCAGTGCTGGGTTGCATGATTTAGTTTTGATGGATAATGATTCGGCTGCTCGGTTGCATGATTTAGTTTTGATGGATAATGATCCATTGCTGGGTTGCGTCATCAAGTTTTGATGGATAATGATCCATTGCTGGGTTGCGTGATCTAGTTTTGATGGATAATGATCCATTGCTGGGTTGCGTGATCTAGTTTTGATGGATAATGATCCATTGCTGCGTTGCGTGATCTAGTTCTGATGGATAATGATTCAAGTGCTGGGCTGCATGATTTAGTTTTGATGGATAATGATCCATTGCTGGGTTGCGTGATCTAGTTCTGATGGATAATGATTCAAGTGCTGGGTTGCATGGTTTAGTTTTGATGGATAATGATTCCATTGCTGGGTTGCGTGATCTAGTTTTGATGGATAATGATTCCATTGCTGGGTTGCGTGATCTAGTTTTGATGGATAATGATTCCGCTGCTCGGTTGCATGATTTAGTTTTGATGGATAATGATCCATTGCTGGGTTGCGTGATCTAGTTTTGATGGATAATGATCCATCGCTGGGTTGCGTGATCTAGTTCTGATGGATAATGATTCAAGTGCTGGGCTGCATGATCAAGTTTTGATAAATAATGAGTCCATTTCTGAGTTGTGTGATCTAGTTCTGATGGATAATGATTCCAGTGCTGGGTTGCATGGTTTAGTTTTGATGGATAATGATTCCATTGCTGGGTTGCGTGATCTAGTTTTGATGGATAATGATTCCATTGCTGGGTTGCGTGATCTAGTTTTGATGGAAAATGATTCCGCTGCTCGGTTGCATGATTTAGTTTTGATGGATAATGATCCATTGCTGGGTTGCGTCATCAAGTTTTGATGGATAATGATCCATTGCTGGGTTGCGTGATCTAGTTTTGATGTATAATGATTCCGTTGATGGGTTCCGTGATATAGTTTTGATGGGTAATGATTCCATTGCTGGGTTGCGTGATCTAGTTTTGACGGATAATGATTCCAGTGCTGGGTTGCATGATTTAGTTTTGATGGATAATGATTCCATTGCTGGGTTGCGTGATCTAGTTTTGATGGATAATGATTCCATTGCTGGGTTGTGTGATTTAGTTTTGATGGATAATGATTCCATTGCTGGGTTGCGTGATCTAGTTTTGATGGATAATGATTCCATTGATGGGTTGCATGATCAAGTTTTGATGAATAATGATTCCATTGCTGAGTTGCGTGATCTAGTTCTGATGGATAATGATTCCACTGCTGGGTTGCATGATTTAGTTTTGATGGATAATGATCCATTTCTGGGTTGCGTGATCTAGTTTTGATGGATAATGATCCATTGCTGGGTTGCGTGATCTAGTTGTTGTGATGCTGGAAATGCATCAGAGGGACAGGGCCTCTGAATCCTTGTCCTTTTCTGCCTTTTATCGTGTGTTCTGTTATGTTTTCTGCCCAGGAGTCCATTTGGGACTCCTGGCAGTGCAGCTCTCTCTTTTGGTTTGGTGAACAGACCCATGGGATACCCTTATGGCACCCATGGGTAGGGGTACAACCCTGTGCCCCTAGTGTATGTTTTTTGGCACCTGTGGGTGGCCCACAGAGCAGGGTATGGGCTGGTGGCAGCTCCATGCTGAATTAGACAGGTGCTCTGGGCGTCCTCCATTTTGGGATACCCAGGCCCTGCCATTGGGATCAGTTGATTCCTGATAGAAAACAAGATGGCCCCTGTGGCCTCTTGCTTTCTATTGCCTGTTGTCTTGTTTTTCCCAAAGTCCTGGGAAGCCCTGACTCTGTCCCTTCCCCCTGACTGGCTGTTGGGTGGAAGTTCCATATATGGTGTTGTTGTGAAGGCCCAGCTAGACTGACTGGAGCCTTCCCTTTGACTGTATGTTGTGGGTACCTCCTGTGGGTGGGACCTGGGTGAATGGAGTGTGTGACCAATATACACTTCTTGTTGTGGTTGTCTGGTTTCTGGCATGTGAGACAAAGACTGAGACAGCCCTGCCCGAAACTGGCCTGAATGCAGTGTGTAGTGTTGAATGGCTGGGTACTTGTCCCAATCCACATTCCTTGTTGTGAGTGTCTGAAAGGGAGGAGTGTGGCCTGAATGCACTGTGTGCCTGATTGGCTGACTGACTGCATGAATGCCCTTCTGTGTGATTGGCTGCTGTGTGTGTGCCAGCAGTGTGGATGAGAGACAGGATAGTATATCTGGGGACCTCTCACCACTGGAAATTGTTCAGAAGCATTCAGAAGCTGAGTCTCCACTCAAGAGTAACTGGATTTGCTGATCCTCGACGTCCAGCTGGAAGAAGAAGACTTGCTGTGGCATTTGCTTCGACGGAACTGAAGGTTGTCGAAATCGTCGAGGACTGACCCGAGAGAGGACCTGGCTAGGCGCCCTCTTCCCGTGCTCCGAGGGACCATCGAGCACCGCTGAATCTTCGCCGAAGCGCCCTGGAAGTCAGACCCTCGAAAGGCTGCCGACCCGAGACGGGACCGCCGAGGAGATCGAAGTGAAGCACCCGGACATCGACGCTGTCGAAGTCCATTGCCGTCGACCAGGGTTCGCAGGTCTGTGTAACCGCTGGAGGCCCGTCGAAGTTGTGTTGCCCCGCCGTGGGAACCACTTGACGCCGTGCCGCTGACGACCGGAGCCGTCCGCTCCTTGCCTAAGAACATTTGCCTTGAAGGACTCCCTCGTCCGCATCGTCGGCCGCTTTGTCCCGCCGGAGAAAGTCGAGGACGACCAACGCGCCGAGGAGAATCCGCCGGTGGGTTTCCCGCCACCTCACGACCCCAAAGACTCGAGCGACTCGACGCCCTTGCTGGGCCACCGTCACCCACAATCTTTGCGGTCCAGAACTAGTGTCGCCGAGGTGCCCCGCACGCCTCTTCCTCGCAGGACGCCGACATCTCGACGCCGACGAGCACCGCTCGGATCGAAGCCTGCCGCCTCATCGACGCCGTTCTACCTTGTTTGTTGTCGGACGTTCGACGCCCCGTGTCTCCCGCTTGAAAGGGAAGGCATTCAAGAAGGGCCGTCGATTCCCCGACACCGAACACCGAGTTCCTCGACGCTTCTCGACGCCTCTCGACGATCCGTGACTCCTGCTTTAAAGGGGGTCATTCAAGAAGGATCTGTCGACGCCTCTTCGAAGAACTCGACTCCACCAGGTACATTGGGGGGGTAAAAACATTATAGGAGAGAAATAGACTATTGAACAATATATGGACTGGGCTGGTGTTATATCTCTTTATTTTACAGGTTGCCCAGGTGGGGGGATCTCCACACAGAACTGTGTCCAGTGGTAGGGGCCAGTATTCTGCCTATTGTTTCAACCCTCTGTTATCTCTCCTCTCTCTATTGCTGGTTTCCTTCTTATTGATCTGTGTGCCATTTTAACAGTATTGTGAATGCACTTTAATGAGGTCTAATATTAGTGGTACCACTTTAGAATTGTAGATATTTACCATTGCTGATTTTCCTGAGCACAAAGTGCGTTATTGTGATAAGTGTACATAACCCTTGAATATTAATTATATAAAGACTGTGTTTTCAGTAATACAGTGTGTGGACATTCCTTTGTGGGGGCTTGGGGATACACTGTACTTAAGAACCAGCCTGCATCACCTCCTGAGAAGCTAAGCCTTGATTGCTCGTCCATCGTTACCATATTAGAGAATCTTGGCTGGGGTCCTCTGTGCCTCCCCTCTACCATATAGAGAGCGGAAGTACAGACCCCCCTACCAGTCTTTACAGCTGGTGGCAGCGGTGGGATGCTTATGGTTTTAAGACTCAGTGTATAACCGTGCCACTTACAAAATATCCGCACTTTTGTTAGATTAAGGTTCGGGTGTGTTCCAAATAACTGCATTACAAGCAATGGAGTCCATTGCAAATGGTAAATTGACTCGGATGAGCTTAGAGGCTCTCCAGAGTGCTTGTGAAGCCAGGGAGTTAGACTTTGTGGATAAGTCTAGGGCTGAGCTAATAGCTGCCCTGGTGGATTACCAGACTGATGGTGAAACTCTTGAAGAAGGGGGGGATGCAACCAGTGAGGACTCTGCCCCTGGGGTTGTCGCTGAATCTGTTTCTGGGAATGCCACCATTCCTGCTGCCTCTGTTCCAAACCCCAGCAATTCCATGGAACTTGAGTTATTAAGGATGAAGTTAGCCTTTGAATATCGCAAGTTGGAAATAGAAGCTGAGCTTAAGAAAGAGGAGCTGGCACAGCAAGTGGAACTCAAGAATAGGGATCTTGCGCTCAAAGAAAAGGACACTGAATGTCAGAGAATCCAGTTAGAGAAAGCTCGAGTGGAGACTTCAGCTAGACCAATTGAGAGTGGTAGGTCCCCAGCCACCAAGTTTATGAAAGATTTGGTTGGTGTGTTTGTGGAGGGTTCAGATATCCTCCAATGGATTGAAGCGTTTGAAATGGCTTGTGCAATTCATGATGTAGATAAAAGAGATTGGGCTAAGTGTTTGTTAAGCAGAGTGCCTCAAACTGGATATGACTGTATTCTGAAGCTGAGTGTGGAAGAAAGGGGTCAGTATGAGTGTATGAAGTCTGCTTTGATTGCCAAGTTTGGCAAGACACCTGCCCAATACCTTAAAAGGTTCAGGGAATTTAAGAAAAGAGAGAATGTGTCTTGGGTTGACTGGGTGAGTACTGCGCACATGAACATGATGGGGTGGATTGATGGATACAAGGTGAAAACTTTTGTTGAGTTGTCCCACCTCTTGTTTTTTGAGCATTTTTCTGAAGCCTGTTCACCAGAGCTGCGTCAGTATGTGGCTGACCAGAACATTTTGGACCCCTTTAAGCTGGCTAGGTTGGCTGACAAGTGGGTCTCCCATCGGGTGTCCCCTAAGGACCCCAGTGGGAAGGACAAGGACAAAGAAAAGGGGGCCTCTCAGAAAGCTGAGGAGTCCCAAAAGCAGTCACAGTCGGGTAAACCAAAACCTTCCTCTCCTAAGACCCAAAAATCTAGTGGGGATAAGTCCTCTGTGGGTGGGAATAAGAGTAGTGGTCCACCTGCTGCAAAGCAGGTTCCCAGTGGTTCCAGTACCGTACCCCGCACTCCTGGCACTTGTTGGGACTGTGGGGCTCTGGATCACAAAAGGGGTGACCCCAAGTGTAAAGGTAAGGCACTTGGAGTACAGGCTGTCAGCCTGACCTACCCTTACCCCGTGTCTGAGGTGGAGGCCACTGTCCTCCCCTCCTCTACCGGAATCACCTTTGGTGCTCCGGTAGAGATTTCCTTAGTGTCCCTTGGGGCCTGGGACCAGTACGCAGAAGTACTGGCGACTATCCCACAGAACACCCGTAGGTTTTTGAGAAGTGTCCTCTTGAATGGCCAGCCTTCTACTGGTTTGAGAGACACTGGGGCAAGCATGACAGTGGTGGACAGGACCCTGCTCAAGCCAGAGGACTATGAAGGTGCTCCTCTGCAAACCACCAGATTAGCTGGTGGGCCTCCCAAATTATCACCTGTAGCCTTAGTCACACTCATGATTGGAGACAAGACAGCAAAGCTTCCTGTCCTGGTTCAGGACAATGTCCCTGCTAACATTCTGTTAGGTAATGATCTAGTGGAGTTGGGGTTGATCTCGGATGGTCTTCCCCTGACTGCTGCTGCGGTCACTAGGTCACAGGTGACACCGGGTCTGGCTGTGAGTCAGGTACCCGAGCCAAAGGCGAGGCCTAAGGCAAGAAGAAGGAAGACCAAGAAGGCCACCTCTGTGGAGGGAACACCTTCTCTTCCTGCTGTTCCGACAGCACCCATTGGGATCCATACTCCGGACGGGCTGGGTCCAGTGGAAAACCCAAACTCAACTCCTGTGGGAGAAGAGACAGAAGACTCTCCTGTGGGAGAGGTTCTCAACCCAGAGGAGCACCCCGACCTTCAATGCTTGTTAGCTGAAGGGGGACCCTCCCGGGCAGACTTCTGTAAAGGACAGAGAGAGTGCCACTCTCTCGAGGGTCTGAGGAAACAGGCCCTGTCCCAGGCACAAGGTGAAGTGCCTAGGACATTCAAGGTTTATTGGGAGGGTGAGCTCCTTGTTAGTGAGCCCACTAAGCCTGAACCTGGTGCCCGCAAGAGGTTGGTGGTACCCCAGGTTTACAGGCCCTTCCTACTGCAGTTGGCGCATGAGGTGCCCTTGGCTGGTCATCTTGGGACTAAGAAGACTAAGCAGAGGCTCTCTGCCCATTTCTACTGGCCAAGGATGGGGGTAGAAGTGGAGTCCCACTGCAGGACCTGCCCCACTTGTCAGTTGTCTGGCAAGACTGGAGGCAGGATCATTGCCCCACTGCAGCCATTACCAGTGGTTGGCACACCATTTGAGAGGGTGGGCATCGACATCGTCGGTCCCCTTGACCCTCCCACTTCAGGTGGACATCGGTTCATCCTGGTCTTGGTAGATCATGCCACCAGGTACCCTGAGGCAATACCCCTTCGGACTGTTACTGCCAAGGTGGTTGCCAGGGCTCTCCTGGGCATTTTCACCCGTGTTGGATTCCCCAAGGAGGTTGTCTCTGACAGAGGATCCAACTTCATGTCTAGTTACATGAAAACCATGTGGAAAGAGTGCGGGGTAACCTACAAGTTCTCCACCTCTTACCACCCCAGACCAATGGTCTGGTTGAGAGATTTAACAAAACTCTCAAGGGCATGCTAGGTGCTTTGGAAGAGCCCCTAAGGAGGAAATGGGATCTCCTCCTGCCATGCCTGCTGTTTGCTTACAGGGAGGTACCTCAAGAGGGTGTTGGTTTCAGCCCCTTTGAGTTACTCTTTGGACATCCCGTGAGGGGGCCCCTCGCCTTGATCCGAGAAGGCTTGGAAGCCACCCCTCCAGGTCCCGCCAAGCAAGTGGGGGACTATGTGTTAGGCCTCAGGCGGAGGATGACACAAATGATGGGTCAGGCAACAGCAAATCTCAAGGCCAGCCAGGAATTGAACAAGTACTGGCATGACCTTAAAGCTTCGCAAGTGGATTGGACTCCGGGACAGGAAATCCTTGTGATGGAGCCTACCAAGCCTAGAGCTTTGGCAGACAAGTGGACTGGACCCTTCAGGATCATCTCCAAGATGGGCGAAGTCAATTATCTGGTTGACATGGGAGCCTCTGGGGTAGCCCCCCAGGTATTCCATGTCAACAGGCTCAAGCCTTTCCACAGACGAGCGGAGGTCTCATGTCTCTTGCTAGCTTCAGGGCAAGAAGAGGATGAGAGTGAGCCCCTTCCTGATTTGCTGCATAGCAACCCTCAGGATGGCTCAGTGGAGGGAGTACAACTCTCTCCCGATTTGACAACGGAGCAGCAGAGGGCCTGCAGGGCTTTGCTCCAGCAGTATGCCTCTCTGTTTTCACTGACACCGGGCCTTACACCGTGGTGTAAGCACGAAATTGACACTGGTGACAGCGTGCCTGTCAAGAGCAGGAGCTATCGTATGTCAGATACCGTCAAAAACCACATCCAGGCTGAGGTCGCCAAGATGTTGGATCTGGGTGTTATTGAACCCTCAACCAGTCCCTGGTCCAGTCCAGTGGTCCTTGTCCCCAAGGCAAGTTCCCAGGCGGGTACCAAGGATTGGAGGTTCTGTGTGGACTACCGAGGAGTCAATGCCGTCACCAAAACTGACGCGCACCCATTGCCCAGGGCTGATGAGCTCGTGGACACCATAGGTGCTGCCAAATTTGTGAGCACCTTTGACCTTACCTCAGGCTATTGGCAAATAGCTCTGACGGACCATGCCAAGGAAAAGACGGCCTTCTCAACACCTGAGGGACTCTACCAGTTTAGGGTCATGCCCTTTGGGTTGAAGAATGCCCCTGCCACCTTCCAGAGATTGGTCAACCATGCGCTCAGTGGGCTGGAAGCCTTTTGTGTGGCTTACTTAGACGACATTGCCGTCTACAGTTCCACCTGGGAAGAGCATTTGACACATCTGGATAGGGTGTTGCAGGCCTTGAAAAGGGCTAACCTCACTATCAAGGCCACCAAGTGCCAGATAGCTCAGGGGAAAGTTACCTATCTTGGTCATGAGGTAGGAGGGGGTCAAATCCAACCTCTCTCCAGTAAAGTACAGGACGTACAGAACTGGGAGACTCCCACTACTCAAACCCAGGTGAGAGCCTTTTTGGGCCTCACTGGGTACTATCGCAATTTCATGGCAGACTATGGAACCATAGCTGCACCCCTGACAGCTCTAACTTCGCCGAAACAACCTAGGAAGGTTAATTGGACTGAAGACTGTCAGAGGGCCTTTGATGGCTTGAAAGAAAGTCTGTGTAGGGCACCTGTGTTGTGTGCGCCTGACTACAGCCGACCCTTTATCGTCCAGACGGATGCCTGCGACACCGGAATTGGAGCTGTCTTGTCCCAGTTAGATGACAAAGGGAGAGAACACCCTATCATATTCATCAGTAGACAACTCAAGGGTAGAGAACTTAGGTGGGCTACTGTTGAAAAGGAGTGTTTTAGCATAGTTTGGAGCCTTAGGCGTTTTAGGCCCTACCTTACGGGGTCTACCTTCAAGGTCCAAACAGATCATAAGCCCCTGAAGTGGCTTATGCAGATGAAGGGTGAGAACCCGAAATTGCTCAGGTGGTCCATTAGCCTGCAAGGGCTAGACTTCACCATAGAGCACAGACCAGGGAAGAGTCACGATAATGCGGATGGCCTTTCCAGAAGGTATGTTGACCGTCTGGATGAGGGTGTCTATCCCGTGGGAGATTAGACACCCTCCACCTCAGTCTGGGGGGGGCGACTGTGATGCTGGAAATGCATCAGAGGGACAGGGCCTCTGAATCCTTGTCCTTTTCTGCCTTTTATCGTGTGTTCTGTTATGTTTTCTGCCCAGGAGTCCATTTGGGACTCCTGGCAGTGCAGCTCTCTCTTTTGGTTTGGTGAACAGACCCATGGGATACCCTTATGGCACCCATGGGTAGGGGTACAACCCTGTGCCCCTAGTGTATGTTTTTTGGCACCTGTGGGTGGCCCACAGAGCAGGGTATGGGCTGGTGGCAGCTCCATGCTGAATTAGACAGGTGCTCTGGGCGTCCTCCATTTTGGGATACCCAGGCCCTGCCATTGGGATCAGTTGATTCCTGATAGAAAACAAGATGGCCCCTGTGGCCTCTTGCTTTCTATTGCCTGTTGTCTTGTTTTTCCCAAAGTCCTGGGAAGCCCTGACTCTGTCCCTTCCCCCTGACTGGCTGTTGGGTGGAAGTTCCATATATGGTGTTGTTGTGAAGGCCCAGCTAGACTGACTGGAGCCTTCCCTTTGACTGTATGTTGTGGGTACCTCCTGTGGGTGGGACCTGGGTGAATGGAGTGTGTGACCAATATACACTTCTTGTTGTGGTTGTCTGGTTTCTGGCATGTGAGACAAAGACTGAGACAGCCCTGCCCGAAACTGGCCTGAATGCAGTGTGTAGTGTTGAATGGCTGGGTACTTGTCCCAATCCACATTCCTTGTTGTGAGTGTCTGAAAGGGAGGAGTGTGGCCTGAATGCACTGTGTGCCTGATTGGCTGACTGACTGCATGAATGCCCTTCTGTGTGATTGGCTGCTGTGTGTGTGCCAGCAGTGTGGATGAGAGACAGGATAGTATATCTGGGGACCTCTCACCACTGGAAATTGTTCAGAAGCATTCAGAAGCTGAGTCTCCACTCAAGAGTAACTGGATTTGCTGATCCTCGACGTCCAGCTGGAAGAAGAAGACTTGCTGTGGCATTTGCTTCGACGGAACTGAAGGTTGTCGAAATCGTCGAGGACTGACCCGAGAGAGGACCTGGCTAGGCGCCCTCTTCCCGTGCTCCGAGGGACCATCGAGCACCGCTGAATCTTCGCCGAAGCGCCCTGGAAGTCAGACCCTCGAAAGGCTGCCGACCCGAGACGGGACCGCCGAGGAGATCGAAGTGAAGCACCCGGACATCGACGCTGTCGAAGTCCATTGCCGTCGACCAGGGTTCGCAGGTCTGTGTAACCGCTGGAGGCCCGTCGAAGTTGTGTTGCCCCGCCGTGGGAACCACTTGACGCCGTGCCGCCGACGACCGGAGCCGTCCGCTCCTTGCCTAAGAACATTTGCCTTGAAGGACTCCCTCGTCCGCATCGTCGGCCGCTTTGTCCCGCCGGAGAAAGTCGAGGACGACCAACGCGCCGAGGAGAATCCGCCGGTGGGTTTCCCGCCACCTCACGACCCCAAAGACTCGAGCGACTCGACGCCCTTGCTGGGCCACCGTCACCCACAATCTTTGCGGTCCAGAACTAGTGTCGCCGAGGTGCCCCGCACGCCTCTTCCTCGCAGGACGCCGACATCTCGACGCCGACGAGCACCGCTCGGATCGAAGCCTGCCGCCTCATCGACGCCGTTCTACCTTGTTTGTTGTCGGACGTTCGACGCCCCGTGTCTCCCGCTTGAAAGGGAAGGCATTCAAGAAGGGCCGTCGATTCCCCGACACCGAACACCGAGTTCCTCGACGCTTCTCGACGCCTCTCGACGATCCGTGACTCCTGCTTTAAAGGGGGTCATTCAAGAAGGATCTGTCGACGCCTCTTCGAAGAACTCGACTCCACCAGGTACATTGGGGGGGTAAAAACATTATAGGAGAGAAATAGACTATTGAACAATATATGGACTGGGCTGGTGTTATATCTCTTTATTTTACAGGTTGCCCAGGTGGGGGGATCTCCACACAGAACTGTGTCCAGTGGTAGGGGCCAGTATTCTGCCTATTGTTTCAACCCTCTGTTATCTCTCCTCTCTCTATTGCTGGTTTCCTTCTTATTGATCTGTGTGCCATTTTAACAGTATTGTGAATGCACTTTAATGAGGTCTAATATTAGTGGTACCACTTTAGAATTGTAGATATTTACCATTGCTGATTTTCCTGAGCACAAAGTGCGTTATTGTGATAAGTGTACATAACCCTTGAATATTAATTATATAAAGACTGTGTTTTCAGTAATACAGTGTGTGGACATTCCTTTGTGGGGGCTTGGGGATACACTGTACTTAAGAACCAGCCTGCATCACCTCCTGAGAAGCTAAGCCTTGATTGCTCGTCCATCGTTACCATATTAGAGAATCTTGGCTGGGGTCCTCTGTGCCTCCCCTCTACCATATAGAGAGCGGAAGTACAGACCCCCCTACCAGTCTTTACAGTTGTGATGGATAATGATTCCAGTGCTGGGTTGCATGATTTAGTTTTGATGGATAATGATTCCATTGCTGGGTTGCGTGATCTAGTTTTGATGGATAATGATTCCATTGCTGGGTTGTGTGATCTAGTTTTGATGGATAATGATTCCGCTGCTCGGTTGCATGATTTAGTTTTGATGGATAATGATCCATTGCTGGGTTGCGTCATCAAGTTTTGATGGATAATGATCCATTGCTGGGTTGCGTGATCTAGTTTTGATGGATATTGATCCATTGCTGGGTTGCGTGATCTAGTTTTGATGGATAATGATCCATTGCTGGGTTGCGTGATCTAGTTCTGATGGATAATGACTCCATTGCTCGGTTGCATGATCTAGTTTTGATGGATAATGATTCCACTGCTGGGTTGCAAGATCTAGTTTTGATGGATAATGATCCATTGCTGGGTTGCGTGATCTAGTTTTGATGGATAATGATCCATTGCTGGGATGCGTGATCTAGTTTTGATGGATAATGATCCATTGCTGGGTTGCGTGATCTAGTTCTGACGGATAATGATTCCAGTGCTGGGTTGCATGATTTAGTTTTGATGGATAATGATTCCGCTGCTCGGTTGCATGATTTAGTTTTGATGGATAATGATCCATTGCTGGGTTGCGTCATCAAGTTTTGATGGATAATGATCCATTGCTGGGTTGCGTGATCTAGTTTTGATGGATAATGATCCATTGCTGGGTTGTGTGATCTAGTTTTGATGGATAATGATCCATTGCTGGGTTGCGTGATCTAGTTCTGATGGATAATGATTCAAGTGCTGGGCTGCATGATTTAGTTTTGATGGATAATGATCCATTGCTGGGTTGCGTGATCTAGTTCTGATGGATAATGATTCAAGTGCTGGGCTGCATGATTTAGTTTTGATGGATAATGATTCCGCTGCTCGGTTGCATGATTTAGTTTTGATGGATAATGATCCATTGCTGGGTTGCGTCATCAAGTTTTGATGGATAATGATCCATTGCTGGGTTGCATGATATAGTTTTGATGGGTAATGATTCCATTGCTGGGTTGCGTCATCAAGTTTTGATGGATAATGATCCATTGCTGGGTTGCGTGATCAAGTTTTGATGAATAATGATTCCATTGCTGAGTTGCTTGATCTAGTTCTGATGGATAATGATTCCACTGCTGGGTTGCATGTTTTAGTTTTGATGGATAATGATCCATTGCTGGGTTGCGTGATCTAGTTTTGATGGATAATGATTCCATTGCTGGGTTGCGTGATCTAGTTTTGATGGATAATGATTCCATTGCTGGGTTGCACGATCAAGTTTTGATGAATAATGATTCCACTGCTGAGTTGCTTGATCTAGTTCTGATGGATAATGATTCCACTGCTGGGTTGCATGTTTTAGTTTTGATGGATAATGATCCATTGCTGGGTTGCGTGATCTAGTTTTGATCAATAATGATCCATTTCTGAGTTGCATGATCTAATTCTGATGGATAATGATTCCAGTGCTGGGTTGCATGATTTAGTTTTGATGGATAATGATTCCATTGCTGGGTTGCGTTGTGATGCTGGAAATGCATCAGAGGGACAGGGCCTCTGAATCCTTGTCCTTTTCTGCCTTTTATCGTGTATTCTGTTATGTTTTCTGCCCAGGAGTCCATTTGCGACTCCTGGCAGTGCAGCTCTCTCTTTTGGTTTGGTGAACAGACCCATGGGATACCCTTATGGCACCCCTGGGTAGGGGTACAACCCTGTGCCCCTAGTGTATGTTTTTGGGCACCTGTGGGTGGCCCACAGAGCAGGGTATGGGCTGGTGGCAGCTCCATGCTGAATTGGACAGGTGCTCTGGGTGTCCTCCATTTTGGGATACCCAGGCCCTGCCATTGGGATCAGTTGATTCCTGATAGAAAACAAGATGGCCCCTGTGGCCTCTTGCTTTCTATGGCCTGTTGTCTTGTTTTTCCCAAAGTCCTGGGAAGCCCTGACTCTGTCCCTTCCCCCTGACTGGCTGTTGGGTGGAAGTTCCATATATGGTGTTGTTGTGAAGGCCCAGCTAGACTGACTGGAGCCTTCCCTTTGACTGTATGTTGTGGGTACCTCCTGTGGGTGGGACCTGGGTGAATGGAGTGTGTGACCAATATACACTTCTTGTTGTGGTTGTCTGGTTTCTGGCATGTGAGACAAAGACTGAGACAGCCCTGCCCGAAACTGGCCTGAATGCAGTGTGTAGTGTTGAATGGCTGGGTACTTGTCCCAATCCACATTCCTTGTTGTGAGTGTCTGAAAGGGAGGAGTGTGGCCTGAATGCACTGTGTGCCTGATTGGCTGACTGACTGCATGAATGCCCTTCTGTGTGATTGGCTGCTGTGTGTGTGCCAGCAGTGTGGATGAGAGACAGAATAGTATATCTGGGGACCTCTCACCACTGGAGATTGTTCAGGAACGTTCAGGAACGTTCAGAAGCATTCAGAAGCTGAGTCTCCACTCAAGAGTAACTGGATTTGCTGATCCTCGACGTCCAGCTGGAAGAAGAAGACTTGCTGTGGCATTTGCTTCGACAGAAACTGAAGGTTGTCGAAATCGTCGAGGACTGACCCGAGAGAGGACCTGGTAAGGCGCCCTCTTCCTGTGCTCCGAGGGACCATCGAGCACCGCTGAATCTTCGCCGAAGCGCCCTGGAAGTCAGACCCTCGAAAGGCTGCCGACCCGAGACGGGACCGCCGAGGAGATCGAAGTGAAGCACCCGGACATCGACGCTGTCGAAGTCCATTGCCATCGACCAGGGTTCGCAGGTCTGTGTAACCGCTGGAGGCCCGTCGAAGTTGTGTTGCCCAGCCGTGGGAACCACTTGACGCCGTGCCGCCGACGACCGGAGCCGTCCGCTCCTTGCCTAAGAACATTTGCCTTGAAGGACTCCCTCGTCCGCATCGTCGAACGCTTTGTCCCGCCGGAGAAAGTCGAGGACGACCAACGCGCCGAGGAGAATCCGCCGGTGGGTTTCCCGCCACCTCACGACCCCAAAGACTCGAGCGACTCGACGCCCTTGCTGGGCTTCCGTCTCTACAATCTTTGCGGTCCAGAACTATTGTCATCGAGGTGCCCCGCACACCTCCGCCTTGCAGGACGCCGACGCCCCGACGCCGACGAGCACCGCTCGGACGAAGCTGCCGCCTCTCTGACATCGTTCTACCTCGTTTGTCGACGGACGTTCGACGCCCCGTGCCTCCCGCTTGAAAGGGAAGGCATTCAAGAAGGGCCGTCGATTCCCCGTCGCCGAACCCCGAGGTCTTCGACGTTTCTCGACGCCACTCGACGATCCGTGACCCCTGCCTTAAAGGGAGTCATTCAAGAAGGATCTGTCGACGCCTCCTCGAAGAACTCGACTCCACCAGGTACATTGGGGGGGTAAAAACATTGCAGGAGAGAATAAGACTATTGAACAATATATGGACTGGGCTTGTGTTATATCTCTTTATTTTACAGGTTGCCCAGGTGGGGGGATCTCCACACAGAACTGTGTCCAGTAGCAAGGGCCAGTATTCTGCCTATTGTTTCAACCATCTTTTATCTCTCCTCTCTCTATTGCTGGTTTCCTTCTTATTGATCTGTGTGCCATTTCTACAGTATTGTGAATGCACTTTAATGAGGTCTAATATTGGTGGTACCACTTTAGAATTGTAGATATTTACCATTATTGATTTTCCTGAGCACAAAGTGCGTTATTGTGATAAGTGTACATAACCCTTGAATATTAATTATATAAAGACTGTGTTTTCAGTAATACAGTGTGTGGACATTCCTTTGTGGGGGCTTGGGGATACACTGTACTTAAGAACCAGCCTGCATCACCTCCTGAGAAGCTAGGCCTTGATTGCTCGCCCATAGCTACCGTATTAGAGAATCTTGGCTGGGGTCCTCTGTGCCTCTCCTCTACCATATAGAGAGCAGAAGTACAGACCCCCCCACCGGTCTTTACAAAACTGGTGGCCAGCGGTGGGATGCTTATGGTTTTAAGACTCAGTGTATAACCGTGCCACTTACAAAATATCCGCACTTTATTAGATTAAGGTTTGGGTGTGTACCAAATAACTGCATTACAAGCAATGGAGTCCATTGCAAATGGTAAATTGACTCGGATGAGCTTGGAGGCTCTCCAGAGTGCTTGTGAAGCCAGGGAGTTAGACTTTGTGGATAAGTCTAGGGCTGAGCTGATAGCTGCCCTGGTGGACTACCAGACTGATGGTGAAACCCTTGATGAAGGGGGGGATGCAACCAGTGAGGACTCTGCCCCTGGGGTTGTCACTGAATCTGTTTCTGGGAATGCCACCATTCCTGCTGCCTCTGTTCCAAACCCCAGCAATTCCATGGAACTTGAGTTATTGAGGATGAAGTTAGCCTTTGAATATCGCAAGTTGGAAATAGAAGCTGAGCTTAAGAAAGAGGAGCTGGCACAGCAAGTGGAACTCAAGAATAGGGATCTTGAACTCAGAAATAAGGACCTTGAACTCAAAAGCCAGGACACTGAATGTCAGAGAATCCAGCTAGAGAAAGCTAGAGTGGAGACTTCAGCTAGATCCAGTGAGAGTGTCAGGTCCCCAGCCACCAAGTTTATGAAAGATTTGGTTGGTGTGTTTGTGGAGGGTTCAGATATCCTCCAATGGATTGAAGTGTTTGAAATGGCTTGTGCAATTCATGATGTAGATAAAAGAGATTGGGCTAAGTGTTTGTTAAGCAGAGTGCCTCAAACTGGATATGACTGTATTCTGAAGCTGGGTGTGGAAGAAAGGGGTCAGTATGAGTGTATGAAGTCTGCTTTGATTGCCAAGTTTGGCAAGACACCTGCCCAATACCTTAAAAGGTTCAGGGAATTTAAGAAAAGAGAGAGTGTGTCTTGGGTTGACTGGGTGAGTACTGCGCACATGAACATGATGGGGTGGATTGATGGAAACAAGGTGAAAACTTTTGCTGAATTATCCCACCTGTTGTTTTTTGAGCATTTTTCTGAAGCCTGTTCACCGGAGCTGCGTCAGTATGTTGCTGACCAGAACATTTTGGACCCCTTTAAGCTGGCTAGGTTGGCTGACAAGTGGGTCTCCCACCGGGTGTCCCCTAAGGACTCCAGTGGGAAGGACAAGGACAAAGAAAAGGGGGCCTCTCAGAAAGCTGAGGAGTCCCAAAAGCAGTCACAGTCGGGTAAACCAAAACCTTCCTCTCCTAAGACCCAAAAATCTAGTGGGGATAAGTCCTCTGTGGGTGGGAATAAGAGTAGTGGTCCACCTGCTGCAAAGCAGGTTCCCAGTGGTTCCAGTACCGTACCCCGCACTCCTGGCACTTGTTGGGATTGTGGGGCTCTGGATCACAAAAGGGGTGACCCCAAGTGTAAAGGTAAGGCACTTGGAGTACAGGCTGTCAGCCTGACCTACCCTTACCCCGTGTCTGAGGTGGAGGCCACTGTCCTCCCCTCCTCTACAGGAATCACATTTGGTGCTCCGGTAGAGATTTCCTTAGTGTCCCTTGGGGCCTGGGACCAGTACGCAGAAGTACTGGCAACTATCCCGCAGAACACCCGTAGGTTTTTGAGAAGTGTCCTCTTGAATGGCCAGCCTTCTACTGGTTTGAGAGACACTGGGGCAAGCATGACAGTGGTGGACAGGACCCTGCTCAAGCCAGAGGACTATGAAGGTGCTCCTCTGCAAACCACCAGATTAGCTGGTGGGCCTCCCAAATTATCGCCTGTAGCCTTAGTCACACTCATGATTGGAGACAAGACAGCAAAGCTTCCTGTCCTGGTTCAGGACAATGTCCCTGCTAACATTCTGTTAGGTAATGATCTAGTGGAGTTGGGGTTGATCTCGGATGGTCTTCCCCTGACTGCTGCTGCGGTCACTAGGTCACAGGTGACACCGGGTCTGGCTGTGAGTCAGGTACCCGAGCCAAAGGCGAGGCCTAAGGCAAGAAGAAGGAAGACCAAGAAGGCCACCTCTGTGGAGGGAACACCTTCTCTTCCTGCTGTTCCGACAGCACCCATTGGGATCCATGCTCCGGACGGGCTGGGTCCAGTGGAAAACCCAAACTCAACTCCTGTGGGAGAAGATACAGAAGACTCTCCTGTGGGAGAGGTTCTCAACCCGGAGGATCACCCCGACCTTCAATGCTTGTTAGCTGAAGGGGGACCCTCCCGGGCAGACTTCTGTAAGGGACAGAGAGAGTGCCACTCTCTCGAGGGACTGAGGAAACAGGCCCTGTCCCAGGCACAAGGAGAAGTGCCTAGGACATTCAAGATTTATTGGGAGGGTGAGCTCCTTGTTAGTGAGCCCACTAAGCCTGAACCTGGTGCCCGCAAGAGGTTGGTGGTACCTCAGGTTTACAGGCCCTTCCTACTGCAGTTGGCGCATGAGGTGCCCTTGGCTGGTCATCTTGGGACTAAGAAGACTAAGCAGAGGCTCTCTGCCCATTTCTACTGGCCAAGGATGGGAGTAGAGGTGGAGTCCCACTGCAGGACCTGCCCCACTTGTCAGTTGTCTGGCAAGACTGGAGGCAGGATCATTGCCCCACTGCAGCCATTACCAGTGGTTGGCACACCATTTGAGAGGGTGGGCATCGACATCGTCGGTCCCCTTGACCCTCCCACTTCAGGTGGACATCGGTTCATCCTGGTCTTGGTAGATCATGCCACCAGGTACCCTGAGGCAATACCCCTTCGGACTGTTACTGCCAAGGTGGTTGCCAGGGCTCTCCTGGGCATTTTCACCCGTGTTGGATTCCCCAAGGAGGTTGTCTCTGACAGAGGATCCAACTTCATGTCTAGTTACATGAAAACCATGTGGAAAGAGTGCGGGGTAACCTACAAGTTCTCCACCTCTTACCACCCCCAGACCAATGGTCTGGTTGAGAGATTTAATAAAACTCTCAAGGGCATGCTAGGTGCTTTGGAAGAGCCCCTAAGGAGGAAATGGGATCTCCTCCTGCCATGCCTGCTGTTTGCTTACAGAGAGGTACCTCAAGAGGGTGTTGGTTTCAGCCCCTTTGAGTTACTCTTTGGACATCCCGTGAGGGGGCCCCTCGCCTTGATCCGAGAAGGCTTGGAAGCCACCCCTCCAGGTCCCGCCAAGCAAGTGGGGGACTATGTGTTAGGCCTCAGGCGGAGGATGACACAAATGATGGGTCAGGCAACAGCAAATCTCAAGGCCAGCCAGGAATTGAATAAGTACTGGCATGACCTGAAAGCTTCGCAAGTGGATTGGACTCCGGGACAGGAAATCCTTGTGATGGAGCCTACCAAGCCTAGAGCTTTGGCAGACAAGTGGACTGGACCCTTCAGGATCATCTCCAAGATGGGCGAAGTCAATTATCTGGTTGACATGGGAGCCTCTGGGGTAGCCCCCCAGGTATTCCATGTCAACAGGCTCAAGCCTTTCCACAGGCGAGCAGAGGTCTCATGTCTCTTGCTAGCTTCAGGGCAAGAGGAGGATGAGAGTGAGCCCCTTCCTGATTTGCTGCATAGCAACCCTCAGGATGGCTCAGTGGAGGGAGTACAACTCTCTCCAGATTTGACAACAGAGCAGCAGAGGGCCTGCAGGGCTTTGCTCCAGCAGTATGCCTCTCTGTTTTCACTGACACCGGGCCTTACACCGTGGTGTAAGCACGAAATTGACACTGGTGACAGTGTGCCTGTCAAAAGCAGGTGCGACCGTATGTCAGATACCGTCAAGAACCACATCCAGGCTGAGGTCGCCAAGATGTTGGATCTGGGTGTTATTGAACCCTCAACCAGTCCCTGGTCCAGTCCAGTGGTCCTTGTCCCCAAGGCAAGTTCCCAGGCGGGTACCAAAGATTGGAGGTTCTGTGTGGCTACCGAGGAGTCAATGCCGTCACCAAAACTGACGCGCACCCATTGGCCCAGGGCTGATGAGCTCGTGGACACCATAGGTGCTGCCAAGTTTGTGAGCACCTTTGACCTTACCTCAGGCTATTGGCAAATAGCTCTGACGGACCATGCCAAGGAAAAGACGGCTTTCTCAACACCTGAGGGACTCTACCAGTTTAGGGTCATGCCTTTTGGGTTGAAGAATGCCCCTGCCACCTTCCAGAGATTGGTCAACCATGCGCTCAGTGGGCTGGAAGCCTTTTGTGTGGCTTACTTAGACGACATTGCCGTCTACAGTTCCACCTGGGAAGAGCATTTGACACATCTGGATAAGGTGTTGCAGGCCTTGAAAAGGGCTAACCTCACTATCAAGGCCACCAAGTGCCAGATAGCTCAGGGGAAAGTTACCTATCTTGGTCATTGTAAAGACTGGTAGGGGGGGTCTGTACTTCCGCTCTCTATATGGTAGAGGGGAGGCACAGAGGACCCCAGCCAAGATTCTCTAATATGGTAACGATGGACGAGCAATCAAGGCTTAGCTTCTCAGGAGGTGATGCAGGCTGGTTCTTAAGTACAGTGTATCCCCAAGCCCCCACAAAGGAATGTCCACACACTGTATTACTGAAAACACAGTCTTTATATAATTAATATTCAAGGGTTATGTACACTTATCACAATAACGCACTTTGTGCTCAGGAAAATCAGCAATGGTAAATATCTACAATTCTAAAGTGGTACCACTAATATTAGACCTCATTAAAGTGCATTCACAATACTGTTAAAATGGCACACAGATCAATAAGAAGGAAACCAGCAATAGAGAGAGGAGAGATAACAGAGGGTTGAAACAATAGGCAGAATACTGGCCCCTACCACTGGACACAGTTCTGTGTGGAGATCCCCCCACCTGGGCAACCTGTAAAATAAAGAGATATAACACCAGCCCAGTCCATATATTGTTCAATAGTCTATTTCTCTCCTATAATGTTTTTACCCCCCCAATGTACCTGGTGGAGTCGAGTTCTTCGAAGAGGCGTCGACAGATCCTTCTTGAATGGCCCCCTTTAAAGCAGGAGTCACGGATCGTCGAGAGGCGTCGAGAAGCGTCGAGGAACTCGGTGTTCGGTGTCGGGGAATCGACGGCCCTTCTTGAATGCCTTCCCTTTCAAGCGGGAGACACGGGGCGTCGAACGTCCGACAACAAACAAGGTAGAACGGCGTCGATGAGGCGGCAGGCTTCGATCCGAGCGGTGCTCGTCGGCGTCGAGATGTCGGCGTCCTGCGAGGAAGAGGCGTGCGGGGCACCTCGGCGACACTAGTTCTGGACCGCAAAGATTGTGGGTGACGGTGGCCCAGCAAGGGCGTCGAGTCGCTCGAGTCTTTGGGGTCGTGAGGTGGCGGGAAACCCACCGGCGGATTCTCCTCGGCGCGTTGGTCGTCCTCGACTTTCTCCGGCGGGACAAAGCGGCCGACGATGCGGACGAGGGAGTCCTTCAAGGCAAATGTTCTTAGGCAAGGAGCGGACGGCTCCGGTCGTCGGCGGCACGGCGTCAAGTGGTTCCCACGGCGGGGCAACACAACTTCGACGGGCCTCCAGCGGTTACACAGACCTGCGAACCCTGGTCGACGGCAATGGACTTCGACAGCGTCGATGTCCGGGTGCTTCACTTCGATCTCCTCGGCGGTCCCGTCTCGGGTCGGCAGCCTTTCGAGGGTCTGACTTCCAGGGCGCTTCGGCGAAGATTCAGCGGTGCTCGATGGTCCCTCGGAGCACGGGAAGAGGGCGCCTAGCCAGGTCCTCTCTCGGGTCAGTCCTCGACGATTTCGACAACCTTCAGTTCCGTCGAAGCAAATGCCACAGCAAGTCTTCTTCTTCCAGCTGGACGTCGAGGATCAGCAAATCCAGTTACTCTTGAGTGGAGACTCAGCTTCTGAATGCTTCTGAACAATTTCCAGTGGTGAGAGGTCCCCAGATATACTATCCTGTCTCTCATCCACACTGCTGGCACACACACAGCAGCCAATCACACAGAAGGGCATTCATGCAGTCAGTCAGCCAATCAGGCACACAGTGCATTCAGGCCACACTCCTCCCTTTCAGACACTCACAACAAGGAATGTGGATTGGGACAAGTACCCAGCCATTCAACACTACACACTGCATTCAGGCCAGTTTCGGGCAGGGCTGTCTCAGTCTTTGTCTCACATGCCAGAAACCAGACAACCACAACAAGAAGTGTATATTGGTCACACACTCCATTCACCCAGGTCCCACCCACAGGAGGTACCCACAACATACAGTCAAAGGGAAGGCTCCAGTCAGTCTAGCTGGGCCTTCACAACAACACCATATATGGAACTTCCACCCAACAGCCAGTCAGGGGGAAGGGACAGAGTCAGGGCTTCCCAGGACTTTGGGAAAAACAAGACAACAGGCAATAGAAAGCAAGAGGCCACAGGGGCCATCTTGTTTTCTATCAGGAATCAACTGATCCCAATGGCAGGGCCTGGGTATCCCAAAATGGAGGACGCCCAGAGCACCTGTCTAATTCAGCATGGAGCTGCCACCAGCCCATACCCTGCTCTGTGGGCCACCCACAGGTGCCAAAAAACATACACTAGGGGCACAGGGTTGTACCCCTACCCATGGGTGCCATAAGGGTATCCCATGGGTCTGTTCACCAAACCAAAAGAGAGAGCTGCACTGCCAGGAGTCCCAAATGGACTCCTGGGCAGAAAACATAACAGAACACACGATAAAAGGCAGAAAAGGACAAGGATTCAGAGGCCCTGTCCCTCTGATGCATTTCCAGCATCACAGTCGCCCCCCCCAGACTGAGGTGGAGGGTGTCTAATCTCCCACGGGATAGACACCCTCATCCAGACGGTCAACATACCTTCTGGAAAGGCCATCCGCATTATCGTGACTCTTCCCTGGTCTGTGCTCTATGGTGAAGTCTAGCCCTTGCAGGCTAATGGACCACCTGAGCAATTTCGGGTTCTCACCCTTCATCTGCATAAGCCACTTCAGGGGCTTATGATCTGTTTGGACCTTGAAGGTAGACCCCGTAAGGTAGGGCCTAAAACGCCTAAGGCTCCAAACTATGCTAAAACACTCCTTTTCAACAGTAGCCCACCTAAGTTCTCTACCCTTGAGTTGTCTACTGATGAATATGATAGGGTGTTCTCTCCCTTTGTCATCTAACTGGGACAAGACAGCTCCAATTCCGGTGTCGCAGGCATCCGTCTGGACGATAAAGGGTCGGCTGTAGTCAGGCGCACACAACACAGGTGCCCTACACAGACTTTCTTTCAAGCCATCAAAGGCCCTCTGACAGTCTTCAGTCCAATTAACCTTCCTAGGTTGTTTGGGCGAAGTTAGAGCTGTCAGGGGTGCAGCTATGGTTCCATAGTCTGCCATGAAATTGCGATAGTACCCAGTGAGGCCCAAAAAGGCTCTCACCTGGGTTTGAGTAGTGGGAGTCTCCCAGTTCTGTACGTCCTGTACTTTACTGGAGAGAGGTTGGATTTGACCCCCTCCTACCTCATGACCAAGATAGGTAACTTTCCCCTGAGCTATCTGGCACTTGGTGGCCTTGATAGTGAGGTTAGCCCTTTTCAAGGCCTGCAACACCCTATCCAGATGTGTCAAATGCTCTTCCCAGGTGGAACTGTAGACGGCAATGTCGTCTAAGTAAGCCACACAAAAGGCTTCCAGCCCACTGAGCGCATGGTTGACCAATCTCTGGAAGGTGGCAGGGGCATTCTTCAACCCAAAGGGCATGACCCTAAACTGGTAGAGTCCCTCAGGTGTTGAGAAGGCCGTCTTTTCCTTGGCATGGTCCGTCAGAGCTATTTGCCAATAGCCTGAGGTAAGGTCAAAGGTGCTCACAAATTTGGCAGCACCTATGGTGTCCACGAGCTCATCAGCCCTGGGCAATGGGTGCGCGTCAGTTTTGGTGACGGCATTGACTCCTCGGTAGTCCACACAGAACCTCCAATCCTTGGTACCCGCCTGGGAACTTGCCTTGGGGACAAGGACCACTGGACTGGACCAGGGACTGGTTGAGGGTTCAATAACACCCAGATCCAACATCTTGGCGACCTCAGCCTGGATGTGGTTTTTGACGGTATCTGACATACGATAGCTCCTGCTCTTGACAGGCACGCTGTCACCAGTGTCAATTTCGTGCTTACACCACGGTGTAAGGCCCGGTGTCAGTGAAAACAGAGAGGCATACTGCTGGAGCAAAGCCCTGCAGGCCCTCTGCTGCTCCGTTGTCAAATCGGGAGAGAGTTGTACTCCCTCCACTGAGCCATCCTGAGGGTTGCTATGCAGCAAATCAGGAAGGGGCTCACTCTCATCCTCTTCTTGCCCTGAAGCTAGCAAGAGACATGAGACCTCCGCTCGTCTGTGGAAAGGCTTGAGCCTGTTGACATGGAATACCTGGGGGGCTACCCCAGAGGCTCCCATGTCAACCAGATAATTGACTTCGCCCATCTTGGAGATGATCCTGAAGGGTCCAGTCCACTTGTCTGCCAAAGCTCTAGGCTTGGTAGGCTCCATCACAAGGATTTCCTGTCCCGGAGTCCAATCCACTTGCGAAGCTTTAAGGTCATGCCAGTACTTGTTCAATTCCTGGCTGGCCTTGAGATTTGCTGTTGCCTGACCCATCATTTGTGTCATCCTCCGCCTGAGGCCTAACACATAGTCCCCCACTTGCTTGGCGGGACCTGGAGGGGTGGCTTCCAAGCCTTCTCGGATCAAGGCGAGGGGCCCCCTCACGGGATGTCCAAAGAGTAACTCAAAGGGGCTGAAACCAACACCCTCTTGAGGTACCTCCCTGTAAGCAAACAGCAGGCATGGCAGGAGGAGATCCCATTTCCTCCTTAGGGGCTCTTCCAAAGCACCTAGCATGCCCTTGAGAGTTTTGTTAAATCTCTCAACCAGACCATTGGTCTGGGGGTGGTAAGAGGTGGAGAACTTGTAGGTTACCCCGCACTCTTTCCACATGGTTTTCATGTAACTAGACATGAAGTTGGATCCTCTGTCAGAGACAACCTCCTTGGGGAATCCAACACGGGTGAAAATGCCCAGGAGAGCCCTGGCAACCACCTTGGCAGTAACAGTCCGAAGGGGTATTGCCTCAGGGTACCTGGTGGCATGATCTACCAAGACCAGGGTGAACCGATGTCCACCTGAAGTGGGAGGGTCAAGGGGACCGACGATGTCGATGCCCACCCTCTCAAATGGTGTGCCAACCACTGGTAATGGCTGCAGTGGGGCAATGATCCTGCCTCCAGTCTTGCCAGACAACTGACAAGTGGGGCAGGTCCTGCAGTGGGACTCCACTTCTACCCCCATCCTTGGCCAGTAGAAATGGGCAGAGAGCCTCTGCTTAGTCTTCTTAGTCCCAAGATGACCAGCCAAGGGCACCTCATGCGCCAACTGCAGTAGGAAGGGCCTGTAAACCTGGGGTACCACCAACCTCTTGCGGGCACCAGGTTCAGGCTTAGTGGGCTCACTAACAAGGAGCTCACCCTCCCAATAAACCTTGAATGTCCTAGGCACTTCACCTTGTGCCTGGGACAGGGCCTGTTTCCTCAGACCCTCGAGAGAGTGGCACTCTCTCTGTCCTTTACAGAAGTCTGCCCGGGAGGGTCCCCCTTCAGCTAACAAGCATTGAAGGTCGGGGTGCTCCTCTGGGTTGAGAACCTCTCCCACAGGAGAGTCTTCTGTCTCTTCTCCCACAGGAGTTGAGTTTGGGTTTTCCACTGGACCCAGCCCGTCCGGAGTATGGATCCCAATGGGTGCTGTCGGAACAGCAGGAAGAGAAGGTGTTCCCTCCACAGAGGTGGCCTTCTTGGTCTTCCTTCTTCTTGCCTTAGGCCTCGCCTTTGGCTCGGGTACCTGACTCACAGCCAGACCCGGTGTCACCTGTGACCTAGTGACCGCAGCAGCAGTCAGGGGAAGACCATCCGAGATCAACCCCAACTCCACTAGATCATTACCTAACAGAATGTTAGCAGGGACATTGTCCTGAACCAGGACAGGAAGCTTTGCTGTCTTGTCTCCAATCATGAGTGTGACTAAGGCTACAGGTGATAATTTGGGAGGCCCACCAGCTAATCTGGTGGTTTGCAGAGGAGCACCTTCATAGTCCTCTGGCTTGAGCAGGGTCCTGTCCACCACTGTCATGCTTGCCCCAGTGTCTCTCAAACCAGTAGAAGGCTGGCCATTCAAGAGGACACTTCTCAAAAACCTACGGGTGTTCTGTGGGATAGTCGCCAGTACTTCTGCGTACTGGTCCCAGGCCCCAAGGGACACTAAGGAAATCTCTACCGGAGCACCAAAGGTGATTCCGGTAGAGGAGGGGAGGACAGTGGCCTCCACCTCAGACACGGGGTAAGGGTAGGTCAGGCTGACAGCCTGTACTCCAAGTGCCTTACCTTTACACTTGGGGTCACCCCTTTTGTGATCCAGAGCCCCACAGTCCCAACAAGTGCCAGGAGTGCGGGGTACGGTACTGGAACCACTGGGAACCTGCTTTGCAGCAGGTGGACCACTACTCTTATTCCCACCCACAGAGGACTTATCCCCACTAGATTTTTGGGTCTTAGGAGAGGAAGGTTTTGGTTTACCCGACTGTGACTGCTTTTGGGACTCCTCAGCTTTCTGAGAGGCCCCCTTTTCTTTGTCCTTGTCCTTCCCACTGGGGTCCTTAGGGGACACCCGATGGGAGACCCACTTGTCAGCCAACCTAGCCAGCTTAAAGGGGTCCAAAATGTTCTGGTCAGCCACATACTGACGCAGCTCTGGTGAACAGGCTTCAGAAAAATGCTCAAAAAACAAGAGGTGGGACAACTCAACAAAAGTTTTCACCTTGTATCCATCAATCCACCCCATCATGTTCATGTGCGCAGTACTCACCCAGTCAACCCAAGACACATTCTCTCTTTTCTTAAATTCCCTGAACCTTTTAAGGTATTGGGCAGGTGTCTTGCCAAACTTGGCAATCAAAGCAGACTTCATACACTCATACTGACCCCTTTCTTCCACACTCAGCTTCAGAATACAGTCATATCCAGTTTGAGGCACTCTGCTTAACAAACACTTAGCCCAATCTCTTTTATCTACATCATGAATTGCACAAGCCATTTCAAACGCTTCAATCCATTGGAGGATATCTGAACCCTCCACAAACACACCAACCAAATCTTTCATAAACTTGGTGGCTGGGGACCTGCCACTCTCAATTGGTCTAGCTGAAGTCTCCACTCGAGCTTTCTCTAACTGGATTCTCTGACATTCAGTGTCCTTTTCTTTGAGCGCAAGATCCCTATTCTTGAGTTCCACTTGCTGTGCCAGCTCCTCTTTCTTAAGCTCAGCTTCTATTTCCAACTTGCGATATTCAAAGGCTAACTTCATCCTTAATAACTCAAGTTCCATGGAATTGCTGGGGTTTGGAACAGAGGCAGCAGGAATGGTGGCATTCCCAGAAACAGATTCAGCGACAACCCCAGGGGCAGAGTCCTCACTGGTTGCATCCCCCCCTTCCTCAAGAGTTTCACCATCAGTCTGGTAATCCACCAGGGCAGCTATCAGCTCAGCCCTAGACTTATCCACAAAGTCTAACTCCCTGGCTTCACAAGCACTCTGGAGAGCCTCTAAGCTCATCCGAGTCAATTTACCATTTGCAATGGACTCCATTGCTTGTAATGCAGTTATTTGGAACACACCCGAACCTTAATCTAACAAAAGTGCGGATATTTTGTAAGTGGCACGGTTATACACTGAGTCTTAAAACCATAAGCATCCCACCGCTGCCACCAGCTGTAAAGACTGGTAGGGGGGGTCTGTACTTCCGCTCTCTATATGGTAGAGGGGAGGCACAGAGGACCCCAGCCAAGATTCTCTAATATGGTAACGATGGACGAGCAATCAAGGCTTAGCTTCTCAGGAGGTGATGCAGGCTGGTTCTTAAGTACAGTGTATCCCCAAGCCCCCACAAAGGAATGTCCACACACTGTATTACTGAAAACACAGTCTTTATATAATTAATATTCAAGGGTTATGTACACTTATCACAATAACGCACTTTGTGCTCAGGAAAATCAGCAATGGTAAATATCTACAATTCTAAAGTGGTACCACTAATATTAGACCTCATTAAAGTGCATTCACAATACTGTTAAAATGGCACACAGATCAATAAGAAGGAAACCAGCAATAGAGAGAGGAGAGATAACAGAGGGTTGAAACAATAGGCAGAATACTGGCCCCTACCACTGGACACAGTTCTGTGTGGAGATCCCCCCACCTGGGCAACCTGTAAAATAAAGAGATATAACACCAGCCCAGTCCATATATTGTTCAATAGTCTATTTCTCTCCTATAATGTTTTTACCCCCCCAATGTACCTGGTGGAGTCGAGTTCTTCGAAGAGGCGTCGACAGATCCTTCTTGAATGGCCCCCTTTAAAGCAGGAGTCACGGATCGTCGAGAGGCGTCGAGAAGCGTCGAGGAACTCGGTGTTCGGTGTCGGGGAATCGACGGCCCTTCTTGAATGCCTTCCCTTTCAAGCGGGAGACACGGGGCGTCGAACGTCCGACAACAAACAAGGTAGAACGGCGTCGATGAGGCGGCAGGCTTCGATCCGAGCGGTGCTCGTCGGCGTCGAGATGTCGGCGTCCTGCGAGGAAGAGGCGTGCGGGGCACCTCGGCGACACTAGTTCTGGACCGCAAAGATTGTGGGTGACGGTGGCCCAGCAAGGGCGTCGAGTCGCTCGAGTCTTTGGGGTCGTGAGGTGGCGGGAAACCCACCGGCGGATTCTCCTCGGCGCGTTGGTCGTCCTCGACTTTCTCCGGCGGGACAAAGCGGCCGACGATGCGGACGAGGGAGTCCTTCAAGGCAAATGTTCTTAGGCAAGGAGCGGACGGCTCCGGTCGTCGGCGGCACGGCGTCAAGTGGTTCCCACGGCGGGGCAACACAACTTCGACGGGCCTCCAGCGGTTACACAGACCTGCGAACCCTGGTCGACGGCAATGGACTTCGACAGCGTCGATGTCCGGGTGCTTCACTTCGATCTCCTCGGCGGTCCCGTCTCGGGTCGGCAGCCTTTCGAGGGTCTGACTTCCAGGGCGCTTCGGCGAAGATTCAGCGGTGCTCGATGGTCCCTCGGAGCACGGGAAGAGGGCGCCTAGCCAGGTCCTCTCTCGGGTCAGTCCTCGACGATTTCGACAACCTTCAGTTCCGTCGAAGCAAATGCCACAGCAAGTCTTCTTCTTCCAGCTGGACGTCGAGGATCAGCAAATCCAGTTACTCTTGAGTGGAGACTCAGCTTCTGAATGCTTCTGAACAATTTCCAGTGGTGAGAGGTCCCCAGATATACTATCCTGTCTCTCATCCACACTGCTGGCACACACACAGCAGCCAATCACACAGAAGGGCATTCATGCAGTCAGTCAGCCAATCAGGCACACAGTGCATTCAGGCCACACTCCTCCCTTTCAGACACTCACAACAAGGAATGTGGATTGGGACAAGTACCCAGCCATTCAACACTACACACTGCATTCAGGCCAGTTTCGGGCAGGGCTGTCTCAGTCTTTGTCTCACATGCCAGAAACCAGACAACCACAACAAGAAGTGTATATTGGTCACACACTCCATTCACCCAGGTCCCACCCACAGGAGGTACCCACAACATACAGTCAAAGGGAAGGCTCCAGTCAGTCTAGCTGGGCCTTCACAACAACACCATATATGGAACTTCCACCCAACAGCCAGTCAGGGGGAAGGGACAGAGTCAGGGCTTCCCAGGACTTTGGGAAAAACAAGACAACAGGCAATAGAAAGCAAGAGGCCACAGGGGCCATCTTGTTTTCTATCAGGAATCAACTGATCCCAATGGCAGGGCCTGGGTATCCCAAAATGGAGGACGCCCAGAGCACCTGTCTAATTCAGCATGGAGCTGCCACCAGCCCATACCCTGCTCTGTGGGCCACCCACAGGTGCCAAAAAACATACACTAGGGGCACAGGGTTGTACCCCTACCCATGGGTGCCATAAGGGTATCCCATGGGTCTGTTCACCAAACCAAAAGAGAGAGCTGCACTGCCAGGAGTCCCAAATGGACTCCTGGGCAGAAAACATAACAGAACACACGATAAAAGGCAGAAAAGGACAAGGATTCAGAGGCCCTGTCCCTCTGATGCATTTCCAGCATCACAGTCATGAGGTAGGAGGGGGTCAAATCCAACCTCTCTCCAGTAAAGTACAGGACGTACAGAACTGGGAGACTCCCACTACTCAAACCCAGGTGAGAGCCTTTTTGGGCCTCACTGGGTACTATCGCAATTTCATGGCAGACTATGGAACCATAGCTGCACCCCTGACAGCGCTAACTTCGCCCAAACAGCCTAGGAAGGTTAATTGGACCGAAGACTGTCAGAGGGCCTTTGATGGCTTGAAAGAAAGTCTGTGTAGGGCACCTGTGTTGTGTGCGCCTGACTACAGCCGACCCTTTATCGTCCAGACGGATGCCTGCGACACCGGAATTGGAGCTGTCTTGTCCCAGTTAGATGACAAAGGGAGAGAACACCCTATCATATTCATCAGTAGACAACTCAAGGGTAGAGAACTTAGGTGGGCTACTGTTGAAAAGGAGTGTTTTAGCATAGTTTGGAGCCTTAGGCGTTTTAGGCCCTACCTTACGGGGTCTACCTTCAAGGTCCAAACAGATCATAAGCCCCTGAAGTGGCTTATGCAGATGAAGGGTGAGAATCCGAAATTGCTCAGGTGGTCCATTAGCCTGCAAGGGCTAGACTTCACCATAGAGCACAGACCAGGGAAGAGTCACGATAATGCGGATGGCCTTTCCAGAAGGTATGTTGACCGTCTGGATGAGGGTGTCTATCCCGTGGGAGATTAGACACCCTCCACCTCAGTCTTGCGACTGTGATGCTGGAAATGCATCAGAGGGACAGGGCCTCTGAATCCTTGTCCTTTTCTGCCTTTTATCGTGTGTTCTGTTATGTTTTCTGCCCAGGAGTCCATTTGCGACTCCTGGCAGTGCAGCTCTCTCTTTTGGTTTGGTGAACAGACCCATGGGATACCCTTATGGCACCCCTGGGTAGGGGTACAACCCTGTGCCCCTAGTGTATGTTTTTGGGCACCTGTGGGTGGCCCACAGAGCAGGGTATGGGCTGGTGGCAGCTCCATGCTGAATTGGACAGGTGCTCTGGGTGTCCTCCATTTTGGGATACCCAGGCCCTGCCATTGGAATCAGTTGATTCCTGATGGAAAACAAGATGGCCCCTGTGGCCTCTTGCTTTCTATGGCCTGTTGTCTTGTTTTTCCCAAAGTCCTGGGAAGCCCTGACTCTGTCCCTTCCCCCTGACTGGCTGTTGGGTGGAAGTTCCATATATGGTGTTGTTGTGAAGGCCCAGCTAGACTGACTGGAGCCTTCCCTTTGACTGTATGTTGTGGGTACCTCCTGTGGGTGGGACCTGGGTGAATGGAGTGTGTGACCAATATACACTTCTTGTTGTGGTTGTCTGGTTTCTGGCATGTGAGACAAAGACTGAGACAGCCCTGCCCGAAACTGGCCTGAATGCAGTGTGTAGTGTTGAATGGCTGGGTACTTGTCCCAATCCACATTCCTTGTTGTGAGTGTCTGAAAGGGAGGAGTGTGGCCTGAATGCACTGTGTGCCTGATTGGCTGACTGACTGCATGAATGCCCTTCTGTGTGATTGGCTGCTGTGTGTGTGCCAGCAGTGTGGATGAGAGACAGAATAGTATATCTGGGGACCTCTCACCACTGGAGATTGTTCAGGAACGTTCAGGAACGTTCAGAAGCATTCAGAAGCTGAGTCTCCACTCAAGAGTAACTGGATTTGCTGATCCTCGACGTCCAGCTGGAAGAAGAAGACTTGCTGTGGCATTTGCTTCGACAGAAACTGAAGGTTGTCGAAATCGTCGAGGACTGACCCGAGAGAGGACCTGGTAAGGCGCCCTCTTCCCGTGCTCCGAGGGACCATCGAGCACCGCTGAATCTTCGCCGAAGCGCCCTGGAAGTCAGACCCTCGAAAGGCTGCCGACCCGAGACGGGACCGCCGAGGAGATCGAAGTGAAGCACCCGGACATCGACGCTGTCGAAGTCCATTGCCGTCGACCAGGGTTCGCAGGTCTGTGTAACCGCTGGAGGCCCGTCGAAGTTGTGTTGCCCAGCCGTGGGAACCACTTGACGCCGTGCCGCCGACGACCGGAGCCGTCCGCTCCTTGCCTAAGAACATTTGCCTTGAAGGACTCCCTCGTCCGCATCGTCGACCGCTTTGTCCCGCCGGAGAAAGTCGAGGACGACCAACGCGCCGAGGAGAATCCGCCGGTGGGTTTCCCGCCACCTCACGACCCCAAAGACTCGAGCGACTCGACGCCCTTGCTGGGCTTCCATCTCTACAATCTTTGCGGTCCAGAACTATTGTCATCGAGGTGCCCCGCACACCTCCGCCTTGCAGGACGCCGACGCCCCGACGCCGACGAGCACCGCTCGGACGAAGCTGCCGCCTCTCTGACATCGTTCTACCTCGTTTGTCGACGGACGTTCGACGCCCCGTGCCTCCCGCTTGAAAGGGAAGGCATTCAAGAAGGGCCGTCGATTCCCCGTCGCCGAACCCCGAGGTCTTCGACGTTTCTCGACGCCACTCGACGATCCGTGACCCCTGCCTTAAAGGGAGTCATTCAAGAAGGATCTGTCGACGCCTCCTCGAAGAACTCGACTCCACCAGGTACATTGGGGGGGTAAAAACATTGCAGGAGAGAATAAGACTATTGAACAATATATGGACTGGGCTTGTGTTATATCTCTTTATTTTACAGGTTGCCCAGGTGGGGGGATCTCCACACAGAACTGTGTCCAGTAGCAAGGGCCAGTATTCTGCCTATTGTTTCAACCATCTTTTATCTCTCCTCTCTCTATTGCTGGTTTCCTTCTTATTGATCTGTGTGCCATTTCTACAGTATTGTGAATGCACTTTAATGAGGTCTAATATTGGTGGTACCACTTTAGAATTGTAGATATTTACCATTATTGATTTTCCTGAGCACAAAGTGCGTTATTGTGATAAGTGTACATAACCCTTGAATATTAATTATATAAAGACTGTGTTTTCAGTAATACAGTGTGTGGACATTCCTTTGTGGGGGCTTGGGGATACACTGTACTTAAGAACCAGCCTGCATCACCTCCTGAGAAGCTAGGCCTTGATTGCTCGCCCATAGCTACCGTATTAGAGAATCTTGGCTGGGGTCCTCTGTGCCTCTCCTCTACCATATAGAGAGCAGAAGTACAGACCCCCCCACCGGTCTTTACAAAACTGGTGGCCAGCGGTGGGATGCTTATGGTTTTAAGACTCAGTGTATAACCGTGCCACTTACAAAATATCCGCACTTTATTAGATTAAGGTTTGGGTGTGTACCAAATAACTGCATTACAAGCAATGGAGTCCATTGCAAATGGTAAATTGACTCGGATGAGCTTGGAGGCTCTCCAGAGTGCTTGTGAAGCCAGGGAGTTAGACTTTGTGGATAAGTCTAGGGCTGAGCTGATAGCTGCCCTGGTGGACTACCAGACTGATGGTGAAACCCTTGATGAAGGGGGGGATGCAACCAGTGAGGACTCTGCCCCTGGGGTTGTCACTGAATCTGTTTCTGGGAATGCCACCATTCCTGCTGCCTCTGTTCCAAACCCCAGCAATTCCATGGAACTTGAGTTATTGAGGATGAAGTTAGCCTTTGAATATCGCAAGTTGGAAATAGAAGCTGAGCTTAAGAAAGAGGAGCTGGCACAGCAAGTGGAACTCAAGAATAGGGATCTTGAACTCAGAAATAAGGACCTTGAACTCAAAAGCCAGGACACTGAATGTCAGAGAATCCAGCTAGAGAAAGCTAGAGTGGAGACTTCAGCTAGATCCAGTGAGAGTGTCAGGTCCCCAGCCACCAAGTTTATGAAAGATTTGGTTGGTGTTTTTGTGGAGGGTTCAGATATCCTCCAATGGATTGAAGCGTTTGAAATGGCTTGTGCAATTCATGATGTAGATAAAAGAGATTGGGCTAAGTGTTTGTTAAGCAGAGTGCCTCAAACTGGATATGACTGTATTCTGAAGCTGGGTGTGGAAGAAAGGGGTCAGTATGAGTGTATGAAGTCTGCTTTGATTGCCAAGTTTGGCAAGACACCTACCCAATACCTTAAAAGGTTCAGGGAATTTAAGAAAAGAGAGAATGTGTCTTGGGTTGACTGGGTGAGTACTGCGCACATGAACATGATGGGGTGGATTGATGGATACAAGGTGAAAACTTTTGCTGAATTATCCCACCTGTTGTTTTTTGAGCATTTTTCTGAAGCCTGTTCACCGGAGCTGCGTCAGTATGTTGCTGACCAGAACATTTTGGACCCCTTTAAGCTGGCTAGGTTGGCTGACAAGTGGGTCTCCCACCGGGTGTCCCCTAAGGACTCCAGTGGGAAGGACAAGGACAAAGAAAAGGGGGCCTCTCAGAAAGCTGAGGAGTCCCAAAAGCAGTCACAGTCGGGTAAACCAAAACCTTCCTCTCCTAAGACCCAAAAATCTAGTGGGGATAAGTCCTCTGTGGGTGGGAATAAGAGTAGTGGTCCACCTGCTGCAAAGCAGGTTCCCAGTGGTTCCAGTACCGTACCCCACACTCCTGGCACTTGTTGGGATTGTGGGGCTCTGGATCACAAAAGGGGTGACCCCAAGTGTAAAGGTAAGGCACTTGGAGTACAGGCTGTCAGCCTGACCTACCCTTACCCCGTGTCTGAGGTGGAGGCCACTGTCCTCCCCTCCTCTACAGGAATCACATTTGGTGCTCCGGTAGAGATTTCCTTAGTGTCCCTTGGGGCCTGGGACCAGTACGCAGAAGTACTGGCAACTATCCCGCAGAACACCCGTAGGTTTTTGAGAAGTGTCCTCTTGAATGGCCAGCCTTCTACTGGTTTGAGAGACACTGGGGCAAGCATGACAGTGGTGGACAGGACCCTGCTCAAGCCAGAGGACTATGAAGGTGCTCCTCTGCAAACCACCAGATTAGCTGGTGGGCCTCCCAAATTATCGCCTGTAGCCTTAGTCACACTCATGATTGGAGACAAGACAGCAAAGCTTCCTGCCCTGGTTCAGGACAATGTCCCTGCTAACATTCTGTTAGGTAATGATCTAGTGGAGTTGGGGTTGATCTCGGATGGTCTTCCCCTGACTGCTGCTGCGGTCACTAGGTCACAGGTGACACCGGGTCTGGCTGTGAGTCAGGTACCCGAGCCAAAGGCGAGGCCTAAGGCAAGAAGAAGGAAGACCAAGAAGGCCACCTCTGTGGAGGGAACACCTTCTCTTCCTGCTGTTCCGACAGCACCCATTGGGATCCATGCTCCGGACGGGCTGGGTCCAGTGGAAAACCCAAACTCAACTCCTGTGGGAGAAGATACAGAAGACTCTCCTGTGGGAGAGGTTCTCAACCCGGAGGATCACCCCGACCTTCAATGCTTGTTAGCTGAAGGGGGACCCTCCCGGGCAGACTTCTGTAAGGGACAGAGAGAGTGCCACTCTCTCGAGGGACTGAGGAAACAGGCCCTGTCCCAGGCACAAGGAGAAGTGCCTAGGACATTCAAGATTTATTGGGAGGGTGAGCTCCTTGTTAGTGAGCCCACTAAGCCTGAACCTGGTGCCCGCAAGAGGTTGGTGGTACCTCAGGTTTACAGGCCCTTCCTACTGCAGTTGGCGCATGAGGTGCCCTTGGCTGGTCATCTTGGGACTAAGAAGACTAAGCAGAGGCTCTCTGCCCATTTCTACTGGCCAAGGATGGGAGTAGAGGTGGAGTCCCACTGCAGGACCTGCCCCACTTGTCAGTTGTCTGGCAAGACTGGAGGCAGGATCATTGCCCCACTGCAGCCATTACCAGTGGTTGGCACACCATTTGAGAGGGTGGGCATCGACATCGTCGGTCCCCTTGACCCTCCCACTTCAGGTGGACATCGGTTCATCCTGGTCTTGGTAGATCATGCCACCAGGTACCCTGAGGCAATACCCCTTCGGACTGTTACTGCCAAGGTGGTTGCCAGGGCTCTCCTGGGCATTTCCAACCGTGTTGGATTCCCCAAGGAGGTTGTCTCTGACAGAGGATCCAACTTCATGTCTAGTTACATGAAAACCATGTGGAAAGAGTGCGGGGTAACCTACAAGTTCTCCACCTCTTACCACCCCCAGACCAATGGTCTGGTTGAGAGATTTAATAAAACTCTCAAGGGCATGCTAGGTGCTTTGGAAGAGCCCCTAAGGAGGAAATGGGATCTCCTCCTGCCATGCCTGCTGTTTGCTTACAGAGAGGTACCTCAAGAGGGTGTTGGTTTCAGCCCCTTTGAGTTACTCTTTGGACATCCCGTGAGGGGGCCCCTCGCCTTGATCCGAGAAGGCTTGGAAGCCACCCCTCCAGGTCCCGCCAAGCAAGTGGGGGACTATGTGTTAGGCCTCAGGCGGAGGATGACACAAATGATGGGTCAGGCAACAGCAAATCTCAAGGCCAGCCAGGAATTGAATAAGTACTGGCATGACCTGAAAGCTTCGCAAGTGGATTGGACTCCGGGACAGGAAATCCTTGTGATGGAGCCTACCAAGCCTAGAGCTTTGGCAGACAAGTGGACTGGACCCTTCAGGATCATCTCCAAGATGGGCGAAGTCAATTATCTGGTTGACATGGGAGCCTCTGGGGTAGCCCCCCAGGTATTCCATGTCAACAGGCTCAAGCCTTTCCACAGGCGAGCAGAGGTCTCATGTCTCTTGCTAGCTTCAGGGCAAGAGGAGGATGAGAGTGAGCCCCTTCCTGATTTGCTGCATAGCAACCCTCAGGATGGCTCAGTGGAGGGAGTACAACTCTCTCCAGATTTGACAACAGAGCAGCAGAGGGCCTGCAGGGCTTTGCTCCAGCAGTATGCCTCTCTGTTTTCACTGACACCGGGCCTTACACCGTGGTGTAAGCACGAAATTGACACTGGTGACAGTGTGCCTGTCAAAAGCAGGTGCTACCGTATGTCAGATACCGTCAAGAACCACATCCAGGCTGAGGTCGCCAAGATGTTGGATCTGGGTGTTATTGAACCCTCAACCAGTCCCTGGTCCAGTCCAGTGGTCCTTGTCCCCAAGGCAAGTTCCCAGGCGGGTACCAAAGATTGGAGGTTCTGTGTGGACTACCGAGGAGTCAATGCCGTCACCAAAACTGACGCGCACCCATTGCCCAGGGCTGATGAGCTCGTGGACACCATAGGTGCTGCCAAGTTTGTGAGCACCTTTGACCTTACCTCAGGCTATTGGCAAATAGCTCTGACGGACCATGCCAAGGAAAAGACGGCTTTCTCAACACCTGAGGGACTCTACCAGTTTAGGGTCATGCCTTTTGGGTTGAAGAATGCCCCTGCCACCTTCCAGAGATTGGTCAACCATGCGCTCAGTGGGCTGGAAGCCTTTTGTGTGGCTTACTTAGACGACATTGCCGTCTACAGTTCCACCTGGGAAGAGCATTTGACACATCTGGATAAGGTGTTGCAGGCCTTGAAAAGGGCTAACCTCACTATCAAGGCCACCAAGTGCCAGATAGCTCAGGGGAAAGTTACCTATCTTGGTCATGAGGTAGGAGGGGGTCAAATCCAACCTCTCTCCAGTAAAGTACAGGACGTACAGAACTGGGAGACTCCCACTACTCAAACCCAGGTGAGAGCCTTTTTGGGCCTCACTGGGTACTATCGCAATTTCATGGCAGACTATGGAACCATAGCTGCACCCCTGACAGCGCTAACTTCGCCCAAACAGCCTAGGAAGGTTAATTGGACCGAAGACTGTCAGAGGGCCTTTGATGGCTTGAAAGAAAGTCTGTGTAGGGCACCTGTGTTGTGTGCGCCTGACTACAGCCGACCCTTTATCGTCCAGACGGATGCCTGCGACACCGGAATTGGAGCTGTCTTGTCCCAGTTAGATGACAAAGGGAGAGAACACCCTATCATATTCATCAGTAGACAACTCAAGGGTAGAGAACTTAGGTGGGCTACTGTTGAAAAGGAGTGTTTTAGCATAGTTTGGAGCCTTAGGCGTTTTAGGCCCTACCTTACGGGGTCTACCTTCAAGGTCCAAACAGATCATAAGCCCCTGAAGTGGCTTATGCAGATGAAGGGTGAGAATCCGAAATTGCTCAGGTGGTCCATTAGCCTGCAAGGGCTAGACTTCACCATAGAGCACAGACCAGGGAAGAGTCACGATAATGCGGATGGCCTTTCCAGAAGGTATGTTGACCATCTGGATGAGGGTGTCTATCCCGTGGGAGATTAGACACCCTCCACCTCAGTCTGGGGGGGGCGACTGTGATGCTGGAAATGCATCAGAGGGACAGGGCCTCTGAATCCTTGTCCTTTTCTGCCTTTTATCGTGTGTTCTGTTATGTTTTCTGCCCAGGAGTCCATTTGCGACTCCTGGCAGTGCAGCTCTCTCTTTTGGTTTGGTGAACAGACCCATGGGATACCCTTATGGCACCCCTGGGTAGGGGTACAACCCTGTGCCCCTAGTGTATGTTTTTGGGCACCTGTGGGTGGCCCACAGAGCAGGGTATGGGCTGGTGGCAGCTCCATGCTGAATTGGACAGGTGCTCTGGGTGTCCTCCATTTTGGGATACCCAGGCCCTGCCATTGGGATCAGTTGATTCCTGATAGAAAACAAGATGGCCCCTGTGGCCTCTTGCTTTCTATGGCCTGTTGTCTTGTTTTTCCCAAAGTCCTGGGAAGCCCTGACTCTGTCCCTTCCCCCTGACTGGCTGTTGGGTGGAAGTTCCATATATGGTGTTGTTGTGAAGGCCCAGCTAGACTGACTGGAGCCTTCCCTTTGACTGTATGTTGTGGGTACCTCCTGTGGGTGGGACCTGGGTGAATGGAGTGTGTGACCAATATACACTTCTTGTTGTGGTTGTCTGGTTTCTGGCATGTGAGACAAAGACTGAGACAGCCCTGCCCGAAACTGGCCTGAATGCAGTGTGTAGTGTTGAATGGCTGGGTACTTGTCCCAATCCACATTCCTTGTTGTGAGTGTCTGAAAGGGAGGAGTGTGGCCTGAATGCACTGTGTGCCTGATTGGCTGACTGACTGCATGAATGCCCTTCTGTGTGATTGGCTGCTGTGTGTGTGCCAGCAGTGTGGATGAGAGACAGAATAGTATATCTGGGGACCTCTCACCACTGGAGATTGTTCAGGAACGTTCAGGAACGTTCAGAAGCATTCAGAAGCTGAGTCTCCACTCAAGAGTAACTGGATTTGCTGATCCTCGACGTCCAGCTGGAAGAAGAAGACTTGCTGTGGCATTTGCTTCGACAGAAACTGAAGGTTGTCGAAATCGTCGAGGACTGACCCGAGAGAGGACCTGGTAAGGCGCCCTCTTCCCGTGCTCCGAGGGACCATCGAGCACCGCTGAATCTTCGCCGAAGCGCCCTGGAAGTCAGACCCTCGAAAGGCTGCCGACCCGAGACGGGACCGCCGAGGAGATCGAAGTGAAGCACCCGGACATCGAAGCTGTCGAAGTCCATTGCCGTCGACCAGGGTTCGCAGGTCTGTGTAACCGCTGGAGGCCCGTCGAAGTTGTGTTGCCCAGCCGTGGGAACCACTTGACGCCGTGCCGCCGACGACCGGAGCCGTCCGCTCCTTGCCTAAGAACATTTGCCTTGAAGGACTCCCTCGTCCGCATCGTCGACCGCTTTGTCCCGCCGGAGAAAGTCGAGGACGACCAACGCGCCGAGGAGAATCCGCCAGTGGGTTTCCCGCCACCTCACGACCCCAAAGACTCGAGCGACTCGACGCCCTTGCTGGGCTTCCGTCTCTACAATCTTTGCGGTCCAGAACTATTGTCATCGAGGTGCCCCGCACACCTCCGCCTTGCAGGACGCCGACGCCCCGACGCCGACGAGCACCGCTCGGACGAAGCTGCCGCCTCTCTGACATCGTTCTACCTCGTTTGTCGACGGACGTTCGACGCCCCGTGCCTCCCGCTTGAAAGGGAAGGCATTCAAGAAGGGCCGTCGATTCCCCGTCGCCGAACCCCGAGGTCTTCGACGTTTCTCGACGCCACTCGACGATCCGTGACCCCTGCCTTAAAGGGAGTCATTCAAGAAGGATCTGTCGACGCCTCCTCGAAGAACTCGACTCCACCAGGTACATTGGGGGGGTAAAAACATTGCAGGAGAGAATAAGACTATTGAACAATATATGGACTGGGCTTGTGTTATATCTCTTTATTTTACAGGTTGCCCAGGTGGGGGGATCTCCACACAGAACTGTGTCCAGTAGCAAGGGCCAGTATTCTGCCTATTGTTTCAACCATCTTTTATCTCTCCTCTCTCTATTGCTGGTTTCCTTCTTATTGATCTGTGTGCCATTTCTACAGTATTGTGAATGCACTTTAATGAGGTCTAATATTGGTGGTACCACTTTAGAATTGTAGATATTTACCATTATTGATTTTCCTGAGCACAAAGTGCGTTATTGTGATAAGTGTACATAACCCTTGAATATTAATTATATAAAGACTGTGTTTTCAGTAATACAGTGTGTGGACATTCCTTTGTGGGGGCTTGGGGATACACTGTACTTAAGAACCAGCCTGCATCACCTCCTGAGAAGCTAGGCCTTGATTGCTCGCCCATAGCTACCGTATTAGAGAATCTTGGCTGGGGTCCTCTGTGCCTCTCCTCTACCATATAGAGAGCAGAAGTACAGACCCCCCCACCGGTCTTTACATGCGTGATCTAGTTTTGATGGATAATGATTCCAGTGCTGGGTTGCATGATTTAGTTTTGATGGATAATGATCCATTGCTGGGTTGCATGATCTAGTTTTGATGGATAATGATTCCAGTGCTGGGTTGCATGATTTAGTTTTGATGGATAATGATTCCATTGCTGGGTTGCGTGATCTAGTTTTGTTGGATAATGATTCCATTGCTGGGATGCGTGATCTAGTTTTGATGGATAATGATCCATTGATGGGTTGCGTGATCTAGTTTTGATGGGTAATGATTCCATTGCTGGGTTGCATAATCTAGTTCTGAAGGATAATGATTCCATTGCTGATTTGAGTGATATAGTTTTGATGGGTAATGATTCCATTACTGAGTTGCATAATCTAGTTTTGATGGATAATGATTCCATTGCTGGGTTGCGTGATCCAGTTTTGATGGATAATGATCCATTGCTGGGTTGCGTGATCTAGCTTTGATGGATAATGATCCATTGCTGGGTTGCATGATCTAATTTTGATGGGTAATGATTCCATTGCTGGGTTGCGTGATCTAGTTTTGATGAGAAATGATTCCATTACTGGGTTGCGTGATCTAGTTTTGATAGATAATGATTCCATTTCTGGTTTGCGTGATCTAGTACTGATCAATAATGATTTCATTGCTGGGTTGCATGATTTAGTTTTGATGGGTAATGATACCATTGCTGGGTTGTGTGATCTAGTTTTGATGGGTAATGATTCCATTGCTGGGTTGCATAATCTAGTTCTGATGGATAATGATTCCATTGCTGGGTTGCGTGATATAGTTTTGGTGGGTAATGATTCAATTGCTGGGTTGCGTGATCTGGTTTTGATGGATAATGATTCCGTTGATGGGTTGCGTGATCTAGTTTTGATGGGTAATGATTCCATTGCTGGGTTGCGTGATCTAGTTTTGATGGGTAATGATTCCATTGCTGGGTTGCGTGATCTAGGTTTGATGGATAATGATTCCATTGCTGGGTTGCATGATCAAGTTTTGATGAATAATGATTCCATTGCTGGGTTGCATGATCAAGTTTTGATGAATAATTATTCAATTGCTGGGTTGCGTGATCTGGTTTTGATGGATAATGATTCCGTTGATGGGTTGCGTGATCTAGTTTTGATGGGTAATGATTCCATTGCTGGGTTGCGTGAACTAGTTTTGATGGGTAATGATTCCATTGCTGGGTTGCGTGATCTAGGTTTGATGGATAATGATTTCATTGCTGGGTTGCATGATCAAGTTTTGATGAATAATGATTCCATTGCTGAGTTGCGTGATCTAGTTCTGATGGATAATGATTCCACTGCTGGGTTGCATGATTTAGTTTTGATGGATAATGATCCATTGCTGGGTTGCGTCATCAAGTTTTGATGGATAATGATGCCAGTGCTGGGTTGCATGATTTAGTTTTGATGGATAATGATTCCATTGCTGGGTTGCGTGATCTAGTTTTGATGGATAATGATTCCAGTGCTGGGTTGCATGATTTAGTTTTGATGGATAATGATTCCATTGCTGGGTTGCGTGATCTAGTTTTGATGGATAATGATTCCATTGCTGGGTTGCGTGATTTAGTTTTGATGGATAATGATTCCATTGCTGGGTTGCGTGATCTAGTTTTGATGGATAATGATTCCATTGATGGGTTGCATGATCAAGTTTTGATGAATAATGATTCCATTGCTGAGTTGCGTGATCTAGTTCTGATGGATAATGATTCCACTGCTGGGTTGCATGATTTAGTTTTGATGGATAATGATCCATTTCTGGGTTGCGTGATCTAGTTTTGATGGATAATGATCCATTTCTGGGTTGCGTGATCTAGTTCTGATGGATAATGATTCCAGTGCTGGGTTGCATGATTTAGCTTTGATGGATAATGATTCCATTGCTGGGTTGCATCATCAAGTTTTGATGGATAATGATCCATTGCTGGGTTGCGTGATCTAGTTTTGATGGATAATGATTCCATTGCTGGGTTGCATGATCAAGTTTTGATGAATAATGAGTCAATTTCTGAGTTGTGTGATCTAGTTCTGACGGATAATGAGTCCAGTGCTGGGTTGCATGATTTAGTTTGATGGATAATGATCCAGTGCTGGGTTGCGTGATCTAGTTTTGATGGATAATGATTCCGCTGCTGTGTTGCATGATTTAGTTTTGATGGATAATGATCCATTGCTGGGTTGCATGATCTGGTTTTGATGGATAATGATCCATTGCTGGGTTGCGTGATCTGGTTTTGATGGATAATGATACATTGCTGGGTTGCGTGATCTGGTTTTGATGGATAATGATCCATTTCTGGGTTGCGTGATCTGGTTTTGATGGATAATGATCCATTGCTGGGTTGCGTGATCTGGTTTTGATGGATAATGATCCATTGCTGCGTTGCGTGATCTGGTTTTGATGGATAATGATCCATTGCTGGGTTGCGTGATCTGGTTTTGATGGATAATGATCCATTGCTGGGTTGCGTGATCTAGTTTTGTTGGATAATGATTCCAGTGCTGGGTTGCATGATTTAGTTTTGATGGATAATGATCCATTGCTGGGTTGCATGATCTAGTTTTGATGGATAATGATTCTGCTGCTGGGTTGCATGATTTAGTTTTGATGGATAATGATCCATTGCTGGGTTGCGTGATCTGGTTTTGATGGATAATGATCCATTGCTGGGTTGCGTGATCTAGTTTTGATGGATAATGATTCCATTGCTGGGGTGCATGATCAAGTTTTGATGAATAATGAGTCCATTTCTGAGTTGTGTGATCTAGTTCTGATGGATAATGATTCCAGTGCTGGGTTTCATGGTTTAGTTTTGATGGATAATGATTCCATTGCTGGGTTGCGTGATCTAGTTTTGATGGATAATGATTCCATTGCTGGGTTGCGTCATCAAGTTTTGATGGATAATGATCCATTGCTGGGTTGCGTGATCTAGTTTTGATGGATAATGATCCATTGCTGGGTTGCGTGATCTAGTTTTGATGGATAATGATCCATTGCTGGGTTGCGTGATCTAGTTCTGATGGATAATGATTCCAGTGCTGGGTTGCATGATTTAGTTTTGATGGATAATGATTCCACTGCTGGGTTGCATGATTTAGTTTTGATGGATAATGATCCATTGCTGGGTTGCGTCATCAAGTTTTGATGGATAATGATCCATTGCTGGGTTGCATGATCTAGTGTTGATGAATAATGATTCCAATGCTGAGTTGCTTGATCTAGTTCTGATGGATAATGATTCCACTGCTGGGTTGCATGTTTTAGTTTTGATGGATAATGATCCATTGCTGGGTTGCGTGATCTAGTTTTGATGGATAATGATTCCATTGCTGGGTTGCGTGATCTAGTTTTGATGGATAATGATTCCATTGCTGGGTTGCACGATCAAGTTTTGATGAATAATGATTCCATTGCTGAGTTGCTTGATCTAGTTCTGATGGATAATGATTCCACTGCTGGGTTGCATGTTTTAGTTTTGATGGATAATGATCCATTGCTGGGTTGCGTGATCTAGTTTTGATCGATAATGATCCATTTCTGGGTTGCATGATCTAGTTCTGATGGATAATGATTCCAGTGCAGGGTTGCATGATTTAGTTTTGATGGATAATGATTCCATTGCTGGGTTGCGTGATCTAGTTTTGATGGATAATAATTCCATTGCTGGGTTGCGTGATCTAGTTTTGATGGATAATGATCCATTGATGGGTTGTGTGATCTACTTTTGATGGGTAATGATTCCATTGCTGGGTTGCATAATCTAGTTTTGATGGATAATGATTCCATTGCTGGGTTGCGTGATCTAGTTTTGATGGGTAATGATTCCATTGCTGGGTTGCATAATCTAGTTTTGATGGATAATGATTCCATTGCTGGGTTGCGTGATCTGGTTTTGATGGATAATGATTCCATTGCTGGGTTGCATAATCTAGTTTTGATGGATAATGATTCCATTGCTGGGTTGCATGATCTAGTTTTGATGGATAATGATTCCATTGCTGGGTTGTGTGATCTATTTCTTATGGATAATTATTCCATTGCTGGGTTGCATGATCTAGTTTTGATGGGTAATGATTCCATTACTGGGTTGTGTGATCTAATTTTGATAGATAATGATTCCATTTCAGGGTTGCGTGATCTAGTACTGATCGATAATGATTTCATTGCTGGGTTGCGTGATTTAGCTTCGATGGGTAATGATTCCATTGCTGGGTTGCGTGATCTAGTTTTGATGGGTAATGATTCCATTTCTGGGTTGCGTGATCTAGTTTTGATGGATAATGATTCCACTGCTGGGTTGCGTGATCTAGTTTTGATCGATAATGATCCATTTCTGGGTTGCACAATCTAGTTCTGATGGATAATGATTCCATTGCTGGATTGCGTGATCTAGTTTTGTTGGATAATGATTCCATTGCTGGGTTGCGTGATCTAGTTTTGATGGATAATGATCCATTGATGGGTTGTGTGATCTAGTTTTGATGGGTAATGATTCCATTGCTGGGTTGCATAATCTAGTTTTGATGGATAATGATTCCATTGCTGGGTTGCATGATCTAGTTTTGATGGATAATGATCCATTGCTGGGTTGCGTGATCTAGCTTTGATGGCTAATGATCCATTGCTGGGTTGCGTGATCTAGTTTTGATGGATAATGAATCCATTGCTGGGTTGTGTGATCTAGTTCTGATAGATAATTATTCCATTGCTGGGTTGCATGATATAATTTTGATGGGTAATGATTACATTGCTGGGTTGTGTGATCTAGTTTTGATGAGAAATTATTCCATTACTGGGTTCCGTGATCTAGTTTTGATAGATAATGATTCCATTTCTGGGTTGCGTGATCTAGTACTGATCGATAATGATTTCATTGCTGGGTTGCGTGATTTAGTTTTGATGGGTAATGATTCCATTGCTGGGTTGCGTGGTCTAGTTTTGATGGGTAATGATTCCATTGCTGGGTTGCATGATCAAGTTTTGATGAATAATGAGTCAATTTCTGAGTTGTGTGATCTAGTTCTGACGGATAATGAGTCCAGTGCTGGGTTGCATGATTTAGTTTGATGGATAATGATCCAGTGCTGGGTTGCGTGATCTAGTTTTGATGGATAATGATTCCGCTGCTGTGTTGCATGATTTAGTTTTGATGGATAATGATCCATTGCTGGGTTGCATGATCTGGTTTTGATGGATAATGATCCATTGCTGGGTTGCGTGATCTGGTTTTGATGGATAATGATACATTGCTGGGTTGCGTGATCTGGTTTTGATGGATAATGATCCATTTCTGGGTTGCGTGATCTGGTTTTGATGGATAATGATCCATTGCTGGGTTGCGTGATCTGGTTTTGATGGATAATGATCCATTGCTGCGTTGCGTGATCTGGTTTTGATGGATAATGATCCATTGCTGGGTTGCGTGATCTGGTTTTGATGGATAATGATCCATTGCTGGGTTGCGTGATCTAGTTTTGTTGGATAATGATTCCAGTGCTGGGTTGCATGATTTAGTTTTGATGGATAATGATCCATTGCTGGGTTGCATGATCTAGTTTTGATGGATAATGATTCTGCTGCTGGGTTGCATGATTTAGTTTTGATGGATAATGATCCATTGCTGGGTTGCGTGATCTGGTTTTGATGGATAATGATCCATTGCTGGGTTGCGTGATCTAGTTTTGATGGATAATGATTCCATTGCTGGGGTGCATGATCAAGTTTTGATGAATAATGAGTCCATTTCTGAGTTGTGTGATCTAGTTCTGATGGATAATGATTCCAGTGCTGGGTTTCATGGTTTAGTTTTGATGGATAATGATTCCATTGCTGGGTTGCGTGATCTAGTTTTGATGGATAATGATTCCATTGCTGGGTTGCGTCATCAAGTTTTGATGGATAATGATCCATTGCTGGGTTGCGTGATCTAGTTTTGATGGATAATGATCCATTGCTGGGTTGCGTGATCTAGTTTTGATGGATAATGATCCATTGCTGGGTTGCGTGATCTAGTTCTGATGGATAATGATTCCAGTGCTGGGTTGCATGATTTAGTTTTGATGGATAATGATTCCACTGCTGGGTTGCATGATTTAGTTTTGATGGATAATGATCCATTGCTGGGTTGCGTCATCAAGTTTTGATGGATAATGATCCATTGCTGGGTTGCATGATCTAGTGTTGATGAATAATGATTCCAATGCTGAGTTGCTTGATCTAGTTCTGATGGATAATGATTCCACTGCTGGGTTGCATGTTTTAGTTTTGATGGATAATGATCCATTGCTGGGTTGCGTGATCTAGTTTTGATGGATAATGATTCCATTGCTGGGTTGCGTGATCTAGTTTTGATGGATAATGATTCCATTGCTGGGTTGCACGATCAAGTTTTGATGAATAATGATTCCATTGCTGAGTTGCTTGATCTAGTTCTGATGGATAATGATTCCACTGCTGGGTTGCATGTTTTAGTTTTGATGGATAATGATCCATTGCTGGGTTGCGTGATCTAGTTTTGATCGATAATGATCCATTTCTGGGTTGCATGATCTAGTTCTGATGGATAATGATTCCAGTGCAGGGTTGCATGATTTAGTTTTGATGGATAATGATTCCATTGCTGGGTTGCGTGATCTAGTTTTGATGGATAATAATTCCATTGCTGGGTTGCGTGATCTAGTTTTGATGGATAATGATCCATTGATGGGTTGTGTGATCTACTTTTGATGGGTAATGATTCCATTGCTGGGTTGCATAATCTAGTTTTGATGGATAATGATTCCATTGCTGGGTTGCGTGATCTAGTTTTGATGGGTAATGATTCCATTGCTGGGTTGCATAATCTAGTTTTGATGGATAATGATTCCATTGCTGGGTTGCGTGATCTGGTTTTGATGGATAATGATTCCATTGCTGGGTTGCATAATCTAGTTTTGATGGATAATGATTCCATTGCTGGGTTGCATGATCTAGTTTTGATGGATAATGATTCCATTGCTGGGTTGTGTGATCTATTTCTTATGGATAATTATTCCATTGCTGGGTTGCATGATCTAGTTTTGATGGGTAATGATTCCATTACTGGGTTGTGTGATCTAATTTTGATAGATAATGATTCCATTTCAGGGTTGCGTGATCTAGTACTGATCGATAATGATTTCATTGCTGGGTTGCGTGATTTAGCTTCGATGGGTAATGATTCCATTGCTGGGTTGCGTGATCTAGTTTTGATGGGTAATGATTCCATTTCTGGGTTGCGTGATCTAGTTTTGATGGATAATGATTCCACTGCTGGGTTGCGTGATCTAGTTTTGATCGATAATGATCCATTTCTGGGTTGCACAATCTAGTTCTGATGGATAATGATTCCATTGCTGGATTGCGTGATCTAGTTTTGTTGGATAATGATTCCATTGCTGGGTTGCGTGATCTAGTTTTGATGGATAATGATCCATTGATGGGTTGTGTGATCTAGTTTTGATGGGTAATGATTCCATTGCTGGGTTGCATAATCTAGTTTTGATGGATAATGATTCCATTGCTGGGTTGCATGATCTAGTTTTGATGGATAATGATCCATTGCTGGGTTGCGTGATCTAGCTTTGATGGCTAATGATCCATTGCTGGGTTGCGTGATCTAGTTTTGATGGATAATGAATCCATTGCTGGGTTGTGTGATCTAGTTCTGATAGATAATTATTCCATTGCTGGGTTGCATGATATAATTTTGATGGGTAATGATTACATTGCTGGGTTGTGTGATCTAGTTTTGATGAGAAATTATTCCATTACTGGGTTCCGTGATCTAGTTTTGATAGATAATGATTCCATTTCTGGGTTGCGTGATCTAGTACTGATCGATAATGATTTCATTGCTGGGTTGCGTGATTTAGTTTTGATGGGTAATGATTCCATTGCTGGGTTGCGTGGTCTAGTTTTGATGGGTAATGATTCCATTGCTGGGTTCCCTAATCTAGTTTTGATGGGTAATGATTCCATTGCTGGGTTGCGTCATCAAGTTTTGATGGGTAATGATTCCAGTGCTTGGTTGCGTAATCTAGTTTTGATGGATAATGATTCCAGTGCTGGGTTGCATGATTTAGTTTTGATGGATAATGATTCCATTGCTGGGTTCCGTGATCTAGTTTTGTTGGATAATAATTCCATTGCTAAGTTGCGTGATCTAGTTTTGATGGATAATGATCCATTGATGGGTTGCGTGATCTAGTTTTGATGGGTAATGATTCCATTGCTGGGTTGCATAATCTAGTTCTGAAGGATAATGATTCCATTGCTGGGTTGCGTGATATAGTTTTGATGGGTAATGATTCCATTGCTGGGTTGCATAATCTAGTTTTGATGGATAATGATTCCATTGCTGGGTTGCGTGATCTAGTTTTGATGGATAATGATCCATTGCTGGGTTGCGTGATCTAGCTTTGATGGATAATGATCCATTGCTGGTTTGCATGATCTAATTTTGATGGGTAATGATTCCATTGCTGGGTTGCGTGATCTAGTTTTGATGAGAAATGATTCCATTACTGGGTTGCGTGATCTAGTTTTGATAGATAATGATTCCGTTGCTGGGTTGCATCATCTAGTTCTGAAGGATAATGATTCCATTGCTGGGTTTCGTGAAATAGTTTTGATGGGTAATGATTCCATTGCTGGGTTGCATAATCTAGTTTTGATGGATAATGATTCCAGTGCTGGGTTGCATGATTTAGTTTTGATAGATAATGATTCCATTGCTGGGTTGCGTGATCTAGTTTTGATGGGTAATGATTCCATTGCTGGGTTGCATAATCTAGTTCTGAAGGATAATGATTCCATTGCTGGTTTGCGTGGTATAGTTTTGATGGGTAATGATTCCATTGCTAGGTTGCATAATCTAGTTTTGATGGATAATGATTCCATTGCTGGGTTGCGTGATCTAGTTTTGATGGATAATGATCCATTGCTGGGTTGCGTGATCTAGCTTTGATGGATAATGATCCATTGCTGGGTTGCGTGATCTAGTTTTGATGGATAATGATTCCATTGCTGGGTTGCGTGATCTAGTTTTGATGGATAATGATTACATTGCTGGGTTGCGTGATCTAGTTTTGATGAGAAATGATTCCATTACTGGGTTGCGTGATCTAATTTTGATAGATAATGATTCCATTTCAGGGTTGCGTGATCTAGTACTGATCAATAATGATTTCATTGCTGGGTTGCGTGATTTAGCTTTGATGGGTAATGATTCCATTGCTGGGTTGCGTGATCTAGTTTTGATGGGTAATGATTCCATTTCTGGGTTGCGTGATATAGTTTTGATGGGTAATGATTCCATTGCTGGGTTGCGTGATCTAGTTTTGTTGGATAATAATTCCATTGCTGGGTTGCGTGATCTAGTTTTGATGGATAATGATCCATTGATGGGTTGCGTGATCTAGTTTTGATGGGTAGTGATTCCATTGCTGGGTTGCATAATCTAGTTCTGAAGGATAATGATTCCATTGCTGGGTTGCGTGATATAGTTTTGATGGGTAATGATTCCATTGCTGGGTTGCATAATCTAGTTTTGATGGATAATGATTCCATTGCTGGGTTGCATGATCTAGTTTTGATGGATAATGATCCATTGCTGGGTTGCGTGATCTAGCTTTGATGGCTAATGATCCATTGCTGGGTTGCGTGATCTAGTTTTGATGAGAAATTATTCCATTACTGGGTTCCGTGATATAGTTTTGATAGATAATGATTCCATTTCTGGGTTGCGTGATCTAGTACTGATCGATAATGATTTCATTGCTGGGTTGCGTGATTTAGTTTTGATGGGTAATGATTCCATTGCTGGGTTGCGTAATCTAGTTCTGATGGATAATGATTCCATTGCTGGGTTGCGTGATCTAGTTTTGATAGATAATGATTCCATTTCTGGGTTGCGTGATCTAGTACTGATCGATAATGATTTCATTGCTGGGTTGCGTGATTTAGTTTTGATGGGTAATGATTCCATTGCTGGGTTGCATGGTCTAGTTGTGATGGGTAATGATTTCATTGCTGGGTTGCGTAATTTAGTTCTGATGGATAATGATTCCATTGCTGGGTTGCGTGATCTAGTTTTGATGGGTAATGATTCCATTGCTGGGTTGCGTAATCTAGTTTTGATGGATAATGATTCCAGTGCTGGGTTGCATGATTTAGATTTGATGGATAATGATTACATTGCTGGGTTGCGTGATCTAGTTTTGATGGATAATGATTTCTGTGCTGGGTTGCATGATTTAGTTTTGATGGATAATGATCCACTGCTGGGTTGCGTGATCTAGTTTTGATGGATAATGATTCCACTGCTGGGTTGCATGATTTAGTTTTGATGGATAATGATCCATTGCTGGGTTGCGTGATCTAGTTTTGATCGATAATGATCCATTTCTGGGTTGCACGATCTAGTTCTGATGGATAATGATTCCAGTGCTGGGTTGCATGATTTAGTTTTGATGGATAATGATTCCATTGCTGGGTTGCGTGATCTAGTTTTGTTGGATAATAATTCCATTGCTAGGTTGCGTGATCTAGTTTTGATGGATAATGATCCATTGCTGGGTTGCGTGATCTAGTTTTGATCGATAATGATCCATTTCTGGGTTGCACAATCTAGTTCTGATGGATAATGATTCCAGTGCTGGGTTGCATGATTTAGTTTTGATAGATAATGATTCCATTGCTGGGTTGCGTGATCTAGTTCTGAAGGATAATAATTCCATTGCTGGGTTGCGTGATATAGTTTTGATGGATAATGATCCATTGCTGGGTTGCATAATCTAGTTTTGATGGGTAATGATTCCATTGCTGGGTTGCATAATCTAGTTTTGATGGATAATGATTCCATTGCTGGGTTGCATGATCTAATTTTGATGGATAATGATTCCATTGCTGGGTTGCGTGATCTAGTTTTGATGGATAATGATTCCATTGCTGGGTTGCATTATCTAGTTTTGATGGATAATGATTCCATTGCTGGGTTGCATGATCTAGTTTTGATGGATAATGATTCCATTGCTGGGTTGCATGATTTAGTGTTGATGTATAATGTTTTCATTGCTGGGTTGCGTGATCTAGCTTTGATGGATAATGATCCATTGCTGGGTTGCATGATCTAATTTTGATGGGTAATGATTACATTGCTGGGTTGCGTGATCTAGTTTTGATGAGAAATTATTCCATTACTGGGTTCCGTGATCTAGTTTTGATAGATAATGATTCCATTGCTGGGTTGCGTGATCTAGTTTTGTTGGATAATAATTCCATTGCTGGGTTGCGTGATCTAGTTTTGATGGATAATGATCAATTGATGGGTTGCGTGATCTAGTTTTGATGGGTAATGATTCCATTGCTGGGTTGCATAATCTAGTTCTGAAGGATAATGATTCCATTGCTGGGTTGCGTGGTATAGTTTTGATGGGTAATGATTCCATTGCTAGGTTGCATAATCTAGTTTTGATGGATAATGATTCCATTGCTGGGTTTGCGTGATCTAGTTTTGATGGATAATGATCCATTGCTGGGTTGCGTGATCTAGTTTTGATGGATAATGATTACATTGCTGGGTTGCGTGATCTAGTTTTGATGGATAATGATTACATTGCTGGGTTGCGTGATCTAGTTTTGATGAGAAATGATTCCATTACTGGGTTGCGTGATCTAATTTTGATAGATAATGATTCCATTTCAGGGTTGCGTGATCTAGTACTGATCAATAATGATTTCATTGCTGGGTTGCGTGATTTAGCTTTGATGGGTAATGATTCCATTGCTGGGTTGCGTGATCTAGTTTTGATGGGTAATGATTCCATTTCTGGGTTGCGTGATATAGTTTTGATGGGTAATGATTCCATTGCTGGGTTGCGTGATCTAGTTTTGTTGGATAATAATTCCATTGCTGGGTTGCGTGATCTAGTTTTGATGGATAATGATCCATTGATGGGTTGCGTGATCTAGTTTTGATGGGTAGTGATTCCATTGCTGGGTTGCATAATCTAGTTCTGAAGGATAATGATTCCATTGCTGGGTTGCGTGATATAGTTTTGATGGGTAATGATTCCATTGATGGGTTGCATAATCTAGTTTTGATGGATAATGATTCCATTGCTGGGTTGCATGATCTAGTTTTGATGGATAATGATCCATTGCTGGGTTGCGTGATCTAGCTTTGATGGCTAATGATCCATTGCTGGGTTGCGTGATCTAGTTTTGATGAGAAATTATTCCATTACTGGGTTCCGTGATCTAGTTTTGATAGATAATGATTCCATTTCTGGGTTGCGTGATCTAGTACTGATCGATAATGATTTCATTGCTGGGTTGCGTGATTTAGTTTTGATGGGTAATGATTCCATTGCTGGGTTGCGTAATCTAGTTCTGATGGATAATGATTCCATTGCTGGGTTGCGTGATCTAGTTTTGATAGATAATGATTCCATTTCTGGGTTGCGTGATCTAGTACTGATCGATAATGATTTCATTGCTGGGTTGCGTGATTTAGTTTTGATGGGTAATGATTCCATTGCTGGGTTGCGTGGTCTAGTTGTGATGGGTAATGATTCCATTGCTGGGTTGCGTAATCTAGTTCTGATGGATAATGATTCCATTGCTGGGTTGCGTGATCTAGTTTTGATGGGTAATGATTCCATTGCTGGGTTGCGTAATCTAGTTTTGATGGATAATGATTCCAGTGCTGGGTTGCATGATTTAGATTTGATGGATAATGATTCCATTGCTGGGTTGCGTGATCTAGTTTTGATGGATAATGATTTCAGTGCTGGGTTGCATGATTTAGTTTTGATGGATAATGATCCACTGCTGGGTTGCGTGATCTAGTTTTGATGGATAATGATTCCACTGCTGGGTTGCATGATTTAGTTTTGATGGATAATGATCCATTGCTGGGTTGCGTGATCTAGTTTTGATCGATAATGATCCATTTCTGGGTTGCACGATCTAGTTCTGATGGATAATGATTCCAGTGCTGGGTTGCATGATTTAGTTTTGATGGATAATGATTCCATTGCTGGGTTGCGTGATCTAGTTTTGTTGGATAATAATTCCATTGCTAGGTTGCGTGATCTAGTTTTGATGGATAATGATCCATTTCTGGGTTGCGTGATCTAGTTTTGAACGATAATGATCCATTTCTGGGTTGCACAATCTAGTTCTGATGGATAATGATTCCAGTGCTGGGTTGCATGATTTAGTTTTGATAGATAATGATTCCATTGCTGGGTTGCGTGATCTAGTTTTGTTGGATAATAATTCCATTGCTGGGTTGCGTGATCTAGTTTTGATGGATAATGATCCATTGCTGGGTTGCGTGATCTAGTTTTGATGGATAATGATTCCATTGCTGGGTTGCGTGATCTAGTTTTGATGGATAATGATTACATTGCTGGGTTGCGTGATCTAGTTTTGATGAGAAATGATTCCATTACTGGGTTGCGTGATCTAATTTTGATAGATAATGATTCCATTTCAGGGTTGCGTGATCTAGTACTGATCAATAATGATTTCATTGCTGGGTTGCGTGATTTAGCTTTGATGGGTAATGATTCCATTGCTGGGTTGCGTGATCTAGTTTTGATGGGTAATGATTCCATTTCTGGGTTGCGTGATATAGTTTTGATGGGTAATGATTCCATTGCTGGGTTGCGTGATCTAGTTTTGTTGGATAATAATTCCATTGCTGGGTTGCGTGATCTAGTTTTGATGGATAATGATCCATTGATGGGTTGCGTGATCTAGTTTTGATGGGTAGTGATTCCATTGCTGGGTTGCATAATCTAGTTCTGAAGGATAATGATTCCATTGCTGGGTTGCGTGATATAGTTTTGATGGGTAATGATTCCATTGATGGGTTGCATAATCTAGTTTTGATGGATAATGATTCCATTGCTGGGTTGCATGATCTAGTTTTGATGGATAATGATCCATTGCTGGGTTGCGTGATCTAGCTTTGATGGCTAATGATCCATTGCTGGGTTGCGTGATCTAGTTTTGATGAGAAATTATTTCATTACTGGGTTCCGTGATCTAGTTTTGATAGATAATGATTCCATTTCTGGGTTGCGTGATCTAGTACTGATCGATAATGATTTCATTGCTGGGTTGCGTGATTTAGTTTTGATGGGTAATGATTCCATTGCTGGGTTGCGTAATCTAGTTCTGATGGATAATGATTCCATTGCTGGGTTGCGTGATCTAGTTTTGATAGATAATGATTCCATTTCTGGGTTGCGTGATCTAGTACTGATCGATAATGATTTCATTGCTGGGTTGCGTGATTTAGTTTTGATGGGTAATGATTCCATTGCTGGGTTGCGTGGTCTAGTTGTGATGGGTAATGATTCCATTGCTGGGTTGCGTAATCTAGTTCTGATGGATAATGATTCCATTGCTGGGTTGCGTGATCTAGTTTTGATGGGTAATGATTCCATTGCTGGGTTGCGTAATCTAGTTTTGATGGATAATGATTCCAGTGCTGGGTTGCATGATTTAGATTTGATGGATAATGATTCCATTGCTGGGTTGCGTGATCTAGTTTTGATGGATAATGATTTCAGTGCTGGGTTGCATGATTTAGTTTTGATGGATAATGATCCACTGCTGGGTTGCGTGATCTAGTTTTGATGGATAATGATTCCACTGCTGGGTTGCATGATTTAGTTTTGATGGATAATGATCCATTGCTGGGTTGCGTGATCTAGTTTTGATCGATAATGATCCATTTCTGGGTTGCACGATCTAGTTCTGATGGATAATGATTCCAGTGCTGGGTTGCATGATTTAGTTTTGATGGATAATAATTCCATTGCTGGGTTGCGTGATCTAGTTTTGTTGGATAATAATTCCATTGCTAGGTTGCGTGATCTAGTTTTGATGGATAATGATCCATTTCTGGGTTGCGTGATCTAGTTTTGATCGATAATGATCCATTTCTGGGTTGCACAATCTAGTTCTGATGGATAATGATTCCAGTGCTGGGTTGCATGATTTAGTTTTGATAGATAATGATTCCATTGCTGGGTTGCGTGATCTAGTTTTGTTGGATAATAATTCCATTGCTGGGTTGCGTGATCTAGTTTTGATGGATAATGATCCATTGATGGGTTGCGTGATCTAGTTTTGATGGGTAATGATTCCATTGCTGGGTTGCATAATCTAGTTCTGAAGGATAATGATTCCATTGCTGGGTTGCGTGATATAGTTTTGATGGGTAATGATTCCATTGCTGGGTTGCATAATCTAGTTTTGATGGGTAATGATTCCATTGCTGGGTTGCATAATCTAGTTTTGATGGATAATGATTCCATTGCTGGGTTGCATGATCTAGTTTTGATGGATAATGATTCCATTGCTGGGTTGCGTGATCTAGTTTTGATGGATAATGATTCCATTGCTGGGTTGCATGATCTAGTTTTGATGGGTAATGATTCCATTGCTGGGTTGCGTAATCTAGTTCTGATGGATAATGATTCCATTGCTGGGTTGCGTGATCTAGTTTTGATAGATAATGATTCCATTTCTGGGTTGCGTGATCTAGTACTGATCGATAATGATTTCATTGCTGGGTTGCGTGATTTAGTTTTGATGGGTAATGATTCCATTGCTGGGTTGCATGGTCTAGTTGTGATGGGTAATGATTTCATTGCTGGGTTGCGTAATTTAGTTCTGATGGATAATGATTCCATTGCTGGGTTGCGTGATCTAGTTTTGATGGGTAATGATTCCATTGCTGGGTTGCGTAATCTAGTTTTGATGGATAATGATTCCAGTGCTGGGTTGCATGATTTAGATTTGATGGATAATGATTCCATTGCTGGGTTGCGTGATCTAGTTTTGATGGATAATGATTTCAGTGCTGGGTTGCATGATTTAGTTTTGATGGATAATGATCCACTGCTGGGTTGCGTGATCTAGTTTTGATGGATAATGATTCCACTGCTGGGTTGCATGATTTAGTTTTGATGGATAATGATCCATTGCTGGGTTGCGTGATCTAGTTTTGATCGATAATGATCCATTTCTGGGTTGCACGATCTAGTTCTGATGGATAATGATTCCAGTGCTGGGTTGCATGATTTAGTTTTGATGGATAATGATTCCATTGCTGGGTTGCGTGATCTAGTTTTGTTGGATAATAATTCCATTGCTAGGTTGCGTGATCTAGTTTTGATGGATAATGATCCATTGCTGGGTTGCGTGATCTAGTTTTGATCGATAATGATCCATTTCTGGGTTGCACAATCTAGTTCTGATGGATAATGATTCCAGTGCTGGGTTGCATGATTTAGTTTTGATAGATAATGATTCCATTGCTGGGTTGCGTGATCTAGTTCTGAAGGATAATAATTCCATTGCTGGGTTGCGTGATATAGTTTTGATGGATAATGATCCATTGCTGGGTTGCATAATCTAGTTTTGATGGGTAATGATTCCATTGCTGGGTTGCATAATCTAGTTTTGATGGATAATGATTCCATTGCTGGGTTGCATGATCTAATTTTGATGGATAATGATTCCATTGCTGGGTTGCGTGATCTAGTTTTGATGGATAATGATTCCATTGCTGGGTTGCATTATCTAGTTTTGATGGATAATGATTCCATTGCTGGGTTGCATGATCTAGTTTTGATGGATAATGATTCCATTGCTGGGTTGCATGATTTAGTGTTGATGTATAATGTTTTCATTGCTGGGTTGCGTGATCTAGCTTTGATGGATAATGATCCATTGCTGGGTTGCATGATCTAATTTTGATGGGTAATGATTACATTGCTGGGTTGCGTGATCTAGTTTTGATGAGAAATTATTCCATTACTGGGTTCCGTGATCTAGTTTTGATAGATAATGATTCCATTGCTGGGTTGCGTGATCTAGTTTTGTTGGATAATAATTCCATTGCTGGGTTGCGTGATCTAGTTTTGATGGATAATGATCAATTGATGGGTTGCGTGATCTAGTTTTGATGGGTAATGATTCCATTGCTGGGTTGCATAATCTAGTTCTGAAGGATAATGATTCCATTGCTGGGTTGCGTGGTATAGTTTTGATGGGTAATGATTCCATTGCTAGGTTGCATAATCTAGTTTTGATGGATAATGATTCCATTGCTGGGTTTGCGTGATCTAGTTTTGATGGATAATGATCCATTGCTGGGTTGCGTGATCTAGTTTTGATGGATAATGATTACATTGCTGGGTTGCGTGATCTAGTTTTGATGGATAATGATTACATTGCTGGGTTGCGTGATCTAGTTTTGATGAGAAATGATTCCATTACTGGGTTGCGTGATCTAATTTTGATAGATAATGATTCCATTTCAGGGTTGCGTGATCTAGTACTGATCAATAATGATTTCATTGCTGGGTTGCGTGATTTAGCTTTGATGGGTAATGATTCCATTGCTGGGTTGCGTGATCTAGTTTTGATGGGTAATGATTCCATTTCTGGGTTGCGTGATATAGTTTTGATGGGTAATGATTCCATTGCTGGGTTGCGTGATCTAGTTTTGTTGGATAATAATTCCATTGCTGGGTTGCGTGATCTAGTTTTGATGGATAATGATCCATTGATGGGTTGCGTGATCTAGTTTTGATGGGTAGTGATTCCATTGCTGGGTTGCATAATCTAGTTCTGAAGGATAATGATTCCATTGCTGGGTTGCGTGATATAGTTTTGATGGGTAATGATTCCATTGATGGGTTGCATAATCTAGTTTTGATGGATAATGATTCCATTGCTGGGTTGCATGATCTAGTTTTGATGGATAATGATCCATTGCTGGGTTGCGTGATCTAGCTTTGATGGCTAATGATCCATTGCTGGGTTGCGTGATCTAGTTTTGATGAGAAATTATTCCATTACTGGGTTCCGTGATCTAGTTTTGATAGATAATGATTCCATTTCTGGGTTGCGTGATCTAGTACTGATCGATAATGATTTCATTGCTGGGTTGCGTGATTTAGTTTTGATGGGTAATGATTCCATTGCTGGGTTGCGTAATCTAGTTCTGATGGATAATGATTCCATTGCTGGGTTGCGTGATCTAGTTTTGATAGATAATGATTCCATTTCTGGGTTGCGTGATCTAGTACTGATCGATAATGATTTCATTGCTGGGTTGCGTGATTTAGTTTTGATGGGTAATGATTCCATTGCTGGGTTGCGTGGTCTAGTTGTGATGGGTAATGATTCCATTGCTGGGTTGCGTAATCTAGTTCTGATGGATAATGATTCCATTGCTGGGTTGCGTGATCTAGTTTTGATGGGTAATGATTCCATTGCTGGGTTGCGTAATCTAGTTTTGATGGATAATGATTCCAGTGCTGGGTTGCATGATTTAGATTTGATGGATAATGATTCCATTGCTGGGTTGCGTGATCTAGTTTTGATGGATAATGATTTCAGTGCTGGGTTGCATGATTTAGTTTTGATGGATAATGATCCACTGCTGGGTTGCGTGATCTAGTTTTGATGGATAATGATTCCACTGCTGGGTTGCATGATTTAGTTTTGATGGATAATGATCCATTGCTGGGTTGCGTGATCTAGTTTTGATCGATAATGATCCATTTCTGGGTTGCACGATCTAGTTCTGATGGATAATGATTCCAGTGCTGGGTTGCATGATTTAGTTTTGATGGATAATGATTCCATTGCTGGGTTGCGTGATCTAGTTTTGTTGGATAATAATTCCATTGCTAGGTTGCGTGATCTAGTTTTGATGGATAATGATCCATTTCTGGGTTGCGTGATCTAGTTTTGAACGATAATGATCCATTTCTGGGTTGCACAATCTAGTTCTGATGGATAATGATTCCAGTGCTGGGTTGCATGATTTAGTTTTGATAGATAATGATTCCATTGCTGGGTTGCGTGATCTAGTTTTGTTGGATAATAATTCCATTGCTGGGTTGCGTGATCTAGTTTTGATGGATAATGATCCATTGCTGGGTTGCGTGATCTAGTTTTGATGGATAATGATTCCATTGCTGGGTTGCGTGATCTAGTTTTGATGGATAATGATTACATTGCTGGGTTGCGTGATCTTGTTTTGATGAGAAATGATTCCATTACTGGGTTGCGTGATCTAATTTTGATAGATAATGATTCCATTTCAGGGTTGCGTGATCTAGTACTGATCAATAATGATTTCATTGCTGGGTTGCGTGATTTAGCTTTGATGGGTAATGATTCCATTGCTGGGTTGCGTGATCTAGTTTTGATGGGTAATGATTCCATTTCTGGGTTGCGTGATATAGTTTTGATGGGTAATGATTCCATTGCTGGGTTGCGTGATCTAGTTTTGTTGGATAATAATTCCATTGCTGGGTTGCGTGATCTAGTTTTGATGGATAATGATCCATTGATGGGTTGCGTGATCTAGTTTTGATGGGTAGTGATTCCATTGCTGGGTTGCATAATCTAGTTCTGAAGGATAATGATTCCATTGCTGGGTTGCGTGATATAGTTTTGATGGGTAATGATTCCATTGATGGGTTGCATAATCTAGTTTTGATGGATAATGATTCCATTGCTGGGTTGCATGATCTAGTTTTGATGGATAATGATCCATTGCTGGGTTGCGTGATCTAGCTTTGATGGCTAATGATCCATTGCTGGGTTGCGTGATCTAGTTTTGATGAGAAATTATTTCATTACTGGGTTCCGTGATCTAGTTTTGATAGATAATGATTCCATTTCTGGGTTGCGTGATCTAGTACTGATCGATAATGATTTCATTGCTGGGTTGCGTGATTTAGTTTTGATGGGTAATGATTCCATTGCTGGGTTGCGTAATCTAGTTCTGATGGATAATGATTCCATTGCTGGGTTGCGTGATCTAGTTTTGATAGATAATGATTCCATTTCTGGGTTGCGTGATCTAGTACTGATCGATAATGATTTCATTGCTGGGTTGCGTGATTTAGTTTTGATGGGTAATGATTCCATTGCTGGGTTGCGTGGTCTAGTTGTGATGGGTAATGATTCCATTGCTGGGTTGCGTAATCTAGTTCTGATGGATAATGATTCCATTGCTGGGTTGCGTGATCTAGTTTTGATGGGTAATGATTCCATTGCTGGGTTGCGTAATCTAGTTTTGATGGATAATGATTCCAGTGCTGGGTTGCATGATTTAGATTTGATGGATAATGATTCCATTGCTGGGTTGCGTGATCTAGTTTTGATGGATAATGATTTCAGTGCTGGGTTGCATGATTTAGTTTTGATGGATAATGATCCACTGCTGGGTTGCGTGATCTAGTTTTGATGGATAATGATTCCACTGCTGGGTTGCATGATTTAGTTTTGATGGATAATGATCCATTGCTGGGTTGCGTGATCTAGTTTTGATCGATAATGATCCATTTCTGGGTTGCACGATCTAGTTCTGATGGATAATGATTCCAGTGCTGGGTTGCATGATTTAGTTTTGATGGATAATAATTCCATTGCTGGGTTGCGTGATCTAGTTTTGTTGGATAATAATTCCATTGCTAGGTTGCGTGATCTAGTTTTGATGGATAATGATCCATTTCTGGGTTGCGTGATCTAGTTTTGATCGATAATGATCCATTTCTGGGTTGCACAATCTAGTTCTGATGGATAATGATTCCAGTGCTGGGTTGCATGATTTAGTTTTGATAGATAATGATTCCATTGCTGGGTTGCGTGATCTAGTTTTGTTGGATAATAATTCCATTGCTGGGTTGCGTGATCTAGTTTTGATGGATAATGATCCATTGATGGGTTGCGTGATCTAGTTTTGATGGGTAATGATTCCATTGCTGGGTTGCATAATCTAGTTCTGAAGGATAATGATTCCATTGCTGGGTTGCGTGATATAGTTTTGATGGGTAATGATTCCATTGCTGGGTTGCATAATCTAGTTTTGATGGGTAATGATTCCATTGCTGGGTTGCATAATCTAGTTTTGATGGATAATGATTCCATTGCTGGGTTGCATGATCTAGTTTTGATGGATAATGATTCCATTGCTGGGTTGCGTGATCTAGTTTTGATGGATAATGATTCCATTGCTGGGTTGCATGATCTAGTTTTGATGGATAATGATTCCATTGCTGGGTTGCATGATCTAGTTTTGATGGATAATGATTCCATTGCTGGGTTGCATGATTTAGTGTTGATGTATAATGTTTTCATTGCTGGGTTGCGTGATCTAGCTTTGATGGATAATGATCCATTGCTGGGTTGCATGATCTAATTTTGATGGGTAATGATTACATTGCTGGGTTGCGTGATCTAGTTTTGATGAGAAATTATTCCATTACTGGGTTCCGTGATCTAGTTTTGATAGATAATAATTCCATTTCTGGGTTGCGTGATCTAGTACTGAACGATAATGATTTCATTGCTGGGTTGCGTGATTTAGTTTTAATGGGTAATGATTCCATTGCTGGGTTGCGTGATCTAGTTCTGATGGATAATGATTCCATTGCTGGGTTGCATGATCTAATTTTGATGGGTAATGATTACATTGCTGGGTTGCGTGATCTAATTTTGATGGGTAATGATTACATTGCTGGGTTGCGTGATCTAGTTTTGATGAGAAATTATTCCATTACTGGGTTCTGTGATCTAGTTTTGATAGATAATGATTCCATTTCTGGGTTGTGTGATCTAGTACTGATCGATAATGATTTCATTGCTGGGTTGCGTGATCTAGTTTTGATGGATAATGATTCCATTGCTGGGTTGCGTGATCTAGTTTTGATGGGTAATGATTCCATTGCTGGGTTGCGTAATCTAGTTTTGATGGATAATGATTCCAGTGCTGGGTTGCATGATTTAGTTTTGATGGATAATGATTCCATTGCTGGGTTGCGTGATCTAGTTTTGATGGATAATGATTCCACTGCTGGGTTGCATAATTTAGTTTTGATGGATAATGATCCATTGCTGGGTTGCGTGATCTAGTTTTGATCAAAAATGATCCATTTCTGGGTTGCACGATCTAGTTCTGATGGATAATGATTCCAGTGCTGGGTTGTATTATTTAGTTTTGATGGATAATGATTCCATTGCTGGGTTGTGTGATCTAGTTTTGTTGGATAATAATTCCATTGCTAGGTTGCGTGATCTAGTTTTGATGGATAATGATCCATTGATGGGTTGCGTGATCTAGTTTTGATGGGTAATGATTCCATTGCTGGGTTGCATAATCTAGTTCTGAAGGATAATGATTCCATTGCTGGGTTGCGTGATATAGTTTTGATGGGTAATGATTCCATTGCTGGGTTGCATAATCTAGTTTTGATGGATAATGATTCCATTGCTGGGTTGCGTGATCTTGTTTTGATGGATAATGATCCATTGCTGGGTTGCGTGATCTAGCTTTGATGGATAATGATCCATTGCTGGGTTGCATGATCTAATTTTGATGGGTAATGATTCCATTGCTGGGTTGCGTGATCTAGTTTTGATGAGAAATGATTCCATTACTGGGTTGCGTGATCTAGTTTTGATAGATAATGATTCCGTTGCTGGGTTGCATCATCTAGTTCTGAAGGATAATGATTCCATTGCTGGGTTGCGTGATCTAGTTTTGATGGGTAATGATTCCATTGCTGGGTTGCATAATCTAGTTCTGAAGGATAATTATTCCATTGCTGGGTTGTGTGGTATAGTTTTGATGGGTAATGATTCCATTGCTGGGTTGCATAATCTAGTTTTGATGGATAATGATTCCATTGCTGGGTTGCGTGATCTAGTTTTAATGGATAATGATCCATTGCTGGGTTGCGTGATCTAGCTTTGATGGATAATGATCCATTGCTGGGTTGCGTGATCTAGTTTTGATGGATAATGATTCCATTGCTGGGCTGTGTGATCTAGTTCTGATAGATAATTATTCCATTGCTGGGTTGCATGATCTAATTTTGATGGGTAATGATTACATTGCTGGGTTGCGTGATCTAGTTTTGATGAGAAATGATTCCATTACTAGGTTGCGTGATCTAGTTTTGATAGATAATGATTCCATTTCAGGGTTGCGTGATCTAGTACTGATCGATAATGATTTCATTGCTGGGTTGCGTGATTTAGCTTTGATGGGTAATGATTCCATTGCTGGGTTGCGTGATCTAGTTTTGATGGGTAATGATTCCATTTCTGGGTTGCGTGATCTAGTTTTGATGGGTAATGATTCCATTGCTGGGTTGCATGATTTAGTTTTGATGGATAATGATTCCACTGCTGGGTTGCATGATTTAGTTTTGATGGATAATGATCCATTTCTGGGTTGCGTGATCTAGTTTTGATCGATAATGATCCATTTCTGGGTTGCACAATCTAGTTCTGATGGATAATGATTCCAGTTCTGGGTTGCATGATTTAGTTTTGATAGATAATGATTCCATTGCTGGGTTGCGTGATCTAGTTTTGTTGGATAATAATTCCATTGCTGGGTTGCGTGATCTAGTTTTGATGGATAATGATCCATTGATGGGTTGCGTGATCTAGTTTTGATGGGTAATGATTCCATTGCTGGGTTGCATAATCTAGTTTTGATGGATAATGATTCCATTGCTGGGTTGCATGATCTAGTTTTGATGGATAATGATCCATTGCTGGGTTGCGTGATCTAGCTTTGATGGCTAATGATCCATTGCTGGGTTGCGTGATCTAGTTTTGATGGATAATGATTCCATTGCTGGGTTGTGTGATCTAGTTTTGATGGATAATGATTCCATTGATGGGTTGCATGATTTAATTTTGATAGATAATGATTCCATTGCTGGGTTGCGTGATCTAGTTTTGTTGGATAATAATTCCATTGCTGGGTTGCGTGATCTAGTTTTGATGGATAATGATCCATTGATGGGTTGCGTGATCTAGTTTTGATGGGTAATGATTCCATTGCTGGGTTGCATAATCTAGTTTTGATGGATAATGATTCCATTGCTGGGTTGCATGATCTAGTTTTGATGGATAATGATCCATTGCTGGGTTGCGTGATCTAGCTTTGATGGCTAATGATCCATTGCTGGGTTGTGTGATCTAGTTTTGATGGATAATGATTCCATTGCTGGGTTGTGTGATTTAGTGTTGATGTATAATGATTCCATTGCTGAGTTGCGTGATCTAGTTCTGATAGATAATTATTCCATTGCTGGGTTGCATGATCTAATTTTGATGGGTAATGATTACATTGCTGGGTTGCGTGATCTAGTTTTGATGAGAAATTATTCCATTACTGGGTTCCGTGATCTAGTTTTGATAGATAATGATTCCATTACTGGGTTCCATGATCTAGTTTTGATCGATAATGATTTCATTGTTGGGTTGCGTGATTTAGTTTTGATGGGTAATGATTCCATTGCTGGGTTGCGTGGTCTAGTTTTGATGGGTAATGATTCCATTGCTGGGTTGTATAATCTAGTTCTGATGGATAATGATTCCATTGCTGGGTTGCGTGATCTAGTTTTGATGGGTAATGATTCCATTGCTGGGTTGCGTAATCTCGTTTTGATGGATAATGATTCCAGTGCTGGGTTGCATGTTTTAGTTTTGATGGATAATGATTCCATTGCTGGGTTGCGTGATCTGGTTTTGATGGATAATGATTCCAGTGCTGGGTTGCATGATTTAGTTTTGATGGATAATGATCCATTGCTGGGTTGCGTGATCTAGTTTTGATGGATAATGATTCCACTGCTGGGTTGCATGATTTAGTTTTGATGGATAATGATCCATTGCTGGGTTGCGTGATCTAGTTTTGATCGATAATGATCCATTTCTGGTTTGCACGATCTAGTTCTGATGGATAATGATTCCAGTGCTGGGTTGCATGATTTAGTTTTGATGGATAATGATTCCATTGCTGGGTTGCGGGATCTAGTTTTGTTGGATAATAATTCCATTGCTGGGTTGCGTGATCTAGTTTTGATGGATAATGATCCATTGATGGGTTGCGTGATCTAGTTTTGATGGGTAATGATTCCATTGCTGGGTTGCATAATCTAGTTCTGAAGGATAATGATTCCATTGCTGGGTTGCATGATATAGTTTTGATGGGTAATGATTCCATTGCTGGGCTGCATAATCTAGTTTTGATGGATAATGATTCCATTGCTGGGTTGCGTGATCTAGTTTTGATGGATAATGATCCATTGCTGGGTTGCGTGATCTAGCTTTGATGGATAATGATCCATTGCTGGGTTGCATGATCTAATTTTGATGGGTAATGATTCCATTGCTGGGTTGCGTGATCTAGTTTTGATGAGAAATGATTCCATTACTGGGTTGCGTGATCTAGTTTTGATAGATAATGATTCCGTTGCTGGGTTGCATCATCTAGTTCTGAAGGATAATGATTCCATTGCTGGGTTTCGTGATATAGTTTTGATGGGTAATGATTCCATTGCTGGGTTGCATAATCTAGTTTTGATGGATAATGATTCCAGTGCTGGGTTGCGTGATCTAGTTTTGATGGGTAATGATTCCAGTGCTGGGTTGCATGATTTAGTTTTGATAGATAATGATTCCATTGCTGGGTTGCGTGATCTAGTTTTGTTGGATAATAATTCCATTGCTGGGTTGCATAATCTAGTTTTGATGGATAATGATTCCATTGCTGGGTTGCATGATTTAGTTTTGATGGATAATGATCCATTGCTGGGTTGCGTGATCTAGCTTTGATGGATAATGATCCATTGCTGGGTTGCCTGATCTAGTTTTGATGGATAATGATTCCATTGCTGGGTTGCGTGATCTAGTTTTGATGAGAAATGATTCCATTACTGGGTTCCGTGATCTAGTTTTGATGGGTAATGATTACATTGCTGGGTTGCGTGATTTAGTTTTGATGGGTAATGATTCCATTGCTGGGTTGCGTGATCTAGTTTTGATGGGTAATGATTCCATTGCTGGGTTGCATAATCTAGTTCTGATGGATAATGATTCCATTGCTGGGTTGCGTGATCTAGTTTTGATGGGTAATGATTCCATTGCTGGGTTGCGTAATCTAGTTTTGATGGATAATGATTCCAGTGCTGGGTTGCATGATTTAGTTTTGATGGATAATGATTCCACTGCTGGGTTGCATGATTTAGTTTTGATGGATAATGATCCATTGCTGGGTTGCGTGATCTAGTTTTGATCGATAATGATCCATTTCTGGGTTGCACGATCTAGTTCTGATGGATAATGATTCCAGTGCTGGGTTGCATGATTTAGTTTTGATGGATAATGATTCCATTGCTGGGTTGCGTGATCTAGTTTTGTTGGATAATAATTCCATTGCTAGGTTGCGTGATCTAGTTTTGATGGATAATGATCCATTGCTGGGTTGCGTGATCTAGTTTTGATCGATAATGATCCATTTCTGGGTTGCACAATCTAGTTCTGATGGATAATGATTCCAGTGCTGGGTTGCATGATTTAGTTTTGATAGATAATGATTCCATTGCTGGGTTGCGTGATCTAGTTTTGTTGGATAATAATTCCATTGCTGGGTTGCGTGATCTAGTTTTGATGGATAATGATCCATTGATGGGTTGCGTGATCTAGTTTTGATGGGTAATGATTCCATTACTGGGTTGCATAATCTAGTTCTGAAGGATAATGATTCCATTGCTGGGTTGCGTGATATAGTTTTGATGGGTAATGATTCCATTGCTGGGTTGCATAATCTAGTTTTGATGGGTAATGATTCCATTGCTGGGATGCATAATCTAGTTTTGATGGATAATGATTCCATTGCTGGGTTGCATGATCTAGTTTTGATGGATAATGATTCCATTGCTGGGTTGCGTGATCTAGTTTTGATGGATAATGATTCCATTGCTGGGTTGCATGATCTAGTTTTGATGGATAATGATTCCATTGCTGGGTTGCATGATCTAGTTTTGATGGATAATGATTCCATTGCTGGGTTGCATGATTTAGTGTTGATGTATAATGTTTTCATTGCTGGGTTGCGTGATCTAGCTTTGATGGATAATGATCCATTGCTGGGTTGCATGATCTAATTTTGATGGGTAATGATTACATTGCTGGGTTGCGTGATCTAGTTTTGATGAGAAATTATTCCATTACTGGGTTCTGTGATCTAGTTTTGATAGATAATGATTCCATTTCTGGGTTGCGTGATCTAGTACTGATCAATAATGATTTCATTGCTGGGTTGCGTGATTTAGTTTTGATGGGTAATGATTCCATTGCTGGGTTGTGTGATCTAGTTTTGATGGATAATGATTCCATTGCTGGGTTGCGTGATCTAGTTTTGATGGGTAATGATTCCATTGCTGGGTTGCGTAATCTAGTTTTGATGGATAATGATTCCAGTGCTGGGTTGCATGATTTAGTTTTGATGGATAATGATTCCATTGCTGGGTTGCGTGATCTAGTTTTGATGGATAATGATTCCACTGCTGGGTTGCATAATTTAGTTTTGATGGATAATGATCCATTGCTGGGTTGCGTGATCTAGTTTTGATCGATAATGATCCATTTCTGGGTTGCACAATCTAGTTCTGATGGATAATGATTCCAGTGCTGGGTTGCATCATCTAGTTCTGAAGGATAATGATTCCATTGCTGGGTTTCGTGATATAGTTTTGATGGGTAATGATTCCATTGCTGGGTTGCATAATCTAGTTTTGATGGATAATGATTCCAGTGCTGGGTTGCGTGATTTAGTTTTGATGGGTAATGATTCCATTGCTGGGTTGCGTGATCTAGTTTTGATGGGTAATGATTCCATTGCTGGGTTGCATAATCTAGTTCTGATGGATAATGATTCCATTGCTGGGTTGCGTGATCTAGTTTTGATGGGTAATGATTCCATTGCTGGGTTGCGTAATCTAGTTTTGATGGATAATGATTCCAGTGCTGGGTTGCATGATTTAGTTTTGATGGATAATGATTCCATTGCTGGGTTGCGTGATCTAGTTTTGATGGATAATAATTCCAGTGCTGGGTTGCGTGATCTAGCTTTGATGCATAATGATTCCAGTGCTGGGTTGCATGATTTAGTTTTGATGGATAATGATCCATTGCTGGGTTGCGTGATCTAGTTTTGATGGATAATGATTCCAGTGCTGGGTTGCGTGATCTAGTTTTGATGGATAATGATTCCAGTGCTGGGTTGCATGATTTAGTTTTGATGGATAATGATCCATTGCTGGGTTTCTTGATCTAGTTTTGATGGATAATGATTCCAGTGCTGGGTTGCATGATTTAGTTTTGATGGATAATGATCCATTGCTGGGTTGCGTGATCTAGTTTTGATGGATAATGATTCCACTGCTGGGTTGCATGATTTAGTTTTGATGGATAATGATCCATTGCTGGGTTGCGTGTCTAGTTTTGATCGATAATGATCCATTGATGGGTTGCGTGATCTAGTTTTGATGGATAATGATCCATTGCTGGGTTGCATGATCTAGTTTTGATGGGTAATGATTCCATTGCTGGGTTGCATAATCTAGTTCTGAAGGATAATGATTCCATTGCTGGGTTGCGTGATATAGTTTTGATGGGTAATGATTCCATTGCTGGGTTGCATAATCTAGTTTTGATGGATAATGATTCCATTGCTGGGTTGTGTGATCTAGTTTTGATGGATAATGATCCATTGCTGGGTTGCGTGATCTAGCTTTGATGGATAATGATCCATTGCTGTGTTGCATGATCTAATTTTGATGGGTAATGATTCCATTGCTGGGTTGCGTGATCTAGTTTTGATGAGAAATGATTCCATTACTGGGTTGCGTGATCTAGTTTTGATAGATAATGATTCCGTTTCTGGGTTGCGTGATCTAGTACTGATCGATAATGATTTCATTGCTGGGTTGCGTGATTTAGTTTTGATGGGTAATGATTCCATTGCTGGGTTGTGTGATCTAGTTTTGATGGGTAATGATTCCATTGCTGGGTTGCATAATCTAGTTCTGATGGATAATGATTCCATTGCTGGGTTGCGTGATCTAGTTTTGATGGGTAATGATTCCATTGCTGGGTTGCGTAATCTAGTTTTGATGTATAATGATTCCAGTGCTGGGTTGCATGATTTAGTTTTGATGGATAATGATTCCATTGCTGGGTTGCGTGATCTAGTTTTGATGGATAATGATTCCAGTGCTGGGTTGCATGATTTAGTTTTGATGGATAATGATCCATTGTTGGGTTGCGTGATCTAGTTTTGATGGATAATAATTCTATTGCTGGGTTGCGTGATCTAGTTTTGATGGATAATGATTCCATTGCTGGGATGCATGATTATGTTTGATGGATAATGATTCCATTGCTGGGTTGCGTGATCTAGTTTTGATGGGTAATGATTCCATTGCTGAGTTGCGTGATCTAGTTTTGATGAGAAATGATTCCATTACTGGGTTGCGTGATCTAGTTTTGATAGATAATGATTCAATTTCTGGGTTGCGTTATCTAATACTGATCGATAATGATTTCATTGCTGGGTTGCGTGATTTAGTTTTGATGGGTAATGATTCCATTGCTGGGTTGCGTGATCTAGTTTTGATAGATAATTATTCCATTGCTGGGTTGCATGATCTAATTTTGATGGGTAATGATTACATTGCTGGGTTGCGTGATCTAGTTTTGATGAGAAATGATTCCATTACTGGGTTCCGTGATCTAGTTTTGATAGATAATGATTCCATTTCTGGGTTGTGTGATCTAGTACTGATCGATAATGATTTCATTGCTGGGTTGCGTGGTCTAGTTTTGATGGATAATGATCCATTGCTGGGTTGCGTGATCTAGTTTTGATGGATAATGATTCCACTGCTGGGTTGCATGATTTAGTTTTGATGGATAATGATCCATTGCTGGGTTGCGTGATCTAGTTTTGATCGATAATGATCCATTTCTGGGTTGCACGATCTAGTTCTGATGGATAATGATTCCAGTGCTGGGTTGCATGATTTAGTTTTGATGGATAATGATTCCATTGCTGGGTTGCGTGATCTAGTTTTGTTGGATAATAATTCCATTGCTGGGTTGCGTGATCTAGTTTTGATGGATAATGATCCATTGATGGGTTGCGTGATCTAGTTTTGATGGGTAATGATTCCATTGCTGGGTTGCATAATCTAGTTCTGAAGGATAATGATTCCATTACTGGGTTGCGTGATATAGTTTTGATGGGTAATGATTCCATTGCTGGGTTGCATAATCTAGTTTTGATGGATAATGATTCCATTGCTGGGTTGCGTGATCTAGTTTTGATGGATAATGATCCATTGCTGGGTTGCGTGATCTAATTTTGATGGGTAATGATTCCATTGCTGGGTTGCGTGATCTAGTTTTGATGAGAAATGATTCCATTACTGGGTTGCGTGATCTAGTTTTGATACATAATGATTCCGTTTCTGGGTTGCGTGATCTAGTACTGATCGATAATGATTTCATTGCTGTTATGCGTGTTTTAGTTTTGATGGGTAATGATTCCATTGCTGGGTTGTGTGATCTAGTTTTGATGGGTAATGATTCCATTGCTGGGTTGCATAATCTAGTTCTGATAGATCGTGATTCCATTGCTGGGTTGCGTGATCTAGTATTGATGGGTAATGATTCCATTGCTGGGTTGCGTGATCTAGTTTTGATGGATAATGATTCCAGTGCTGGGTTGCATGATTTAGTTTTGATGGATAATGATCCATTGCTGGGTTGTGTGATCTAGTTTTGATGGATAATAATTCTATTGCTGGGTTGCGTGATCTAGTTTTGATGGATAATGATTCCATTGCTGGGTTGCATGATTTAGTTTTGATGGATAATGATTCCATTGCTGGGTTGCATGATTTAGTTTTGATGGATAATGATCCATTGCTGGGTTGCGTGATCTAGTTTTGATGGATAATGATTCCACTGCTGGGTTGCATGATTTAGTTTTGATGGATAATGATCCATTGCTGGGTTGCGTGATCTAGTTTTGATCGATAATGATCCATTTCTGGGTTGCACGATCTAGTTCTGATGGATAATGATTCCAGTGCTGGGTTGCATGATTTAGTTTTGATGGATAATGATTCCATTGCTGGGTTGCGTGATCTAGTTTTGTTGGATAATAATTCCATTGCTGGGTTGCGTGATCTAGTTTTGATGGATAATGATCCATTGATGGGTTGCGTGACCCAGTTTTGATGGGTAATGATTCAATTGCTGGGTTGCATAATCTAGTTCTGAAGGATAATGATTCCATTGCTGGGTTGCGTGATATAGTTTTGATGGGTAATGATTCCACTGCTGGGTTGCATAATCTAGTTTTGATGGATAATGATTCCATTGCTGGGTTGCGTGATCTAGTTTTGATGGATAATGATCCATTGCTGGGTTGCGTGATCTAGCTTTGATGGATAATGATCCATTGCTGGGTTGCATGATCTAATTTTGATGGGTAATGATTCCATTGCTGGGTTGCGTGATCTAGTTTTGATGAGAAATGATTCAATTACTGGGATGCGTGATCTAGTTTTGATAGATAATGATTCCATTGCTGGGTTGCGTGATCTAGTTTTGATGAGAAATGATTTCATTGCTGAGTTGCGTGATTTAGTTTTGATGGGTAATGATTCCATTGCTGGGTTGCGTGATCTAGTTTTGATGGGTAATGATTCCATTGCTGGGTTGCGTGATCTAGTTTTGATGGATAATGATTCCAGTGCTGGGTTGCATGATTTAGTTTTGATGGATAATGATCCATTGCTGGGTTGTGTGATCTAGTTTTGATGGATAATAATTCTATTGCTGGGTTGCGTGATCTAGTTTTGATGGATAATGATTCCATTGCTGGGTTGCATGATTTAGTTTTGATGGATAATGATTCCATTGCTGGGTTGCGTGATCTAGTTTTGATGGATAATGATCCATTGATGGGTTGCGTGACCCAGTTTTGATGGGTAATGATTTATTGCTGGGTTGTGTGATCTAGTTTTGATGGGTAATGATTCCATTGCTGGGTTGCATAATCTAGTTTTGATGGATAATGATCCATTGCTGGGTTGCGTGATCTAGTTTTGATGGGTAATTATTCCATTGCTGGGTTGCATAATCTAGTTTTGATGGATAATGATTCCATTGATGGGTTGCGTGATCTAGTTTTGATGGATAATGATCCATTGCTGGGTTGCGTGATCTAGTTTTGATGGATAACGATTCCATTGCTGGGTTGCGTGATCTAGTTTTGATGGATAATGATTCCATTGATGGGTTGCATGATTTAGTTTTGATGTATAATGATTCCATTGCTGAGTTGCGTGATCTAGTTCTTATGGATAATGATTCCATTGCTGGGTTGCGTGATCTAGTTTTGATGGGTAATGATTCCATTGCTGGGTTGCGTGATCTAGTTTTGATGGGTAATGATTCCATTGCTGGGTTGCGTGATCTAGTTTTGATAGAAAATGATTCCATTGCTGGGTTGCGTGATCTAGTTTTGATGGATAATGATTCCATTGATGGGTTGCATGATTTAGTTTTGATGTATAATGATTCCATTGCTGAGTTGCGTGATCTAGTTCTGATGGATGATGATTCCATTGCTGGGTTGCGTGATCTAGTTTTGATGGGTAATGATTCCATTGCTGGGTTGCATGATCAAGTTTTGATGAATAATGATTCAATTGCTGAGTTGCGTGATCTAGTTCTGATGGATAATGATTCCACTGCTGGGTTGCATGATCTAGTTTTGATGGATAATGATTCCATTGCTGGGTTGCGTGATCTACTTTTGATGGATAATGATTCCATTGCTGGGTTGCATGATTTAGTTTTGATGGGTAATGATTCCATTGCTGGGTGCGTGATCTAGTTTTGATGAGAAATGATTCCATTACTGGGTTGCGTGATCTAGTTTTGATAGATAATGATTCCGTTTCTGGGTTGCGTGATCTAGTACTGATCGATAATGATTTCATTGCTGGGTTGCGTGATTTAGTTTTGATGGGTAATGATTCCATTGCTGGGTTGTGTGATCTAGTTTTGATGGGTAATGATTCCATTGCTGGGTTGCATAATCTAGTTCTGATGGATAATGATTCCATTGCTGGGTTGCATGATCTAGTTTTGATGGGTAATGATTCCATTGCTGGGTTGCGTAATCTAGTTTTGATGGATAATGATTCCAGTGCTGGGTTGCATGATTTAGTTTTGATGGATAAAGATTCCATTGCTGGGTTGAGTGATCTAGTTTTGATGGATAATGATTCCAGTGCTGGGTTGCATGATTTAGTTTTGATGGATAATGATCCATTGCTGGGTTGCGTGATCTAGTTTTGATGGATAATAATTCTATTGCTGGGTTGCGTGATCTAGTTTTGATGGATAATGATTCCATTGCTGGGTTGCATGATTATGTTTGATGGATAATAATTCCATTGCTGGGTTGCGTGATCTAGTTTTGATGGGTAATGATTCCATTGCTGGGTTGCGTGATCTAGTTTTGATGAGAAATGATTCCATTACTGGGTTGCGTGATCTAGTTTTGATAGATAATGATTCCATTTCTGGGTTGCGTTATCTAGTACTGATCGATAATGATTTCATTGCTGGGTTGCGTGATTTAGTTTTGATGGGTAATGATTCCATTGCTGGGTTGCGTGATCTAGTTTTGATAGATAATTATTCCATTGCTGGGTTGCATGATCTAATTTTGATGGGTAATGATTACATTGCTGGGTTGCGTGATCTAGTTTTGATGAGAAATGATTCCATTACTGGGTTCCGTGATCTAGTTTTGATAGATAATGATTCCATTTCTGGGTTGCGTGATCTAGTACTGATCGATAATGATTTCATTGCTGGGTTGCGTGATTTAGTTTTGATGGGTAATGATCCCATTGCTGGGTTGCGTGGTCTAGTTTTGATGGATAATGATCCATTGCTGGGTTGCGTGATCTAGTTTTGATGGATAATGATTCCACTGCTGGGTTGCATGATTTAGTTTTGATGGATAATGATCCCATTGCTGGGTTGCGTGGTCTAGTTTTGATGGATAATGATCCATTGCTGGGTTGCGTGATCTAGTTTTGATGGATAATGATTCCACTGCTGGGTTGCATGATCTAGTTTTGATGGATAATGATTCCATTGCTGGGTTGCGTGATCTACTTTTGATGGATAATGATTCCATTGCTGGGTTGCATGATTTAGTTTTGATGGGTAATGATTCCATTGCTGGGTGCGTGATCTAGTTTTGATGAGAAATTATTCCATTACTGGGTTGCGTGATCTAGTTTTGATAGATAATGATTCCGTTTCTGGGTTGCGTGATCTAGTACTGATCGATAATGATTTCATTGCTGGGTTGCGTGATTTAGTTTTGATGGGTAATGATTCCATTGCTGGGTTGTGTGATCTAGTTTTGATGGGTAATGATTCCATTGCTGGGTTGCATAATCTAGTTCTGATGGATAATGATTCCATTGCTGGGTTGCGTGATCTAGTTTTGATGGGTAATGATTCCATTGCTGGGTTGCGTAATCTAGTTTTGATGGATAATGATTCCAGTGCTGGGTTGCATGATTTAGTTTTGATGGATAAAGATTCCATTGCTGGGTTGAGTGATCTAGTTTTGATGGATAATGATTCCAGTGCTGGGTTGCATGATTTAGTTTTGATGGATAATGATCCATTGCTGGGTTGCGTGATCTAGTTTTGATGGATATTAATTCTATTGCTGGGTTGCGTGATCTAGTTTTGATGGATAATGATTCCATTGCTGGGTTGCATGATTATGTTTGATGGATAATAATTCCATTGCTGGGTTGCGTGATCTAGTTTTGATGGGTAATGATTCCATTGCTGGGTTGCGTGATCTAGTTTTGATGAGAAATGATTCCATTACTGGGTTGCGTGATCTAGTTTTGATAGATAATGATTCCATTTCTGGGTTGCGTTATCTAGTACTGATCGATAATGATTTCATTGCTGGGTTGCGTGATTTAGTTTTGATGGGTAATGATTCCATTGCTGGGTTGCGTGATCTAGTTTTGATAGATAATTATTCCATTGCTGGGTTGCATGATCTAATTTTGATGGGTAATGATTACATTGCTGGGTTGCGTGATCTAGTTTTGATGAGAAATGATTCCATTACTGGGTTCCGTGATCTAGTTTTGATAGATAATGATTCCATTTCTGGGTTGCGTGATCTAGTACTGATCGATAATGATTTCATTGCTGGGTTGCGTGATTTAGTTTTGATGGGTAATGATCCCATTGCTGGGTTGCGTGGTCTAGTTTTGATGGATAATGATCCATTGCTGGGTTGCGTGATCTAGTTTTGATGGATAATGATTCCACTGCTGGGTTGCATGATTTAGTTTTGATGGATAATGATCCATTGCTGGGTTGCGTGATCTAGTTTTGATCGATAATGATCCATTTCTGGGTTGCACGATCTAGTTCTGATGGATAATGATTCCAGTGCTGGGTTGCATGATTTAGTTTTGATGGATAATGATTCCATTGCTGGGTTGCGTGATCTAGTTTTGTTGGATAATAATTCCATTGCTGGGTTGCGTGATCTAGTTTTGATGGATAATGATCCATTGATGGGTTGCGTGATCTAGTTTTGAAGGGTAATGATTCCATTGCTGGGTTGCATAATCTAGTTCTGAAGGATAATGATTCCATTGCTGGGTTGCGTGATATAGTTTTGATGGGTAATGATTCCATTGCTGGGTTGCATAATCTAGTTTTGATGGATAATGATTCCATTGCTGGGTTGCGTGATCTAGTTTTGATGGATAATGATTCCATTGCTGGGTTGCGTGATCTAATTTTGATGGGTAATGATTTCATTGCTGGGTTGCGTGATCTAGTTTTGATGAGAAATGATTCCATTACTGGGTTGCGTGATCTAGTTTTGATAGATAATGATTCCGTTTCTGGGTTGCGTGATCTAGTACTGATCGATAATGATTTCATTGCTGGGTTGCGTGATTTAGTTTTGATGGGTAATGATTCCATTGCTGGGTTGTGTGATCTAGTTTTGATGGGTAATGATTCCATTGCTGGGTTGCGTAATCAAGTTTTGATGGATAATGATTCCAGTGCTGGGTTGCATGATTTAGTTTTGATGGATAATGATTCCATTGCTGGGTTGCGTGATCTAGTTTTGATGGATAATGATTCCAGTGCTGGGTTGCATGATTTAGTTTTGATGGATAATGATCCATTGCTGGGTTGCGTGATCTAGTTTTGATGGATAATAATTCTATTGCTGGGTTGCGTGATCTAGTTTTGATGGATAATGATCCATTGATGGGTTGCGTGATCTAGTTTTGATGGGTAATGATTCCATTACTGGGTTGCATAATCTAGTTCTGAAGGATAATGATTCCATTGCTGGGTTGCGTGATATAGTTTTGATGGGTAATGATTCCATTGCTGGGTTGCATAATCTAGTTTTGATGGGTAATGATTCCATTGCTGGGATGCATAATCTAGTTTTGATGGATAATGATTCCATTGCTGGGTTGCATGATCTAGTTTTGATGGATAATGATTCCATTGCTGGGTTGCGTGATCTAGTTTTGATGGATAATGATTCCATTGCTGGGTTGCATGATCTAGTTTTGATGGATAATGATTCCATTGCTGGGTTGCATGATTTAGTGTTGATGTATAATGTTTTCATTGCTGGGTTGCGTGATCTAGCTTTGATGGATAATGATCCATTGCTGGGTTGCATGATCTAATTTTGATGGGTAATGATTACATTGCTGGGTTGCGTGATCTAGTTTTGATGAGAAATTATTCCATTACTGGGTTCTGTGATCTAGTTTTGATAGATAATGATTCCATTTCTGGGTTGCGTGATCTAGTACTGATCGATAATGATTTCATTGCTGGGTTGCGTGATTTAGTTTTGATGGGTAATGATTCCATTGCTGGGTTGCGTGATCTAGTTTTGATGGATAATGATTCCATTGCTGGGTTGCGTGATCTAGTTTTGATGGGTAATGATTCCATTGCTGGGTTGCGTAATCTAGTTTTGATGGATAATGATTCCAGTGCTGGGTTGCATGATTTAGTTTTGATGGATAATGATTCCATTGCTGGGTTGCGTGATCTAGTTTTGATGGATAATGATTCCACTGCTGGGTTGCATAATTTAGTTTTGATGGATAATGATCCATTGCTGGGTTGCGTGATCTAGTTTTGATCGATAATGATCCATTTCTGGGTTGCACAATCTAGTTCTGATGGATAATGATTCCAGTGCTGGGTTGCATCATCTAGTTCTGAAGGATAATGATTCCATTGCTGGGTTTCGTGATATAGTTTTGATGGGTAATGATTCCATTGCTGGGTTGCATAATCTAGTTTTGATGGATAATGATTCCAGTGCTGGGTTGCGTGATTTAGTTTTGATGGGTAATGATTCCATTGCTGGGTTGCGTGATCTAGTTTTGATGGGTAATGATTCCATTGCTGGGTTGCATAATCTAGTTCTGATGGATAATGATTCCATTGCTGGGTTGCGTGATCTAGTTTTGATGGGTAATGATTCCATTGCTGGGTTGCGTAATCTAGTTTTGATGGATAATGATTCCAGTGCTGGGTTGCATGATTTAGTTTTGATGGATAATGATTCCATTGCTGGGTTGCGTGATCTAGTTTTGATGGATAATAATTCCAGTGCTGGGTTGCGTGATCTAGCTTTGATGCATAATGATTCCAGTGCTGGGTTGCATGATTTAGTTTTGATGGATAATGATCCATTGCTGGGTTGCGTGATCTAGTTTTGATGGATAATGATTCCAGTGCTGGGTTGCGTGATCTAGTTTTGATGGATAATGATTCCAGTGCTGGGTTGCATGATTTAGTTTTGATGGATAATGATCCATTGCTGGGTTTCTTGATCTAGTTTTGATGGATAATGATTCCTGTGCTGGGTTGCATGATTTAGTTTTGATGGATAATGATCCATTGCTGGGTTGCGTGATCTAGTTTTGATGGATAATGATTCCACTGCTGGGTTGCATGATTTAGTTTTGATGGATAATGATCCATTGCTGGGTTGCGTGTCTAGTTTTGATCGATAATGATCCATTGATGGGTTGCGTGATCTAGTTTTGATGGATAATGATCAATTGCAGGGTTGCATGATCTAGTTTTGATGGGTAATGATTCCATTGCTGGGTTGCATAATCTAGTTCTGAAGGATAATGATTCCATTGCTGGGTTGCGTGATATAGTTTTGATGGGTAATGATTCCATTGCTGGGTTGCATAATCTAGTTTTGATGGATAATGATTCCATTGCTGGGTTGCGTGATCTAGTTTTGATGGATAATGATCCATTGCTGGGTTGCGTGATCTAGCTTTTATGGATAATGATCCATTGCTGGGTTGCATGATCTAATTTTGATGGGTAATGATTCCATTGCTGGGTTGCGTGATCTAGTTTTGATGAGAAATGATTCCATTACTGGGTTGCGTGATCTAGTTTTGATAGATAATGATTCCGTTTCTGGGTTGCGTGATCTAGTACTGATCGATAATGATTTCATTGCTGGGTTGCGTGATTTAGTTTTGATGGGTAATGATTCCATTGCTGGGTTGTGTGATCTAGTTTTGATGGGTAATGATTCCATTGCTGGGTTGCATAATCTAGTTCTGATGGATAATGATTCCATTGCTGGGTTGCGTGATCTAGTTTTGATGGGTAATGATTCCATTGCTGGGTTGCGTAATCTAGTTTTGATGTATAATGATTCCAGTGCTGGGTTGCATGATTTAGTTTTGATGGATAATGATTCCATTGCTGGGTTGCGTGATCTAGTTTTGATGGATAATGATTCCAGTGCTGGGTTGCATGATTTAGTTTTGATGGATAATGATCCATTGCTGGGTTGCGTGATCTAGTTTTGATGGATAATAATTCTATTGCTGGGTTGCGTGATCTAGTTTTGATGGATAATGATTCCATTGCTGGGATGCATGATTATGTTTGATGGATAATGATTCCATTGCTGGGTTGCGTGATCTAGTTTTGATGGGTAATGATTCCATTGCTGAGTTGCGTGATCTAGTTTTGATGAGAAATGATTCCATTACTGGGTTGCGTGATCTAGTTTTGATAGATAATGATTCAATTTCTGGGTTGCGTTATCTAATACTGATCGATAATGATTTCATTGCTGGGTTGCGTGATTTAGTTTTGATGGGTAATGATTCCATTGCTGGGTTGCGTGATCTAGTTTTGATAGATAATTATTCCATTGCTGGGTTGCATGATCTAATTTTGATGGGTAATGATTACATTGCTGGGTTGCGTGATCTAGTTTTGATGAGAAATGATTCCATTACTGGGTTCCGTGATCTAGTTTTGATAGATAATGATTCCATTTCTGGGTTGCGTGATCTAGTACTGATCGATAATGATTTCATTGCTGGGTTGCGTGATTTAGTTTTGATGGGTAATGATTCCATTGCTGGGTTGCGTGGTCTAGTTTTGATGGATAATGATCCATTGCTGGGTTGCGTGATCTAGTTTTGATGGATAATGATTCCACTGCTGGGTTGCATGATTTAGTTTTGATGGATAATGATCCATTGCTGGGTTGCGTGATCTAGTTTTGATCGATAATGATCCATTTCTGGGTTGCACGATCTAGTTCTGATGGATAATGATTCCAGTGCTGGGTTGCATGATTTAGTTTTGATGGATAATGATTCCATTGCTGGGTTGCGTGATCTAGTTTTGTTGGATAATAATTCCATTGCTGGGTTGCGTGATCTAGTTTTGATGGATAATGATCCATTGATGGGTTGCGTGATCTAGTTTTGATGGGTAATGATTCCATTGCTGGGTTGCATAATCTAGTTCTGAAGGATAATGATTCCATTACTGGGTTGCGTGATATAGTTTTGATGGGTAATGATTCCATTGCTGGGTTGCATAATCTAGTTTTGATGGATAATGATTCCATTGCTGGGTTGCGTGATCTAGTTTTGATGGATAATGATCCATTGCTGGGTTGCGTGATCTAATTTTGATGGGTAATGATTCCATTGCTGGGTTGCGTGATCTAGTTTTGATGAGAAATGATTCCATTACTGGGTTGCGTGATCTAGTTTTGATACATAATGATTCCGTTTCTGGGTTGCGTGATCTAGTACTGATCGATAATGATTTCATTGCTGGTATGCGTGTTTTAGTTTTGATGGGTAATGATTCCATTGCTGGGTTGTGTGATCTAGTTTTGATGGGTAATGATTCCATTGCTGGGTTGCATAATCTAGTTCTGATAGATCGTGATTCCATTGCTGGGTTGCGTGATCTAGTATTGATGGGTAATGATTCCATTGCTGGGTTGCGTAATGAAGTTTTGATGGATAATGATTCCAGAGCTGGGTTGCGTGATCTAGTTTTGATGGATAATGATTCCAGTGCTGGGTTGCATGATTTAGTTTTGATGGATAATGATCCATTGCTGGGTTGTGTGATCTAGTTTTGATGGATAATAATTCTATTGCTGGGTTGCGTGATCTAGTTTTGATGGATAATGATTCCATTGCTGGGTTGCATGATTTAGTTTTGATGGATAATGATTCCATTGCTGGGTTGCATGATTTAGTTTTGATGGATAATGATCCATTGCTGGGTTGCGTGATCTAGTTTTGATGGATAATGATTCCACTGCTGGGTTGCATGATTTAGTTTTGATGGATAATGATCCATTGCTGGGTTGCGTGATCTAGTTTTGATCGATAATGATCCATTTCTGGGTTGCACGATCTAGTTCTGATGGATAATGATTCCAGTGCTGGGTTGCATGATTTAGTTTTGATGGATAATGATTCCATTGCTGGGTTGCGTGATCTAGTTTTGTTGGATAATAATTCCATTGCTGGGTTGCGTGATCTAGTTTTGATGGATAATGATCCATTGATGGGTTGCGTGACCCAGTTTTGATGGGTAATGATTCAATTGCTGGGTTGCATAATCTAGTTCTGAAGGATAATGATTCCATTGCTGGGTTGCGTGATATAGTTTTGATGGGTAATGATTCCACTGCTGGGTTGCATAATCTAGTTTTGATGGATAATGATTCCATTGCTGGGTTGCGTGATCTAGTTTTGATGGATAATGATCCATTGCTGGGTTGCGTGATCTAGCTTTGATGGATAATGATCCATTGCTGGGTTGCATGATCTAATTTTGATGGGTAATGATTCCATTGCTGGGTTGCGTGATCTAGTTTTGATGAGAAATGATTCAATTACTGGGATGCGTGATCTAGTTTTGATAGATAATGATTCCATTGCTGGGTTGCGTGATCTAGTTTTGATGAGAAATGATTTCATTGCTGAGTTGCGTGATTTAGTTTTGATGGGTAATGATTCCATTGCTGGGTTGCGTGATCTAGTTTTGATGGGTAATGATTCCATTGCTGGGTTGCGTGATCTAGTTTTGATGGATAATGATTCCAGTGCTGGGTTGCATGATTTAGTTTTGATGGATAATGATCCATTGCTGGGTTGTGTGATCTAGTTTTGATGGATAATAATTCTATTGCTGGGTTGCGTGATCTAGTTTTGATGGATAATGATTCCATTGCTGGGTTGCATGATTTAGTTTTGATGGATAATGATTCCATTGCTGGGTTGCGTGATCTAGTTTTGATGGATAATGATCCATTGATGGGTTGCGTGACCCAGTTTTGATGGGTAATGATTTATTGCTGGGTTGTGTGATCTAGTTTTGATGGGTAATGATTCCATTGCTGGGTTGCATAATCTAGTTTTGATGGATAATGATCCATTGCTGGGTTGCGTGATCTAGTTTTGATGGGTAATTATTCCATTGCTGGGTTGCATAATCTAGTTTTGATGGATAATGATTCCATTGCTGGGTTGCGTGATCTAGTTTTGATGGATAATGATCCATTGCTGGGTTGCGTGATCTAGTTTTGATGGATAACGATTCCATTGCTGGGTTGCGTGATCTAGTTTTGATGGATAATGATTCCATTGATGGGTTGCATGATTTAGTTTTGATGTATAATGATTCCATTGCTGAGTTGCGTGATCTAGTTCTGATGGATAATGATTCCATTGCTGGGTTGCGTGATCTAGTTTTGATGGGTAATGATTCCATTGCTGGGTTGCGTGATCTAGTTTTGATGGGTAATGATTCCATTGCTGGGTTGCGTGATCTAGTTTTGATAGAAAATGATTCCATTGCTGGGTTGCGTGATCTAGTTTTGATGGATAATGATTCCATTGATGGGTTGCATGATTTAGTTTTGATGTATAATGATTCCATTGCTGAGTTGCGTGATCTAGTTCTGATGGATGATGATTCCATTGCTGGGTTGCGTGATCTAGTTTTGATGGGTAATGATTCCATTGCTGGGTTGCATGATCAAGTTTTGATGAATAATGATTCAATTGCTGAGTTGCGTGATCTAGTTCTGATGGATAATGATTCCACTGCTGGGTTGCATGATCTAGTTTTGATGGATAATGATTCCATTGCTGGGTTGCGTGATCTACTTTTGATGGATAATGATTCCATTGCTGGGTTGCATGATTTAGTTTTGATGGGTAATGATTCCATTGCTGGGTGCGTGATCTAGTTTTGATGAGAAATGATTCCATTACTGGATTGCGTGATCTAGTTTTGATAGATAATGATTCCGTTTCTGGGTTGCGTGATCTAGTACTGATCGATAATGATTTCATTGCTGGGTTGCATGATTTAGTTTTGATGGGTAATGATTCCATTGCTGGGTTGTGTGATCTAGTTTTGATGGGTAATGATTCCATTGCTGGGTTGCATAATCTAGTTCTGATGGATAATGATTCCATTGCTGGGTTGCATGATCTAGTTTTGATAGGTAATGATTCCATTGCTGGGTTGCGTAATCTAGTTTTGATGGATAATGATTCCAGTGCTGGGTTGCATGATTTAGTTTTGATGGATAAAGATTCCATTGCTGGGTTGAGTGATCTAGTTTTGATGGATAATGATTCCAGTGCTGGGTTGCATGATTTAGTTTTGATGGATAATGATCCATTGCTGGGTTGCGTGATCTAGTTTTGATGGATAATAATTCTATTGCTGGGTTGCGTGATCTAGTTTTGATGGATAATGATTCCATTGCTGGGTTGCATGATTATGTTTGATGGATAATAATTCCATTGCTGGGTTGCGTGATCTAGTTTTGATGGGTAATGATTCCATTGCTGGGTTGCGTGATCTAGTTTTGATGAGAAATGATTCCATTACTGGGTTGCGTGATCTAGTTTTGATAGATAATGATTCCATTTCTGGGTTGCGTTATCTAGTACTGATCGATAATGATTTCATTGCTGGGTTGCGTGATTTAGTTTTGATGGGTAATGATTCCATTGCTGGGTTGCGTGATCTAGTTTTGATAGATAATTATTCCATTGCTGGGTTGCATGATCTAATTTTGATGGGTAATGATTACATTGCTGGGTTGCGTGATCTAGTTTTGATGAGAAATGATTCCATTACTGGGTTCCGTGATCTAGTTTTGATAGATAATGATTCCATTTCTGGGTTGCGTGATCTAGTACTGATCGATAATGATTTCATTGCTGGGTTGCGTGATTTAGTTTTGATGGGTAATGATCCCATTGCTGGGTTGCGTGGTCTAGTTTTGATGGATAATGATCCATTGCTGGGTTGCGTGATCTAGTTTTGATGGATAATGATTCCACTGCTGGGTTGCATGATTTAGTTTTGATGGATAATGATCCCATTGCTGGGTTGCGTGGTCTAGTTTTGATGGATAATGATCCATTGCTGGGTTGCGTGATCTAGTTTTGATGGATAATGATTCCACTGCTGGGTTGCATGATCTAGTTTTGATGGATAATGATTCCATTGCTGGGTTGCGTGATCTACTTTTGATGGATAATGATTCCATTGCTGGGTTGCATGATTTAGTTTTGATGGGTAATGATTCCATTGCTGGGTGCGTGTTCTAGTTTTGATGAGAAATGATTCCATTACTGGGTTGCGTGATCTAGTTTTGATAGATAATGATTCCGTTTCTGGGTTGCGTGATCTAGTACTGATCGATAATGATTTCATTGCTGGGTTGCGTGATTTAGTTTTGATGGGTAATGATTCCATTGCTGGGTTGTGTGATCTAGTTTTGATGGGTAATGATTCCATTGCTGGGTTGCATAATCTAGTTCTGATGGATAATGATTCCATTGCTGGGTTGCGTGATCTAGTTTTGATGGGTAATGATTCCATTGCTGGGTTGCGTAATCTAGTTTTGATGGATAATGATTCCAGTGCTGGGTTGCATGATTTAGTTTTGATGGATAAAGATTCCATTGCTGGGTTGAGTGATCTAGTTTTGATGGATAATGATTCCAGTGCTGGGTTGCATGATTTAGTTTTGATGGATAATGATCCATTGCTGGGTTGCGTGATCTAGTTTTGATGGATAATAATTCTATTGCTGGGTTGCGTGATCTAGTTTTGATGGATAATGATTCCATTGCTGGGTTGCATGATTATGTTTGATGGATAATAATTCCATTGCTGGGTTGCGTGATCTAGTTTTGATGGGTAATGATTCCATTGCTGGGTTGCGTGATCTAGTTTTGATGAGAAATGATTCCATTACTGGGTTGCGTGATCTAGTTTTGATAGATAATGATTCCATTTCTGGGTTGCGTTATCTAGTACTGATCGATAATGATTTCATTGCTGGGTTGCGTGATTTAGTTTTGATGGGTAATGATTCCATTGCTGGGTTGCGTGATCTAGTTTTGATAGATAATTATTCCATTGCTGGGTTGCATGATCTAATTTTGATGGGTAATGATTACATTGCTGGGTTGCGTGATCTAGTTTTGATGAGAAATGATTCCATTACTGGGTTCCGTGATCTAGTTTTGATAGATAATGATTCCATTTCTGGGTTGCGTGATCTAGTACTGATCGATAATGATTTCATTGCTGGGTTGCGTGATTTAGTTTTGATGGGTAATGATCCCATTGCTGGGTTGCGTGGTCTAGTTTTGATGGATAATGATCCATTGCTGGGTTGCGTGATCTAGTTTTGATGGATAATGATTCCACTGCTGGGTTGCATGATTTAGTTTTGATGGATAATGATCCATTGCTGGGTTGCGTGATCTAGTTTTGATCGATAATGATCCATTTCTGGGTTGCACGATCTAGTTCTGATGGATAATGATTCCAGTGCTGGGTTGCATGATTTAGTTTTGATGGATAATGATTCCATTGCTGGGTTGCGTGATCTAGTTTTGTTGGATAATAATTCCATTGCTGGGTTGCGTGATCTAGTTTTGATGGATAATGATCCATTGATGGGTTGCGTGATCTAGTTTTGAAGGGTAATGATTCCATTGCTGGGTTGCATAATCTAGTTCTGAAGGATAATGATTCCATTGCTGGGTTGCGTGATATAGTTTTGATGGGTAATGATTCCATTGCTGGGTTGCATAATCTAGTTTTGATGGATAATGATTCCATTGCTGGGTTGCGTGACCTAGTTTTGATGGATAATGATTCCATTGCTGGGTTGCGTGATCTAATTTTGATGGGTAATGATTTCATTGCTGGGTTGCGTGATCTAGTTTTGATGAGAAATGATTCCATTACTGGGTTGCGTGATCTAGTTTTGATAGATAATGATTCCGTTTCTGGGTTGCGTGATCTAGTACTGATCGATAATGATTTCATTGCTGGGTTGCGTGATTTAGTTTTGATGGGTAATGATTCCATTGCTGGGTTGTGTGATCTAGTTTTGATGGGTAATGATTCCATTGCTGGGTTGCATGATTTAGTTTTGATGGATAATGATTCCATTGCTGGGTTGCGTGATCTAGTTTTGATGGATAATGATTCCAGTGCTGGGTTGCATGATTTAGTTTTGATGGATAATGATCCATTGCTGGGTTGTGTGATCTAGTTTTGATGGATAATAATTCTATTGCTGGGTTGCGTGATCTAGTTTTGATGGATAATGATTCCATTGCTGGGTTGCATGATTTAGTTTTGATGGATAATGATTCCATTGCAGGGTTGCATGATTTAGTTTTGATGGATAATGATCCATTGCTGGGTTGCGTTATCTAGTTTTGATGGATAATGATTCCAGTGCTGGGTTGCATGATTTAGTTTTGATGGATAATGATTCCATTGCTGGGTTGCGTGATCTAGTTTTGTTGGATAATGATCCATTGATGGGTTGCGTGACCCAGTTTTGATGGGTAATGATTCCATTGCTGGGTTGCATAATCTAGTTCTGAAGGATAATGATTCCATTGCTGGGTTGCGTGATATAGTTTCGATGGGTAATGATTTCATTGCTGGGTTGCATAATCTAGTTTTGATGGATAATGATTCCATTGCTGGGTTGCGTGATCTAGTTTTGATGGATAATGATCCATTGCTGGGTTGCGTGATCTAGCTTTGATGGATAATGATCCATTGCTGGGTTGCATGATCTAATTTTGATGGGTAATGATTCCATTGCTGGGTTGCGTGATCTAGTTTTGATGAGAAATGATTCCATTACTGGGTTGCGTGATCTAGTTTTGATAGATAATGATTCCATTGCTGGGTTGCGTGATCTAGTTTTGATGAGAAATGATTTCATTGCTGGGTTGCGTGATCTAGTTTTGATGGGTAATGATTCCATTGCTGGGTTGCATGATCTAGTTTTGATGGGTAATGATTCCATTGTTGGGTTGCGTGATCTGGTTTTGTTGTATAATGATTCCATTGCTGAGTTGCGTGATCTAGTTCTGATGGATAATGATTCCATTGCTGGGTTGCGTGATCTAGTTTTGATGGGTAATGATTCCATTGCTGGGTTGCATAATCTAGTTCTGATGGATAATGATTCCATTGCTGAGTTGCGTGATCTAGTTTTGATGGGTAATGATTCCATTGCTGGGTTGCGTAATCTAGTTTTGATGGATAATGATTCCAGTTTTGGGTTGCATGATTTAGTTTTGATGGATAATGATTCCATTGCTGGGTTGCGTGATCCAGTTTTGATGGATAATGATTCCAGTGCTGGGTTGCATGATTTAGTTTTGATGGATAATGATCCATTGCTGGGTTGCGTGATCTAGTTTTGATGGATAATAATTCTATTGCTGGGTTGCGTGATCTAGTTTTGATGGATAATGATTCCATTGCTGGGTTGCATGATCAAGTTTTGATGAATAATGATTCCATTGCTGAGTTGCGTGATCTAGTTCTGATGGATAATGATTCCACTGCTGGGTTGCATGATCTAGTTTTGATGGATAATGATTCCATTGCTGGGTTGCGTGATCTAGTTTTGATGGATAATGATTCCATTGCTGGGTTGCATGATTTAGTTTTGATGGATAATGATTCCATTGCTGGGTTGCGTAATCTAGTTTTGATGGATAATGATTCCAGTTTTGGGTTGCATGATTTAGTTTTGATGGATAATGATTCCATTGCTGGGTTGCATGATCCAGTTTTGATGGATAATGATTCCAGTGCTGGGTTGCATGATTTAGTTTTGATGGATAATGATCCATTGCTGGGTTGCGTGATCTAGTTTTGATGGATAATAATTCTATTGCTGGGTTGCGTGATCTAGTTTTGATGGATAATGATTCCATTGCTGGGTTGCATGATCAAGTTTTGATGAATAATGATTCCATTGCTGAGTTGCGTGATCTAGTTCTGATGGATAATAATTCCACTGCTGGGTTGCATGATCTAGTTTTGATGGATAATGATTCCATTGCTGGGTTGCGTGATCTAGTTTTGATGGATAATGATTCCATTGCTGGGTGCGTGATCTAGTTTTGATGGATAATAATTCCATTGCTGGGTTGCGTGATCTAGTTTTGATGGATAATGATTTATTGCTGGGTTGTGTGATCTAGTTTTGATGGGTAATGATTCCATTGCTGGGTTGCATAATCTAGTTTTGATGGATAATGATCCATTGCTGGGTTGCGTGATCTAGTTTTGATGGATAATGATCCATTGCTGGGTTGCGTGATCTAGTTTTGATGGATAACGATTCCATTGCTGGGTTGCATGATCTAGTTTTGATGGATAATGATTCCATTGATGGGTTGCGTGATCTAGTTTTGATGGGTAATGATTCCATTGCTGGGTTGCGTGATCTAGTTTTGATGGGTAATGATTCCATTGCTGGGTTGCGTGATCTAGTTTTGATAGAAAATGATTCCATTGCTGGGTTGCGTGATCTAGTTTTGATGGATAATGATTCCATTGCTGGGTTGCATGATTTAGTTTTGATGGATAATGATTCCATTGCTGGGTGCGCGATCTAGTTTTGATGGATAATAATTCCATTGCTGGGTTGCGGGATCTAGTTTTGATGGATAATGATTTATTGCTGGGTTGTGTGATCTAGTTTTGATGGGTAATGATTCCATTGCTGGGTTGCGTGATCTAGTTTTGATGGGTAATTATTCCATTGCTGGGTTGCATAATCTAGTTTTGATGGATAATGATTCCATTGCTGGGTTGCGTGATCTAGTTTTGATGGATAATGATCCATTGCTGGGTTGCGTGATCTAGTTTTGATGTATAATGATTCCATTGCCGAGTTGCGTGATCTAGTTCTGATGGATAATGATTCCATTGCTGGGTTGCGTGATCTAGATTTGATGGGTAATGATTCCATTGCTGGGTTGCGTGATCTAGTTTTGATGGGTAATGATTCCATTGCTGGGTTGCGTGATCTAGTTTTGATAGAAAATGATTCCATTGCTGGGTTGCGTGATCTAGTTTTGATGGATAATGATTCCATTGATGGGTTGCATGATTTAGTTTTGATGTATAATGATTCCATTGCTGAGTTGCGTGATCTAGTTCTGATGGATGATGATTCCATTGCTGGGTTGCGTGATCTAGTTTTGATGGGTAATGATGCCATTGCTGGGTTGCGTGATCTAGTTTTGATAGATAATGATTCCATTGCTGGGTTGCGTGATCTGGTTTTGATAGATAATGATTCCATTGCTGGGTTGTGTGATCTAGTGTTTATGGGTAATGATTCCATTGTTGGGTAGCGTGATCTAGTTTTGATGGGTAATGATTCCATTGATGGGTTGCGTAATCTAGTTTTTATGGATAATGATTCCATTGCTGGGTTGCATGATATAGTTTTGATGGGTAATGATTCCATTGCTGGGTTGCGTGATCTGGTTTTGATGGATAATGATTCCATTGCTGGGTTGTGTGATCTAGTTTTGATGGGTAATGATTCCATTGCTAGGTAGCGTGATCTAGTTTTGATGGGTAATGATTCCATTGCTGGGTTGCGTGATCTAGTTTTGATAGATAATGATTCCATTGCTGGGTTGCGTGATCTAGTTTTGATGGATAATGATTCCATTGATGGGTTGCATGATTTAGTTTTGATGTATAATGATTCCATTGCTGAGTTGCGTGATCTAGTTCTGATGGATAATGATTTCATTGCTGGTTGTGTGATCTAGTTTTGATGGGTAATGATTCCATTGCTGGGTTGCGTGATCTAGTTTTGATGGGTAATGATTCCATTGCTGGGTTGCATGATCTAGTTTTGATAGATAATGATTACATTGCTGGGTTGTGTGATCTAGTTTTGATGGGTAATGATTCCATTGCTGGGTTGCGTGATCTAGTTTTGATGGATAATGATCCATTGCTGGGTTGCCTGATGATCTAGTTTTGATGGGTAATTATTCCATTGCTGGGTTGCATAATCTAGTTTTGATGGATAATGATTCCATTGCTGGGTTGCGTGATCTAGTTTTGATGGATAATGATCCATTGCTGGGTTGCGTGATATAGTTTTGATGGATAATGATTTAATGCTGGGTTGTGTGATCTAGTTTTGATGGGTAATGATTCCATTGCTGGGTTGCATAATCTAGTTTTGATGGATAATGATCCATTGCTGGGTTGCGTGATCTAGTTTTGATGGGTAATTATTCCATTGCTGGGTTGCATAATCTAGTTTTGATGGATAATGATTCCATTGCTGGGTTGCGTGATCTAGTTTTGATGGATAATGATCCATTGCTGGGTTGCGTGATATAGTTTTGATGGATAATGATTTATTGCTGGGTTGTGTGATCTAGTTTTGATGGGTAATGATTCCATTGCTGGGTTGCATAATCTAGTTTTGATGGATAATGATCCATTGCTGGGTTGCGTGATCTAGTTTTGATGGGTAATTATTCCATTGCTGGGTTGCATAATCTAGTTTTGATGGATAATGATTCCATTGTTGGGTTGCATGATCTAGTTTTGATGGATAATGATCCATTGCTGGGTTGCGTGATCTAGTTTTGATGGATAACGATTCCATTGCTGGGTTGCGTGATCTAGTTTTGATGGATAATGATTCCATTGATGGGTTGCATGATTTAGTTTTGATGGGTAATGATTCCATTGCTGGGTTGCGTGATCTAGTTTTGATAGAAAATGATTCCATTGCTGGGTTGCGTGATCTAGTTTTGATGGATAAAGATTCCATTGATGGGTTGCATGATTTAGTTTTGATGTATAATGATTCCATTGCTGAGTTGCGTGATCTAGTTCTGATGGATAATGATTCCATTGCTGGGTTGCGTGATCTAGTTTTGATGGGTAATGATTCCATTGCTGGGTTGCGTGATCTTGTTTTGATAGATAATGATTCCATTGCTGGGTTGCGTGATCTAGTTTTGATGGATAATGATTCCATTGATGGGTTGCATGATTTAGTTTTGATGTATAATGATTCCATTGCTGAGTTGCGTGATCTAGTTCTGATGGATAATGATTTCATTGCTGGGTTGCGTGATCTAGTTTTGATGGGTAATGATTCCATTGCTGGGTTGCATAATCTATTTCTGATGGATAATGATTCCATTGCTGGGTTGCGTGATCTAGTTTTGATGGGTAATGATTCCATTGCTGGGTTGCGTAATCTAGTTTTTATGGATAATGATTCCATTGCTGGGTTGCATGATATAGTTTTGATGGGTAATGATTCCATTGCTGGGTTGCGTGATCTGGTTTTGATAGATAATGATTCCATTGCTGGGTTGTGTGATCTAGTGTTTATGGGTAATGATTCCATTGTTGGGTAGCGTGATCTAGTTTTGATGGGTAATGATTCCTTGCTGGGTTGCCTGATCTAGTTTTGATAGATAATGATTCCATTGCTGTGTTGCGTGATCTAGTTTTGATGGATAATGATTCCATTGATAGGTTGCATGATTTAGTTTTGATGTATAATGATTCCATTGCTGAGTTGCGTGATCTCGTTCTGATGTATAATGATTTCATTGCTGGTTGCGTGATCTAGTTTTGATGGGTAATGATTCCATTGCTGGGTTGCGTGATCTAGTTTTGATGGGTAATGATTCCATTGCTGGGTTGCATGATATAGTTTTGATAGATAATGATTCCATTGCTGGGTTGTGTGATCTAGTTTTGATGGATAATGATTTCATTGATGGGTTGCATGATTTAGTTTTGATGTACAATGATTCCATTGCTGAGTTGCATGATCTAGTTCTGATGGATAATGATTTCATTGCTGGGTTGCGTGATCTAGTTTTGATGGGTAATGATTCCATTGCTGGGTGCATAATCTATTTCTGATGGATAATGATTCCATTGCTGGGTTGCTTGATCTAGTTTTGATGGGTAATGACTCCATTTCTGGGTTGCGTAATCTAGTTTTTATGGATAATGATTCCATTGCTGGGTTGCATGATATAGTTTTAATGGGTAATGATTCCATTGCTGGGTTGCGTGATCTGGTTTTGATGGATAATGATTCCATTGCTGGATTGCGTGATCTAGTTTTGATGGATAATGATTCCACTGCTGGGTTGCATGATCTAGTTTTGATGGGTAATGCTTCCATTGCTGGGTTGCGTGATCTAGTTTTCATGGGTAATGATTCCATTGATGGGTTGCATGATTTAGTTTTGATGTACAATGATTCCATTGCTGAGTTGCATGATCTAGTTCTGATGGATAATGATTTCATTGCTGGGTTGCGTGATCTAGTTTTGATGGGTATGATGCCATTGCTGGGTTGCATAATCTATTTCTGATGGATAATGATTCCATTGCTGGGTTGCGTGATCTAGTTTTGATGGGTAATGATTCCATTGCTGGGTTGCGTAATCTAGTTTTTATGGATAATGATTCCATTGCTGGGTTGCATGATATAGTTTTGATGGGTAATGATTCCATTGCTGGGTTGCGTGATCTGGTTTTGATGGATAATGATTCCATTGCTGGGTTGCGTGATCTAGTTTTGATGGGTAATGATTCCATTGCTGGGTAGCGTGATCTAGTTTTGATGGGTAATGATTCCATTGCTGGGTTGCATGATATAGTTTTGATGGGTAATGATTCCATTGCTGGGTTGCGTGATCTGGTTTTGATGGATAATGATTCCATTGCTGGATTGCGTGATCTAGTTTTGATGGATAATGATTCCATTGCTGGGTTGCATGATCAAGTTTTGATGAATAATGATTCCATTGCTGAGTTGCGTGATCTGGTTCTGATGGATAATGATTGCACTGCTGGGTTGCATGATTTAGTTTTGATGGATAATGATCCATTGCTGGGTTGCGTGATCTAGTTTTGATGGATAATGATCCATTGCTGGGTTGCATGATATAGTTCTGATGGATAATGATTCCATTGCTGGGTTACGTAATCTAGTTCTGATGGATAATGATTCCATTGCTGGGTTGCGTGATATAGTTTTGATGGATAATGATCCATTGCTGGGTTGCGTGATCTAACTTTGATGGATAATGATCCATTGCTGGGTTGCATGATCTAGTTTTGATGGATAATGATTCCATTGATGTGTTGCATGATTTAGTGTTGATGTATAATGATTCCATTGCTGAGTTGCGTGATCTAGTTCTGATGGATAATAATTCCATTGCTGGGTTGCGTGATACAGTTTTGATGGATAATGATTCTATTGATGGGTTGCATCATTTAGTTTTGATGTATAATGATTCCATTGCTGAGTTGCGTGATCTAGTTCTGATGGATAATGATTCCATTGCTGGGTTGCATGATATAGTTTTGATGGGTAATGATTCCATTGCTGGGTTGCGTGATCTAGTTTTGATGGGTAATGATTCCATTGCTGGGTTGCGTAATCTAGTTTTTATGGATAATGATTCCATTGCTGGGTTGCATGATATAGTTTTGATGGGTAATGATTCCATTGCTGGGTTGCGTGATCTGGTTTTGATGGATAATGATTCCATTGCTGGGTTGTGTGATCTAGTTTTGATGGGTAATGATTCCATTGCTGGGTAGCGTGATCTAGTTTTGATGGGTAATGATTCCATTGCTGGGTTGTGTGATCTAGTTTTGATGGATAATGATTCCATTGCTGGGTTGCATGATCAAGTTTTGATGGATAATGATTCCATTGATGGGTTGCATGATTTAGTTTTGATGTATAATGATTCCATTGCTGAGTTGCGTGATCTAGTTCTGATGGATAATGATTCCATTGCTGGGTTGCGTGATCTAGTTTTGATGGGTAATGATTCCATTGCTGGGTTGCGTGATCTAGTTTTGATAGATAATGATTCCATTGCTGGGTTGCGTGATCTAGTTTTGATGGATAATGATTCCATTGCTGGGTTGCGTGATCTAGTTTTGATGGGTAATGATTCCATTGCTGGGTTGCATGATCTAGTTTTGATAGATAATGTTTCCATTGCTGGGTTGTGTGATCTAGTTTTGATGGATAATGATTCCATTGCTGGGTTGCATGATCAAGTTTTGATGAATAATGATTCCATTGCTGAGTTGCGTGATCTAGTTCTGATGGATAATAATTCCACTGCTGGGTTGCATGATCTAGTTTTGATGGATAATGATTCCATTGCTGGGTTGCGTGATCTAGTTTTGATGGATAATGATTCCATTGCTGGGTGCGTGATCTAGTTTTGATGGATAATAATTCCATTGCTGGGTTGCGTGATCTAGTTTTGATGGATAATGATTTATTGCTGGGTTGTGTGATCTAGTTTTGATGGGTAATGATTCCATTGCTGGGTTGCATAATCTAGTTTTGATGGATAATGATCCATTGCTGGGTTGCGTGATCTAGTTTTGATGGATAATGATCCATTGCTGGGTTGCGTGATCTAGTTTTGATGGATAACGATTCCATTGCTGGGTTGCATGATCTAGTTTTGATGGATAATGATTCCATTGATGGGTTGCGTGATCTAGTTTTGATGGGTAATGATTCCATTGCTGGGTTGCGTGATCTAGTTTTGATGGGTAATGATTCCATTGCTGGGTTGCGTGATCTAGTTTTGATAGAAAATGATTCCATTGCTGGGTTGCGTGATCTAGTTTTGATGGATAATGATTCCATTGCTGGGTTGCATGATTTAGTTTTGATGGATAATGATTCCATTGCTGGGTGCGCGATCTAGTTTTGATGGATAATAATTCCATTGCTGGGTTGCGGGATCTAGTTTTGATGGATAATGATTTATTGCTGGGTTGTGTGATCTAGTTTTGATGGGTAATGATTCCATTGCTGGGTTGCGTGATCTAGTTTTGATGGGTAATTATTCCATTGCTGGGTTGCATAATCTAGTTTTGATGGATAATGATTCCATTGCTGGGTTGCGTGATCTAGTTTTGATGGATAATGATCCATTGCTGGGTTGCGTGATCTAGTTTTGATGTATAATGATTCCATTGCCGAGTTGCGTGATCTAGTTCTGATGGATAATGATTCCATTGCTGGGTTGCGTGATCTAGTTTTGATGGGTAATGATTCCATTGCTGGGTTGCGTGATCTAGTTTTGATGGGTAATGATTCCATTGCTGGGTTGCGTGATCTAGTTTTGATAGAAAATGATTCCATTGCTGGGTTGCGTGATCTAGTTTTGATGGATAATGATTCCATTGATGGGTTGCATGATTTAGTTTTGATGTATAATGATTCCATTGCTGAGTTGCGTGATCTAGTTCTGATGGATGATGATTCCATTGCTGGGTTGCGTGATCTAGTTTTGATGGGTAATGATGCCATTGCTGGGTTGCGTGATCTAGTTTTGATAGATAATGATTCCATTGCTGGGTTGCGTGATCTGGTTTTGATAGATAATGATTCCATTGCTGGGTTGTGTGATCTAGTGTTTATGGGTAATGATTCCATTGTTGGGTAGCGTGATCTAGTTTTGATGGGTAATGATTCCATTGATGGGTTGCGTAATCTAGTTTTTATGGATAATGATTCCATTGCTGGGTTGCATGATATAGTTTTGATGGGTAATGATTCCATTGCTGGGTTGCGTGATCTGGTTTTGATGGATAATGATTCCATTGCTGGGTTGTGTGATCTAGTTTTGATGGGTAATGATTCCATTGCTAGGTAGCATGATCTAGTTTTGATGGGTAATGATTCCATTGCTGGGTTGCGTGATCTAGTTTTGATAGATAATGATTCCATTGCTGGGTTGCGTGATCTAGTTTTGATGGATAATGATTCCATTGATGGGTTGCATGATTTAGTTTTGATGTATAATGATTCCATTGCTGAGTTGCGTGATCTAGTTCTGATGGATAATGATTTCATTGCTGGTTGTGTGATCTAGTTTTGATGGGTAATGATTCCATTGCTGGGTTGCGTGATCTAGTTTTGATGGGTAATGATTCCATTGCTGGGTTGCATGATCTAGTTTTGATAGATAATGATTACATTGCTGGGTTGTGTGATCTAGTTTTGATGGGTAATGATTCCATTGCTGGGTTGCGTGATCTAGTTTTGATGGATAATGATCCATTGCTGGGTTGCCTGATGATCTAGTTTTGATGGGTAATTATTCCATTGCTGGGTTGCATAATCTAGTTTTGATGGATAATGATTCCATTGCTGGGTTGCGTGATCTAGTTTTGATGGATAATGATCCATTGCTGGGTTGCGTGATATAGTTTTGATGGATAATGATTTATTGCTGGGTTGTGTGATCTAGTTTTGATGGGTAATGATTCCATTGCTGGGTTGCATAATCTAGTTTTGATGGATAATGATCCATTGCTGGGTTGCGTGATCTAGTTTTGATGGGTAATTATTCCATTGCTGGGTTGCATAATCTAGTTTTGATGGATAATGATTCCATTGCTGGGTTGCGTGATCTAGTTTTGATGGATAATGATCCATTGCTGGGTTGCGTGATATAGTTTTGATGGATAATGATTTATTGCTGGGTTGTGTGATCTAGTTTTGATGGGTAATGATTCCATTGCTGGGTTGCATAATCTAGTTTTGATGGATAATGATCCATTGCTGGGTTGCGTGATCTAGTTTTGATGGGTAATTATTCCATTGCTGGGTTGCATAATCTAGTTTTGATGGATAATGATTCCATTGTTGGGTTGCATGATCTAGTTTTGATGGATAATGATCCATTGCTGGGTTGCGTGATCTAGTTTTGATGGATAACGATTCCATTGCTGGGTTGCGTGATCTAGTTTTGATGGATAATGATTCCATTGATGGGTTGCATGATTTAGTTTTGATGGGTAATGATTCCATTGCTGGGTTGCGTGATCTAGTTTTGATAGAAAATGATTCCATTGCTGGGTTGCGTGATCTAGTTTTGATGGATAAAGATTCCATTGATGGGTTGCATGATTTAGTTTTGATGTATAATGATTCCATTGCTGAGTTGCGTGATCTAGTTCTGATGGATAATGATTCCATTGCTGGGTTGCGTGATCTAGTTTTGATGGGTAATGATTCCATTGCTGGGTTGCGTGATCTTGTTTTGATAGATAATGATTCCATTGCTGGGTTGCGTGATCTAGTTTTGATGGATAATGATTCCATTGATGGGTTGCATGATTTAGTTTTGATGTATAATGATTCCATTGCTGAGTTGCGTGATCTAGTTCTGATGGATAATGATTTCATTGCTGGGTTGCGTGATCTAGTTTTGATGGGTAATGATTCCATTGCTGGGTTGCATAATCTATTTCTGATGGATAATGATTCCATTGCTGGGTTGCGTGATCTAGTTTTGATGGGTAATGATTCCATTGCTGGGTTGCGTAATCTAGTTTTTATGGATAATGATTCCATTGCTGGGTTGCATGATATAGTTTTGATGGGTAATGATTCCATTGCTGGGTTGCGTGATCTGGTTTTGATAGATAATGATTCCATTGCTGGGTTGTGTGATCTAGTGTTTATGGGTAATGATTCCATTGTTGGGTAGCGTGATCTAGTTTTGATGGGTAATGATTCCTTGCTGGGTTGCCTGATCTAGTTTTGATAGATAATGATTCCATTGCTGTGTTGCGTGATCTAGTTTTGATGGATAATGATTCCATTGATAGGTTGCATGATTTAGTTTTGATGTATAATGATTCCATTGCTGAGTTGCGTGATCTCGTTCTGATGTATAATGATTTCATTGCTGGTTGCGTGATCTAGTTTTGATGGGTAATGATTCCATTGCTGGGTTGCGTGATCTAGTTTTGATGGGTAATGATTCCATTGCTGGGTTGCATGATATAGTTTTGATAGATAATGATTCCATTGCTGGGTTGTGTGATCTAGTTTTGATGGATAATGATTTCATTGATGGGTTGCATGATTTAGTTTTGATGTACAATGATTCCATTGCTGAGTTGCATGATCTAGTTCTGATGGATAATGATTTCATTGCTGGGTTGCGTGATCTAGTTTTGATGGGTAATGATTCCATTGCTGGGTGCATAATCTATTTCTGATGGATAATGATTCCATTGCTGGGTTGCTTGATCTAGTTTTGATGGGTAATGACTCCATTTCTGGGTTGCGTAATCTAGTTTTTATGGATAATGATTCCATTGCTGGGTTGCATGATATAGTTTTAATGGGTAATGATTCCATTGCTGGGTTGCGTGATCTGGTTTTGATGGATAATGATTCCATTGCTGGATTGCGTGATCTAGTTTTGATGGATAATGATTCCACTGCTGGGTTGCATGATCTAGTTTTGATGGGTAATGCTTCCATTGCTGGGTTGCGTGATCTAGTTTTCATGGGTAATGATTCCATTGATGGGTTGCATGATTTAGTTTTGATGTACAATGATTCCATTGCTGAGTTGCATGATCTAGTTCTGATGGATAATGATTTCATTGCTGGGTTGCGTGATCTAGTTTTGATGGGTATGATGCCATTGCTGGGTTGCATAATCTATTTCTGATGGATAATGATTCCATTGCTGGGTTGCGTGATCTAGTTTTGATGGGTAATGATTCCATTGCTGGGTTGCGTAATCTAGTTTTTATGGATAATGATTCCATTGCTGGGTTGCATGATATAGTTTTGATGGGTAATGATTCCATTGCTGGGTTGCGTGATCTGGTTTTGATGGATAATGATTCCATTGCTGGGTTGCGTGATCTAGTTTTGATGGGTAATGATTCCATTGCTGGGTAGCGTGATCTAGTTTTGATGGGTAATGATTCCATTGCTGGGTTGCATGATATAGTTTTGATGGGTAATGATTCCATTGCTGGGTTGCGTGATCTGGTTTTGATGGATAATGATTCCATTGCTGGATTGCGTGATCTAGTTTTGATGGATAATGATTCCATTGCTGGGTTGCATGATCAAGTTTTGATGAATAATGATTCCATTGCTGAGTTGCGTGATCTGGTTCTGATGGATAATGATTGCACTGCTGGGTTGCATGATTTAGTTTTGATGGATAATGATCCATTGCTGGGTTGCGTGATCTAGTTTTGATGGATAATGATCCATTGCTGGGTTGCATGATATAGTTCTGATGGATAATGATTCCATTGCTGGGTTACGTAATCTAGTTCTGATGGATAATGATTCCATTGCTGGGTTGCGTGATATAGTTTTGATGGATAATGATCCATTGCTGGGTTGCGTGATCTAACTTTGATGGATAATGATCCATTGCTGGGTTGCATGATCTAGTTTTGATGGATAATGATTCCATTGATGTGTTGCATGATTTAGTGTTGATGTATAATGATTCCATTGCTGAGTTGCGTGATCTAGTTCTGATGGATAATAATTCCATTGCTGGGTTGCGTGATACAGTTTTGATGGATAATGATTCTATTGATGGGTTGCATCATTTAGTTTTGATGTATAATGATTCCATTGCTGAGTTGCGTGATCTAGTTCTGATGGATAATGATTCCATTGCTGGGTTGCATGATATAGTTTTGATGGGTAATGATTCCATTGCTGGGTTGCGTGATCTAGTTTTGATGGGTAATGATTCCATTGCTGGGTTGCGTAATCTAGTTTTTATGGATAATGATTCCATTGCTGGGTTGCATGATATAGTTTTGATGGGTAATGATTCCATTGCTGGGTTGCGTGATCTGGTTTTGATGGATAATGATTCCATTGCTGGGTTGTGTGATCTAGTTTTGATGGGTAATGATTCCATTGCTGGGTAGCGTGATCTAGTTTTGATGGGTAATGATTCCATTGCTGGGTTGTGTGATCTAGTTTTGATGGATAATGATTCCATTGCTGGGTTGCATGATCAAGTTTTGATGGATAATGATTCCATTGATGGGTTGCATGATTTAGTTTTGATGTATAATGATTCCATTGCTGAGTTGCGTGATCTAGTTCTGATGGATAATGATTCCATTGCTGGGTTGCGTGATCTAGTTTTGATGGGTAATGATTCCATTGCTGGGTTGCGTGATCTAGTTTTGATAGATAATGATTCCATTGCTGGGTTGCGTGATCTAGTTTTGATGGATAATGATTCCATTGCTGGGTTGCGTGATCTAGTTTTGATGGGTAATGATTCCATTGCTGGGTTGCATGATCTAGTTTTGATAGATAATGTTTCCATTGCTGGGTTGTGTGATCTAGTTTTGATGGATAATGATTCCATTGATGGGTTGCATGATTTAGTTTTGATGTACAATGATTCCATTGCTGAGTTGCATGAACTAGTTCTGATGGATAATGATTTCATTGCTGGTTGCGTGATCTAGTTTTGATGGGTAATGATTCCATTGCTGGGTTGCGTGATCTAGTTTTGATGGGTAATGATTCCATTGCTGGGTTGCACAATCTATTTCTGATGGATAATGATTCCATTGCTGGGTTGCGTGATCTAGTTTTGATGGGTAATGATTCCATTGCTGGGTTGCGTAATCTAGTTTTTATGGATAATGATTCCATTGCTGGGTTGCATGATATAGTTTTCATGGGTAATGATTCCATTGCTGGGTTGTGTGATCTGGTTTTGATGGATAATGATTCCATTGCTGGGTTGTGTGATCTACTTTTGATGGGTAATGATTCCATTGCTGGATAGCGTGATCTAGTTTTGATGGGTAATGATTCCATTGCTGGGTTGTGTGATCTAGTTTTGATGGATAATGATTCCATTGCTGGGTTGCATGATCAAGTTTTGATGGATAATGATTCCATTGATGGGTTGCATGATTTAGTTTTGATGTATAATGATTCCATTGCTGAGTTGCGTGATCTAGTTCTGATGGATAATGATTCCATTGCTGGGTTGCGTGATCTAGTTTTGATGGGTAATGATTCCATTGCTGGGTTGCGTGATCTAGTTTTGATAGATAATGATTCCATTGCTGGGTTGCGTGATCTAGTTTTGATGGATAATGATTCCATTGATGGGTTGCATGATTTAGTTTTGATGTATAATGATTCCATTGCTGAGTTGCGTGATCTAGTTCTGATGGATAATGATTTCATTGCTGGTTGCGTGATCTAGTTTTGATGGGTAATGATTCCATTGCTGGGTTGCGTGATCTAGTTTTGATGGTTAATGATTCCATTGCTGGGTTGCATGATCTAGTTTTGATAGATAATGATTCCATTGCTGGGTTGTGTGATCTAGTTTTGATGGATAATGATTCCATTGATGGGTTGCATGATTTAGTTTTGATGTACAATGATTCCATTGCTGAGTTGCATGATCTAGTTCTGATGGATAATGATTTCATTGCTGGGTTGCGTGATCTAGTTTTGATGGGTAATGATTCCATTGCTTGTTTGCATAATCTATTTCTGATGGATAATGATTCCATTGCTGGGTTGCGTGATCTAGTTTTGATGGGTAATGATTCCATTGCTAGGTTGCGTAATCTAGTTTTTATGGATAATGATTCCATTGCTGGGTTGCATGATATAGTTTTGATGGGTAATGATTCCATTGCTGGGTTGCGTGATCTGGTTTTGATGGATAATGATTCCATTGCTGGATTGCGTGATCTAGTTTTGATGGATATTGATTCCATTGCTGGGTTGCATGATCAAGTTTTGATGAATAATGATTCCATTGCTGAGTTGCATGATCTGGTTATGATGGATAATGATTGCACTGCTGGGTTGCATGATTTAGTTTTGATGGATAATGATCCATTGCTGGGTTGCGTGATCTAGTTTTGATGGATAATGATCCATTGCTGGGTTGCATGATTTAGTTCTGATGGATAATGATTCCAGTGCTGGGTTGCATGATTTAGTTTTGATGGATAATGATTCCATTGCTGGGTTGCGTGATCTAGTTTTGATGGATAATAATTCCATTGCTGGTTTGCATGATCTAGTTTTGATGGATAATGATTCCATTGCTGGGTTGCGTGATCTAGTTTTGATGGGTAATGATTCCATTGCTGGGATGTGTGATCTACTTTTGATGGGTAATGATTCCATTGCTGGGTAGCGTGATCTAGTTTTGATGGGTAATGATTCCATTGCTGGGTTGTGTGATCTAGTTTTGATGGATAATGATTCCATTGCTGGGTTGCATGATCAAGTTTTGATGGATAATGATTCCATTGATGGGTTGCATGATTTAGTTTTGATGTATAATGATTCCATTGCTGGGTTGTGTGATCTAGTTCTGATGGATAATGATTCCATTGCTGGGTTGCGTGATCTAGTTTTGATGAGTAATGATTCCATTGCTGGGTTGCGTGATCTAGTTTTGATAGATAATGATTCCATTGCTGGGTTGCGTGATTTAGTTTTGATGTATAATGATTCCATTGCTGAGTTGCGTGATCTAGTTCTGATGGATAATGATTTCATTGCTGGTTGCGTGATCTAGTTTTGATGGGTAATGATTCCATTGCTGGGTTGCGTGATCTAGTTTTGATGGGTAATGATTCCATTGCTGGGTTGCATGATCTAGTTTTGATAGATAATGATTCCATTGCTGGGTTGTGTGATCTAGTTTTGATGTACAATGATTCCATTGCTGAGTTGCATGATCTAGTTCTGATGGATAATGATTCCATTGATGGGTTGCGTGATCTAGTTTTGAAGGGTATTGATTCCATTGCTTGTTTGCATAATCTATTTCTGATGGATAATGATTCCATTGCTGGGTTGCATGATCTAGTTTTGATGGGTAATGATTCCATTGATGGGTTGCGTAATCTAGTTTTTATGGATAATGATTCCATTGCTGGGTTGCATGATATAGTTTTGATGGGTAATGATTCCATTGCTGGGTTGCGTGATCTGGTTTTGATGGATAATGATTCCATTGCTGGATTGCGTGATCTAGTTTTGATGGATAATGATTCCATTGCTGGGTTGCATGATCAAGTTTTGATGAATAATGATTCCATTGCTGAGTTGCGTGATCTGGTTCTGATGGATAATGATTGCACTGCTGGGTTGCATGATTTAGTTTTGATGGATAAAGATCCATTGCTGGGTTGCGTGATCTAGCTTTGATGGATAATGATCCATTGCTGGGTTGCATGATATAGTTCTGATGGATAATGATTCCAGTGCTGGGTTGCATGATTTAGTTTTGATGGATAATGATTCCATTGCTGGGTTGCGTGATCTAGTTTTGATGGATAATAATTCCATTGCTGGGTTGCATGATCTAGTTTTGATGGATAATGATCCGTTGATGGGTTGCGTGATCTAGTTTTGATGGGTAATGATTCCATTGCTGGGTTACGTAATCTAGTTCTGATGGATAATGATTCCATTGCTGGGTTGCGTGATATAGTTTTGATGGGTAATTATTCCATTGCTGGGTTGCATAATCTAGTTTTGATGGATAATGATTCCATTGCTGGGTTGCATGATCTTGTTTTGATGGATAATGATCCATTGCTGGGTTGCGTGATCTAACTTTGATGGATAATGATCCATTGCTAGTTTGCATGATCTAGTTTTGATGGATAATGATTCCATTGCCGGGTTGCGTGATGAAGTTTTGATGGATAATGATTCCATTGATGTGTTGCATGATTTAGTGTTGATGTATTATGATTCCATTGCTGAGTTGCGTGATCTAGTTCTGATGGATAATAATTCCATTGCTGGGTTGCGTGATACAGTTTTGATGGATAATGATTCTATTGATGGCTTTAGTTTTGATGTATAATGATTCCATTGCTGAGTTGCATGATCTAGTTCTGATGGATAATGATTCCATTGCTCGGTTGCGTGATCTAGTTTTGATGGGTAATGCTTCCATTGCTGGGTTGCGTGATCTAGTTTTCATGGGTAATGATTCCATTGCTGGGTTGCGTGATCTAGTTTTGATAGATAATGATTCCATTGCTAGGTTGCGTGATCTAGTTTTGATGGATAATGATTCCATTGACGGGTTGCGTGATTTAGTTTTGATGTATAATGATTCCATTGCTGGGTAGCGTGATCTAGTTTTGATGGGTAATGATTCCATTGCTGGGTTGCATAATCTAGTTTTGATGGATAATGATTTCATTGCTGGGTTGCGTGATCTAGTTTTGATGGATAATGATCCATTGCTGGGGTACGTGATCTAGTTTTGATGGATAATGATTCCATTGCTGGGTTGCGTGATCTAATTTTGATGGATAATGATTCCATTGATGGGTTGCATGATTTAGTTTTGATGTGTAATGATTCCATTGCTGAGTTGCGTGATCTAGTTCTGATGGATAATGATTCCATTGCTGGGTTGCGTGATCTAGTTTTGAAGGGTAATGATTCCATTGCTGGGTTGCGTGATCTAGTTTTGATGGGTAATGATTCCATTGCTGGGTTGCGTGATCTAGTTTTGATGGATAATTATTCCATTGATGGGTTGCGTGATCTAGTTTTGATGGATAATGATTCCATTGATGGGTTGCATGATTTAGTTTTGATGTATAATGATTCCATTGCTGAGTTGCGTGATCTAGTTCTGATGGATAACGATTTCATTGCTGGGTTGCATGATCTAGTTTTGATGGATAATGATTCCATTGCTGGGTTGCGTGATATAGTTTTGATGGATAATAATTCCATTGCTGGGTTGCATAATCTAGTTCTGATGGATACTGATTCCATTGCTGGGTTGCGTGATCTAGTTTTGATGGGTAATGATTCCATTGCTGGGTTGCATAATCTAGTTCTGATGGATAATGATTCCATTGCTGGGTTGCGTGATCTAGTTTTGATGGATAATAATTCCATTGCTGGGTTGCGTGATCTAGTTTTGATGGATAATGATCCATTGATGGTTTGCGTGATCTAGTTTTGATGGGTAATGATTCCATTGCTGGTTGCATAATCTAGTTCTGATGGATAATGATTCCATTGCTGGGTTGCGTGATCTAGTTTTGATGGATAATGATCCATTGCTGGGTTGCGTGATCTAGTTTTGATGGATAATCATCCATTTCTGGGTTGCGTGATCTAGTTTTGATGGATAATGATTCCATTGCTGGGTTGCGTGATCTAGTTTTGATGGATAATGATTCCATTGATGGGTTGCATGATTTAGTTTTGATGTACAATGATTCCATTGCTGAGTTGCATGATCTAGTTTTGATGGATAATGATTCCATTGCTGGGTTGCGTGATCTAGTTTTGATGTGTAATGATTCCATTGCTGGGTTGCGTAATCTAGTTTTTATGGATAATGATTCCATTGCTGGGTTGCGTGATATAGTTTTGATGGGTAATGATTCCATTGCTGTGTTGCGTGATCTAGTTCCGCTGGATAATGATTCCATTGCTGAGTTGCCTGATCTAGTTTTGATGGGTAATGATTCCATTGCTGGGTTGCGTGATCTAGTTTTGATGAGTAATGATTCCATTACTGGGTTGCGTGATCTAGTTTTGATAGATAATGATTCCATTACTGGGTTGCGTGATCTAGTTCTGATCGATAATGTTTTCATTGCTGGGTTGCGTGATTTAGTTTTGATGGGTAATGATTCCATTGCCGGGTTGCGTGATCTAGTTTTGAAGGGTAATGATTCCATTGCTGGGTTGCATAATCTAGTTTTGATGGATAATGCTTCCATTGCTGGGTTGCGTGATCTAGTTTTTATGGATAATGATTCCATTGCTGGGTTGTGTGATCTAGTTTTTATGGATAATGATTCCATTGCTGGGTTGCGTGATGTAGTTTTGATGGGTAATGATTCCATTGCTGGGTTGCGTGATCTGGTTTTGATGGATAATGATTCCATTGCTGGGTTGCGTGATAGGGCTTTGATGGATAACGGTTCTATTGCTGGGTTGCGTGATCTAGTTTTGATGGATAATGATCCATTGCTGGGTTGCATGATCTAGTTCTGATGGATAATGATTCCAGTGCTGGGTTGCATGATTTAGTTTTGATGGATAATGATTCCATTGCTGGGTTGCGTGATCTAGTTTTGATGGATAATAATTCCATTGCTGGGTTGCGTGATCTAGTGTTGATGGATAATGATCAATTGATGGGTTGTGTGATCTAGTTTTGATGGGTAATGATTCCATTGCTGGGTTGCATAATCTAGTTCTGATGGATAATGATTCCATTGCTGGGTAGCGTGGTCTAGTTTTGATGGGTAATGATTCCAGTGCTGGGTTGCGTGATCTAGTTTTGATGGATAATGATTCAATTGCTGGGTTGCATGATCACGTTTTGATGAATAATGATTCCATTGCTGAGTTGCGTGATCTAGTTCTGATGGATAATGATTCCACTGCTGGGTTGCATGATTTAGTTTTGATGGATAATGATTCCAGTGCTGGATTGCATGATCTAGTTTTGATGGATAATAATTCCATTGCTGGGTTGCGTGATCTAGTTTTGATGGATAATGATTCCATTGCTGGTTTGCATGATCAGGTTTTGATGAATAATGATTCAATTTCTGAGTTGCGTGATCTAGTTTTGATGGATAATGATTCCACTGCTGGGTTGCATGATCTAGTTTTGATGGATAATAATTCCATTGCTGGGTTGCGTGATCTAGTTTTGATGGATAATGATCCATTGCTGGGTTGCGTGATCTAGTTTTGATGGGTAATGATTCCATTGCTGTGTTGCATAATCTAGTTCTGATGGATAATGATTCCATTGCTGGGTTGCTTGATCTAGTTTTGATCAGTAATGATTCCATTGCTGGGTTGCATAATCTAGTTTTGATGGATAATGATTCCATTGCCTGGTTGCATGATCTAGTTTTGATGGATAATGATCCATTGCTGGGTTGCATGATCTAGTTTTGATGGATAATGATTCCATTGCTGGGTTGCATGATCTAGTTTTGATGGATAATGATTCCATTGCTGGGTTGCGTGATCTAGTTTTGATGGATAATGATTCCATTGATGGGTTGCATGATTTAGTTTTGATGTATAATGATTCCAGTGTTGAGTTGCGTGATCTAGTTCTGATGGATAATGATTCCATTGCTGGGTTGCGTGAGCTAGTTTTGATGGGTAATGATTCCATTGCTGGGTTGTGTGATCTAGTTTTGATGGGTAATGATTCCATTGTTGGGTTGCGTGATCTAGTTTTGATAGATAATGATTCCATTGCTGGGTTGCGTGATCTAGTTTTGATGGATAATGATTCCATTGATAGGTTGCATGATTTGGTTTTGATGTATAATGATTCCATTGCTGAGTTGCGTGATCTAGTTCTGATGGATAATGATTTAATTGCTGGGTTGCGTGATCTAGTTTTGATGGGTAATGATTCCATTGCTGGGTTGCGTGATCTAGTTTTGATGGGTAATGATTTCATTGCTTGGTTGCATAATCTAGTTCTGATGGATAATGATTCCATATCTGGGTTGCGTGATCTAGTTTTGATGGGTAATGATTCCATTGATGGGTTTTGTAATTTAGTTTTTATGGATAATGATTCCATTGCTGGGTTGCGTGATATAGTTTTGATGGGTAATGATTCCATTGCTGGGTTGTGTGATCTGGTTTTGATGGATAATGATTCCATTGCTGGGTTGCATGATCTAGTTTTGATGGGTAATGATTCCATTGCTGGGTTGCATAATCTTGTTTTGATGGATAATGATTTCATTGCTGGGTTGCATGATCAAGTTTGAAACAAAATCTACTTTGGAATTTTTCTACTTTTATATATATATATATATCTCACACCCCCCTCACCCCACCCTTCCCTAACGTGTACCCTTACCCAACACCCCACCTATTATGCATTACACATATACCATTTGCCCTACTATTTTCGGTGAAATAAATTTGTTGGAATCTTATTAGGTGTAATGGTATTCAAAGATATTAGGGGAACGATGTGAGAGAGGGTATACCCAGATATGGGTGTATTGCTCGCTGCACCATAGGGAACCAAGCTGCACCTCACTGAGGAGGCCCAACAAGACCGAAACATGTGTGAGTTTGCTTGTGTTTCTGTGCAGAGGGGACCTGGCCTGGCAGTTCGGGGTGGGCTGCTACCATTGGTGGCAGTACCTGACAGATTTGCACACGGCTGGACCCCTTATGCAATGGCGCAGACGGGCGAATAAACAGTGGTGTGGAAGATTGCCCAGAGCAATGCCAGTGGTTTAGATTAATTCCAAACCTTCCACCCATCACTTTTGTGGTTATAGTAATAGGTTTTATGTCAGAACCATTGAGAAGGAGCCTTCTCCCCTTTTATGGTGCTACTCTCAAAGCTGAAAAGTGTGTTCCATTTTACTGTGTTGAACTTGCATCTTTATTACACTGCCTCTTCTAAAAACACCATTTATTTCAAATGCTGCAAAACTATCATATGTTCATGACGCCTACCTAATTTATTATTCATGGCTTACTGCATAATAATGACCACTGCGAACTGCTTTTCATATAATAAAACATCTCAAAATGTGTAATTATTGGACCCTTAATTAGAAACATGGCCCCACTTTATCTAACCATATGGCTTAGCATATTAATCTGCAGCTACAGATGATACTTTTAAAACACATTCCATCCTATTTCACTATACAACACATTTACATAATCAACTCATACGTGATAATGCCATTATGTCATGACATTATATGTGACGTCAAGCTGGTCAATAATAAAGGGGGGACATTTTGAATCAACACCTAGTGACATGGCGTGCATCTGTACACACTAATGAATGAGAAAGACGTGTCTCTTATCAGGTAAGCTATTAAAATCACTAAATACTACAACAGAAGCTATTATTAAACCTTACAGTCCAGACTTTATTTTAGATCCTGGAAAAGGAGAGATAACTTTCTTTAAAACTACATCCTTTGATAAACACTGTTTATTAGCCCTCCCTTTTTTCGATTTGATTCTATTAACTTTATTTCAGTCAAAGACCATAAAAGTAATGTCACAAACAAATTCGAAATCACAAACAATCGAATTCATAATACATTATTAAAGAAAGCAGATATCATTAAAACATTTCCTAATATTACACTCCGTGATCCACGGAGTAGAAAGGTCACAGTATATAAAGATAGGAAAAATCAGACACATTCATAAAAGGTTATATACATTCATATACAACTCCTAAAACCGAGACATAAAAATACATAATGCAGCTCATAATGTTTTGCCCAAATAAAGGGTGATTCTAGTAAAAAAGGCAGGCTCAAAAGTGCAAAAAGCAACTTCAATAGATGGCGCCCAATCTCGATGCTTAAGATACAACGCACTGAGGGGAATGTTGGGGATAAAACATCCAGGTAACATTCGTAAGTTTAAGCTCTGCTTTAGATCCCAGTATCTCCTTCCACTCTCGCTGCTCGAGATATCAGCAAGACCTCTACATGCTTCATCACGCACAGGGCCTTTTTAATCAATGTTTTTAAGCTCCTGCTGATAAGCTGTGGTTCTAACCAGCACTCACAATGCCCTAATGAGATGAAAGCTTCCTTTAGATATTTCATCCAGGGTAAGGATCGACCACCCTCCTGAGACATGAGATCTTCCGTAGCCAATCTGTACTCGGTTAGTCCAGAAGCGGACCAAATCATTAGTTGGTCACAATGAGTCCCTCCCCAAAGCCCTGCCCCACAGAGCGCTGCTTGTCTGGCTTGGGCAGAATAGACCTCCAGGGATACTCGATTCGCCCGTTGCCATAACCGTGTTCAAACTTAGCCATGGCTTCACTGAAACGGTTAAATGGAAACTTGGGAGGACTACACCCAAATAATCATACTTATTAACTTTCTCAACACACTTCCCATTGAGTGTAAAGCTTAATTTATTGATCCCTTTGGTTCCACTGAACTTTTTTTTTTTTAGATTTAAAGTGAGCACATTTATTTCGCAGAACTCTTCAAATGCCAACAATTGACTTTTTAACCCAATGGAGTCAATGATAAAAGTGCAGCATTTCCACAAACATTAAAATTGGGCACTTTTCCCCAAATAAGACCTGCACATCACAGGTCAAATTTATTCGTTCAGGAATTATACCATTGATAAAAATACAGAAAGGTTTAGGGGCCAAAACGCACCCATGGCCCACCCCGTTTGAATGGGAATTTTCTTGGTGACCCTGCCATCAGCACTCCATTTTACCACTGCCTCGTTCCCTGTATATAAGCTTTGAATGGCACTCAAGAGGGCTGGGGGAATACTCATATCTATTAGAGTATTCCATAACCGTTGTACCTCATTGAAGGCCATTTTTACATTGCCAAAGCGACATATAATCCCATTCTTCTCAGGATTACATATTTGTCACATTGTGGACCCAATCTGAGGAATTGATTGATGGTACTGATATTGGCCCGAAAGCCAACCTGCAGATTGTGTATGATATTCCTGTCTTCCATCTACGCTTCCAAGTCGGCCTGCAATGCCTTAGCAAACCCCACCCCCTGCATCATGCAGGGATAATGGGCAGTAATTCCCGGGATCCTCTCGACCGCCCTTTTTATACAACTGGAGGATTTTGGCCTGGGTTCAGGTTTGAGGAACAAGGTTTGATGACAAAGCAGCATTACAAATCTTAGTAAGATATACTTATAAAACATATGTTTGATCTAAATTGAAACGTTATTGTCTGTTATAGGGAATAACAAATGAATCTAAATTGAAATTATATTCATGAAATAAAAAAAATGCAATTAAATCTTGAAGGTCAGTGATTTTCACCCTCTAATTTGTTGTATGTTGCAGTCCCTGTTATTTTAATAATAGGACACCACTGTCATATGATGAGAAAGTATTTTACATGTTTATGTTTTCACTTTTTAGAATAAACTTGTCTATCAGAGACAAGAAACAGTAAATACTAATAACACCATATAGCAAATACACCTATGGAGAAATAATAGGTGTTATCATTAATTGAAGATAAAACGTATGCATCTGAGATGATAAGAATGTACAAAAATCCTCCCGAGGAGCCAACTGTGGCAAAATACGTGTAGCGTATAGAAAGTATAGGGGACAATACATTAAGTGATTATAGAGGGTTCTAGATATGCTGAATATGAGCTGAAGCATGAGCAAAAGGATACAATAATCAGCTGAAAATATGTGTTGATACAAGTGTCCCCAAAACAAGAGTGATTTTTAAGTAGATGATTTATTTTGGCAGTAGTTTAATAAATGTACTTTTGAAATCTGATACCACAAATACTCTGCATCCTATTTTTCTTTATTTGAACAAGAGAACCTGTACCTTTTAGTTGAATAACCGTCACCCTAACCATGTAACATACTTCAATCACTAGATGTACATATTTTCAACCTAACGATGATATATGTGTGAAACCCTAAAAATAACGCACAATCTCTGAACCACTTATAATACAATAAAACACATTGAACTAGCATGAGTGGTTTGTGAAAAAATGTAAGAATGTCCCTTTGGTTACCTCTGTACGGTCCAACAAACCCAACATGTTTCAGTTCTCGCATGTTGTGAACTTTCATCAGGGGTTCAATTGAACTTTGGAGCAACAAGATGGTTCTCTATAGAATTAATCAATACAAATGAGTCAATAGTTCATTAGATGCATCCAAAACACTTTTTAGTGATGTGTTTTTTAGTAACAACTTCATTTAAATTGTCTAGTTGTTTCAAGAATGTAATTTCTCAATGTTAGCCTGCAAAACATATTACCATTTGCATTAATGGACTGATATGGTATAAATGGGCTGCACTATTATGCATAACAAGCCTGGGGGACATACCTAGTCACCTTATTATGCATTTCATGAGGCTGATGAAGGATCACATCACTTATGTTGGTTGTGAGCAGTCATCAGTGTGTAAAGGTGTTGTGGTCCCAGACTATTCAACATTTCAATGTGGTATCCTCTCTGAAAGAGACCAGAAACGTGGCTGGTATAATATTCATTAGTACATTGACAAACTATTTTGGAAAATATTATTTTAATATTGGTATGTTTGTGGCTGTCTAAGGCAGTAGATGTTTCTGCATGCCACTGCTAGTGTTGATGCAGACATGTTGAAACGTCATTGTTATATCCAATCCATGTGTCATTATGTGGCTCATGATCTGAGGCAGACTAATTTGTGGTGTGTTATGTAAAAAGAAAATCACATTTTCAAAATAGCAGGTTACTGTTCCATGGTAAACATGTTACTTTGTCACACCTTTACATTGTGACTTTAGTATGTACGTCCCCTTTCTTGCAGCCTGGCCTTTCGTCAACTACGGCATTGCCTGGCCTTTATTTATGCAATCGAGGAGATCAACAAAAACCCAGAGCTGTTACCCAATGTTACTTTGGGCTTCAAGATCCATCATTCATATGGCGATTGGTCACTAGCAATTTACAGCACTTTGAGCCTGTTATCAGGAGGAGATGTGCCAGTCCCTAAGTACAAATGTCGGACCCGAGGGGTCCTGGCTGCTATCATTGGGGATGTATCCTCAGACACATCGCTCGCTATAGCAACACTCAGCGGCCTCTACAGGTACCTGCAGGTAAGACGGGACAAAGTATGTGTTATATATACTTCCGTTCACAATTTTATTAGAACAGGAGGACATGATAAAGTAATGCATGAGGTCCTTTGCAATATCATGAGCTGAATACAAGGGGGGGCTGAGTTGCGGTTGTGCAGATTCCCAGGGTCTGTATTGTAATAAGAGTGTCTCATATGCTAATATTTTGTCAGGGGAGGGGAATGTTTTTGGTAAAGAAGGATGTAATGTGGGAACAAACCTTAATAAAGAATTTTCAGCAAAAAGTTGAAATGTTGCAATGCTATGTTTGATCTGTGTAACCCTAGACACAGTGCCCCAGGGCATGCCCACGCATCATGTTCTTCTTGTACTGTGGCCTTTGGCCGTGCCCGTGGCACAGTGAGCCTGCATGCAGTTCCTACAGGACAAGTCCTGTCGGACCACATTGCAGAATCTCCTGAGAACCACAGTACCTTCTAAATCCATTGGACTTTTCATGTGGGTGTTCTAATTGCTGAGTGAGGCATACATACATTGAGTTTATATCCATTCATCCTTTCATATTTCAATATCTTCTTTCTTATGTATCTCTTTTCTATATGGACATTATGTTTCTTCCACAAATGTGTTGTGTGGGAAAGAAGTTAATGTTGCAACATTGATTTCAGCCCCTTCTTTAAATGTATCACAGTTTTAAATATGACGCACACATGCTTTAGCCGCTACATATTTAAAGGGACTTCAGCTGTTCCTTCAAGTGCACTCTGCTAGAAGCTCTGTCCAGCTGTGGCTATATGTACTTGTGTCATGTTATTTGATATTAGGGCCTACTACCCTTCTTATAGCACTGTGGGGTAGAAGCCCTTTGGAAGACCATAGTCAGTGCTAACATGAAAATAAAAGTGCATTATATTCATGTGATATGATATGATATGTCATTTATAACACCGCTATACACAAGTGTTTCAAGGCGCGATGAGGCAAGGGAGGCGAACAAAGGGAGGATGGAGAACGATCCTACTAGGACTGGCAAAGCGATAACAATAAGTAAGTAGCGGCCAGCATGTGGCAAGTGCATGGGTAAGTGCAGACATCAGGTGTCATGGGATGGGAGGGGGACTGTAGACAGAGACAGTCCCCAAGTGCGGGGGTGCCGGGTGGGCAGTGCAGGTGTGAATGCAGGCGGGGAAGGGACCTAGTCCCGAGATCTGAGGGTGTCCAGGTAGCCAGTGCAGTTCCAGTTACAACTAGGAAGGTCAGCAGAGGAGGGAGGGAAGGAGAAAAAGCAGAAGCAAAGAGAATGGTTTTGATGAGCTTCTGGAACTGTAGATGGTTCTCCTCAAGTTTAAGGGAGGCAGGGAGGCAGTTCCAGAGGGATGCACCAGCTGAGGACAGAGATCTAACCACACAGGGGGTGTTAGACTCAAGGTTGGAGAGCAGGTCTTCACGGTTGTTCAGGAGAGCAGTTTCCATGCTTATGGCAGCTCTGAAGCGAAACTGATGGTCATGAATACAACCAGCAGATTCAGTGTGGAGATTTAGCTGGGAGATGGCCAATTTCTCCAGGAGCTTGTCCAGGAAGGGAGTGATGGAGATTGGCCGATAGTTAGCCGGGCAGGAGCGGTCGTTAGAGGGTTTCTTAAGAAGAGGGTGCACAAGGGAGTGCTTCAGGGCAAATGGGAAGACTTTAGTGGCGAAGGAGTGATGTTATGTTATGTTATGTCATTTTGCATTTATATAGCGCCTTATATACCATTGGTATGGTCTGAAGGCGCTGGTAGGTTGAACGCCCTCGGGAACCGTTCGGGTCAGTAGAGAGAGAGAGAGAGTCAAAAGTGCGTGTGTGCACCAGGTATGTGTGCAGCTGGTGCGGAATTCAGGTGGTAGCTGCTTTTTAGCGGTAGTTGGTGGTTGAGAGATCAGGAGTATGTGTTCGCTCTGGCTGGCTTTATCCAGGATGAGTGTGGCTGCGTTAGGCCTGAGGAGAACGCCTGGCTGGGGGGTGTGAAACCAGCAGTGTTTACTTAGAGTGTTGTGGAGTGAGCAGGAGATGTAGATATGAGAACAGTTATACTGAATGGTGTCATAGTATCCTATGTTCTAGAACCTGTGTTCTAGTTGAGTGGTGATGTAAGGGAGAGAGTAGGCGTGAGGTGTGTTATGATAAGTACTCTTTCAAATGTTCACTGCATTCCAAACCATATTATGTATGTCACGCAGTTCCGAGCGGGCAGGTCCGTTCTATTCATTTTGTTCATTTCAGGCGTTCGGGATTGTACTACACATTCATGCTTGCTTGACCTATTCTTCTCCAGTGTGCCTCACGCATGCTCTCATGTGTTCCATAAGTGTGCCCTCCTGTCTTTCTTGTGCATGCATTCCAGTCTACCCAGCACATGAACTCCTGACTGCCTACGCACTCATCCGCTTTGTATACTCAAACTCTTTCTATACACTCATCCGCCCTCCACATTCATCCACACTCCACACTCATCCGCTCCCCGCACTCATCGGTCCTCCAATTTCTCCGCTCCCACACTCATCCGCTCCCCACACTCAGCCACTCCCCAACACTCATCCGCTCTCCACACTCATCCGCTCTCCACACTCATCCGCTCTCCACACTTGCTCTGTGCTTTCCACATTCAGTCGCTCTCCACGCTCCTCCGTTCTCCGTGCTCCTACGCTCTCCACACTCATCCGCTCTTCACCCTCATCCGCTCTCCACCCTCATCCGCTCTCCACCCTCATCCGCTCTCCACACTCATCCGCTCTCCACACTCATCTGCTCTCCACACTCATCCGCTCTCCACGCTTATCTGCTTTCCACGCTTCCCACCCATCCGTTCTCCATACTCATCCGATTTCCACGCTCATCCGCTCTCCATGCTCATCCGTTCTCGGCGTTCATCCGCCCTCCTTGCTCGTCTTTTCAACATGCTCGTTCACTCTTACACTTTCGTCTGGTTAAACGTCGTCGCTCCGCACATTCGTCCGCTCCGCACATTCGTCCCGTCTACACACTCGTCCCGTCTATACATTCCTCCCGTTTACACAGTCATCCCGTGTACACACTCGTCCCGTCTAGACACTCGTACAGTCTTGATACTCGATCACCCGGACCACCCACACATCGGCAAAACATACTACTCGTTGGCCTGATAATATTACTTGTCTGTTCTGCGTGACTATCCGTTCCAGACACTCATCCGCACTGTGTATTTGTTCGCTCTACACATTCATCTGTTTCACAACTTTCATCCGCGCCACACATTCATCCACTTCACATACTCGTCCGCTCCACACACTCGTCTGCTCCACATGTTTGTCCGTTCTGCACACTCGTCCGCTCCACACTATTCGTTCGCACCACAACGCTCATCCGTTCCACACACAACATCCGTTCCACACACTCACCCGACACCACACATTCATCTTTTCGCACAGTCGTCCGCTCTATCAGTTCATCTGCGCCGCTCCTACGTCCGCTCCACGTATTCGTTTGTTTCGGAACACTCATCCGCCCTCCGCACTCATCCGCTTTCCACACTCATCCGCTCTCCACACTCATCCGCTCTCCACACTCATCCGCTCTCTACACTCATCCGCTCTCCACACTCATCCGCTCTCCACACTCATCCGCTCTCTACATTCATCCGCTCTCTCACTCATCCGCTCTCCACCGTCATCTGCTCTCCAGGCTCACTGCATCCTACGTTTCTGCGCTCTTCACTCAGTCGTTCTCCACACTCGCTCTGTGCTTTCCACACTCATCTGCTCTCTACACTCACTCACTCTCACACTCATCCGCTCTCCACCGCCATCCGCTCTCCAGGCTCAACTGCATCCTACGCTTCTGCGCTCTTCACTCAGTCGTTCTCCACACTCGCTCTGTGCTTTCTACATTCAGTCGTTCTCCACGCTACTGCACTCCTCACACTCATCCGCTCTCCACACTCATCCGCTCTCCTCACTCATCCGCTTTCTACACTCATCCGCTCTCATACTCATCCGCTCTCACACTCATCCGCTCTCGCGGCTCAACTGTATCTTACGCTTCTGCGCTCTCCACTCAGTCGTTTTCCACATTCGCTCTGTGCTTTTCCACATTCAGTCGTTCTCCACGCTCCTCCACTCTTCATGCTCCTCCGCTCTTCATATTCATCCGCTCTCCACACTCATCCGCTCTCCACACTCATTTGTTCTCCACACTCATCTGCTCTCCACACTCATCCGCTCTCCACACTCATCCGCTCTCCACACTCATCCGCTCTCCACACTCATCCGCTCTCCACGCTCATTCGCTCTCCACGCTCCACACTCATCTGCTCTCCATACTCATCCGATTTCCACGATCGTCAGCTCTCCATGTTCGTCCGTTCTCGACGTTCATCTGCCCTCTTCGCTCGTCCCCTCTAGATCCTCATTCACTCTAACACTTTCGTCTGGTCAAAGCGTCCATCTAGATCTCCTAGTTTCCTGATGATTTATTCATATTATCCACTTCACTGTTTTGATCTACACTATTCGTTTGGTATTGTTTGTCTTATGGTTTACATTCGATTTTATTTATTTATTTACTTTTTTTATTTATTTAGTTGTACATTTCTTGCTTCCGGTCAAATTGCTGGTTAGTTTTAGGGGAAGAGCCAGGTTTTCAGTAGTTTGCGGAAGGCCGTTAAGTCTTCATTTTGGCGGATGTGGGGTGGGAGCGAGTTCCATAGGGTTGGGGCTAGCGTTGAGAATGATGATCCGCCTAACCTGGTTGAGTATGTCTTAGGGATTACTAGGAGGCCGGCTGAGCTTGATCTTAGGGTGCGAGTGGGGTGATAAGGTATTAGCTTGTCTTGAAGATATTGCGGTCCGGTTTTATGTAGTGCTCGATGGGAGAGGCATAAGGTTTTGAAAGCTACCCTACGGGCTACTGGAAGCCAGTGCAGTGTCTTAAGGGCTGGGGATATGTGGTCTCTTGGACCGAGCGCGAGTAGCATTTTGGCTGCCGCGTTTTGTGCTCTTTGGAGTTTGTTTAGTTGGTAGGCATGAATTCCGAGGTATAGGGAGTTTCCGTAGTCCAGTCTTGATATGACAATTGATTGGACCGCGGAGACTCTGTTGGGAAATGAGAGATATGGAAGGATGCGCCTAAGATTTATGAGGTGGTAGTGGCAGGATTTTGAGACATTGTTGACTTGGCGCGAAAGTGTTAGGTCGGAGTCTAGGGTGCATCCAAGATTTTTCACTGTGTTGGAGGGTGTCGGTGAGTTGCCCATGGCGGGTGGCCAGGGTAATGGGTGCGGAAGAAGATCGAGCTTGCCGCAAATCATGATTTCTGTTTTGGAGGGGTTTAACAGGAGGTGGCTTTGGGTCATCCAGAGTTCTATGTTAAGGAGGCAGGATGCCAGGTCGGGTCGGGAGTCGGGTTTCGAGTTCGGGATTTTTAGAATTAGTTGAGTGTCGTCGGCGTAGTTGTAACACAGGATGTTGTGTGAACGAATTATTGGTGGGAGGGTGATCAGGTAAAGATTGAACAGGAGGGCGGATAGACATGCTCCTTGAGGGACTCCCGTGTCGACAGGTCGGGGTTGTGAGGTAAAGCTGGAGAGTGTCGTTATTTGGTGCCTGTCTTTGAGGAATGAAGCTATCCATTTAAGGGCGGTTCCGCGGATTCCTATGGAGTGGAGTCGGTCTAGGAGGATTGAGTGATTAGATCGTGTCAAAGGCGGCCGATAGGTCGAGGAGGATTAGTGCGGCGCATCCGGCGGAGTCTGCTGTCATTTTAAGGTCATCCCAGATCGAGGTTAGGGTGGTTTCACTTCCGTGACGTGATCTGAAGCCTGATTGGGCTGGGTCTAGGAGGTTGTTGGTTTCGACAAAGGAGTTTAGTTGGGAGTAGGCGGTTTGGTCAATGAGTTTGGCAAAGAACCTAGTGTTTGAGATTGGGCGGTAGTTTTTGGGCTCGAGTGGATCGAGCAATGGTTTTTTAATTAGAGGTTTGACGTGCACCGTTTTGAATGCGTCGGGAAAGATACCGGAGGAGAGGGAGGAATTTATGATAGATCTTGCGTATTCTCCTGCGCAGGTTGAGGCAAAAATATCTTTAAGGGTTGTGGCTGGGCAGGTGTCCAGTGGTGAACCAGAAGGTTTGCGGGCAGATAGCAGTTTGAGAAACTGTTCCAGCGATATTGGACTAAAGGATTCAAACGAAGGTTGCGTGGAGGTTGCGGTTGCAGGGCTGGGCGGTATGGGCGGAGGATTGCCCGGTGGCTGTAGTTGAGCCATCTTGGTGTTTAGAGTTTTTGTTCTTTCGATAGCCGTGTTGTGAAAGTGGAGGGAGAGTGAGTCGCACAGTGATTGTGTGGCGGTCGGGCTGGTTGTATTGCAAGCAGGATTGGTGAATTCTGAGATGATTTTGTGGAGTTCTTTGCTTGGGTTTTTGCAGTTTAGGATTCGGGTGTTGTAGTGGGCTTTTTTTGCTTTCCGGATTTCGGCCTTATATTGATAGAGGTGACGGGCCAAGGTGGTCCTGTTTTCGTGGGTTTTCTCTTTCTGCCATTTGCGTTCTAGGTATTTGTAAAGTCGTTTAGTGGTCTTCAACTCAGGAGTGAACCATCTGGGGAAAGGGGCGCAGCGGGTTGATGGTTTGCATGGGGGGGTGAGTCTTAAAAGAGGTGCGTTGAGCCATGAGTCAAAGGCCTCAGGGGTTAATTTGTTGTCGGGAAGGCAGGTGGGTGGTGGAGATTGGAGGAGTGCCTCGGCTAGGTCCGGGGTGATCGTTAATTTTTTCCAGCATTTGCGTAAAATCGGAGGTTCGGATGCAAGTACGGGAAGGGGGTCAGGTGAGTGGATGGCGAACGAGAGAATGAAGTGATCGGACCAGATGACTGGGGTGGGGGGCTTTAAATGAATCAGGGTGTTGGAGCTAAAGATGGCATCGAGAGTGTGTCCTTTGTAGTGAGTCGGGCCGTTTATGTGGGGTTGGAGATTAATTGCATCTAAACCGTCAACCAGGGAGTGTGTCATAGGGTTGGTGGAGATGTCGAGCCATATGTTGAAGTCACCAAGGAGGGTGAGGTTGGGATGGTTTAGTTGCATGGTGGCGATTGAGTCGCAAAGGTTGTTTGCGAATTGTCTATCGTAACCAGGGGGCCTGTAGATTATTAAGAAACTGTGAGAGCGCGATGGGGAGAGGGAAAGTTTAACGAGGAGAGATTCGCAGGAAGGGATGGAGGGTTGGTTGTCGATGATCGAGGCGCGGAAGAGAGATTTGAAGACGAATGCTACCCCACCTCCTCTGGATGGACGGTTCAGTGGGATGAGGGAGTAGTCAGGGGGAAAGGCTTCACTAGCGATTGGGTTGTAGTCATTGGAGAATCAGGTTTCGGTGATGAAAACTAGGTCTGGTTTGACAGAGGTGAGGAGGTCATAGATGCAATGTCTGTTTTTTGCTATGGAACGGGCGTTAAATAGGATACAGTTCACCTCAGCAGGCAAGTTAGGTCTAGGTGCTGGACCGGGGTGTGGCGGTGGCGGAGAGAGCTGAGGAGGGGGGTTAAGGTCGGTGATGCTAGAAGGGAATAGTGGGCGGGCTGAAAACTTGGCAGGTTCCTGGCGGGGCTGGGTGGCTTGGTGTGATAGGATGATTGGATTTGGGTTGGGGATTTGAGGGAGGGGTGTGGGCGGGGGGGAGTTTCAGTTGCAGTTGATGAGAAATCGAGGGAGAGGGGTTTCAGGAAGGGGGAGGCCACGGGGGAAGGCGGAGAGTGCGGGAGAGAGGGGGTGGGTCGGGACAGGGGAGGCGAGGAGTGCTGAGAGATTGAGGGGGACGAGGCGCGTTTCCTCTTTAGTTTCTTTGCTGCGACTGGTGTGTGGGAGAGGGTAGGGGGTTCAGAGGGGGAGAGGGAGGCAGCTTCGGTTCGTGCTAGGGCTCGGCGCGCAGTTTTTAGGGAGGGGAAAGAGTTAGGTCGGGGGGAAGGTGGCAGGGGTATGAGGGCAGGGCGGTGGGTGGGTGATTTCCGGGTGGGGTGTGCTAGGTCTGATGGAGAGGGGAGCGGGTGTGGGCAATGCCGGCGGGTTGGCGGTGGAGTTCAGGGGATGAGTGGTTTTAGGGTGAGTGCTTCTCCATCAGGCTCCTCTGGCTTGGTATTTGGAGAGGGGAGTGGCTGCTTGTGTGGAGGGGGTGGGGTGGTATGGGAGGGAGGGGTCGGGAGGGAAGGTAGATCGGAGAGTGGGGGTGGTCCCCTGCAGTCATTTCTGGCAGACTCAGGTGGAGTGGGTGCGCTCATGATTGGTGCTGGCGTTCGGTTGATTTAGGAGGGTTTCTGATTGTAGTTCTAGGATCGGGGGTGTCTTCTGGGTTTTACGATATTAGACTATTTGGTGCTCTCTAGGTACAATAGTCGGCCTAGGATCGGGGTTGTCACGCCTTTAGGCGCACTTCTGGGTTTGACAATATTAGACTATTTGGTGCTCTCTAGGTATAATAGTCGGCAGATGATTATTAGTTTATTAGGTACGTTTCTGAGTTCTCCTGTACACAGGAGAAGGTGTTCGGTCAGTCACTAGATTCAATTTACTTGGAGGGGGTATTAGATTATTTGTCACTGTTCCCGATTCTACATTGCACATTTAAACTGTCAGTTATCTTAATAGGGTTTAGCGGGCAAGCAGTGGGGTACTACTTTAATTCACTGTTATACTGGGAGGGTGTTAGGTATGAATCTAAGTCAAAATTTGTATAAGATTATTAGTCTCCGTTTAGGGTTTATATTACACATCTATACTGTTTAGTTATATTAATATGATTAGTTAGGGTATGCTAGTAGGTGCAGTTCATTCAATTCGACTTCGTACAGTGAGGGTAATAGGGACTTTGTACCTATAGATTGTTAGTGAGATTGATCGGTTTGTTCCAGCATGATATTACATTATTGCAATTTTCATAGAGATGCTATTGTGGTGACTTCAGAGGGTATTCTTCCACAGAAAGGCTATTAGAAACGCTTTCTAAGTTCTCAGAGAGATATATGGGACATTTTAGTGCAGCTTTTGGACGGGCTATTTGGGCGTGTCACTAAATTCAGCTTTCCAGACAGGCTATTGGTAGCATTTTAATTGGTCGACTTGCAATTGGGAACGCTTCTAGAGAGGCTATTGGGCGCAACTTCTAAGTCCAGTTGGGAACACTTCTATAATCGACTTTTCTCAGAGAGGCTATTGGGTGCAACTTCAAATGCAATTGGGAACACTTCTAAAATCAACTTTCTCAGAGAGGCTATTGGGTGCAACTTCAAATGTAATTGGGAACACTTCTAAAATCAACTTTTCTCAGAGAGGCTATTGGGTGCAACTTCAAATGCAATTGGGAACACTTCTAAAATCAACTTTCTCAGAGAGGCTATTGGGTGCAACTTCAAATGTAATTGGGAACACTTCTAAAATCAACTTTCTCAGAGAGGCTATTGGGTGCAACTTCAAATTCAGTTGGGAACACTTCTAAAATCAACTTTTCTCAGAGAGGCTATTGGGCGCAACTTCTAAATGTAGTTTGGAACACTTCTAAAATCAACTTTTCTCAGAGAGGCTATTGGGCGCAACTTCTAATTGTAGTTGGGAACACTTCTAGGTGCAATTGGGTACACTTCTAAAATCAGCTTTTCTCAGAGAGGCTATTGCGCGCAACTTCTAAGTGCAATTGGGAACACTTCAAAAATCAACTTTGTCAGAGGGGGCGCAACTTTTCTTAGAGATGCTATTGGGCGCAACTTCAAAATGCAGTTTGGAACACTTCTAAAATCAACTTTTCTCAGGTTGGCTATTGGGCGCAACTTCTAAATGCAGTTGGGGACACTTCTAAAATCAACTTTTCTCAGAGAGGCTATTGGGCGCAACTTCTAAATGTAGTTTGGAACACTTCTAAAATCAACTTTTCTCAGAGAGGCTATTGGGCGCAACTTCTAAATGTAGTTGGGAACACTTCTAGGTGCAATTGGGAACACTTCTAAAATCAGCTTTTCTCAGAGAGGCTATTGGGCGCAACTTCAAAATGCAGTTTGGAACACTTCTAAAATCAACTTTTCTCAGGGAGGCTATTGGGCGCAACTTCAAAATGCAGTTTGGAACACGTCTAAAATCAACTTTTCTCAGGGAGGCTATTGGGCGCAACTTCTAAATGCAGTTGGGGACACTTCTAAAATCAACTTTTCTCAGAGAGGCTATTGGGCGCAACTTCTAAATGTAGTTGGGAACACTTCTAGGTGCAATTGGGAACACTTCTAAAATCAGCTTTTCTCAGAGAGGCTATTGCGCGCAACTTCTAAGTGCAATTGGGAACACTTCTAAAATCAACTTTGTCAGAGGGGGCGCAACGTTTCTTAGAGATGCTATTGGGCAAAACTTCAAAATGCAGTTTGGAACACTTCTAGAATCAACTTTTCTCAGAGAGGCTATTGGTCACAACTTGACAATGCGGTTGGGTACACTGTAAATGCAATTTTTCTCGGAGAGGCTATTGGGTACAACTTCTAAATGCACTTGGGTACACTTTCTAGACGCAATTGGGAACAGTTCTAAAATCAACTTTCTCAGAGAGGCTATTGGGTGCAACTTCAAATGCGATTGGGAACACTTCTAAGATCAACTTTCTCAGAGAGGCTATTGGGTGCAACTTCAAATGCAACTTTCAATGAGCGGCTATTGGGGATTCACCCGAAAAGTTGAAGATAGAGTGGTAGGGTAGTATGGCGAGAAGTAGTTGTTTCTGTCTCCGCTCTTGCCACACTTACTTGTTGGTGTCTTCTTGCTTCTCCTGCGGATACCTGCAGATACGCCTTGGAGCCGTCACTGTAGGAGCCGTCCTTTGCCTTGGGTCCTTGGCCGAGGGGCTGCCGGGCAGAGGGCTGCCCAGGAGGGACTGTGAATGAGCGCTCGATCTTCAGTCAGGACTAATCAGGGCTCAGGGGAGGGTCGGGAGGCGGGATTGGGAGGCTCCAGGAAGCGGGAGGAAGCGAGGGTTGTGGGGGGTGGAATTCGGGGCCTGGGGCTGGAAACGTAGAGTTTTCAGTGCAGATGCACTTAAATTTAAAAGTGCTCAGGCACAAATGGGGGCAAACTCACCTACAGGCCGCAGCAGCACAAAAGGAGACACGGATGTTGTGGCCGTGTATTACTTTCCCAAGGAGGGACCGGGGACCAATCAGGGCGCAGGGGAGGGTCGGGAGGCGGGATTGGGAGGCTCCAGGAAGCGGGAGGAAGCGAGGGTTGCGGGGGTGGAATTCGGGGCCTGGGGCTGGAAAAGTGGAGTTTTCAGTGCGGATGCACTTAATTTAAAAATGCTCAGGCACAAATGGGGGCAAACTCACCTACAGGCCGCAGCAGCACAAAAGGCGGAAATCACCCTGGGCAGGAGCCAGGGAGTCGATGTGGTCCTTGATAGTTTTGGAGGAACAGGGGTGTACCTGTTTCAACAATACTTTCATATATTGGACTTGTCTAGAAACCTCGTTTGCAGAGAAAAGGGGAAAGGCAGAGAAGGAGGGAGCGCAGGTGGCTGCAGACCGGCCAGAGGAAGAGCAGCGAGTAGGGGGAGTGAGAGGATAGGAAGAGAGTGAGGACAGGATGTCCTGAGTTTTAGAGATGAAGTGAGAAGCCAGTGCTGTGCAGAGGGCCTGGGAAGGGACTGGAGAGTTAGAGACTGCGGCAGGATTGGCCAGTTCCTTGCAGATTCTAAAGAGTTCAGCTGAGTTGTTAGATGCCACAGAGATGCGGGCTTGGATATGAGCTCTCTTCTTGGTGAGGACGGAGAGCCAGTATTGCCTTTGCAGCAGGCGGCAGGCCTTTTTGTCAGAGGATGTACATGAAGCACACCGTTTCCTCTCGGCAACCCTGCACTTGCGTTTTAGGGTGACGAGGTCTGAGTCGTACCAGGAGTTACACTTGGTTTTGCGCTTCAGGCGGATTCTCATGACAGGGGCAAGGATATCAAGAGTATCAGATATAGCAGAGTGGAGGGTGGAGAGGGCTGTGTCAGGGTGTGAGTCAGCCAAATGTGGAGGGGGATTTGAAGGTGGCAACGAATGCCTCAGCTGACACGCGCTTCATGGGTCGGATGACCGAGAAGGTGGGTGGCAGGGATGGAGGTGGCTTGACCTGAGGGGTAGAGAGGGTGAGATGGGAGGAAAGGAGAAAGTGATTACTCCAGGAGAGAGGAGTGGTGAGAGGGACTGAAAGGGGAAGGTCTGAGGAGATCAGAACATCCAGAGTGTACCCTGCAGAGTGAGTCAGGCCAGAGGGGAGAATAGTGAGTGCGAGTGAGTCGCAGAGGTCACGGAAGAGTCCAGAGGGAGGACAGGAGGCATCCAGGTGGATGTTGAAGTCTCCAAGAAGGAGTTCTTGAGTGGTTGAGGCCAGGAGTGAGGAGGAGAGGTCAGCCCACTCAGAGAGTAAGGAGGAGATCTGACCAGGTGGCCAATAGATAGTAGCCACAGTAAGGGAATGGCTAGGGGAGAGAGAGAGCCTGCAGACGAGGCATTCAAAAGAGGAATAGGCCTGCGTAGGAGTGACAGAGGTAGGAATACACTCGGGGAAGATCAGGGCTACCCCCCCACCAGAGCAGTAGCACCTGGGCGCGGAGAGGATCTTGTAGCCATCAGGTAGGAGCGTGTCAAAGCTGGAGACAGAGCAGGCCATGAACCATGTCTCCGTGAGACTGAGGACATTGAGGTCAAGTTCTTCCAGAAGGCAGCAGATATCAGAGGAGTGTTTGACAGCAGAGCAAGAGTTTAGAGTGGCAATGTGGAGAAGGTTGCCATCCTTGAAGGACTTCCGGGAAGGGGTACAGATCAGAGGTATGCCCTGCAGAGGTTTAGAAGGAGCCAGAGAGGGAGCAGAGAGGGATGGGGAAGCTAGGTAGCCAAGGAAATGGGAGAGGTGACAGCGGGGGAAGAAAGGAAGTTGTTGAGGCACGGGAAGCATCTATCAAAGAGGTGAAGGTTGGCCTGAGGGCCTTGGACCAAGACGGTCCCATTAGAGTAGACATTAATGATGACCTTAGAGGATTGGAAGGAGGCCAGGAGGGCGTCCCAACAGGTGCCACCATTAATGGGAGAAGAAGAGAAAGGGGAGAGCACAGAGACCATATGAAGGGTCCATAAATCAGCAGAAGGCACGACACAGAGGATGTTGTTGAGAGTTTCCTTGGAAGAGGCACTCATGTAGATGTCAGTGATAGGGAGGCCTGGTTGGAGACCAGGATGTCCTTTTTAAACTTCCTCCTACCAGATTTAGTGAGGAGATTAGGATATTCAACAGAGAAGCAGTTAGAAAAGATAGGAGAGACAGAGAGCAACATAGAGTAGGTTGGAGAAGAGGGGGTGGAAGGAGAGGGGGGCACTAGCGAGGGACTATGTGGATAGTCAAGATTTTGCATGAGGAAGACAAATGTGCTAAGTGAGCCAATTATTCAAACTAATGTTGAGCTTGTCATGGTAGAAGTAGAAAGTGCAATGCAACATACGAAAGTTGCAGATGCAAATGTTAATACATTAGACAGTAACCTTAATATAGAGCAGACAGGAGTTTATTGCAAAATTAAATATAGGTTCTTAAACACATTGCAACATGGCACGAATGAATATTCTTGCGTCCAATACAAACCTCTATTTATGCATGTTAGTGGACAAGCAGGAGCAGGGAAATCTTTTTTAATTCATGCATTAAGATCTATGATATAAAATGTAACTGATTGCACTCTGTCACGTATTGTAACCGCTGCAACAGGTTTAGCAGCATTCCATGTAGGAGATGTTACTTTACATCGATTGTTCATGTTACCAGTGGAGCATGATAATAAACTAGAGTATCGAACCTTGTATCAAGTGCAGCACAATAAGTAGGAACATTAAATACCTTGACTGTAGATGAAGTAAGCATGGGGTTTAACTTGATGCTAGCTTTCATTCACCTGTAAATGTACAAGGTTTTGAAGACTGAATACAACATTTTATTTGGAGGTAAACATGTACTTGATTTTGGAGACTTGTTGCAATGAACTCCTGTGAAAGGTCAACCAGTCTTCACGATGCTACAATCTAAGGATAGTCAAAAGACTGAAGGGAGTATTGATCATGTTAACCTTTGTAATTGTTTTGAATTCCAGGAACTTATCATTAATAGGATTGATCATCATTACCTTTCCAAGCAGAGGATACATTTCAACATGACTCTTCAACATTAGGAAATAGTTCGCTTGCGGCAGGGAATTTGGTTTTGCAATCGTTTATTAGGTTGTATTATACATGAGGTAAGATCTAATGCTTGTATGCTAATTGAACTAAAAGCATGATGAAAATTCAAGAACAAGGGGACAATAAAGTGAAGGGCAATGTAGAAGGGGATAGGTTTTAGGGCCTACTGATGAAAACTGTGGCAGTAAGAAAGTTTGAAAATGTGGTTGAAATTGCTGAGGTGAATGATAGTGTAGCTAATCTAAATCAGACAGAATCTGATAGAAGATGCACACATAAAAAGAAATCACTTTAAGCTACAAATACAAAAAAGTCAAAGAATGATAAAGGCCCGACTTAAGTTATAAACGAAGGGTTGAGAAAATGTTAAGAAACATTCTGTGAGTGATACATCAACGAGAGCAGTATTTGCTTTCCAGGTATAACTATGATAAAACATTAACAGAGATAATACCAATTAAGGGAACTCAATATCAAGCTAATTCAAATGATTATCAAATGGATATGCAAGGGCAAAGTATTGATGTGGCTGAAATGAGTACTGGAAATGGAAATGTAAACATTCAAAAGGCCACCAGTGGTCAATGTGGTAGACAGGTGGCTAATAGTAAGAGCAATACTCTGAGAAACAAAAATAAAAAGGAAGCGAATAATGGAAAACACATTAGGATGTTTCACATTCAGGCTAAGAAGGGAAGTGATGGGAGGGGGAATTTGGTCATTGAACAGTCTGACGAAGAAGGGAACAGACCAATGGGCTGTGATGGTGACTTGTCAATTAAGATTGGTAATCATATTCAGGAGCAGGATATGGATGGTGTAATTACTAATGTGTTGAATGAGGTGTTACTGATAAACAAACATTTGTTTGACAAACAGGAAAGTTAAAGGGTAGTGTGATGAGATTTGGGGAGAGCAAACAACTGCCCATAGCTCAGCATGATGGTCCTTTGGTACTGATATTCAAAGCCATTTTTAGGAGGACTGTGATATATCCTTAATAAGTCACAAAGTGTGTCTATTGAGAGCGGTACAAAAATGAAGCTACATTTCCTCATCAGATATATAGTTTGTTGACCTGTTTGATGATTTCTGGGTAGGGAAATTTGCCGTCTACTTCTTCTCTAATGTAATTAAACATTTGGTGATCACATGTCATGATGAAATTATGTAAAGATGGTTTGAGATTTATACTCAGCGACTTGGGCAGGGTAGCATATTTGAATATGAGGATAACTCCATAGGGTCCTTGAAGGGAAAGTTGAATATGATTATAGGGAGGATAGCTCAGTGGCAACGTGCCCGCCTTGGGAGCAAATCATCACAAATCAACACAGGTTTGATTCTCGGGTCCGCACTGAGAAACCTCTGGGTATTAAGCGTGTTATAAATAACCTACAATATCATTTCATATATGTTAGATTTGCAAAGGCGGAGGAAGGTTGCTTTGAAGAACTGGATGAGATTAAGGAGAAATAACATGATTTTATTGTCTGGGGGTTGGATTTACTTAAGTTTCACATCCGCGAGCGGAATGCATGCTGACGTGAGACTGAAAGTAAAATTCACTGTCGTAGCCATTTTCGCCTGCAGCGGTGAATGAGAAGGTAGATCTTTGCCTTTCCCTCCCTCGATCTCAGGAATTGTTTTGCCATATCAATGGAGGGAGGTGTCGTTGGAAAGGGGAGACTCTCCCCTTTCCAACAACACCTTCTGTGAAGCATTGCTGAGTGTCAATCGGGTGCAGATCTGTTTTGGAAATGGGGGCGAGGGGGCCACTTACTATGTAACCCCCTAAAGCATGCGGCAGCACGTTTGGCCCACCCGGGGGCTGGTGGGCACACTATTATGCCCATCTGCCACTAGGTAAGGGTCAACATTTTTAAAAGAAATGAGAAAATAAACGTGTGTTTGTGGGGGGGTGGCACTAAACCACCATGGATCTTTTTAGACAAAAGAGGGGTGGCCCTCACCCCCCCAAATGGATAGGGGACACCTCACGTAGCCCTCCCTGAGATGCCCCCTCATCCATTTGGGGTGAGGGGGAGACAGGGTCACCAGAAACATTTTGAATGGGGCTCCAAAGCATGGGACAGCACCTTCGACCCACCCTAATGTGCCCATCTGCCCCCAAGAGATGTGGCAAACATAAAAGAAAAATGTATATGTTTGTAGACGGTTTTGGTGGGGGGTGGGGGACACCCTAAACCATCAGTGATTCATGTATTGAAAAGGGGGGTGTCGCTCTCCCCCCAACTCAAGTGCCCATCTGCCCCATGGCAAAGGTGCAAAGAGAGCAAAAGTCTTGTTTTTTTTCTATTGGTGTTTTGGGGGTTTGGGGGGCACACTAGACACCAGGGATTATGATGACTGGAAGGGGGCTGGCTGCTTACAAGGAAAGCAAGTGCATTGCTGGGTAAGGATCGCTGGATCTGCACCTAGCAATGGCACGGCACATTGGTGCCCTGCTTACTTGCTGTGCACAGTATTCGGACAGGGGAAGTGAGCACCATAGTAAGTGTGCATTGGGTGTTGTGAAGGAATGAACATTGGGATTAAGGCGCTATATAAAACAATAAATACAAATACAAATACAAACATTGTGACTATTCCCCGTTGCTCAGTAGCGGAAATTGAAGATGAGAGCATGGCAGTGTGGGTTGGTTTTTGCTGGGCTGACACTGATAATAAATGTGTTTTTTCCCTTTTACAGGCCTTGCTCTATTCGAGCTTCTCCTTTGTTTTGTAAGTGTTGAATTTGCGTTTTTTCAACATTGTATATTACGCAGTGGGGGCGGATTATTGGTGGGTTGGGTGGTAACTGGGGCAGGATTGTTGGTGGTGTGAGAGGGAGTGGGTGCTTGGGGGCCCGTTATTAACGGGCCCGTTGTTAGCAGCCTTCCCATTCCCATTGAGCCCTATGGGGGCTCAAATGGGAATGGGGATGGGTTGCTTGGATGTGGAAATACCGGGCCCTCCAAGATCGGAATGGCCCTGTATTTCCCCATTCAGGGAACCCGGACCCGGTACCCGGTATGGCGGTAGCCATGCCGCTATTAGCGGCATGGCTACCTCCATACTTGTAATGACCTCCAAGGTTTCCAGGCTTTGAACGCTGCCTTAATTGCTAGCAGTTCTTTATCAGTGATTGCATAATTCAATTCAGTGGCTGAAAACTTGCGAGACCAGAATGCCAAGGGATGCAACTGTCCTGTTTCGGGGTCTTGTTGTGACAGGACTGCTCCCATTGCTGTGTTGGAAGCATCAGTTTCGACCATGTATGGTAGTTCAGGTCGAGGATGCCATAGAATTGGCGCTGTGGTAAATGCTTGTTTTAGATCCTGAAGGCTTTCTCTACCTCTGCAGACCAATTCAATTGGACGATCTGTGAGAACCCGGGAATGAACCAGCGATAAAAGTTGGCGAAACCGAGTACACTCTGTACTCCCTTTATGGATGTCAGTGAGGGCCAGTTAAGGATAGTGTCTACCTTGCGCGTGTCCACGTGTATGCCCCATGGTGTAAGAATAAAGCCAAGGAATTCTACCTCTGTCACATGAAAGAAGAATTTCTCCAATTTGGCATATAGCCGGTGTTGCCGCAGTTCCTCCAAAACTACCCGGACATGGTTGACATGGTCCTCCTTGGTGGTCGAATAGATAAGAATGTCATCATTTTAGACAAGAGCGCAGACGTCCAACAGTTCGCAGAGCATGTCATTCATGAAAAATAGGAACGCCGCCGGGGGAATTTCATAGTCCAAAGGGCATAACCTGATATTCATAAAGACCATATTTTGTGAGAAAGGCCGTCTTCCACTCGTCTCCTTTTTTGACACTTGTAAGTCTAGTTTTGGATATATCTGAGCATTTTTTACTTGATCCAAGAGCTCAGGGATAAGCGGTAACGGGTACCATTTTTTTTACCGTGATCTAGTTAAGTGCTCTGTATTCAATGCAAGTTCTCAGGTCTCCCTCGTTTTTAAAACAAAACTTTGTTTATTGATGGTCTTAGCAGACACACCTTACAATCCACACTGCGATACATATACGTCGCCTGGTACAACATATTCACAGATCGAAACATTTGTGATTACATAGTAGCTTCATCATCGGAGGCCATTCCACATAAGTATACTCGAAACGGGGCCCATATGTCCTAGTCACTATGAATTGTTCCTCACATTCATTCACATATGACAGTTCTATGAGAAAATGTTCTATAAATGATGTATACTTCCAGTTCTATAAAGTACACTTTTTCGCTATCACACACATAATAATAAACTGTGGAATGCCCTGCCTCCAAATTTTAGAGTGGACCTGCCCTTTCAGAACTTCCGGTCCAAGGTAGTCGCATGGCTGAAATTGGAGGCCCGCTAAGACAACTAAATGCCCAGCGCTACTAGCACACACTGTAACCACGTGTGCCTTCTTGCTTACATGTATATAACGGCCTGTTGGCTTTACTGTTGCTATGTATATAACATTGGTGTACCTAATTTTTACTATGTATATTCTTTGTGTAATGTAATTAAGCTTCGAAAATTCTTGTAAAGGCTGCGCCCTGATACCTCCGGGTACGCTTGCGCATTATAAATAATAAAATAAACAAACAATGTTAAACAGCCTTCTTGTGGTTTCTGCCCTTTTACCGATGTCCCCGAACAGGTACTTTTGGGGGGTTAGGGAGGCATGTATATGAGTTATTTCCTCTATAATATTCGCTACGCTTTTCCAATATCCAGTCACAGCCGAACATCCCTAATACATGTGAAATGACCCCACCTGAGGTGCTTTGCATTTGGGACATTCCCTGTGCAGTCAGAAGTGAACCTTTGTTTCCGGGGTGTAGTGCAGCCGATTCACGGCCTGGAACTGAATTAATCGTAGCCCTGCATCCAACCATACAGTTTTGGTGAGTGCACAGTATTTGGCCCATTTCACATCTGTAATAGGTGTATTCAAATCTGTTTCCCATTTGTCCTTCACATTATTTAGCGTGGGGGAATGTGTCTGTGTCAATGCATACAATTTAGAGATTCCCAGCCCATTTCCTGACATTGCTACCTGTAGACATGGATGTGTAGGGGGTTCATCAGGGAAGAGTGGCCATCTCGTACTGAATGCGGCTTTCATTCTATAATATTGAAGTGATCTGAGTGGACCCCTACCAACCGCATCTTTAAAGTCATCCATGGTTACAAATTTCCCGTTTGGGAACATGTCCCGCATCTTGATTTCTTTGTTTGGGTCCCAGGTTCTCTGTAGTGTTTTATATAGTGTTGGGGGGATATCAAGGAAGTTCCAGAGGGGGACATCTGGGTCATATGGTCTGTCTATCTTCAATCTTTTATAGAGTGCGCCCCATGCTCGAACCGTACTACAAACAGGGTCAAAAAGACATTCGTCTTTGTAGCATAGACTGAAGATACCAGATCGGAGGTCGATAGGCGACGCAACATATTTCTCCACCCAAATATGGGGAGATCTGTCTGAGAAATTGTACCAGTGTTTGCTGAATTGTGTCTGTGCAACTAGATAATACAATTCAAAATCTGGCGTTGCAATGCCACACGAGCAGTATGGCTCGACTATTTTTTCCCACTTCGTTCTGTCAGATTTACTACTATTTATCTTATGCGCAGAGTATTCAGCAAATTCGTGTATGTCTGACATGAGAGGTGCCAAGTTGGCTTCGGATTCACAGATATATTAGAGAGTGTTGTCTGCTTACAATGATATAGATTGGGTTGGGCCAGACATTCATATTCCTCTGTCTCCGTGTTTCGGCCTGACAAATGCTGCCATGGGCTCTATAGTTAGTGCAAATAATATAGGTGAGAACAGGCAACCTTGCATGGTGCCGCTACCCAATATAAACAACTCAGAGATTGTGCGGTTAGTCAGAACCCTGGCCCACGGCGCTGTGCGTAGTAGTTTCACATATTTAATCAAATGAGGGCCCATTCCAAACGCTTTCAACACCGAAAGGAGATTCACCCATGAGACTGAGTCGAACGCCTTTTCGGCATCTAGGGAGACTGCCACTGCTCTTGCCTTCGGGTTTATTTGTGCCATTATCCCAAATAGTCTACGCAGATTCAAGGCAGTGGATCTTGTGGGGATGAATCTGCACTGGTCGGGGTGGACTAGAGTTGGCAAATTAGGCAGCAGTCTATTTGCCAACACCTTAGCTAATATCTTGGCGACCACATTGATTAGTGACAAGGGCCTATAGGATGACATGTCTTGGGGAGGTCGCCTGGGCTTAGGTAAAACAGTTATTATGGCCTCTCTCATTGAGTCGGGTAAAACGTTCCGTTCTAGCCCCTCCTCCCATACTTTTAATAATATCGGGACTAGTTCCGTCTGAAATTCCTTATATTATTCAACCCCTAGCCCATCCGAACCCGGTGCTTTCCCGGATGACAATGCCTTTATTGCTTCAGTAATTTCTTCTTCAGTGACTGGCTGCTCGGGTGCCAATTTGGTCTCAAATGGGAGTTTCTGGAGCTCAAGTGCCCGAAGATATTTTTATATATCAGGCCCTGATTTTTTTTATCCCAATTAGCATACAGTTCCTGATAGAATTTAGCAAATTCCCGATTTATTGCATCCTCTCCCATTACCACCTCGCCCTACATTGAGTTAATACTTGTAATTGGGTTTAGTTGCCTGTCAGACTTAATTAGGTTGGACAGGGACCTTTCCACCTTGTTGCACACGCACCATTGGGGCAGCCATATATTGTATTTCCCTATTAGCCAGATTATCAAAGTCTTTCAAAAGTTTATTGATTTCAGCGAGTGTATTCTTGTTATGGGTGTTACTATAGGTTACTTCCAAAGCCTGTTGTTGAGTCTCGACATCAGTAAGCTCCCGTCGCACTGATTTTAGGAGACCCGTAGTTTTGGATATCAGAGTCCCCCTAATACATACTTTGAATGATTCTCAGAGTGTGGAGTACCTATCTATCGTTCCCGTGTTATTGGTAAAGAACTGTTCAAACTCAATGTGTAGGGACTCAACTACATTAGGGTCCATTAATATATTGGCCGCCATTCTCCATTGTCTTGCAGGCCTAAGGGTGTTTTGAAATACTAGCTCCAGTGATACAGGGGAGTGATCAGATAGTGTGCGGGGGTGGATCTCGCATTTCCTTAATGCTTCTGACAAGGAGGAGGAAAGGAGCCAGTAGTCAACTTGACTCTGAATCATGAACTGTGGAGTACTATGTGTATTTTTTGGTGTTTTGGTGCAGTTCCCTCCATATATCTATTAGTGATAGTTGCGGTATGATTTGGCCCAGTGTAGTCATCGCCTTGGCAGCAGTCTTTGTGCTGTTGAAGAGCTATCTAGTGATGTGTCCAGGACCAAGTTGAAATCCTCTCCCCAAATTATGCTGGATTCATCTAAAGAGATGAGTATTTCTAAAATACTTAGGTAGAAACTAGGTCATCTATATTAGGGCCATAGGTGTTGACCAGCGTCAACTGTTTGGCTGCTATCACGCCCTGTGGAAATCGAAATAATATTGTACCTCCTATCGCATTGTTTGAATGTATGTTGGCCTACGTCAAGGTGTCTAAAAACATCGTGTACATAGATTCCGCGGCAAGGTCTTGACCTTAATGTATTGTGCAAATCGCCATCTTGGATTAAGCCGCCATTTCAGGTACTCTTGCAGTGTGGAAGTCACCCTGAACAACAAAATGGAGGCCGAATGACATTTCAAGTGGGATTCTGGCCGTTGTGACCTCCGCACACATGAATAAGTAATATGCCCACAGGCCACTTGTTGGGGTCGCGAACTGAGACCTTGTCCTATCCCTGACCTATGTGTAAATGAACAACTGTATTAGCGGAACTGATCAAATTGCATACATTATGGGATTGACCTGGCAACGAACCCTAGGCCTGGTCCAAAGAATGGTTAACCCGCGAGGGGGTTGGCCAAGGCTGGATAAAAAGTATAAAAACCTGAGTATCCCAATGTACGGTCTCTCACACTAACACGGCAAACTACCCTTGATGGTTCGTTCTGTTACTCTGAGGGCCGAATAGCTATCCGTATGTCAATTGACTTTTGGTAATTGTTGTAACTTTGAATAAAGTGCTTTTTATGTCCTTTGTAACCTGTGTTGGTGTGTTTCCTTTGGGCTTCCCGGCCTCATATCAATTGTTCTGTTTCCACAGCCGCATACAATCTCGTATCTCCCAAGAAGATCCACCTTATGGCCTTTAGGTTGAAACCCTAATGAGGGGTGTAATACTGTGAGTACTCCTCTAGTCTGAGTAGAATAGTCTGTGCGATACCTTTGTTTTCCCCAGTTTGCCAAAATATTTGCGTTGCTTGTCCCTTGAGTGTGTGTTTCCTGCAACATTACAATGTGTGGAGCAGATGTGGTTACATAGGCTCCGATTTTCTGGCTTTTATTGGGTTGTTAAGCCCACGGACATTCCATGTTAGAAGCTTAATTTTTAGCCCATCACCTGTGAGGCGATCATGAATATTTGTATCTGGCCAGGGGCTTCATCGCCGAGTGCGTAAACCCAGTGCGAGCAGTGTCAGCATCTGCAAGACCATGAATTTGTAACATTTCAACGCCCATAACTTGTGGAATTCCGCAATTATCCCCCCTCACCCGCATCATCCACCTCAACTTGACAATCAACCCTTACAAACCTTTGGAGCTCTCCTGAGGCTGCCATGTTGCTTTCACATGGCCACCAGACCCAGGCTCTCGACCCAGTTAAAGGACAGTGTGTAGAGCCACCCACGGAACCATGGGCAACGCGTCAAGTAGTACAAAGGATATCAGTACAATTCTTTTTCAATCAGCAGGATCTTGTCATTCCTCTTCGGGGAGAGGTCTGCCATTTACATCCGGTCTCCGCTCTCGGGGGGGTTAAGGGTATAGAGGCCTCAACATAGGCCATGGCTGCTGCTGGCGTTTCAAAAAAATGCACTCTCCCTCCCTGTTGGATTCTCATTTTAGCTGGGAATATTTGTGCGTATGGCACTTGGCATACTCTCAACAGCCTTTTGACTGGCTCGTACGATCTCCGATTTGCCTGGAGTCCCGCCGCAAAATGTGGATAGATATGATGCGATTCTCCTCGTATTGCAGTGTACCTTGCTCCCTAGCCAGTCTGAGTATTGTATCTCTGTCTCTGTAATTGAGGAGGCGTGCAATGATCATACAGGGCCGTGCTTCTGGTTTGGGTGCAGGGGCCAGCATGCGATGCGCTCTTTCAACTAATAAATGATCTGAAAAGGATTCTGTCCCAAACAGAGTTTTAAGGAGGGATTCCACCTGCATTTCCCTTGCACCTTTACCAAATTTTTTGGAAACACCTACAATCCGAACATAATTCCTCCTGGATCACGATTCGAGATCTTCACATTTGTTCTACATTTTGGATAGGTTATCCTTGAGATGGGCAATGTCTCGGCAGTGATGGGCGATGGTGTCTTCATTTGTGCTTATTCTACCCTCCGCCTCTGTTATACGTGAACTTTCTTTGTCCACTCTTGCCTTGAGGGATCCGATGGTGGCAACAATGTAATCAAGCTTAACATTGATTGCTAAAAAGCCATGTTGCACTATGGTCGTTAGTCGGTCTTCCCTATCGCTGCCATCCGTTTCAGAATGGGCATTAGACGTAGCTGGTTTTTCAGACGAAGGGCCTGGTGTTTGGCTATTTGTGAACAAGTCCATGGGGCCCTTCATTTTTACACCTGATCCCTTCGTTATTGTCTAGAATGTATTTGTGTCTCTCGTATTGAATGCGCAATATTCAGGAGTGTGTCGCGATTTCCAGTGGAAGCTAGTGGTGCTAGAACAAAGTGTATGACCGGCACTGTGTTTTTTGGTCACTGAGTCATCACTGCTCCATGCGAGTCAGTCACCAATTCCCAATATTCTATGCAGCACACTTCAGCTGAGTTGTGAGTCTGAAAGGGCGTTGTAGTAGTATATTGCCCGGTGTAGTTGGCCAAACCTGAGCGTGTGGTGCTCATAGACCGTGTACCGACGGAGTGTCTATCCTTCGCATCTTTTCAGGCACAGGGTGGAGTATTCAGTTCAATGCCCACAGAGTCTATTGCGTGAAATATTGGATCTACAGCCTTGTGGTCAAAAGGTTTGTGCGCCACTCCTATCTTTCTCCCCTGGTGATCTATGGAAGTTTCTAAGATGTACTAGTGGATTGCGTTCTCCCACGTAGCAGTTCACTTCCCAGGGATCTCGTGTTCAGTGTTGGTTATGTCTACCACAGCAGCGCAGGATCTGTTTCACGGAGGCTGGTCCTGGATGCAGCACTGCTTTCTGGCATTTCCCACCACCTCAAAGGTAGTTAGTGCTGTGGGTATACACCAGGGCGCAGTTGTTACTCTTACCCCTCCGAAAAGGGCAGTGGCCGTTAATCACGTACTGAACTCGGAGGCCACAGGTGCTAAGCCACCGGATATGGGGTGGCCCTCCAGACGTGCGGGCGGACAGGTGGTACCAGGGGCCACCCGCTATTAAGGAAGTGTCAGGATGGTTATGGTGCCCTGGTCGTCAGGGACATATACCACACTTAACAAGTGTGTGTCAGAGGCCCGCCGGTTGTCTTCTTCTGCTACTAATAGGTGGATAGTTTAGTAGTCTAAGCAGGCTGTTTACATGTTGTACTTACTGCCGCCCATGTAAGTCCCGAATCTCTGCAGTAGCTCCAAATCTACTGCAGCCACACCCATGTCCTGGCCCTGGGATCGAAGAGCAACAGCCGCTCCCGGTCGTTGCGGCCTTTGAGAAGTAATAGGCACTTGTAGGGTATTAGTGCCCGTGTCACACCGGTCATTGTTGCTTTAACCAGGTGCACCCACCAGTTTTCGCCGCTAGTGTTTTCTCCCCTCGCTCCAGCGGGGCACGAAATTCATCCACAAATCTCCCAGGTAGATCGCCCCCCGGGGGGCAGCTTTAGAGTGGGGGATGTATCTATTACACTCACCTGGTCTCTGCGGAGGTGTTGGGGCATGGTTGCAGACCTCCATGAACTCTAATCACCCCCCTTCAGGCCTCTCGCTCAGTAGAAAAGCTGTGAGCGGTGGTACGTGGTCATACTGCTCCTGCATGGAGATAAGAGTGTGTGAGTGCGCCAATCTGTGATTGTTTTACCTCTCGAACACTTCACCCCCCAAAGTACGGTTTCTGTGAGCATACACCGGCCCATAATGCTCACCTGTGAATTATGGAAGATAAGTTCTCCGTCCTGCTACTTCTGGCAGGGGCGCGTTAAATGGAATCTAGTTCCTTCACTGATCCCTGATAAGGATTAGTCCAGTCCAGCTGCGACAATGCTTCTCTTTAGGATTGGTCTTTCTTGAGCTCTTGTGATGCTGTTCGTTCTTTTTAATGTCTTTATATGTTGCTCCTATTTATGCCCGCAATAATGTCTCTCTTCTGTTTTCTTCCCTTAGATGGAAATGCAGCTTCAATGCAGCTGTGAGATGCGAGACGCGGCCGGATGGAAGATGGATGCTACCGCAATGTTCGACAGCAGGTAAGTGATGATTTAAGGAAAAGCGCAAAGTATTGCGAAGCGCAACCTTAAACTGACTGTTTTTTCGATGTCTAACCTTGTCTTCTGTTTTTCCTTGCAGGCGCTGCTATCGATGGAGTGTGTCATGCTGCGATGCCAAGTTGAAGATTTCAGCATTCCAGAAAGTGTAAAGATGAATACTTGGTTCGCCGAAGAGATGCACAGGTAAGAACAGCTTCCCTCAGTTTGTAAGTAAGCTGTCAGGAAGCAGGATGTCCAGGAAGCAGGATCTGCAATGGTAAATCTGACTCTCAGGTGAGCGTTACGCTGCTTGCAAGTGCAGAATAACACGAAGCATCTGTCTTGAGGATCGGGGCAGCTTATATATAACTGAGATTGTGGGCACGCCCATTAGTATTGGCTTACCAGCCACACCCTGCAACTCCTAGAGAGTGAGCACGTGCAAAGGCAATCCATTAGCAGCCACACCCAAGAATACACTTTGAGCTGCTTAATTGATGGAATGTTCAAGGTTAATGCATCCTGCATAATGGATGGAATGTTCAAGGTTAATGAATCCTGCTTAATGGATGGAATGTTCAAGGTTAATGCATCTGAAGTGCTATGTCCATAATAAAAGCCCTTTGGTGTTAAATGGATGTTCTTGTTTACTTGTGTTCATGAGCCTGGCGCCAAAGGTGCCAGGACAGTGTCCACCCAGGTCTCCTGTGCATGCGAACCCTGCATGCCTGCGCCCCTGACTTCATGACCATGACAGTATCACAGCCAGGGCACCGACCCGGGGGAGATCAGTTAGGGTCTGCTGACGCACCGCTCCCTCAAACTCGGGCCGCACCATGCACCCAGCTCCCTCAGTGACCACGCTGCTGCATGACGCACCTGCTCTAGCTTGGTCCGACAACGAGCAGATTCTGTGTCAGTGACTCAGGCTTGCCTCAGCCCCTCCTGGCCGAAGCACACGGTGCGAGCGTGTGCCACGCGCCAACCCAGTGGAAAGGATAGTTCTCACAGGTCAGCCAGCTCTGTTCCCGGATCCCGCGTAGTCATTTAGCCTCAGCGCTCAGTTCGTTTCATTTTCACAATCACCAGCGATCTCAGAGAAGTCAGTGTTTGCACCTCTGTTCAATTTAGGGTGTCAGTCTCCGTCGTAGACCGCAGCTGTGGCCATTTTTCACACGGTTTCCACAGCAATCTTAACTCAAATCCGTTATATTTTGTTGCTCCGTGGATACCTCCAGACCGGGATAATTTCAGATCAGGATGTATACGGGTCGGAGCTCTCAGATCAGGTGCCCATCTTAAATGTGCGCAACAGCGCCCCACAGGTCTCCCTCGTCTTTAGGCACAGAAAAGAGGGGCGAGGATGCAGGGGACTGGACGGGCAAATGATGCCATTTGCCAGATACTGATCGAGGTAGGTTTTTAGATGCTGGTTTTCCTGTTCGGTTAGAGCGTATATCCAGCTGCAGGGAACTTGAGCACCAGGTACCAGATCAATTTGGTAGTCACATGGTCTGTGCGGAGGTAGGGTGTTTGCTTGCTCTTTTTGAAAGACATATTGGTAATACAGGTATTCAGATGGTAGTGAACTGGTGAGGCACAGTATGGTTTCTTTCTTCAACGATCCTGGGTTAGTAAGACCTTTTAATGAGAATCACTTGCTATTACAGGTGTCAGCACAGTCTTGGGGAAAGGTCAGAACTTGTTTACGCGAGTCAATCCTGGGATTGTGGTTCTCCAGCCAGGGCATTCCCATTATCATCTGGAACTGAGGAGCGTGGATGAGATCGAAGGTGATGTCCTCTTGGTGACTGTCCTGACACAGAAGCGTGACCTTCTCGGTGTTATGCGTCACTGGGCCGGATGATAGCTGAGATCAATCAGCTGCTGTGACGTTTTCTGAAACCTGCTTCTGTCAGAGAGGAAGTCCTATCCGGGTAGCCAGATCTTGGTCCATGTTATTTCCCACAGCCCCACTGCAATGTATGCCTCCAAGGCATGTATTTTCGAAGATTGCTTATGGTTTACCAGGAGCACAGGGATGACTAGATGTGAGGTCTGTATAGGTTCCTTTTCACTGCTCGACAAATGGACCCCTACGCTCGCTGCGCGTCCTGGTCTTCTTCTTCACCCCTGTCAGTTGCTCCAACTGCTTTCCTGGGTGGTTTCACCAGGTATTTCCGGAGATAGTGACCTGCCTTACCACAGTACAAACAAAGCTGCTGCTGTCTCCTTTTCTCCCTTTCTGCCTTGGTGAGTGGGCTAGGCAAGCCTCCGATTTGCATTGGCTCGTACTGATCGTGTGATTTGGTTTGATTCTTAGGGGGTCGCATGTAGACCGACTGCCCCTCGGCCTTGGCCCGATCCATCTTCCGATCCTGCATTCTGTGATAGAGATGCACTGTCAGGTGGATGTATTCAGCACAACATTCCGGGGGAATTTACTACTTGGGCTAATACGTCCGTAAGTTCTGTAAAAGAGCATAGTTCTTTTCTCCTCTGGCCAGTTAGTTTGTGCTATCAGACGATTGAAGGAAGTGATAAATGTTAGTATGTCTTGATTACCCTGCCGTAGTGATAACAGTTCATTGTCCAGCGCCCGCCCTTGAGTATGCAGTGCAAATAGTTTCTCCATTTCACGCTGGAAACCTCTGAAGTCTCAAAGCAAAGGATCATCCTGGATTACCAAGGGTATTGACCAGTCCACTGCACTACCTCCCAAATATGAGAGTACAAATGCCTGATCATTGGGGAATGCCCCAGGTCTGCACAAGAAATGTAGGCGTCATTGATTCATAAAGATGGCGTACTTATTCGGATCGCCTGTGAAGCGTTCGGGTGAGGCCGAGGGAACCCCCCTGGAAGAACCACCTGTACTGGTATGGGCTGTGGAGGCGCAGTAGGAGGGGCATACCCCGGCAGTGGGACCTGGCCTGCCTGTGCCTGGAGCATTTGCCTTGCTAGTGCATCTGTCCGCTCCCGGTTCACAATTAGATCCCTCCTTAGGGCATTGGTTTCCTGTCCTGAGGCATGAACTTCAGCCCGTAACTCTCCCAGTAATCGGGCCAACTGGTCCGTTTCAGAAGTTTCCATAACGCCCAGGAAGAGATTCAAAGAGGCTTTGCCTTCTCTTACGCTCACCTGATATCTGCGGAGCGTTGGGGCATGGTTGCAGCTCTCCCGGAGGTGAGGTCTCTCGGGCCTGACTTTGCCCTCTGCGCTTATGTGGTGACTGTTGACAATAGATGATGCTGCTCGGGACTGCTCCTGCGTGGAGAATAGGGGGCATGAGTATGCCAGCTTGTGCGACTGATCACCTTCCAGACCCCTTCTCCCAAACCGTGGTACCCGTGGGATGCGCTGTCCCTGGAAAGCTCACCTGTTGATTCGTTTTGGCGAGCAGTCCGTCCTGCTGCTTCTGGCAGGGGTGCTTGTATGATCTGGACAGTTTCTTCACTGGTCTATTGCACGTGGTAGTCCAGTCCTGTTGCGACTAAGCCACTATACTTCAGGTAAGAGTTGCTTTTTGCCTTTGTCTTTCCTCGTCTGTTTTTGTTGTTTTGTAAAGTTTGTTGTCTTGTTTTGCTGTCCTTTCCACTTCTGATGTTTGCTCTGTTGCTTTCTTCCCTGTAGGTGATATTGCCAGCCCAGCAGAAGCTGCAGAGCTCGAGGCGGCAACCCGAGGGAAAGAGGAACGAAACTGCAGCAGTACAGTAGCTGGTAAATTGTTAAATAGGGGGTGCGCAGGGTTCAAATGTGGCACGGCCCTAGGACTGGTGTTCTAACCTTGTCTTTCTTCTTCTTCACAGGGTCTGAGTTCGTGGATGCGGAGTGCAGTGCTGCGGCGTCGGGATCAAGATCACTGGATGTCAGGAGATGAGTCTCCAGATGAAGTGAAGCACCATGTTCTTTGAGGTGAGTATGCAGGCGAACGCCTGATCTTAAAGGTAAGTAAACTGGTCCAATCGGCTGTGAGCGCCAGGTTGCACGCGAGTGCACATTAACGCGAAGCACCAGCCTTCTGAAGCCACGCCCACAAGGCTCAGCCTGCCTGCCAAACCCTGCCACACCAGATGAGTCAGCACATGAAGACCAAAGGCACCAGGACTGAGTCCAGCCAGGGCCCCTGTGTTTATGGGTCCCAAAGGGACATAAGTGAGTAAAGTGACCCATTGCCCCCATCACTAGATGGTGTGGTTCTTGTTTTCTGGGGCCTGTGGCCATGACACCTTTCTCTCTGAGGAGGGATGTGGACCCTGCTGGGGCTCAGAGGAACTGCTGCTGAACTTTGGGACGTATGACCGACACGGGAGAGTGGCTCCCAAGGCCAGGGATAGCATCCTCCGGCCATCTTGGAGCTTTGGCCGGGGGATGCTATCCAAAATTGTATCCATTGATTGGCATTGATTGGCACACATTCTGTCATGGTGCCTATATTGACAGAGAATACAATGCACACTTGCTGTGGCGTTAATTTCCTCTGTCAGAATAGTCACCCTGCCAAAGTATCACAGTGCAGTACGTGCAACTCACCTTCCCACTGTGCAGTAGAATCGGTGGGCCACAGGAACAGAAACCTTCACTGATTACAATTGTGCCAGCACAACTGTGCCATTGGCACGAGATGACATAATGTGTCCTTCACCTCTTTCCCTGAAAAGTATGTGCCAATTACACAATGACCTACTATTCTCTCACCTCTGAAGTGCATGTGAGATTGAGGGAATTGTGTGTCTGGGATTGTTGCAAGAGGCATTTGTTGAAGCAATAGCTGGGCTAATTGATAAACTGGATGTCTGGCCATATTCATGGTGGATTTTCATGTTTCCATTTCCTAGTGAGGATGAGGGTTGTGTGGATTATCGGGCACTCTTTCATCCAAAGGGCTGCAGGACATTTCAGAGGCCCAAGCACATCTGTGTCTTGGAGGGATGCTCTCTCAGTCCACTGGTTTGGTGTCGGGGGAATGCACCTTCACCAGCTCAGAGGAGCCATCTGCGATGCCCAGGCAATAAATGCCCCCCCCGATCTTATACTGGTGCATCTGGAAGGAAATGATATGGCTGCTATGGGCACGGAGAGGGCTATGGGAGCTACCGATGGCTGAACTGGAATAGATTTTACTGAGGTTACCAAATACTGTGGTGGCCTGGTCCCAAATGATTCCCAGGAGGGATTGGAGAACTCCGGGAAAGGAAAAGGCCATCCACTCCTTGATTAATAAACTGAATGGCGAGCTGGCCAGACTATCGAAGGGCAAGGACAGAATTCGGACCATTCACCATGGCTTCATCAAAGGTGTACCAATGTTTCACCGAGACGGAGTACACCTTTCATAGAGAGGCATGGACGTTTTAATTTCAGACATTATGAACTTTGCCCAGACGCTACGTTGGGAGGAAATCCCAGTAAATGATGGACTTGGATCGTGTGGCATGGTAATAAAATGGTGAGTAAATATGTTGACAGTGACACTCTGACTTCCTAGCAATTGCATTGTATGTTGTTTGGATGGAATGTCAATGTATTGAATATGTCCGTGGAGCTGATTTCTTTGCAAAGCATCACCACTTTTAGCAGCTTAATTCCACTTGCTGGCCCTTGCAGTTCCGTCCTTGTGACCTTCCCCCTTTGAACACAGGACCCTATATGAATGAGCAGGGTTTTTTGTGGAAAGTGTGCCAGCAAATGTTTGGAAGGGCCTGCCATTTACTTTCCATATACTCACTGTCTGCGTCTTCATCGCCTCTTCCTTTTCACCTCACCCAATCACTAATACATTACATCGTAGCTTCTCACTTGCATTTCCCATCCATTTGCACCTCATGGGGTAGGGGAGGGTGCAACGCACAATGGCTGTCTGTCAATTGGTACTGTAGGTTCCATCCTCGTCCCCACACTTGTATTTGTGTTTTGTATAGCTGAAGATGACATCTTGCTTAGATTTGTGTTGTCTTTATTGTAGGTACAGGTGTGTTGTAGCTGTCTACCCATTTGTAAGTAAGCAGTGAGTGAGTGAGTGTTTGCAAAATAGTATTCCGTTTTAAGTAGCGTGCTGAGAGTACATCACATTGCAGATGGCTGCTACAGTTTGTGAGTAGAGTCTGGACATTTTGGCGTACTTGTGTGGTCTTGGTCTGTGGCATTCAATACCACTTACTCTACTAGGTTCCGTACTTTCAGAAGCACAGATACTTATTGTTTCAGTCTTTATCTGTTCTTTGGGCAGTGAAGGGTTCCATCGCGACAGTAGTCATGGCTTCTCGTCGAATGTTTGTTTGTTTGTTTGTTTGTTTATTTGTTTGGTAATGCACATCAAGCCCTTAGGTAGACGGGCGCAACAGAAACAAGAAATCTTAAAACTTAGTTACAGTACAAGGTAGCAATACATAGAGCAGTGATTGCAGTAGGAGCAAAAATACAGGTACAAGATACATTAAATGCGAAGCAATGGTCTTGGTAAGTCAAGGAGGCATTGTCGTGAGAAACAATATATGCACACATACATATACAGTTATGTATATACAACCTTACATGTCTATGTTAACGTGTATCCATGGTGCATGCAAATATGACAGAACAGCCAACCATGCGTGTATAGGTAACCTATCTACAGTGTAGTTTGAGGGAACAAAGTGTTGTGTAGGGGCTGGAGAGGTAGAAGTGTAGTTCGGCAGTTAGGTGTCGTTAATGTGTAGCCAATTGAGTATCTTATGTCTGAATATAGGGTAGGGTTTTTGTAGTCTGAGGTCAACTGGTGATCCGTTCCAACATTGTGCTGCTTTAATAGGGAAACTGGTTCCTCCTGCTGTCGTGCTTTTGAACCTAGGAATCTCTAACATGAAAGAGTTCACAGATCTCGTAGGGCGGGTAGCTGTTCTCCTGGTAATGTTATCCATAAGGTATGGGGGTGCTAGGTTATTCAGGCATTTGGAGGTGAGGGATGCTGTTTTGAGGATAATTCTGTCCGTTATTTTCAGCCAGTTAACCTCCTTCCTGAATTTGGTAATATGCTCTCTGTAAGGGATGTGCAATGCTGCCCTCAGGGCATTATTCTGCAGTCTTTGGATTTTGTCTGTAATGTATTTGTTGGCTCCCGAGTACAGAGCTTTACAGTAATCTAATCTTGACATGATAAGAGCGTTGGCTGGTGTGGAGCAGCTCGCTCTCAAGAGGTATGGTCTGGAAGCTCTGATGAGTTTGCAAGTGTACGTTGTGGATGTGGCAAGGGAATTGACTTGCTTTTTAAGAGTGAAAGAGGAGTCCAAGTAGAATCCTAAAGTTTTAACTACAGACATCACCTTGATAGGGTTGTTATCTATGTTGAAGGATGTGTAGTTTGGGCTGAGTTTTTGGATATTGGCTTCAGAGCCCAAGATTAGTAACTCGTTTTTTTCGTCATTCAGGCAGAGGCCCATGGGATGCCATCCATGCGTGAATGAGGGTGTGTATTTTGTTCACCAAGGCTGAATCTGCCTCGAAGTTGCCCGAAAGGGGTATGAGGATCTGTGTGTCATCTGCATAATTAGTGTAAGTGACACCCAGTCTATCCAACTTGTCAAACCAAGGCATGGTGAAGATATCATACATAGTAGGGGAGACGCAGGAACCTTGTGGGACCCCGCAGGTTATTTTTAATGGGGTCAGCAGAGGCTGAAGTAGAGAAGACTCATGGTCCGGTTAGCTAAGAAGGATTGGACCCAAGCTATAGCATCTTTGGTGAAGTTGGCGGCAGATTGGAGGTGGTTGCATAACACTGCATGGTCCACCAAGTCGAACGCTGCCGACAAGTCCAGTAGGAGTAGCAAAGCTATTTTTCCATTATCCTTTAGTTCTTCCATGTGTGTCTTAAGGTCTAACAGCGCTGTTTCAGTGCCATGGAGAGGGCGGAAGCCCGATTGTCGTGAGCCAAGTAGGTGGTTGGCTTCTAGATATTCCTGAATTTGTATGTAAGCAGCTCTATCTAAAATTGTAAGTAGAAATTGCACAGTGGTGATGGGTCTGTAATTGGTAGGGATAGGGGGGTCCAGAGTTTGTTTTTTAAGTAATGGTAGAACCCAGGATTCTTTAAGATTGGCCGGTACTGTAATATGTTTAAATGAGGAGTTTATCAGCTTGGAGATAAAAGGGGCTAGGTCTCTGGCTGCATCCTTTATGATCTGTGCTGGGTACGTGTCGCCTTTACAGTTAGAAGGTTTGAGGGAGAGTATTATTTTTTCTGTTTCAATTATGGAGATAGTCTTGAATCTAAAGGGAGTGGTTGTCCTAGTCAGAGAAGGTTGACTAGTTTGTTGGTCAATGAGTGGTAGTGAGGCCTTTTTTTTTGCAATTTTGCATTGTAAGGACAGGATTTTATTCGATAGAGCATTTTGTATGTTAGTACACCATACTTTATCCTTTGCGGCATTGTCTACCGGTTGAATTGGGGATTCTAGTTTGCGGATGATGGGGAATAATTCTTTAGTGTTGGATTTAGCTTTCTCAATCCTGTCATTGAAGGTGTTCTTTTTGGCTTTGGTTATTTCTTTTTTGTACATTCTCGCAAATGCCATTATTTTTGTTATTTTCAGAAGGGGAGTGACGCCAAATGGACTGGAGTTTCCTTTTTTGTGATCTTAAGGATTTGAGTTGGGGGGTGAACCATGCATTCAGGTGTGCTACTTGCCTAGCTTTGTGCAGTTTGACAGGAGCAATCATGTCCAGTGCCTTAGTCATAGCATTGTTAAGGGTGTTTACCGATGCGTCAGGGTTGTTATTTTCCATTCCAGAGATGGCAGGGAGGAGAAGAGGGATACTTTTTTCAGCAGTGATGTCCTTCTTACTTCTGGTAGGGAGAGGCGGTGCCATATTATTAGGCTTGGTGCTGAGGAGGTCTAATGCGGCAGAGAAATGTATTAAGTGATGATCTGTTCAGGATTGTGGGACGATATCGGTAATGTTGATGTTGCAGTTTAGTTCGGATACCCAGTCAAGGGTGAGGAGGCTTTGGCTGTACTGATGTCTAGCTCGGAGCAAGGCAGAGAGCCAGATGTGTAATCTGAAGCGTGTAATCTGAAGCTCGGAGCAAGGCACAGAGCCGGATGTGTAATCTGAAACAGACACTGCTTCTGAGGGTGAGCAGGAAATCAGATTTTTGATTGAGGCTAGTTCCACCTCCTGACCTTATGATGAAGAGAATGAAAGAGTATGTTCACCTCTTCTGACACTTCCCACATGCAGGGTACCTGTAAGGGTGAGGGGACATGCAGGACCTGCAAGGAATGTGCCAGACCCTGACATGGCTGATGAGTCGCACTGGGTGCCTCCAGCAATGGCTCTGCCTATTGAGCCCCCTTTCACTGGAATATCAGGGTGCACAGTGAATTAGAGGTGTATCGAACTGCGGCTTCGAGTAAGTATTCGGCTGAATTCCGGCTGAAAAAAAGCTATTCGGCTCCAGCATAATAGTTTCTTGCTTTTCGGCTCTTGCTGAATACTTTCACATTCTCATTTCAATACAATGCAACATGAACTCAGAAAGGCAAATATAGACTTCAGTTTGCAAAACTGAATAGAATTAGACCAGACAAATTGCTATCACACAGCTGAAAAATATCTTATGTTGTAATCTGCTCTTTTGGATATGTTTTGTTACAGATTCTCAGACATAAAAGGTACTCATCTTTTACACTTAGCCTGCAACAACACAGGAAAATCTTTTCTTTTGGTGAATGTTTATATGCAATGTGCACTTTTTGCAGTTGGAAAAGACAAACTGAACGAAATGTGCATAGATACTTTCAGTTCCTGTCATGTCACTTCCCATTGCGTACGACATAGTCCCCAATTGAGTCCTGAGTTTAACATTATCTGATTATTTTATCAGGAATGATAAATTGCATGTGTTTGTGTATTGCGAGAAGGAGTGGCTAGGATAAGTGAAATGTGAGCAGCATTTGTTTGGGTAGGGTGAATAGTCGTGAGATAGAGTTCACTTGTGCAGGATGGACACCAGCTGGTCCATAGGACTGGGGGTTTCCAAATATCACTTAAAGATGAGCAGCAGTACCCTTGAGATCAATGGGGATGCAGATTCATACTCTTGCACCAAATCAATAATGACAACTCAATAGTTTGGCAAAGGGAGTCTGTTTAATGACAAGTACACAAAACAGGGAGTTCAATGAATATCAGCAATCGCTCGATCATTCTTCTTGCTTCAACTCCAATTAATTTCAGAAAAAACATAACATTTATACCAAAAACTCGTCATCACTGACGTGTAACTCTTAAAACTTAACATGCAACTTGATTGGTTCTAGGAAGGTAACTTTAATATAGGTACTATATCTATACATGGTAACGGGAAGAGGGGATTGGATACACAATGTCAGGTGGGGCAACTAAGCCCTCCCTTCAAAATGGCTACTGTAAACGTCACTAAAGGTACGACGTCTCATTGGTTCTACTAACTATAGGACCCTAGATTACACAGTCCACTATGATTGGGTTGGCATCAACCCCACTCATACCTTTCCTCTTGCACTTAGCAGCGTGCAAAATAGCCAGCCAGGTGCAGGGAGTTCGCCTGCACCCCACCATCCCTCCAATTATTGTTACAATCAATCATCACCTCAGTGGTCATGTGTCAATTATTTCTTTGTGGTTGGCCTCGAGTCTGCTTCTTGGTCTGGGAAAGTTAAGGCGTCTGGGCATGGCATAGGTCCATGCGTAGGTGTGAAAGTTTCATCCCTTCCTGCTTGTCTGGTCATGTGATTCCGACACCGTGAAATCGGCCTTTCCCTCATGCAATTTTGTATATTTGATTTCATTTTGCCAGTCGTCTGCCATCTGTGGCTTATAGGATACTCTATTCTGCTTCTCTTTAATTGTATCCATTGTTGGCCTATTTCAAATGACACGACCTTGGCTTCTTGGCATGGTTACCTTCGTCTGAGTTTCTCTCTGTCTTTAATTCTCGAATTTGTTTACTGTGAACCCCTCTTCTTGAGACCTTTAGTAACCTTTGGTTGATTCTGCTCTTGTGCGTAGTGGAAGTATACTTATATAAAGTGCTCCTTGAGGTAGCTATATGCACAGGTGGCGCTTGCCGCAATCTATCTTACTACTCAGCATAAGCAAGCCTCACGATTTCTGTGCTTCTTGCGGTTACTTTGCATATGTGCACGTTTAAACTAACTGAATATCTTCATCGTGTATATGACACAGTTTCTGACATCTTGATATCCATTGTTTCTTTTTAAGCTTAGGATGTCACTTGTCCATGGTAAGAAAATAAAGGGCGCCTGGTGGGGTCCTGATATGCCCAGGAGGGTACATATATTGATAACACAAATAATCAGGATGCGAGATCCTCACAAAAATCCACAGTTTTTGGACATATTTATTTCAATCTAAAAAACCAGTGTCTTAAATTATTACAAACTTTCACTAAGCACGAAAGCGATACCGGACAGATTTCAATAAAAACCTAGGGAAGTGCAGTTGTGCACCCTCATCAGGATGTAGAGGATGAGTACCCTAGTGACAAGCACATGTGAGTATACGAAGTAGGTGACACAAGTAACTCAGATCAGTGCTGCCCGAGGCTGTTCTTCAACCCGGGTGTGGTTTTTAAACAAAAACAGTGTACACAACACAAAATTAGAAACACACAACAAAGGGTAATTTCACAGGTGTGCCACAAATGATCGACACAGTTGTGTTTTGGCCACAATGGCTTAGTGGAAGCTTGTAGTTGTGGTGGCCTTCATCAGGAGAGACTAGTTGAGGAGTCTGTCTGTGGGTAAGATCTGTGGGAGGGAGGAGAACTATGAGGATCTCAAAAAGTACATAATGAATTCAGGATTAGTAAATAACAGCTTATTGGTGCTGGAGAAATACACCAGTGGTGTATTGGAGAGCGCAGCTTACCGTCCGACCGGAGTGAGGCGGTATGCTGTCAAAAAACCTGGGTGAAATCCTAGGTCTAGTGGTGTGAAAAGATACACCAATGGGTGTAGATCGGCCATGCCGGGGAAACTGGATTTAAACGGCGCTGGGCTTCTGATTAGCCATTGATCTAGAGAGAGGGAGACACAAAAGTATGCCCCTGTCAGAGCACTATAGTGGCGAGAAGTCCAGTTGGTGAAACAAGACATGTCAAAAGTGCAACAGTCTTGTAAAGTACAGGAGTGATGGGGCTCTGGGGCCAGCCGTGGCCTGATTTACATTATTTTAGTTCTAGCTGAGTTCACGGCGATGATGGAAATGGCTGCCTGCCGTGAATCAGCAGATATGACTGGGGGTGGACACGCCCCCATGTGCTGGGCCAATCCAATGAGGGTGTGTGGAGGACTCGTGAGGGTGTCGTGAGCACCCGATGATAGGCTTCTTGGTACTGTCACTCAACGGGAGCCATCCTGTGTCTGGTGTGTATGCATCCAGTGTGGAATGGAGTGAAGGAACTACACTGGGATGTATTATGGGAAAGGAAGTCTCTGGGAGTGCATAGGTGAGAGGTGAGAGAGGCGAGCAAGCCCGCTGGTAAGGGGCTCGTGTGAATCAACATGACCCTGTGGTCACGTGTGGTGGGAGGACAGTGATGCCACAAGCAATAACTATAAGTTTTCTCTATACATATCCATATATCTGTCATTCTGTGAGAAAAACCAGAGGAAACTAAACATGCACGTGTATGAATTTGCCACATGTGTATTCACATACATATTTTGCAGAGAAAGTCAAACAGTGCAACACCACAGATTGTTGCTGGCAACGTGTATGAACCATTCGGGTGCATAAAATCATTTTTGTTTATTGCACATTTTTGCATTTGTGCAGCAGGAGTGCGAATCGTGCTTAGCACTTCCTCTTTGTTAGGGAGAATTCTCATTCTATGGCTAGTTTCCCTCACCTAGTGAGTCCCCCAGCAGCTTTGCTGGATTTCTGGAGTTTATTTTTTCCACTTGGTAAGAGTGTGAGCCTTTTTCCCACTCTTACATGTGTTTTGCCATGTTTATTTCTACTATTTGTGTGATCTTGGAGCACACCACTCCATGAGACCCACGTTTGTGTGTGTTACACAGCACCTTCAGTGCAGTGACACAGGGTTGTCTTTTAGACTTCCCACTGACTCCATTTTTCTGGGGCTGACTACTGTCTCCCAGAAACAGGTAAAGTTGCCATTTACTGTATGTAGACATTTAAAACTACAGACCCAGTACACCCCATTTTACATGGAGTACTGGAAAGGGTTAATTCCTATGCCTTTTTGTCTGTGCCTCTCTGAGCTTTGTGTTGCTCTTTTAACATTTAGAATTGGCTGGTGGCAGTGGTATCTACCCTAACTTTTCTACCGCGATTATACTGTATAAATATGGTACTGTGCCAGGCTATCATACTAGCCTCGAACATAAACCCGCTTGACCAAATACTCTTTCTTTTGGCTTTAGTTGGGTTTATTTGCCATTTATTTTTGTTAAAGTCCTTTTTGTGTTTTACTTTGCGCAGAAGGTTTGCCTTCTTTGTTCACCATCTTTTGGCGGGCTTCTTCCAAGAAGCCCTCCTCTTGGCTCCTGGGTGTCTAGGTAGGCTGTATGTGAGGGAGGGTTGTAGTCACCCCCCGCGCAGGGTATCCTTGGAAACCCAAGTCACACTTTTTTGTGATTGGCTGGGGTGGTGGTCCGGGCCGGACAACCCCCAGCTGTGTGATTGACAGCCAGGCTGTGTGACTGGGGTCTTTTCGCATAAAAGGCAGGAATCTTGGGCTGTGAAGTCAGAGTTGCCACTGGAACTGCAAGGAACCGAAGAGAAGCGGAGAAGAAGACGGCTGCTGCAACTACCAAGTCCCAGTGGAGCCCTGCTGCAGTCCTGAACTATCTACCCTTCAACGACAAGAGAAGATCCGGTCCGGAGTCTTCTTCCCTTGAGCCTGGTGGGATCAGCCAGCTCACCTTCCACAGCCAGAGGATCCTCTTTGTGGTCGAAATCGCTGCACACTGCTGTAGTGGTCCAGATAGCCATCTGTAGAGCCTCTCCTGTTTTTAAGGAGCGCACCTTTTATTCACCGTCGCTGCTGCTGGCCTCATTCCAGGGTAGTGCAGCCCACTTCAGACGTCCTCCTTCTTGTCCCCACGACTGAAGCTCCAAGAACCATGAGTCAGCAGGAAACTACCCGGACCAACTACCGTGGCACCAGCTTCTTCAAAGAATAAGGTACTGTGTCCAGCTTCAAGGAACTAGGGTGAACCCCTTTCTCCTCATCCAAGGCTTGCCCTTGTCTTCCTTCCCTCTTATAACTTTTGCTTCCTCCGTTGACAATATTCAAGTACTCCTGGCAACCTTGAATCGTGAACTATCTGACTGTGTGATCCTCGATCCTCGATTCCACTTGACACTGGCGCAGGCCTATTGACTTTTATCTTAGTGTCAGAAAGTGTTCTCTGATTCTGTCTGCCTTGACAAACGTATTGCCTAGGATTTTTGTCCCCAACTATCTTGTGTTAACTCAGGTGCTAAGTGTGTTTTAACTCCGGTAACATTTCTTCCCGCGGGTGGCCGCATCTTTAGTAAGACCGAACTGTCATTACTGTCAAAAAGTGATCGCATATGTATTCCCGGTAACGCCTTTGTTTCATAACACTGGTCTGTCAAATCCTAAGGTACTTACCTTGAGTTGTTCTGCACAAGGGGAATTGGTTTTGTGTAGTGTATTTGAAGTGTGGTTTTAGTTTAATAGAAGTGAAGTGTTTTGTGAACAGATAAAATAAATGTACTTTCACTTTTCAACCAAAAACCTTGAGTCAGTGTTTGCTTGAGTCACAGTAATTGTGGACCTTGGTGTAATCTCTACTACTGCTCATTTGCTCTTGAGATAAGTCTGGCTGCTCCACTACTGCTACCACTTTAACAGTGTAGTACAGACTTGTACCAAAGGTGAACTTGTATTACCACTTGTAGTCTTAATTGTGTCTAGTGGTCCCTAAGGGCACTGCACAGGATTCTGCCCAACACTCTTCACTCCCCCCTCTGGGCGATTCATCGACCACTCTCACTTCTTCTTTTGTATCCACTTTTATTTTATTCTCTGGATCCAAACATAGAGGTCTGAAGAAATATCTCTTTTGGGTCCATACTGTTATGACTCCTTTCAAGCTTCCTGCTTTTCTCACATGCTCATCTTTTTTCCATGTCATTAATTGACATTCTCCACTTGGATTACAAAAGATCCATCTTCCCACATAATTTCTGTGTTTCCTTGGGTACCAGAACTTTTGTTACTAATTTGCTATGTATGGCAATTGTGTTTGTTTGATTTTGTTTGTATGCTGTGCTCATGGTGTGACTCCATTCACCTCCACAGATATTTAAGAAGTTATTTTTGTTGACAATCCATTTATTGAGAAGTTTTTTTTTGTAATTTAGTAATTAGTAGGGTTTTCTGATTGTAGTTCTAAGATCGGTGGTGTCACGCTTTTAGGCACACTTCCAGGTTCAACTGCTCAAAGACGATACTAGTCTATTTGGTGCTTTTCTGGATACAATTGTAGACAGAGATGATATTAGTTTATTAGGTACACTTCTAAATTCAACTGTACACAGAGAAGATATTCGGTCAGCCTCTAGATTCAATTTGCTTAGAGGGGTATTAGATTATTAGTCGCCGTTTTAGGTTCTACATTACACAGATATACTGTTAGTTAAACTAATAGAATTGAGTAGGGCACGCTAGTGGGTGGACTTCTTTCAATTCACCTTTATACAGGGAGGGGATTAGGCATGAATCTAAATAAACTTTGTATTAGATTATCAGTCGCCGTTTTAGATTCTACATTACACAGCTATACTGTTAGTTATATTAATATGATTAGTTAGGGCACGCTAGTAGGTGCACTTCTTTCAATTCGACTTTGTACAGGGAGGGTATTAGGGACTTTGTACCGAGAGGTTATTAGGGAGATTGATCGGTTCGGTCCGGCACTATTGCAATTTTCACAGAGAGTCTATTGTGGTCATTTCAAAATGTAACTTTCCACTGAAAGGCTATTGGAAACACTTTCTAAGTTCACCGAGAGGCTAATGGGTACACTTCTAAATGTAACTTTCACAGAGAGGCTATTGGGCACACTTCGAAATTCAGAGTTAGGCTATTGGGCACATTTCTAAATGCAACTTTAACAGAGAGGCTATTGGGTACACTTCTAAATGCAGTTGGGTGTACTTCTAAATACAATTGGCCACACTTCTAAAAGCAACTTTTCTCACGGAAGCTATTGGTCATGACTTCTAGATGCAACTTTCAGAGAGAGGCTATTGGGCACACTTCTAAATTCACAGAGAGGCTATTGGGCACACCTCTAAATGCAACTTTCAAAGAGAGGCTATTGGGCACACTTCTAAATGCAACTTTCAAAGGGAGGCTATTGGGCACAACTTATAAATGCAACTTTTCTCAGAGAGGCTATTGGTCACAATTTCTAAATGCAAATTGGGTACACTTTTAAGTGCAACTTTTCTCGGAGGGACTAATGGGCGCAACTTCTAAATGCAATTGGGTACACTTCTAAATTCAACTTTTCTCAGAGAGGCTATTGGTCATAACTTCTAAATGCAATTGGGTACACTACTAAATGCAATTGGGTACACTTCTAAATGCAACTTTCTCAGAGGGACTATTGGGCACAGCTTCTAAATGCAATTGGGGACACTTATAAATGCAATTGGGGACACTTCTAAATACAACTTTTCTCAGAGAGGCTATTAGTCATAACTTCTAAATGCAATTGTGTACACTTCTAAATACAACTTTTCTCAGAGGGTCTAATGGGCGCAACTTCTAAATGCAATTGGGGACACTTCTAAATGCAACTTTTCTCAGAGGGACTATTGGGCACAACTTCTAAATGCAATTGGGTACACTTCGAAATGCAATTGGGCACACTTCTAAATGCAACTTTTCTCAGAGGGACTATTGGGCACAACTTCTAAATGCAATTGGGCACACTTCTAAATGCAATTGGGCACACTTCTAAATGCAACATTTCTCAGAGGGACTATTGGGCACAACTTCTAAATGCAATTGAGTACACTTCTAAATGCAATTGAGCACACTTCTAAATGCAACTTTTCTCAGAGGGACTGTTGGGCACAACTTCTAAATTCAATTGGGGACACTTCTAAATGCATTTTTTCTCAGAGGGACTATTGGGCACAACTTCTAAATGCAATTGGGTATACTTCTAAATGTAATTGGGCACACTTCTAAATGCAACTTTTCTCAGAGGAACTATTGGGCACAACTTCTAAATTCAATTGGGGACACTTCTAAATGCATTTTTTCTCAGAGGGACTATTGGGCACAACTTCTAAATGCAATTGGGTATACTTCTAAATGTAATTGGGCACACTTCTAAATGCAACTTTTCTCAGAGGAACTATTGAGTACACTTCTAAATGCAATTGGGGACACTTCTAAATGCAACTTTTCTCAGAAGGACTGTTGGGCACAACTTCTAAATTCAATTGGGGACACTTCTAAATGCATTTTTTCTCAGAGGGACTATTGGGCACAACTTCTAAATGCAATTGGGTATACTTCTAAATGTAATTGGGCACACTTCTAAATGCAACTTTTCTCAGAGGAACTACTGGGCACAACTTCTAAATGCAATTGGGGACACTTCTAAATGCAACTTTTCTCACGGAAGCTATTGGTCATGACTTCTAGATGCAACTTTCAGAGAGAGGCTATTGGGCACACTTCTAAATTCACAGAGAGGCTATTGGGCACACCTCTAAATGCAACTTTCAAAGAGAGGCTATTGGGCACACTTCTAAATGCAACTTTCAAAGGGAGGCTATTGGGCACAACTTATAAATGCAACTTTTCTCAGAGAGGCTATTGGTCACAATTTCTAAATGCAAATTGGGTACACTTTTAAGTGCAACTTTTCTCGGAGGGACTAATGGGCGCAACTTCTAAATGCAATTGGGTACACTTCTAAATTCAACTTTTCTCAGAGAGGCTATTGGTCATAACTTCTAAATGCAATTGGGTACACTACTAAATGCAATTGGGTACACTTCTAAATGCAACTTTCTCAGAGGGACTATTGGGCACAGCTTCTAAATGCAATTGGGGACACTTATAAATGCAATTGGGGACACTTCTAAATACAACTTTTCTCAGAGAGGCTATTAGTCATAACTTCTAAATGCAATTGTGTACACTTCTAAATACAACTTTTCTCAGAGGGACTAATGGGCGCAACTTCTAAATGCAATTGGGGACACTTCTAAATGCAACTTTTCTCAGAGGGACTATTGGGCACAACTTCTAAATGCAATTGGGCACACTTCTAAATGCAATTGGGCACACTTCTAAATGCAACATTTCTCAGAGGGACTATTGGGCACAACTTCTAAATGCAATTGAGTACACTTCTAAATGCAATTGAGCACACTTCTAAATGCAACTTTTCTCAGAGGGACTGTTGGGCACAACTTCTAAATTCAATTGGGGACACTTCTAAATGCATTTTTTCTCAGAGGGACTATTGGGCACAACTTCTAAATGCAATTGGGTATACTTCTAAATGTAATTGGGCACACTTCTAAATGCAACTTTTCTCAGAGGAACTATTGGGCACAACTTCTAAATTCAATTGGGGACACTTCTAAATGCATTTTTTCTCAGAGGGACTATTGGGCACAACTTCTAAATGCAATTGGGTATACTTCTAAATGTAATTGGGCACACTTCTAAATGCAACTTTTCTCAGAGGAACTATTGAGTACACTTCTAAATGCAATTGGGGACACTTCTAAATGCAACTTTTCTCAGAAGGACTGTTGGGCACAACTTCTAAATTCAATTGGGGACACTTCTAAATGCATTTTTTCTCAGAGGGACTATTGGGCACAACTTCTAAATGCAATTGGGTATACTTCTAAATGTAATTGGGCACACTTCTAAATGCAACTTTTCTCAGAGGAACTACTGGGCACAACTTCTAAATGCAATTGGGGACACTTCTAAATGCAACTTTTCTCAGAAGGAATATTGGGCACAACTTCTAAATGCAATTGGGCACACTTCTAAACGCAATTGGGCACACTTCTAAATGCAACTTTTCTCAGAGGGACTATTGGGCACAACTTCTAAATACAATCGGGGACACTTATAAATGCAAATTTTCTCAGAGGGACTATTGGGCACAACTTCTAAATGACACTTCTAAATTCAACTTTTCTCAGATGGACTAATGGGCGCAACTTCTAAATGCAATTGGGCACAACTTCTAAATGCAATTGGGGACACTTCTAAATTCAACTTATCTCAATGGGACTAATGGGTGCAACTTCTAAATGCAATTGGGTACACTTCTACATGCAATTGGGCACACTTCTAAATGCAACATTTCTCAGAGGGACTATTGGGCACAACTTCTAATTGCAATTGGGCACACTTCTAAATGAAATTGGGCACACTTCTAAATGCAACTTTTCTCAGAGAGGCTATTGGTCATAACTTCTAAATGCAATTGGGTACACTTCTAACTACAACTTTTCTCAGAGGGACTATTGGGCACGACTTCTAAATGCAACTTTTCTCAGAGGGACTATTGGGCACAACTTCTAAATGCAATTGGGCACACTTCTAAATGCAACTTTTCTCAGAGGGACTAATGGGTGCAACTTCTAAATGCAATTGGGTACACTTCTAAATGCAATTGGGCGCACTTCTAAATGCAACCTTTCTCAGAGGGACTATTGGGCACAACTTCTAAATGCAATTGGGGACACTTCTAAATGCATTCATTCTCAAAGGGACTATTGGGCACAACTTCTAAATGCAATTGGGTACACTTCTAAATGCAATTGGGCACACTTCTAAATGCAACTTTTCTCAGAGGGACTATTGGGAACAACTTCTAAATGCAATTGGGGACACTTCTAAATGCAACTTTTCTCAGAGGGACTATTGGGCACAACTTCTAAATGCAATTGAGGACACTTCTAAATGCATTTATTCTCAGAGGGACTATTCGGCACAACTTCTAAATGCAATTGGGTACACTTCTAAATGCAATTGGGCACACTTCTAAATGCAACTTTTCTCAGAGGGACTATTGGGCACAACTTCTAAATGCAATTGGGGACAATTCTAAATGCAACTTTTCTCAGAGGGACTATTGGGCACAACTTCTAAATGCAATTGAGCACACTTCTAAATGCAACTTTTCTCAGAGGGACTATTGGGCACAACTTCTAAATGCAATTGGGGACACTTCTAAATGCAACTTTTCTCAGAGGGACTATTGGGCACAACTTCTAAATGCATTTGGGAACACTTCTAAATGCATGTATTCTCAGAGGGACTATTGGGCACAACTTCTAAATGCAATTGGGTACACTTCTAAATGCAATTGGGCACACTTCTAAATGCAACTTTTCTCAGAGGGACTATTGGGCACAACTTCTAAATGTAATTGGGTACACTTCTAAATGCAATTGGGCACACTTCTAAATGCAAATTTTCTCAGAGGGTCTATTTGGCACAACTTCTAAATAACACTTCTAAATTCAACTTTTCTCAGAGGGACTAATGGGCGCAACTTCTAAATGCAATTGGGCACAACTTCTAAATGTAATTGGGGACACTTCTAAATTCAACTTTTCTCAGAGGGACTAATGGGCGCAACTTCTAAATAAAATTGAGCGCAACTTCTAATTGCAATTGGGCACACTTCTAAATGAAATTGGGCACACTTCTAAATGCAACTTTTCTCAGAGGGACTATTGGGCACAACTTCTAAATTCAATTGGGGACACGTCTAAATGCATTTTTTCTCAGAGGGACTATTGGGCACAACTTCTAAATGCAATTGGGTACACTTCTAAATGCAATTGGGCACACTTCTAAATGCAACTTTTCTCAGAGGGACTATTGGGCACAACTTCTAAATGCGATTGGGCACACTTCTAAATGCAATTGGGTACACTTCTAAATGCAACTTTTCTCAGAGGGACTATTGGGCACAACTTCTAAATGCAATTGAGTACACTTCTAAATGCAATTGAGCACACTTCTAAATGCAACTTTTCTCAGAGGGACTGTTGGGCACAACTTCTAAATTCAATTGGGGACACTTCTAAATGCATTTTTTCTCAGAGGGACTATTGGGCACAACTTCTAAATGCAATTGGGTATACTTCTAAATGTAATTGGGCACACTTCTAAATGCAACTTTTCTCAGAAGGACTATTGGGCACAACTTCTAAATGCAATTGGGGACACTTCTAAATGCAACCTTTCTCAGAAGGACTATTGGGCACAACTTCTAAATGCAATTGTGCACACTTCTAAATGCAATTGGGCACACTTCTAAATGCAACTTTTCTCAGAGGGACTATTGGGCACAACTTCTAAATGCAATTGGGGACACTTCTAAATGCAAATTTTCTCAGAGGGACTATTGGGCACAGCTTCTAAATGTAATTGGGTACACTTCTAAATGCAATTGGGCACACTTCTAAATGCAACTTTTCTCAGAGGGTCTATTTGGCACAACTTCTAAATAACACTTCTAAATTCAACTTTTCTCAGAGGGACTAATGGGCGCAACTTCTAAATGCAATTGGGCACAACTTCTAAATGTAATTGGGGACACTTCTAAATTCAACTTTTCTCAGAGGGACTAATGGGCGCAACTTCTAATTAAAATTGAGCGCAACTTCTAATTGCAATTGGGCACACTTCTAAATGAAATTGGGCACACTTCTAAATGCAACTTTTCTCAGAGGGACTATTGGGCACAACTTCTAAATTCAATTGGGGACACGTCTAAATGCATTTTTTCTCAGAGGGACTATTGGGCACAACTTCTAAATGCAATTGGGTACACTTCTAAATGCAATTGGGCACACTTCTAAATGCAACTTTTCTCAGAGGGACTATTGGGCACAACTTCTAAATGCGATTGGGCACACTTCTAAATGCAATTGGGCACACTTCTAAATGCAACTTTTCTCAGAGGGACTATTGGGCACAACTTCTAAATGCAATTGAGTACACTTCTAAATGCAATTGAGCACACTTCTAAATGCAACTTTTCTCAGAGGGACTAATGGGCGCAACTTCTAAATGCAATTGGGCACAACTTCTAAATGTAATTGGGGACACTTCTAAATTCAACTTTTCTCAGAGGGACTAATGGGCCAACTTCTAAATAAAATTGAGCGCAACTTCTAATTGCAATTGGGCACACTTCTAAATGAAATTGGGCACACTTCTAAATGCAACTTTTCTCAGAGGGACTATTGGGCACAACTTCTAAATTCAATTGGGGACACGTCTAAATGCATTTTTTCTCAGAGGGACTATTGGGCACAACTTCTAAATGCAATTGGGTACACTTCTAAATGCAATTGGGCACACTTCTAAATGCAACTTTTCTCAGAGGGACTATTGGGCACAACTTCTAAATGCGATTGGGCACACTTCTAAATGCAATTGGGCACACTTCTAAATGCAACTTTTCTCAGAGGGACTATTGGGCACAACTTCTAAATGCAATTGAGTACACTTCTAAATGCAATTGAGCACACTTCTAAATGCAACTTTTCTCAGAGGGACTGTTGGGCACAACTTCTAAATTCAATTGGGGACACTTCTAAATGCATTTTTTCTCAGAGGGACTATTGGGCACAACTTCTAAATGCAATTGGGTATACTTCTAAATGTAATTGGGCACACTTCTAAATGCAACTTTTCTCAGAAGGACTATTGGGCACAACTTCTAAATGCAATTGGGGACACTTCTAAATGCAACCTTTCTCAAAAGGACTATTGGGCACAACTTGTAAATGCAATTGTGCACACTTCTAAACGCAATTGGGCACACTTCTAAATGCAACTTTTCTCAGAGGGACTATTGGGCACAACTTCTAAATGCAATTGGGGACACTTCTAAATGCAAATTTTCTCAGAGGGACTATTGGGCACAGCTTCTAAATGACACTTCTAAATTCAACTTTTCTCAGATGGACTAATGGTCGCAACTTCTAAATGCAATTGGGTACACTTCTAAATGAAATTGGGCACACTTCTAAATGCAACTTTTCTCAATGGGACTAATGGGCGCAACTTCTAAATGCAATTGGGTACACTTCTACATGCAATTGGGCACACTTGTAAATGCAACATTTCTCAGAGGGACTATTGGGCACAACTTCTAATTGCAATTGGGCACACTTCTAAATGAAATTGGGCACACTTCTAAATGCAACTTTTCTCAGAGAGGGTATTGGTCATAACTTCTAAATGCAATTGGGTACACTTCTAACTACAACTTTTCTCAGAGCGACTATTGGGCACGACTTCTAAATGCAACTTTTCTCAGAGGGACTATTGGGCACAACTTCTAAATGCAATTGGGCACACTTCTAAATGCAACTTTTCTCAGAGGGACTAATGGGTGCAACTTCTAAATGCAATTGGGGACACTTCTAAATGCAACTTTTCTCAGAGGGACTATTGGGCACAACTTCTAATTGCAATTGGGCACACTTCTAAATGAAATTGGGCACACTTCTAAATGCAACTTTTCTCAATGGGACTAATGGGCGCAACTTCTAAATGCAATTGGGTACACTTCTACATGCAATTGGGCACACTTGTAAATGCAACATTTCTCAGAGGGACTATTGGGCACAACTTCTAATTGCAATTGGGCACACTTCTAAATGAAATTGGGTACACTTCTAACTACAACTTTTCTCAGAGCGACTATTGGGCACGACTTCTAAATGCAACTTTTCTCAGAGGGACTATTGGGCACAACTTCTAAATGCAATTGGGCACACTTCTAAATGCAACTTTTCTCAGAGGGACTAATGGGTGCAACTTCTAAATGCAATTGGGGACACTTCTAAATGCAACTTTTCTCAGAGGGACTATTGGGCACAACTTCTAAATGCAATTGAGGACACTTCTAAATGCATTTATTCTCAGAGGGACTATTCGGCACAACTTCTAAATGCAATTGGGTACACTTCTAAATGCAATTGGGCACACTTCTAAATGCAACTTTTCTCAGAGGGACTATTGGGCACAACTTCTAAATGCAATTGGGGACATTTCTAAATGCAACTTTTCTCAGAGGGACTATTGGGCACAACTTCTAAATGCAATTGAGCACACTTCTAAATGCAACTTTTCTCAGAGGGACTATTGGGCACAACTTCTAAATGCAATTGGGGACACTTCTAAATGCAACTTTTCTCAGAGGGACTATTGGGCACAACTTCTAAATGCAATTGGGAACACTTCTAAATGCATTTATTCTCAGAGGGACTATTGGGCACAACTTCTAAATGCAATTGGGTACACTTCTAAATGCAATTGGGCACACTTCTAAATGCAACTTTTCTCAGAGGGACTATTGGGCACAACTTCTAAATGTAATTGGGTACACTTCTAAATGCAATTGGGCACACTTCTAAATGCAACTTTTCTCAGAGGGTCTATTTGGCACAACTTCTAAATAACACTTCTAAATTCAACTTTTCTCAGAGGGACTAATGGGCGCAACTTCTAAATGCAATTGGGCACAACTTCTAAATGTAATTGGGGACACTTCTAAATTCAACTTTTCTCAGAGGGACTAATGGGCGCAACTTCTAAATAAAATTGGGCGCAACTTCTAATTGCAATTGGGCACACTTCTAAATGAAATTGGGCACACTTCTAAATGCAACTTTTCTCAGAGGGACTATTGGGCACAACTTCTAAATTCAATTGGGGACACGTCTAAATGCATTTTTTCTCAGAGGGACTATTGGGCACAACTTCTAAATGCAATTGGGTACACTTCTAAATGCAATTGGGTACACTTCTAAATGCAACTTTTCTCAGAGGGACTATTGGGCACAACTTCTAAATGCGATTGGGCACACTTCTAAACGCAATTGGGCACACTTCTAAATGCAACTTTTCTCAGAGGGACTATTGGGCACAACTTCTAAATGCAATTGAGTACACTTCTAAATGCAATTGAGCACACTTCTAAATGCAACTTTTCTCAGAGGGACTGTTGGGCACAACTTCTAAATTCAATTGGGGACACTTCTAAATGCATTTTTTCTCAGAGGGACTATTGGGCACAACTTCTAAATGCAATTGGGTATACTTCTAAATGTAATTGGGCACACTTCTAAATGCAACTTTTCTCAGAGGGACTATTGGGCACAACTTCTAAATGCAATTGGGCACACTTCTAAACGCAATTGGGCACACTTCTAAATGCAACTTTTCTCAGAGGGACTATTGGGCACAACTTCTAAATGCAATTGGGGACACTTCTAAATGCAAATTTTCTCAGAGGGACTATTGGGCACAGCTTCTAAATGACACTTCTAAATTCAACTTTTCTCAGATGGACTAATGGGCGCAACTTCTAAATGCAATTGGGTACACTTCTACATGCAATTGGGCACATTTCTAAATGCAACATTTCTCAGAGGAACTATTGGGCACAACTTCTAATTGCAATTGGGCACACTTCTAAATGAAATTGGGCACACTTCTAAATGCAACTTTTCTCAATGGGACTAATGGGCGCAACTTCTAAATGCAATTGGGGACACTTCTAAATGCAACTTTTCTCAGAAGGACTATTGGGCACAACTTCTAAATGCAATTGGGCACACTTCTAAACGCAATTGGGCACACTTCTAAATGCAACTTTTCTCAGAGGGACTATTGGGCACAACTTCTAAATGCAATTGGGGACACTTCTAAATGCAAATTTTCTCAGAGGGACTATTGGGCACAGCTTCTAAATGACACTTCTAAATTCAACTTTTCTCAGATGGACTAATGGGCGCAACTTCTAAATGCAATTGGGTACACTTCTACATGCAATTGGGCACATTTCTAAATGCAACATTTCTCAGAGGAACTATTGGGCACAACTTCTAATTGCAATTGGGCACACTTCTAAATGAAATTGGGCACACTTCTAAATGCAACTTTTCTCAATGGGACTAATGGGCGCAACTTCTAAATGCAATTGGGTACACTTCTACATGCAATTGGGCACACTTGTAAATGCAACATTTCTCAGAGGGACTATTGGGCACAACTTCTAATTGCAATTGGGCACACTTCTAAATGAAATTGGGCACACTTCTAAATGCAACTTTTCTCAGAGAGGGTATTGGTCATAACTTCTAAATGCAATTGGGTACACTTCTAACTACAACTTTTCTCAGAGCGACTATTGGGCACGACTTCTAAATGCAACTTTTCTCAGAGGGACTATTGGGCACAACTTCGAAATGCAATTGGGCACACTTCTAAATGCAACTTTTCTCAGAGGGACTAATGGGTGCAACTTCTAAATGCAATTGGGTACACTTCTAAATCCAATTGGGCACACTTCTAAATGCAACCTTTCTCAGAAGGACTATTGGGCACAACTTCTAAATGCAATTGGGGACACTTCTAAATGCATTAATTCTCAAAGGGACTATTGGGCACAACTTCTAAATGCAATTGGGTACACTTCTAAATGCAATTGGGCACACTTCTAAATGCAACTTTTCTCAGAGGGACTATTGGGCACAACTTCTAAATGCAATTGGGGACACTTCTAAATGCAACTTTTCTCAGAGGGACTATTGGGCACAACTTCTAAATGCAATTGAGGACACTTCTAAATGCATTTATTCTCAGAGGGACTATTCAGCACAACTTCTAAATGCAATTGGGTACACTTCTAAATGCAATTGGGCACACTTCTAAATGCAACTTTTCTCAGAGGGACTATTGGGCACAACTTCTAAATGCAATTGGGGACACTTCTAAATGCAACTTTTCTCAGAGGGACTATTGGGCACAACTTCTAAATGCAATTGAGCACACTTCTAAATGCAACTTTTCTCAGAGGGACTATTGGGCACAACTTCTAAATGAAATTGGGGACACTTCTAAATGCAACTTTTCTCAGAGGGACTATTGGGCACAACTTCTAAATGCAATTGAGCACACTTCTAAATGCAACTTTTCTCAGAGGGACTATTGGGCACAACTTCTAAATGTAATTGGGTACACTTCTAAATGCAATTGGGCACACTTCTAAATTCAACTTTTCTCAGAGGGTCTATTTGGCACAACTTCTAAATAACACTTCTAAATTCAACTTTTCTCAGAGGGACTAATGGGCGCAACTTCTAAATGCAATTGGGCACAACTTCTAAATGTAATTGGGGACACTTCTAAATTCAACTTTTCTCAGAGGGACTAATGGGCGCAACTTCTAAATAAAATTGGGCACAACTTCTAATTGCAATTGGGTACACTTCTAAATGAAATTGGGCACACTTCTAAATGCAACTTTTCTCAAAGGGACTATTGGGCACAACTTCTAAATTCAATTGGGGACACGTCTAAATGCATTTTTTCTCAGAGGGACTATTGGGCAAAACTTCTAAATGCAATTGGGTATACTTCTAAATGTAATTGGGCACACTTCTAAATGCAACTTTTCTCAGAGGGACTATTGGGCACAACTTCTAAATGCAATTGGGGACCCTTCTAAATTCAAATTTTCTCAGAGGGACTATTGGGCACAACTTCTAAATGCAATTGGGGACACTTCTAAATGCAACTTTTCTCAGAGGGACTATTGGGCACAACTTCTAAATGTAACTGGGCACACTTCTAAATGCAACTTTTATCAGAGGGACTATTGGGCACAACTTCTAACTGCAATTGGGCACAGTTCTAAATGCAACTTTTCTCAGAGGGACTATTGGGCACAACTTCTAAATGCAATTGGGGACACTTCTTAATGCAATTGGGCACACTTCTAAATGCAACTTTTCTCAGAGGGACTATTGGGCACAACTTCTAAATACAATTGGGGACACTTCTAAATGCAACTTTTCTCAGAGGGACTATTGGGCACAACTTCTAAATGCAATTGGGGACACTTCTAAATGCATTTATTCTCAGAGGGACAATTGGGCACAACTTCTAAATGCAATTGGGGACACTTCTAAATTCAACTTTTCGCAGAGGGACTAATGGGCGCAACTTCTAAATAAAATTGGGTACACTTCTAAATGCAATTGGGCACATTTCTAAATGCAAATTTTCTCAGAGGGATTATTGGGCACAACTTCTAAATGCAATTGGGCACACTTCTAAATGCAAATTTTCTCAGAGGGACTAATGGGTGTAACTTCTAAATGCAATTGGGTACACCTCTAAATGAAATTGGGCACACTTCTAAATGCAACTTTTCTCAGAGGGACTATTGGGCACAACTTCTAAATGCAATTGGACACACTTCTAAATGCAACTTTTCTCAGAGGGACTATTGGGCACAACTTCTAAATGCAATTGGGCACAATTCCAAATGCAATTGGGCACACTTCTAAATGCAACTTTTCTCAGAGGGACTAATGGGCGCAACTTCTAAATGCAATTGGGTACACTTCTAAATGTAATTGGGCACACTTCTAAATGCAAATTTTCTCAGAGGGACTAATGGGCGCAACTTCTAAATGCAATTGGGTACACTTCTAAATGTAATTGGGCACAACTTCTAAATGCAATTGGGCACACTTCTAAATGCAATTGCGCACACTTCTAAATGTAAATTTTCTCAGAGGGACTAATGGGTGTAACTTATAAATGCAATTGGGTACACTTCTAAATGCAATTGGGCACACTTCTAAATGCAACTTTTCTCAGAGGGACTATTGGGCACAACTTCTAAATGCAATTGGGCACACTTCTAAATGCAACTTTTCTCAGAGGGACTATTGGGCACAACTTCTAATTGCAATTGGGTACACTTCTAAATGCAATTGGGCACACTTCTAAATGCAACTTTTCTCAGAGGGTTTATTTGGCACAACTTCTAAATGACACTTCTAAATTCAACTTTTCTAAGAGGGACTAATGGGCACAACTTCTAAATGCAATTGGGCACAACTTCTAAATGTAATTGGGGACACTTCTAAATTCAACTTTTCTCAGAGGGACTAATGGGCGCAACTTCTAAATAAAATTGGGCACAACTTCTAATTGCAATTGGGCACACTTCTAAATGAAATTGGGCACACTTCTAAATGCAACTTTTCTCAGAGGGACTATTGGGCAAAACTTCTAAATGCAATTGGGCACACTTCTAAATGCAACTTTTCTCAGAGGGACTAATGGGTGCAACTTCTAATTGCAATTGGGTACACTTCTAAATCCAATTGGGCACACTTCTAAATGCAACCTTTCTCAGAGGGACTATTGGGCACAACTTCTAAATGCAATTGGGGACACTTCTAAATGCATTAATTCTCAAAGGGACTATTGGGCACAACTTCTAAATGCAATTGGGTACACTTCTAAATGCAATTGGGCACACTTCTAAATGCAACTTTTCTCAGAGGGACTATTGGGCACAACTTCTAAATGCAATTGGGGACACTTCTAAATGCAACTTTTCTCAGAGGGACTATTGGGCACAACTTCTAAATGCAATTGAGGACACTTCTAAATGCATTTATTCTCAGAGGGACTATTCAGCACAACTTCTAAATGCAATTGGGTACACTTCTAAATGCAATTGGGCACACTTCTAAATGCAACTTTTCTCAGAGGGACTATTGGGCACAACTTCTAAATGCAATTGGGGACACTTCTAAATGCAACTTTTCTCAGAGGGACTATTGGGCACAACTTCTAAATGCAATTGAGCACACTTCTAAATGCAATTTTTCTCAGAGGGACTATTGGGCACAACTTCTAAATGAAATTGGGGACACTTCTAAATGCAACTTTTCTCAGAGGGACTATTGGGCACAACTTCTAAATGCAATTGGGAACACTTCTAAATGCATTTATTCTCAGAGGGACTATTGGGCACAACTTCTAAATGCAATTGGGTACACTTCTAAATGCAATTTGGCACACTTCTAAATGCAACTTTTCTCAGAGGGACTATTGGGCACAACTTCTAAATGTAATTGGGTACACTTCTAAATGCAATTGGGCACACTTCTAAATTCAACTTTTCTCAGAGGGTCTATTTGGCACAACTTCTAAATAACACTTCTAAATTCAACTTTTCTCAGAGGGACTAATGGGCGCAACTTCTAAATGCAATTGGGCACAACTTCTAAATGTAATTGGGGACACTTCTAAATTCAACTTTTCTCAGAGGGACTAATGGGCGCAACTTCTAAATAAAATTGGGCACAACTTCTAATTGCAATTGGGTACACTTTTAAATGAAATTGGGCACACTTCTAAATGCAACTTTTCTCAAAGGGACTATTGGGCACAACTTCTAAATTCAATTGGGGACACGTCTAAATGCATTTTTTCTCAGAGGGACTATTGGGCAAAACTTCTAAATGCAATTGGGTATACTTCTAAATGTAATTGGGCACACTTCTAAATGCAACTTTTCTCAGAGGCACTATTGGGCACAACTTCTAAATGCAATTGGGGACCCTTCTAAATTCAACTTTTCTCAGAGGGACTATTGGGCACAACTTCTAAATGCAATTGGGGACACTTCTAAATGCAACTTTTCTCAGAGGGACTATTGGGCACAACTTCTAAATGTAATTGGGCACACTTCTAAATGCAACTTTTCTCAGAGGGACTATTGGGCACAACTTCTAACTGCAATTGGGCACAGTTCTAAATGCAACTTTTCTCAGAGGGACTATTGGGCACAACTTCTAAATGCAATTGGGGACACTTCTTAATGCAATTGGGCACACTTCTAAAAGCAACATTTCTCAGAGGGACTATTGGGCACAACTTCTAAATACAATTGGGGACACTTCTAAATGCAACTTTTCTCAGAGGGACTATTGGGCACAACTTCTAAATGCAATTGGGGACACTTCTAAATGCATTTATTCTCAGAGGGACAATTGGGCACAACTTCTAAATGCAATTGGGGACACTTCTAAATTCAACTTTTCACAGAGGGACTAATGGGCGCAACTTCTAAATAAAATTGGGTACACTTCTAAATGCAATTGGGGACACTTCTAAATGCAAATTTTCTCAGAGGGACTATTGTGCACAGCTTCTAAATGACACTTCTAAATTCAACTTTTCTCAGATGGACTAATGGGCGCAACTTCTAAATGCAATTGGGTACACTTCTACATGCAATTGGGCACATTTCTAAATGCAACATTTCTCAGAGGAACTATTGGGCACAACTTCTAATTGCAATTGGGCACACTTCTAAATGAAATTGGGCACACTTCTAAATGCAACTTTTCTCAATGGGACTAATGGGCGCAACTTCTAAATGCAATTGGGTACACTTCTACATGCAATTGGGCACACTTGTAAATTCAACATTTCTCAGAGGGACTATTGGGCACAACTTCTAATTGCAATTGGGCACACTTCTAAATGAAATTGGGCACACTTCTAAATGCAACTTTTCTCAGAGAGGGTATTGGTCATAACTTCTAAATGCAATTGGGTACACTTCTAACTACAACTTTTCTCAGAGCGACTATTGGGCACGACTTCTAAATGCAACTTTTCTCAGAGGGACTATTGGGCACAACTTCTAAATGCAATTGGGCACACTTCTAAATGCAACTTTTCTCAGAGGGACTATTGGGCACAACTTCTAAATGCAATTGGGGACACTTCTAAATGCATTAATTCTCAAAGGGACTATTGGGCACAACTTCTAAATGCAAATGGGTACACTTCTAAATGCAATTGGGCACACTTCTAAATGCAACTTTTCTCAGAGGGACTATTGGGCACAACTTCTAAATGCAATTGGGGACACTTCTAAATGCAACTTTTCTCAGAGGGACTATTGGGCACAACTTCTAAATGCAATTGGGGACACTTCTAAATGCATTAATTCTCAAAGGGACTATTGGGCACAACTTCTAAATGCAATTGGGTACACTTCTAAATGCAATTGGGCACACTTCTAAATGCAACTTTTCTCAGAGGGACTATTGGGCACAACTTCTAAATGCAATTGGGGACACTTCTAAATGCAACTTTTCTCAGAGGGACTATTGGGCACAACTTCTAAATGCAATTGAGGACACTTCTAAATGCATTTATTCTCAGAGGGACTATTCAGCACAACTTCTAAATGCAATTGGGTACACTTCTAAATGCAATTGGGCACACTTCTAAATGCAACTTTTCTCAGAGGGACTATTGGGCACAACTTCTAAATGCAATTGGGGACACTTCTAAATGCAACTTTTCTCAGAGGGACTATTGGGCACAACTTCTAAATGCAATTGAGGACACTTCTAAATGCATTTATTCTCAGAGGGACTATTCAGCACAACTTCTAAATGCAATTGGGTACACTTCTAAATGCAATTGGGCACACTTCTAAATGCAACTTTTCTCAGAGGGACTATTGGGCACAACTTCTAAATGCAATTGGGGACACTTCTAAATGCAACTTTTCTCAGAGGGACTATTGGGCACAACTTCTAAATGCAATTGAGCACACTTCTAAATGCAACTTTTCTCAGAGGGACTATTGGGCACAACTTCTAAATGAAATTGGGGACACTTCTAAATGCAACTTTTCTCAGAGGGACTATTGGGCACAACTTCTAAATGCAATTGGGAACACTTCTAAATGCATTTATTCTCAGAGGGACTATTGGGCACAACTTCTAAATGCAATTGGGTACACTTCTAAATGCAATTGGGCACACTTCTAAATGCAACTTTTCTCAGAGGGACTATTGGGCACAACTTCTAAATGTAATCGGGTACACTTCTAAATGCAATTGGGCACACTTCTAAATTCAACTTTTCTCCGAGGGTCTATTTGGCACAACTTCTAAATAACACTTCTAAATTCAACTTTTCTCAGAGGGACTAATGGGCGCAACTTCTAAATGCAATTGGGCACAACTTCTAAATGTAATTGGGGACACTTCTAAATTCAACTTTTCTCAGAGGGACTAATGGGCGCAACTTCTAAATAAAATTGGGCACAACTTCTAATTGCAATTGGGTACACTTCTAAATGAAATTGGGCACACTTCTAAATGCAACTTTTCTCAAAGGGACTATTGGGCACAACTTCTAAATTCAATTGGGGACACGTCTAAATGCATTTTTTCTCAGAGGGACTATTGGGCAAAACTTCTAAATGCAATTGGGTATACTTCTAAATGTAATTGGGCACACTTCTAAATGCAACTTTTCTCAGAGGGACTATTGGGCACAACTTCTAAATGTAATTGGGGACCCTTCTAAATTCAAATTTTCTCAGAGGGACTATTGGGCACAACTTCTAAATGCAATTGGGGACACTTCTAAATGCAACTTTTCTCAGAGGGACTATTGGGCACAACTTCTAACTGCAATTGGGCACAGTTCTAAATGCAACTTTTCTCAGAGGGACTATTGGGCACAACTTCTAAATGCAATTGGGGACACTTCTTAATGCAATTGGGCACACTTCTAAATGCAACTTTTCTCAGAGGGACTATTGGGCACAACTTCTAAATACAATTGGGGACACTTCTAAATGCAACTTTTCTCAGAGGGACTATTGGGCACAACTTCTAAATGCAATTGGGGACACTTCTAAATGCATTTATTCTCAGAGGGACAATTGGGCACAACTTCTAAATGCAATTGGGGACACTTCTAAATTCAACTTTTCGCAGAGGGACTAATGGGCGCAACTTCTAAATAAAATTGGGTACACTTCTAAATGCAATTGGGCACATTTCTAAATGCAAATTTTCTCAGAGGGATTATTGGGCACAACTTCTAAATGCAATTGGGCACACTTCTAAATGCAAATTTTCTCAGAGGGACTAATGGGTGTAACTTCTAAATGCAATTGGGTACACCTCTAAATGAAATTGGGCACACTTCTAAATGCAACTTTTCTCAGAGGGACTATTGGGCACAACTTCTAAATGCAATTGGACACACTTCTAAATGCAACTTTTCTCAGAGGGACTATTGGGCACAACTTCTAAATGCAATTGGGCACAATTCCAAATGCAATTGGGCACACTTCTAAATGCAACTTTTCTCAGAGGGACTAATGGGCGCAACTTCTAAATGCAATTGGGTACACTTCTAAATGTAATTGGGCACACTTCTAAATGCAACTTTTCTCAGAGGGACTAATGGGCGCAACCTCTAAATGCAATTGGGTACACTTCTAAATGTAATTGGGCACAACTTCTAAATGCAATTGGGCACACTTCTAAATGCAATTGGGCACACTTCTAAATGCAAATTTTCTCAGAGGGACTAATGGGTGTAACTTATAAATGCAATTGGGTACACTTCTAAATGCAATTGGGCACACTTCTAAATGCAAATTTTCTCAGAGGGACTATTGGGCACAACTTCTAAATGCAATTGGGCACACTTCTAAATGCAACTTTTCTCAGAGGGACTATTGGGCACAACTTCTAAATGCAATTGGGTACACTTCTAAATGCAATTGGGCACACTTCTAAATGCAACTTTTCTCAGAGGGTTTATTTGGCACAACTTCTAAATGACACTTCTAAATTCAACTTTTCTAAGAGGGACTAATGGGCACAACTTCTAAATGCAATTGGGCACAACTTCTAAATGTAATTGGGGACACTTCTAAATTCAACTTTTCTCAGAGGGACTAATGGGCGCAACTTCTAAATAAAATTGGGCACAACTTCTAATTGCAATTGGGCACACTTCTAAATGAAATTGGGCACACTTCTAAATGCAACTTTTCTCAGAGGGACTATTGGGCACAACTTCTAAATGCAATGGGGGACACTTCTAAATGCAACTTTTCTCAGAGGGACTATTGGGCACAACTTCTAAATGCAATTGGGGACACTTCTAAATGCAACTTTTCTCAGAGGGACTATTTGGCACAACTTCCAAATGTAATTGGGCACACTTCTAAATGCAACTTTTCTCAGAGGGACTATTGGGCACAACTTCTAAATGCAATTTGGCACAGTGCAAAATGCAACTTTTCTCAGAGGGACTATTGTGCATAAATTCTAAATGCAATTGGGGACACTTCTAAATGCAATTGGGCACACTTCTAAATGCAACTTTTCTCAGAGGGACTATTGGGCACAACTTCTAAATACAATTGGGGACACTTCTAAATGCAACTTTTCTCAGAGGGACTATTGGGCACAACTTCTAAATGCAATTGGGGACACATCTAAATGCATTTATTCTCAGAGGGACTATTGGGCACAACTTCTAATTGCAATTGGGTACACTTCTAAATGCAATTGGGCACACTTCTAAATGCAACTTTTCTCAGAGGGACTATTGGGCACAAATTCTAAATGCAATTGGGGACATTTCTAAATGCAACTTTTCTCAGAGGGACTATTGGGCACAACTTCTAAATGCAATTGGGTACACTTCTAAATGCAATTGGGCACACTTCTAAATGCAACTTTTCTCAGAGGGACTATTGGGCACAACTTCTAAATGTAATTGGGTACACTTCTAAATGCAATTGGGCACACTTCTAAATTCAACTTTTCTCAGAGGGTCTATTTGGCACAACTTCTAAATAACACTTCTAAATTCAACTTTTCTCAGAGGGACTAATGGGCGCAACTTCTAAATGCAATTGGGCACAACTTCTAAATGTAATTGGGGACACTTCTAAATTCAACTTTTCTCAGAGGGACTAATGGGCGCAACTTCTAAATAAAATTGGGCACAACTTCTAATTGCAATTGGGTACACTTCTAAATGAAATTGGGCACACTTCTAAATGCAACTTTTCTCAAAGGGACTATTGGGCACAACTTCTAAATTCAATTGGGGACACGTCTAAATGCATTTTTTCTCAGAGGGACTATTGGGCAAAACTTCTAAATGCAATTGGGTATACTTCTAAATGTAATTGGGCACACTTCTAAATGCAACTTTTCTCAGAGGGACTATTGGGCACAACTTCTAAATGTAATTGGGGACCCTTCTAAATTCAACTTTTCTCAGAGGGACTATTGGGCACAACTTCTAAATGCAATTGGGGACACTTCTAAATGCAACTTTTCTCAGAGGGACTATTGGGCACAACTTCTAAATGTAATTGGGCACACTTCTAAATGCAACTTTTCTCAGAGGGACTATTGGGCACAACTTCTAACTGCAATTGGGCACAGTTCTAAATGCAACTTTTCTCAGAGGGACTATTGGGCACAACTTCTAAATGCAATTGGGGACACTTCTTAATGCAATTGGGCACACTTCTAAATGCAACTTTTCTCAGAGGGACTATTGGGCACAACTTCTAAATACAATTGGGGACACTTCTAAATGCAACTTTTCTCAGAGGGACTATTGGGCACAACTTCTAAATGCAATTGGGAACACTTCTAAATGCATTTATTCTCAGAGGGACAATTGGGCACAACTTCTAAATGCAATTGGGGACACTTCTAAATTCAACTTTTCACAGAGGGACTAATGGGCGCAACTTCTAAATAAAATTGGGTACACTTCTAAATGCAATTGGGCACATTTCTAAATGCAAATTTTCTCAGAGGGATTATTGGGCACAACTTCTAAATGCAATTGGGCACACTTCTAAATGCAAATTTTCTCAGAGGGACTAATGGGTGTAACTTCTAAATGCAATTGGGTACACCTCTAAATGAAATTGGGCACACTTCTAAATGCAACTTTTCTCAGAAGTACTATTGGGCACAACTTCTAAATGCAATTGGACACACTTCTAAATGCAACTTTTCTCAGAGGGACTATTGGGCACAACTTCTAAATGCAATTGGGCACAATTCTAAATGCAATTGGGCACACTTCTAAATGCAACTTTTCTCAGAGGGACTAATGGGCGCAACCTCTAAATGCAATTGGGTACACTTCTAAATGTAATTGGGCACACTTCTAAATGCAACTTTTCTCAGAGGGACTAATGGGCGCAACTTCTAAATGCAATTGGGTACACTTCTAAATGCAATTGGGCACACTTCTAAATGCAAATTTTCTCAGAGGGACTAATGGGTGTAACTTATAAATGCAATTGGGTACACTTCTAAATGCAATTGGGCACACTTCTAAATGCAAATTTTCTCAGAGGGACTATTGGGCACAACTTCTAAATGCAATTGGGCATACTTCTAAATGCAACTTTTCTCAGAGGGACTATTGGGCACAACTTCTAAATGCAATTGGGTACACTTCTAATTGCAATTGGGCACACTTCTAAATGCAACTTTTCTCAGAGGGTTTATTTGGCACAACTTCTAAATGACACTTCTAAATTCAACTTTTCTAAGAGGGACTAATGGGCACAACTTCTAAATGCAATTGGGCACAACTTCTAAATGTAATTGGGGACACTTCTAAATTCAACTTTTCTCAGAGGGACTAATGGGCGCAACTTCTAAATAAAATTGGGCACAACTTCTAATTGCAATTGGGCACACTTCTAAATGAAATTGGGCACACTTCTAAATGCAACTTTTCTCAGAGGGACTATTGGGCACAACTTCTAAATGCAATGGGGGACACTTCTAAATGCAACTTTTCTCAGAGGGACTATTGGGCACAACTTCTAAATGCAATTGGGGACACTTCTAAATGCAACTTTTCTCAGAGGGACTATTTGGCACAACTTCCAAATGTAATTGGGCACACTTCTAAATGCAACTTTTCTCAGAGGGACTATTGGGCACAACTTCTAAATGCAATTTGGCACAGTTCAAAATGCAACTTTTCTCAGAGGGACTATTGTGCATAAATTCTAAATGCAATTGGGGACACTTCTAAATGCAATTGGGCACACTTCTAAATGCAACTTTTCTCAGAGGGACTATTGGGCACAACTTCTAAATACAATTGGGGACACTTCTAAATGCAACTTTTCTCAGAGGGACTATTGGGCACAACTTCTAAATGCAATTGGGGACACATCTAAATGCATTTATTCTCAGAGGGACTATTGGGCACAACTTCTAATTGCAATTGGGTACACTTCTAAATGCAATTGGGCACACTTCTAAATGCAACTTTTCTCAGAGGGACTATTGGGCACAAATTCTAAATGCAATTGGGGACACTTCTAAATGCAACTTTTCTCAGAGGGACTATTGGGCACAACTTCTAAATGCAATTGGGCAAACTTCTAAATGCATTTATTCTCAGAGGGACTATCGGCACAACTTCTGAATGCAATTGGCTACACTTCTAAATGCAATTGGGCACACTTCTAAATACAACTTTTCTCAGAGGGACTATTGGGCACAACTTCTAAATGCAATTGGGGACACTTCTAAATGCAACTTTTCTCAGAGGGACTATTGGGCACAACTTCTAAATGACACTTCTAAATTCAACTTTTCTCAGATGGACTAATGGGCGCAACTTCTAAATGCAATTGGGTACACTTCTACATGCAATTGGGCACACTTCTAAATGCAACATTTCCCAGAGGGACTATTGGGCACCACTTCTAATTGCAATTGGGCACACTTCTAAATGAAATTGGGCACACTTCTAAATGCAACTTTTCTCAATGGGACTAATGTGCGCAACTTCTAAATGCAATTGGGTACACTTCTACATGCAATTGGGCACACTTCTAAATGCAACATTTCTCAGAGGGACTATTGGGCACAACTTCTAATTGCAATTGGGCACACTCATAAATGAAATTGGGCACACTTCTAAATGCAACTTTTCTCAGAGAGGCTATTGGTCATAACTTCTAAATGCAATTGGGTACACTTCTAACTACAACTTTTCTCAGAGGGACTATTGGGCACGACTTCTAAATACAACTTTTCTCAGAGGGACTATCGGGCACAACTTCTAAATGCAATTGGGCACACTTCTAAATGCAACTTTTCTCAGAGGGACTAATGGGTGCAACTTCTAAATGCAATTGGGTACACTTTTAAATGCAATTGGGCACACTTCTAAATGCAACCTTTCTCAGAGGGACTATTGGGCACAACTTCTAAATGCAATTGGGGACACTTATAAATGCATTAATTCTCAAAGGGACTATTGGGCACAACTTCTAAATGCAATTGGGTACACTTCTAAATGCAATTGGGCACACTTCTAAATGCAACTTTTCTCAGAGGGACTATTGGGCACAACTTCTAAATGCAATTGGGGACACTTCTAAATGCAACTTTTCTGAGAGGGACTATTGGGCACAACTTCTAAATGCAATTGGGGACACTTCTAAATGCAACTTTTCTCAGAGGGACTATTGGGCACAACTTCTAAATGCAATTGAGGACACTTCTAAATGCATTTATTCTCAGAGGGACTATTCAGCACAACTTCTAAATGCAATTGGGTACACTTCTAAATGCAATTGGGCACACTTCTAAATGCAACTTTTCTCAGAGGGACTATTGGGAACAACTTCTAAATGCAATTGGGGACACTTCTAAATGCAACTTTTCTCAGAGGGACTATTGTGCACAACTTCTAAATGCAATTGAGCACACTTCTAAATGCAACTTTTCTCAGAGGGACTATTGGGCACAACTTCTAAATGAAATTGGGGACACTTCTAAATGCAACTTTTCTCAAAGGGACTATTGGGCACAACTTCTAAATGCAATTGGGAACACTTCTAAATGCATTTATTCTCAGAGGGACTATTGGGCACAACTTCTAAATGCAATTGGGTACACTTCTAAATGCAATTGGGCACACTTCTAAATGCAACTTTTCTCAGAGGGACTATTGGGCACAACTTCTAAATGTAATTGGGTACACTTCTAAATGCAATTGGGCACACTTCTAAATTCAACTTTTCTCAGAGGGTCTATTTGGCACAACTTCTAAATAACACTTCTAAATTCAACTTTTCTCAGAGGGACTAATGGGCGCAACTTCTAAATGCAATTGGGCACAACTTCTAAATGTAATTGGGGACACTTCTAAATTCAACTTTTCTCAGAGGGACTAATGGGCGCAACTTCTAAATAAAATTGGGCACAACTTCTAATTGCAATTGGGTACACTTCTAAATGAAATTGGGCACACTTCTAAATGCAACTTTTCTCAAAGGGACTATTGGGCACAACTTCTAAATTCAATTGGGGACACGTCTAAATGCATTTTTTCTCAGAGGGACTATTGGGCAAAACTTCTAAATGCAATTGGGTATACTTCTAAATGTAATTGGGCACACTTCTAAATGCAACTTTTCTCAGAGGGACTATTGGGCACAACTTCTAAATGCAATTGGGGACTCTTCTAAATTCAACTTTTCTCAGAGGGACTATTGGGCACAACTTCTAAATGCAATTGGGGACACTTCTAAATGCAACTTTTCTCAGAGGGACTATTGGGCACAACTTCTAACTGCAATTGGGCACAGTTCTAAATGCAACTTTTCTCAGAGGGACTATTGGGCACAACTTCTAAATGCAATTGGGGACACTTCTTAATGCAATTGGGCACACTTCTAAATGCAACTTTTCTCAGAGGGACTATTGGGCACAACTTCTAAATACAATTGGGGACACTTCTAAATGCAACTTTTCTCAGAGGGACTATTGGGCACAACTTCTAAATGCAATTGGGGACACTTCTAAATGCATTTATTCTCAGAGGGACAATTGGGCACAACTTCTAAATGCAATTGGGGACACTTCTAAATTCAACTTTTTGCAAAGGGACTAATGGGCGCAACTTCTAAATAAAATTGGGTACACTTCTAAATGCAATTGGGCACATTTCTAAATGCAAATTTTCTCAGAGGGATTATTGGGCACAACTTCTAAATGCAATTGGGCACACTTCTAAATGCAAATTTTCTCAGAGGGACTAATGGGTGTAACTTCTAAATGCAATTGGGTACACCTCTAAATGAAATTGGGCACACTTCTAAATGCAACTTTTCTCAGAGGGACTATTGGGCACAACTTCTAAATGCAATTGGACACACTTCTAAATGCAACTTTTCTCAGAGGGACTATTGGGCACAACTTCTAAATGCAATTGGGCACAATTCTAAATGCAATTGGGCACACTTCTAAATGCAACTTTTCTCAGAGGGACTAATGGGCGCAACTTCTAAATGGAATTGGGTACACTTCTAAATGTAATTGGGCACACTTCTAAATGCAACTTTTCTCAGAGGGACTAATGGGCGCAACTTCTAAATGCAATTGGGTACACTTCTAAATGTAATTGGGCACAACTTCTAAATGCAATTGGGCACACTTCTAAATGCAATTGGGCACACTTCTAAATGCAAATTTTCTCAGAGGGACTAATGGGTGTAACTTATAAATGCAATTGGGTACACTTCTAAATGCAATTGGGCACACTTCTAAATGCAACTTTTCTCAGAGGGACTATTGGCCACAACTTCTAAATGCAATTGGGCACACTTCTAAATGCAACTTTTCTCAGAGGGACTATTGGGCACAACTTCTAAATGCAATTGGGTACACTTCTAAATGCAATTGGGCACACTTCTAAATGCAACTTTTCTCAGAGGGACTATTGGGCACAACTTCTAAATGCAATTGAGGACACTTCTAAATGCATTTATTCTCAGAGGGACTATTCAGCACAACTTCTAAATGCAATTGGGTACACTTCTAAATGCAATTGGGCACACTTCTAAATGCAACTTTTCTCAGAGGGACTATTGGGCACAACTTCTAAATGCAATTGGGAACACTTCTAAATGCAACTTTTCTCAGAGGGACTATTGTGCACAACTTCTAAATGCAATTGAGCACACTTCTAAATTCAACTTTTCTCAGAGGGATTATTGGGCACAACTTCTAAATGAAATTGGGGACACTTCTAAATGCAACTTTTCTCAGAGGGACTATTGGGCACAACTTCTAAATGCAATTGGGAACACTTCTAAATGCAACTTTTCTCAGAGGGACTATCGGGCACAACTTCTAAATGTAATTGGGTACACTTCTAAATGCAATTGGGCACACTTCTAAATTCAACTTTTCTCAGAGGGTCTATTTGGCACAACTTCTAAATAACACTTCTAAATTCAACTTTTCTCAGAGGGACTAATGGGCGCAACTTCTAAATGCAATTGGGCACAACTTCTAAATGTAATTGGGGACACTTCTAAATTCAACTTTTCTCAGAGGGACTAATGGGCGCAACTTCTAAATAAAATTGGGCACAACTTCTAATTGCAATTGGGCACACTTCTAAATGAAATTGGGCACACTTCTAAATGCAACTTTTCTCAGAGGGACTATTGGGCACAACTTCTAAATGCAATTGGGCACACTTCTAAATGCAACTTTTCTCAGAGGGACTAATGGGTGCAACTTCTAAATGCAATTGGGTACACTTCTAAATCCAATTGGGCACACTTCTAAATGCAACCTTTCTCAGAGGGACTATTGGGCACAACTTCTAAATGCAATTGGGGACACTTCTAAATGCATTAATTCTCAAAGGGACTATTGGGCACAACTTCTAAATGCAATTGAGGACACTTTTAAATGCATTTATTCTCAGAGGGACTATTCAGCACAACTTCTAAATGCAATTGGGTACACTTCTAAATGCAATTGGGCACACTTCTAAATGCAACTTTTCTCAGAGGGACTATTGGGCACAACTTCTAAATGCAATTGGGGACACTTCTAAATGCAACTTTTCTCAGAGGGACTATTGTGCACAACTTCTAAATGCAATTGAGCACACTTCTAAATGCAACTTTTCTCAGAGGGACTATTGGGCACAACTTCTAAATGAAATTGGGGACACTTCTAAATGCAACTTTTCTCAGAGGGACTATTGGGCACAACTTCTAAATGCAATTGGGAACACTTCTAAATGCATTTATTCTCAGAGGGACTATTGGGCACAACTTCTAAATGCAATTGGGTACACTTCTAAATGCAATTGGGCACACTTCTAAATGCAACTTTTCTCAGAGGGACTATTGGGCACAACTTCTAAATGTAATTGGGTACACTTCTAAATGCAATTGGGCACACTTCTAAATTCAACTTTTCTCAGAGGGTCTATTTGGCACAACTTCTAAATAACACTTCTAAATTCAACTTTTCTCAGAGGGACTAATGGGCGCAACTTCTAAATAAAATTGGGCACAACTTCTAACTGCAATTGGGTACACTTCTAAATGAAATTGGGCACACTTCTAAATGCAACTTTTCTCAAAGGGACTATTGGGCACAACTTCTAAATTCAATTGGGGACACGTCTAAATGCATTTTTTCTCAGAGGGACTATTGGGCAAAACTTCTAAATGCAATTGGGTATACTTCTAAATGTAATTGGGCACACTTCTAAATGCAACTTTTCTCAGAGGGACTATTGGGCACAACTTCTAAATGCAATTGGGGACCCTTCTAAATTCAAATTTTCTCAGAGGGACTATTGGGCACAACTTCTAAATGCAATTGGGGACACTTCTAAATGCAACTTTTCTCAGAGGGACTATTGGGCACAACTTCTAAATGTAATTGGGCACACTTCTAAATGCAACTTTTCTCAGAGGGACTATTGGGCACAACTTCTAACTGCAATTGGGCACAGTTCTAAATGCAACTTTTCTCAGAGGGACTATTGGGCACAACTTCTAAATGCAATTGGGGACACTTCTTAATGCAATTGGGCACACTTCTAAATGCAACTTTTCTCAGAGGGACTATTGGGCACAACTTCTAAATACAATTGGGAACACTTCTAAATGCATTTATTCTCAGAGGGACAATTGGGCACAACTTCTAAATGCAATTGGGGACACTTCTAAATTCAACTTTTCGCAGAGGGACTAATGGGCGCAACTTCTAAATAAAATTGGGTACACTTCTAAATGCAATTGGGCACATTTCTAAATGCAAATTTTCTCAGAGGGATTATTGGGCACAACTTCTAAATGCAATTGGGCACACTTCTAAATGCAAATTTTCTCAGAGGGACTAATGTGTGTAACTTCTAAATGCAATTGGGTACACCTCGAAATGAAATTGGGCACACTTCTAAATGCAACTTTTCTCAGAGGGACTATTGGGCACAACTTCTAAATGCAATTGGACACACTTCTAAATGCAACTTTTCTCAGAGGGACTATTGGGCACAACTTCTAAATGCAATTGGGCACAATTCCAAATGCAATTGGGCACACTTCTAAATGCAACTTTTCTCAGAGGGACTAATGGGCGCAACTTCTAAATGCAATTGGGTACACTTCTAAATGTAATTGGGCACAACTTCTAAATGCAATTGGGCACACTTCTAAATGCAACATTTCCCAGAGGGACTATTGGGCACAACTTCTAATTGCAATTGGGCACACTTCTAAATGAAATTGGGCACACTTCTAAATGCAACTTTTCTCAATGGGACTAATGTGCGCAACTTCTAAATGCAATTGGGTACACTTCTACATGCAATTGGGCACACTTCTAAATGCAACATTTCTCAGAGGGACTATTGGACACAACTTCTAATTGCAATTGGGCACACTTATAAATGAAATTGGGCACACTTCTAAATGCAACTTTTCTCAGAGAGGCTATTGGTCATAACTTCTAAATGCAATTGGGTACACTTCTAACTACAACTTTTCTCAGAGGGACTATTGGGCACGACTTCTAAATACAACTTTTCTCAGAGGGACTATCGGGCACAACTTCTAAATGCAATTGGGCACACTTCTAAATGCAACTTTTCTCAGAGGGACTATTGGGCACAACTTCTAAATGCAATTGGGGACACTTCTAAATGCAACTTTTCTGAGAGGGACTATTGGGCACAACTTCTAAATGCAATTGGGGACACTTCTAAATGCAACTTTTCTCAGAGGGACTATTGGGCACAACTTCTAAATGCAATTGAGGACACTTCTAAATGCATTTATTCTCAGAGGGACTATTCAGCACCACTTCTAAATGCAATTGGGTACACTTCTAAATGCAATTGGGCACACTTCTAAATGCAACTTTTCTCAGAGGGACTATTGGGCACAACTTCTAAATGCAATTGGGGACACTTCTAAATGCAACTTTTCTCAGAGGGACTATTGTGCACAACTTCTAAATGCAATTGAGCACACTTCTAAATGCAACTTTTCTCAGAGGGACTATTGGGCACAACTTCTAAATGAAATTGGGGACACTTCTAAATGCAACTTTTCTCAGAGGGACTATTGGGCACAACTTCTAAATGCAATTGGGAACACTTCTAAATGCATTTATTCTCAGAGGGACTATTGGGCACAACTTCTAAATGCAATTGGGTACACTTCTAAATGCAATTGGGCACACTTCTAAATGCAACTTTTCTCAGAGGGACTATTGGGCACAACTTCTAAATGTAATTGGGTACACTTCTAAATGCAATTGGGCACACTTCTAAATTCAACTTTTCGCAGAGGGTCTATTTGGCACAACTTCTAAATAACACTTCTAAATTCAACTTTTCTCAGAGGGACTAATGGGCGCAACTTCTAAATGCAATTGGGCACAACTTCTAAATGTAATTGGGGACACTTCTAAATTCAACTTTTCTCAGAGGGACTAATGGGCGCAACTTCTAAATAAAATTGGGCACAACTTCTAATTGCAATTGGGTACACTTCTAAATGAAATTGGGCACACTTCTAAATGCAACTTTTCTCAAAGGGACTATTGGGCACAACTTCTAAATTCAATTGGGGACACGTCTAAATGCATTTTTTCTCAGAGGGACTATTGGGCAAAACTTCTAAATGCAATTGGGTATACTTCTAAATGTAATTGGGCACACTTCTAAATGCAACTTTTCTCAGAGGGACTATTGGGCACAACTTCTAAATGCAATTGGGGACTCTTCTAAATTCAACTTTTCTCAGAGGGACTATTGGGCACAACTTCTAAATGCAATTGGGGACACTTCTAAATGCAACTTTTCTCAGAGGGACTTTTGGGCACAACTTCTAACTGCAATTGGGCACAGTTCTAAATGCAACTTTTCTCAGATGGACTATTGGGCACAACTTCTAAATGCAATTGGGGACACTTCTTAATGCAATTGGGCACACTTCTAAATGCAACTTTTCTCAGAGGGACTATTGGGCACAACTTCTAAATACAATTGGGGACACTTCTAAATGCAACTTTTCTCAGAGGGACTATTGGGCACAACTTCTAAATGCAATTGGGGACACTTCTAAATGCATTTATTCTCAGAGGGACAATTGGGCACAACTTCTAAATGCAATTGGGGACACTTCTAAATTCAACTTTTCGCAGAGGGACTAATGGGCGCAACTTCTAAATAAAATTGGGTACACTTCTAAATGCAATTGGGCACATTTCTAAATGCACATTTTCTCAGAGGGATTATTGGGCACAACTTCTAAATGCAATTGGGCACACTTCTAAATGCAAATTTTCTCAGAGGGACTAATGGGTGTAACTTCTAAATGCAATTGGGTACACCTCTAAATGAAATTGGGCACACTTCTAAATGCAACTTTTCTCAGAGGGACTATTGGGCACAACTTCTAAATGCAATTGGACACACTTCTAAATGCAACTTTTCTCAGAGGGACTATTGGGCACAACTTCTAAATGCAATTGGGCACAATTCTAAATGCAATTGGGCACACTTCTAAATGCAACTTTTCTCAGAGGGACTAATGGGCGCAACTTCTAAATGCAATTGGGTACACTTCTAAATGTAATTGGGCACACTTCTAAATGCAACTTTTCTCAGAGGGACTAATGGGCGCAACTTCTAAATGCAATTGGGTACACTTCTAAATGTAATTGGGCACAACTTCTAAATGCAATTGGGCACACTTCTAAATGCAATTGGGCACACTTCTAAATGCAAATTTTCTCAGAGGGACTAATGGGTGTAACTTATAAATGCAATTGGGTACACTTCTAAATGCAATTGGGCACACTTCTAAATGCAACTTTTCTCAGAGGGACTATTGGGCACAACTTCTAAATGCAATTGGGCACACTTCTAAATGCAACTTTTCTCAGAGGGACTATTGGGCACAACTTCTAAATGCAATTGGGTACACTTCTAAATGCAATTGGGCACACTTCTAAATGCAACTTTTCTCAGAGGGTCTATTTGGCACAACTTCTAAATGACACTTCTAAATTCAACTTTTCTAAGAGGGACTAATGGGCACAACTTCTAAATGCAATTGGGCACAACTTCTAAATGTAATTGGGGACACTTCTAAATTCAACTTTTCTCAGAGGGACTAATGGGCGCAACTTCTAAATAAAATTGGGCACAACTTCTAATTGCAATTGGGCACACTTCTAAATGAAATTGGGGACACTTCTAAATGCAACTTTTCTCAGAGGGACTATTGGGCACAACTTCTAAATGCAATGGGGGACACTTCTAAATGCAACTTTTCTCGGAGGGACTATTGGGCACAACTTCTAAATGCAATTGGGGACACTTCTAAATGCATTTATTCTCAGAGGGACAATTGGGCACAACTTCTAAATGCAATTGGGGACACTTCTAAATTCAACTTTTCGCAGAGGGACTAATGGGCGCAACTTCTAAATAAAATTGGGTACACTTCTAAATGCAATTGGGCACATTTCTAAATGCAAATTTTCTCAGAGGGATTATTGGGCACAACTTCTAAATGCAATTGGGCACACTTCTAAATGCAAATTTTCTCAGAGGGACTAATGGGTGTAACTTCTAAATGCAATTGGGTACACCTCTAAATGAAATTGGGCACACTTCTAAATGCAACATTTCTCAGAGGGACTATTGGGCACAACTTCTAAATGCAATTGGACACACTTCTAAATGCAACTTTTCTCAGAGGGACTATTGGGCACAACTTCTAAATGCAATTGGGCACAATTCTAAATGCAATTGGGCACACTTCTAAATGCAACTTTTCTCAGAGGGACTAATGGGCGCAACTTCTAAATGCAATTGGGTACACTTCTAAATGTAATTGGGCACACTTCTAAATGCAACTTTTCTCAGAGGGACTAATGGGCGCAACTTCTAAATGCAATTGGGTACACTTCTAAATGTAATTGGGCACAACTTCTAAATGCAATTGGGCACACTTCTAAATGCAATTGGGCACACTTCTAAATGCAAATTTTCTCAGAGGGACTAATGGGTGTAACTTATAAATGCAATTGGGTACACTTCTAAATGCAATTGGGCACACTTCTAAATGCAACTTTTCTCAGAGGGACTATTGGGCACAACTTCTAAATGCAATTGGGCACACTTCTAAATGCAACTTTTCTCAGAGGGACTATTGGGCACAACTTCTAAATGCAATTGGGCACACTTCTAAATGCAACTTTTCTCAGAGGGTCTATTTGGCACAACTTCTAAATGACACTTCTAAATTCAACTTTTCTAAGAGGGACTAATGGGCACAACTTCTAAATGCAATTGGGCACAACTTCTAAATGTAATTGGGGACACTTCTAAATTCAACTTTTCTCAGAGGGACTAATGGGCGCAACTTCTAAATAAAATTGGGCACAACTTCTAATTGCAATTGGGCACACTTCTAAATGAAATTGGGCACACTTCTAAATGCAACTTTTCTCAGAGGGACTATTGGGCACAACTTCTAAATGCAATGGGGGACACTTCTAAATGCAACTTTTCTCAGAGGGACTATTGGGCACAACTTCTAAATGCAATTGGGGACACTTCTAAATGCAACTTTTCTCAGAGGGACTATTTGGCACAACTTCTAAATGTAATTGGGCACACTTCTAAATGCAACTTTTCTCAGAGGGACTATTGGGCACAACTTCTAAATGCAATTTGGCACAGTTCAAAATGCAACTTTTCTCAGAGGGACTATTGGGCACAAATTCTAAATGCAATTGGGGACACTTCTAAATGCAATTGGGCACACTTCTAAATGCAACTTTTCTCAGAGGGACTATTGGGCACAACTTCTAAATACAATTGGGGCACTTCTAAATGCAACTTTTCTCAGAGGGACTATTGGGCACAACTTCTAAATGCAATTGGGGACACATCTAAATGCATTTATTCTCAGAGGGACTATTGGGCACAACTTCTAATTGCAATTGGGTACACTTCTAAATGCAATTGGGCACACTTCTAAATGCAACTTTTCTCAGAGGGACTATTGGGCACAAATTCTAAATGCAATTGGGGACACTTCTAAATGCAACTTTTCTCAGAGGGACTATTGGGCACAACTTCTAAATGCAATTGGGCAAACTTCTAAATGCATTTATTCTCAGAGGGACTATCGGCACAACTTCTAAATGCAATTGGCTACACTTCTAAATGCAATTGGGCACACCTCTAAATGCAACTTTTCTCAGAGGGACTATTGGGCACAACTTCTAAATGCAATTGGGGACACTTCTAAATGCAACTTTTCTCAGAGGGACTATTGGGCACAACTTCTAAATGACACTTCTAAATTCAACTTTTCTCAGATGGACTAATGGGCGCAACTTCTAAATGCAATTGGATACACTTCTACATGCAATTGGGCACACTTCTAAATGCAACATTTCCCAGAGGGACTATTGGGCACAACTTCTAATTGCAATTGGGCACACTTCTAAATGAAATTGGGCACACTTCTAAATGCAACTTTTCTCAATGGGACTAATGTGCGCAACTTCTAAATGCAATTGGGTACACTTCTACATGCAATTGGGCACACTTCTAAATGCAACATTTCTCAGAGGGACTATTGGACACAACTTCTAATTGCAAATGGGCACACTTATAAATGAAATTGGGCACACTTCTAAATGCAACTTTTCTCAGAGAGGCTATTGGTCATAACTTCTAAATGCAATTGGGTACACTTCTAACTACAACTTTTCTCAGAGGGACTATTGGGCACGACTTCTAAATGCAACTTTTCTCAGAGGGACTATCGGGCACAACTTCTAAATGCAATTGGGCACACTTCTAAATGCAACTTTTCTCAGAGGGACTAATGGGTGCAACTTCTCAATGCAATTGGGTACACTTTTAAATGCAATTGGGCACACTTCTAAATGCAACCTTTCTCAGACGGACTATTGGGCACAACTTCTAAATGCAATTGGGGACACTTCTAAATGCATTAATTCTCAAAGGGACTATTGGGTACAACTTCTAAATGCAATTGGGTACACTTCTAAATGCAATTGGGCACACTTCTAAATGCAACTTTTCTCAGAGGGAGTATTGGGCACTACTTCTAAATGCAATTGGGGACACTTCTAAATGCAACTTTTCTGAGAGGGACTATTGGGCACAACTTCTAAATGCAATTGGGGACACTTCTAAATGCAACTTTTCTCAGAGGGACTATTGGGCACTACTTCTAAATGCAATTGAGCACACTTCTAAATGCAACTTTTCTCAGAGGGACTATTGGGCACAACTTCTAAATGAAATTGGGGACTCTTCTAAATTCAACTTTTCTCAGAGGGACTATTGGGCACAACTTCTAAATGCAATTGGGGACACTTCTAAATGCAACTTTTCTCAGAGGGACTTTTGGGCACAACTTCTAACTGCAATTGGGCACAGTTCTAAATGCAACTTTTCTCAGATGGACTATTGGGCACAACTTCTAAATGCAATTGGGGACACTTCTTAATGCAATTGGGCACACTTCTAAATGCAACTTTTCTCAGAGGGACTATTGGGCACAACTTCTAAATACAATTGGGGACACTTCTAAATGCAACTTTTCTCAGAGGGACTATTGGGCACAACTTCTAAATGCAATTGGGGACACTTCTAAATGCATTTATTCTCAGAGGGACAATTGGGCACAACTTCTAAATGCAATTGGGGACACTTCTAAATTCAACTTTTCGCAGAGGGACTAATGGGCGCAACTTCTAAATAAAATTGGGTACACTTCTAAATGCAATTGGGCACATTTCTAAATGCACATTTTCTCAGAGGGATTATTGGGCACAACTTCTAAATGCAATTGGGCACACTTCTAAATGCAAATTTTCTCAGAGGGACTAATGGGTGTAACTTCTAAATGCAATTGGGTACACCTCTAAATGAAATTGGGCACACTTCTAAATGCAACTTTTCTCAGAGGGACTATTGGGCACAACTTCTAAATGCAATTGGACACACTTCTAAATGCAACTTTTCTCAGAGGGACTATTGGGCACAACTTCTAAATGCAATTGGGCACAATTCTAAATGCAATTGGGCACACTTCTAAATGCAACTTTTCTCAGAGGGACTAATGGGCGCAACTTCTAAATGCAATTGGGTACACTTCTAAATGTAATTGGGCACACTTCTAAATGCAACTTTTCTCAGAGGGACTAATGGGCGCAACTTCTAAATGCAATTGGGTACACTTCTAAATGTAATTGGGCACAACTTCTAAATGCAATTGGGCACACTTCTAAATGCAATTGGGCACACTTCTAAATGCAAATTTTCTCAGAGGGACTAATGGGTGTAACTTATAAATGCAATTGGGTACACTTCTAAATGCAATTGGGCACACTTCTAAATGCAACTTTTCTCAGAGGGACTATTGGGCACAACTTCTAAATGCAATTGGGCACACTTCTAAATGCAACTTTTCTCAGAGGGACTATTGGGCACAACTTCTAAATGCAATTGGGTACACTTCTAAATGCAATTGGGCACACTTCTAAATGCAACTTTTCTCAGAGGGTCTATTTGGCACAACTTCTAAATGACACTTCTAAATTCAACTTTTCTAAGAGGGACTAATGGGCACAACTTCTAAATGCAATTGGGCACAACTTCTAAATGTAATTGGGGACACTTCTAAATTCAACTTTTCTCAGAGGGACTAATGGGCGCAACTTCTAAATAAAATTGGGCACAACTTCTAATTGCAATTGGGCACACTTCTAAATGAAATTGGGGACACTTCTAAATGCAACTTTTCTCAGAGGGACTATTGGGCACAACTTCTAAATGCAATGGGGGACACTTCTAAATGCAACTTTTCTCGGAGGGACTATTGGGCACAACTTCTAAATGCAATTGGGGACACTTCTAAATGCATTTATTCTCAGAGGGACAATTGGGCACAACTTCTAAATGCAATTGGGGACACTTCTAAATTCAACTTTTCGCAGAGGGACTAATGGGCGCAACTTCTAAATAAAATTGGGTACACTTCTAAATGCAATTGGGCACATTTCTAAATGCAAATTTTCTCAGAGGGATTATTGGGCACAACTTCTAAATGCAATTGGGCACACTTCTAAATGCAAATTTTCTCAGAGGGACTAATGGGTGTAACTTCTAAATGCAATTGGGTACACCTCTAAATGAAATTGGGCACACTTCTAAATGCAACATTTCTCAGAGGGACTATTGGGCACAACTTCTAAATGCAATTGGACACACTTCTAAATGCAACTTTTCTCAGAGGGACTATTGGGCACAACTTCTAAATGCAATTGGGCACAATTCTAAATGCAATTGGGCACACTTCTAAATGCAACTTTTCTCAGAGGGACTAATGGGCGCAACTTCTAAATGCAATTGGGTACACTTCTAAATGTAATTGGGCACACTTCTAAATGCAACTTTTCTCAGAGGGACTAATGGGCGCAACTTCTAAATGCAATTGGGTACACTTCTAAATGTAATTGGGCACAACTTCTAAATGCAATTGGGCACACTTCTAAATGCAATTGGGCACACTTCTAAATGCAAATTTTCTCAGAGGGACTAATGGGTGTAACTTATAAATGCAATTGGGTACACTTCTAAATGCAATTGGGCACACTTCTAAATGCAACTTTTCTCAGAGGGACTATTGGGCACAACTTCTAAATGCAATTGGGCACACTTCTAAATGCAACTTTTCTCAGAGGGACTATTGGGCACAACTTCTAAATGCAATTGGGCACACTTCTAAATGCAACTTTTCTCAGAGGGTCTATTTGGCACAACTTCTAAATGACACTTCTAAATTCAACTTTTCTAAGAGGGACTAATGGGCACAACTTCTAAATGCAATTGGGCACAACTTCTAAATGTAATTGGGGACACTTCTAAATTCAACTTTTCTCAGAGGGACTAATGGGCGCAACTTCTAAATAAAATTGGGCACAACTTCTAATTGCAATTGGGCACACTTCTAAATGAAATTGGGCACACTTCTAAATGCAACTTTTCTCAGAGGGACTATTGGGCACAACTTCTAAATGCAATGGGGGACACTTCTAAATGCAACTTTTCTCAGAGGGACTATTGGGCACAACTTCTAAATGCAATTGGGGACACTTCTAAATGCAACTTTTCTCAGAGGGACTATTTGGCACAACTTCTAAATGTAATTGGGCACACTTCTAAATGCAACTTTTCTCAGAGGGACTATTGGGCACAACTTCTAAATGCAATTTGGCACAGTTCAAAATGCAACTTTTCTCAGAGGGACTATTGGGCACAAATTCTAAATGCAATTGGGGACACTTCTAAATGCAATTGGGCACACTTCTAAATGCAACTTTTCTCAGAGGGACTATTGGGCACAACTTCTAAATACAATTGGGGCACTTCTAAATGCAACTTTTCTCAGAGGGACTATTGGGCACAACTTCTAAATGCAATTGGGGACACATCTAAATGCATTTATTCTCAGAGGGACTATTGGGCACAACTTCTAATTGCAATTGGGTACACTTCTAAATGCAATTGGGCACACTTCTAAATGCAACTTTTCTCAGAGGGACTATTGGGCACAAATTCTAAATGCAATTGGGGACACTTCTAAATGCAACTTTTCTCAGAGGGACTATTGGGCACAACTTCTAAATGCAATTGGGCAAACTTCTAAATGCATTTATTCTCAGAGGGACTATCGGCACAACTTCTAAATGCAATTGGCTACACTTCTAAATGCAATTGGGCACACCTCTAAATGCAACTTTTCTCAGAGGGACTATTGGGCACAACTTCTAAATGCAATTGGGGACACTTCTAAATGCAACTTTTCTCAGAGGGACTATTGGGCACAACTTCTAAATGACACTTCTAAATTCAACTTTTCTCAGATGGACTAATGGGCGCAACTTCTAAATGCAATTGGATACACTTCTACATGCAATTGGGCACACTTCTAAATGCAACATTTCCCAGAGGGACTATTGGGCACAACTTCTAATTGCAATTGGGCACACTTCTAAATGAAATTGGGCACACTTCTAAATGCAACTTTTCTCAATGGGACTAATGTGCGCAACTTCTAAATGCAATTGGGTACACTTCTACATGCAATTGGGCACACTTCTAAATGCAACATTTCTCAGAGGGACTATTGGACACAACTTCTAATTGCAAATGGGCACACTTATAAATGAAATTGGGCACACTTCTAAATGCAACTTTTCTCAGAGAGGCTATTGGTCATAACTTCTAAATGCAATTGGGTACACTTCTAACTACAACTTTTCTCAGAGGGACTATTGGGCACGACTTCTAAATGCAACTTTTCTCAGAGGGACTATCGGGCACAACTTCTAAATGCAATTGGGCACACTTCTAAATGCAACTTTTCTCAGAGGGACTAATGGGTGCAACTTCTCAATGCAATTGGGTACACTTTTAAATGCAATTGGGCACACTTCTAAATGCAACCTTTCTCAGACGGACTATTGGGCACAACTTCTAAATGCAATTGGGGACACTTCTAAATGCATTAATTCTCAAAGAGACTATTGGGTACAACTTCTAAATGCAATTGGGTACACTTCTAAATGCAATTGGGCACACTTCTAAATGCAACTTTTCTCAGAGGGAGTATTGGGCACTACTTCTAAATGCAATTGGGGACACTTCTAAATGCAACTTTTCTGAGAGGGACTATTGGGCACAACTTCTAAATGCAATTGGGGACACTTCTAAATGCAACTTTTCTCAGAGGGACTATTGGGCACTACTTCTAAATGCAATTGAGCACACTTCTAAATGCAACTTTTCTCAGAGGGACTATTGGGCACAACTTCTAAATGAAATTGGGAACACTTCTAAATGCATTTATTCTCAGAGGGACTATTGGGCACAACTTCTAAATGCAATTGGGTACACTTCTAAATGCAATTGGGCACACTTCTAAATGCAACTTTTCTCAGAGGGACTATTGGGCACAACTTCTAAATGTAATTGGGTACACTTCTAAATGCAATTGGGCACACTTCTAAATTCAACTTTTCTCAGAGGGTCTATTTGGCACAACTTCTAAATAACACTTCTAAATTCAACTTTTCTCAGAGGGACTAATGGGCGCAACTTCTAAATGCAATTGGGCACAACTTCTAAATGTAATTGGGGACACTTCTAAATTCAACTTTTCTCAGAGGGACTAAAGGGCGCAACTTCTAAATAAAATTGGGCACAACTTCTAATTGCAATTGGGTACACTTCTAAATGAAATTGGGCACACTTCTAAATGCAACTTTTCTCAAAGGGACTATTGGGCACAACTTCTAAATTCAATTGGGGACACGTCTAAATGCATTTTTTCTCAGAGGGACTATTGGGCAAAACTTCTAAATGCAATTGGGTATACTTCTAAATGTAATTGGGCACACTTCTAAATGCAACTTTTCTCAGAGGGACTATTGGGCACAACTTCTAAATGCAATTGGGGACCCTTCTAAATTCAACTTTTCTCAGAGGGACTATTGGGCACAACTTCTAAATGCAATTGGGGACACTTCTAAATGCAACTTTTCTCAGAGGGACTATTGGGCACAACTTCTAAATGTAATTGGGCACACTTCTAAATGCAACTTTTCTCAGAGGGACTATTGGGCACAACTTCTAACTGCAATTGGGCACAGTTCTAAATGCAACTTTTCTCAGAGGGACTATTGGGCACAACTTCTAAATGCAATTGGGGACACTTCTTAATGCAATTGGGCACACTTCTAAATGCAACTTTTCTCAGAGGGACTATTGGGCACAACTTCTAAATACAATTGGGGACACTTCTAAATGCAACTTTTCTCAGAGGGACTATTGGGCACAACTTCTAAATGCAATTGGGGACAGTTCTAAATTCATTTATTCTCAGAGGGACAATTGGGCACAACTTCTAAATGCAATTGGGGACACTTCTAAATTCAACTTTTCGCAGAGGGACTAATGGGCGCAACTTCTAAATAAAATTGGGTACACTTCTAAATGCAATTGGGCACATTTCTAAATGCAAATTTTCTCAGAGGGATTATTGGGCACAACTTCTAAATGCAATTGGGCACACTTCTAAATGCAAATTTTCTCAGAGGGACTAATGGGTGTAACTTCTAAATGCAATTGGGTACACCTCTAAATGAAATTGGGCACACTTCTAAATGCAACTTTTCTCAGAGGGACTATTGGGCACAACTTCTAAATGCAATTGGACACACTTCTAAATGCAACTTTTCTCAGAGGGACTATTGGGCACAACTTCTAAATGCAATTGGGCACAATTCTAAATGCAATTGGGCACACTTCTAAATGCAACTTTTCTCAGAGGGACTAATGGGCGCAACTTCTAAATGCAATTGGGTACACTTCTAAATGTAATTGGGCACACTTCTAAATGCAACTTTTCTCAGAGGGACTAATGGGCGCAACTTCTAAATGCAATTGGGTACACTTCTAAATGTAATTGGGCACAACTTCTAAATGCAATTGGGCACACTTCTAAATGCAATTGGGCACACTTCTAAATGCAAATTTTCTCAGAGGGACTAATGGGTGTAACTGCACTCAGTCCTCATCAGCCAGGTGGCGTGGGCAGGAGCCCCCACCCTCCACAGCCCAGGATCAGCTCATCAGAGCTGCCGTACCGTGCCACGAGGCACGAAGAGGATCGCAGTCCAGCCAGGCCCCCACAAGCCCCCACTTTGTGCTGCCCACCCCTCCCAGAGGAACTCTTCACCTCCCCATCGGCCACCCCTCACCCAGAAGCGGCCCGGGTTGCGCTCCAGCAACGCGCCGATTTCGAAAAGAAAAGAAGAAAAAAAAAATACAAAATGTCGGGCGCGATGCGGCGCCAGAGCGAGGCTCTGCATCCTGGTTGCTAAGCAACCATGCTTCTTAGCATACAACATCCGCCGGCAGGCGGAAGAGCCTGCCACATTAAAAGGCCATTCTAAGGCCCTGTTTGCCCCTGTTCGCCGCTTACGGCGCGTGGCGAGTTCCCATACTATACACTCACGACCCCCTGATGCCCCAGGACAATACATGGGCTTACACCGGGGAACGCAGCGGCTGAGCAGGAGCTCATGACACTGTAGAAGCAGCGGACCTGGCTAGGAAACCTTCCGGGATCAAATACTTGGTAAGCGCGGCCACATTGCGCTATTCTTATCTCTGTTTTTGTGTTGGTCATCCAGCCGCAAATTTGCTTCATTGTGGTATAAAGGCACACATATGCTCCGAGTTGCCCCATAAAGGCCCTAGGCAACGTGCACATGCATGCGCCTTGTACTCTCCTGTGACAATCAAGGCCCGTCAGCCTCTGTCTCACTCTCATGCTCATTGCCTTACTCCATACCCATCTTGCCACCCTCTTGCCATCCACATCCAGCCTCGCACTCAAATACTTTGATGTACTCCAGCCAACATACAACCCCATTGCATATGAGTTGTGTTGTGCCCTATGGTCGCCCCCAGACCACATTTGAACTGTGTTGTGCCCTATGGTCCCCCCACAGACCACATTTGAACTGTGTTGTGCCCTATGGTCGCCCCCAGACCACATTTGAACTGTGCTGTTCCCTATGGTCACCCCCAGACCACATTTGAACTGTGTTGTGCCCTATGGTCGCCCCCAGACCACATTTGAACTGTGCTGTTCCCTATGGTCGCCCCCAGACCACATTTGAACTGTGTTGTGCCCGATGGTCGCCCCAGACCACATTTGAACTGTGTTGTGCCCTATGGTCGCCCCCAGACCACATTTGAACTGTGTTGTGCCCTATGGTCGCCCCCAGACCACATTTGAACTGTTCTGTGCCCTATGGTCGCCCCTAGACCACATTTGAACTGTGTTGTGCCCTTATGGTAACCCCCAGACTACATTTGAACTGTGTTGTGCCCTATGGTCGCCCCCAGACCACATTTGAACTGTGCTGTGCCCTATGGTCGCCCCTAGACCACATTTGAACTGTGTTGTGCCCTATGGTCGCCCCTAGACCACATTTGAACTGTGCTGTGCCCTATGGTCGCCCCTAGACCACATTTGAACTGTGTTGTGCCCTTATGGTAACCCCCAGATTACATTTGAACTGTGTTGTGCCCTATGGTCGCCCCTAGACCACACTTGAACTGTGCTGTGCCCTATGGTCACCCCAGACCACATTTGAACTGTGCTGTGCCCTATGGTAGCCCCCAGACTACATTTGAACTGTGTTGTGCCCTATGGTCGCCTAGGACTTAGCCTGTCTCTGACTGCATTTAGCCTGTCTCTGATTGCATTTAGCCTACATATGATTGCTCCGTCTAGCCTAGAGGTACCTGACTCTTGCAAACCAACTGCCCGCGCCTAAAACCAGGTCATAATGATACTAACTTTTATTTACCTGTCAGCCTTTTGGACCACAATGCCTAAAGTAAACCACCTTCCGAGGCCTACACTACAGGGCATACCGCCCGTGGATGAAGGACTCTCAACTCCCCCCCTAGAGCCCAGCCATCAACTTTCACATTCACTTATTACCCACCAATCGCTAACATACCTTCCCTGTGATATTGCAAGTAGAAACGCAAAACTACGTTCAAGACTTCCTAAAATTTACGAACCATTAGCTAGACACAATACCTCTTGCAATAGAAGTAACACTAACATCTGAAACACTCCTCCTATAAAAATTGACCTCCATCGCAATAACCGCCCAAATAAGCAGACCAATGCTAATAATAGCATACCTAAAAAGAAAAGTAATGCCACCCAGGCCACAGCAAAGCCGAACATCCAACTGAAGTGCGCCCTTATTAATGCCAGGTCACTAATAGCACACGCTACCGAAATTGCGGATCTCATTCAAATAGGAAACTATGACATCCTCGCCATAACAGAAACTTGGCTGCACCAAGCTGCAGGACCTGCCCTAATGCTTGCCTTACCCCATAATTACACCATACTTAGAGTAGACAGAGTCAACTCTCGAGGAGGTGGCCTAGCTATCATTGCTAAAAATAATCTCACCCTAAAAACTGAATCAAGTTCAACGACTAATTCCTGCGAATCATTAACGGCTAAACTCCTCGCATCTCCCTCTCAAACTATTACTATTCACCTTATCTATAGACCACCAGGCCCTATTGGCACGTTCGAGGAGGACATTTCCACGATCCTCTCAAACAACCTAAAAACTTCATCCCAAGCCATCCTTCTGGGAGACCTAAACCTAGGCTACAATGACCCTAAAGACCTGCAAGCAACTAATGTCACTAATGTCATCTCAGAACTAGGCTTCTCCCAAAAAATCCTACAACCAACACACGAAAAAGGCCGTATACTTGACTGGGTTGCTGACTATAACTGCAATACAACGATTGTCGATATCACTCCACAAACCTGGACTGATCATGCACTGATAACTTTCCTCCTAAATGTTAACTTGGCCCTACCCATTGAAACTGCTCTGGCTCCCCCCTTGCCAACCAGAAACAAAAAACTTATAACTACAGAAAAACTGCTACCACTCATCCTCCCCAGACTAAACTCTCTACCTGACTTATTGGACACCTCTTCACTAGTAAACAAATTCAACTCCTCCATGGCTACAGCTTTAGATACTATTGCCCCACTGAAACTGAGAAAGAGTAAGCCCAGAGCCCACCTAAATACCTGGTTCACTCCTCACTTCAAATCTCTAAGACTTGAAAAACGTAAATGCGAATCTGCTTGGCGACTAACCCCAACAGAGACAAATAAAATTACACTCATCAATGCCTCCAAGATTTACAAAAATGAAATAAAGAAAGCAAAAAGAGAGAATTTCAACAACAGAATACTGCAGGCCAAATCTGGAACGAAAGAACTATTCCTTATACTAAAGGAACTAGAAAACCCTATTCCTGTCCATGATAACTGTGACAAAAACAAAATATGGTGCTCGAACATCCAAAAAGCACTAAACGACAAAATTGCCACACTCCAAACAAAAATTGAGATAAAGAAACAGAATATTCCACCCTCAACTAACCTAAGAGGCAAACCACCAATCAGCACTAAACTAGACCATAAATTTAACTTCTCGAAAGTAACTACACTTGAAACCGAAAAGATAATACTTTCACTCAAGCCATCCAATTGCCGAGGCGACCTATGCCCAGCCCAACTAATAAAAGACGCGGCCAGAGACCTCTCCCCATTCATTTCTAAACTTATTAATGCCTCCTTTGCATCAGGCACTGTACCAGATAACCTCAAGCAATCTTGGGTCCTCCCCCTCCTAAAAAAACAAACATTGGACCCATCCATCCCGACTAACTACAGGCCCATCACAACGGTACCCTTCTTGTTAAAAATCCTAGACAGGGTAGCCTACCTGCAGATCCAAAAACACCTGGAGCTGCACCACCTTTTAGGCACAAGACAATCAGGCTTCAGACCTCAGCACGGAACTGAAACCGCGCTCATCGATCTTAAAATTCAGGTCGATGAGCTGAGAGACTCCGGAAAGATGGCCCTACTCCTCTTACTGGACCTCTCTGCAGCCTTCGACCTGGTGGATCATGATGTGCTCTGCACCCACCTAGAAACAGCTGCCCATTTCTCCACACATGCCATCGCATGGATCAAATCATTCCTAACCGGTAGAACTATGAGAGTCTTCTCTACTTCTGCTGCTGCTGACCCTGTATCCATCACATGTGGAGTCCCACAAGGTTCTTGTGTCTCCCCCACTATGTACAACATCTTCACGAAGCCCTTGTTCGATGATCTGGATAATCTGGGTGTCACCTACACTAACTATGCGGATGACACTCAGATTCTCTTACCACTTTCAGGGGATTATGAACAAGATTTGGCCTTGGTGAACAAGATTTATCTCATCATTCAGGCATGGATGGCCACACACGGACTATGCCTGAATGATGACAAAACGGAACTCATCATACTGGGGAACACACAAAACATCAATAGATTAAAAGAAGAATACTCCTCCTTCGTCATAGACGGTAACACTATCAAGGTGGCAAAAGAGGTAAAAACATTAGGGTTTTACCTTGATTCCCACCTCTCCCTAACCAAACAGGTGAGCGCAATGGCATCCAGCACCGCATATACCTGCAAGTTGATTAGAGCCGCAAAACCATACCTATTCACTGCCAACTGCCTAACCCTTGCTCGAGCATTAGTGCTGTTGAAATTGGACTATTGCAACGCACTATATATAGGGGCCAATAAACATATGCTGCATAAGATTCAAACACTACAGAACAATGCTCTTAGAGCTGCCTTAGGAATTCCAAGAAGGGAGCATATTTCAGAGGCTAGAAGACAATCCAACTGGCTCTCCACAGCGGACAAAATCAAACTCAAGACAGCTTCTCTAACTTTCAAAAGTATCAACCATCTAGCACCCAAATACCTAGTTGCTAGATTCAACAGAAAAATCTCCACTAGACCCACCAGAGAAGCATACTCTAACCAGTTAGTGATACCCCCATTTAAACTAAGTACGGCCGGAGGAAACAGCTTCCCGGTCAAAGCTGCCCAGCTTTGGAACTCCCTCCCGCCTGGCCTGAGATCTACCCAATCCTACGCTCTCTTCAGATCTAACTGTATCAATTGGATCAAAGAAAATGACTGATAGTCCTGCCCTACACCAATATAACCACTGTTCTACAAACGTACTATGTACATAGTTATATACTCTCTATCTTCCTACTGCATATTTCTTGTATATATTATGTTATATGTATATATTATGCACAATGTATATTCTCCTTACTGTCCTGCATTATGTAACTTCTACGACGTATAACCACTACTTGTAAACATGCGTAACCTGTAAAGTTTAAAGTATCCTTGAACAACGCGCCCGGTTACCCTCGGGTCTGGCGCGCGCTATAAATAATAAACAAACAAACAAACAAATGCAATTGGGTACACTTCTAAATGCAATTGGGCACACTTCTAAATGCAACTTTTCTCAGAGGGACTATTGGGCACAACTTCTAAATGCAATTGGGCACACTTCTAAATGCAACTTTTCTCAGAGGGACTATTGGGCACAACTTCTAAATGCAATTGGGCACACTTCTAAATGCAACTTTTCTCAGAGGGACTATTGGGCACAACTTCTAAATGCAATTGGGTACACTTCTAAATGCAATTGGGCACACTTCTAAATGCAACTTTTCTCAGAGGGTCTATTTGGCACAACTTCTAAATGACACTTCTAAATTCAACTTTTCTAAGAGGGACTAATGGGCACAACTTCTAAATGCAATTCGGCACAACTTCTAAATGTAATTGGGGACACTTCTAAATTCAACTTTTCTCAGAGGGACTAATGGGCGCAACTTCTAAATAAAATTGGGCACAACTTCTAATTGCAATTGGGCACACTTCTAAATGAAATTGGGCACACTTCTAAATGCAACTTTTCTCAGAGGGACTATTGGGCACAACTTCTAAATGCAATGGGGGACACTTCTAAATGCAACTTTTCTCAGAGGGACTATTGGGCACAACTTCTAAATGCAATTGGGGACACTTCTAAATGCATTTATTCTCAGAGGGACAATTGGGCACAACTTCTAAATGCAATTGGGGACACTTCTAAATTCAACTTTTCGCAGAGGGACTAATGGGCGCAACTTCTAAATAAAATTGGGTACACTTCTAAATGCAATTGGGCACATTTCTAAATGCAAATTTTCTCAGAGGGATTATTGGGCACAACTTCTAAATGCAATTGGGCACACTTCTAAATGCAAATTTTCTCAGAGGGACTAATGGGTGTAACTTCTAAATGCAATTGGGTACACCTCTTAATGAAATTGGGCACACTTCTAAATGCAACTTTTCTCAGAGGGACTATTGGGCACAACTTCTAAATGCAATTGGACACACTTCTAAATGCAACTTTTCTCAGAGGGACTATTGGGCACAACTTCTAAATGCAATTGGGCACAATTCTAAATGCAATTGGGCACACTTCTAAATGCAACTTTTCTCAGAGGGACTAATGGGCGCAACTTCTAAATGCAATTGGGTACACTTCTAAATGTAATTGGGCACACTTCTAAATGCAACTTTTCTCAGAGGGACTAATGGGCGCAACTTCTAAATGCAATTGGGTACACTTCTAAATGTAATTGGGCACAACTTCTAAATGCAATTGGGCACACTTCTAAATGCAATTGGGCACACTTCTAAATGCAAATTTTCTCAGAGGGACTAATGGGTGTAACTTATAAATGCAATTGGGTACACTTCTAAATGCAATTGGGCACACTTCTAAATGCAACTTTTCTCAGAGGGACTATTGGGCACAACTTCTAAATGCAATTGGGCACACTTCTAAATGCAACTTTTCTCAGAGGGACTATTGGGCACAACTTCTAAATGCAATTGGGTACACTTCTAAATGCAATTGGGCAAACTTCTAAATGCAACTTTTCTCAGAGGGTCTATTTGGCACAACTTCTAAATGACACTTCTAAATTCAACTTTTCTAAGAGGGACTAATGGGCACAACTTCTAAATGCAATTCGGCACAACTTCTAAATGTAATTGGGGACACTTCTAAATTCAACTTTTCTCAGAGGGACTAATGGGCGCAACTTCTAAATAAAATTGGGCACAACTTCTAATTGCAATTGGGCACACTTCTAAATGAAATTGGGCACACTTCTAAATGCAACTTTTCTCAGAGGGACTATTGGGCACAACTTCTAAATGCAATGGGGGACACTTCTAAATGCAACTTTTCTCAGAGGGACTATTGGGCACAACTTCTAAATGCAATTGGGGACACTTCTAAATGCAACTTTTCTCAGAGGGACTATTTGGCACAACTTCTAAATGTAATTGGGCACACTTCTAAATGCAACTTTTCTCAGAGGGACTATTGGGCACAACTTCTAAATGCAATTTGGCACAGTTCAAAATGCAACCTTTCTCAGAGGGACTATTGGGCACAAATTCTAAATGCAATTGGGGACACTTCTAAATGCAATTGGGCACACTTCTAAATGCAACTTTTCTCAGAGGGACTATTGGGCACAACTTCTAAATACAATTGGGGACACTTCTAAATGCAACATTTCTCAGAGGGACTATTGGGCACAACTTCTAAATGCAATTGGGGACACATCTAAATGCATTTATTCTCAGAGGGACTATTGGGCACAACTTCTAATTGCAATTGGGTACACTTCTAAATGCAATTGGGCACACTTCTAAATGCAACTTTTCTCAGAGGGACTATTGGGCACAAATTCTAAATGCAATTGGGGACACTTCTAAATGCAACTTTTCTCAGAGGGACTATTGGGCACAACTTCTAAATGCAATTGGGCAAACTTCTAAATGCATTTATTCTCAGAGGGACTATCGGCACAACTTCTAAATGCAATTGGCTACACTTCTAAATGCAATTGGGCACACTTCTAAATGCAACTTTTCTCAGAGGGACTATTGGGCACAACTTCTAAATGCAATTGGGGACACTTCTAAATGCAACTTTTCTCAGAGGGACTATTGGGCACAACTTCTAAATGACACTTCTAAATTCAACTTTTCTCAGATGGACTAATGGGCGCAACTTCTAAATGCAATTGGGTACACTTCTACATGCAATTGGGCACACTTCTAAATGCAACATTTCCCAGAGGGACTATTGGGCACAACTTCTAATTGCAATTGGGCACACTTCTAAATGAAATTGGGCACACTTCTAAATGCAACTTTTCTCAATGGGACTAATGTGCGCAACTTCTAAATGCAATTGGGTACACTTCTACATGCAATTGGGCACACTTCTAAATGCAACATTTCTCAGAGGGACTATTGGACACAACTTCTAATTGCAATTGGGCACACTTATAAATGAAATTGGGCACACTTCTAAATGCAACTTTTCTCAGAGAGGCTATTGGTCATAACTTCTAAATGCAATTGGGTACACTTCTAACTACAACTTTTCTCAGAGGGACTATTGGGCACGACTTCTAAATGCAACTTTTCTCAGAGGGACTATCGGGCACAACTTCTAAATGCAATTGGGCACACTTCTAAATGCAACTTTTCTCAAAGGGACTAATGGGTGCAACTTCTAAATGCAATTGGGTACACTTTTAAATGCAATTGGGCACACTTCTAAATGCAACCTTTCTCAGAGGGACTATTGGGCACAACTTCTAAATGCAATTGGGGACACTTCTAAATGCATTAATTCTCAAAGGGACTATTGGGCACAACTTCTAAATGCAATTGGGTACACTTCTAAATGCAATTGGGCACACTTCTAAATGCAACTTTTCTCAGAGGGACTATTGGGCACAACTTCTAAATGCAATTGGGGACACTTCTAAATGCAACTTTTCTGAGAGGGACTATTGGGCACAACTTCTAAATGCAATTGAGGACACTTCTAAATGCATTTATTCTCAGAGGGACTATTCAGCACAACTTCTAAATGCAATTGGGTACAATTCTAAATGCAATTGGGCACACTTCTAAATGCAACTTTTCTCAGAGGGACTATTGGGCACAACTTCTAAATGCAATTGGGGACACTTCTAAATGCAACTTTTCTCAGAGGGACTATTGGGCACAACTTCTAAATGAAATTGGGGACACTTCTAAATGCAACTTTTCTCAGAGGGACTATTGGGCACAACTTCTAAATGCAATTGGGAAAACTTATAAATGCATTTATTCTCAGAGGGAGTATTGGGCACAACTTCCAAATGCAATTGGGTACACTTCTAAATGCAATTGGGCACACTTCTAAATGCAACTTTTCTCAGAGGGACTATTGGGCACAACTTCTAAATGTAATTGGGTACACTTCTAAATGCAATTGGGCACACTTCTAAATTCAACTTTTCTCAGAGGGTCTATTTGGCACAACTTCTAAATAACACTTCTAAATTCAACTTTTCTCAGAGGGACTAATGGGTGCAACTTCTAAATGCAATTGGGAACAACTTCTAAATGTAATTGGGGACACTTCTAAATTCAACTTTTCTCAGAGGGACTAATGGGCGCAACTTCTAAATAAAATTGGGCACAACTTCTAATTGCAATTGGGCACACTTCTAAATGAAATTGGGCACACTTCTAAATGCAACTTTTATCAGAGGGACTATTGGGCACAACTTCTAAATTCAATTGGGGACACGTCTAAATGCATTTTGTCTCAGAGGGACTATTGGGCAAAACTTCTAAATGCAATTGGGTATACTTCTAAATGTAATTGGGCACACTAAATGCAACTTTTCTCAGAGGGACTATTGGGCACAACTTCTAAATGCAATTGGGGACACTTTTAAATTCAACTTTTCTCAGAGGGACTATTGGGCACAACTTCTAAATGCAATTGGGGACACTTCTAAATGCAACGTTTCTCAGAGGGACTATTGGGCACAACTTCTAAATGTAATTGGGCACACTTCTAAATGCAACTTTTCTCAGAGGGACTATTGGGCACAACTTCTAACTGCAATTGGGCACAGTTCTAAATGCAACTTTTCTCAGAGGGAATATTGGGCACAACTTCTAAATGCAATTGGGGACACTTCTTAATGCAATTGGGCACACTTCTAAATGCAACTTTTCTCAGAGGGACTATTGGGCACAACTTCTAAATACAATTGGGGACACTTCTAAATGCAACTTTTCTCAGAGGGACTATTGGGCATAACTTCTAAATGCAATTGGGGACACTTCTAAATGCATTTATTCTCAGAGGGACAATTGGGCACAACTTCTAAATGCAATTGGGGACACTTCTAAATTCAACTTTTCGCAGAGGGACTAATGGGCGCAACTTCTAAATAAAATTGGGTACACTTCTAAATGCAATTGGGCACATTTCTAAATGCAAATTTTCTCAGAGGGATTATTGGGCACAACTTCTAAATGCAATTGGGGACACTTCTAAATTCAACTTTACTCAGAGAGGCTATTGGTCATAACTTCTAAATGCAATTGGGCACACTTCTAAATGCAAATTTTCTCAGAGGGACTAATGGGTGTAACTTCTAAATGCAATTGGGTACACCTCTAAATATAATTGGGCACACTTCTAAATGCAACTTTTCTCAGAGGGACTATTGGGCACAACTTCTAAATGCAATTGGACACACTTCTAAATGCAACTTTTCTCAGAGGGACTATTGGGCACAACTTCTAAATGCAATTGGGCACAATTCTAAATGCAATTGGGCACACTTCTAAATGCAACTTTTCTCAGAGGGACTATTGGGCACAACTTCTAAATGCAATTGGGGACACTTCTAAATGCAACTTTTCTGAGAGGGACTATTGGGCACAACTTCTAAATGCAATTGAGGACACTTCTAAATGCATTTATTCTCAGAGGGACTATTCAGCACAACTTCTAAATGCAATTGGGTACAATTCTAAATGCAATTGGGCACACTTCTAAATGCAACTTTTCTCAGAGGGACTATTGGGCACAACTTCTAAATGCAATTGGGGACACTTCTAAATGCAACTTTTCTCAGAGGGACTATTGGGCACAACTTCTAAATGAAATTGGGGACACTTCTAAATGCAACTTTTCTCAGAGGGACTATTGGGCACAACTTCTAAATGCAATTGGGAAAACTTCTAAATGCATTTATTCTCAGAGGGACTATTGGGCACAACTTCCAAATGCAATTGGGTACACTTCTAAATGCAATTGGGCACACTTCTAAATGCAACTTTTCTCAGAGGGACTATTGGGCACAACTTCTAAATGTAATTGGGTACACTTCTAAATGCAATTGGGCACACTTCTAAATTCAACTTTTCTCAGAGGGTCTATTTGGCACAACTTCTAAATAACACTTCTAAATTCAACTTTTCTCAGAGGGACTAATGGGTGCAACTTCTAAATGCAATTGGGAACAACTTCTAAATGTAATTGGGGACACTTCTAAATTCAACTTTTCTCAGAGGGACTAATGGGCGCAACTTCTAAATAAAATTGGGCACAACTTCTAATTGCAATTGGGCACACTTCTAAATGAAATTGGGCACACTTCTAAATGCAACTTTTATCAGAGGGACTATTGGGCACAACTTCTAAATTCAATTGGGGACACGTCTAAATGCATTTTGTCTCAGAGGGACTATTGGGCAAAACTTCTAAATGCAATTGGGTATACTTCTAAATGTAATTGGGCACACTAAATGCAACTTTTCTCAGAGGGACTATTGGGCACAACTTCTAAATGCAATTGGGGACACTTTTAAATTCAACTTTTCTCAGAGGGAGTATTGGGCACAACTTCTAAATGCAATTGGGGACACTTCTAAATGCAACGTTTCTCAGAGGGTCTATTGGGCACAACTTCTAAATGTAATTGGGCACACTTCTAAATGCAACTTTTCTCAGAGGGACTATTGGGCACAACTTCTAACTGCAATTGGGCACAGTTCTAAATGCAACTTTTCTCAGAGGGAATATTGGGCACAACTTCTAAATGCAATTGGGGACACTTCTTAATGCAATTGGGCACACTTCTAAATGCAACTTTTCTCAGAGGGACTATTGGGCACAACTTCTAAATACAATTGGGGACACTTCTAAATGCAACTTTTCTCAGAGGGACTATTGGGCATAACTTCTAAATGCAATTGGGGACACTTCTAAATGCATTTATTCTCAGAGGGACAATTGGGCACAACTTCTAAATGCAATTGGGGACACTTCTAAATTCAACTTTTCGCAGAGGGACTAATGGGCGCAACTTCTAAATAAAATTGGGTACACTTCTAAATGCAATTGGGCACATTTCTAAATGCAAATTTTCTCAGAGGGATTATTGGGCACAACTTCTAAATGCAATTGGGGACACTTCTAAATTCAACTTTACTCAGAGAGGCTATTGGTCATAACTTCTAAATGCAATTGGGCACACTTCTAAATGCAAATTTTCTCAGAGGGACTAATGGGTGTAACTTCTAAATGCAATTGGGTACACCTCTAAATATAATTGGGCACACTTCTAAATGCAACTTTTCTCAGAGGGACTATTGGGCACAACTTCTAAATGCAATTGGACACACTTCTAAATGCAACTTTTCTCAGAGGGACTATTGGGCACAACTTCTAAATGCAATTGGGCACAATTCTAAATGCAATTGGGCACACTTCTAAATGCAACTTTTCTCAGAGGGACTAATGGGCGCAACTTCTAAATGCAATTGGGTACACTTCTTAATGTAATTGGGCACACTTCTAAATGCAACTTTTCTCAGAGGGACTAATGGGCGCAACTTCTAAATGCAATTGGGTACACTTCTAAATGTAATTGGGCACAACTTCTAAATGCAATTGGGCACACTTCTAAATGCAATTGGGCACACTTCTAAATGCAAATTTTCTCAGAGGTACTAATGGGTGTAACTTATAAATGCAATTGGGTACACTTCTAAATGCAATTGGGCACACTTCTAAATGCAACTTTTCTCAGAGGGACTATTGGGCACAACTTCTAAATGCAATTGGGCACACTTCTAAATGCAACTTTTCTCAGAGGGACTATTGGGCACAACTTCTAAATGCAATTGGGTACACTTCTAAATGCAATTGGGCACACTTCTAAATGCAAATTTTCTCAGAGGGACTAATGGGTGTAACTTCTAAATGCAATTGGGTACACCTCTAAATGAAATTGGGCACACTTCTAAATGCAACTTTTCTCAGAGGAACTATTGGGCACAACTTCTAAATGCAATTGGACACACTTCTAAATGCAACTTTTCTCAGAGGGACTATTGGGCACAACTTCTAAATGCAATTGGGCACAATTCTAAATGCAATTGGGCACACTTCTAAATGCAACTTTTCTCAGAGGGACTAATGGGCGCAACTTCTAAATGCAATTGGGTACTCTTCTAAATGTAATTGGGCACACTTCTAAATGCAACTTTTCTCAGAGGGACTAATGGGCGCAACTTCTAAATGCAATTGAGTACACTTCTAAATGTAATTGGGCACAACTTCTAAATGCAATTGGGCACACTTCTAAATGCAATTGGGCACACTTCTAAATGCAAATTTTCTCAGAGTGACTAATGGGTGTAACTTATAAATGCAATTGGGTACACTTCTAAATGCAATTGGGCACACTTCTAAATGCAACTTTTCTCAGAGGGACTATTGGGCACAACTTCTAAATGCAATTGGGCACACTTCTAAATGCAACTTTTCTCAGAGGGACTATTGGGCACAACTTCTAAATGCAATTGGGTACACTTCTAAATGCAATTGGGCACACTTCTAAATGCAACTTTTCTCAGAGGGTCTATTTGGCACAACTTCTAAATGACACTTCTAAATTCAACTTTTCTAAGAGGGACTAATGGGCACAACTTCTAAATGCAATTGGGCACAACTTCTAAATGTAATTGGGACACTTCTAAATTCAACTTTTCTCAGATGGACTAATGGGCACAACTTCTAAATAAAATTGGGCACAACTTCTAATTGCAATTGGGCACACTTCTAAATGAAATTGGGCACACTTCTAAATGCAACTTTTCTCAGAGGGACTATTGGGCACAACTTCTAAATTCAATTGGGGACACGTCTAAATGCATTTTTTCTCAGAGGGACTATTGGGCACAACTTCTAAATGCAATTGGGTATACTTCTAAATATAATTGGGCACACTTCTAAATGCAACTTTTCTCAGAGGGACTATTGGGCACAACTTCTAAATGCAATTGGGGACACTTCTAAATGCAACTTTTCTCAGAGGGACTATTGGGCACAACTTCTAAATGCAATTGGGGACACTTCTAAATGCAACTTTTCTCAGAGGGACTATTTGGCACAACTTCTAAATGTAATTGGGCACACTTCTAAATGCAACTTTTCTCAGAGGGACTATTGGGCACAACTTCTAAATGCAATTTGGCACAGTTCAAAATGAAAATTTTTCTCAGAGGGACTATTGGGCACAACTTCTAAATGCAATTGGGGACACTTCTAAATGCAACTTTTCTCAGAGGGACTATTTGGCAAAACTTCTAAATGTAATTGGGCACACTTCTAAATGCAACTTTTCTCAGAGGGACTATTGGGCACAAATTCTAAATGCAATTGGGGACACTTCTAAATGCAATTGGGCACACTTCTAAATGCAACTTTTCTCAGAGGGACTATTGGGCACAACTTCTAAATACAATTGGGGACACTTCTAAATGCAACTTTTCTCAGAGGGACTATTGGGCACAACTTCTAAATGCAATTGGGGACACATCTAAATGCATTTATTCTCAGAGGAACTATTGGGCACAACTTCTAATTGCAATTGGGTACACTTCTAAATGCAATTGGGCACACTTCTAAATTCAACTTTTCTCAGAGGGACTATTGGGCACAAATTCTAAATGCAATTGGGGACACTTCTAAATGCAACGTTTCTCAGAGGGACTATTGGGCATAACTTCTAAATGCAATTGGGCAAACTTCTAAATGCATTTATTCTCAGAGGGACTATCGGGCACAACTTCTAAATGCAATTGGGTACACTTCTAAATGCAATTGGGCACACTTCTAAATGCAACTTTTCCCAGAGGGACTATTGGGCACAACTTCTAAATGCAATTGGGGACACTTCTAAATGCAACTTTTCTCAGAGGGACTATTGGGCACAACTTCTAAATGACACTTCTAAATTCAACTGTTCTCAGATGGACTAATGGGCGCAACTTCTAAATGCAATTGGGTACACTTCTACATGCAATTGGGCACACTTCTAAATGCAACATTTCCCAGAGGGACTATTGGGCACAACTTCTAATTGCAAATGGGCACACTTCTAAATGAAATTGGGCACACTTCTAAATGCAACTTTTCTCAATGGGACTAATGGGCACAACTTCTAATTGCAATTGGGCACACTTCTAAATGAAATTGGGCACACTTCTAAATGCAACTTTTCTCAGAGAGGCTATTGGTCATAACTTCTAACTGCAATTGGGTACACCTCTAACTACAACTTTTCTCAGAGGGACTATTGGGCACGACTTCTAAATGCAACTTTTCTCAGAGGGACTATTGGGCACAACTTCTAAATGCAATTGGGCACACTTCTAAATGCAACTTTTCTCAGAGGGACTAATGGGTGCAACTTCTAAATGCAATTGGGTACACTTTTAAATGCAATTGGGCACACTTCTAAATGCAACCTTTCTCAGAGGGACTATTGGGCACAACTTCTAAATGCAATTGGGGACACTTCTAAATGCATTAATTCTCAAAGGGACTATTGGGCACAACTTCTAAATGCAATTGGGTACACTTCTAAATGCAATTGGGCACACTTCTAAATGCAACTTTTCTCAGAGGGACTATTGGGCACAACTTCTAAATGCAATTGGGGACACTTCTAAATGCAACTTTTCTCAGAGGGACTACTGGGCACAACTTCTAAATACAATTGAGGACACTTCTAAATGCATTTATTCTCAGAGGGACTATTCAGCACAACTTCTAAATGCAATTGGGTACACTTCTAAATGCAATTGGGCACACTTCTAAATGCAACTTTTCTCAGAGGGACTATTGGGCACAACTTCTAAATGCAATTGAGCACACTTCTAAATGCAACTTTTCTCAGAGGGACTATTGGGCACAACTTCTGAATGCAATTGGGAACACTTCTAAATGCATTTATTCTCAGAGGGACTATTGGGCACAACTTCTAAATGCAATTGGGTACACTTCTAAATGCAATTGGGCACACTTCTAAATGCAACTTTTCTCAGAGGGACTATTGGGCACAACTTCTAAATGTAATTGGGTACACTTCTAAATGCAATTGGGCACACTTCTAAATTCAACTTTTCTCAGAGGGTCTATTTGGCACAACTTCTAAATAACACTTCTAAATTCAACTTTTCTCAGAGGGACTAATGGGTGCAACTTCTAAATGCAATTGGGCACAACTTTTAAATGTAATTGGGGACACTTCTAAATTCAACTTTTCTCAGAGGGACTAATGGGCGCAACTTCTAAATAAAATTGGGCACAGCTTCTAATTGCAATTGGGCACACTTCTAAATGAAATTGGGCACACTTCTAAATGCAACTTTTCTCAGAGGGACTATTGGGCACAACTTCTAAATTCAATTGGGGACACGTCTAAATGCATTTTTTCTCAGAGGGACTATTGGGCAAAACTTCTAAATGCAATTGGGTATACTTCTAAATGTAATTGGGCACACTTCTAAATGCAACTTTTCTCAGAGGGACTATTGGGCACAACTTCTAAATGCAATTGGGGACACTTCTAAATTCAACTTTTCTCAGAGGGACTATTGGGCAAAACTTCTAAATGCAATTGGGGACACTTCTAAATGCAACGTTTCTCAGAGGGACTATTGGGCACAACTTCTAAATGTAATTTGGCACACTTCTAAATGCAACTTTTCTCAGAGGGACTATTGGGCGCAACTTCTAACTGCAATTGGGCACAGTTCTAAATGCAACTTTTCTCAGAGGGACTATTGGGCACAACTTCTAAATGCAATTGGGGACACTTCTTAATGCAATTGGGCACACTTCTAAATGCAACTTTTCTCAGAGGGACTATTGGGCACAACTTCTAAATACAATTGGGGACACTTCTAAATGCAACTTTTCTCAGAGGGACTATTGGGCACAACTTCTAAATGCAATTGGGGACACTTCTAAATGCATTTATTCTCAGAGGGACAATTGGGCACAACTTCTAAATGCAATTGGGGACACTTCTAAATTCAACTTTTCGCAGAGGGACTAATGGGCGCAACTTCTAAATAAAATTGGGTACACTTCTAAATGCAATTGGGCACATTTCTAAATGCAACTTTTCTCAGAGGGACTATTGGGCACAACTTCTAAATGCAATTGGGGACACTTCTTAATGCAATTGGGCACACTTCTAAATGCAACTTTTCTCAGAGGGACTATTGGGCACAACTTCTAAATGCAATGGGGGACACTTCTAAATGCAACTTTTCTCAGAGGGACTATTGGGCACAACTTCTAAATGCAATTTGACACACTTCTAAATGCAACTTTTCTCAGAGGGACTATTGGGCGCAACTTCTAACTGCAATTGGGCACAGTTCTAAATGCAACTTTTCTCAGAGGGACTATTGGGCACAACTTCTAAATGCAATTGGGGACACTTCTTAATGCAATTGGGCACACTTCTAAATGCAACTTTTCTCAGAGGGACTATTGGGCACAACTTCTAAATGCAATGGGGGACACTTCTAAATGCAACTTTTCTCAGAGGGACTATTGGGCACAACTTCTAAATGCAATTTGACACACTTCTAAATGCAACTTTTCTCAGAGGGACTATTGGGCACAACTTCTAAATGCAATTGGGCACAATTCTAAATGCAATTGGGCACACTTCTAAATGCAACTTTTCTCAGAGGGACTAATGGGCGCAACTTCTTAATGCAATTGGGTACACTTCTAAATGTAATTGGGCACACTTCTAAATGCAACTTTTCTCAGAGGGACTAATGGGCGCAACTTCTAAATGCAATTGGGTACACTTCTAAATGTAATTGGGCACAACTTCTAAATGCAATTGGGCACACTTCTAAATGCAATTGGGAACACTTCTAAATGCATTTATTCTCAGAGGGACTATTGGGCACAACTTCTAAATGCAATTGGGTACACTTCTAAATGCAATTGGGCACACTTCTAAATGCAACTTTTCTCAGAGGGACTATTGGGCACAACTTCTAAATGTAATTGGGTACACTTTTAAATGCAATTGGGCACACTTCTAAATTCAACTTTTCTCAGAGGGTCTATTTGGCACAACTTCTAAATAACACTTCTAAATTCAACTTTTCTCAGAGGGACTAATGGGTGCAACTTCTAAATGCAATTGGGCACAACTTTTAAATGTAATTGGGGACACTTCTAAATTCAACTTTTCTCAGAGGGACTAATGGGCGCAACTTCTAAATAAAATTGGGCACAACTTCTAATTGCAATTGGGCACACTTCTAAATGAAATTGGGCACACTTCTAAATGCAACTTTTCTCAGAGGTTCTATTGGGCACAACTTCTAAATTCAATTGGGGACACTTCTAAATTCAACTTTTCTCAGAGGGACTATTGGGCAAAACTTCTAAATGCAATTGGGGACACTTCTAAATGCAACGTTTCTCAGAGGGACTATTGGGCACAACTTCTAAATGTAATTTGGCACACTTCTAAATGCAACTTTTCTCAGAGGGACTATTGGGCACAACTTCTAACTGCAATTGGGCACAGTTCTAAATGCAACTTTTCTCAGAGGGACTATTGGGCACAACTTCTAAATGCAATTGGGGACACTTCTTAATGCAATTGGGCACACTTCTAAATGCAACTTTTCTAGGAGGGACTATTGGGCACAACTTCTAAATACAATTGGGGACACTTCTAAATGCAACTTTTCTCAGAGGGACTATTGGGCACAACTTCTAAATGCAATTGGGGACACTTCTAAATGCATTTATTCTCAGAGGGACAATTGGGCACAACTTCTAAAATCAATTGGGGACACTTCTAAATTCAACTTTTCGCAGAGGGACTAATGGGCGCAACTTCTAAATAAAATTGGGTACACTTCTAAATGCAATTGGGCACACTCCTAAATGCAAATTTTCTCAGAGGGACTAATGGGTGTAACTTCTAAATGCAATTGGGTACACCTCTAAATGAAATTGGGCACACTTCTAAATGCAACTTTTCTCAGAGGGACTATTGGGCACAACTTCTAAATGCAATTGGACACACTTCTAAATGCAACTTTTCTCAGAGGGACTATTGGGCACAACTTCTAAATGCAATTGGGCACAATTCTAAATGCAATTGGGCACACTTCTAAATGCAACTTTTCTCAGAGGGACTAATGGGCGCAACTTCTAAATGCAATTGGGTACACTTCTAAATGTAATTGGGCACACTTCTAAATGCAACTTTTCTCAGAGGGACTAATGGGCGCAACTTCTAAATGCAATTGGGTACACTTCTAAATGTAATTGGGCACAACTTCTAAATGCAATTGGGCACACTTCTAAATGCAATTGGGCACACTTCTAAATGCAAATTTTCTCAGAGGGACTAATGGGTGTAACTTATAAATGCAATTGGGTACACTTCTAAATGCAATTGGGCACACTTCTAAATGCAACTTTTCACAGAGGGACTATTGGGCACAACTTCTAAATGCAATTGGGCACACTTCTAAATGCAACTTTTCTCAGAGGGACTATTGGGCACAACTTCTAAATGCAATTGGGTACACTTCTAAATGCAATTGGGCACACTTCTAAATGCAACTTTTCTCAGAGGGTCTATTTGGCACAACTTCTAAATGACACTTCTAAATTCAACTTTTCTAAGAGGGACTAATGGGCACAACTTCTAAATGCAATTGGGCACAACTTCTAAATGTAATGGGGGACACTTCTAAATTCAACTTTTCTCAGAGGGACTAATGGGCGCAACTTCTAAATAAAATTGGGCACAACTTCTAATTGCAATTGGGCACACTTCTAAATGAAATTGGGCACACTTCTAAATGCAACTTTTCTCAGAGGGACTAGTGGGCACAACTTCTAAATTCAATTGGGGACACGTCTAAATGCATTTTTTCTCAGAGGGACTATTGGGCACAACTTCTAAATGCAATTGGGTATACTTCTAAATGTAATTGGGCACACTTCTAAATGCAACTTTTCTCAGAGGGACTATTGGGCACAACTTCTAATTGCAATTGGGGACACTTCTAAATGCAACTTTTCTCAGAGGGACTATTGGGCACAACTTCTAAATGCAATTGGGGACACTTCTAAATGCAACTTTTCTCAGAGGGACTATTTGGCACAACTTCTAAATGTAATTGGGCACACTTCTAAATGCAACTTTTCTCAGAGTGACTATTGGGCACAACTTCTAAATGCAATTTGGCACAGTTCAAAATGCAACTTCTCTCAGAGGGACTATTGGGCACAAATTCTAAATGCAATTGGGGACACTTCTAAATGCAATTGGGCACACTTCTAAATGCAACTTTTCTCAGAGGGACTATTGGGCACAACTTCTAAATACAATTGGGGACACTTCTAAATGCAACTTTTCTCAGAGGGACTATTGGGCACAACTTCTAAATGCAATTGGGGACACATCTAAATGCATTTATTCTCAGAGGGACTATTGGGCACAACTTCTAATTGCAATTGGGTACACTTCTAAATGCAATTGGGCACACTTCTAAATGCAACTTTTCTCAGAGGGACTATTGGGCACAAATTCTAAATGCAATTGGGGACACTTCTAAATGCAACTTTTCTCAGAGGGACTATTGGGCACAACTTCTAAATGCAATTGGGCAAACTTCTAAATGCATTTATTCTCAGAGGGACTATCGGGCACAACTTCTAAATGCAATTGGGTACACTTCTAAATGCAATTGGGCACACTTCTAAATGCAACTTTTCTCAGAGGGACTATTGGGCACAACTTCTAAATGCAATTGGGGACACTTCTAAATGCAACTTTTCTCAGAGGGACTATTGGGCACAACTTCTAAATGCAATTGGGGACACTTCTAAATGCAACTTTTCTCAGAGGGACTATTGGGCACAACTTCTAAATGCAATTGGGCAAACTTCTAAATGCATTTATTCTCAGAGGGACTATCGGGCACAACTTCTAAATGCAATTGGGTACACTTCTAAATGCAATTGGGCACACTTCTAAATGCAACTTTTCTCAGAGGGACTATTGGGCACAAATTCTAAATGCAATTGGGGACACTTCTAAATGCAACTTTTCTCAGAGGGACTATTGGGCACAACTTCTAAATGCAATTGGGGACACTTCTAAATGCAACTTTTCTCAGAGGGACTATTGGGCACAACTTCTAAATGTAATTGGGCACACTTCTAAATGCAACTTTTCTCAGAGTGACTATTGGGCACAACTTCTAAATGCAATTTGGCACAGTTCAAAATGCAACTTCTCTCAGAGGGACTATTGGGCACAAATTCTAAATGCAATTGGGGACACTTCTAAATGCAATTGGGCACACTTCTAAATGCAACTTTTCTCAGAGGGACTATTGGGCACAACTTCTAAATACAATTGGGGACACTTCTAAATGCAACTTTTCTCAGAGGGACTATTGGGCACAACTTCTAAATGCAATTGGGGACACATCTAAATGCATTTATTCTCAGAGGGACTATTGGGCACAACTTCTAATTGCAATTGGGTACACTTCTAAATGCAATTGGGCACACTTCTAAATGCAACTTTTCTCAGAGGGACTATTGGGCACAAATTCTAAATGCAATTGGGGACACTTCTAAATGCAACTTTTCTCAGAGGGACTATTGGGCACAACTTCTAAATGCAATTGGGCAAACTTCTAAATGCATTTATTCTCAGAGGGACTATCGGGCACAACTTCTAAATGCAATTGGGTACACTTCTAAATGCAATTGGGCACACTTCTAAATGCAACTTTTCTCAGAGGGACTATTGGGCACAACTTCTAAATGCAATTGGGGACACTTCTAAATGCAACTTTTCTCAGAGGGACTATTGGGCACAACTTCTAAATGCAATTGGGGACACTTCTAAATGCAACTTTTCTCAGAGGGACTATTGGGCACAACTTCTAAATGCAATTGGGCAAACTTCTAAATGCATTTATTCTCAGAGGGACTATCGGGCACAACTTCTAAATGCAATTGGGTACACTTCTAAATGCAATTGGGCACACTTCTAAATGCAACTTTTCTCAGAGGGACTATTGGGCACAACTTCTAAATGCAATTGGGCAAACTTCTAAATGCATTTATTCTCAGAGGGACTATCGGGCACAACTTCTAAATGCAATTGGGTACACTTCTAAATGCAATTGGGCACACTTCTAAATGCAACTTTTCTCAGAGGTTCTATTTGGCACAACTTCTAAATGACACTTCTAAATTCAACTTTTCTCAGAGGGACTAATGGGCGCAACTTCTAAATGCAATTGGGCACAACTTCTAAATGTAATTGGGGACACTTCTAAATTCAACTTTTCTCAGAGGGACTAATGGGCGCAACTTCTAAATAAAATTGGGTACACTTCTAAATGCAATTGGGCACATTTCTAAATGCAATTTTTCTCAGACGGATTATTGGTCATAACTTCTAAATGCAATTGGGTACACTTCTAAATACAACTTTTCTCAGCTGGACTATTGGGCACAACTTCTAAATGCAATTGGGCACACTTCTAAATGCAACTTTTCTCAGAGGGACTAATGGGCGCCACTTCTAAATGCAATTGGGTACACTTCTAAATGCAATTGGGCACACTTCTAAATGCAACTTTTCTCAGAGGGACTATTGGGCACAACTTCTAAATGCAATTGGGGACACTTCTAAATGCATTTATTCTCAGAGGGACTATTGGGCACAACTTCTAAATGCAATTGGGTACACTTATAAATGCAATTGGGCACACTTCTAAATGCAACTTTTCTCAGAGGGACTATTGGGCACAACTTCTAAATGCAATTGGGGACACTTCTAAATGCAACTTTTCTCAGAGGGTCTAATGGGCGCAACTTCTATATGCAATTGGGTACACTTCTAAATGCAATTGGGCACACTTCTAAATGCAACTTTTCTCAGAGGGACTATTGGGCGCAACTTCTAAATGACACTTCTAAATTCAACTTTTCTCAGATGGACTAATGGGCGCAACTTCTAAATGCAATTGGGCACAACTTCTAAATGCAATTGGGGACACTTCTAAATTCAACTTTTCTCAATGGGACTAATGGGCGCAACTTCTAAATGCAATTGGGTACACTTCTAAATGCAATTGGGCACACTTCTAAATGCAACATTTCTCAGAGGGACTATTGGGCACAACGTCTAATTGCAATTGGGGACACTTCTAAATGAAATTGGGCACACTTCTAAATGCAACTTTTCTCAGAGAGGCTATTGGTCAGAACTTCTAAATGCAATTGGGTACACTTCTAAATACAACTTTTCTCAGAGGGACTATTGGGCACGACTTCTAAATGCAACTTTTCTCAGAGGGACTATTGGGCACAACTTCTAAATGCAATTGGGCACACTTCTAAATGCAACTTTTCTCAGAGGGACTAATGGGCGCCACTTCTAAATGCAATTGGGTACACTTCTAAATGCAATTGGGCACACTTCTAAATGCAACTTTTCTCAGAGGGACTATTGGGCACAACTTCTAAATGCAATTGGGGACACTTCTAAATGCAACTTTTCTCAGAGGGGCTATTGGGCACAACTTCTAAATGCAATTGGGGACACTTCTAAATGCATTTATTCTCAGAGGGACTATTGGGCACAACTTCTAAATGCAATTGGGTACACTTATAAATGAAATTGGGCACACTTCTAAATGCAACTTTTCTCAGAGGGACTATTGGGCACAACTTCTAAATGCAATTGGGGGCACTTCTAAGTGCAACTTTTCTCAGAGGGACTATTGGGCACAACTTCTAAATGTAATTGAGGACACTTCTAAATGCATTTATTCTCAGAGGGACTATTCGGCACAACTTCTAAATGCAATTGGTTGCACTTCTAAATGCAATTGGCCACACTTCTAAATGCAACTTTTCTCAGAGGGACTATTGGGCACAACTTCTAAATGCAATTGGGGACACTTCTAAATGCAACTTTTCTCAGAGGTACTATTGGGCACAACTTCTAAATGCAATTGAGCACACTTCTAAATGCAACTTTTCTCAAAGGGACTATTGGGCACAACTTCTAAATGCAATTGGACACACTTCTAAATGCAACTTTTCTCAGAGGGACTAATGGGCACAACTTCTAAATGCAATTGGGTACACTTCTAAATGCAATTGGGCACACTTCTAAATGCAACTTTTCTCAGAGGGACTATTGGGCACAACTTCTAAATGCAATTGGGGACACTTCTAAATGCAACTTTTCTCAGAGGGAGTATTGGGCACAACTTCTAAATGCAATTGGGGACACTTCTAAATGCATTTATTCTCAGAGGGACTATTGGGCACAACTTCTAAATGCAATTGGGTACACTTCTAAATGCAATTGGGCACACTTCTAAATGCAACTTTTCTCAGAGGGACTATTGGGCACAACTTCTAAATGCAATTGGGGACACTTCTAAATGCAACTTTCTCAGACGGACTGTTGGGCACAACTTCTAAATGCAATTGAGCACACTTCTAAATGCAATTAGGCACACTTCTAAATGCAACTTTTCTCAGAGGGACTATTGGGCACAACTTCTAAATGCAATTGGGTACACTTCTAAATGCAATTGGGCACACTTCTAAATGCAACTTTTCTCAGAGGGTCTATTTGGGACAACTTCTAAATGACACTTCTAAATTCAACTTTTCTCAGAGGGACTAATGGGCGCAACTTCTAAATGCAATTGGGCACAACTTCTAAATGTAATTGGGGACACTTCTAAATGCAACTTTTCTCAGAGGGAGTATTGGGCACAACTTCTAAATGCAATTGGGGACACTTCTAAATGCATTTATTCTCAGAGGGACTATTGGGCACAACTTCTAAATGCAATTGGGTACACTTCTAAATGCAACTTTTCTCAGAGGGAGTATTGGGCACAACTTCTAAATGCAATTGGGGACACTTCTAAATGCATTTATTCTCAGAGGGACTATTGGGCACAACTTCTAAATGCAATTGGGTACACTTCTAAATGCAATTGGGCACACTTCTAAATGCAACTTTTCTCAGAGGGACTATTGGGCACAACTTCTAAATGCAATTGGGGACACTTCTAAATGCAACTTTCTCAGACGGACTGTTGGGCACAACTTCTAAATGCAATTGAGCACACTTCTAAATGCAATTAGGCACACTTCTAAATGCAACTTTTCTCAGAGGGACTATTGGGCACAACTTCTAAATGCAATTGGGTACACTTCTAAATGCAATTGGGCACACTTCTAAATGCAACTTTTCTCAGAGGGTCTATTTGGGACAACTTCTAAATGACACTTCTAAATTCAACTTTTCTCAGAGGGACTAATGGGCGCAACTTCTAAATGCAATTGGGCACAACTTCTAAATGTAATTGGGGACACTTCTAAATTCAACTTTTCTCAGAGGGACTAATGGGCGCAACTTCTAAATAAAATTGGGCACAACTTCTAATTGCAATTGGGCACACTTCTAAATGAAATTGGGCACACTTCTAAATGCAACTTTTCTCAGAGGGACTATTGGGCACAACTTCTAAATTCAATTGGGGACACGTCTAAATGCATTTTTCTCAGAGGGACTATTGGGCACAACTTCTAAATGTAATTGGGCACACTTCTAAATGCAACTTTTCTCAGAAGGACTATTGGGCACAACTTCTAAATGCAATTGGGCACACTTCTAAATTCAACTTTTCTCAGAGGGACTATTGGGCACAACTTCTAAATGCAATTGGGGACACTTCTAAATGCAACTTTTCTCAGAGGGACTAATGGGCACAAGTTCTAAATGCAATTGGTAACACTTCTAAATGCAATTGGGCACACTTCTGAATGCAACTTTTCTCAGAGGGACTATTGGGCACAAATTCTAAATGTAATTGGGGACACTTCTAAATGCAACTTTTCTCAGAGGGACTATTGGGCACAACTTCTAAATGCAATTGGGCACACTTCTAAATGCATTTATTCTCAGAGGGACTATTGGGCACAACTTAAATGCAATTGGGTACACTTCTAAATGCAATTGGGTACACTTCTAAATGCAACTTTTCTCAGAGGGACTATTGGGCACAACTTCTAAATGCAATTGGGGACACTTCTAAATGCAACTTTTCTCAGAGGGACTATTGGGCACAACTTCTAAATGCAATTGAGCACACTTCTAAATGCAATTGGGCACACTTCTAAATGCAACTTTTCTCAGAGGGACTATTGGGCACAACTTCTAAATGCAATTGGGTACACTTCTAAATGCAATTGGGCACACTTCTAAATGCAACTTTTCTCAGAGGGTCTATTTGGCACAACTTCTAAATGACACTTCTAAATTCAACTTTTCTCAGAGGGACTAATGGGCACAACTTCTAAATGTAATTGGGGACACTTCTAAATTCAACTTTTCTCAGAGGGAATAATGGGCGCAACTTCTAAATAAAATTGGGTACACTTCTAAATGCAATTGGGCACATTTCTAAATGCAAATTTTCTCAGAGGGATTATTGGGCACAACTTCTAAATGCAATTGGGGACACTTCTAAATTCAACTTTTCTCAGAAAGGCTATTGGTCATAACTTCTAAATGCAATTGGGTACACTTCAAAATACAACTTTTCTCAGCGGGACTATTGGGCACAACTTCTAAATGCAATTGGGCACACTTCTAAATGCAACTTTTCTCAGAGGGACTAATGGGTGTAACTTCTAAATGCAATTGGGTACACTTCTAAATGCAATTGGGCACACTTCTAAATGCAAATTTTCTCAGAGGGACTATTGGGCACAACTTCTAAATGCAATTGGGCACACTTCTAAATGCAAATTTTCTCAGAGGGACTAATGAGTGTAACTTCTAAATGCATTTGGATACAACTCTAAATGAAATTGGGCACACTTCTAAATGCAACTTTTCTCAGAGGGACTATTGGGCACAACTTCTAAATGCAATTGGGCACACTTCTAAATGCAACTTTTCTCAGAGGGACTATTGGCCACAACTTCTAAATGCAATTGGGCACAATTCTAAATGCAATTGGGCACACTTCTAAATGAAACTTTTCTCAGAGGTACTAATGGGCGTAACTTCTAAATGCAATTGGGTGCACTTCTAAATGCAATTGGGCACACTTCTAAATGCAACTTTTCTCAGAGGGACTATTGGGCACAACTTCTAAATGCAATTGGGGACACTTCTAAATGCAATTGGGCACACTTCTAAATGCAAATTTTCTCAGAGGGACTAATGGGTGTAACTTATAAATGCAATTGGGAACACTTCTAAATGCAATTGGGCACACTTCTAAATGCAACTTTTCTCAGAGGGACTATTGGGCACAACTTCAAAATGCAATTGGGCACACTTCTAAATGCAATTGGGCACACTTCTAAATGCAATTGGGGACACTTCTAAATTCAACTTTTCTCAGAGAGGCTATTGGTCATAACTTCTAAATGCAATTGGGTACATTTCTAAATACAACTTTTCTCAGAGGGACTATTGGGCAAAACTTCTAAATGCAACTTTTCTCAGCGGGACTATTGGGCACAACTTCTAAATGCAATTGGGCACACTTCTAAATGCAACTTTTCTCAGAGGGACTAATGGGCGCAACTTCTAAATGCAAATGGGTACACTTTTAAATGCAATTGGGCACACTTCTAAATGCAACTTTTCTCATAGGGACCAATGGGTGCAATTTATAAATGCAATTGGGTACACTTCTAAATGCAATTGGGCACACTTCTAAATGCAACTTTTCTCAGAGGGACTATTGGGCACAACTTCTAAATGCAATTGGGTACACTTCTAAATGCAATTGGGCACATTTCTAAATGCAACTTTTCTCAGAGGGACTATTGGGCATAACTTCTAAATGCAATTGGGTACACCTTTCACATGCAAAGGACAGAGTTTCTGAGTGCAACTATAATGAATTTACGGTGGAGATGCTTTGTTAAATTAGTGGTAAGGTAGTATGGCCTGAAGTAGTTGCTCGTGGCCCCGCCCTTGCCACACTTACTTGGAGTTGGCTTCTTGCTTCTCCTGCGGATACCTGCAGATACGATCTGGAGTCGTCCCTGAAGGAGTCGTCCTTTGCCTCGGGTCCTTAGCCGCAGGGCTGCCAGGCAGAGGGCTGTCTTGGGAGGACCAGCAAAGAAATGGGGAGCTTCTCGTCTGCACCAATGGGGGTTAAGGAAGAAGCGGTCCGGCCAAACAGAGGAGGCGGGAGGAGATACAAACATGGAAGGGAAACGGTCTGGGGGGAGGGAGGGCTGAACAGGGTGGATGCAGGCACGGGACACCAGGAAATAGGCCCAAGAGGCCTAAATTTGGGGCTAGATCTTTGATTTACCTGCCGAGCTGCTCCGATGGAAATGGGGCTCGACCGCAGGAGCGGGTTGCTACACCGCATGAAGCAGAGGCCTAAGGACCAATCAGATGGGGGGGGCTGTCCGGGAGGTGGGAGGGCGGTGAGACCAGGATGCGGTTGCGGTGAGGGAGCGGAGAGCGTGTGATGGGGGTGGGGGTCTGGGGGCTCACAATACTCTCTTTACAGCAAATTGGGGCTAGATCTTTGATTTACCTGCCGAGCTGCTTCGATGGAAATGGGGCTCGACTGCAGGAGTGGGTTGCTAAACCGCACGAGGCAGAGGCCTAAGGACCAATCAGATGGGGGTGGGCGGTCTGGGAGGCGGGTGGGCGGCGAGACCAGGAAGTGGGTGCGGGGAGGGAGCGGAGAGCGTGGGAAGGGGGGTAGGGCCCTGGGGGATCACAATACTCTCTTTACAGCAAATTGGGGCTAGATCTTTGATTTATCTGCTGAGCTGCTCCGATGGAAATGGGGCTCGACGCAGGAGCGGGTTGCTACACAGCGCGAGGCAGAGGCCTAAGGACCAATCAGATGGGGGGTGGGCGGTCCGGGAGGCTGGAGGGCAGCGAGACCAGGAAGCAGGTGCGGGGAGGGAGCGGAGAGCCTGGGAAGGGGGTAGGGGCCTGGCGGAAAAAGGGTTGGGCTGGTATATTCATCCTCTTCCTTTGACTACTGCATGCTACGCTTCTCTGAGGGCACTATTCTTTGGTCGTTGGAATGGTAGCATTTCGGGGAACTTCGATTGGACTCATTTGAATGAATTTGAAAGACGAGTCCTGATGCCTCTGGGATGTTCCCTTTTTGCAAATAGGAGCAAACTCAATGTTACTTCTATAAGGCCTTCTGATAGACCTTCTAGACCCTTCCAATCGTTGATTTCTTTCAAGATGGCTCCTGTAGGCAACCGGGATGCCATGCCTCCTTCTTACACTATCAATCATAGCCTCAACTCTGTTTCCTTCTGCATAAAAAGAGATGGTTCTCAGTCAATGGGTACTTTTGAGGGTTGTACCAATATGTCAAATCTGACTAGTGAGGACAGACCTTTGTATGTAGGTGATCCCTTTTATTTTATCTGTGGTGATGAAGTTTATCCTTGGCTACCTAGAGATTGGCAGGGTACTTCTTATTTGGGTATCTTGCTACCAGGGATATTTGTAGCCAGCACCTCTGAGGTCTCTAGAGCTCGTCCAAGGCGGGACGAGAATGGTGATACTCCTTCACAGGTCATGGGTGATGTAGCGAAATCCATTGTGCCATTTTGGGGACAGATCATGAACTCTGAGGATATTAGGAGACTGGCAATAGTATTGGAGAGAACCATCAACAGAACCACCGATATACTATACAATATGACGTTGGAACAAAAAGCAATAAGATTAGTGGCTCTACAGAAGAGGATGGTGTTAGACGTCATCCTGGCTGAGCGTGGTGGAGTAAGTAAATTGGTGGGATCTGCTGTTGGGTTTTTGTGCCTGACTCCTCCCCTACCATATTCAAGGCAATATAAAATCTGCACGTCCTAAGTACAGAAGTACATGTTTGCGCGGGAGATTGGGATCTTAGTGCTTGGTTATGGGACTTTTTTTGGTCCTGGGGATGGATGCTCTTTTCAGTCTTAGTGGTGATCCTTGGTATTCTTTTGTTATGTTGTTGTTGCATACAATGTCTTGCTGCCATATGTTCAATGTTAGTGGGATGTTGTGCGCAAACTGTAGGTACATTGGGACCAAAAATACATGCACCCGAGAAAATGACTAATGTTTTTGTAATGAAAGATATCACTATCAAGGATCTAATGGCGATTAATTTTTCTGAAGAATGTGATTCAGGATGTATGGACATTGAAGCATGGGGTTTTGAGTAAAGCGAATGGTCGAGTTAAGCTCTTGGCTTAGGCCAAAAGGAGGGTTTGTTAAACCGTAATCATATAATGCCTCCTTATTATGAATGTTGGCCCAAGCCCATTCATGTTACGCATAAAACGGCGTTCGCAAAGTTCCGATTTTATGTTAACTTCGCAGCCATTTTAAGACTCATCCGCCATTTTGATTTCGACTCATGTTCCATGTTCTAAAATGGTGGACCTTGTTTTAGACTTGTAGTCCAGCCGAACAACCTTTGAGTTTCGTTAATGTTTAGGTTGACCAAGAGCCGACTGTTTAACCTATTTAAAGAAACCTTGCGCTTCATACGAACTAATATTCAAGTGTTGTCTGCGCTCACAAGCCTCATCCTCGTATAAACACCGAAACAATGAAGAGTAAACTTCGATTGTATACTTTAGCTGAACTGCATTGTAGTGACTCTTGGGATAAGGCTTACCTTGGATCCGAAAAAAACTTAGAGCATCATTGTATTTTCATGGACATGTAAACTTGTTTAATCCTATGTATGATAATGTAACATCTGTCATGTGAACTAGGCACGAACTCTAGCCCGCAAAATATTTACTTGGAGAGAGGCTGGACAATATTGCTAAAATAGTGTAAATATGTCTGTGTTTAGATGTCCAGCACTTTCACTCCACACTGTGTCTGCTGGTACACACTGCAAGGTGTTTGGAACCAGATAGCTATCTGTTTTGTTTTGTAAACTGTACAGTAATAAAAGATACTTGTATCTTTTCAGCCCGTGATTGGTGTATTTCATGTGTGGTACTAAGCCTCGATATTTCTTTGGTCTTTCAACCCAACCTGTGTTGGTACTCATTTATCGACCTCATAAGGATGAAAGACTGAGTTGAGGTGTTTAAGAACAGACTAAATCAGCGACTCATCCCCAGAAGTGTGCCAGAAAAAAATCTTTAATGAGTCTAGCAATTAATGTATAGAATTCCAGAAAGACACATTATTTGTTATTCCTACTCTTTCTTATTTAGGGTCACTGCTCAAAGTGTTACATTTGTGGAACCCCCTGTTTTTTTAAGAGGCCTGAACAAGAAAGCCAGCCACTCCAAAAATAAAGAGCCACGTGGCGCGGGCCACAGCCCAGAAGCTTATTTATTTTTTTTACGGGTAGCAAGGGAGAACACAGGCGACCCCCAAATGACCTCCCTGTCAGATGCACTCCATCTCTGTTCGAATGCATCCACATTTGTCTCTGGGCTATCTGAGAAAGAATCATTTTAGATAGTGGAAACAGTTCCATCAACTTTTCAAATGTATCCTTCATTGCAAACTGTGATGAAATTCCAGTAGCATAGCCAAGGCTCTTGCCTCCAAAGTGAACTACAATGTGTGGATGCTTCAAGTGAACCATATACTCACACCCACTTCTTTCCTCGAATTCCATGCCATGAAACTTGAAATTCATCCAATCCAAAATCTCAGACAGTCCACAGTGCTCAGAATACACCTTCAGCCAATGGATCCAAGAGTCTACCAGATTCCATAAACTCTGTTTCCTCAAAGACATAGCCATCTTCAGTGCATTCACCAAACAAAACTCCTACACTCTCTTGCTGTACTCCACACACAGGAAACCTGATTGGCTGATCCCCGAAGTCTGCGAACATCCACCACTGTCCGTGTTCTCCTCAGTCCCCTTTCCTTGCCAGGCAACCCTTAAAAGACCTGGATGCCATGTGTGGTGTCCACAGACACCGCAGACACAGCAGCACAGGGCAGCCAATTCACCCTTTTTACTTTTATGTTTGTAACACTCCCTCATTGGCTGCTTTCAAACAGTCACGCTTCCATCCACCAATCACATCCAAAACTCTACACGTAGTCCTGTCATCTCAGTTCAAATCTTCAGATGTACTCCTGAACTCAGAGTACATGTCTCCTGTTACTCACAGCAACCTGCATCAAACACTAATGGAATAACTGTGTTTCAGGAACTTCAGCAGGCCAACTTGTTCAAGAAGACAACCAAGTGTCAGACTGCACAATGGCTATTGGCCTTCTTTGAACAAATGATTGGTGTAAGTGGAGGCAAGATGCAACCTCTTGCCAGTGAAGTACATGATGTATGGAACTGGGCAAACCCCACTACCAAAACACAAGAGAGGACTTTCCTGACCCTCATTGGAGAACACAGAAGTAAAGTGGCAGGTTATAGTCATACAGCTGCCCCTCTGACTGCCCTCACTACTTCAAGGGGACCTAAATAATTCTTATGAGCTCTGGAGTGTAAGAAGGCCTTCATTGGTCTAAAAGAATCCCTAGTTCAGGCCCCTTAACATAGGGTGCCTGATTGAAAGAGAGCTTTCACAGTGCCTACAGATGCCCATGACACTTGGGTAGTAGGACAACTATCACAGCCAAATGACAAAGGTGAGGAACAACCTAGTTTTCACATCAGCTACCAGTTTAGGGGTGGAGAGCACAGGTGGCCCAAGGTGGAGAAAAAATGCATTTCCATCTTATGGTGTCTAAGGAAGCTGAGGTCCTACCTCAATGGGACTCACTTCACTGTGTATGTCTAACCTAAGCCTTCAAAGTGGTTGTTGGATATTAAGGGAGAGAATCCAAAGTGGTTCATGAGTCTGCAGGACTTGAACTTCACTATTGGGCATAGGCCATAGTTAGCAATGCTGACGGCTGCCCAACTGGGATAACCGAGGGGAACAGAGTGCCCACCCAGGGGTGGATTTGTTCCCCCTGTCCCTAATCTGGGGGGGGGGGATTGTTAGGAAAGATTTCCCTTTATTGCAATGTATTGCTTCCATTTCTGAATTTGACCTGAACTTTACACAGTGACTTAAAGGCTCTGCTTCCCTGCACTGGCTTTTGGTCATTGCCATGGGGAAACTGACACATCCTTCACACTGTCAGTACTGAGGGACATTGTTTCTCTTAGTCTTTTCACTTTGTTGCGACTTGTTGGTAAAATGATATTATTGCTCAAATTATATTACAGTACCACAAAATGGGGTCATTGTGTTTTATGGCCTTAGCCCATCTTTTAAAGAATGGTTTGTGGTTGTACAATGTGCCTTGCAACAGACTTGTGGCAGCAGTAGCTTTTTCTTGTATTTTCGTTACGTTTTACCCAGCCCTACTGCAATTACCGCATTTGGCTCATGACTGTGGCTAGTGTTCAACATGGCCGTGCCACAAGGTCTTTTGTCTGTTCCTTTGGCCATTTTGTCTCTTGACCTTCCCCCTAGTCGTGCATGTCTGGGACTTCCTTATGTGGGCATGCAGTAGCCCGTGAAAGCTGCTTCTTCCGCGGCTCCCTGCAGGTCATGTGTGTAGGCATCCAGGAAGTGGGCTGGGACTGTTAGGTCCCAATCCACATTACTGGTGCCAGGGTATCTGGTGTGCATGAGAGCAGGAAGACCCCAGTTGTCCCTGATTGGACCACTGCTGGCATGCATGCATGGGGCAGATCTTCTCATTGGTGGGCTAAGTGCGAGCATTCACCTGAAGTGCAGAACAAAGGATGATCTTGAGATGCACTAAAGAGGGCTTGCGACTGATCGGCTTTGTGGTCCCGGACGAGCCCTGCTTTGTGCTTGATCTTAGAAGACCTGTGAAGGAGCATTGAACCCTTGGAGTGGTGGGACCAATCACTCTCGACGCCACCTGGTAACCCTGCAAGTAAGCCGTCTTGGAAGTGTCCCTGGGCAATCAAGTGGACTGACGAGCTGAAACCTTGGGTACCACATAAGAGTGTACCCGTGCAGACTTTGAAAACAAGACTTTTGGGGAATCCCATCTTATCTGAAAAGCACCCCTCTACCGAATTGTGCTGTGCCAGCACCGTTGGGTCGCGAGATAGTAGGTTGTGTTGCACCATAACAGTTGGGTGCCCCTGCATCACTGTGCGACAATGATGGTCGCTGAAGGCAGTTTTCCCATGTTGCTTCCTGTGCCCTGAGCCCTGCTGCATCAGTGTTGTCTTGGTTCTTCATCTGAATCATGAGTAGCAGCTCCTCTCCCATACCCAACCTCTGTCTGCACCCACAGCGCGTGTGCATCTGGAAGTCAAACCGAGCATGGAAAATCGAACCTGTGATGACCACCTCTAGACCTCCAAGTCTGGACCAAAACCGAGCTAAGGGCAGTGAGTAGTGAAGTCACTTACCTGTGGCCCTTTGTTTATTCAAACGCATTCACGCAATGAAGGTTATTTTGGCTTTCTCTTTGGCTTGGGTAGTATTCGCTCCATAAAGCCTTTAAAAATTTGGGAACAGCTTGGTTCGCCATACTAGATCTTGTAATTTTTGGAAACTGTTTCACCCCATCAGAATTATTCCCCTAACATTTCACTGCATCCTAAACAGTACTTTGTGAACATTACGCATGACCGGGTGCTTTTACGCGCTGTTGGAATGGATTTCTAAACTCTGCTCTGGTGAACAGAAGTTTAGGAGGCCACCCTTGTTTGTGAAACAGGGAACACTTTTCTGAAGTTAGCCAGGACAATTGAAGGTATAGCATGGAGAGCAGTCAAGGCTAAGTCGTGAGAGTAGTGGGGGTGATCTGAGGTCTTGGATGAACACACACAGTAGTACGACAAGAATTACCCTTAGACAGTAGTGTATCAAAAATATACAATTTATTAGGCCCAGAACAAACACAAGTAAATAATGACAAACACAGTAATATCACTACATAAATACACACTAGGTAAAATATATGCACAGTCACTGTTGGTCAATGCGGTAAAGTGCAGATTCCTGCTAAAACCTGTAAGGAGGGAAAGCAGAAAAACGTTATCACATTGGCAACTTCAGAGAAGGATAACCCTAACTTTATAAGCCCAGCCCTACCAAGATCAGAGCCTTGTGCTCAGTGTCAGATGGGTGCGTAAAAGCACTTGGTCGTGCGTGAAAACACCAAATAAAATATTCAAGGGGGTGGCAAAGTTAGAGAGAGGATTCTGAAGTGTAGAAAACAGGTTCCAAGAGTCAGTGGAGGATCTGATGTGGTGAACAAAACACTTTCAGAAGGCTTTAGGGAGCAGAGACCACTCAAGCAAAGGCAAGGACCACAAGGGATCCTGTGTACATAAAAAGGAAATAAATGAACTAGAGGCCACCGGTAAGTGGTATGATTACTCACCGCCCTTAGCTTCCTCCAGGTCCAAACTTGGCAGGTCTGGAGAGGGTTGGCTGAAGTACAAAATCCCACCCTTGCTTAAGCTTCAAAGTGCACAGACGTTGTGGTGCAGCTGCAGGTCTGGTTTACAACTAGAGCTTTATCTCTTGTCTCGATTGCAGGACAAAGGAAGCACTGATGCAGCGGGTCTCATGACACTTGAAGGAAGGCGGGAAAGTCACCAGCAGCGACCACCACTGTCGCACAGTGATGCAGGTGCACCCAAGTCTCTGAGTCTGTCCCAGCCCAAAGCAGCTGGGACAGCAAAGTTTTTCAAGAAGTTGTTTTGCAGTGCGAACTAGGACAGAAAGCTGAAAAATGAAAGCAACATTTTGGGTGGTCCCCAAATAGAGAGGTGAAATAGGAGTATGTGAATTTTTACCTAAAACACACACAATGAACATTGAGCACAAGGCTTCATTTATCTTGGGGCTGGACTTACTAAGTTAGAGTTGCCATCTTTGAAGTTTGTCTGTGCTATACAAGTTATTCCCCCTTTTCCTCTGCAGGTATTGGTGGAGTTCTTAACTTTCTCACACTGACTCTAGTGATTGGATATATGTTACATACTGTGTTGCTTGAGTGATATTTTACTATTGCATTTCATGATTCATTTGTGCTGTTATTGGGCCTATGATAAATAGTATATTTTTAGTATGCTACTATCTAATTGTATTTCTTGGTGTTTCACTGTGTGTGCTCATTAGAGACCTCTTATCACGCTCACCCCTCCTGAGACTTTGCCTTGACCGCTCTCCAAGATACTGTGAATTGGTCTGGCTATTTTACCAGAAGTGTTCCCCTGTTACACTAACAAGGGTGGCCTCCTACACATCTGTCCATTAGGCCATAGTGTAGAAATCCATTCTAACATATACCCTATAGATTAAGGCCATGTCCTGCTTATGGGAATCACAGATTGTATACTTAGACCACTTATGTCATGCTTTTAACTGCCATTTGATTGGTCATACAATCACATTACTCTGATCCTCAGGAGCACTTATGCCAACCCTTTGAGTCACGTATGTGGCTTAATCTTTGCTGTATTCCTTTAAAGCAAAGCGGTTGCAGCATCCTAAGTGTATCTCAGACAGGCTCTCTGATTTGGTTAGGGTTTGAGAGACTTCTCTTAACTATTAGTCTGGACAGGCATTGCAAAGTGTATCTCAGACAGGGTCTCTGTTTGGGTTAGGGCTTGAGAGACTTCTTTTAACTATTAGTCTGGACAGACATTCCCTGGGTGATATCTCAGACAGGCTCTCTGTTCTGGTTGGGGTTTGAGAGACTTCTCTACACTATTAGTCTGGACAGGCATTACCTGGATGATATCTCAGGCAGGCTCTCTGTTTTGGTTGGGGTTTGAGAGACTTCTCTAAACTATTAGTCTGGGCAGGCATTCCCTGAGTGATATCTCAGACAGGCTCTCTGTTTTGGTTGGGGTTTGAGAGACCTCTCTAAACTATTAGTCTGGACAGCTTCTCTGGGTGATATCTCAGACAGGCAAAAATGATGCAATGAATTTAGAATTAAGTTCTTTGCAGAGCCCATTGTCAAGATTCTGTAACATATGGTACAGCTCCTCTTTGTGTCTTCCTCAGATCAGCTATGGATCCATGGATCCGCTTTTCAACGACTGGTTCTCAGTCAATGGGTACTTTTGAGGGTTGTACCAATATGTCAAATCTGACTAGTGAGGACAGACCTTTGTATGTAGGTGATCCCTTTTATTTTATCTGTGGTGATGAAGTTTATCCTTGGCTACCTAGAGATTGGCAGGGTACTTCTTATTTGGGTATCTTGCTACCAGGGATATTTGTAGCCAGCACCTCTGAGGTCTCTAGAGCTCGTCCAAGGCGGGACGAGAATGGTGATACTCCTTCACAGGGCATGGGTGATGTAGCGAAATCCATTGTGCCATTTTGGGGACAGATCATGAACTCTGAGGATATTAGGAGACTGGCAATAGTATTGGAGAGAACCATCAACAGAACCACCGATATACTATACAATATGACGTTGGAACAAAAAGCAATAAGATTAGTGGCTCTACAGAAGAGGATGGTGTTAGACGTCATCCTGGCTGAGCGTGGTGGAGTAAGTAAATTGGTGGGATCTGCTGTTGGGTTTTTGTGCCTGACTCCTCCCCTACCATATTCAAGGCAATATAAAATCTGCACGTCCTAAGTACAGAAGTACATGTTTGCGCGGGAGATTGGGATCTTAGTGCTTGGTTATGGGACTTTTTTTGGTCCTGGGGATGGATGCTCTTTTCAGTCTTAGTGGTGATCCTTGGTATTCTTTTGTTATGTTGTTGTTGCATACAATGTCTTGCTGCCATATGTTCAATGTTAGTGGGATGTTGTGCGCAAACTGTAGGTACATTGGGACCAAAAATACATGCACCCGAGAAAATGACTAATGTTTTTGTAATGAAAGATATCACTATCAAGGATCTAATGGCGATTAATTTTTCTGAAGAATGTGATTCAGGATGTATGGACATTGAAGCATGGGGTTTTGAGTAAAGCGAATGGTCGAGTTAAGCTCTTGGCTTAGGCCAAAAGGAGGGTTTGTTAAACCGTAATCATATAATGCCTCCTTATTATGAATGTTGGCCCAAGCCCATTCATGTTACGCATAAAACGGCGTTCGCAAAGTTCCGATTTTATGTTAACTTCGCAGCCATTTTAAGACTCATCCGCCATTTTGATTTCGACTCATGTTCCATGTTCTAAAATGGTGGACCTTGTTTTAGACTTGTAGTCCAGCCGAACAACCTTTGAGTTTCGTTAATGTTTAGGTTGACCAAGAGCCGACTGTTTAACCTATTTAAAGAAACCTTGCGCTTCATACGAACTAATATTCAAGTGTTGTCTGCGCTCACAAGCCTCATCCTCGTATAAACACCGAAACAATGAAGAGTAAACTTCGATTGTATACTTTAGCTGAACTGCATTGTAGTGACTCTTGGGATAAGGCTTACCTTGGATCCGAAAAAAACTTAGAGCATCATTGTATTTTCATGGACATGTAAACTTGTTTAATCCTATGTATGATAATGTAACATCTGTCATGTGAACTAGGCACGAACTCTAGCCCGCAAAATATTTACTTGGAGAGAGGCTGGACAATATTGCTAAAATAGTGTAAATATGTCTGTGTTTAGATGTCCAGCACTTTCACTCCACACTGTGTCTGCTGGTACACACTGCAAGGTGTTTGGAACCAGATAGCTATCTGTTTTGTTTTGTAAACTGTACAGTAATAAAAGATACTTGTATCTTTTCAGCCCGTGATTGGTGTATTTCATGTGTGGTACTAAGCCTCGATATTTCTTTGGTCTTTCAACCCAACCTGTGTTGGTACTCATTTATCGACCTCATAAGGATGAAAGACTGAGTTGAGGTGTTTAAGAACAGACTAAATCAGCGACTCATCCCCAGAAGTGTGCCAGAAAAAAATCTTTAATGAGTCTAGCAATTAATGTATAGAATTCCAGAAAGACACATTATTTGTTATTCCTACTCTTTCTTATTTAGGGTCACTGCTCAAAGTGTTACATTTGTGGAACCCCCTGTTTTTTTAAGAGGCCTGAACAAGAAAGCCAGCCACTCCAAAAATAAAGAGCCACGTGGCGCGGGCCACAGCCCAGAAGCTTATTTATTTTTTTTACGGGTAGCAAGGGAGAACACAGGCGACCCCCAAATGACCTCCCTGTCAGATGCACTCCATCTCTGTTCGAATGCATCCACATTTGTCTCTGGGCTATCTGAGAAAGAATCATTTTAGATAGTGGAAACAGTTCCATCAACTTTTCAAATGTATCCTTCATTGCAAACTGTGATGAAATTCCAGTAGCATAGCCAAGGCTCTTGCCTCCAAAGTGAACTACAATGTGTGGATGCTTCAAGTGAACCATATACTCACACCCACTTCTTTCCTCGAATTCCATGCCATGAAACTTGAAATTCATCCAATCCAAAATCTCAGACAGTCCACAGTGCTCAGAATACACCTTCAGCCAATGGATCCAAGAGTCTACCAGATTCCATAAACTCTGTTTCCTCAAAGACATAGCCATCTTCAGTGCATTCACCAAACAAAACTCCTACACTCTCTTGCTGTACTCCACACACAGGAAACCTGATTGGCTGATCCCCGAAGTCTGCGAACATCCACCACTGTCCGTGTTCTCCTCAGTCCCCTTTCCTTGCCAGGCAACCCTTAAAAGACCTGGATGCCATGTGTGGTGTCCACAGACACCGCAGACACAGCAGCACAGGGCAGCCAATTCACCCTTTTTACTTTTATGTTTGTAACACTCCCTCATTGGCTGCTTTCAAACAGTCACGCTTCCATCCACCAATCACATCCAAAACTCTACACGTAGTCCTGTCATCTCAGTTCAAATCTTCAGATGTACTCCTGAACTCAGAGTACATGTCTCCTGTTACTCACAGCAACCTGCATCAAACACTAATGGAATAACTGTGTTTCAGGAACTTCAGCAGGCCAACTTGTTCAAGAAGACAACCAAGTGTCAGACTGCACAATGGCTATTGGCCTTCTTTGAACAAATGATTGGTGTAAGTGGAGGCAAGATGCAACCTCTTGCCAGTGAAGTACATGATGTATGGAACTGGGCAAACCCCACTACCAAAACACAAGAGAGGACTTTCCTGACCCTCATTGGAGAACACAGAAGTAAAGTGGCAGGTTATAGTCATACAGCTGCCCCTCTGACTGCCCTCACTACTTCAAGGGGACCTAAATAATTCTTATGAGCTCTGGAGTGTAAGAAGGCCTTCATTGGTCTAAAAGAATCCCTAGTTCAGGCCCCTTAACATAGGGTGCCTGATTGAAAGAGAGCTTTCACAGTGCCTACAGATGCCCATGACACTTGGGTAGTAGGACAACTATCACAGCCAAATGACAAAGGTGAGGAACAACCTAGTTTTCACATCAGCTACCAGTTTAGGGGTGGAGAGCACAGGTGGCCCAAGGTGGAGAAAAAATGCATTTCCATCTTATGGTGTCTAAGGAAGCTGAGGTCCTACCTCAATGGGACTCACTTCACTGTGTATGTCTAACCTAAGCCTTCAAAGTGGTTGTTGGATATTAAGGGAGAGAATCCAAAGTGGTTCATGAGTCTGCAGGACTTGAACTTCACTATTGGGCATAGGCCATAGTTAGCAATGCTGACGGCTGCCCAACTGGGATAACCGAGGGGAACAGAGTGCCCACCCAGGGGTGGATTTGTTCCCCCTGTCCCTAATCTGGGGGGGGGGATTGTTAGGAAAGATTTCCCTTTATTGCAATGTATTGCTTCCATTTCTGAATTTGACCTGAACTTTACACAGTGACTTAAAGGCTCTGCTTCCCTGCACTGGCTTTTGGTCATTGCCATGGGGAAACTGACACATCCTTCACACTGTCAGTACTGAGGGACATTGTTTCTCTTAGTCTTTTCACTTTGTTGCGACTTGTTGGTAAAATGATATTATTGCTCAAATTATATTACAGTACCACAAAATGGGGTCATTGTGTTTTATGGCCTTAGCCCATCTTTTAAAGAATGGTTTGTGGTTGTACAATGTGCCTTGCAACAGACTTGTGGCAGCAGTAGCTTTTTCTTGTATTTTCGTTACGTTTTACCCAGCCCTACTGCAATTACCGCATTTGGCTCATGACTGTGGCTAGTGTTCAACATGGCCGTGCCACAAGGTCTTTTGTCTGTTCCTTTGGCCATTTTGTCTCTTGACCTTCCCCCTAGTCGTGCATGTCTGGGACTTCCTTATGTGGGCATGCAGTAGCCCGTGAAAGCTGCTTCTTCCGCGGCTCCCTGCAGGTCATGTGTGTAGGCATCCAGGAAGTGGGCTGGGACTGTTAGGTCCCAATCCACATTACTGGTGCCAGGGTATCTGGTGTGCATGAGAGCAGGAAGACCCCAGTTGTCCCTGATTGGACCACTGCTGGCATGCATGCATGGGGCAGATCTTCTCATTGGTGGGCTAAGTGCGAGCATTCACCTGAAGTGCAGAACAAAGGATGATCTTGAGATGCACTAAAGAGGGCTTGCGACTGATCGGCTTTGTGGTCCCGGACGAGCCCTGCTTTGTGCTTGATCTTAGAAGACCTGTGAAGGAGCATTGAACCCTTGGAGTGGTGGGACCAATCACTCTCGACGCCACCTGGTAACCCTGCAAGTAAGCCGTCTTGGAAGTGTCCCTGGGCAATCAAGTGGACTGACGAGCTGAAACCTTGGGTACCACATAAGAGTGTACCCGTGCAGACTTTGAAAACAAGACTTTTGGGGAATCCCATCTTATCTGAAAAGCACCCCTCTACCGAATTGTGCTGTGCCAGCACCGTTGGGTCGCGAGATAGTAGGTTGTGTTGCACCATAACAGTTGGGTGCCCCTGCATCACTGTGCGACAATGATGGTCGCTGAAGGCAGTTTTCCCATGTTGCTTCCTGTGCCCTGAGCCCTGCTGCATCAGTGTTGTCTTGGTTCTTCATCTGAATCATGAGTAGCAGCTCCTCTCCCATACCCAACCTCTGTCTGCACCCACAGCGCGTGTGCATCTGGAAGTCAAACCGAGCATGGAAAATCGAACCTGTGATGACCACCTCTAGACCTCCAAGTCTGGACCAAAACCGAGCTAAGGGCAGTGAGTAGTGAAGTCACTTACCTGTGGCCCTTTGTTTATTCAAACGCATTCACGCAATGAAGGTTATTTTGGCTTTCTCTTTGGCTTGGGTAGTATTCGCTCCATAAAGCCTTTAAAAATTTGGGAACAGCTTGGTTCGCCATACTAGATCTTGTAATTTTTGGAAACTGTTTCACCCCATCAGAATTATTCCCCTAACATTTCACTGCATCCTAAACAGTACTTTGTGAACATTACGCATGACCGGGTGCTTTTACGCGCTGTTGGAATGGATTTCTAAACTCTGCTCTGGTGAACAGAAGTTTAGGAGGCCACCCTTGTTTGTGAAACAGGGAACACTTTTCTGAAGTTAGCCAGGACAATTGAAGGTATAGCATGGAGAGCAGTCAAGGCTAAGTCGTGAGAGTAGTGGGGGTGATCTGAGGTCTTGGATGAACACACACAGTAGTACGACAAGAATTACCCTTAGACAGTAGTGTATCAAAAATATACAATTTATTAGGCCCAGAACAAACACAAGTAAATAATGACAAACACAGTAATATCACTACATAAATACACACTAGGTAAAATATATGCACAGTCACTGTTGGTCAATGCGGTAAAGTGCAGATTCCTGCTAAAACCTGTAAGGAGGGAAAGCAGAAAAACGTTATCACATTGGCAACTTCAGAGAAGGATAACCCTAACTTTATAAGCCCAGCCCTACCAAGATCAGAGCCTTGTGCTCAGTGTCAGATGGGTGCGTAAAAGCACTTGGTCGTGCGTGAAAACACCAAATAAAATATTCAAGGGGGTGGCAAAGTTAGAGAGAGGATTCTGAAGTGTAGAAAACAGGTTCCAAGAGTCAGTGGAGGATCTGATGTGGTGAACAAAACACTTTCAGAAGGCTTTAGGGAGCAGAGACCACTCAAGCAAAGGCAAGGACCACAAGGGATCCTGTGTACATAAAAAGGAAATAAATGAACTAGAGGCCACCGGTAAGTGGTATGATTACTCACCGCCCTTAGCTTCCTCCAGGTCCAAACTTGGCAGGTCTGGAGAGGGTTGGCTGAAGTACGAAATCCCACCCTTGCTTAAGCTTCAAAGTGCACAGACGTTGTGGTGCAGCTGCAGGTCTGGTTTACAACTAGAGCTTTATCTCTTGTCTCGATTGCAGGACAAAGGAAGCACTGATGCAGCGGGTCTCATGACACTTGAAGGAAGGCGGGAAAGTCACCAGCAGCGACCACCACTGTCGCACAGTGATGCAGGTGCACCCAAGTCTCTGAGTCTGTCCCAGCCCAAAGCAGCTGGGACAGCAAAGTTTTTCAAGAAGTTGTTTTGCAGTGCGAACTAGGACAGAAAGCTGAAAAATGAAAGCAACATTTTGGGTGGTCCCCAAATAGAGAGGTGAAATAGGAGTATGTGAATTTTTACCTAAAACACACACAATGAACATTGAGCACAAGGCTTCATTTATCTTGGGGCTGGACTTACTAAGTTAGAGTTGCCATCTTTGAAGTTTGTCTGTGCTATACAAGTTATTCCCCCTTTTCCTCTGCAGGTATTGGTGGAGTTCTTAACTTTCTCACACTGACTCTAGTGATTGGATATATGTTACATACTGTGTTGCTTGAGTGATATTTTACTATTGCATTTCATGATTCATTTGTGCTGTTATTGGGCCTATGATAAATAGTATATTTTTAGTATGCTACTATCTAATTGTATTTCTTGGTGTTTCACTGTGTGTGCTCATTAGAGACCTCTTATCACGCTCACCCCTCCTGAGACTTTGCCTTGACCGCTCTCCAAGATACTGTGAATTGGTCTGGCTATTTTACCAGAAGTGTTCCCCTGTTACACTAACAAGGGTGGCCTCCTACACATCTGTCCATTAGGCCATAGTGTAGAAATCCATTCTAACATATACCCTATAGATTAAGGCCATGTCCTGCTTATGGGAATCACAGATTGTATACTTAGACCACTTATGTCATGCTTTTAACTGCCATTTGATTGGTCATACAATCACATTACTCTGATCCTCAGGAGCACTTATGCCAACCCTTTGAGTCACGTATGTGGCTTAATCTTTGCTGTATTCCTTTAAAGCAAAGCGGTTGCAGCATCCTAAGTGTATCTCAGACAGGCTCTCTGATTTGGTTAGGGTTTGAGAGACTTCTCTTAACTATTAGTCTGGACAGGCATTGCAAAGTGTATCTCAGACAGGGTCTCTGTTTGGGTTAGGGGTTGAGAGACTTCTTTTAACTATTAGTCTGGACAGACATTCCCTGGGTGATATCTCAGACAGGCTCTCTGTTCTGGTTGGGGTTTGAGAGACTTCTCTACACTATTAGTCTGGACAGGCATTACCTGGATGATATCTCAGGCAGGCTCTCTGTTTTGGTTGGGGTTTGAGAGACTTCTCTAAACTATTAGTCTGGGCAGGCATTCCCTGAGTGATATCTCAGACAGGCTCTCTGTTTTGGTTGGGGTTTGAGAGACCTCTCTAAACTATTAGTCTGGACAGCTTCTCTGGGTGATATCTCAGACAGGCAAAAATGATGCAATGAATTTAGAATTAAGTTCTTTGCAGAGCCCATTGTCAAGATTCTGTAACATATGGTACAGCTCCTCTTTGTGTCTTCCTCAGATCAGCTATGGATCCATGGATCCGCTTTTCAACGACAGGCTTCGGTTCCCATCCTTTTACCACACAGTCCCAAGTGAGATCCATGAGCCCCGAGGCATCACCCAGCTTCTCATGCACTTTGGATGGACCTGGGTTGGGATCCTCACAACAGATGATGACAGTGGGAGTAGAGCCGCTGAGGAGCTGGAGAGAGAAATCACCCGGAGCGGGGGATGTGTGGCATTCAGAGAAAGACTCAGGATGCAGGGACTTCAGTCATGGGAAGAGATCATGCAGATTGCTGAAGTGATCAATAATTCCACTGCCACAGTGGTGATCTCTCATTGCAGAAATGATCTATTGCAGGCATTACTCGCCAGCTGCATAGATAAATGGAAACCAAAGGTCTGGATTTTCTCAGCAACTGATTCTTTTTTAAAGGAGTTTATATTTCACCCAAACATGAATCGGTTCAATGGCTCACTAGTATTTTCCATTCCTAGGGGAGAGGTCCCAGGACTCAAGGATTTCCTGTACAATGTGAAGCCATTTGACTTCTCAGATGATGGCATGCTTAAAGAATTCTGGATAGGAGGACTTAAGTGTTTCCCGGCATTTCCGAATGGTTCTTTGCCCAATGATTCCTTTTTCCATAAATGCAGAGAGGATGAAACACTGAAAAAGATTCCTCTTTCACAATATGACGTTCACAATTTCCATGTAACCTACAGTGTTCACACAGCGGTCTATGCTGCGGCTCATGCTTTACATGGTATGATCTCATCCGGAACACAAACAGAGGGATCTTCTGAGGGTGCAAGTTTGGATAAATATTTCCAGCCATGGAAGGTAGGAAAAATCTTTTCTAATTTCTTCATGAACGTTAAACAGTGGCTGAATCTATATGTGTTCTAGTGCCCAGACATAGTGGTATGTGATTTAAAGTATGAAAACACAATCTATATGTAAGCTTCCACTATATCTACATCCATGATTGCATATACAATATCACTGCCTTTGCTACATCTGCTTCCACCACTTAATACCTGCTACCACTGCCACTGCTATATCTACCTCCATGGCTGCATACACAATATCACTGCCTAGCTACATCTACTTCCACCACGTTATAGATGCTACCACTGCCACTGCTATATCTTCATACACAACTACATTCTCACTATCAGTGCCTTTGCTACATCTACTTCCACCACTTAATACCTGCCACCACTGCCACTGCTATATCTACATTCACAACTACATACTCACTATCACTGCCTTTGCTACATCTACTTCTACCACTTAATACCTGTTACCACTGCCGCTGCTATATATACATCCATGACTACAAACCTTACTATCACTGCCTTTGCTACATCTAGTTCTACCACTTAATACCTGTTACCACTGCCACTGCTATATCTACATTCAAGACTGCCTAGCTACATCTACTTCCACCACTAAATACCTGCTACCACTGCCACTGCTATATCTACATCCAGGACTACATACTCACTATCACCGCCTTTGCTACATCTACTTCCACCACTTAATACCTGCTACCACTGCCACTACTATATCTACATCCACGACTACATACTCACTATCACCGCCTTTGCTACATCTACTTCCATCACTTAATACCTGCTACAACTGCCACTGCTATATCTACATCCACAACTGCATACTGACTATGTTTGTTTGTTTGTTTGTTTGTTTTATTTGCTTATATAGCGCACCAAACCTGAAGGTATCTGGGTGCTTTTCTTAAGGTACAGGTTACAGAGTTTTATGCAGTACAATAAACAATAACATATACAGTTACAGATTTGTATGCAGTACAAGAAACAATAAAATATACAGTAGTAGGTAGAAGTAGTAAGATTTACATTTATAAATATATGAATAATAATGAGAATTTACAAGATATACAAGAGCAGGTTCATAGTAAACCTTAGGGTAGGAATTCAACTGGTCAGGTGACTGGTGAAAGTAACAAGGCTAGGTTCTGGGCATGGTCAGGAGGTTTGTGTAGTGATGTCATATTTAGAATTGGGGCAAGCAAACCAATCTCCTGTATTCCTACGGAGCTTGGTTCACGTGACCCAGTAACGGTTGGAGGCGTAGAGGAGTGGTCGGGCACGGCGGGCCCCTTTTGAGAAATAAACTTACCTCTGTTCCTCAACCTCTCGTCTCTGGCCATTCTTACATTGGCGACGAGGATCTGGGGGCCCGCCACGGCACGGCGTCTGTCTGCGGTCCGCTACAAGTGAAGAGCAGACTCGCTCACTCCAACTGCAGCGCCACCCCAGCCCCTCCCTGCAAGCAGGGTCTCACCGACGCGGACGGTTTGAGGCCCAGGGCTGGGTGGTGCGGCGGCGCTGCTGGAGACGCCGGAGCTGCTCCAGAGGCCAAGCAGGGCCGTGTCATCAGCTGCGCTCCCCTGGCAAGGCACGATAGAGGTGAGGAGGAAGGGAGGCGGGTGCTGGCACAGGCAGACAGGCTCAGGATCCCAAGAGTGGTAACGTCCTCAGCGACAATAAGGAGAAAATAAGCCCAATCGGCCCAAGAAAAAAAAGGGGATTTGAAGCCTAAGAACTTTATACAGATTTGGCAAGGCACATGAACATGAAGGGAAGGGCATACAGTGACAGTATGCAAGTCTGACAAACAAGCCTACTAGGCAGTAGGGAGATAATCACAGTACTCTGGTGAGACAGACTAGAACGTTAAGGTTTGGTGGTTGAAGCTACTGAGACTTTACATCACCATGGCTGCAGCAAGCATGGTCCCTCCCCCACCTTTCTTATCTGAGCCCGGAGCACCACCCTTAAGGTGGGACAGGTGGAAGAAGATTTTTGACACCTACTTGGTGGCAATTGGGGGCGACAAATTTGCTGCAGGGAGGAAAGAGGCAATTCTTCTGCACAACCTGTGCACTGAAGGTCGTAGTGTCTATTATGGTTTGCCTCAGCCCCCACTGGAGGGCCAAGGTGATATGGACCAGTACATTATAGCTGAGAGGAAACTGGAAATCAATTTTGAAGCAAAAAAGAACACAACGTTCGAAAGGCACAAATTCTTCCAGAGAGTCCAAGAGCCACAGGAGCCAGTAGAAAACTTTGTGGCAGAGCTAAGATCATTAAGTCACACATGTGAATTTGGAGGGTTGACAGACTCATTGATACAATATCAGCTGGTGCGTTGCACAAGCAACATGAAAATACAAGAAAGATTGTTAACCAAAGATGTGACTTTAGAGGTAGCAATAGAGATTGCAAGAGGAATGGAACAGACTCTCAAATGCATGTTCACGATGAAGAGTGAAAAAGCAGCGGGTGAAGTAGTGGCTGTGAGAGCATTTAAGAAATTGAATTTAAGCAGAGAAGTCAAATGCTACAAATGTGGCAGCAATCGCCATATCTCTACGAGCACGTTTTGTTCTGCAAAGAACATTTTCTGTTTGAAGTGCAAGAAAAAAGGACATTTCGCCAGAGTGTGCAGAGAATCAGGGCAAGTGCAGTGCATATGGTCTAGTGCAAGAATCTCGGAGCAAGAAGAAAACGTGGATATTGCTCAGCTGACTCAGACCAAACACGTGCTGGAAGTATCAGAACTATCCGGCAAGCAAAGTGCTTCGACTGACGTGTTTATGATGAACGGAAGAGGGGAGGCATTGAAAGTGGATAGTTGCTCTCCATGGACGCTGATTTTGAGGAAAACATATGAAGTATGTTTGCAAAGGAAGGTAGAAGATTTGAAGGAGCACGACATAGAACCATATGCCTATGGAAAAGTGAAGATAGACGTGTTAGGCAAGTTCCAAGCACAAATTAAGTATAAGGGCAGAAGTTGTGATTCAGATGTGTTTGTCACACGGGAAGGCTCGTCTTTGTTAGGCTGGGAGGAACAGCACAAACTTGGAATCAGGATACAAGCAAGTGCAGAGGATCCTGTTTCTGTAGCTGAGGTACATGATAAATGGGAGGAGGAGTTCCCGGCATTTTTTAAAGGAGAATTGGGAATGGTGAGAGACTTTGAGCACGAGATTCGCTTAAAAGCAGGAGCAGTGCCCAAGGTGCATAAGGTGAGGCCGATACCTCATAAACGTAGAGAGAGACTAAAGACTGAAATCAAGTCCTTATTACAGAAAGGAATTATTGAAGAAAGTGAAAGTTCAGAATGGTTATCACCAGTCGTTGTGGCAGCCAAGGCAAATGGTGACATAAGACTTTGCGTTGATATGAGGGACATCAACAGGAATATTCTGGTGGACAGGCACTCTTTGCTGATAATAAGTGACAAGTTGTCAACTCTCGATAAGGCCACAGTATTTTCTGTGATTGATCTGCCTCAGGCCTATCACCAGATACCCTTGAAGGAAGAATGCCAGCAATTGACGGCATTCATTACGGTTTTTGGAACTTTCAAGTATCGAAGGATGCCATTCGGACTTGCCTCGGCAGCGGCTGTATTTCAGAGAGTTATGGACAAAGTGATGGAGGGTGTTAGGAATGTTGTAGTGTTCCAAGATGATATGCTTGTGTTTGCAAAATCTAAGGCGGAACATGATGATGTATAGAGAGAAGTGTTGGGAAGGTTGTCGGAAGCTGGAATGACTGTGAGAAGAGACAAGTGTAAGATTGCAGTGAGGAAGGTGGAGTATCTCGGACATGAGATTGATGAATTGGGTGTGAGACCAAAGAAATGTTTAGTTAAAGCTGTAGAAAAAGCCCCTGTACTGACGGATAAGGACCAAGTGAGGTCATTTTTAGGCCTTGCAGAATATTATCATTGTTTTGTGAAAAATTTTGCAACAGTGTCAGCCCCAATAAGAATGATACTAAAAAAGGGGTTGAGATTTGAGTGGACTCCAGAGTGTGGGAAGGCATTTGAAGGTATCAAAGAAGCCATCAGTAAAGCACCGTCTATTGGGAGGTTTAACCCCATGGATAAGACTATTCTGATTGTAGATGCTAGTTTGAGGGGGTTGGGAACACATTGGTACAATTGGATGAAGACAAGAAGGAGAGAGTGATTGCCTTTGCCTCAAGAGCATTGAGGGGGCGGAGTTCAAGTATTCAGTGATCAAAAGAGAGACATAGGCCATGTTTTGGGCTGTGATACATTTTAAATGTGTCTTGTGGGGCAGGTGATTTGTAGTTTGCTCTTATCACAAGCCATTGGTACAGTTGTTTGGGAGTGGTAGGTGGGCTTTGGATTCACCCAGGATAAGGAGGTGGGGTTTGGGTCTTCAAGGGTACATTTTTGACCTGAGTTATCTGCCTGGGAAGAGGAATTTGGTAGCAGATTGTATATCAATGATGCCTTTAAACGAAACTGAGACAGTGGGGGATGAGACAGTGGAAGAATCAGTGATAGCTGAAGTCAATGAGGCAGTGGCCCAAGAAAAGTGGTTACAGGGAGAGGATTCTGATGAGGAACTCAAGTTCATCAAAGAATGGACTGTGAAGGGATGGCTCCACAAGAATAATTTGGATAAGAGTTTTAACATTTGGTGGGAAGTTAAGGAGGAGTTGAATATAAGTGATGACAAATTGAGGAGAGGACGATGTGTGGTACCTCTGGTGACGATCCGGCAAACTCTTTTGGAGTTGGCTCATGAGGGTCACCCAGGGGAAAGTGCGATGAAGAGAAAACTCATACAGAATTTCTGGTGGCCGCGTATTGACAAAATGGCAGAAAGGTGGGTGAAGGATTGCATGGAGTGTGAATTGAGTGACAAATCAAAAGTGACGAGGGAGACACCCTTGAGTTGTAACACAGTGCCAGAGCAGCCGTGGTCTAAAGTTGCTGTGGACATTATGGGACCCATTATGGGATTAGGAGATGGTTTGAAATTTCTGTTTGTGTTGGTCGATTTCCACACAAAATGGGTAGAATGGGAAGCAGTAAGAGAGGTCACAGCTAGAGAGCTCATTGCATTCTTAGAGAAAATTTTCCTAGGGGAGGGGGTGCCCACTGAACTAGTTTCAGATAACGGAGTTCAGTTTGTCTCGTTGGCAATGAAAACATTTCTCAGCAGTTATAGCATTAGACATGTCAGAACTGCGTTATATCACCCAAGGGCCAATGGCCTGGTGGAGTGAGTAAACCATCTTTTGAAGGAAGGTTTGCAATTAGCCATGAGGGTAAGGCAGCCATGGAAACAGATGTTAGAGATAATGACATGGAATTATCTCACTACCCCGCATTCAGTGACAAAGGTATCACCATTTGTTTCTCTGAAACAAAGAGAACAGGAACTAAACTGTGCCCAGGCTGGTTGGGAGTGGCAGGAGTAGTTCAAGTAGATAGAAAACAGATAATGAAATATATCAAGGAGAGTCAAGAGAGAAATAAGTTGTGTTTTGATGCCCGGGAGAAAGTGAAAGAGCGTGAGTGGAAAGTAGGAGATATGATATATGTAAAGAATCCCAGAATAGTGAACAAATGTTTGGACAGCAAGTTTATGGGTCCAAAAAGGATTTCTGCAGTAAGGAAGAGTATGGTTATATTAGAAGGAGGAGAGGTCTGGTCCAAAGGGAGAATTGCGAAAGCATACTGTGAGGATAAGAGAGTGGAAATAAATGAGTCCAATAATGACAGCAAAAAGAAAAGAGATGAGGAAAAGGGAAGTGTTCAAGGTGGGAGTGAGAGTGAACAAGGAGGAAGTGCTCATGACAGTTCTGATGGAAGGGTTCAAGTTGAGAGCGAGAATGCGGTTGACAGAGATGTTGATGGCAGTTCCGGTAGTTATCAGAGATCCAGGTCAAAACCCGTGTGGATGAAGGACTATGCATCTTATTGAAAGAGTGTGGGTAAATTTGACTTGATTTAAATTCGTAGTGTTGACTGAGTCTATTATCCATGATATTAGTTTGTGAGTTATGATTACTTCAAATGTTTTAATGCAACTTTATCTTTTATGCCTTTTAAGTGAAAATGTAATTTTTAGCCTGGACATTTTAATTGGTAATTTTTTCTTGTTTTCTTTAAGGAGGGAGGTGTGTAGTGATGTCATATTTAGAATGGGGGCACGCAAACCAATCTCCCTGTATTCCTACGGAGCTTGGTTCGCGTGACCCAGTAACGGTTGGAGGCGTAGAGGAGTGGTCGGGCACGGCGGGCCCCTTTTGAGAAATAAACTTACCTCTGTTCCTCAACCTCTCGTCTCTGGCCATTCTTACAGGTTGCTAAGTTTGCAAGTCATGGTAGAGCATGGAGGTTATTTCGTTAGATTGTGAGAGTAGCCAAGATTTTGTTTTTTTCAGAAATGAGAAGAACACAGGGTCGGTTCTTAGTGCAGGTGGGAGTTTGTGCCAAGACTTGGCCGCTAACACTGGGAAGCTGGAGCCTCCAGCTTTGCTGAGTTTGAATGTCGGAATGTTTAGACAATGGGCGTAGTTTGTTCTGGTGGGTCTGGCAGTCTCTTTCCTGGAGAATTTGTTCAGCCGGTACTTGGGTGCTGTGTTGTTGAGGCACTTGTGAGTGATCATGAGAGTTCTGAAGGTGATCCTATCTTGGATCGGGAGATAGTCGGAATTTTGTCTAAGTTGTGTGATGTGGTTAGAGCGAGGGATGTTGAGGGCAGCTCTAAGGGCATAATTTTGCAATGCTTGTAGCTTATGCAGATTCCTTTGAGTAGTGTCCAAGTAGAGAGTATTACAATAATCCAATTTGGACTGTATAAGGGCTCTTGCAAGTGTGAGACATCTGTTGGTGTTCAAGAATGGTCGGCAGGCATGTATCAGTTTTGATGTATATGCTGTGGAGGAGGCAGTGGCGTTAGTTTGTCTCTGAAGGGTTAAGGCAGAGTCTACATAAAAATCTAAGATTTGTGCTACCTTGTCAACTTTGATGAGGTTGCCATCAATGTTAAAGGAGGAGTATTTGGGGGGGTCGCTGTTGCGCTCGATGGAACTGGCAGCATAAGTGCCGAGCTCCGGACTGGGGCGGTCCTTTTCTTTAATATAACCAGCTTTAAACTACACTTTCTTTCTCCACTGCCCTGCAAAACGTGGACAGACATCCAGAGCCTGATCCAGCTGCTCTGCGGTCGCCGGGAGCCTCCAGCTGCAGAGATACAGCACAGCTAATACTAACTGGGGAGCTTGCCGTCTCTCCCCGCACAACGGCTCCAGGAGGCGCGGCTTTCTCATCTACCGTCACTGCTCGCGGCCAGCTGGCGGCAGCGGGAAATACCCATTCTGGGCTGGAGCTGCCCCTGCGGGTCTGCGGCGGAGGCGCTCGGACGCCCGCAGGCCCCCGAACTCCTGCACCTAATCCTGCTCACTCGCTGACTGCCTGGAGGACAGGCTTGTTGCTGGTCTGTGGCCCCACAGGGGACCCGTGATACATCGCTGGGGCCTGCGCCGACCTCCCGCTCATGGCCCCCTCTCCTGCTGACTTATGGAGTACAATAAACTTGAAGACATGGTAGGAGGCTGGGGGGAATGCTGAACTCGACCCTCACGGTGGCACCACTCACAACTACTGCCATTTTACCACAATGAATGGCTTTTGACTCTTTAAGCAGATAATACTGGTGACCATAGCTCGCTCCCACGCACACTGCTGAGAGTGTCCCATCTTCTCTTTTGGGGGGCCCGATCAGTGGAAGCCCTCCCCCCTGCCACTAAACATCCACTGGCACCGGGAGTGGATTGCCCTCGGGGGGTGTACTCGGAGACTCGGATTAAATACCTCTGCTGATGAAAGAGCCAAGATTTAGGAGTTTGAAATACATTAAGTTGGACCCCCAGACCTGATACTCTACAGGAGACCTCCTCTGCTCGTGCCCTACCCACGGCCCCGGCCCGCTATTGGATCAGGCGCCTAGCCTGCACACAGTCAAACAAGACTTTCCAACCCCTACAATTGTCACAAGACCCTCAGCAGATAGCGCATGGGCACAATATCTGCTGCAAAATACCTAAAACTCCCTTGAAGAGCTGGGTCATAGTGCACTCGAGGCAACGCAACATAGCTCTCCTAGCTGGCAATAACTTTGACACCTCCAGCCGCCCACTCCGACCCGTGTCCCCGGAGTCCCCCCCCCACTGCCACTATGACCAAAGGAGCGGGCACGGGAAAGAAACAGAGCTCCCTGAGCATGTTCACAAAGACCCCAGCCAAATCAACAGGCGAAACACTGGATGAGACACCGGCAACACCGTCCGCGCTGGCCTCTGATGACTAGCAGAAGATGCTAGAATATATTTGCGAGGGTTTCACCACTATGCACTCAAAACTGGATGATATGAATGGCACCATCTCATCTATAAAGGCACACATCGAGAAGACTGATGGCCGGGTGGCGGAGATAGAGACCAGGGTGGGAGCCACTGAAGATGAGCTGGGTATCCTCACTCTCCACTCGGATGCTGGCAGTGGAGAAAAAAAGAACAATGATTAAGAATCCCGCTCGAGACGCAATAATTTACTCATTGTTGGTGTACCCGAGGACAATATCAATGAGCCCATGAAAGACTTTGTGGAGCACATGTTGATGTCACTCTTAGACTCTCCCAAACTGTCCACGCAGTTCGCAGAGAAAAGAGCCCACCACTCCTTAACTGCCAAACCAAGACCTGGTGCACCTCCACGCCCCATCATAGCCAGAATCTTAAATTTCTGCAACCGAGATGCTCTCCTGAGAATGGATAGAGTCAAGGGGGAGCTGCGTCTGGGGGCTGCAAGGACCCATCTTTATCCTGACTTCTCTGTGGCGGTGCAACAGGAACGCAAAACCTTTGTGGCAGTAAAAAGAAGGCTTCGACGAAATCAAGGGGTTAAATACTCCATGCTATTCCCCACCAAACTAAGAATCGAACACTTGAATCAGACATTCTTCTTTACGATCCCAGAGGAGGCCTCAAAATTCACTGACAAACATTTCCCAGGCTGATTCTCCGCTGCCGCGATGGTACTGGCGAGGCCAATTCATTGCACCCTGAGTCCATACCTGGAAGCGGGCCCATCACCCCCGCGTTCACGGTTGATGCTATGTTCCACTGAAGTCCACTAACAGTTAGTTCTTGTTTTCCTTCTGAACTGCTGATCCGCTCATACTGCCCATGCTAATTATACTGGTTAATTGTACGGTATTGAAAATCTCTGAATGCTCTCCCCAGTCCTGTGCGTCACCGCCAGGCCAGCTAACAGGCCCCCAGGCGTTGATGCCAATGAGTTTACGGTTGTTATGGTTCTGGTGGGTTATCATTCCTCAGTTTGGGGGAGGGATGTGGGGGGGTATCGGGAGTTATGGTAAAAAAGACTTGACAACCACAAGAGATGACACACAAGCCACAATATTATTTCACAGGCATACTGATGTGGCAAAGTGCCCGCCCCAACTGGGCTGGCATTCGTTACTCCCACTCCGCGGACCAGAACTCAACCAACACCTCCACATACATGACGGATAGTAGCATAGCATTCATGAACTGGAATGTGAGGGGTCTGGGTAACCACAAAAAGATGCAGCAGATACAACTTTATGCTGAACACCACGGCATTAAAATCCTATGCTTACAAGAGACCCATGCACGCTCTGAACAAAGCAAAAAGTTTGCTAAACATTGGGGGCCCCAGGTGTACTACACCAATTACTCCACCCAAAGTCGAGGAGTCCTCACTCTGATACACAGAAGCCTTAAATTCTCATGTGGTCACTGATGGATAGACCCACAGGGGAGATATATACTAATCCACGGCAAACTGCAAAATCAAGAGGTAGCCATCTTAAATATCTGTGGCCCGAACATTGATGACTCAGATTTCTACCTGCACCTAGCCTCTATGCTGGAGAGTTATCCCCTGGTTCCTATTTTATGGGGTGGTGACTATAATACAATACTAGACATCAACCTGGGCAGATCTGGCTCTAGACCTCGCCAGCTTTCCAGGGCAGCCCATACTATTCTGACAACGCTCCCTCGACTGGCGGTTGTGGATGCTTTGCACCTCATGTACCCTGATTCCTGCTCATATTCGTACTATTCCTCAGTGTATGACTCACATTCTAGGATAGATAGGTGGCTTATATCAGACATATTGGTCAGGTGCCTATCCCACCTGGCGATCCTCCCTAGAACTTTATCCGACCACTCGCCAGTGACTATCTCGTTGAACTGGGGTCAAGACTACAATAGAACGAGGCAGTGGAGGATGAGCCCCCATGCGCTACTTGATCAGGTCTTCGCCTCTGAAATTGAATCCTCCATCGAGGAAGTTTTTGAGGTCAACACTAACTCTGTGTCATCACAAGCCAACCTCTGGGAATCCTTTAAAGCATATATTAGGGGCATTTCCATCTCTAAAGGTAGTGCTTTCCTTAAAGGAATCCGCTCTGATATCGCTAGTAGAGAGTCGTCCCTAGCCACCCTAGAATCCCAATATGCCTTGGATCGATCCCCTGAAACATTAGCACGCCTAGGGTCGGAACTAGATGCTTTCCGCAGCCTAGCTGAGTGAGAGGTCAAATTCCTGGACAGCCTTCAGGCGGTAAGGAAGTACAGCGAGGGAGATCGGCCAGGCCGAGTATTGGCCAGGCTGATACGCTGAGAATTCGGAGCCCCCAATATACTGGCGATAAAGAGACCCAATGGTACGTTGGCCACTTCACCACAAGACATAAACTCAGAATTTCTGGCATTCTATTCCTCCCTATACTGGAAAGTTGATGGACCCCAGACATCAGAAAAAGACTCCTACCTAGAAAACCTCCCTCTCTCGGTCCTTTCCTCCAATGCCAGCATTTCCCTTGAGCGACCGTTCACTCCTGAAGAACTTATGGAAGCTATTGAATCGTTGGCATCGGGTAAGGCCCCAGGCCCTGATGGCCTCCCCATTGACTTTTATAAAAGATTTAAATCTCTCCTTGTTCCACACCTACTGGCCCTATGCGAGGAGGCATGTGAGAGGGGCATAATCCACCCCTCACTCCATGAGGCGATGATAACAGTCCTCCTTAAACCTGGCAAACCCCCCACCCAATGTGGGTCATACCGCCCCCTTTCACTAATTAACTGCGATGTCAAGATATATGCCAAATTACTACCTACCCGATTAGCCGCATTCAGGCCCCACATCATACACCCTGATCAACCTGAGAAGACTCTTCAATGTGATCAATAGGATCGGTCCAGAGGTGCAGGCAGTGGCGGCCACCTTATACATGCAGAAGGCATTTGACTCAGTGTTGTGGGAATATCTGTGGCAAGTTATGGAGAAGTGCAAATTTGGTCCCAACTTTCGTACCTGGGTTAAACTGCTATACACCAGCCCATCAGCCAGTGTCCGCACTGAGGATAGGTGCTCAGCCTCCTTCCAGATAGCCAGAGGAACTCGACAGGGCTGCCCCTTTTCCCCTTAAGCTTCCAAAGATTTCTCTCCTTTTGAACGACTCTGTGGTAGAGAGCCCAAAGATGTCCTGGACATGCTCCGGGAAACATGGGAAGAATGAGAGCAGACCCCCATTTCCATCTCGCAGACAGCCACAAGAATGCGAGAACATATGCAATTGGTGTGAGACTTAGATTGCACTCATATGGAAAAGGCCCAGAGCTAACAAAAATCCACTTATGACAAAAAATAAGCTTAAGATCATTCTCCACAGGACAAAAAGTGCTGGTCCTCTTATCCATCTCAGAAAACAAACTTGTCTCCAAGTGGCATGGACCTTATAAAATAGTAGAACGAAAGGGAACTTGTACTTCTAAAGGAGCCCAAACCGGACAAAAAACAGAAAGTCCATTTGTATCACATAAATCTCTTGAAAGAGTGGAGAGAGAACCCATCAGCCATCCATGCCAAAGTACTAGCCTGTCTTGTTCCCAAAGAGATAGATAATATTGACATAATTCCTCCCAAGTTATCTGTCCAACAACAAAAAGATATAAAAGATGTAGTGGATTTGTTTCCCGATGTATTCTCAGAAAAACTAGGAAGAGTAAAAGGCACCTACCACTATATTAGAACACCCAAAGGTAAAGTGGTTTATTTAATACCTTATAGACACCAAGAAGCCGCAATGAGATAGCGATTGAGGAAGCAAACAAAATGTTGAAAGACAATATTATAGAGCCTTTTTCAAGCCCTTGGTCCTATCCTCTCGTGTTGGTCACTAAACCTGACCGTTCATGGAGATTCTGCATAAACCTCTGTCATGTTAATGCTATTTTGGATTCAATGCATATCCCATGCCATGCATCAATGACCTAATTGATAAAGTCGGAACGCCCACCTTTCTATCTACCTTGGATCTAACAAAAGGGTATTGGCAAGTTTCTGTACATGGGCCAGATAAGGAGAAAAAGAATGTTTTCAAATCCTCTAGCACTGGTTCATATCAAAGTCCTTCCTTTTACACCAGCCACTTTACAACGCCTCATAGATCAAATTCTACAACCTTATTCCGATTTCTGTGGAACTTATATTGACGATATTGTCATTTAAAGTAAGACTTGGGAGGACCATAACTTGATTTGATATGATATGGCATTTATAATGCGCCTATACAGAAAGTCCTCAGAAATAACTTGGCTTCTTATGTACAACCCCAACTTGAGAAGGTAAAAGCAGTCTTGGATACAACAACACCTAAGACCAAAAGATATCTACATTCACAACTACATACTCACTATCACAGCCTTTGCTACATCTACTTACCCCACTTAATACCTCCTACAACTGCCACTGCTATATCTACATCCACAAGTATATACCCATTATCACTGCCTAACGACATCTACTCCCACCACTTAATACCTGCTACCACTGTTATATCTACATCCACAACTACATACTCACTATCACAGCCTTTGCTACATCTACTTACACCACTGGATACCTGCTACCACTACCACTGCTATATCTACATCCAAGACTACATAATCACTACCACTGCCTTTGGTACATCTACTTCCTCCACTTAATACCTGCTACAACTGCCTATACTATTTCTACATCCACAACTACATTCTCACTATCACTGAAGCTCCTTCAAAAACTTAATACCTGCTGCCACTACTATATTTACGTCCAGGACTACATACTAAAGATCACTGTCTATTTACATCTCCTTCCACCACTTAATACCTGCTACCACTGCCACTGCTATATCTACATCCACAACTGCACACTCACTATCACTGCCTTTGCTTCATCTACTCCAACCACGTAATACCTGCTACCACTGCTATATCTACATCCACAACTACATTCTCACTATCAGTGCCTAGCTACATCTACTTTCACCACTTAATATCTGCTACCACTGCCACTGCTACATCTATAACTGCATACTCACTATCACTGCCTTTGCTGCATCTACTTCCACCACTTAATACCTGTTACCACTGCCACTGCTATATCTACATCCACAACTTCATAGTCACGTTCATTGCCTGTATACATCTACTTCCACCACTTAATACCTGCTACCTTTGCATCTGCTATATCGACAATAACTACAATATACTCACTATCACTGCCTTTGCTACATCTACTTCCACCACTTAACACCTACTACCTCTTCCACTGCTATATCTACATCCACAACTGTATACCCACTATCACTGCCTTTACTACCTATACTTCTGCCACTTAATACCTGATACCACCACCACTGCTATATCTACATCCACGACTCAATGCTCACTATCACTGCCTAGCTACATTGACTTCCACCGCGTAGTACCTGCTACCACTGCCACTGCTATAGCCACATCCACGACTACATACTCACCATTACTGCCTTTGCTACATCTACTTACACCACTTTATACCTGCTACCACTGCCACTGCTATATCTTCATCCATAACTACACACTTACTATCACTGCCTTTGCTACTTCTACTTCCACCACTTAACAACTACTACCTCTCCCACTGCTATATCTACATCCACAACTGCATACCCACTATCATTGCCTTTGCTACCTCTACTTCTGCCACTTAATACCTGCGACCACCGCCACTGCTATATCTACATCCACAACTCAATGCTCACTATCACTGCCTAGCTACATTGACTTCCACTGCGTAGTACCTGCTACCACAGCCACTGCTATATTCACATCCACGACTACATACTCACCATTACTGCCTTTGCTACATCTATTTATTTATACCTGCTACCGCTGCAACTGCTATATCTACACCCACAACTACACACTTACTATCACTGCATTTGCTACATCTACTTCCACCACTTAACACCTACTACCACTGCCACTGATATATCTAAATCCACAATTATATCCTCGCTATCACTGCCTAACTACATCTACTTCCTCCACTTAATACCTTCAACTACTGCCACTGATATATCTATATCCACAACTACATCTTCACTATCACTGCCTAAATACATCTACTTCCTCCACCTGATACTTGCTACCTCTTCCACTGTTATATCTACATCCACGACTACATACTCACTATCATTGACTTTGCTACATCTACTTCCACCACTTAATACCTGCTACCACTGCCACTGATATATCTAAATCCACAACTATATCCTTGCTATCACTGCCTAACTACATCTACTTCCTCCACGTAATACCTTCAACTACTGCCACTGATATATCTATATCCACAACAACATCCTCACTATCACTGCCTAACTACATCTACTTCCTCCACTTAATACCTGCTACCTCTTCCACTGTTATATCTACATCCACGAATACATACTCACTATCACTGCCTTTGCTACATCTACTTCCACCACTTAATACCTACTACCTCTTCCACTGCTATGTCTACATCCACAACTACATACTCACTATCACTGCCTAGCTATATCTATTTCCACCACGTAATACCTGCTACCACTGCCACTGTTATATCTACATCCACGACTACATACTCACTATCATTGCCTTTGCTACATCTACGTCCACCTCTTATTACCTGCTACCACTGCAACTGATATATCTACATCCACAACTACATACTCACTATCATTGCCTAACTACATCTACTTCCAACACTTAATGCCTGCTACCACTGCCACTGCTATATCTACATCCACAACTACATACTCACTATCACTGCCTAACTACATCTATTTCCACCTCTTAATACCTGCTACCACTGTAACTGATATATCTACATCCACAACTACAATCTCATTATCACTGCCTTTGCTGCATCTTCTTCCAGGCACTTAATACCTGCTACCACTTCCGCTGTAATATGCAGTGACTTTGCTACATCTACTTCCCCCACTTAATAATGGCTACCACTGCTATATCTTCATCCATAGCTACATACTCACTATTACTGCCTTTGCTACATCTACTTCCACCACTTAATACCTGCTACCACTTCCACTGCTATATCTACATCCACAACTACATACTCACTATCACTGCCTTTGCTGCATCTACTTCCACCACTTAATACCTGTTACCACTGCCACTGCTATATCTACATCCACAACTTCATAGTCACGTTCAGTGCCTGTTTACATCTACTTCCAATACTTAATACCTGCTACCTTTGCATCTGCTATATCGACAATAACTACAATATACTCACTATCACTGCCTTTGCTACATCTACTTCCACCACTTAACACCTACTACCTCTTCCACTGCTATATCTACATCCACAACTGTATACCCACTATCACTGCCTTTACTACCTATACTTCTGCCACTTAATACCTGATACCACCACCACTGCTATATCTACATCCACGACTCAATGCTCACTATCACTGCCTAGCTACATTGACTTCCACCGCGTAGTACCTGCTACCACTGCCACTGCTATAGCCACATCCACGACTACATACTCACCATTACTGCCTTTGCTACATCTACTTACACCACTTTATACCTGCTACCACTGCCACTGCTATATCTTCATCCATAACTACACACTTACTATCACTGCCTTTGCTACTTCTACTTCCACCACTTAACAACTACTACCTCTCCCACTGCTATATCTACATCCACAACTGCATACCCACTATCATTGCCTTTGCTACCTCTACTTCTGCCACTTAATACCTGCTACCACCGCCACTGCTATATCTACATCCACAACTCAATGCTCACTATCACTGCCTAGCTACATTGACTTCCACTGCGTAGTACCTGCTACCACAGCCACTGCTATATTCACATCCACGACTACATACTCAACATTACTGCCTTTGCTACATCTATTTATTTATACCTGCTACCACTGCAACTGCTATATCTACATCCACAACTACACACTTACTATCACTGCATTTGCTACATCTACTTCCACCACTTAACACCTGCTACCACTGCCACTGATATATCTAAATCCACAACTATATCCTTGCTATCACTGCCTAACTACATCTACTTCCTCCACGTAATACCTTCAACTACTGCCACTGATATATCTATATCCACAACAACATCCTCACTATCACTGCCTAACTACATCTACTTCCTCCACTTAATACCTGCTACCTGTTCCACTATTATATCTACATCCACGACTACATACTCACTATCACTGCCTTTGCTACATCTACTTCCACCACTTAATACCTACTACCTCTTCCACTGCTATGTCTACATCCACGACTACATACTCACTATCACTGCCTTTGCTACATCTACTTCCACCACTTAATACCTACTACCTCTTCCACTGATATATCTACATCCACAACTACCTACTCACTATCACTGCCTAGCTATATCTATTTCCACCACGTAATACCTGCTACCACTGCCACTGTTATATCTACATCCACGACTACATACTCACTATCACCGCCTTTGCTACATCTACGTCCACCTCTTATTACCTGCTACCACTGCAACTGATATATCTACATCCACAACTACATACTCACTATCACTGCCTAACTACATCTACTTCCAACACTTAATGCCTGCTACCACTGCCACTGCTATATCTACATCCACAACTACATACTCACTATCACTGCCTAACTACATCTATTTCCACCTCTTAATACCTGCTACCACTGTAACTGATATATCTACATCCACAACTACAATCTCATTATCACTGCCTTTGCTGCATCTTCTTCCAGGCACTTAATACCTGCTACCACTTCCGCTCTAATATGCAGTGACTTTGCTACATCTACTTCCCCCACTTAATAATGGCTACCACTGCTATATCTTCATCCATAGCTACATACTCACTATCACTGCCTTTCCTACATCTACTTCCACCACTTAATACCTGCTACCACTTCCACTGCTATTTCTACATCCACAACTACATACTCACTATCACTGCCTTTGCTACATCTAATTCCACCACATAATGCCTGCTACCAATGCATTGTTATATCTACATCCACAACTGCAGACTCACTATCACTGCCTTTGCTACATCTTCTTCCAGGCATTTAGTACCTGCTACCACTGCCACTGTACTATGCAGTGACTTTGCTACATCTACATCCCCCACTTAAGAACTGCTACCACTGCTATATCTTCCTCCATGGCTACATACTCACTATCACTGCCTTTGCTACGTCTGCTTCCACCACTTAATACCTGCTACCACTGCCATTTTATATCTTCATCCATGACGGTATACACAATATCACTGCTTTTGCTATGTCTTCTTCCACCACTTAATATATGCTACCACTGCCACTGCTATATCTCCATCCACGACTACATACTCACTATCACTACCTATCTACATCTACATCCACCACTCAATACCCCTACCACTGCCACTGATATATCTACACCCACAACTAAATATTCACTATAACTACCCTTGCTACATCTACTTCCACCACTTAATACCTGATGCCACTGCTGTATCTACATCCACAACTACATACTCACTATCACTGCCTTTGCTACATCTACTTCCACCACTTAATACCTGCTACCTCTTCCACTGCTATCTCTACACCCACAACTACACACTCACTATCACTGTCTTTGCTACATCCACTTACATCACTTAATATCTCCTACCACTGCCACTGATATATCTACACCACAACTACATATTCACTATCATTGCCTTTGCTACATCTACGTCTACCACTTAATACCTCCTACCACTGCCACGGCTATATCTACATCCACGACTACAAAACTCATTATCACTGTCTTTGATACATCTGCCACTGCAATATCTACATTCATGACTACATATTCACTATCACTGCCTTTGCTACATCTACCTCCACCACTTAATACCTGCTACCACTGCCACTGCTGTATCTACATCCACAACTACTTACTCACTATCACTGCCTTTGCTACATTTACTTCCATGACTTAATACCTGCTGCCACTGCTACGCCTACATTCATGACTACATATTCACTATCACTACCTAGCTACATCTACTCCACCACTTAATACCTCCTACCACTGCCACTGCTATATCTACATCCACGACTACACACTCACTATCACTGCCTTTGCTACCTCTATTTCCACCACTTAATACCTGCCTCCACTGCCACTGCTACATCTACATCCACAAATTTATACTCACTATCACTACCTTTGCTGCATCTACTTCCACCATTTAATACCTACTACGACTGCCACTGCTATATCTCCATCCATGAATACATTCACAATATCACTGCCTTTGCTGCATCTACTTCCACCACTTAATATCTGCTACCACTGCCACTGTTATATCTTCCTCCTTGACTGCATACTCACTATCCCTGCCTTTGCTACCTCTATTTCCACCACTTAATACCTGCCTCCACTGCCACTGCTACATCTACATCCACAAATTTATACTCACTATCACTACCTTTGCTGCATCTACTTCCATCATTTAATACCTACTACCACTGCCACTGCTATATCTCCATCCATGAATACATTCACAATATCACTGCCTTTGCTGCATCTACTTCCACCACTTAATATCTGCTACCACTGCCACTGTTATATCTTCCTCCTTGACTGCATACTCACTATCCCTGCCTTTGCTACATCTATTTCCACACTTAATACCTGATACCACTGCCACTGCTATATCTACATCCACAACTTCATAGTCACTATCACTGCCTATTTACATCTACTTCCACCACTTAATACCTGCTACCTCTGCCACTGCTATTTCTTCTTTAACTACAACATACTCACTATCACTGCCTTTGCTGCATCTACTACCACAACTTAATATCTGCTACCACAGCCACTGTTATATCTTCCTCCTTAACTACATACTCACTATCACTGCCTTTGCTACATCTACTTCCACACTTAGCACATGGTACCACTGCCACTGCTATATCTACATCCACAACCACATACTCATGATCACTGCCTATTTACATCTACTTCCACCACATAATTCTTGCTATTAATGCCACTCCTATATCCACATCCATGACTACATACTCACCATTACTGCCTTTGCTACAAACTGCTTACACCACTTTATACCTGCTACCACTGCCACTGCTATATTTACATCCACATCTACACACATACTATTACTGCATTTGCTACATCTACTTCCACCACTTAACACCTACTACCTCTTCCACTGCTATATCTACATCCACAACTCCATTCTCACTATCAGTGCCTAGCTACATCTACATTCACCACTTAATATCTGCTACCACTGCCATTGCTACATCTACATCCATGACTGCATTCACAATATAACTGCCTTTGCTGGATCTACTTCCACCACTTAATATCTGCTACCACTGCCACTGTTATATCTTCCTCCTTGACTGCATACTCACTATCACTGTCTTTGCTACATCTACTTACACACTTAATACCTGATTATACTGCCACTGCCACTGCTGTATCTACATCCACAACTTCATAGTCACGATCACTGCCTATTTACATCTACTTCCATCACTTAATACCTGCTATCACTGCCACTCCTATATCCACATCCATGACTACATACTCACCATTACTGCCTTTGCTACATCTACTTACACCACTTTATACCTGCTACCACTGCCATGCTATATCTACATCCACAACTACACACTTACTATCACTGCCTTTGCTACATCTACTTCCACACTTAGCACATGATACCACTGCCACTGCTATATCTACATCCACAACCACATACTCATGATCACTGCCTATTTACATCTACTTCCACCACATAATTCTTGCTATTAATGCCACTCCTATATCCACATCCATGACTACATACTCACCATTACTGCCTTTGCTACAAACTGCTTACACCACTTTATACCTGCTACCACTGCCACTGCTATATTTACATCCACATCTACACACATACTATCACTGCATTTGCTACATCTACTTCCACCACTTAACACCTACTACCTCTTCCACTGCTATATCTACATCCACAACTACATTCTCACTATCAGTGCCTAGCTACATCTACATTCACCACTTAATATCTGCTACCACTGCCATTGCTACATCTACATCCATGACTGCATTCACAATATAACTGCCTTTGCTGGATCTACTTCCACCACTTAATATCTGCTACCACTTCCACTGCTATATCTTCTTCCTTGACTGCATACTCACTATCACTGTCTTTGCTACATCTACTTACACACTTAATACCTGATTACACTGCCACTGCCACTGCTGTATCTACATCCACAACTTCATAGTCACGATCACTGCCTATTTACATCTACTTCCATCACTTAATACCTGCTACCACTGCAACTCCTATATCCACATCCATGACTACATACTCAACATTACTGCCTTTGCTACATCTACTTACACCACTTTATACCTGCTATCACTGCCATGCTATATCTACATCCACAACTACACACTTACTATCACTGCATTTGCTACATCTATTTCCACCACTTAACACCTATTACCTCTTCCACTGCTATATCTACATCCACAACTGCATACCCACTATCAATGCCTTTGTTACCTCTACTTCTGCCACTTAATACCTTGCTACCACTGCCACTGCAATATCTACATCCACGACTACATATTCACTCTCAATGCCTAGTGACATCTATTTTTTCCGCTGAAAATCTGCCACCATTGTCACTGCTATATCTAAATCCACAACTACACACTTACTATCACTGCTTTTGCTACATCTACTTCCACCACGTAACACCTATTGCCTCTTCCACTGCTATCTACATCCACAACTGCATACCCACTGTCAATGCCTTTGATACCTCTACTTCTGCCACTTAACACCTGCTACCGCTGCCACTGCAATATCTACATCCACGACTACATATTCACTCTCACTGCCTAGTGACATCTACTTTCTCCGCGGAATATCTGCCACCATTGTCACTGTTATTTCTACATCCACAACTACACACTTACTATCACTGCCTGTGTTACATCTACTTCCACCTCTTTATACCTGCTACCACTGCCACTGCTATATCTACATCCACAACTACATTCTCACTATCAGAGCCTAGCTACAACTGCCTCTACTACATAATAGCTGCTACCACTGCCACTGCTATAACTATATTCATGACTACATATTCTCATTTACTGCCTAACACCATCTACTTCCACCACTTATTAACTGTTACCACTGCCACTGCTATATCTACATCCACAACTACATTCTCACTATTTCTGCCTTTGCTACATCTACTTTCACCACTTAATACCTGCTACCACTGCCACTGCTATATCTACATCCACAACTACATACTCACTATCACTGCCTTTGCTACATCTACTTCCACCACTTAATACCTGCTACCTCTTCCACTGCTATCTCTACACCCACAACTACACACTCACTATCACTGTCTTTGCTACATCCACTTACATCACTTAATATCTCCTACCACTGCCACTGATATATCTACACCACAACTACATATTCACTATCATTGCCTTTGCTACATCTACGTCTACCACTTAATACCTCCTACCACTGCCACGGCTATATCTACATCCACAACTACAAAACTCATTATCACTGTCTTTGATACATCTGCCACTGCAATATCTACATTCATGACTACATACCCACTATCATTGCCTTTGCTACATCTACCTCCACCACTTAATACCTGCTACCACTGCCACTGCTGTATCTACATCCACAACTACTTACTCACTATCACTGCCTTTGCTACATTTACTTCCATGACTTAATACCTGCTGCCACTGCTACGTCTACATTCATGACTACATATTCACTATCACTACCTAGCTACATCTACTCCACCACTTAATACCTCCTACCACTGCCACTGCTATATCTACATCCACGACTACACACTCACTATCACTGCCTTTGCTACCTCTATTTCCACCACTTAATACCTGCCTCCACTGCCACTGCTACATCTACATCCACAAATGTATACTCACTATCACTACCTTTGCTGCATCTACTTCCACCATTTAATACCTACTACCACTGCCACTGCTATATCTCCATCCATGAATACATTCACAATATCACTGCCTTTGCTGCATCTACTTCCACCACTTAATATCTGCTACCACTGCCACTGTTATATCTTCCTCCTTGACTGCATACTCACTATCCCTGCCTTTGCTACCTCTATTTCCACCACTTAATACCTGCCTCCACTGCCACTGCTACATCTACATCCACAAATGTATACTCACTATCACTACCTTTGCTGCATCTACTTCCACCATTTAATACCTACTACCACTGCCACTGCTATATCTCCATCCATGAATACATTCACAATATCACTGCCTTTGCTGCATCTACTTCCACCACTTAATATCTGCTACCACTGCCACTGTTATATCTTCCTCCTTGACTGCATACTCACTATCCCTGCCTTTGCTACATCTATTTCCACACTTAATACCTGATACCACTGCCACTGCTATATCTACATCCACAACTTCATAGTCACTATCACTGCCTATTTACATCTACTTCCACCACTTAATACCTGCTACCTCTGCCACTGCTATTTCTTCTTTAACTACAACATACTCACTATCACTGCCTTTGCTGCATCTACTACCACAACTTAATATCTGCTACCACAGCCACTGTTATATCTTCCTCCTTGACTACATACTCACTATAACTGCCTTTGCTACATCTACTTCCACACTTAGCACATGATACCACTGCCACTGCTATATCTACATCCACAACCACATACTCATGATCACTGCCTATTTACATCTACTTCCACCACATAATTCTTGCTATTAATGCCACTCCTATATCCACATCCATGACTACATACTCACCATTACTGCCTTTGCTACAAACTGCTTACACCACTTTATACCTGCTACCACTGCCACTGCTATATTTACATCCACATCTACACACATACTATCACTGCATTTGCTACATCTACTTCCACCACTTAACACCTACTACCTCTTCCACTGCTATATCTACATCCACAACTCCATTCTCACTATCAGTGCCTAGCTACATCTACATTCACCACTTAATATCTGCTACCACTGCCATTGCTACATCTACATCCATGACTGCATTCACAATATAACTGCCTTTGCTGGATCTACTTCCACCACTTAATATCTGCTACCACTGCCACTGTTATATCTTCCTCCTTGACTGCATACTCACTATCACTGTCTTTGCTACATCTACTTACACACTTAATACCTGATTACACTGCCACTGCCACTGCTGTATCTACATCCACAACTTCATAGTCACGATCACTGCCTATTTACATCTACTTCCACCACTTAATACCTGCTACCACTGCCACTCATATATCCACATCCATGACTACATACTCACCATTACTGCCTTTGCTACATCTACTTACACCACTTTATACCTGCTACCACTGCCATGCTATATCTACATCCACAACTACACACTTACTATCACTGCCTTTGCTACATCTACTTCCACACTTAGCACATGATACCACTGCCACTGCTATATCTACATCCACAACCACATACTCACTATCAGTGCCTAGCTACATCTACATTCACCACTTAATATCTGCTACCACTGCCATTGCTACATCTACATCCTTGACTGCATACTCACTATCACTGTCTTTGCTACATCTACTTACACACTTAATACCTGATTACACTGCCACTGCCACTGCTGTATCTACATCCACAACTTCATAGTCACGATCACTGCCTATTTACATCTACTTCCACCACATAATTCTTGCTATTAATGCCACTCCTATATCCACATCCATGACTACATACTCACCATTACTGCCTTTGCTACAAACTGCTTACACCACTTTATACCTGCTACCACTGCCACTGCTATATTTACATCCACATCTACACACATACTATCACTGCATTTGCTACATCTACTTCCACCACTTAACACCTACTACCTCTTCCACTGCTATATCTACATCCACAACTACATTCTCACTATCAGTGCCTAGCTACATCTACATTCACCACTTAATATCTGCTACCACTGCCATTGCTACATCTACATCCATGACTGCATTCACAATATAACTGCCTTTGCTGGATCTACTTCCACCACTTAATATCTGCTACCACTGCCACTGTTATATCTTCTTCCTTGACTGCATACTCACTATCACTGTCTTTGCTACATCTACTTACACACTTAATACCTGATTACACTGCCACTGCCACTGCTGTATCTACATCCACAACTTCATAGTCACGATCACTGCCTATTTACATCTACTTCCACCACTTAATACCTGCTACCACTGCCACTCCTATATCCACATCCATGACTACATACTCACCATTACTGCCTTTGCTACATCTACTTACACCACTTTATACCTGCTACCACTGCCATGCTATATCTACATCCACAACTACACACTTACTATCACTGCCTTTGCTACATCTACTTCCACACTTAGCACATGATACCACTGCCACTGCTATATCTACATCCACAACCACATACTCATGATCACTGCCTATTTACATCTACTTCCACCACATAATTCTTGCTATTAATGCCACTCCTATATCCACATCCATGACTACATACTCACCATTACTGCCTTTGCTACAAACTGCTTACACCACTTTATACCTGCTACCACTGCCACTGCTATATTTACATCCACATCTACACACATACTATCACTGCATTTGCTACATCTACTTCCACCACTTAACACCTACTACCTCTTCCACTGCTATATCTACATCCACAACTACATTCTCACTATCAGTGCCTAGCTACATCTACATTCACCACTTAATATCTGCTACCACTGCCATTGCTACATCTACATCCATGACTGCATTCACAATATAACTGCCTTTGCTGGATCTACTTCCACCACTTAATATCTGCTACCACTGCCAATGTTATATCTTCTTCCTTGACTGCATACTCACTATCACTGTCTTTGCTACATCTACTTACACACTTAATACCTGATTACACTGCCACTGCCACTGCTGTATCTACATCCACAACTTCATAGTCACGATCACTGCCTATTTACATCTACTTCCATCACTTAATACCTGCTACCACTGCCACTCCTATATCCACATCCATGACTACATACTCACCATTACTGCCTTTGCTACATCTACTTACACCACTTTATACCTGCTACCACTGCCATGCTATATCTACATCCACAACTGCATACCCACTATCAATGCCTTTGTTACCTCTACTTCTGCCACTTAATACCTTGCTACCACTGCCACTGCAATATCTACATCCACGACTACATATTCACTCTCAATGCCTAGTGACATCTATTTTTTCCGCTGAAAATCTGCCACCATTGTCACTGCTATATCTAAATCCACAACTACACACTTACTATCACTGCTTTTGCTACATCTACTTCCACCACTTAACACCTATTGCCTCTTCCACTGCTATCTACATCCACAACTGCATACCCACTGTCAATGCCTTTGATACCTCTACTTCTGCCACTTAACACCTGCTACCGCTGCCACTGCAATATCTACATCCACGACTACATATTCACTCTCACTGCCTAGTGACATCTACTTTCTCCGCGGAATATCTGCCACCATTGTCACTGTTATTTCTACATCCACAACTACACACTTACTATCACTGCCTTTGTTACATCTACTTCCACCTCTTTATACCTGCTACCACTGCCACTGCTATATCTACATCCATAACTACATACTCACTATTAATGCCTAACTACATCTACATTCACCACTTAACACCCGCTACCACTGGCACTGCTATATCTACATCCATGACTACATACTCACTATCACTGCCTTTGCTATGCCTGCTTCCACAAATGTAATACCTGCTACCTCTGTCACTGTTATATCTACATTCACTACAACATACTCACTATCACTACCCTTGCTACATCCACGTCCAACACAAAATAACTGCTACAACTGCCACTGCTATATCTACATCCACTACAACACACTCACTATCACTGCCTTTGCTACATCACTTCCACACTTAATACCTGCTACAACTGCCACTGCTATATCTACATCCCCAACTACACACTCCCTATGACTGCCTTTGCTACATCTATTTCCACCACTTAATACCTGCTACCACTGCCACTGCATCTACACCCATAACTGCATACACAATAGTACTGCTTTTGCTATGTCTACTTCCACCACTTAATATGTGCTACCACTGCCTCTGCCATATATATATACACTAATGACTACATACTCACTATCATTGCCTTTGCTACATCTACTTCCACCACTTAAAACCTGCTACCACAGCCACTGATATATCTAAATCCACAACTACATCCTCACTATCACTGCCTAACTACATCTACTTCCTCCCCTTAATACCTTCGACTACTGCCACTGATATATCTACATCCACACTACATCCTCACTATCACTGCCTAACTACATCTACTTCCTCCCCTTAATACCTTCAACTACTGCAACTGATATATCTACATCCACACTACATACTCACTATCACTGCCTAACTACATCTACTTCCACCCCTTAATACCTACTACCACTGCAACTGATATATCTACATCCACAACTACAATCTCATTATCACTGCCTTTGCTACATATAATTCCACCAATGAATATCTGCTAGCAATGCACTGTTATATCTACATCCACAACTGCAGACTCACTATCACTGCCTTTGCTGTATCTTCTTCCAGGCACTTAATACCTGCTACCACTTCCACTGCTATATCTACACCGACAACTACATACTCACTGTCACTGCCTTTGCTACATCTAATTCCACCACTTAATACCTGCTACCAATGCTCTGTTATATCTACATCCACAACTGCAGACTCACTATCACTGCCTTTGCTACATCTTCTTCCAGGCACTTAATACCTACTACCACTGCCAATGTAATATGCAGTGACGTTGCTACATCTACTTCCCCCACTTAAGAACTGCTCCCACTGCTATATCTTCCTCCATGGCTACATACTCACTATCACTGCCTTTGCTACATCTACTTCAATCACTTAATACCTGCTACCACTGCCACTGCTATATCTACATCCACGACTGCATACACAATATCACTGTCTAAATACATCTACTTCCACCACTTAATACCTGCTACCACTGCCATATCTTCCTCCATGGCTACATACTCACTATGGGCCTCATTGTGACCCAGGCGTTAAACCATGGCGCTATTAGCGCCATTGTTGATTCCGGATTCTGCCAAGGTTGGCGTGGCGGTAATTCCCCATTCACCATTGGCCCTTACCCATTCCCATTTCTGCCCCATAGGGCTCAATGGGAATGGGGAAGGTGGTAATTACGGTACCGCAAATTGTGGTACCGTAATTACCTCCAAGGTCCCTTTGATGTTATGGTAGGGACCCGCAAAGGGACCCCGTAATTGGGCGGTAAGGGATTGCCGGCACGAGTGCCCTTACCGGTACCGGTAATCCCTTACCGCCCGGGTCGTAATGAGGGCCTATCACTGCCTTTGCTACATCTACGGCCACCACTTAATCTCTGCTACCACTGCCACTGCTATATCTACATCCACAACTACATACGCACTATCACTGCCTAACTACATCTATTTCCACCTCTTAATCTCTGCTACAACTGCAACTGATATATCTACATCCACAACTACATACTCACTATCACTGCCTAACTACATCTACTTCCACCACTTATACCTTCTACCACTGAGACTGATATATTTACATCCACAACTACATACTCACTATCACTGCCTAACTACATATACTTCCACCACTTAATACCTGATACCACTGCCACTGCTATATCTACAACCACGACTACATTTTCACTATCACTGCCTAGTGAAATCTACTTACACCACTTAATATCTGCTTCCTCTAACACTGCTATATCTACACCAATGACTACATACTCACTATCATTGCCTTTGCTACATATACTTCCACCACTTAATACCTGCTATCTCTGGCACGGCTATATCTATATCCACGACTGCATACTCACTATCACTGCTTTTGCTGCATCTACTTCCACCACTTAATACCTGCTATTTCTGCCACTGCTATATCTATATCCACGACTACATACTCACTATAACTGCCATTGCTACTTCTACTTCCACCACTTAAGACCTGCTAACACTGCCACTGCTATATCTACTGTCCGAAGTTGCACAGGACACCCAATAAGGTTTGGGGTGGCTGTGCTGATGTAAGGGGGAAGGCAAACACATACAGCAGGCAAGTCAACAAGAAGGACAAATAGACAAGGTAATTCTGAACAACAGAATAGGAAGAAAGGGCAGACATCAATGGTGAACAAGAATGGGCAGGAACCATGCACTGGACAAACAATGAGGAATCCCACTTGAGGTGTATACACATGTTGGACTAGAGACTCCCCACAGGTATGAGGGAACCTCAATGCCTCTGTGTAAGTTACTTTTACAGGCACCACACCCTGCAAGCCCATGAACGGGGGCAGCTAGAGTGGCTTCTGTGTCTGGACACTAGGGCACAAACAAGGAGTGTACTTACACAAAACAAGCTGGTATATGTACTGCTGCCAGAAACTACAGCGGGTGCCCCCTTGGGGAACAGAACGCAACACACTTCACTATAGACAAGAAGTAAATGAGACAAATGAAGGGGCAGAGATTGCCTGCTGAGAAACCCAGCACCCAAACTCTGAACAAATGAATGACAGAACCACGAGTGAGGACAAGAACGGTAACAGAAATATCTAGGGAAGAAAAAGCAGTCAAAGTAAGCAGGGTTCAGGACAGAGACCAGGAATGAAAGAGGAAAAACAAGTAGAAAAGAATCTAAGTGCAATGGTACAGGGGCCTAGAACTGCAGACTAGAAACTATCGACCGGAATCAAGTAACACGAAAATTCAGGACTAAAACTCTGGACTAGGAAAACAAGGACTGGACTGCAGACAGATAACAAGGAAACCTAGGACTGGAAACCTGGAAAGTAAAGCCAGGTAACATAGACTATGGGCATAGAACAAGGATCTGCAGGCAGGGAACACCATTATAGGTTGTAGAGAGCAATGGGCTGTAGACAGGGAAAAGAAGACTGCAAGCAGGGGAGCAAGGGCCGCAGTGCAGGAAGCACAGAGGAGCAGGGCAGAAGGCAGGGTAGAGTAGGCAGAGTAGCAGGGCTTCAAGGCAGGGAGAGCACAGGGCACTGGAACAGGAGCAGGAGCAGGTTCTGGCAGCAACAGGAAACAGCAGAATTCCGTGGCTCTAGGGACAACGGGCAGGGAGAAAACTCAATGCAAGATCGCTGTGCTCCTGCAGGCAGCAGTTTAAATACTGACCTGTCATGTGCTGAAGCAGGCTCATTAGCAGCACCTGGTGCAGCACACCTGAACGTAATCTACCTCCTCCCTCTCTGGTCCTGGGAAAGTGAAGCATCACTGATCTCTTGGGTTTCTGGGGATTGTGGGTCCAAGAGGGATGCATAGGAATAACCGGGGAATGATAACTGCCACAAGGTGCATTATGGGAATTGAAGTCCATCATTTTTAAATATACAGATTTGTGAAAGGAAATGTTAAATAATGATTTTGGGTCTCTGAAGATAGTAGAAAACACCCTGCAGGTTTGAAGATAGCACCACCCAGGGACAAAGATGCAGAAACATGACATATACATTCACGACTGCATACTCACTATCACTGGCTTTGCTATCTCTACTTCACACTTAATGCCTACTACAACTGCCACTGCTATAGCCACATTCACGTCTGCATATTCACTATCACTGCCTTGGCTGTATCTACTTACCCCCACTTAATACCTGCTACCTCTTCTACTGCTATATTTACATCCATGTTTACATACTCAATATCACTGCCTTTGCTATACCGCCTTCGACAAACGTAATACCTGCTACCATTGACACTGTTATATCTAGATCCACAACTACATTCTCACTATTTCTGTCTTTGCTACATCTACTTTCAGTACTTAATACCTGCTACCACTGCCACTGCTAAATATATATCCACGACTACATACTCACTATCACTGCCTTCACTACATCTAATTCCACCACTTAATACCTGCTACCACTGCCTCTGCTATATCGACATCCATGACTACATACTCACTATCAATGCCTTTACTACCTCTACTTCCACCACTTAATACCTGCTACCACTGCCACTGCTATATCTATATCCACGACTACATATACTATATCACTGCATTTGCTACAACTATTTCTACCACTTAATACCTGCTACCACTGCCACTTCTATATCTAGATTCACGACTACATACTCAATATCACTGATTTTGCTACATCTACTTCCACCACTTAATACCTTCTACCAAAGCCACTGCTATATCTAGATTCACATCTGCATACTCCCATCACTGCCTTTGCTACAACTACTCTTTACTTACGGAATTCTTGGTGAGTACCATTTGATGTAATACTATACTCAGGGACTACTGCTTGAACTTGATCTTTTGTGTGCACCTTGGTAGCTTCCTATTTCACGAGTGACGTTATATTTCATTGTTCTCCCTGCCCATCCCCGGTACCTCCCTCCTCCATTCTGATTGGGCCTTAGGCCCCCTTTAGGGAGACCACCCAGGGCAGCCCCAGTGCCCGTGCAGCCCTCTGTAGTAGCAGCTCCAGTGGGGTTTTGCCAGTGTTCGCTGGTGGTGCATGCAGCACAGAAGTCAACCAGCTGCGACTGACATGTAAGAAAGGTGCGGGCAGGGGGAACAGCCATTACTGCTCCCTTTTAACTGTCCCTGCTCTCGTTTTACTCCTATTAGCTAAGCTTGCAGTCTGCTGCATGTTGCCCACAGTTGTATATTATCCATGTCTGGTATTTTGGCTAATTTTCATAGTTAGCCATATTGGGATTTCCCCTCTATCTAGGAAAGTTGAATCTGGGTGTTTTTTCATTTGCTGCGTGTTGAAATGTAGGCTTTTTCTCCTCTTTCTAGTAAAGTGGAAACTACGTGTCTTGCACTGCTGTCTGTTCGAACATTAGGTGTTCATTCCTTTATCCCCCTATTTGGCTCTGTTCCCTCTATCCAGAAAACTTGCTTCTAGGTGTCTTTGCTTTTTCTGCTGTATGTTTGAATCTAGGCTTTTTCCCTTTATCCTGGACACTTGAATCGAGATGGTAACATTGCTGTTGTGTTAAAGTTGGGTGTTGTGCACTGCAGTTTCACCCTCTCTCTTTCTTTCCACGCTTTCCATCCATGGTGCTTTCAATCTCCCCTATCTTCTCTAACTGCTGCTCGATCACCTGCCCTATCTCTCTTTCGAAGTCTGGTAGGAAACATTTTAAGAAGTGCCTCCTGGTCTCCCATGCAGGCCTTCCAATCGCTGACATCTTTGTCAATGTTTCTTCCAGGCGGACTGTCATTGACATCCTCTTTGTCATTCCCTCTCCGGACACTTACAATCCCCATATGGTCTCAGCGCTCTCCGCTTTCTCATCCTTGCCCATAAATGGTGGAACCCACTGGAAAGTACTCTTGTAACACTTCCCTTCCTCTAGGGCCATCATTAATGTCTACCTGATTTGCACTGTCATGGTCCTGGGCTCTCAGCCCAACCTCCTCCTATTTGAAAGGTGTCTTCCATCTCTCATCAACTTCCTCCCTTCTCCTGCCACTCCTCCTTCTGCCACCCCTCTGCCACCACCTAGGGGCATACTATATTCCTGTACACCTCCTCATAAGATCAGCAACCATCTCCACTTAAACACCCTCAACTCTCGCACTGCCGTTAAACACTCCTCTGACATCTGCCACTTCCTTGAAGATCTCGACATCCTCTCACCGATATGTGGTTCATGGCCAGCTCTGTCACAAGTTTTGACACCCTCCTCCCAGAGGGCTACATGATCCTCTCTAAGCCCAGACCTTACTTGTCTCGGGAGGATATTTCAGGGGCAACGTGCTCGTCTTGAATGCAAGACGAGGCGGAGCAAAACAGGTTTGATCCTCGGGTCCGCGCTTAGAAACCTCTGGGTATTAAGCACGTTATAAATAACCCGTTAAAATAATCGGTCCGGGGCAGAGTGGATCTGATCTTCCCTGAATGGGTCCCTGCTACTATCATACCCATTCAGTCCTACTCCTCTTTCGAATGCCTCATCTGCAGGCTTGGTGTCTCTCCTATCCTCTTGCTGACTCTGGCCACCATCTACAGGCTCCCTGGTCCGGTCTCCCATTTCCTTTCAGGGTGGTTTGACCTCACCCCTTCTCTTCTGGCCTCCACTTTCAATCTTTTCCTCCTCAGAGACTTCAATTTTCACCTTGACTCTCCTGAAATGGCTCTGAACTCTTCCACAACCTCTGTGACTCTCTTTCTCTCTCCATTCTTCCCTCCGGTCAGACGCACTCAGCCAGACACACCTTGGATGCTCTCATCTCAGCAGACATACCCATCTCCAACCCTCTGACTACTCCTCTCTCCTGGTCTGATCATGCTCTCCTGTCCTCTTACTTGGTCCTCCTGGGTCCCCCGACTAAGCTCCGTCTGCACTGCCAGTCTCCTTCTCTGTCATTCGACCGATGAAGCGAGTGTCAGTTGCTTCTTTTGTCGGCACATTCATTTCCCCTCCCACTCTTGCCACTGTCACCCACACTGACAGAGCCCTTACTAACCTTCAACTCTCCATTTCCAACTCTCTGGACATTCTTGCCCCTGTCATGAGGATCCGCATGGAGCTTTCCTGCAAGCGCAACAGCTGGTATGACTCCGACCTGGCTTCTCTGAAATGTAAGTGCAGAGCTGCTGAGCGAAAGCGGCAGACTTCGAGAACATCCTCTGACAAACTGCACTGACGTCTGCTCCAAAGGCATTAACGACTGTCCATCCACTCAAAGAAGAGGGCTCATATCCAATCCACATCTCTGGGGCCGCTAACAACACGGCTGAGCTTTTCTTAAAATCAGCAAGGAACTCGTCAATCCTACTGCAGTCTCCATTTCTCCTCTGCATTCCGTGGCCCTGTGCACTGCACTTGCCTCTCACTTCATTATTAAAACTCAGGAAATCCTGTCCTCACTCTTGTCTATATCACTCCCTTCTCACTCACCCATTCTCATGCCTCCCTTAGCCCCCCTCTCCTCTTCCCTCTTTCTCTCCTCTTTCTCTCCAATATCACCTGATGAGGTCTCTAGACAAGTCCACTCTATGAAAGTCTCATCCAAACAGGTTCTCCCCTGCTCCTCCAGAACTATCAAGAACAACACTGCCTCCCTTGCTCCAGCCTTGTCTGGTTTCTGCAAACACTTCTTTGCCACTGTATTCCTCCCGCTACTCCTCAAGCACTCCCTCTCCTCAAAAAGCCCTCTACCAACCTCTCCTGTCCAGCTAACTACCAGTCTATGTCCATTACCCCCTTCCTGGGCAAACTCTTGCAAAAGATTATCCATCACATTGAATCTGTTGGTTGTCTCGACAACCACCAGTCTGGCTTCAGAACATTGTAAGGAAGGCATGGTATGAGCAGTAAGACAGACACAAGTGAAGGGTGTTTATTGAACTTCAACAAGGTTTTGAAAAACGCCTATCTAATCCTAAATCTACAGATGGGAGCAAGCTACAACCATCAAATAATAATAACACAGTCCTAGTGGTGTTTTGTCAAAATGAAAGGGACCTATACTAATCAACATATTGCCAATCCTTACCTATAAATACACATAGTGAAGGAAATAGTGTTACGAAAAAAGCATTGACAAAATGATATGTCAGGCCATTGGCCTTCTTTCCCCGCGTTTTCAGCACGAGCCAAGGCGGCACACTCAAGCTTAGCACAGTCTCTGGCTTCTCTTGCACAAGGATATAGTTCAATCATTAGCATCAGGGCCTTCCGTGTCCAAGTCTCTTTGCCTTTTCAAAGTCTCTTCTTTTCAGAGGGCCTGATGCGACAACAACAGACAATAAGTTAATTTCCTCTTATGCTTTCACAAGTACTGCATTTCTCAGGCTTTTCACTATTCACCAATTTCAATTTAATGTTTCTAACACAAAATTGCTTTAACCAAAAGCTGTCAGCTGAACTCCCTCCACCGGGCTCGAACGGTCATCAACGTTCTTTATGCTATTAACATCGAAGACTTTCAATTGTGCACAGGATTTAGCTTGACCCGTTGCAGGACCACTCCAATTCACAATTCTTTGTTACTCTTTCAGTTGGATACCTTACAGAGACTCTTGAATGAGCACACACGCAGTGCCGGACCGCTCTGTCGTATCTTGGCTTCAAAATTCAATCACTTATCTGTTGTTCAATTTTACTCTCATTGATTATCACATACGCTTCATAGAATGTTCACCTCAGCGTTCACTATATACTTTTGCTGTTTGCAACCTTGGCTTCAACACAGACCAGACTGGTATCAGTCTCTCCAACTCACCGGCTTTGTTGACTTCACTGTCACGGCTTTGTTGTAGGAGCCAAGGACAGTAGCACGGCTGCAAGCGATTCTCCCCACTTTGACTATCAACGCGGCAGAGCTCTGGGTACCTCTGACACACAATGCAGGATTCTTCTGCCTTGTTTACTGTCTTATGTTTTCTATTTTTATGAAAGTAACAGTTCCTCGTCGAAAAAGGTCAAGGGCACTTCCCTCCTTGCGATCCCCTTCGGTTTTGTCGTCTTACGCCTTGTTTTAAACTGCCACCTTGGAACTGCTGCTTCCCCGCGTGCTTTGCCTCGCTCAGAGTATGCTTTCATGCTCCGCCTTTTATCCATGTGGGGAAGTGTAATGGAAGTCACGTGTGTGTAGAGGTCAGTAACTGCCTGAACCTGCCTGACCATTGTATTGGGACATGTCAGGTATATGGCTCGGGTGTTAGTCCGTTTTCTCTCATAGCAAGCTGTCCGTGAGAAGCTGTTCGTGTTGGGATGTGGGGGTATGAGTTCCTAAGTATCCTGCCTGGTAGGATGGTGTAAAGGTGTTACATGTTTAGACACATACATGGGACGGAAACAGCCCTCCTGGACCTAAAAATCCAAATGGATGAAGCCAAAGACAAGGGCAATCTGGCCATCCTGCTCTTGTCGGATCTCTCTGCAGTCTTCAACCTAGTCGACCACCAAATACTCACCAAACACCTCTCCTCGGCTGCTGCCTTCTCCGAGGATACCACCAATTGGATTTGGTCCTTCCTATCGGACAGAACAACCAGGGTCTTTGCCCCATCAGGCGGTCCCGCTGCAGACCCCGTCCCAATCCAATGTGGAGTCCCCCAAGGATCTTGTATCTCCCCCACGCTTTACAATATCTTCACCAAGCTCCTCTTTGACCGCCTTGATGACCTGGTTGTTACATACACAAGCTATGCTGACGACACCCAGGTCCTCATAGCGCTCTCAGGGAGCTGTGAGGATGATGTTGCAAAACTAAATGAGATCTACCTTGAAATCCAAACATGGATGGCCACCCATAGCCTCTGCTTAAACGATGACAAGACGGAACTGCTGATCGTCAGTTCACAGGCCCGTCTCAACAAACTTGACCCCAGATACCAATCCTTTGGCATTGATGGCAACATTATAAAAGTGTCAAAAGAAGTCAAAACACTGGGTGTGTATCTTGACTCAACTCTCTCTCACAAAAAACAAATTAATGCCACCATCTCATCTACAGCCTACACCAATAAACGTATTAATGCCTGGAAACCACTCTTATCCACCAACAGTCGCCTCACACTGGCTTGGGCCCTCATATTGTCCAAACTGGACTACTATAACACACTGTTCCTCGGCTCCAGTAACCACAAGCTGAACAGACGACAGATACTCCAAATCAACGCCCTCAGATTCACCCTTAATCTCCCCCGCAAAAGGCCCACATTTCCACCGTAAGAAAGGAATCTCACTGGCTCCCTATCCGTGAGAGAATTAAATTACGAGCACTGGTCATTACACACAAATGCCTCTATCTGACAGCCTCACGTTACTTATCAGACAAATGTACGAGACAGAACTCTACCAGACCAACTAGATCCACATGCCTACACCAACTTAACATCCCGAGGTTCAACCTGAAAATGGCTGGAGGAGCAAGCTTTCCTGTGCTAGCAACAAAATGCTGGAATGCACTACCAACGACAATCAGAGCTGACACGTTGTTCTGGTCATTCAGAGCCAAGGTAAAGGAACTACTTACAACTCAGCAATAGACTGTTAACTGCACTTAGCTAAATCCTGCTTCCTTGTTTCCTTGTATCAAATGTATCCTTGCATCAAATGTATGCCACCATGTATGCCACTATGCCACTTGTATCTTTGTATCTGGTTCTTTGTATCTGGTTCCCCTATAACCGTACTTTGCCCCTCCTCACAGACTATTTTGTAACCTGGTCCCTCACCTATTTATTGTACTGTATCATCTTCTGCTGTCTTCTGTATGTGCAACCTTCTGTAACCATTGCTCCTACTAAGGATAAAGCGCCCAGTTACCCTAGGGTTTGGCTGCACTATACAAATAAACAAACTAAACTAAACTAAACTACAGGGAAGGGGATACTGCATCTCATCATCTGGTGAAACACTCCTACTCCCCGAATAACCCTCACCCAAGTTCTCTAGGAACACAGAATCAAGAGTTGACGCAGTTGGAAGTCCCTTCAGAGGGATGAAATGGGCCATTTTGGAGAATAAATCCACAACGACTAATATGGTGTTGTATCCATTGCAGGGTGGAAGATCTGTGATGAAGTCCATCGAAAAGGTATGCCAAACTGCTGGTGGTACTGTTAGGGGATGTAGTAAGCCAGCAGGGTCCTGTTTCTTAGACTTGTGTTGTGCAGAGACTCCGCAGGTTTCAATAAACTGGGCGATGTCTTTTCGCCAGGTTGGGCACCAGTTGTTTTGTTTTACCTTAGCCTGAGTTTTGGCTATTCCTGGGTGTTCTTCCACTAACGAATCGTGGTAATTTGTGATGATTTGCTTTTGCAGTTCTTGGTCTTGGACATATAATCGTCCTTGGAAATATGGTAGATTGTCTTCGATGGTACACTGGTCACCTTTTAACAGCCATTCCTGTTGTGTTGATTGATGCATTGGGGATTGCAAACTGGCACTTTGGTCATCCACACACATGGTGGCAGCTATTCTGGTTTGACTCCTTTCCTCAGGAATTATGGCCATGGGGTTGGATGCTGTAAAAGCCTCTTTTTCTTCACTCATGCTTGATAGAGCGTCTGCCTTCCCATTGCATACTCCAGGTCTATATGTGATAATGAAATCGTATTCCGCGAAAAAGAGGGCCCAACAAAGTTGACGCGAGGATTGTGCTTTGGCGGTTTTCAAGTATTGCAAGTTACGGTGGTCTGTGTTGACAATGACAGTATGTCTCGCCCCAAGAAGGTAATGTCTCCAGGCCTTGAATGCTGCTTAATCGCCAGTAATTCCTTATCTGTGATTGCGTAGATCAACTTGGGGGCTGAAAATTTGCGGGACCAGAATGCAACGAGGTGTAGTTGGTCTGTTTCAGGGTCTTGTTGTGACAATACTGCTCCCATGGCTATTTTTGAAGCATCTGTCTCAGCTATGTAAGGTTGGTCTGGTCGTGGGTGTCGAAGGACTGGTGATGTAGCGAATGCTCGTTTCAACTTCTGGAAGGCTTCTTCAGCTTCTGTCAATCAATGGAACTTTTGATTTTTCTCTAACAAGGAGGTAATTGGATGTGCAATTTGTGAAAACCCAGGTATAAACCGACGGTAAATGTTGGCGAATCCGAGTACGCTTTGAACTCCTTTCGTGGAAGTTGGTGAAGACCATTGGAGAATTGTATCCACCTTTCGTATGTCCATATGTACGCCTTGTGGTGTGAGCATGAAACCGAGAAACTCGACCTCAGTTACATGGAAAAAACATTTTTCCAACTTGGCATACAATTGGTGTTGTCGAAGCTTCTCTAAGACTGTACGGACATGGCCTACATGTTCTTCCATGGAATTTGAGTAGATAAGAAACTCGTCAATGTAAACAAAAGCGCAAACATCCAATAGTTCACGGAGTACATCATTCATAAAGAATTGGAACGCCGCGGGAGCATTACATAGCCCGAAGGGCATGACCTGGTATTCAAAGAGGCCGTACTTCGTGCGGAAAACCGTTTTCCACTCGTCTCCTTCTTTTACTCTTACAAGATGGTACGCTCCTCTTAAATCCAGTTTTGTGTAGATTTGAACATGTTTCACTTGATCCAGGAGCTCTGGTATAAGTGGTAAGGAATATCAATTTTTTACTGTGATCTGATTGATGGCTGTATAGTCGATGCAAGTTCTTAAGTACCCTTCCTTTTCAGGCACGAAGAATAAGGGAGAGGATGCAAGTGACTTGGATGTGCGAATGAAACCATTCACCAGGTATTGATCCACCTAAGTTCTAAGATGCTGGTTTTCCTGTTCTGTTAGAGCGTAAATTCGGCTGCAAGGAATCTGGGCTCTGGGTATAAGATCTATTTGAAAATCGTAGGATCTGTGCGGGGGCAGAACATTGGCTTGTTCTTTTTTGAAGACATCCTGGTAATCTTGGTATTCAAGCGGTAAGGAGTTGATGAGGCCCAACATGATTCCTTTCTTCGGTTTCATATTGGTGTCATCTTTTTTGTAACATGTGTCGGAACAATCATGAGGAAATGTCAGAACTCGTTTCCGCCAGTCGATCCTAGGATTGTGGGACTCCAGCCAGGGCATTCCCAATATTATCTGGAACTGGGGAGCACCGATGAGATCGAAAGTAATGTCCTCTTGATGCCCGTCCTGACACAGAAGCTTGACTTTTGGTGTATTGTGTAACCGGGCCGGATGATAGCTGAGAACCATCCACAGCAGTGACATTTTCCGATTTCTGGTTCTGTCGGAGAGGAAGGCCTATTCGGAGAGCCAAATCTTGGTCAATGGAGTTACCCACAGCTCCACAATCAATATATGCCTCCAAGGCATGTATTTTTGATGGTTGCTTGTGATTCACCAAAAGCACTGGAAGGACTAGATGTGAGGTCTGCACGGATTCCTTTTTCATGCTCAACAAGTGGACCCCTACACTTGCCGGGCATTGGCATTTCCCCGAGTTCTGTTCTTTTTCTTCATCAGTTTTGTCTGTTGCCCCAATCGTTTGTTTGGGTGGTTTTACCGGGCAGTCATGGAGGAAGTGACCTGCTTGTCCACAATATAAGCAAAGCTGTTGTTGTCTTCTTTTTCCCTTTCTGCTTTGGTAAGGGGACTTTGTAATCCACCAATTCGCTTTGGCTCAGACTGTTCATGTGGTTTAGTCTTATTCTGACAAGGTCGTACGTAAACTGACCGTCCCTCTGATCTAGCTCGATCCATTTTACGATTCTGCAACCTATGATCGAGTTGCACCGTCAGGTCTATGAAGTCTGCACACCTCTCAGGGGGATTCACCACTTGCGCCAGCACATCCTTAAGTTCTCCACTTAACCCTCAGTAAAAGAGTATAGTCCTCATCTCCTCTGGCCAGTTGGTCTGGGCTACGAGATGATTGAAGGTTGCTATATAGGTTATTAGATCTTGACTCCCTTGTCTGAGTGACAACAACTCGTTATCCAGAGTTTGTCCTTGAGTATGACAGGCAAACAACTTCTCCATCTCATGTTGGAAATTCCCAAAGTTCCAGAGTAAAGGGTCATCTTGGTTTACCAAAGGTATAGACCAGTCTGCCGCACTGCCTCCTAAATACGAGAGTACAAACGCCACTTTGGCTTGGTCATTAGGAAAGGTTCCTGGTCTGCACAAGAAATGAAGGCGACATTGGTTCATAAATATTGCAAACTTGTTTGGGTCACCGATGTAGCATTCGGGAGGGGCTAGAGGCACTGCTCTAGGAAGAACCACCTGAACTGGTGTTGATTGCTGGGGTGTCGAAGAATTAGAAGAATGGGTTACTTCAGGCAGTGGAACCTGTCCTGCTTGTGCTTGTAGCTTTTGCCTTGCCAATTCGTCAGTTCTTTCTCGGGTTACAATAAGATACCTCCGTAATGCATTGGTTTCCTGTCTTGAAGCATGTACTTCAGTCCGTAATTCCCCTAGTAAGGGGGCTAACTGATCTGTTTCTGAAGTTTCCATAACCCCCAGGCAGAGAGTTTTTGAGGCTTCACGTTCTGTTACGCTCACCTAGTCTCTGCAGCAGCGTTGGGGCACGGTTGCAGCTCATCCTGAACTTGAATCACCCCTTTCAGGTCTCTCCCTCGGTAAAAAAGCTGTGAGCGCTGGTATGTGGTGATACTGCTCCTGTGTGGACATAAGAGTGTGTGAGTGCGCCAATCTGTGATTGTTGCACCTCTAGAACCCTTCTCCCCAAAGTACGGTTTCTGTGATCATACGCCGGCCCATAAAGCTCACCTGTGAATTATGGAAGGCAAGCTCTCCCTCCTGCTACTTCTGGCAGGGGCGCGTTAAATGGAATCTAGTTCCTTCACTGATCCCTGATAAGGATTAGTCCAGTCCAGCTGCGACTATGCTTCTCCTTATGATTGGTAAGTTTATCTTGAGCTTGTGTGATTCTGTTAGTTCTGTTTAATGTCTTTATATGTTGCTCCTTATGCCCGCAATAATGTCTCTCTTCCGTTTTCTTTCCTTAGATGGCAATGCGGCCTTAAAGCACCTGTGAGACGCGAGACGCGGCCGGATGGAAAATTGATGCTACCGCAACGTTCGACAGCAGGTAAGTGATGGTTTAAGGAAAAGCCCGAAGTATGGCGAAGCGTGATCTTAAACTGACTGTTTTTTAGATGTCTAACCTTATCTTCTGTTTTTCCTTGCAGGCGCTGCTGTCGACGATGGAGCGTGTCGTGCTCCGGTGCCAAGATGAAGATTTCAGCGTTCCGGATAGTGTAAAGATGAATGCTCGGTTCGCCGAAGAGATGTACAGGTAAGAACAGCTTCCCCCAGTTAGTAAGTATGATGGCAGGAAGCAGGATGTCCAGGAAGCAGGGTCTTCAAAGATAAGCAGGTCTGACCTCAGGCGACGGTGAGCGTTACGCTGCTGGTAAGTGCAGAATAACGCAAAGTATCTGTCTTGAGGATCAGGGCAGCTTATATAGCTTTGATTCCATTAGCAGCCACACCCAAGAATACACTTAGGGCTGCTTAATGGATGGAATGTTCAAGGTTAATGCATCTGAAGTGCTTAATGGATGGAATGTTCAAGGTTAATGCATCTGAAGTGCTATCTCCATAATAAAGCTTTTTGGTGTTAAATGGATGTTCTTGTTTACTTTTGTTCACTTTGGCGCCAGGACAGTGTCCACCCAGGTCTCCTGTGCATGCAACCCCTGCATGCCTGTGCCCCTGACTTCATGACCTTGACAGACAAACATCATGGCAGTAACAGTACAAAGGGTATAGCCTCAGGGTACCTGGTGGCATGATCAACCAAGACTAGGATGAACCGATGTCCACCTGAAGTGGGAGGGTCCAGGGGACAATGTCGATGCCCACCCTCTCGAATGGTGTGCCAACCACTGGCAACGGCTGCAGTGAGGGGAATGACACTGCCTCCAGTCTTGCCAGACAACTGACAAGTTGGGCAGGTCCTGCAGTGGGACTCCACTTCTATTCCCATCCGCGGCCAGTAGAAATGGGAAGAGAACCTTTGCTTTGTCTTCTTGGCACCAAGATGACAAGCAAAGAGCACCTCATGCACCAACTGCAGTAGGAAGGGCCTGTAAACCTGGGGTACCACCAACCTCTTGAGGGCATTAGGTTCATGCTTAGTGGGCTCACTGACAAGGAGCTCACCCTCCCAATATATCCGGAATGTCCTAGGCACTTCTCCTTGTGCTTGGGACAGGGCCTGTTTCTTTAGACCCTTGAGAGAGTGGTGCTCTCTCTGTCCCTTACAGAAGTCCACCCGGGAGGGTTTCCCTTCAGCCAACAGGCATTGAAGGTTGGGGTGGTCCTCCAGGTTGAGCACCTCTCCCTCCGGAGTCGAGTCTTGGTTCACCACTGGATCCAGCCTGTCCGGAGCATGAATTCCAGCAGATGCTGCTGAAGCAGCGGGAAGAGAAGGGGCCCCCTTCGCAGAGGTACCCTTCTACCCCTTCCATCTTCTTGCCTTGGGTTTCCCTATCGGCTTGGGTACCGGACTCTCAGTCAGACCCGATGTGCCCTGTGATCGGGTGACCGCCGCAGCAGCCATGTGTAGACTATCCGTGATCATCCCCATTTCCACCAAATCATTGCCTTACAAAATGTCAGCAGGCACGTTGTTCTGAACCAGGACAGGAAGCTTCGCTGTCTTGTCTCCAATCGAAATGTTGACTTAGGCTACAGGCGATAATTTTGGGGGCCCTCCAGCTAACCTGGTGGTTGTGAGAGCAGCACCTACATAGTCCTCTGGCTTGAGCAGGGTCCTGTCCATCACTGTCATGCTTGCCCCAGTGTCTCACAAACCAGTAGAAGGCTGGCCATTCAAGAGGACACTTCTCAAAAACCTATGGGTGTTCTGTGGGATTGTAGCCAGTACTTCTGCGTACTGGTCCCAGACCCCAAGGGACACTAGGGAAATCTCTACGGGAGCACCAAATGTGATCCGAGTAGAGAAGGGGAGGACCGTGGCCTCCACCTCAGGTACGGAGTAAGGGTAGCTCAGGCTGACAACCTGGACTCCAAGTGCCTTACCTTTACACTTGGGGTATCCCTTCTTGTGGTCCAGAGATCCACAGTCCCAACAAGTGCCAGGAGTGCGGGGTACGGTACTGGAGCCACTGGGAACCTGCTTTGCAACAGGCAGACCAATATTCTTACTCCCACCCACATAGGACTAATCCCCACTAGAATTTTGGTTTTAGGAGAGTAAGGTTTTGGTTTACTCTACTCCGACTGCTTTTGGGACTCCTCAGACTTCTGAGAGGCCCCCTTTTCTTTGTCCTTGTCCTTCCCACTGGGTTCCTTAGGGGACACCCGTGGGAGACCCACTTGTCAGCCAGCCTGGCCAGTTTAAAGGGGTCTAAAATGTTCTGGTCAGCAACATACTGACACAACTCTGGTGAACAGGCTTCTGAAAAATGCTCAAAAAAAAAAAGGTGGGACAATTCAACAAAACTTTTCACCTTGTATCCATCAATCCACCCCATCATGTTCATATGTGCAGCACTAACCCAGTCAATCACATTCTCTCTTTTCTTAAATTTCCTGAACCTTTTAAGGTACTTTGCAGGTGTCTTGCCAAACTTGGCAATCAAAGCAGACTTCATGCACTCATACTGAACCCTTTCTTCCACACTCAGATTCAGAATACCGTCATATCCAGTCTGAGGCACTCTGCTTAACAAACACTTAGCCCAATCTCTTTTTTCTCAACATCATGGATTCCACACGCCATTTCAAATGCTTCAATCCATTGGAGGATGTCAGAACCCTCCACATACACACCAACCAAATCTTTCATAAACTTGGTGGCTGGGGACCCGACTCAACAGGTTTAGCTGAAGTCTCCACCCTATCTTCTCTAGCTGGATTTTCTGACATTCAGTGTCCTTGTCTTTGAGTTCAAGATGCCTATTCTTGAGTATCACTTGCTGTGCCAAATCCGCTTTCTTAAGTTCAGATTCTATTTCCAACTTTTTATATTCAAAGGACATATTCAAGTTCCAAGGAATTCCCTGAACAAACAATGGTGGAGGTCGGAACAGAGGCAGCAGGAGTGGTGGCATTCCCAGAATCAGATTCAATAACATCCCCAGGGGCAGGGGCCTCAATGGTTACATCCCCCCCTTCAAGAGCTTCACAATCAGTCTGGTAGTCCACCAGGGAAGCCATCAGCTCAGCCCTAGACTCATCCTCAAAGTCTAACTCCCTGGCTTCACAAGCACTCTGAAGAGCCTCTAAGCTCATCCTAGTCAATTTACCATTTGCAATAGATTCCATTGCTTGTAATGTAGTTATCTAGCACACAATTAAACTACAATTCAACAAAGTGTAGATATTTTTGTAAGTGGCAAGGTTACACACTGATTCTTAAAACCATAAGCATACCACTGCTGCCACCAGTGTAAAGACTGGAAGGGGGTATCTGTACTCCTGCTCTCTATACGGCAGAGGAGAGGCACAATGGACCCCAGCCAAGATTCTCTATTCGGTAGCTATGGTCGAGCAATCAAGGCTTAAGCTCTCAGGAGCAGATTTGGGATGGTTCTTAAGTACAGTGGATTCCCCAAGAACCCACAAAGGAATGTCCACACACTATGTTAGTGAAAACACAGTTCTTTATATAAATAGGCTGAAATTATGTACACAATCACAATAACACACTTTCTGCTCAAGTTAATCTAAAAGGGTAAATATATACAGTTTCTATGTGGTACCACAATTACTCTTTGATTCCATTACAATGCATCAACTGTACGCAGTTCAAATGTCATACAAACCAGTCAATAAATTGAACCAACAATAGACATGGTAGGAAAGTAGGTTGGCTAAAACAATAGGCAGAATACTGGCCCTGTTTACCTATACTCTGTGCGAAGATCCCCCACCTGGGCAACCTGTAAATAAAGATATGAAACAAGCCCAGTCCATATATTGTTTATGTGAGTCTTATTTCCCTCTGAAAAGGTTATACCACCCCATTATACCTGGAATAGCAGAGTTTGTCACCGGGTCGTCGACGGATCCTTCTTGAGCGTCTCCCTTTAAGGAATGAGCTACGGATCATTGAGATTCCATGAGGAAATGGTGAACGAAGGCATCAAGGCAGCAACTTCGGTCCTGGCGGTGCTCGTCGTCGATGAGTCGTGGATGTCCTGCAAAGATGAGGCATGCGGTGCACCTCAACGACGATGACGATACTTTGTTGCCACAAGAGTTACTGAAGAACTTTGGCACAGCAAGGGCATCTGGTCGTCAGCATCTCTGCAGTCTTCGGGTGGCGGGAAACTCACCGGCGGATGCTCCTCGGCGCGTCGGCGGCCTCAACTTTCTCCGGCAGGAAAAATCGGTTGGCGGTGCTGGTGAGAGCGTCCTTGAATTCAAAGTGACTTAATCAATGGAGCTTTGCGGCTCTGGTCGTCGGTGGCTCAGCATCAAGTGGTTCCCGCTTCTGGGCAACACGGCTTCAACTGCCTCCAGCGGTTATAGCAAACCTGTGAACCCTAGTCAACGACAGTGGATGGCTGTCCGATGCTTCTCTTCGTTCTCCTTTTCGGTCCCCGTCTCCAGTTGACAGTCTTTCGAAGGCAAACTTCCAGAGTGCTTCGACGAAGGTTAGCGGTGCACGATGGTCCCTCGTAGCTCGGGAAGATGTCTCCTAGCCAGGCCCTCTCTTGGATTAGTTCCTTGAAGGCACAGCAGCTTTCAGATTGGCGAAGGACAGCAGCAGCAATTCTTCTTCTTCCAGTGGGCTACAAGGTTAAGCATCAAGTAACAACTTCAGCTTGTGAACAATTTCCATCAGTGCAAGGCCCCCAGATATACGGTTTGGTCTCTCATTCACTCTGCTGGGTCACCTCAGGCAACCAATCACTCAGAAAGACATTCATGCAGGCAGGCAGCCAATCAGGCTCACAGAGCATTCAGGCCATTCTCCTCCCTCCAGACACTCACAGCAAGGAATGTGTATTGGGACAAGTACCCAGCCATTCAGTACTCCAAAATGCATTCATACCAGTTTCGGGCGGTGCTGTCTCAGTCTTTGTGTCACATACCAGAAACCAGACACCCATAACAAGAGGTGCATATTGGTCACACACTCCATTCACCCAGGTCCCACCCCAAGGGTGTACCCACAACATACAGTCACTGGTAAGGCTCCAGCCAGTCTGTCCTGGACTTCCCCACTGTCAAAGGTTTCCCCCCGGCTCACCTGAGTTCTCTTCTTGTGGCGTTCCGCGGAGGACTCCTTCTCCCGGCCGGACCGGGACTTGTATAAGTGCGCGCGAGTCGAGTCTGACTCCAGCGCAAGCGTTCAAAGTTCCAGGAAGTCGCGTGTTCCAGGACGTCCAGGAAGAGGATCGAAGAAAGGTAAGAGATACTGGAAACAGGGGAAAAGGGAAGAAAGAATAAGGGAGTTGGCCAGGAACTTGGAAGGGTAACGCCGAGCAGCACACATACGTCGAGACACTACCTAGAGATAGCGTTGAGACGCGCGGAGGCGCGGGGGCGTGGCCCATTTATAGAACGTGCCGTGTCCGACGTACAGGCCAGTACGGAACACGGCACTGGGCACGGCCATGTTGGAAGTATCAAGGAGCACACTCTCCGTCTGGACCAGGACCAGGAAGACCAGAAGGGGCTATGTCCATGGTTCATGACACCCACAATACCATATATGGAACTTCCACTCAACAGCCGCCAGTCATGTGAAGGGACAGAGTCAGGGCTTCCCAGGACTTTGGGAAAACAAAGTAACAGGCAATAGAAAGCAAGAGGCCACATGAGCCATCTTGTCTCCTATCAGGAATTAACTGATTCCAATGGCAGGGCCTGGGTATCCCAAAATGGAGGATATCCAGAGCACCTGTCATATTCAGCATGGAGCTGCCACCAGCCCATACCCTGCTCTGTAGTCCACACACAGCTGCCCAAAAACATTCACTAGGGGTACAGGGTTGTACCCCCATCCATGGGTGCCATAAGGGTATCCCAAGGGTCTGTACACCAAACCAAAAGAGGAAGAGCTGCACCACAGGAGTCCCACATGTACTCCTGGGCAGAAAACAATACAGAACACACATGAAAAGGGACTACAGAGCAATGCCCTCCAATGCATTTCCAGCATCACAGTAGCCACCTCTGATTCACGGGGGATCGGGAAAGGAAATCTTTTTTTTTATTTTATTTTATTTATAGTTACAAAGTAACTTTTACAAAACACAGTTATTGAGTTTATGCTAACGAAAAAAACACCAATTTTAAAAGATCAGTTTAAAACATCAGATTAAAAAAAAATTCAATATCAGCTTTAGAAAATTCATACCTTACAATGTTAGACATTAAAACACATAAAACAATCGAATTTACCATAACAATATACAGATTTACTATTGGACCACTTAATACTCACAACTTCTATACAGAACCCAAAGAACAAATACTAAAATGGTGCAATTTGTGGTGCAGTTTGTAGTGATCCCCTTAAAATTGACAATACAAAGATTTCAATGCAAGCAGAAGTACAAATTTACACAGATTAGCTTAGTCGACTGACAGTCACAGTTACAGCAATGGCTAACATTATACTTCTCCATAATCTTGTTTTTTTTTTATTTTCGTCCCTTATTATTTATTTTATGTTCGAATTAAGCGAGTGCTGGTGCTGAATTTACTAGCAATTAATAAGTTATTCAAGATGATTTCATAAACCGCAGCACACTTTCAAAAATCTCACTACTGCAATCTGTAGGTTTACTCTTTTGCCATGCAGCATATCCTGCCACAAAAGCTCTAAGTCAACACACTCGGTGTTGGGCATATAGCTACTGAAGTAGCTGATACGTTCCTTCCTAAAATCATCACACATAGTCAGCAAGTGCGTCAATGTCGCACAGTACTCCTTTTGCTTACAAGTCCTACAGGGAGAATACCCCCTTGTCTTACCATTGCGAATGTCTAATATTTCGCCAGTGCCCAACACGTTAAATCGGAATCTCTTAAGTTCCTGCCTCCATTCGCTATTCAGGAATGTAATTAAATATGGAGCGGGTTCCCCCATCTTTTTGTAGTCATTTACAATTTGATGATATAATTTGGTCTTCTTAACCTCAGACACCGTAAGATTCCAGTCCGGATGTGGCAATCATTTTTTCACTTTCATTGGGTTTTTGATTAACAAATCTCTCTGTACCCCCAATTGATCAAGTACATCATTGGCTTCCTCCATCATGTCCCTCAGATATTTTGATGTGGGGACACCACACCTGATGCCCTTCCCCATGATGTCATATAGTGTGGATTCATGACTGGTTATCAATTTCCTCTATAAACCCAATCTATGCCATTCGAGGACACTCCTCAAAGAATGCAGACCCCGCTCATAACGAATCGCCATCAAGGGTACACATTTTGGCAGACATCTCACCATAGATTTAACTGTCTTGGCTTCATATATTGCCACCTCACCCCTACACCAAGAAGGAGCTAGTTCCAATCCATAACAGAATTGGGCCACAATTCTACTTTTGTACAGGCGGACACTGGGTACCAACGAGAATTTGCTGTATTTCAAATCTATTTTACGTATTTGGGCAATCATGGTTCCTACCTTCGCGTCCAGTAAGGCCAGGATGTTAGCTTTTTTCTTATCTCCAAACACCGGGTTTCCTAGATATTTGAAGGCCAGGCTTGTGGGAAGTTTTTCATGATTTAAGAACCAGGTAAAACATTTTTTCTTGTTGGATAAGCATACTATAACTGTCTTAGAATAGTTTATTTTTAGAGCATTTACCAGGATGTATTTATTAAAGGCTGATAAAAGGCGCTGGAGGCCAATAGGGGTGAGATCGTACAAGGTCACATCGTCTGCATAAGCAGTCCACACTAACTTAGTGCCTTCAATCTTCGGAGAATATACTATGAGGTTTTTAAAGCTATTTCCCAGATCAGAGAAGTGCAAATTAAACATTGGTGGGGCGTAAATACATCCTTGCCTTAAACCGTTGGTGATCCTGATTTCTTGAGATAGATCACCCTCAACACTAAGTAGCACCTTAAGTCTGGAGTCTTCATGCATGTAATAAAGAATCGACAACAGGGGGGTGGCATTCCTAAGGTATCGAGTTTGGGCCACAGGATTGACCTATCCACGAGGTCAAAAACTGCGGTCAGATCAATCGATGCAACATAAATAGACGAGTTTCCAGAGGTCCATGCAGCGTTTTGCAGGATGTTAATTAAAAGACCTCCTGCATCAGTGCCTAGGTTTTCCTAAAATCAAACTGATTAGGTGACAGAATAATGAACATGTCCATCCAGGTTTGAATGGGCTCCAGAACAATGCCAGTAAACATTTTGGAATCAACGTCCATGTTAGGGAGAATTCTCTGTTTAGGCTGAATTTCCTAACCTAGTGAGTCCCCCAGCAGCTTTGCTGGATTTCCGGAGTTTGTTTTTTTCCTCCTGCCAAGAGTGAGATTTCCTCCCACTCTTGGACATGATTTATGGTATTCCTTTGACTGGTAATGTGTTTTATGGGCTATGGGGTCCTTTACTCCATAGAGTCTCATGCGTTTTTCCTATGTGTGTTACACAGCACCCTCTGTGCAGTAACACAGGGGTGTCATAATGACACCCCACCATAGACTCCACACCCTGGGGCTGACTACTGTCTCCCAGGGCATGTAAAGTCACCATTGGCTTTACTAGTCCCAAATTATTAACAGAAACCAGTACAAACCATCATATTGTGGACGTACTGGTCGGGGCAATTCGATTGCCCCAGGGTCTGTTAGTCGAGGGGGCACGTCTCCGTCCCCCCTGATCGAGTTTTGGCTGGTGGCAGTGGAAACTACTTTTTATATTCGACCGCGAATATTTTCCTATGGGATTTTTCCATTGTTCGAGGCTACCAGCTTTCATTATTTAATTCTCTTAGCCTCGAACATACGACTGGTTTATTTAATTAATATTAATTCTCCGGTTGGTATTTTTTTCCAAGACTCGATTCTAAAATGGCGTTTGTGTTCTCTTCTGTGACTCCAACCCAAGTCAAGCCCTTTGTTCCACTTTTAGGCACCCTGGGCTGAGTTACCGTGATAACTCAAGTCGCACTCTTGTGTGATTGGCCCAAGTGGTGAGCCGGCCAGAAGGGGCTATGTCCATGGTTCATGACAGCATGCCTCCTCCAAAACCCCGTCCCACCAGGCTTGCCAGGGTGTATGAGATGGAATCTTCTCAGCAATCGAGGGGTGTTTAGGTTGGACAGTGGTTCCCATGTTCTCTCTCTAGGAGGATAGCCTTTCCACTGACCAGGTATTGAAGCGGACCCCGTTTGTACCTGGAGTCACATATTCTGGATACTTCATATTCCAGCTGATTGTCCACAATCACAGGACCGGGTCTGCCGGTTTTCCGGGTGGAGTGGATGTATGGTTTGAGTAGAGAAGTGTGAAAAACTGGATGTATTTTCTTCCAGGACTCTGGTAGCTTGAGCCGATAAGAAACAGGATTGATGATTTCTTTTATGGAACATGGACCATAATATCGGGGGGCTAACTTGTTAGGGCATAGATGTCGTGGTAATAGTTTCGAGGACAACCAGACCTGGTCACCAATAGAATAGGAGGGGGCTGGTCTTCTTTTGAAGTCATAATATCACTTAGTGCGAATCTGGGCCTTTCCCAATTGTTCCTTGGCTTCCTTGTGGATGTTGAGGAGACTTTTAATCCAGGAATCAAGTGAAGGTACTGAAGTTGGATGTGATAGAACTGAAGGTAACACGGAGGGATGAAAACCTTGACTGCAATAGAAGGGGCTAACGTTGATCGCTGAGTGAACTGAATTGTAATAGGCAAATATTCGGCCAAGGGTATAAGGAGGGACCAATCATCCTGTACCTTGGTTGCGAAACAACGAAGATATTGCTCCAGGGTTTGATTAACACGTTCTGTGGCCCCGTTGCTCTGTGGGTGATATCCAGATGAAAGAGCACGTTGAATCCCTAGAACACGACAGAGATGTTTCCAGGATTGTGAAATATATTGCGGTCCTCGGTTCGAAATGATCTTGGAAGGGAGTCCATGAAGAAGGAAAATGTGTTCTAGGAAAATTCCTGCGAGCTCTGAAGAGGAAGGAAGTTTATAGAGAGGCGTGAAATGTGCCATATGAGTAAACAAGTCTATGGTTACCATGATGGTCGTGTAACCCCGGGAAGGTGGTAATTCCACGATGAAGTCTGTAGCTATACATTCCCATGGTCTTGTTGGCAGTGTAGGTTGCAATAGAAGGCCCGCCGGTCTCTTATTGTCGTGCTTATTCTGACTGCAGACAGTACAGTTCTTAATGTACTCTTGTACCTTGCATTTCATTTCCGGCCACCAAAACTGTCTTTGTATAAGATGGAGCGTGTTGGTTACACCACGATGTCCAGAATGAAAAGTATCATGGCAGAGAGTTATTATTTTATGTTGAAGTGTCGGTGTGGGAATAACCAAGGCATTGTCCTTGAATAAGTATCCTTCCTTGATTCTTAAGTTCCAGGGATTCTTCCTAGAGACGTCCTTCCAGAGGTCAGAGGACTGGGTTTTGGCTCGAATCTCTTCCAAGAGGTTGATCGCTTGAGCTATAAAGATTGTGTTGGGAAACATTGTAGGATAGGTCCTATCTTCAGTGGTTAAATAGTCAGGACGTCCGGACAAGGCGTCCGCAATCACGTTTTGTGATCCAGGAACATGAGTGATTTGGAATTGGTACTGGGCGAAGAAGTAGGCCCAACGCGCCTGACAACTGTTCCTGCACTCCATAGATTGGAGAATTTGTAGATTTCGATGGTCCGTACGGACCTGGACTGGATATCTAGCACCCAGGAGTAAATGTCGCCGTTCTGTGAAGGCTTGGCGGATTGCCAACAGATCCTTTTCCAGGACGGAGTAATGGGTTTTGCTGGTTGTTAGGGTTCTAGAGAGGTAAGCCACTGGGTGGTCCATTTTGTCCTCAAGCACCTGTTTCAAGACTGCTCCTATGGCATGGTTGGAGGCATCCGTTTCCACTATAAAAGGGCGATCTAAGTCAGGCTGAGCCAGGACGGGGGCTTGCGTGAATCTTGTCTTCAAGCGTTGAAAAGCCTTCTCTTGCGAGGAAGGCCAGGTCAGTATGGCCTTTACCTTTGAAGGGTCCATTCCAACTCCTTCTGGGCTGAGGATGAATCCAAGGTAATGATCTGAAGTCACGTGAAAAAGACATTTCTCAGGTTTGACCAAGAGCTTGTTTTCACAGAGCCGTTGTAGTACCGCCATGACATGTTCTTCATGTTTCAAGGGATCCTTGGTATAAATCAAAATGTCATCTAGATAGACAATGACAAAGAGAAAAAGCATGTCAGAAAACACCCTATCCATGAAACGTTGAAAAACTGCAGGGGCATTAGCTAATCCAAACGGCATGACTAGATATTCAAAGTGACCAAAGGGCGTTCTAAAGGCGGTCTTCCATTCGTCCCCTTCCCGGATACGGATTAAGTGATAGGCACCCCGGAGGTCCAACTTCATGAATATTACAGTGCCTCTGACAGCTTCCAGGATATCTGAAATCAGAGGCAGAGGGTACCGATCTTTGAGGGTGCATTGATTTAGACCACGGTAGTCGAGGCAGGGTCTGAGTTCCTTGGAATCCTTCTTAGGAACGAAGAACAATGAGGCACCCGCTGGAGATTTTGAGGGTCTTATGGTGCCATTTTCCAAATTGATGTCCAGGTATTCTCTGAGGGCCTTTTTCTCAGGTTCTGAAAGGATAAACATTCTGCCAAAGGGAATTACTGCCGAGGGATCTGTCTCAATGGCACAATCTTCGGGTCTATGAGGGGGTAAAGCCTGGACTATGGCAGTCGAAAAGACATCAGTATATCCTTGGTAGACCTCTGGGACTTGTACAATGTTGGAAACCATGAGTGAGGTTTTTTGCTCTCCTGAATGTTCAATAGCTGGTGTTAAGGAGAGATCCAGGGATAAACAGTGGGACATACAAAACTCAGAGCCCAGAAACAATGACCCTGCTGTCCAATTAATGTCTTTGAAGCCAGGGGATACCCAGAACCATAGGGTAATAGGCTGATTTGATGATGTTGAATGTAATCTGCTCTTGGTGGTGGTTTATGGAGAGACAGACCTCTTTTGTCTGTAGGGTTATGGGTCCTGAAGAGAGAGGTCTCCCATCAATTGCTTCTACCGGCTGTTTAATGTTCCGTGACTCATATGGTATTTTATGCCTGATAACCCAGTATTGATCAATGAAAATTCCCATAGCTCCACAGTCCACCAGGGCCAGTATGGGATAGGGCTTGTGCTTGGAGGGCGATAGAAAGGCCTGTAGAACCACCAGGTTATTCTGTCCAGGAGAGTTCAAGGATGTGATTGATGTGGAGCAGACATCTTTCTCTCAAAACCTCACTCCATCTAGGGTCGGGAGCTGGCGTTTCCCGAACGCCCTGGAGGGGCTAAAGGACATTCTCTAACGAGATGCTTGTCTGAGGCACAATACATATAAAGGCCGGTGTGAATTCTTCTCATCCTTTCTTGTGCAGTAATTGGCCCACGAAAGGCACCTATTTGCATTGGTTCAGAGTCGTTATTAGGGGTTGAGACAGGATCGGATTTCATAGTCGACTCCGGAGGGGTTCGTTGAAAGGCAGTCTTAGCCTTTTTCCTTTCAGCCCTTCTTTCCTGGATACGAAAGTCTATTTGTAAGGCTAGATCTACGAAAGCCTGAAATGAACTGGGGCGAGCCACTCTGGCTAATTCATCCTTGATATCGTCATTTAGACCCCTGCAATATAAGGTGAATCTCGCTTTAGGGCCCCAATCAGTCTCCTTTACCATGTGTTTGAATCTGGTAACTAACGTCAGCATATCCTGGGATCCTTGCCGAAAATCAAGTAGGCGTTCCAGGGCACTGAACACTTGTTCGGGGCGGTCAAACATAGACTTGAGCGCCTGGATAAATGCATCATAATCGTCCAGGAGGACGTCTCCAGAGTTCACTAGGGGAGTGGCCCAAGATAACGCATTCCCTGTAAGGTGGGAGATTATAAAGCCCACCTTGGCCGTGGAAGTTGAAAAATAATAGGGCTTGAATGTAAAATCCACGTAAGGATTTTGGCGAGCGATCATATTTGTCTGCCACTCCACCCAGTATCACGCTTTCCTTATTGGCAGAGTCACGTGACAGCACTAATTGTTTCAAGGCTGCCTTCTCTGCCTTTAAGTTCTGTACCTCGGTTGTTAGCTCCTGCATGCCGCGCATGAGGTCCTGGACCGCTTTCTCCATAGCGGTATCAGTGTTGATCATTTGGCGTCTCAATCTGTCAAAGGTTTCCCCCCGGCTCACCTGAGTTCTCTTCTTGTGGCGTTCCGCGGAGGACTCCTTCTCCCGGCCGGACCGGGACTTGTATAAGTGCGCGCGAGTCGAGTCTGACTCCAGCGCGAGCGTTCAAAGTTTCAGGAAGTCGCGTGTCCCAGGACGTCCAGGAAGAGGATCGAAGAAAGGTAAGAGATACTGGAAACAGGGGAAAAGGGAAGAAAGAATAAGGGAGTTGGCCAGGAACTTGGAAGGCTAACGCCGAGCAGCACACATACGTCGAGACACTACCTAGAGATAGCGTTGAGACGCGCGGAGGTGCGGGGGCGTGGCCCATTTATAGAACGTGCCGTGTCCGACGTACAGGCCAGTACGGAACACGGCACTGGGCACGGCCATGTTGGAAGTATCAAGGAGCACACTCTCCGTCTGGACCAGGACCAGGAAGACCAGAAGGGGCTATCTCCATGGTTCATGACACCCACAATACCATATATGGAACTTCCACTCAACAGCCGCGAGTCATGTGAAGGGACAGAGTCAGGGCTACCCAGGACTTTGGGAAAACAAAGTAACAGGCAATAGAAAGCAAGAGGCCACATGAGCCATCTTGTCTCCTATCAGGAATTAACTGATTCCAATGGCAGGGCCTGGGTATCCCAAAATGGAGGATATCCAGAGCACCTGTCATATTCAGCATGGAGCTGCCACCAGCCCATACCCTGCTCTGTAGTCCACACACAGCTGCCCAAAAACATTCACTAGGGGTACAGGGTTGTACCCCCATCCATGGGTGCCATAAGGGTATCCCAAGGGTCTGTACACCAAACCAAAAGAGGAAGAGCTGCACCACAGGAGTCACACATGTACTCCTGGGCAGAAAACAATACAGAACACACATGAATAGGGACTACAGAGCAAGGCCCTCCAATGCATTTCCAGCATCACAGTAGCCACCTCTGATTCACGGGGGATCGGGAAAGGAAATCTTTTTTTTATTTTATTTTATTTATAGTTACAAAGTAACTTTTACAAAACACAGTTATTGAGTTTATGCTAACGAAAAAAACACCAATTTTAAAAGATCAATTTAAAACATCAGATTAAAAAACGCAAATTCAATATCAGCTTTAGAAAATTCATACCTTACAATGTTAGACATTAAAACACATAAAACAATCAAATTTACCATAACAATATACAGATTTACTATTGGACCACTTAATACTCACAACTTCTATACAGAACCCAAAGAACAAATACTAAAATGGTGCAATTTGTGGTGCAGTTTGTAGTGATCCCCTTAAAATTGACAATACAAAGATTTCAATGCAAGCGGAAGTACAAATTTACACAGATTAGCTTAGTCGACTGACAGTCACAGTTACAGCAATGGCTAACATTATACTTCTTCATAATCTTGTTTTTTTTTATTTTCGTCCCTTATTATTTATTTTATGTTCGAATTAAGCGAGTGCTGGTGCTGAATTTACTAGCAATTAATAAGTTATTCAAGATGATTTCATAAACCGCAGCACACTTTCAAAAATCTCACTACTGCAATCTGTAGGTTTACTCTTTTGCCATGCAACATATCCTGCCACAAAAGCTCTAAGTCAACACACTCGGTGTTGGGCATATAGCTACTGAAGTAGCTTATACGTTCCTTCCTAAAACCATCACACATAGTCAGCAAGTGCGTCAATGTCGCACAGTACTCCTTTTGCTTACAAGTCCTACAGGGAGAATACCCCCTTGTCTTACCATTGCGAATGTCTAATATTTCGCCAGTGCCCAACACGTTAAATCGGAATCTCTTAAGTTCCTGCCTCCATTCGCTATTCAGGAATTTAATTAAATATGGAGCGGGTTCCCCCATCTTTTTGTAGTCATTTACAATTTGATGATATAATTTGGTCTTCTTAACCTCAGACACCGTAAGATTCCAGTCCGGATGTGACAATATTTTTTTCACTTTCATTGGGTTTTTGATTAACAAATCTCTCTGTACCCCCAATTGATCAAGTACATCATTGGCTTCCTTCATCATGTCCCTCAGATATTTTGATGTGGGGACACCACTCCTGATGCCCTTCCCCATGATGTCGTATAGTGTGGATTCATGACTGGTTATCAATTTCCTCTATAAACCCAATCTATGCCATTCGAGGACACTCCTCAAAGAATGCATACCCCGCTCATAACGAATCGCCATCAAGGGTACACATTTTGGCAGACATCTCACCATAGATTTAACTGTCTTGGCTTCATATATTGCCACCTCACCCCTACACCAAGAAGGAGCTAGTTCCAATCCATAACAGAATTGGGCCACAATTCTACTTTTGTACAGGCGGACACTGGGTACCAATGAGAATTTGCCGTATTTTAAATCTATTTTACGTATTTGGGCAATCATGGTTCCTACCTTCGCGTCCAGTAAGGCCAGGATGTTAGCTTTTTTCTTATCTCCAAACACCGGGTATCCTAGATATCTGAAGGCCAGGCTTGTGGGAAGTTTTTCATGATTTAAGAACCAGGTAAAACATTTTTTCTTGTTGGATAAGCATACTATAACTGTTTTAGAATAGTTTATTTTTAGTGCATTTACCAGGATGTATTTATTAAAGGCTGATAAAAGGCGCTGGAGGCCAATAGGGGTGAGATCGTACAAGGTCACATCGTCTGCATAAGCAGTCCACACTAACTTAGTGCCTTCAATCTTCGGAGAATATACTATGAGGTTTTTAAAGCTATTTCCCAGATCAGAGAAGTGCAAATTAAACATTGGTGGGGCGTAAATACATCCTTGCCTTAAACCGTTGGTGATCCTGATTTCTTGAGATAGATCACCCTCAACACTAAGTAGCACCTTAAGTCTGGAGTCTTCATGCATGTAATAAAGAATCGACAACAGGGGGGGTGGCATTCCTAAGGTATCGAGTTTGGGCCACAGGATTGACCTATCCACGAGGTCAAAAACTGCGGTCAGATCAATCGATGCAACATAAATAGACGAGTTTCCAGAGGTCCATGCAGCGTTTTGCAGGATGTTAATTAAAAGACCTCCTGCATCAGTGCCTAGGTTTTCCTAAAATCAAACTGATTAGGTGACAGAATAATGAACATGTCCATCCAGGTCTGAATGGGCTCCAGAACAATGCCAGTAAACATTTTGGAATCAACGTCCATGTTAGGGAGAATTCTCTGTTTAGGCTGAATTTCCTAACCTAGTGAGTCCCCCAGCAGCTTTGCTGGATTTCTGGAGTTTGTTTTTTCTTCCTGCCAAGAGTGAGACTCTTTTCCTCCCACTCTTGGACATGATTTATGGTATTCCTTTGACTGGTAATGTGTTTTATGTGCTATGGGGTCCTTTACTCCATAGAGTCTCATGTGTTTTTCCTATGTGTGTTACACAGCACCCTCTGTGCAGTAACACAGGGGTGTCATAATGACACCCCACCATAGACTCCACACCCTGGGGCTGACTACTGTCTCCCAGGGCATGTAAAGTCACCATTGGCTTTACTAGTCCCAAATTATTAACAGAAACCAGTACAAACCATCATATTGTGGACGTACTGGTCGGGGCAATTCGATTGCGTCGGGGTCTGTTAGTCGAGGGGGCACGTCTCAGTCCCCCCTGATCGAGTTTTGGCTGGTGGCAGTGGAAACTACTTTTTATATTCGACCGCGAATATTTTCCTACGGGATTTTTCCATTGTTCGAGGCTACCAGCTTTCATTATTTAATTCTCTTAGCCTCGAAAATACGACTGGTTTATTTAATTAATATTAATTCTCCGGTTGGTATTTTTTTCCAAGACTCGATTCTAAAATGGCGTTTGTGTTCTCTTCTGTGACTCCAACCCAAGTCAAGCCCTTTGTTCCACTTTTAGGCACCCTGGGCTGAGTTACCATGATAACTCAAGTCGCACTCTTGTGTGATTGGCCCAAGTGGTGAGCCGGCCACCGCTTAGCATGTTTAGCATGTTTGAGTGACAGCTAGGCTGAGTGAATGGGCGTTTTCTGCATAAAAGCAGGGCTTTGGGGACTGGAACTTCAGAAGTCACCACAGGACCTGAGAATCCGACGAGGGAGAAGCTGAGCCGACCTACCACAATGACAGCACCGGTGGAGCCCTGCGGAACCGACTCACCACTTACCGATGACAGAGAAGATCTCCCGGCTGGAGAGGCTTCTTCCCCTGACTGGGGGGCACAACTGCCCATGCCAAGCACCCCAGCGGCCGGATAGCCACTCACCACTGAACCGCAAATCAACGGACCGCTCCTTGTACCTGAGAAACTACCACCCCCACCCCCCCAGTCACCAGGGGCAGCCTCCACCAGGCCCCCACCCATGCCCAACTCATGTTCCCCACCACCCCCACCCCCAGCACTGTGGGGCACCTGCCAGCAGGCCCCCACCCATGTCCAACTCATGTTCCCCACCACCCCCACCCCCCAGCACTGTGGGGCACCTGCCAGCAGGCCCCCACCCATGTTTCCCACCACCCCCACACCCCAGCAGTGCAGGGGCAGCCTCCACCAGGCCCCCACCCATGTCTCCCACCCCCCCACCCCCCCAGTCACCAGGGGCAGCCTCCACCAGCAGGCCCCCACCCATGTCCAACTCATGTTCCCCACCACCCCCATCCCCCAGCACTGTGGAGCACCTGCCAGCAGGCTCCCACCCATGTCCAACTCATGTTCCCCACCACCCCCACCCCCCAGCACTGTGGGGCATCTGCCAGCAGGCCCACACCCATGTCCAACTCATGTTCCCCACCAACTCCACCCCCCAGCACTGTGGGGCACCTGCCAGCAGGCCCCCACCCATGTCTCCCACCACCCCACCCCCCAGCAGTGCAGGGGCAACCTCCACCAGGCCCCCACCCATGTCTCCCAGCACCCCCAACCCCCAGCACTGTGGGGCACCTGAAAGCAGGCCCCCACCCATGTCCAACTCATGTTCCCCACCACCCCCTCCCCCCAGCACTGTGGGGCACCTGCCAGCAGGCCCCCACCCATGTCCAACTCATGTCTCCCACCACCCCCACCCCCCAGCACTGTTGGGCACCTGCCAGCAGGCCCCCACCCATGTCCAACTCATGTTCCCCACCACCCCCACCCCCCAGCACTGTGGGGCACCTGCCAGCAGGCCCCCACCCATGTCCAACTCATGTTCCCCACCACCCCCAGCCCCCAGCACTGTGGGGCACCTGCCAGCAGGCCCCCACCCATGTCTCCCACCACCCCCACCCCCCAGCAGTGCAGGGGCAGCCTCCACCAGGCCCCCACCCATGTCTCCCAGCACCCCCACCCCCCAGCCACCAGGGGCAGCCTCCACCAGGCCCCCACCCATGTCTCCCACCACCCCCACCCCCCAGTCACCAGTGGCAGCCTCCACCAGGCCCCCACCCATGTCTCCCAGCACCCCCACCCCCCAGCCACCAGGGGCAGCCTCCACCAGGCCCGCACCAATGTCTCCCACCACCCCCACCCCCACCCCCCAGCAGTGCAGGGGCAGCCTCCACCAGGCCCCCACCCATGTCTCCCACCACCCCCACACCCTCAGTCACCAGGGGCAGCCTCCACCAGGCCCCCACCCATGTCTTCCAGCACCCCCACCCCCAGCCACCAGGGGCAGCCTCCACCAGGCCCCCACCCATGTCTCCCACCACCCCCACCCCCCCAGTCACCAGGGGCAGCCTCCACCAGGCCCCCACCCATGTCTCCCAGCACCCCCACCCCCAGCCACCAGGGGCAGCCTCCACCAGGCCCCCACCCATGTCTCCCACCACCCACACCCCCCAGCAGTGCAGGGGCAGCCTCCACCAGGCCCCCACCCATGTCTCCCACCACCCCCACCCCCCAGCCACCAGGGGCAGCCTCCACCAGGCCCCAACCATGTTTCACAGCACCCCCACCCCCCAGCCACCAGGGGCAGCCTCCACCAGGCCCCCACCCATGTCTCCCACCACCCCCACCCCCTAGGAGTGCAGGGGCAGCCTCTACCAGGCCCCGACCCATGTCTCCCACCACCCCCACCCCCCAGCCACCAGGGGCAGCTTCCACCAGGCCCCCACCCATGTCTCCCAGCACCCACACCTCCCAACAGTGCAGGGCAGCCTCCACCAGGCCCCCACCCATGTCTCCCAGCACCCCCACCCCCCAGACACCAGGGGCAGCCTCCAACAGGCACCCACCCATGTCTCCCACCACCCCCACCCCCCCAGTCACCAGGGGCAGCCTCCACCAGGCCCCCACCCATGTCTCCCAGCACCCCCACCCCCCAGCCACCAGGGGCAGCCTCCACCAGGCCCCCACCCATGTCTCCCAGCACCCCACCCCCCAGCCACCAGGGGCAGCCTCCACCAGGCCCCCACTCATGTCTCCCAGCACCCCCACCCCCCGGCCACCAGGGGCAGCCTCCACCAGGCCCCCTCCCATGTCCAACTCATGTTCCCCACCACCCCCACCCCCCAGCACTGTGGGGCACCTGCCAGCAGGCCCCCACCCATGTCCAACTCATGTTCCCCACCACCCCCACCCCCCAGCACTGTGAGGCACCTGCCAGCAGGCCCCCACCCATGCCCAACTCATGTTCCCCACCACCCCCACCCCCCAGCACTGTGGGGCACCTGCCAGCAGGCCCACACCCATGTCCAACTCATGTTCCTCACCACCCCCACCCCCCAGCACTGTGGGGCACCTGCCAGCAGGCCCCCACCCATGTCTCCCACCACCCCCACCCCCCAGCAGTGCAGGGGCAGCCTCCACCAGGCCCCCACCCATGTCTCCCACCACCCCCACCCCCCCAGTCACCAGGGGCAGCCTCCACCAGGCCCCCACCCATGTCTCCAAGCACCCCCACCCCCAGCCACCAGGGGCTGCCTCCACCAGGCCCCCACCCATGTCTCCCAGCACCCCACCCCCCAGCCACCAGGGGCAGCCTCCACCAGGCCCCACCCATGTCTCCCAGCACCCCCACCCCCCGGCCACCAGGGGCAGCCTCCACCAGGCCCCCACCCATGTCCAACTCATGTTCCCCACCACCCCCACCCCCCAGCGCTGTGGGGCACCTGCCAGCAGGCACCCACCCATGTCCAACTCATGTTCCCCACCACCCCCACCCCCAGCACTGTGGGGCACCTGCCAGCAGGCCCGCACCCATGCCCAACTCATGTTCCCCACCACCCCCACCCCACAGCACTGTGGGGCACCTGCCAGCAGGCCCCCACCCATGTCCAACGCATGTTCCCCACCACCCCCACCCCCCAGCACTGTGGGGCACCTGCCAGCAGGCCCCCACCCATATCTCCCACCACCCCCACCCCCCAGCAGTGCAGGGGCAGCCTCCACCAGGCCCCCACCCATGTCTCCCACCACCCCCACCCCCCCAGTCACCAGGGGCAGCCTCCACCAGCAGGCCCCCACCCATGTCCAACTCATGTTCCCCACCACCCCCACGCCCCAGCACTGTGGGGCACCTGCCAGCAGGCCCCCACCCATGTCCAACTCATGTTCTCCACCACCCCCACCCCCCAGCACTGTGGGGCACCTGCCAGCAGGCCCCCACCCATGTCCAACTCATGTTCCCCACCACCTCCACCCCCCAGCACTGTGGGGTACCTGCCAGCAGGCCCCCACCCATGTCTCCCACCACCCCCACCCCAAAGCAGTGCAGGGGCAGCCTCCACCAGGCCCCCACCCATGTCTCCCAGCACCCCCAATCCCCAGCACTGTGGGGCACCTGCCAGCAGGCCCCACCCATGTCCAACTCATGTTCCCCACCACCCCCACCCCCCAGCACTGTGGGGCACCTGCCAGCAGGCCCCCACCCATGTCCAACTCATGTCTCCCACCACCCCCACCCCCCAGCACTGTGGGGCACCTGCCAGCAGGCCCCCACCCATGTCCAACTCATGTTCCCCACCACCCCAACCCCCCAGCACTGTGGGGCACCTGCCAGCAGGCCCCCACCAATGCCCAACTCATATTCCCCACCACCCCCACCCCCCAGCACTGTAGGGCACCTGCCAGCAGGCCCCCACCCATGTCCAACTCATGTTCCCCAGCCAACATGTCATCACAATCTAGATCCCTGGTCCCTATGGTCAGCCTCCAAATGCAAAAAACCCACCCGAGTATTGCATCCACCCACTCATAATTTGCAATTACATCACAGAACACCAATTGCAAGTTCCGAAACAAACACATTTCCCTCACATACACCCAATGGGTGTCAGTGAATCTCAAAACACATATCATGAAATGCATGAAACCAATGAGATACCACACATTGAAGTTCACCAAAAATAATATGTATTAAAGGAAACATCAATAGAATAAAAAATGAAGAAACAGAAATGTGAATGTACAAAAATTAAAAGAAGCATGTCCGTGAAAAAAGCAAAACTAAAAATAAAATTCCAAAGTAATGGTGTCCAAAGTCAATGTCCACAAAACAAAATCCAATGGGAAATAAAAAAGAAAGCCATTGCTCCATGGTTAAAAAGTGAAAAAAAATACAATCCAACTGTTAACTATGTACATGGGAACAAGCCAGGGTCCATTATCCCAACAAAATAAAGGAAACCTATCTAACTACACTAACTAATAAAATAAACTATATACAAAAATGTGGCCAATGTCCGAAAGGTCCAAATAAAATCAAAACAAAAATGAAACCTAACACTACCTACATAACTATGTACAAGGGCAGCGGGCTAGTTTCACGGCTCACTTGTGGATGTCCCGGGCCAGGGCATCATCGAACTCCTCCTCAATGTCCCGGAGGCGGTCCTCCACCATGGCCCTGAGGGCCCGCAGGGCCGTCGACGTCTCCACCTCCAAACCCCTGCGGATTGCCTCGAGGCACTCGGCCCGCCTCAGGGCCCTCCGCATGGAGTTCTCCGCCCTGACCATTGTGAGCCGTGCCTCTTCCGCCCGCTGCCGCTCCGCATCTATGGTGTGGCCCAACCGCTGCCACACAGAAGACACTCTCTGTCCTGGGTCCTCCTGCCCTCCGGCCGATGCCTGCCCTTCCGATGTTGAAGGCCCTGAGCCTTCATGGCTCCCACCACATTGCTGCTGCTTCTGTGCCTCTGCCCGTGCACTGCCTCCTGCTGCCTGCACATCCTCCGCCGGCTGGGGTGCAGTCGTAGATGTGGCCACCCCTGCTGGACGTCCGACTCCCGACTGTGGCAGGGATGCCTCCTCCACCAGCCTGGCCGCACCGTCAGAGGCAGCTCCACAGGGCACCCAGGTGACTGATGGGTGGGAAGATGGCACAGAGGATGACTGGCGCGTAGGGGGTCCAGTTGAGGAGGGGGTCGTAGCAAGCCCCATCAGACGGAGGAATCCGGCCTGGGTGACCTGTCCCAGCAGGCTGACGTGGTCAACGAGCCATTCGAGATGACGTGCAGTCTCTTCATGAAAAGACTGCCGGTCACCTCGCATGGCCCGTTGACGCAACGCCACACCAGCCAGGACAGGCTCAACCCAGACCTGGATAGCCACGTCCGCAGGCAGAGGAAGGCCAGTTGACGTGAGCTCATCCCCTGCCTGAAAACTGGTCTGGACGTAGGCATCCCTGCTGGTGCAAGATGATGCAGGGACAGGATCAGGGACAGGATTGCACACAGGCACCTCCGCGGCGGCCTGTGCTGCCTCCTGTCCCTGGTCCTGCACTGCACCACTAGCACCAGTGGGATCCCCACCTCCAGTCCCCATCTCTGGTGCTTGCACGGCCTCCTCCTCCACCAAACCCTCCACCAACCTGGATGACTCCGTGCCATCTTCCCCTGTTGGGCCCTGTGGGGTCCCAGCTGCCCCTTCTGCTGCCGAGGAGTCCAACTCCAACCTCCGCCTCTTGGACCTCCCCCCGGCAGCTGCGGCCTGGGATGCGGCACCGGACTCCTCACTCCCCGACTAGATCACAACATGGGAGGGGAGCCGGGCCTTGCGTCTCCGGCTGGCGGTGGGATTCCCGCCGCTGTGCTCCACAGCACCTTCTCCGCCCTCTTCATCAGTTGACGCTGCAGACAGGGAGAAACAAAACACAGGCATCAGGGCACTGTACAATGGACACATACACACATGACAGTTGTACATGAGTGGCATTGGCAAACCTCAGACATGTCATCACAATCCCCAACACACATGTCATTACAACTCGCACACATGAGCCATACCACAGCCATATCGCAACTGCCACCACCATCCATACACATACAACAGCATGAGCAGCCAAAGGTGAGCCAGACATCACATGCAATACAGGAAGTGCACCACACATGTACACAAACCACCAAACTTGCATGCATGTGTACACCTCTGCCAAGTGTTGCAGTGTTCAGACGGGCATCCATGTCACATCTGCCAATCAGGCTTCCACATACCACTGTCACATGCATCCATGTTGCATCACTGTTGCACCCTTGTCAAATACACACACATGCACATGTACACAGTGCTGATACATGCAGCCAAAAACAACATACATGCATGACATCACGGACATGTCTACTTACATACACATTCATCCAAACATATGTGCCCACACAACTGCATTTGGCATGCAAGCCTACACACACAAGCACCATCCATGTCTCACACATTCCAACCCTCGCATGTTTCAGCCCCACGGCCCTGTACACCCCCACCCATACTCGACCCCATACAAACAGATGTGCAACCTGCACACTACTGAATAATCACCACACGCACTGCTCACAATCAGGATGCATGTACACTCACCGCTCGACTCCAGACGGGTCTGCTTCTTAAGGACCTGGATGTGGAGCGCTGGGGATATGCGTTCCAGGACCCTCATCTGTTCTTCCGACAAGTGGCCCCGGCGCCCCTTGGCATCCGATGCCTTCAAGAGGCGCTGGGCCTTGTTCAGGGTCCTGGACCTGAAGTCCTCCCAGCGCTTCTTGACATGTTGTAAGTCTCGCACTGCCACCCCCTCCGCGTTGATGGCAGTCACGATGTCAGTCCAGATCCGAGTCCGTCCTTCCTTGTCGGCGCGGGAACTTCCGAAGAGGGCATCATACTGCCCCAGGACTTGCTCCACCAGGACACCAACTTCGGTGGCACTGAAGCTGGTGCCCCTCTGCCTCTCTGGCCGGGGGTTGTCAGTGGTCCCAGATGGTGTTTGCCCCGACATGACAACCCCAGAGGCAGGAGTGGGTGGGCAACTGGGTCCTGGGGCTGGGCTGTGGAATGATGGAATCCCAGTCGGGAGTCTTCGGTTCCAGCAGGGGTGGTCACAGCAACAGCACCCCTGGCTGATGTGCAGGCAGCAAATGGCAGGGCACGTGGGCAGCAGGCAGTCAGGCAGCAGCAGATGGCAGGTGGGAGCGTGTTCGGGGCTCTGGGGGGCAGTAGTTCGGCCTTCTGGGCAGGAGCGTGGTCTTCCATGTGCTTACGCGTGGCCAGCTTGATACGGAGTGATTTGGCACATGAAAAATCTGCACGTCAGCGTGTAATTCGAGGAAAGGCCCTTAGCGCGTAAGCGTGTCTGCACGCATACGCATTTTCATTGGACAGAAGGCCCCTCAAGCGCAAGCGCCCCTGTGACGTGACGCGTACAGACGTGCATGGGCATTTCAGCGCGCGTGAAAATCTGCACGTCCGCGTGTAATACGAGGAATGGACCCATGCGCATAAGCGCGCATGGAAAACTGCACGTCCGCGTGTAATACGAGGAAAGGCCCTTAGCGCGTATGCACGGTAGCACGCATATGAGATTTCATTGGACCAAAAGCCCTTAGCGCGTGAGCGCGTCTGTGACTTGACGCGCGCAGGTGTTTCCCTCATTGCACGTGATGACAGAACACACGTGGATTTCCACCAATCGCGTGTGAAAGTTCCCGGCACCCCGGAACACACGCACCCAGGCTAATCGCATGTGGAACTTCCCGCGCACCCCGAAACCCACGTACCCAGGCCAATTGCGTGTACGCTCACTCCCCTCCGATCACACGCGATGACACTCGGACCGTATCCGAATACGGGAAACCCGCGCATGGCAAAACACGTGCACAGGCGTCAACGCGTTCGCCCACACGAAGGCAGGCGGAGCCGTCCCCGCGCACAGCATAAAAGTGCGCGCAAACAACAAACGCATATATCCAGCTACGATGAATGCCCCATTTGTCGCTGCACTGATCGTGGAACACCGCTGGAGGAGGAGAATAGCCAGGGCACGCATTTTCGCACCACGGACAAGCCTTTTTGGGATGCCTGACGACCAGGTCTACGGCAGGTATAGGTTTCCACCCCATATCATCCTAGACCTGGTCAGGGAGTGGGAAGATGACCTCACATCCCCCACCCTTTGCTCCCAAGCATTGAGCCCCTTGGAGAAGCTGCTCAATGTCCTGCATGTTTTGGCCACTGGGTCATTTCAGCGGACCACTGCCATAGTGGGGGGGGTCTCACAGGCCACGCAGTCACGCTGCCTACACCAGGTACTGGCAATCTTGACAACGCGCCCCTCAGTCCGCAGGCACATATACATGCCCAGAACACCCGCAGAAAGGCAGGCCGTTGTCCTGGATTTTTTCAGGGTGGCACACTTCCCCAAAGTGCTCGGTGCCATAGATTGCACCCATGTGGCCCTACGTCCACCTAGGGCCATTGAGCACATCTACCGAAACCGCAAGCACTGGCATTCCATCATGTACAGGTGGTATGTGATGCAAAGGGAATCATCACCTCTGTCTATGCAAACTACCCTGGCTCCACCCATGACAGTTTCATATACAGAATGTCCGCCCTGAGCCGGGCCCTGGAAGCTGGGCAGCATGGCGACACATGGCTCCTAGGTCAGTACAAATGCCCTTGCACATGCATGCAAGTCACACACAGACAAATATCCAAACCCTAATAATCTCAACTATTATCACCTCCCCAGGGGACAGTGCCTACCCTCTGAGCAACCACATGATGACGCCAATCCGGAACCCCACCACACCACCCCAGGTAAGATACAACGCCGCCCATATTGCAACCAGGGGCATAGTGGAGCGCACATTCGGAGTGCTCAAGTCACGTTTCCGCTCCCTTGACCGCTCTGGTGGGCAACTACTCTATGCACCACCAGTAGTGTGCAGGATCATTGTGGCAGCATGTGTCCTGCACAATGTTGCAACACGGCGGGGCGTCCCGGTGGACATGGTGGTGCCCCCACATCCCCAACCACAGGCACAGGCGCTGCCCATGGGAGGGGACAGGGCACATGGCGAGGAAGCCCGGACCCAGCTTGTGGCCACATTGTTCACCTAAACTCCCACCCCTGCGGAGTGCACACAGGCCTGGCACATACCAGGTGACAATCGATGATGACAAAGAGACAGTCAACTGTCACAACCCTACCACCCTGAGATAGTTGTCATGGAAGTGCCACATCGTCTGCATCCCTAGCTACTTAAACACAAGCTATCCTGTGTGACCAAAAGGCACACATATGACATATGACATGATATAGGCCATACACAAGTATTCCAAGGCGCAATGAGGCAGGCAGGGGGGAACAAGGGAACACAGAGAACGGTACTACTAGGCCAGGTGTCATTGAGATCGTGCAAGTGCAGGGGTAGGGGGAATGGGAGAAGTGCAAGGGGAAGGGTGGGGGGGAGTCCAGTACAGGGGAAGTAGCCCAAAAAAATAATACATAGGTCGCCTGGTGGCAACTACAAAGGTAAGTGCAGACAAGTGCTGGGAAGGGAGGGCTGTAGGGATGGAGAGACAGTACTGCAGTGCAGGGGTTGCCAGGGAGGCAGTGCAAGTGGAGAGTGGCTGGGCCAGGGACCGAGGTCGGTGAGAGTGGCCCAGTTGCAGCTCCTGTGCAGTTCCAGTGAAGAATTCTGCAAGGGAGAGGCAGAGAGTAAGCATAAGCAAAGAGGAAGGTCTTGAGGTGCTTCCAGAATTGGAGATGGTTCCCCTCAAGTTCAAGTCAGGCCGGAAGTCTGTTCCAGGGGGAGGGCCCTGCTGCGGAGAGAAATCTACCCCCAGCTAGTTGCTCTGAGAAGCAGATGACCCGGACATGCAAGGTGTGCATCACACACACCTGCAAAACAGGCTATGGCCATCACTGTCATGTCACTCAAACCCTCCCAAACATCAACATGACATGGCAAGCAATACCCATACACCAACGCAGTAACGATAAGGTACACATTGCCATGTCCTAAATGTACAGTGGCATCGGATACTGCTGCCTGACCCGGAATCAGATGAAATGACAGACCAACAAAATCTCCCACCCAAAATAAGTCATTTCCAAATGCATTACAACAGTCGTAGACGTAACATCACAATGAATGCCTGTCTACATGCACATTATGCATTGCAAAATCAACACTGCAGCTCATGTGTGCAGTGTCCTACTCCTGCATCACACTGCTCAGCGCACAGCACAGTGAACAGCCATTGTGTGTGATGCACACCCTGAGCATCACATCTAAGTGACATACCACGTCAAACATCAAATTAGGCATGTACTGGATCCATGATCGGTCACAGAACATGTGCTTCCGGGACACAGTGGGCACCAGAAGGCAAACAGTGTACACGTGGATATGCAAGGGTGGGAGTACATGTAGTGCATCAGAGTGCAAGTGTGTGGTTCTGCAAGGACATGCACTCCACATATGCATGTGCACTCAAGTGACCATCAGTGTTCCCTACACATCACATGTGAACATCCACCATGTGTACACCCCAGCATGTCAAACCACAACTATCCCCTCGCACCTGAAAGGAAAACACAACACATGAACAGGCATTGATCAGCAGAACACAACATGTACATAGGATACCACCATTACTATGTCAGAGTTCCCATCACACTGCAGGGCAAGGCAACTATCAACAACAACCCCCCCCTCCCTCAAAAATGACCATGACCCACTGAACAACTGCACCTGGGTCATGGAGCCTCCAAACCTCAATTCCACCTGGCCACAGGATCACCTTTACCCTTCGTCACCATCTCCCACCTTGTGTGTAAAAAGATGCCTGAACCCTCAGAATCCATACTCATTTCCAAAATCACAAAATCCAAGGCATAAAAATGAACCCGAACACCCTCCAGTAGATGACTTGACGTAGCAGTACCTCACAAAGGCCAAGTACTACCACAATGATGCAACAACTAAGGTAGCACAGCAAAACAATGTCACGACAGGATGTGAGACATGTGTGGTACATGACATAGGATGATGCACCATGACTGGATGTGTACTGTCACAGGTCCCCTGTACAGGCACGGGAGTGTCACGAAACAACCACCCCCACCATGTCCCGGCTGCCTGCAAGGTCAAACTCACACAGGCCCCTGAGACCCTGGTGGGGAATGAGGTTCAGGGATATGCAGTCGGGACAGGTGTTGACACACTGGATGACTGGAATGAGTGGCAGGAGAGGGGAGGAGGAATGACACATGAAACTAGGGAATGCACGAAAATGTACAACCTGCATGAACACATACACAATCCAAACAAACTTGGACATCATTGTCATGGCCTTCTGTAGTCCAGGCTCAGGTGTGGTACGAACCAACCACCCCCTCTAGGGTTTTGGCGCCTGCAAGTGCGGGGCTTACACAGGCATCCGCAACCCCAGAGGGGAAAGAGGGTCAGGGAACGTTGCTTGGATAGGCACGGGAAGCAGGAACACCGGGTAGAGGGTACAGGTTTCAAAATTGCATAGGATCATGGGTGATTAGGGAGAAAAAAACATACCAAATTGAACACACATACATCCATGCATCAGTACACTCCCCAGCAAGCCTATGCAGAGCAGTTCGTAAGAAAAACAACAAGACACTTAGCTCTGGTTTTGAGTAATGGCCTCCTGCCTGCGCACTCTCAGGTCCGGTTACAGGAGCACTGCAATGCTGCAAAGAGAGCCACAGTCAACAACCTGTACGTGCCAATTACACAAACACACAACACCAAACATGCCCCATAGCAACAAACTACTCTACAAACAGACAATCTGTGGTTGATGCTTCGTACCCATATATAACATCACCCCTGTGACGGGTCATACACAGTCAATGCAGTAAGTCAGCCGCTGGTGGGTGCATGGCAAATGGAACACCAATGTGTCACAATTCACACAACATGCGATGTTCCCTGGTAAGCAGACAGACCCATATAGCAAGCCATGACTACAGAGCAAGTTGCGTACCACCATGACCGAAACAAAGTTGTCAGTGCATTTATCATGAAGTACGTGGAAAAGACATGCACTGCACCCGAGTATGTCCCTTGCTGTATGTCCCTGTGAGCTGCCCCTTTCCATGTCTCGGAAGGCTACATGGTCGATACAAGTGCCTCAATGGACCTTGGTGTACCGGATGGTATGTGCCACTGCCCCTGCATGTGTCCCAGACAACCCTACTATCAACAGCCATCAGTCCACAAACACATCTGAGCTGCATTGTGTGCTTCAACACCAATATTCGTCTAAGCTCACCCTCAGTGCTGTGACTAAGCCTGCATGTGCAACTCGCCTGGTGCAAGCTTTGCTGTGTCGTGGCTCCCCTGTGATGCTCACCTTGTCTGGATTTCTTTGGAACATGTCAGCAGTTCTAGGATGTGGGTCAGCAATCACTGTGCCTCTGCTTGTGCACACATGTGCATGTGGGCACCAACAAACGGGTCCAGAATTCCGTTGTCCAATGGGCCATGTCTGCTGGCAAAGGTGCTCTGGAGGCTCATCCCCCTGCAGAAAGGGCATGAAACACATGATTAATGCTTCAAAGTCATCTGTGTGTGTCTCATCAGGCATCTCATTACTTGACCATGTCAGAGAGTCACATCACAAATCACACCATCAGTCCGTCTTTCACCTTCAAAGTGTGGAACACTATCTACAGCATGAATTGCAACAAGCACATGTACAGGAAAGATATGAAACATACTACACAATGCATAGCAATCAATGTCCACATTAATCATGACACACCCCATCTAGCAAAAGCTGAACAGTGGACAATGACACCTAAATCATCCCCACTAGGGGTGTCAACACAAGTCACACAGCACCAGACATGCCACAGATATGACAGTCCAAAGCCCTTGAGTAAAATGCTGTAACACCGAACCATCCTTGCGAGCCAATGGATAAGGAAGGCAGGAGTGGCATATGTGAGTCAAGGACCCCAAGCAGCAAACACATACACAAGACAACCATGAAGGGCCCAGCTGGAACAGACAGTGGAGGCCTTCAAAAGCCACAAAGCACCGCACCGTCACATGAAAGCACAATAGACTAGTAATTTTAAACTAACTCAACTATTAACTAATTACACTAACTATGGAAAACCTACATTACCTATTTAAACTAACTATCAAACAGAAACTTAACTAACTAAACTAAAAGAAAAGTCAAAAATGGCCACATACGACTCGGGGGGAAGGGGAGGCACCCAGGAGGGGGGAGGTACAAGGTGCTGCTCAACATCCAAATGCGATGATGCTGAGCCAAAAAAAAATTCCTCCATGGGCTCAACGCCTGCACAGCACGACCTATGTGGGAGATAGATGGTCGTCCGAGTCTGCCTCATCCTGGAAAGGAGGACGTGGCACAGTAGCCTGGCCACGCCTAGCCGCAGCTTGCCCCTCGTTGGCAGCAAGTCTGCCTGACGGGTGAGCCTGGTTCTGTGTGGCGATGTGACGTAGGTCTGCATGCAGAACCTCACATGATACACGTGCTTCCTCTCTCAAGGTAGCACGTGTAACACGGAGTTCCTCCTGCAAGGCCTGGCTGGACAACTGCTGCATCTCCCGGCAAGCCTGTAGCTCAGCCGAGATGGTACGCTCAAGCTGTGCAAACCTCTCTTCTGCCTGCTGCCTCTGGGACATCATAAGGACACCCAGAGTGGATCTGAGGGAAGCATACTCCTCCCTCAGGGCATCCATGTGCGCCTCTGCATGAGCAGCAATTGCTTGACGCAGAGACGACATTTCAGCCTGGTGTGCCCTGTCTGAGGCCGCCATGCCCAGCCTGAGTGAGTGGGCCGTGGACCGTGCCGTCTGCTGCTGGAGAAGCACCTGCCTAGCAGGGGGGAGCACAGATCGGGCCACACGCTCCATGCTCTCAGCGATGTTCTCCATTGCTGCCCCCTGCCGTTCGGAATTGGCAGTCATGTCTTGCTCCCACTCAGTATACAGCGGTTGCGCGCAGCGACCGCGTTGCCGGGCTTGACCCCTGCGGGACCCAAGGACCGGGGGTCCTCGCTGTGTTGGCACCGCCTGCGGCTGCACGACTACATGCCCCCGTCGACGTGATGTCCCAGGCACATCAGTGACTGGTGTGGAGGGTGACCCTGCGTCCCGATCCACCACGGGCGGAGGAACCAAGACTGTCTGATCCCTCAATGCAGGTGTCGCAGACAGAGGAGTGTCCACATCAGAATCACTCACCCCTGACACATGGACTTGATGCTCATCCAACTCAACATGGACGTCAGAGTCGTCATCAAGGCTGGACTCATAGGCAGCCAGAGACAAGATGGACTGCAGCACTTGGGGGTTTTCGTGGCCTACCACCCCACGACCCCCACTAGTGCCGGGTTGATGTGGTGTTACCAACCCTGTGTCTGGCATGACAACACCATCCTCCGCCTCCATTGCGTCATCACCTGAAAAATAGAGAGAAAAAGGTCAATACACATGTCAGAAGCACACGACACACACACACACCGACAGCAAAGGCATCCGGCAGACATGTGACACACAACATATGACCTGGCATGCATGGTGGGTCTACTTTGAATAGCTTCTGTGATCAGACCTGTTGAAAGGTGGCAGTTTCCATGGAAGTGGGTGAATGCAGTGCAGAAAATGTGTACACCACTTACTACCTACATGTACAAGCACTACATGGTGTGTGCCAGGAAATGTGAAGGCAGTGCACTGTCAAATTCAGACTTCACGTGCATTGTGCATTCAATGTGTACCATGTGTAGAAGCCAAGCACCCCTCCACCCCAGTACCAATTCAGAAATGCCTAGCATGGTATGAAAAGGCTGACCATACACCTGTGTATTGACAGGCAGTGTTGACTGGCATCAACAGCTTAATGTGATTCAAATTACAACACTGCAAATGATGCTGGGACAGTGGGCAGGACACATGATGGAATCTCCGGAGGCCGCCCACGTGTGAAGAAGAGACAAGAGTTGGACAGAGTCATTGGCCATTGAACGGGCTGAGGCCTGTGAGCCACACAGATTGTCAGGGCCTAAACATGTGTGCAACGCAGGACTGAGCCACAGTTGACATGGGGAGGCCGATGAGATGGCAGGCAATGTATGTAACCAAGGACTCATATTACAGTGACCATCCAGTCAAGGACACATAGGGGCATGCGTGCAATGCACATGGAGCATGAATGGGCACTCATGTCCCTGTGGGACATCTGACCCATGCACAGTACAAGTGAGATACCCTGCATCGAGTACTAAGGCTGTGCCACACGGCATATGTCTGGCAGTTTCTACGCTGGAAGTTAGCATCTACGCAGGACACATGAACAAGAAACTACACATTGGCAAGATTGGAGCAGACCAGTGCAAAGGTGGAACTGGAGTGCAGAGTGGCGGAGGAGGGGCAAGGGAGCATGCCCACATGGAGTCCCGCATGCAGGCAGAGGAGACATGCATGACGGTAGCATTGCATTACTTACACATCAGAACCATGTACACGTCACATGTAGCAGCAATCATGCACAACACATCCCACAAGCGAAACACACACGTCCTCAACAAACACGCATCAACACTCACTGGACTGGGCCTCAAAGTCCAGCATCTCTCCCACTCCTTCGACCAATTCAGGTGGTATGAACTCCGCAACGAGAGCCTCATGCGGAGTGAGTTCTTCCTCCTCTGGTGCAGGCCCACCGCCAGTCACCAGAGTCAAGTTGTAATTTGAGGCACGCTTGGCCTTAGTGCTGCGCTTGATGTCATTCCAACGCTTTTTGCACTCCTGCGCCATGCGCACCTCATGGCCGAATGAACTGACATGTTCCGCAACATGCTTCCAGTGGGTGTCACGTTGGGCAGCCGTAGTCTGACTATTGGCACCCACTAGCATGTCACGGCTGTGGCCCCGCAAGTAGTCCACGAGGAAGTCCAGTTCCTGCTTACAGAAAGGCTTCTTCCTCGACGTGCAGGAGGTCATGGCTGTGTGTGGGGTCCCAGCCTGTGCTGCAGGTGCAACCTTCCTCCTCTTGGACTGTGGCGCAGACCCTGGCTGGCTAATGCCGCCCTGACCAGTATGGCCAGTGGGTTCGGTGGATTGAGCCAAGGGAGTGGCAGTTGGAGGGATGACCAAAGGCCTGACTTGTGTCAGTGGCAGCTGGGTGCCCACTAATGGATCCTGCGCAGCAACATCAGCTGTGGCAGGGTCATTGACCGCAACGGTCCTGGTTGGCAGACTCACAACCCGGGTGCTGTTGGGTGCATCTGCCCCTGCACTTGCCAACACCCGGCTGTTCGGGGCAGCAGATGACATGACTGCCCCAGGGACACGTGTCTTGGTCTGAGCAGCCCGGTCTGCCCCTATGGTTTCCCCCCTGGCCTGTTGGAGATCTACCAAGGGCTCTTCAAGTGCCAACGCAGCCTGCGCTGGCAGACCCTGAGCCTGGGTGGCGGTGTCCACAGCTGCACCTGCAGCTACCACTACCCTTGGGCCCGTGGCAGTCGATGGAACGGACTGCCGGGTCATATGGGTGCCAGTGCCACATGCAGGAGCTGCATCCCCCGGAACCACAGGGGGTGGTGGCATGGCTGCACCGACACATGGCACAACATTGTGCTCAAGTGGCGAACCCATGCCTCTTCCCCCTCTGTGGCTGCCCTGGACACCCTGGAGTCCCCCTACTCCCTGGTCAACACGGCCACTTCCCCGACCACGCCCGCCACGAGGAGTACGCCCAGCTGAGGCGCCCCTCACCTTTGGTGGCCTCCGAACCATGGCACAGATGTAGTAGTGCTGGCACAGATGGAGTGGTGCCAATGGGAGGTGTACACCACAATTGACCTGGGCAATTGGGGTGAAGGGGGTGGGAAGCAAGATGTTAACAGCCTCCCTGCACCTGCAAGGCTGTATGTGACCCCGGTGATGTGGTGACGGGTCACGCAACGCTCAGGCACCCCAAAACACGCAACCCTGCAGCCTAGGTGCATGGATTCAACCTCCCGCAGTACGCGGTGGCACCCAGTAACACGAATAACGCGTACGCGTGGGACACGCAGGCAACTATGACATCAAAAATGGGTGCGATACACAGGGGCACCCGCAGTGGGAAAAAGAGCGTGTGCGACTCACCGTCTGACTAGCGCAATGCAGAAAAACACGCGTAGCCAATACCCCCGCCAAAAGAAGAGATACGTCCTTGATAGCTGTGAAGTTGTGACGGCGCGCGAAACAACAGGAAGCAGCAACACACGTCGGTCTCCACGAAAGGCACGTACAGCGAACTGCTGGGCCCGCTCACCTTTAAACCGTGCTGAGGGAAACGCACGCGCGCGGACGTGCAGTTTTCCACGCGCGCTTACGCGCATGGGCCCTTTCCTCGTATTACACGCGGACGTGCAGTTTTTCATGCGCGCTGAAATGCCCATGCACGTCTGTACGCGTCACGTCACAGGGGCGCTTGTGCTTGAGGGGCCTTCTGTCCAATGAAAATGCGTATGCGTGCAGACGCGCTTACGCGCTAAGGGCCTTTCCTCGAATTACACGCTGACGTGAAGATTTTTCACGTGCCAAATCACTCCGTATCAAGCTGGCCACGCGTAAGCACACGGAAGACCACGCTCCTGCCCAGAAGGCCGAACTACTGTCCCCCAGAGCCACAAGCACACTCCCACCTGCCATCTGCTGCTGCCTGACTGCCTGCTGCCCACGTGCCCTGCCATTTGCTGCCTGCACATCAGCCAGGGGTGCTGTTGCTGTGACCACCCCTGCTGGAAAGGAAGACTCCCGACTGGGATTCCATCGCTCCACAGCACAGCCCCAGGACCCAGTTGCCCACCCACTCCTGCCTCTGGGGCTGTCATGTCGGGGCAAACACCATCTGGGACCACTGACAACCCCCGGCCAGATAGGCAGAGGGGCACCAGCTTCAGTGCCACCGAAGTTGGTGTCCTGGTGGAGCAAGTCCTGGGGCAGTATGATGCCCTCTTCGGAAGTTCCCGCGCCAACAAGGAAGGACGGACTCGGATCTGGACTGACATTGTGACTGCCATCAACGCGGAGGGGGTGGCAGTGCGCGACTTACAACATGTCAAGAAGCGCTGGGAGGACTTCAGGTCCAGGACCCTGAACAAGGCCCGGCGCCTCTTGAAGGCAGCGGATGCCAAGGGGCGCCGGGGCCACTTGTCGGAAGAACAGATGAGGGTCCTGGAACGCATATCCCCAGCGCTCCAGATCCAGGTCCTTGAGAAGCAGACCCGTCTGGAGTCGAGCGGTGAGTGTACATGCATCCTGATTGTGAGCAGTGCGTGTAGTGTTTATTCAGTAGTGTGCAGGTTGCACATCTGTTTGTATGGGGTTGAGTATGGGTGGGGGTGTACAGGGCCGTGGGGCTGACACATGCGAGAACTGGACTGTGTGAGACATGGATGGTGCTTGTGTGTGTAGGCTTGCATGCCAAATGCAGTTGTGTGGGCACACATGTTTGGATGAATGTGTATGTAAGTAGACATGTCTGTGATGTCACGCATGTATGTTGTTTTTGGCTGCATGTATCAGCACTGTGTACATGTGCATGTGTGTGTATTTGACAAGGGTGCAACAGTGATGCAAAATGGATGCATGTGACAGCGGTATGTGGAAGCCTGATTGGCAGATGTGACATGGATGCCCGTCTGAACACTGCGACACTTGGCAGAGGTGTACACATGCATGCAAGTGTGGTGGTGTGTGTACATGTGTGCTGCACTTCCTGTGTTGCATGTGATGTCTGGCTCACCTTTGGCTGCTCATGCTGTTGTATGTGTATGGATGGTGGTGGCAGTTGCGATATGGCTGTGGTATGGCTCAGGTGTGCAAGTTGTAATGACATGTGTGTTGGGGATTGTGATGACATGTCTGAGGTTTGCCAATGCCACTCATGTACAACTGTCATGTGTGTATGTGTCCATTGTACAGTGCCCTGATGCCTGTGTTTTGTTTCTCCCTGTCTGCAGCGTCAACTGATGAAGAGGGGGGAGAAGGTGCTGTGGAGCACAGCGGCGGGGATCCCACCGCCAGCCGGAGACTCAAGGCCCGGCTCCCCTCCCATGTTGTGATCTCGTCGGGGAGTGAGGAGTCCGGTGCCGCGTCCCAGGCCGCAGCTGCCGGGGGGAGGTCCAAGAGGTGGAGGTTGGAGTTGGACTCCTCGGCAGCAGAAGGGGCAGCTGGGACCCCACAGGGCCCAACAGGGGAAGATGGCACGGAGTCATCCAGGTTGGTGGGGGGTTTGGTGGAAGAGGAGGCCGTGCAAGCACCAGAGACGGGGTCTGGAGGTGGGGATCCCACTGGTGCTAGTGGTGCAGTGCAGGACCATGGACAGGAGGCAGCACAGGCCACCGCGGAGTTGCCTGTGTGCAATCCTGTCCCTGATCCTGTCCCTGCATCATCTTGCACCAGCAGGGATGCCTACGTCCAGACCAGTTTTCAGGCAGGGGATGAGCTCACATCAACTGGCCTTCCTCTGCCTGCGGACGTGGCTATCCAGGTCCGGGTTGAGCCTGTCCTGGCTGGTGTGGTGTTGTGTCAACGGGCCCTGCGAGGTGACCTGCAGTCTTTTCATGAAGAGACTGCACGTCATCTCGAATGGCTCGTTGACCACGTCAGCCTGCTGGGACAGGTCACCCAGGCCGGATACCTCCATCTGATGGGGCTTGCTACGACCCCCTCCTCAACTGGACCCCATACGCGCCAGTCGTCCTCTGTGCCATCTTCCCACCCATCAGTCACCTGGGTGCCCTGTGGAGCTGCCTTTGCCGGTGCGGCCAGGCTGGTGGAGGAGGCATCCCTGCCACAGTCGGGAGTCGGACGTCCAGCAGGGGTGGCCACATCTACGACAGCACCCCAGCCGGCGGAGGATGTGCAGGCAGCAGGAGGCAGTGCACGGGCAGAGGCACAGCAGCAGCGGCAACGTGGTGGAAGCCATGAAGGCTCGGGGCCTTCAACATCGGAGGGACAGGCAATTGCCGGAGGGCAGGATGACCCAGGACAGAGAGTGTCTTCCGTGTGGCAGCGGTTGGGCCACGCCATAGATGCGAAGCAGCAGCGGGCGGAAGAGGCACGGCTCACAATGGTCAGGGCGGAGAACTCCATGCGGAGGGCCCTGAGGCGGGCCGAGTGCCTCCAGGGAATCCGCAGGGGTTTGGAGGTGGAGACGTCGACGGCCCTGCGGACCCTCGGGCCATGGAGGAGGATCACCTCCGGGACATTGAGGAGGAGTTCGATGATGCCCTGGCCCGGGACATCCACAAGTGAGCCGTGAAACCAGCCCGCTGCCCTTGTACATAGTTATGTATGTAGTGTTAGGTTTCATTTTTGTTTTGATTTTATTTGGACCTTTCGGACATTGGCCAAATTTGTGTATATAGTTTATTTTATTAGTTAGTGTAGTTAGATAGGTTTCCTTTATTTTGTTGGGATAATGGACCCTGGCTTGTTCCCATGTACATAGTTCACAGTTGGATTGTATTTTTTTTTCACTTTTTAACCATGGAGCAATGGCTTTATTTTTTATTTCCCATTGGATTTTGTTTTGTGGACATTGACTTTGGACAACATTACTTTGGAATTTTATTTTTGGTTTTGCTTTTTTTCACGGACATGCTTCTTTTAATTTTTGTACATTCACATTTCTGTTTCATTTTTTATTCTATTTATGTTTCCTTTAATACATATTTTTTTGGTGAACTTCAATGTGTGGTATCTCATTGGTTTCATGCATTTCATGATGTGTTTTGAGATTCACTGACACCCATTGGGTGTATGTGAGGGAAATGTGTTTGTTTTGGAACTTGCAATTGGTGTTCTGTGATGTAATTGCAAATTATGAGTGGGTGGATGCAATACTCGGGTGGGTGTTTTGCATTTGGAGGCTGACCATAGGGACCAGGGATCTAGATTGTGATGACATGTTGGCTGGGGAACAAGAGTTGCACATGGGTGGGGGCCTGCTGGCAGGTGCCCCACAGTGCTGGGGGGTGGGGGTGGTGGGCAACATGAGTTGGACATGGGTGGGGGCCTGCTGGCAGGTGCCCCACAGTGCTGGGGGGTGGGGGTGGTGGGGTACATGAGTTGGACATGGGTGGGGGCCTGCTGGCAGGTGCCCCACAGTGCTGGGGGGTGGGGGTGCTGGGAGACATGGGTGGGGGCCTGGTGGTGGGTGCCCCTCCACTGCTGGGGAGTGGGGGTGGTGGGAGACATGGGTGGGGGCCTGGTGGAGGGTGTCCCACAGTGCTGGGGCGTGGGGGTGGTGGGGAACATGAGTTGGACATGGGTGGGGGCCTGCTGGCAGGTGCCCCACAGTGCTGGGGGGTGGGGGTGGTGGGGAACATGAGTTGGACATGGGTAGGGGCCTGCTGGCAGGTGCCCCACAGTGCTGGGGGGTGGGGGTGGTGGGGAACATGAGTTGGACATGGGTGGGGGCCTGGTGGAGGGTGCCCCTGGTGGCTGGGGGGTGGGGGTGCTGGGAGACATGGGTGGGGGCCTAGTGGTGGGTGCCCCTGCACTGCTGGGGGATGGGGGTGGTGGGGAACATGAGTTGAACATGGGTGGGGGCCTGCTGGCAGGTGCCCCACATTGCTGGGGGGTGGGGGTGGTGGGGAACAAGAGTTGGACATTGGTGGGGGCCTGCTGGCAGGAGCCCCACAGTGCTGGGGGTTGGGGGTGGTGGGAGACATGGGTGGGGGCCTGGTGGAGGCTGCCACTGCACTGCTGGGGGGTGGGGGTGGTGTGAGACATGGGTGGGGGCCTGGTGGAGGCTGCCCATGCACTGCTGGGGGTGGGGGTGGTGGGAAACATGGGTGGGGGCCTGGTGGTGGGTGCCCCTGCACTGCTGGGGGGTGGGGGTGGTGGGAGACATGGGTGGGGGCCTGGTGGAGGGTGCCCCACAGTGCTGGGGGGTGGGGGTGCTGGGAGACATGGGTGGGGGCCTGGTGGAGGCTGCCCCTGGTGACTGCGGGGGTGGGGGTAGTGGGAGACATGGGTGGGGGCCTGGTGAAGGCTGCCCCTGGTGGCTGGGGGGTGGAGGTGCTGGGAGACATGGGTGGGGGCCTGGTGGAGGCTGCCCCTGCACTGCTGGGGGTGGTGGGAGACATGGGTGCGGGCCTGCTGGCAGATGCCCCACAGTGCTGGGGGGTGGGGGTGGTGGGGAACATGAGTTGGACATGGGTGGGGGCCTGCTGGCAGGTGCCCCACAGTGCTGGGGGGTGGGGGTGGTGAGAAACATGAGTTGGACATGGGTGGGGGCCTGCTGGCAGGTGCCCCACAGTGCTGGGGTGTGGGGGTGGTGGGGAACATGAGTTGGACATGGGTGGGGGCCTGCTGGCAGGTGCCCCACAGTGCTGGGGGGTGGGTGTGGTGGGGAACATGAGTTGGACATGGGTGTGGGCCTGCTGGCAGGTGCCCCACAGTGCTGGGGGGTGGGGGGGGTATCGAACATGAGTTGGACATGGGTGGGGGCCTGCTGGCAGGTGCCCCACAGTGCTGGGGGGTGGGGGTGCTGGGAGACATGGGTGGGGGCCTGGTGGCAGGTGCCCCACAGTGCTGGGAGGTGGGGGTGGTGGGGAACATGAGTTGAACATGGGTGGTGGCCTGCTGGCAGGTGCTCCACAGTGCTGGGGGGTGGGGGTGGTGGGGAACATGAGTTGGACATGGGTGGGGGCCTGCTGGCAGGTGCCCCACGGTGCTGGGGGGTGGGGGTGGTGGGGAACATGAGTTGGACATGGGTGAGGGCCTGCTGGCAGGTGCCCCACAGTGCTGGGGGGTGGGGGTGGTGGGAAACATGAGTTGGAAATGGGTGGGGGTCTGGTGGAGGCTCCCCCTGCACTGCTGGGGGGGTGGGGGTGCTGGGAGACATGGGTGGGGGCCTGGTGGTGGGAGCCCCTAGTGGCTGGGGGGTGGGGGTGGTGGGGGACATGGGCGGGGGCCTGGTGGTGGGTGCCCCTGCACTGCTGGGGGGTGTGGGTGCTGGGAGACATACGTGGGGGCCTGGTGGAGGGTGCCCCTGGTGACTGGGGGTGCAGGGGGACATGCGTTGGTGGGCTGTAGTGCAAGTTGACATGTGGGTTGGCTGGGGGTCATGGCCATGGTGGATGGTGTGCCTGCAGGACATGTGCAGGGTAGGCCCCTGTGGTGTGAGCCACCTGCAGGGGCCGTGGAGGGTGTAGAGGGAACACCTGGGAGGACCCACACGTGCAATTCACGTGTGGTGCTCCCCGCGCACCACTGTAATACACGTACCCTGATGGAATCGCTTGTGGAACTTCCCGCGAACCCCTGAAATGCGCGTACCCTGCTCGCACGTGCCCAATCGCGTGTGGAACTTCCTGCGCACCCCTGGAATACACGTACCATGATGGAATTGCGTGTGGAACTTCCAGCGCACCCCTGGAATACACGTACCCTGCTGATGTCGCGTGTGAAACTTCCCCCGCACCACGGAATACACGTACCCTGATGAGATCGCGTGTGGAACTTCCCACGCACCCCTGAAATACACGTGCCCTGCTGATGTCGCGTGTGAAACTTCCCCCGCATCCCAAAATACACGTACCATGATGAAATTGCGTGTGGAATTTCCCGTGCACCCCTGAAATACACGTACCCTGCTGAAATCGCGTGTGGCACTTCCCGCGCACTCCTGCGATACGCGTACCCCCAATCGCGTGTGGAAATTCCCGCACACCCCTGAAATACACGTACCCTGCTGAAATCGCGTGTGGCACTTCCTGCGCACCCCTGACATATGCGTACCCTGCTCGCACGGGCCCAATCGCGTGTGGAAATTCCTGCGCACCCCTGAAATACAAGTACCCTGCTGAAATCACATGTGGCACTTCCTGCGCACCCCTGAGATACGCGTACCCTGCGGAAATCGCGTGTGGAACTTCCCGCGCACCCCTGAAATACGCGTACCCTGATTGCACGGGGCCAATCGCGTGAGGTACTTCCCGCGCACCCCAGTGATACACATAGCCCGCTTGCCGTGCTGGTACAGGGTTAGCGCAGCCCTTTGCGCTGGATTGGGTATATTGATGGCTTTTGGCTGCGCGAGAGGCGTTCTTGGGGGCGTAACTGGCGCTGCTGCAGGGTCGCTGCGCCACTGTGCGCCACGGCTGGTTTTGGTGGCTGGAATCCATGAATACGCTGTGCGTGGAAATGGATATTAGCGCACGCGGCTGGCGCAGGGATTCGCACGCGCACACTGTGCGCCAGCCGCGTGCGCCACTTGTGCGCTGAATTCTATGAATTACTCCCTTAGTGTTGAGGGCCTTATTGGTATGTCTTGCACGCTTAAGAAACTTTTTTGCTTAGGTTCTTCAGGACGATCTAGATTCTTAGAGGGTTCACTAGTGTTCCTTATAGGGTCTCCCACTAAATTTTGGAGCAGAGGCAAATCAATGCCACTTAAATCCCATTTTTCGGCTTCCACCTCCCCCAATTGTTCCTTAGTGTCTTCTGCATTCATTTTCAAGGGAGACTGATTGGCAAGTTTGGAATTTTTAGTGTTTAAGTACACAAAGATTCCACTTGCGATTGGTGTATTTCTTTTATCTAATTTGTTTTTAAATCCCCCACACAGCGTTGGCAGCAACCCACTTCTTCGGGTTCCTACCATACTCCAGGAATGGGCAGCGCATTCAAACCTAGTATGCAATATGTTCAGACCACTTTTCTATTTAGTTCCTGTTATTTCCTCACAGGATATAACACCTGGGAAGGGGAACTGACAATATACCGAACACCCGTCTCCCTGTTCTATTAATTTCAATCAAATATTCACACACGATACGGTATGGGGAGTGTTTGGTCCTTTCAGTTCAAAGCTGTCAATAGCACACTCTCAACCCCGTGTCAGAATAGCTAAAGGTGAGGGGGCGTATTCTCTAGTGAATGGGTTGCTATGTAGAACCCCCCCACTCGAACGATACAATGCTCAAGATATCAAGAAGGGGGCAACACATTCAGTGTTGACTATATAGCAACAAAGCAAAGGATACCCTCGCACGCGCTAAGATAAACACAGCATGCTATGGAGGGGGGACACTTTTCCACTCAGTGCTCAGGATTATCTCAACGCTCCCGGGGCCTGTTAGAGCTCAGTACGGAGTGGAGGAAGACTCCAAAGCAGAAGATGCCGCAAAGCGAAAAAAAGAGTAATATGGAGACGGACTCGAACTGTTACCTCATTTGCATGAACACTTGAATATGCAGATAATTACAATTCCTCTATAGCGCTGCGGTGGTCCCGTGCAACGCTGGAAGACAGAGGAAAGATAGAGAATACAGTAAGTAGAGTAGCCCGTGCCTCCTGCTCCTGGCTAACATGCGAACAGGCACTTCCGGGCACTTCTCGGTGCATGCGCGCGGGTGCGCGCGGCCGTGCCAATTTGTAGAAGTTTCCTAGTAAGTGGGCGGGGCTAATTACAAAAGAGGAAAAAAAGGGGGATTTAGGTGATTTAAATGTACGTTAGTGTACTTAGTATACGTACAAAGGGGGGTAGAAAGCTTACCCTAAGCAGTCAAAGTAAATGGATCCACAAATGTCCACAAATGTCCAGAAATGCAGATATTGCAAAGACTTGACACAACGCTTTGCGGGAGAGTTTCCAGGCGAACAGGCACTTCCGGACACTTCTCGGTGCGCGCGCGCTGTTGCGCGCGGCCGTGTCAATTTGTAGAAGTTTCCTGGTAAGTGGGCGGGGCCTAAGTAGTCAAAGTAAATGGATCCACCAATGTCCACAAATGTCCAGAAATGCATATATTGCACAGATTTGACACTGCGCTTTGCGGGAGAATTTCCAGGCGAACAGGCACTTCCGGGCACTTCCCCGTCCGCGCGCGCTGCTGTACACGGCCGTGCCAATTTGTAGAAGTTTCCTGGTAAGTGGGCGGGGCCTAAGCAGTCAAAGTAAATGGATCCACAAATGTCCACAAATATCCACAAATGCAGATATTGCACAGACTTGACACAGTGCTTTGCGGGAGAGTTTCCAGGCAAACAGGCACTTCCGGGCACTTCTCGGGGCGCGCGCTGGTGCGGGTGGCCGTGCCAATTTGTTGAAGTTTCCTGGTAAGTGGGTGGGGCCTAAGCAGACAAAGTAAATGGATCCACAAATGTCCACAAATGTCCAGAAATGCAGATATTGCACAGACTTGACACGGCGCTTTGCGGGAGAGTTTCCAGGCGAACAGGCACTTCCGGGCACTTCTACATCTACATTTCCCTGGTCTTTTCCTTTATGGTGTTCCACAGTGAAACAGTAGGGTTGTAGGTCTTAGAACCATCAATGACACAAGGGTTGGAGTCCTTTTTTGGCTAATCTAAACTAGGGGAGAATGGTCCGTGACGAAGTATGAACTTTCTTCGTACAAGGTAGTATATAAGATGGAGAATGGCCCATTTGATGGCCAGGGCCTCTCATTCCAGCACAAAGTAATGTGTTCATGTGGGAATGGTTTGTGACTTGCAAATAGGATGGGATGTTTTAATCCATCGCAGACTTGGGACAGGAATGCTCCTAACCCTGTAAGGGGGGCACCCGTTTGCAATATGAAATCTGTAGAGAAATCTACTACCTTTAGCATCAGGTTCTGGCACAAGGTTTGCTTTAAGATGTTATAACATATATCATCCGCGTCAGTTTCTGAGGTTCGTCAATTTTTTGTTTATCTTTCAGCCTAGCTGTTTTGACCACAAAGTTTGGAATAAACCTACGGTAATATCCTATTAACCCTAGAAAGGCTCTGAGATCTCCCTTAGTTTTTGGCGTTGTTGTATCTAGGACGGCTTTCACTTTCTCATGTTTTGGCTGTCCATTCCCATTCCCTACAAAGAAGCCGAGGTATGACACGGCTGACTGGGCCAGTCTGCATTTGGATGGATTAGCAGTTAGTCCTGCCTTTCTGAGGACTTTCAATATAGTATACAGATGGAAAATATGATCCTCCCAGGTTTTATTATAAATTATGCTATCGTCAATATAAGCTCCACAGAAATCGGAATAGTGTTGCAATATTCTATGCATGAGGCGTTGGAAAGTGGCTGGTGCGCTGTGTAAGCCAAAAGGGAGGACTTGTAATTGAAATAGTCCTAGGGGTGTTGAAAACACTGTCTTTTCCGTATCAGGCCCATATACTGGAACTTTCCAGTACCCTTTTGTTAAGTCTAGGTTGGATAGAAAGGTGGCAGTTCCAGGTTTATCAATTAGGTCATCAATGGGTGGCATGGGATAGGCATCAAAGTCGCAAATTACATTAACGTGACAGAAATCGATGCAGAAGTTCCAGGAATTTGCAGGTTTTAGTCAGGAATTTGAAAGGGGAGGACCAGGGGCTCGAAGAAGACTTGATAATTTTGGCTTTCAACATTTTATTTACTTCCTCGACTACTATCTGTTTACAGGCTTCTGGGAGGCTATACAGTTTTAGATGAACCACTTTTCCCTAGGTGTTCTAATATAGTGGTATGTGCCTTTTATTCTTCCTGGTTTTTCTGAAAATACATTGGGAAACGATGTAATTACATCTTTTAGATCTTCTTCTTGTTGACTAGATTGATCTGGAGGAATTCATTCTAAGCTTTCTATTTACTCAGGAACCAAACAGGAATGTACTTTGGCATGTGTGGCTGATGGGTTCTCTTTCCACTCTTTTGAGAGGTTTACGTGATATAAATGGACCTTCTCTTTCCTGTCCGGTTGGGCTACTTCATAAGTACAGGTTCCCGTTCATTGTAATATTTCATAGGGCCCCTGCCACTTAGATACAAATTCGTTTTTGGAGGTGGGTAGGGCGACCAGTACTTTCTGTCCTATGGAGAACAACCTTGAACAACCTCGAGGCTCACCTTCCTGTCATACGTGGATTTTGGTTGGTTCTGGGCTTTTTCCATATGGGTGCAGACCAGATCTCGAACAAGTTGCATATGCTCTCGCATTCTGGTAGCGGTTTGTGAGATGGGATTGGGTGCTTCTTCTCATTGTTCCCAAGTTTCCCGGAGCATGTCCCTACCATGAGGTGGTTCAAAAGGAGAGAATCCTGTAGAGGACCAAGGGGTTTTGCTTATTGCCAATAGCGCCCAAGGGATCATTTGGTCCCAGTCCTTCCTGTCCTTGTGTACCAATTTTTGCAGGATTAATTTCAGCATTTTATTGAAACTTTTTACCAAGACATCGGTTTTGGGATGGTACACAGAAGTTTGTAAGGTGGTAATGTGGAGCAGCTATTTGACTTCTGCCATACTCTTGCTAAAAGAATGTGAACCTTAATTGGTTGGTATTTCTTTGGGAGAGCCACCCCTGGAAAAATATGGTAGAAGGTGTTTAAGGATTTGCTGTGTGGTATTATTTCACATTGGGAATGCTTCGGGGTATCTAGTTGCATAGTCAACTATCACCAGAACATATTTGTTTCCTAGTCTGGAGGTTTCTAGAGGTCCAATGATGTCCATCCCGATTCTTGAAAAAGGGACTTCTATGATTGGCAAAGGATTCAAAGGGGCAGGTAATGGGATGTGCGTGCTGGTTTTATGGCATATTTCACACGTCTGAATAAAGGTCTTGATATCAGCGTGGATACCTGGCCAGTAAAATGTCCCACTGATATGTGCCTGTGTTTTGGATTGTCCTAAATGCCTGCTGGTAAAATGGGAATATGCAATCTCCAGTACAATCTTTCGGTGGGTCTTGGGGATTACCAACTGTGTCTTTACTAATCCTTCCGGAGAGGTTTCTCTTCTGGGTCACTCTGTTAGGCCTATTGCTAGTGGGGCTTCACAAAATTACAGTTCACACAGTGTTCCCCAGATCAGGGAGCAAACGCTTGTTTCACAACTCCCTCAGTCAGGTTCACAATTTCATAATTGACAAAAACTTCTACAATGTGACAAGGACTTTTGATTGTACGAGGGGTTTGACTTGACCCTTGTATGACCAACTTGACACCTCACGCCGGACTTCCCTATGGCCTCTTGGTATTTGTAGTGTTAATACTTTTCACTTCCAAATTCTATTTGTTCAGGAGAGGAGTACCAGCTAGAGACCTTCGAATGAGAGCCCACATGACGCCAGACCACTCTAACTCTGGTGCCAAGTGTGTTCACAACAAAAGACCTTCGTCTATTAATGTTTTTAATGTTGGGCTGCAACCTTGAGTCTAGCACAGTCTGGTCCCCTATCAGGTTCTTCTGACTCACCGGCTGGACTCAAGTAATTGGTGTTTCTCTTGCCACTGGAGCCAAGGATGGTACCACAATGGCAACTGCGTCTCCCTGCCCTGGCTATCAGTGCGGGAGGGTTCCATGTACAGCTGAAATCCATCACACCATTCGTCAGCTGGGATTCCCGATCTTAAGTTTTCTATATCGGGGGATTTGTGGGTCTGGGTTGAACAGGGCAAGGCCAAAACCCTCCTTCACATCCTTTCAGGTCTCGCCACCTTTCTCCTCCATTTGAACTGCCATCCTGGAATAGCTGCTTCCTCGTGCATTCGGCCTTGCTCAGAGTGGGCTCTCATGCTCTGCCTTTTATCCCACTGGAAAAGGCAAAGTGTGGTCACGTGTGTGTAGTTGTCGCCAATTGCCTTACTATGCCTGACCCTTGCGTTGGGACACGTCAGGTAAATGGCTCGGATCTTAGTCAATTGTCACCCCCAGTGTGAGAAACTGTTTGTGTTGGAAAAGGGAGGCGGGGAAGAGTTTCTAAATATCCTACTTGGTAGGATGGGGAAAAAGTTAGAATGGGATACCGCGCCTCACCCTTCGGTGTCCCACTTCCACTCCCCGAACACCCCTCATCCAGGTGATCCTCCCTAACTGGTCCACCCTGTTAAGATGGATTTCTGAACTCTGACCTGGGGGGCAAGCCAGACCAATCAGGGTAGCTATGGCAGGCGGTCAAGACAAGGTCTCTGGAGGGGTGAGGGTGACTGAAGGACCTCAATGAGCACACAAAGCAAGGACACTTACAGATTACTCCAGACAGGTGTTCTATTAAAAATATAGACACATTTATTACAAGGCCTTGTAACATAGACCATAGCAGAATAATCACAGTAACACTAATTAAACCAACACAACAGTATCAATACAAAGTATATACAAGACCATTGGGGTCTAAAGGGGTTAAATGCATGAAATATGTCGACAACCTAGATGGGAAGGAAACAGGCAGTGCAGATAGTCTTTAGGCCCCTTCGACATCGATAACACACCTAACTAAGAGGCAGTCCAAGCCCTAAGAAGAGAGGAGCCGTGTGCTGAATAGTGCATGCAATATTCCAATGGGCAAAATAGGGTCTCTTCAGGGGTCTCTAGAAGCTCAGGAAGGTGGATGAGGCGATGAAGAACAAGTTCCCACTATTCAGGGAGGACCTCCAATTGAAGGCAGAGGCAGTAGCAGAGTGCGGGATGGAGTCACTAGTTCGCACTAGCAGTGAAAAGGAGAGGGGTCCCTAGGGGTCACTCATGCGTAAAAGAGGCCCTGGGCACTGGGCACCAGGGCCACCAGTTAGTGTTGTAAGTACTCACCAGTCCCAGGCACACTTAGACCCAAACTTCACCCGTTCAGTCCCCTCGGGTTGCAGGTGTGAATGCGACAAAAAGGACGTCTCTGCGGCTTTCAGTTCATGAGTTACAGCGATGATTCCCAAACGGGACAGTGGTGATTTCTCTGCTCTGGGTGGATGAAAAGACCCAGTTTCACTGCAGCAGACTTCAGGGGCAAGAGGGTCGAAATTGCAGCGTACTTGCAAAAGACATTGCCGCGGCAGGGCAACACAGTAACCGCGATTACTCCGGTCTTGGCGCACTCGTCTCACTTCAGACATGGGGATGCCAAGTGTACAAAATTCGTTGTGAGGGTTCTGTGGACACAGAGCTAGCAGTATTCCAGGTTTCGAGGGCCTCCTTAAAACATCGGCAGTGATAGAGCAAATCAACTGGGTAAGCTGGTCAGCGCACTGGTTGGCCCAGGGACACTTCCGAGAAAGCTTACTTGCAGGTTTGGATGAAGGTGCCGAGAATAATTGTTCCCACTATTCCAATGGGTCGAAGCGTGTTCGCAGAACTTCTAGGATGACCAGATGCAGAAGGGTCCCAAGGTACGACAGCGAGCTCAGGGTGCTAAACCTTCCAGAGGGTCACTAGCCAGAGGGAAGGAAACCGGCTCGTGGACTTTAAGGCACTCACACCTTAAACCGACGTCTTGCTACAGCATTTGGCCTCTTCCATGGGCAGTGCAGGAAAATCCTGACGTCCACCTTCTTGTACCCACGACTGAAGCTCAGGAACAGCGAGATCTGCTCAAACTGCCAGGAAGAGCTGCCTCAGCTACAGCTTTCTTCATTGACAAGATACTGTGCAAACGCGGTCCGGAAATCTTTCCGGCCATCGAGAAAGTGTGTGAAACTTTCCTCAACTACAAAGGCTTGTCCTTCCCTAAACATTTGTCAGAGTTTTTGCCTAGCCAAATCCTTTAAAAATCTGTGGCACAGACTTAACCGTTATCTACCAGAACTGTGCTACCCTATACAAAAGACTCTGAACCATTGACTTTGGCCCAGGTCTATTGAGAAGAATTGCTGGTTGTATTTAACTGAAACCCTTTGCCCTGCCTATTAATGTATTTGGGTTGTCTATTCTTATAACCTTGTCTTTTCCCTCCCTTATCAAGTATCTGAACTGCCGTTTTGCTCACACTTTGTTTTTGAGCTAAACTTGTTCAATTACTTACCAGTTAGATTTTTGTGGTGTATTAGTGTGTGATATTGAGCTGCTTGTGCTAGTGTAATGTTTTATAACTGACTGAGTAAATAAATGTATATTCGTTTAGCAAGAAACCTTGAGTAAGTGTTTTGCTTGAATCAATGTATTGGTTGGTCATCCGTGTAACTTGTTCTACTGCTCACTTAAACTCTTGAGATAAGTCTGGCTGCTCAGCCATCGCTACCACTTTACTGTGTAGTACAGGCTTATACCAAAGGTGAAATTGTGCTTACACTTTTAGTCCCAATTACCTGTAGTGTTCTCAAAGGGAACAGTAATTGTTTAAGGTCTTTTTCAAGGCAAAGCTCTAGTATAATAGTGCTCTTTTGGAAGAAAAAGAAAAGGAAAAAGAAAAAAGACCGGTGGTCGTGTTGGCACACAACTCTGACTTTTGAATGGACACAATTAAACATTGAAATATATGTTTGAGATTTCTTTGAGCAGTACTCTTGAGGACCTGTATTATCGGCGACTTTGAACTTTATTTTTAGGGACTTGCTCTTTCTTGTTAGCTGGCAGCGCATTCACACGGTGAAACAATTACTGTTTCTTTTCTACGTGGAGTAGGTTTGAGGTGCCTACCTGTTTCATCAGAGTGCAGCAGCTAGCTGTTGTGGATTACTAAGTGGTTTTCATGTGACGTATCTGCTCAAGCGCTTCCACTTCCTGGCACACCTCAGCCAAACTGTTTTTGTTTTTGTGTTCTCAAAGGGTACTGCAGGTGATTCTGCCTAACAAGGACTAAGGGAAACAATGTCTCCCAGTACTAACTGTCTTAAGGGCATGTCAGTTCCCCCATAAAAAGTGAGCCAAAGTCCAGAGGAGTGCAGCTGAAGGCTGTGCTTCTCTGGCAAAGTCAGTCAATTGTGTGTAAACAGCAGCAACACGTTTGGGGGTGTACATACGATTATGAAATCTTTCCTAACACACCCCCAGGAACTGAATCTAATAGCGATGGCCGTGTCCTGGCAACCTGGATGACAGATCCTCGGGACTAGCGAGTAAGACTCCTTCAGGTTTCTAACAGTACTCAATACCACCACCATTCCTCTCTACACCCACTACTAAATAGTTATTACCATCACCACAGGCCTCTCTACACCCATCACTAGATACTCAAAACCACCACCATTCCTCTCTACACCCACTACTAAATAGTCATTACCATCATAATAGCCCTCTCTACACCCATCACTAGATACTCAAAACCACCACCCATTCCTCTCTACACCCACTAATAAATAGTCATTACCATCACCACAGGCCTCTCTACACCCATCACTAGATACTCAAAACCATCACCATTCCTCTCTACACCCACTACTAAATAATCATTGCCATCACAATAGCCCTCTCTATACAAGCATCACTAGATACTCAAAACCACCACCATTCCTCTCTACACCCACTACTAAATAGTCATTACCATCACAATAGCCATCTCTACACCCATCACTAGATACTCAAAACCACCACCATTCCTCTCCACACAAACACCACTAAATAGTCAATACCATCACCATTGCCTTCTCATCTACATTGCCATGTCTACATCCAACACTACAGGCTCAGTATCACTCTTGAGGCTTTCTCTATAGCCATCACTACAGACCAACTTCCAATGTGATCTCTATTGCCAGAGCCACCACTAGATGCTCACTGTCCCCTTCATTGTAATCTTTACGTGCATCACTAGATATTCACTACCATGGGTCGACTATCTCTGCAACCACCACTGCATTAGTGTAACAATTTCCACAACACATTCTCAAGGTAGCACTCATGGTGTGGCCAAGGACATGTGGTTGTTAGTAGACACAAATGCATAACCACTCACTGCCACTCTCGCTGCAACCTCTACCTCATGACACGTTATTGTCGATAATCTCACATTACATAGTGCCTATTACTTATGTCCACTGTAGTATTTGACCTTTCATGGCATCACTATTGAAGTAAATATATACTAAGTGGGGACCCCAGTTTTGTTGGAGGTGAAGCAACAATTAATGACCTACCTTTTGGGGAACAAATAGAATCAACAACTCCTACTGAGGGAAAGGATAAATAGAAAGAATCTGATGTCACTTCTACTCAATTGCTATATATTCCCTCTATTGATGAGGGAAGGGATCAGTAGAGAGATTTTGATGTAACTTCTGATGTCACTTCTACTCAGTTGCTATATATTCCCTCTATTGATGAGGGAAGGGATCAATAGAGATATCCTGATGTCCCTTCTACTCAATTGCTATGTATTCCCTCTATTCATGAGGGAAGGGATCTATGGAGAGAATCTGATGTCACTTCTACTCAATTGCTATATATTCCCTCTATTGATGAGGGAAGGGATCAGTAGAGAGATTTTGATGTAACTTCTGATGTCACTTCTACTCAGTTGCTATATATTCCCTCTATTGATGAGGGAAGGGATCAATAGAGATATCCTGATGTCCCTTCTACTCAATTGCTATGTATTCCCTCTATTCATGAGGGAAGGGATCTATGGAGAGAATCTGATGTCACTTCTACTCAATTGCTATATATTCCCTCTATTGATGAGGGAAGGGATCAATAGAGAGAATCTGATGTCACTTCTACTCAATTGCTATATGTTCCCTCTATTGATGAGGGAAGGGATCAATAGAGTGAATCTGATGTCACTTCTACTCAATTGCTATATGTCCCCTCTATTGATGAGGGAAGGGATCAATAGAGTGAATCTGATGTCACTTCTACTCAATTGCTATATGTCCCCTCTATTGATGAGGGAAGGGATCAATAGAGAGAATCTGATGTCACTTCTACTCAATTGCGATATATTCCCTCTATTGATGAGGGAAGGGATCAATAGCGCGAATCTGATGTCACCTCTGCTGAATTGCTATATATTCCCTCTATTGATGAGGGAAGGGATCAATAGAGATAATCTGATGTCACCTCTACTGAATTGCTATATATTCCCTCTATTGATGAGGGAAGGGATCAATAGAGAGAATCTGATGTCACCTCTACTCAATTGCTATATATTCCCTCTATTGATGAGTGAAGGGATAAATGGAGAGAATCTGATGTCACTTCTACTCAATTGCTATAGGTTCCCTCTATTGATGAGGGAAGGGATCAATGGAGAGAATCTGATGTCCCTTCTACTCAATTGCTATATATTCCCTCTATTGATGAGGGAAGGGATCAATAGAGAGAATCTGATGTCACTTCTACTCAATTGCTATATATTCCCTCTATTGACGAGTGAATGGATCAATGGAGAGAATCTGATGTCCCTTCTACTCAATTGCTATATATTCCCTCTATTGACGAGGGAAAGGATCAATGGAGTGAATCTGATGTCACTTCTACTCAATTGCTATTGACGAGGGAAGGGATCAATAGAGAGAATCTGATGTCACTTCTACTCAATTATTATATATTCCTTCTATTGACGAGTGAAGGGATCAATAGAGCAAATCTGATGTCACTTCTACTCAATTGCTATATGTTCTCTCTATTGACGAGGGAAGGGATCAATAGAGAGAATCTGATGTCTCTTCTACTCAATTGCTATATATTCTCTCTATTGACGAGGGAAGGGATCAATAGAGAGAATCTGATGTCACTTCTACTCAATTGATATATATTTTCTCTATTGACGAGGGAAGGGATCAATAGAGCGAATCTGATGTCACCTCTACTGAATTGCTATATATTCCCTCTATTGATGAGGGAAGGGATCAATAGAGATAATCTGATGTCACTTCTACTCAATTGCTATATATTCCCTCTATTGATGTGGGAAGGGATCAATAGAGATAATCTGATGTCACTCACTCCTACTCAATTGCTATATATTCCCTCTATTGATGAGGGAAGGGATCAATGGAGAGAATCTGATGTCCCTTCTACTCAATTTCTAAATATTCCCTCTATTGATGAGTGAAGGGATCAATAGAGATAATCTGATGTCCCTTCTACTCAATTTCTATATATTCCCTCTATTGATGAGTGAAGGGATCAATAGAGATAATCTGATGTCACTTCTACTCAATTGCTATATATTCCCTCTATTGATGAGGGAAGGGATCAATAGAGAGATTCTGAAGTCACCTCTACTGAATTGCTATGTATTCCCTCTATTGATGAGGGAAGGGATCAATAGAGCGAATCTGATGTCACCTCTACTGAATTGCTATATATTCCCTCTATTGATGAGGGATGGGATCAATAGAGATAATCTGATGTCACTTCTACTCAATTGCTATGTATTCCCTCTATTGATGAGGGAAGGGATCAATAGAGAGAATCTGATGTCACTTCTACTCAATTGCTATATATTCCCTCTATTGATGAGGGAAGGGATCAATAGAGATAATCAGATGCCACTTCTACTCGATTGCTATATGTTCCCTCTATTGATGAGGGAAGGGATAAATGGAGAGAATCTGATGTCCCTTCTACTCAATTGCTATATATTCCCTCTATTGATGAGGGAAGGGATCAATGGAGAGAATCTGATGTCCCTTCTACTCGATTGCTGTATATTCCCTCTATTGATGATGGAAGGGATCAATAGAGAGAATCGGGTGTCACTTCTACTCCATTGCTGTATATTCCCTCTATTGATGAGGGAGGGGATCAATAGAGAGAATCTGATGTCACTTCTACTCCATTGCTATATATTCCCTCTATTGATGAGGGAAGTGATCAATAGAGATAATCTGATGTCACTTCTACTCAATTGCTATATATTCCCTCTATTGAGGGAAGGGATCAATAGAAAGAAATCTGATGTCCCTTCTACTCAATTGCTATATATTCCCTCTATTGATGAGGGAAGGGATCAATAGAGATAATCTGATGTCACTTCTACTCAATTGCTACATATTCCCTCTATTGATGAGGAAAGGGATCAATAGAGAGATTCTGATGTCACTTCTACTCAATTGCTACATATTCCCTCTATTGATGAGGGAAGGGATCAGTAGAGAGATTCTGATGTCACTTCTACTCAATTGCTATATATTCCCTTAATTGATGAGGGAAGGGATCAATAGAGCAAATCTGATGTCACCTCTACTGAATTGCTATATGTTCCCTCTATTGATGAGGGAAGGGATAAATGGAGAGAATCTGATGTCCCTTCTACTCAATTGCTATATATTCCCTCTATTGATGACGGAAGGGATCAATAGAGAGAATCAGATGTCACTTCTACTCCATTGCTGTATATTCCCTCTATTGATAAGGGAAGGGATCAATAGAGAGAATCTGATGTCACTTCTACTCCATTGCTATATATTCCCTCTATTGATGAGGGAAGTGATCAATAGAGATAATCTGATGTCAATTCTACTCAATTGCTATATATTCCCTCTATTGAGGGAAGGGATCAATAGAAAGAAATCTGATGTCCCTTCTACTCAATTGCTATATATTCCCTCTATTGATGAGGGAAGGGATCAATAGAGATAATCTGATGGCCCTTCTACTCAATTGCTACATATTCCCTCTATTGATGAGGAAAGGGATCAATAGAGAGATTCTGATGTCACTTCTACTCAATTGCTATATGTTCCCTCTAGTGATGAGGGAATGGATCAATAGAGCGAATTTGATGTCACTTCTACTCAATTGCTATATGTTCCCTCTATTGATGAGGGAAGGGATCAATAGAGAGAATCTGATGTCACTTCTACTCAATTGCTATATGTTCCCTCTATTGATGAGGGAAGGGATCAATGGAGAGAATGTGATGTCCCTTCTACTCAATTGCTATGTGTTCCCTCTATTGATGAGGGAAGGGATCAATGGAGAGAATCTGATGTCCCTTCTACTCAATTGCTATATGTTCCCTCTATTGATGAGGGAAGGGATCAATAGAGAGAATCTGATGTCACTTCTACTCAATTGCTATATGTTCCCTCTATTGATGAGGGAAGGGATCAATAGAGTGAATCTGATGTCACTTCTGCTCAATTGCGATATGTTCCCTCTATTGATGAGGGAAGGGATCAATAGAGTGAATCTGATGTCACTTCTACTCAATGTTCCCTCTATTGATGAGAGAAGGGATCAATAGAGAGAATCTGATGTCACTTCTACGCGATTGCTATATATTCCCTCTATTGATGAGGGAAGGGATCAATAGAGATAATCAGATGTCACTTCTACTCGATTGCTATATGTTCCCTCTATTGATGAGGGAAGGGATAAATGGAGAGAATCTGATTTCCCTTCTACTCAATTGCTATATGTTCCCTCTATTGATGAGGGAAGGGATCAATGGAGAGAATCTGATGTCCCTTCTACTCAATTGCTGTATATTCCCTCTATTGACGAGGGAGGGGATCAATAGAGAGAATCTGATGTCACTTCTACTCCATTGCTATATATTTCCTTTATTGATGAGGGAAGTGATCAATAGAGATAATCTGATGTCACTTCTACTCAATTGCTATATATTCCCTCTATCGAGGGAAGGGATCAATAGAAATAAATCTGATGTCCCTTCTACTCAATTGCTATATATTCCCTCTATTGATGAGGGAAGGGATCAATAGAGATAATCTGATGTCCCTTCTACTCAATTGCTACATATTCCCTCTATTGATGAGGAAAGGGATCAATAGAGAGATTCTGATGTCACTTCTACTCAATTGCTACATATTCCCTCTATTGATGGGGGAAGGGATCAGTAGAGAGATTCTGATGTCACTTCTACTCAATTGCTATATATTCCCTTAATTGATGAGGGAAGGGATCAATAGAGAGATTCTGATGTCACCTCTACTGAATTGCTATATGTTCCCTCTATTGATGAGGGAAGGGATAAATGGAGAGAATCTGATGTCCCTTCTACTCAATTGCTATATATTCCCTCTATTGATGAGGGAAGGGATCAATGGAGAGAATCTGACGTCCCTTCTACTCAATTGCTATATATTCCCTCTATTGATGAGGAAAGGGATAAATAGAGAGATTCTGACGTCACTTCTACTCAATTGCTATATATTCCCTCTATTGATGAGGGAAGGGATCAGTAGAGAGATTCTGACCTCACTTCTACTCAATTGCTATATATTCCCTCTATTGACGAGGGAAGGGATCAATAGAGAGAATCTGATGTCACTTCTACTCAATTGCTATATATTCTCTCTATTGACGAGGGAAGGGATCAATAGAGAGAATCTGATGTCACTTCTACTCAATTGCTATATATTCTCTCTATTGACGAGGGAAGGGATCAATGGAGCGAATCTGATGTCACCTCTACTGAATTGCTATATATTCCCTCTATTGACGAGGGAAGGGATCAATGGAGAGAATCTGATGTCACTTCTACTGAATTGCTATAAATTCCCTCTATTGACGAGGGAAGGGATCAATAGAGAGAATCTGATGTCACTTCTACTCAATTACTATATGTTCCCTCTATTGACGAGTGAAGGGATTAATAGAGCGAATCTGATGTCACTTCTACTCAATTGCTATATGTTCCCTCTATTGACGAGGGAAGGGATCAATAGAGAGAATCTGATGTCACTTCTACTCAATTGCTATATATTCTCTCTATTGACGAGGAAAGGGATCAATAGACTGAATCTGATGTCACTTCTACTCAATTGCTATAAATTCCCTCTATTGACGAGGGAAGGGATCAATAGAGAGAATCTGATGTCACTTCTACTCAAATACTATATTTTCCCTCTATTGACGAGTGAAGGGATCAATAGAGCGAATCTGATGTCACTTCTACTCAATTGCTATATGTTCCCTCTATTGACGAGGGAAGGGATCAATAGAGAGAATCTGATGTCACTTCTACTCAATTGCTATATATTCTCTCTATTGACGAGGGAAGGGCTCAATAGAGATAATCTGATGTCACTTCTACTCAATTGCTATGTATTCCCTCTATTGACGAGGGAAGGGATCAATGGAGATAATCTGATGTCACTTCTACTCAATTGCTATATGTTCCCTCTATTGACGAGGTAAGGGATCAATAGAGCGAATCTGATGTCACCTCTACTGAATTGCTATATATTCCCTCTATTGATGAGGGAAGGGATCAATGGAGATAATCTGATGTCACTTCTACTCAATTGCTATATATTCCCTCTATTGATGAGGGAAGGGATCAATGGAGAGAATCTGATGTCCCTTCTACTCAATCGCTATATTCTGATGTCACTTCTACTCAATTGCTATATATTCCCTCTATTGATGAGGGAAGGGATCAATGGAGAGAATCTGACGTCCCTTCTACTCAATTGCTATGTGTTCCCTCTATTGATGAGGGAAGGGATCAATGGAGAGAATGTGATGTCCCTTCTACTCAATTGCTATGTGTTCCCTCTATTGATGAGGGAAGGGATCAATAGAGTGAATCTGATGTCACTTCTACTCAATCTTCCCTCTATTGATGAGAGAAGGGATCAATAGAGAGAATCTGATGTCACTTCTACGCGATTGCTATATATTCCCTCTATTTATGAGGGAAGGGATCAATAGAGATAATCAGATGTCACTTATACTCGATTGCTATATGTTCCCTCTATTGATGAGGGAAGGGATAAATGGAGAGAATATGATGTCCCTGTTACTCAATTGCTATATGTTCCCTCTATTGATGAGGGAAACGGATCAATTTGAGAGAATCTGATGTCCCTTCTACTCAATTGCTGTATATTCCCTCTATTGACGAGGGAGGGGATCAATAGAGAAAATCTGATGTCACTTCTACTCCATTGCTATATATTCCCTCTATTGATGAGGGAAGTGATCAATAGAGATAATCTGATGTCACTTCTACTCAATTGCTATATATTCCCTCTATCGAGGGAAGGGATCAATAGAAATAAATCTGATGTCCCTTCTACTCAATTGCTATATATTCCCTCCATTGATGAGGGAAGGGATCAATAGAGATAATCTGATGTCCCTTCTACTCAATTGCTACATATTCCCTCTATTGATGAGGAAAGGGATCAATAGAGAGATTCTGATGTCACTTCTACTCAATTGCTACATATTCCCTCTATTGATGAGGGAAGGGATCCGTAGAGAGATTCTGTTGTCACTTCTACTCAATTGCTATATATTCCCTTAATTGATGAGGGAAGGGATCAATAGAGCAAAACTGATGTCACCTCCACTGAATTGCTATATGTTCCCTCTATTGATGAGGGAAGGGATCAATAGAGCGAATCTGATGTCACTTCTACTCAATTGCTATATGTTCCCTCTATTGACGAGGGAAGGGATCAATAGAGAGAATCTGATGTCACTTCTACTCAATTGCTATATATTCTCTCTATTGACGAGGAAAGGGATCAATAGACTGAATCTGATGTCACTTCTACTCAATTGCTATAAATTCCCTCTATTGACGAGGGAAGGGATCAATAGAGAGAATCTGATGTCACTTCTACTCAAATACTATATTTTCCCTCTATTGACGAGTGAAGGGATCAATAGAGCGAATCTGATGTCACTTCTACTCAATTGCTATATGTTCCCTCTATTGACGAGGGAAGGGATCAATAGAGAGAATCTGATGTCACTTCTACTCAATTGCTATATGTTCCCTCTATTGATGAGGGAAGGGATCAATAGAGAGAATCTGATGTCACTTCTACTCAATTGCTATATATTCCCTCTATTGATGAGGGAAGGGATCAATGGAGATAATCTGATGTCACTTCTACTCAATTGCTATATGTTCCCTCTATTGATGAGGGAAGGGATCAATAGAGCGAATCTGATGTCACCTCTACTGAATTGCTATATATTCCCTCTATTGATGAGGGAAGGGATCAATGGAGATAATCTGATGTCACTTCTACTCAATTGCTATATATTCCCTCTATCGAGGGAAGGGATCAATAGAAATAAATCTGATGTCCCTTCTACTCAATTGCTATATATTCCCTCCATTGATGAGGGAAGGGATCAATAGAGATAATCTGATGTCCCTTCTACTCAATTGCTACATATTCCCTCTATTGATGAGGAAAGGGATCAATAGAGAGATTCTGATGTCACTTCTACTCAATTGCTACATATTCCCTCTATTGATGAGGGAAGGGATCAGTAGAGAGATTCTGTTGTCACTTCTACTCAATTGCTATATATTCCCTTAATTGATGAGGGAAGGGATCAATAGAGCAAAACTGATGTCACCTCCACTGAATTGCTATATGTTCCCTCTATTGATGAGGGAAGGGATCAATAGAGCGAATCTGATGTCACTTCTACTCAATTGCTATATGTTCCCTCTATTGACGAGGGAAGGGATCAATAGAGAGAATCTGATGTCACTTCTACTCAATTGCTATATATTCTCTCTATTGACGAGGAAAGGGATCAATAGACTGAATCTGATGTCACTTCTACTCAATTGCTATAAATTCCCTCTATTGACGAGGGAAGGGATCAATAGAGAGAATCTGATGTCACTTCTACTCAAATACTATATTTTCCCTCTATTGACGAGTGAAGGGATCAATAGAGCGAATCTGATGTCACTTCTACTCAATTGCTATATGTTCCCTCTATTGACGAGGGAAGGGATCAATAGAGAGAATCTGATGTCACTTCTACTCAATTGCTATATGTTCCCTCTATTGACGAGGGAAGGGATCAATAGAGAGAATCTGATGTCACTTCTACTCAATTGCTATATATTCCCTCTATTGATGAGGGAAGGGATCAATAGAGCGAATCTGATGTCACCTCTACTGAATTGCTATATATTCCCTCTATTGATGAGGGAAGGGATCAATGGAGATAATCTGATGTCACTTCTACTCAATTGCTATATATTCCCTCTATTGATGAGGGAAGGGATCAATGGAGAGAATCTGATGTCCCTTCTACTCAATTGCTATATTCTGATGTCACTTCTACTCAATTGCTATATATTCCCTCTATTGATGAGGGAAGGGATCAATGGAGAGAATCTGACGTCCCTTCTACTCAATTGCTATGTGTTCCCTCTATTGATGAGGGAAGGGATCAATGGAGAGAATGTGATGTCCCTTCTACTCAATTGCTATGTGTTCCCTCTATTGATGAGGGAAGGGATCAATAGAGTGAATCTGATGTCACTTCTACTCAATGTTCCCTCTATTGATGAGAGAAGGGATCAATAGAGAGAATCTGATGTCACTTCTACGCGATTGCTATATATTCCCTCTATTTATGAGGGAAGGGATCAATAGAGATAATCAGATGTCACTTCTACTCGATTGCTATATGTTCCCTCTATTGATGAGGGAAGGGATAAATGGAGAGAATATGATGTCCCTGTTACTCAATTGCTATATGTTCCCTCTATTGATGAGGGAAACAGATCAATTTGAGAGAATCTGATGTCCCTTCTACTCAATTGCTGTATATTCCCTCTATTGACGAGGGAGGGGATCAATAGAGAAAATCCGATGTCACTTCTACTCCATTGCTATATATTCCCTCTATTGATGAGGGAAGTGATCAATAGAGATAATCTGATGTCACTTCTACTCAATTGCTATATATTCCCTCTATCGAGGGAAGGGATCAATAGAAATAAATCTGATGTCCCTTCTACTCAATTGCTATATATTGCCTCCATTGATGAGGGAAGGGATCAATAGAGATAATCTGATGTCCCTTCTACTCAATTGCTACATATTCCCTCTATTGATGAGGAAAGGGATCAATAGAGAGATTCTGATGTCACTTCTACTCAATTGCTACATATTCCCTCTATTGATGAGGGAAGGGATCAGTAGAGAGATTCTGTTGTCACTTCTACTCAATTGCTATATATTCCCTTAATTGATGAGGGAAGGGATCAATAGAGCAAAACTGATGTCACCTCTACTGAATTGCTATATGTTCCCTCTATTGATGAGGGAAGGGATAAATGGAGAGAATCTGATGTCCCTTCTACTCAATTGCTATATATTCCCTCTATTGATGAGGGAAGGGATCAATGGAGAGAATCTGACGTCCCTTCTACTCAATTGCTATATATTCCCTCTATTGATGAGGGAAGGGATCAATAGAGAGAATCGGATGTCACTTCTACTCCATTGCTGTATATTCCCTCTATTGATGAGGGAAGGGATCAATAGAGAGAATCTGATGTCACTTCTACTCCATTGCTATATATTCCCTCTATTGATGAGGGAAGTGATCAATAGAGATAATCTGATGTCACTTCTACTCAATTGCTATATATTCCCTCTATTGAGGGAAAGGATCAATAGAAAGAAATCGGATGTCCCTTCTACTCAATTGCTACATATTCCCTCTATTGATGAGGGAAGGGATCAATAGAGATAATCCAATGTCCCTTCTACTCAATTGCTACATATTCCCTTTATTGATGAGGAAAGGGATCAATAGAGAGATTCTGATGTCACTTCTACTCAATTGCTATATATTCCCTCTATTGATGAGGAAAGGGATCAGTAGAGAGATTCTGATGTCTTTTCTACTCAATTGCTATATATTCCCTCTATTGATGAGGGAAGGGATCAATGGAGTGAATCTGATGTCACTTCTACTCAATTGCTATAAATTCCCTCTATTGACGAGGGAAGGGATCAATAGAGAGAATCTGATGTCACTTCTACTCTATTGCTATATGTTCCCTCTATTGACGAGGGAAGGGATCAATAGAGCGAATCTGATGTCATTTCTACTCAATTGCTATATATTCTCTCTATTAACGAGGAAAGGGATCAATAGAGTGAATCTGATGTCACTTCTACTCAATTGCTATAAATTCCCTCTATTGACGAGGGAAGGGATCAATAGAGAGAATATGATGTCACTTCTACTCAATTGCTATAAATTCCCTCTATTGACGAGGGAAGGGATCAATAGAGAGAATCTGATGTCACTTCTACTCAATTACTATATATTCCCTCTATTGACGAGTGAAGGGATCAATAGAGCGAATCTGATGTCACTTCTACTCAATTGCTATATGTTCCCTCTATTGACGAGGGAAGGGATCAATAGAGAGAATCTGATGTCACTTCTACTCAATTGCTATAAATTCCCTCTATTGACGAGGGAAGGGATCAATAGAGAGAATCTGATGTCACTTCTACTCAATTACTATATATTCCCTCTATTGACGAGTGAAGGGATCAATAGAGCGAATCTGATGTCACTTCTACTCAATTGCTATATGTTCCCTCTATTGACGAGGGAAGGGATCAATAGAGAGAATCTGATGTCACTTCTACTCAATTGCTATATATTCTCTCTATTGACGAGGAAAGGGATCAATAGAGTGAATCTGATGTCACTTCTACTCAATTGCTATAAATTCCCTCTATTGACCAGGGAAGGGATCAATAGAGAGAATCTGATGTCACTTCTACTCAAATACTATATATTCCCTCTATTGACGAGGGAAGGGATCAATGGAGATAATCTGATGTCCCTTCTACTCAATTGCTATGTATTCCCTCTATTGATAAGGGAAGGGATCAATGGAGAGAATAGGATGTCACTTCTACTCAATTGCTATATACTGCCTCTATTGATGAGGGAAGGGATCAATAGAGAGAATCTGATGTCACTTCTACTCAATTGCTATATGTTCCCTCTATTGATGAGGGAAGGGATCAATAGAGAGAATCGGATGTCACTTCTACTCCATTGCTGTATATTCCCTCTATTGATGAGGGGAGGGATAAATAGAGAGAATCTGATGTCACTTCTACTCCATTGCTATATATTCCCTCTATTGATGAGGGAAGTGATCAATAGAGCTAATCTGATGTCACTTCTACTCAATTGCTATATATTCCCTCTATTGTATTGACGAGGGAATGGATCAATGGAGAGAATCTGATGTCCCTTCTACTCAATTGCTATATATTCCCTCTATTGACGAGGGAAGGGATCAATAGAGAGAATCTGATGTCACTTCTACTCAATTGCTATATATTCTCTCTATTGACGAGGGAAGGGATCAATAGAGAGAATCTGATGTCACTTCTACTCAATTGCTATATATTTTCTCTATTGACGAGGGAAGGGATCAATAGTGCGAATCTGATGTCACCTCTCCTGAATGGCTATATATTCCCTCTGTTGATGAGGGAAGGGATCAATAGAGAGAATCTGATGTCACTTCTACTCAATTGCTATATATTTTCTCTATTGACGAGGGAAGGGATCAATTGTGCGAATCTGATGTCACCTCTCCTGAATGGCTATATATTCCCTCTGTTGATGAGGGAAGGGATCAATAGAGATAATCTGATGTCACTTCTACTCAATTGCTATATATTCCCTCTATTGATGAGGGAAGGGATCAATAGAGATAATCTGATGTCACTTCTACTCAATTGCTATATATTCCCTCTATTGATGAGGGAAGGGATCAATGGAGATAATCTGATGTCCCTTCTACTGAATTGCTATGTATTCCCTCTATTGATGAGGGAAGGGATCAATGGAGAGAATCTGATGTCCCTTCTACTGAATTTCTATATATTCCCTCTATTGATGAGTGAAGGGATCAATAGAGATAATCTGATGTCCCTTCTACTCAATTTCTATATATTCCCTCTATTGATGAGTGAAGGGTCAATAGAGATAATCTGATGTCACTTCTACTCAATTGCTATGTGTTCCCGCTATTGATGAGGGAAGGGATCAATAGAGTGAATCCGATGTCACTTCTACTCAATTGCTATATGTTCCCTCTATTGATGAGGGAAGGGATCAATAGAGAGAATCCGATGTCACTTCTACTCAATTGCTATATGTTCCCTCTATTGATGAGGGACGGGATCAAAAGAGAGAATCCGATGTCACTTCTACTCAATTGCTATATGTTCCCTCTATTGATGAGGGAAGGGATCAATAGAGAGAATCCGATGTCACTTCTACTCAATTGCTATATGTTCCCTCTATTGATGAGGGAAGGGATCAATAGAGAGAATCCGATGTCACTTCTACTCAATTGCTATATGTTCCCTCTATTGATGAGAGAAGGGATCAATAGAGTGAATCAGATGTCACTTCTACTCAATTGCTATATGTCCCCTCTATTGATGAGGGAAGGGATCAATAGAGAGAATCTGATGTCACTTGTACTCAATTGCTATATATTCCCTCTATTGATGAGCGAAGGGATCAATAGCGCAAATCTGATGTCACCTCTACTGAATTGCTATATGTTCCCTCTATTGATGAGGGAAGGGATCAATAGAGAGAATGTGATGTCACTTCTACTCAATTGCTATATGTTCCCTCTATTGATGAGGGAAGGGATAAATGGGGAGAATCTGATGTCACTTCTACTCAATTGCTATATGTTCCCTCTATTGATGAGGGAAGGGATCAATGGAGAGAATCTGATGTCCCTTCTACTCAATTGCTATATATTCCGTCTATTGATGAGGGAAGGGATCAATAGAGAGAATCGAATGTCACTTCTACTCCATTGCTGTATATTCCCTCTATTGATGAGCGAAGGGATCAATAGAGAGAATCTGATGTCACTTCTACTCCATTGCTATATATTCCCTCTATTGAGGAGGGAATGGATCAATGGAGAGAATCTGATGTCCCTTCTACTCAATTGCTATATATTCCCTCTATTGACGAGGGAAGGGATCAATAGAGCGAATCTGATGTCACCTCTTCTGAATTGCTATATATTCCCTCTATTGACGAGGGAAGGGATCAATAGAGAGAATCTGATGTCACTTTTACTCCATTGCTATATATTCCCTCTATTGATGAGGGAAGTGATCAATAGAGATAATCTGATGTCACTTCTCCTCAATTGCTATATATTCCCTCTATTGAGGGAAGGGATCAATAGAAAGAAATCTGATGTCCCTTCTACTCAATTGCTATATATTCCCTCTATTGATGAGGGAAGGGATCAATAGAGATAATCTGATGGCCCTTCTACTCAATTGCTACATATTCCCTCTATTGATGAGGAAAGGGATCAATAGAGAGATTCTGATATCACTTCTACTCAATTGCTATATGTTCCCTCTAGTGATGAGGGAAGGGATCAATAGAGCGAATTTGATGTCACTTCGACTCAATTGCTATATGTTCCCTCTATTGATGAGGGAAGGGATCAATAGAGAGAATCTGATGTCACTTCTACTCAATTGCTATATATTCCCTCTATTGATGAGGGAAGGGATCAATAGAGCGAATCTGATGTCACCTCTACTGAATTGCTATATATTCCCTCTATTGATGAGGGAAGGGATCAATGGAGATAATCTGATGTCACTTCTACTCAATTGCTATATATTCCCTCTATTGATGAGGGAAGGGATCAATGGAGAGAATCTGATGTCCCTTCTACTCAATTGCTATATTCTGATGTCACTTCTACTCAATTGCTATATATTCCCTCTATTGATGAGGGAAAGGAGCAATGGAGAGAATCTGATGTCCCTTCTACTCAATTGCTATGTGTTCCCTCTATTGATGAGGGAAGGGATCAATGGAGAGAATGTGATGTCCCTTCTACTTAATTGCTATGTGTTCCCTCTATTGATGAGGGAAGGGATCAATGGAGAGAATCTGATGTCCCTTCTACTCAATTGCTATATGTTCCCTCTATTGATGAGGGAAGGGATCAATAGAGAGAATCTGATGTCACTTCTACTCAGTTGCTATATGTTCCCTCTATTGATGATGGAAGGGATCAATAGAGTGAATCTGATGTCACTTCTACTCAATTGCGATATGTTCCCTCTATTGATGAGGGAAGGGATCAATAGAGTGAATCTGATGTCACTTCTACTCAATGTTCCCTCTATTGATGAGAGAAGGGATCAATAGAGAGAATCTGATGTCACTTCTACGCGATTGCTATATATTCCCTCTATTGATGAGGGAAGGGATCAATAGAGATAATCAGATGTCGCTTCTACTCGATTGCTATATGTTCCCTCTATTGATGAGGGAAGGGATAAATGGAGAGAATCTGATGTCACTTCTACTCCATTGCTATATATTCCCTCTATTGATGAGGGAAGTGATCAATAGAGCTAATCTGATGTCACTTCTACTCAATTGCTATATATTCCCTCTATTGTATTGACGAGGGAATGGATCAATGGAGAGAATCTGATGTCCCTTCTACTCAATTGCTATATATTCCCTCTATTGACGAGGTAAAGGATCAATGGAGTGAATCTGATGTCACTTCTACTCAATTGCTATAAATTCCCTCTATTGACGAGGGAAGGGATCAATAGAGAGAATCTGATGTCACTTCTACTCAATTGCTATATATTCTCTCTATTGACGAGGGAAGTGATCAATAGAGAGAATCTGATGTCACTTCTACTCAATTGCTATATATTTTCTCTATTGACGAGGGAAGGGATCAATAGTGCGAATCTGATGTCACCTCTCCTGAATGGCTATATATTCCCTCTGTTGATGAGGGAAGGGATCAATAGAGATAATCTGATGTCACTTCTACTCAATTACTATATATTCCCTCTATTGATGAGGGAAGGGATCATTGGAGATAATCTGATGTCCCTTCTACTGAATTGCTATGTATTCCCTCTATTGATGAGGGAAGGGATCAATGGAGAGAATCTGATGTCCCTTCTACTGAATTTCTATATATTCCCTCTATTGATGAGTGAAGGGATCAATAGAGATAATCTGATGTCCCTTCTACTCAATTTCTATATATTCCCTCTATTGATGAGTGAAGGGATCAATAGAGATAATCTGATGTCACTTCTACTCAATTGCTATGTGTTCCCGCTATTGATGAGGGAAGGGATCAATAGAGTGAATCCAATGTCACTTCTACTCAATTGCTATATGTTCCCTCTATTGATGAGGGAAGGGATCAATAGAGAGAATCCGATGTCACTTCTACTCAATTGCTATATGTTCCCTCTATTGATGAGAGAAGGGATCAATAGAGTGAATCAGATGTCACTTCTACTCAATTGCTATATGTCCCCTCTATTGATGAGGGAAGGGATCAATAGAGAGAATCTGATGTCACTTGTACTCAATTGCTATATATTCCCTCTATTGATGAGGGAAGGGATCAATAGCGCAAATCTGATGTCACCTCTACTGAATTGCTATATGTTCCCTCTATTGATGAGGGAAGGGATCAATAGAGAGAATGTGATGTCACTTCTACTCAATTGCTATATGTTCCCTCTATTGATGAGGGAAGGGATAAATGGGGAGAATCTGATGTCACTTCTACTCAATTGCTATATGTTCCCTCTATTGATGAGGGAAGGGATCAATGGAGAGAATCTGATGTCCCTTCTACTCAATTGCTATATATTCCGTCTATTGATGAGGGAAGGGATCAATAGAGAGAATGGGATGTCACTTCTACTCCATTGCTGTATATTCCCTCTATTGATGAGCGAAGGGATCAATAGAGAGAATCTGATGTCACTTCTACTCCATTGCTATATATTCCCTCTATTGAGGAGGGAATGGATCAATGGAGAGAATCTGATGTCCCTTCTACTCAATTGCTATATATTCCCTCTATTGACGAGGGAAGGGATCAATAGAGCGAATCTGATGTCACCTCTCCTGAATGGCTATATATTCCCTCTATTGATGAGGGAAGGGATCAATGGAGATAATCTGATGTCACTTCTACTCAATTGCTATATATTCCCTCTATTGATGAGGGAAGGGATCAATGGAGAGAATCTGATGTCCCTTCTACTCAATTGCTATATTCTGATGTCACTTCTACTCAATTGCTATATATTCCCTCTATTGATGAGGGAAGGGATCAATGGAGAGAATCTGATGTCCCTTCTACTCAATTGCTATGTGTTCCCTCTATTGATGAGGGAAGGGATCAATGGAGAGAATGTGATGTCCCTTCTACTTAATTGCTATGTGTTCCCTCTATTGATGAGGGAAGGGATCAATGGAGAGAATCTGATGTCCCTTCTACTCAATTGCTATATGTTCCCTCTATTGATGAGGGAAGGGATCAATAGAGAGAATCTGATGTCACTTCTACTCAGTTGCTATATGTTCCCTCTATTGATGATGGAAGGGATCAATAGAGTGAATCTGATGTCACTTCTACTCAATTGCGATATGTTCCCTCTATTGATGAGGGAAGGGATCAATAGAGTGAATCTGATGTCACTTCTACTCAATGTTCCCTCTATTGATGAGAGAAGGGATCAATAGAGAGAATCTGATGTCACTTCTACGCGATTGCTATATATTCCCTCTATTGATGAGGGAAGGGATCAATAGAGATAATCAGATGTCGCTTCTACTCGATTGCTATATGTTCCCTCTATTGATGAGGGAAGGGATAAATGGAGAGAATCTGATGTCACTTCTACTCCATTGCTATATATTCCCTCTATTGATGAGGGAAGTGATCAATAGAGCTAATCTGATGTCACTTCTACTCAATTGCTATATATTCCCTCTATTGTATTGACGAGGGAATGGATCAATGGAGAGAATCTGATGTCCCTTCTACTCAATTGCTATATATTCCCTCTATTGACGAGGTAAAGGATCAATGGAGTGAATCTGATGTCACTTCTACTCAATTGCTATAAATTCCCTCTATTGACGAGGGAAGGGATCAATAGAGAGAATCTGATGTCACTTCTACTCAATTGCTATATATTCTCTCTATTGACGAGGGAAGTGATCAATAGAGAGAATCTGATGTCACTTCTACTCAATTGCTATATATTTTCTCTATTGACGAGGGAAGGGATCAATAGTGCGAATCTGATGTCACCTCTCCTGAATGGCTATATATTCCCTCTGTTGATGAGGGAAGGGATCAATAGAGATAATCTGATGTCACTTCTACTCAATTACTATATATTCCCTCTATTGATGAGGGAAGGGATCAATGGAGATAATCTGATGTCCCTTCTACTGAATTGCTATGTATTCCCTCTATTGATGAGGGAAGGGATCAATGGAGAGAATCTGATGTCCCTTCTACTGAATTTCTATATATTCCCTCTATTGATGAGTGAAGGGATCAATAGAGATAATCTGATGTCCCTTCTACTCAATTTCTATATATTCCCTCTATTGATGAGTGAAGGGATCAATAGAGATAATCTGATGTCACTTCTACTCAATTGCTATGTGTTCCCGCTATTGATGAGGGAAGGGATCAATAGAGTGAATCCAATGTCACTTCTACTCAATTGCTATATGTTCCCTCTATTGATGAGGGAAGGGATCAATAGAGAGAATCCGATGTCACTTCTACTCAATTGCTATATGTTCCCTCTATTGATGAGAGAAGGGATCAATAGAGTGAATCAGATGTCACTTCTACTCAATTGCTATATGTCCCCTCTATTGATGAGGGAAGGGATCAATAGAGAGAATCTGATGTCACTTGTACTCAATTGCTATATATTCTCTCTATTGACGAGGAAAGGGATCAATAGACTGAATCTGATGTCACTTCTACTCAATTGCTATAAATTCCCTCTATTGACGAGGGAAGGGATCAATAGAGAGAATCTGATGTCACTTCTACTCAAATACTATATTTTCCCTCTATTGACGAGTGAAGGGATCAATAGAGCGAATCTGATGTCACTTCTACTCAATTGCTATATGTTCCCTCTATTGACGAGGGAAGGGATCAATAGAGAGAATCTGATGTCACTTCTACTCAATTGCTATATGTTCCCTCTATTGACGAGGGAAGGGATCAATAGAGAGAATCTGATGTCACTTCTACTCAATTGCTATATATTCCCTCTATTGATGAGGGAAGGGATCAATAGAGCGAATCTGATGTCACCTCTACTGAATTGCTATATATTCCCTCTATTGATGAGGGAAGGGATCAATGGAGATAATCTGATGTCACTTCTACTCAATTGCTATATATTCCCTCTATTGATGAGGGAAGGGATCAATGGAGAGAATCTGATGTCCCTTCTACTCAATTGCTATATTCTGATGTCACTTCTACTCAATTGCTATATATTCCCTCTATTGATGAGGGAAGGGATCAATGGAGAGAATCTGACGTCCCTTCTACTCAATTGCTATGTGTTCCCTCTATTGATGAGGGAAGGGATCAATGGAGAGAATGTGATGTCCCTTCTACTCAATTGCTATGTGTTCCCTCTATTGATGAGGGAAGGGATCAATAGAGTGAATCTGATGTCACTTCTACTCAATGTTCCCTCTATTGATGAGAGAAGGGATCAATAGAGAGAATCTGATGTCACTTCTACGCGATTGCTATATATTCCCTCTATTTATGAGGGAAGGGATCAATAGAGATAATCAGATGTCACTTCTACTCGATTGCTATATGTTCCCTCTATTGATGAGGGAAGGGATAAATGGAGAGAATATGATGTCCCTGTTACTCAATTGCTATATGTTCCCTCTATTGATGAGGGAAACAGATCAATTTGAGAGAATCTGATGTCCCTTCTACTCAATTGCTGTATATTCCCTCTATTGACGAGGGAGGGGATCAATAGAGAAAATCCGATGTCACTTCTACTCCATTGCTATATATTCCCTCTATTGATGAGGGAAGTGATCAATAGAGATAATCTGATGTCACTTCTACTCAATTGCTATATATTCCCTCTATCGAGGGAAGGGATCAATAGAAATAAATCTGATGTCCCTTCTACTCAATTGCTATATATTGCCTCCATTGATGAGGGAAGGGATCAATAGAGATAATCTGATGTCCCTTCTACTCAATTGCTACATATTCCCTCTATTGATGAGGAAAGGGATCAATAGAGAGATTCTGATGTCACTTCTACTCAATTGCTACATATTCCCTCTATTGATGAGGGAAGGGATCAGTAGAGAGATTCTGTTGTCACTTCTACTCAATTGCTATATATTCCCTTAATTGATGAGGGAAGGGATCAATAGAGCAAAACTGATGTCACCTCTACTGAATTGCTATATGTTCCCTCTATTGATGAGGGAAGGGATAAATGGAGAGAATCTGATGTCCCTTCTACTCAATTGCTATATATTCCCTCTATTGATGAGGGAAGGGATCAATGGAGAGAATCTGACGTCCCTTCTACTCAATTGCTATATATTCCCTCTATTGATGAGGGAAGGGATCAATAGAGAGAATCGGATGTCACTTCTACTCCATTGCTGTATATTCCCTCTATTGATGAGGGAAGGGATCAATAGAGAGAATCTGATGTCACTTCTACTCCATTGCTATATATTCCCTCTATTGATGAGGGAAGTGATCAATAGAGATAATCTGATGTCACTTCTACTCAATTGCTATATATTCCCTCTATTGAGGGAAAGGATCAATAGAAAGAAATCGGATGTCCCTTCTACTCAATTGCTACATATTCCCTCTATTGATGAGGGAAGGGATCAATAGAGATAATCCAATGTCCCTTCTACTCAATTGCTACATATTCCCTTTATTGATGAGGAAAGGGATCAATAGAGAGATTCTGATGTCACTTCTACTCAATTGCTATATATTCCCTCTATTGATGAGGAAAGGGATCAGTAGAGAGATTCTGATGTCTTTTCTACTCAATTGCTATATATTCCCTCTATTGACGAGGGAAGGGATCAATGGAGTGAATCTGATGTCACTTCTACTCAATTGCTATAAATTCCCTCTATTGACGAGGGAAGGGATCAATAGAGAGAATCTGATGTCACTTCTACTCTATTGCTATATGTTCCCTCTATTGACGAGGGAAGGGATCAATAGAGCGAATCTGATGTCATTTCTACTCAATTGCTATATATTCTCTCTATTAACGAGGAAAGGGATCAATAGAGTGAATCTGATGTCACTTCTACTCAATTGCTATAAATTCCCTCTATTGACGAGGGAAGGGATCAATAGAGAGAATATGATGTCACTTCTACTCAATTGCTATAAATTCCCTCTATTGACGAGGGAAGGGATCAATAGAGAGAATCTGATGTCACTTCTACTCAATTACTATATATTCCCTCTATTGACGAGTGAAGGGATCAATAGAGCGAATCTGATGTCACTTCTACTCAATTGCTATATGTTCCCTCTATTGACGAGGGAAGGGATCAATAGAGAGAATCTGATGTCACTTCTACTCAATTGCTATAAATTCCCTCTATTGACGAGGGAAGGGATCAATAGAGAGAATCTGATGTCACTTCTACTCAATTACTATATATTCCCTCTATTGACGAGTGAAGGGATCAATAGAGCGAATCTGATGTCACTTCTACTCAATTGCTATATGTTCCCTCTATTGACGAGGGAAGGGATCAATAGAGAGAATCTGATGTCACTTCTACTCAATTGCTATATATTCTCTCTATTGACGAGGAAAGGGATCAATAGAGTGAATCTGATGTCACTTCTACTCAATTGCTATAAATTCCCTCTATTGACCAGGGAAGGGATCAATAGAGAGAATCTGATGTCACTTCTACTCAAATACTATATATTCCCTCTATTGACGAGGGAAGGGATCAATGGAGATAATCTGATGTCCCTTCTACTCAATTGCTATGTATTCCCTCTATTGATAAGGGAAGGGATCAATGGAGAGAATAGGATGTCACTTCTACTCAATTGCTATATACTGCCTCTATTGATGAGGGAAGGGATCAATAGAGAGAATCTGATGTCACTTCTACTCAATTGCTATATGTTCCCTCTATTGATGAGGGAAGGGATCAATAGAGAGAATCGGATGTCACTTCTACTCCATTGCTGTATATTCCCTCTATTGATGAGGGGAGGGATAAATAGAGAGAATCTGATGTCACTTCTACTCCATTGCTATATATTCCCTCTATTGATGAGGGAAGTGATCAATAGAGCTAATCTGATGTCACTTCTACTCAATTGCTATATATTCCCTCTATTGTATTGACGAGGGAATGGATCAATGGAGAGAATCTGATGTCCCTTCTACTCAATTGCTATATATTCCCTCTATTGACGAGGGAAGGGATCAATAGAGAGAATCTGATGTCACTTCTACTCAATTGCTATATATTCTCTCTATTGACGAGGGAAGGGATCAATAGAGAGAATCTGATGTCACTTCTACTCAATTGCTATATATTTTCTCTATTGACGAGGGAAGGGATCAATAGTGCGAATCTGATGTCACCTCTCCTGAATGGCTATATATTCCCTCTGTTGATGAGGGAAGGGATCAATAGAGAGAATCTGATGTCACTTCTACTCAATTGCTATATATTTTCTCTATTGACGAGGGAAGGGATCAATTGTGCGAATCTGATGTCACCTCTCCTGAATGGCTATATATTCCCTCTGTTGATGAGGGAAGGGATCAATAGAGATAATCTGATGTCACTTCTACTCAATTGCTATATATTCCCTCTATTGATGAGGGAAGGGATCAATAGAGATAATCTGATGTCACTTCTACTCAATTGCTATATATTCCCTCTATTGATGAGGGAAGGGATCAATGGAGATAATCTGATGTCCCTTCTACTGAATTGCTATGTATTCCCTCTATTGATGAGGGAAGGGATCAATGGAGAGAATCTGATGTCCCTTCTACTGAATTTCTATATATTCCCTCTATTGATGAGTGAAGGGATCAATAGAGATAATCTGATGTCCCTTCTACTCAATTTCTATATATTCCCTCTATTGATGAGTGAAGGGTCAATAGAGATAATCTGATGTCACTTCTACTCAATTGCTATGTGTTCCCGCTATTGATGAGGGAAGGGATCAATAGAGTGAATCCGATGTCACTTCTACTCAATTGCTATATGTTCCCTCTATTGATGAGGGAAGGGATCAATAGAGAGAATCCGATGTCACTTCTACTCAATTGCTATATGTTCCCTCTATTGATGAGGGACGGGATCAAAAGAGAGAATCCGATGTCACTTCTACTCAATTGCTATATGTTCCCTCTATTGATGAGGGAAGGGATCAATAGAGAGAATCCGATGTCACTTCTACTCAATTGCTATATGTTCCCTCTATTGATGAGGGAAGGGATCAATAGAGAGAATCCGATGTCACTTCTACTCAATTGCTATATGTTCCCTCTATTGATGAGAGAAGGGATCAATAGAGTGAATCAGATGTCACTTCTACTCAATTGCTATATGTCCCCTCTATTGATGAGGGAAGGGATCAATAGAGAGAATCTGATGTCACTTGTACTCAATTGCTATATATTCCCTCTATTCATGAGCGAAGGGATCAATAGCGCAAATCTGATGTCACCTCTACTGAATTGCTATATGTTCCCTCTATTGATGAGGGAAGGGATCAATAGAGAGAATGTGATGTCACTTCTACTCAATTGCTATATGTTCCCTCTATTGATGAGGGAAGGGATAAATGGGGAGAATCTGATGTCACTTCTACTCAATTGCTATATGTTCCCTCTATTGATGAGGGAAGGGATCAATGGAGAGAATCTGATGTCCCTTCTACTCAATTGCTATATATTCCGTCTATTGATGAGGGAAGGGATCAATAGAGAGAATCGAATGTCACTTCTACTCCATTGCTGTATATTCCCTCTATTGATGAGCGAAGGGATCAATAGAGAGAATCTGATGTCACTTCTACTCCATTGCTATATATTCCCTCTATTGAGGAGGGAATGGATCAATGGAGAGAATCTGATGTCCCTTCTACTCAATTGCTATATATTCCCTCTATTGACGAGGGAAGGGATCAATAGAGCGAATCTGATGTCACCTCTTCTGAATTGCTATATATTCCCTCTATTGACGAGGGAAGGGATCAATAGAGAGAATCTGATGTCACTTTTACTCCATTGCTATATATTCCCTCTATTGATGAGGGAAGTGATCAATAGAGATAATCTGATGTCACTTCTCCTCAATTGCTATATATTCCCTCTATTGAGGGAAGGGATCAATAGAAAGAAATCTGATGTCCCTTCTACTCAATTGCTATATATTCCCTCTATTGATGAGGGAAGGGATCAATAGAGATAATCTGATGGCCCTTCTACTCAATTGCTACATATTCCCTCTATTGATGAGGAAAGGGATCAATAGAGAGATTCTGATATCACTTCTACTCAATTGCTATATGTTCCCTCTAGTGATGAGGGAAGGGATCAATAGAGCGAATTTGATGTCACTTCGACTCAATTGCTATATGTTCCCTCTATTGATGAGGGAAGGGATCAATAGAGAGAATCTGATGTCACTTCTACTCAATTGCTATATATTCCCTCTATTGATGAGGGAAGGGATCAATAGAGCGAATCTGATGTCACCTCTACTGAATTGCTATATATTCCCTCTATTGATGAGGGAAGGGATCAATGGAGATAATCTGATGTCACTTCTACTCAATTGCTATATATTCCCTCTATTGATGAGGGAAGGGATCAATGGAGAGAATCTGATGTCCCTTCTACTCAATTGCTATATTCTGATGTCACTTCTACTCAATTGCTATATATTCCCTCTATTGATGAGGGAAAGGAGCAATGGAGAGAATCTGATGTCCCTTCTACTCAATTGCTATGTGTTCCCTCTATTGATGAGGGAAGGGATCAATGGAGAGAATGTGATGTCCCTTCTACTTAATTGCTATGTGTTCCCTCTATTGATGAGGGAAGGGATCAATGGAGAGAATCTGATGTCCCTTCTACTCAATTGCTATATGTTCCCTCTATTGATGAGGGAAGGGATCAATAGAGAGAATCTGATGTCACTTCTACTCAGTTGCTATATGTTCCCTCTATTGATGATGGAAGGGATCAATAGAGTGAATCTGATGTCACTTCTACTCAATTGCGATATGTTCCCTCTATTGATGAGGGAAGGGATCAATAGAGTGAATCTGATGTCACTTCTACTCAATGTTCCCTCTATTGATGAGAGAAGGGATCAATAGAGAGAATCTGATGTCACTTCTACGCGATTGCTATATATTCCCTCTATTGATGAGGGAAGGGATCAATAGAGATAATCAGATGTCGCTTCTACTCGATTGCTATATGTTCCCTCTATTGATGAGGGAAGGGATAAATGGAGAGAATCTGATGTCACTTCTACTCCATTGCTATATATTCCCTCTATTGATGAGGGAAGTGATCAATAGAGCTAATCTGATGTCACTTCTACTCAATTGCTATATATTCCCTCTATTGTATTGACGAGGGAATGGATCAATGGAGAGAATCTGATGTCCCTTCTACTCAATTGCTATATATTCCCTCTATTGACGAGGTAAAGGATCAATGGAGTGAATCTGATGTCACTTCTACTCAATTGCTATAAATTCCCTCTATTGACGAGGGAAGGGATCAATAGAGAGAATCTGATGTCACTTCTACTCAATTGCTATATATTCTCTCTATTGACGAGGGAAGTGATCAATAGAGAGAATCTGATGTCACTTCTACTCAATTGCTATATATTTTCTCTATTGACGAGGGAAGGGATCAATAGTGCGAATCTGATGTCACCTCTCCTGAATGGCTATATATTCCCTCTGTTGATGAGGGAAGGGATCAATAGAGATAATCTGATGTCACTTCTACTCAATTACTATATATTCCCTCTATTGATGAGGGAAGGGATCAATGGAGATAATCTGATGTCCCTTCTACTGAATTGCTATGTATTCCCTCTATTGATGAGGGAAGGGATCAATGGAGAGAATCTGATGTCCCTTCTACTGAATTTCTATATATTCCCTCTATTGATGAGTGAAGGGATCAATAGAGATAATCTGATGTCCCTTCTACTCAATTTCTATATATTCCCTCTATTGATGAGTGAAGGGATCAATAGAGATAATCTGATGTCACTTCTACTCAATTGCTATGTGTTCCCGCTATTGATGAGGGAAGGGATCAATAGAGTGAATCCAATGTCACTTCTACTCAATTGCTATATGTTCCCTCTATTGATGAGGGAAGGGATCAATAGAGAGAATCCGATGTCACTTCTACTCAATTGCTATATGTTCCCTCTATTGATGAGAGAAGGGATCAATAGAGTGAATCAGATGTCACTTCTACTCAATTGCTATATGTCCCCTCTATTGATGAGGGAAGGGATCAATAGAGAGAATCTGATGTCACTTGTACTCAATTGCTATATATTCCCTCTATTGATGAGGGAAGGGATCAATAGCGCAAATCTGATGTCACCTCTACTGAATTGCTATATGTTCCCTCTATTGATGAGGGAAGGGATCAATAGAGAGAATGTGATGTCACTTCTACTCAATTGCTATATGTTCCCTCTATTGATGAGGGAAGGGATAAATGGGGAGAATCTGATGTCACTTCTACTCAATTGCTATATGTTCCCTCTATTGATGAGGGAAGGGATCAATGGAGAGAATCTGATGTCCCTTCTACTCAATTGCTATATATTCCGTCTATTGATGAGGGAAGGGATCAATAGAGAGAATGGGATGTCACTTCTACTCCATTGCTGTATATTCCCTCTATTGATGAGCGAAGGGATCAATAGAGAGAATCTGATGTCACTTCTACTCCATTGCTATATATTCCCTCTATTGAGGAGGGAATGGATCAATGGAGAGAATCTGATGTCCCTTCTACTCAATTGCTATATATTCCCTCTATTGACGAGGGAAGGGATCAATAGAGCGAATCTGATGTCACCTCTCCTGAATGGCTATATATTCCCTCTATTGATGAGGGAAGGGATCAATGGAGATAATCTGATGTCACTTCTACTCAATTGCTATATATTCCCTCTATTGATGAGGGAAGGGATCAATGGAGAGAATCTGATGTCCCTTCTACTCAATTGCTATATTCTGATGTCACTTCTACTCAATTGCTATATATTCCCTCTATTGATGAGGGAAGGGATCAATGGAGAGAATCTGATGTCCCTTCTACTCAATTGCTATGTGTTCCCTCTATTGATGAGGGAAGGGATCAATGGAGAGAATGTGATGTCCCTTCTACTTAATTGCTATGTGTTCCCTCTATTGATGAGGGAAGGGATCAATGGAGAGAATCTGATGTCCCTTCTACTCAATTGCTATATGTTCCCTCTATTGATGAGGGAAGGGATCAATAGAGAGAATCTGATGTCACTTCTACTCAGTTGCTATATGTTCCCTCTATTGATGATGGAAGGGATCAATAGAGTGAATCTGATGTCACTTCTACTCAATTGCGATATGTTCCCTCTATTGATGAGGGAAGGGATCAATAGAGTGAATCTGATGTCACTTCTACTCAATGTTCCCTCTATTGATGAGAGAAGGGATCAATAGAGAGAATCTGATGTCACTTCTACGCGATTGCTATATATTCCCTCTATTGATGAGGGAAGGGATCAATAGAGATAATCAGATGTCGCTTCTACTCGATTGCTATATGTTCCCTCTATTGATGAGGGAAGGGATAAATGGAGAGAATCTGATGTCACTTCTACTCCATTGCTATATATTCCCTCTATTGATGAGGGAAGTGATCAATAGAGCTAATCTGATGTCACTTCTACTCAATTGCTATATATTCCCTCTATTGTATTGACGAGGGAATGGATCAATGGAGAGAATCTGATGTCCCTTCTACTCAATTGCTATATATTCCCTCTATTGACGAGGTAAAGGATCAATGGAGTGAATCTGATGTCACTTCTACTCAATTGCTATAAATTCCCTCTATTGACGAGGGAAGGGATCAATAGAGAGAATCTGATGTCACTTCTACTCAATTGCTATATATTCTCTCTATTGACGAGGGAAGTGATCAATAGAGAGAATCTGATGTCACTTCTACTCAATTGCTATATATTTTCTCTATTGACGAGGGAAGGGATCAATAGTGCGAATCTGATGTCACCTCTCCTGAATGGCTATATATTCCCTCTGTTGATGAGGGAAGGGATCAATAGAGATAATCTGATGTCACTTCTACTCAATTACTATATATTCCCTCTATTGATGAGGGAAGGGATCAATGGAGATAATCTGATGTCCCTTCTACTGAATTGCTATGTATTCCCTCTATTGATGAGGGAAGGGATCAATGGAGAGAATCTGATGTCCCTTCTACTGAATTTCTATATATTCCCTCTATTGATGAGTGAAGGGATCAATAGAGATAATCTGATGTCCCTTCTACTCAATTTCTATATATTCCCTCTATTGATGAGTGAAGGGATCAATAGAGATAATCTGATGTCACTTCTACTCAATTGCTATGTGTTCCCGCTATTGATGAGGGAAGGGATCAATAGAGTGAATCCAATGTCACTTCTACTCAATTGCTGTATGTTCCCTCTATTGATGAGGGATGGGATCAAAAGAGAGAATCTGATGTCACTTCTACTCAATTGCTATATGTTCCCTCTATTGATGAGGGAAGGGATCAATAGAGAGAATCCGATGTCACTTCTACTCAATTGCTATATGTTCCCTCTATTGATGAGGGAAGGGATCAATAGAGAGAATCCGATGTCACTTCTACTCAATTGCTATATGTTCCCTCTATTGATGAGAGAAGGGATCAATAGAGTGAATCAGATGTCACTTCTACTCAATTGCTATATGTCCCCTCTATTGATGAGGGAAGGGATCAATAGAGAGAATCTGATGTCACTTGTACTCAATTGCTATATATTCCCTCTATTGATGAGGGAAGGGATCAATAGCGCAAATCTGATGTCACCTCTACTGAATTGCTATATGTTCCCTCTATTGATGAGGGAAGGGATCAATAGAGAGAATGTGATGTCACTTCTACTCAATTGCTATATGTTCCCTCTATTGATGAGGGAAGGGATAAATGGGGAGAATCTGATGTCACTTCTACTCAATTGCTATATGTTCCCTCTATTGATGAGGGAAGGGATCAATGGAGAGAATCTGATGTCCCTTCTACTCAATTGCTATATATTCCGTCTATTGATGAGGGAAGGGATCAATAGAGAGAATGGGATGTCACTTCTACTCCATTGCTGTATATTCCCTCTATTGATGAGCGAAGGGATCAATAGAGAGAATCTGATGTCACTTCTACTCCATTGCTATATATTCCCTCTATTGAGGAGGGAATGGATCAATGGAGAGAATCTGATGTCCCTTCTACTCAATTGCTATATATTCCCTCTATTGACGAGGGAAGGGATCAATAGAGCGAATCTGATGTCACCTCTCCTGAATGGCTATATATTCCCTCTGTTGATGAGGGAAGGGATCAATAGAGATAATCTGATGTCACTTCTACTCAATTGCTATATATTCCCTCTATTGATGAGGGAAGGGATCAATGGAGATAATCTGATGTCCCTTCTACTGAATTGCTATGTATTCCCTCTATTGATGAGGGAAGGGATCAATGGAGAGAATCTGATGTCCCTTCTACTGAATTTCTATATATTCCCTCTATTGATGAGTGAAGGGATCAATAGAGATAATCTGATGTCACTTCTACTCAATTGCTATGTGTTCCCGCTATTGATGAGGGAAGGGATCAATAGAGTGAATCCAATGTCACTTCTACTCAATTGCTGTATGTTCCCTCTATTGATGAGGGATGGGATCAAAAGAGAGAATCCGATCTCACTTCTACTCAATTGCTATATGTTCCCTCTATTGATGAGGGAAGGGATCAATAGAGAGAATCCGATGTCACTTCTACTCAATTGCTATATGTTCCCTCTATTGATGAGGGAAGGGATCAATAGAGAGAATCCGATGTCACTTCTACTCAATTGCTATATGTTCCCTCTATTGATGAGAGAAGGGATCAATAGAGTGAATCAGATGTCACTTCTACTCAATTGCTATATGTCCCCTCTATTGATGAGGGAAGGGATCAATAGAGAGAATCTGATGTCACTTGTACTCAATTGCTATATATTCCCTCTATTGATGAGGGAAGGGATCAATAGCGCAAATCTGATGTCACCTCTACTGAATTGCTATATGTTCCCTCTATTGATGAGGGAAGGGATCAATAGAGAGAATGTGATGTCACTTCTACTCAATTGCTATATGTTCCCTCTATTGATGAGGGAAGGGATAAATGGGGAGAATCTGATGTCACTTCTACTCAATTGCTATATGTTCCCTCTATTGATGAGGGAAGGGATCAATGGAGAGAATCTGATGTCCCTTCTACTCAATTGCTATATATTCCGTCTATTGATGAGGGAAGGGATCAATAGAGAGAATGGGATGTCACTTCTACTCCATTGCTGTATATTCCCTCTATTGATGAGCGAAGGGATAAATAGAGAGAATTTGATGTCACTTCTACTCCATTGCTATATATTCCCTCTATTGAGGAGGGAATGGATCAATGGAGAGAATCTGATGTCCCTTCTACTCAATTGCTATATATTCCCTCTATTGACGAGGGAAGGGATCAATAGAGCGAATCTGATGTCACCTCTACTGAATTGCTATATATTCCCTCTATTGACGAGGGAAGGGATCAATAGAGAGAATCTGATGTCACTTCTACTCCATTGCTATATATTCCCTCTATTGATGAGGGAAGTGATCAATAGAGATAATCTGATGTCACTTCTACTCAATTGCTATATATTCCCTCTATTGAGGGAAGGGATCAATAGAAAGAAATCTGATGTCCCTTCTACTCAATTGCTATATATTCCCTCTATTGATGAGGGAAGGGATCAATAGAGATAATCTGATGGCCCTTCTACTCAATTGCTACATATTCCCTCTATTGATGAGGAAAGGGATCAATAGAGAGATTCTGATATCACTTCAACTCAATTGCTATATGTTCCCTCTAGTGATGAGGGAAGGGATCAATAGAGCGAATTTGATGTCACTTCGACTCAATTGCTATATGTTCCCTCTATTGATGAGGGAAGGGATCAATAGAGAGAATCTGATGTCACTTCTACTCAATTGCTATATATTCCCTCTATTGATGAGGGAAGGGATCAATAGAGTGAATCTGATGTCACCTCTATTGAATTGCTATGTATTTCCTCTATTGATGAGGGAAGGGATCAATGGAGATAATCTGATGTCACTTCTACTCAATTGCTATATATTCCCTCTATTGATGAGGGAAGGGATCAATGGAGAGAATCTGATGTCCCTTCTACTCAATTGCTATATTCTGATGTCACTTCTACTCAATTGCTATATATTCCCTCTATTGATGAGGGAAGGGATCAATGGAGAGAATCTGATGTCCCTTCTACTCAATTGCTATGTGTTCCCTCTATTGATGAGGGAAGGGATCAATGGAGAGAATGTGATGTCCCTTCTACTTAATTGCTATGTGTTCCCTCTATTGATGAGTGAAGGGATCAATAGAGATAATCTGATGTCACTTCTACTCAATTGCTATGTGTTCCCGCTATTGATGAGGGAAGGGATCAATAGAGTGAATCCAATGTCACTTCTACTCAATTGCTGTATGTTCCCTCTATTGATGAGGGACGGGATCAAAAGAGAGAATCCGATGTCACTTCTACTCAATTGCTATATGTTCCCTCTATTGATGAGGGAAGGGATCAATAGAGAGAATCCGATGTCACTTCTACTCAATTGCTATATGTTCCCTCTATTGATGAGAGAAGGGATCAATAGAGTGAATCAGATGTCACTTCTACTCAATTGCTATATGTCCCCTCTATTGATGAGGGAAGGGATCAATAGAGAGAATCTGATGTCACTTGTACTCAATTGCTATATATTCCCTCTATTGATGAGGGAAGGGATCAATAGCGCAAATCTGATGTCACCTCTACTGAATTGCTATATGTTCCCTCTATTGATGAGGGAAGGGATCAATAGAGAGAATGTGATGTCACTTCTACTCAATTGCTATATGTTCCCTCTATTGATGAGGGAAGGGATAAATGGGGAGAATCTGATGTCACTTCTACTCAATTGCTATATGTTCCCTCTATGGATGAGGGAAGGGATCAATGGAGAGAATCTGATGTCCCTTCTACTCAATTGCTATATATTCCGTCTATTGATGAGGGAAGGGATCAATAGAGAGAATGGGATGTCACTTCTACTCCATTGCTGTATATTCCCTCTATTGATGAGCGAAGGGATCAATAGAGAGAATCTGATGTCACTTCTACTCCATTGCTATATATTCCCTCTATTGAGGAGGGAATGGATCAATGGAGAGAATCTGATGTCCCTTCTACTCAATTGCTATATATTCCCTCTATTGACAAGGGAAGGGATCAATAGAGCGAATCTGATGTCACCTCTACTGAATTGCTATATATTCCCTCTATTGACGAGGGAAGGGATCAATAGAGAGAATCTGATGTCACTTCTACTCCATTGCTATATATTCCCTCTATTGATGAGGGAAGTGATCAATAGAGATAATCTGATGTCACTTCTACTCAATTGCTATATATTCCCTCTATTGAGGGAAGGGATCAATAGAAAGAAATCTGATGTCCCTTCTACTCAATTGCTATATATTCCCTCTATTGATGAGGGAAGGGATCAATAGAGATAATCTGATGGCCCTTCTACTCAATTGCTACATATTCCCTCTATTGATGAGGAAAGGGATCAATAGAGAGATTCTGATATCACTTCTACTCAATTGCTATATGTTCCCTCTAGTGATGAGGGAAGGGATCAATAGAGCGAATTTGATGTCACTTCGACTCAATTGCTATATGTTCCCTCTATTGATGAGGGAAGGGATCAATAGAGAGAATCTGATGTCACTTCTACTCAATTGCTATATATTCCCTCTATTGATGAGGGAAGAGATCAATAGAGTGAATCTGATGTCACCTCTACTGAATTGCTATGTGTTTCCTCTATTGATGAGGGAAGGGATCAATGGAGATAATCTGATGTCACTTCTACTCAATTGCTATATATTCCCTCTATTGATGAGGGAAGGGATCAATGGAGAGAATCTGATGTCCCTTCTACTCAATTGCTATATTCTGATGTCACTTCTACTCAATTGCTATATATTCCCTCTATTGATGAGGGAAGGGATCAATGGAGAGAATCTGATGTCCCTTCTACTCAATTGCTATGTGTTCCCTCTATTGATGAGGGAAGGGATCAATGGAGAGAATGTGATGTCCCTTCTACTTAATTGCTATGTGTTCCCTCTATTGATGAGGGAAGGGATCAATGGAGAGAATCTGATGTCCCTTCTACTCAATTGCTATATGTTCCCTCTATTGATGAGGGAAGGGATCAATAGAGAGAATCTGATGTCACTTCTACTCAGTTGCTATATGTTCCCTCTATTGATGATGGAAGGGATCAATAGAGTGAATCTGATGTCACTTCTACTCAATTGCGATATATTCCCTCTATTGATGAGGGAAGGGATCAATAGAGTGAATCTGATGTCACTTCTACTCAATGTTCCCTCTATTGATGAGAGAAGGGATCAATAGAGAGAATCTGATGTCACTTCTACGCGATTGCTATATATTCCCTCTATTGATGAGGGAAGGGATCAATAGAGATAATCAGATGTCACTTCTACTCGATTGCTATATGTTCCCTCTATTGATGAGGGAAGGGATAAATGGAGAGAATCTGATGTCCCTTCTACTCAATTGCTATATGTTCCCTCTATTGATGAGGGAAGGGATCATTGGAGACCATATGATGTCCCTTCTACTCAATTGCTGTATATTCCATCTATTGACGAGGGAGGGGATCAATAGAGAGAATCTGATGTCACTTCTACTCTATTGCTATATATTCCCTTTATTGATGAGGGAAGTGATCAATAGAGATAATCTGATGTCACTTCTACTCAATTGCTATATATTCCCTCTATCGAGGGAAGGATCAACAGAAATAAATCTGATGTCCCTTCTACTCAATTGCTATATATTTCCTCTATTGATGAGGGAAGGGATCAATAGAGATAATCTGATGTCCCTTCTACTCAATTGCTACATATTCCCTCTATTGATGAGGAAAGGGGTCAATAGAGAGATTCTGATGTCACTTCTACTCAATTGCTATATATTCCCTTAATTGATGAGGGAAGGGATCAATAGAGCAAATCTGATGTCACCTCTACTGAATTGCTATATGTTCCCTCTATTGATGAGGGAAGGGATAAATGGAGAGAATCTGATGTCCCTTCTACTCAATTGCTATATATTCCCTCTATTGATGAGGGAAGGGATCAATGGAGAGAATCTGACGTCCCTTCTACTCAATTGCTATATATTCCCTCTATTGATGAAGAAAAGGATCAATAGAGAGATTCTGATGTCACTTCTACTCAATTGCTATATATTCCCTCTATTGATGAGGGAAGGGATCAGTAGAGAGATTCTGATGTCACTTCTACTCAATTGCTATATATTCCCTCTATTGATGAGGGAAGGGATCAATAGAGAGAATCTGATGTCACTTCTACTCAATTGCTATATATTCTCTCTATTGACGAGGGAAGGGATCAATAGAGAGAATCTGATGTCACTTCTACTCAATTGCTATTTATTCTCTCTATTGACAAGGGAAGGCATCAATGGAGCGAATCTGATGTCACCTCTACTGAATTGCTATATATTCCCTCTATTGATGAGGGAAGGGATCAATGGAGAGAATCTGATGTCACTTCTACTCAATTACTATATGTTCCCTCTATTGACGAGTGAAGGGATCAATAGAGCGAATCTGATGTCACTTCTACTCAATTGCTATATGTTCCCTCTATTGACGAGGGAAGGGATCAATAGAAATAATCTGATGTCACTTCTACTCAATTGCTATATATTCTCTCTATTGACGAGGAAAGGGATCAATAGACTGAATCTGATGTCACTTCTACTCAATTGCTATAAATTCCCTCTATTGACGAGGGAAGGGATCAATAGAGAGAATCTGATGTCACTTCTACTCAATTGCTATATATTCTCTCTATTGACGAGGGAAGGCATCAATGGAGCGAATCTGATGTCACCTCTACTAAATTGCTATATATTCCCTCTATTGATGAGGGAAGGGATCAATGGAGAGAATCTGATGTCACTTCTACTCAATTACTATATGTTCCCTCTATTGACGAGTGAAGGGATCAATAGAGCGAATCTGATGTCACTTCTACTCAATTGCTATATGTTCCCTCTATTGATGAGGGAAGGGATCAATAGAAATAATCTGATGTCAATTCTACTCAATTGCTATATATTCTCTCTATTGACGAGGAAAGGGATCAATAGACTGAATCTGATGTCACTTCTACTCAATTGCTATAAATTCCCTCTATTGACGAGGGAAGGGATCAATAGAGAGAATCTGATGTCACTTCTACTCAAATACTATATATTCCCTCTATTGACGAGTGAAGGGATCAATAGAGCGAATCTGATGTCACTTCTACTCAATTGCTATATGTTCCCTCTATTGACGAGGGAAGGGATCAATCGAGAGAATCTGATGTCCCTTCTACTCAATTGCTATATATTCCCTCTATTGATGAGGGAAGGGATCAATAGAGATAATCTGATGGCCCTTCTACTCAATTGCTACATATTCCTTCTATTGATGAGGAAAGGGATCAATAGAGAGATTCTGATATCACTTCTACTCAATTGCTATATGTTCCCTCTAGTGATGAGGGAAGGGATCAATAGAGCGAATTTGATGTCACTTCGACTCAATTGCTATATGTTCCCTATATTGATGAGGGAAGGGATCAATAGAGAGAATCTGATGTCACCTCTACTCAATTGCTATATATTCCCTCTATTGATGAGGGAAGGGATCAATAGAGCGAATCTGATGTCACCTCTACTGAATTGCTATATATTCCCTCTATTGATGAGGGAAGGGATCAATGGAGATAATCTGATGTCACTTCTACTCAATTGCTATATATTCCCTCTATTGATGAGCGAAGGGATCAATGGAGAGAATCTGATGTCCCTTCTACTCAATTGCTATATTCTGATGTCACTTCTACTCAATTGCTATGTGTTCCCTCTATTGATGAGGGAAGGGATCAATGGAGAGAATGTGATGTCCCTTCTACTTAATTGCTATGTGTTCCCTCTATTGATGAGGGAAGGGATCAATGGAGAGAATCTGATGTCCCTTCTACTCAATTGCTATATGTTCCCTCTATTGATGAGGGAAGGGATCAATAGAGAGAATCTGATGTCACTTCTACTCAGTTGCTATATGTTCCCTCTATTGATGATGGAAGGGATCAATAGAGTGAATCTGATGTCACTTCTACTCAATTGCGATATATTCCCTCTATTGATGAGGGAAGGGATCAATAGAGTGAATCTGATGTCACTTCTACTCAATGTTCCCTCTATTGATGAGAGAAGGGATCAATAGAGAGAATCTGATGTCACTTCTACGCGATTGCTATATATTCCCTCTATTGATGAGGGAAGGGATCAATAGAGATAATCAGATGTCACTTCTACTCGATTGCTATATGTTCCCTCTATTGATGAGGGAAGGGATAAATGGAGAGAATCTGATGTCCCTTCTACTCAATTGCTATATGTTCCCTCTATTGATGAGGGAAGGGATCATTGGAGACCATATGATGTCCCTTCTACTCAATTGCTGTATATTCCATCTATTGACGAGGGAGGGGATCAATAGAGAGAATCTGATGTCACTTCTACTCTATTGCTATATATTCCCTTTATTGATGAGGGAAGTGATCAATAGAGATAATCTGATGTCACTTCTACTCAATTGCTATATATTCCCTCTATCGAGGGAAGGATCAACAGAAATAAATCTGATGTCCCTTCTACTCAATTGCTATATATTTCCTCTATTGATGAGGGAAGGGATCAATAGAGATAATCTGATGTCCCTTCTACTCAATTGCTACATATTCCCTCTATTGATGAGGAAAGGGGTCAATAGAGAGATTCTGATGTCACTTCTACTCAATTGCTATATATTCCCTTAATTGATGAGGGAAGGGATCAATAGAGCAAATCTGATGTCACCTCTACTGAATTGCTATATGTTCCCTCTATTGATGAGGGAAGGGATAAATGGAGAGAATCTGATGTCCCTTCTACTCAATTGCTATATATTCCCTCTATTGATGAGGGAAGGGATCAATGGAGAGAATCTGACGTCCCTTCTACTCAATTGCTATATATTCCCTCTATTGATGAAGAAAAGGATCAATAGAGAGATTCTGATGTCACTTCTACTCAATTGCTATATATTCCCTCTATTGATGAGGGAAGGGATCAGTAGAGAGATTCTGATGTCACTTCTACTCAATTGCTATATATTCCCTCTATTGATGAGGGAAGGGATCAATAGAGAGAATCTGATGTCACTTCTACTCAATTGCTATATATTCTCTCTATTGACGAGGGAAGGGATCAATAGAGAGAATCTGATGTCACTTCTACTCAATTGCTATTTATTCTCTCTATTGACAAGGGAAGGCATCAATGGAGCGAATCTGATGTCACCTCTACTGAATTGCTATATATTCCCTCTATTGATGAGGGAAGGGATCAATGGAGAGAATCTGATGTCACTTCTACTCAATTACTATATGTTCCCTCTATTGACGAGTGAAGGGATCAATAGAGCGAATCTGATGTCACTTCTACTCAATTGCTATATGTTCCCTCTATTGACGAGGGAAGGGATCAATAGAAATAATCTGATGTCACTTCTACTCAATTGCTATATATTCTCTCTATTGACGAGGAAAGGGATCAATAGACTGAATCTGATGTCACTTCTACTCAATTGCTATAAATTCCCTCTATTGACGAGGGAAGGGATCAATAGAGAGAATCTGATGTCACTTCTACTCAATTGCTATATATTCTCTCTATTGACGAGGGAAGGCATCAATGGAGCGAATCTGATGTCACCTCTACTAAATTGCTATATATTCCCTCTATTGATGAGGGAAGGGATCAATGGAGAGAATCTGATGTCACTTCTACTCAATTACTATATGTTCCCTCTATTGACGAGTGAAGGGATCAATAGAGCGAATCTGATGTCACTTCTACTCAATTGCTATATGTTCCCTCTATTGATGAGGGAAGGGATCAATAGAAATAATCTGATGTCAATTCTACTCAATTGCTATATATTCTCTCTATTGACGAGGAAAGGGATCAATAGACTGAATCTGATGTCACTTCTACTCAATTGCTATAAATTCCCTCTATTGACGAGGGAAGGGATCAATAGAGAGAATCTGATGTCACTTCTACTCAAATACTATATATTCCCTCTATTGACGAGTGAAGGGATCAATAGAGCGAATCTGATGTCACTTCTACTCAATTGCTATATGTTCCCTCTATTGACGAGGGAAGGGATCAATCGAGAGAATCTGATGTCCCTTCTACTCAATTGCTATATATTCCCTCTATTGATGAGGGAAGGGATCAATAGAGATAATCTGATGGCCCTTCTACTCAATTGCTACATATTCCTTCTATTGATGAGGAAAGGGATCAATAGAGAGATTCTGATATCACTTCTACTCAATTGCTATATGTTCCCTCTAGTGATGAGGGAAGGGATCAATAGAGCGAATTTGATGTCACTTCGACTCAATTGCTATATGTTCCCTATATTGATGAGGGAAGGGATCAATAGAGAGAATCTGATGTCACCTCTACTCAATTGCTATATATTCCCTTTATTGATGAGGGAAGGGATCAATAGAGCGAATCTGATGTCACCTCTACTGAATTGCTATATATTCCCTCTATTGATGAGGGAAGGGATCAATGGAGATAATCTGATGTCACTTCTACTCAATTGCTATATATTCCCTCTATTGATGAGCGAAGGGATCAATGGAGAGAATCTGATGTCCCTTCTACTCAATTGCTATATTCTGATGTCACTTCTACTCAATTGCTATGTGTTCCCTCTATTGATGAGGGAAGGGATCAATGGAGAGAATGTGATGTCCCTTCTACTTAATTGCTATGTGTTCCCTCTATTGATGAGGGAAGGGATCAATGGAGAGAATCTGATGTCCCTTCTACTCAATTGCTATATGTTCCCTCTATTGATGAGGGAAGGGATCAATAGAGAGAATCTGATGTCACTTCTACTCAGTTGCTATATGTTCCCTCTATTGATGATGGAAGGGATCAATAGAGTGAATCTGATGTCACTTCTACTCAATTGCGATATATTCCCTCTATTGATGAGGGAAGGGATCAATAGAGTGAATCTGATGTCACTTCTACTCAATGTTCCCTCTATTGATGAGAGAAGGGATCAATAGAGAGAATCTGATGTCACTTCTACGCGATTGCTATATATTCCCTCTATTGATGAGGGAAGGGATCAATAGAGATAATCAGATGTCACTTCTACTCGATTGCTATATGTTCCCTCTATTGATGAGGGAAGGGATAAATGGAGAGAATCTGATGTCCCTTCTACTCAATTGCTATATGTTCCCTCTATTGATGAGGGAAGGGATCATTGGAGACAATATGATGTCCCTTCTACTCAATTGCTGTATATTCCATCTATTGACGAGGGAGGGGATCAATAGAGATAATCTGATGTCACTTCTACTCTATTGCTATATATTCCCTTTATTGATGAGGGAAGTGATCAATAGAGATAATCTGATGTCACTTCTACTCAATTGCTATATATTCCCTCTATCGAGGGAAGGATCAACAGAAATAAATCTGATGTCCCTTCTACTCAATTGCTATATATTTCCTCTATTGATGAGGGAAGGGATCAATAGAGATAATCTGATGTCCCTTCTACTCAATTGCTACATATTCCCTCTATTGATGAGGAAAGGGATCAATAGAGAGATTCTGATGTCACTTCTACTCAATTGCTATATATTCCCTTAATTGATGAGGGAAGGGATCAATAGAGCAAATCTGATGTCACCTCTACTGAATTGCTATATGTTCCCTCTATTGATGAGGGAAGGGATAAATGGAGAGAATCTGATGTCCCTTCTACTCAATTGCTATATATTCCCTCTATTGATGAGGGAAGGGATCAATGGAGAGAATCTGACGTCCCTTCTACTCAATTGCTATATATTCCCTCTATTGATGAAGAAAAGGATCAATAGAGAGATTCTGATGTCACTTCTACTCAATTGCTATATATCTCCCTCTATTGATGAGGGAAGGGATCAGTAGAGAGATTCTGATGTCACTTCTACTCAATTGCTATATATTCCCTCTATTGATGAGGGAAGGGATCAATAGAGAGAATCTGATGTCACTTCTACTCAATTGCTATATATTCTCTCTATTGACGAGGGAAGGGATCAATAGAGAGAATCTGATGTCACTTCTACTCAATTGCTATTTATTCTCTCTATTGACAAGGGAAGGCATCAATGGAGCGAATCTGATGTCACCTCTACTGAATTGCTATATATTCCCTCTATTGATGAGGGAAGGGATCAATGGAGAGAATCTGATGTCACTTCTACTCAATTACTATATGTTCCCTCTATTGACGAGTGAAGGGATCAATAGAGCGAATCTGATGTCACTTCTACTCAATTGCTATATGTTCCCTCTATTGACGAGGGAAGGGATCAATAGAAATAATCTGATGTCACTTCTACTCAATTGCTATATATTCTCTCTATTGACGAGGAAAGGGATCAATAGACTGAATCTGATGTCACTTCTACTCAATTGCTATAAATTCCCTCTATTGACGAGGGAAGGGATCAATAGAGAGAATCTGATGTCACTTCTACTCAATTGCTATATATTCTCTCTATTGACGAGGGAAGGCATCAATGGAGCGAATCTGATGTCACCTCTACTAAATTGCTATATATTCCCTCTATTGATGAGGGAAGGGATCAATGGAGAGAATCTGATGTCACTTCTACTCAATTACTATATGTTCCCTCTATTGACGAGTGAAGGGATCAATAGAGCGAATCTGATGTCACTTCTACTCAATTGCTATATGTTCCCTCTATTGATGAGGGAAGGGATCAATAGAAATAATCTGATGTCAATTCTACTCAATTGCTATATATTCTCTCTATTGACGAGGAAAGGGATCAATAGACTGAATCTGATGTCACTTCTACTCAATTGCTATAAATTCCCTCTATTGACGAGGGAAGGGATCAATAGAGAGAATCTGATGTCACTTCTACTCAAATACTATATATTCCCTCTATTGACGAGTGAAGGGATCAATAGAGCGAATCTGATGTCACTTCTACTCAATTGCTATATGTTCCCTCTATTGACGAGGGAAGGGATCAATAGAGAGAATCTGATGTCCCTTCTACTCAATTGCTATATATTTCCTCTATTGATGAGGGAAGGGATCAATAGAGATAATCTGATGTCCCTTCTACTCAATTGCTACATATTCCCTCTATTGATGAGGAAAGGGATCAATAGAGAGATTCTGATGTCACTTCTACTCAATTGCTATATATTCCCTTAATTGATGAGGGAAGGGATCAATAGAGCAAATCTGATGTCACCTCTACTGAATTGCTATATGTTCCCTCTATTGATGAGGGAAGGGATAAATGGAGAGAATCTGATGTCCCTTCTACTCAATTGCTATATATTCCCTCTATTGATGAGGGAAGGGATCAATGGAGAGAATCTGACGTCCCTTCTACTCAATTGCTATATATTCCCTCTATTGATGAAGAAAAGGATCAATAGAGAGATTCTGATGTCACTTCTACTCAATTGCTATATATCTCCCTCTATTGATGAGGGAAGGGATCAGTAGAGAGATTCTGATGTCACTTCTACTCAATTGCTATATATTCCCTCTATTGATGAGGGAAGGGATCAATAGAGAGAATCTGATGTCACTTCTACTCAATTGCTATATATTCTCTCTATTGACGAGGGAAGGGATCAATAGAGAGAATCTGATGTCACTTCTACTCAATTGCTATTTATTCTCTCTATTGACAAGGGAAGGCATCAATGGAGCGAATCTGATGTCACCTCTACTGAATTGCTATATATTCCCTCTATTGATGAGGGAAGGGATCAATGGAGAGAATCTGATGTCACTTCTACTCAATTACTATATGTTCCCTCTATTGACGAGTGAAGGGATCAATAGAGCGAATCTGATGTCACTTCTACTCAATTGCTATATGTTCCCTCTATTGACGAGGGAAGGGATCAATAGAAATAATCTGATGTCACTTCTACTCAATTGCTATATATTCTCTCTATTGACGAGGAAAGGGATCAATAGACTGAATCTGATGTCACTTCTACTCAATTGCTATAAATTCCCTCTATTGACGAGGGAAGGGATCAATAGAGAGAATCTGATGTCACTTCTACTCAATTGCTATATATTCTCTCTATTGACGAGGGAAGGCATCAATGGAGCGAATCTGATGTCACCTCTACTAAATTGCTATATATTCCCTCTATTGATGAGGGAAGGGATCAATGGAGAGAATCTGATGTCACTTCTACTCAATTACTATATGTTCCCTCTATTGACGAGTGAAGGGATCAATAGAGCGAATCTGATGTCACTTCTACTCAATTGCTATATGTTCCCTCTATTGATGAGGGAAGGGATCAATAGAAATAATCTGATGTCAATTCTACTCAATTGCTATATATTCTCTCTATTGACGAGGAAAGGGATCAATAGACTGAATCTGATGTCACTTCTACTCAATTGCTATAAATTCCCTCTATTGACGAGGGAAGGGATCAATAGAGAGAATCTGATGTCACTTCTACTCAAATACTATATATTCCCTCTATTGACGAGTGAAGGGATCAATAGAGCGAATCTGATGTCACTTCTACTCAATTGCTATATGTTCCCTCTATTGACGAGGGAAGGGATCAATAGAGAGAATCTGATGTCCCTTCTACTCAATTGCTATATATTCCCTCTATTGATGAGGGAAGGGATCAATAGAGATAATCTGATGGCCCTTCTACTCAATTGCTACATATTCCCTCTATTGATGAGGAAAGGGATCAATAGAGAGATTCTGATATCACTTCTACTCAATTGCTATATGTTCCCTCTAGTGATGAGGGAAGGGATCAATAGAGCGAATTTGATGTCACTTCGACTCAATTGCTATATATTCTCTCTATTGACGAGGGAAGGGATCAATAGAGAGAATCTGATGTCACTTCTACTCAATTGCTATTTATTCTCTCTATTGACAAGGGAAGGCATCAATGGAGCGAATCTGATGTCACCTCTACTGAATTGCTATATATTCCCTCTATTGATGAGGGAAGGGATCAATGGAGAGAATCTGATGTCACTTCTACTCAATTACTATATGTTCCCTCTATTGACGAGTGAAGGGATCAATAGAGCGAATCTGATGTCACTTCTACTCAATTGCTATATGTTCCCTCTATTGACGAGGGAAGGGATCAATAGAAATAATCTGATGTCACTTCTACTCAATTGCTATATATTCTCTCTATTGACGAGGAAAGGGATCAATAGACTGAATCTGATGTCACTTCTACTCAATTTCTATAAATTCCCTCTATTGACGAGGGAAGGGATCAATAGAGAGAATCTGATGTCACTTCTACTCAATTGCTATATATTCTCTCTATTGACGAGGGAAGGCATCAATGGAGCGAATCTGATGTCACCTCTACTAAATTGCTATATATTCCCTCTATTGATGAGGGAAGGGATCAATGGAGAGAATCTGATGTCACTTCTACTCAATTACTATATGTTCCCTCTATTGACGAGTGAAGGGATCAATAGAGCGAATCTGATGTCACTTCTACTCAATTGCTATATGTTCCCTCTATTGATGAGGGAAGGGATCAATAGAAATAATCTGATGTCAATTCTACTCAATTGCTATATATTCTCTCTATTGACGAGGAAAGGGATCAATAGACTGAATCTGATGTCACTTCTACTCAATTGCTATAAATTCCCTCTATTGACGAGGGAAGGGATCAATAGAGAGAATCTGATGTCACTTCTACTCAAATACTATATATTCCCTCTATTGACGAGTGAAGGGATCAATAGAGCGAATCTGATGTCACTTCTACTCAATTGCTATATGTTCCCTCTATTGACGAGGGAAGGGATCAATAGAGAGAATCTGATGTCCCTTCTACTCAATTGCTATATATTCCCTCTATTGATGAGGGAAGGGATCAATAGAGATAATCTGATGGCCCTTCTACTCAATTGCTACATATTCCCTCTATTGATGAGGAAAGGGATCAATAGAGAGATTCTGATATCACTTCTACTCAATTGCTATATGTTCCCTCTAGTGATGAGGGAAGGGATCAATAGAGCGAATTTGATGTCACTTCGACTCAATTGCTATATGTTCCCTATATTGATGAGGGAAGGGATCAATAGAGAGAATCTGATGTCACCTCTACTCAATTGCTATATATTCCCTCTATTGATGAGGGAAGGGATCAATAGAGCGAATCTGATGTCACCTCTACTGAATTGCTATATATTCCCTCTATTGATGAGGGAAGGGATCAATGGAGATAATCTGATGTCACTTCTACTCAATTGCTATATATTCCCTCTATTGATGAGCGAAGGGATCAATGGGGAGAATCTGATGTCCCTTCTACGCAATTGCTATATTCTGATGTCACTTCTACTCAATTGCTATATATTCCCTCTATTGATGAGGGAAGGGATCAATGGAGAGAATCTGATGTCCCTTCTACTCAATTGCTATGTGTTCCCTCTATTGATGAGGGAAGGGATCAATGGAGAGAATGTGATGTCCCTTCTACTTAATTGCTATGTGTTCCCTCTATTGATAAGGGGAGGGATCAATGGAGAGAATCTGATGTCCCTTCTACTCAATTGCTATATGTTCCCTCTATTGATGAGGGAAGGGATCAATAGAGAGAATCTGATGTCACTTCTACTCAATTGCTATATGTTCCCTCTATTGATGATGGAAGGGATCAATAGAGTGAATCTTATGTCACTTCTACTCAATTGCGATATGTTCCCTCTATTGATGAGGGAAGGGATCAATAGAGTGAATCTGATGTCACTTCTACTCAATGTTCCCTCTATTGATGAGAGAAGGGATCAATAGAGAGAATCTGATGTCACGTCTACGCGATTGCTATATATTCCCTCTATTGATGAGGGAAGGGATCAATAGAGATAATCAGATGTCACTTCTACTCGATTGCTATATGTTCCCTCTATTGATGAGGGAAGGGATAAATGGAGAGAATCTGATGTCCCTTCTACTCAATTGCTATATGTTCCCTCTATTGATGAGGGAAGGGATCATTGGAGAGAATATGATGTCCCTTCTACTCAATTGCTGTATATTCCATCTATTGACGAGGGAGGGGATCAATAGAGAGAATCTGATGTCACTTCTACTCCATTGCTATATATTCCGTTTATTGATGAGGGAAGTGATCAATAGAGATAATCTGATGTCACTTCTACTCAATTGCTATATATTCCCTCTATCGAGGGAAGGGATCAACAGAAATAAATCTGATGTCCCTTCTACTCAATTGCTATATATTCCCTCTATTGATGAGGGAAGGGATCAATAGAGATAATCTGATGTCCCTTCTACTCAATTGCTACATATTCCCTCTATTGATGAGGAAAGGGATCAATAGAGAGATTCTGATGTCACTTCTACTCAATTGCTACATATTCCCTCTATTGATGAGGGAAGGGATCAGTAGAGAGATTCTGATGTCACTTCTACTCAATTGCTATATATTCCCTTAATTGATGAAGGAAGGGATCAATAGAGCAAATCTGATGTCACCTCTACTGAATTGCTATATGTTCCCTCTATTGATGAGGGAAGGGATAAATGGAGAGAATATGATGTCCCTTCTACTCAATTGCTAGATATTCCCTCTATTGATGAGGGAAGGGATCAATGGAGAGAATCTGACGTCCCTTCTACTCAATTGCTATATATTCCCTCTATTGATGAAGAAAGGGATCAATAGAGAGATTCTGATGTCACTTCTACTCAATTGCTATATATTCCCTCTATTGACGAGGGAAGGGATCAATAGAGAGAATCTGATGTCACTTCTACTCAATTGCTATATATTCTCTCTATTGACGAGGGAAGGGATCAATAGAGAGAATCTGATGTCACTTCTACTCAATTGCTATATATTCTCTCTATTGACGAGGGAAGGCATCAATGGAGCGAATCTGATGTCACCTCTACTGAATTGCTATATATTCCCTCTATTGATGAGGGAAGGGATCAATGGAGAGAATCTGATGTCACTTCTACTCAATTACTATATGTTCCCCCTATTGACGAGTGAAGGGATCAATAGAGCGAATCTGATGTCACTTCTACTCAATTGCTATATGTTCCCTCTATTGACGAGGGAAGGGATCAATAGAAATAATCTGATGTCACTTCTACTCAATTGCTATATATTCTCTCTATTGACGAGGAAAGGGATCAATAGACTGAATCTGATGTCACTTCTACTCAATTGCTATAAATTCCCTCTATTGATGAGGGAAGGGATCAATAGAGAGAATCTGATGTCACTTCTACTCAAATACTATATATTCCCTCTATTGACGAGTGAAGGGATCAATAGAGCGAATCTGATGTCACTTCTACTCAATTGCTATATGTTCCCTCTATGGACGAGGGAAGGGATCAATAGAGAGAATCTGATGTCACTTCTACTCAATTGCTATATATTCTCTCTATTGACGAGGGAAGGGCTCAATAGAGATAATCTGATGTCACTTCTACTCAATTGCTATGTATTCCCTCTATTGACGAGGGAAGGGATCAATGGAGATAATCTGATGTCACTTCTACTCAATTTCTATATGTTCCCTCTATTGATGAGGGAAGTGATCAATAGAGAGAATCTGATGTCACTTCTACTCAATTGCTAAATATTCCCTCTATTGATGAGGGAAGGGATCAATAGAGCGAATCTGATGTCACCTCTACTGAATTGCTATATATTCCCTCTATTGATGAGGGAAGGGATCAGATGTCACTTCTACTCAATTGCTATATATTCCCTCTATTGATGAGGGAAGGGATCAATGGAGAGAATCTGATGTCCCTTCTACTCAATTGCTATATTCTGATGTCACTTCTACTCAATTGCTATATATTCCCTCTATTGATGAGGGAAGGGATCAATGGAGAGAATCTGATGTCTCTTCTACTCAATTGCTATGTGTTCCCTCTATTGATGAGGGAAGGGATCAATGGAGAGAATGTGATGTCCCTTCTTCTCAATTGCTATGTGTTCCCTCTATTGATGAGGGAAGGGATCAATAGAGTGAATCTGATGTCACTTCTACTCAATGTTCCCTCTATTGATGAGAGAAGGGATCAATAGAGAGAATCTGATGTCACTTCTATGCGATTGCTATATATTCCCTCTATTTATGAGGGAAGGGATCAATAGAGATAATGAGATGTCACTTCTACTCGATTGCTATATGTTCCCTCTATTGATGAGGGAAGGGATAAATGGAGAGAATCTGATGTCCCTTTTACTCAATTGCTATATGTTCCCTCTATTGATGAGGGAAACGGATCAATTTGAGAGAATCTGATGTCCCTTCTACTCAATTGCTGTATATTCCCTCTATTGACGAGGGAGGGGATCAATAGAGAGAATCTGATGTCACTTCTACTCCATTGCTATATATTCCCTCTATTGATGAGGGAAGTGATCAATAGAGATAATCTGATGTCACTTCTACTCAATTGCTATATATTCCCTCTATCGAGGGAAGGGATCAATAGAAATAAATCTGATGTCCCTTCTACTCAATTGCTATATATTCCCTCTATTGATGAGGGAAGGGATCAATAGAGATAATCTGATGTCCCTTCTACTCAATTGCTACATATTCCCTCTATTGATGAGGAAAGGGATCAATAGAGAGATTCTGATGTCACTTCTACTCAATTGCTACATATTCCCTCTATTGATGAGGGAAGGGATCAGTAGAGAGATTCCGTTGTCACTTCTACTCAATTGCTATATATTCCCTTAATTGATGAGGGAAGGGATCAATAGAGCAAAACTGATGTCACCTCTACTGAATTGCTATATGTTCCCTCTATTGATGAGGGAAGGGATAAATGGAGAGAATAAGATGTCCCTTCTACTCAATTGCTATATATTCCCTCTATTGATGAGGGAAGGGATCAATGGAGAGAATCTGACGTCCCTTCTACTCAATTGCTGTATATTCCCTCTATTGATGAGGGAAGGGATCAATAGAGAGAATCAGATGTCACTTCTACTCCATTGGTGTATATTCCCTCTATTGATGAGGGAAGGGATCAATAGAGAGAATCTGATGTCACTTCTACTCCATTGCTATATATTCCCTCTATTGATGAGGGAAGTGATCAATAGAGATAATCTGATGTCACTTCTACTCAATTGCTATATATTCCCTCTATTGAGGGAAAGGATCAATAGAAAGAAATCTGATGTCCCTTCTACTCAATTGCTATATATTCCCTCTATTGATGAGGGAGGGGATCAATAGAGATAATCCAATGTCCCTTCTACTCAATTGCTACATATTCCCTTTATTGATGAGGAAAGGGATCAATAGAGAGATTCTGATGTCACTTCTACTCAATTGCTATATATTCCCTCTATTGATGAGGAAAGGGATCAGTAGAGAGATTCTGATGTCACTTCTACTCAATTGCTATATATTCCCTCTATCGACGAGGGAAGGGATCAATGGAGTTAATCTGATGTCACTTCTACTCAATTGCTATAAATTCCCTCTATTGACGAGGGAGGGGATCAATAGAGAGAATCTGATGTCACTTCTACTCAATTGCTATATGTTCCCTCTATTGACGAGGGAAGGGATCAATAGAGCGAATCTGATGTCACTTCTACTCAATTGCTATATATTCTCTCTATTAACGAGGAAAGGGATCAATAGAGTGAATCTGATGTCACTTCTACTCAATTGCTATAAATTCCCTCTATTGATGAGGGAAGGGATCAATAGAGAGAATCTGATGTCACTTCTACTCAATTGCTATAAATTCCCTCTATTGACGAGGGAAGGGATCAATAGAGAGAATCTGTTGTCACTTCTACTCAATTACTATATATTCCCTCTATTGACGAGTGAAGGGATCAATAGAGCGAATCTGATGTCACTTCTACTCAATTGCTATATGTTCCCTCTATTGACGAGGGAAGGGATCAATAGAGAGAATCTGATGTCACTTCTACTCAATTGCTATATATTCTCTCTATTGACGAGGGAAGGGATCAATAGAGAGAATCTGATGTCACTTCTACTGAATTACTATATATTCCCTCTATTGATGAGGGAAGGGATCAATGGAGAGAATCTGATGTCACTTCTACTCAATTGCTATAAATTCCCTCTATTGATGAGGGAAGGGATCAATAGAGAGAATCTGATGTCACTTCTACTCAATTACTATATATTCCCTCTATTGACGAGTGAAGGGATCAATAGAGCGAATCTGATGTCACTTCTACTCAATTGCTATATGTTCCCTCTATTGACGAGGGAAGGGATCAATAGAGAGAATCTGATGTCACTTCTACTCAATTGCTATATATTCTCTCTATTGACGAGGAAAGGGATCAATAGAGTGAATCTGATGTCACTTCTACTCAATTGCTATAAATTCCCTCTATTGACCAGGGAAGGGATCAATAGAGAGAATCTGAAGTCACTTCTACTCAAATACTATATATTCCCTCTATTGACGAGGGAAGGGATCAATGGAGATAATCTGATGTCCCTCCTACTCAATTGCTATGTATTCCCTCTATTGATGAGGGAAGGGATCAATGGAGAGAATAGGATGTCACTTCTACTCAATTGCTATATACTGCCTCTATTGATGAGGGAAGGGATCAATAGAGAGAATCTGATGTCACTTCTACTCAATTGCTATATGTTCCCTCTATTGATGAGGGAAGGGATCAATAGAGTGAATCTGATGTCACTTCTACTCAATTGCTATATGTCCCCTCTATTGATGAGGGAAGGGATCAATAGAGAGAATCTGATGTCACTTCTACTCAATTGCTACATATTCCCTTTATTGATGAGGAAAGGGATCAATAGAGAGATTCTGATGTCACTTCTACTCAATTGCTATATATTCCCTCTATTGATGAGGAAAGGGATCAGTAGAGAGATTCTGATGTCACTTCTACTCAATTGCTATATATTCCCGCTATTGACGAGGGAAGGGATCAATGGAGTGAATCTGATGTCACTTCTACTCAATTGCTATAAATTCCCTCTATTGACGAGGGAAGGGATCAATAGAGAGAATCTGATGTCACTTCTACTCAATTGCTATATGTTCCCTCTATTGACGAGGGAAGGGATCAATAGAGCGAATCTGATGTCACTTCTACTCAATTGCTATATATTCTCTCTATTAACGAGGAAAGGGATCAATAGAGTGAATCTGATGTCACTTCTACTCAATTGCTATAAATTCCCTCTATTGACGAGGGAAGGGTTCAATAGAGAGAATCTGATGTCACTTCTACTCAATTTCTATAAATTCCCTCTATTGACGAGGGAAGGGATCAATAGAGAGAATCTGATGTCACTTCTACTCAATTACTATATATTCCCTCTATTGACGAGTGAAGGGATCAATAGAGCGAATCTGATGTCACTTCTACTCAATTGCTCTATGTTCCCTCTATTGACGAGGGAAGGGATCAATAGAGAGAATCTGATGTCACTTCTACTCAATTGCTATATATTCTCTCTATTGACGAGGGAAGGGATCAATAGAGAGAATCTGATGTCACTTCTACTGAATTACTATATATTCCCTCTATTGATGAGGGAAGGGATCAATGGAGAGAATCTGATGTCACTTCTACTCAATTGCTATAAATTCCCTCTATTGATGAGGGAAGGGATCAATAGAGAGAATCTGATGTCACTTCTACTCAATTACTATATATTCCCTCTATTGACGAGTGAAGGGATCAATAGAGCGAATCTGATGTCACTTCTACTCAATTGCTATATGTTCCCTCTATTGACGAGGGAAGGGATCAATAGAGAGAATCTGATGTCACTTCTACTCAATTGCTATATATTCTCTCTATTGACGAGGAAAGGGATCAATAGAGTGAATCTGATGTCACTTCTACTCAATTGCTATAAATTCCCTCTATTGACCAGGGAAGGGATCAATAGAGAGAATCTGATGTCACTTCTACTCAAATACTATATATTCCCTCTATTGACGAGGGAAGGGATCAATGGAGATAATCTGATGTCCCTTCTACTCAATTGCTATGTATTCCCTCTATTGATGAGGGAAGGGATCAATGGAGAGAATAGGATGTCACTTCTACTCAATTGCTATATACTGCCTCTATTGATGAGGGAAGGGATCAATAGAGAGAATCTGATGTCACTTCTACTCAATTGCTATATGTTCCCTCTATTGATGAGGGAAGGGATCAATAGAGTGAATCTGATGTCACTTCTACTCAATTGCTATATGTCCCCTCTATTGATGAGGGAAGGGATCAATAGAGAGAATCTGATGTCACTTCTACTCAATTGCTATATATTCCCTCTATTGATGAGGGAAGGGATCAATAGCGCGAATCTGATGTCACCTCTAATGAATTGCTATATATTCCCTCTATTGATGAGGAAAGGGATCAATAGAGATAATCTGATGTCACCTCTACTGAATTGCTATATATTCCCTCTATTGATGAGGGAAGGGATCAATAGAGAGAATCTGATGTCACTTCTACTCAATTGCTATATATTCCCTCTTTTGATGAGGGAAGGGATACATGGAGAGAATCTGATGTCACTTCTACTCAATTGCTATATGTTCCCTCTATTGATGAGGGAAGGGATCAATGGAGAGAATCTGATGTCCCTTCTACTCAATTGCTATATATTCCCTCTATTGATGAGGGAAGGGATCAATAGAGAGAATCGGATGTCACTTCTACTCCATTGCTGTATATTCCCTCTATTGATGAGGGGAGGGATAAATAGAGAGAATCTGATGTCACTTCCACTCCATTGCTATATATTCCCTCTATTGATGAGGGAAGTGATCAATAGAGCTAATCTGATGTCACTTCTACTCAATTGCTATATATTCCGTCTATTGTATTGACGAGGGAATGGTTCAATGGAGAGAATCTGATGTCCCTTCTACTCAATTGCTATATATTCCCTCTATTGACGAGGTAAAGGATCAATGGAGTGAATCTGATGTCACTTCTACTCAATTGCTATAAATTCCCTCTATTGACGAGGGAAGGGATCAATAGAGAGAATCTGATGTCAAATCTACTCAATTATTATATATTCCCTCTATTGATGAGTGAAGGGATCAATAGAGCAAATCTGATGTCAATTCTACTCAAATGCTATATGTTCCCTCTATTGATGAGGGAAGGGATCAATAGAGAGAATCTGATGTCACTTCTACTCAATTGCTATATATTCTCTCTATTGACGAGGGAAGGGATCAATAGAGAGAATCTGATGTCACTTCTACTCAATTGCTATATATTTTCTCTATTGACGAGGGAAGGGATCAATAGTGCGAATCTGATGTCACCTCTCCTGAATGGCTATATATTCCCTCTGTTGATGAGGGAAGGGATCAATAGAGATAATCTGATGTCACTTCTACTCAATTGCTATATATTCCCTCTATTGATGAGGGAAGGGATCAATAGAGATAATCTGATGTCACTTCTACTCAATTGCTATATATTCCCTCTATTGATGAGGGAAGGGATCAATGGAGATAATCTGATGTCCCTTCTATTGAATTGCTATGTATTCCCTCTATTGATGAGGGAAGGGATCAATGGAGAGAATCTGATGTCCCTTCTACTGAATTTCTATATATTCGCTCTATTGATGAGTGAAGGGATCAATAGAGATAATCTGATGTCACTTCTACTCAATTGCTATATGTTCCCGCTATTGATGAGGGAAGGGATCAATAGCGCAAATCTGATGTCACCTCTACTGAATTGCTATATGTTCCCTCTATTGATGAGGGAAGGGATCAATAGAGAGAATGTGATGTCACTTCTACTCAATTGCTATATGTTCCCTCTATTGATGAGGGAAGGGATAAATGGAGAGAATCTGATGTCCCTTCTACTCAATTGCTATATATTCCGTCTATTGATGAGGGAAGGGATCAATAGAGAGAATCGGATGTCACTTCTACTCCATTGCTATATATTACCTCTATTGATGAGGGAAGTGATCAATAGAGCTAATCTGATGTCACTTCTACTCAATTGCTATATATTCCCTCTATTGAGGAGCGAATGGATCAATGGAGAGAATCTGATGTCCATTCTACTCAATTGCTATATATTCCCTCTATTGACGAGGGAAAGGATCAATGGAGTGAATCTGATGTCACCTCTACTCAATTATTATATGTTCCCTCTATTGACGAGTGAAGGGATCAATAGAGCAAATCTGATGTCACTTCTACTCAATTGCTATATGTTCCCTCAATTGACGAGGGAAGGGATCAATAGAGAAAATCTGATGTCACTTCTACTCAATTGCTATATATTCTCTCTATTGACGAGGGAAGGGATCAATAGAGAGAATCTGATGTCACTTCTACTCAATTGCTATATATTTTCTCTGTTGACGAGGGAAGGGATCAATAGAGCGAATCTGATGTCACCTCTACTGAATTGCTATATAGTCCCTCTATTGACGAGGGAAGGGATCAATAGAGAGAATCTGATGTCACCTCTACTGAATTGCTATATATTCCCTCTATTGACGAGGGAAGGGATCAATAGAGAGAATCTGATGTCACTTCTACTCAATTGCTATATATTCCCTCTATTGACGAGGGAAGGGATCAATACAGAGAATCTGATGTCACTTCTACTCAATTGCTATATATTCCCTCTATTGACGAGGGAAGGGATCAATGGAGATAATCAGATGTCACTTCTACTCGATTGCTATATGTTCCCTCTATTGACGAGGGAAGGGATACATGGAGAGAATCTGATGTCCCTTCTACTCAATTGCTATATATTCCCTCTATTGATGAGGGAAGGGATCAATGGAGAGAATCTGGTGTCCCTTCTACTCAATTGCTGTATATTCCCTCTATTGATGATGGAAGGGATCAATAGAGAGAATCGGGTGTCACTTCTACTCCATTGCTGTATATTCCCTCTATTGATGAGGGAGGGGATCAATAGAGAGAATCTGATGTCACTTCTACTCCATTGCTATATATTCCCTCTATTGATGAGGGAAGGGATCAATGGAAATAATCTGATGTCACTTCTACTCAATTGCTATGTATTCCCTCTATTGATGAGGGAAGGGATCAATGGAGAGAATCTGATGTCCCTTCTACTCAATTGCTATGTATTCCCTCTATTGATGAGGGAAGGGATCAATGGAGATAATCTGATGTCACTTCTACTCAATTGCTATAAATTCCCTACATTGATGAGGGAAGGGATCAATAGAGATAATCTGATGTCACTTCTACTTAATTGCTATATATTCCCTCTATTGATGAGGGAAGGGATCAATGGAGCGAATCTGATGTCACCTCTACTGAATTGCTATATATTCCCTCTATTGATGAGGGAAGGGATCAATGGAGATAATCTGATGTCACTTCTACTCAATTGCTATATATTCCCTCTATTGATGAGGGAAGGGATCAATGGAGATAATCTCATGTCACTTCTACTCAATTGCTATGTGTTCCCTCTATTGATGAGGGAAGGGATCAATGGAGAGAATCTGATGTCCCTTCTACTCAATTGCTATGTGTTCCCTCTATTGATGAGGGAACGGATCAATGGAGAGAATCTGATGTCCCTTCTACTCAATTGCTATATGTTCCCTCTATTGATGAGGGAAGGGATCAATAGAGAGAATCTGATGTCACTTCTACTCAATTGCTATATGTTCCCTCTATTGATGAGGGAAGGGATCAATAGAGTGAATCTGATGTCACTTCTACTCAATTGCTATATGTTCCTTCTATTGATGATGGAAGGGATCAATAGAGAGAATCTGATGTCACTTCTACTCAATTGCTATATGTTCCCTCTATTGATGAGGGAAGGGATCAATAGAGCAAATCTGATGTCACCTCTACTGAATTGCTATACATTCCCTCTATTGATGAGGGAAGGGATCAATAGAGATAATCTGATGTCACTTCTACTCGATTGCTATATATTCCCTCTATTGATGAGTGAAGGGATCAATAGGGATCAATAGAGATAATCAGATGTCACTTCTACTCAATTGCTATATGTTCCCTCTATTGATGAGGGAAGGGATAAATGGAGAGAATCTGATGTCCCTGCTACTCAATTGCTATATATTCCCTCTATTGATGAGGGAAGGGATCAATGGAGAGAATCTGATGTCCCTTCTACTCAATTGCTGTATATTCCCTCTATTGATGAGGGAAGGGATCAATAGAGAGAATCGGATGTCACTTCTACTCCATTGCTGTATATTCCCTCTATTGATGAGGGAGGGGATCAATAGAGAGAATCTGATGTCACCTCTACTCCATTGCTATATATTCCCTCTATTGATGAGGGAAGTGATCAATAGAGATAATCTGATGTCACTTCTACTCAATTGCTATATATTCCCTCTGTTGATGAGGGAAGGGATCAATAGAGATAATCTGATGTCACCTCTACTGAATTGCTATATATTCCCTCTGTTGATGAGGGAAGGGATCAATAGAGAGATTCTGATGTCACTTCTACTCAATTGCTATATATTCCCTCTATTGATGAGGGAAGGGATCAGTAGAGAGATTCTGATGTCACTTCTACTCAATTGCTATATATTCCCTCTATTGATGAGGGAAGGGATCAATAGAGAGAATCTGATGTCACTTCTACTCAATTGCTATATATTCCCTGTATTGATGAGGGAAGGGATCAATAGAGATAATCTGATGTCACCTCTACTGAATTGCTATATATTCCCTCGTTGATGAGGTGAAGGGATCAATAGAGCGAATCTGATGTCACCTCTACTCAATTGCTATATGTTCCCTCTATTGATGAGGGAAGGGATCAATAGAGAGAATCTGATGTCACTTCTACTCAATTGCTATATGTTCCCTCTATTGATGAGGGAAGGATCAATAGAGTGAATCTGATGTCACTTCTACTCAATTGCTATATGTTCCCTCTATTGATGAGGGAAGGGATCAATAGAGAGAATCTGATGTCACTTCTACTCAATTGCTATATGTTCCCTCTATTGATGAGGGAAGGGATCAATAGAGCGAATCTGATGTCACCTCTACTGAATTGCAATATATTCATTCTATTGATGAGGGAAGGGCTCAATAGAGAGAATCTGATGTCACCTCTACTGAATTGCTATATAATACCTCTATTGATGAGGGAAGGGATTAATAGAGAGAATCGGATGTCACTTCTACTCAATTGCTATATATTCCCTCTATTGATGAGGGAAGGGATCAATAGAGCGAATCTGATATCACCTCTACTCAATTGTTATATATTCCCTCTGTTGATGAGGGAATGGATCAATTGAGAGAATCTTATGTCACTACTACCTACTCAGTGGCTATATATTCCCTCTATTGATGAGGGAAGGGATCAATAGAGCGAATCTGATGTCACCTTTACTGAATTTCTATATATTCCCTCTATTGATGAGGGAAGTGATCAATAGAGAGAATCTGATGTCACTTCTACTCAATTGCTATATATTCCCTCTATTGATGAGGGAAGGGATCAATAGAGCGAATCTGATGTCACCTCTACTCAATTGCTATATATTCCCTCTATTGATGAGGGAAGGGATCAATAGAGAGAATCTGATGTCACTTCTACTCAATTGCTATATGTTCCCTCTATTGATGATGGAAGGGATCAATAGAGTGAATCTGATGTCACTTCTACTCAATGTTCCCTCTATTGATGAGAGAAGGGATCAATAGAGAGAATCTGATGTCACTTCTACGCGATTGCTATATATTCCCTCTATTGATGAGGGAAGGGATCAATAGAGATAATCAGATGTCACTTCTACTCGATTGCTATATGTTCCCTCTATTGATGAGGGAAGGGATAAATGGAGAGAATCTGATGTCCCTTCTACTCAATTGCTATATGTTCCCTCTATTGATGAGGGAAGGGATCATTGGAGAGAATATGATGTCCCTTCTACTCAATTGCTGTATATTCCATCTATTGACGAGGGAGGGGATCAATAGAGAGAATCTGATGTCACTTCTACTCCATTGCTATATATTCCGTTTATTGATGAGGGAAGTGATCAATAGAGATAATCTGATGTCACTTCTACTCAATTGCTATATATTCCCTCTATCGAGGGAAGGGATCAACAGAAATAAATCTGATGTCCCTTCTACTCAATTGCTATATATTCCCTCTATTGATGAGGGAAGGGATCAATAGAGATAATCTGATGTCCCTTCTACTCAATTGCTACATATTCCCTCTATTGATGAGGAAAGGGATCAATAGAGAGATTCTGATGTCACTTCTACTCAATTGCTACATATTCCCTCTATTGATGAGGGAAGGGATCAGTAGAGAGATTCTGATGTCACTTCTACTCAATTGCTATATATTCCCTTAATTGATGAAGGAAGGGATCAATAGAGCAAATCTGATGTCACCTCTACTGAATTGCTATATGTTCCCTCTATTGATGAGGGAAGGGATAAATGGAGAGAATATGATGTCCCTTCTACTCAATTGCTATATATTCCCTCTATTGATGAGGGAAGGGATCAATGGAGAGAATCTGATGTCCCTTCTACTCAATTGCTATATATTCCCTCTATTGATGAAGACAGGGATCAATAGAGAGATTCTGATGTCACTTCTACTCAATTGCTATATATTCCCTCTATTGATGAGGGAAGGGATCAGTAGAGAGATTCTGATGTCACTTCTACTCAATTGCTATATATTCCCTCTATTGACGAGGGAAGGGATCAATAGAGAGAATCTGATGTCACTTCTACTCAATTGCTATATATTCTCTCTATTGACGAGGGAAGGGATCAATAGAGAGAATCTGATGTCACTTCTACTCAATTGCTATATATTCTCTCTATTGACGAGGGAAGGCATCAATGGAGCGAATCTGATGTCACCTCTACTGAATTGCTATATATTCCCTCTATTGATGAGGGAAGGGATCAATGGAGAGAATCTGATGTCACTTCTACTCAATTACTATATGTTCCCCCTATTGACGAGTGAAGGGATCAATAGAGCGAATCTGATGTCACTTCTACTCAATTGCTATATGTTCCCTCTATTGACGAGGGAAGGGATCAATAGAAATAATCTGATGTCACTTCTACTCAATTGCTATATATTCTCTCTATTGACGAGGAAAGGGATCAATAGACTGAATCTGATGTCACTTCTACTCAATTGCTATAAATTCCCTCTTTTGATGAGGGAAGGGATCAATAGAGAGAATCTGATGTCACTTCTACTCAAATACTATATATTCCCTCTATTGACGAGTGAAGGGATCAATAGAGCGAATCTGATGTCACTTCTACTCAATTGCTATATGTTCCCTCTATTGACGAGGGAAGGGATCAATAGAGAGAATCTGATGTCACTTCTACTCAATTGCTATATATTCTCTCTATTGACGAGGGAAGGGCTCAATAGAGATAATCTGATGTCACTTCTACTCAATTGCTATGTATTCCCTCTATTGACGAGGGAAGGGATCAATGGAGATAATCTGATGTCACTTCTACTCAAATGCTATATGTTCCCTCTATTGATGAGGGAAGTGATCAATAGAGAGAATCTGACGTCACTTCTACTCAATTGCTAAATATTCCCTCTATTGATGAGGGAAGGGATCAGTAGAGAGATTCTGATGTCACTTCTACTCAATTGCTATATATTCCCTCTATTGACGAGGGAAGGGATCAATAGAGAGAATCTGATGTCACTTCTACTCAATTGCTATATATTCTCTCTATTGACGAGGGAAGGGATCAATAGAGAGAATCTGATGTCACTTCTACTCAATTGCTATATATTCTCTCTATTGACGAGGGAAGGCATCAATGGAGCGAATCTGATGTCACCTCTACTGAATTGCTATATATTCCCTCTATTGATGAGGGAAGGGATCAATGGAGAGAATCTGATGTCACTTCTACTCAATTACTATATATTCCCTCTATTGACGAGTGAAGGGATCAATAGAGCGAATCTGATGTCACTTCTACTCAATTGCTATATGTTCCCTCTATTGACGAGGGAAGGGATCAATAGAGAGAATCTGATGTCACTTCTACTCAATTGCTATATATTCTCTCTATTGACGAGGGAAGGGCTCAATAGAGATAATCTGATGTCACTTCTACTCAATTGCTATATATTCTCTCTATTGACGAGGGAAGGCATCAATAGACTGAATCTGATGTCACTTCTACTCAATTGCTATAAATTCCCTCTTTTGATGAGGGAAGGGATCAATAGAGAGAATCTGATGTCACTTCTACTCAAATACTATATATTCCCTCTATTGACGAGTGAAGGGATCAATAGAGCGAATCTGATGTCACTTCTACTCAATTGCTATATGTTCCCTCTATTGACGAGGGAAGGGATCAATAGAGAGAATCTGATGTCACTTCTACTCAATTGCTATATATTCTCTCTATTGACGAGGGAATGGCTCAATAGAGATAATCTGATGTCACTTCTACTCAATTGCTATGTATTCCCTCTATTGACGAGGGAAGGGATCAATGGAGATAATCTGATGTCACTTCTACTCAATTGCTATATGTTCCCTCTATTGATGAGGGAAGTGATCAATAGAGAGAATCTGACGTCACTTCTACTCAATTGCTAAATATTCCCTCTATTGATGAGGGAAGGGATCAATAGAGCGAATCTGATGTCACCTCTACTGAATTGCTATATATTCCCTCTATTGATGAGGGAAGGGATCAGATGTCACTTCTACTCAATTGCTATATATTCCCTCTAATGATGAGGGAAGGGATCAATGGAGAGAATCTGATGTCCCTTCTACTCAATTGCTATATTCTGATGTCACTTCTACTCAATTTCTATATATTCCCTCTATTGATGAGGGAAGGGATCAATGGAGAGAATCTGATGTCTCTTCTACTCAATTGCTATGTGTTCCCTCTATTGATGAGGGAAGGGATCAATGGAGAGAATGTGATGTCCCTTCTTCTCAATTGCTATGTGTTCCCTCTATTGATGAGGGAAGGGATCAATAGAGTGAATCTGATGTCACTTCTACTCAATGTTCCCTCTATTGATGAGAGAAGGGATCAATAGAGAGAATCTGATGTCACTTCTATGTGATTGCTATATATTCCCTCTATTTATGAGGGAAGGGATCAATAGAGATAATCAGATGTCACTTCTACTCGATTGCTATATGTTCCCTCTATTGATGAGGGAAGGGATAAATGGAGAGAATCTGATGTCCCTTTTACTCAATTGCTATATGTTCCCTCTATTGATGAGGGAAACGGATCAATTTGAGAGAATCTGATGTCCCTTCTACTCAATTGCTGTATATTCCTTCTATTGACGAGGGAGGGGATCAATAGAGAGAATCTGATGTCACTTCTACTCCATTGCTATATATTCCCTCTATTGATGAGGGAAGTGATCAATAGAGATAATCTGATGTCACTTCTACTCAATTGCTATATATTCCCTCTATCGAGGGAAGGGATCAATAGAAATAAATCTGATGTCCCTTCTACTCAATTGCTATATATTCCCTCTATTGATGAGGGAAGGGATCAATAGAGATAATCTGATGTCCCTTCTACTCAATTGCTACATATTCCCTCTATTGATGAGGAAAGGGATCAATAGAGAGATTCTGATGTTACTTCTACTCAATTGCTACATATTCCCTCTATTGATGAGGGAAGGGATCAGTAGAGAGATTCCGTTGTCACTTCTACTCAATTGCTATATATTCCCTTAATTGATGAGGGAAGGGATCAATAGAGCAAAACTGATGTCACCTCTACTGAATTGCTATATGTTCCCTCTATTGATGAGGGAAGGGATAAATGGAGAGAATAAGATGTCCCTTCTACTCAATTGCTATATATTCCCTCTATTGATGAGGGAAGGGATCAATGGAGAGAATCTGACGTCCCTTCTACTCAATTGCTGTATATTCCCTCTATTGATGAGGGAAGGGATCAATAGAGAGAATCGGATGTCACTTCTACTCCATTGGTGTATATTCCCTCTATTGATGAGGGAAGGGATCAATAGAGAGAATCTGATGTCACTTCTACTCCATTGCTATATATTCCCTCTATTGATGAGGGAAGTGATCAATAGAGATAATCTGATGTCACTTCTACTCAATTGCTATATATTCCCTCTATTGAGGGAAAGGATCAATAGAAAGAAATCTGATGTCCCTTCTACTCGATTGCTATATATTCCCTCTATTGATGACGGAGGGGATCAATAGAGATAATCCAATGTCCCTTCTACTCAATTGCTACATATTCCCTTTATTGATGAGGAAAGGGATCAATAGAGAGATTCTGATGTCACTTCTACTCAATTGCTATATATTCCCTCTATTGATGAGGAAAGGGATCAGTAGAGAGATTCTGATGTCACTTCTACTCAATTGCTATATATTCCCTCTATTGACGAGGGAAAGGATCAATGGAGTGAATCTGATGTCACTTCTACTCAATTGCTATAAATTCCCTCTATTGACGAGGGAAGGGATCAATAGAGAGAATCTGATGTCACTTCTACTCAATTGCTATATGTTCCCTCTATTGACGAGGGAAGGGATCAATAGAGCGAATCTGATGTCACTTCTACTCAATTGCTATATATTCTCTCTATTAACGAGGAAAGGGATCAATAGAGCGAATCTGATGTCACTTCTACTCAATTGCTATAAATTCCCTCTATTGACGAGGGAAGGGATCAATAGAGAGAATCTGATGTCACTTCTACTCAATTGCTATAAATTCCCTCTATTGACGAGGGAAGGGATCAATAGAGAGAATCTGATGTCACTTCTACTCAATTGCTATAAATTCCCTCTATTGACGAGGGAAGGGATCAATAGAGAGAATCTGATGTCACTTCTACTCAATTGCTATAAATTCCCTCTATTGACGAGGGAAGGGATCAATAGAGAGAATCTGATGTCACTGCTACTCAATTGCTATATGTTCCCTCTATTGACGAGTGAAGGGATCAATAGAGCGAATCTGATGTCACTTCTACTCAATTGCTATATGTTCCCTCTATTGACGAGGGAAGGGATCAATAGAGAGAATCTGATGTCACTTCTACTCAATTGCTATATATTCTCTCTATTGACGAGGGAAGGGATCAATAGAGAGAATCTGATGTCACTTCTACTGAATTACTATATATTCCCTCTATTGATGAGGGAAGGGATCAATGGAGAGAATCGGATGTCACTTCTACTCAATTGCTATAAATTCCCTCTATTGATGAGGGAAGGGATCAATAGAGAGAATCTCATGTCACTTCTACTCAATTACTATATATTCCCTCTATTGACGAGTGAAGGGATCAATAGAGCGAATCTGATGTCACTTCTACTCAATTGCTATATGTTCCCTCTATTGACGAGGGAAGGGATCAATAGAGAGAATCTGATGTCACTTCTACTCAATTGCTATATATTCTCTCTATTGACGAGGAAAGGGATCAATAGAGTGAATCTGATGTCACTTCTACTCAATTGCTATAAATTCCCTCTATTGACCAGGGAAGGGATCAATAGAGAGAATCTGATGTCACTTCTACTCAAATACTATATATTCCCTCTATTGACGAGGGAAGGGATCAATGGAGATAATCTGATGTCCCTTCTACTCAATTGCTATGTATTCCCTCTATTGATGAGGGAAGGGATCAATGGAGAGAATAGGATGTCACTTCTACTCAATTGCTAGATACTGCCTCTATTGATGAGGGAAGGGATCAATAGAGAGAATCTGATGTCACTTCTACTCAATTGCTATATGTTCCCTCTATTGATGAGGGAAGGGATCAATAGAGTGAATCTGATGTCACTTCTACTCAATTGCTATATGTCACCTCTATTGATGAGGGAAGGGATCAATAGAGAGAATCTGATGTCACTTCTACTCAATTGCTACATATTCCCTTTATTGATGAGGAAAGGGATCAATAGAGAGATTCTGATGTCACTTCTACTCAATTGCTATATATTCCCTCTATTGATGAGGAAAGGGATCAGTAGAGAGATTCTGATGTCACTTCTACTCAATTGCTATATATTCCCTCTATTGACGAGGGAAGGGATCAATGGAGTGAATCTGATGTCACTTCTACTCAATTGCTATAAATTCCCTCTATTGACGAGGGAAGGGATCAATAGAGAGAATCTGATGTCACTTCTACTCAATTGCTATATGTTCCCTCTATTGACGAGGGAAGGGATCAATAGAGCGAATCTGATGTCACTTCTACTCAATTGCTATATATTCTCTCTATTAACGAGGAAAGGGATCAATAGAGTGAATCTGATGTCACTTCTACTCAATTGCTATAAATTCCCTCTATTGACGAGGGAAGGGATCAATAGAGAGAATCTGATGTCACTTCTACTCAATTGCTATAAATTCCCTCTATTGACGAGGGAAGGGATCAATAGAGAGAATCTGATGTCACTTCTACTCAATTACTATATATTCCCTCTATTGACGAGTGAAGGGATCAATAGAGCGAATCTGATGTCACTTCTACTCAATTGCTATATGTTCCCTCTATTGACGAGGGAAGGGATCAATAGAGAGAATCTGATGTCACTTCTACTCAATTGCTATATATTCTCTCTATTGACGAGGGAAGGGATCAATAGAGAGAATCTGATGTCACTTCTACTCAATTACTATATATTCCCTCTATTGACGAGTGAAGGGATCAATAGAGCGAATCTGATGTCACTTCTACTCAATTGCTATATGTTCCCTCTATTGACGAGGGAAGGGATCAATAGAGAGAATCTGATGTCACTTCTACTCAATTGCTATATATTCTCTCTATTAACGAGGAAAGGGATCAATAGAGTGAATCTGATGTCACTTCTACTCAATTGCTATAAATTCCCTCTATTGACCAGGGAAGGGATCAATAGAGAGAATCTGATGTCACTTCTACTCAAATACTATATATTCCCTCTATTGACGAGGGAAGGGATCAATGGAGATAATCTGATGTCCCTTCTACTCAATTGCTATGTATTCCCTCTATTGATGAGGGAAGGGATCAATGGAGAGAATAGGATGTCACTTCTACTCAATTGCTATATACTGCCTCTATTGATGAGGGAAGGGATCAATAGAGAGAATCTGATGTCACTTCTACTCAATTGCTATATGTTCCCTCTATTGATGAGGGAAGGGATCAATAGAGTGAACCTGATGTCACTTCTACTCAATTGCTATATATTCTCTCTATTGACGAGGGAAGGGATCAATAGAGAGAATCTGATGTCACTTCTACTGAATTACTATATATTCCCTCTGTTGATGAGGGAAGGGATCAATGGAGAGAATCTGATGTCACTTCTACTCAATTGCTATAAATTCCCTCTATTGATGAGGGAAGGGATCAATAGAGAGAATCTGATGTCACTTCTACTCAATTACTATATATTCCCTCTATTGACGAGTGAAGGGATCAATAGAGCGAATCTGATGTCACTTCTACTCAATTGCTATATGTTCCCTCTATTGACGAGGGAAGGGATCAATAGAGCGAATCTGATGTCACTTCTACTCAATTGCTATATGTTCCCTCTATTGACGAGGGAAGGGATCAATAGAGAGAATCTGATGTCACTTCTACTCAATTGCTATATATTCTCTCTATTGACGAGGGAAGGGATCAATAGAGAGAATCTGATGTCACTTCTACTGAATTACTATATATTCCCTCTGTTGATGAGGGAAGGGATCAATGGAGAGAATCTGATGTCACTTCTACTCAATTGCTATAAATTCCCTCTATTGATGAGGGAAGGGATCAATAGAGAGAATCTGATGTCACTTCTACTCAATTACTATATATTCCCTCTATTGACGAGTGAAGGGATCAATAGAGCGAATCTGATGTCACTTCTACTCAATTGCTATATGTTCCCTCTATTGACGAGGGAAGGGATCAATAGAGAGAATCTGATGTCACTTCTACTCAATTGCTATATATTCTCTCTATTAACGAGGAAAGGGATCAATAGAGTGAATCTGATGTCACTTCTACTCAATTGCTATAAATTCCCTCTATTGACCAGGGAAGGGATCAATAGAGAGAATCTGATGTCACTTCTACTCAAATACTATATATTCCCTCTATTGACGAGGGAAGGGATCAATGGAGATAATCTGATGTCCCTTCTACTCAATTGCTATGTATTCCCTCTATTGATGAGGGAAGGGATCAATGGAGAGAATAGGATGTCACTTCTACTCAATTGCTATATACTGCCTCTATTGATGAGGGAAGGGATCAATAGAGAGAATCTGATGTCACTTCTACTCAATTGCTATATGTTCCCTCTATTGATGAGGGAAGGGATCAATAGAGTGAACCTGATGTCACTTCTGCTCAATTGCTATATGTCCCCTCTATTGATGAGGGAAGGGATCAATAGAGAGAATCTGATGTCACTTCTACTCAATTGCTATATATTCCCTCTATTGATGAGGGAAGGGATCAATAGCGCGAATCTGATGTCACCTCTAATGAATTGCTATATATTCCCTCTATTGATGAGGAAAGGGATCAATAGAGATAATCTGATGTCACCTCTACTGAATTGCTATATATTCCCTCTATTGATGAGGGAAGGGATCAATAGAGAGAATCTGATGTCACTTCTACTCAATTGCTATATATTCCCTCTTTTGATGAGGGAAGGGATACATGGAGAGAATCTGATGTCACTTCTACTCAATTGCTATATGTTCCCTCTATTGATGAGGGAAGGGATCAATGGAGAGAATCTGATGTCCCTTCTACTCAATTGTTATATATTCCCTCTATTGATGAGGGAAGGGATCAATAGAGAGAATCGGATGTCACTTCTACTCCATTGCTGTATATTCCCTCTATTGATGAGGGGAGGGATAAATAGAGAGAATCTGATGTCACTTCCACTCCATTGCTATATATTCCCTCTATTGATGAGGGAAGTGATCAATAGAGCTAATCTGATGTCACTTCTACTCAATTGCTATATATTCCCTCTATTGTATTGACGAGGGAATGGTTCAATGGAGAGAATCTGATGTCCCTTCTACTCAATTGCTATATATTCCCTCTATTGACGAGGTAAAGGATCAATGGAGTGAATCTGATGTCACTTCTACTCAATTGCTATAAATTCCCTCTATTGACGAGGGAAGGGATCAATAGAGAGAATCTGATGTCAAATCTACTCAATTATTATATATTCCCTCTATTGATGAGTGAAGGGATCAATAGAGCAAATCTGATGTCACTTCTACTCAAATGCTATATGTTCCCTCTATTGATGAGGGAAGGGATCAATAGAGAGAATCTGATGTCACTTCTACTCAATTGCTATATATTCTCTCTATTGACGAGGGAAGGGATCAATAGAGAGAATCTGATGTCACTTCTACTCAATTGCTATATATTTTCTCTATTGACGAGGGAAGGGATCAATAGTGCGAATCTGATGTCACCTCTCCTGAATGGCTATATATTCCCTCTGTTGATGAGGGAAGGGATCAATAGAGATAATCTGATGTCACTTCTACTCAATTGCTATATATTCCCTCTATTGATGAGGGAAGGGATCAATAGAGATAATCTGATGTCACTTCTACTCAATTGCTATATATTCCCTCTATTGATGAGGGAAGGGATCAATGGAGATAATCTGATGTCCCTTCTATTGAATTGCTATGTATTCCCTCTATTGATGAGGGAAGGGATCAATGGAGAGAATCTGATGTCCCTTCTACTGAATTTCTATATATTCGCTCTATTGATGAGTGAAGGGATCAATAGAGATAATCTGATGTCACTTCTACTCAATTGCTATATGTTCCCGCTATTGATGAGGGAAGGGATCAATAGAGATAATCTGATGTCACTTCTACTCAATTGCTATATATTCCCTCTATTGATGAGGGAAGGGATCAATGGAGATAATCTGATGTCTCTTCTATTGAATTGCTATGTATTCCCTCTATTGATGAGGGAAGGGATCAATGGAGAGAATCTGATGTCCCTTCTACTGAATTTCTATATATTCGCTCTATTGATGAGTGAAGGGATCAATAGAGATAATCTGATGTCACTTCTACTCAATTGCTATATGTTCCCGCTATTGATGAGGGAAGGGATCAATAGCGCAAATCTGATGTCACCTCTACTGAATTGCTATATGTTCCCTCTATTGATGAGGGAAGGGATCAATAGAGAGAATGTGATGTCACTTCTACTCAATTGCTATATGTTCCCTCTATTGATGAGGGAAGGGATCAATGGAGAGAATCTGATGTCACTTCTACTCAATTGCTATATGTTCCCTCTATTGATGAGGGAAGGGATCAATGGAGAGAATCTGATGTCCCTTCTACTCAATTGCTATATATTCCGTCTATTGATGAGGGAAGGGATCAATAGAGAGAATCGGATGTCACTTCTACTCCATTGCTGTATATTCCCTCTATTGATGAGCGAAGGGATCAATAGAGAGAATCTGATGTCACTTCTACTCCATTGCTATATATTACCTCTATTGATGAGGGAAGTGATCAATAGAGCTAATCTGATGTCACTTCTACTCAATTGCTATATATTCCCTCTATTGAGGAGCGAATGGATCAATGGAGAGAATCTGATGTCCATTCTACTCAATTGCTATATATTCCCTCTATTGACGAGGGAAAGGATCAATGGAGTGAATCTGATGTCACCTCTACTCAATTATTATATGTTCCCTCTATTGACGAGTGAAGGGATCAATAGAGCAAATCTGATGTCACTTCTACTCAATTGCTATATGTTCCCTCAATTGACGAGGGAAGGGATCAATAGAGAGAATCTGATGTCACTTCTACTCAATTGCTATATATTCTCTCTATTGACGAGGGAAGGGATCAATAGAGAGAATCTGATGTCACTTCTACTCAATTGCTCTATATTTTCTCTATTGACGAGGGAAGGGATCAATAGAGCGAATCTGATGTCACCTCTACTGAATTGCTATATATTCCCTCTATTGACGAGGGAAGGGATCAATAGAGAGAATCTGATGTCACCTCTACTGAATTGCTATATATTCCCTCTATTGACGAGGGAAGGGATCAATAGAGAGAATCTGATGTCACTTCTACTCAATTGCTATATATTCCCTCTATTGACGAGGGAAGGGATCAATACAGAGAATCTGATGTCACTTCTACTCAATTGCTATATATTCCCTCTATTGACGAGGGAAGGGATCAATGGAGATAATCAGATGTCACTTCTACTCGATTGCTATATGTTCCCTCTATTGATGAGGGAAGGGATACATGGAGAGAATCTGATGTCCCTCTACTCAATTGCTATATATTCCCTCTATTGATGAGGGAAGGGATCAATGGAGAGAATCTGATGTCCCTTCTACTCAATTGCTATATATTCCCTCTATTGATGATGGAAGGGATCAATAGAGAGAATCGGGTGTCACTTCTACTCCATTGCTGTATATTCCCTCTATTGATGAGGGAGGGGATCAATAGAGAGAATCTGATGTCACTTCTACTCCATTGCTATATATTCCCTCTATTGATGAGGTAAGGGATCAATGGAAATAATCTGATGTCACTTCTACTCAATTGCTATATATTCCCTCTATTGATGAGGGAAGGGTTCAATGGAGAGAATCTGATGTCCCTTCTACTCAATTGCTATGTATTCCCTCTATTGATGAGGGAAGGGATCAATGGAGATAATCTGATGTCACTTCTACTCAATTGCTATAAATTCCCTACATTGATGAGGGAAGGGATCAATAGAGATAATCTGATGTCACTTTTACTTAATTGCTATATATTCCCTCTATTGATGAGGGAAGGGATCAATAGAGCGAATCTGATGTCACCTCTACTGAATTGCTATATATTCCCTCTATTGATGAGGGAAGGGATCAATGGAGATAATCTGATGTCACTTCTACTCAATTGCTATATATTCCCTCTATTGATGAGGGAAGGGATCAATGGAGATAATCTAATGTCACTTCTACTCAATTGCTATATATTCCCTCTATTGATGAGGAAAGGGATCAATGGAGAGAATCTCATGTCCCTTCTACTCAATTGCTATGTATTCCCTCTATTGATGAGGGAAGGGATCAATGGAGAGAATCTGATGTCCCTTCTACTCAATTGCTATGTGTTCCCTCTATTGATGAGGGAACGGATCAATGGAGAGAATCTGATGTCCCTTCTACTCCATTGCTATATGTTCCCTCTATTGATGAGGGAAGGGATCAATAGAGTGAATCTGATGTCACTTCTACTCAATTGCTATATGTTCCTTCTATTGATGATGGAAGGGATCAATAGAGAGAATCTGATGTCACTTCTACTCAATTGCTATATGTTCCCTCTATTGATGAGGGAAGGGATCAATAGAGCAAATCTGATGTCACCTCTACTGAATTGCTATACATTCCCTCTATTGATGAGGGAAGGGATCAATAGAGATAATCTGATGTCACTTCTACTCGATTGCTATATATTCCCTCTATTGATGAGTGAAGGGATCAATAGGGATCAATAGAGATAATCAGATGTCACTTCTACTCGATTGCTATATGTTCCCTCTATTGATGAGGGAAGGGATAAATGGAGAGAATCTGATGTCCCTTCTACTCAATTGCTATATATTCCCTCTATTGATGAGGGAAGGGATCAATGGAGAGAATCTGATGTCCCTTCTACTCAATTGCTGTATATTCCCTCTATTGATGAGGGAAGGGATCAATAGAGAGAATCGGATGTCACTTCTACTCCATTGCTGTATATTCCCTCTATTGATGAGGGAGGGGATCAATAGAGAGAATCTGATGTCACCTCTACTCCATTGCTATATATTCCCTCTATTGATGAGGGAAGTGATCAATAGAGATAATCTGATGTCACTTCTACTCAATTGCTATATATTCCCTCTGTTGATGAGGGAAGGGATCAATAGAGATAATCTGATGTCACCTCTACTGAATTGCTATATATTCCCTCTGTTGATGAGGGAAGGGATCAATAGAGAGATTCTGATGTCACTTCTACTCAATTGCTATATATTCCCTCTATTGATGAGGGAAGGGATCAGTAGAGAGATTCTGATGTCACTTCTACTCAATTGATATATATTCCCTCTATTGATGAGGGAAGGGATCAATAGAGAGAATCTGATGTCACTTCTACTCAATTGCTATATATTCCCTGTATTGATGAGGGAAGGGATCAATAGAGATAATCTGATGTCACCTCTACTGAATTGCTATATATTCCCTCTGTTGATGAGGTGAAGGGATCAATAGAGCGAATCTGATGTCACCTCTACTCAATTGCTATATATTCCCTCTATTGATGAGGGAAGGGATCAATAGAGAGAATCTGATGTCACTTCTACTCAATTGCTATATGTTCCCTCTATTGATGAGGGAAGGGATCAATAGAGTGAATCTGATGTCACTTCTACTCAATTGCTATATGTTCCCTCTATTGATGAGAGAAGGGATCAATAGAGAGAATCTGATGTCACTTCTACTCAATTGCTATATGTTCCCTCTATTGATGAGGGAAGGGATCAATAGAGCGAATCTGATGTCACCTCTACTGAATTGCAATATATTCATTCTATTGATGAGGGAAGGGCTCAATAGAGAGAATCTGATGTCACCTCTACTGAATTGCTATATATTCCCTCTATTGATGAGGGAAGGGATTAATAGAGAGAATCGGATGTCACTTCTACTCAATTGCTATATATTCCCTCTATTGATGAGGGAAGGGATCAATAGAGCGAATCTGATATCACCTCTACTCAATTGTTATATATTCCCTCTGTTGATGAGGGAAGGGATCAATTGAGAGAATCTTATGTCACTACTACCTACTCAGTGGCTATATATTCCCTCTATTGATGAGGGAAGGGATCAATAGAGCGAATCTGATGTCACCTTTACTGAATTTCTATATATTCCCTCTATTGATGAGGGAAGTGATCAATAGAGAGAATCTGATGTCACTTCTACTCAATTGCTATATATTCCCTCTATTGATGAGGGAAGGGATCAATAGAGCGAATCTGATGTCACCTCTACTCAATTGCTATATATTCCCTCTATTGATGAGGGAAGGGATCAATAGAGAGAATCTGATGTCACTTCTACTCAATTGCTATATATTCCCTCTATTGATGAGGGAAGGGATCAGTAGAATCTGATGTCACTTCTACTCAATTGCTATATATTCCCTCTATTGATGAGGGAAGGGATCAGTAGAGAGATGCTGATGTCACTTCTACTCCATTGCTGTATATTCCCTCTATTGATGAGGGAAGGGATCACTAGAGAGAATCTAATGTCACTTCTACTCCATTGCTATATATTCCCTCTATTGACGAGGGAAGGGATCAATAGAGAAAATCTGATGTCACTTCTACTCAATTGCTATATATGCCCTCTATTGACGAGCTAAGGGATCAATAGAGAGAATCTGATATCACTTCTACTCAATTGCTATATATGCCCTCTATTGATGAGCTAAGGGATCAACAGAGAGAATCTGATGTCACTTCTACTCAATTGCTATATATTTTCTCTATTGACGAGGGAAGGGATCAATAGTGCGAATCTGATGTCACCTCTCCTGAATGGCTATATATTCCCTCTGTTGATGAGGGAAGGGATCAATAGAGATAATCTGATGTCACTTCTACTCAATTGCTATATATTCCCTCTATTGATGAGGGAAGGGATCAATAGAGATAATCTGATGTCACTTCTACTCAATTGCTATATATTCCCTCTATTGATGAGGGAAGGGATCAATGGAGATAATCTGATGTCCCTTCTATTGAATTGCTATGTATTCCCTCTATTGATGAGGGAAGGGATCAATGGAGAGAATCTGATGTCCCTTCTACTGAATTTCTATATATTCGCTCTATTGATGAGTGAAGGGATCAATAGAGATAATCTGATGTCACTTCTACTCAATTGCTATATGTTCCCGCTATTGATGAGGGAAGGGATCAATAGCGCAAATCTGATGTCACCTCTACTGAATTGCTATATGTTCCCTCTTTTGATGAGGGAAGGGATCAATAGAGAGAATGTGATGTCACTTCTACTCAATTGCTATATGTTCCCTCTATTGATGAGGGAAGGGATAAATGGAGAGAATCTGATGTCACTTCTACTCAATTGCTATATGTTCCCTCTATTGATGAGGGAAGGGATCAATGGAGAGAATCTGATGTCCCTTCTACTCAATTGCTATATATTCCGTCTATTGATGAGGGAAGGGATCAATAGAGAGAATCGGATGTCACTTCTACTCCATTGCTGTATATTCCCTCTATTGATGAGCGAAGGGATCAATAGAGAGAATCTGATGTCACTTCTACTCCATTGCTATATATTACCTCTATTGATGAGGGAAGTGATCAATAGAGCTAATCTGATGTCACTTCTACTCAATTGCTATATATTCCCTCTATTGAGGAGCGAATGGATCAATGGAGGGAATCTGATGTCCATTCTACTCAATTGCTATATATTCCCTCTATTGACGAGGGAAAGGATCAATGGAGTGAATCTGATGTCACCTCTACTCAATTATTATATGTTCCCTCTATTGACGAGTGAAGGGATCAATAGAGAAAATCTGATGTCACTTCTACTCAATTGCTATATGTTCCCTCAATTGACGAGGGAAGGGATCAATAGAGAGAATCTGATGTCACTTCTACTCAATTGCTATATATTCTCTCTATTGACGAGGGAAGGGATCAATAGAGAGAATCTGATGTCACTTCTACTCAATTGCTATATATTTTCTCTATTGACGAGGGAAGGGATCAATAGAGCGAATCTGATGTCACCTCTACTGAATTGCTATATATTCCCTCTATTGACGAGGGAAGGGATCAATAGAGAGAATCTGATGTCACCTCTACTGAATTGCTATATATTCCCTCTATTGACGAGGGAAGGGATCAATAGAGAGAATCTGATGTCACTTCTACTCAATTGCTATATATTCCCTCTATTGATGAGGGAAGGGATCAATACAGAGAATCTGATGTCACTTCTACTCAATTGCTATATATTCCCTCTATTGACGAGGGAAGGGATCAATGGAGATAATCATATGTCACTTCTACTCGATTGCTATATGTTCCCTCTATTGATGAGGGAAGGGATACATGGAGAGAATCTGATGTCCCTTCTACTCAATTGCTATATATTCCCTCTATTGACGAGGGAAGGGATCAATGGAGAGAATCTGATGTCCCTTCTACTCAATTGCTATATATTCCCTCTATTGATGATGGAAGGGATCAATAGAGAGAATCGGGTGTCACTTCTACTCCATTGCTGTATATTCCCTCTATTGATGAGGGAGGGGATCAATAGAGAGAATCTGATGTCACTTCTACTCCATTGCTATATATTCCCTCTATTGATGAGGTAAGGGATCAATGGAAATAATCTGATGTCACTTCTACTCAATTGCTATATATTCCCTCTATTGATGAGGGAAGGGTTCAATGGAGAGAATCTGATGTCCCTTCTACTCAATTGCTATGTATTCCCTCTATTGATGAGGGAAGGGATCAATGGAGATAATCTGATGTCACTTCTACTCAATTGCTATAAATTCCCTACATTGATGAGGGAAGGGATCAATATAGATAATCTGATGTCACTTCTACTTAATTGCTATATATTCCCTCTATTGATGAGGGAAGGGATCAATAGAGCGAATCTGATGTCACCTCTACTGAATTGCTATATATTCCCTCTATTGATGAGGGAAGGGATCAATGGAGATAATCTGATGTCACTTCTACTCAATTGCTATATATTCCCTCTATTGATGAGGGAAGGGATCAATGGAGATAATCTCATGTCACTTCTACTCAATTGCTATATATTCCCTCTATTGATGAGGAAAGGGATCAATAGAGAGAATCTGATGTCACTTCTACTCAATTGCTATATATTTTCTCTATTGACGAGGGAAGGGATCAATAGAGCGAATCTGATGTCACCTCTACTGAATTGCTATATATTCCCTCTATTGACGAGGGAAGGGATCAATAGAGAGAATCTGATGTCACCTCTACTGAATTGCTATATATTCCCTCTATTGACGAGGGAAGGGATCAATAGAGAGAATCTGATGTCACTTCTACTCAATTGCTATATATTCCCTCTATTGACGAGGGAAGGGATCAATACAGGGAATCTGATGTCACTTCTACTCAATTGCTATATATTCCCTCTATTGACGAGGGAAGGGATCAATGGAGATAATCATATGTCACTTCTACTCGATTGCTATATGTTCCCTCTATTGACGAGGGAAGGGATACATGGAGAGAATCTGATGTCCCTTCTACTCAATTGCTATATATTCCCTCTATTGACGAGGGAAGGGATCAATGGAGAGAATCTGATGTCCCTTCTACTCAATTGCTATATATTCCCTCTATTGATGATGGAAGGGATCAATAGAGAGAATCGGGTGTCACTTCTACTCCATTGCTGTATATTCCCTCTATTGATGAGGGAGGGGATCAATAGAGAGAATCTGATGTCACTTCTACTCCATTGCTATATATTCCCTCTATTGATGAGGTAAGGGATCAATGGAAATAATCTGATGTCACTTCTACTCAATTGCTATATATTCCCTCTATTGATGAGGGAAGGGTTCAATGGAGAGAATCTGATGTCCCTTCTACTCAATTGCTATGTATTCCCTCTATTGATGAGGGAAGGGATCAATGGAGATAATCTGATGTCACTTCTGCTCAATTGCTATAAATTCCCTACATTGATGAGGGAAGGGATCAATAGAGATAATCTGATGTCACTTCTACTTAATTGCTATATATTCCCTCTATTGATGAGGGAAGGGATCAATAGAGCGAATCTGATGTCACCTCTACTGAATTGCTATATATTCCCTCTATTGATGAGGGAAGGGATCAATGGAGATAATCTGATGTCACTTCTACTCAATTGCTATATATTCCCTCTATTGATGAGGGAAGGGATCAATGGAGATAATGTCATGTCACTTCTACTCAATTGCTATATATTCCCTCTATTGATGAGGAAAGGGATCAATGGAGAGAATCTCATGTCCCTTCTACTCAATTGCTATGTATTCCCTCTATTGATGAGGGAAGGGATCAATGGAGAGAATCTGATGTCCCTTCTACTCAATTGCTATGTGTTCCCTCTATTGATGAGGGAACGGATCAATGGAGAGAATCTGATGTCCCTTCTACTCAATTGCTATATGTTCCCTCTATTGATGAGGGAAGGGATCAATAGAGAGAATCTGATGTCACTTCTACTCAATTGCTATATGTTCCCTCTATTGATGAGGGAAGGGATCAATAGAGTGAATCTGATGTCACTTCTACTCAATTGCTATATGTTCCTTCTATTGATGATGGAAGGGATCAATAGAGAGAATCTGATGTCACTTCTACTCAATTGCTATATGTTCCCTCTATTGATGAGGGAAGGGATCAATAGAGCAAATCTGATGTCACCTCTACTGAATTGCTATACATTCCCTCTATTGATGAGGGAAGGGATCAATAGAGATAATCTGATGTCACTTCTACTCGATTGCTATATATTCCCTCTATTGATGAGTGAAGGGATCAATAGGGATCAATAGAGATAATCAGATGTCACTTCTACTCGATTGCTATATGTTCCCTCTATTGATGAGGGAAGGGATAAATGGAGAGAATCTGATGTCCCTTCTACTCAATTGCTATATATTCCCTCTATTGATGAGGGAAGGGATCAATGGAGAGAATCTGATGTCCCTTCTACTCAATTGCTGTATATTCCCTCTATTGATGAGGGAAGGGATCAATAGAGAGAATCGGATGTCACTTCTACTCCATTGCTGTATATTCCCTCTATTGATGAGGGAGGGGATCAATAGAGAGAATCTGATGTCACCTCTACTCCATTGCTATATATTCCCTCTATTGATGAGGGAAGTGATCAATAGAGATAATCTGATGTCACTTCTACTCAATTGCTATATATTCCCTCTGTTGATGAGGGAAGGGATCAATAGAGATAATCTGATGTCACCTCTACTGAATTGCTATATATTCCCTCTGTTGATGAGGGAAGGGATCAATAGAGAGATTCTGATGTCACTTCTACTCAATTGCTATATATTCCCTCTATTGATGAGGGAAGGGATCAGTAGAGAGATTCTGATGTCACTTCTACTCAATTGCTATATATTCCCTCTATTGATGAGGGAAGGGATCAATAGAGAGAATCTGATGTCACTTCTACTCAATTGCTATATATTCCCTGTATTGATGAGGGAAGGGATCAATAGAGATAATCTGATGTCACCTCTACTGAATTGCTATATATTCCCTCTGTTGATGAGGTGAAGGGATCAATAGAGCGAATCTGATGTCACCTCTACTCAATTGCTATATATTCCCTCTATTGATGAGGGAAGGGATCAATAGAGAGAATCTGATGTCACTTCTACTCAATTGCTATATGTTCCCTCTATTGATGAGGGAAGGGATCAATAGAGTGGATCTGATGTCACTTCTACTCAATTGTTATATGTTCCCTCTATTGATGAGGGAAGGGATCAATAGAGAGAATCTGATGTCACTTCTACTCAATTGCTATATGTTCCCTCTATTGATGAGGGAAGGGATCAATAGAGCGAATCTGATGTCACCTCTACTGAATTGCAATATATTCATTCTATTGATGAGGGAAGGGCTCAATAGAGAGAATCTGATGTCACCTCTACTGAATTGCTATATATTCCCTCTATTGATGAGGGAAGGGATTAATAGAGAGAATCGGATGTCACTTCTACTCAATTGCTATATATGCCCTCTATTGATGAGCTAAGGGATCAATAGAGAGAATCTGATGTCACTTCTACTCAATTGCTATACATTCACTCTATTGATGAGGGAAGGGATCAATAGAGAGAATCTGATGTCACTTCTACTCAATTGCTATACATTCCCTTTATTGATGAGGGAAGGGATCAATAGAGAGAATCTGATGTCACTTCTACTCAATTGCTATATATTCTCTCTATTGATGAGGGAAGGGATCAGTAGAGAGAATATGATGTCACTTCTACTCCATTGCTATACATTCCCTCTATTGATGAGGGAAGGGATCAATAGAGTGAATCTGATGTCCCTTCTACTTCATTGCTATATATTCCCTCTATTGATGAGGGAAGGGATCAATAGAGAGAATCTGATGCCCCTTCTTCTCAATTGCTATATATTCCCTCTATTGATAAGGGAAGGGATCAATAGAGCAAATCTAATGTCACTTCTTCTCAATTGCTACATATTCCCTCTATTGATTACTTCCTGTAGTATGAGTTGATGATCACTACTGGTGCTGCATACAACAACTGCAATTTCTCCAGGGGGTCTTTTTTGGCTGTGGGTGATTGTTATCCAATAATAAAATCATTTATTAAACACTTTTCTGTCCTGCATTTGAAAAAAGAATGGCATGAGTAGGATAGTGGGAAGCAGTGAAAAGGAGAGTCATCAGAGGAGGATAGTGAAACAAAGGGTAGGACAGCGAGTTAGAAGTCAGGGGGCATAGACATGGCTCTCATTCCTACCTGCACCATCATTATCTCAGACTGTTTACTAGAATGACCCTGTTTCTGTGTCTCGCTTCTCCTCTGCAGTTACATCATCACATGCGCAACATTCACTTTAAAACCTCTTCTGGTGACAGCATCTACTTCGATGCTCATGGGGACCCACCCGTGTTGTATGAAATTTGGAACTGGAAGCACTTTTATCCCAACGCGGCTGAAAGTACCAAGGTGGGAAGCTTTCGTCTCAACCCTTTAGGGGAGCCTCAATTGGTGATCAATGACAGCGACATCCATTGGCACCAATTGTTTACGCAGGTAAGACCACTCACAGAGGTTAGGAAGGATCGCGGGGGAATAGTTAAATATCCCAATAAATGTATTTATCACACAAAGTTCATCAATAGGTAATGAGGCAAAGACTTCACTGATTATATTCATTTATAAAATGCTGGCAGGCAAAAGCTTTTCTTTAAATGTACTACAGTTTATTTGTTTGTTTATTTATGTGTAATACGCTCCAGACACGACGGTATCAGGGCACCAAAGGTACATGAATATTGTCAGTTTAGGGTTACACAGTTATACAGTAGACAGTTGATTGCAAGGAATATACTTACAGTTTGCCAAATCCAGATAACATAATATAAATTTAAAAGAGACGTTCATCACCAGAAAGGCATAATAAAGTCTATATACAATGCAAAAGAGTGGAGACAGTGACTAGGGCAGATTAGAGGTCATTTTCCTTGAGCCAGTTAATGATGTTATATCTGAATTTCAGATATGTTTGACCCGCCCTCAGGAAAATAGGAAAGAGTGATCAGTGCAGGGGGACCCGTGGCCCCCCTGTTGGGGATTCCCTATTACTTAATGTTTCACTCCTGTTCTAACCGGGGTTCTGTAATGAATCAGTCATCTATTCTTTGCAACTCCCTTTGAGCGGTGCAAGTTGAAATACTATGCTCATGGATCTGCTTGTATGTGCCATGTTGTCAGTAGTTGTTCACATGATCAGTGTCTTCGTTTATTAGAAATTGCAACTTATCTTTCTGGTTTCTCTCTCTTTTCTCTGAAACATCTGCGTCTCAGGTGGTTTTCCTCTGTTGCTGTCTTGAGGAGTGTTTGTCATTACACCAATGGCCTGAAGCTGTAGATATATTTATACAAAAGATTTAGCACACTGTTACCATTTGTCTTATTTGTACTTTACACAATACTTGCTTATTTTTCTATAAACGTTTAATCTTAGCAAGCTGTTCGTCAGTGGATTTTCCTGTTTAGTAATTTGCCAGTCAAGTGTTAACTAGTTTGCTTAAGGAGCACAATTGTGTGATTCAGTTGGTAACTTGAGTTCTTTTTACTTTGAATGTTCTTGTTCCGTTTACTGTTTTATGCTTTTTAGTAGTTGCATGCTTTGCTATTATCATAGGAATGACTTCCTATTGCTTTTTCATTGCTTTTGACTTTCTGCTTACTTGAATGATGGCAATATTTTGTTATGCATTTGTCTTTCCTTTCTTTCAGACTCTCTCCTGTTCTGTTGTCTTGCTCCTTGTTTTCTGTAATGTAAAATGAAATGTATTTCACAAATAGTTTATTGCATGCCTTTGACATGTGTAATTTGTCTTATGGGCCATAAGCATGGGAACTTGATAGTTAAAAGACAATACAGGCTGGTCCATAATGTGATGAGTTAAGGGGAGATGTTCTTTTGCTGTGTTGCACCGCTCAATCCAAGATAAGCTGGGAGATCTTATGATGTACCAGGCTGTGTAAGAAAGATGAAGAAACTGGAGGGTTCACCACATACAAACACGGGGAAAAAACTGGGGCATAGCAATCAGCAAAAATATTGCTATATTTTTGTAACCTTGCTAGGCCAATTCAATAATTCAAATTCATGTAGATCAAAAAAGTTAAAATGTTATTATGGTATAACACTTGGTTACTTTTTACACACAGATGTATTTTACATCGTCATACACATGTTATTCAACAAAAAAGCATAGTATCTTCTTTGCAAATCATATTAGTAAAATGAAAGAATATATATAAATAACAAAGGTTTACATTAACAAAATCACTCTTCATGTTGACATATTTGTTTCATGAAAGAGTTTCTTCACATTTCCATTTTACATTATCCTAATAATTTGATAGGCGTCAGTCACTTAGCTCCCGTGACTGCTACAGCATGTTAAGTCCTATCTCTAACTACGTGTTTCGGACGCTTCTCACCCTTCTTCAGGTTTTAATATTGGGTATGTTCTTGTCCTGTTTCCTGCAGAAAGATATGATATGTATACTAAATCAGAAAATAAACTCTATCTTGCCACAACACTTGATAGAATACTCTGTGGTCAAATGTGCATTTACCTATTAACCTTAAAATTGGTCTTGGAGCCTGGACGGAATGTCTTTGTGCTTAAAACACGTGATGGTCACTGTAAAATATGTATAAATGTTGCTTTAGTGTAACCTCAGTTGATGTGGACGAATACAGAGGAATCACGTGTTCAATAAACCGCTGGGTCCCCCTGCACATTGTCTGGATTCAGAATAGTGACAGTATGCCTGCTGATTAACATAAATCTAAAATCACAAATTGAATTTGTGCAATCGTATGTCTTTCAGAGACAAAATGTTTCGTAACAGGTGATACGATTGCACAAATTCAATTTGCGATTTTAGAATCAGTAAAACTACTGAGAAGGGGAGGCAATCTAGTCAAATTACTACAATAAAGAGAAATATACTGGATAGCAACATTGGACACAATGTACCCCCGTGGGATGAACATTGACTGGGATTTGAATTGTTATTTATGAGGATTGGAATTGTGTCCATGGGTAGCTAGGGTATTCTGAATAGGTCCCCAAACTAGGATTGATATGAGTGGGAATACTAATTGCTTGCCTCAGTATTAACATTTTGAACCTTGAATGACGAACTGAATTTACTATATGCTGGTATTCACATAACTAAGTGTCCACCAACGTGCGTGTATGTTATCAGGATATTGAGACAAACAGACATGTGGTTCCACCGTCAAATATATCATTGTATCATTCAGGTGGAGCAAATTGTATTAAGCTTTTTGATTTGAATTGAAAAGGTACCTCCCGACTTTAGTCTTAATACTGTTCACACACCAAAAGGCAGTATAGGAACCATTACAAAATGGCACCCGCGGTACGGACGCAATCGAAATAGTAAAAGGACCCCTATAGGATGTATCGTTTGGTTGCTTAGCGACAGTCTGTGAAGACAGAGAACATTGCCGCGGAGCGGAGCTTAGCTCGCATTGCCAGAACACGAAGGAGGTAACTTTACTTACGCCGTCTAACACCAGAGAAGCAGTGATACGTTTATTATATTGAGACATTTACTAATCGTACATTCCCGCACTAGGAGTGACACCATTACAACACTGCGACGGCCGAACAGACCCCTTGAAAGCAGAATACGATAGACGCCAACAGTTGCCGTGGCAACACACACGGGACCCCTACGCAGGTAGGCGAGTGCACATCACTTTGATGCCTCATAAGGAATATAGCTATCCATACTAGGATTTTTTTAGCATTAACACATACATCTTACATGATTCTAGTGCTTCATTCCATAAGCTCTAGAAGGAAGAGTGAAAGTGATTACAAGCACTCGATCGTCTACACCTTTAAGCAGCATATATTACAATTGGGGTAAGCACAATTTATGTTAATCAGCAGGCTTACTGTCACTATTCTGAATCCAGACAGTGTGCAGGGGGCCTCAGCGCTTTATTGAGCACGTGATCCTTCTGTACTCGTCCATATCAACTGAGGTTACACTAAAGCAACATTTATACAGGTTTTACAGTGAGCATCACGTGTTTTAAGCACAGAGACATTCCGTCCAGGCTCCAAGAGCGATTTTAAGGTTAGTAGTTGAATGCACATTTGACCAGAGTATTCTATCAAGTGTTGTGGCAAGATAGCGTTTATTTTCTGATTTAGTGTACATATTATATCTTTCTGCAGGAAACAGGACAAGAAAATACCCAATATTAAAACCTGAAGAAGGGCGAGAAGCGCCTGAAACACGTAGTTAAAGATAGGACTTAAAATGCTGTAGCAGTCACAGGAGCTAAGTGACTGACCCCTATCAAATTATTGGGATAATGTAAAATGGAAATGTGAAGAAACTATTTCATGAAACAAATATGTCCACATGAAGAGTGATTTTGTTAATGTAAACCTTTGTGATTTATATATATTCTTTCATTTTACTAATATGATTTGCAAAGCAGAAACAATGCTTTTTTGTTGAATAACATGTGTATGACGATGTAAAATACACCTGTGTGTAAAAAGTAACCAATTGTTATACAATTATAAGATTTTAACTTTTTGATCTAAATGAATTTGAATTATTGAATTTGCCTAACAAGGTTACAAAAATATTGCAATTTATTTGCTGATTGATGTGCCTCCGTTTGTTCCCCGTGTTTGTATGCAGTGAAACCTCCAGTTTCTTGATTAGTTCAGTAAAGGTAGCACTTTACTAACTGGGTGCACCTGGAATTCATTTAACAGTAGATTTGAGTCACATTATAACACCAGTAGAACCGAGTAATCAATATTGGTGTGCATCTCCACAACCAACTCCCCCTGTGTAAGAAAGATGATCAGATAGTGTGAACTTCCTACTTCCCCAGCTGGAGTTTTATGGCCCAAGGATGTTATGGCATTAACTTGTGAAGTTGTTTATTGTTACAAATTCTGGTACTTGCAACAATACAGAAAATAGTTCTAGGCTTTCAAAAGCTGATATAGTGAGTTGTGTTTACCTGAATGTACACATTTGCGCACCTCAGTGAAATTCCCCAGAGAGACTCACAACTGTGTAGGTGTCCAGGGGACCAGGCCTAGCAGCCACGTCCACCAGACCTGTTTGGTATTCGTAGTCTGGTAACCCTTACAAGTGGAAAGGACATGAAAGGACGTAAACCCTATTCTATTCTGCTTTATTATTCTTGATTATAAATGGGTTAGATACATATCATAAGGTTTGACTTATGTAGAAATGCATGGCAAGCAAATAAAGGCATCTTTTTACATTTAGCAATAGAAAATCACAAAGGATTATTTTGCAAACTACCAGATGCATAGCAAGGAAAAACCTAGATTGTGAAAAGTCCCTACTCTAAACTCACGGACCAATTAGGCCAAGCAAGATGGAATATATGGCAAGGAACTATATAGATAGATAGAAGGATGGAGAAAAGGTTGATCCAATATGATAACAGCAGACAGGACACTAGACTAGTGTCAACTATCAGATGAGGTAATAAAAGACCCAACAAGGTTAATGCAGGGATGTTTTTATCAAATAAAGATAACCAACAGGAGAACAGATCACTGGAATAGCGTCAGGAGTCTGATGACGTAATAGGTCACAATCATGTAGGAACACTTTTTATAAACAATGACCAATAGGTAAACAAAGATAGGACAACTATGTCAGTGACTGATAAAGAAATGTAAGCCTCACAATTGGCCTAGGAGATTATATGTAATGAGCTCCACAAGCAGTATATTAAGGGGCCACAAAGATTAGCAGAGCAATCTCAGAAGAACCCAAGATGGAAGAGAAGCCGCCCCACAGACAGCAAGGTACAGCGCCATGTTAGAAGAAGGAGGAAAACAAAAGGGTGACATCTTAGCCAAAGATTTTATTTAAATCAATAAGAAAAAGACCTACATTTCCCTATAACTAAAGGGATTGCCCTACCTAAATAAAATAATAACTAGGGTGCTCGTCACAGGGTGGTTGTCCAAAGTATAAAGTTTGTCCTCTGTCCAAAAACTATCCCCCTCTGACCTAAGGCCACCACTCAAAATCTATCCTCCTCTGACCTAAGGCCACTACTCAAAAGGGATTCAGCGCAACCACAAAAAGGGGCCCAGGTGAATGACTCCCTACGCCTGGCCCAGACTTACAGCAGTTTGAATTAGCTCCTGTAGCTCCTAATGGGGGCTTTTGCAGTCCTTCTCAAGTGTCCAATGACCCTTCTGCTTAAGTGCCTCTAGATCAAGGTTTGGCTTTCTCTTCCAATGTGGTGTTATTACTCACAGTTCCTCTTACTGGGACTATTACTCTCACAAACACTATGCTGAGGGAGAATACTCCTGTATGCTTCCTTACTTATACTGCAGTGTCCACATCTACTGAGATTGTCCCTGCATGAGTCTTCTATTGAATCCTTGCATTCATATACACCAGTGATGGCAAACCTTTTTGAGCCCAAGTGCCCAAACAGCAAACCAAAACGACTTATTTTTTTCAAAGTGCCAACACTGCAATTAAACCTGAAAAACAAGGTTTTAGTTTAGAAAAAACAATTCGTACAGTTTTTCAAACTAATTAGCAGCTTTTGTTTAAAAAGAAAAACACAATAACAGAGCTTTCCATTAAACATTTTTTTATTGAAAAAAACAAACAACAACTGTACACGTGCATGTATTTTTTCTAAAGACGCCTTTTGTGGGCACAATTAATGTGATTTTTGCTGTTGTCTGCATGCTGATAACTTGTCAAACCTTGGCTCATACTCTGTTAGTTTAAGAGCAACACATACAGCACTGAGTTCATCTGTTAGTCTATTTCTGGCATCACATTTGATATAATTCAATGCTGAAAACAGCTGCTCACAAGCATAGGATGACCCAAACAAAGAAAGAAAAGCAATCCCAAGTGTTTTCATTGACTTAAAATTATTTGGCAGAGAATTCCACACTTTAAGGATTTCATTTTCCGAACTAGCAACTGTGCTGTCCTCTGTTATCCCTTCACACTCCATCTTCTCAAGTGTTGCACGCAGGTCATAGAATTTATTTTTCCAGATAGAGCTTTCTTGAAATTCCAGTAGCTTCATTTCAAGATTTTCTAAATCTAACCAGTGTAAGCAGGAAAGAATCAGTTCTTCACATTTTGCTTTATCTGGAGACATTAGAAAACACAGGGTTGTCTCCATCTTACGGAAATGTAAAAATCTGTTACTAAAATTCTCCTTTGAAACCACTATAATGCTAGAAAATTCCTTGTAGATTTCATGATGGTTTGGATAGTCTGTAAATGTTGTAGAATTTTCCAAATTCCGAAGTGGTGTGCAAGTGGAAGCAGTCATTGCAGTCTCCAGACTTTTTGACTGAAACTCTGTTCAACAACTTGGTTTGGAGTCCTACTTCACTGTCTACTACTTCTGGCTGTACAGGGGTTAAAAACTCCCAGGACCGCGAAGCGGAGCAAAGTGGTGTGCAAGTGGAAGCAGTCATTGCTGTCTCCAGCCTTTTTGACTGAAACTCTGTGCAACAACCTGGTTTGGAGTCCTACTTCACTGTCTACTACTTCTGGCTGTGCAGGGGTTAAAAACTCCCAGGACCGCGAAGCGGAGCAAAGTGGTGTGCAAGTGGAAGCAGTCATTGCAGTAGGAAGACGCAGCTGCTCTCTTCCTTGGTAATTCCTCCTGCCTGAGGACCTCTGAACATTGTAGTGTTCCAGTCTTTGAGTTTGAAGCAGACTCATGAAATTGAGGAGTACCCCACTACAGGATGATCCAAGAGCCCCAGAATGGGAGGACCCAGAACTGAGAAGGATTCAGTTGAACAGTGGCGCTATTGTCCTATAGATGAGCCTGGCAGGGGCCAAGCGATGTAGGTGGGGGACTGGCGGTTACAAATACAAGCGTTAGTGCATATAACCCCATGTCTCTCCCTTGTCTCCACGCCGGTCAGATGTAAGAGGGCCTTGGATCCTGAGCCCACCCTAGCCGATAAGTGGAAAAAAGGTTTAGAATACACAACAACAACGACAAAAATTCAGAAAAAAATAGAAGAGCATTTTGGGGCAAATAAAGTGGTGCCTGATGAATTAACATATGGTCCAAGTAATATATCATCAAGCTCCCTAGAAGATGTTTGTCAACTGGCCAAATGTGTCAGTTGCCACTCAGCTCTGGACACAGGTGATCCAACTCTGAGTCATCTGAATCTTACAAATACAGAAGGCAACCAAGAACTCGGAACTTCGGTACAGGACCGCCAACCGGTCGAATTATCTGTTGCTATCAGTCCAAACGTAACACAGGAAGAAATTCTGGTTGAGGGGGCGGAGTCGAATGTCAACTCATTAACCGCACTCAGTTATGTGTTGAATTAGCTGGTCTCTGTTTTGGAACTTCTGAAATCTGAAGTGCAAATTCAATCTGGAACCATGATGGAATTAACAAAAGAAGTAGCCGCACTGGACAGCTTCGTAGCAGGCTGCTGCAATGCCGTTAATTCATGTCTATTGCCGAAATTACAGTTGATGCAATTGGAGTGCAATAAACAGGGTTTGAACATTTCTGCAATACAGAGGTCCGCTGCAGACATTCACAAATCTGAAGAGGCAGATAGATCCCTTAAACAGGGTCTTTTGGCCCAATTGCAATTGTACAATCATAACTCACAAGAACAGTTGGGAAAAAGAGCCTATATAGGCAGATCCTACAATTGACTGTGAGTCATCTCTTTCAGCGTCCACACTGGAAGAATTCATGAGACTGGCAAATGTGAATGTGGATCCCTTCCATGGAGTCGCAATGGAGAAGTCTTCAGCAACTAATACCAGCAGTCAGCTGGACTCCCAAGAGGCTGCATTAGAAGAAGTGGGTGTCTCAAGTCCACACCAAGACAGGAAAAAAATGAGAAAGAGGGCAGCAAGACGGGCCAAAAGAATCAAAGAAATTAAATCTCAAAGGAAAAAGGATAACTTGGAGAAAAAGTCAAAAAATCAGAGTAAAAGAAAGCAAAATAACTCGGCCACTAACTCATTCTTAAAGAAAGTTGGAAATAACCATCCGACTCTGATAGAGGATGATATGGAAATTATGGAATTAACATCCCCCAACAGCTCATCTGTTAATGGGGGGGCCCACAGAGGAATTGCAATCACGTAAAAAATCCTCTCAATTCACCGATGAACACAAAAAAAAGCAGGCATCACCAAAAAGAAGGCCGACCAAAGTATGTTCACAAAAGGATCCCAAACAGAAAAGTTCCCTGACAAACCAGAGATGGCCCAAGCACTGTCTAACCCAAAGAAGTCAATTCCTTTGGCCCCTATCTTTCTGAAAGCTAAACAAAAGACGAGAACAAATGCGTCACTGAATGATAATGATCCTACAGTGTTGAGGAATCTTAACATTAAGATTGCTCCTATCTTCTTGAAAAAAATAAATAGCCCCCAACAGAACTTCACAGCACCCAGCGAATGTGAGTCAAATGACAATACAAATGTGAACAAGCGAGTCAGAGCCCAACCATATTCACCTCTAGACACCTTGGTAAAAGAAATCTCGCATAGTGAGCTACAGGGATCACAGCGTCTGCAGGCAAATTTGGCAGTTGAAAAGAACAACACATGTGACATTATGGATGCAAGCTGGAATAGTGGGGAGGATGTAAGAGCCCACAGATCTGAAATCAGGAGAGCAGTAGATGCTTACATGCAAGGCCTTTCTATTCCTCTACTCATAGATCCAGCGTCATCAACCACCCATTGCAAACTACTTAATGGTGTTGACAAAATCATGGGGAGTGCGAAACAAGCCCAGAAGGGGCTGGAGATGGGAGGGTCTGTCCCTACGATTCAAGCAACAGTAACATCTGTGACTCCATCCACAAGTTTGGATGTAAACACCACTAGGGTGCCCACCCCTGTGGCCGGCTCTGATCTATCTTCACCCCCACAATTGAGCCTACCCATTGATTTTACAAAGGATGTATTGGCGCTGATTCAAGATGCTTTAGGGGATTTGGCACCCAACCTGAAAGAGAAAAGAAATAATGTGACCTCCACCAAGGGCATTAAAACACAAGGGGCTGTGGGAATGGGGAAGGTTACTTCTCGAGTGGCACTGTGTTCCATGATTTTGAAATGTAGACCTGCTCCATGTACTCAATACGATCTGAACCGAAGAGCAATATTAGCCATCTTTTCGGATATACCATTGCTGGAAGATATATCTTCAGCTGACTTGACTTTCGTAGAATGCACATCCAATCAGAATTTAAATTCAGTACGGGTGTGGATGCAATCTAGAGCAATTCTTAATCTGGTATGGCAAGCGAAAAACTCATTATTTGATTTGTGCTTTCTGCTCGACTTAGAAATCGACAATGTTTTGGAGTCTGAGTTGTCAAGTAAGATGGAATCTATGCCAAGGGCAAACATTGTCACAGCAAATTGTCAAGATTTAAAGCAGCCATTGAAGGATAGGACTTCGTGTGCATGCAACTGCAGCAGTAATTGGAATTAGCTATCTAACCTGGCAAAGTTAACCTCTCTTACCTTGGTCAGCTGGAATTCGCGGGGTTTCAAACATTTGCTAAATAATGATGAGAGTGGCCTAGGCAAATTCCATATAATTCTGCTGCAAGAGACTTGGTTGCTAAGTCCCATAGTCTGGTCAGGTTATCAAATACACTTGAATCCAGCTCGGAAGACCGCAATAGGCAGACCCTTTGCGGGTCTACTGGTGGCCCTGAAAGACGAACCGGGATCATCATCACAGGTGTGGGCCATGCCGAATGCATACATGCTACTTGTAAGGGCGGTAATTAATGGTGACATCTACGCAATTTTTAATATATACTGGAACCCAGTAGCCATTACAACTGAGTGTTTCTTTAGGGATTTGAATAAATTATTTGACATAGTACCTGCGAATGATACGATTTTGTACTTCATCTTAGCAGGTGACTTGAATATGAATTGCTTAGCAACAAATGGGGCACAAAAGAGTGAAAAGCTGTTACAATGGAACACAATGGTCACTCACAGGAACTTGCAAATGTTGAATGGAGCATTTAAAACAGACATCCCTCCTGCACCAACTTGGAAGAGAGGAAATTCTGTATCCACAATTGATTTCATCTATGTAAATTGTGCTTTATGGTCAGCAATGTGCTCCTTTTGTGTGTCTCCATATGTAACAAGTGATCATAACATGTTGTGTGCCACTTGGCAAGTAACGGCAAATGCGAATGATATCAAACACAAGATAATTGAAGGTGGTTGCTTTGTAGTAAATGGCGGCAAGAACTGACTCTGATGGTCAGAGAACGCCTTGTGGCATTTTAATCAAATTTTATATGACTCAAACACCTCAACTAACTGGCAAGCATCATACATAGGTTTAACATATTCCAATACAATGCAATTATATAGCCACCAGAAGGCTGTGAATTCCAAAAGAGAAAGGCACATCCATGTTTTTGATAGCTCTATATTCATTAGGAAGAGAGCATATCGTGCTGAAGTGAGAAGTTTGGCAAAGCTTCCTCTCACCATCAGATTGACTCTCATAAAAAAAGTCTGCCTGAACTACAATAACTGGGTCAAAGGACATCGAGCCAATCTATATCAAAAAGATGGTGCAATTATGTTGTCGACTTTGGCTGATCAAAATATCACAAAAATGTGGGCAATAATAAATCAAACTAATAACGCCCACCAATTAGACCTTCAGACATCGACAGTTGAGGTACATCAGTGGGTAGATTACGTCCAATCCCTATATGCTTCACCCGTAAACACGGTTTCGACATTAAATACACGAGAGGTGCTGAGGTTCTGGTTACATACTGACCAAAAGGAAATAAAACACCTAATTATGACATCAAGTAACTCGTGTGCAGTAGGGCCTGATGGGATTTCGAACTCTCTGATGAAAAAACACCCTGAAGTCTGGAGCTCAATTCTCTACAAGATATTTTCTGCAATAAACAACCATCAAAAATTACCAAAAACATGGACGGATGCAATTACAATTCCGATTTATAAAAAGGGTGACCGTCAATTACCAACGAGTTACCGACCAATTTCTTTATTGGATGCACCTGCGAAAATATTTTGTAGAATAATATTAAAGGAGCTCAATGAGTGGGTAGATCAAAATAGTCTAAGAGACCCATTCCAGTCTTAGCACTCTCAATGATACAATCAGAGCAAGTTGATGGTGGACTCTCCTTATATTTGAGGTTTATTGACTTTAAATCCACCTTCGACTACATTGATAGAGATATGCTTATAGCTAAGCTAAGGCTTAGTGATCTTACTACACTCCTCTACCTCTATGCGAGTTAAACTAAATATGGGCGGAAGATTATCACCAGCTATCCAAACATATAGAGGAGTGAAGCAGGGTTGTGCTCTTGCCTCATTTGTATTTAACTTCTTCATTTTTGATCTAGGCCCTGCACTAATGAACTGCGTAGCTGATGCGCCTCGTATAGGATCTCAAAAGGTTGCCTACTTACTATACGCAGATGATTTGGTACTACTATCCCGCACTCCCATAGGCCTACAAAACATGCTAAACCAATTAGGTTCATATGCAACATCAAATAACCTTGTGATCAACACAGCCAAATCCCAAATTTTAGTGTGTAATAATAATTTTACAAAAAAATATCATCTGGAGTCATCCCTCCAAAATTGTCTACTAACTAAAGTTGCCAGATATAAGTATCTCGGAGTATACATTGAGCACAAGAAAACCTTAAGTACCATGACAGCTGAAATTAGGGTTAAACTTAGTTCTTTGATTTCACAATCTAAAATCATGTTAAGAAGATATGGGAAGTTCACCGTGAAACACATTGTGCTCTTTTATAAGGCCAAAGTAATTCCAATTCTGCTATATGATGGCAAGGCTTTGGTACCACAAAACCGCAAATTCTGGGATAGCTTAGAAGCTAGATTTTGGAAAAAAGTTCTATCACTCTCCCCAGGTACACCACTGGCCATGCTGCGATATGAACTGGGTCTGGTCTCCTTATATGCCCATGTATTATGGAAGCAGTGTGCGCTTCTACGGAAAATGCTGGATGGTTTAGGGAGGCCTACCTTTTAAATGTACTAGCCCAAAATCTATTAACTGCAAAAGTTGGTATGTCAAGGAAGTGGAGAACTCACACGCTTAATGCGGCTGCTGATGCCTCAGTATCGGTTGAGCTTCTGTTGACTAACCCGGATCATGCCAAAAATAAAATGTATCAAGCAGACTGGATTTTCAACATGGCACTTTGCACAACACTTAAAGACTTTAACCTCAAAGCTTTTGGCATCAAAAGGTATGGGGTAATAGCACAGTGTCTGTTGAAATTCCCGTCACATGCATGCCGACAGAAATATCTAAGATTCAGATTCAATCAATATGCGACAAATGAGATCCTGTCTAGAAGAAAGGTAATATCGAAGGATCAGAATCTCTGTCGTCACTGTAAAGTTAATGAACAATGTGAAACATTACAACATCTCATCATTGAATGCCCCACATACATGACATCAGAGTGAAATGCTTCGGGGGAAAGTTGTCGGTTCAGAGTGGCACCATTTCTGTGCAAATATGGAATTGTCTGTTTTCTAATCCAAGAATGACTATACAACTTGCAATTGTGCAATGTCTTAATATAATTTTCCCCGGCTCGAATTCTGCATAAATTAATTCAAAGTGAATGGTGATTGTCAGTTCTAAGTAATTTCAAGGAGGGCTTTCGCTTTCACTTTTTATCATTCTGTTTATTTTGTTTTATGTGGTTTTATTGTGTTTACTTGTTTCATATTTGCCTAAAATGGGGTGTAAATATTCGTTGTAAAGTATAAGATGTTTAAGTATGCTAAATGATAATGTGTATAAAAATTTGAAAAGTTGGTTTACCAGCTATATCAAATAAAAAAAAAAAAAAAGTTGAATTTTCCAAATGCAGTTTTAGATTTGGAAAATATTTCATCTGCCCACTTTCAAGGTCTCTTTCAAAAACCTGCAGTTTTCTCTCAAATGTTCTGATATCAGAAAACATCCTTTCTGCTGTTTTCCCTAAACCTTGCAGTTTTTTGTTCAGTACGTTGAAGTGTATTGTAAAATCAGTAAAAAAACATGAGGTTGGTGAGTCAGGTCATATCAGTTAGCTGTGGATGTTCCTGCCCCTTTTCATTCATAAACAGCCTAATTTCATCCAAGCAGGCTACAAATGTCTCCAAGACCCTTCCTCTGCTTAGCCACCATACATTATTGTACATAAGTAAAGTATTATACTGTGCCTGTACCTCATCAAGAAGTGCTTGAAACTGTCGACAATTAAGAGCACGAGCCATGATGTAATTCACCATTTTTGTGACATCCTTGAGAATATCGTCTAATTTTTTGCTGCTTTCCTTGGCACAAAGAGCTTCTTGATGTATAATACAATGAAATTGAATGACTGGATGCTTTGCTTCTTTAACAAAAAACTGTATGAAACCAGATGTTACCCTCACCATGGTAGGTGCCCCATCACTTGTAACTGAAACCACTTTTTCTGGCCTTATGTCTTGTGACAAAAAAGCCTCCATCACAGCATTGTAGATATCTAGCCTTTGTGTTCTTCCAGGCAAAGACACCAGTTTCATGCGCTCTTCTCTGATGGTGTCACCAACAGCATAACGCAAAATTACTGCTAGCCTTGCATGATTATTTATATCTGTGCTTTCATCCAAGCACATGGAGTAACATGCTGCCTTTTCAGTGCTGACTAACATCACTTGCCGTACGCAGGACTCTATCTTTAACAGTATTTCTGCTAAGTGGCATTTCAGAAATTCGTTGCTTAATTTTGTCCTTGTTTGGGAAATCATGAAAAAGGGAATTACTCACAGCCAACATGGCCGTTTTGATAAAATCGCCATCAGAGAGGGGCTTCCCATGTTTTGCTATGCACAGTGAAATTTCAAAGCTGGCAGTTGCCAGATCATTTGTTTTAGAAAGATAGTTGTAAAAACTACGATACTGGCAGTGATATTTCCTTAATTTCCCATCAAGAAACTTTTTCTTTCAGATTTACCAAGTTCCGCAACACTTTTATGGTTGGTATCAAAATGACTTCTGACACTTGATGTGCGAGATACAAAACTTTCACTACACAGAACACATAACGCTTTCCCATTGCGTTCAATCACTCCAAATGACTGTGTCCAGGCCTCTTGGAATGATCTTCCACTATCTGTTTTTAATTTTGCCTTCTTTGATGGACTCATTTTTGGGTGGTAAAGTCTACAAAAAACACAAAATAAAGACGGATGAAGCACCCAATACAAATCTATCCGTACCTACCTATACCAAAAATATTATTGCAACATTTCACAAAAAAGATACCTAATAAACTGTGACAAATCCACACAGACCATGAAGAATCCCAACACAGAACTACATTCTCAATCCGAGAAGATGGAGTAATGAGGATCAAGCTTCGTATCCAAAAATCACTGCTGATGGATAGAATCTATCAGCAAGAAGAAGACAGACAGAGCCACTGCAAAGTCACTTGCGGTGACATCCCTTCACATTGCAATACATATACAAATCAGGGCATCCACATAGATTTTATAACGGGCTTTAGAGATCTTCAGACAACTCATGAAGAGAAATCTATATAACACCAGGTTGGTAGTGTGGAGCTACCCACCTTGAGCTTGCCCTGGCCCATTCACCAACTGCACTTAGGCAGGGGAAAGAGGCTGGGCAAGAGACACTACTGCACTGTTTCATTGATGCAGGTCTGCAACAGAAACACACACAAATGTTAACATATCGCTATGACAGCTACTTGACTGAGTCCTGCACTTTTGCCGGTACAACCCGGTGAACCACCAGTGAAGGCAACTGGCAGAGTGTAACACCATCACACAGCATCTGCCTATCAGACTGAGGGGGGTATCAGTCGCCATGTCATTCAGTGTTCAACTTGTCATAACTATGTACTGCTTGGGCTGCTTCACTTTCTAAGCTGAAGATCCGTACATCTCACCTCCTCCCCCGAGCCTTCCCCTTTCCCATTCCATAACTCTCGCCTTAAATTTGCCTGTTATATATGACTTCATTTTGTACCCCCCCCATGGGCATCCTAGTGTGTGCCTGTGAAATGAGTGCTGTAAATTAAAAATCCCTCCAAATGAATTATATTGAGCGTTAAAAACATCAGTTTTATGGCTGAATACAGAGGAATATTGTTTCTATTTCACCCAGTGATCTATTGCAATTAGTGCAAGAGGTCTCATGTTCTTTACTCCTAATATAGGAAGAAAAAAAAACCGAGCGTTGGCGGAATGTCTCTTTCATGAGCGCTTCATCGCTATTGGCCAATTAATACATTTTTAACACTTGAACATCTTTCCATGTTGTGCTGCTGTTTCATGGGTTGTGTATTTTAGAATGCTTCAATGGTGCCAACAATCAATGCATGTTTTGTATTTTCCTGTGATGTCATTGTTATGTGAATTATTTTTGAAACGTGAAAAATCCTACATCTTTTTGGTCACAGAATGTTGGCAAGTGTGTAGTGGGGCTGACGGCACTTTTTTCTAACATGGCTTTGTTTTCCTGAAGTAATCCTCGCCTCCACATCTTTGCCGGCAGCAAAGGCGGCAGCAGTGGCGCAGAATCCTACACAGTTCGGCGGATCCGAGGCTGCAGGCACTGCCATTCCGACCGAAGCGTCAGGTCTGTCAGGCGAAAAAGCTTGCAGCAGGATGCACGTCGCACGTAATGAGAAACTAAACTTTCCAGCGCGCTGGCTCATTAAACATGCCTGCGCCCAGAGCCAACGGCGCACATGCGCAGTGCTACTGAGTCTCGTGAGATGGGGGAAGGCGGGTCTAGGTCCTAGCGGGCGCGTGGCTTCAAGGTTCTGACGCCGTGACTAGAGGCGGGTCTAGGTCCTAGCGGGGGGCGTGGCTTCAGGGTTCTGATGCCGTGACTACAGTGTATGACTGTAGTCACAGCGTGCCCACAGAGACGGCTCGGCGTGCCGGCAGCGGCACGCGTGCCGCGCGTTCACCATCACTAATATACACTGTGACAAGGGAGATTACACTTGTGTATTTCTTCCCTTGTATCTTTACTTTTACATGCACTGTTATGAGGGAGAATACTCACATATACTGTACCCAGGGTGATGACTCCTGTATGCTTCTTCCCTTTGATTTAGGTATTCGCATAAACTGTGACGAGGGAGAGAACTCCTGAATGTTGCTTCACTTGTTAGTTTAGTTTGTTCATTGTAAAGCCACACAGACCTCAGGTCGCACAACTATTGCTTCGACTATTCCCCGGACACCATCCTAGTGTCTTGCTGATCCCGTTACCTATAATACTACAAGTGCGCGTCACTGGTTATTCCAGGGGTTGCGGGCTGGAGCCTTCCTGACAAACGCTCCCAGCATTTATCTCTCTGCATTCTCTCCTGCTTTTGTGGCTCAGCAGAACCCTGGGGCTGATGGTTCCACCTCCTAGATTTAATGCCACCGCTTTGGTTACCCCAGTCTTCAAAGTCAAAAGTCTTCTCGAGGATCAGCTTCTCCCCATGGTCTTCACCCTCACAGGTATGAATGTCCTGGGCTCTTTTGACTTGAGGCCGGCTTCCTTTCTGTCTATTGATGTCATGTTGCTGGTCATGTTGAGGCCACCGTATTGTTTAAGGCTATGTTGGGAGAGCGTTGAGGAATGAAGCTATCCCGTGACAAGTGGCGTTTGAAGTAGGGCATGTGTTTGGCTCAATAGACTAAGAAGGACATTGATTGCAGAAAAGTATCGACAATTAGTAGGTAAAGATAAAAATGTCAATATAGTAGCATCAGCAATCCCCTGATGAATTTCCAGATTTCTTGCAATGGTTTGTGTGGAAAGAAACATGTAGGTATGCGTTGTAAGTGAGTAGTATTTTATTGCTCCATGTATTTAGGGAGCATGTGTATGGATTGAATGAATGAGACATAAGGGCTGGGTATTTAATGGAGCATTGTGTGGCGCTGACTCCAGAAATAAATTGTGAATTAGCATTGACAACAAGTTCTTCTACCGAATAAATTAAAACTGTTTATATGAATCAAACACATTTTCAAATACAATGTATTTCTTACAAAATAGCCTTGCTTGCCACCTGTACATCATAGGTTAATAGGCTGGGGTGTACTGTGTTTTGGTATTGTCTTAGAAGGGGTAGCCCATTTGATCAATTACCCTTGGGTCTCCCAGTGAGTTTAGGGGAATTCCATCCTTTGGCCATTCCTTGTGCTTGTTTTACTATTCCTTTTTCCAGTGACTTTAGGACTTAGTTGGGTAAAAGGAGAGGTATTACAATAGCAAATAGCAGTTTGATCAAGTTGGTCTTCTTGGCATATTGAGGGTCTTAGGGTCTCATAGGAAAGTGGATTAGGGAGGGAGGAGAATCCTGCAGATTCCCAACTACAACCCTGCCTAAAGTCTCCTCCCAGATGGCCAGGAGAGGGCAGACACTTCCTGATCCCAATCCTGGGGGTGGTGTACTGCGGGAGGACCACCTGGGTGGGGACAAGGCCCAGGGAGGTAGGGAGATTTTGCAGTGTGAGACACAGTATTTCTCCTAGAAGAGGAATACTCTTACCACAGACTTAAAGGAGGAATTGGCTTATTGCCATTTTGAGATATTTCTGCCTCCTACTAAGGATGGAAAGGTTCATTCTACAGAATTGATTTATTTAACATAGTGTTGTACCCAAAGAACAAGTCTTTTGTACCCCTAAAATCCCATATCCTCCCCAATATCAAAGACATAACAAAAGGAACAACAAACATGTGACTTTTCCTGTCCCATCTGTCTCTAAAAAGGTTCAACCTTATAATTCATCTTGCAATAACATCAAGGGAGGAAAAATCATCCTTAAACCGTTTAAAGAATTAAGAAAACTAAATGTCTATAAAATGCACTACAAGTCCCAGAGTCCCTCAGGGACTGTGACGACAAAGAGGGCTGGAGAGGCATGTAGGAGCAAAGGACAGACAGGCAGGCCTAATAGCTTTTGGCATGGTCAGGCAATTAGTTCTAAGGGCCTGTACCTGAAGCCAATCAACCCACCATAAAAGGCTGCAGCAGGAAGGAGCAGGAGAAAGAAGCTGGAGCAGGGGCTGGAAGGTCGGCAGCAGTAGCAGAAGAAGAAGCAGAGCACGAGGCTGGCAGTTGACTAGGAAGTGTAACCACAGAAGAGACACCGGAGCAGAGGAAGAGCAGATTTCACCTGCAGGTTCTAAGTTGGTCCTGTGCTCACAAACCCTGTTTGGCTGTGGCTGTATTGGAAGAGACTGGAGGAAACAGGCAGTCTTTTCAGGTGCGCCTTATTGCTGTGAATGCAGAGCTGAAGTCGTGCAGAAGCAAGCCAAGGAAAGCTGGAGAAAGGAAGACTCTCCTTAATTGAGGCCTTGTCTGAGACACCCATGCAGCTGAGGGGTCTGGGTCCCAAGAGTTCTTGTTGCAGTAGTAGCAGAAGAAATTAAGTCAGGAAGTAGAAGCGGCCCACAAACGCTATGATTGTGGAGTCGCTGAATGATGCTCCGTACTCCAAATCATCATGAATACCTTGCCAGTAACTGTATCCAGCTTAATTGTTGCTTGCATGTAAGTAAAAGCAAGTAGAAGTTGTTTGCAGCCATGAGAAGTCATTCTAACAAGGGTATCGTATCAGATGCCTATTTCACTGAAGTTAAAGTACCTGTGTGAAGAGAAAGCCTTTATTTGTTCCCATTGTTAGATTTCAAATGTTGCTGAACGGTCGCGTGTCTCCTATTAAGGAGGAGAACGTTGCTGGTACATTTTATGAAGTAGAAGCCGACTTCCCTGCAGTGTTAATAGCTTATCTAACATCAAAGAATGGTTGCGCATATGAAACTGTGTTTCCCGATTTCTATTGAAGCTAAACGCTGCCGAGGGAACGCAAACCTTCAAGTGGAAGTTCGGGATCAAATCACATGTACCTAAATTAGTTTCTACAGAGAAACTTAATTCTTGTAACATCTTCAGCAATAATTTAGCAGAGGTAGACGTTGTTGAAGTCAGAAGAAGAACACGCATTACCCAAGCCAGTAGACTCAACCTTTTCAATGTGAAACCTTCCCAATTAAGAACTGAACACCATTGTTTGAAAGTTGTTGAAGCTGCTGTAAACCCAAAGTCCTCCGATATAAGGGTGACAAGGTTATCCAAGGCTGAAAGAGTGGAAATAACGCATTTGGGGTAATTACTGGAGAGAAGAGGGTGTACGTGAATTTGGGGAAGGAAGCTGGGTGCTTGTTAGCTTGATAAAAGAAATCATTTCTATATATGTAGATCTGAGACTGTTCAAGTCAAGAGAGAGAAATAGTCTAGGAGCTAAGACAGATTTTCTGGTACCTGCAAGACAGAAAGGAAAGGCAAAGAGGCTGCCCTTTCTTACCATACACGATGGAAGAGTGCCCTTCCAACCTGTAGAGGTTGAAGTGTCTTGTAGAAGTTGCCTAAAATACTAAGTCTCACTAGAAGCAGTGGAACTTTGGTTGTCTATACTTTCATCAGAACATTATTATTTAAATGTAGTAGAAGCAGAAGCAGACTGTGGGGCGGAGAAGGCTGCTCTCGCAGTTCCATTGGCAGAAGGGAGGTGATAAAGGAAGAGCAGAGAAGAAATAAGGGGAGCTCCATAAACCACAGGGAACTAAAAGGAGCAATACAACAAGAGAGACAAAAAGGTGTTCCCATGTTTTCAAGATTCTATTTTGAAGTGGGATTTGTTTATTTGGATTAGTGGAGCATTGACACATGCCAGGAGATGTAATCACATGATTCATCCTAAACATGGTAAATACGTGGTCAATGTGTATATAATCAACACAACACAAGTTATCAATCTATATGCAATCGACACACCACAAGTTAATTTATGAAGACAAGAAGAAATGGAAAATATATTCTTTTTTTTATTTTAAGTACATATGAAAGACAATACAAATAGATATATAAACCTCTATTGCAGCAAAATGTATGGACAGCGTGCTTAAAATGTCAACACTCTGCTACAGAGGAGCAGCAACAGAGAAATTAATAACGGGGAACAAAAAAACAAATACCAAAAAGGCACATGCAGTTGTCTATCAACCAAATGAAGCACATAAATACAACTTAGTGAAAAATTTTAGGACATAAAGTAACATACTGGTGCCGTGACTTGACTGAATTTGCTACCTGGCCTTGGCCAACTCATATATATTTGTGTAATTTTCACACAAATCTATACCAGTGGCTAAGGAACAACCAATTTTGATTTTTGGAAAAAGTATAGTGGGAGTATTAATAAAAATGAAACTGGTGATTTAGCGTCAAACAGAGGCTGATAGAAGAAATTGATATTAATAGAAGAGAAACCTCAAAGAAGAAGCATCCTGACAAAAATTGTATTCAAGATGTTCCAGACGTTATAAGAAGAAGAGTTGTTGTTAAGCAGAAGTGGTGATATTGTCCTGAACTGTATCCCTCCTTTCCTGGAGGGAGGTTACCCAGGAATACCATTGGTGCTGTCATTTTCTTTGTGGAACTTGGAAAGGGAATCTTTTCATCAAGCGAAGAAGGAACTCTTACCAGTGAATTGTTATTTGAATGAACTTTTATTTCTTTGGAACTTTTTAAGACTTTCTTTTCCTTGAGTCTGGACCCCAAGCCTCAAACACGAGACAAGCCTGTATGAGCCCAGCCGGAACACACAGTGGATGCCTTTGGATGCCACACAAAGAAACAAACTGTTACGTGAATGCACAATAGACAAAAAAACCAAAAATAAAATAACAAAAATGCCAATGGTTAACCGGGGGAGGTCCACCCAGGAGGGAGGAGGTGCAGGGTGGATGTTGAGAGTAAAAAAAAACTGTATGGGCTCATGGCCCTCACAGCTAGCCTATAGTGGGAGTACTGTTGTCGCTGTTGTCACCCTCTATTGCAATATGAGAAGGTGTGCGTGGTACGGGAAGCTGACCATGCATAGACCTAGCATGCTCGCCCATGGCAACACGCATGCAGGTCTGAAAGGTTTGGTTCTGCAGGATGATGGTCCGGAGGTCCACATGCAGCACCTCACGTGTAGCACAGAGTTCCAACTGCAAGGCCTCACGTGTTGCACGGACTTCTGCCTACAAGGCCTCAGGTGACGCATGGGTCTCCTCACGGCTTGTCTGGATCTCAGCCAAGATGTTGTGTGTCAGCTGCTCCATCTGCTGTTCTGCCCGTCTACTGCGGGACACCTCAAGTGCACCCAGAGTAGCTCTGAGGGAGGTTTTCTCTTCCCTCAGGGCATCCCTGTGGGCCTGTGCCTCTTCAGCCATGGCTGTGCACAGAGCCCCCAGTTAAGCCCGTCGGTCCCTGTTGGCGCCCAACATGTCCTGCCTGTGTAAGCGGCACATGGACCACGTTGCCTGCTGCTGGAGCGCCACCTGCCTTTCGTGGGGGGAGAATGAAATTGGCCACCCTTTCCACGCCCTGAGACATCATCTCACATGATGCCCCCTATTGCTGTGCAATGGCATATATGGAATTCTCCCACACAGTTTTACCCAGTGGTGCACAGCCACCGCGTTGCCGGACACCACACCTGTCGGGCCCAAGGAGACCTGTTCCTTGCTGTGCTGGTGCTGCCTGTGGCTGCAGGACTGCATTCCTCCTTTGATCTGCTGCCCCAGGAACAGGAGCAAATAATGTGGAGCGTGACCCTCATCCGTAACTGCTACAGGTGACATACCAACACTGAATGGCCCCTTGAGGGGTCTACCCCCACGGCAGGTGTGTTGGACAGAACAGCATCCATGTTAGAATCACTCACCTGCGACAGCACATATTGTTCAATATCCGATTCTGCACCAAAGGCATAGAGATCCTCAGAGGTGTACTCAGACACCCGTGGCCAGGATGGTCTGTAGCACCAATGGGTTTTCGTGCACTACCGCCCCACGGCCCCCACTGGTACCTGGTTGGGGCTCTGAATGCAGCACCCCCTTCCGCCATCTCCTCCTCCTCCTCCACTGCTTCCAAAATCAAAAAGAAGACATGACCACACATGCATAGGCCACACACATAGGTATTACTATGTTAACAGCCAACACATGAAGCAGCCATGTGACACATGACACAAACTCAGGCATGCACACAGAGCCAAAGTAATGGAACGGGACCCTGAAAGCAAACATGGATGCCTATCAAATAGCAAAATATGACATGTACTGCATGGTGCATAGCACCTGCATCACACACAAGCTTGTGACTGGCATAGTCCTTCAACAAACATGACAGATGCCAAAACACAGATGGCACGTAGCATAGCCATGGCAGAACTGTCAACCAGCCCCAGATGGTAATCAAATACTACTGTCCGCGATCCATGTAAAATGCATGTCATCAGACAGTAAATGGAAATCACTACGACAAAACACACATGTTACAGGATGCAGCAACGCTAGGGTGTTGAAATACAGTGAAGGGAGGCAAATGAATACATTAATGGTAGGTCACTTTGACATCACACAAGTGAATAGGCTTGTTGAATAGTGAAACAGGGCTCGGAAGTGTGTGGGTGCAGTGCAGTACATGTGTACATGTGTACGGCCTCAACTATCAACAAAAAGACAAAACCAGTAATTGCAATGTTGTGTTATGATGGCAGTGTAAGGGCAAGTGCAGTCATCATGTGCCAAGTGTTGGCAGTGGGCTGTAGGGATACAGTGAACCCCAAACCCAAGAGTGGGGAATGGCTTGGAGGCAGTGCATGGGTCAAAATGGTTACTCAGAGTACCTTGTTGTAGCAGACAGTGTGGGTAGGTGTCAATTGCATTCTCACAGTCATCTGGGACTACAGCAGGGGAGAGGAGGACAGACAGCACAACACATGAGGAAGCATCAGAAGGGCCCCCAGAACCGGAGAACCCACAAGAGCAGTTGCATAGAGGCAGGGAGGCTGTACCAGAGGGAGGCCTCTGCTCGACACAGACGAGAACCACAAACTAATGACCATGTGGAGCAACTGACCCTGAAGGAGCAGGAAAGGGATGATCAAATACCATGCGAAGGAGGAAATACCAGAGATGGAGTTGGATGAGGGGCTTGGCCCGGACTCATAGGGCCTTGCGTGGAATGCACATGGTCTATGAATGAACACCCATGGCCACTGTGACCTGTGCCATCAGCACAGTCCGAGTGACAGACACTGCATCAAGGCCAAAGGATGTTCCACACAGTTATTTTTTTTTTTATTGTTTACGGTTTTACAACCTTTACAAAATATTATCTTACATTATACAAGGAAAACATATATCAACATAATACAGAAGGTTCAAGAACAAAGGGAACAGTAACTTGATCATCAACATCATTACGTTTTTTTAAAAACACATATCATTGACAAATATATACAAAAAACTGTGTCATCAATATGCCACCCTAAAAATTCTGTCAGTTATAAAGCATTTCAAAAGTGTAAAATCAACATTTCATTCAATATTTCATTCAAGTCACATAACTTTTACTAAGACCATTAAAGGTAGACAAGATAGGTCAAAAATTGGTAATTCTTCTCGCCGAATATCATATGCAACGATTCTGGCATTGCCAAGCCCCTACAAATCATGACATCGAGATTAATTTAGTCACACTATTTTATGGGACGCTATCAGACTCTAAACAGGGACAATCTTCATCAAGTAGTATTTTTGACTTTTCAGAAATTTTCGTTCAAGAATTAGCAAAAAATTGGTTAAATAGAGGATGAGAGTTTGATTCATTCCCACCATACATCTTTGCCAAAGTGACTCTCTACTCAAACTAGATTCCGTGTAGAGCTGTTCACCAAATATAGGATTCAAAATGAGAGCAGTAGACTGTAAGATGTTTAAGCGTTTCAATTGTCATATTAATATTGCAAAATCTACACTGCCCTTTATTTAGCTTGTTTTGATGCTGCTTCCACGAAATCAGTTTTTCGTTGGTAGGTAACTGGTTCAAACGAAATCTCAAATAAGTCTTCCTCGCCTGATCGCAAGAAAAGATGATCTGATACTTAGAACGATAGCCCCACTGCCTCGTGAATTTGGCAGATTCGTGGAAGGATCGATAATCATTAATTTTCTCAATCAACAGGCACCAATGATACCTACAATATTTAAGTTTGCATGAAGGCAAGCCCAGTACAAAATCATCATGAGTGATCATGGCGCAAGATAACAGTTCTTCCATCCTATTCCTGAACTTTAAGAAGGGGGGAGGATCTCCTTTCTCTATCATAGTCACGAGTACTTCATATAAAGAATCCTTAGGGGGAGCTAACATTTTCCCATAATGTGTAAGTAGTCGCCAATGCCTCTTCACCGATAGCGGTACTAAGCCCAACTCATGGCAAACAATGACATTCAGGGTGGAAGATGCCAGACCCAGCACAATTTTCAACATTTTACCCTATATTACGTCAAGAATTTGTTCCACTTCATAAAGACATACATCAAGGGCATACAATAGAATTGGTTCAATTTTTTGTAGGTAGAATTTCATTATGGGGATCATTGAATATTTTCCCAGTCGATGGTAAATCATCTGCACAGTCAGCATTTTCGCTTTGTTAGACAGAATCGTCTTCCACCCCTCAATGGAATATGAGCTTGCTAAATGATAACCTAAGTAACGGATGGCAGAAGACCTAGGAATAGCAGTACCATTCAGACACCATGAGATTTTTTTGCCCTTCAATGAACGTAATAATGACGGATTTTTCAGGATTAATCTGGAGATTGTGATTACTGGCAAAGTAGTGAAACAAGCCCAGTTTTGTCTGTAGCCCAAAAGGGGTACTATCGAAGAATAATAGATCGTCGGCAAAACTCAGCCAGTTGAGCACTATTGAACCCAATTTCACTGGGAAAATAATGGCATTCTTCCATTGCTCGTCCAAGTCTAAAAGATATACATTAAACAGGACCGCAGCAAGATTGCAACCCTGTTTTAAACCGATTTCAGTGGGAATAATATCTGTAAGTGCACCGGCTTTTGTCAGACAAATTCGATAGGTAGTTTGTTTATGTAGGGCAGCAATGATTGAAACGAGCTGAACCGAAAAGCCATATTTGATCAATTTTGTCCATAATAGTTCTCTGATTACTGAATCGAAGGCAGCAGTAATATCCAGGGCTACCATATATACCGGCCCTGCCTTAGATGATCTAGTCTGCTGATATACATGGGCAATGATCATAGCATTAAGTTGGCAGCCCATATAGTGGCGAAATCCAATCTGATATTTCGATAATAACTTGGATTTTTTGATATGCCGGTTGATATGTTGAAGTATCAGACTAGTAAAGATTTTCGCCAAAGCATCCATCAGCGCTATCGGCCTATAGTTCACCGGTTCATTCATTGGGCATTTTTTATAAATTGGAATGATATTGGCCGAGCACCAGGAATTCGGAATATAACCCTGGGAATAAATGGCATCAAATTTTATTTTGAAAATTCTCGCCCACAATTCCGGGTTAAGTTTAATCAGGCAAGGTGGAATGCCATCAGGACCCGGGGCGCGAGACCCTTTAGATTTCCTAATAACCATCTGTATATCATCAATCGTCCATGGACAACCACAAGTGGTAGAACTGAATACTAAGCTGTCTCCATACACACCAAATGCACTTGGCTTGGCAAACTTAGCTTTAATATGTGCCGTCCAGGTGACCGCGGAGATTGCCGATTCTCCAATCAACTCTGCGTTACCAAACAACGTACACATAGTAGCCCAAACTTGTCTTTCTTTAATAATAGAGCAATGAGATTCTGATTGTCCGTATTGATTAGTTCATACCTCTACAGTTTTAATTTTCTTTTGCATGTCATAATAATGTGAGCTTTACACTCATAAAATTCAATGGTAGTAGGATTTTGGAGGCCGAGCTGTCTAAGCAATTGGGGTTTCTCTTTCCTTAAATCGACTACTTTTAGATTGAACTGGTGTCGATGCGAGGTCAGACAATTCGCAGCCTTAGATTTCATCATAATTGCCATATGTAGTGCAACTCTTATGGAGTTCTGAATCTCAGCCGCAACACACGAGATTCCACTAGACGTACAACTCATAATAATCGAGGAATCATTTTGAATCTTTGTACTGACTTCATTACACCTTTTAGAGGTCCACTTAACCGATGCTCCAACTCGATCAAATTCAATAGCGGCTAACATAGGAGCGACACCAAAACTACTGATATTTAGTCTAAGCTTGGAATTCAAAGCTAAGTGATCTCCCCGCAATAAATTGCCAATCACTATTGGATCAATTAGTTGTAGCAGCCCTAGGGAAGCAAAAATGTAATCGATGAATGACGACCAAGTACCTCTTGCCCAAGTGTAATGGTAAGTTCCTATTTCAAAGGGGACAATTTGAATATCCCAAGTCATAAGTAATTCTAACCACTTTATACCATAAACATGAGATTTTTTTTTTAAATCATGATTGCAGTATGTCCCATCCTTGTCTACCACTACGCACGTAGAATTAAAATCACCACCAATTATTACATTCAAAGTTAACTTGTGGAGCAATACCTGTTCAAAGATGAGGTTCAATCGATTAGTAATCGTTTCGAAGGAGACTCTAACATCATTCCAGTATAGATTAACAATTAGAAAATCCTGACACACTAAGTCTTTACACAGAATTTCCACCACCAGTAAAGCTTCATCAGCCCACACAATAGAGGATTCTAATCTTAAATGTTTATCAATTAAAATAGCAAGGCCTCCAGCAGGGCGGCCTAGGTCTCCTCTTTCCGCGGGCTGATGATAAGAATTGAACCCCTCTGACTCTAAATCGCCCATAATCATAGTTTCTTGTATCAAGCAGATCCCCGGTCGGGTATTACTACCAAGGGACGCATTCCATGACCTCAAGTTGGAACTTCCACAGGAGTTCCAAGAGAATACGTTAATCCCCGGATTATCATCCTATTTTTCGCCCATTTTTGTCAGAGACGCAGGTGGGTTCAAAGCCCCCATACCCATTTTACCTGATAACGAGGCGGCCAGGTTAATAAATTGTTTCAATACTTCCTCGTTAATCAGGGGTTGAGTGCCTGCTGAGTTGGAAATCTGTGAGGATTCCGGCAAAGTCGTATTGAAAATTTCTGCAAGTTTGTTGGTAATAAACAGACAAGGATATAGGCCCAATAATTCCAGATCTTCTTGTTGCGCCCAAATCAATCTTGTAATGATATGTGACTGATAGCCACAAATCATTCGCATAGGGTTATTGTGTGACAAATGAACCCAGTCATTGTCATTGCTTCTTATAGTACGTAAGGCTGGGAATCTCCTGGAAAACCTTCAACATTGCAGAGCGATTTAGGCTCAGTTTTACAGAAGTTGGCTGCTTAATTTCCCATCCCATGATAGATGGCATCTCGGGGGTTAGGGACATTACCTCATTCTTAGACATGTGCTCGTCGGAATTAGAATATACGTCGTCAGCCCGGCTTTGCGCTTCTAAGTTAGATCTATCCCGCATCATATTCACCATATTCTTGACATAGGAGGAACCTGTCTCTTCAACTATATCCCCATCATCAGTGACTGGTTTGGATACACATTCTTTAATGCCACTTTTGGTTGACCCCAGATGAGTGAGCGAGTGGTTGGTCAATACACTGTCCTGATCAGACTGTCCAATTTGTGATTGACATCTTGGGTTTGCTTTGTATAGGTTTATTCACCACTGTTTTTTTCGCAGATCTGTTAGACCCTGCAACCTTGATTTTATTGGAGGCCTTCTTCATATATAAAGCGGGAAAAAACTTTATCAAATCAGTTTGTTTTTGATTGGGAATACAACTATCTTCTCCCTGAGCGGCACCCCCAAGCTCTTTTCCAGTGAGTTTGATCCCCTGCAACTTCCGCATATCAGCCGGGATCCGGGTTGCGTCAATATTCAATAAGGCCCTTGACTCTTGGTTGAGTTGCAGTAGATCAATCCTCTCCTCTTCGAGTGAGAAGTTCTTGGTATCAGCTTTTAGGGAGTCTAAAGTACCCTTAGATGAAATTTGGGTATTCCTTGATTTTACATTGTTTGCTTGGTTGATCTTACGTTTAGTAGCTCTCAGATTTTTTTGTTTCCTTGATAGGACCGGTTCATAAACCTGTTCCTCTACCAAATTCTCTTTCAAAATTCCCAACTGCTGATGAGATAGCTGTGCTTCGTCTTCTAGATAAATTAAGTTGGTCAATGCCGAGGGACTGTCTAAGAGTTCATCTTTTTCTGGATTAGGCATCGATGGCAATGGAACGGCCATAGCGTCGGCGCTAGGCATCTGAGTGCCTATAAGTTGTTCACTTGGACTGGCCTTTGTTATGCTTAATAGTATCTGTTGGATGGCCGCTGCATTAGCTGATACCACCTCCATTAACTGTTTCATTTCCAACACAACGGTCTCATCTTTTTTATTAGAATCAAATGCAGTGACTGCTGCAAAGGTAGTTGTTGAATTAGGCCCCAGTCTTGGGTCGGCTGGAGTTTGGGAAGCTTTATTACTCAATTGGGAGCTCTCCCTTTGTTTACCACTAGAGTGGGCTGCCACCGCCTCACACGTAAACAATAACCCCTCTATTCCATTGACCTTCGTTAGAAGCTCAGCTATCATGCTATGAGAATAACCAAGTTGCACATGGGTATGATCATGTCCTTTGTCAAGTAGTTTGAGGATCCTGGACAAAACCGGAAACTCAACTCCAATGTCAGAGGACTCCATTAAGTTGCGTTCCACTTCGACCTCTAGTTCAGACAAGGATATTTGTGGTTCAGCAGGGGAAGGCACCATCACCGGAGTAGGTCCAGAGGAGCCAATTCACAAGGAATTACTACTTCTGAAGGAGAACTAGTGCCTGAGCTTTTAAATCCATTATTCACCTCGTTATTTACAGACTGATCATCAAAGAAAGTATGCACCTGGCCTTGTGTCGCAAGTACCACGGCAGGATGAATATGCACATGGACATCTTCCATACAATAATGATTAGCTTTGACCGGGGTGGAGGGCACTCTGGAGAATCGCATCCTCTTATCCAACAGTGCCTCAATCGCTGGGGAAATAATAGACACATCAGAAAATCTGGGTTTCGTACTTGTGACACCCATTTTGGCTAATAAATCTCCATTTTGGTGATCTCCTAAACCCGCACCCATAGCCCCATTATCATGATCATGATTCATTACTTTAAGCTTATAGGTCTCTGGTATCAGCTCAGAGTTGGTTTTGGGAATACTTTGCAGTGGCATTTTATTACTAAGCTCTTGTACCGCCATCCTGCTTTGGGTTAAGTGGCAGGTAGCATCACCCTGTGTTTCCGCACACACAGACGTTCCCACCTTATTAGATAAGTTGGTCTCATCATTGTCAAAAGCAGCCATTTCCTCAATGCTAGCGTGGGTTCCTAAAGAATCATTCACATCATCGCTCGTATTATCGTGGATCTTTCGGCCACCACGGAGTCCATTCACCATATTAATAACCTGAAGTATGCGCTTTCCACAATACTCAGAGCACAATCAGCAAAGTGAACACACCTTAATTCCTGCAGCCTGCACGCCGCACAGTGAACAGTTATTAGTACTTCACGTACTTCCCACGGTGCGCGCGCGAGTGAACTGGCTGCTGGGTATAAGTTGGAAGTAGGCAGAAGGAGTGGGCATCCCAATCCAAGGGGGCTGGGTCAACGCAAAAAGCCCTTAAGCAAAAGGAGACAAGAACAAACAAATATTCAGAATGTTGGAAATTTAGTCGGCACACACCGACTTAAAGATGTAAGCACAGCATGCACGTGGGTCCCGCGTACACGCTGGGCACACACGTGTAATTAACAGTCCCCTTTTTAGTGTCAGTGGATCAGGCAATCCGCGGTGTTCACCGCAAAGGCGTCCTCCGGACGAAATTCCACGTAGATTCACGTAACTTCGGAGTGGAGAGCGCACACACAGAGAATCCTAAATGGCAATTCCAAAAAGCAATTCCAAGCAGCAAGGCACGCCAGTTAACAGTACTTCATGTACTTCCCACGGTGCGCACACACAGTGCAGGTCTGGCAGAGTTGCAGAGGGAAGAGTGTATATTCATAGAAAATCCAGAACAGGCCATTGCAGTAGAATCACCAGTCCCATGGAGACAGTGAGCTGCTGGGGGATAGAGAGGCAAGGAAGCATGCCCCTGAGGGGGACCAGCTTGCAGGGTGACCTCACAGAGACGTCAGTCATGTGACAAAAGAGGGTGAGTGTTGAGTGGAAGATCATCGCAGGCTATCCGCAAACATGTTTTGGTGCAAGAATATGGACAAGAGAGGCTGGCGAGTGATTGACATGGAAGGAGGTTGCAGGTGTGTTGATGAGGATTGCCATTGTGTGCAGCACATGGCATGTATGCAGTCTGCGTCATAGCAAGCACGTATCAGTCAAGCATTGCATAGGTCACACATGGCAGTCATGACTACATAGCCTGAACTGGCAGTCAATCACAACACATCACCCAAGCAACAAACACATGGCCTGGACACATACGCATGAACACTCATCAGACATTGTCTCATAATCCGGGAGGTCTCCCACGCCTTAGATCTGACCCTCTGCGATGAACCCTCCAGCGATCGCCTCATGTTCAGTGAGTTCATCGTCCTCTGGTGGTGACCCACTGCCAGTCACCAGAGTTGAGGCGTAATTAGAAGCCTGCTTGTTTTTTGCTCGGCGTCGGAAGTTATTCCAATGCTTCGAGCAATCATCATCTGTGCGCTTTTGACATCCCACTGCCCTAATAGGGTCCGCGATGCAGTGCCAGTGGGCCCTATGCTAAGCAGACGTAGTTTTGCACCCTGCCATCACCAGCATGTCACGGCCGTGTACCGACAAGTAGCTGACAAATGCGTCCAGTTGTACTTCATTGAAACTCTGCTTTCTTGATGTGTAGGAGATGGTGTGGAGTCATCCAGCTTGGTGGTGGGCGAGGGGGAGGAGGAGGCCGATTCAGACCAGCACATGGGACGTGGCGGGGGTGATGAGGCAGTTGCAACTGGTGCAGTCCAGGGGCAGGGGCAGGAGGCAGTGCAGGTCACATCAGAGGGGCCTCTGCCCAATCCTGTCCCTGAAACTGCAGCTGCATCAGTATGCACCTGCAGGCATGCCTCAGGCCAGATGGGTCCACAGGTAGCGGATGTGTCCATGTTAACTGACCTTCCACTACCTGTGGACCAGGCAATCCGTGAAAGGGTGTAGCCCATGCCAGCCGGTGTCACGAGGCGCACAACCGCCTGTCCCAACCATGGCGGCCAGTCTGGTGGAGACCACATCCCTGCCACAGTCGGGAGTTGGAGGTTCAGCAGAGGTGGTCACCCCAGCAACAGGAACAGTGGCAATGGAGGTTGTGCAGGCACCTTGCAGTGGGGCACGTGCATGACTGCCCCGGGGGTTGTCATCATCCCGGAGGCAGTCCTGGAGGCGCAGGCACAGGACTAATCGGCAGCAGCAGGCTCGACGTAGGAGGCGACAGGACTCGGACCATCAACATCAGAGGGGCAGGTATTGGCCATTGGGCAGGAGGGAGACGTGGACCTTAGCCCAAGGATGTCTTCCCTGTTGCAGCGAATGGTCCAGGAGATCGGTGCAGAGCATCAGCGGGCACTGGGAGCACGACACACCATGGCCAGGGTGGAGAACACCCTGCATCAGGAAGAGAGGTGGGTGGAGTTCCTTGAAAGAGACTCGCAGGGAGTTTGTGAGGAGCACGAGGGAGTCCCTGCGGACCCTTGTGGTGGGAGCACAGGTCCGCCTACAGGTATCGATGATGCCCTGACCGCAACTCTTATGGAATATGGTGAGTCGTAGGACTAGCCTGCTGCCTTTGTAAATAGTTATTTTGTGGTAGATTTTATGATGTGGAGTTGATGTACTTTGCTCCACATTTTGTAAATAATTTGTTTTTAAGGATGTATATTTGGGTTTTGGGATCATGGACCCTTCAGACTTGTACATAGTTGTACATCTTTTTAATTTTCATCTTTTCTTTCACAATGGAGTAATGGTTTTTTTAATGATTTGGATTTTCATTTGAGGACAAACATTGAACATGGCCTGCCTGCAGTGTATGGTCCCATTTGGGGCTGCCTGCGGGGTATTGTCATGGGTGATGGGGGCTCGCTTGTGGTGGGGGCTGCCTGCGAGTATGGCCCCATGCGGGCTGCCTGCGGGTATGGTCACGGGTGATGGGGGGCTCACTTGTGGTGTGGGCTGCCTGGGGGAATGCTCACAGGTGTTGGGAGGTCCCTTGTGGTGTGGGCTGCCTGCGGGGCATGGTCATGGGTGTTGGGGGATCACTTGTGGAGTGGGCTGCCTGCGGGTATGGTCACGGGTGATGGGGGGCTCACTTGTGGTGTGGGCTGCCTGGGGGAATGCTCACAGGTGTTGGGGGGTCCCTTATAGTGTGGGTTGCCTGAGGGGCATGGTCACAGGTGTTGGGGGATCCCTTGTGGTGTTGGCTGCCTGCAGGTATGGTCACGGTTGATGGGGGGCTCCCCTGTGGTGTGGGCAGTCTGTGGGGCATGGTCACGGGTTTTGGGGGGTCCCTTGTGGTGCGGGCTGCCTGCGGGTATGGTCATGGGCTGCCTGCGCAAATTGGGGGCATTTGCTTTGTGGGTTATTATGTCTTGCTTGTAGAGTTTTTTGGCATTGTTGAATGCCTTTGCTGAGTCTGGAGTATTATATTTTTTGTGGGAGTGTTCAAGTGATCTTTTGGTGCGTCTCATTGCGACTAATTCATCGTTGAACCAGAAGTTAGAGCGTTTATCTGTTCTTCGAGTTTTAGATGTAATGGGAGCTAATGAGTCAATTGTGTTTTTGAGGCATTTTGGTAGCAATCTGCTAGGTAGGTGGGGTTGTTGCTGTCTGGTGTGGTGGCAGCTAGTGCTTCTCTTAGGGATCGGGAGAGGTTGTCCTCTGTGAGTTTGTTGATGTTTCTGGTTTCAAAGGTATCTGTTTTTTTAGTTACGGTGGGGTCTGTCGTTCTGTTAGAGGAAAAGCTGATGATGTGGTGGTCAGTACAATCAGCGGGAAGGATGGAGTCAATGGTTACTTGAGAGTTGAGTGTGAGGACCCATTCCAGTGTTCTACCTTTATCATGGGTGGGTACATTAACTAGTTGATCAAAGCCCATGTCTTGCATGGTTGTGTGGAATGCTGTGGCTGTCTGATCAAGGCGGTCGTTGAAACCTAGGTTTAGGTCTCCTAGTATCATTCATTTAGTGTTGGGTTTAATGAGGGGGGTGAGAAGTAGAGGTATGTCTATGTCAGGGTGCGTATTTTTGTTAGGGATCTGTAAATGATCAGGAAGTTAGTGGTGGTTTTGGGGTTTGATGTGAATTTGGTTAGGAGTTTGTAGCCTGGTATTGCTTCTAGTGGGCATGCTCTGATTTGCAGTGTGAATTTGGCTATTAATGCAACTCCGCCTCATTGGGTGTTAGGTATGTCAGCTCTAAGTATGCTGAAACCTAGTGGGATGGTGAGAGCTAGTAGTGGGCCTGAGGTTGGGTGTAGCCAGGTTTCTGTGACCACTAGGATGTCAAGTTGTTATTCAATGATGAGGTTGTGAATTTCTATGGAGCGTGCTCCGAGAGAGCGTGCGTTGATGAGTGCGTCTTTGAGGTTGGGGGTGAATACTATGAGTGGTCTGTTGTCTGGGCTTGGAATAGGTGATAGGGTTTTGGTGTTTTTAGGTGGATTGACTGGTGCTTTAGGTGGGCTGTTGTTTTTGGCGATTGTTAGACATAGTGTCTTTGATGGTGGGAGTGTGGCAGGTGGGAGTGGGTGTGATGGCTTGAGAGAAGGATCTGGTTTGTGAACTAAATTTTATGAGTCTAGTGTTGCCCAGGACAGGGGTGCTGTTGTTGGTGGCTCCTTCAGTGACGGATGTTTAGTAATTATCTGGATGGTAGTGGGTATTGGTTGTGGGTTTTGTTGAGGCTATTATCTCTTCTGTGGGGAGGAAATGGTGAGATTGTGGGCAGGAAGTGGGAAGGGCAGGGGATGGGGTGATGTTGTTGGCAGGCAAGTTTGCCTAGGCCATTGTTATGCTTGATATATGCCCCTCCTGTGCAGGGTGTGGCAAAGTGTAATAGACAATATGGGAACATGATGCTAGTTAAGAGGCCTAGCATACTAGAATTGGCTTTGGTGATTTTAAGAAGAATAGGAGGGCACAGGGTAGAACAGCTAGCAGGAACTTGCGTCCATACAGCAGCCATAAACTTATAAATTCAATTAATTTGAATAGATTGTAAAAAAAATGTAATTATCAGGATAAACGTTTATTTAAAGTGTGAACTTTATTTGTTTAACCAATTTTATGAGTGATAGATTATGTTAATGTTAATGTTAAAGGTATTTGTACCGTGTACCATCACCAACGGAATTGGTCCCCAGGCGCTCAAGCAGATCTGCAAACAAGAAGGTGGGATGTGGGGGGGTAATCGGGTGAAGAGGGAATCGGAAAGTGAGAAAAGTGATGTCCTGTTGGCAGCTTTACTTTGGTTTTCCAGGTGCGCTAGGCTTGGTTGTGAATATCGGATTGATATGAGTCCTTGTGTGCTGTTGGTGCGAGTTATGTGTTGTTTGTTGTTACAGTGTGGTGAAGTGCATGCAGTTTGAAGTGCAAGAGAGTTGTTGTGTGCACTAAGTATGCTGACATTTGTGCTTTTGGGTTAGTGGTTTATACGTCTCTTAGTCCTTAGAATTCTTGTTGTATGTATGCGTTTGTCTTATGGAGTAGGCATATTCTTTCTCTTTTTCTTTCCTGTCCATCTAATTGTTAGGAGTGATGGCCTGGCAAGTTCCTAGCGTGTTATTTCCGACCTTTGTGTACCAGGTTGTGCATGTATTGTCTCCATCTCTGGTATTGGTGCTGTATTTTTACAATCACCCGCTCCCTTCCTATATATTTCCTGTCGTTGATCCATTGCTGCCTGCGTTTAATTTGTAGGCCACTGTGTTATTGACATATCCCCCTTACCCTTCAAGCCCCATCTCGGTGTGTCCCTTCTTAGGTATGATTCTAGCTTATTTATCTTTCAATTAGTAAGTTGATATGCCGTAGAACATTTTTCCTTTACTTCAGTTGATGGGCGGTAGCTTAGGGAGATGGGGACGTTCGGTTTCCTCTCTTAGAATTGTTCCAGCTGTGTATGTGCCCCCATAGGCACTCTTTCAAGTTGTGGGGTGAAGAGCCAAGATTTTAGGAGTTTTCTGAATAGGAGGTGATCTCTTGTGTTACATATGTTCTTTAGAAGCTCGTCCCAGGTTTTTGGGGTAAGGTGAGAGAAAGAGGATCCTCTGAATTTTCTTTTGTTTCATGGTTCTTGGTTCCAAACTGATCTTGCTGCTGGATCTGAGTGGCCTTGTTGGGTGGTGTACGTTTATTTTTTTCTCTTAGGAACTCTGTGCCTTGGCCATTAATTGCTCTATGCGCTATGCACATTGATTTTGACTTCATTTGCTGTTTTATGGGCAGCCAGAGTAGCGTTTTCAGCGCTGGTGTGATGTATTCTCTTTGAGCTAGTTTGAGGAGCAGTCTGGACGCTGCATTTGTATGCGGCACAGTTTTTAGAAGTCGTTCTGGCATGCCCAGAAATAGGCTATTGGCATAGTCTAGTCTGCTCATGACCATATGGTTTCTGTTCTGTTTGTTAGGAAGGATTTGATCCATAGTAAGTCTCAGTCAGTGATTGCAATTTCTTCCAGTCTCATGGTGAGGATATCCTGCTTAACTGTGTCAAATGCCGCCGAGAGGTCTAGAAATATCAAGTGATACAATTGTCTGAGTCTGTGTTTGCCTTTAAATCGTCCCAGATTGGGAGAAATGCTGTTTCCGTTCCTCTCATTGGTCTAAAGCCTACTTTTGCCTGGTGCAATAGGCGGTGCTCTTCTATTAATTCTTGGGTTGTTCTATATATGTATGTTTCCAGCACTTTAGCTGGGTATGGGATGTTGGAGATAGTTCTGTAATAGGAGAGGTCCTCCACGTTTCCTGTTGCATTCTTGACGAGCGGCTTGATGTATACTGATTTGAAAAATTGTGGCACTTTCCCTGTTGTGATTGATTGGTTGAAGACGTTTCTGTAGTAGTCCATGGGTGTTCCTTGTGAGAGGATTGATTTGAATATGTCTTGGGGACAGGGATTCATGGGGTAACCTGTTTTCTTGCTTTTGTTTAACAGTTTGACGAATGTCTCCACTGATATTTGGGGGAAGCTTCAGAGTTTGTTCGGGCATTCCTTGTTGGTGTTTGTGAGTTGCATATTGCGATTGCATGGTCTGCTTTGTATGGTCTGTCGGACGGTCATGATTTTGTTTGCGAGGTGATTGCATAGTTTATTCGATGGTATTGTAGTGTTGTTGCAGCCAGGTGGGTTTTTTTATTTCATTTTATTTCATTTATGATTTTAAAGAGTTATTTTTGGGTGTTTGGTTCTTTGAAGATTCTATTGTCGTAGTATTTCCTTTTTTCTTTTTGTAGTTCCTTTTTGTATGAGCGGGTAGGTTGTTGGAACTTGAATTTGTTTTTGCAGTTGTTTTTGATTTTTTGATCCTCTATTGTAGTTTTTGGTTTTTCCTTTTCATGGTGCTGAGTAGTGGGGTAAATCGTTTTGCCGTTGCTCTTTTGCGTGATGGGGTAAAAAGGTTTTTTTCTTTGGCAATCTCGTCTATTTTTGTCAGGATCCAGTTGTGAAGTAGTTCTATTTGTTTGTCCAGTTCAGTTTCATCCATAGTTTTGGTTTGCTGATTTCTAGTAGTTCAGTTAAATTGCAGTTTTTGGTGGTTCTCCAGTTTCTTTTCATGATAATCGGTGGCTTGTCCTGTTGCTTGATTATTGGTGTGGCTAGTGTGAGTACGAAGGGAATGATGAGGATCTGAATTGGTGGCACCGTGGTAATGAGATTTTTTAATTTATTTTTATTGTTGTTCAGTTGTCTTTAGTTTGATCAACAACCTTTTACAACATTAACATTAAACATTTTTTTACAACATTAAACATAATGTAAAACATGTTACTTACAGAGTGTTAGATTACATATAACAAAATAAAATATGACAGTCACCTTTTTCATATTTCTCAACAACAGCACAGTTATATTACCAGCATATAATCGTTGCTATTTCAATTTAAAATGAATTCCTTACATCATTTTTAAAAGGACGTTCAGCATCAAATTACATTGAAATCATTATTTCACAATATTCATTGTCCCAAGGTTTATGTTTTTTTATTCAGTTCCTCATTAAAAATAACAAGAAAACTTGACAACACAAGAATCGTCTTTATACAATTGCCCCACATGCATGACATCCAAAACCATTCCCTAGCAGAGGCAGTCATACCCAGTCGATTGATTCCTATAATTTGAATGCACACTTTTTCAAAATACAAGCAATAAATTACTAAATGTTTAATAGTCTCTTTCTGTTCTCATATTTTACAGAATCTACAATTACAACTTCTGAACTAATTGTGGGGTACCAGTTCTTGATTCTTTCATATGTTGGAGTCTGGTTTAGTTTAAAACGTAGATATCTGTCCCGCACATTACTACAAGGGACCTGTACTATATTTGCCATAAAATCCCCAGATTCCTTATAAGATTTAAGGGACAAAATACTATCCGCTGTACTACACCAGTCCTGGTCGAATACTCGTCTTTTGACATGAAGTAGTCGATATTCCAGGTCCTCTGGTGTGAGCCCAATTTCAGCTAGTATGATTACCAAATTATCATAGTATTTTGCCACTGATGGCAGATTCCGATCCATGATCATTCGTCCTAGATTTTCACATAACGAATTGGCCAGTGGAAGCAACATTTTTTTGCTGATTATTTAAGAAACATGTGTAAAGAAAGGAATTTCTCTGCCAAAGGCAAAAAGTCAGAATTGATTGAAAAAATGTTAAAGAGTCCAAGTCTAGGGAGAGGGTCTGAAATGCCTGACTCCTTAGCAAACGCGGAAAGTATTGATAATGATAATGTATCTGTTACTGATGAATTGGAAGAAGTAGATGTGTCTCCTAATGTGGGTCATTCTGCTTCCTTGCCTGCTCAGCAACCTCAACCCTTGTCCACTGGGACCCCCACAGGTCCTACACTGGTCCTACACTCAGTCCTGAATTCATTGCTCTAGAGAAAATGAGGCTTGAACTAGAATTCAAACGTTTAAATGCTGAAACTGAACACAAAAATCAAGAACTGAAACTCAGAGAAATGGAGTTGAATCATGAACTAGAAATGAAAAGATTGTCTCTTGAAAATGTTTCTCTCCCAGAGTCCTCTAGGTCTTTCAGTCCTAAGAGACCCCATATGCCTGAAGAAATTGTGGGTATGTATGAGGTTACGTTTGATATTTTGGATTGGTTGGCAATGTTTGAATATAATCATAGTATTTATGGTCTTACAGGGAATCAATTGCTTCCCTGGCTCTTCGCTAGGCTACCCACAGTTGCATCTGATGTTGTGATGGAGTTGGGGAAGGTGGATAGAATGGATTTTGAGTGTGTGAAGCTAGCCTTAATTGCTAAATATGGGAAGACCCCTTCCCAGTACCTTAAGAGGTTTAGGTCCAACAAAAAGCATGATGGTACCCCTTGGGCTACCTGGGTATGTGACTATTTGAAAAACTTAGATCGTTGGATTAAGGGTTACAGAGTAAACACTTATGAAGGCATGAGAAATCTTGTAATGTTGGAGTCTATTGTTGATGTCTGCTCTCCTGAGCTCAGACAGCAATTGGCTGATTCTAAGGAGATAGATCCAAAGAAGCTAGCTACGGCTGCTGACTTGTGGGTTGCCAACAGGGATACTCACAAGGATTCTGGGGCTACTCAGAAAAAGGATGAGGGGAAACAACCAAAGAAAGACGACAAAGAGAATTATAATACCTCCAATTCAAAAGAGGGCCCCAAACAACAACATAAGGGTAAAGCAGAAGGGAAACTAAATCAGGCTAGTGCACCATCTGGACTGAAACCAGATGGAGTTCAGAAGAAACCCCCATTCATTAAGACATTTGGGAAATGTTATGTTTGTGGGTCAACTGACCTGGGTCAACTGACCATGTGAAAGGGGATCCCAGATGTAAGGGTAAACCTTCAGGGCTCCACACTGTCTCATTAGCTCTCTCCCCAGAGGAAGAAGTCCCTATGGCAAGTGGAAACTTTCACCTACTGGCTGATGAACCCATGAGAGTCTCAGCTAGTGTTTCCCTAGTGTCCCTGGGCTTGTGGGAACAACCGAATTTAGATGTCTATAATTCCATCCCAGATAATAATAAAGATTATTACAAAGATAGTGTTCTTGTGAATGGTCAGGAAACCCCTGCTATCAGAGACACTGGAGCCAGCATAACTGTGGTGATGAATCATTTTTCAAGGTGGAGGATGTTGCTAAGGCACCAGACACCTCACCAAGTTAGCTGGAGGCCCTTTGCAAATGCTTCCCCAGTTAATAGCTCTCATCCAGTGTAATGATATGATTGTCAAAATACCTGTTAGTGTGCAGAGTGAAGTGCCTGGGAGAGTCCTGTTAGGTAATGACCTGAAAACTCTTGGAGTTGTGTCAAGCACCCCCAGGCCTCACAGTAAGAGGAGACAGTAGCTCACTACTTCTGCAAGGGAGAGAACCATCTTGAGAGGCTCTCCAGAGGAGTTGATAGAGGAAACTATCACTCCCACTCCACAGGAGTTGCTCGCTGCTATTTCTAAGAAAACAGAGGCAAAGGGGGATCCCAAGACCTTGCAGGAAAAGGACAGACAGCAAACCTGTGCAACCAACAAGGACATCACCAAGATTGTCCAAGATCACCCCTTTGATCCCTCCACCTGCTGAGGCAGAGTGTGAGGTGCAACCTTGTGTGGTTGAGCCAGTTCCTGAAGAGTCAGATCTGGAAGAAGACACTGTCTTAGTTGGGGATCTTGACCCTGTTGACCATCCTGAGCTGCAGTCTTTACTGGCAGAAGGTGGACCCAACATGGCAGACCTCAGTAAAGGACAGAGAGAGTGTCCTACTCTTGAAGGTCTTCGACAACAGGCTGCTAACCAACTTGATGGGCAAGAAGTTGTAAACCACAGGTTAAGCTGGGAAGATGGCCTCTTCTACAGTGAACCAACTGAGTCTACCCCTGGGGACTGCAAAAGACTTGTAGTGCCCCTTGCTAACAGACTCCAGTTCCAACAGTTAGCCCACAAGATACCTTTGGCTGGTCACTTCAGTTTCAAAAAGAACAAGGAAAGGTTCTCTCTCTACTTCTACTGGCCTAAGATGGGTTCAGAAGTTGACAAATTCTGTAGGAGCTGTCACACTTGACAAACCTCTGGCAAGAGTGGATCCAAGAATCTGGCACCACCCCTGGTGCCTCTCCCAGTGGTGGCATTTCCTTTTGAGAGGGTGGGCTTTGACACTGTTGGTCTAATTGACCCTCAAACATATTCAGGGAACAGGTTTATCCTGGTTGTAGTAGACCATGCTACAAGATACCCAGAAGCAATACCTATGATAACTGTTATGGCCCAGGCTGTGGCTAAGGCTCTACTTGGTATTTTTACCAGAGTTGGGTTTCCTAAGGAAGTGATATCCGACGGGATCCAATTTTATGTCCCACTACATGCAAGCCAAGTGGAAAACGGTGGTGTCACTTACGAGTTCTCTACATCCTACCATCCACAGACAAATGGACTGGTAGAGAGGTTTATTTGTACTATGAAGAGCATGATAGGTGCTTTAGCGGAACCCCTTAAGAAAAAGTGGGACCTTCTACTGCCATTCCTTCTCTTTACATATAGAGAAGTCCCTGAGGAGGGAGTTGGTTACAGTCCTTTTGAGCTTCTATATGGCCATCCAGCCAGAGGTCCATTGGCCCTGGTCAAGGAGGGGTTGGAGAGTGCACCTTCTCCCAAGCCAGTCAGAGTGACTGACAATGTGATAGGACTCCGGAGGAGAATGTCACACATGATGGCAGAAGCAAGCAGTAACTTAAAAGCAGGTCAGGCTCTGGTCAAACATTGGCATGATCAGAAGGCCAGCATGGTTGAGTTCTCTCAAGACCAGCTTGTATTAGTTATGGTGCCAAAAAGGCAGAGGCCTTGCAAGACGAATGGAAAGGACCCTTCAAGGTTGTGGGCAAACTTGGAGAGGTGAACTATCTGGTGGACTTAGGCAGACCTAAGGAGGCTCCAAGAGTCTTCCACACCAATCGTTTAAAGGCTTATGTCTCGAGACCAAAAGTGGGAGCTTTGCTTCTAGCTTCTAGCTCAAGAGGAAGAGGAGAGTGAACCTCTACCTGACCTCCTCAGAGGCCAACCTTTGGATGAAAACATAGAAGGAGTTAATCTCTCTTCTCAGCTGACTTCTGAACAACAGAAGGAGTGCAAAGTTCTGTTAAATCAGTTAGCCTCCCTGTTTTCACTATCACCAGGCTTGACCCCTTGGAGCCAACATGAAATTCTCACTGGTGACTGTTTACCTGTGAAAAGTAGAGTTACATAATGTCAGAACATGTGAGATCCCACATCAAAGGAGAGTTCAACAAGATGGTTCATCTCGGGGTTATAGAGCCCTCTACCAGTCCATGGTCTAGTCAGTTGTTCTAGTACCAAAGGCAGGATCCAAGGAGTTGAGATTCTATGTGGACTATAGAGCTCTAAATGCAGTCACTAAGAATGATGCCCACCCTTTACCCAGGACAGATGAACTGGTGGATATACTTGGTTCAGCCAAGTACTTCAGTACATTTGACCTAACCTCAGGCTATTGGCAAATAGCCCTGACAAACCAAGCCAAGGAGAAAACTGCATTTTCCACCCCAGCAGGCCTCTACCAGTTTAAGGTTATGCCTTTTCGACTAAAAAATGCACCTGCTACATTTCAAAGGATAGTTAATCAAGTACTGAATGGGATGGAAAACATCTGCATGGCATACTTGGATGACATTGCAGTGTTCAGCCCTACATGGAAAGAACATTTTGACCGCCTGGGATATGTTTTGCAGGCTCTTGAGCAGGCCCATCTGACCATAAAGGCAAGCAAATGTCAAATTGGTCAGGGCAAAGTCGTCTACCTCGGTCATGAGGTAGGAGGAGTTGAGATAAGGCCATTGTCTAGCAAAGTACAAGCTGTACAAAACTGGACCACCCCTACTACTCAAACCCAAGTGAGAGCTTTCCTAGGTCTCACTGGGTACTACAGGAATTTCATAGAGAACTATGGGACCATGGCTTTGCCTTTGAATGGAGTCTCATCTCCAAAATTCCCTAAAAAGGTGAGATGGAATGAGGAGTGCACTCAAGCCTTTGAAAACCTGAAGAAAGCCCTTTGTCAAGCTCCAGTACTAAGAACTCCTGATTATCACCACCCCTTCATTGTGCAGACAGATGCATCCAATACAGTTATAGGTGTAGTCCTTAGTCAACTGGATAAGAAAGGTAGGGAGCATCCCATTTGCTTCATCAGTAGGAAACGGAAGGAACCAGAAACATGGAGCGTGAATGTTTTGGCATTTTGTGTTCTTTGATGAAGTTTAGGCCATACTTGTATGGATCTACTTTTGTGATTCAAACTGACCACCAACCCTTGAGGTGGTTAATGAAAATGAAAAGGGAAAACCCAGAACATCTAAGATGGGCAATCTGCCTGCAAGGTTTTGATTTCAACATTGAGTACATGTCAGGATGTCACCACCAAAATGCTAATGGCCTCTCTAGGATGTTTTTAACCGACTAGAGGTAGAGATTCATCCAGATTCATCAATCCTCCTGGGGGGGAGCGAGCATTAGGGAGAATTCTCCAGAATTACTAATTTCTCTTACCTACTTTGTCCCTCAGCAGCTTTGCTGGATTCTAGGATGTATTTATTTCACTTGCTAAGAGAGTGAGCCTTTTTCCCACTCTAACATGTGTTTTGCTGTGTATGTTTTATATTTATTGTGTGTTCTTGGACTGTGGAGCCTCACCTACTCCACAGGCATCATCTGTTTACTGTGTGTTACACAGCACCTTCAGTGCACTGACACAGGGTTGTATTTTAGACTTCCCAACTCAGACTCCATTTTCTGGGACTGACTACTGTCTCCCAGAACATGTAAAGTTGCCATTGACTTCATTAGTCTTTTAAATTCACAGACCCAGTACAAACAATCTTACATGGAGTACTGGAAAGTGTTACTACTTATCCCTTTTTGTCTGTTTCTCTTGGAGCACTGTTTCGCTCCCTTTTCATCAAGACTTGGCTGGTGGCAGTGGTAACTACCCTATTTTCCCTACTGTGGTTATCTTAAATAACCTCAGTAGAAGCCCTCCTTAAGACGCCTGAAAGTCTGGGTAGGCAGGATGTGAGGGAGAGGTTTTAGGACCCCTGCCATGGGTTCCCTTGGTAACACAAGTCGCACTCCTGTTTGATTTGCTAGGTGACTGTCCCGTCAGGACAGCCACCCTGCTGTGTTATTGACAGCCAGGCTGTGTGAATGGGGGAAAGCTGCATAAAAAGCAGGTCTCTGGGACTGGAAAGACGGAGTCGCCACTGGAAAGAAAGAACCGCGAGGAGCTGACAGAAGAGGACCCCTACAACGACTGAACCGCCCTGTTGCAGGTCTGAATCTTCGGACTCCAACGACAGAGAAGATCCTATAGGAATCTTCTTCCCCTGAGCTGGTGGGACCAACCAGTTCACCCAAACTACAAGCCAGGACTCCCTCCTCTGGTCAAATTTGCTGTACAGATCTACAGTGGGCCGGATAGCCAGGAAAGTCAGACCCTGCTTGGGTTTTAAGGAGCGCACCTTTTATTTGTTGCTTTGCTCTGCTGCTTGTTTATTCCCTGGGTAGTGCAGGACCCTCCATTCTTATTACTTTGTGTCAGTCCGACAGTCGCTTCAGGAACCGTGAGCCTGCAGGAACTACCAGGAACGTCCGCCTCACCTACAGCTTCTTCTCCATTTAAAGGTACTGTGCAAATCTGGTTGTTCATTTCGTACAGCCGCAGTGAAGGTGTGTGAAACCTTTCGCCAATCCGAGGGCTTGTCCTTCTCTTCTCTTCTCTTTAAACTAACTTTTCTGCCGACCAACTTCGTCCGGAACTCTTGACAAAGACCTAACCGCGAACTACCCTGAACTGTGTGATCTTGAGCAAAATACTTTTGTCCTATTGACTTTGGCCCTAAGCCATTGTGATTTGATTCCATCACTGTAGTTCCTCTTTCTAGATTGCCCTGCTTTCTTACCTGTTGGTGCTGCTCAATTTTAGTCTAACTTTGTTTTTCCCTCCCTTTTTGAATTACTGGAGTGCCATTTTGCTCTTACTTCATTTTGAGTTTAAACTTGTCCAGAATCTATTGGGAGTGGTGTGGTGTATTGGTAGCGTGATTTTTCAACTGTTTTTACTTAGTGAAATGTTTTATAACTGATGTGTAAATAAATGTATATTCTTTGACTCAGAAACCTTGAGTCAGTGTTTGTTTGAATCATAGTAATTGCTGTCCTTTGTGTAACTATTTGATACAGCTCACTGACTCTTGAGATAAGTCTGGCTGCTCAGCCACTGCTACCACTTTAACTGAGTAGTACAGGTTTGTACCAAAGGTGAATTTGTACTGTCACTTGTAGTCTTAATTGTGTGTGGTGTTCCCAAAGGGTACTGCATATAATTATGCCTAACACCAATTAACTTAAGTTCTTTCCCGTGCTGCTACTCCAAATCTACAATAATTGAAGATTGTAATTTACACACCATCTGATGATTATTGACAGCCGGAACAGTAATCCAGTCGATATCTCGGGAGTTTAAAGTTCTTAAGGCTTGTATTTTATGAAAAGCCTGTAATAAAAAAGAGCAATTGAGCCGGTTGTCACCATTAATTTCAACATTACTCTGCCACCCCATAATGGTTGAAGATGTAGGCGATATGGTCTCATTCACGGTGGGACAGTGCACAGAATTTTTGTCCGGTTGCCAATCCTTAGCCAAAGACAGAATCTTGTTCCATTTCCATAGGCTTATTAGGGTTTCTGGTATTAATTGGTACATTTGAGCCAATCGCACCAGGTGTGTCAGCCACCTCGATGTGGGGCAAGTTATGAGGCGTACAAGAAGCCATCCTTGGCAATTCCTCGTGAGCATCAAATGGAGGATTGCCAGCAGTTGTTTTTTTATTCGCAATAGGCTTGTAGAACATTGATAATTGCGTTTGTTGGGACAGAGATAAACTGGATGTAAATTCCCTTTGCTTTGCGGGTATAGCTTTAGCAACTTGGTCACCCTTCACAATTTTCAGAGAACGTGGAAGTTGACCGTTCAAGACACTATTTTGATTGTTTTGCACTGTGTTTTTACAAATAACCTCATTGGCAGCCTCACTACCTAATTGTAAGTCTCTTTTACTTTCTTCAGAAAGTTTGTCTAAATTAATCCCATATTCTCTGTTGGGAGAAGTGATTTTTATGGGTTTGCGCCTTCCCACTTCATTTTGTTGAGGCTTTAAAGCTATTTGTTGATTTTATTTTATTTTATTTTTTGTTGCCTATTACAGACTGGGCAGCTTGCTGATCGGCTTTTCTTTTTAATGCACAGAAATACGGTTGTTTTTCTTTCCGCAATGCAAAATGCAGCCCAGAGCCATCATAACTGGGCTTCTCATGGTCAATATCACTATCTACTTGTATTTGTTCACTTTGCGCTTCAGCCTCAATGAAGGTGGTAAGGGCAGAAGGGCTATCAGGATGGTTGAGGTTTCCTGATGAGGGACTAGAATATCCTATTTCCTGACCCTCAGATTGTGCAGAACTCTCAACCTGGAGAAAGAAGTGTATTTGGTCTATTTTTTCACTGTTTTGTGTAACCTTCTGACACAGTTGCGTGTGTGTTAAAATCTGGACAATAGATGGATCATGCGGTAATGTTAGTGTCTGTGCAAATGTGTGCGGAAAACTAGAAGTAGGAATAGCAGCCTCCTGATATTGTATCTGATGGTCATTCCTTCCCGTTGGTGCTGTTTGAGCTGCAACAGTAGCCGTAGGACAAAGAGCCAGTTTAGGAGGATTGGAACCCCCACCTTCTCATTTGTATGTTTCAGCAAAGACATAACCTTCTAATTTGTTTAATTTAGACAATATCTCTGAAAGGGATGTTTTCAGATCCCGTAATTCATAATGCGTATAATCATGGCGCCTGTCCAGGAAATGAAGCACTCTTGATAGCACTGGATATGAGACTTCTAGGGACTGCATGTACCCTGAAGGATATACTAAATCAATCCCCAACGGGGGCATGTTCTCCATTTTAGGGGGAGTCGTAGCATTTTGCTCATTTAGGGTTCTGGGGTTTTTAGCACTATTCAGCGTGTTGCTTATGGATAAGCCACAAAGTGGCCCATTAGCTGGGCATCATTTTGGAGGGAGAATGTCCTGTAAATTATTCATTTCAATCAGAGAGACTGCCTCTCTATAATGCAGATGGACATTTGCCACTTCCCCTATGGCCGCAGTGACAGGGGTAGAGGGCCCATGGGATAAACGTATCCATTTTCCATTCCCGCCATCCCTGCAGGAGCAAGAATTGATGAGTCAGAAGGAGATAGTCTCTGTTCCTCCACAATGTCATTCAAATCAGCAGATACCACACCGTCTGGTATGCTTAACAAACTTTTTCTGGAAGCATGAGATGAGTTATTCTGTTCTAGCATAATGTGGGATTGTGGGTCAAGGCCTACTTTCTCATGTTGGTCACTGTTTGCCCGTGCATACGCGAAGGAAACTTCTTGACAAATAGTGTCAGAATTTTGGCTAGAGAAAGTTAAGTTTAATGATCCAGAAGCTTCTCTATTATCTAAAGATGCCGCTGTCATGCCCACCGAGTTTTCCTCTACTGTTGAGCCCTCCTCATTGATCCTCATTGAGGGCCATAAACTGGGTTGTTTCTGGGTGGAATTTTTACCAATGCGCCCACTACGCAACCTTGAGGACATCGTGGGTTCCTAAGAAGGTAGTCCTGCAATACACCCAATGCAGATTCTTTCCTTCTTATCCCGCCATAAAAAAGGGAACTGTAATACCAAATAAACCTGTTTTAAAGTACACAACACCAAATATCTAGTTAATGCAATATCGTGGGTAAAACCAGCGCGTACTCACTGCACCACATGTTACAAATGGACCATGTAACTTACAAACAACAGCGTACGATGACTAATGGTAGAATTTAAATAGATGTCAATACCACATACCAGCACCAATGCGGGCTGGGCTGGACTCACCCTCACCCCTCGCACCCGAACAGCCGAACGGCCACTTGGTCCACTTGGGGTGCGTGCGCGGGTGCACAAGGACGTGAGCTGAAATTGGCTTACTGGGTAGGGAGGGGGCAGAGCCAAGAATGAGTCAATGACACTGCAAGAGGACCAAAAAAAACATATGTAAGAAACATGTGTAAGAAACACAAAGTCCATACTCAAAGTCTGTGAGTCTTTGCACAAGTGAAAAAAGAATATAGTTACTAGAGAGTGCTTCAGATGGATTTTCGCCACGTTTCCACAAGTAGCAAACTTCACCTTGAGGACGACGTTCGGAGACAGAGCAACACTCACAGCGGCCACAACCAAACAGCCACTTGGTCCACTTGGGGTGTGCGCGCGGTTGTGCAATGATGTGAGCTGATATTGGCTCGCTGAGTAGGGAGGGGACAGGGCCAAGTATGAATCAATGACATAGAGAGTGCTTCAGATGGATTTCCGCCACATTTCCACAAGTAGCAAACTGCGCATTGAGGACGACATTCGGAGACAGAGCAGAACTCACAGCGTCCACAGCCAAACTGCCCCTTGGTCCACTTTTGTTGGCAAAGATTGTGTCTAGTGTATGTCCTGCCGTGTGGGTTGCACCTTTGACTGGTTGATGTAATTTCATTGTCTGCAAATGCTCTTTACCAATACTGTTTGGATGCTCCCTTCATCCTGGGTAACTGTCCTAACATTTAAACCACCAAAGCTCTGGATATGAAGTGTGCTTGTGCACCTGAGAAATGAGTCCCCATGTGTTGGGGACAGGAAATGCATGTGTAGGTCATTTGAACCTCGGTTGATTGACAAGGAAACACCTAGTGACAAATTGATAGGCAGCGTCTCACACATTTGTATCGGTCATGTATTGGAGTTAACTCCTCAGCATCAGAGTGATGATATATGTTGATGAGAGGGCAATATAAATTAGTGATGTGTACAAATGTCCCTATGAAGGGAAGTTCCTATGATATGATATGATATAGCATGGAGGAACAGAGACTATCTCCTTTTATAATGCTCCTCTACACAAGTGTTTCTAGGCACGGCAAGACAAGGAGGGGAAAACAAAGGGAGGACAAAACAACGATCTTACTAGGCCTTGTGTCATTCAGATCATGCAAGCGCAGGGAGGGGAGTGCAAGAGGGGTGTAGGGGGAGTGGAGAAGTGCACGAGGGTGGGGAGAGGAAGAAGTGCAGGTAATGGAGTACAGCCAATGGATGGCTAATTACCAGTAATCAGACGGTGCAGCCAGCAGGTGGCTAATAAGTGAAGACAGTGGTTGGACTGTAGGGTTACAGATACAGACCACAAGTGCTAGGGGGGCCAAGAGGCAGTGCAAGGTACAACTGGACAGGTAAGGACCAGGTCCCAAGGTCAGAGGGTGGCCTGGTAAACCAGGTGCATCAAACAGACGGTTCATCAGGAGGGGAATGGATGAGAGAAAGCAGAAGCAAAGAGGAAGGTCTTGAGTTGCTTGAGGAAATGAAGATGGTTCTGCTTAAGCTTGAGAGGCAGAGAGGCTGTTCCAGATGGAGGCTCCAGTCGAAGAAAGAAATCTGCCCCTAACTCTTTGCTTGAAAAGCAGCTGCCCCTCAGAGAGTTGGAGGTGGATGAGCAGAGAGCTCGAGAAGGGAGATACTAGGAAGAGAAAGTTGGAGGTAGTGCAGACCCAGGCCCCAGAAAGACTGTGGACCTTGCAGAGGGTCTTGAACTTCACCCTTGCCGCCACTGGGAGCTAATGAAGAGATTTCAGATCTTGAGGCCAAGGACAATTCTCGCAGTCCTGTTCTCGATAAGTTATAGAGGACTGAGAGTAGAGACAGGAAGCTTTAGAAAGAGGCTGTTGCGGTAGTCCAGCCTTGGAAGGACCAGAGCTTTGGAGACAGTGAGCTTCTGTGGGAAAGTGAGGAAGAGAAGAATAATGCTGAGGAGGTGCAGCTGATAGCTGGACTTCTTAGAGATGTCAGAAATGTAAGGAGAGAAAGAGAGTGTGGAGTCCAAGATAGCCCCAAGGTTCTTAGCCTCACAGGTAGGAGAAGGAAGAGGACCCAGAGTGGGCAGCCAGAGAGAGAGAGGAAAGCAGGGTGCTGGTGTTCCAATGAGGAGGATTTCTATCTTACTGGCATCGAGGCAGCGATCATTAGCGGCAAACCACTTTTGAATTGCAGACAGACAGTCAGGGATGAGAGAAGGAGTAAAGGCGGGCAAGGGGAGCCTGAAAGAGAGCTGAGTGTTATCCACATAACACTGAAAGTTGGAGCAGAGACCAGCTATGTGGTGGGCGAGAGGAACCAGGTATTGGTTGAACAGCCAGTGCTAATTAGTCCACAGGTGCAAATCAACAAACCTCTCTTTTAATGCAAATGTATCCTGCTGATTTATCATTAGCATGTGACTAGCAGAAAGTTCTCATGTGTGTGCCTTGTAAAGTTCTTACACACCTGTGATAGTATATATATAGTATAGTATCAGGAGAGTTACTGACACAGGTGTTACAGTTTGAAAACTTTTATTAGATTGGTCAGGATGGGTGAAATGCCTAACTGGCCCTATCACTTTGGCAGCATATCCCTGCCTACATAAACTAAAGAATGCCAAAGTCTGTAAGTTTAAATCAAAAAGTCTGTCTATGTCCAAACCTATGCTTGCCCTCACAACTAAGACAAAAACTATAGTGAAGAGATGGATCAACTTAAATGTGTTTAACATAAAGTCTGGAGCAATTGCCAGCTCCCTTCCCCAAGTCGGGATACAGTTCTCATAACAGGATCTTGCAAGACCTATACCCGCTGGTGGTTTAGTCTCTGGCTTCCATCCAAACAAGGTTTCAACGCAAAAGTTCATAGGACGCTCTTCCCCAAACTTCAGGGACCAGTTTATGAAATCTTCAATTGACAAAAGTTCACAAAAACACTAACTTCAAAAAAAAAAAAGTCTTGTATTCTCTCAAGGCTCAGGGAGCCCTTCCCCAAGCTCAACACAGTTATTCTCTCAAGGCTCAGGGTTCCCTTCCACAAGCTCAATATAGTTCATTCTTACAGAACAATGTCCACAGGCTCCTCTCACCTGACAGTGCTTTTGTTGGAAGCCCCTGGTCATGCATGTCGCACTTTCACCCATCACAGGTCGTGCAGCCAGTGGCTCTTTTTACTTGGCTCAGCGTTGGGCCGCAGGGCTTTTTCTCAATATGTCAGGGTTTCCTATTCTGGGTCCAGTTTTAGACAACATGGTCCACCCATTACAGGTCACGCAGCCAGTCACCCCTGTTCAGCCCTTAGCCTCTTATTTTGTCTTGAAGTTTAGTTCCACGTGTTCTGGGCACTCCTCTGGCCCCTCCTAATACTTTAGGACTTTCACTTCTTTTCAGGGTTCTCTTCATATTGTGTTTTTCCTCATGTGGACTCTTTCTCTCTGACAGATACTTCCTTCTGGCTCTCTTGCCTGATTCTGGCTTCTTTAGCTTGCTATATGCACTTTCACGCTTTTGCACCCACATTGCTAGCTCCCCTCAGCAACCTCTTTCACTTCTCAGTCAGCGACTTCAGGAGTTGCAGTTCAATAAAATGTTTCCCCTGATTGTCAAGCATCACTTAGGTTTTTCATTCAATCCTCAACTCGTACACCTTTAAGAGCATGACGATCGAATGCAATCCCACGGCTACTCTGTAGCTATACAGAGTAGACCCACAACAGGAGTTTTTCGTACATAGAAAGTCACCCGCGGCAGAGTCTGGGCTGCTGGTGTTCTCCTTCTCTGAGGTCAGGGTCTTTCCACCTGCCCCTCGGATACCGCTCAGTTTGTGCCCCCAGCCAGGGTAACGTGCAGTTTCTGGCCAAACAATAAGGGACTGCAAGCATACGCGGCTGACTTTGGTTCCTCTCATGGCTCTCTGGAGACGTGGCTCCCTTGCCAAATGAAAACTGTCTGCCTTCCAGTGCAGACCTCTAGCGATTCGGTGCTCTGTTCTCTCTGGGACATTCATGGGCTGGATTAATCTACCTGCTGCTCTTCGCTCTCTTTGTGCTCTACTGATGGTCCGTCTTTTATACACCTGTACTCTTGTAAGGGTTCTCAGGTGTAAGTCCTTTGATTGGCTTGCCTGACTCCAATCAAGCCAATCACTGGGACATGCTTTACCTTCAAAGCTTCTGGGGTTCTTCTTCTTCTTCATCCCAGTCACAGTAGCCTATAAAGGTGGAGGGAGGGTAGGATGGGTCATCTTCAGGAAAGGGGGAATACTGTTTCTCACCCTCTGGCACCCTCTTTCTCTCAGTACGCTAGTGATGTTTCTTGCATTATTACTGGTGCTGCTTTCTTCTTAGTATTTGGCAGATATGAGGGAAGGGAAACTGAATATTTATTCAGATTTAGGGGAATTTCCCCTTCACTTCTTCCCAGAATGGATTTGGTATTGAAAGGCTGGTGGTACTTCAATTTGTCTGGATCCTGGACTAGTCCTAACACAAGGTGCATGAGGAAAAATAGACTTTCTTCCTTGGTGTACCCTTCGTACCACAGTGTGTTGTGGGGTTTTAAAAGGCCAATTTGGTGGGGTTGACATTAGACCACGAACACTGAGGTAGTGGAGGAAAGGTTAGAATTCGGTAGGGATAAAAACTGTGTCTCGCCTTCGGCATTCCCATTCCAACCTCTAAGGATCCTCCACCCAGGTGATCCTCCCTCGCTTATCCACCCCCAGGTTTGGGATCCAAAAGCGAAGGGCCTTCCCTGGACACCTGAACAGAGGACCCCTATGGAGTAAATGTGAGAACGCCCTTAGGTTTCTGACACACCCCACCAGCCAGCAGGAGGTCCCCAGTGTAAATCACTGACACTACTTTTTAGGCTCATAACGTATGTTATGTTATATTATGTTGATTTATAACGCACACCGTTACCACCCACGGGCAGCCTCCTGTGTGTCCGACCCACCATTTGGAATCCATCCATCCACAGCAGTATTAAAAAGCCCACTCTAGTTGGATTACAAATTTGATCAAGATCCAGCAAATGTAACTGGGTTGGGTAGGGGGTGCAGGCAGATGGCAGCTCTTGCGGGGAGAAGAGGGGTTGTGGAGAGAGATCAGTCATTGGCAACATCTACTTTGAATTGTAGCTCCTTCATTAAATGCAGAAGGGGCCAGTCCTCTGTACATTGATAACTTGTTCCAGAGACTGGGTACATGGCAGGAAAAGCGCTGGTTTCTAGTTCTCTCTCGCAGTTCTTTTCTTCCTGCCTCATAGGGCTTCTGGTGGTGCATTGGCCTCCAGAAACAATGAGTTTCTCAAACAGGTACAGTGGTGTTTTGGTTGTGACTGCTTTGTACGTGATGCAGACTGTCTTGAAAATGATGCATGCTTGAAGGGGTACCCAGTACAGCCCCTTAAAGGATACACTTCCTAAAGGTCAGAAAAAATAGGATGATTCATTTAGCAGAGGGCAATCATTCACAGCTATTATCGCATAAAAGGACCTTTGTGTTCCTGTCCCTATTATCACATCATGGGGCAGGATTATTATCACATGTGCCCTTTTTCATTTACTCCTCATACCCCATAGCTTATGTTATTATCAGATATGTTCTTTGTCAATTACACCTCATAACCTGTAGCCTCTGATATTAACAAATATGTCCTTTGTCTCATCCCTCTCAGACTCCCCGCTCCGTGTGCCGTGAGAGCTGCCTTCCTGGATACAGAAAAGTCATTCTGGAGGAAAAGCCAATATGCTGCTATGAGTGCGCCTTCTGTCCTGAAGGAGAGATCACGAACGCCACTGGTGGGTAACATATCAATACTTATTGAATAATGTGGAAACCAGGCAAACATTGTGTTTCATGGGCCTCATCACAAGTTGTGCGGTGCTGTATAAATGTGGCAGTAATAGCGCGACTGCCACATTACTGCACCGTCAATTTAGGAGTTTGGGGGGAAGTTGGAAGATTCACCTCCAGCTCTGAGCTGGACGTAAATCCACCAACGTTCTGCCCACTTTCAGTGCAATTACCGCAGTGCAACTACCGCTGCAGTAATTGTGCTGAAAAATGCCTCATTGAGTCCTACTTACACCGCTACCGCCACTTGTAACCTGGCGGTAGTACCATCAGGCCAAAGTGTGGTAACGGTAATTGCGTTGGCCGGCATTCCAGCGACCTTAGAAAGGACATTAGAAAGGAATGCAAAATTAGAAAATAATGACATTTTTAAAGCTATTTTGCCTTCCTCTGTCATTTGATGTTGGGCTTAACTTCTTTCCTCCATTTGCTACCTCTTCTACTTCTGGCCCTGGTTTATGGTCCAGTGCTTTGGTGCTAAGAGCAGTCTCCCATACTGCCCCTTCTCATGAATAAGAATGACTTATAGTGCTTTCTAGTGGACCATATCAATGATTTGTCTACATGGCACTAGAGCTGGGAAAGGATATATTTGATGGGTGTGATTTTCCAGTCGGCTTTCACTATAGATGCTGAGTAGCTGCATATGATTTGGATGGTGATACAGATAGTTAAAAACAACCCTTACGCACTATTAAAAGATCATAAATGTTCCAACAAAACAATTAGCGATGTCATTGGGGTCACCAGGGGTTGCATCTGCGACCCTTGAGGTAACCCTAGCCACCCCTGTTGTCTCCCTTGCAACACCTAAAAAAGAAATAGAATACTAAAAACCTATCAAATTGAGTGACAAAATGTGAACGGCACGTTAGGGTTCGGTTGCTCTAAGAAAAACCTAGCCCATTCAGTGCAAACACTTTGTTAAAGAGACGTTATACTTACTTTGCACTACCAACTACCTATCCATATTATGGGTACACGGAAAACCGGAAAACCCCAGAAATTCGCCAGTTATGGTAAGCTAAGCAACCATAACTCGCACCACCACCGTGCACTGCTAAGACTAACACCCATGCCATCAAAGATGACATCACAAACTTTGCAGTCCTTACTCTGCTATTTCCTTCTTTGTTTCTATGTAAAGCAGCAGTGCCGTGGCTTTGCAGAGCAGAGCAGCGGTGCACATTGCTTCATGCTGTAATTGCTTTGTGATCCATTTTGCTGTGCTAAATTACCTTTGCAACTAATGGCAACCAAGACTGCTGCTTATGCCTCTAAGTCAGCAGCACCAACACCCTGACCCTCACCACCACCACCTCCGTCTGAAGGGCCTGGACAAGGGAACAGGCGTGGTGATGTACATATAGATGAAGAGGCGAGCAAGGATTAAGTAGAGCAAATCCCCAATGCTTCCCAACAGCGTGAGTGCTGGGTGTGGAAACAGTTTTCCAGCGTAGGAAATGTGCCAACATGTCATGCTAACCAGGTGAGATGCACTCACTCAGTCACGGAAAACCTGACTTGTATAATTACAGCAGCATCTCAATGCGAACACATCTCAAAGCAAACCCGAAGGCAGCAGCTCAGACGGTAGTGCCTTTCGTACAAGGCAGTAGGTTACTTTCTTCTACAGCATCCTCTGCATCTGCTCCTGCCACGACCAGGGACATTCCTGAGGGGCAAAAGATCCCTAAATCAGCCTTGCAGGCCATATGCACCACAGCAGACCCTTACCTTTGAAAGGTAATTGAATAGCGCATGTACTGCGACATGCTACTCTGTAGGGGGGGAGAAAATTCAAAGTGCTTTTGAGGGGTCATGGTCATGACATCAGGGGCACCAGGCTCATGAACAAAAGAGAACATTCATTAAACACCAAAAAGCTTTTATTATGGACATAGCACTTCAGATGTATTAACCTTGAAAATTCCATCCATTAAGCAGGATGCATTAACCTTGAACATTCCATCCATTAAGCAGCCCCAAGTGTATTCTTGGTTGTGGCTGCTAATGGATTGCATTTGCATGTGCTCACTCTCTAGGAGTGGCAGGGTGTGGCTGGTAAACCGGCCCTAATGGGCATTCCCACAATCTCAGCTCTATAAACTGCCCCGTTTCTCAAGACAGACGCTTATTACGTTATTCTGCACTTGCAAGCAGCATAACGCTCACCGTCGCCTGAGGTCAGACATACCTTTGAAAATCCTGCTTCCTGGACATCCTGCTTCCTGCCAGCATATTTACCAACTGGGGGAAGCTGTTCTTACCTGTACATCTCTACGGCGAACCAAGTATTCATCTTTACACTTTCCGGAACGCCGTAATCTTCATCTTGGTACCGCAACACGACACACTCCATCGTCAACAGCAGCGCCTGCAAGGAAAAACAGAAGACAAGGTTAGAAATCGTAAAAACAGTCAGTTTAAGGTTGGGCTTTGCCATACTTCGTGCTTTTCCTTAAACAATCACTTACCTGCTGTCGAACAATGTGGTAGCATCTATCCTCCATCAGGCCGCGTCTCGCATCTCACAGCTGCATTGAGGCCGCATTTCCATCTAGGGAAAAAAAGAGAATAGAGACATTATTGCAGGCATAATTGGATCAACATATGAAGACATTAAACAGAACGAACAGCATAACAAGAGCTCAAGAAAGACTTACCAATCATAAGGAGAAGCATAGTCACAGCTGGACTGAACTAATCCTTTTCAGGGATCAGTGAAAGAACTAGATCCCATTCGACGTGCCCCAGCCAGAAGTAGAAGGATGGAGAGCTTATCTTCCATAATTCACAGGAGCAGTATCAACACTTACTGAGGGAGAGGCCTGAAGGGGGTGATTCAAGTACAGGGAGGGCTGCAACCATGCCCCAATACCTCCCCAATACCTCCGCCTCTTCTCCTGCCACCACCACGGACACTCCTGAGGGGAAACAGATCCCTAAATCAGCCTTGCAGGCCATATGCACAGCAGCAGACCCTTACCTTTCAAAGGTCATTGCATTGTGCATGTACTGTGACGCGCTACTCAGCACGGGGGAGCAACTACGAAGTGCTCTAGAGGGGTCGGTTCAGGAGCAGGAGAATGAGTGTCCCCTACCTAAGTGAGAGCCACCCAACATCTTCCTCTGTCTGCATGTGCCCTATTTTATCCCTGTGGTTGGTGCCACTTCCCTACTCTCCCTTCCTTTTCTTCTGTGTTTTGTGCTACAAGTCCAAGAGAGATACAAAACAACCAAAAAATAAAAACAAGTTTAAAAACGGCTCTTTTCAGAGCCACCTTTCAGAGTTCAAAAGTAGAATTGGCAATGAAAGGATGCAGGCCGACACCCAGCCGATAAGCTCAGCAGATTGCGTGATGTATAATGAGAGTAGTAGCTCAGCAAAAACATTGCAGTCGTTTCTGGGAGAAAGTGCTGGCTCTGAAAGGAGGCCTTTTGTGGAGTTTTATTGTGTTTCGAAGGGTTGAAATGAGCAAGACCTACTAGAAAAATGCTTGATTTACTTGCAAAAAGGGCAGCAATGCATTTTTCATATTTTGCAGACAAAGATGATTGCCAGCATCAGTAAGATGAACTCCATCTGTGGGAAAAATGGTTGTGCTACTAAACGTAATATTTGCATTGTGGATGTAGGACTTGCCAACATCTTGCAGAAAGGCCCAAACAGCCTTCTTGACATTGCGCCTTGCTTTCTCTATTTGCGCACCAAAGCAAGAAGAATGCAGCAACATCTGTGTCTGTGCAATGCAAGAAATAAATTACGCAGGAGTTTGGAAACATACCCATAAGCTAGCCAAGTGCCTCCTTCATCTAAAATTGCAGAGAGAATCAGGTAACATGTCCTAAACTGTTCTCTCCACAATGAAAAAAAAGACAGCTGGATGATTGAGCGTCACCAAAGTGGCAGAAAGAGGAACCAAAATCACCAACTTCATTGCATGTACTCCATACCAGTGCACATCCACATGATAAAATCCAAAATGTGCAACCACTCCACAGTGTTTTGCATGCACTTTCAACAAATGTATCTAGGAGTCCCCCAAAATCCACACACTCTGCCTCCTGACCCACACAACCATAACCATAGGCTTCTGCATTCCTCTCTACAAACAGACCTTCTGCCAAGGTCTCTTCAGTGTTGCCAACTCCTGAGTACGGAAAGGAGCTATTGGCTGTCCTAAAAGTAGCTAGAAACAGCTAAATGACGTCATCACCTAATTTGCATAATTGGCCATGTGCATGATGGTTAATTGTCGAGTGCACGGTTGTTATATCCGCTCATTCAATTTTTCACCCGGCTAGCTGCCTAATTATACAAGTGGTGTGGTCTGATGACCTACAGATGACACTACATAACATAATGCATAAGTGCAGTACAGCATGCATGTTGATATGTCATAGCCAGATGTAAATACCTTTCAGAAATAGTAATAAGTATAATTTGCGTCTTTATGAATTGGAGGAAAAAGGTAAAAACATGTAAAATCCCTCTGCAGCGCCCTTGTCCGCTTCCAAACCAGAAACTATTTCAGCCCTAAATAGCTGTACAGGTTTGAAGACAATGGGAACTTCTAAGCACCCAATATTTGACAGTTCCAGTACTGACACAATGCACTGCTCTGCCAATGCACCTCACTTAGCTGGTTCTGATCTGCATAACCCCTTGCTAGGTTACCTTCTGACCTCTGGCCTGCGGACGAATTACAATCGGATAGTCCCATACTCTTCTTGGTGGTATGCATGAGAAAAGCAACGTGGCAGTGGGAAAATCTGCTTCTCTGCTTTCAGCAACTTCTTCAGTTGACATAGCAAACATGAACACGGCATGTAACCCAAATGCAGGGCTCCATAATGCACCACAACAACATGAACAGCAGTGACAGTGGCCACATTCCTGCGAAATACAACCACAGCGCCGAAACAGCACACACACACACCCCACCAAAAAGCCTCCACTCCTTCCAAATCAAAATTTTCAGCAAAGCCTCTTTCCAGGGCATACCTGTGCAGATCTTGCACAAAGGCATCCCCCATGATCAACACTGTGCGTCTCTCCATCTCTGACATCCTCACTACACAGAGCAATGAAAAAAAGTATTACTGCCCCTTCCTGTGAAGCCCACCTCAAAAACTGATTGGATACTCCCCACAGTCCCATTTACATATACAGCATGCCTACAAGTACAGGCTGTGGCATGTGTGCTTCCCCATCTACGGCGAGGACCACGCCCTAGTAAAGCAGGGGCAGTGATTCTTCCCTTTCCACTACTCTTTTTCCAGCACTGCCTCTTTGGGTACTGTTAAGTAGTCACACACGCATCCACCAATCACTTCCAAAACCTCTGCATCCAACAATATCATTTCTGTGCAACACTCCATATGTACCGTTAACCACTCACAGTACAAGTCTCTTGTGATGGTAAAGCACCTCCAGTAGAAAGTTCTGTGAAACTGCAAGATTTCTATATCCAGATTTATCCACATTGGCAGCCACTACCACAAAGTACAGGTATCAATATATTTTATACAGTACTTTTGCAATTCTGTTATAAGTGCCCCTGAGCAGGGTACCTGCCACTACAACTCCATAACATACTCAAGAAGCATCCAGTAATTTCTCCCATCACCTACCATCAAATGCCACTGGCAATGATATAGGCTTTGAAAGTTTTAATTTACCCATATCAGCCATTGCAATATCCAAACAGTTACTCTCTTCTTTTCTTCTGACCATTTTATGACTTTTTTCCGCACTTCTATAAAATTCGTAAAATTGTCGCAGCAAAGGAGCACCTAATGCATTCTACCAACCTAAACCAGGAACATACATTGCATGCAGGCATGAGAACAGGGTGCCTGCCACTTACCTTGCACACTTCACAGAATGTAACATTACTTAGAAAAGCAAAAAAATATATATCTTTGCATTGACAACAGTATCAATCGTAAATGTGGATAAATAAAACCAACAAGTGAAATAATTGCTCCACTCATGTAGGAAGCATAAATGCATAGAAAAGGTAATGGAATTTCACACACAAACATTTTCCTTTCCAAGCTGTACACCTTTCCGAACCTTTTTTCTCACCCTTCTACAACTAGGACTAATCCATTTGCAAAGTAAATACTTGTACACCAATGCACACACTTGCTAAACCGCACATCGTACGGCACACTTACAAGTGAATCACTTGCCCCCGCACCATCAATGCTGATGCTCCCAAGTCCCCATTCATATACAAAGTCATCCAATTATATACCCACACTAAGTCTTCCTACCAACACATCCCCCTGCCCTTTTAAGTAATGTATTCTCCAAATGCACTCAGTGTGCCATTAACCAACATATATTCTTACTATCTTCTTTCACAGTTGCAGTAAGTGCCTCTGTTCTGAAAGGCAGTAGCATGTCACCTTGAAAATGCAACCCAGAGTAAGCCTACTCTCGACAGCCAACAAAGTAAGTGCATTGCTATCGTGGATTTTCACCTCTTACTGAGACAGTGCACTGTTCTTGTGCACTGTTTTCAGGTACACAATTGCATCAACCCAGTGGTGTTTGTGTCATTGTTATTCATTGCACCTCGACAGTTCTTCACTTTGTGTTATCATGTTGCTGCCATTATATTAACCCCCACATAGCAATATAGCGTTCCCACCGTACCCTAACACACCATTACACAATCACACACCTCTATCTATATTGCAACCCTCACATTCATCTATTCATGCAGAGCTGCACACATACACATCACCAAATGTGCACACCCACACTTTCCTTTTTTCTGCACCAGCTGCTACAGAATGCCTAGCAAAAAGGAACTCTGCAGAAAACAACACAGAAATAGACCAGCTGTACCTAAAAGCATAAAAAGTAGCCATCCATCTCTAGCAGATTTTGTACTGAAAGTTGAAAGGGAACAGCTAGTGCTGTCACTAACAAACGTTAAAGCACCTATCAGGAAGGACAATGTAATGGCTCTGTAAAAATGTAGACATGAAAAGAAAGGTAGTAATAAAAGTGCAACTGTCACTACTGGTAATATATCATGTGCACATGCTAATATCACAACAATGAAGCATTCCAAAAAAGTAATTTTTTAATTTACGTTATTTATAGTTTGTTTAACAAACTTTTACAACATTTTACAATTCACATCTTTTGTTTCATATTCCAAATACATATTCGTTTCACATTTACATATTTTTTAGTAAGTTATTTTACAAGAAATGTTCTTCCACAGAGTCCTTTACCCTTATAAGTAGAGGGGAAAAATAACCCTCATCCCTTAAAACTTACCACAGAACAGTAATTCTGGAAGCTCTTGTAGACAGTGCAATTCCCTAGAAACTAAAATTCTTTCTATTAATTGTAAACAAAATGAAACCACTGCCAAAATTAATTTGTAAACTGCAACCACTACTTCAAAAGAGATGCAATATCAGCATAGATAGCTTTGGCAACAGCAGAACAGGTGAGTAGAGTCACACCACCAGCACAGAGCCATACTTCAAAGACGAATCATAGAAACAAGAGCAAATGAATCAACTTGCCATACAGAGCACTGAACGAGGTTATGAAAAGGGAGACAATAGCATAATGGAATAAAAAACACTGCTTTCACAAATATCCCCATCAAATGTAGATGCCACTCTCGATGGTATCGACCCAATAATGCCCATCCACAAATGGCCTTGCACATCAATGTGTAAAGGTCGCCACACCTCTATCAAGTCGTTACAGCAGTTCCTCGACCACCATGTAAAAGGCAACGAGAAAGGCCAAATTAATATACTACAAACGATTAACTCCTGTCCAGTGCGCAAATACACAGGAGTACCAGGACATTTGTTAACCTGCATTTCTGGACCTGCTTGCAAAAGTACCTTCCACCATATGAAAATGTTAGCAACACACCATTGTAGTGTAAAAAAGTTTACAAATTGTAATAAGCAAAAAGTACTCAGGCACAAAACTGCCTGGTCCATTCAAATTTTGAAATACAAGTGGTGTACATTACTATGCAAATGTAGCAATCAATGATGTATTACAAATGCAGCAATTGTTGAAAACATTTATTTAAATGGCTCAGACCAGTTGTGTTTACAAATGATAGTCCTGCACAGAAGTGCTGCAAACAATCCTTGAAACAGTTACAGAGTCTCAGGAATACGACAGGAATTGGACTACTGTGCTCGAATGGTAAGTTCACGTTAAACTGACAAGGAGATCCACAGAAAGCTGTAATGAAGTTAGTACAAGTATTGGAAAGCAAAAACATACCCATGAATGAAATCTTTCAGACCTCCTGCATATGGCAACATACATGCACTCTCCCCAATCATGTCATTCAGGAATAAGTCCTTAACAAACACGTTCTCTATGTATCTATGCCTAACTGTGATTCCATTCTATTTTAGCAAGTGGTACAACATGCAAACCATAGCATATTCTGAAGGCCTTGCAATTCCGATCATCGTTCCACCTTACATATACAATCACATAGGCAATACGTGATATAAATGCTTTCAACATACAATGCAGATGGAAACAAAAATAACTGAAAGCTTACAACCTTCACACACAGACAGGTATCACTTGCCAACAAAACCTTCTCACCAATGGCCATAATGTACCACACAGGCGACACAACCAGTTCAGGTCACTATACTGCATACATTTGAAAGCACATACAATCTTTGAAGGAGTTGTAATTTGTTTCCTTTCATGAATGAGAGGGCCAGAAAAATCTCCTGCTGAAAGGCACTAAAGTGTGTAAAATAGTCATGCATCCCACGTATGCCCAGCCATCGCACACACAGTCTGCCAACATACACTATTCATTCGTAAGACACTCCACATATAAATAGTAGATAGGGCCCGTAAATGTACATTTATATATTGTGGCAGCTGTGCATTCATTGCACCATGTGTAAGGTAGTAGTAGCTTGTCTCCATGTACGTAAAAGTAAGTTCTACGGAAATGCAACTATATGTGAGTGGCTGTGTATATTCTCCATATTTTAAATGTGTGATGCAGAGCAATTCCTTACATGTCGCAATAGCTTACTGCACTTCCTAAACAAATGGTGTCTTCAGGGGCTAACCACAGCAAACGCAAGTGGTGGCATGTCGCTCCCTAATGTGGAACAAGTGCTATAACCTACACCATGTAGAGGTGTACGCTTGACAGCTCACTTCTGGTGCTCTACCAAGTTTAAAATGTCCTTAACAACCATTCTGTAAAGGAGACCACCCTCGGAGAGATGCACAGTTGTAACTGTCTACGATGCAGCAACGTATGGTTATAACAAAAATGTCTCCGTAAACATACTTGTGGCATCCATATACCAGTATCACAGTGTTGGCATGCATGGCTTCATTACGTTGCGGTGGGTGTGGCCACAGCCTACCTTCTTGGGGGCATGGCCTACGGCCTACAGCCTTCGGGTATGCACCCAAGAGCCTAGACCTTGGCCACAACCACTGCAGCGTAATGCAGCCATGCATGCAAGCATGTGGCCAGGTACCACAACCTAGCAGTCCTACCTAACCCCCACTATATAATACAACCATGCATGCAAACATGTAACCAGTTAGCAGAATCCACAAACATAACACAGCCTTGGGCGCCTTACATTTACATAGCATTTTACTACTTCCAACCAAACCACAACATCTTCACAACATTGCCTCTGCTTTCAACACTCTATTAACTACAAAGAACCAGTACATCATAATACAGTTCAGTATTCAGTAATCTGCGCAATGGCCACAACGCAACCACCTAAACCATCCACTGGAACCATATAAACTTCTATTCACAGAGTATTTCAACACTTCTCCCAGTGGACACACTGCAGGACTGTTGACTCCAACATCTCCAGCCATGCACCCAAAACTGGAGGACATGCTAACAATCACCCATGCAACCAACAATGTGTACAATGCTGAAAAACCACACACACAAGGCAACTAGGTGAAACCTACTTGCAACCAGTGGATTTACTTTTTGGTGCAAGGCCTCCATCCATGCATCTAAGGCGCCAGGAGCTTACCACACACAACACAGCATACTACACCCTATGTAAAAATGCTCATGTCATGTGCTGTCCACTCGCCATCTGCAATTGAGTCTGCCAGTAGTCACCACAGAAAAGGGTTGCCTCAGGACCTATCATGCCGTAACGAAGGCTACCTGCATTCACCACACAAGGTACTTGCCTGAGGAGGTACCCGCAAATTGGCGCAGTACGCACAGATACCGCTGGCACACCACGTCTTCTTCCACCTAATGAAATATATCAGATGAACCACTTCTCACTCCCCCACCCTTTCCATCCCCTCTTCCCACCACCAGATGCCGCAAATCATGTATTCCAGCACCTTTTGGCGCTGCACTATCCTCGGATACAACATGGTGGCATTACACAAAATTATGATGCACATCACCCTTCCCTCCAGCCAACCACAAGGGAACGTGCAATGTCTGCTGACATCACGCCACACTCCAGGCCAATCAGACTTTTGACAGTGGCGTGAACAGGGAAATGGGACAGCAGAGCGGAGCCAGATATCACAAATTTATTGAGACATACATTTAGCTGCTTTTTTTTAAAGTACAGGACGGATTCTCACCAAATGTAAAAAAGCACACTTTCGGAACCAAGCCGCCGATCCAGCCGCACATTTAATGAAAATCGGTTTGGACTGTACGCGTGCGCAACGTTTTTGTCCATTCAGTCTATAGAAAAAAAAAACAAATGCGGGGCCTCCCCATATGTTTGGCTCCCCTGAAGGAAACCTCACCTAACTCCCCACAAATATTCACAGTGGCCCATATACTTTATTTGCAAAGTTTGATGCAAATTCACCCAGCGGAAACAAATTTATAAGTCTCCCAGAAAGTGGTCTTCCTGTGGGTTGAGCAACTTAACCATAACTACACGGCTGCCTACACGTTTGTTTACTGTGAGAAACCAGAAGGTGACTACCCCAGAGATCTGTCACCCAGGTGGCCAGGACATGGCTATCGCTTTTGGATCCAATTCAAGGGGGTGGACCAGTGTGGGAAAACACCTGGGTGAGTTGGGAAGAGCGATGCAAGACCGTTCTGTGTTGAAATCAAGGTTGCAAGCAGCAACATTCTAAAACGAGCTAGGGAACAAACATTGTTAAACATCGCGCCTTGAAACACTTGTGTATAGGCGCGTTATAAATGCCATATCATATCATATCATGAACGCGTGTGATGAAAAACACGACTAAATCTAAACTGCTGATGAATGTTTGAACTTGAGAAGGAAAGATACGATACAATACCGTTAACAGTGTTGTCCGGCACCATGAGTGTGCTCATTCAAAGGTCTCTGTAAACTATTCTGCCAAGAGAAACGAAATCCAAAAGATTGATGATAATATTGTGTGAGGGGAATCAAAGTGGTCCTGCGACGGTTTAAGCAAAACCCATCGAACATCAGAAGTCTTTGATTTTTATATCAAGAGGATCCGAGCCTGAACGAGGGAGATACATGGACCGAGCCCGACTGAGGGAGACCAAGAGTAAACATTGTGGTACAAAGGGGTCCAAGCCAGAAGGAGGGAGACCCATGATAAATACTGGAAGCGAGAACGTGTGCATGTGAAGATCCTGATAGAAATGGAACTTTGATATTTGTTTGTTACTACAGGCCCTCTGCAGTAAGAGACTGTTATTGGAAAAGAGACTTTGGCAGAAGGCCCTGATATCTATGCTTTGAACTCTGCCCTTGTGGCAGAGAAGCCAGAGTCTGTATGAAGCTTGAACGGGCCACCTTGCCCCATGCTGAAAACATGGGGAAGGGAAGCCAACTGCTCAACCGTCCTGACATATTATTTCTTGAATACTTTTCTTTGTTGCATACATTATTCTTCCACACCCTTTTGTATTTAGAAGTAAGGATTGTCAATAGGTTTATTAGTATAGGCCCTTTTATTTTGGCAGAGACTCAACTAGGACTCGGTTATTATTATTTGATGGTCATGGCTTGCAACCATCCTTATTTTTAGGTTAAATAGGCGTTCAACCAACCCACTGAAGTTCAATAAACACCCTTGAACTGAGATCACTTGTGTCTGTCTTCACTGTTTGATACCATGCCTGCCTTACAGTTCAGTGTAGAAATGTTTCTCTATACCACATAAAGTGGCCCTTGATTTCATTTTGCCACAAATAATGCTTTGTTTTAATGTGTCTATCTTTCCTATCTCCATGGCATGCTGTTCAGGATGTTTATTTGCATGTATGAGGCAACGAGGTCCCAAAGTACGGGATGTCTAGGCTTTACATGTGGCCAACGTTGAACCAGACCTGCAGATCAACTGGCCTGCTGTTAAATCTCACTTACCAGTTTAATGGTATCCACTACAGAGTGTAATTTGCTTTCTAACTTTGACAATATTCATACAGTTAATTGTTCATTTTACTTTAGCCGATAAGATAGTTCTAGCCGGTAAGATATATCAGTGGGTTGAGCGCTCGTTGCTGCGATGTGTGTGTGTGATCTGCAAGTTGCAGGTTTGAATCCCAGCAAGGCCAACTCAGCCTTTCATCCTTCTGAAGTTGATAAATGAGTACCAACACAGGTTGGATGATATCGTATGTAGATTTGTTCTATATAAAGCGCTTAAGCGTAAGTGCTATATAACAACACATCATTATCATTTGTCTTGGATGTCTGCTTGCATTCACAGTAATTTGGTAATATGGGCCTATAAACACTGATATTAACATTACATATGGTGATCTATTCTTGTATGAAATGTATATCACATTATTGTGATATCGCAACCATATTTTTTGTAGTGTACTTAGGAACAATGCTATGTGATGCCACTTCCTGTCTTGTCAAGGGGTGAAAGGTCGGGTTCCATTGCTTCCCGTGATGTCACTTCAGCGTGGGGTAAAATAACACCACTTTCTGTGATGTCATCAGAAGTCAAGGGCCGTGTGATGTCACGTCCGCTAGTCCTGGCATTTTGGTGAAATGACGTCCCTGAAAACGATACTTCTCATTTGCGTCATCATTCCTTAGAAAGTATGCTGTGCGAATTTGAAAGGATTTAAATCGCTAAAATCAGGGAGATTTGATGACCCCAAACAGACCGTCACCAAAGCTTCTTGGACTTATGTGATTCTGAATCCCTTACAAATTTACACAAATGTTTTTGATGTGGAAAATCTATTTTTGGGCAATAAATTAAAGAAGCTTTAGGGTATCAATATCATTTTCATGTTCTCATACCCAACAAAATCATACTTTTTTAATCCAAGTTTAGTCTTAGTTCACACACCTCTCTCGTTTCTCACAAATTCATCGTGAACTCCATAAAAGTCTTATTTTCCCTTTCTCAGGGAAAGTGTTTATCTCTGTAGAGTAAGAGGATGAGAAAAACTAGTATCATGTTCCATAGCCAAATCTTTTGTTTCTAATACTTTCAGGCCATTTAACCAAACTCAAAGCTTTAGTTTACCCAAAAATGTAAATTTAAATTAGGTGAGGGATGCAAACAGTCCTCGGTCTAAACATGTTCCCTTTCTGTTCGTCCAAGTTCGCAACCTTTGGATTGTACACATCGAGTCACCCGCTTTTATTATAATGATGTAAACATTCATGACTATTGTAATGCCCTATTTGCGGAATCCTCCAAACAGAACTTAAATAAACTTCAGACAATCCAGAACAACGCCCTATGTGCCGCGCTCAACATCCCGAAACGGGACCACATTTCTGCCGTGAGGGGAAAAAGTGCACTGGCTCCCAATGATCATCTTTAAAATCCTATCAATCACACACAAATGTCTATCTAACACCGCGGCCCAATACTCTTCGGAAAGGTTTGACCAGACCAGTTATAACCGCCATTGCTAACCATCTTACCATGCAAAGAGTAAAAAGAGCCAGAGGAGGAGGCCCCAGCTTCCCGACTGTGGCAACGATCAACAGGAAGGCCCTCCCACCTGCACTAAGAGCAGAAGCCACTTATTTGCTGCTAATTGACACAGCCTGTCGAGCATATCAGGGACAAAGGTTGGAACTTCAGCCAGCTAAGTACCCTTTCCAGAAGGGAGGACCGTGAACCTTGGACCTCGTAATACTCTCCTGTAAGTTTGTTTGCTCTGATGCTGGTATGTAACTGGTTCCGCAACCACACACTGATGACCAGACCTTTTTGCCCAGCTGACCCACCCGCTGTCCACAGTGACAGACTTTGCCCAGCTGTTCCGACCAGGAGTGCCCAGCGGCCATAGTAACCAGATCTCTTGACCCCACTGCCCGAGACCAGATACGTGGCCCCGCTGTCTATAGACCCTGATGGCTGTCCGCATTACCAAACCCAAGCTCGCCTTTTAAGAATCCTATCATCCAGTATCCAAAAACTGCATATACCTCTATGTTACCTTGCTTCCTGTTCAAATCCTACAAAAGTCCCATAAAAACCCTAGGCACATCCCAAATTGTCAGCATTCTCTGTTTTACCTTTCCCTAGAAGAATCTGTTTAGTCTATATCTGTTAGCTTATTTCTTTTCTATTATCTTCAGTTACCAGTGTAAGTCCCTAGTATCATTCGGAATAAATCAATTAATTTCCTGATTGAAAATTAACATTCATTATTGTTGCTATTGGAAACCAACAATTTTGTCAAGTGTTTTCACTAATAATAGTCTTAAAATATTCTTTCAGTAGAACAAATCATTTTGCTAACAAAACCGATTTTGACTGTGTAATTGCTTTCCTTTAAAAATTCGACTTTCATCTCCCATTATAAAACCCATTTTACCATTCCATAAGTGCAGGGTTGCAGAGAGGAAATGGCGTGCTTCATGTTCATCCTCTGACAAACTGGCCTGCCGCCTGCTCCAAAGGCAGTACCGGCTCTCCGTTCTCACCAAGAAGAGAGCCCTTATCCAAGCCCGCATCTCTGCGGCATCTAACAACTCCGCCGAACTCTTTAAAATCTGCAAGGAGCTGGCCAACCCTGTTGCAGTCTCTACCTCTCCTGTCCCCTCCCAGGCACTCTGCACTGCATTGGCCTCTCACTTCATCTCTAAAACTCAGGACATCCTGTCCTCGCTCTCCTCCTCTCACCTCCCTCCCTCCCTTCCCGGCTCTTCCTCTGGCCCTTCTGCAGTCACCCCTCCTCCCTCTTTCTCTGCCTTTCCACTTTTGCAACCACTCCTTCGCCTCTGGAGTCTTCCCTTCCCCCCTCAAGCACTCCCTTGTGCACCCTCTTCTCAAGAAACCCTCTTCCGACCCCTCCTGCCCGGCTAACTATCGCCCTATCTCCATCACTCCCTTCCAGGGCAAGCTCCTGGAGAAACTGGCCATTTCCCAGCTTAACCTCCATGCTGAATCTGTTGGTAGTCTTCATGACCATCAATCTGGTTTCAGAGCTGCCAGAAGCACGGAAACTGCTCTCCTGAACATCCGTGAAGACCTGCTCTTGAACCTCGATTCCAACACTCCGTGTGTTCTCATTCTGCTCGATCTCTCCTCTGCCTTTGACACTGTCAACCATGCCATCCTGCTCAACCGTCTCCGTGAAAACCTTGGTATCACTGGTCAAGCTCTGGCGTGGCTGACCTCTTTCCTTTCAAATCGACCCTCCCAGGTCCAACTGGGGTCCTTCCTCTCCGACATCTTTTTCTCCACCTGTGGTGTCCCCCAGGGATCTAATCTCTCTCCCTGGCTGTTCAACCAGTATCTGGCACTCCTTGCCCACCGCATCGCCGCTCTCTGCCCTAATTTCCAGTGCTATGCGGACGATACCCAGCTCATTTTCAGGCTACCCTCAGCCTCCCCCTCGCCTTCCCTCATCTCTGACTGTCTGTCTGCTATCCAGGAATGGTGTGCCGCCAATGACCTCTGCCTTAATGCCAGTAAGACTGAGATTCTACTCATCGGTACACCCACTCCCTCCTTCCCTGCAGCTCTCTGGCCTGCCTCCCTTGGCCCCCTCCCTGCTCCTACCTGCAATGCAAAAAACCTTGGGGTCATCTTCGACTCCACACTCTCCTTCTCTCCTCATATTTCTGACGTCGCTAAGAAGTCACACTACCAGCTGCACCTCCTCAGAGGTATTCTTCCCTTCCTCTCCTTCCCCCAGAAGCTCACTGTCTCCCGAGCCCTGGTTCTCTCGAAGCTGGATTACTGTAACAGCCTCTATCTTAATCTGCCTGCCTCCACTCTCTGCCCTCTGCAACTCATCCAGAACAGAACTGCGAGACTTGTCCTTGGCCTCAAGCCCAGGGACCGTATCTCTCCAGGACTGAAATCTCTACACTGGCTCCCAGTGGCTGCGAGGATAAAGTTCAAAACCCTCTGCATTGTCCACAAGGCCTTCTGGGGCCTGGGTCCTAAATACCTTCAACTCTCTCTTCCCAAATATCTTCCTTCCCGAGCCCTTCGCTCATCCGCCTCCAACTCCCTCAGGGTCAGCCGCTTCTCGAAGCAACAAGCTGGGGGTAGATCTCTCTCCGCGGCAGGGGCCTCCCTCTGGAACAGCCTTCCTGCCTCCCTGAAACTTGAGGAGAACCATCTCCGGTTCCGGAAGCACCTCAAAACCTTCCTCTTTGCTTCTGCTTTCTCTCTCCCTCTCCCCTGCTGAACAGCTAATATTCTTCACTGAAACTGCACTGATTCTGCAACTGGACCACTCTTAACAGCCTCGGTCCTGGGCCCAGTCACTCTCCACTTGCACTGATGCCCTGGAACCCCTCTGCACTGCGGGACTGTCTCTGTATCCCTACAGCCCCCCCCCTTTTCCAGCACTTGTTCTGCACTTACCTTGCACTTGCCACCAGCTGGCCCTATTTATTTATTACTTTACGCCACCTACCTTGTACTGCACTTCCCCCCCTCCCCTTCCCCTTGCACTTTTCCCCCTCCCCCACCCCTGCACTTGCACGATCTGAATGACACCTGGCCTAGTAGGATCGTTGTCTGTCTCCCCTTGTTCCTCCCCTCCCTGCCTCGTCGCGCCTTGAAACACCTGTGTATAGGCGCGTTACAAATGCCATATCATATCATATCATATCAGTCATCCCTTCCCCTCAGTATCCTACCTATTCTGTGTCTTTGTTGCCCATCCCAAAAACCGATTTCCGATTTTGCCTGCTAAACCCATTTTCTGAGCTGTTTTCCAATTTAAAGCCTGTGTGAAATAAATTGCAACTCTGCCGCGCGTAGTTTTTGTTGCATTGTTCCCTCCCAAAATCGATTTTCTCACCTGTGTTCAAAGTTGCTTTAGTACCCTGCTCAGTAGCCTGTAAGTTTCCTTGTCTCTTTAGTGCAGCCACATGAATTTCAATCCTATCTATCCTACCGTAAGTGTAAACTGATCTACAAGTAACAAGTGCAATTGTTTGCAAGGTTTTCATTTTCTTCTTTGACCTCCTATCCTGGGTTGGTGCGTCACATTTTCAATCTGATTTTTCCCTCTTCTTGCTGACTCCTTCCCACTGCTTTCCATCCACGCAGAATTTAGTGTGCAGGTGTTTGGGGGAGTATTGCAGGGGGAGTGCATACCATAAGTGACATCTATGATTGCGAAAAAGTGATTCTGCTTCCATTTCTATTTAAAGTTTATGTAGATGAGGTCAGAAAGTTGAATTAATTGTATAATACCATTTCGCATTATATTGTCACCACTCTGGTGATTGCTGTCCTAAAATTTGTTTCGCTCTGATTTTTTCATTTGAATTTTAAAAATGAATAAATATTTCTTTGCTACACACCAGCCTGGTTAATGGTCCATTGCGACACGGGGTGTTTGTTAAGGTGTGTGTGGTACATGTTGGGGGCCTCTTCAAGAAAGAATCCAGGGTTCAAATTAAAAAAAAGGCTTTTTTTATTGTGGCCAACTTCAGTGTCAGTGACAGAAGTCCCTGTCTGGAGTGTGCCGTGCCTTGAAATCCATTACATGTGGGGTCTTTTGAAGGCATTCTGGAGCATCCCATGGTCATCCCCTACCGTGACTAGGGATGCAACTACAGAAAGCACTCACTATCGAAACCAGCCAACGGCTCCCTGAAACATATGCAGGCCGTTCAGCCTGAGCACTACATCTTGGTTCTGTCCAACAGACAACAATGTTTGCCTTTTAAGTTGGGACTAGTGACTGAGATGAGGCAGGCTGCCCTGTGTTTCCCCTCAACCCACTGGTGGCCCTTTGAACTTCACGGCAGACTACTGTATATGATGGCTACACTGCCAGGGTGCACTGTGAAATCTATGATACAGCAGTGTCTGCAGATTGTGGTGGACAGAGATGACAGACCCACCCCAGTGCATTCAGTAATGGTGCACACACTATGCACAGTGTGGGCTGGAAGGGCATCATCATGATAGACCCCTTTGAGAGTGGACCTTACACTATCGCTGACACTATCAAGGGCATCTGACTAGATCCTAGAACATGCTCCTGTGTCATAACCACTGCTGTGAAGGCTGTCATCACACAGGTGCACACATACCTACTCCCATCTACCGCGGCAACCCTCACTGATGCACTCTGAGCAGAAGGTTACAGGCTGCAGGCCTTTAATGCAAGTGAGATGCAGTTCTGTGTTTGAATTACCTTAAGGGAAACAGTAGGCATCCAAGTCTCCACAGTGATAGATGAACACAGAACAATGCTCAGCATCGGCACCATGTATCATTGTATGTACTGTAGGTGTCCTATACAGTCCATCTGCACAGAGGAAGCTCTGGGTGCTGCTGTTCATGTGTGACTTGCAACCTGTAAGAGTCTCATTGAGAGGACTACCCAGAGTCTGCCAGTGTTGGGCGGTGGGCATAACTCCCCTGGGCCTTCCCTGTGAAAAACTCATGGAGAGTAGCTATGCAGCTGTAAGGTGGTTTTTATAGTATATCTTGAAGGTAGGGAGAAACAATTGCTCAGATTTCTACCAAATGTTCTAAATCAGCGTTCAACAAGGAACATTGTCTGACCTTTGAGGGGACAAAAAAGGTTGAGGAATGGGGAGCCCTTAAGGGATTTGTGATGTATGGGTACAGCTAGGGGACAACCTCAGATTGGTAATAAAGGGAATATAGAAAATGTTACAGGATCTTGGGTACTATGGGGTACGTCCAGCTGGAATTCTGAAGTAAGAGATGGCCATTTATTGGGGGAGGGGAGTGAACTAGACTGACACGGAACACTTTCTGGAAGAACTAGAAGATGCACAGGTATGAAGGTGATTTGGGGATAGGTTCCACTGATGTGCTGTACAGTAGACGGTGGAGAGTTGAGGTGGGGCCCCATATTGTGAGTGGATTAGATTGGCTGTGGAGGTGAGGATAGAATCAGAGGAATTAAGTAAATGCTCTATAGACAAAGTAGAAGGGAAAGTTCTCCATGGAGCACTATGTAGCCTTCCCATGGCACCCAATAGAGATGCAGCCCAATATCCAGCCAAGGGCCCAGATAAGGTAAGGAAGGAGACAGAGAAGAGGTAGAAGGAAAAGATGCATGAAGACAAAATGGCCCACAGAGAGGTGGCACTGAGAAAGCAGAAAGTACTGAGCTGTCCAGAGTCACAAGTATTCAGTTTATAAACTGTGTGTGCACTGTGAACAGATTAGAGTACAATCTGTGAACAGTTTAGAGTGCAATGCTCAGCTTGAACATGCGCAGAAGAGTGGTTTGCTGGGCTTGTCTTTGTGATGTAGGAATGCATTAGATCTCAGTCTCACCGCAGCCATTCTTCTATATTTCTCCTTTTTTACAGATATGGAGAACTGCCTAAAGTGCCCTGAAGACCAGTGGTCCAATGAAAAGAGAAATAGCTGTATTTCACGGACCACAGATTTCCTTTCCTTCGAGGATCCTTTGGGTATGACCTTATCCTTTATTGCAAGTTCTCTGTCATTACTGACAGCTGCACTGCTGGGAATCTTTACTAAATACAACAACACTCCTCTCGTTAAAGCCAATAACCGGGATCTCAGCTACACCCTCCTCCTCTCCCTCATGCTGTCCTTCCTCTGCTCTTTTCTCTTTATTGGACGCCCTACAAAGATAACGTGTCTCCTTCAGCAACCTGCCTTTGGGATCATTTTTACTATCGCTGTTTCTTCAGTTCTAGCAAAAACCATCACTGTTATCATCGCCTTCAATGCCACTGAACCGGACAGCAAGCTCAGAAAGTGGGTGGATCCCCGCGTATCGAGCTGCCTGGTGCTTCTCTGCTCCCTGATGCAGGTGTTGATCTGTGCTGTGTGGCTCGTTCACTCAGCCCCATTCCCAGACATTGACACCAAATCAGAGACTGGGAAGATGATCTTACGGTGCAATGAAGGCTCTGTCTTTGCGTTCTACGAAGTGGTCGGTTACATGGGATTTTTGGCTCTTCTGAGCTTTGTTGTTGCCTCCATTGCAAGAAAGTTACCCGACAGTTTCAATGAATCCCAGCTCATCACCTTCAGCATGCTTGTGTTCTGCAGTGTCTGGATCGCCTTCATCCCAGCATACCTGAGCACTAAGGGTAAGTACATGGTGGCCGTGGAGATCTTTGCCATCCTGACCTCCAGTGCTGGGTTGCTGGTGTGTATCTTCATCCCCAAATGCTACATCATCCTCCTGAGGCCGGAGCAGAACACCAAGGAATATCTAATGGGCAAGCATTCAACCACCAGAGACATATGAACTCACCATGTTGTGATTTCATTAATACATGATCAGATAACATGTTCAGAAACATCTGTTTATGCTAACAAGTTGTGAATCTTCTAGTATATTGTCTTGAATATTTTTTAAGCAGCGCACTCTATGTTGTAGTAGGAAATTAAGTAGTAGCTTCTACGCCGTCATTTTTCATCATGTAAAGAAAATCATAACATAACCATTTACCAAAGAGCCTTTTGCTTATGTTGCAATTCTCCAACTACGAAAATAAAGAATCAGTGTGAGTCCCAATTTTCTTCTATATGGTTTAAATCCTATGAGATGTATATAAACTAAACACCTGTAAAACCATAAAACACACCAAAGTGCCACCATAGGCTATGAAATTACCTATTTAAAATGTGACATACCCAATGAGCTCTGAAGGTGACCTACTAGGATTATTGAAACTCCACTGTAATGAACCTGAAAATGAGCATTGAGCCATCTCATGGAACTATGTCCCTTAACATTGGGCCCTGAATCTTAAATGCATCTCTGTAACCATGTTGATTGGTCCACCTTGTCATGTGACCAAAACAAAAGGAGACCTCATGTACATTTTCTAAGGAAATCAAGGTGACATATAGATTGCCGAGTGGGTTGATCTGGAGTCTGTTAAGGGATGCTACTTGCTGTTTGAGGGGAGTGGCTATAAAATTGGCCTTGTGACCTATATAGATATATGAAATTGAGGCCTTTCACAGTTAGAAAGGAATGTGAGGCACCAGCCCCCCCTTTAAGTGGCCTCTCTCTCTCCACATAGATGGTGCCCAGTAGGAAAGGCTTCCACTTTAATTGGTATGTACATCTATAACCGTACATGTTAGGTAGGATCCATTTCAGATTCAAACATGTTGCATCCCAGGCCTTGCTGACTGCTGATTAGGCTAGACACCCGTCCCTTTCATCTTTCTTTATTTTCATTTCCATAATTCTCACCATCTGAGCTGAGGTCTAAGTCACAGAATGTGTTTCTTGTATCAACTCCTAGTTGGTCCTGTTAGATACAGAATGAGCCTCTGTCCTCCATCCCATCATCTCCTCACCAGGAGGTTACTTCTGTTTCTCCCGATGCCAACTCCCCATCACATCAACATCCTTATCTCTCCTGCAAACCGAAACTTGACTACCACAAATAAACTTCCAAACTCTACGTCCTTTGTCACAGTCGTGTATCACACTGCATCTACTAACACTCGTATGCATACTAATCAACATCTGTCTAGCTTTGGGATACAGAGGCAACATGTTAAATTCCATCATACAACATAACCAGTCTCCCCACCCACGTGACTACCCCTTCCAAGGACAACCAAAATCCTCAAATGAACATCCTGATATTTTAAGGATTTCTTCATAAGCCAGGTTGAGCTAACCATATTCTCTTATCACCTACCAGTACCTTGGGGAACACCAGTATAATGAATGTGTGTAACACCAGGATATTAGGCCCACAATCATGCCAAGCCAGGGATGTTTTGAACTGCAACTCGCACCAGCCCAAACTAGCATAGTCAATGGAGAGGGACCATGGGAGTTCTATTGCAAAACAGCTGTCGAGCCACAAATTGCCCACTGCTGTGGTAAGCCCATACCATCAATTAGGGATGCTTCCATGTCATTACATACCCATGACAAAAACTCTCCCTGAATTAAGAAGTAAAGTCATTTGCTGTCTTCTGATTCCTGATGCACAACTTGCTTTGGCAGTTGTGCAGTCCTTTGAATCTACTGTACCTACTACTGAATTCCAACCCTGGCATACTTTCTGGACAGTCAATGGACTTACCCCTAGGTATTGTTAAATTAACTTCTCTTGTTATTAACTCCTATGTATTCCTTAACTTATTTTTGGAATCTCCTTTGACTTTGGCAGACTTCCTGGATTTTGACACCCTGTTTGCTCTCTGAAGCTGGCTTGGGATCTACCCTTTGGATCAGACAAACTGGTTGTGTATGATTGCTTCCATGAATGTATTTGGATTCAAGTATGCTCCTCCCTCCTGGGGTGACTTGCATCCCTGTCTGTGACAGGCAGAGAAGTCATCCTCCCGGATGTTGGGATGGATGCCACGAGAAACCCGCTGCCTTCTGTCTTGAGTGATAGGGTCTTGCACACTGAAATGGAAAAGAAACAATATGCTCTAAATCAATGGAATGATGTTATTGGGGTAATCAGCATGCTTTACCTCCCAACACCACAACTGGGATGCAGGTGATCACTAGACAAAACCCCTACCACCAGTGCCTGCTTTCCTTCCTACCCTGTTTCCATTGGTCCCTCCTGAGCATTTCCATGGGGACCCAAACAATATCAGATTTGTATCAATCAATGCAAACTGCACCCTATGTGATGTCCCTCGGAATTCCCTGAAGCCACCACTAACACAGCCTTTGCTGTGTCGTATCAGGGGCAATGCAGCCACATGGGCTAATCCACTCTTGGAAGGAAATTATATTTTCTTTTATGACTTAGACTTCATATTGAGTTCCATGAACCAGGTAATTGACACTCGACAGAAGGGTCAAGCCCATGACCTGGAGTTACTTAATATATGATAGGGCACAAAAGGGGTACTTGCTTATGAGACTTGGTTCAATCCTTGGTCGAACATCCAGAGTATTTGGGAAACTTCAGCGCTCACCCATAGATACTGTTCTACAGTGAAGTGTGCTCAAATATAGGCCTGTTTGCACCAGTTGACCATTTAGGTTGAATTTAATGTTCCTGATATCCTTTGAGATACCAAGCCGGGACCTGGGTGTTGCTCTGGGTATGGTAGACCCTGGAGCCACAGGATATATATATATATATATATATATATATATATATATATATATATATATATATATATATATATATATATATATATATATATCTCAATATAGAACTAGTACGAGTTGTGGAAGAAGAAGAAGGGCTGATGTCAGGAACTTGTTCAACGGCCATCCCAACAATACAGAGTGTGGTAACTTCTATGCTGTTGGATGCACATGAAACAGGTTGAATTGATTTTCACCTTTTGGTATTGCTTTAGTCACCCCAAGTGGGTCGGGTATGCCCCGAAGTGGGTCCAGAGCCTGCTGGGCCCAGAGACCCAAGCTTCTCCTCACTGATGACACCAAATGAGGCCAAAACAGGTCTCGGGATGCTTGTAGTCTTGTACAAAAGGGATGCGACCTAGCAGTTTGGGCTGGATGACCCTTTTGGGATGGGACCAGAACTGATTTGCATATGGTATTTCCTCTTCTGTAATGGCATGGCAGGCCAAAAAATGATGGTCTGGAAGCTTGCCCAGAGTTATGGCAATGTTTATGATTAATTCATAACCTTCCAGCCATCACCTTTTGGTTTTACTATTGACTATGTAATGACATGCTTAGTATATGCTCCAAGTAAATGCATGCCAGGAAAGACTACAGGACTGCTAGAGTTAATTCCCATCCCTGATGGACCTCGATATGCCATCAAAATGGATTTGATTGTTGGCATCCCAAAGATACATAGACGAAACACTATATGGTTCATGGCCACATGTTCTCAAAGACAGCCCATTCTGTTCTCTGTCCTGGTTTCCCCTGTTCTTCCAAGTTTGCCTCATCTGCATACCATCCACAGACATATGGGCAAACAGAACGAGTTAACAAAACCCTTGAGCAATGACTCAATACTGCCAGTACTTGACTACCACAATGCTGTCACTTTTGCTAATTGGGTGTCACATTTGCAGTTTTCGTAGAGGCATCAACAAATGCTCCCCATTGATTCCCCTGTGCATACAGATGTATCAGCTGAAGAGGACTGCCTTCACAAAATAGAACACCTACAGGAAATCATTCATAGCCATCAGATTAAAGCCCAGAAAAATGTTTTAAAAAGGATGTGATTTACATGAGCAAAAGGCACTAGAATATCAGCTAGGGGATATAGTTTGGTTGGCAACAAAACATTGTCTTTGGAGTGACAGGGGTAGGGATTTGACCATGTCAAGAGGTGATGTGAAGCCCTATCAACATGGAGCAGACCTCCTACCAGGGTACTTGCCAGAGGCGGTGCTGCCCCACAAACAAGGTAAGGGAGTATAGAGGGCCCCAGTTTCTGTCTCTTCTACGTGTGACTAACTGACTGTACATAGTACTACTGCCAATCACAACATAACTGCTGTGCAAAATGCTGTCCAACATTTCTCAGACACAGAGGAACAATCAATGTGGAAAAGTAAGAATAAAACAGAAAGACCATGGGTGTCTGTGTTGTAGTATATGAGGTCAAGGGAGGAAAACGTGGGCCAAGAGACCAGGCGAGCGTATGACAGTGCAGAGGAACATGGAGGAGAATTATAAAAGGCATGTGGAATGTGAGCTATTGGATCATGAGAGAAAGTGGTACTTGGGTTTGAGAGTTTGTCTCACCTTGCAGGGTGTGTGTCTCAATGTTCCGCCTTTTATCCATGTGGTGGGAGCTATTGGATATCAGGTGTATGTGATTAAGGTCAACTGCCTGACTTTTCCTGACCTTATTAATGGGACATGTCCAATGAGATATGCAAGCGTTAGCCTTTTTACTCTCAGTCCTCCTCTTCCTCGGCCCAGTGTTTGTGTAGAAAGGGGGGCGGCACTCCAACCTGACAGTCAGACACCTGGACCTAGAAAGATACAGACAAACACCCTCAGCATGTTTTATGGGCATGGCATGTAAGCACAGTTTTAGCAGTAACAGGCAGTCTGTCTCATCTGTCAGAAAGTCTTTCCATATGATGTACCCTGGTCTTCCTCCAACCATTGCCTGTTATCGAATTTCCATTCTACAGAATCAGCATGGACATTGTGGGGTCACTCCAGCTCTCCAGAGCAGGGAATAAATACATCGGGTGATACTGGATTATGCTACCAGGTACCTGGAGGCTTTCCACTTGATGAGCAGCAACGCCGAGGCTACTTTCAAGTTGCTCATCCCATTCTTCACTCAAGTCGGCTTCCCTACAGGGATTCTCACAGGCCAATGCATATGTTTCACATGCAAACAGGTGGGTGAGATGAAAGATCTCATGAAGATTAAGACTCTGAGAGCACCACCAGCAGACCGACAGGCTTGTGGAGAGATTTAACCAGACTTTAAAGCGCATCCTGTGAAAGAACTCAGATAATCTAATTCTATGGACCCTTTTTCCTGTGTGGAAGATGCCCAATCATCAACTTGATAGAGAAATGTACGAGCACTAGTGCAACATTTGCCCTGGTGCAATATTCCATTGCAAATGTATCATTTTGCACTAGGGCACATTTTGCCTTGGTGCTCATACCATGCCACACAGCACTTGTCATGGAGAAATCCTTTTGTAATATGTCCCAGTGTTTTTAGAAATAGGGCAGCCTTTCTGTAATCTGGCCCCTGATGTACATCTCTCGATTAAATGTTAAGAATCTTTACCAAACTCATGAAAGGTGACTTTGATAAGCCAAAAAGATAACAGTCTGCACATTAATTAACAAAATTGGTCCTGGCTTTCATCAGCCCTGGCAGTTTCAAACTCTGTAGTGCTTTTGAGTATCTATTCATTGACATGGGAAGCCCTTTTATCAAATGCAAGACTTATTACAAGTGTGATATTGTATTGCTTCAGGAAATGTGACTTTGTGGGAAAACTTGTTTATACGGTTACACTGATCCTTCCTAATAAAGGAGTCAAGCAATGCCCCTATGGTGTGTTTTGGTTGCAACTATAATCACTATTGGGGTCCAATCCTTTAGATGGATTTATTCCACTCCAGACACGCAAGCTATTAATATCATTTGGCATAAGAATACATATCTGTCAAGGACAAGGTCACGCAAGCCTGTAATACCTTGAAGCGTTGAGGGTGTCCGGCTGGCTGTTCTTCCGAATGAGTCCAGGTTAGCTGAACAGCAGGTGTGAAGAACCCAACGCTGCCTTTCCCTGTGAGTGTGCATGGCCAGGGTAGGTCAGGGTCTGATTCCCTGAACCATGGATGTGCCTCTCAGCATTTGCGTGGTGGAGGGACAGTGGAAGCACTGAACTGGAATGCGAGATGAAATGCTCGAGTGTGGAGCACCCCAAGGAGATGAACAGTGTCTACAGCCTGTCCAGGGTGTCTGGCTGGATGAGGCAGGTTGCAGAGTCTAGGCACGGTGGGTAGCAACTGCCATAGAAGAGAATAGGCTGCATCTGTGATTGCTGTCAGGAACACAAAAAAGGCAGAGAATGGAGGCAGCCAAGAACACAGAATAGCAAGACACAAGGCAGCAAACAGGCAACAAAGGAATTACAGGACATACAAATCAAGAGCCAAGAGAGCAGCCACAGAAATGAGGTACCCGGACACATGGATCACAGAGATCATTCAAACGCACTCTCTCGCTGGACTACAGTCATTTTATGCAACGCCGCAGTCGCAACAAGGCTGTTTAGACTGTGGCATGCATCCATGGCAACAGGCGACACTGCCTTGATGCAGTGAGCTTCTCTGTTGTTGCGGCTGTCATGGTGGCACATCGAGGCGTCGGGCGGTGTTGTGGAGGAACCATTCTGGGCCGTCCTGGATGCCGCCGAGGTCCGTGGTGCCTCTTCCAACAGGGTTATAGCCGCCAGTCCCTGGTACGTTGATAAATGTGCAGAGTGCGCATCACAATATTCCTCTAGGAACTCCACATTAATTCTTAATATTTATTGGAATCCTGTGAACATTTATTAGATCCAATTATTTAAACATCTAGAAAACATCCTGAAGAGTTGGGTCATTTGTCACGCTTCCGGCACCGTTATTATTACTGCCAAATGTCCAAACTTGATATGTTTACCTGTTGACTCTGCCTCCCGTAACAGCATTTCTTTTTATAAACTTAATCCCATTTTAGGGGCAAGAATGGACTGATGTGTTCAATTCTTGTTGCCTACAACAAATCCATGGCAACATTTTAGGTGATAATCCTCCTAACCTTCCCCTCCTCTCATTCTGTCTCCTTCCCTCGAATCTTCCCTATGATCCTCTACCTTCCCCTCCCCCTTATTCTCCCACATTCTCACCCTTATACCCCTGTTCCCTCCTCCTTCCCTTCCTCACCCTTCCCTTTTCCCTCCCAGTTTAATTTCTCTACTTACTGTTTTGTTGGTTTGATTCGTGATTGTAAATTGCTTCTACTGTTATAATGTTGTATGTATTCTGTTGTTAAAATGTAAAGTGTTTTGGAGTAAAGCGCTATATAAACACAATAAATACAAATAAATACAAATAATTAAATGTGGATAGGGACAAATTCTAAATCGATCATTGATTTATATATTTGTATCCACCTACATTTTCAAACATTGTCGCTCTTTAGAGGTTATTGCATCCAATGTGAGTGATTACTCTGATTTAGCCTCAAGTGGGAACTCAACTACTGAGAATTCAGTAGAGGGTTAAATGTGATCTCTTGGAAGCCAAGTGAGTAAAATATTCAATGATAATTTGGTTGTTTTAGCAAAAACTCTAAATAAAAATACTATTACTATAATAATTATGTCAGGAAATTGTTCTAAAACACTGATGGGTTTTAGCTGTAAAGTTGTTAATACTTATATGTTTACGCTAGGTGCGTAAATCTTTTCGGATAAACATGTTTTTACTGTTCTCCAATTAAAGAAAAGGGAATTGAGGCGAGAAATCAAGCACTGAAAGGAGAATCTCCTTTTTTAAGGGCTGAATGAGTAGAAATATATTAACATCAATGCACAAATTGGGTGCACGCTTATTAGTATCAGGTCATTCAGAGAGATTCTGTAAAAATGCAGTTGTTTGGCATCTAAGAACATTGCAGACTTCAGGAGCATAATTAGTAATGAGTCTCATCTTCAGTGTTATGCCCAATGTAATTCACTCATTTGAAAAACCTGTACAACAAATACAAGGGTCGTCCCAAGATGGGCGGTATCCCTGCCATAAATCTACAGGGATGCTGCAAAATGCAAATAGCGTTACCGCAACTCAGTCTGGCATTATTAGTGCTGGATTCGAGTTGTGGTGGTGTAGTAAGTCCCCATTCATATTGGGTTCAACGGGGGCATTTCGGCGCTATTACATCGACGCGTATAGCATTGGGTTCATAGCGCCAACAATGGGTGGAAAGTGGCCAAAATCTCCAACTTTCCGCCCAAACTCAGGATTGGGCGGAGCCATAATGCAGCAGTAATAGCGTTTCCGCCACATTTTTACTGCTCAACCCGTGATGAGGCCTGCCTTTTAACAATTTCTATAAACTATTCCTATGACTTGATATATGAGCTTATGCTCAAACTAGAAGCCTCCCGAGCTGCTGGCACGGATGGCCTATCGAATGTTCTCCTTGAGAGACCAAAGTTTGCGCTAAAATATTGACCACCTTTTGGATCCAATATTGAAAACCTGTTGTATGCCTCTATCTTGGAAAAAGTCCCGTTTGGCACTCATTTATAAGAAGGGGGGCTGACAATGTAACTACCATCCGATTGCTCTTTTGGACATCACTAGCAAGATCTTTTTCCTCTGTTATTTTAAAAGACCTACGTGCCTCGTCACAAGTTCGGCGATATATGTATTACTGCAACTTGGTCTGGCGCAATTTGCACCTGAAGCCAAGTTGCGGGGGTGGTAAGAACCCATTCCTCATTAGAACCAATGTGGTGGACGTGGCGTTATTAGCGCCGGTGCAAATAGTCATGGGCTAATAGCATTGAAAACGGCCCAAAAATTGTGATGTTTACCTCCATCAGAGGATAAACTCCCATTTTCAGCCAGACTCATGAGAGGGCTGTTAGGGAGAATTGTCTGTTTAGGCTGAATTTCCTAACCTAGTGAGTCCCCCAGCAGCTTTGCTGGATTTCTGGAGTTTGTTTTTTCCATCCTGCCAAGAGTGAGACTCTTTTTCTCCCACTCTTGGACATGAATGTGTGTAATTCCTTTGAATGTCAATGTGTTCTATGGGCTATGGGGTATTTTACTCCATAGGGTCTCATATGTGCCGTAACACTGGGGCGTCCTAGCGGACCTCCATCATAGACTCCATACCCGGGGACTGACTACTGTCTCCCCGGGCATGTAAAGTCTCCATTGGCTTTACTAGACCTAAATTTACTAACAGAACTAGTACAAACCACCCTGTTGTGGACGTGCTAGTAGGGGTAATTCGATTACACCTGGGTCTGTTATTCGAGGGGGCACTGTCCCGTCCCCCCTCGTCGAGTTTTGGCTGGTGGCAGTGGAAACTACTTGTTATATTCGACCTCGAATATAACCCTATGGGATTCTTCCCATTGTTGGAGATTGATACTGTTTCTCGTTAATCTCTAACATACCTCCGGTCTACTTATCTTAAATAAGTCTATCGGATGATATTTTCTGCCAGAACTCAGCTTTTTAAAATGGCGTTTGTGTTCGTCTCTGTGACTCCTAAACCAAAGGTTGAGCCCTTTGTTCCACTTTTGGCGGGCTTCTGTACAGAGACCCTCCAAAGTGGTGCCATTCTGTCTGGGTTACCACAGGGGTGTGCGAGGGGGTTTAGGCACCCTGGACCGAGTTGCCTTGCCAACTCCAGTCGCACTCTGGTGTGATTGGCCCAAGTGGTGAGCCTCCCCGCTCACCACTTAGCGTGTTTTGAGTGACAGCTAGGCTGAATGAATGGGGGTTTTCTGCATAAAAGCAGGGCTTTTGGGACTGGATCTTCAGAAGTCGCCACAGGACCTAAGAATCCGACGAGGGTAAAGCTGAGCCGACCTGCAATGACACCTCCGGTGGAGCCCTGTGGAACCGACTCACCACTTCCCGACGACGGAGGAGATCTCCCTACCGGAGAGTCTCTTCCCCTGACTGGTGGGAACAACCAGTCCCTTTTGTTTTTTTCTCGCCTCAGGACGCAGTGGTCGAATTGCCCGTGCAGAGCACCTCGGCAACCGGATAGCCACTACCCCTGTACCGCGACCAAAAGGTGGTGCCTTGTGACGGAGCACTCCGCGGCTGGTTTCTTCCCTGGTGGTGCAACGATCTTCAACTTTCCTTCGACGATGAGATCCTCTCTTCTCTTGGCAAAGACCGGACGTGCACCCACCGCCAGGAACAACTGCCCCCGCCAGAGCTGTCTCTCCACAATCAAGGTACTGTGTCCGCCTGGCTTCCCTTGTTGCCGGATAGAGTGAGGTGTCTTAATCCTCGCCTCTCCATAGGGTCGCCTCCAAGCTTTCTCTAGCGTGTTGTTCTGAACTGGTCCAATCTGCCAATAACAATTTGCTTCAAAGACTCAAACGCATTTTCACTAAGATACTTTTTGGGACATATCGCCTCGCCTCTCTCCGAGTGGGGCTGGCCCTGAACTTTATGATCTACCGTGGTTCTTGTCTTCTTGCCTTGCATTTGTCCGTTAAGTATTGGAACGGTGTTGATTTCGTAACCTGCTTATTTTTCTCTCCCGTCCTAACGAATACTAGAGTGCCATCTAGGTTGAAGCATACACCTCTGTCTGCAAATAAGTGATGCTGGTAAAACCTAGGCTTGTCGAACTATTGTTAGGGGGATTGATCTTTTTCTTCGTAGAGTAATTGTAATTGAAGTGTTTGCAGTAATAGTGCCAGAGTGTTTTCTATAGATGTGTCGTTATAAATAAATACCTTTATATCTTTACACCGAAGCCTTGTTGTGTGTTTGCTTGTCTTACTGTGAAGATTTGCCCTATGTTGTATACTCCACATACTGCCTAACTCTTCTTGAGGGAAGTCTGACTGCTCAGCCACAGCTACCAAGTGTATCTGTGTGGTACAGACTGCTACCAAGTGGGTTTAAACACCTGTAGTCATAAACCTTTTGCAGTGGTCCCAGAGGGAACTGCACAGGTTCCACCTAACAAGGACCAGGCCTTAAATGCGGCAGTAATATTGTTACTGCTGCATTTAAGGGCCACCGCCCAACTTGTGTTTAGTTCCTAGACCTTTGGAAACAGGATAGTGGTAGAAGAGATCATACCAGTCTGGTTTTAGGAAAGGTTTGGGTACGGTTCTTTTCCCTCCCAGTTTAATTTCTCTACTTACTGTTTTGTTGGTTTGATTCGTGATTGTAAATTGCTTCTACTGTTATAATGTTGTATGTATTCTGTTGTTAAAATGTAAAGTGTTTTGGAGTAAAGCGCTATATAAACACAATAAATACAAATAAATACAAATAATTAAATGTGGATAGGGACAAATTCTAAATCGATCATTGATTTATATATTTGTATCCACCTACATTTTCAAACATTGTCGCTCTTTAGAGGTTATTGCATCCAATGTGAGTGATTACTCTGATTTAGCCTCAAGTGGGAACTCAACTACTGAGAATTCAGTAGAGGGTTAAATGTGATCTCTTGGAAGCCAAGTGAGTAAAATATTCAATGATAATTTGGTTGTTTTAGCAAAAACTCTAAATAAAAATACTATTACTATAATAATTATGTCAGGAAATTGTTCTAAAACACTGATGGGTTTTAGCTGTAAAGTTGTTAATACTTATATGTTTACGCTAGGTGCGTAAATCTTTTCGGATAAACATGTTTTTACTGTTCTCCAATTAAAGAAAAGGGAATTGAGGCGAGAAATCAAGCACTGAAAGGAGAATCTCCTTTTTTAAGGGCTGAATGAGTAGAAATATATTAACATCAATGCACAAATTGGGTGCACGCTTATTAGTATCAGGTCATTCAGAGAGATTCTGTAAAAATGCAGTTGTTTGGCATCTAAGAACATTGCAGACTTCAGGAGCATAATTAGTAATGAGTCTCATCTTCAGTGTTATGCCCAATGTAATTCACTCATTTGAAAAACCTGTACAACAAATACAAGGGTCGTCCCAAGATGGGCGGTATCCCTGCCATAAATCTACAGGGATGCTGCAAAATGCAAATAGCGTTACCGCAACTCAGTCTGGCATTATTAGTGCTGGATTCGAGTTGTGGTGGTGTAGTAAGTCCCCATTCATATTGGGTTCAACGGGGGCATTTCGGCGCTATTACATCGACGCGTATAGCATTGGGTTCATAGCGCCAACAATGGGTGGAAAGTGGCCAAAATCTCCAACTTTCCGCCCAAACTCAGGATTGGGCGGAGCCATAATGCAGCAGTAATAGCGTTTCCGCCACATTTTTACTGCTCAACCCGTGATGAGGCCTGCCTTTTAACAATTTCTATAAACTATTCCTATGACTTGATATATGAGCTTATGCTCAAACTAGAAGCCTCCCGAGCTGCTGGCACGGATGGCCTATCGAATGTTCTCCTTGAGAGACCAAAGTTTGCGCTAAAATATTGACCACCTTTTGGATCCAATATTGAAAACCTGTTGTATGCCTCTATCTTGGAAAAAGTCCCGTTTGGCACTCATTTATAAGAAGGGGGGCTGACAATGTAACTACCATCCGATTGCTCTTTTGGACATCACTAGCAAGATCTTTTTCCTCTGTTATTTTAAAAGACCTACGTGCCTCGTCACAAGTTCGGCGATATATGTATTACTGCAACTTGGTCTGGCGCAATTTGCACCTGAAGCCAAGTTGCGGGGGTGGTAAGAACCCATTCCTCATTAGAACCAATGTGGTGGACGTGGCGTTATTAGCGCCGGTGCAAATAGTCATGGGCTAATAGCATTGAAAACGGCCCAAAAATTGTGATGTTTACCTCCATCAGAGGATAAACTCCCATTTTCAGCCAGACTCATGAGAGGGCTGTTAGGGAGAATTGTCTGTTTAGGCTGAATTTCCTAACCTAGTGAGTCCCCCAGCAGCTTTGCTGGATTTCTGGAGTTTGTTTTTTCCATCCTGCCAAGAGTGAGACTCTTTTTCTCCCACTCTTGGACATGAATGTGTGTAATTCCTTTGAATGTCAATGTGTTCTATGGGCTATGGGGTATTTTACTCCATAGGGTCTCATATGTGCCGTAACACTGGGGCGTCCTAGCGGACCTCCATCATAGACTCCATACCCGGGGACTGACTACTGTCTCCCCGGGCATGTAAAGTCTCCATTGGCTTTACTAGACCTAAATTTACTAACAGAACTAGTACAAACCACCCTGTTGTGGACGTGCTAGTAGGGGTAATTCGATTACACCTGGGTCTGTTATTCGAGGGGGCACTGTCCCGTCCCCCCTCGTCGAGTTTTGGCTGGTGGCAGTGGAAACTACTTGTTATATTCGACCTCGAATATAACCCTATGGGATTCTTCCCATTGTTGGAGATTGATACTGTTTCTCGTTAATCTCTAACATACCTCCGGTCTACTTATCTTAAATAAGTCTATCGGATGATATTTTCTGCCAGAACTCAGCTTTTTAAAATGGCGTTTGTGTTCGTCTCTGTGACTCCTAAACCAAAGGTTGAGCCCTTTGTTCCACTTTTGGCGGGCTTCTGTACAGAGACCCTCCAAAGTGGTGCCATTCTGTCTGGGTTACCACAGGGGTGTGCGAGGGGGTTTAGGCACCCTGGACCGAGTTGCCTTGCCAACTCCAGTCGCACTCTGGTGTGATTGGCCCAAGTGGTGAGCCTCCCCGCTCACCACTTAGCGTGTTTTGAGTGACAGCTAGGCTGAATGAATGGGGGTTTTCTGCATAAAAGCAGGGCTTTTGGGACTGGATCTTCAGAAGTCGCCACAGGACCTAAGAATCCGACGAGGGTAAAGCTGAGCCGACCTGCAATGACACCTCCGGTGGAGCCCTGTGGAACCGACTCACCACTTCCCGACGACGGAGGAGATCTCCCTACCGGAGAGTCTCTTCCCCTGACTGGTGGGAACAACCAGTCCCTTTTGTTTTTTTCTCGCCTCAGGACGCAGTGGTCGAATTGCCCGTGCAGAGCACCTCGGCAACCGGATAGCCACTACCCCTGTACCGCGACCAAAAGGTGGTGCCTTGTGACGGAGCACTCCGCGGCTGGTTTCTTCCCTGGTGGTGCAACGATCTTCAACTTTCCTTCGACGATGAGATCCTCTCTTCTCTTGGCAAAGACCGGACGTGCACCCACCGCCAGGAACAACTGCCCCCGCCAGAGCTGTCTCTCCACAATCAAGGTACTGTGTCCGCCTGGCTTCCCTTGTTGCCGGATAGAGTGAGGTGTCTTAATCCTCGCCTCTCCATAGGGTCGCCTCCAAGCTTTCTCTAGCGTGTTGTTCTGAACTGGTCCAATCTGCCAATAACAATTTGCTTCAAAGACTCAAACGCATTTTCACTAAGATACTTTTTGGGACATATCGCCTCGCCTCTCTCCGAGTGGGGCTGGCCCTGAACTTTATGATCTACCGTGGTTCTTGTCTTCTTGCCTTGCATTTGTCCGTTAAGTATTGGAACGGTGTTGATTTCGTAACCTGCTTATTTTTCTCTCCCGTCCTAACGAATACTAGAGTGCCATCTAGGTTGAAGCATACACCTCTGTCTGCAAATAAGTGATGCTGGTAAAACCTAGGCTTGTCGAACTATTGTTAGGGGGATTGATCTTTTTCTTCGTAGAGTAATTGTAATTGAAGTGTTTGCAGTAATAGTGCCAGAGTGTTTTCTATAGATGTGTCGTTATAAATAAATACCTTTATATCTTTACACCGAAGCCTTGTTGTGTGTTTGCTTGTCTTACTGTGAAGATTTGCCCTATGTTGTATACTCCACATACTGCCTAACTCTTCTTGAGGGAAGTCTGACTGCTCAGCCACAGCTACCAAGTGTATCTGTGTGGTACAGACTGCTACCAAGTGGGTTTAAACACCTGTAGTCATAAACCTTTTGCAGTGGTCCCAGAGGGAACTGCACAGGTTCCACCTAACAAGGACCAGGCCTTAAATGCGGCAGTAATATTGTTACTGCTGCATTTAAGGGCCACCGCCCAACTTGTGTTTAGTTCCTAGACCTTTGGAAACAGGATAGTGGTAGAAGAGATCATACCAGTCTGGTTTTAGGAAAGGTTTGGGTACGGTTCTTAATTGTATGATGTTAACTTTGTTCCAGAAAAAGAAGCGTTTTAAATTCACAACCTATTTTTGATCAATTTTAGATCTTATTAGTGTTTTCAATCGATTGTGTTCATAGATCAATTCTTTGGGCCAAACTGCAAAAAAGGTCTTCCCTTTCTTGTTAGATATTCTAAAATATATTCATTCTAACGCCACAGACTAAGGTCCATTATCTTCTGATGCCCACATGACCAAACCACAAGAAACTGGCAAGGATGCTCTTAGCACCTCCTCTGTTTAATTTATTCATTACACACATAGGAGATACTGACATGTATCCTTGCCCAAACCCCCATCTGGGGCAAAGCAAACAGCAGCAGGTGTTGTATGCGAGCCCATAGAACAGGAGTGATGCGCTTGACTACTTCAGGCGCAGGCCGAGTAGAATGTTAGTTAGCTGATGTCATATTCAGCTTGCAGTGCTTAGAAGCCATGTAAACTGCCTTAAAGCAAGGCACTAGATGCATATAAACAAACAACATCCCATCTACAATGAGAATGCTTTTAAAAGTGAGGTATTTTCTGAGCAAGTGTAGGGCATCGGGCGCATCCTCTGACAAACTGGCCTGCCGCCTGCTCCAACGGCAATGCATACTCTCTGCCTGTCCAAGAAGAGAGCGCACATTCAAGCCTGTGTCTTTGCAGCCCCTAACAAAATGACCAAACTGCAAGGAGCTGGCCAATCCTACTGCAGCCTCGACTGCTCCTGTTCCCTTCCAGGCCCTATGCATGCCTCTGGTGTCTCACTTCACCATTAAAACTCAGAACATCCTGTCCTCTCTCTCCTCTACCTCTCCATCTACCACTCTCGGATCCCCTCTGGCCACCTCTCCCTCTCCTCCTCCTTTCTCTCGATCACCTGATGATGTTTCTAGACAAGTCCGATCTATGAAAGTGTCATCCAAGCAGGTGCTCCTCTGCTCCTCCAGAACCAACAAGGACCACATAATCACCCTCGTCCCAGCTATGGAGATTTCTGCAATCACCCTTTTTTGCCACTGGAACGTTCCCCTCCCCCAAAGCACTCTCTTGTGCACCCCATCCTGAAAAAAACCTTCCGCTGACCCTATCTGTCTGGCAAGCTATAGCCCGACCTCTATCACTCCCTTCCTGGGCAAACTCCTGGAAAAGCTGGCCATCTCCCAGCTTACTCTCCACACTGAATCTGTTGGTTGTCTCCATGACCATCAAGTGCCACAGCAACTGCTCCCTTGGAGATTTGCTCACTAATCTCAACTCGGGCCTTCCTTCTGTCCTCATTCTCCTTGATCTTTACTCTGCTTTAAACATGGTCAATCATGCCTACATGATCAAGCGTCTCTGTGAGAACCTGGGCATCACGGATAAGGCCCTGGAGTGGTTGGCCTCCTTCCACCTGGACAGACCCTCCCAGGTCCAACGTGGGTCCTTTCTTTCCATCACCTCTCTCTCCACATGTGGTGTTCCCCAGGGCTCTAACCTCTCACCATGGCTTTTCAATGTCTACTTGCCCCTCTGGCCCACCTACTCTCTACCTTCTCCTCTAATTTGAAATGTTATTGGGATGACACACAGCTCACCTTCAGGCTCCCCTCACACTCCTCTCCTCTATCGCTCATTCCTGACTGCCACTCGCCTCAAATGATCTCTGCCTTTATGCCAGTAAGACAGAGACCCTTCTCATTGGGACTCCTGCGCCTTCTTTCCCTCTTCTACTCTGTCCTCCCTCTTTGGGTCATATTCCTGCGCTGTCCTGTGAGGAAAAAAACCTTGGTGTCATCTTCAAATCCACTCTCTTATTCTCCCCTCTCATCACGGACTTCGCTAAGAAGTCCAATTACCAACTGCTCCTCCTCAGAGGCATTCTTCCCTTTCTCACTTTCCACCATAAGCTCACTGCGTCCGGTGCCCTTGTTCTCTCTAGGCTGGACTACTGCAACAGCCTCTTTCTCAGTCTGCCTTCCTCTACGCACCGCCCTCGCAACTAATCCAGAAACAGACTGTGAGACGTATCCTTGGCCTAAAACCCAGGGACCGTATCTCTCCAGCCCTGAAACCTCTCCACTGGCTCCTGGTGGCTGCAAGAATCAAGTTCAAGACCCTCTGCATCGTCCACAAGACTTTCTGGGGCCAGGGCTGCACTACATCTAAATCTCTCTTCCTAAACACCTTACTTCTCAAACCCTTCGCTCAGCCACCTCCAACTCTCTGAGGGTCAGACGCTTCTCCAGGCTGAGAGTGGGTGGTAGATCACTCTCCTCTGCAGGTGCTTCCCTCTGGAGTGGCATCCTTGTCCCTCTCAGACTTGAGCCGGACCACCTGAGGTTCTGGAAGAATCTCAAGATCTTCCTTTTCCCTTCTGCCTTCTCTCTCTCTCTCTCTCTCTCTCCCCTGATGAGCTACCTGTCTAATGGGCTGTCCGGTTGCCTGGCTACACTCAGAATCTCTATTAGCACCAGGTGCCTTCACGACCGGTAGCCCCTGCGCTGACTTTGGGCCTACCACGCCTTTTGGCCTTTATCTGTAACCTTACAGTCACCTGCCTCCTTGCACTTACTTAGAGCCGCGCTGTCCTGTTGAACTTACGTAGAGCAATACTGCCCTGATGGCAGTATTACTGCACCTACATTGAGCAATACTGTCCTGATTACACTTCCCTTTTCCCTCCCCCTTTGCAATTATCCTCTCCCTCTCCCCCTGCCCTTGCACAATCTGCCTTAGCTATTCATTTATAAAGCTCTTAGAAGTATGGAGTAAGGTGCTACATAGCCTGATTCATATATAAATGCTTATTATGCAAACATTATATATGAGTATTGTGTATCTTCACCATTAACAAGAAAAGCCAGACTCAGTGGATTGGCCATGCGATGAAAACTCATAGTTTTGGCTATAAACTTGTATTGGAACAAAAAGGGGGTTTGAAAATGCCTCATTACCACTAATATAGGGGATGTTTCCCACCTCAACCGAAACTAATGTGTCTGTCGGTTGTCAAGATATCCAAAGCAAATAAGTATGTCCTGTGTCTGAAATCCTATTCTGGCCCTCACACTTAAATAGAAAAAGGGTATTGTCTCCCATTTTCCAAGTGTTCAAATCCAATCAAAAAGGTACACATCAAACAAAAAGTTCCAAGCGAATAATGCTCACAGTTCCGGGGAATTACTCCCTTCCTCAAGTTCCTACTTTACAAACAAAGAGTATTCAGTTTCATCATAGCCCAGGAGCATAACCCCCCCCCCTCTTGCTGTGTTTATACTTTCAGGGAATGGCTCCCGTCCACAGGTTTTTTTTCTTTTCTACAAAGGTTCTGACAAAAGAAATAACCAATTTTCTCATAGCCCAAAAGCGTCACTCCCTCCTCTTGGTGTGAGCACAGTTCCCTGGAAGGCTCCTTCCCCAGGTTTCTCTTCACCACATTCAAAACAGTTCAACAATCCCCAAGGGGATATATCATCCTTGAGCTTTCCTATCATGATATTACACTGCATGTGTGGGTCTCAGACATGCAGGTCACCTGGTGTACTCTCCTGCCAGGCTGCTTTCATCTTCACCACAACACAGAATCTCAAGGGCATGGATCTTCCTTGAGATACACTTCTTTATCAAAGTTCATTACATGTGCTTGGTTTTGCCTTGTATACTCTCCTGCCAGGACTAAAAATTGGCATGCAAACCTTTGGCCTTTCCTGGTATACTCCCCTTCCAGGCCATCTTTCAACTAATTCACATATCATTACTTTTTAAACATGTATCCTTGCCTGGTGCACTCCCCTGCCAGGACTTCTGTGCAGTCCTTCAAAAGCTTGTTTTGTAGTTTCTTTAAAATACTGAGCTTTTCCTGGCATACTCTCCTGCCAGGATTTGCATGTAATTGCTTCCTTTTTTTCATCCCCAAAATGGCATTAACCCAATGTAGGTTTACAGATTCTCGTTTAACAAAGTTTGTTTCAATATTCATTTTCATGCACTGGGCTTCTGCCCCCTATCCAGGTTAACTCGTATTTATGGGCTTTTCCCTTTTTATTTATGGGTTCAGTGACTCTTTTGCCGTACAGTTCAAACAGGTTTTGCTTTGCGTCTCCTGCTTAGGCTTTGTAACATTGCATGCACTACTAGGTAACGTGGTCACCCATTTTTCTTCTGTGGGATTACCGGGGACTTTGAAGTGTTCTTGCGCTTCTCCGCTTTGCTTCTGTTCAGTGGATTGAGCCGGTGTGCATCCTGTTAGTCACTGTGTCTTTGTCGCGTCCAACTTTGTTGCACTCGAGTCCGGCTGCATTGCGGTCTCAGGCAGTGGGCTTGCTGCAGCCCATTTTCTCTCTATTTATGTTTATAAAGCACATGTCACTGGCCTGGAGGAATAATAGCGCTAACAGAACGTACAACATATAATCATAACATATTAAAATAGGGTTATGTCTAGGAAAGGGCGGACAGCCCACAGGCTGAGCCTAGCTGGGGCCCTGTAGTTAGACTAGGGTTCTTCCAAACAGCCTGCTTTTCAGAACCTTCTTAAAAGTAGAGAAAGATTGGCACAACCTCAAATCAAGAGGCAGTGCATTCCAGCTCTTAGGTGCCACATAGCCAAATGACCCCTGGTTGAGCCCTACCAATTTGGACAATGGCATGGTGAGTATCCCATATTGTTCGATCTTAGTGTCATCCTTATTGGCAACCAAGAAAGGCGATTGGAGAGATAGGCTGGCCTTAATCCATATATAGACATTTGTGTCTAACACACAAGAGGCGGAAGGTCACTCTACTTGCTATAGGTAGCCAGTGGAGATCTCTCCTAGCATCACAAACATGTTATCACTTCTTCAGCCCTTTTACTGTTCTGACAGTGTTATTTTGGATTGCCTGGAGACGCATCATTTCTCCTTTCCCTATGCCCTGCAGCAAACTGGCTCCATAATCCAACTTGGGACAAATAATGGCCCTTGCAATTGTGGCACAGTTATCTTGTGACAAAAATGGTCTCAGCTGCATGAGTAGTTTAAGATAGTAGGATGTGGACGATACCAGAAAGCTCACATGGGCCTTCATGTTCAGCTCCTGATACATCACCATCGCTAATGTCTTTACTTCCAGAAGTGGAGATATGATGCATCCTGCGATAAGACAACTTTGTTGAAGAGAACCTGAACCTGTTGTCTGTGTCTGACCCATGATGTCTTCACAGTTTCCATATATGAATAGTAGTGCCTGGTGGTCTGTTATGATTGTAAATGGATTTCCATACAGGAGTAGATGGAAGTGCTCACATGCCCACACCACATGCCCACACCAAGCTCTCCTTTTCAGCTTGGGAATAAGGTTGCTCGGTTTTTGACAGGCTCCTGCTCGGCGTATGTCTTTGTGATGCAATCTTCTCCTACCTGTGCCAGTATAGCCCCAATCATCACCCATATCTTCTGTTTCCCTCGTGGCATCAAAGTAGGCCATGTCCTCTGCATTCCAGATCCTCCTGCAGATGTCATCGAAGGCTCCTTGGCATCGGCTCAACCACTGAAATGGTGCGTGTTGTTTTGTGAGGGCTCTCAAAGGTTTGCTGATGGCTGCAAAGTCCTTGATGTGCCTTGTGCAGTAGATGACAAGCCCTAAGAATTATCTTAATTCCAAGACATCTGTGGGTGGTGAGGTTTCATTCAGTGCTGCTACCTTATCGGGCATCATCCCTTGTTCTGAAGATATATGTCCAAAGAACTGCAGTGTTCTTTTGAGGATTTTGCCTTTGTCCATGTTCAGGGTGAGATTGTTCACCTCCAATGCCATGCATACCCTTGCTAGTGTGTCATTGTGCCTCTTTGTGCATGTGTCAAACACCAGGATGTCATTACTATAGTTCAGGCAGTTCGATATGTGCTTAATGGCGTTATCTATTTCTGATTGAAATATTTCTGCTGCTGACAACACACCGAAGCTGAGTCTTATATATTGGTACAGCCCCAGTTGCGTAACAAATGTGATGTTTTATCTCAATTCAGGGCTTAGGTCTAGCTGGCGGTAACCTTTATTCAAGTCAGGTTTTGTGAAAGCTTTTTCCCCGTTTAACAGGTACATCATGTCTGTTAGGCGGTGGGCCTGATGAGCTTCTCTCTTTATGCCTTTGTCTGTCTCCTTATGTCCACGCACAGCCAAATGGTGTAGGATCCTTTCTTTGGTACTGGCACAATAGGCGATACCCATGATATGGGCCCTGATGCTGGCTCGATGATGCCCTGGTCCATTAATTTGTGTAGCTCCTCCTCAAACTGCCTTTGAATATTCACCAGAATGGTTATATGTGATTTTACCGACCCAAATTACAGAGTGGTACATTTTATTGCGGCCATAATACCGAAAACCACTGATTATATATATTTTTTTACTCATGGGTGGGACCCCCATGCCCTTTGTTTTTCCAGTCTTATAATGCTACCCCAACCCCATCCTGGCTAGTTTTAACTCCTTACCCCTCTACCCCATATAGTTTAATTCGTATTTTCAGTGTTTTCCGGTGTTATGTACCTCAGTGAGATGTACCACTCTGTTTTGTTTTCGGTAAAATGACTGGGTACCACCAGGATTCCTCTATGGTGCTGCGCTACTGGTTTGACAGTGCGGTGGATGTGCAGTTGGATCTGCTAATGTTTTAATGTCCCTATTCCCCTGAAAATTGCTGGGAATAACTGGTCTATCTTGTCAGTATATCTATGTATTTGTGTCCCATTACCGTGTAAAGGACATGAATTAGGCCCGTGTATATGGCCGCTTTGAAGCTTAGGATGCATCCGTTTTCTGACGCTGCCTCCAATACGTGCACAGGTGTCTTTTTTTCTTGTGCCTTGTACCTGCATGATGCTTGCGTGGTAGTGGGGTCTTCGAGCCATAAGGGTATATGTCCACGACCTGCGGATGTCGTTTTTGTGCTTTTGGTATGGTCTTGTACCCTTCCTCACTGATCATGTTTACTGTGACCGCCGTGTCCACTGGGTATTTGGTCTGCAGATCATTCATTTTTAGTAGTAAGGTCATATTTACATTTAAATAAACACAATTTCTCCAACAAAAGCAATCATCAACAGATCAGTAATTTTCAGTTCAAATTCAATAGTTTTACATACAGGGAAAAGAGGTGGCTTTAAAGGGCAGTCCACTGCTATAGCAGATCAGTCGCACCTCTCTTGAGGTGGCATGCGTCCCTCCGGCACATTTGTGCCACGATGGATGCGATTGGTTGGACGCGCACTGACGTGTTCCCAAATGTTATTATTGTACCTTTACCATGTTGTAACTAAACATTAAGTATACAGGTTTTTTTCTTTTCCACAAAGGTTCTGACAAAAGAAATAACCAATTTTCTCATAACCCAAAAGCGTCACTCCCTCCTCTTGGTGTGAGCACAGTTCCCTGGAATGCTCCTTCCCCAGGTTTCTCTTCCCCACATTAAAAACAGTTCAACAATCCCCAAGGGGATATATCCTCCTTGAGCTTTCCTATCATGACATTACACTGCATGTGTGGGTCTCAGACTTGCAGGTCACCTGGTGTACTCTCCTGCCAGGCTGCTTTCATCTTCACCACAACACAGAATCTCAAGGGCATGGATCTTCCTTGAGCTACACTTCTTTATCAAAGTTCATTACATGTGGTTGGTTTTGCCTTGTATACTCTCCTGCCAGGACTTAAACTTGGCATGCAAACCATTGGCCTTTCCTGGTATACTCCCGTTCCAGGCCATCTTTCAACTACTTCACATATCATTACTTTTTAAACATGTATCCTTGCCTGGTGCACTCCCCTGCCAGGACTTCTGTGCAGTCTTCTGTGCTTGTTTTGTACTTTCTTTAAAATGCTGAGCTTTTCCTGGCATACTCTCCTGCCAGGATTTGCATGTAATTGCTTCCTTTTTTTTCATCCACAAAATGGCATTAACCCAATGTAGGTTTACAGATTCTCGTTTAACAAAGTTTGTTTCAATATTCATTTTCATGCACTGGGCTTCTGCCCCCTCTCCAAGTTAACTCGTATTTATGGGCTTTTCCCTTTTTATTTATGGGTTCAGTGACTCTTTTGCCGTACAGTTCACACAGGTTTTGCTTTGCGTCTCCTGCTTAGGCTTTGTAACATTGCATGCACTACTAGGTAACGCGGTCACCCATTTTTCTTCTGTGGGATTACCGGGGACTTTGAAGTGTTCTTGCCCTTCTCCGCTTTGCTTCTGTTCAGTGGATTGAGCCGGTGTGCATCCTGTTAGTCACTGTGTCTTCGTCGCGTCCAACTTTGTTGCACTTGAGTCCGGCTGCATTGCGGTCTCAGGCAGTGGGCTTGCTGCAGCCCATTTTCTCTCTATTTATGTTTATAAAGCACATGTCACTGGCCTGGAGGAATAATAGCGCTAACAGGACGTACAACATATAATCATAACATATTAAAATAGGGTTATGCCTAGGAAAGGGCAGACAGCCCACAGGCCGAGCCTAGCTGGGGCCCTGTAGTTAGACTAGGGTTCTTCCAAACAGCCTGCTTTTCAGAACCTTCTTAAAAGTAGAGAAAGATTGGCACAACCTCAAATCGAGAGGCAGTGCATTCCAGCTCTTAGGTGCCACATAGCCAAATGACCCCTGGTTGAGCTCTACCAATTTGGACAATGGCGTGGTGAGTAGTCCCATATTGTTCGATCTTAGTGTCATCCTTATTGGCAACCAAGAAAGGCGATTGGAGAGAAAGGCTGGCCTTAATCCATATATAGACATTTGTGTCTAACACACAAGAGGCGGAAGGTCACTCTACTTGCTATAGGTAGCCAGTTGAGATCTCTCCTAGCATCACAAACATGTTATCACTTCTTCAGCCCTTTTACTGTTCTGACAGTGTTATTTTGGATTGCCTGGAGACGCATCATTTCTCCTTTCCCTATGCCCTGCAGCAAACTGGCTCCATAATCCAACTTGGGACAAATAATGGCCCTTGCAATTGTGGCACAGTTATCTTGTGACAAAAATGGTCTCAGCTGCATGAGTAGTTTAAGATAGTAGGATGTGGACGATACCAGAAAGCTCACATGGGCCTTCATGTTCAGCTCCTGATACATCACCATCCCTAATGTCTTTAGTTCCAGAAGTGGAGATATGATGCATCCTGCGATAAGACAACTTTGTTGAAGAGAACCTGAACCTGTTGTCTGTGTCTGACCCATGATGTCTTCACAGTTTCCATATATGAATAGCAGTGCCTGGTGGTCTGTTATGATTGTAAATGGATTTCCATACAGGAATAGATGGAAGTGCTCACATGCCCACACCACATGCCCACACCAAGCTCTCCTTTTCAGCTTGGGAATAAGGTTGCTCGGTTTTTGACAGGCTCCTGCTCGGCGTATGTCTTTGTGATGCAATCTTCTCCTACCTGTGCCAGTATAGCCCCAATCATCACCCATATCTTCTGTTTCCCTCGTGGCATCAAAGTAGGCCATGTCCTCTGCATTCCAGATCCTCCTGCAGATGTCATCGAAGGCTCCTTGGCATCGGCTCAACCACTGAAATGGTGCGTGTTGTTTTGTGAGGGCTCTCAAAGGTTTGCTGATGGCTGCAAAGTCCTTGATGTGCCTTGTGCAGTAGATGACAAGCCCTAAGAATTATCTTAATTCCAAGACATCTGTGGGTGGTGAGGTTTCATTCAGTGCTGCTACCTTATCGGGCATCATCCCTTGTTCTGAAGATATATGTCCAAAGAACTGCAGTGTTCTTTTGAGGATTTTGCCTTTGTCCATGTTCAGGGTGAGATTGTTCACCTCCAATGCCATGCATACCCTTGCTAGTGTGTCATTGTGCCTCTTTGTGCATGTGTCAAACACCATGATGTCATTACTATAGTTCAGGCAGTTCGATATGTGCTTAATGGCGTTATCTATTTCTGATTGAAATATTTCTGCTGCTGACAACACACCGAAGCTGAGTCTTATATATTGGTACAGCCCCAGTTGCGTAACAAATGTGATGTTTTATCTCAATTCAGGGCTTAGGTCTAGCTGGCGGTAACCTTTATTCAAGTCAGGTTTTGTGAAAGCTTTTTCCCCGTTTAACAGGTACATCATGTCTGTTAGGCGGTGGGCCTGATGAGCTTCTCTCTTTATGCCTTTGTCTGTCTCCTTATGTCCACGCACAGCCAAATGGTGTAGGATCCTTTCTTTGGTACTGGCACAATAGGCGATACCCATGATATGGGCCCTGATGCTGGCTCGATGATGCCCTGGTCCATTAATTTGTGTAGCTCCTCCTCAAACTGCCTTTGAATATTCACCAGGATGGTTATATGTGATTTTACCGACCCAAATTACAGAGTGGTACATTTTATTGCGGCCATAATACCGAAAACCACTGATTATATATATTTTTTTACTCATGGGTGGGACCCCCATGCCCTTTGTTTTTCCAGTCTTATAATGCTACCCCAACCCCATCCTGGCTAGTTTTAACTCCTTACCCCTCTACCCCATATAGTTTAATTCGTATTTTCAGTGTTTTCCGGTGTTATGTACCTCAGTGAGATGTACCACTCTGTTTTGTTTTCGGTAAAATGACTGGGTACCACCAGGATTACTCTATGGTGCTGCGCTACTGGTTTGACAGTGCGGTGGATGTGCAGTTGGATCTGCTAATGTTTTAATGTCCCTATTCCCCTGAAAATTGCTGGGAATAACTGGTCTATCTTGTCAGTATATCTATGTATTTGTGTCCCATTACCGTGTAAAGGACATGAATTAGGCCCGTGTATATGGCCGCTTTGAAGCTGAGGATGCATCCGTTTTCTGACGCTGCCTCCAATACGTGCACAGGTGTCTTTTTTTCTTGTGCCTTGTACCTGCATGATGCTTGCGTGGTAGTGGGGTCTTCGAGCCATAAGGGTATATGTCCACGACCTGCGGATGTCGTTTTTGTGCTTTTGGTATGGTCTTGTACCCTTCCTCACTGATCATGTTTACTGTGACCGCCGTGTCCACTGGGTATTTGGTCTGCAGATCATTCATTTTTAGTAGTAAGGTCATATTTACATTTAAATAAACACAATTTCTCCAACAAAAGCAATCATCAACAGATCAGTAATTTTCAGTTCAAATTCAATAGTTTTACATACAGGGAAAATAAGTGGCTTTAAAGGGCAGTCCACTGCTATAGCAGATCAGTCTCACCTCTCTTGAGGTGGCATGAGTCCCTCCGGCACATTTATGCCATGATGGATCAAATTGGTTGGACGCGCACTGACGTGTTCCCAAATGTTATTATTGTACCTTTACCATGTTGTAACTAAACATTAAGTATACTTGTAAACGGCTGCGCCCAGCTACCTAAGGGTTTGGTGTGAATTACCAAATAAACAAACAAACAAAACAAGCAAACTATTCCTTCTTGGATATCCCTTAGAGGAAACTTGAGCACCCTATACCTTCATCATCAAATGATTGCTTAACTCTAACCCCTTGGCTGTCCCTTCTGAACCAGGGCACCACCCCTTCATAAATAACATGTAGCACAGTTCAATTCCCATCTCTGCAATACTTAACATGCAGCTTATTATATCTGCCATATACCTTTTACAAGAGGACATTTGTCCTTCAAAAAAACATGCACACACAAACTTAAACATGTGTGGGGTACTTTTTTTCAGACCAAACACGCAACATTTGCCTTAATGATTTTTATCTTGTCACTGTATTTTATCCAATTTCTTTGTTGCCGCACAATGACCTGGAAAACCTTTTAACATGTGAATCCATTATAAAAACAAAGTGCACTTATTTTCTTTAAAATATCCCCTTGAAATAAACACTGTTCATTTTTTGAATGCTCCCTGGTATCATCATTTAAAGACTGGAGCACAAACTGCTCATTAAATATGCACTCTCATGCCAAAAAATGTGTGTTCTCCAGATTGCTAACTTTTCCATTTCCTTTTCTGTTTTGAAGGTTTTTTTTGTGCCCTGCTGTAATGGGCCTACATTGTCTGTTTATATTTCAAGACTATCAAACAATGATGATGTATTTCATTTGATGGCATTATGCATTTGTTATGTATTTGTTATGTTTGCTCCATGTTACTCTGCAGATATTGTTCTGTATTTCTATTTCAATAAAATCTGAACAGCAAAATAAAAATGCACTCTAAAACACTAATGTTAGGGAAGGACTCACAGGTATGCCAGAGTGATGCTGGGGGTCCAGAGACTTGGAGGGCCTAACTCCCGCCACAGAATAAAAGGAGGACTCAGACAGACGGCAAGTTCAAACTGCGGTTTATTACAGGCAAAACCAACAGGGATCGATACAAGAACTCAGAAAAATTCCAGCATGTCACACAGTAAATGGCACGCAGGTGATTTTTGTTAAAGAAACACATCACTGTTCTTTCATTACTTGGGCCACTCTCCAAAAACCTATCACGGGGTGGGATTGGCTGTCAGGAGCATAATAACCTATATGGGTATCTATATGTGTTATTCTACTGGCTCTCGCATCTCAGGTGGCTGGCCTGTCCCAACCCCAATTTACATTGTTGCAGACTAGTGGACTTACCATTGGTTCTTGCTCGTTGCTACCCACCACAAGGGTACTAAACTGTGATTCTCTAGAGCTGACGTCCCCAGGCCTGGGACCCGAAATGGTTGTCAGCTCACTGTGCACCTTTTCAAGGTGATGCAAATAATTGGGTCTGTATTGTAACTAGTGTGCACCACCTTTGCCTTATGAGACCTTGACCCGCTTGTCGCAACACTTGTTGCACATTGTTGCATACTTGTTGCAACCTGCGCCTAGCTGCCTGGGATCGGCTCTTCCTCCCCACCACTGATCACTGTCCGTTGTCCGCTTTAGTTGCATCACATGTCTAGAGACCACAAAATTGAGCTCTGCTGCTTCAAATTGTGAGGATTTATTCTGCTTCTGTGCAGCTGGTCCCTTTGTTGTCTGGGGATTGGAATGCCTTCATATCTTGAAACCTTGGCTGTGGGTACTGTCTCACTCGTCTTTCTCCCTGTCCAGCCTGAATCCACTCTGCTTGTCTCCTGCTCAATAATTTGAGGCCTGCTGTGATGTTCCTAACACTTATAATGCATCTTCTACATTGTTCATGTTACACTACATGCTCTATGAGTTAGCTATACATGATTTGATCAGGTTCCATATACAATCCTGTATGTCCACCCGACTATTGGCTTTAGGCATCAGCAAGCTTAATCAGGATCTCTTGTGCCTTGCGGTTTCTGCGTTACTGCATCTGGCTAATGGTAAAATAATAAAATCAATGACAGTATGTATATATATCTGTCCTCTAACTATAGAACTCATGTTCTTCATGTATTCTAGTGCATGTTTGTGCAGCGCAGTGCGGATTTCACGTGTGCTTCATGTCTAACACTGCTATGTTGTGGTGTCTTCAATGAGGTCAGCAACATGGCTTATTAGTGTTTAGTCCAGGCTGTTTGCATAGGTATCAATGACCATAGTCTTTGGCCCTTCATCCACCCGTGGATAGATTTGTACAACACCTGGTCTGTATGGCTGGCTGAGAGGGTATCTCTCCATGTATTTGTCGATCATTGGCGCATTTGGGATTAATCCGAAATATAATGGGTGGTTGTAGTATTTTATGTCCTTTCTTCTTGTCATGAATTTGGTGGGAGGGGGGTGGTGGTAAGATCCAGAGCCCCCTCTGGTCGACCTATCAACCACATCCTTATACAATAATCCTTTAGCTCTTGGTTGTCGTTATTCCTCCGAGGAGTCCATAGTAGTTGGTATGATTATTGAAGGAGAAGTTCATATAACAGCACACTCGTTCGGGGTTGCACCACACCCACTTTCCTTCATAATACTTTCTGTCCAACTTCATCGCTCCAAGCGGTAACAATTTGCCTCTCACTATTCTTGTTCTCAGCTTGTCTCTTTCTGCCACAATCTTGTCCCTTGCTCCTCCTATGTTCACATCCATCAGGACCTGCATCCAAATAGCTTCCTCTGCCGTCTTCTTGCACTTAAACAAATCTTTATTCCACACATCTACACTGCTGCCAGTACCAGTGCTCCCATTATCACCTTTAGTCTATCTGGCACACAAGTCAGTAACGTTGTGCTTGCTTTCCCTTCCTCAGGCACTTGTCATTTTCCTCCTGTACCTTGTTCACTGGGGATTGTGCTAGTGTGAGCACTTTGTGCCCCACTACTCCACACTTCCATCCATCTTCTGTGTACACTTGGCCATACACAAGTATCTGTGGTCCCTCCCGATATAAAGGCTCTCCTCCTATTTCCTTCACTCTGGTCCATGAACACGGCAAATCCTTCAGTGTTATAGTCTTTGTCTCTCCCTTCTCGGGTTTGTCTGTAATGTACTGTATTGCTTCAACTAACTGTCAATAATTGTGCAGAGAGAGATTGTGTTCTCCCATAGAAAGTGCGATATCGTCTGTGAAAGGAACCACTTCCTGAGCCCTAGAGAATCCTTGAGTGCTTTTGGCATCAAAGGACAATTTAAATGCTCCTTCCCTAATGCAGGACCTAGTCACCCCTGTGTCGACACAAAATGAAAAAGGTATGTCCCTATCACCATCCCTATACAAGGATGAGACACATCAAGTTCATCTGTGGGCTGTCCTATTGAGGGTATACAGACATCCAATTCCCTGTAAAGGGCTTGTTCCCTACCATGGTAACTCCTCCCATTTGTCTGACAGGAACCATTGCCATGGAGTTCACATGTTCTGCTGCGTCATTACTCAGTATCTGTGCCAATTGCTGTGTGTTCGCTCAAGCCTGTGGTGCTTGTAAATACTGTGGTACTAGTGCTTGCATCTGTGGTGCTTGTACTTGTGCTTGTGGCATCTGCTGGTGTGTGCCCTGTATCTGTCTTTGCTGTTGATGTTTGTGTGTATAATAGTCATCCTGATCCCCTTGATATGGCTGTGGGCCTGTGCTCCCCAGTTTTGCTGCATCTCCCTGCTCCTACACACTCTTTAAATGTGTCCTTATTGCCCACCCGTCCAACACTGTGGCAGCTCCCTCCTTTGCCGTTTAAAACCCCCAGAAAAAAGAATCCCCTGAGCCATGCTGCACCTGCTGCCCGTATACCCGAAACCCTCCTGAAAAGCCCCCTAGAGTTATGATGCATCTGTGGACCAAACCCGTGCCCTCAAGGTTCGTATCCTCTTCCTCAAAACCCTTGATGTGTGTTTCCCCACCCCATTAACTCTCCCCCCGTGGGTGTGCAAACTGTTGTGGTTGTTGCTGCTGCTGCAGCTATCCCTGTGGGTTGGAGCTGGTTAGTACTGCCCCTTCCATCGCGTACTTCAATGGTTTCTTCTGTACTAGTTTTACTTTGTCTATCTTCCTGTCCTCTGCCTTTTTTTTAGCTTCTCCTGCCATAGTCTACAATGGTGAACTATTGTGAGCCGTATTTCTGGGCATCCTTTTGCTTCCATTCCCACCAGCTTCCTTAATTGTTTCAGGACGGGCTCTGGCAGCCCCTGGCATTGTATGTGGATATAAAGGCCAGGGTCAGGGACTCTGCCGGTGCACCTTCAGCACAGCTACCCCTCCTCTTATTTCATTATCTACCTCTATCCTGGTAAGCAGCCCTGAACATTTTCACAGCTATTCGAAATTAACTCATGGTACGCCAGTTTGCGCTCCTTGGTCCGACGTTCGCATCACATAACTTTTACTTCCTGGCTACTCGCCAGCCCCGTCTTCAATGTGCCTACCTGATTGTCTTATCCAGCAATGTCTGCCCTGACGTGTTTACCTAATGTCCATTACTGAGCCCCTATACACCTACCACTTTATCTACTACATCTGTCTATGTGTTGCCTCTGTTACGATATTCGCTGAATCATTGTTCTCACTATTATGCATAAATACTGTATTGTGGCTTGTGCGGATTAGAAACCTCATTACGCAGTATTTTATGTATTTTGATCTGCGAGCACTGCTTAGCTAAGGGTAGTATTGTGAACAAACTCATAGAGTTGCGCCCTCCTTTCTCATTAACGGGCTCTGCGTAAAGCCCTGCTAGCCTATTACATTGCAATCTGTAGGCTTCTCATGTTGATGAGCTGAAACTCAATGTGATGTTTATACTCTTACCCTTTGTGCCTAATAACATGATCACCCATACTTGTTAGCCTTGAAGCAACTTGATTTCACTCAGATTCTGTTGCTACATTGTTTACTTTGCCTGCGCAATATCACGTTTAGCTACCCACGGCACTTTAAACTGAGGCCGGTTGCACCTGTCTCTCCTGAACGATCCGATTATGTTTGCCCATTTTACTTGTGCTTGATTGATCCTGCTATGACTTGCTAACGCGTGACATTATGAACATAGTGTGCCACCATTGTCTCACCTAAAGATTAGTGCCTTATTGCCACCATTGTCACTATTGCCCTAACAACTGCCCACCCACAGTGCACGCCCATGGTTGCTACTCCATACCAACCATTCTAGCCATTTTCCCTCAACAAAGCTTTGCTTACGATATGTACTTGGCTAACCTTTCAGCCTTGGTACTTGACTAACCTTTGAGCCTTAGTACTAGCACAGGCACTCACACCCAAGTGTGGAACGGGTTTGTACCTAACCACATAAAACAAGTTACTGTGCTACCTGCTACGCCTAATTGTTAATCTTATTGCAGCTCAGTATGTGCAGTTACCACCCTACTCTACTTTCCTACTCTCTACTCTCCATGATACTCTCTTTAGTCTTAGTTCTTAGCTATGGTCACTATCTCCCTCCTCCCCAGCCCACTCCCCCTAGGTCAGAATACCACATGATGGCTAATCCCATTAGGGGGCCTAATCACATTCGGCCACCATGCCATAGCACATCTACCTCTGCTTGTGCTCATGGACAGCTTTATGGACTACATATTTCCATACCACTATTGACTTCCACACCCTCACCCACCAACCCATACCTGAATTCCCCCACCTTATGGCTGGAACATTTTGTTTACAAACCAACTGCCACCCAACCGTTCGCCCTGCACCTCAGGCACGTCAGATTAGGTTCTAGACATTGACAGTCTACCTGCCACGTACAGAAGCTCATCACTACAGCGATACCAACTATACCCACACAGCCACCTCCTACCCTACAAACACATCTCCCATATCCATTCCTGTCCTCACTACTCATGCCTCCAAAGACTCTCTGATCAAGTGCGTCCTGATTAACGCCAGGCCCCTCACTGCGCATGTCCTAGACATCGCTGACTTTATTACCACTCACAATCTTGATCTCCTGGCTATAACTGAGACCTGGCTTCAAGCAGCTTCAGGACCTTTATTAGCCCTCGCCATGCCCACAGGCTACACACTCATCAGATGCAACCGTAACAGCAATCAGTCTAAAGGTGGAGGCATCGCTATTATTCACAAAAAAAATTCTATCTGCATCAGAGTAACCTTGCACCAGCAGATTCCATCCCCAGACCTCCTATCAGTCAAACTACCCAATCAAACTGCCACCCTCCATCTAATCTACCGACCGCCCAGACCCATCACCACCTTCGCTGATGACTTTACGTTCATCATCACAGACAAAACCAAAACCAACTCCCAAATCATCCTACTTGGTGACTTTAACCTTGGCTTCCAAGATCCCAACGACCTCACAGCCTTGGACATTGCTAGCATCTTATCAGACTTAGGCTTCTCCCATCATCTACAGGAACCTATTCACATCAAGGGAAGAACCCTTGACTGGTTACTCGACTTAAACTGCAACATCAACATACAGTCTAACTTACCTTGCTTATGGTTAGACCACCATCTCATCACGTTCAACATTAAAGCCAATGTACATTGCCTCAAACAAGACATTGCTCCTCCTATTAACACCAGAAATAAAAGGGACATAACAATTGATAGACTTCTACCACTTAGCCTACCTATCTTCAACAACGTGTCATCTTCTTGCACAGATCCCACAACGCTAGTCGATACCTACAACCAGGCTTTGCCCCAAGCACTGAATACTATTGCCCCTCTCAAGCTATGAAAACCTAAACCACGCACTCATCTCAACTCGTGGTTCACACCACAGCTTAGATCACTGTGTAAAGAAAAGCAAACTGACGTAGCTCGCAGGAAAAGTCTCCCTTCTGATTCAAATAAGGCCAGCCTCACTTTAGCTTCCCTCAACTACAAAGAAGCCATCTTCCAAGAAAAAATAGACACATACAAGTGTATCTTGAAAGCCGAGTCAAAGAGCTCTTAAAGACTCTGAAGGAACTTGAGACCACAGTTACTCCTCCGGACACCTGCATCAAGGACAGCACTTGGTGTTCCAGTATTCAAAATGCGCTTCTCGGTAAAATCACTACACTTCAAACTAAAATTAACACTAAACAAAGTAGCCTTCAACCCTCCCACATGTACAACCACTCCCACGCCCCACACATACACACCCTTCACGTTCTCACCACTAACTATCACCAAACTCGAAAATATCATCAACAAACTCTAACCTTCGAACTGCCAAGGTGACTCATTACTCATCATTAAGGAGGCCACTCACGAACAAGCATTGTTTATCACTGCCTTCATAAATTCATCTTTCAAAACAGGCACTGTTTGGATAACCTCAAGGACGCTTGGGTCATCCCCCTCCTCAAAAAATCGACCCTCGACCCAAGCATACTCACCAACTACAGGCCTATCACAAGGGTACCATTTTTGCTTAAAATGCTGGACCGGGCTGCCTACTTACAGATCCAGGAATACTTAGAATCCAACAAACTCCTCGGCCTTAGGCAATGCGGTTTCCGCCCAAGGCATGGTACTGAAACTGCCCTTATTGATTAGAAAACACAATTTGAATACCTGAAAGACCAAGGGAAACTTGCACTATTACTGTTATTAGACCTATCAGCTGCCTTCGACTTGGTCAACCACAAAATCCTATGCCAGCATCTTAAATCAGATCTTACCTTTTGTAACTGCATGCTCTGATGTAGCAACATTGAAACATGAGGTCAGGCTTCTCCATTTCATGTGCCTGGACTTTACCTTTTGTAACTGCATGCTCTGATGTAGCCACATTGAAACATGAGGTCAGGCTTCTCCATTTCATGTGCATGGACTTTACCTTTTGTAACTGCATGCTCTGATGTAGCCACCTTGCAACATGAGGTCAGGCTTCTCCATTTCATGTGCCTGGACTTTACCATTTGTAACTGCATGCTCTGATGTAGCCGCCTTGTAACATGAGGTCAGGCTTTTCCAATGTGTGTACTTAGGAGGAATTAGAGACACAATGTAAATAGAGCAAATAAAGGCAGAGAGGCTGCGTTCAAAACAATGATGAAAAGCCTCTATGCCATGATCTCTGAAAACAAACTGGCATCGACATTGAACATGTAAAGAACTATAGATCACGCTGTCATTTCAGGCACAATGATCTCAGATCACTTTAATGTGTATCCTATTGCTGAAGTTTTGGCCACATGGGCTTGTGACGTGTCATCCACCACACTTCTTTCACAAATGGGCAGGGAGTGTTGTTTGCGTATTTCTAGTGGCCTACAACTTGACATATTACACCCTATGTAAATACTGTTACAGTACTTTCCAAAAAGGAAGAATGCCTTCAATAAACCTATAATATAATGTGGAAGTGCACAGCGCTCCTCTTCTACTTCAAAACCTGAACATGTTTGAAGGCATTGCTTTTCAAACAGTTTCTCCACTTCAGGCTCCAGTTAGATTACACACAAAATCTTCAAAACTGCCAAACAAAGAGACAGTGAGAGGAATGCAAGGAAAGGTGTTGTATTTACTGCATGACTTAATACTTAAAAGACAATGTGCACAGCATGAGGCAAAAACTAGGTATGTATCAAAAATGTAGTGGTTTACTGGTAACTGCCATGATATATATATTTTCCTATTCAGGTAAGGGTGAATTTAATAAAACAACAGCCAAGTCCGCACCATGTTCCTTGGCCGTTTGGAAATTTTCTGCCATTTCTACAAAAAAAACAGAATCATTAGGAACATGCAATTTATTCCATATTCCTAATTTCACCCTCCACCCATTCGCCAACTCTCAACTTTGGAACATTTTAGATGGCCAATACAGTTCCCTTTGTGGTCGGTGGAAGAATTTTATATCACCAAAATTGGCCTCGAAATTAAGTAAAAAATGACATGCCAATCAAGAAAGTATGACCTATGGTTGCTGAGAAAAAGGCCTTTTACATTAATAGCACATCTTTCGGATTTGCAAATTAGAGCCCCTCTGTCCACAACACCATTTTCCTCGCTGGGCCCGTGTTTTGATTAGTCTATTTGAAGCAGAGTTCAGTCTCGATTGCAAGCCATGTTTAACACCTTCATTCAGGTCATGCACCAGCCAAGAGGAATCGTCCTGCAGAGACAGCAGGTCTAGGGAAATTGCGTTTTCAGCACCTCTTAGCAGGTCACATTTTATTGCAGTTATAAACACTTGGGAAGCCATCCAAGCTTTCAGTGGGTGAGTTCTTTGTGATATTTGCCCAGAGCCACACCATTTGTCCTGGGCTGAAACGGAATCACACATTGCATTCTCTAACACTAGCCTTGATTCTTTGACATACAGTGTGTTTTCAGGGTCCACGTTGCTTTTTCACTGAATGTACAGGGCTGTTTCTTTCAGTCATTAATAAAATACACTTTTATTTGCTGTTCATTTTCCTACTGAAAAGTGAGTCTGAATTGTCACAAAGCACCACCTTTTGATGGGTGGTAGTTCAGCAAAAATGCTGCATTCACTTCTCAGCCGGTAATGTGATGTGCTTTTCTAGTCTGTGCTTGGATTACTTCTTTTGTTTTAGCCTTCTCTGGATTTCCATTGCAGAAAGACACCCGCATAGTCTGCCTAAATAGGCCCACATGAACTTTTCATGGCAACCAAGCAGGTTTTTCTTATGAAATTTTTTACCGGTATTTTGCATGTGAAGCATCATCTACCTTACCTTTTGTCAACACACACACACCATGTCTTTTCCCTGACATCTTTATGTTGGAAGGGGGACCTTTTTCTCTCATGTTTTGCTTTGACTTGCAAACACACATTAAAAGCTGTTTTTTGCCAGTGTTTGAAAATCCTGTTTTTCACGTTTAAGGGACTTTTGGATTTCTTCTTCCTTTGTGAATTAAAATACTGCTTCTCCTTTGGTAATGACGGGTTGGCCTTTTCATATGGCCCTTCTGTTCCATTGGCTTGGGGCCTTTTATTACACCCCACAGATACATTATTTGACACAAAAGACAAGACAATCTTCCAAGAGGTTATTGATATTGGTAAAGTAAAGAGAGCATAAGAATACCAAGTAAAAGAGAATACACTTTACAGTGGCATAACAAATGTACAGAACTGTCAGTTTTTCCTTCTCCTTTTACCAAATGTAAGAGAGATGGTTAATTTAGGTAAATTACTGCTGCTGAATCAAACTGTTTGTGAGACCCTTATACTATTCATCCTTTACATTCATGAAAAGTAATGGGAGATACTCTTGAATTGTATCAAATGAAACACGCTCTATGTTTCCCAATACTCATTTCCACTGGAAAAGTGCCCATTTCATCAGCATAATACCTTTTGTACACATATGTATCCTGAGGGTCCTCCAGAGCCTTCTCTCCACCCCAGGGGAGTATGCAAGACCCCCAGAAGGAGCTGTGGTAGAAGTAGGGGTAGGGAAAAGCATATGCCTGTCACTGCACATCAGTTATGAGAGCAGGCGATCAACCCCCTGCAGTGGGTGACTACTAGTCATTCATCAGCACAGGAAGAGTTTACCAATATCACATATATTTGTATTGATATTTCACTGCTCACAGCATCCAGTAACTCTTCATATATGTGTTAAAAGACATGTACCATGTATAACATTCCAATATATAAAACATTTAGCTATATGCCCCATGTTTCAGGTTAATGTTCAAGTAATTATCACTCAATAATGAACTCTCAATGAATGCTTCTTACACTCGCATGTAAAACGGAACATTTTTTAATTATGAGAAATATGTAATTAAGAAACATTGCTATTGTTATTGTCACTACACAGAGCACTCTTACAATGCAAACAGGTCATTAATGAAAAAGCTCATCAGTTCCTCTACCTGAGATGAAGACTAAGACTGATCAACCTTCGCCAAGAATTCATAGACACCTTAAAAATCAACTACCAGCCTCGTGATTGGCGACCTCACAAATCATGATAGGCAACCTCATAGACGCATCTGCCTCAATCAATACACCAGTACACTTTTCAATGTGATTTCAGTGATCTCTAGGAGGTAGAGAGTTGAGAGGGCTAGAGTAGACGGGATGCTTGAGAATATCCACAATTCAAGAAAACATGGAAAAATTGAAAAATTCAAAAAATAATAAAATGCCACCTATCAATGCACCATGATCCTTTCATCAAAAAAACATAGAAAACATCAAAAATAAAAACATGTCCATTGGGATTAATAGTGCCAGCATGTAGCCAATCTAGAATAAAGTGCCTGATCTTAGGTGGTGAGCTGATTTTTCTTCAGGCACAAAAGCACAATTATTATCTGTGCAGCTCAAACAAAGTCAAAGTTCTGCCCAAAAGTCAATAGACATTTCTTTGGCCTCAAAATGCCTCAAAATTCATGAAATCCAGCTTAGTGACTACAAATCCATCTTAGGGGAAAATTGAGGGAGTTGATCCCTCCCTTGTAAAAAGCCTTCCCCGGGGCTTGAAGCCTGTCTTATTGAAACTATTCGGGTTTCCACAGGAACATGCAACACTAAAAATATTTCTAAACAAAAATATCACTGCCCAACTTCTCTCTGGTGTAAGCAATAGCAAGAACAATCACGTCATCCAGCACTAGGAACCTTTCCAACAAATGTTTCAGCAAACAGCATCGAACCTGTGTAAATTACAGAAGACACCGGGCCTCATTACAAGTATGGCGGTAAGGCAACAATGGTGCCGGTAGCGCAACCGGCCCCTTTGCTACCGTACCGCCATATTACGAGTTCTGCTCGGGGGTGCCTTTGTAGCCACCAGGTCTGACCTGGTGGCCGTACCGGCACCCGCGAACAGTACAGGACTTTAGCACCGGTACCGTTATTAACGGTACCAGTTCTACCACCATTTTTCCGGCATCCAGAAAAGGGCAAATACCGGGTCCGGCAAGGTCATAATGACCCGGTAATTGCCCTTTTCTGGTCACCGAGAAAACAGGAATACAGGCACGGCTACCGCCAGCCTCGTAATGAGTCCCACTGTGTTTTTTAGTTCTTCCACAGTGCCCTTTATCTCTTCTTTATTATTTATAAGGACGCTCGCCGCTCATCACAGAAAGGTCCAATCAGCAATGAACAGCTACGCTTACACAAAATAATCGTAGTGTAACAGGCCCAAGATCATTGGCGCTCAGACTTTTTTCCCGGACAGAACACTAATGTAATGGACTTTAACTTCGCATTTTACTAAATATTAACCTGCATTGCATTGTACACATTAGCATTGAAGGCTGGGCCTACGGCTCAAAAAACATGCCACATTAAACATGGATGCCATGGTTAGACACAAAATGACATGTCAAGATTCTGGACAAACATTGCATATATTTTTCACTTACTCTATGAAAGTGAAGCAACAACTCTCTGCTATTCTGTAGCATACATACTTAAAAAAAAGTATCCCCTTGCTCTGTGCTTGGCTTAACCCTGTTCAAAATAAAGAGTTTTTCCTGGAAACAGGATTTTATGACACCTGTTTAACTGCAGCGTTGTACCTTGAAGCATGACCATGTTAATGATGTAATTTCATTAGCAAATAAAACATTATCACTCAGCAAAGCTAATGTCAACCAATGTTAGAAATCACTGTTGCAACAGTGTGGGCAAAACTAATGGCTGTTGGTCCTTGAGGGGAACATATAAGTTTCCAGACCTCACATCAGTCTCTAAAACATGTGTTGAGTGATAGAAGGGGCCTCATTATGAGTGTGACGGTCTGGAAATAAGGGTGCTGGTAGCAACGTACCAACACCCTTTCCAGACCGCCACACTCCGACTCTGCAGGCGGGTGCTGTTATGCCCAGCAGGTGGGACATGCAAGAGTGCAACGGGACCAACCTGCAGAGTTGTCACAGAAGCACAGGAAATGTTAACAGCGGTGCTGGTGCTTCCGTGAACCCATTGCCATGGAGTCCGATGGGACTCCACAGGAATGAGGACATACCAAATCCGTCACCTGACTTCCCGCTCCGCCGGGACGTGTATTGTCCCGGTGGCACCGGGAAGTCAGGTGGTGGATTCATTGTTACGAGAATGGTAGCACCGGTGGGTTTCTGCCATCCTCGAAATGAGGCACAATGTCTCTGTTTCAAGGATTAAATGCTATCCTTTAGAAATCAGAATGGACACAATTAAAAGATAATTAGCAGATGTACATGACTGCATCAAGGGTGACTGTTTAGAAGATTAAAAATTAAAAACAACCAGTAATATGGATGCACATTTTATGTCTCCTCCCACGATGTACAAAGAAAAAACCTCTCAAGGAATGCTCATAGTGTATGTTGATGAATGAGCCTACCCTTTCAGTGAAAACGACATGAATTTGGAATTAGTAACTGGAGCTGAAAATGCTTGGGTATATGACATCCCGGTACCCTCAGCAAGCTATAAAACTGGTCCCTGGTGTAGTCAAGTGGCAGAGCTGATGGCCATATATAAAGCTGTCCTTGCTGCTGTAAATCACCCACTCCAGGAAGGAACTCGTAATAAGGACTGATTCAGATTATGTAGAAGATTTGCTCCATTGGAAAGCTATGGGTATGCTGCATACCAACAACACCACCTTGAACTTCAGGACGTTAATGAAAACAATGGCTGATTTAGTGACGACAATCAATGCTACCATTTAGTGGAAGAAAATAAGAGGACACTCAAAGGATGGGTTCCCGGCAACAAGACAAATATTGTAGCAGATAATTTAGCGAAAAGTGAAACTCTCTGTGCAGGACACATTGATATGGAACATCTCCTGCGTGATGGCCGGAACCCGATCACACACACAAGCTGGAAGCCAGCCTTCTACTCTTCAGTGGAGTATGGGTGCTCCAGATACTGATTCCATTACTGCTCAGAAATAAGATTGCCACACACTGACATTATTCAAAGCATTTCTGTGTAATGTGTTGTATTTGTTTCAGGTCACCATTGATTAAGTTTTGCCATCTGCCATTGAATCCGTTTTTATGTGTTCTAAAATATGTACTTCCAGGGATGAATCCCGGTGTTGCTTCCAATCATCACTGTAAAATGGATACAATGTGGATTGACACCACACGTAAACAACTACCACTTCATTTGAAGCACATATTTCATTAGTACAGACATAAATGTAATGTAATGTGAGAAGCATTTATAGATTGCTTCTTCACCACCTAGGGCATCATGGCGCTATGAGGCACAGGCTCTCATGAGAAAAAGAAGAAAACAATAAAAGAAGGTGAAGAGTAAGAAGCCAGAAAAGCAGAAGAGAGCGAGAAGCTAGGCGCTGAAGAGATGAGTTGTCAATCCATTTTTCCACTATTCTTGCACCGGGTCCTTACGGGTTAATGGCAGGCCTTGCAAAGAAGACATATCTGGTTACTTGGAAGACTCTATATCGGCTCTGCTAGGACCCTGAAGCTTCACCACATTACACTCAGTTACATCAGAATTAAGATTGGGAGGCAATGTTTTGTAGAATCTAGGGTTTGTTCTTTATACCCCGTGGCTTATAAGCATACTTCATAAATGTTACTTTTGGAGATAACATTTGTTTGGCATGATAAGGTTTATCTGGCATGTTAACATTTATCCATCATGAAATCCCTTTAAAAAATATATAACACTCCTTGTCTGTATTTTACAATTGTATTCTCACAGTTGACACCAGCATTTAATATAAAGTATAAACCAATTCTTATAATCATTCTTCGTTAAAAATCATAACTTTCAGGAATAGACTCTATTGCATCAATGAGCCTGTATTTCACAATGTCAAGTGTCCAGTTTACAGCTGTCAATGTAGTTTCATTCTGATGGCTTTGCTGCAGCTCACACATTGAAATGTTTTATCAAGTATTCATTTCATCAGCATTTTTTGTTATTCGTCTATTATTAAGCATTCTTCATGTGTATGTTCAACATATGGCTAAAATAGTTGCATGTGTTCGTATGGCCTGAAAAGTGGCCTTTGCGAAATATAACCCCAATTCTACCCAAGCTTAACATGATATAGTGTGAATTATATTCACTTTGTAACAAGGTTACAAAAATCCGTCTTCAATGACTGTGATGCTGGAAAAGCATTGGAGGTACAGGGCCTCCGTATCCTTGTCCTTTATTGCTTTTTATTGTGTGTTCTGTTGTGTTTTCCATGCAGGAGTTCAGGTGGGACTGGCGGTGCAGCTCTCTCTCTTTTGGTTTGGTGAACGGACCCGTGGGATACCCTTATGGCACCCATGGGTGGGGGTGCAACCCTGTGCCCCTAGTGTATGTTTTTGGGCACCTGTGGGTGGCCCGCAGAGCAGGGTATGGGCTGGTGGCAGCTACTTGCTGAATTTGACAGGTGCGCAGAGTATCCTCCATTTTGGGATACCTCGGCCCTGCCATTGGGATCCATTGATTCCTGATGGAAAAGAAGATGGCCCATGTGGCCTCTTGCTTTCTATTATCCATTACCTTGTTTTCCCAAAGTCCTCGGAAGCCCTGACTCTGTCCCTTCCCCCTGACCGGCTGTTGGGTGGAAATGCCATATATGGTGTTGCTGTGAAGGCCCGGTCAGACTAGCTGGAGCCTTCCAGGTGATGTATGTTGTGGGTACCTCCTGTGGGTGGAACCTGGGTGAATAGAGTGTGTGATGAATATGCATTCTGTGTTGTGGATGTCTAGTATCTGGTGGTTGACACAATGACTGAGACAGCCCTGCCCGAAACCGGTATGAATGCAGCTTGGGGTGTTGAATGGCTCGGTACTTGTCCCAATACACATAACTTGTTGTGAGTGTCTGGAGAGAAGTGAATGGCTTGAATACCTTGTGTGCCTGATTGGCTGCCTGCCTGCATGAATGCCCTTAGTCGTGATTGGATGCTTGAGTGTGACCCAGCGGAATGAATGGGAGATGAACAGTATATCTGGGGACCTCTCACTGCTAGGAATCGTGTTCAGAAGCTGAAGTCCACTACGACGAGTAACGACGAGTAACTGGAGTAACTGAAGCTTGACCTTGAAGCCCTGCTGGACGACAAGAAGTGCTGTTGCTCTCCTTCACAATCTGAAGGTGCCTCCAAGGACTGACCCAGAGAGGACCTGGTAAGGCGCCCTCTTCCCGAGCTACGAGGGACCATCGTGCACAGCTGATCTTTGCCAAAGCTCCCTGGTAGACAGACCTTCGACAGGCTGCCGACCCGAGACGGGGACTGCCGCGGAATCTCAAAGAGAAGCACTCAGACAGTTGTCCGCCACTGTCGACGACCGCCGTCGCTGACCGGAGCCACCGTACTCCCGTTTGCCTAAGAAATTCAATTGAAAATCAGACGCGCTCGTCTGCATCGTCACCCGCTTTTCTCCCGCTGGAGAAGGCCCAACCGTTGACGTGCCGAGGAGCATCCACTGGTGGGTTTCCCGCCACCTAAAGACCACAGAGACGCAGACGACTTGACGCCCTTGCTGGGCCACAGTTCTTCATCATCTCTTTGCGGTCCAGAACTATCCTCACCGAGGTCGTCGTCGATGAGCACCGCTAAGAACAAAGCTGCCACTTCACCGCCGTAGTTCAACCTGTTCACCGTCGGACGTTCGACGACCCATGACTCCTGCCTTAAAGGGAGGGCACTCAAGAAGGGCCGTCGATTCCCCGACACCGAACGCCAAGTTCCCCTGACGCATCTCGACAATCCGTGGCTCCTGCTTTAAAGGGAGAAACTCAAGAAGGATCAGTCGACGCATCTGCAGAGAACTCTACTCCACCAGGTACATTGGGGGGGTAAAACCTTAATAGTAGGAGATACGACTATTGAACATTATATGGACTGGGCTTGTGCTATCTATCTTTATTTACAGGTTGCCCAGGTGGGGGGATCTCCACACACAACTGTGTCTAGGTAACAGGGCCAGCATTCTGCCTATTGTTTCAACCATTTTACGTTCCTGACTATCTCTATTGCTGGTTTCCTCGTTATTGATCTGTGTGACATTTTAACCGTACAGTTGATGCACTGTAATGAGATTCGATAACATTGGTGGTACCACTTTAGAATTGTACATATTTATCATTATTGACTTCTGAGTACAAAGTGCATTATTGTGATCCTGTACATACCTTTGAATATTAATTATATAAAGACTGTGTTTTCAGTGATGCAGTGTGTGGACATTCCTTTGTGGGGGTTCAGGGACTACACTGTACTTAAGAACCAGCCTGCATCACCTCCTGAGAAGCTAGGCCTTGATTGCTCGTCCATTGCTACCTTAAAGAGAATCTTGGCTGGGGTCCTCTGTGCCTCTCCTCTACCATATAGAGAGCAGAAGTACAGACACCCCCTACCATTCTTTACAATGTCAATTATCAATGTCAATTACATATGTATGACTTGATCTCACCTACTCAGGACCCGTTGGAATGGCTCAGATGTATGTGTTGAGTGTACGTTTAATCGTTCCATCACACATGCTATAGATATTGTGTACACTTGAAAACCATAGGCGTCCAGTAAAGGCGAGGCTCTTTTATATAAACCACAGTATAAAAAATCATACATTTTGTATATTTGCTGCTCGTGCGGCTTTCACCCCTGAGCCAGCCCCCCTTCTTACAGCAGCTGTTCTATGAGGCCAACCATAGCTCTTTCCTGTAATGACATCAATGATTGGTGCAGCTTGAATGGACAGCTGGTCACGTTGAAACAGTCATCAAACTCGCATTTGTTCGGAACCTAAAAAATCTTTTCTAAACTTTTTGTGTTTCTTGGGGTGGTAAGACCTCCTCACCTGTCCCACTTGAGCACGGTGTTCCCCAAGGGTCTGTCTTGAGTCCTTTCCTTTTCTCATTATATCCTCCACTACTTGCTCCTGTCATCTCATATTTTGGACTTACTCATCACAAGCAACTTTGTCTTTCCTTTTCATCTTTTACTCTGGAAATACACCATACCCTCACAACTTGTCTTTCTGCCATCAAATCTTGGACGGCAACTCACTTTCTCTCTTTAAATGCCGGGAAGACTGAGGTCTTATTCTTCCCTGCTAACACTCTTTCTTCTCTACCTTCACCATCGTCTATCTCATTTCCTCCTTCCACTCTCTCTATTTCTCTACTGCACGTAATCTTGGTCTTTACTTTGACTCCAATCTCTCTTTTACTCACCACATTTCTCTCACGTCTCACTCTTGTCGTTTTCATCTCTACAATATCCATACAGTTTGTTCTTCTCTTACTTTCCACGCTACTAAACTTCTTATCTTTTCTCTTATTTTCTCTCTGCTTTTTTACTGTTCTGTTACACTATTTGGTCTCCCATTATGTCGTCTTGCTCCTTTAAAATCTGTTTATCATTCTCCAGTTTGGGTACTCTGTTCACTCTCCTATCGTGACTCTATTACAGCATCACTTGTCGCACTTGATTGGCTACCTTTCCATTCTCAACTTACATTTCATTATCTTGCTGCACTTGTTTCTTTTTATACTCCTTCTCGCTCTCTTCGTTATGATATGATATGGCATCTATAACGCGCCTATACACAAGTGTTTCAAGGCACGATGAGGCAACGGAGGGGGAACAGAGGGGAGACGGAGACAACGATCCTACTAGGCGAGTTTTCATTCAGATCGCGCAAGTGCATGGCTAGGGGGGAGGGGAAAGTGCAGTACATGGGAAAAATAATAAATAACAATAAGTAAAATGGCACGTTGGTGGAAAGTGCAAAGATAAGTGCAGACATCAGGTGGTGGTGGGACTGTTAGGGATACAGAAAACAGTCCCAAGTGCGGGGGTTGCCAGGAAGGCAGTGCAGGGGTACGACTGGCAGGGGGAGGGGACCTGGGCCCGAGATCAGAGGGTGTGCCAGGCAACCAGTGCAGAATCAGTTTCAACCGTGAGATCAGCAAGGGAGAGGAGGAGAAAAAGCAGAAGCAAAGAGAAACGTTTTGAGGTGCTTCCGGAACTGGAGATGGTTCTCAAGTTTCATGGAGGCAGGGAGGCTGTTCCGGAGGGAGGCACCAGCCGAAGAAAGAGATCTACCACCAACTAGTTGCTCGGAGAAATGACTGACCCTAAGGGAGTTGGCAGATGAGCAAAGAGCTTGAGCAGGGAGATATTTAGGAAGTGAGAGTTCAAGGTATTGGGGTCCCAGGCCCCAGATGGCCTTGTGGATAATGCAGAGGGTGTTGAACTTAATCCATGCAGCCAGTGCAGAGATTTTACTCCAAGAGAGATAAGATCCCTGGGCTTGAGGCCAAGGAGAAGTTTTGCAGTACTGTTATGGATGAGTTGCAGCGGGCGGAGAGTAGAGGCAGGCCTATTTAGAAAGAGGCTGTTGCAATAGTCCAGCCTAGAGAGAACCAGAGCTCTGGAGACAATGAGCTTCTGGGGGAAGTAAAGGAAAGGGGGAATACCTCTGAGGAGGTGCAGCTTGGTAGTGTGACTTCTTAGAGACGTCAGAGATGTGAGGAGAGAAGGAGAGTGTGGAGTCGAAGATGACCCAGAGGTTTTTAGCCTCGCAGGTGGGAGCAAGAATAGGGCAAGGGAGGCCGGCCAGAGAGTGGCAGGAAAGCTACGCTGAATATTCTTTCCCCTCCTTGTGCTCAGTCCCGCTTTTGGTCTTTACAGCTTCTTGCTCCCCTTCATTGGAACACTCTCCCTCCCTCCCTTCGGTCTATTTCTTTGTGCTCTCTTTTTCGGGTCTCTCCATTGTCCCTGATCGTTATCTCTCAGCAATGTTGTTGTCTGATCATTCTAATTCTCATAATTGATGTACCGTTTATTTTAACTGTGTGCAGCGCTTTGGCTTAAGGCACTTTATAAATACAATAAAAATACAAAAGTACAACGTGTACTTTATTTCAATGATGGGTATAGTGCGGTCAAAAATGCCATTTTAATCCTTGTGACTTGATTTAACCCACAATCAGCATAACCAACCTCTCTCCCATATGCAGCAGCTTAAGATGGAATAGTGCTTTTGAAAGTATGGATTAATCTTGGACTAAAAATCGACAAGCACTTCCCCACTGTTGCATCCAGATTCCGATATGTCACGATAGGTATTATGATAAAGAGACACCATGGCTCACCCTCATAAACACATCTACACCTTATAAGTTTGCCGGTCCGGTAATTATGGTACCAGTAAGCTTGCTGGTACCGTAGTTACCGGACCGGCAAACTATGGGTTTTGCTTGCGGGTGCCTTTTCTCCCGCCAGGTCTGACATGCCAGGCAGAACGGCACCAGCGAGCAGAGCATGTCGGATGCAACGGCACCATTCAGACCCCCCTCCCCATTCCCATTCCCGATGGGGTTCAAATGGGAATGGGGAGCATTTAACTCCAGCACCCAGGTACGGGCAATTACTGCGTCCGCCAGGGGGCCGTAATGACCCGGTAATTGCCCATTCGGCTCCCGCCAAACTTGGAAAGAGGCCAATGATAGTCATGGAAAGCGGCTTACAGATTACCAGCTGGCTTCATGACTCAAAGAGGTTTGGAAGAGCGGCTGCGAGTGGCCTCATATTTTATTTATTTATTTATTTATTTATTTATTTATTTATTTCCATGTATAAAGCGCACAAACTGCCCTCGGGCATCGAGTCGCTGTTACACCATTTTCACTTGGCAGCAGGTTAACAATACTTAGGTACAAGTTCAGTGGTTAGGAACATACGCTGCTCTTGTTCCAAGGTTACAGGGGAGAGAGTGGACCAGGTGCGGTTCACTTGAATAGTTTGGTTTTCCGTGCCTTTCTGAAAGCCATGAGGGAGGTTTCTGTTCTGAGCGAACCTCATTGTCATGTCTAACTCTTAGTAAGCACATAGAAAGGCGTGTTTGTTTTTTAATGTAGACTAACACACTTGGTTATACTTTTCAATGATACGGAATTGCATAGCGGTTTGGCAAGCACTCTCATATACAGCTTAGAAACAGCAGGTTAATATGTATTGCACTGGTATGCTTTTGAAGCATGACACATATTCCATTTGGATATGCATTTTGGGGGTCTGTATGGGAACTTGGGGCCTCCGACAAAGACACAGCCTGCCATAAATTACTGCTGGGAATACTTCTCTTGTAGGATTGGGGCAAAGGGACACGCATCAGCACCTATATTAACCGTAGCTGTGGTGAGTGAGAGGAAAACTATAAAAAGGGCCTCGTAGCAAGCATTGGGTATGGCTTAGAAAGCCTCCCAGCCAGACATACAACAAGGAATGTTTCTGGGAAGAATGGGTATCCATATGGCCTGCTTAGTTTTTCCAATAGAGACATAATTTGGCAGGTGCCTCAAAATTAACCACACAAGATACTTTACTTCCCAGAAATGAATTTGCGATGGGGAAATTCCTGAGCAAAGGTCACAGGCCATTCTGAAGTTCAGAGTGGGACCCTCCTGGGCAAGTTCCCGATGCGCCATGCAGGTGTTGCGTCGTTTCCTGGCACGTGAATGCCATCAATCTACACCTGTGTCATTAGCCAGATGCTCATGGAAATATCTGTGAGTCAATAAGGTGGGCAGGTGTGGTACATTTTGCAGTTTAACAGAGATTTTAGGATCTGACATGAAAGATCCTGAATTTTACAATTCATCTCTTATGTGCCTCACAGCACGTGCAACAACATGATAAATAGCTCGGACTCCCCCAAAAAGCCCTCCAACCCCCAGGCCAAGTATTCCTCCTACTGTTCCTATTACAACCATAATCAGAGGACCTCCTATCACCCCCACACATAAGCCTGCCCCTGCTCCCACAAGCCCCCCAACAGAGAACCCTTGAGCTATGATATGAAGGAGATCCTGTTCCGCTTCGCGGCGCGTGCTCTTGATCAATTCTTTATAGTGCGCTTCCATTTCTTTCTTTTTGGCCTGGTATGCTTCAGTGCACATCGTGAGCTCGGCCGCTCTGTCTTCAGTGTGCTCCTTGTGAATTCTTTCCACATCTTTCTGATACTCACACTTTAGTTTATATAAAGTCTCTTTCTTCTGCTCTCTGTATTTTTTCCTGAGGTTCTCCTCCTTCTCCATCAGTTTCTTCTCTGCATCCTGGAACATCTCAGACGTGTAGTGTGTCCCCCCCATTCTCCTGCGCCGTCTTGTCTATGATTGTGCTGAGCTCAGAGACCTGCTTCTGTTGCCTTGTTGCTGAAGACGCAGAAGCGACCGCCACAGGCCCCCACCAGGGCTTTCCACCTTGCGTCTGCCTCGAGAACAAAGCCCTGGATTGTTTGCCCTTCTTGTACACAAGATCACTATGTACTTTGCGGCTCCTTCCCCAAACGGGCCTTGAATTATTTCCACAGCCTCTTCCTCCTCGTTGGTGAATCGGCCAGACTGAATCACCACAATGATTGGGTGTGTGCCAGGGGCGGAGATTACCACACACCTACACACTTCGGTGTATCGTCATGCAATGAGCTTCTGGCCCAGCGCCCTGCTCTCGCTTGTGGAACTGCAGCAAGGACTCTCTTAGCAACACACTGTTGGGAATGAGTTTGCAGATGCTTTTGATATAAACACCTTTTCACCCAGGATGCTGTTCCCTACTGCACTTTCCCAACGAGAAGGATCCTTCATTGCTCCACTTGTGAGTCTTGAGTGCCTTCATCGGCATCTGTAGAGAGAACAGGGAGACAAGGCAGAAACATGACTGGGCATGTTATTTCTTGGATTTGGTACATGCATGATGTGTTTTTGTATGTGTGTTTAACTTGTGCAGGCATGTTTTGCATGCGTCTGTTGATTGGATTGCAACATGCATGTGAGTGATGTATACATATGAATCCTTTTTGTTATAAGATCTAGTTTTTGAAGTGATTAATGTTATACCAGATCCCTTAGACGTCTGTGTTCTCTGGTGACAGTTTCTGTAATTACCCAGGTTAATATCTCCGAATGTATCCAGCTGTGAAGAATGAAATGTAGCAATGACGCCACTGGGGACTGAAGCCTGTGACGTAACACTGATCTGTCCCATATTAGAGCGCTTAACCTGTGAACTATCCAGGCAGAAAAAGGGGAAAGCTCAGGGACGTCATTTCACCAAAATGCCATGGGTAGCGAAAGTGAAATCACACGACCTTTGACCTCTGATGACATCATAGGAAGTGATGTAATTTCATCACCACCCTGAAGTGACATTGCGATAAGCAATGGAATACGACCTTTCACCCCTTGACAAAACAGGAAGTAACATCACATAGCATTGTTCCTAAGTACACTCTGAAAAATATGATCACAATATCGATATAATGTGATATACATTTCATAGAAGAATGGATCACCATATGTATCGTTAATATCAGTGTATAGACCCATATTACCAAATTACTGTAAATGCAAGCAGACATCCAAGGCCAAATGATAGATATGTGTTATTATAAAGCACTTAAGTTTAAGCGCTTTATATAGAACAAATCTACACCCAAAATCACCCAACCTGTGTTGGTACTCATTTATTGACCTCAGAAGGATGAAAGGCTGAGTTGAGGTGTTTAAGAACAGACTAAATCAGTGACTCGCCCCCTGAAGTGTGCCTGAAATAAACCTTTAATGAGTCTAGCACTCATTGTATAAAATTCCAGAATGTTATTTCTATTCTTTCTTATTTAGGGTCAGTGCTCAAAACTTGTGGAACCCCCTGTTTTTAAGGGGCCTGAAAAAGAAAGCCGGCTGCTCCAAAAATAAAGAGGCACATGACACTGGCCACAGCCCATGAGCATCCGAAACCATGTAGAGAGTTGAGAAATTCTTATGCAGGACTATTTAGCAAACAGTCAAAGTGTTGATATATAGGCACTTTTCAGGTGGCCGTGCCCCACGGCATCTAGTCATGTTTTCAACAGGAATTCTGCCAAAGCACTTTAATTTCCACAGAACTGTGCTAAATATCCTGATCGAATCTTATGGGGGATTAGTGCAGGAAAAGTGGGGTTTGGGGGATTAAAAAATAAAAACAAATCAATTCGTTTTTTTCGGCATAATTCAGGCGAAGTAAAGTACTTCAGCAAAATCCCTGTCGTAAAAATGGTATTAGCATACTTGTAGAAAAACATTTGACCTTTTACTTTTGACTGAATTTTCGTGATCTTTTTTTGGGTTGAAATTTGGTCAAATTTAATTAAATATATATATGCGATGTGGTAGGCAATAGGGAGGGGGTTTGCGGACCGTCTAACCCCCGCATTTTCCACCAAAAAAAGAGCAAAATAATTCAGTCGAATGTGAAAAGGTCAAATATTTTCAACCAATTAGATCAAACGGAAAGCACCACAGCTCATCAGGTGGCACAGAGCGTGGGCTGTAGCTCACGGTATAGGTCAGTGTACCGAGCAACCTCTGATCTGCCAGCACCCGCCCAACCATTTTGCCTCCCTCCACCAACCCTGCTTCTCCTCAAACCCCCTCCACCCCCCCGTCCCTCACTCCCCCATCCCTCCCACTTGCCTGAAGAGGTTTTGATGCTGCAGCATCGCTGTGCCGCTCCTCTCTTGTCTGCTGTCCAACATGGAAATGGGAGAGACGTTCTTTTTTGGAAGAAAAGGGTCAAGAGTTCATCTCAACCCGTTTTTTTTTTCTCCAAGAAGTAATTGCATATTAGCAAACGGTAAGTAAACCCTGGGTGCTAATATCCATATTGTTGTTGAAAGGTTTTATTATTGGCTTTAGCCATTAAAGCAAGACACATAAAACATTCACAAAAAACTCATACATTATGTGCAAAGAGATAGATGAACTTATTCAGATTAAAAAGCATCAGGCCATTCTGGCTGGCAGCCCTGAGAGCTTGTCCTTATGGCTATGTTAATGCTCCAGGTGATGAAGACTGGAGAATAGCAGTCACAGAATGGACTTGGACACTGCAGGTTGGCAACATATATACTGAACACGGGTGCACAGGGGTTATCAAGGCATGATGTGTTGAGCTTGGGCCATGTTTTGGCCGATCTCCGGTACATTCCAGTGATATGGTTGCACTGTTATGGTGTGTCTAGCTCCTAGCAGGTAATCCCTCCACTCTTGAAAAGCTAACTTGATGGCTATCAGATCTCAATCAGAAAGAGTTTCATTCATTTTCGTGCCCGGGGAAGTGCGCTCATTCAATCGGGTGGCTGGGACAGTGGGTGAGAAACCACTGTGTGCCGCCCCCTGTTTCCAGCCACCCGAGTCCTTACTCAGGGTGGTTCCATCTTGATTGTGGGAAGCAACAGAGCGCCTCTCCCTGTTGCCTCCCCACTGCACCATTCACCCACGTTTTTGAAAGGTCTGTATTTGGCCAAAAGTGTATTTTGTATTTGTATTTTATTTATAGTTTATTAAACCGCCTTAACCCAAAGCTCTGTACATAGGATACAAAACGGTTACAATATAAATGTATAAACAATAAAATCCAGAAAACAATCACTCAAACGTACTTAAGTAGCTGAGATTTCAGAGAACCACAAAACAGAATAAATGGAGATAGAGCGACGAGAAAGTGGAAGAGCGTTCCAATGAAGAGGACCAAGAAGCTCAAAGGAAAGAAAACAAGACTCTGCACACTGGGGGCGGGGAGCCTTAAGTAAGAATTGAGAAGAAGAACAAAGAGACTGTGCATAGATATAAAAAGATACAAGTGCAGCAAGATAGCTGGCAGCAATACCATACAGAGATTTAAATACAAGACGAAGAAAGTGTAATTTAATTTGCGAATGAAAGGGTAACCAGCCAAGTGTATCAAGAGAACCTGTAATAGAGTCCTGCGATAAGAAAAGACACAAACGACAAATAGAAGAGATGAACACTGATTTAAGTTGGGCAAGACAAGAGGTAGGGAATCCAAATAGGACAGAGGAGCAGTAGAGAGGTCGAGACAAATTAGAGAGGAAATTAAAAGTTTAGATGCCTGAAAATTAAGAAATGGACAAGGCTTCTGAATATTATAGAGATGAAAGCAACAGGAACACGCAATTAATGAGATGTGGTGAGAAAAAGAAAGATTTGTGTCAAAGTAAAGACCAAGCTGTGGGTGAAATTGGAAGCCTGACTGGGGAAAAGATATAAAGGAGGGTGTAAGATGAGAAAGATTGTTAGTGGGAAAAAACAATACATCAATCTTCAAAGCTTTGAGGGTGAGGTAATGGACGGACATCCAGGATTTGATTGCGCCCAGGCAAGCAGAAAGATTGTAGTGAATTTCAGGAGAGAAAGAGGAGAAGTCCCAGAAATCCTGCTTTGCCGCGGGAGACTCGTCTGTGGTTTCTCCTCGAATTGGAATTTGCTGCATTTACTGGACTCCGACGCCCAGAAGGCTTTGTTCCTCATTTCAGAGACTCCGACGCCCAGAAGGCTTTGTTCCTCATATCAGACGCGCGAGCACTCAGCAAGTCCCAGAAGTCCCACTTTGCCGTGGGAGACTCGTCTGTGGTTTCTCCTCGAATTGGAATTTGCTGCATTTACTGGACTCTGACGCCCAGAAGGTGAACTTCTCTAACGGACTGTGTACATAGTAGTTATACATTTAGAGTATCACTTTACTAATATTTTTTTTTTGCTTTTTTAGGCTTTGTTCCTCATTTTAGAGGCGGGACTTACAAAAGGGCTGCTGTGCGTGCACCGCGCGCGCGCACCCAGCAAGTCCCAGAAGTCCCGCTTTGCTGCTTCGACACGATCGTTGCGGCAGGTGGCTTTCTTATCCCCTCTTTTATCTTTTTTCTGTATTAACTTGGCACAATTACGCCTTCTTTACTTTTTAGTTTTTTGGGTTTTTGGTAAAAAAAATGAAGCGAGGCATTTCTACCTTAAAAACAGGGATGCCTCCTATTACAGCATCCCACTACTCCAATGGTGAAAAGTCACCTGTGGCAAAAAGAAAACCTCGCCTGAGTTCCACACCTCGAGCAGGCAATCCAAATATAAAAGGGAAAACAAGAGCCGAAATTCTTCTTGGCATGGATATTTGACCCTTTTGCAGTAATCAAAGCGCGGCTCCATCCATGGAAACTGAAAATGGAAACATCAAACTATCAGCATGTGGTCAGGAAGTCCAAAGTTCCTTTGTGCCACAAAAGGACTCACAAAATGGACATTCAGCCAGGAATCCTTTGGTGAATGACAAAAACGAAGACATGGTAAAATCTGGCTTTGTGGCCCCAGAAAGCGTTTCCTTCGCAAATGAAAATGTATCTTTGTCTGATAGTATGTTGTTAAAAAATATATTAACTGGTATTGTTGTTCCTTCTACTGTAATGCCAGATAAGCATGCTACTTCCATTAGAAACTCAAATTCAAAAAGTGCAATCTCCGGTGACATGCCGGTAATAGACCTTCATTCAAACGACACTGCTTTCTCCACGCATACACTCTCTGATAATCTGTCCAAATCTCCCATCCTATTTACCAACATCAGTGCCCCTAACCCACGCAAAGTAAATTCTCATGGCATTCTTGATGTGGGCCCAACAGAATCACAGAGTGTTCAAACTGGAATAGCTTTGACATCGATGAACACAGCGATTTTGGCTTTAGCCAAATTGTTTGAGGTCCTAGCCACAAAGGCTGATCTACACTCCAACCAACTGAATCAAGTTTTGGCAGACCATCTTACATTTGCCAACAAACTAGAAAGTTTGAGTTTACCTTATGGCCTTTCTAAAAACAGGAGGTCCATAGCTTCTCAGACCTCTCCTTTGTCGACTACCCCATTAAAAGAATACCATACCATTCTGTGCTTTCCTAACCCCATCATAGATCTTATGAGTGCTGGAGATAACTCTTCTCCAGTTCAGCAAACAAAATCAATGAAACCAATTTATCCCTTATTCAATGGCAAACCAAATTCGTGTGACATCACTAAAGGGGATTTTAAAAAGCCCCCCCCTGTCAAAAAATCCAAAAACATCTAATCTGTGGCCAAACGCGGTAGGCAAACCAAAGGATTTGTTAAAAATCTATCTATACCTGCCGCTACTATGATTGCTGCAGCTAAACTAGTTGCAAAAAATATGCTATGCAGTCTCTGAACCGGAAAGAGAGGGTATTGTCAGTGCCTGTGGAGCATGGCCTGCTAAATGATTTAATCAGAGTGGCGACTGACATGTCCAAAAATACACTCCTGACTCAGACAACTAATGATTTGGCACATAAAGCAGATTTGTCAGAGGGCCTTGCAGATAACGATATACGACAAAAAAATCTAACAAAAGCTATTGATGATTACATGACATCCAATTCCACTACCAAAAAGTTGATATTTGCTCCTTCTCAGTCTTTGCCCACAAAGGAATCTCTTGTTTTGCCACCGCAGCATGTGCAAAAATGTCCACAACATTTCGCAAATGCTGTTGCTTCTCAAGCTATTTTACAGACATGTCCAGCGCAACACTGTGCCTCTAAAAGTTATTAATGCGCCTTTACCTCGAAGCATTTCTCAAGTGTCTGTACAGTCCACGGCTATTGGCTCTATGGCTGAAAATAATACAACCAAAGACAAAGAAAAACTGATTCACACGTCCTTGAATAAGTTCTTTGAGAATGCTGCCTTTGTGAAACCTAATTTTGCTTGTGTACCTTTGCAAATGCCTAAAGCTGTGCCTCTGCCACAAAAATCTAAACCTCTGAGTGGCGGCTTTAAACGACCAGCGATTCATGCTCTAACGCTTACTTGTATGCCTGTTCCAGCCAAACAGTATAAGCTTAATCGTGCCTCGATTCTCGCAATCTTTAGCGAAATTCCTGAATTAGATGACATTGGTTCTATAGACATCGAGCTTGTGGAATTTATCAACAAGGGCAATTGCTCATCTGTAAATATCTGGATAAACTTGTGACTTGTGATAAATTCTATCCGGCCCGTTAAACAACAACTCTCTAATCTGGGTTTTTTGCTTCACACTATGTCAGAGACATCGAACTCGTCTTCAACTCATTCTGAGGTTTCCCCTTGTACTCAAGCATTAAACAAATTACAGGCTGTGACCTCACATACTTGTTTGTGTGACTCAGAGAGTAACCAATGCTAGCTTCACAATCTCACAATTTGCTCTTTGGTCTTTGTTAGTTGGAATTCAAGAGGACATGCACATCTGCTAAACAACAATAATGCACAGCTTTTGGGTCGTGATGTCATCATGTTGCAAGAAACTTGGTTTACGACTGTACCATCTTGGAACAACTATGATGTGCTTTTGATTCCAGCAGAAAAGGGTTGCCGGGGCGTCCCACTTCGGGAATGTTAACTGTGGTGAAGCAATACTCTTTGATAAAAATTGAAGCAAATGTCAAAAATCACGGGCCACAATTTCTCATGTGCTGTGATAAATGTTTATTGGAATCCCCTGGGAATTACTGATAATGGTTTTCTAAATTCTGTAACCAAGGCTCTGGACATAGTCTTGCTCGAGGGTTTCACTGATTTTATTTTATTGGCTGGTGATTTAAACTTGCATTGTCTGAGCCCCCCATGTAACTCTGAAAAAACTTTGCTTACAAAAGTAGACGAGTTTGGTTCAATCTCGTAATCTGTTTATGCTAAATGGAACTTTCCCGCAGGATATCCCACCCACAGCTACTTGGCACCGTGGTCGAAGTCAAGATATCATTGATTTTATGTATGTAAATGCATGTTTCTTAAATAATATCACTGCATTTGAAATAATTGATACATAAGCTAGCGACCATAATATTTTAAATATGATGTGCGCCTCAAAATCTGTGACATCAAATTTGGAACCTTCAAATACAATAGATCCCATCAAAGTTAATCCTGCGAGGAACAGAATGAAATGGTCGGAAAAATCACTCATAGCCTCACTAACAAGCAGAATTGACTAAACGAAAAGGGAGCTCTTTTCCGGGTGATGTTGTTTACCATAACTTAATGCAAGTGTTCCAATCAAACTCTTCCCTCCATAAACAGAAGCAGACACCTCATCTCCATTTCCCTGACTAGGAAATTAGAGTAGAAAAAGCCTCCATGCGAGCAGATAAGAGAGCTGTTCTTAAGCTACCACAAGACATGTGTGCTCCCGTTTTATCCCAAATCAGAACAAAGTACAGGAATTGGATTAGGGGCAGGAGGGCAATATTATATCAATCCGATGGTTACTCTATGTTAAAGGCTTTAGCTGCAAAGAATTCGGCTCAATCTTGGACTATTATCACTCAATCTACAGCGGGGCATCAGGTGGCTGTCCAAGCAAATGATGTGTCGGAGTCTATGTGAATCCAGCACTATTCAACTCTATTTGCTGAGCCCCCCTATTGGAGATTTAACCAATTTAGAGGTCCTACCGCCGTTTCATTTGGTCTTTGATAGAGATGATATAATGTATTTTATAAAACAGGCAAGCAATTCTAGAGCCCCTAGCCCTGATGGCTTGGCTAATACACATCTCAAACAATTCCCGGACATTTGGCCAGATATTTTGTATCTTCTGTTTGAGTCTATCAATGCCTCAAATATTATTCCTATATCATGGAAGCAGGCTATTGTCATCCCAATTTATAAGAAGGGGAATCGAGCCAATCCTGCCAGCTATCGGCCCATCTCCCTTCTTGATGTGCCGGGTAAAATGTATTCACGTTTAATTCTTAGAGAATTGAAAAATTGGTCAAAGAAATGCTCAAAGATTGATCCTTTACAATCAGGCTTTGTTTCCGGCCTTGGCACCTTACCTAACATGATTTCATTAAATATGCTTAAGTCCCAATATGCAGCTCGAAAACAATCCTTATATTTTGCCTTCATTGATTTTTTGTTCTGCTTTTGACTCCATTAATCAGAATTTGTTATTTCATAAGTTACATTCACTTGGCTGTCCATCTACTTTGTTATCTTTAATTATTCAACTACATTCAGAAACTACTATGCGAGTTAGACTTTCTATCGAAGGTACTTTGTCAGCAGCTTTCACCACATTCTTGGGACTCAAACAGGGGTGCATTCTGGCTTCATTCTTATTTAATTTGTTTATTTTTGACATAGGGAACGCTTTCCATCGCATCATTTCAGATGTGCCTGAATTGGGTCATCAGCATATACCATGGTTACTCTACGCTGATGATCTGGTTTTAATATCGCAAACGCCTAGGGACCTCCAGAACATGTTATCTGCACTTGCAGAGTATGCTGCGAAAAACCATTTAATCATAAATTTGGAAAAAATCACAAATTATGATATGTAAGCCAAAGGGGAAATTCATGGCTCAAAATGTTGCTTGGAATCTCCAACTGGAACCTTTGCACATAGTTTCTGAATATAAATACTTAGGTCTGTTCATTCAGAATACTATTGGCGATCCCAAACATTTGACCATGTTGCAGTCTAAATTACTATCCTTAGTGTCACAAGCCAAAATACTGGTTTATAGATATGACAAATTCACTTTAAAGCATTTATATATGTTTTATGATCAAAAAGTGATTGCCAGCCTATTATATGGCATTGAATCAAAACTCTATTCAAACGATCAACCATGGGACAAGCTAGAAGCTGCTTTTTGGAAAAAGGTGCTACATTTACCTAATTGTGTGCCCATGCCCATTCTACGTTTTGAATTGGGTATAAATTCACTAGCGAGTAGAATAAAATGGAGAATGTGTGTTTTCTTTCGCAAATGTTTATTGGGTCAGAATAATAACATTCTGAGCACTGTTGCTCGTTATTTGATATCTTCCCATTTAACTTTCCCGACGACATGGCGAATTTTTGTTCTCAAAACTCTTGTGGAAGCCAACATTTCTCTACAGTTCTTACTTTATAGCACAATAAGTGCCAACAATTTTTTTTAGCAATGGCCTGGATTCAAAATTATGAACTCTGCACTAATTATAAAGACTTTGACATCAGAATCTTTGGTAATAAGAAATCGGGTCAAGTGGCGAATGACCTTTTGAAATGCCCCTCAGCGTATAAGGCTAAACCTATGGCCTACGAGAGAGCAGTCAGTGAGGCGTCAAATTCTTCCCCTTAACTTAAACTATTGTCGATTATGTGAGCTTCACTTTGTAAGAGAAACTTTGCAACATGTGGCAGTATTTGTTAAAATTGCATATGGTAAGGAATGAAATTGAGACGTGGAGCATTTTATTAAACAGTCCCAGGTTTGCTGTTATAAAGGCCCTAGTACAATTTCTGGAAAAAATGTTACCGACTGAAATAACTTGAGTATCAGGTAGAACTTAGTCAGTTAAAATGATAAATGTGAAGTCAGGTTTTTTTACATTGCTCCGTTTTCTTGTCTTCGAGTATTTTATGTAAAAATGTATTTGAATGTGAAATGAAAGTGTAATTTAAATTGTTTTTCCTTTTTGATGCTTATGTACATGTCATTTTGAAAAGTTGATTGATTTCAGCTGTACCAAAATAAAAAAAATAAAAATAAAAAAGGAGAAGGAAAGAAATAGTTGGGTGTCGTCTGCATAGAAGTGGTGAGACAACCGAAAGTAGGAAATACCAGCCACAAGAACAGTTGTGTGGAGCGAGAATAAGAAAGGGCCCTGAACTGACTCTTGAGGTACACCATGGGCAAGCGAGAGCAACTCGGATGTCTGGCCCACACAAGTGATCGAAAATGTTCTATTGGAAAGGTATGAGTGAAACCAAAACCAGACAGAACCTGACCAAAAGACGAAAGTGAAGCAAAGACTAAAGAGTGATCAACAGTGTTGAAAGCCACCGATAGATTTAGAAGAATAAGAAAGGATGAGTGCTTGGAATATCGCGCCGAAAGAATGGAGTTCAACACCGAAAGAAGAGCAGTTTCTGTAGAATGAAAAGGATGGAAGCCAGACTGAAATTTTGGGAGAATAGAAGAATTAGAGACAACTGTGGAAATCTGAGATTAGACAAGCCATTCTAGAAGTTTTGAGAGATAAGGCAATAAAGGAATAGGGCGAAGGTTTGAGACAAGCCGAGGATCGGCAGTAGGTTTCTTCAAAATTGGAATAATAGCTGCATGCTTTAATGATGTGGGAAAAGTAGAGGTATAGACACAGATATTGAAAAAGGAGAAAATATAGGATACAAGAAAAGGGTAGACCTTAGGGATTAACACAGCGGGAATAGGGTCAGTAGAAGAGGCAGTGAGATGAGCTTTAGCAAGTAAGAGAAAAACCTCAGAATTAGAAACAGGAGTAAAGTGAGTAATAGTGGCATGAGGAGTAAGGGCAGGAGTAGGGGGGACCGTTGAGGGGGCTTAGATGCTTCGATGTCATGACGAAGAGAAAGAACTTTTGAGGAAAAGAAGTGAGCAAAGTTAGAGCAGAAAGAGCAGAAGTTGTATAGTGTTCAATAATAGGAGAGAGAAGACGTGCAAGAGTTTGAAAAAGATGCCTAGGTTGAGTAGACTGAGTTTATAAAAGATCAGAGAAATATAGACGTTTAGCAGAGCATAAACAATTGTCATAGAGAACATGATAAGAGAAATAGGAAGAGTGATCAGCATGGATTTGGTCTTGATCCAACATGTTTCAAGGTGACGAAGAAAGTGGCGCAACGAGCGCAAGTGAGGAGGAAACCATGGTTGAGAGGGTTTACCAGTGGGGCGGAAGGGAGAAAGAGGGTAGAGTTGATCAAGAGAAGTTAAGAGATGAGGATTTTGAAGATGATGCCTCGTTGGCATTCAGAGCTGAGAAGGCAGAGAGGAGTTGAAAGTGTCGAAGTACAAGTAGTGTTAAATAGTGATGAATTAAAATCACCTAGATCACGGAAAAAAGTAGGACCAAAAGAAAGAGAGAAGGAACGAGCAGAGTAAGTTGGAGTAACGATGTAGGAAGTAAATAATGATCAGAGAGGTAGACAGGAAGAGAAGACTGGAGAAGCAGTGAATGACAATATAAAGATCAAGTCCATAGAGGAACCAGAAATGTGTGATTGGGAGTAGAGAGAGGTAGGAGAAAATGAGAATCAAGGATAGAGAGAAAGGGAGTAGTGGAGTGCGTAAAGTATAAGTGAAGATTACAGTCCCCTAACAGAACAACAGGGGTGGGAGTAGGTAAGACATGAGAGAGAAGATGGTGAATGTCTTCGCAAAAAGAGCCAATAGGGCCAGGAGGACGATAGACAACAATGAAAGAAATAGGGAATGGTTTTGAAAAACTTTATAGATAAATTTGAAGGAAGAATAACTCAGAAGAGCAACCAGATAGTAGAAAAGGAGAAGCAATAGAGTATGCCAGTACCCCCACCATGAGGGCACAATTAAGGTGCACCAGCCTTCAATTTGTGGGGACTAATATTTCTTTAGGGCCTATGTGCATACCTTCTGCTCCACCCTGTGAACTCATCCGGTGGCAAACCCTGATGTAGCAATATAGAGGATGGTCCAACTAAAGATTATCACAGGACAGGTTTTCTGACCTCTGCATATCAAAACAAAGAAAGACAGCCTTCAGAAAAGCTTTAACCCACAAGCGACTGCTTAAGAAAAGCTATTGTCAAATTCAAAGTGGGGTGCACAAAGAGTAGAATCCCATTCTAACTCAATAGCTTGAACGGCTCTGATGCCAGGCCTGATTCAGAATCACCTTATTATCCCATTTTATAATCTTTAGACTCTGATGTCCAGAGTCTGTCATTTCACGATGCATGGAGCCAGAATCCCTGGGCTTCCTCAGGGTCAGAGTCATGCCCCATTATCACCATGTGTGTCACCTCACCAGGCTGGTTGCTGGGTGACTGAGCATAACTGGTTTCTGGAAGCATTTCTAGTTGTTGGAGTGCAGTAGTGGAGTTTCTAAGAAGGGCTCCAGGGACTCCTTCCATAAAGCTTGCCCTCATCCCCTTTACCCTTCTGTAGAGAAGGAGCTAAATAACCCCACCTCAATCACTTTGCCCATATTACCTATCTGCTGGCTATGATGCACATACAAATCTATTTGAACCACAAATACCGAGGAGAATCCTGGAAGCAAGGTTCCCATTGAGACAATCATAAGACATGGACAGTTGCCTAATGAAGAAAATGTATGACGTTATACAGACTAGAAGCTGGCGTATGAAGAGAGGAGATGCAGAGATCAGAGAATGCAGACAATTATATAAGGCATCAAGAAAGTATCGAGCAAATGACATATTGGGATCATCTTGGGAACGAAATGAGGAAACTAATGCTACAGAAATAATGAAGATATCAATCTATTTCACACATGTAAATATGCAAAGAAACACAAGCAGACAAAGTATTCTCGAGTCTAGCTTTATAGTAAATAGAGTGCGGCATGTGCCAACATGTACATATATATATATATATATATATATATATATATATATATACATATATATATATATATATATATATATATATTCAGTGAAAAAACTTTGTTAAAGGGACGTTATGGTTAAGTTGCGCTACTAAAAACCTATGAAATTCAGTGAAAAAACCTTGTCAAAGGGACGTTATGGTTCCAAGTAAAACTGAAAAACCCTTGAAATTCGCCAGTTATGGTAAGCTAAGCAACCATAACTCGCGCCACCACCGTGCCTTGCTAAGACTAACACCCAGGACATCAAGGGTTTTTCGGTTTTACTTGGAACCATAACGTCCCTTTGACAAAGTTTTTTCACTGAATTTCATAGGTTTTTAGTAGCGCAACTTAACCATAACGTCCATTTAACAAAGTTTTTTCACTGAATTTCATAGGTTTTTAGTAGCGCAACTTAACCATAACATCCCTTTAACAAAGTTTTTTCATTGAATTTCATAGGTTGTTATTAGTGCAACTTAACCATAACGTCCCTTTAACAAAGTTTTTTCATTGAATTTCATAGGTTTTTATTAGTGCAACTTAACCATAATGTCCCTGTAACACAATTTGTTTTTACTGCATTTCATAGGTTTTTATTAGTGCAACGTCACCATAACATCCTTTTCAATAGATGAAGACCACTAGCATCTTAGGTCCTCAAAGTGGGAACCCCAGGTGCTAAAAAAAGATTTTTTCTTCCCAAACCGAGATGCCTGCGGCGTCCCGGTGCAGGAAGGAAAATCTTTTACCAAGATGGCCACCATGGAAAGGGAAGGCGGGGTGTATAAAGAGAACACAACAGGGCATGAGTGGGGGTGGGGGGCAACAGCAGGGAGACACGGGGCATGAGCGGGGGGTGGGGGGAACACGAGGGAGACACAGGGCATGAGAGGGGGGTGGGTGGTAACAGGAGAGAGACACGGGCATGAGAGGGGGTGGGGGTAACAGGTGAGAGACACGGGGCATGAGCGGGAAGTGGGGGGAAACAGCAGGGAGACACGAGGCATGATCGGGGGTGGGGGGCAACAGGAGGGAGACACGGGGCATGACCGGGGGGTGGGGGACAACAGGAGAGAGACACAGGGCATGAGCGGGGGGTAGGGGTAACATGAGAGAGACACGGGGCATGAGCGGGGGGCAACAGCAGGGAGACATGGTGCATGAGCGGGGGGTGGGGGGAACACGAGGGAGACACGGGGCATGAGAGGGGGGTGGGGGTAACAGGAGAGAGACACGGGGCATGAACGGGGGGTCGGGGGCAACAGCAGAGAGACACGGGGCATGACCGGGGGGTGGGGGGCAACAGAAGGGAGACACAGGGCATGACCGGGGGGTGGGGGGCAACAGGAGAGACACACGGGGCATGAGAGGGGGGTGGGGGGTAACAGGAGAGAGACACGGGGCATGAGAGGGGGGTGGTGGTAACAGGAGAGAGACACGGGTCGTGAGAGGGGGTGGGGGGAAACAGCAGGGAGACACGGGGCATGACCGGGGAGTGGGGGGCAACAGAAGGGAGACACAGGACATGACCGGGGGTGGGGGGCAACAGGAGAGACACACGGGGCATGAGAGGCAGTGGGGGCTAACAGGAGAGAGACACGGGGCATGAGATGGGGGTGGGGGGTAACAGGAGAGAGACACGGGGCATGAGAGGGGGGTGGGCGGGAGGGGATAGACACGGGGTATGAGCGGGGGGTGGGTGGGAGGGGATAGACACACAGGGCATGAGCGGGGGGATGGGAGGAATATAGACACATGGGGCATGAGCGGGGGGTGGGCAAGAGGGGATAGACACGGGTCATGAGCAGGGGGTGGGCAGGGGGGACAGAGACACACGGGGCATGAGCGGGGGGTGGGCGGGAGGGGATAGACACGGGGCATGAGCGGGGGGTGGGCGGGAGGGAATAGACACACGGGGCATGAGCGGGGGGGCGGGAGTGATAGAGACACATGGAGCATGAGCGGGGGGTGGGGGGAGGGATAGAAACACATGGGGCATGAGCGGGGGGTAGGGGCGAGGGGAGAGACACACGGGGCATGAGCGGGGTGGGTGGGAGGGATAGAGACACACGGGGCATGATCAGGGGGTGGGTGCGAGGTTTCGAGACACATGGGGCATGAGCGGGGGGTGGGTGGGAGGGGAGAGACACATGGGGAATGAGCCGGATGTGGGTTGACCGGGATAGAGACACACGGGGCACGAGCGGGGGGTGGATGGGAGGGATAGAGACACACGGGGCATGAGCGGGGGTGGGTGGGAGGGATAGAGACACACGGGGCATGAGCAGGGTGTGGGTGGGAGGGGAGAGACACACGGGGCATGAGCAGGGTGTGGGTGGGAGGAGAGAGACCCACGGGCATGATTAGGGGGTGGGTGGGAGGGGAGAGACACATGGGGCATGAGCAGGGGGTGGGTGGGAGGGGAGAGACACACGGGACATGAGCAGGGGGTGGGTGGGAGGAGAGAGACACACGGGGCATGAGCAGGGGGTGGGTGGGAGGGGAGAGACACACGGGGCATGAGCAGGGGGTGTGGGTAACAGGAGAAAGATACGGGGCATGAGCGGGGGGTGAGGGTAACAGGAGACAGACACGGGGCATGGGCGGGGGGAAACGAGGGAGACACGGGCATGAGAGGGGCGTGGGGGGTAACAGAAGAGAGACACGGGGCATGAGCAGGGGGTGGGGGGCAACAGGAGGGAGACACGGGGCATGACCGGGGGGTGGGGGGCAACAGGAGAGAGACACGGGGCATGAGCGGGGGTGGGGGGTAACATGAGAGAGACATGGGGCATGAGCGGGGCAACAGCAGGGAAACACAGGGCATGAGCAGGGGTGGGGGAACATGAGGGAGACACGGGGCATGAGAGAGGGGTGGGGGATAACAGGAGAGAGACACGGGGCATGACCGGGGGGTGGGGGGTAACAGCAGAGAGACACGGGGCATGACCGGGGGTGGGAGGCAACAGAAGGGAGACACGGGTCATGAGAGGGGGGTGGGAGGTAACAGGAGAGAGGGGCACAGGGCATGAGAAGGGGGTGGGTGTAACATGAGAGAGACACGGGGCATGAGAGGGGGGTGGGGGGAAACAGCAGGGAGACGCGGAGCATGATCGGGGGTGGGGGGCAACAGGAGAGAGACACGGGGCATGAGAGGCGGTGGGGGTAACAGGAGAGAGACACAGGGCTTGAGAGGGGGTGGGGGGTAACAGGAGAGAGACACAGGGCATGAGAGGGGGCTGGGGGGTAACAGGAGAGAGAGACACAGGACATGAGCAGGGGGTGGGGGCAACAGCAGGGAGACACAGGGCATGAGCGGGTGGTGGGTGGGAGGTATAGAGACACACGGGGCATGAGCGGGGGGTGGGTGGGTTTAAGGGATAGAGACACACGGGGCATGAGCAGGGGGTGGGTGGGAGGGGAGAGACACACGGGGCATGAGCAGGGGGTGGGTGGGAGGGGAGAGACACACAGGGCATGAGCAGGGGGTGGGTGGGAGGGGATAGACACGGGACATGAGGGGGGGGCGGGAGGGATAGAGACACACGGGGCATGAGCGGGGGGTGGGGGTAGGGATAGAGGCACACGGGGCATGAGCGCGGTGTGGGGGGGAGGGATAGAGACGCACAGGGCATGAGCAGGGGGTGGGAGGGAGGGGAGAGACACATGGGGCTTGAGCGGGGGGTGGGTGGGAGGGGAGAGACACATGGGGCATGAGCGGGGGGTTGGTGGGAGGGATAGAGACACACGGGGCATGAGCGGGGAGTGGGTGGGAGGGATAGAGACACACGGGGCATGATCAGGGGGTGGGTGGGAGGTGAGAGACACACGGGGTATGAGCAGGGGGTGGGTGGGAGGGGAGAGACACACAGGGCATGAGCAGGGGGTGGGTGGGAGGGGAGAGACACACGGGGCATGAGCAGGGGGCGGTTGGGATTGGAGAGACACACAGGACATGAGCAGGGGGTGGGTGGGAGGGGAGAGACACATGGGGCATGAGCAGGGGGTGTGGGTAACAGGAGACAGACACAGGGCATGAGCAGGGGGTGGGGGTAACAGGAGACAGACACGGGGCATGAGCGGGGGTGGGGGGAAAAGGTGGAAGACACGGGCATGAGAGGGGGGTGGGGGGTAACAGAAGAGAGACACGGGGCATGAGCGGGGGCTGGGGGCAACAGGAGGGAGACACGGGGCATGAGTGGGGGGTGTGGGGCAACAGCAGAGAGACACACAGGGCATGCGCGGGGGGTGGGCCGGAGGGGATAGAGATACTCAGGGCATGAGCGGGGGGTGGGAGGGATAAAGACACACAGGGCATGAGCGGGGGTGGGTGGGAGGGATAGAGACACAAGGGGCATGAGCAGGGGGTGGGTGGGAGGTTAAGAGACACACGGGGCATGAGCAGGGGGTGGGTGGGAGGCGAGAGATACACAGGGCATGAGCAGGGGGTGGGTGGGAGGCGAGAGACACACGGGGCTTGAGCAGGGGGTGGGTGGGAGGGGAGAGAGACACGGGGCATGAGCAGGGGGTGGGTGGGAGGCGAGAGACACAGGGGCATGAGCAGGGGGTGGGTGGGAGGGTAGAGACACACAGGGAATGAGCAGAGGGTGGGGGTAACAGGAGACGGACATGGGGCATGAGCAGGGGGTGGGGGTAACAGGAGACAGACACGGGGCATGAGCGGGGGGCGGGGGGAAAACGAGGGAGACACGGGGCTTGAGAAGGGGGTGGGGGGTAACAGAAGAGAGACACAGGGCATGACCGTGGGGTGGGGGGCAACAGGAGAGAGACACGGGGCATGATCGGGGGGCGGGGGGCAACAGGAGAGAGACACAGGGCATGAGAGGCGGTGGGGGTAACAGGAGAGAGACACGGGGCATGAGAAGGGGGTGGAGGTAACAGGAGAGAGAAACGGGGCATGAGAGGGGGGTGGGCGGGAGGGGATAAACATGGGGGGTGGGCGGGAGGGGATAGACACACGGGGCATGAGCGGGGGGGTGGGAGGAATATAGACACACGGGGCATGAGTGGGGGGTGGGCGGGAGGGGATAGACACGGGGCATGAGTGAGGGGTGGGCAGGGGGGATAGAGACACATGGGGCATGAGCGGGGGGTGGGCGGGAGGGGATAGACAGGGGGCATGAGCGGGGGGTGGGCGGGAGGGGATAGACACACGGGCCATGAGCGGGGGGGCGGGTGGGATAGAGACACACACGGCATGAGCGGGGGGTGGGGGGAGGGATAGAAACACACGGGGCATGAGTGGGGGTGGGTGGGAGGGATAGAGACACACGGGACATGACCAGGTGGTGGGTGGGAGGGGAGAGACACACGGGGCACGAGCAGGGGGTGGGGTGAGGGGAGAGACACATAGGGCATGAGTGGGGGGTGGGTGGGAGGAGAGAGACACATGGGGCATGAGCGGGAGGTGGGTGGGAGGGATAGAGACACACGGGGCATGAGCGGGTGGTGGGTGGTAGGGATAGAAACACACGGGGCATGAGTGGGGGTGGGAGGGAGGGATAGAGACACACGGGGCATGACCAGGGGGTGGGTGGGAGGGGAGAGACACAAGGGGCATGAGCAGCGGGTGGGTGGGAGCGGAGAGACACACAGGGCATGAGCAGGGGGTGGGTGGGAGGAGACAGACACGGGGCATGATCGGGGGGTGGGCAGGAGGGGATAGACACACGGGGCATGAGCGGGGGGGGCGTGAGGGATAGAGACACACGGGGCATGAGCGGGGGGTGAGGGGAGGGATAGAGACACACAGGGCGTGAGCGCAGGGTGGGGGGAGGCTAGAGACACACGGGGCATGAGCGGGGGTGGGTGGGAAGGATAGAGACACACGGGGCATGATCAGGGGGTGGGGGGAGGGGAGAGACACATGGGGCATGAGCGGGGTGTGGGTGGGAGGGTAGAGACACATAGGGGCATGAGCGGGAGGTGGGTGGTCGGGATAGAGACACACGGGGCATGAGCGGGGGGTTGGTGGGAGGGATAGAGAAACACAGGCATGAACGGGGGGTGTCGGTGGGTGGGTTAGAGACACACGGGGCATGAGCAGGGGGTGGGTGGGAGGGGAGAGACACACGGGGCATGAGCAGGGGGTGGGTGGGAGGGGAGAGACACACGGGGCATGAGCAGGGGGTGGTTGCGAGGGGAGAGACACACAGGACATGAGCAGGTGGTGGGTGGGAGGAGAGAGACACACGGGGCATGAGCAGGGGGTGGGTGGGAGGGGAGAGACACACGGGGCATGAGCAGGGGGTGTGGGTAACAGGAGACAGACACGGGGCATGAGCAGAGGGTGGGGGTAACAGGAGACAGACACGGGGCATGAGCGGGGGGCGGGGGGAAAACGAGGGAGACACGGGCATGAGAGGGGTGTGGGGGGTAACAGAAGAGAGACACCGGGCATGAGCGGGGGGTGGGTGGCAACAGGAGGGAGACACGGGGCATGACCGGGGGTGGGGAGCAACAGGAGAGAGACACGGGGCATGAGCAGGGAGTGGGGGGTAACATGAGAGAGACATGGGGCATGAGCGGGGGGCAACAGCAGGGAGACACAGGGCATGAGCGGGGGAACACGAGGGAGACACGGGGCATGAGAGGGGGGTGGGGGTAAGAGGAGAGAGACACGGGGCATAACCGGGGGGGTGGGAGGCAACAGCAGAGAGACATGGGGCATGACCGGTGGTGGGGGCAACAGAAGGGAGACACGGGTCATGACCAGGGGATGGGGGCAACAGGAGAGAGACACAGGTTATGAGAGGGGGGTAACAGGAGAGAGACACAGGGCATGAGAGGGGGGTGGGTGTAACATGAGAGAGACACAGGGCATGAGAGGGGGGTGGGGGAAACAGCAGGGAGATGCAGGGCATGATTGGGCGTTGGGGGGCAACAGGAGAGAGACACCGGGCATGAGAGGCGGTGGGGGGTAACAGGAGAGAGACACAGGGCATGAGAGGGGGGTGGGGGGTAACAGGAGAGAGACTCGGGGCATGATAGGGTGGTGGGGGTTAACAGGAGAGAGAGACACAGGACATGAGCAGGGGGTGGGGGGCAACAGCAGGGAGACACGGGGCATGAGCGGGGGGTGGGGGGCAACAGCAGAGAGACACATGGGGCATGAGCGGGGGGTGGGCGGGAGGGGATAGAGACACACGGGGCATGAGCGGGGGGTGGGCGGGAGGGGATAGAGAAACACGGGGCATGAGCGGGGGGTGGGCGGGAGTTATAGAGACACAAGGGGCATGAGTGGGGGGTGGGTGGGAGGGTTAGAGACACACGGGGCATGAGCAGGGGATGGGTGGGAGGGGAGAGACACACAGGGCATCAGCAGGGGATGGGTGGGAGGGGAGAGACACACGGGGCATGAGCAGAGGGTGGGGATAACAGGAGACAGATACGGGGCATGAGCAGAGGGTGGGGGTAACAGGAGACAGACACGGGGCATGAGCGGGGGCCGGGGGGAAAACGAGGGGACACGGGGCATGAGAGGGGGGTAACAGAAGAGAGACACTGGGCATGAGCGGGGGGTGGGAGGCAACAGGAGAGAGACACAGGGCATGAGCAGGGGGTGGGGGGTAACATGAGAGAGACTTGGGGCATGAGCAGGGGGCAACAGCAGGGAGACACGGGGCATGAGCGGGGGGTGGGGGAACACGAGGGAGACACGGGGCATGAGAGGGGAGTGGGGGTAACAGGAGAGAGACACGGGGCATGACCGGTGGGTGGGGAGCAACAGCAGAGAGACACGGGGCATGACCCGGTGGTGGGGGGCAACAGGAGAGAGACACGGGGCATGAGAGGGGGGTGGAGTGTAACAGAAGAGAGACACAGGGCATGAGAGGGGGGTGGGTGTAACAGGAGAGAGACACGGGGCATGAGAGGGGGCGGGGGAAACAGCAGGGAGATGCGGGGCATGATCAGGGGTGGGGGGCAACAGGAGAGAGACACGGGGCATGAGAGGCTGTGGGGGGTAACAGGAGAGACACACAGGGCATGAGAGGGGGTGGGGGGTAACAGGAGAGAGACACGGGGCATGAGAGGGGGGTGGGGGGTAACAGGAGAGAGAGACACAGGACATGAGCAGGGGGTGGGGGGCAACAGCAGGGAGACACGGGGCATGAGCGGGGGGTGGGGGGCAACAGCAGAGAGACACAGGGGGCATGAGCGGGGGGTGGGCGGGAGGGGATAGACACACATGGGCATGAGCGGGGGTGGGCGGGAGGATATAGACACACAGGGCATGAGCGGGGGGTGGGCGGGAGGGGATAGACACACACAGGGCATGAGCGGGGGGTGGGTGGGAGGGGATAGACACACACGGGGCATGAGCGGGGGTGGGCGGGAGGGGATAGACACACAGGGCATGAGCGGGGTGGTGGGCGGGAGGGATAGAGACACACGGGGCATGAGCGGGGGGGTTGGGTGGGAGGGATAGAGACACACGGGGCATGAGCGGGGGGGCGGGAGGGATAGAGACACACGGGGCATGAACGGGGGTTGGCGGGAGGGATAGACACACTGGGCATGAGCGGGGGGTGGGCGGGCAGGGATAGAGACACATGGGGCATGAGCGGGGGGTGGGGGAGAGGGATAGAGACACATGGGGCATGAGCGGGGGGTGGGTGGGATTGCTAGAGACACACGGGGCATGAGCGGGTGGTGGGTGGGAGGTATAGAGACACATGCGGCATTAGCGGGGGTGGGTGGGAGGTATAGAGACACGTAGGGCATGAGCGGGGGGTGGGTGGGAGGGATAGAGACACACGGGGCATGAGCGGGGTATGGGTGGGAGGGATAGAGACACACGGGGCATGAGCGGGGGTGGGTTGGTGGGATAGAGACACACAGGGCGTGAGCGGGGGGTGGGTGGGAGGGAGAGACACACACGGGGCATGGGCAGGGGGTGGGTGGGAGGGCCAGGGGTATGAGCGGGGGTGGGTGGGAGTGATAGAGACACATGGGGCATGAGCGGGGGTGGTCGGGAGGGAGAGAAACACATGAGGCATGAGCGGGGGGTGGGTCAGAGGGGTAGAGACACACGGGGCATGAGCGGGGGGTGGGGGGACAAACAAAAACAAGGTCATGCCGCACGGATATGAGTTTGTGCGGCAGATCCCGCTCCTCGGCCCTCCGCTGGCCACCGTGTGTGATGGCGTGAGCGGGGGGCTGGAGGAACAGTGTACACACGGACCATGAGCGGGCGTTGGGGGGACAGGAAGGACACATAGGGCATGAGCGGGGGTGAGGGGGACATAAAAGACACATGGGGCATGAGCAGGGGGTGGGGCAGACACAGGCATGAGTGGGGGTGGGAGGAACAAGAGACAGACACGCGTCTGCTGACCTGACAAAGCCTCTCATGCGGGAAAGAAAGATGGCGGGCGTCTCTGAAGCCAGACGCACTGCACGCTTTCATCGCATCCAATGAGAGAGCACGTCAGATGTCCATGGACATCACGCAAGCTGCTGGCCCAATCACTGTCCTGTCCGCGGAGCGAACAGGGAAGTCCGTCCGCGGACCGAACACAGATATCACTCATTTCTTTTTAACTACTTTTTGGTCATTTTAAAAAAAAACTACTGGAGTTATGGTTAAGTTGCTTTTTGGGCGGCTTATAACTTCGCTGTCCCTGGACGAATCCTCACCAAACTTTGCAAAAAAATTCAGAGTTATCCAAATACTTTTTTTTGCAAAGTTTGGTGAGGATTCGTCCAGGGAGAGCGAAGTTATAAGCCGCCCAAAAAGTGCTCTTCCTATGGAAACAGCAACTTGACCATAACTACATGGCCATTACCGTGGCCATGTAATATATATATGTATATATATATATATATATATATATTACATGGCCACGGTAGTAATATATATCTATATATTCAGTAAAAAAAACAAAAAAACTTTGTTATGGTTAAGTTGTGCTAATAAAAACATATGAAATTCAGTAAAAAAACTGTGTTAAAGGGACGTTATGGTTAAGTTGCGCTACTAAAAACCTATGAAATTCAGTGAAAAAATTTGTTAAAGGGACGTTATGGTTCAAAGTAAAACCGAAAAACCCCTGAAATTCGGCAGTTATGGTAAGATAAGCAACCATAACTCGTGCCGCCACCGTGCACTGCTAACACTAACACCCAGGACATCAAAGATGACATCACAAATGTCATTGATGACATCACTGATGACATCACATGTGCATTTACCTTTCATGAAAAGTCTGTACAAGGCATTCTTAGTGTAATGTTAATTAAAAAAAGTGTCAAAGATTATTGGAATAAATATCAAGTGCTAATCAGCGCATTAAGCTATGCATTGATATAAATAACGTTCTATTATTAACTTCAATACAGTATACTAAGGTACTCATGTAGAAACATAGGCATTGTGTGCAGCATACATGATGGAGGTGCAATATTCATAAACTTGCAATGTTGAATATTGAAATGATAACTGTTTTCATATTAGAGTTTTGCGTACAATGAAACTTGTGATAAGTAGGTAATAAAACCCACTTACTACATAATTGCATTATTATACACAAATCGCAGAGAGACAACACCACATACAAATATGAATATATACAAGGGAATTGAAGTAGGAAAAAGAAACAGCAATAGTAGCAGAAAGTGTTCATAACCTAACTGATTACCTTTATGGAGAGAAATGATTGCTCTGTTTCAAAGCTGTTACTTACCCTATCTATATATATCACATGATGTGTCTGGACCCTAAGGAAAATAGTGTGAGTACAACATATAAAAATATGAGCATATACAGGGAAAGTACAGTAATAAAAAAACATCAAAAGTATCAGAAAGTGCTGATAAATCTACTAATAATTTTAATGCACAAAAAGGATTGCTGTCTTTCAAGGTTGTGACTTCTCCTATGTATATGTTTCATATGATATGACTGGACCATAAGGGAATTATTCTAAGAACATACTTGAAAGATAAGTCTACGAATATAGTAATTTACAATTTTTAGTTCCTGACTGTTACTGAAGAAAATCATGTGGCCTAGATATGTCAGGAAAAGATAAAAAGGGAGAGCCAGCCATGTGATGTCATCAGTGATGTCATCAATGACATTTGTGATGTCATATTTGATGTCCTGGGTGTTAGTGTTAGCAGTGCACGGTGGCGGCGCGAGTTATGGTTGCTTATCTTACCATAACTGCCGAATTTCAGGGTTTTTTCGGTTTTACTTTGAACCATACTGTCCCTTTAACAACGTTTTTTCACTGAATTTCATAGGTTTTTAGTAGCGCAACTTAACCATAACGTCCCTTTAACAAAGTTTTTTTACTGAATTTCATAGGTTTTTAGTAGCGCAACTTAACCATAACGTCCCTTTAACAAAGTTTTTTTACTGAATTTCATAGGTTTTTATTAGCGCAACTTAACCATACCGTCCCTTTAACAAAGTTTTTTTACTGAATTTCATAGTTTTTTAGTAGCACAACTTAACAATAAAAACTTTGACCTTATGTACATATAATATGGAACATACTGAACCCTTTCTACTGAATTTGACTGTCCGCAAACATGTTTGGATAACAGTACCACCACCTAAAAACTCTGAGGAGGTATGTGTAATAGTTATATCATAACATAGGAACATTTAACAAATTCACAAAGCAGCACACATACAAAGTATATGTAGTAATACTTAAAAAAATGTTACCCATATATGTAACACACTAACCATTCATGTAAATACAATATGTTTTAAAATGGAATATACCAAAAGACGATAAAGTGGCTTTCACCATAATTACCTCACAGACGCTCCACAACCAACAGCAAGACCAGACGTATACACTACTGATTACATATCTCACCAGACATAGTAAGTGCACTTCTTTTTACTCATATATGTATAAACTTTCTATATTAGAAAAAAGAAACATATTACTTTTTTGTTTTCTCACAGAAATGTGTAGTACTCTCGACTGGCTAGAGGAGCATTTCCCACGAGAGGAAATGTTAGAAAATAGTCCACCTAATGGTACACACATTACTATATAAACCAATTAATAAATATTATTTTGTATACATTTAACATATACATTTTTTTTTTTACAGACCATACAAAAATTCCAAGCATCTCACAACAATAATCAGAGGATATCACTCTACAGCAGATTAATCAAAAAATGGACGACCTTATGGAAAATTTTATGGATTTGAAAAACTTTGTGGAAAATTATGTGAAACCCCCAACAGCACACCATTTTCCAACCTGCACTTGTCCCCCCTCACCCTATCCCACGCAGTTAACCCCAAACCCTGTCTATGGACCAAAGCGTTTCGATGAGATTTCCTTCCCTTCTTCACCTGATCCCAGTTATCTAGAAATCCCTAATTCTCCTGTTTTTGTTTCCGTTTCTGGTCCACCTTCCCAGACATAATTGTATATATATATATGAAATAAAGTTACTTTTCTTATATTGTATTGTAATTACTTTCAGTTCCTTGTGATAAAACCAATTTAGGTGTCCACGGACACCGCGGTTGTTCGGAAATGTTCGTAAAGAAACGAAAATGTAACTGTCCTGAGGACAGTACATCTGTCTGTAATGTTCTCATGCAAGTTCAAAATGTTCTAAGAACACTCGTAGTGTCCTGAAATGTTCGTAAAGAAACAAAAATTAAAGTGTTCTAAAGAACACTATATCTGGCCGTATTGTTCGCTATCAACTTAAAACTGTCCTAAGAACACAATTGATGTCCTGAAATGTTCGTAAATAAACGAAAATGATGTGTCCTGAACAACAGTACAACTGTTCGTAGTGTTCGCTACCCAATTGAAAGTGTTCTAAGAACACAATTGGTATCCTGAAATGTTCGTACATGAACTAAATAACACGTGTCCTGAAGAACACTATGGGCCTCATTACACGGTAGGCGGTAGGGATTTACCGGTACCGGTAAAATACCGGTGCCGGTAAATCCCTGCCGCCTTACTACGAGGTCCCTTAGCGGGTTGGAGTTTTAACGCCTGCTTTTTGCAGGCGTTAAATACCAACCCGCTAAGGGACCTCGGAGCTAATTACGGCGCCGCTAAATTGCGGTGCCGTAATTAGCGTCTTCCCCATTCCCATAGAGCCCTATGGGGCAGAAATGGGAATGGGGAAGGGCAATGGCGGAAGGGGGATTTACCGCCCCTCCAACCTTGGGATGGGGCGGTAAATCCCCTTACCGCCAAGGCGGTGCCGGTATTTTACCGGCATGAGCCATGGCGCTAATTGCGCCATGGCTCACCGCCTACCGTGTAATGAGGCCCTATATCTGTCCTTACTGTTCGCTACCAAGTTTAAACTGTTCTAAGAACACAGGCGGTGTCCTGAAATGTTTGTTTCACGTGTGACGCACTTTAATTACTTCAGAACCCGAACAGTGTCCGTAGGACATCAATGCGCATGCGCTAACCAATCTCCGCGCACTTGGTGTCCTGCGGACAGGCGCTTCCTTCGCAGACTAGTTCGCAAACAGATCATATGACCTCGCCCACGCTCATCGTGTGTCCTGAAATGCGGACACTGTTCGTGTCCCCGAACAATTTAAAAGTACATTTTCAGTTAATCCATAATATTTTTCAATAAAATCTCACCATGCCACATGTCCCACATAGCAATCTTGAGTTTCTATATACCTTTTGAAACCTTCCGATCCTTTTTTTGTGTTTGATCTGTCCGCGCACAGTGCGCATGTCCGCGGACCGCGCACAAGCACCCCTATAAAAGACCACGCCCAAGAGCTTATGCCCATTGTGTTTCTGGCTATTCTTCAGAACACAGTGATTTTTGCTGCCACCTGCAGACTACACCATCATCGACATGGCATCCTTGGCTGCTGAACTGCCACTTAGTGCTGCACCTGCTTCAGCACCACCACCACCCCCTCCACCACCACCACCTCCCCAAGGGCCTGAAGAGGGGAACAGGACTGAGGATGCGGAGGAGGAAGAAGAGGATGACGAGAATGAGGTTGAGGAAATCCCTACTACCCGCACTAGGCGTGAGTCTTGGGTGTGGTGGTTATTTACCATTCATGGGAATGGTCCTAAGGCTTGTGCGAACCATGTTACCTGCAATGAGTGCAAAATGATACTCAGTCACGGGAAGCATGGTAACTACAGCTTTGGGACCACTACAATGAAGCGACACCTGAGGTCATTTCACTCTGGGGCTATTCGCAGGGTTGTACCTTGCGAAGAACGTAGCAGGTTGATTTCCTCTACTTCATCCTCTCTTTCTGATCCTGTCACCACAAGGACCACCTCTGTGGGACAGCGTCTTTCTCAAGCTGCCTCACAGGCCATACAGAATGCTGATGACCCTTACCTTTCGAGGGTCACAGTTGTATGTATGTACTGTGACACAGTACTCTGCAGGGGGGAGCGACTTCGGAGTGCTTTTGAGATTATCATCTCAGAGCACGAGAAGACCTGCTCACTACCCAAATAAAACCCACTCTACATCTTCTTCTCTCAGCTCGCCCTTTCTTATCCCTGTGGTTGGTGTCCCCCCCTTTACCCTCCTTTACCCTCCTCTCCTAGTGTGTCCTGTCTGAAAAACCAAAAAAAATACAAAATTACAAAAATCAAAAAAAAATAAGGCTCTTTTCAGAGCCGCCTTTCCCAATTAAAAAATAGAAGTGAAAATAAATGAAGCAGGGCTCTTTGTATTTTTTAGAAGTCCGCGGACAGTTTGTGAACATTAAAAAAATTGGGTTGCTACTCCATCACAAACATTGTAATTTTCTCTGGAAAAAGTGGTGGCTCTGAAAAGAGCCTTTGGGTGGTGTTTGTAAGTCAAAAATTGTAAATGCTTAACATCTACTTCAAAATCGTTGTTGTAATTCCAAAAAAGGTCGCAATGCATTTTGTACATTTCTCAGAAAAATCTGATTGCCAGCATAAGTAAGATGGACTCCATCTCTGCGAAAAATGTATGTACTACAAAACATAATATTTCCATTGTGAAAAGAAGACATGCCAAAATCTCTTACAAAGCCACAAACAGCCTTATTAACATTGCGCCTTGCTTTTTCCATTTTTGGACCAAATGAAGAAGAACAGAGCCACATTTGTCTCTGCGCAATCCGTGAAAATATAACTTGAGAATTAGGAAACATGTCCATAACCTTCCTCAGTCCTTCTTTCATAGCAAATTGCAAAAGAATTCCAGTCACATGTCCTAAACTGTTCCCTCCACAATGAATTACAATTATGTCTGGATGTTGCTCTGTCTCCAAAGTAGCACAGAGAGGTAGCAAGTCCAACCAAATCATTCCACGTACTCCATGCCAGTGTACTTCCACATGTGGGAATGCAAGATCTACATCTACTCCACAGCTTTCTGCATGCACCTTCAACCAATGTATCCACGAATCTCCTAAAATCCAAACAATCAGTTTTCTGAAACACACAGCCATAGCTATCTTTTGTTCTCTCAGCAAAAAGAGTATCTGAGAAAATCTCTCCTGGCACAACACACCCACCAAACTTTCCTGACCAATCCCTTTCAGTGCTTATTCTCATTTGCATGACTTCTGAACCCAAAAATCCCTGGATGTAACTCCCGATGTCCGGGAACTGGCGCCATGTCCGCGGACATATCGTAACATGAACAGCCCTTCTACCATTTCCACTACACTTTCTCTGCCATTCCCTCATTGGATGTACCTCAAAAATCACATGACCATACACCAATCACATTCAAGACCTCTACATCTAACTGCATCATCATAGATCAGCACTGCAAATGTACTCTGAATCTCTCTGAGTACAAGTGTCATATCATTGGCAAGCAGCATCTACCAGAAATACTGTACACGTCTTCAAGATTTCTACTTGCAGCTCCATGCATATCCATATGCATGAACACAAACGTCAGGTATGCATATTTTCTGTATAGTAGATGACATAGCTCTCAACCATTTTTGTTTTACAGGCGGGTGAAATCACCCGATTTTGTTTTTGGCGGGTGAGACACCCATTGGAATGAATGGGCGTGCAGGAGGCTTGGCGGGTAAGTTTGCCCTTTACAAGGCGTGTGACACCCACCAAAAGCATGTGAGTTGAGAGCTATGGTAGATTAACACATTTTCAAACAGACTTTTACCTTGTAAAATATGTAAAATGAATTTACTGTACTTTTTTCAATTTCCTAAAATCAACTACCACTTATACACCTTTATACTTTTTACTTTTTACTTTCTTTATACACAAACATACAAATCATGTTAAACCAACATTTATTAAATTAAATATATAGACTACATATATTCAAACAAAATTGCATGCAAACACAATCTATGTTTAAACCTTTATAAAAATACATATACAATTTCATATTTTTTGTTTTTATTTATTTATTTACTTAATTACTTTAAATTAGACTTGACATTGAGGCGCTATTACCTAGAACAGTTTACTTACATAAATAGTGGTATTCACTAATATATTATAAATTTCACAAGACATAGTAAAGATATTTTATTTTTGCTACAGTTAGTCATTCAATACAATTTGTTCATTAAGAACATATCATATGTACTGAACTGATGCAATGTATCTTATGTAAATAAATTAGTTTAATGGTTTTACAGAAGGCACTGAGGATTTCAATTAAAAATCAATATCTAAATTAAAAACAGTGCTATATACAAACAAAGTTACTAATTTGAAGCTTTTACAGTTGCAGTGAAGACCAGTTTCCTGAAAAGAAGCAGCCGAATTCGAAGAAGAAAGAAAAACTAAGAAGTTACCTGTTAATTAAAAAAAAAAAGTAAGTAAAATATCACCATAATATTTATATTATTAATCAAATATACTATAACATTAATACGAGCTATTTTGGTTTCTTAAAATAGAGATTTTGTACCATTTTGTCCAAAAATTTCCATGTCTTAAACAGCGATTTACAACCAGAATGGCCCACAAATTTCTATTTTTGGACACACAAATTAGCCAACTGAACCACTACAATTTTCATATTATAGAACAAACAACTGTTTTAATTGTATACATTAGATTTACTATTTGTACTTTTCCACAACACTAGCTTACTTTTTTTGTCATCTGAACCCCAGTTTAGTAACACATAAATTCAAGAATACCTATCCCTACTAGTTTTAGTTCCCAATGCACAATCACACAGCATTACATAGATCTTTATCATCTTACTCAAACACTCATGCACACAGCACACATACATTCCAGAACACCCCAACCCATATCTTCTTTATTTTTTTCAACAGACCCTAAAGAATGCCTACCAAAAGACAACTCCGTAGAAAGCAACGCAAAAGTAGAGCAAATGAAAATAAAGGTGTCCAACATAAGCATCCATCTCTAGCAGAATTTGTAAAAAAAGTTGAAACAAAACAGCTAATACAATCATTTAGTGAAACACAAGAAGTTTCAAGTACAGCAACTTCACTTCCTCTATCAAAATGTAAAACAAACCAAAAAACAATTAACAGAAAATCAGCTATCAGTACAGATAAAACTACTTCTTCAAATTTTAATATAGTGCAAAGTAAGCATACCAAGAAAAGTATTTTAGCCAAAATATACCGTCACAAAGTCCTTCAAAATCTTATAAAAACAGGAGAGAAATCAGGTTCAAAGCTTAAAACCTATCATAGGAAATTAATCTTAGAAGCATTGATGGACAGTGCAATTCTTCTCAAAAGAAATGTATTTATTTTACTGTTAAACAAAATGAAACCACTAACAAAACTAATAACTAAATTACAAAAAAGACTACTCAATAAGCGAAATGTCAACAGAAAGATCTTCTTAAGTATCTGCGGAGGTGAATGGAATCACACTACGAGCACAGAACCATATTTTAATGAAGAAGCGTACAAACAAAAGCAAACGAATACAATTGCCATAAATAGCAGTGGTCGAGGTTATGAAAAAGTGAATAATACCATAATGGAACAAGAAGTACTCCTTACAAAAATATGCCCTGAAAACTTAGAATTACCCCTCCATTCAACTGAATCAGAACGTCTAGTGTACAAATTGCCATGCACGTCAATGTGTAACATTCCCAAACAATGTTTCAAATCTTTACACCAATTACTGCAAAATATAGATACCTGTCCAGTGCGCAAGTACACAGGACTACAAGGACATTCATTGGCCTGCATTACAGGACCTACTTGTAAAACCACTTTCCATGATATCAAAAGGATATCAACACATCATTCAACTATAAGAAATCTAGTCTATAAACTGTACTATGCTAAAAGTCCTGCTTTAGCACTAGCAAAGTTAAATAACATCTTTCTACATGGTACAGCAAAAGACCTACTTGAAGAAATTCACTATATCCAGAAAAAATATTTTGGAAGTGAAATCCATTTACAGAATGAAATAGCTTTAAACCAATTAAGCAACAATTCTACACATGGCAACCTTTTGCTAAACACATACAAAAAAGAAATACTAAAATTTAAAAGTACATCAGCTGAAGTACCAAAGCATGTATGTGTATGTTGCCGTAGAATTTTTTATAAAAGTAACACAAAAACTGTGGACCTATCATACAAAATAGAAGACAATGAAGATTCTAAATGGTTTGAATTAGCTCTCTACCTTCTAGCAGAAAACAAATATGAAATAACTGAGCCCTTAATACTTTGCAGTTTTTGCACTACAAAACTTGACAACAACCAAACTCCTTCACATTCTATCACAAATCATTTTGAATTATACCCAGTACCAAAACCTCCACAACAACTTAATTTATATGAGAGCATCATAATTCAAACAGTACACCCATTTCAAGCAATAATACGCCTTCAACCAAAAACAGCTAAATTACCTCCCTCTGAATTGGTAAAAGGCATTCGTGGAAAAGTAGTTTATTTACTATTAAATCTAAAAGAAAATGTGCATACTCTAGGAGTGCAACGTCCAATGCAGCAATCTTTAATTATATTAGTAAATGGAGTACCTACAAAAGACAAAAAAATATGGCAACAGCTGGTAGATTTGTATAAAGTTAGACAAGCCTTCCAATATCTTAAAGAGAATAATGAATATTACAAAGAAATTAATATTGAAGAAAACTTGAAAGATACAACTGAAATAATTCAAGAAACCCAAGAAGCTGGTTAATTTGAGCTACTACATCCTGCTACAATATCAAATACTTTAGACCATTATACAATTCATCATTTGCACTGTAATGACACCGTACAAGATGTACTGGAAACTTACCAAATGCGTCAAACAAAAGGATCGCCAATCAGTATATGGGAAAAAAGTATAGAAGCACGTGCTTTTCCTCTACTCTTTCCTACTGGCAAAGGAGGAAGGTATGATGATAGACCTATTCAAATATCAGCTTCAGAATACCGCTCATTACGGATGTATTCTGAAGATCCCAGATTTAGACAAAATGTGGAATACATATTCCACCTACTCTTTGAAAGTGAACTAGCAACTTTATGTTACCGAGTTGCACACATATTAAAATCAGGATCACACTTTCAAAATATGACAGCTACACAATTATTAGAGAAAGTGCAACAAAAGGATGAGGTTTTACAATCAAATATTACAAATCTATTAGCAAATATGCGTGGTACTAAAGAGTACTGGTTTCGACGTCATGGAGATGTACGGTGTATGATCAGAAACCTTGGCCGACCCACTTGGTTTGTTACATTAAATTGTGCAGAATATGCATGGGAAGATTTACATGATTTCCTACGCATATCAAATAAAAACAAAACAAACATAGATATTCTAACACCTGGAGAACTTTGTTCTTTGGATCCTGTTAATGTTTCAAGATATTTTCACCATCGCTTCATTGCTATGCTACATTTTATTTGTAATAAAACTGTTCCTCCCCTTGGAGAAGTGCAACACTTCTTTTGGAGAAAAGAATACCAAGCCAGAGGAGCACCACATATCCACATGCTTTTATGGATTAAAGATGCTCCTAAATTTGGTCAAGACAGTGATGCCACTGTTTTACAGTTTATTGAAAAATATGTCACTTGTGAAATTCCATCAGAAGCCACAAATAGTGATCTTGGTGCACACATTTTACAATTTCAAAGACACAAATGTGGAAAATATTGTCGTCGCAAATACAAAAACAAAGGCAAATACTACACCAAATGCTGATTTGGTTTCCCTAGACCAGTTACAAATACAAGTCAAGTAAACAACCTCATGTCTTCAGTTAGACATAGTGTTAAAGGAAAGTCACCTAAAAATACATATTACATAAAACGAAAAGAAGAAGAAAAATATATCAATGATTATAATGCAATCATTGCCCACTTATGGAATGCAAACATAGATGTGCAGTACATTGCAGACAATTCTACTTCAGTTGCACGATATGTCACAGCATACTTAACTAAAGCAGAAAAGACAAAGCTCCAAGACCTCTGGAATGACCTGTCATCAGATAAAACAGTATCTCAGAAATTATACAGCTTGGGCATAAAAATGCTCACCCATAGAGAATGTGGATCTTATGAAGCAGCTGATCGTTTACTGGTACTTCATTGTATGGTAAATCTGAAAATATAGTATGGCTAAGTCTTGGTCCAGCTAAATCTAGAAAAAGAGTTCTAAAATCATATGAAGATATAGAAACAATAGCCAAACATGATCCCAACAGCCAAGACATTTTAAAAAACAATGTATTGGACACATACTACCAAAACAGAAGTAATACTTTGGAAAACATGTGTCTATACCAAATAGCCCAAAACTACACATACAAAAATAATATGAAACCTGATGAAAAAAAAGGTAAATATAGAGTGACAGACTGTGAAAGCAGCTTAGTAAAACTCACTAAACCGAATTTAATTAATCATATCAAATTGTCATTGAAGACTCCTCAACATAAAGAAGTATATTACATGTCTCTGCTACAACTCTTCAAACCATGGAGAAAAGAAGAACAATTACTAGATAACTATGACTCATATGAGGATGCTTTCAAAGCAAATGAAAGCACTTTAACTGATGTAAACTTTACACAGTACAAAACAATGTTGCACAATGAACAGCAACATGAAGAAGAAGTCCAAGCCCAACTAGATAAGGATACTCCTGACAGTAGTCAACCTTCTGTAACAGGAAGCCAAGAACCACTGGGAGAACCACTAATAACAAATGAGGCAGAATTAGCTATGATAGAAGTAGAAAACACCATTTTTCAGTATGAAGAAAAGGAAAACTTAACTATACTACAATCAAAACTAAACAATAAGCAAAGTAGCATTTTTCAAGAAGTAACAAAACAAATTGCACATGGTGTAAAACATGAAAATAAAGAATGTTCCTGCCATAATTATAAACCTATACTACTGTACGTCAGTAGTGAAGCTGGTTCTGGCAAAACATTCCTAATCAAAATCATTAGTAAGTTCCTTCAACAATTGACAAACAACAAACTGTCAGCTGTTGTCACTGTCCCCACAGGTTTAGCTGCCTACAACATAGGTGGTGTTACATTACACCGATTACTACTATTACTAGTAGAACACCAGAACAAATTAGACTATTACAAACTTTCTGCAGCAGCTGCAATGGAATTATGCAGAGTATTGAAACAAATGAAAATGCTACTAATAGATGAAGTGAGCATGGTCTCCAACCTGATGTTAGCTTTGATTCACCTCAGATTACAAGAAGTACTCAAAACAGACTATGAAGAGCTCTTTGCAGGAAAACACATTATTGTTTTTGGAGATCTGCTTCAATTAACACCAGTAAAAGGTGAACCTATTTTTAAAACATTAGGGCACAAACTCTGCCGTAAAACTGTTGGCTTTGGCAACATTTCCAATACAGAGAATTAACAGAAAACATGTGCCAATCTGCAGATCTAACTTATGCCAACATTTTAAAAAGTTTGAGAGTTGGTATACTTTCTAAAGAAGCAAAAGCAACATTGAAAACCCGGCACATTAATGCACTTTATGGCGATAATGCATGTGCTACAGATGTTATGGAACAATTAGCCCACAAAAATGTCAATCGTATGGCCTTAATGCCAACTCTTGCAAGCTGTTTCAAATTCAGTGAAATCATGCTAAGTAAAGAAATGCAACCAATAATGGAAATTGGCGCCACAGACAAACTAGATGTACATGGTATGACACTACTCATGTGTGACCAAGCCACAACAAGACTAAATAATTTAGAAAAATCAATCTCAAACACAGCAGGCTTAGAAAAGATGTTAAAATTATCCTTAAACGTAACCTTGACGTGGACCAAGGACTAGTTAATGGAGCACTGGGTACAGTTGTTGGCTTTCAAACTACCCACGTGACAACAAAATTCAGTTTGTCAATATACTCTTTGACAAACTTTCAGAAGTAAAACGGATAGGACGCTCAACAGCTAGATTCCTTCTCTTCAAAGATATGTATGTACGCAGAGAACAATTTTCTCTAACTTGCATATGCAGTCACGATTCATAAATCACAAGGTCTTACCCTAGACTAAGCAATGATAGATATTGGTAACACAGTCTTTAAAGAAGGCACGAGCTACGTAGCACTATCACGCTTACATACACTTGACGGTCTATTTCTAATCAACTTTGATGCAAGTAAAGTAAACGCTGATATTCCTTGCATTTTAGAATATAATAGACTTCGCTCACTATACACTCCCCATCTAAACACATATTCTGTTCCACAAAAACTAAAACGTTGTAAAAGAAAACTAAATCAAACAGAAATGCAACAGGACGTCACTGCAAATCCTCCAAAGAGAGTAAAAGAAACTAATACTTCATCAAGTACCACAAACAAAAAAGGATCAATTAAAGAAAGTAAACCCGGTACTTCTTTAAAGAAGGAAGACAAACTCCATAAAAAGCAGTTAGATACAGAACTACCTGGACCATTTAAATTCTCAAATATAGTTGGTGTAAGTTGCTATGCAAATGTAGCAATGAATATTCTATTTCAATTACCACCAATTGTTGACAACATTTACTCACACAGTACAGACCCATTGTGTTTGCAAATGTTAGTACTTCACAGAAATGCAGCAAACAATCCTGACAACACATATAGTGTTTTTGGAATAAGACGACAATTGGACTACTGTGCTGGAATGGTGAAATTCACTATAAACTCACAGGAAGATCCACAAGAATTTCTAATGTACTTACTACAAGTACTGGAAAACAAAAACATACCTATAAATGAAATCTTTCAAATTTCATACATGTGGAAACATACATGCACTCTCTGCAACAATGAGACACAAGAAGAAATCCCCAATGAACGCTTCATATATATATCAATACCAAATTGTGAATCCATTCAATTTCAGCAACTTGTACAAAATGCAAACCATGGTAGATTATGCTCTACCTGCAATTCAGATAATCGCTCCACATTAGTAATACAAACACATAGTAAATACGCAATACTAATGCTTCTACGTTACAATGCAGATGGTACCAAAAACAACTGCAAGCTGACTGTATTCACACATGGTCAAATATCACTTGGTAAGAAAACCTTCACAACAATAGGTATAATCTACCACGCAGGAGCCACAACCAATTCAGGGCACTACACTGCATATATAAAAAAGAAATGTGGATGGTTTGAATGTAATGATAGTACCATTACTCTAAAGCAGAGATTACCAGCAAATCTTACAAAAGCTTATTTGATGTTCTTAAAACCAAAATGTGATAAATAAACTGTATTTAAACCTTTAAGTAAATTTGTGTTACAAAAATATAAACTGTTAGACTACTCCAAAAGCTATCTAACTGCTCAAAGATTCTACAACAACTAATCAGATAAATGAATACCACTAAATTAGACCAAAAAATACACAGTTAGAATACGCCAATTGGTATCTAACTGTCCCAAAATTATCAATTTGTGTTAAAATAATATAAACTGTTAGAATACTCCAAAAGCTATCTAACAGCTCAAATATTCTATAACAACTAATCAGATAAATGAATACCACTAAATTAGGCCAAAAAATACACAGTTAGAATACGCCAATTGGTATCTAACTGTCCCAAAATTTAACAATATCCAAATAGATAAATCAAAACCACTAAAATATATAAAAAAAATAGACAGTTAGAATACGCCAATTGGTATCTAACTGCTCCAAAATTTTATAATATCAAAACAAATGAAGAATCTGTTACTGCTCCAAAAAAAATACAACAAAGCAAACTATAAAGCATTAGCCAGAAACAACAAGTGAACACTGAAAACAAACAAACAAATAAACTGTAGCATAACAGAAAAAGGTTTTTTTTTTAATCCAACATGGACCCAATGATTTTAGCAACAAATACAGAAACTGAGCAAATTGCACAGTACTCTGATTTGTACTCTACTAAATATGAGGGTCGAAAAAAAATAAAAGTATATTGCTTATACAATGTAATAAGTCATTACAAAATACTAATACTAACATGCTATTTTCTTTTATCACAGAAATGAAGAAGAAAAACATGGACTCCCATTACTAGACCAAACAGTAAGTATACAATAATAAGGACAACCATAGCAGCATATCACATCCATAGTATCTAATATCTTTGTTCCTTATACATTTGTTTTTCACCCAAAGTTATAAGCAAATATGAATGTGATATGCTGCAGTGGTTGTTGCCAGGGCATAGAGTCTTGGGTGCATGGCCAAATGGCCATGCACCCAAGACTCTATGCCCTGGCAATAACCACTGCAGCATATCACATCCATAGAATCAAACTTTTCAACTATGATCTATGGGAAACTTTTAATGTCCGCGAACAATGTGAGTGTTCCTGGAACACTTTGAACTTGCCAGCGAACAATACGGACACCGTTTTCAGGACACCCCCTACGAACATTTCAGAACAACGCGATAGTTCTTAGAGCACTTTCAACTTAACAACGAACAATACGGACAGCGTCCTAAGGACACCCCCTACGAACATTCCAGGACACCGGGAGTGTTCTTAGAAGCGTCTTCAGAACACCACCATCTTGTTTATTTGCAAACATTTCAGGACACCGCGAGTGTTCTTAGGACACATTCAACTTGACAAAGAACAATACGGACAGCGTCCTCAGGACACCCCCTACGAACACTCCCTGGACACCGCGAGTGTTCTTAGAAGCGTCTTCAGAACACCCCCATTTTGTTTATTTGTGAACATTTCAGGACACCACGAGTGTTCTTAGGACACATTCAACTTGACAGAGAACAATACGGACAGCGTCCTCAGGACACCCCCTACGAACACTCCCCGGACACCGCGAGTGTTCTTAGAAGCGTCTTCAGAACACCCCCATTTTGTTTATTTGTGAACATCTCAGGACACCGCGAGTGTTCTTAGAACACATTCAACTTGACAGAGAACAATACGGACAGCGTCCTCAGAACGACCCCTACAAACAATTTAGGACACCGGGAGTGTTCTAAAAAACGTCTTCAGAACACCCCCATTTTGTTTATTTGCGAACATTTCAGGACACCGCGCGTGTTCTTAGAACACATTCAACTTGTCAGAGAACAATACGGACAGTGTCCTCAGGACACCACCTACGAACACTCCCCGGACACCGCATTTCACTTTGCTTGCGAACAAAAACGGACACATATTGACTCCTTAGAACACCCCCTAGTCAGTTTATTTAGAACATTTCAGAACACCCGTGATGGCCGCAAACAAATCGAACACAAAAAGAACGTCTAACACATAAAAAACACAACTTTCATCCTATCTCATACACTCCCACCCTCCCCAAACACTCCTACACACCAACACACTCTACAAAATACACATTTTGAACAAAGTTTCACCGCGCTGTCCGGGGACGTCCGCGAATCCAAGATGGCGGGCGCTGCCGAAAAATCTGACGCGCTTCACACTCCACACCGTCCAATCAGCGAACACTTTGCATGTCCGCGAACATCACGCAAGACGATTGGCCAATCAGGACACTTTCCGCGGAGCGAACAGGGAAGTGTATCTGCAAACCGAACACAGATATCACTAATTTTTTTTTACCTACTTTTTGGTCATTTTAAAAAAAAACTACTGGATAGATTTTCACCAAATTTGCAAAAGCATGCTTTCGGGACCAAGCCGCTGCTCCTGGTCCAAATTTGGTGGAAATCCGTCCAGCGGTTTGGGCTGTAGGCGCGAGCAACATTTTTTTTCCATTCACTCTATGGAGAGTGAGTATAATGTATCCAAATATGAGCATATAGAGGGAAGGTAGAGTAATAAAAATAAAACTATGAGAAAGTGCTGATAACCATAATGATTATCTTCATGCACAGAAAGGATTGCTCTCTTTCAAGCCTGTATCTTCCGCTATGTATATGTTTCATATGATGTGACTGGACCCTAAGTCTACAAATATAGTACCTTTTCAATTTTTACTTCCTGACTGTTACTGAAGAAAACTATGTGGCTTCGATATGTCAGTAAAGGATAAAAAGGGAGAGCCAGCCATGTGATGTCATCAGTGATGTCATCAATGACATTTGTGATGTCATCTTTGATGTCCTGGGTGTTAGTGTTAGCAGTGCACGGTGGCGCGAGTTATGGTTGCTTATGTTACCATAACTGGCGAATTTCAGGGGTTTTTCAGTTTTACTTTGAGCCATAACGTCCCTTTAACAAAGTTTTTTCACTGAATTTCATAGGTTTTTAGTAGCGCAACTTAACCATAACGTCCCTTTAACAAAGTTTTTTTAATATCACGCAAAAAATATACAAACATGGCATGCAAAAACCAACTTCTACAGATGGCTTTACACAGAATGTTGCAAAGTAAGAATTTATGCTCGTTCACAGTGAAGGTCAGCTGCTTCCACAACTTCAACAGATGGCTTTACACAGAATGTTGCAAAGTAAGAATTTATGCTCGTTCACAGTGAAGGTCAGCTGCTTCCTTTTTTTTCTCGGGCCCCGGAGAGGCTCACGAAGCGTACTATAAGGTCATATTGTGTTTTGACCTTGACAGACAGAGATTGTGATGAAAGACTTCTCTTGAAGGAGTGTTGCTAAAACGTTAGAGAAGATAAAGATGAAAATTCTGAAACGCAACCACTTTTATATACTATATCACTATGCGAAAGATCGTTGGCACACACAGAGTCGTATTTTGGGACTGCACCACTCGTAGACAATGGAAATTGCAATTGTACTGTAAGTAACCCTTTAGATTACTTTATACCAAATATAATATCAATAGTGTAGCATTAAAGACCGCTCAAGTTGAACTTGTTCGTTGAAAGTGGCATAATGTTTTCTACCGCGCACTATCACCGCCGAATTGATCCCCTGACATTTAGAGGGCTCTTAAAAAGGCAGACGACACAGGGTGGGTTAATAGAAATAATTTAACCGGTCTATAGGCGGTCAAGCGCTCTACTCGCTGTGCCACTTCACTGTAGCCTGTCAAGTGGCACAGCGAGTACAGCGCTCGCTTTGACATCCGTGCACAGCTTGCTAATGCAAGTTTGAATCCCGGCAAGGCCAAACCCAGCCTTTCATCCTTCCGTGGTCGATAAATGAGCACCACACACCACGGTTAATAATAAGCACCGCTTACATACCTCACGGTTCTTAGCGCTATATGAATGGGAAAATATTATTATATTATTATTAACATACTCTGTTGCACTATCTTCGATAGCAAATATTTTCACCCCCTAACAAATAAAATTATGATTTTTAATGAAGATCGGCTGGTGAGACTAATTTATGTTTTTTAAAACAGGTACGTGGCCCCATTTTGCCTATGTCACGATTTACAGACTCCAGCGGATGGGGTCTTCAACTGCCAGGTGCAGGTCCAAATATGCAACTTCATGACCCTCACCATTTTATGGGACAATCGCCAAGGACCAATATGCCCTCACGCAGTACTAGCGGCTACAAACAACATACCAACCAATAGGGTGGTCTAATGGCTCGTTGTTGGAGCAACCTTCCGATTATTGGAGCGACCATTTACTGCTTTTATCATAAACCAACACCCTATCTACCGCAAAGGAACATTGGCTCCAAATAAACTTTTGCTGATCGACAGCAGAGACAATAGCAAATCGCTGAATATTCACTAAACATTTCATGTGAAATAAATGTACTTTACCAAATGCACAATCCTGCTGTTTACTTTTAAACCACAGTTTCATATTCCGAATTGTGGCGCACTGAGTTGTAAGCTGATCTAACACTCTGTACCGCAAAGGAACATCGCGTGTCTCAACATGAACTTTTGCGGATCGACAACAAAGACAAATGCAAATTGCTGAATATTCTCTAAACATTTGATGTCAAATAAATGTACTTTACAAAATTTACAATCTTGCTCTTTGCTTTTAAATCAGTTTCATATTCCGAATTGTGGCGCGCTGTGTTGTGACATAATGTGTGTTGTCTTCCGGGTTCTGTGTAAAGTCGCGTAGTACTGGAGACGACTGGGCGCATTTCATTACGCACCCTGTAACGTCACGGAGAGCGTCGGGGAATATGAATGCTTTGATAATATCAGGCTTAGAGGGGGGAGATATGATTTAGTGTCGCAAAAGCAAGTCAGCCAGGTCAATAGCGCCTGTCATAGGATTATCACATAATGTCGGCGCACACCAGCCGGATTTATCGTTTCTTTAGTGGACAAAAAGTCGGTTGACGCCCCTAGGAAATTGTACTATTAGCAGACAAAAGGAGTGCTCTTAAAACACTTTCACCCTGACAACGAACAATACAAACAACGTTCTCAGAACAGCCCCATTTTGTGTAATTGCAACCATTTCGGGACACTGCGAGTGTTCTTAGAACACATTCAACTAGACAGATTACAATACGGACAGCGTCCTGAGGACACCCCCAGTTTGTGTATTTACGAACAATTAAGTACACCGTGAGTGTTCATAGCTCATTTTTACCTTCCTTGCGAACAAAAATGACACATACTCCGTCCTCTAAACACCCCACCATTTAGTTTATATACAAAATGTCAGAACAGCCGTGTACACCGCAGACAAATCGAACGCAACAAAAAGGTCTAGCATATAAAAAAACAAAACATTGAACCTATCTCGTACTCCCCCACCCTCCCCAAACACTCTTACACACCAACACATGGCACTAAATACAATTATTTATCCACGTTTCACTGCGCTGTACGCGGTCGACTGCGAATACAAGATGGCGGGCGCCACAGAAAATCTGACGCGCTCCACGCCCCTCGCCATCCAATCAGCGAACACGTCGCATGTCCGCGGACATGACGCAAGGCCATGGGCCAATCGGGGTGCTGTCCGCGGAGCGAACAGGGAAGTCCGTCCGTGAAGCGAACGCAGATATCACTAATTTTTTTGCCTTACATTTTGGTCATTTTTTAAAAAACTACTGGACGGATTTACACCACATTTACAAAAGCACGCATTTGGGACCAGGCCGCCGGAGCTGCCGCAAATTTGGTGTAAATCCGTCCAGTGGTTCGGGCTGTAGCCATGCGCAAAGTTTTTTCCCATTCAGTCTATGGGGAAAAAAAAAGTTTTGGGACCCCCCTATAACTTTTTCCCCCTGGACAAATCCTCACCAAACTTTGCAAAAAAGTTCAGAGTGACCCAACTACTTTTTTTGCAAAGTTTGGTGAGGATCCGTCCAGGGAGAGCGAAGTTATAAGCCGCCCAAAAAGTGCTCTTTCTATGGAAACAGCAACTTAACCATAACTACATGGCCACTACCATGGCCATGTAATATAGTAATATATAGTATAATATATATTTATATATATATAACATTAGTTATGGTTAAGTTGCTGTTTGCATATTATATATATATATATATTGGAGTCAGTAAAGAATGGATGTTCACACTACGTACGATAGCAGTGCTGAGCAAAAGAAGGAAGGCTGATTGTTTACTTTCCAAAAGGCGAGGTTGGATGAGCCAAGAAGCCACGGCCATATCAGACTGGGGTGAGCTGCATTTGATATAAATCGTGTGTAACAACGAAGCTCCTGTTGAAGCTACTGTTAAAAAGGCAAAAACAAGAAGACGTCAGAGGTCTAATAGAAAATAGCATTTTAATACATTGAAAGCTCTATATTGTGGTCTTCAATCACGTGGGGAGAAGAAGTTGGACGAGCATGATGGTCACACCTATGCACGAGGGACGAGTGTGCCGTCCCTCCCCTGAATTCTTCAGTTGCTAGGAACATTTCCAAGGACGAGTTCAAAGAGCCCTAATTGATGGCAGACCACTGAGGTGATGATGGATGGTCATGCTAATTGGTGAGAAGCATGCTTAAGATGAGCTCTCCAGCACCTAGACGCTCAGCCTGAGTGCTGCTAACGTAGATTGGGAATGTACTGACGGAGGTTAGAAGCCAGCCAATGATAGAGGACCGTATGATCATTGTCCTAGAGTTTTGTTGCCAGTTAGAAGTCGTATATTTAGTGAAGTTCGTAGTGACATATTTTAGGGAAGGGCTTAATTGCCCCACTGGATGTTAAGAAGCCTCTCACTTTATTTCACTGCCCAAGCGAGTACGGATTGTATATCTAGATGATCCGTTTAGACCCTATCACATTCACCCTTAGGTTTTGAAGTTTTGTCACGTAGGATGGCATTAGTGATACGCAGGTAAACGACATCAATGACGAATATGTACTATAAAAATGTGATTTTTCATTAAATGCTTTGAGATCGTGATGAGAGATGTCTGCTGATGTCCCTTGTACTTCCTGTTTTAGATAATTGAGAACAATTATCCTTTGCCAACTGAGTTGTTTCGATTATTGATGTTTGAATAATTTCTGCATCCCCATATATCTCAAGCGTAGTGCTATCTCATCTTAAAGAGCTGGGAGATCCAGTTCACTTCTATGCACTGAGCGACAGGAGGCCTGGCCCTGAGGACGTGCAGCACACAGAAACAATGTGTGTTACAGATTCTAGTCAGGTAACATGTGTGCACATTGCAGTTAATACAGGCTGCATTTTGACATTCACACCCCTTTTTCCCCTGCCAGGAACCTTCCTCGTGTCATGTAACATTTGGCTTTCTTTCAGTGGCTAATGTGCTTTTTTCGTAAGGCACAGATAGAGAGTAGGGTTATATAGAATCAACTTGACTTTTTTATCTTTCTATGGCATATCATTTTGGGCATACCAAAATACTCACTTTTGATGCTACTGAGTTTCCCTAAGGCTGCAAGGATATTTTATTATATGACATGTTTATGTATAGCGCCTCATGCTTGAACCCTCCCATTTCTGAGTGCTGTAGCATTGGTGGAATTGCTAACAAATGTAATGGCACTCAATTTATGAACCTCCGAAGGATAAATGGCAGATTAGACGCTGCCAAGATTTGAACTTGGAAGGTGCAGGCAGGTGCATGTCACAGTTGAGCATTTAACTCACTGGGCTTTGTGCAGATAAACAACAACATTGATAATATTTTCCTGCACCCCTTATTTGCCGGGTCATTATGACCTTGCCAGACCCGGTAGGTGTCCTTTTCTGGGTGCTGGAACAAATTATTCCCCATTCCCATTTGAACCCCATAGGGGAGGGTGGTAGCACCGGTTCCATTAATAATGGTACCGGTGCTACCGTCATGTTCTTCTCGCGGGTGCCAGTATGGCCACCCAGTGACGTCTTTAGTAGAGGGCGAAAGGGGCACTTGGCCCGGCCCCCACCTTGGAGATTAGCTAATCTAAAGAAGTTAGTGACCATTGTTTACAAAACCTAAACAGAACACGTCAAGATATTGTATGGTGTGTTGCTGAGGCTCTGAACCTATTGCCTGTCGCTTGTAACAAATATGTTCTGCTATGATCAATTCATCTTGTAATGCTTTCTGTGTTAACAGTCACACATATAGTTTGTGTGTTTGCTAAGACAACGCCTTTAGCAACGTCATCTTTCTATGGAAATTACATTGATCATGTGCAATAGCCAAAGTTTAAATGCATACTGATAAATGTGAGCGCCACATTGCTTCAGAAGATAGCTCAGTGTGTAAAGCACAAATTGCACAGATTAATGTTCATATGCAAGACTATAATACTGAATTCCAGCAAGACACACTCAGACTTTCCTATGTTTGAAGTTGATAAATCTGCAGGTCTGTGTTCTTTGTTTTGTAGCACAATAGGTCCTATTTTCAGCAGTGTACCTGTACCTGCTATGGAAAAAAAGAATATATCATTAGTATGATGAAGGTCTATAAATTGGTTTCTGCAGATGGAGGCTTGTAACACCTGGGCAGCCACCTCAAATAAAGACTATAACATGTTAGTACGAGAAGTGATTAAGTATGCAAATTCAAGACTATGAAACCAAAGTGTTCATGCTTCTATGCTGGTTTGCCCAGCAGACGATGCAGTGCAGATATTTCACTGCATTACTGTGCTGTCTTTCTTGAAAAGGGTGGCTTTTCACATGCTGGGTGTATTGTTTACCCCATTCATTACCTGACCTGACTTTTTATATAGGTAATTTCAGTGGAAGGGTTCCTAGACAGAAGAGAGCTGATCAGATATTTCAGGCCTCAGGCAAGCATATTTTAAGGTCTGCTCATTTGGCACCAAAAACAGCTTTTTTGTACAACTTAAAGGTATTTGTGTATGTTCATAAATAACAATTTCACAAGCCTGTGTTATGGGCAAATTTAAAGCATTAAAACACAAAAGAGAAACCCAGATGTAATCCTGTAGGTTCACATCACATAGTATGTTGGCACCTATATACTTTCCTGCTGATAGAGGCAATGAAGCTGGAATCATTCCCATTTTGCACAATAAACTTCTATAACATTTTGTTTTTAAAATTGTCATGTTATGTTATGTGCTTTGTCTGCTTTCTAAGTCAGATCTATGGAATGGGATTATTTTAGTTCATGGTATGTACTAGAAAAGCAAGTGGTAAAGTGAAAACATTAGGTGCAAATCCCTGCTTCACCTCTTAACCAAAGTGTAATCATGGGCATCTCATTTAATCTTGCATTGACTGATATGTCAACATTGGCAGGCCCTAAACCATTCACAATTGTCACCCTTCTGAGTGATGTTGTTCTCAGGGTATGATATTCACAACAGCTTCACACATGGTTTCAGTGGTCATAGTGTTGCTTCCACTACAATAATACTGAGCATTAATAAATTGCACACCACAATCACATATTTCCTTGCTCTCCTATGGCAACCCTACTTGAAAACCATGTCCCTCTTTTAATCTCTATCTGTCTGGATGTGTGCACCTTCCTGGTAGCTTCTAATCTTCATCCACTATCTATACTGGGACAGGTTTATCTTTCTCTTTGCTTCCCATTGGTCTCCTGTGCCCATGCTTGAGCATTTTCTGTGAGAGATAATCTGTGTCATCGTCTATTCTGTGTCCTCAGTGTGTACCTTCCTCTTGAGTGATAATGATGAAGGGTGTCCTGTACCTATGCTAGAATGCAAGTAGCCTTGTTGTGAACTGCTGATGTTGGTCTTGAAATGCTACTAATTTATCATTCTTATTACAGCAAGCATGAAGAGGGTAAGGGGACTGAAAGGGAGTACCATTTAATTGCTGCGAGGTAACATGCCAAGCTATGTGTTATGATTGCGAGGCGGGGGGCACGACCAGATATTCTGGATACCTTAATTCCTTTGGATTGATGGAGGGGGCCCCCAAAGGTGTCTGTGCCCCCGGCCCCAAAACTGCTTTAGATGGCCCTGTGGCCACCAGGTCAGACCTGGTGGCTGCAAGGGCACCCGCAAGCAGAACTCGTAGTATGGCGGTACAGTACCAATGCTGCCAGTAGCGCTACAGGCACGGTTGTTGCCGTAGAACCTTACTTATAATGAGGCCCATTGCAAGAATTGGGATGCCTATGTCTGCAGCCACGCAAAGGGGAGGGGGTGTAGAGGCAGGCCATGCAAAGTAGATAGGGTGCAGGGGCAGCCCATGCAAAGGGCAGGGGGTGCAGGGGCAGGCCATGGAAAGGGGAGGACGTGCAGGCGTGGGCCCTTTAAAGGGGAGGGGGTGCAGGGGCAGGCCATGCAAAGTGGATAGGGTGCAGGGGCAGGCCATGGAAAGGGGAGGGGGTGGAGGGGCAGGCCATGCAAAGCACAAGGAGTTCAGGGGCAGGCCATGGGGGGAGGGGGTGCAGGGGCAGGCCATGCAAAGTGGATAGGGTGCAGGGAAGGCCATGGAAAGGGAAGGGGGTGCAGGGGCAGGCCATACATAGGGGAGGGGGTGTAGGGGCAGGCCATGGAAAGGGGAGGACATGCAGGCGTGGGCCATTTAAAGGGGAGGGGTGCAGGGGCAGGCCACACAAAGGGAAGGCGATGCAGGGGCAATGCCACCCAAAGGGTGGGTTTGCAGGGGCAGACCATGCAAAGGGTAGAGAGCAGGGCAGGCCATGCAAAGTGGAGGGGGTGCAAGGGCAGGCAACACAAAGGGGAAGGGGTGTGAGCAGGAGCAGGCCATGGAAAGGAGAGCGAGTTGGGGCAGGCCATGCAAACAGGAGGGAACAGGGGCAGACCTCGGAAAGGGGAGGAAGCAGGGGCAGACCACGGAACGGGGAGGGAGCAGAGACAGGTCACTCAAAGGATGAGGGAGTAGGGCAGGTCACGCAAAGAGTATGGGGCGCAGGGGCAGGCCATGAAAAGGGAATGAGGATCAGGGGCAGGCCACGGAAAGGGGAGGGAGGAGAGGCAGGCCAAGCACAGGGGAGGGAGCAGGGGCCGGCCACACAAAGGGTGAGAGGGTGCAGGGGCAGCCCATGTAATGGGTGAGAGGGTGCAGGGACAGGCCACACAAAGGGGAGTGAGTTGGGGCAGGCCACGCAAATAGGAGAGTGCAGAGGCAGGCCACAGAAAGGGGAGGACTCAGGGGCAGGCCACGCAAAGGAAAGGTAGCAAGGGCAGGCCACAGACTGAGGAGGTAGTTGGGGTAGACCAGGCAAATGGAAGGCATTGCAGGGACAGGCTACGGAAAGGGGAGTGAGCAGGGGCAGGCCACAGAACAAGGAGAGAGCCGGGGTAGATCACGCAAAGGGAAGGCATTGCAGGGACAGGACACGGAAAGGGGAGTGAGCCGGGGCAGGCCATGCAAATTGGAAGGAGCAATGGAGGTTCATGCACAGGAACACAATGTATGTTTTTATTGTGTTTCAGCACAGGTGCTTTTTAGCTGTCCATTCTTAGAAGGAGCCCAGACTCCTAGTGATGGCTTGCGATGAGCAGGCTGAATTCTGCAGGTACAGGATGATCATCACGCTAACATGTATGCAAGTGGCTTATTGTAGCAGTTAAGAGCAGGGGTACAAGGAGAGAGCCTCAGGGAACACTGGTGACATTGGTGAAAGATCTACAACCGAAGAAGTCTGAGTTCACATATGAAACTCTCTGTCTTGCAGGAACGGAGCACACAATTTTAGAGCTGCCCTGAATGCCAAGAGGATGTTGAATTCTTTAAATAAGACAACATGGTGGTGTTGAAACCAGTGGGCAAATCATAAGCAGTAGAGACTGCTTCATGTGCAGCAGGGGAGGCTCTGTGTTGCACGCTTGCCGGGACCCTGATGGAAAGTTGTGTCCAGGATTCCATGAGCTGCTTAGTTGCTGTTTACAGAATATTGCCCAAGAGTTTGTTTGGGATTAGGGGAAAGTTCTCCAACATGGTGGGATCTACTTAGAGTTGTTTTCAGAGGAGACACTAGTATGGCTTGCTTGGTATTACTTGATACTTTCCAGTGAGCAAAGGGACAATTGATGAGGGTGGCCAAGGCAGATTCTAAGGTGTTAGATCTCTTTTATGGTGGTAGCCGGGCACGGGTGGCTTTGCAAAGATGAGACATTCATTGTGTGATGAGTTGTGAAGACCTGAAGGATTAAGTTGTGGTACCGTGATGGACATAACCTGGGCATGGACGCCTTGCTGGATTCCTTCCCCTTGGTCATCAGCTTGTTCCTGAGGTGCGGTACCGGCTGTAGCAAATTCTGTATGGTCTCTGGGCTCCACACAGATAGTGAAGACTTCAGTGTCTTTGTTGTGGGTGAGTGTGATCCATTCATGGAGAAATGACGGTGATTTCCTAAATATGGCATTGTGGCAGCCTTTTTCCTGCCTAGTGCTGATTGTCCAGTCTAGTACTGCCATTTTGCTGTTGTATCACTTCCTGTTGTTTACATGAGGTGTTTTTAACTTTTTGCGCAGGCTTGGTGCTGGAGATGTCGCCCTGAAGAGACATGAGCACGCTGAGGGGTAAGGAGTTATCCAGGGGCAAGCAGGAAATGCTTGCAGTTCTGGAGATGTCGCCCTGAAGAGACGTGAGCACGCTGAGGGGTAAGGAGTTATCCAGGGGCAAGCAGGAAATGCTTGCAGTTCTGGAGATGTTGCCCTGAAGAGACCTGAGCACGCTGAGGGGTAAGGAGTTATCCAGGGGCAAGCAGGAAATGTTTGCAGTTCTGGAGATGTCGCCCTGAGGAGACCTGAGCACGCCGAGGGGTAAGGAGTTATCCAGGGGCAAGCAGCAAATGCTTGCTGGACATTTTGAGTAGTGAAGCATTTCACAGAAGGGGCTTTGATGACATGTATTCACTCTGTCGAGTTGATGGCTGCATTTTGGAGACATTCCGAATTAGATTGGATAATAAAGGTTTGTGTCTCGCCACTAGTCAGTGGTGAAGGTCGAAGCTGCTAGGTAGTCCTGGAAGGTCACTGTGGAGCGTCAAGCCAGATGTTTGGGTCGCCCATGATTCTGACCTGGAAAGCAGGTCTCTGAGTTCATTTGCCCATTCTTACAGGAAGGCTCTGGCTTAGCCGGCAGGTAGACAGGTGGCGACTAAGGTTAGCTTACTGCTGCTGTGGTTGAGAGAGTATTTGCATGCTAGTCCTTCAGACAAGGAGGTGTAAGTAAGAGGACACAGTGAGCACTGCAATTAGGTGACTATGGGAAACATTTGATTTACAAATCTCTCACAGAGAATCGGGGGGCCCGGAGAGTAAACTTTTATGACAGAATGATACAATAGTATTTTAAGTAAACATGGTTATTGAGATTTGATTTTCCCATAGCATTGCCAAACATGTTTTAAGTACACATGTAGGAGACCACATGGAATAAAAAAAAAACACACAGCCAATATTACGACGATAGATTTAAGGCGCCCCAACACCATATACAACATATACAGGAGGCATCTCACGTGTGGTGTGCTAAGGAGCACAGAGGAGGGGCCCACAGCACCTCCAGCCCATAGCAGGCCAAAGCAGATTCTGCTCCTTGCTAATCAGCCATGACTAGTGATGCCCAGACAGTGACACGTATGGACAGGACTTTGTGGTGAGTCTTACTTCTGTGGCTCTCTCTCTCTTACCATTCTTCTCTCTAGCCCAACCCACTCAGCCAGACACACCCTGGCTGCGCTGATCACGGCTGATAGCTCCCTCTCCAACACTCTCACTACAGCTCTTTCCTGCTCTGACCATTCTCCCCTCCAATCTGGAGCTCCCCGGCTCTCCAGCTAAGCTTCCTCCCGCACTGCCAGACTCCTTCTCCATCATTCGACCCATGAAGCAAGTGTCAGTAGCTGATTTTGCCACCTCCAGCACTTCCCCCAATCCTATCTGATCTCCAACCTTGACTCTAACATTCCCTCTGTCCTTATCCTACTCGATCTCTCCTCTCCCTTCGACACGATCAACCATACCAACCTGCTCAACTGTCTCTGTGACAACCTGGGTATCACCAATCAGGCTCTCGCCTGGCTCACCTCTTTGCTCTCTGATAGACCCACCCAGGTGCGACTTGGTTCCTTCCTATCATCTATCTCTCTCTCTACGAGTGGTGTTCCCCAGGGATCTAACCTCTCATCCTGGCTTTTCAACCAATACCTGGAAACTCTTGCCCACTGCATTTCCATTTTCTGTTCAAATTTCCAGCGCTATGCTGATGACACTCAACTCATTTTTAGGCTTCCCTCTGCCACCTCCCCATCTTCACTCATCTCTGATTGCCTAATCGCCATTCAAAATTAGTGTGCCACCAAAGATATTTGTCTAAATGCCAACAAGACCGAGATCCTCCTCATCCATGCACCATCACCATCCTTTCTCCTATTTCTATGGCCAGCCTCCCTTGGCCCGCCTCCTTCCCTTACCTGCGAGGCTAAGAACCTCTGGGTCATGTTTGACTCCACACTTTCCTTCTCCGCCCACATCTCTGATATCTCTAAAAAGTCAAACATCTTACTGCACCTTCTCTGAGGTACTCTGCCTTTCCTCTCCTTTCCTCAGAAGCTCAGTGTCTCCCAAGCTCTGGTTCTTTCTAGGTTGGATTACTGTAACAGCCTCTTCCTAAATCTACCTGCCTTCACTCTCCGCCCTTTACAACTAATCCAGAACAGGACTGCAAGACTTGTCCTTGGCCTCAAGCCCTGGGATCGCATTTCACCAGCTCTGAAACCACTTCATTGGCTCCCTGTGGATGCAAGGATTAAACCCTCTGCATTGTCCACAAGGCTTTTTTGGGCCTGTGCCCATAATACCTTCAACTACCCCTCCATAAATACCTCCCCTCCTGAGCCCTACACTCCTCTACTTCAAAGTCCCTCAGGGTCAGTTATTTTTCAAAGAAAAGCAAGCTGGAGGTAGATCTCTGTCTTTGGCTGGGCCACCCCACCCCCTCTGAAACAGCCTCCCTGCCACCTTGAAACTTGTGGAGAATCATTTTCTTTTCCGGAAGCACCTCAAGACTTACTCTTCGATTCAGCCTTTTGCACCTCTTCTCCCCCGCTGATCTGTTTTCTCTCTCAGCACTGTGCACCTGGCCACCCTTTGTCCTTCGGGCCCAGGTACCTGCTCACCCTGCCACCCTCTTGCACTGCCTCCGGGCCACCACTTGCACTGGGGTCTGTATCTGTACCCATACAGTCCCCCACCCACTTTTCTTCTGCACTTATCATATATACCCTATCTGCCTAACCGAGCGCTTGCCACTTGCTGGCAGCACTACCACTGTTTATCGCCTTTATTTATTTATTTTTACGTATTATTATTTGTTCTGTTTCTCCTCTGTTCCGCACTTTCCATTTCTTCTCACTTCCATGCATTTTCCCCCTTTTCCCTTTCCAATGCACTTGCATGTTCTCAATGTCACTTTGCCTAGTAAGATCGTTGTTTTTGTTCTCCCCCATTCCCCTCCCTTCGCCTGGTCATGCTCTAAATCACTTGGATATGAGCACGATATAAATAAAATATTATTTCATTTCATTTCATTACTATTCACTCTCTCACTGACTCAGCCTTTGGTAACGTTCACTTCTCCATCTCCAACACCGTCGACACCCTTGCCCCTGCCATGAGGAGCTGCATGAAGCCTTCCTCCAAGTGCAATAGTTGGTATGATTCTGACTTCGCCTTGTTGAAACGCAAGTGCAGAGTAGCTGAAAGGAAGTGGCAGGCTTTTAGCACATCCTCTGACAAGCTGGCCTATTGCCTGCTCCAACTGCAATAATAGACTCTCTATTCACTCCAAGAAACAGGCCCATAGCCAGTCCCTCATCTCTGGAGCCACAAACAACATGGTAGAACTTTTCAAAATCTGCAAGGTACTTGCCAATACTACTGCAGTCTCCACTTCCCCTCTTCCTTCTCAGGCCCTCTGCCGGGTGTTGGCCTGCCACTTCACAACTAAAACTCAGGATATCCGGTCCTCTCTCTCCTCTTTCCCCCTGCATCCCCTCCTGCATGCAGTCCCACCCTGCCCCCCTTCCTTCCCCCTTCTATACTCCTTCTCATCCACAGCACCTGATGAGTTTAGCAATAAAGTCTGCTCTATGAAAGTCTCCTCCAAACAGGGGCTGCCCTGGCCCTCTAGAACTACCAAGGACATCATCATCTCTCTGGTTCCCTCCTTGGTTGAGTTCTGTAAACACCCTTTTGCCACTGACTCCTTCCCTTCACCCCTCAAGCACTCCTTGTGCACCCCCTCCTAAAAAAGCCATCTGCTGATCCTTCCTGTCCGGCTAACTACTGCGCTATCTCTACTATCTCCTGCTTGGGCAAACTCCTGGAGAAGTTGGTCATCTCCCAACTAATCCATCACACTGAATCTGTTGGCTGCCTCCATGACCACCAGTCTGGCCTCAGAGCAGCCAGAGGCATGGAAACTGCTCTTCTGAACACCCGTGAAGATTTGCTCTCACACTATGACTCGAACTCTCCTTCCGTTCTCATCCTACCTGAGCTGTACTCTGCCATTGACACAGTCAATCATTCCATCCTCATAAATTGGTTCCATGATACCCAGGGCATCACGGACCAGGCACTGGATTGGTTAACCTCTTTGCTCTCGAAACAGCCTTTCCAATGTTCAACTTGGCCCTTTTCTCTCCTCTACCTCACTCTTGACTTATGGAGTCCCTCTGGGCTCTATCCTCTCGCCATGGCTTTTCAACATTTACTTTGCCCCTCTTGCCCACTTGATCTCCACCTTCTCTCCTCATTTCAGTGCTATGCTGATGACACACAGCTCTCCTTTAAGCTTCCCTCCTCTCCTTCCTCTGTCATCTCTGACTGTCTGACTGCTATTCAGGCATGATGTGCTGCTAATGATTTCTGCGTTAACACCAGTAAGACTGAGATCCTTCTCATTAGGACTCATCCTCCTTGCTTCCCTCCTGCTTCCCTCCTACACTCTAGCTTCCCTCCTTGAGCCGCCTCCCTTCGCCCTCGTGTGAGGCTAAAAACGTGTGTGTCATCTTTGACTCCTCTCTCACCTTCTCACTTCATATCGCTGACCTTTCCAAGAAGGACCACTTTCAGCTTCACCTCCTCAGAGGGAATCTCCCTTTCCTCCCCCTCCGGCAGAAACTCAATGTCTGTAGAGCTCTGGTTCTCTCAATGCTTGATTACTGCAATAGCCTCTTCCTTAATCTGTCTCTCGCCTCACTCTGCCCTCGTCAACTAATTCAGAATAGGACTGCTAGACTTATCCTTGGCCTCAAGCCAGGGACCACATCTCTCTCATCCCTAAAATCTCTCCACTGGCTCCTGGTGGTAGCCAAGATCAAATTAACGATCCTCTGCATCATTCACAAGGCTTTCTGGGGCCTGGAAACTCACTACATTCAACTCTCTCTCCCTAAATACCCTAAATACCTTCTGCCCTGTAGCTCCAACTCTCTGCATATCAGACATTTCTCCAAGCAAAGATTGGGTGGCAGATCTTTCTCTTTGGCAGGAGCCTCCATCTGTAATGTCGACTTGAGCCACAGCTCTTTACGTTCCGGAAGCTTCTCAATACCTTTATTTTCTTCTCCTCCTTCTCTGTCCCCCTCCTCTGCTATTCCCCTTCTACCACCATGACAGGATGCATCCCCTTATGAGCCCCTTCAGGGTCAGGCCCTCCTTCGCCCAGTGTTCCCTCTCACCCCTTCCTACCAGCACTTGCCCTTGGGCACCCTTCCCTGACTATCCTTCCTAGGATGGTCCCCCCTGAACTTTGATCCCTACCCCTTGCTCTCCCTAGCACTTGCACTCCTTGTCAATCTGGAAAAGTGAATACCCTTCATTTGAATGACAGACTTAAGTTGATGGCCGTAGGCCAACCGTCTTCTGCACCGAATTATAGAAATATAGCCTGCTATGCTTGACCAACAAGCGGCCATTTTAAACGTAGCAAGAATCGTCATTTTGCTTGTTACCCATTGCTCATTGCTTTCTGTCTAAACTGCTTTGCAGCTTGCAATTGTTGCGAATTCTGCTTACTCTGCTCAACTGTTAACATTGTTGTCTGAATATGAAAGGACAAGGTCGCGGGACTGAGGAGTTCGTTGAAACTCCTCATGAGTAGCCCAGAAAGGAATGCCCACGCTCCCTCTCCGTATCCTTGAGAGAGAGCTGCAGGGCATTTAATCACTTCACAGCTGCCAGCCAGTCTCGTACGATGGTGGAATATGTTAGAATAAAACAGCTAAAGGCTTGAATTATGCTCTTCCTACGGCCCCCCTTCGCAAAACCCTTTAGAGCGTGACAGCTCCCAGGACACGAATAGTACCTCATAGATAGCAAAGTATGGAATGTGGCTCTTCCCCCGTGTGCAGCTTGCTTCCAAGAACAGAACCACCGTGTTCTGTTCAACAACTAAAAGATGCCTCCGCACTTTCTAAATTGCACATTGTTACTAGAATAGACATCGAAAGTGTCATAATTGTCATACTCGTCGGATATGTCCATCGTCATCCGGAGTTCAAAGAAACTTAATAAAGAGGGGTGTAAAACATGACATTGCTGATTCTATGATATGCATTTTATATATATGTAACTGATGTACGTAATTCGCTCTCTTGCGTCCCTCGAGGTCTAGGAAACTCACGTCGCGGGGCGTGAGACCAGAATTGGCCAATTGAGACTATTTTTGCTTGCAATAAACCCTAGCATTGGGAATTTGAACCTCGTGTCTGGCACATCTTTTCGCGTATGGTTATTGCCTTGTTTCCATAGCACAAGGGACCCCTAGGGGCCCCTTTCATCCTGGTCTCCCTTAGCACATGCCCAGCCCCTTGGGATCCCTCCCTCCCTCCCTCCAGCACTGTTCCCTCCCTCCCCCATTCCTTGTCTTCTCCTGTCCACCTGCACTTCTTGATGCCACACTTGCATGATCCGAAAGTCACAAGGCATAGTAGGACCGTTATTGTTATTTCTCCTCCGTCACCCAACCCGTTATGCTGTATACACACCATACAAATGCTCAATAAATGAACAAAATAAAAAATATGAACCAGGGAGTTTGAGGGGTCAGAGGAGGGAGTGGGGTAGTACCATGCAGACGAGTGTATGCATCCTGCTGGTAAAGGTTAAGGTTAAAGTGAGGCGTGGCTGGTGGCGTGTAGCGTCAGGTCCCAGGATGGAGGATGAGGTGCATGCAGCATCACTAGTGTCACAAATGCAGGCACACAGGTGACTAGGGGACACATTTCATCTAGACTGGCCCCTACTGGCCAAAGGCCCAGTTAACCAGGCCTCTAGGGAACAGACTGCTTCACTGGTGATGCTGCATGGACAGGCATCCAGTGTTTACTGTCTTAGTGTCTACCTATGTCTTTGATCACAGGGCACAACCTGTCTCCAGATAGTTCTCCTGGTCTGAGCCAATGGCTGGGAGCCTTGTCTTTTACTTCTAGGGCATAATATGTACGCCACAAGAAGGGGTGCCTTTTCCTTAAGTCACAGGTGGATGGTGTTAAGCAGGATAGAGGTTATTCCACTGATATCCCATGCAAGCTGCTATTGGTGGGCTCACCTTGAATGTTATAGTCTGCACGTAAACGTCCTCTCCCAGACATTCACACCCAAAAAGAAAAGAGTGGGTGTTCAGAGAGGAACCTCAAGTAATGGCAGAGGTCTTGGCCAACAAGTGCATCCCAGTAATGCCCAAATAACACCCAGAAGATACAGGAGCAGGAGACAGACATTCCTCAAAGCCCACGCCATAGTGTTGCTGTCATGCCACAGGGTACAAGAGCTGCTGCCACCACATGCCCAGTGAAGGAAATGTAGCAGAGGTAAAAAGACCCCAAACTGTCCCAGAGGTAAGTGGTACAGGGCCTCTACAGCACAAGACTACATGGACTACAATTAAACCTTTAAAAAGTCACAGTGGTGATGAAATGTTACATGATTTTTGTGACTGCTGTGGAAAAGTCCCCAGCCCTGTTTTGTGGACTTCTAGTGGTGACATCTATGGGCTGGGAGCCACCTTGGCCACTAGAAAATGAAGGGCCAAAGTGGTATGGGGGAGCCCCTAGGCAACCTCACTCAGCACACTTCAGCGAGCAGAGAACTGTCACGTTGCAACAAATTGTTAGTTCCACTTTATTCCCCCATACATGCTGGTAAATATGCACAATAATTATTCCCCAATGAACTTGTCGTGAAGCCTTTACTACACAAATACCCAGAAGAGTGAAGCAAAAGTGACTCCATGCCAGGACTCAAAAAAGCCTATGGATGTAGAAGACCAACAATTATTTGATTCCAAGATGGCGGGGAAAACTCTAAAAGCAACACTTTTCCTTTCACTTCAGCAAATCACTATAACCATATGTTACGTTATATTATCTTGCATTTGTGTAGGAGGACTGTCTGAAATTACTTGGGTTGGAATTGCTGATACAATTGCTGTTGGGGATACCCTCCTCGAATAGTGGGCACTTATTCTGCATCACCTCACCTGCCTTCCTGAGCTGCTACAGTCCCTACAAAAGACTCTGTTTCGCAAATCTGCACTACTGCGTGCACCAGCATTGCATGTGCAATTGAGCAATAGGCTCCTCTCATTTTAGGGACTGGACTGCCTTTCAGTTAGGATTGTGATTACTACAGAATTGCCTAAAGACTATTTCCACTGCCTGCTTCCTTCCCCTTATAGGTTGTGGACCCATTTCATGCATTAACCCTTTAGACCACTTGGTCTTCTATATATGTATTTTAGTAGGATGGTGTTGGTTTAAAGGTGTTACTGTGATTATTACTGTGTGTATATCCTCAAAGGCCTTGACATGAATGTATTTGTATTTTTTATATATATATATATATAAACCTGACTGGGAGTGATTTGTAAGTGTCCTTTACTCTGTGTGCTCATTGAGGTCTTTCAGTCACCCTCACCTACCCTGAGACCCAGTCTTGACTGCCATCAATGCTACCTTGATTTGTCTGGCTTGTTCAGAAGGTTACCCTGTTGCAAGAAACTGGGCTGGCCTTCTTAACTTCTGCCCACCAGGTCAGAGTTCAGAAATCCATCTTAACAAATTGGTATACAGCAGTGGGATAGGACTGAAGGTACCTAGTGTTGTACACTAGTGAAGGCATTTCAGATTACCCCTACCCAGGACACATGGTGACTTTGTAGTGATAACTGTAAAAGCCATAGACTTATCTATTATAATGGAAACAAGTACCTTATCACCTTAAATGCTTCTAGATCAGAAACCTTGAGAAAGATGTGCACTGAGAGAGGTTTACTTGTTCAAGGTACAGACGTCGAAATGATTCAGAGAATCATGGAATGGCAAAAGTTGCAACTCAGTGCCATAGCCTCTGAAGAGAGTGCAGAAGGAGATGAAGCTGCTTCCACTGGCAGAACTGACAGTTCTGTTGCTGCCCTCATCCATGGTGCCCAGGAGGACAGGGAGGGTGCAATGTCCAATGTTTCCTCTGCAAGCTCTGATGCCAAGGCCATGCTGGAATTCAAGACACAAGAGCTGCTGTTTAAGCAGAATTAGCTTGAATTTCACATGGCTAAACTGTAAGTAGAGCAGGCAGAAAGACAGGGATCACAGTTGGAACTGGCCAAACTTCAAATTTCAAATGGATCCATGGGATCTGGACATGGGTCTGGGTCCTTCCCTCATCCAAGATTTCCTAAAGATCTGCTCAGTGTGTATGATGAGAAGAATGACATTATGGACTGGTTGGATGCATTTGAGTATGCATGTGAAGTTCAGGAGGTTGTAATGCTGATAAGATCGCATGGCTGTTCAGCTGAATACCCCATTCTGTCAGCAGTGCTATTATGGAAATGTCAAAAGCTTAAAGAGTAGATTTTGCAATGTTGAAGCAAACTCTGATCTTAAAGTTTGGGAAGACTCATGCCCAATACATGAAGATGTTAAATACACAAAGAAAGAAGGAAGTACTTGGGTGTCATATGTAACTGATTAAAGAACTTGACTGGCTGGGTTGAAGGCTATAAGGTCTCCACTTTTGAGGGTATGATAAGTCTTGTCTTGCTTGAACATATTATTGCATCTTCTTCCCCTGAGCTTAAGCAGCATTTGGTAGATTCAAAGGAGTTAGATCCTAAAAAGCTAGCCATAGCAGCAAATTTGTGGGTGTCACATGGAGTGTACCAAAGGGACACGACTCATCCTGGTAAGCAGGAGGAGGTGGGGAAAAAGTCCAAAGATAAGGAGGGCGGGGAATATGATAAAACCTCCTCCCAAAAGAGCCACAAAAAGAAAATTAATGTTAAGTCACAAGAGAACACTCCAAAACAGAACTCTGGTTACAGTAAGCCTCCCTAAGTCCCTAGTGTTAGGGAGTGTTCTCTGTTAAGGCTGAATTTCCTAACCTAGTGAGTCCCCCAGCAGCTTTACTGGATTTTTGGGGTTAATTTTTATCTTCTGCCAAGAGTGAGACTCTTTTACCCTCACTCTTGGGCATGATTTGAGTGTGTTTCTTTGAATCTAGATGTGTTTAATGGGCTATGGGGTCTTTTACTCCATAGGGCTTCATGTGCTTTTGTGACGTGTGTTACACAGCACCCTCGGTGCAGTGACACAGGGGTGTCATAGTGACCCCCCAGTATAGACTCCAGACCCTGGGACTGACTACTGTCTCCCAGGGCATGTACAGTCACCATTGACTTTACTAGTCTTAAATTCTGAACAGAACGTCTCCGTCCCCCTGATCGAGTTTTGGCTGGTGGCAGTGGATACTACTTTTTATATTCTACCGCAAATATTTTCCTATGGGATTTCCCATTGTTTTAGGCTACTACCTTTGTTTAATTATTTACGGTAGCCTCGAACATAACGGTATTTTTTGCCAAAACTTGATTCTAAAATGGCGTTTGTGTTCTCTTCTGTGACTCCAGCCCAAGTCGAGCCCTTTGTTCCACTTTTTGGCAGGCTTCTCCACAGAAGCCCTCCAAAGTGGTGACACTCTGTCTGGGGTACTTAGGAGGGGTGCAGGGAAATTTAGGCACACTGGACTGAGTTGCCTAGGCAACTTAAGTCGCACTCCATCCTGATTGGCCCAAGTGGTGAGCCGGCCGGCTCAACACTTAGCATGTTTGAGTGACAGCTAGGCTGAGTGAATGGGGGTTTGCTGCATAAAAGCAGGGCTTTGGGGACTGGAACTTCAGAAGTCGCCACAGGACCTAAGAATCCGATGAGGGAGAAGCTGAGCTGACCTGCCACGACACCACCACCGGTGGAGCCCTGCTGCACTGCCTCACCACTTTTCCCAACGACAGAGGAGATCTCCCGCCGGAGAGTCTTCTTCCTTTGACTGGTGGGGATAACCAGTTTCACCGTATTTTCGTTTTCCCGACGTACCTCGTGGCCGCCTTGCCCGTGCCAAGCACCTCTGCAACCGGGATACCACGTTTTACCACGACCGCAAAACAAAGGTACCACCTTTAACCAGAAAACTCAGCAGCTGGTTTTTTCCCTGGTAGTGCAACGACCTTCATCTTTCCTCCAAGTCGAGATCTTCTCTTCCCCTGGACGGCGACGCAACTTGCACCCACTACCAGGAACAACTGCCACCGCTGGAGGATCCTTCCCACTTAAGGTACCGTGTCCCGCCTGGCTTCCCTTGCTACCGACTGTACGGGGTAGATTTAGCCCCCGGCTTTCGAACCTGGGGTAGTCTGGGACACCCTGGCTAAACTTTCCTAAAGCCTCTCTAAACTCTTTTTGAACCCTCTGCAAGACTTTCTAAGCCTAGTGTAACTGTGTGATCTTGGGCGCATTTGTGCTCTGCTCTCTCTAAGAGTGGGCCCAGCCTTTGGACTTTGGCTCACCAGTGACTTTTGCTCTTCTGCCTTGCTAACAGTGTTCCTGAATCTTAGAGTGGTGTACCTTTCCATATTCTGTCTTTTTCCCTCCCTTTCTCACAAACTTATTGGAGTGCAATCTAGTTAAGCGCTCACCTCTGTATGAAAATAAGTGGTGTTTTACTGTGACTTAGCTGATAAGGAAAAAGGGGTGTATATATTACAATAGTAACTGTGTTTAGAATATTTTACAATAAGCGTGCTGGAGTGTTTCAACTGTGTGTTTTTAAATAAATAATTATATACTTTGATACCAAAGCTCTGGTCAGTGTGTGCTTGTATTATTGTATCTGAGTGCCTATTGTGTATACTTTGCATACTACCTAACTCTTCTTGAGGGAAGTCTGACTGCTCAGCCACAGCTACCAGGTAAATCTGGGTGGTGCAGACTGCTACCAAGTGGGTTTACTGCCAACACCTGTAGTTTTAAATCTTTTGCAGTGGTCCCTAAGGGAACTGCACAGGTTTCTGCCTAACACCTAGAACCAGTGGATCTTGTCTGGCTTGTGGAGCACGTGCCTATGTGAAGGGGGACCCCAGATGTACGGTCAAAACCTTGGGGGTCCACTCTGCTAATCTGGCCTTCTCCTCCTATAAGGAAGAAGAGACTTCAGGGGCATCCTTCTCCTCAGACGCCTTCCACAGTGGGATAGATGCTGAGGTAGTGTTGCTAGGAGCCTAAAGTCTTAGATGTATATGCTAGGATTCCTGATAATACCAAGCACTACTTTAAGGACAGTGTGCTGATTAATGGAGTAGATACTCCTGCCCTTAAGTATAGTGGGTGCAGCAGAACTGTAGTGGATTCTACCTTGGTAGACCCAGTGGAAGTTGCCAGAGCTCCTCTGTTACCCACTAAGTTGGCTGATGGCCCACCTCTCAAGTTCCCAGTTATGCCCGTAAATCTTACTATAAATGGTACAGTGGTCAGTATTCCCAGGAAAGGTCTTGCTGGGGAATGATCTCAGAGCTTTAGGGCTTGTGAGAGACACAGTAGAGAGACCCTGCACAAGGTCACAAACAAGGGCTGCACCAAATCTAATGCCAAGCCAAAGGAGAAACCCAAGGCAAGTCAAGAAAGACCGAAGAGGGAAAGAGAATATTCCCCATAACTCACCTACCACTGATTTGTGGTTTTGCATTATTTCACGGACATGCTGGTTTATTTTTTTAAAATACCATTTTTGTTTGTTTATTTTTGATTCAATTTATGTTGCTTTTAATACATATTTTTTCTTCAAACTTCAATGTGTAGTATCATGGGTGTATGTGAGGGACATGTGTTCATTTCCAAACTTGCAATTGGGGTTCTATCATGTTATTGACATTTCTAAGTGGGTGGATGCAATACTCGGGTGGGCGTTTGGCATTTGGAGGCTGACCATAAGGGCCAGGGATCTAGATTCCGATGACATGTTGGCTGGGGGACATGTGTGGGGGCCTGGTGGAGGGTGCCCCACAGTGCTGGGGGGTGGGGGTGCTGGGAGACCTGAGTGGGGGCCTGATGGAGGGTGCCCCTGGATGCTGGGGGGTGGGGGTGCAGGGGGACATGAGGGGGAGCCTGGTGGAGGGTGCACCACAGTGCTTGGGGGTGGGGGTACAGGGAGACATGAGTGGGGGCCTGGTGGAGGGTGCCCCTGCACTGCTGGGGGTGGGGGTGATGGGAGACATGAGTGGGGGCCTGGTGGAGGTTGCCCTGCACTGCTGGGGGTGATGGGAGACATGAGTTGGACATGCGTGGGAGCCTGGTGGAGGGTGCCCCAGAGTGCTGGGGGGTGATGGGAGACATGAGTAGGACATGAGTGGGGGCCTGGTGGAGGGTGTCCTGCACTGCTGGGGGGTGGGGGTGATGGGAGACATGAGTGGGGGCCTGGTGGAGGGTGCCCTGCCCTGCTGGGGGGTGGGGGTGATGGGAGACATGAGTGGGGGCCTGGTGGAGGGTGCCCCTGGATGGTGGGGGCGGGGGTGATGGGAGACACGATTTGGACATGAGTGGGGGCCTGGTGGAGTGAGCCCTGCACTGCTGGGGGTGGGGGTGCTGGGAGACATGTGTGGGGCCTGGTGGAGGGTGCACCACAGTGCTGGGTGGTGGGGGTGCTGGGAGACATGAGTGGGGGCCTGGTGGAGGGTGCCCCTGGATGCTGGGGGGTGGGGTGCTGGGAGACTTGAGTGGGGGCCTGGTGGAGGGTGCCCCTGGATGCTGGGGGGTGGGGGTGCTGGGAGACATGAGTGGGGGCCTGGTGAAGGGTGCCCTGCACTGCTGGGGGGTGGGAGTGATGGGAAACATGAGTGGGGGCCTGGTGGAGGGTGCCCCTGGATGCTGGGGGGTGGGGGTGCTGGGAGACATGAGTGGGAGCCTGGTAGAGGGTGCCCCTGGATGCTGGGGGGTGGGGGTGATGGGAGACATGAGTGGGGGCCTGGTGGAGGGTGCCCTGCACTGCTGGGGGGTGGAGGTGATGGGAGACATGAGTTGGACATGAGTGGGAGCCTGGTGGAGGGTGCCCCACAGTGCTGGGGGGTGGGGGTGATGGGAGTGGTAGGGGGAAGTCTCTGTTTAGGCTGAATTTCCTAACCTAGTGAGTCCCCCAGCAGCTTTGCTGGATTTCTGGAGTTTGTTTGTTTCCATCCTGCTAAGAGTGGGACTCTTTTCCTCCCACTCTTGGACATGAATGTGTGTAATTCCTTTGAATGTCAATGTGTTCTATGGGCTATGGGGTCTTTTACTCCATAGGGTCTCATATGTTTTTCTATGTGTGTTACACCGCACCTTACGTGCCGTAACACTGGGGGCGTCCTAGCGGACCTCCATCATAGACTCCATACCCGGGGACTGTCTACTGTCTCCCCGGGCATGTAAAGTCACCATTGGCTTTACTAGACCTAAATTTACTAACAGAACTAGTACAAACCATCTTATTGTGGACGTGCTAGTAGGGGTAATTCGATTACTCCTAGATCTGTTACTCGAGGGGGCACTGTCCCGTCCCCCCTCGCCGAGTTTTGGCTGGTGGCAGTGGAAACTACTTGTTATGTTCGACCCCGAACCTCACCCTATGGGATTCGTCCCATTGTTGGAGATTGATACTTTTCCTCGTTAATCTCTAATGTACCACCGGTCTACTTATCTTAAATAAGTTTATCGGATGGTATTTTCTGCCAGAACTCGGTTTTTAAAATGGCGTCTGTGTTCGTCTCTGTGACTCCTAAACCAAAGGTTGAGCCCTTTGTTCCACTTTTGGCGGACCTCTGGACAGGGACCCTCCAAAGTGGTGCCATTCTGTCTGGGTTACCACAGGGGTGTGGGAGGGGTTTTAGGCACCCTGGACCGAGTTGCCTTGCCAACTCCGGTCGCACTCTGGTGTGATTGGCCCAAGTGGTGAGCCTCCCTGCTCACCACTTAGCGTGTGTTGATTGACAGATAGGCTGAATGAATGGGGGTTTTCTGCATAAAAGCAGGGCTTTTGGGACTGGATCTTCAGAAGTCGCCACAGGACCTAAGAATCCGACGAGGGTAACGCTGAGTCGACCTGCACGACGACACTCCCGGTGGAGCCCTGCGGATCCGACTCACCACTTCCCGACGACAGAGGAGATCTCCCTGCCGGAGAGTCTCTTCCCCTGACTGGTGGGAACAATAAGTCCCCTTTTCCTTTTTCTTCGCCTCAGGACGCAGTCGTCGAATTGCCCCTGCAGAGCACCTCGGCAACCGGATAGCCACTACCCCTGTACCGCGACCAAAAGGTGGTGCCTTGTGATGGAGCACTCTGCGGCTGGTCTCTTCCCTGGTGGTGCACCGGACTTCACTTTTCTTAGACGACGAGATCATCTCTACTCTTGGCAAAGACCCGATGTGCATCCAGCACCAGGAACAACTGCCCCCGCTGGAGCTGTCTCTCCACAAACAAGGTACCGTGTCCGCCTGGCTTCCCTTTCTGCCGCATCGAGTGAGGTGTCTTAATCCTTGCCTTTCCCTTGGGTCGCCTCCAAGCTTTCTTTAACGTGTGGTTCTGAACCGGTTCCAAACTTTCCAATAACAATTTGCTATACAGGCTCGAACGCATTTCCACAAAGAGACTTTTTGGGACAAATCGCCTTGCCTCTCTCCGAGTGGGCCTGGCCTCTGAACTTTATGATCTATTGTGGTTCTTGTCTTCTTGCCTTGCATTTTTTTTTCCGTAAAGTATTGAACTGTGTTGACTTTGTAACCTGCCTATTTTTCTCTCCCATCCTAACTGATATTAGAGTGCCATCTAGGTTGAGGTATACACCTCTGTCTGAAAATAAGTGATACCGGTAGAACCTAGACTTGTCGAAATGTTGTTAGCGGGATTGATCGTCTTCTTCTTCGTAGAGTAATTGTGATTGAAGTGTTTGCCGTGATAGTGTCATAGTGTTTTCCATAGATGTTGCGTTATAAATAAATACCTTAATATCTTTACACTGAGCCTCGTTGCGTGTTTGCTTGTCTTACTGTGAAGAATTGCCCTATATTGTATACTCCACATACTGCTTAACTCTTCTTGAGGGAAGTCTGACTGCTCAGCCACAGCTACCAAGTGAATCTGTGTGGTACAGACTGCTAGCAAGTTGGTTTACTGGCAAACACCTGTAGTCCTAAATCTTTTGCAGTGGTCCCAGAGGGAACTGCACAGGTTTCCGCCTAACAGGGAGTCATGAGTTGGACATGAGCGGGGGCCTGGTGGAGGGTGCCCTGCACTGCTGGGGGGTGGGGGTGATGGAAGACATGAGTGGGGGCCTGGTGGAGGGTGCCCTGCACTGCTAGGGGGTTGGGGTGATGGGAGACATGAGTGGGGGCCTGGTGGAGGGTGCCCTGCACTGCTGGGGGGTGGGGGTGATGGGGACATGAGTTGGACATGAGTGGGAGCTTGGTGGAGGGTGCCCCAGAGTGCTGGGGGGTGGGGGTGATGGGAGACATGAGTTGGACATGAGTGGGGGCCTGGTGGAGGGTGCCCTGCACTGCTGGGGGGTGGGTGTGCTGGGAGACATGAGTTGGACATGAGTGGGGGCCTGGTGGAGGGTGCCCCTGGATGCTGGGGGCTGGGGGTGCAGGGGGACATGTGTTGGTGGGCAATAGTGCAAGGTGACATGTGGGTTGGCTGGAGGGCATGGGCATGGTGGATGGGCTGCCTGCGGGACATGTGCAGGGTAGGCCCCTGTAGTGTGGGCCGCCTGCAGGGGCCGTGTAGGGTGTAGAGGGAACACCTGGGAGGACCCACACGTGCAATTCACATGTGGTGCTCCCCGCGCACCCCTGGAATACACGTACCCTGATGGAATTGCGTGTGATACTTCCTGCGCACCCCTGAAATACGCATACCCTGCTGCTTTTGCGTGTGATACTTCCCGTGCACCCCTGGAATACATGTACCCTGCTGCTTTTGCGTGTGATACTTCCCGCGCACCCCTGGAATACACGTACCCTTATGGAATCGCGTGTGATACTTCATGCGCACCCCTGAAATACACATACCTTGCTGCTTTTGCGTGTGATACTTCCCGCGCAACCCTGGAATACACGTACCCTGCTGCTTTTGCATGTGATACTTCCCGTGCACCCCTGGAATACACGTACCCTGATGGAATCGCGTGTGATACTTCCCGCACACCCCTGAAATGCACATACTCTGCTGTTTTTGCGTGTGATACTTCCCGCGCACCCCTGGCATACACGTGCCCTGATGGAATCGCGTGTGCTACTTCCAACGCACCCCTGATGTACACGTACCCAGGACAATCGCATGTGAAACTTCCCGAGAACCACTGAAATACACATTCCCTGCTTGTCGTTTGCTGTTTGGCAGCCCTGTGAACTGGTCCAGGGTTAGCGCAGCCCTTTGCAATGATTTGGGAATTTTGAAGGCTTTTCCTTGCGCAAGGGCGTTCTTGGGGGCGTAACTGCCGCTGCTGCAGGGTCGCTGTGCCACTCTGCGTCATGGCTGGTTTCGGAGGCTAAAATCCATGAATACTCTGTGCGATGAAAAGGATTTTTTCACACGCGACTGGCGCAGTGTATCGCACGGGGACACTGTGCGCCAGCCGCGTTCGCCACTTTTGTGCAAATTTCTATGAATTACGTGTAAATGCAGTGATTCATTGTTCCTCTGTCGGAGTGCGACTGACGATTTCACCACAGCAACTTCCCAGTTCTCAGTTTCTGACTCGACCATTGCCTCCTGAATTTAGCATTGTCCCGGAATGTTTGTGGGCGGTTGACGACAATGATGTCGGGGTATTACAGGTTGAACCCGTTAAAATAGTTTTGAAACATGGAGTTAAACTACCACGCATTCCGCAATATAAAATCTCAGTTGAGGGCGAGCGTGCTTTGAAGTGCATTGTTTCCGATTTTGTACATCGAGGGGTGATTGAAGTGATTGCAGGTAGTTTATGTAAAAGTCCGATTTTACCCGTGTACAAGAAAGGCGACAATGCAATCCCATTCCGTTTCATAATTGATCTACGCGCTATTAATAAAGTTGTTGCCACACAATATGCAATTGTGCCTGATGTGACAATGATATTAACGATGATCCCTGCTACAGCTACTCACTTTAGTGTTGTGGATCTGAAGAATGCTTTCTTCAGTATTCCTATACACAAGGATAGTAGATATTTGTTCGCGTTCACCTTGGGGGGACATTCGTTCACATTTACTCGTGCACCTCAAGGTTATACTGAAAGTCCAAGCATTTATAGTAGGGCTTTGAAAGAGCAGCTTGACACCCTTGAACTGCCATCTACTTTTACACTGCTTCAGTATGTCGATGACTTGCTTTTAGCTGCAGATTCTGAAAGTGCTTGTAAAGAAGGCACTGTATTGTTGCTTATTCATTTGGCTGAACATGGTCATAAAGCTTTGCTTAAGAAATTTCAATATTGTTGTCAGGAGGTCGCCTATTTAGGCTATCTCCTGTCAAAGGAGGGGAGAGGATTGACACCTGAAAGAATAAAACACATTTCTGGCATGTCTGTCCCAAATACACAGAAGGAAGTCAGAGCCTTGATAGGTATGGCTTCATACTGTAGGCTGTGGATCCCAAACTTCTCAATAGTGATAAAACCGATGTTGGCCTTGACGAAGACGGGCATTTCTCCGCCGCTGCCATGAGAGTCGGAACATCAACGATCATTTGAGCTTCTCAAAACCGCGTTATGCTCTGCACCGGTTCTGGGTACTCCAAATTACAATAAGGCCTTTGTGTTGTTTGTGCATGAATGTGATGGATGTGCTTTGGCTGTATTAACACAGGAACACGGAGGGAAGAATAGACCGTGCGGCTATTACTTCGCCCTTGATCCTGTCGCATGCGCTTTGCCAAGATGTTTGAGAGCCGTCGCTGCTGCTGCCACGTCTGTAAAACAGAGTGAGGGAATGGTTCTAGGCCATGATTTAACCCTAATGGTACCTCACTCTGTAGATGTCCTATTGAATAAAACCCAAACACAGCACCTCACCTCTGCACGGCTGACGAGGTATGAATTGACTTTGTTTGCCGCTCACATTCAAATTAAGAGGTGTTGTGTCCTTAATCCGGCTGAACTCTTACCTTTCCCGCAAAACACTGTTTGCGGTGACAAAGAATTACATGACTGCCTTTATACCACTGAACAAGAAACGAAAGGCAGGATAGATCTTATAGATACTCCTTTGGACAATGCAGAAGGGGAGCTGTTTTGTGATGGCTCCTGCTTCAAACTTTCGGATGGTACATCTACAGCTGCTTCTGCAGTCACTACATTGAGTACGGTTGTTGAAACTAAGAGAATTCCGCATAACTCCGCGCAGGCCGCAGAGATTATAGCATTGACCCGAGCTTGTGAACTCTCCAAAGGGCGTACAGCAAATATATATACTGATAGCCAGTATGCCTTTGGGGTGGCTCACAACATTGGGAGGCTCTGGTCGGAAAGAGAGTTCCTAACCTCACATGGGACCAAGATTCAGCATGGCCCCCTGATAGTGCAATTTCTCTCGGCACTCGCGCTCCCTAGTCAGTTAGCGATCATAAAGTGCACAGTGCATCGCAAGGTCATGGATGATGTGGGGAAAGGGAACGCTTTTGCTGACCAGATAGCCAGGCAAACGGCCACAGACCTTAGCACAGACATGTATGCTCTAAGAGAAATAAGAGATGCCTATGTAATGGATGAGGGTATTGGGTCTGTACGAGATATCCAAGCTGATGCCACAATAGAAGAGTCTAAAAAGTGGGCCGAAGGGATGGGGAAACTAGATGAAGATGGGTGTTGGGTGGACACATCTGAAGGGAAATGGTTGCTCCTTAATTCGTATGTGCTGGCGATGGTTACAATGGCACACGGTCCTACGCATGTGTGTGCTCAGCAGATCACGAAAATGATAGAAAAAGTCTGGGTAAATGATAACATTCTGAAAATTGCCCAGCATTATGTCCAAAGTTGCATGATTTGCTTGCAGCACAATGTGGGGAAGGGGACAGCAACTCCAAGGGGTAGTTTTGGGCCTCCTTCTGTCCCATTCGAGGTCATCCACTTTGATTTTATTGAGATGGAACAGTGTAACAATCTAAAATACGTCCTTGTGATCATTTGTGCCTTTAGTAAATGGGTTGAGGCTTTCCCGTTAAGGATGCTACTGCCATGACCACTGCGAAGACTATGGTAAAGGAGTTCTTCCCACGATTTGGGTTGCCAGGAGTCATTTGGTCGGACAACGGTCCACATTTTGTTGCAGTAGTAATCTTGCAGATATGCACAGCATTACACATCGAAAAATGATTTAATTCGGCTAGACATCCTCAAAGTGCTGGGTTGGTAGAGAGACATAACGGTATCCTAAAGAATAAGCTCGCTAAAACATGTGCCGGCACCAAACTGAAATGGCCGGACGCCTTACCTATTGTGTTGTTAGCCATGCGTACCACACCTCAAACTAAGACTTGTCTCTCTCCATTCGAGGTGGTGATGGGGAGGCCTGCTAATATCTGGGGTCTTCCGAAGTCTAAAGCGCTGAGAGATGTTGAAAACGTATTGCTTGCAGACTACTGTAACCAGTTGACTAAAAATCTGTATTTCATTTATCATCAGGTTCGATCATTTTTACCTGTACAGTTTACAGGCCCAGGACACAATATTCAGCCTGGAAGTTGGGTCCTGGTGAAGGCCTATGAAAGGTCCTCCTGCCTCGCGCCTTGCTGGCGGGGACCCTACCAGGTGCTGTTGGTCACCCAGACAGCAGTGCGGGTGGCTGGAAAGAAGCATTGGATCCATGCAACGCATGTCAAGAAACTTCCTCACCAGACGCCACACGTTACAGAAGAAGCAGAACCCCTTGCTGATGCTGCAATCTCTGATCCTGGAGTAGCAAATAGCACTGTGAGTGTGTCGGAGAATCCCTCTGAGCCCGTGGAGCTTGGGGAACCGTCCATTTTGTCTCCACACTCTTCGGAAAAGTCACTTCCAGAAAACGTTGTTTCAAGTTCTGCGACTTCTGTCGCATCTGATACGTTGCTTCCCTCAGGAAGTGACGTTACCTTATTTCCGGATCAAGCAGTACCGGGAACCACCAGGTACGACCTTCGACGAAGAAAATAGAACTGCGGCACAGGTTTTTCCTGTGCATCTGGAAAAGAAAAGAGTAATTGGGAGTTTCGTTCTTACAAAGGAAAATTTTGGGGAAAAAAAGGGGGATTCTGCTGGCTAGGGTTGGGGAAGGACTAAGAAGTCACGCAACCGTAGTGTCGCCAGCAACGAACATTGGGGTCGTTGATTGAAAAACTACGATGTCTGCCACCTCCACCGCTACTGCTCGTATTGGACTTGTAAATAAGGGGGTGACCAACTCGGACAATGAACAATATGCCTGGGCCCCGAAAACGTATTGCTGTGTTGTGATGATAATAATTGGGATTTGTATAGTCACTGCCGTGGGACTCTGGTACTTTGAAGAAATGTATCCTCTAGAGCCTCTTTTACCAATTGAAATTGTACCTACTGCTCTGACTCCCTCTGTACACCTTCATACTTTGTCACCTAGGGACTCTCAGCATAGACGAAAGTATCACAATAACACTTTAATGATAATAATGAATTTGACGCATGCCATTTTTAATAAGAGCCACTGCTGGATCTGCACCCATTTACCGCAACATGTGAACAAAGGGCTAGGTTGGTATATTCACCCTTTACCTTTAACGACTGCTTGCTATGCCTCTCTTAGAGCCCTATTCTTTGGCCGGTGGAATGATAGCATATCAGGGAACTTTGATGGAACTAATTTAAATGATTTTAAGAAACATGTATTGACTCCCCTGGGATGCTCGCCTTTTGCAAATAGAAGTAAGCCTAATGTTGTTTCTATTAGGCCATCTGATGAACTGTCTCTTCCTTTCCAAACTCTAATTTCCTTTAAAATGGCTCCGATAGGCAATAAGGATGCCGTGCCTCCTTCCTACTCTATTAACCATAGCCCCGATTCAGTTCCCTTCTGTGTACAAAGGAATGGCACCCGGTCAATGGGAGATTTTGAAGGTTGTACGAACGTTGTAAATTTGACCGGGGAGAACAGGCCATTATATGTAGGGAGGCCTGTCTAATTCGTTTGCGGAAGTACAGCATTTCCCTGGTTGCCCTAGGATTGGCAGGGAACATGTGATTTAGGGATCCTGTTACCTGGGGTATTTATAGCTAGTACATTGGAAGTTTCTAAGGCTTGTCCATGGCGGGACGAGGATGGAGATACCCCTGGGCAAATATTGGGAGATATAGCAAAATCAGCTGTGCCATTTTGGGGACAAATAGCAAATTCCGAAAATATTAGGGGGCTAGCAAGAGTACTGGAGAGAACCATCAACCGGACCACGGATATACTCTATAATATGACACTGGAACAGAAAGCAATAAGATTGGTAGCGCTCCAAAACCGGATGGCATTAGATGTCATTCTGGCAGAGCGTGGTGGAGTATGTAAATTAGTAGGGTCCGCTTGTTCTGTTTTCGTACCAGATTCCTCCTCGACAATTTTCAAGGCAATACAGAACTTGTACGTCCTTAGTTCAGAAGTGCATGTTCCAGTGGGAGATTGGAGTATTAGTACTTGGTTCTGGGACTCCTTACAATCCTGGGGTTGGAAGGTGCTTTCTGTCATACTGGTTATTTTGGGAATTCTGCTATTCCTTTGTTGCTGTATCCAATGTCTACCTAGTATATGTGCAATACTGGGGGGATGTTGCGCTCAGGCGGTGAGCACGATAGGACATAAAGTGTATGCCCCAGATACAGCATCTAAAGAGTTCGTGTTGCAAGAGGTTCTGGTGAACGACCTAATGGCTATAGATATTACAGATAACGATTAAGGATGTATGGATGACAAATGCATGGAGTTATTTGCAAAGACATCAGAAATAGTATTAGCTCTTGGCATAGGCCAAAAGGAGGGTTTGTTGGAATAGAAATAATATTATGCCTCCTATTGTAATAGTTATATGTGTATTGGCCTACGCCAAGTTGTCTAAACATCATGCGTGAACAAACTCCACGGCAAGGTCTTGACCTCAGAGAAATCAATGTAAGCCACCATCTTGAATCAAGCCGCCATTTTAGCTTCTCTTTTTTATGTAGAAGTCACCCTGAACATCAAAATGGAGGCCAAATGACATTTCGAATAGATTCTGGCCGTTGTGACCTCAGTACAGCTGAATGATTAATGTTAGGCAGAAACCTGTGCAGTTCCCTTAGGGAACACTGCAAAAGATTTAAGACTACAGGTATAGCAGTAAACCCACTTGGTAGCAGTCCGCACCACCCAGATTTACCTGGTAGCTGTGGCTGAGCAGTCAGACTTCCCTCAAGAAGAGTTAGGCAGTATGTAAAGTATACACAATAGGTACTCAAATACAATAGCACAAGCAAACACTGACCAGAGCTTGGTTTCAAAAGTATATAGTTATTTATTTATTAAACACACATAAGTTGAAATCACTCTAGCAAAATATAGTAAAAACACTTCAAACACAGTTATAATGAAAGCAGTTTCAACCCTTACTCCTATCTAGACAACTCTAGGTTAACACCACATAATTCGAACAGAGGTGAGTGCTTAACGTTAGATGACACTCTAGTAGATTCAAGAAAGGGATAAAAAGAAACAGAAATAGGTTAAACACACCACTCTAAGGTCCAGAACACTTGCAATAGGCTCAAAGAAGTACAAAGTCACAGGTGAGCAAAAGTCACTAGGCAGGGCCCACTCTTAGAGTAGCCGGAGCGAAAATGTGCCCAAGATCACACTGTTATTAGGGATTCAAAGTCTTGCAAAGAGTTAGAAAGAGTTTAGAGTGGCTTAGAAAGTTTAGCCAGGGTGTCCCAGGCACTCCCAGGTTCGAAAGCCGGGGGCTAAATCTACCCCGTACAGTCGGTGGCAAGGGAAGCCAGGCGGAACACGGTACCTTAAGCGGAAAGGATCCTCCAGCGGTGGCAGTTGTTCCAGGCAGTGGCAGCAAGGCTCGACGTCGGTCAGGGGAGAAGAAGTTCTCGCTGAAGAGCAGAAGAAGAAGGTCGTTGCACTGCCCGGGAAGAAACCAGCCGCAGAGTCCTCCGGTTAAAGGGTTGTACCGACTTTCGCGGTTAGGGGTAAAAGTGTGGTATTCCGGTTGCCGGGGTGCTTGGCACGGGCAAGGCGGCCACGAGATACCTCGAGAAGCGGAAAGAAGGTGAAAACTGGTTGTCCCCACCAGTCAAGGGAAGGAGCCACTCCGTTAAGAGTTCTCCTCGGTCGTTGGAAAAAGTGGTGAGACGGTTCAGCAGGGCTCCACCGGGTGGTGTCGTCGAAGCAGGTCGGCTCAGCTCTTCCCTCGTCGGATTCTTGGTCCTGTGGCGACTTCTGAAGTTCCAGTCCCCAAAGCCCTGCTTTTATGCAGCAAACCCCCATTCACCCAGCCTAGCTGTCACTCAAACATGCTAAGTGGTGAGCCGGCCGGCTCACCACTTGGGCCAATCAGGACGGAGTGCGACTTGAGTTACCAAGGTAACTCAGTCCAGGGTGCCTAAATCCCCCTCCACCCCTCCTAAGTACCCCAGACAGAGTGGCACCACTTTGGAGGGCTTCTGTGGAGAAGCCCGCCAAAAGTGGAACAAAGGGCTCCACTTTGGGTCAGAGTTACAGAGGCGAACGCCAACGCCATTTTAGAATCAAGTTTTGGCAAAAAGTCCCAACCGGAGTTATAATAATAAATATATAAACCGGCGGTATGTTTAAGGCTACCGTAAATAAATAATTAAATGTGTTAGCCTAAAACAATGGGAAATCCCATAGGGAAATATTCGCGGTCGAATATAAAAAGTAGTTTCCACTGCCACCAGCCAAAACTCGATCAAGGGGGACGGAGACGTGCCCCCTCGACTAACAGACCCTGGGGCAATCGAATTGCCCCAGCCAGTACGTCCACAATATGATGGTTTGTACTGGCTCTGTTCAGGATTCAAGACTAGCAAAGTCTTTGGTGACTTTACATGCCCTGGGAGACAGTAGTCAGTCCCAGGGTATGGAGTCTATGTTGGGGAGTCCCTAGGACACCCCTGGGTCACGGCACAGAGGGTGCTGTGTAACCCACATCTCAAAAATACATAAGGCCCTATGGAGTAAAAGACCCCATAGCCCATTCAACACAAGGTTTAACCAAGAAAACACACTTCAACATGCCCAAGAGTTAGGGTAAAAGAGTCTCACTCTTGGCAGGAGAAAAAAAGAAACCCCAGAAATCCAGCAAAGCTGCTGGGGGACTCACTAGGTAGGGAAATTCAGCCTAAACAGAGAATTCTCCCTAACACTCGCCCCCCCCAGACTAAGGGACAGGAGGATTTAATCCACTCCTGGATGAACCTCATACCTCTAGTCGATGATATACATCCTAGAGAGTCCATCAGCATTTTGATGGTGACACCCTGACCTGTGCTCAATGGTGAAATCAAACCCTTGTAGGCAGATTGACCATCTCAATAGTTTTGGATTTTCCCCTTTCATTTGCATTAACCATCTCAAGGGTTGGTGGTCAGTCTGAATAACAAAAGTAGAACCATACAAGTATGGCCTAAACTTCTTCAGTGCCCACACAATAGCAAAGCATTCTCTTTCGATTGTTGCCCACCTTGTCTCAGGATCCTTCAGTTTTCTACTGATGAAGCAAATGGGGTGCTCCCTACCCTTCTCATCCAGTTGGCTTAGAACTGCACCTATACCTACATTGGAAGCATCAGTTTGTACAATGAAAGTTTGGTGGTAGTCAGGAGCCCTCAATACTGGAGCTTGGCAAAGAGCTCTCTTCAGTTTTTCAAAGGCCTGATTGCACTCCTCATTCCATTTTACCTTTTTAGGGAATTTAGGAGAGGAGATTACATTCAGTGGAGAAGCTATGGTCCCATAGTTCTCAATGAAATTCCTGTAATACCCAGTGAGGCCTAGGAAGGCTCTCACTTGGGTTTGAGTAGTTGGTGTTGTCCAACTTTGCACAGCTTCAATCTTGCTGAGCAAAGGCCTTATTTCTCCACCTCCTACCTCATGCCCAAGGTAGACCACTTTACTTTGACCAATCTGGCACTTACTGGCTTTGATTGTCAAATGGGCCTGTTCCAGAGCCTGCAACACATGTCCTAGGTGGTTCACATGTTCCTCCCAGGAGTGGCTGAAGACTGCAATGTCATCCAAGTATGCCATGCAGAAATCTTCCATCCCAGCCAGAACTTGGTTCACCATCCTTTGGAATGTGGCAGGTGTATTTTTTAATCCAAAAGGCATGACCTTAAACTGGTACAAGCCAACTGGGGTTGAAAATGCAGTCTTCTCCTTGGCATGGTCTGTCAGGGCTATTTGCCAATAGCCTGACGTAAGGTCAAATGTGCTGAGGTACTTGGCTGCACCAAGTTTATCCACCAACTCATCTGTCCTGGGCAAAGGGTGGGCATCAGTCTTGGTGACTGCATTTAGAGCTCTATAGTCCACACAGAATCTCAAGTCTTTGGATCCTGCCTTTGGTACTAACACAACTGGGCTAGACCATGGACTAGTAGAGGGTTCTATTACCCCGAGATCAAGCATCTTCTTGACCTCTCCTTTGATGTGGGTTCTGATATGTTCTGACATTCTGTACCCTCTGCTTTTGACTGGCAGACAGTCACCAGTGAGTATCTCATGCTGGCCCCAAGGGGTCAAGCCTGGTGACAGTGAGAACAGGGAGGCAAATTTGCACTCCTCTTGTTGCTCAGGTGTCAGGTCTGAAGAGAGATTAACTCCTTCGACTTTTTCATCTAAAGGCACCCCTCTGAGGAGATCAGGGAGAGATTCACTCTCTTCCTCCTCTGCAGCTGAAGCTAGAAGCAAGGCTCCTACGTCAGGTCTGGAGATGTATGCTTTTAGTCTGTTGGTGTGGAAGACTCTAGGAGCTTCCCTGGGTCTGCCCAGATCTACCAGATAGTTGACCTCTCCAAGTTTTCCCACAATCTTGAAGGGTCCCATCCACTTGTCTTGCAAGGCCCTCTGCCTTGTTGGGAGCATAACTAGAACTAGCTGGTCTTCAGTAAACTCAACCATGTTAGCCTTCTGGTCATGCCAATGTTTGACCAGAGCTTGACCAGCTTTTAAGTTGTCACTTGCTTCTGCCATCATGTGTGACATTCTCCTCCGGAGACCTATCACATAGTCAGTCACTCTGACTGGCTTGAGGGGAGGAGCACCTTCCAACCCCTCCTTAATCAGGGCCAATGGACCTCTGACCGGATGGCCATAGAGAAGCTCAAAGGGAGAATAACCTACTCCCTCCTGAGGGACTTCTCTATAAGCAAAGAGCAGGCATGGCAGTAGAAGGTCCCATTTTTTCTTAAGGGGTTCCTCTAAAGCACCTATCATGCTCTTCATGGTTCTGTTAAACCTTTCAACCAACCCGTTTGTCTGAGGGTGGTATGCTGTTGAGAACTTGTAAGTAACTCCACAGGTTTTCCACATGGCTTTCATGTAGTGGGACATAAAGTTTGACCCCCTGTCAGAGATTACTTCCTTAGGAAACCCAACCCTGGTGAAAATACCAAGGAGGGCCTTAGCCACAGCCGGAGCTGTAACAGTCCTCATAGGAATTGCCTCAGGGTACCTAGTAGCATGGTCTACTACAACAAGTATAAACCTGTTGCCTGAGGAGGTTGGAGGATCAAGGGGACCAACAATGTCAATCCCTACCCTCTCAAATGGGACTCCCACAACTGGGAGAGGCACTAAAGGTGCCACATTCTTGGAACCAACCTTACCAGAAGTCTGGCAGGTATGGCAGCTCTTACAATATCTATCTACTTCAGCCCCCATCTTTGGCCAATAAAAGTAGAGTGAGAGCCTTTCCTTGGTCTTCTTGAAACTCAAGTGACCAGCCAAAGGTATCTCATGGGCTAGTTGTAAGAACTGTTGTCTGTTCTCTTGTGGGACTACAAGGCGTGTGTAGTCTCCAGGTTCAGACTCAGTGGGTTCACTGTAGAAGAGGCCACCTTCCCAGTGCAACCTATACTTCCCAGGCTCTTGCCCATCAGCTTGAGAAGCTGCCTGGTGGCGGAGACCTTCCAGAGTTGGACATTCTCTTTGCCCCTTACGGAAAGCAGCCCTGCTAGGCCCACCTTCTGCCAGTAAAGACTGCAGCTCAGGATGGTCCTCAGGGTCCAAATCTCCAATAAGGTTTGGGCCTCCCTCTAGCTCTTCCTCAGAGTCTAGCTCAACCACACAGGGTTGTACCTCCCTCTCAGCCTCAGCTGGAGGTGGAGTTAAAGGTGTAACTTTGGACAACCTAGGGGAAGTCCTTGTTGGAAGCACTGGAGTGCTTGCTGCTGGCTTTTTCCTAGGAGTCTTGGGTTGCCCCTATGCTCCTGATCTGGTTGTTACTGCAGTAAGTTGTTCCAGTGGGAGAGGAGTGATTTCTGTCATCATCTCCTGAGATAACCCTCTCAGGGTTTTCTCTCTTGCAGGTTTTGTGAGCTCCTGTAACCTTTTGCTAGGGGGTCTGGGGGTATGAGATACAACTCCAAGAGCTTTGAGGTCATTACCCAACAGAACCCTACCTGGCACTTCACATTGTACACTGACAGGTATTTTTACAGCCATATCATTACATTGGATGAGAACTGGTAACTGGGGACACATCTGCACAGGCCCACCAGCTAACTTGGTGAGGCATTTGGGTGCCTTAGCAACATCCTCTGCCTTGAAAAATGATTCATCCACCACAGTTATGCTGGCCCCAGTGTCCCTAATGGCAGGAGTCTCCTGGCCATTCACCTGGACACTGTCCTTATAATACTCTTTAGTATTATCTGGGATAGAGTTATATACATCTAAATTCTGTTGTTCCCACAACCCCAGAGAGACTAAAGAAACACTAGCTGAGACTCCAGTGGGTTCATCAGCCAGTAATAGAAAGTTTCCACTTGCCATATGTACTTCCTCTTCTGGAGCGAAGGCTAAGGAGGCAAGTTGGACCCCTGAAGGTTTACCCTTACATCTGGGATCTCCTTTCACATGGTCAGTAGCCTTACAAACAAAGCATGAGCCAAAGGCTCGCTGGAATGGAGGCTTGTTCTGACCTCCTTCTGGTCTGGGACCAGAAGGTACACTAGCCTGATTCGGTTTCCGTTGTGGCTTACCCTTATAGTTTTGTTTGGGGCCCTCTTTGGAATTTGTAGTATTTGAATTCTCTTTGGAGTCCTTTTTAGGCTGTCTCTCCCCATCCTTTTTCTGAGTTACCCCAGAATCCTTGTGAGTGGCCCTGTTGGCAACCCACAAGTCAGCAGCCTTAGCTAGTTTCCGGGAATCTAATTCCTTGGAATCAGCCAAGTGTTGTCTGAGCTCAGGAGAGCAGGCATCATAAATAGTCTCCAACATAAACAAATTCTTCATACCTTCATAAGTGTTCACCTTGTAACCCTTAATCCATCCCTCTAAGTTTTTCAACCCTTCACTCACCCAGGTAGCCCAAGGGGTACCATCATGATTTTTGAGGCTCCTAAACCTCTTAAGATACTGGGAAGGGGTCTTCCCAAACCTAGCTATCAAAGCTAGTTTCACACATTCATAGTCCTTCTTATCCTCCTCCCCCATCTCCATTACCACATCAGTTGCAACAGGGGGAAGCCTAGAGAACAACCAGGTGAGTAAGTCATTTCCTGTGATGTTCTGGAGCCCATGATTATATTCAAACAGAGACAACCAATCCAACACATCCAACTTAGGCTCATACATACCAACCAATTCTTTAGGCATCCGGGGTCTTTTAGGACTGGAACTTCTAGAGGAGCCAGAGAGAGAAGCATTCTCAACAGATAATTTCTTCATTTCTAGCTCATACTTGAGCTCCATTTCCCTTAGCCTTAGTTCTTTGTCAGTTTGAGCATTCAGTTTCTTATACTCCAATTCTAGTTTCATTTTCTCCAGTTCAAAGTACTGAGGACTAAATGTGGGACCTGGTAAAGGCCCAGTAGGTACAGCAGGTAGAGCAGGCAGAGGCCTAGGGGGGACAGTCACAACAGCCTCACCCTCCTCTTCTGACTCTTCCTCAGAATCATCAACATTTTGCTCCATGTTAATTTCAATACTGTCATCTACAGTTGCTGGAGTGGTAGGTTCCTCTGAACCCTCACCCAGACTTTGGTTAGCTAACAATCTTTCAATCAGCTCCATTTTCTTGCCCTTAGTCAGGAGGTCCTTATGTTTACAGAGCACTCTTAAACAATCAGCAGTTTTGGCTGCAAGGGACTCTTGACTATAGCTTTCTATAACTGACATGTTAGAGGTTTACTTTTATAGTGCTAAGCTTTGTGGTTAGTTGCACTAAGGTATCTAAAGCACACTAAAATGTATACTTAATACAAATCCCACCGCTGTACACCAGTGTTAGGCAGAAACCTGTGCAGTTCCCTTAGGGAACACTGCAAAAGATTTAAGACTACAGGTATAGCAGTAAACCCACTTGGTAGCAGTCCGCACCACCCAGATTTACCTGGTAGCTGTGGCTGAGCAGTCAGACTTCCCTCAAGAAGAGTTAGGCAGTATGTAAAGTATACACAATAGGTACTCAAATACAATAGCACAAGCAAACACTGACCAGAGCTTGGTTTCAAAAGTATATAGTTATTTATTTATTAAACACACATAAGTTGAAATCACTCTAGCAAAATATAGTAAAAACACTTCAAACACAGTTATAATGAAAGCAGTTTCAACCCTTACTCCTATCTAGACAACTCTAGGTTAACACCACATAATTCGAACAGAGGTGAGTGCTTAACGTTAGATGACACTCTAGTAGATTCAAGAAAGGGATAAAAAGAAACAGAAATAGGTTAAACACACCACTCTAAGGTCCAGAACACTTGCAATAGGCTCAAAGAAGTACAAAGTCACAGGTGAGCAAAAGTCACTAGGCAGGGCCCACTCTTAGAGTAGCCGGAGCGAAAATGTGCCCAAGATCACACTGTTATTAGGGATTCAAAGTCTTGCAAAGAGTTAGAAAGAGTTTAGAGTGGCTTAGAAAGTTTAGCCAGGGTGTCCCAGGCACTCCCAGGTTCGAAAGCCGGGGGCTAAATCTACCCCGTACAGTCGGTGGCAAGGGAAGCCAGGCGGAACATGGTACCTTAAGCGGAAAGGATCCTCCAGCGGTGGCAGTTGTTCCAGGCAGTGGCAGCAAGGCTCGACGTCGGTCAGGGGAGAAGAAGTTCTCGCTGAAGAGCAGAAGAAGAAGGTCATTGCACTGCCCGGGAAGAAACCAGCTGCGGAGTCCTCCGGTTAAAGGGTTGTACCGACTTTCGCGGTTAGGGGTAAAAGTGTGGTATTCCGGTTGCCGGGGTGCTTGGCACGGGCAAGGCGGCCACGAGATACCTCGAGAAGCGGAAAGAAGGTGAAAACTGGTTGTCCCCACCAGTCAAGGGAAGGAGCCACTCCGTTAAGAGTTCTCCTCGGTCGTTGGAAAAAGTGGTGAGACGGTTCAGCAGGGCTCCACCGGGTGGTGTCGTCGAAGCAGGTCGGCTCAGCTCTTCCCTCGTCGGATTCTTGGTCCTGTGGCGACTTCTGAAGTTCCAGTCCCCAAAGCCCTGCTTTTATGCAGCAAACCCCCATTCACCCAGCCTAGCTGTCACTCAAACATGCTAAGTGGTGAGCCGGCCGGCTCACCACTTGGGCCAATCAGGACGGAGTGCGACTTGAGTTACCAAGGTAACTCAGTCCAGGGTGCCTAAATCCCCCTCCACCCCTCCTAAGTACCCCAGACAGAGTGGCACCACTTTGGAGGGCTTCTGTGGAGAAGCCCGCCAAAAGTGGAACAAAGGGCTCCACTTTGGGTCAGAGTTACAGAGGCGAACGCCAACGCCATTTTAGAATCAAGTTTTGGCAAAAAGTCCCAACCGGAGTTATAATAATAAATATATAAACCGGCGGTATGTTTAAGGCTACCGTAAATAAATAATTAAATGTGTTAGCCTAAAACAATGGGAAATCCCATAGGGAAATATTCGCGGTCGAATATAAAAAGTAGTTTCCACTGCCACCAGCCAAAACTCGATCAGGGGGGACGGAGACGTGCCCCCTCGACTAACAGACCCTGGGGCAATCGAATTGCCCCAGCCAGTACGTCCACAATATGATGGTTTGTACTGGCTCTGTTCAGGATTCAAGACTAGCAAAGTCTTTGGTGACTTTACATGCCCTGGGAGACAGTAGTCAGTCCCAGGGTATGGAGTCTATGTTGGGGAGTCCCTAGGACACCCCTGGGTCACGGCACAGAGGGTGCTGTGTAACCCACATCTCAAAAATACATAAGGCCCTATGGAGTAAAAGACCCCATAGCCCATTCAACACAAGGTTTAACCAAGAAAACACACTTCAACATGCCCAAGAGTGAGGGTAAAAGAGTCTCACTCTTGGCAGGAGAAAAAAAGAAACCCCAGAAATCCAGCAAAGCTGCTGGGGGACTCACTAGGTAGGGAAATTCAGCCTAAACAGAGAATTCTCCCTAACAATTAATATGCCTGCAGGCTACTTGTCGGGATCGTGAACTGAGACCTTGTCCTACTGTTGACCTATATGTAAATGTACCACTTATATCAGCAAAACTAATCAAAATTCATATATTAAAGGTTGACCTGGCAAGGAACCCTAGACCAGTATTGTATTTCACAGAATGGTTAACCCGGGTTGGCCAAGGGCTGGACAAATTGTACAAATGGCCTAGTAATTCCAATGTGCGGTCTCTCACTGAACACATCAAACCCTCGTTGAAGTTTGTTATGTTATACTGAGAGCCGAATAGCTATCCGTTTGTCAGTTGACTTGGTAACTGTTGTAGCTTGAAATAAAGTACTTGTATGTTTCTTTGTAACCTGTGTTGGTGTGTTTTCTTTTGGGCTTCCCGGCCTCATATTATTTTTCTGTTTTCACAGAACCCCAAAGAAGAAAATGGGATCTTCTGTTACCATGCTTACTTTTTGCCTACAGAGAAGTACCTCAGGAGGGGTTTGGCTTCAGCCCATTCAAACTTATATTTGGTCACCCTGTGCGGGGACCCTTAGCAATAGTTAAGGAGGGATGGGAGATGCCCACTCCCCCATCACTACCAACATAGTAGACTATGTGCTACGGCTCAGAAAGAGGATGGTACTCCTGATGGGTCTGGCTAGTGAGAAACTGAAGGCAGGGCATGCACTGGTGAAACATTGGTATGACTAGAAGGCTGCCCTCATTAATTTCACACCAGACCCGAAAGTACTGATCATGAATCCCATAAATCCTAGAGCTTAACAGAACAAATGGTCAGGCCCTTACACAGTGGTGGAGTCACTGGGTGAGGTCAGCTATTTAGTGGCCCTTGGAAGGGCTGGACAGGCTCCAAAAGTGTTCCATGTGAATAGACTGAAGACTTTCATCACAAGAGTTAAAATTGCTGCAACGCTGCTGGTTTCAGATGTTGAGGAGGAGGAGTCAGAACCTCCACCCGACCTGTTCCAGGGCAGTCCTTCAGATAGCTCCATTGAGGGTGTCAAAGTGGCTCCTCACCTGACTTCTGATCAACAAGAAGAGGTGAAAAGTTTGCCAAGTTAGTTTTCTCCCTTGTTCTCACCAGCTCCTGGTTTGACACATTGGTGCAAACATGGCATTGACACAGGAGATAGTGTGCCTACCAAAAGTAGGGGATACAGGATGTCAGACAAAGTATGGTCTTACATCAAGACAGATGTCAACACAATGTTGGATCTTGGGGAGATTGAACCCTCTAGTAGTCCTTGGTCCAGCCCAGTAGTTTTGGTTCTAAAGACAGGTACCCCTGAATTGAGGTTCTATGTGGATTACAGGACTCTGAATGCTGTTACCAAGACAGATGAACACCCCTTGCCTAGAACAGATGAGCTGGTGGATACCTTGGGTGCCTCCAAGTACCTCAGCACGTTTGACCTCACTGCAGTCTATTGGCAAATAGCTCTTGCAGAACATGCCAAGGAGAAGGCAGCTTTCTCAACACCAGAGAGTCTTTACCAGTTCAGGGTGATGTCTGTTGGGTTAAAGAATGCACCTGCCACTTTCCAGAGGCTTGTGAATCATGTCCTTAATTGGTTGGATGTATTCTGTCTTGCATCTGTATGATTTAGCAGTGTTCAGTGCTACCTGAGAGGATCATGTGAAACACCCTAGGATTGTGTTACAGGCTCTTCACAAGGCCCACTTGACCATAAAGGCCAGTAAATGCAAGATTTGACAAGGGCCAGTGGTCTACTTTGGACATGAAGTAGGTGGAGGGAGGATACAGCCTCTACCCAGTAAATTACAAACCCAATTTACCTACACAAACCCAAGTGAGAGCCTTTTTGGGACTCACTGGTTACTACAGAAATTTCATGGCAGACTATGGCACCATAGCTGCCCCTCTGACTTCTCTCACCACTCCAAAGAAATCCAAGAAGGTAACTTGGTCTGAAGCATGTGAGAAGGCCTTCAATGGCTTAAAAGACTCCTTTTGCCAGGCCCCTGTTCTCAGGGCCCCTGATTACCAAATACCTTTTATTGTGCAGACAGATACCTCTGACCCTGGGATAGGAGCTGTACTATTACAAGTAGATGAGAAGGGTAAGGAACACCTTATTGGCTTCATTAGTTGCCAGCTTAAGGACAGAGAGCTCAGATGGTCCACAGTAGAGAAATAATGTTTTTCTGTTGTGTAGGCCCTAAGGAAGCTGAGGCCCTACCTCTATGGGACCCACTTCACTGTGCAAACTCACCATAAACCCTTAAAGTGGCTAATGAAAATGAAGGGAGAGAATCCAAAGTTGCTCAGGTGGTCCATAAGTCTTCAAGGATTCGACTTCACTATTGAGCATAGGCCAGGTGTCCAATATAGTAATACTGATGGGTTGTCCAGAATGTTTAACCGACCTGAACATGAGACTCATCCAGGGATGGATTCATTCCCCCTGTCCTTGGTCTGGGAGGGGTGAGTGTTAGGAAAGATTTCCATTTCATGTTTAATTTTCCCTCCAGTTGTGTACCCTCCAACTTTTTGCTGATGTTAAACACCATAGTCTGACTTTGCCGGAGGAGCACAGCCTTTTGCTGCACTCACTGGGATTTTCGCTCACTTTCTTATGGGGAAACTAACATGGCCTTAAGACAGTCAGTACTGGGAGACTTTGTTTATCTTAGTCCTTGTCAATGTTGCAATTTTTCTGCAACATGTTACAAGTGCCCAATGTACCTTTCAGTTCCTGTCATTTCTAAAGGCCCTAAATACTCTCAAAGGAATATTTAGGAGAAGTGCAGATGTGCCTTTGATAGGGCTGGTGGCAGCTTATCTTTTCATATATTCTGAACCCTTTCCTGCCAGATAAACTGTGCTAACCATGTTTTGCACAAATAGGTGGCATGGATCCAAAATGGCCATGCCATGAGGTTCTTTGTCCTGTCTTTTGGCCATCTTGCCTCTTCACCTTTGCCAGGTCGAACCGACCCAGGTCAGTCCGTATTTGGTCATGCACTCTCCAGTGAAATGCCAAGCTTTTGCGGGCTTCTGCATGCCTTGTGTGTGTGCTTCCAGGATGTGGGCTAGACTGTCTGGATCCAATACACATTCTGGGTACTAGAGAGTCTGATGTGCTCTGAATGACTGGGACCCCCATGGTCCATGATTGGTCCACATTTGGTATGCCTGTATGTGAGCTGATCTCCCATTGGATTCTCTTCTTTTTGGCGTGAAGGAGATTTTGGATATGAGAAGACTCCAACACTCATACCAGGTCGATCTCCAGAGTTCTCACTGAACAAAGGATAGGATCCAAGTATCCTGAAACTAAGAAGCCGAGTTAAGGTACCGCTGGTGACCCGCTGGAATGTCTGGCACCCTGAGCCCGCTGTCATCCTGCTGGACCCCTATGCATCTGATAGAGCTAGAAGGCCTGCGAAGATGCTTCGACCCATTGAAATAGTGGGATCAATGATTCTCAGAACCTTCATCAAACCCTGCAAGTAAGCCTTCTCAGAAGTGTCCCTGCACCGACCAGTGGGCTGTCCAGCTTGTGCAGGACCTTTGCCCTGACACTGTCACCGTTTTGAGGATACCCACGAAACTTGGTACAACGCTAGCTCTGTGTGCACGGCAATCTCACACTGAATTTGGTATACTTGGCATTCCCAGGTCTGGAGTAAAAAGAGAGAGCCTGATCCAGAGTGAACGCAGTTGAGGTGTCACCCAGCCGTGGTGACAACCTTTGCAGGTGCACTGCTGCTGTGCCCCTCTTGCCCCTGAAGTCTGCTACAGTGAAACTGCCCTGATCTATCCACCAGGAGCAAAGAAATTGCCACTGTCCCATTTGGGAATCATCTCTGTAACTTCATCACTGAAAGCCGCAGAGCCGCAGAATTGTGGCATTTGAACCTGCAACTGAAGTGGACTCGACTGCCAAAGTTTGGTCCGGAGAGCGCCGGGGTTGGTGAGTACCAGCAACCCTCACCGGTGGCCCCTATGCATCCATGCTTTTTTGTGCACAAGTGACCTCTGAGGGCACCTCTCCTTTCCACTGCTAGTACAAACTAGCAAACTATTTCCAAGTCTTGGAACCTACTCTGGCCTGTTGGGGAGAACCTCTTTGAATAGTGGGAACTTATTCTGCATCACTTCACCTGCCACAGACCCTAGAAAAAAAAGCTGTTTCCTCCATCTGCACCACCACGTGTGCCAGCATTGCATGTACATTTGAGCAATAGGCTCCTCTCATCTTTGGGACTGGACTGCCTTTCAGTTAGGATTGTGATTACTACAGAATTGCCTAAATACTATTTGTACTACCTACTTCCTTCCCCTTATAGGTTGTGGACCCATTTTGTGCATTAACCCTTTAGACCACTTGGTCTTGTATATATGTATTTTAGTAGGATGGTGTTGGTTTAAAGGTGTTACTGTGATTATTACTGTGTGTATAATCTCAAAGGCCTTGAAGTGAATGTATTAGTATTTTTAATATATATACACCTGACTGGGAGTGATTTGTAAGTGTCCTTTACTCTGTGTGCTCATTGAGGTCTTTCAGTCGCCCTCACCCCTCCTGAGACCCAGTCTTGACTGCCGTCAATGCTACCCTGATTGCTCTGGCTTGTCCAGAAGGTTATCCTGTTCCAAGAAACTAGGCTGGCCTTCTGAACCTCTGCCCACCAGATCAGAGTTCAGAAATCTGTCTTTCTTTTTTTTTTAAACCTTTATTTATTGAGAGAGCTGCTTCACGGCAGGGCCATTATACAAACATTATATTAAGGCTTAGGCATAATTCTGTGACACATATGTACAAGGCAAACGGGTAATACAATAAATCATCGTTATATCAGCCTCGGGTAGTAGATTACATAGATAAAGCCGCAGTAGTGTCCATATATCCTTGGGGCAGCAGGGTATTGGGACCGACAGTACAAAGAGTTCCTCATTATCATTTACCATACATGAGTCTTTCAGAAAGTCAGTTCGTGTTGGTCTCGCTGGGGATTTGCAACACTTTAGGATACATCGCTTGGCGATGACGCATGAGATATTAAACAGTTGCCTTGTGGTTTCTTTCACCTTGCCAATATCCCCAAACAAGTATTTTAGGGGGGGTGGCATCGCTGGGATCAAAGTGATTTCCTCAAGGAGCTCCGCCACCTCCTGCCAGAACTCTACAATCAAAGGGCATGACCAGTACATGTGGTACATTCCAGCGTCTGGGGCGTTGCTTTTTGGACAGGATCCTGTACAGTTTTCTACGAATTTGACTAATCTGGGTGGGGAGTAGTGCAGTTGATTTAAAATTTTGAATTGTATCAGTCGCAGCCCAGAGTTCATCGAAACAGTTTTGGTAAATTGACAATAGTGGGACCACTTAGTGTTGGCGATCACTGTGCCGTATCGCGTTCCCAGGTCTCTTTAATTGTGCTGTGTGAAGTGGAATGTGCCTGCGTCAGGGAGTATAACATCGAAACCCCCTTGCCATGACCATCTGCGGACTCCACAGCTCTGATACACTCATGCGTCTGGGGTTCCAGTGAGAATGTTGGCCATCTAGCAGCAAATGCAGCCCACATTCGGTGGAATTGAAAGCGTTTAAGCTGGCCCCCGCCCACTGCGCTGATAAAGTCTGTAAATTCACAGAATGTCCCATCTGGGAACATGTCCCGCATTTTGAAGATTTTATCTGGGCCCCATGATTCCTGGAGAGCCCTGTCGAAAGTAGGGGCAATGTTGGGAAAATTCAATAGGGGGACCTCTGGGTTGTATGGGGCCTTTAGGCCAATTCTCTTGTATATCCTAGACCAGGCATGTATGGTGGTACGTGCCGGGTCAAATGGGCAGTTGTCTTTGTAGGTAGAGTTAAAATAACGGAGCGTATGTCATTGGGGCTGGCGGCATGTTTTTCCAGGAATATGTGGGTAGCTGTGTCCTCCGTGTCGAACTAGTGTTTCGCAAATTGTGCCTGTGCTGTTAAATAGTATAGTTCAAAATCAGGGGCGGAGATACCACCCTGCAAAAATAGTTCCACCATCTTTGCCCACCCCAGCCTAGCCGTCTTTCCATTCCAAATAAAGGAAGAGGCAAGTGTGAAGACCGGAGGCGGGGTCTGCACTTCCGCTCTCTATATGGTAGAGGGGAGGCACAGAGACGCCTGCCAAGATTCTCTTTTATGGTAATGTAGTCGAGCAATAAAGGCCTAGCTTCTCTGGAGGTGATGCAAGCTGGTTGTTAATTACACTGTAGTCCCCATGCACCCATGACGGAATGTCCACACACTGAATCGGTTAAAACACAGTCTTTATATAATTAATATTCAAGGTCATATACACGATCACGATAACTCACTTTGTACTCCGAAAATCAACAATGGTAAACATGTACAATTCTAAAGTGGTACCACTAATCTTATTAGACCTTATTAAAGTGCATACGGTCAGAATGACACACAGATCAAAATAAAGAGGAAACCAGCAGTAGAGAGAGGAAGGAAAGCAGGATGGTTGAGCAAAAGGCAGAATACTGGTAACTACCATTAAACACAGCTCTGTGTGGAGATCCCCCCACCTGGGCAACCTGTAGAAGAAAAATACAAGCCCAGCCCATATATTGTTCACCCTTAGACTTCCCAATAGTTCTGCAAACCCAAAGTATCTTGGTGTTGTAGCGTTCCATGTCGGGGAAATCGACACCCCTTCTTGAGTGTCCTCCCTTTCAGGCAGGCATCACGGGTCGTCGAACATCCGACGGAGAACAGGTCGAGCTACAACGGTGAAGTGGCCGCGTCGTTCCAAGCGGTGCTCATTGACGGGGAAGCGTAAACGTCCTGCCAGGAAGAGGCGTGCGGGGCACCTTGGTGTCGATAGTTCTGGACTGCAAAAAGTTGAAGAACTGTGTCCCAGCAAGGGCGCCGAGTCATCAGCGTCTCTGTGGTCTTTGGGTGGTGGGAAACCCACCGGTGGATGCTCCACGGCGCGTCAACGGTCAAGCCTTCTCCAGCAGGATACAGCGGCGACGCTGCAGACAAGAGCATCCCTGGATCAATGAAGTTCTTAGGGAACAGGAGCACGGCGGCTCCGGTCGGCGATGGCGGTCGGCGACAGTGGCGGACAACAGTCCGGGCGCTTCTCCTTGGAGTTCCGCAGCAGTCCCCGTATCCGGTCGGCAGCCTGTTGAAGGTCTGTCTACCAGGGAGCTTAGGCAAAAATCAGCTGTGCACGATAGTCCCTCGTAGCTCGGGAAGAGGGCACCTTACCAGGTCCTCTCTGGGTCAGTTCTTGAAGCACAGCAGCTTATGTTGTGAAGGAGAGCAACAGCAATTCTTCTCGTCCAGCAGGGCTCAAGGTTAAGCTTCACTCCAGTTACTCGTCGTAGTGGACTTCTGAACACAATTCCAAGCAGTGAGAGGTCCCCAGATATACTGTTGATCTCCCATTCATTCCACTGGGTCATACTCAAGCATCCAATCATGACTATGGGCATTCATGCAGGCAGGCAGCCAATCAGGCACATAAGGTATTCAGGCCGTTCACTCCTCTCCAGAAACTCACAAGTTATGTGTATTGGGACAAGTACCGAGCCATTCAACACTCCAAGCTACATTCATACCGGTTTCGGGCAGGGCTGTCTCAACCATTGTGTCGAACATCAGATACTAGACAGTCACAACATAGAATGTATATTCGTCAGGCACTTCATTCACCCAGATCCCACCCACACGTGTACCCACAACATACGGTCGTTGAGAAGGCTCCAGCCAGTCTGGTCGGCACTTCCCCACACTACCATATACAGATCTTCCACCCAACAGCCAGTCATGGGGAAGGGACAGAGGCAGGGCTTCCTGGGACTTCAGGAAGATCAGGGTAACACGTGATGGAAGGCAAGAGGCCATGGGGGCCATTTTGACTCCATCAGGAATCTACCGATTCCAATGACAGGGCCTGGGCATCCCAAAATGGAGAATGCTCATGGCACCAGTCATTTCAGCACGGAGTTGCCACCAGCCCATATCCTGCTTTGTGGGTCACACACAGTGCCTGAAAACATACACTAGGGGCACAGGGTTGTACCCCTACCCATGGGTGCCATAAGGGTATCCCACAGGTCTGTTCACCAAACCAAAGGAGAGAGAGCTGCACCGCCAGGAGTCACACCTGAACTCCTGTGCGGAAAACACGACAGAACACACGATAAAAACAGCAAAGGACAGGAGTTTTGTAAAGAAAATCTTGCCGTACCAAATCGGGATGTTGTTAAAGTAATATAGGAGTTTGGGAAGTACCACCATTTTAAGTAGTGCCACTCAACCGTATAAGGATAGCGGAAGATTAGTCAGCAATTGGAACTTGGTCATCAGGTTTAGTAGTAGCTCCCTGTGGTTTTGTGTGTATAGCGTTTGTTTATCCCTGGTTACCATGATTCCCAAATAGTGTACCTGAATAGGAGCGTGCTTAAACCCCCTTATCCAAGAAAGGTCTCCAGTGTTTGGGGTCAGTGGGAATATTTCAGACTTTGGGACGTGGGTTTTGTATCCAGAGTAATCCAAAAATGTGTGTATATATGTCATTATATGTTGCACATTCTCCTGTGGGTTTTGGACATACAGTAGGGTATCGTCCACGTATAGTGATATAATCTGTGGGGGACCGGTCATCCTGAGTCCTCTGTGCGAGTGATTCTTACGGATAAATTCAGCCATTGGTTCTATGGTAATTGCAAATAGGATGGGAGAAAAAGGGCAGCCCTGTCGGGTTCCTCTGTGTAACAGGAATGTGGGTGACTTGGTGTTATTGGTTAGAACTCTGGCCGACGGCTGTGTATTTAATAACCAAACACATTTGACAAAATATTGACCAAGACCGAACCGCTCAAGCACCAGAAAGAGATATGCCCAAGAAACCGAGTCAAAGGCCTTTTCAGCATCCAGAGCCACGATAGCCGCCCTAGCTCCCGGATCAATCTGTGCCATTACGCCAAATAAATGCCTTAGGTTCAGGGCTGTGGATCTAGTTGGAATAAAGCCGGCCTGGTCTGGCTGTACCAGGATTGGCATATACGGGATATGTCTGATGGCCAGTACATTAGTGAAGATCTTCGCGTCAGTGTTTATTAAGGATAAGGGTCTATAAGAGGCCATGTCTTGTGCTGGTCTGCAGGGTTTCAGGAGGACTGTGATAATTGCTTCGCGCATTGACTCCAGGAGGACGCCTCGGTCCATAGCTTCCTCTCACACTTTCAAAAGTAAAGGAGCTAATTTATCCTGAAATTCTTAATATAATTCGTAGCTCAGGCCATCTGATCCGGAGGCCCAACCAGAGGATAATGATTTGATAGATGCAGCAAGTTCCTCAACTGTGATGGGTTGATCGAGTATGTTCTGTGTCTCGGGAATTAATTTTGGGAGGTCTAGGTCGTCTAGGTACCTATTTGTGTCTTCCCTGGACTTCACTTCATGGTTAGAGTATAGGGAAGAATAGAAGTCGGTGAATGTGGCATTAATGTCCTGTTCTTTATTAACCGTTGTTCCTAGGGTTGTCTGTATACTGGGGATAGGAGTGTGGTGTAATGTCGGCTTTGAGCATATTGGCCAAGAATGTGCCAGACTTATTGCTTTCCCCATATCTGCGGGCCTCAGCTGGGGCAGTCATGTACAGGCCCTCCCTATTGGCTAGTTCGTTAAATTACTTTAGTGTGATATGGATATTCGATAGGGTTTCCTTGTTATGTGTGGCACCATATTCGGTTTGTAAGGTGTCTATTTTTGCTTCGGTTATGCCCAGTTCCCTTCGCACGGATTTCAGCATACCGATGGACTTGCCTAGGATAGCTCCCCATATCCAGACCTTGAATGCCTCCCACAGGGTAGCATATGTGCTCACCAACCCCTCATTAAATTCAAGGAATTCCTCAATTTCAGTGTGAAGTGCTTCACATACATGGGGGTCTCTCAGGATTGTGGGGGGCATCCTCCATCTTCTAGCTGGTGATGGGCTATCACTTAGGTTAATATCAAGCATTATCAGTGAGTGGTCTGAGAGGTTGTGGGGGTGTATTTCGCAACCAGAAACCGTTCCAGAAAGGGATAAGCTGATCAGCCAGTAGTCTATACGTGAATGGGAATCATGCACGGACGAATAGAAGGTGAATTTCCTCTCGTATGGTTATAGTGTACGCCATGCGTCAATTGTTTCAGTCTGTTCCATTATTTGTTTCAGAACTAGTGCAGCTTTGGGGGGAGCCCTGGGGTGGTCGATGAGCGGTCTAAGGATTGATTGTGTATTGTGTTAAAATCCCCTCCCCAAATTACTTATGCCTCCCCCGATGCGGACAACATATCAAGTATTGTACACTAGAATTCAGGGTCATCTACGTTATTACTATCTGACGCCCCGCTAATTCCCCCCAAACCAGTGCATATCTACCTTGTGGGTCTATCTTACTAGAGTGATGTTTGAAACACAGCTTGGGATGTATAAGCGTGAGAACTCCCTTAGATTGGGCCGAGTATTCCATGTGATATCTGTGAGGTCCCCATTGTGGCAGGTATTTGATATTGACGTTACCCAATGCATGTGTTTCTTGTATAAGAAGAATATGAGGGTTATGTCGTGTTATATAGGCTGCGATCTTCCTGGCTTTAACCAGGTTGTTCAGCCCTCGGATATTCCAGGATAGTAGTTTAATGTTTAAGCATTTATTAGCCTGTGTTGTAGCCATATCTGGAATCGCTTGTTTGTCTCTTGCGTTGCCGCATCTCTGCGCAGTGTGGGGATCCCGCCATAGAACAGCTCCCTGATTTTAAAGTTATAACGTCCCCAAACAGTCCTGGCAAACTGCCAGGGGAAACCCCTTCTTGATTCCCCTATTCCCCTCCCACACCCACCTGCATCATCAACTCCAATAAGATGATGTATCCCTTTAACTATAACTTTGGAGGTCTCCTGGGGGTGCAAGCTGTACTCATGTGGCTGCTGACCGAGGGGGCTCATGGCCCTGTTTCAAACAAGTGGTGGTCAGGACCACCTCACCACCCTCAGGTTTTGAACATTATAATGGGTATGATACGAATGGTTGTCCGTCAGCTGGCAGGGTCATCCGGTTCCTCGACTGGCTGTGGTTTATGGCTCAATCTCTGTGGGGCAGAGGGATGGAGGCTTCAACATATGTCATGGCTTCCGTGGGATTTTCAAAGAAATGTGCTCTGCCCCCGTGTTTAATTCTCATCTTTGTTGGGAAGATGAGCGCGCAGGGGATCGGCGTAGCCTCAGTTGTCTCTTAACTGGTTCGTAGGACCTTCTTAGTGTTTGCACGTTGGTTGAAAATTCTGGGTATATATGTATTCTGCTGTTCTCGTAGTGTACAGTGCCTTTTTCCCTGGATACTCTCAGGATTGTGTCCCTGTCCCTATAGTTGAGGCGGCGGGCTATTATCGTGCGGGGTGGTGCTCTGGGCTTGGGGGTAGGTGCCACGGTGCAGTGGGCTCGCTCCACAAGGAAGTGGTCTTAGAAGGTGTGTTATAAAATCTTTATTGTGCTGATCCTGTTTTCCGCCTCCGTAATACGTGTGCTCTCCTTGTCTACCCTTGCCTTCAGGGAGCTGATTGTCGCCACAATGTAGTCCAATTTACTATTGACTGCGAGGAAGTCGTTCTGGACCATTGTCACTAATCGGTCTACTCTCTCATCCGCCAGGGGGCTCTAGTTGGCTGTCCATTGTTTTTTTTGATGGTGTGGTCGACCCATGAGGCTGGGAGCTGAAAAGGTTGTCCATTGGACCTGGTTTCTTGGAGCCCACCCCTTTCTTGTCGTGGCGGCCCATATGGTGGGCCGAGTGGCTTGTGTTCTCCCATGTCCCTCTGTTCTGCGGTGTAGTTTTGACCAGCAGTCTTGGGTGCCAGGATTGTACTGGGGTTGTAGCTGTTATGGCTGATCTATATTTCGAGTATAGGTGTTTATGTGGGCTCTGCTGGCTGTTGAAGCTTGGTATTTCCTATTTCAAGTTGCAGGTGCACATCTTAGGCCAATTGCCAAAGTTTGCAATAGGTGAGTGCTTATCTGTTCAGAGTAGTGCCCAGTGGCATCTGCAGAGCGTGTACCGCCTGCCAGTTGCGTTGCGGGTCTATCTGGAGCCGACGGAGAAGGATTTATGTAGACCTCTTATATGGAGCGAATTGTTGCTTGTGGTTCATCCAGGCGGGTCACTCCGCACCACTAATCCGTCAGGGCCCCCTGATCTACGACCGCGCCATGAGGTCGGCACGCAGGTCAGCTTCAGCTGTATTTTTCCCACTCAGCCCCGAGGCAGGGGGGTTGGTGTCGGTTAAGGGTGTGTAGTGGATGTCCCAAATGTCCAGCAGCTCTGCTGTCCACCCAAATCCGGTTGCTTACCCAAATTCTTCCCAGGGTAACAGTGTGGGTGGGTAATGCGTGTTTAAGAATGTGCTGGTTAAGGGTAGGACGCCACAGGACCCAGTCACACCCGCGCCATCTGTTAGTTGGCTCCCGATATACAGGGTGTGCATGGGCCGGGTAGCCACACAACCAAGCCGGTGCGTGTGGGCTGCCCATCGCGGGCTCCCCGCGAACCCCAAATGTCCACGGTGGGGATCGCCGACGTGCAGCAGCGGTCCGCACGGTGTGGGGCTGCAGCAGCTCTGGTCACCGAGGAGCCCACTCAGGCCACGGGTCTGCGTCTCTCAAGTGTTTGTGGCTGTGTCTGGGAGCCAGGTCTGCACCCCTCCAATGGTTGCAGCTGTGGCCAGGATGCAGGGTCGTGTGGCTTCAGGAGGCCGCCTCATAGTGTTCCGCCATGGCAGCTCACCTCTCCCGAATCGCCGCACTGAATGGGGGGAGCTGGCAACGGCCACCTCAGCCGTCTCTCCTGGTCCGCTTCGTGGATGCACGCCTGGGGTAGTCATCGATTAGTGTGTGGGGTTTGTTTCAGGCCAACTCGCCTGTGTCAGGCCGGACTCACGGATGATAAAACCAGGCAGCGCGACCCTTCACCCACTCGACCTGTAGTTGGTGCCCAGCCCCTGGCCTGCTGTGGTTTTCTCATGGAGCTCTGACTCGGGGTTGTCTACGACGCTCCCCAGGCGCGAGTTCACAGAGCTGTATCTCGGGAGTGCGTGTCCGTTTTCCCCCAGGTTTTGACAGGGTGATGCTGCAAGTCTTCCGTCGCTGTTCGTGTGTGTTTTCCAGCAGCTAGGTGGCCCCTGAAAGGATTAATTAAAGAATCGGATGGTTTACGGGCCGGAGCTCGCCCCTCAGGCAGCCATCAGCTTCTTGCGCAACAGTGCCCTGCAGAAATCTGTCTTAACAGCCGGTAGCAATGGTTGGTACTACCCTCCACATGCCCTCTGATAACTTACTGTGTGGTAACTAGTGTCATATCCCTCTAAAATCCAGGAGTGTGTGATCTTCAACAGATCATCACTTATTTGTAAACATGAAGAGTGTGTGACCCACTTCAATCTCTGTTCCACAGCCGCAATGCACAGAAATACCCCTGACCCATGTCTCTACCAACCATAGTTTTGCACACATCGGCTTGGGCACCGCCCTCTGTCATCATTACCCTTGCTCCCGCCTCTATCTGGATAGTGCATTTGCCAGCATTGCCCAGAGCCTTCATTATCAAACCTTTGCCATCTCCTGGACCATAGACCTTTCTGATGTCACACCTACCCAGAGGCTGAGTCGCTCACCCACTGCTCCTCACTATCTACACACCCTGCCTCCTTACCTCTTTTCCTTTGGTTATTTTTCACCAGCACGTCTTCTTTGGACAGCAAATCTTTTTCTTCCCTTCCTTTAACCTGGGCCCCTCCTCAAGAATCTTTGCAGTGGGCATTGGTGAAGTGGCAGTGTGTGGGGGTAGATAGTGTGTGTTGGTAGGCTGAGTTGTTGTTTCGGGGTGTGGCATGCAATTGTTTGTGTGTATATGTGTGTGGGATGGCATTTTGAATCTAACAAGTGTGTTTGTTGGGGACAGTGTGATCAGCAGTGTGTTGAGGGAAGTGTATGTGTTGACAGTGTGTGAGTGCTGGGCAGTTCATCGGGGGTAGTATGAGTAGCGGAAAGTATGTGTGTGTGAGGGCAGTATGGTCATGGGGCAGCTTACAGTATGTGTTTATACAGGCAATTTTTGAGAGTGCAGTGTGGGGCCGTATGAATGGGCCATGGTGTGTTGGGGGTTTGGGGGTGTGGGTGCAGTGTGGGGGAACTGCATAATTCTGCTAACTCCATTGTTAAGGAACATTCAAAACGACAGCTCTACATTGCCATTGAAGTGATCAATCAGGTGATTGTTAAGAAACACACAAACTCAAACCAGAAACTCAAACCCTTGCCTGTTCCAACGTTTTCTTTCAATCTAACATTCTATCTGGCTGCATGCATAGACAGAACAGAAATCGCAGAACAACTTCAATACTGCGCCTCATATATCACTTTGCCTGCAGTACCTACGACAGGAGGGCCGGAGCCCTCACCACCTGGATACCTCAAATTGGCTTTTGGAGAAGCTTGATCACCACAGCATCCTGGCCCATCAATATCGGTGACAGCAGGGGGGAGTAAGCCTGTGCAAACCTTTATTCGCAATTGTGCATCTAAATCTGCATGTGCGCACAGCACAACCAACCCGACACCGTAGCCCACAGAACAGCATGAGTTGCCCGCCAAGCACTTCTAAATTTCATCTTCTGACTATCTGCAAGCACGTTTCGACCTTTTCAAAATGGCCACCGTGTTCCTATTGATCAACTCCTTTGCTTATGGGATGTAGCTCGCCTCATAAGCCAATTGGATTGACCGGCAGGCAGAAGCCGGCCCATCATCCAAAGCCCTTCCTCACAAGGCCAGGCCCTGTCTGTGCCTGTCCGGGCTGCCGGAGACGAGGAGCCCTCTGTGGATCGCTGCTTCCCTTGATTCCTCCTCCAGGCTGCTAAAACCGTGATCCTGACTGCGAGAGCCCTCTGCGAGCCGTAAGCAGGCACGCTTCTTGCAGTCGCCAATGCAACTATGGTAACTGATACTAACCTCCTGTTGCTATTTGCAATTTGTTGTTAACTAGACGATTGCCCAAAAACTACTTGTAACAATTCATTGAAAATATCGTACTACTACCTGTCTGATGATCCTGCCTCTATCTAATGGAGATTAGGGCCAACAAAGTACTCACCATAAAGGAGTCCTTTCCGTTGGTCGAAGTGTATGAAAAGAAGTAGTGGAACTATGTTCCCTGCTGGCCTGTCCCCCTGTCCCCACAACCCCATCGTCACACCCCCTTGCATGCACAATACAAACCCCAAAATACATGTGCCTGCTGTTTAAGGGAACGTTCAGTGCATTGCACTGAAAGTACGCGTTTCAACTGCTTCCCACACTTTTATTTTAAAACAAAATCATTCCAGAACGGTTTCTTTTTAAAATAAAAGTATTGGAACAGTAAAACTTAATTAAAAGAATTAGAGGAGCACCGCTCCAGATGGCACCTGCCCACTTCGATCACTGGTCCTTTCCCTAAGTTTCTAATGAGCGTTACATTACCATCACTGTATGCAAACTCATCACCATTTGTGCCTTATATATGTAACCTGCCTACTACCACTATTACTACTGGTCATTCCTTTGTCTTGAGTCAGCAAATGCCAAGTTATTATCTGCAAGCGTTATGTCAGTGCCACTGATCTCGCAAGTGGCAGTTGTTTTCCCTAGATAACAACTTCACTCTTGCTAAATAGGTGGCCTCCTCGCCAGAAAGGCTGCAAACATTATAACTGCACTTACATCTGAGGGCTTCACTAATGCTAATTGCCTGCTCTATTCAATGACTGCGCCTTTGCTAAATGTTTCATCTGCTCGTCTTTTGGGTTCACAATTACCAAATCATAATAGAACCTTTGCATCCCTAGATTTGCATCACCCAATCGTTCTGAGTTCACTAAATGCTTGCTATAGAGTATCAGCCCCACTACTGCTAAATTAGACTTCTCACAATGCATCCCCAATTCAACACATCAAAGGGAGAACTTTGGACTGGCTGGCCGACCCGAACTGCAAGATCATAGCAAACACACCTTGCGCCTGTCAGACCACAACATTATTTCCTTCACTAGCCAGAATTGCCCTTGACCTAACCCCAGCAACTTACACGCACTTCCTGCTCCCACTAGAAAAAACTGCAACATCACTGTAGAGAACATACCTCTCCTAAAACCCATCACCAGGGATCCAACCTATATGAATATAGACCCATATGCATTAGTTGAACTTTATAACCTTACTGTACGACAAGCCATAACAAAGTAGCGCCGTGAAAAATGCGTAAACCCAAAACTCTTGCTCACAAATGGTCTACCCTCAAACTCAAAAATTTGAGGAACGAAAAAAGAGAAACACTGAGGCTAATTGGAAAAAGCTCTCTTCAGACCTCAATAAAGAAATATTCTCTAAAGTTTTCAAAAGCTACAAAGCCGCTATCCACCAGACTAAAAAAGACACATTTAATGACAGAATTTTGAAAGCTAACTCTGGAACGAAAGAATTATTTACCATCCTCAGAGAATTAGAAAACCCCTCATCCCCACCAGAAACCAGCAATAAAAATGTGACCTGGTGCACTAATATACAAATAGCACTACTCGACAAAATGCCTCTATTACAAACGAAAATAGAACCAAAAAAACATAGCCTGCCAGCCGATACACAATTATTAAAGCCACAGGACTCACCCTCTAACACTGGCAGCCTATTCGAGTTTAGCCGTCACCATTCAAGAAGTAGAAGAAATAATAACAAGCCTCAAACCATCGAGATGCCAAGGGGACATCTGCCCGGCAACCATTATCAAAGAGGCTGCGAAAGATCTCGCCCTGTTCATCATCACACTAATCAACTAAACTTTGGAACGCATTCGGTTCCAACTAATCTGAAAGATGCCTGGGTCTTACCGCTTTTTAAAACCCTAGCATTGATCCTAACATACCAACAAATTACAGACCCATAACTGCAGTGCCATTCCTTCTGAAAAACTTAGATAGGGCTGCTTACTTACAAATCCTGGAACACCTTGAATCGAACAATCTCGCTGGCCTGAGGCAACCAGGCTTTAGACCTGGTCATGGCACCAACTCAGCCTTGATAGATTTAAAAACATAAATGGACGAACTCAAGGACACGTGTAACCTGGCCCTCCTTATGCTTCTGGATCTATCCGCTGCCTTTGATTTAGTCAATCACAAGGTCCTTTGTAAACATTTGTCTTCATCAGCCTACTTCCTCACCAAAGCCACTTCCTGGATACAATATTTCTCAGACAACAGAACCATGAGGGTATTTGCACCGACTGCAATGGACGAGCCTGCCCCTGTCACTTGCAGAGTACTACAATGTTCCTGCGTCCCCCCCGCCTTATATAATATCTTTACCAAGCCCCTTTTGGACAATCTAGACAATTTGGGTGTCACCTACACTAACTATGCAGGTGACACCCAAATCCTCATTGCAATCACAGGCGACCACAACATTGATACTAAGCTGATTAATGAAATGTACCTAATGATTCAAGCCTGGATGGCTACTCATGAGTTACTACTCATTGGATCTCAGACTAAACTGAATACATTGGCTAACCAGTTCAAAGCATTCAACATTGGTGTCATCAACATCAAAGGTTCAAGGGAAGGGAACACACTAGGAATGTACTTAGACTCTTCACTCACCTTGACTGAACAGGTCAACGCTACAGCATCTGCTACGGTGTACACATGCAAATTGATTAATGCTTGCAGACCTTTCTTATCTACGGAAAGTTGCACTACCTTAACAAGAACCCTCACACTACCTAATTAGAAAAACATCTAATTTTACAAAATAATGCATTGAGGACTGCACTCAATATCCCCAAATCCCACCATATCAAGGCAGCTAGACGCATTGCCCACTGGCTGCCAGTTCAAGACAGAATTACGTTCGAAATCCTAGCTCTAACCCATAAATGTCTCTCTAATTCAGCTCCTAAATACCTTGCATGAATGATCACCAGAAACCAACCAGACAAACTTACATGGTCTTCCCTCACCCACTGTCGCAAAGTTCCTAAAATTAAACCACAAAAAGCTGGAGGAAAGAGCGTTCCTGCTTTAGCCGCTAAACTATGGAACTCCATGCTGCTTGCTCTAAGGGCAGAACCCTCATCACTCAAGAATGATCAGTAGACACAGTGTGATATTTTGAATACTCTGTGATGCTTACTGTCATGTTGAATATCTTTCTTCATGCAACTATGATGCTTGCTGTAATATTGAATGTCTATCCTCATGTAAGTCTCTTTGAAACTGTAATGTACTCTCACATGTATGCGGCCAGAGACCCTAGGGTCAGGGGCTCTCTACAAATGAAAAAATAAATAAATGCCTGTCTGCCTGTTTAAAACTATGACCCTATGGAAACTAGTCCCTTATTTATAGTTTAGGAATATAATTAGTTGATAATGTGAACTTGTAAAAATCTTTATGTATAACAAGTGGGCGGTGTAACACATTTTCTTAACTAAAGTAATTAAAATGTGGTCACACAATGCATTACTCTCAAAACTGCTTCCCCCCACCCCCTCACTGATGACAACAGTGACACGAGTGGCTCTTAGGAGCAGAGGTCGTGCACTGTGGTGCATTGTGGTGCATAATGGAACTTCACAAATAACCTCCCATGAAAGAAATGTGAAGGGCCCTCCTCACCTCTGCTGTGCATTCCGCTTTTGAATGTTTTAGCGTTCGGCCACCTCCCTCGGCCTCGAGGCACTGTGTGTCTCCTCTCTCTCTGAACAGTCACCTATATATGCGCCCTGCATGCTCAGCTTTCCGCTCACACCCAACAATTCGATAATCAAGTCTGATCTGAAAACGAAAGACAGGTCTTTTGTTCTATGTTCCAGCAAAGCTGTGGTATCATCGAAACCAAACCTGTGTGTGTGTGTGTGCACACCCAAACCACAGCGGTGATCGCACTCTGCCAACAATCCTAACACTGACACATTGTACTTTCTGCCAATTGGGCAAGATACTCTTGGTATGATTGGGTCCAGCCCAAAAGACTGTGCCAGCAACATTGCAGCTGCACATGCCCACAGTACAGAGAGAATGTGGCCAAATTGCAGCTCCACATGCCTGAGTTAAAAAGAGACGGCAGCAGAATTGCAGCAGCGCATGCCTGCAGTGCAGAGAGAATGTGGCAGTATTGCAGCTGCATATGCCTGCAGTACTGAGAGAATGTGCCAGCATTGCAGCTGAATATGCCTGCAGTACAGAGAGAATGTGGCAGCATTGCAGCGGCACATGCCTGCAGTACAGAGAGAATGTGGCAGCATTGCAGCGGCACATGCCTGCAGTACAGAGAGAATGTGGCCAAATTGCAGCTGCACATGCCCACAGTACAGAGAGAATGTGGCAGTATTGCAGCTGCACATGCCCACAGTACAGAGAGAATGTGGCAGTATTGCAGCTGAATATGCCTGCAGTACAGAGAGAATGTGGCAGCATTGCAGCGGCACATGCCTGCAGTACAGAGAGAATGTGCCAGCATTGCAGCTGCACATACTTATTTTAATTTAATGTATTTAGCATTTGTAGGACTCTTTTTTTTATTGATTTGGTTGAATGAAAAAACGAATTATCAACCTTTCAACACATAATCATCAACAGAAGTCAAAATAGGCCTACTTAAAAAGATGAAGAGCAAATACAGAGATACTAAAATAAACTAAATACGTGGCTTAACGTGTCCATTCCATCACGTGTTAGCTGAACACGGATACTGTCTATGGCATTAATACGGCGCAGCTTGTCATGCTTTCATTGCGGGTATGGATTGTGATTTGTAAGGTGCATATCACCTCCATGGCTATGGGGATCTCTGATTTGCATAAGGAGTTTTCTGCCAGGATGGTTACAGGGGGCATGACAGGACCGACCGTGTGCTTGCTTTGGTGCATGAAGGGACTTGCCATAACTCACTGCCAGGTGCACCACTGGGGGTCTCTTGGGGGGGAGGGGCACACATGGCCACGGGGGCCACGCAGTTCCATGTGGATATTATATATATATATATATATATGCCACGAAACGGCTTAGGCGTGCATGTCATTCACTCTAGGGCAGAAAGGTGCCCAGCACGACACACTGGAGTATTTGAGACATGCCACGATCATAGCGCCCATTTCCGGGTGACCCGGAAAGACATCCACCGCTGGAGGAGATGTGCACGTGGGGAGTTTGAAAGGACACTTGCCTTTGTCCTCTTGTCCCGAGAGGGCGCCACAGGAAGACACCCTATGGGAGGGGGGCTTAGTTTACAAAACATAAAGTTATGGGGTCTGAGGTTGCTCCTGTTTGCATCATTTTAAGGGTGGGTGAACTTCCCTTTGGTGGTGCACTATACATGCACCGAAAGGGCGTGCACGGATCTGAGGGTGCAAAGGTGCATTCCTGTTGGGCAGGGTTTTCTGTGCAGCTAAGAGTGGGCGGTCGCCGCACACCAGGTAGTGGTACTGATTTGGTGCAGTCTGAATAATAATACACCCCAAACGGCGGTACAAAAAATTGAGAGGGGGAGAACGTACATCTTTATTGCATAGTATAACGCACACACACACAATGTGTGACAAAGGAAGATTTGGCACGTCGTTCACGGTACTAGTGAAGAGCTGGACATTGGGGCGAAGGCTGGGGGTATATACACTAGGCTGAGAGAGAGTTCACTGGACGGGCAAGGTGTGTGAAGTATCTGCCAGGTACATGTGATTTAAAGGCACTTCCCTCACTAAATTGCAAGATGTTTTAAACAGAGCGATAAGTATGCGAAGGGGAGGAGATTGGAGAACATTGTGGGAATTGGAGCCCTTAAATGCATCTTTTAAGGGGCCCTGCACTTGAGGATAGAAGACTTCCAGACCGGACCAGTATGCAAGCCTAATAGAGTACTCCTATATGTTGGAACTGAACTCCCGACACTCTAAGACTAGAATTAAAAATGTTTTTATTGGCATTTATAAACATAATGGTAAGGTGATTTTGCTTTGCTAGACGACTTGTGGCAACTCATTCTGGGATTGGGGGGCAGGGGGGCAGGAGGACAGGATGGTCAGCTTCCATGTAGCAGTTCTTTTTTTAATTTTTATGTTTATTTTATTTGTTGTGTTTAGTTCGTTTAACACACTTTTACAACAGTTCTTTGCAACAATGGGCCTCATTACAACCCAGGCGCAAAGCGAAAAACGATGGCGGTAAAGGATTACCGCCATAGTTTTCCGCTAGGTCCGATTAAGACCCGTGACCGTTAACTACGATGCCATTAGCGGCATCGTAGTTAACGCTGCCGCTAACTGCACAAAGGACGTGCGCACGCGACCCCCCACACCGTAATTACCGGCATGGTGGAAAGGTACACGAATGCCGACCCAAGCGGACATGCACCTAACGCCATCACCCAGCCCGTTAAGTACCTTACCGCCATGCCGGTAATTACGCTATCGCGAACCAACCGTAAAGGGCCTTGTGCAGTGAATCCAGCTGCCACAGGTGCACAGAATCAGCACAGGTGGAGCCAATACAGACTCAGGAAGTACAAAAAGAGCACACCCAACCCCTTCCCAGACCCAGTCACACTCCACAATGATACCAATAGGACTAGCAATGTTGGGGCTGGAGGACCTGATAGCAATGCAAGTGCTACAACTACAACAACAACAACAACAGGCTGCACAGAGAAGACGCAGGAGGAGAAGGAGGGCAAGGCAGGCCCATCAAGGCCAACCAGCACAGCCAGTACCACCACGCAGGCAGCCCACAATCCCACGCATCAGAGCCAGTCCATTCAACCTCACTGCTGAGCAGATCCACACCCTGTACCGTTTGGACCGGGACACCATCACCGCCATCGTAGACATGACACACAACGACATTGTCAGCATGATAGAAACTCCAACCGCCATCCCACCCCTACTGAAGGTAGTGTCTGTACTCCACTTCCTGGCCACAGGCACCTACCAGCACACAGTGGGGCACTTGCATGGTATTTCACAACCATTATTCTCACGAACACTGATCCAAGTGCTCGATGCCCTCCTCAAGCACACAGACGACCATATCTCATTACCACGGTCTGCCCAGGAGATTGCAAACACCAAAGTGGGTTTCCATGCACTAGCCGGCATACCTGGTTGCATTGGTGCCATCGACTGCACCCATGTGGAATTGGTGGTCCCACATGCCATGGAGGTACCGTACCGCAACCGTAAACAATTTCACTCAATCAACGTGCAGATGGTCTGTGACTCCAACAGGACCCTCACATATTGTTGTGCCCGATTCCCCGTATCAACCCATGATTCAATGGTCCTGAGGAACTCCACAATACCACGCTACATGGAGCGACATGCAGGGCAGAGATCCTGGCTACTCAGTGAGTCTCACGTCATGACCTTGGTATGGCAGAAGAGGGGGGATGATGCATACTCCACCTGGCAGAAAGGGGGGGGATGATGCATACTCCAACTGGCAGAAAGGGGGGTGGGGGGATGATGCATACTCCACCTGGCAGAAAGGGGGGGGATGATGCATACTCCACCTGGCAGAAAGGGGGGGTGATGCATACTCCACCTGGCGGAAAGGGGGGGTGATGCATACTCCACCTGGCAGAAAGGGGGGGTTGATGCATACTCCACCTGGCTGAAGGGGGGGATGATGCATACTCCACCTGGCAGAGAGGGGGGGGTGATGCATACTCCACCTGGCTGTGACTAGCAGAGACGATCATACCCTAAAGCAGCACTAACGTAATCTCACACCTGTAGACATTATGCCTGACCGAAGCAGCCCCACCATGTCAAAGAAGGTATGTTCCAACCATGACACAACCATCTGCAAGTGCATTGTACCAATGTGGACCATTGACTCCAACGAAATGCACCTACATGCACGTCACTATACACCATCTACTGAAAGGCGTGTCCCACATGACAGCGCACAAAGGAGGCACATGGCGGACAGAAACACCACAACACCACAGCACAGACAGCAAGGCCCACTAAATGTCCCTATCAACATCCGGATAGTTCACTGGGGTCATAATGATGCAGACAGCAATGTAGCAATCATGTGAGCAATGACATCACAGGACACGTGCCAGGTCACCTGAACATACGGCATGGACGGACACAGTGGATGGGCATTCACAAGTCACTCGACCACCCTGCATACATGGTTTGTTGGCATGCAAAACTGTCCATGAAAGCCATGGACATATACCGTTTGCATAGCGTGAATCCATCAGCGCAACTGAAAGTGGTCCAAAGTAACAGTTCAATGTGCATGTTGGAACGTCATGTTGGGAATTAGATGTAATGACTGACACATACATTGTTTCCTACATACAGGTGATGCTGGCTATCCCCTGAAGAGGTGGCTCCTTACACCAGCCCGGAACCCACAGAACCAGCATGAGGCGGACTTCAACCGTGCCCATGCACGTACCCGTGTGGTGATTGAGCAGGCATTTGGCCTACTGAAGGCACGGTTTCGCTGCCTCAGCAGGTCTGGCGGGGCACTCCTGTACTGCCATGAGAAGGTTGCAAAGATTGTCATGGCATGTGTGTTGCTACACAATATGTGTGTCAGACGGAATGTTCCACTGCCCCCTGACGCAGAACTGCAACCACCTGACGATGAGGATAATGAGGGTGGGGATGGGGCAGCAACTCAAGGAGGCAGCGATGCACAGGAGGGCCGTGAAATGCGTCAGAATATCATTGACCAATGCTTCTAGCACACACTGCTGGTGTGTGTAACATGGAGACGGCACTTGGGGCACTGCGTGTGTCTGGGACATCCACACTGTGGACTGTACACCAATAAAGCACACATACGCAATGAGCAATGTCCACACATTTGATTTGTGCAAATCAAAAAAGTGTATTATCAATGTGCATAGGTCAGAAACACCCTATCCCCCCTCCCGCTCCCCCCTGAACTCCCCAACACACCCTATCCCTCCTCCCCCCCTGAACTCCCCAACACACCCTATCCCCCCTCCCGCCCCCTGAACTCCCCAACACACCCAATCCTCCCTCCCCCTCCCCCCTGAACTCCCTGCAAAGGTGTGACGGTGACCGTGGTGAAGGGCTGGGTAATGTTCCATTGGTGCACTGGACGGCCACTATTGGCAGCCCCCTCTCCCGGCACCTGGGGCCCCCCTGCCTATGCTCCTCAGGTTCCTGGATGACCTGCGGACTGGGCTGGCTGGGGCAGAACTTGCTGCGGAGGAGGTACTCGCCTGCTCGCTACGCCGTGTGTCCATGATTGTCTGTATGAGTTCACTTATCATGTTCCACACCGCGGCTAGTTCTGCACAAATGTCCATGCTTGCTGATTGGATGGCTGCCTTGATGTTCTCAGCACATCTCTCCATGCCTGCACTTGCGCCTCCACAATCAGCAACATGCTGTGTCAGTAGTGAGGACAATTGTTGTTGCCTCGTTGATATTTCGTCCAGCGATTGCTGGAAATCAGGGGCAATGGAGTTTGCAATTGGCGGCCCAATTGGACTACTCCCCTCCTCCCCGACCCCCACTGTGCTGGAAGTGGCTGGCCATGTCTCTCCAAGGGCTAGCCCCTGTGTGTCGTCTCCATGCAGGCTACATGGGGACAGGTGTGGGGAGTGAAGGTGGGCATTGGCGGAACCTTCAGTGTCATCCTCCATATTCTCCACGTCGCTGTCGGAGCATGCAGCAACGGCAGCAGTCTCCCCAATGGTACTGCTCCCCGCAGACACATTGCCCTCAGTGGGCAGCAGTTGTTGTGTGTTTCCCGTGGGTGCTATCATGGCACTTTCGTCAGGGGTCATTGCTGCCCTGGGCTGTCTTTCGACAGGGATTTTGGCCTGGTGTGGTTTGGGCATGGGTCCAGCAGAGGTGGTGGGTTGTTGTGCTCTTCCCTCTGTCCTGGGCTTCTTGGCTGGGGTGGTGCCACTCTCGTCCCTGCCGGTGTCCGATTGTGAGCCTGTGGTGGAGCAGAGGAGGGAATGTGTTATTGATGGGTCAGCGAACATTGAGCAGGCATGAAGATTGCCATGGTTTTGAAGGATAGATGGTGGACTTTGTAGGCTGTGACATACAGGTTGTCTCCCTTTTGGGTGGATTGAGCATGCAGAAATGTGTGTCTCTGCTGTGGAGTGTGCATGCTGCATTTGTGCAGGGTGTGGGTCTCCTGCTGATGTGTTGTGTTTCCCATATGGGACGACATTGTGATTCCCATGTAATTCAGGGTGTTTTGCATGGCTGAATTGGAGGCACCTACCTGTGTCTCCTGATGTCGGGGCTCCTCTCTCCATTCCACCAACGCCCTCAATGCACTCTATGCCAATCGTCGAGGCACAAATCTCCTCCCATGGCTGCATCTTGATTGGGGAGTCTGCTCCCCCGCCAGTTGCCAGGGCCAGGTTTCGATTGGCTGACAGTATGCTCCTTACTCGGAGCCGGAGGTCATCCCACCTTTTGTGGCACTGTTTGGAGGTGCGTGGGGTGGTACCTACTGCACTGACCCGTTGTGCCACAAGTTCCTATATTTCCTTTTTGCGGGCTATGGCTGCTCTTGTCATTTCTGGCGAGAAGACGATGTCCGCCTTTTCCTGCAGCGTTTCTGCCAACATCGTTAGTTCTTCCTGACTGAAGTGGTCCTGCCGCTGCCGATCGCAGGCTTTCTTCAGAACTTTGGGCATGTTTAGGTGGGGAAATGGGTGGGTGATGGGTTTTACAAGGTCTGTGGATCAAATGTGGTGTGGTTGGGTAGGATGGCAATGGATTGTGTTTTCAAAGATGGCCACCGTGCTCTTTCCCGTTCCGCCGCGATGACGCTACTTCTGGTTCTGCTTATTTACGTTGACCGCTAATTATGGTGACCGCTAATTACGGTGACCGCTAATTACGGTCACCGCAATGATGGGTGGCGGTAGTGCACCTTGCGCGGCGTACGATGCCGGTAAGGGCCGTTTTGGGGTCATTTACGCCATGGCATAGTTTATATTACCGGCATGGCGTAATGCTCGTGCATGATGGGTCGTAATGTGCCGCACTTTACGGCATCGGATCCAGGCGTTAACGCTAATTACGCCATGCCGGTAATGTTGGATACTTACCGCCTGGGTTGTAATGAGGGCCAATGTCTTTCATGTGCATTGTCCTTCTTATAACATTTCTTAATATGTCATATGTACCATTTAAAAGAAAATAAAAATCATATTTACAATTCATACCTAAAAGGTTCACTTAGCATCAAAGAAAGGTAGTTAACGTTGATAATTTTCATATTGTCAGAGTCAATTTGTCGTATTTCCAATATATACACCAACACTGAACATCAAATTAATTGAAGTTACCGAACATCTTTGGTTCTTAACCTCAAAGCGTTAGTACAAGATGGTGCATTTGTGCGGGTTTGTTGTATGTCTACTGCCTATGGCTCATCATCCTCTGCTTTTCTGTTTGCCTGAGATTTCGACTTGCAATTGCCTCAAGAATTTCAATATGGCTATCTGCGTTCTTCCTTCACATATGGAATCATACATGTTCTTTGTGCCCTATATCTTTCTTCAATGATACTCATGGAACCACATTTAAAAATTTGAGCTCAATGAGCTGCTATGCGCAACTAGCTTTTGCTGTAGTTCTGCGTCGATAATGCGCAGTAACCTTGCCAGTGCCAGAATCAGCGTCACATTTATGCCCCACTTGCAACAAATCCACAACCATTCTCTCCCATGTATCGTGGAGCTGACATTAGTCTCCCCAAATATGGAGTTACGCTGTGTGTCAAAGTACTTGCAGTATATTGTAAGGTGTTTTAATGTTTCCTTTATCGCAAAGTTTTCACAGAACCGACATCCACCAGGTGTCTCCCCTTCAGGGTCTTTGCTCCAGTATTGTGCTTTTTCATAGGTGGGAAACTGATTTAATTTGAAATGTAAGTATATATCACAATCCAATTTGCCCGGAAATTGAATCAGGTATCTCGATTTAGGAGTATACTTGGTGATAAACTGTGCAATTTCCGTGTACAATTTGAACTTTGGGAGAGTCTCAATGGTGATTATCCAGTCGTATTCATATAACTTTTTTTTACATAGCTTGGACGCAACTGGAGATCATCGGTTGTCACATTGATGTTCTCCAAAAGGCATAGCATTTCCTCATAATATTTTTTGATGGATTTGGGATGTTTTTCTGCCATCACGTTGGCTATATTTTCATATAGGGATTTTTGTGGAGGAACAAGCATTTTTGCAAAGTTTTTGAGACGTCTCCTATCGAGACGGGCAGAGAGTGATATTAGTCCAACCTCATGTCGTAACACTGCGCTAGGAATGGAATTAGAGAGCCTCAACGTTTTTTTCAAAATCAGGGTTTGAGTCCGATTTAGATCAGTACCAATTTTTAGCAGACACATGTCCAAACCATATAGCACTATAGCTTCCACTTTTAAGGTGTAATATTCAAATAGTGGAGTCATAGAGCACTCACAATATCTATTTAATATAATTTTCATTTGTGCGTATAGTGGTTTGATTTTGTCTTGAACAGTAGATTTCCACATATTTGTGGACAGAATGTTAGATAGATTATAGCCAAGATATTTAACTCAGGGTGTTCGTTCTATTCGAACACCATCCAATGACCATTTATATGCAACACATTTTTTCCTTAGAGTGTAGAATTTGATGCTATTCGATTTTGCAGCATTTGCCTTCTAATTGTGTGAAGGTGCATATGAAGCGAAAAGTTCTAGTTGTAGACCGAATGGTATTAGGTCAAATAATAAAATGCCATCTGCAAACGCCAACCACTGTATTTTCAGACTCCCAAGCCTTACAGAAAAAATGGATTTCCCCTGCCATAAGTTGTTCATGTCACTCAAATAGGCGTTAAACAGTGTCGATGCTAAATTGCATCCCTGTCTGACACCAATGTGGGTGGCAGCTGCCTCGGTCAGAGTTCCTTGTTTGTTAATACAAATTTGTACATATGTATTTTCGTGTCGTAAAACCAGCATGTGTAGGAGAATGGGGTCAAACACATTGTCTTCTAGTTTGGACCATAACAAGGAATGTATGACTGTGTCAAAGGCAGACTTTAGGTCCAGAGATGCCATATATAACGGGCCACATTCGGCGTTTTTTGATTTTACCAATAAATGTGCTAGAATAGTGGCGTTCAATGGGGTACCCATTGCACGACGAAATCCCACTTGGAACCTTGATAACATATGTTTGCGTTTCTAATTCTAATTCTTTCTAATTCTTTCAGAATGAGAATGGAAAATCATTTCTCTGATATATCTAGTAGAGCAATAGCTCTGTAGCTCGCTGGATCTTCACGCCTGCCTTTTTTCCATATAAGAACTACTATAGCAGTGTTCCACGATGTAGGTATTTTCTGGAATTTAAAGATGTTATCATATATATTTTACATATCCGGCCCCAAAAGCTAGGATCTTGCTTCATTACACATGCAGGAATCCCATCAGGTCCTGGGGCTTTTGAGTATTTCAGGTTTTCTATCGCCCATGCAATTTCTTTTTTCTGAACAAGGAGAAACTGAAACTGTTGGTATGTTTGCATGGCGGGGGTTTTTATTGCAGAACCTAGGGGGGAGTTGGCATTTGTTGTATATAAAGGTGGTCCAGGTTAACACCGAAATAGGAGATTCCAGCACATCTGTTCTTTTATCCACACCACTACGGAGCAAGGCTCATATCGACCTCCTATTGTTTATGCAAAGATAGGATACCATATATTGATTGTCTTTGATTTTAATGCTCTGTTTAATGCTGCGACATTTGTTGATGTATAAGTTGCAAATTTTCCTTTTCAGTTTTGAGTATTCTTCAATATTGGTGCATATTTTCTTTAGTTTGCGTATGTGTCTGTTTTTGACACATCTTAATTTGAGCATCTCGCTATTACGCGGTGGGCATTGATTGGTGCCTTGTCTATCAGCAGATCCGCCTAGTCACAGCAACATGTCTGCAATCATCTCATTAAAGTGCTTCTCTATACTTTCAGTGTCGATTTGATCCTGAGGAGTTGGTCCTAGCGATGGCATAGCTGCTTTGATCATTTTATTTACTTTGCGACATAGGTTGTCATTCCTTCTTATAGAGATGGCAGGACACTCAATCTCTACACAGGATCCTGGGGTAATACTGCTACCTTCATCCTAATGGTTGTACCAATGATTATATGGTCCCCCAAATGTGCATCCACGGTGAATATTGCGGATGCTAGAGGCGCCAGAGTCTGTGATGCAGCCAAATAGTCAATTCTGGAGTGTGTCTCATCTCTTCGCCACATGTACGTTAATGCAGGAGTATCAAATTCTTTAAGATGTATGTCCCAACTTGCTAAAAAGTATTTCGATCTTTCACCATTCTCCTGCGCTTGGAGTTGGTGAGTGGACAGAGCAGATCTGAGTATCCTTGAGTGCCCAATACAGCATGCATTAAAGTCTCCTCCTATGATTATATCATTTGAAGAGTGATGGGAGTGTATCTCCTCCAGAGTTGAATTTAGCTGATTCAGCATGAGATCCAAAGACATTTTTGAAGGGTTCCAGTATATATCAATTATAAAGAATGGTATTGGGTATTCATCAAGAAGTGAGACTTCAACTACTAGAATGTTATCTGTCCCCTGTATCATCTTTGAACTCATGTTTAAGATGTTGTTAATACAAATTGCAAGCTCTCCTTAGGGACGCCCTCCCCAACCAAACTTGGCCTTAGTTGAGTACATGGTAAAGCCATTAGTTGTAAAATCCTGTTTGTTCATAGTTTCCTGTACTATGATTATGGACGTTTGAGCGTATGAGGGAAAGTTATGTTGCCATGTATTGACATTTTTAAATCCACATGAATTCCAGGATAAAATGGATAGTTCATAGTTACCATGAGGAGTGAAGTGTTGGTTTTACTTCATTTAAAGTTTTTGCTAACGGAATTAACCATGACCAATCCTTAATTGTTGCAGTTAGATTGGCGAGTTGGGAGAGTGCAGATATTTCTGTATCCTTGAGGCCTTGGTTTGAACCAAGATGTTCCTCATTGGAGGAGTATTTGGCAGGTTGGAATTGTAAAATGTTTTTGGCCGCGTCATGAGATTCAAATTGAAAGAGTAGCTCAAAATCCATACAATGTTCACGCCACAGCTTCATGATTATTAAAGAGTGGGTCTTGCATACCACTCTGTTGTTATTGGAATTGTGGAGTTCGACCCATTCAATATCTTCTGACTTCAATTTGTTTAAGGATGGAATAAGGTTGAAGATTTGCAGTAAATGAGACCAGTTAACCCATTTCTTACCATTTATGTCTTCATCACTTTGCCAACCTATTATGTTCTCCATTTCCCTATCTATCTCATTAGTAGCATTAGAGGGAGTTTCAATGTGAGGAGCTAAGCTCTTCGGCTGTTCGTTCTCTCCCTCAATGATGGATGGTAATTTGGGATTTGGGCTGTCACTCGCTGCCTTGTTAGCTTCTTTTTCTTTTTATATGCCCGAATTAGAGCATGCAATGTCTTCAGAGTCCTTCTTTGTCGAAGGAACTTTATTGGATTTCAGTTTCATATCGGAGAAGAAGGAAGAAAGTTGTGATTGCTTAGATGGTTTGGGCACAGCTGGCAGTGTCGCTGCAGCACGAATTTGGGAGGATACGTTAATCTCCCCATCGTTGGAAAATGCTGCGCTCTTTGTTGTTTCGATATAGGCACCAAAATTGCATTTTTTACTTTATTGGTTTTTTTTGCGCTCTTTATTTCATATCCTTCCTCATTTTTGTTTGTCAGTTTTGTTTTTTCTATCTGAAGGGCTTTTTTGCTTTCATCATCTAGCTGATCAAGATCAAGGGTGCCCTCTTCCACTGGATTGACTTCCAGGGTATCTCCCGTCTGTTCGCTTTTGTTATCAGCACGGGTGAGAAATCCTGACTCTGTGGTTCCTGTCACCTTCGCCTCTTTTTTGGGATGTAAATTTATCTTTAACTGTCGTGTATGCATACGCTTTTGTCTGCGAGACATGTAAGGGCCCGAAGTAAATCCCTTATTGCCCCTAGGCAAGGCTGAGGTTATCATGCTGTTTAGTTTTTCCTCATTTACTCCTTCTTTATCCTTCTCAATTATCTCAACTGGGACTGAAGGACTGTCACTAGATGCTCTGCAGACAGATTGATTATGTAATGGAGAGATTGCAGAACCACAGGATATGGGAAGTCGTACTCTGCTTATTGTGTGAGTTAGCATTGATTCAAGCATGTCTAGTTTTGTGTGGATTGTGTCAATGGCTAAAGGTATTCACCAGGAGCCTCTGCTTGTGTGTGTTTTGTTGACATCAGCTTTTTTTCCAACACTTTAACATATGATCACGAGGAAACCACAATGGTTTCTCCGAGAGGTTGGTTTGTGCAGCTTTAGAGTGCACTAAAAGCTCTTCAGTTTGTGTGGCTTCTGATTTAACATAGCTTTTCTTTTCTGCAGCTATTTTGCTTGGATTTAATTCGCCAGCTTTCTTATTTCCCATTAGGTACCCCTCTATTTTGCTTATTTTGATGAGGGTTTCTTTGGATGTCTGTTGTAATTCTCTAATTTCAAGATGTGTGAGCTCATGCCCCTTGCCTAGTAAATTCAAAATCCTTGTTATAACAGGGAATGTTTGCTCTGCCTTCTCAAAATCATTAAGTGCATTTATCGTGCCCATAGATGCAATTTGAGATGCTTCGTGGGCTGTCAACAAAATTTGTTTGGCATCCACTGGGCTGGAGCATGCTCTAGCTCCTTCCGCTGTGATCTGGTTTGACTCATAGTTTTGCAGATCGTTGTTATTAACAGGCAAGGATGTACTCAATGAGGCTAAATCTGGATCATATGGTCCCACCAGGGGGATTTGGGAGTAGTCTGTGTCTACACATCTCTCTCCAAAAAGCTGTACTTCCTCAATAGCTCCTTGTCTGGTGTTAGCAGGAGTGGATGGCCTCAATGACATGAGAACCCTTTTCCCCAGTTCGGCCATTATGGTTGGGGCTAGCATTGAATCATCAGAGATGCCCTGATTGAACATGATGCCGTGCTCAGTGCCAGATGGTATCACACATTGATCTTCATGTATGCTCAAAAAGCTAAGTTGGACGGAATGTTCCCCCTCATACATTTCTTTCAAAGGGAAGGGGACTATTCCGTGTGGGTGCGTACTCGGTTTATGTACTTCTACATTTACTTTCAATTTCCCATTAGCCTGTGTTATTGTGTCCTCATTTCTTCCAACGCCGATGTTTTGTGCGTTGGGGGTTTGCAGTTTTTTACTTCAAAGGAAGGTGCAGATTTTGCTGATTTATCACACCCCTTACCGCTTCTTAGCCCACTAGCCATGATTCCTTGCAAACTCAGATGTGACAGTGAAATAATTCACTGGCTTTTCTATTCTTATGACGTGCGCCCGTCATGTATTTTTCACTGTGAGTTTGGAAGTAACAGCAATCACTGTTTGGAAATAACTAAAGTGTAACATGCAAACCAAGGGCTCACCGTATAGTATTGCTCGCGTATCCGTCAGGCTGGATAGCAATTACACTTTCATAGCTCATACAATAAATATGCTGGTCACTACCTCACCACCCTCAACACCTGAACAGCCCAAACAGCACTTCCAGGCACTTCGTGCGCAGCCCTGTGCCCTGTTGTAGGCTTTCCCTGTGGGTGGGCGCGGGGGGGGAGTTTCTAGTATTGATGGACGGGTCCTCAAGGGAAACAGAAAAGGGACACTTAGCTGCACGTTCCGTGAAGCAGAGTCAATGGGGAAGTTACACAAAAGGAGCACTCTAGTGCTCCAAGAGTCTTCAATAAACAGAGTACTGGCCCAAGAATCAATAAAGGAGATTCACAAATGCTAAAGTCCCAATGAGTCAAGTTCGGGCACAGTAGAGATAGTTACTTGTTTCACGGAGTGTTTCGAACACTGTCCAAACACTGTGCTTCTTCTTGCAGACGGCATCTGTGAACAGGCAGCAAATCCTATTAGCAAGGGCGCAGGAGACTTGTCAGTGCGCAGAGTCTCAGCCCAAACAGCACTTCCAGGCACTTCCGGGGTGTGCGCGTGGGTGCGCAGACCCGTGCCTTGTTGTAGGCTGTCCTCGGGGTGGGCGCAGGGGTGGGAGGGAGTTTCCAGTATTGATGGGCGGGTCTTGTTTCACGGAGTGTTTCGAACGCTGTCCAAAAACTGTGCTTCTTCTTGCCGACGGCGTCTGTGAACAGGCAGCAAATCCTTTCAGCAAGGGCGCAGGAGACTTATCAGTGCGCAGAGTCTCAGCCCAAACAGCACTTCCAGGCACTTCCGGGGTGCGCAGATTTGTTTTCATCCTTCAATGGCATGGTAATATGCTGCACTACAGCACGGAAGGTAAAGGTGTGTAAGTGGGTTACATCTTCTAGTACTGGGTTACTACCTTTTGCTTGTCTGGAGCGGCCATATGCCGCAACGGGCCATGCCCAACCCACTTCCTCGAGCTAAGGGGGATTGGTCACACTAGGTTGTGGAGGGGAAGACTGACCAGGAATTTGTGGTAAAGTATTGCATTATTGGGTTTAACAGGATAAAGTTATTAATTGTGACAGGGCTTTATTACTTCATAGATTTAAGTGCAAATGGCCCTCTCATGTGGTTTAGAACTTGGATACATGCATGTTCATTTGCATACTGTGTTGTCAATAAAGTTTTACGGTTCACACAGTGCCCCCAACACGTGAAGGCGATAACTAAAGAATACAGTGTTAACTTTGCTTTGCTAAGGGGCATGTGACAACTCGCCCGGGTGTTGTGGGGCGAGTGGACGGGAAGGCCGTCTTACATATAGCAGTTAATCTCGCCCATGACAGGCAGGGTAGTAGGCTGCATTTCACAAAGATTAAGGGTGTCTATGTGGGGGTTTGCCTATTGCAGTACTGTTGCTTGGATGGGCCTTGAAAGAGAGAAGGAGATAGTTTACAGGTAATGCGTGGCAAGGGGTGCAAGGGTGTCTATACTGCACGTCTGTCTAAAGCCACCCGCCTCACTGTTACCCGGGTTGCGACCATGGAACAATGAGGATTCACTCAAACTGACTGCAGACATGAGCGGGCGGGTTTAGAGAATTTGGATTTGGATGATTATATGTGAACATGGTCTAGATACAGCCGGAGGGCGCTGTAAAGGAAATAAGTAAAAAGGGAGCAGAATTTACCAACGCTTTACTGCTCTCGGGCACCAGACGGCCAGCGATTTTTGTGGGAACAGGTATGTCTAAACTATTAATTTTGAGATTTGTGTCACAGGATCAAAGAATGTGGCATAGGTTTGCTGGGAAAGTGATTCAGTGTGGCAACAGCTCAGAGGGGTGTGAGAGCCGCACTGGTAGATTGGGGCTTGTCCATGTGAGGAAAGACACATGGTTTGCAAGGGGTCCTAACGTAAAGGCGATCCATAGTGTCGTTGAAACAGGGATCTGTTTAGGGGTCCTTGGATCCAACTCTCTGGGGTCTACCGGAGGCAGACACAAGTGCCAGGAGCATATCCCGGTGGGAGTTGGAGTTACATGATGTTCTGTGAGGAGCTGCCGAAAGGAAAACAGCTGGTAGCAACCAGCAATGGGCTGCTTGTGCGGATGAGCAGTAAAGGCTATGGGCATATGGCTACCCGGGATGCCCTGGGAAGTCTGTGGGTCACCCAGAAATGAGTGAGGGAGAAGTACCGGCAAACTTCTCATCGAAGGGGAAGAAGGCTCAACGCAAGGTTTCCGAGTAACTTCCCGGAGATATTAATGGGCCACCCAGTAGTGGCAATAAACTGGAACATCAGGTCCCTGGCTGACGTCCTTGGAAAGCTAGTTTGCTTCAGGAATAGGAGATTGGGCAAGGAAGATCCATTGGATCGCCTAAGGTTGGTGTCTCAACCGGATGACAATGACAACTAGGGGTGGGGCACCAGGAAGTAAGTGGGGGAGAATATTTAAGTACCAGCTGAGAAGGCCAGGGTTAGGTTCCACGCAGGGTTTGAGAGTTACTTCCCGGAAATAGCAATGGGCCACCCGGTAATGGGAAGAACATTGAGCACCAGGTCCCTGGCGGTGGGAATGAGAGGCTAACGCGCTTGGAGCGTTGGTTTCCTTCAGGAATAGGAGATTGGGCAAGTAAGATTCATTAGCTCTCATTAAGGTTGGCGTTTCACCAGGATGACAAGGACAATAAAGGTTTCTGAGGGGCAGGTCTGGAGCTCCGAGAAGGAAGGTGGGCTCATGATACCTAAGGGAGCAGGATGACACGTTCCTATTTGGTGGGGGCATTGGGGTCACGGGGGGGCCACCACAAAGTGTGGTGGAGTTATATGGGCGGCCTCATAGAAGGAGGCATGCTGTGGTCTGGTCCATGAGCTACAACCACTGACTGCTTCAGTCAGGTGGGGTGACACGGACACTGATAACAATAGGGACGGTTGGGACTCCTCAACAACCGATGCAGTGGCCTTGGGTTTGCTCCATTGTCCAAATGGGAGTAACTGAACTGGCAGTTGAATACCAGGGTGGGTCGTTCTCACAAGAACGGAATTGGTGTGAGAAGGCTCACAGGTTTTGGACATGGGACTTTGTATGCCGGGATTGGCGGAGCCACCCAGGAAAGGACTATGTGGTGGGCCAGGCATTCACAAGACCTGAGCGGGGCTGGGGCGGCCCGATAGGATGTCTCTAATAATGCAACCATAGGTTTCCAATAAAGTGTATTATGTTTCCAACTTTCAGAAAGTCTCTGGCTCTTATCATTGGGGGAAAGCAGGGTATGGGAATTTATACATGTTATTGTTATTATGCAAGGAGCCATAGAAGGGGTTAGCCCCACTGTGTGTTTTTGTGAAGCTCATTAATTTGAACAGAGTTGTCACAGAGTGACTCTGCATGTGATTTTGTCTCTCCGGTGAGTGGATTTTCAACGGTGAAATTTAATTTTGACAAGTTCCCACAAATCGGAGGAGGCCGTGAATGCAAGGGGATCAAAAACACTACTGCACATGGCGGTGGGTGGGTGATCTGTATAGCCAGCCACCATGGGCGAGTCGGGAGGAGTTGACAAGTCTATAACGCGGCGGCCTAGGGCGTGTTCATCAACAATTGTGGTCTTAGAGCTAGTGTTTGCAGCAGTTGTCGTAGATGCGCCAGGATTAGGTAGGTTGTAATGTTCAGCAGTGCAAATGTTTTGAATATCAGCTGTATAAGACTGCGTGCGAGATTGCACCATCACAGCTCTACTTTTAATTGCGTTCAGAGTGTTTGGTGTCCTTACAGGAGTGCGCCTGGGTTGAGTGGGTAACTTATAGTAGCTCTTTGCTAGCAGTATTGCAGACTTTACAGTATAGGGACCGAAGCCATTCTTTCTCGACAGGAGATTTATTGTATATGCACAGTACCAACGAATGGCTCTCATGAGTAGCTGGGAGGTTTGAGCTATTGCTGGCTAGGTATATGTAACTAAAAAAGAAAAAGAGGATTGCTTGAATAAAAATAATTGTTGGAGAAGTGGGCGTGACTAACAAAGCCTCTGCATGTAAATCCAAGAAATTTAGAATTATAATAACCTAACAACAAGTAAATTATAACACTTAGGGTTTAAACAGTGTTCTCTAGATAAATTGTTGCAATCCAACATTTGTTAGTGCTGCTATGCAACAGTCTCTTAGTCCATACCAAGATGATTCCAAATTTTGGAGCACAGTGGAATCAGCATAACAGCACTTTTCGAAGCACTTTTTCGAATGCGCGGGCACGAATGTGCACGCGTTGACTAAAAGGATTGTGGGAGAAGTGGGCATGGCTAACAAAGCAAAAATCCAAGAAATTTAGAATTATAATAACCTAAAAACAAGGAATTTAAAACAATTATGATTTAAATAGTGTTCTCTAGATAAATCATTACAATCCAACATTTGTTAGTGCTGCTGTGCAACAGTCTCTTAGTTCATACCAGAATGATTCAACATTTTAAGCAGAGTGGCACCAGTGTAACAGCACTTTCCGAAGCACTTTCTCGAAAGTGCGGGCACGAATGTGCACGTGCGTTGAATAAACAGATTGTGGGAGAAGTGGGCGTGGCCAACAAAGCCTCTGTTTGTAAATCCAAGAAATTTAGAATTATAATAACCTAAAAACAAGGAATTTAAAACAGTTAGGATTTAAACAGTGTTCGCTAGATAAATCATTACAATCCAATATTTGTTAGTGCTGCTGTGCAACAGTCTCATAGTCCATACCAGAATGATTCCACATTTTTGAGCAGAGTGGCACCAGCGTAACAGCACTTTCCGAAGCACTTTCTCGAATGCGCGGTCACGAATGTGCACGTGCGTTGAATAAAACGTTTGTGGGAGAAGTGGGCATGGCCAACAAAGCCTCTGCTTGTAAATCCAAGAAATTTAGAATTATAGTAACCTAATAACAAGGAATTTAAAACAGGGTTTAAACAGTGTTCTCTAAATACATCATTGCAATCGAACATGTGTTAGTGCTGCTGTGCAACAGTCTCATAGTCCATACCAGAATGATTCCACATTTTTGAGCAGAGTGGTACCAGCGTAACAGAATTTTTCTGAAGCACTTCTTCGAATGCACACGCGCAAATGCGCACGCGCGTTGAATAAAAAGATTGTGGAAGAAGTGGGTGCGGCTAACAAAGCCTCTGCTTGTAAATCCAAGAAATTTAGAATTATAATAACCAGGATGATTCCAAATGTTTAAGCAGAGTGGAACCAGCGTAACAACACTTTCCCAAAGGAATTAATCAAATGTTAGGCTATTATACAACTGACAAGAGTTTCAGCTGCAGCTGCAACACAGCTGCATATGCCTATGCTAAAGAGAGACTCTGCAGTATTGCAGCTGCACATGCCCGCAGTACAGAGAGAATGTGGCAGCATTGCAGATCATTATTTTATTTTAATTTATTCTGCATTTGTTAGGTGCTTATACTACTGAATAGTGTTTCAGCTGCAGCTGCTATGCAGCTGCATATGCCTATGTTAAAGAGAAACTGCAGCAGTATTGCAGCTGCACATGCCCTCAGTACAGTGAGAATGTGGCAGCATTGCAACTGCACATGCATGTGTTAAAGAGAGACAGCAGCACCATTGCGCTGCACATGCCTGCAGTATAGAGAGAAACTGGTAGCATTGTAGCTGCACATATTTTATTTTATTGTATTGTGCATTTGTTAGGCACATAATAAACCTGAGTAGTGTTTCAGCTGCATTGCAGGTGCATATGCCTATTTTAAATAGAGCCTGCAGCAGTATTGCAGCTGCACATGCCTGCAGTACAGAGATAAGGTGACAGCATTGCAGCTGCATATGCTGTGTTAAAGAAACACTGCAGCAGCATTGCAATTTCAAATGTGTTCCTAGATTCCCCAAAGAAATTCTAAGTTTGAAACCTGGGGACTAGTGGGTTATAACATAAGATATCAGAATATAAATATTGCACATTTTTAACAATTACGATTTTTGCATAAAGGTCAAATGTTTGCTATGCGCGCATGCAATGACGGGCTGAACTGAAAGTAACCTCGACCAATGCCTCATGGGGAAAGGAATCTGAATATCTATATACTATGTCATTTATCAGTAAGTTACAATTTTTGTCATGTAGAAACTTTTGGGTGCCAAAAACTGACATGAAAAATGCAAATGATAAGAAGGTGTGGGCCCGTTTCACATCAATTTCATCATGGAACTCCTAACCCTAGCCTTAGAGGGGAGCTAGATTTAGGGGGTGGAGGGAAATGTAAAAGACCAATCAGGTGTGCGAGATAGTATGCCGCCGCCTCCTCCCATTAGGGGTACATAAAGTGAATGCCCTATGGGAAAAAGGGAGAGCTGCCTAAAACCATTGGGGTACCACCTTTCCAGGGGAGAGCCAACTACCTAATACACACTATAAGCTGCTGCAGGATTAAACTTTGCCTGGGAGAGAGAAACTGGGGAAGCCAACAGCTTACAGGACCCTGATTCTGAAGGAGAGAGAGGTGAGGGATAAAAGTTGGTGACGATCTCTGATTGGAGTGACTAGACCCTTTGCTGTCCATAGAGGAGTCCTGTCTACCCTGAGAGCGAAACCCAAAGAAATCCCATGTAAGTTGCCTGTCTTAAATAACCAATATGTTTGGGATCTGTGCACCTTAATATTTTCTCTTTATAGTGGGTGGGGCTCATTGTGTAGACCCTTAGCATACTTTAACAAAATATTAATGCATTGTATTCATATTTAGCTTGACGCAGTTCAGTCAACTCTTGACTTTTCTAAAGGAGGAGGAGTACCCGTGTCTAAAAATGAAAATGTCCTACTGAACCTATGACCAAAACTTATTTTAAACCAAAGATATACTTGCCACTGTGCCTAGGGCCCTTTTTCGGTAGCGAATCCTGAAGGTGGATTTAAACAGAATAGCTCTGTACACCAACAATCAGACCAAATCAGGAAGATGGCAAAGTCCTTTTACTGTTTTATTATCAATTATCTAAAACAGGGACAAACGTTGCACAGCATTCTCTATCAAAGCATTTCACAAAAAACAATACTTTTATAGTAAAAGCTCATCATACATGATGTCATACTACATGGCAAATAAGGGAAACCTATGGGGATTGTGTTTGGCTCATGGGGAACATCTAAGTATACTTTCTGTAAGGGGTCAGGTTGTGATTGGGTCTGTACAGTCAGGTGGACAACTCATGCCCACCCCTAGTGCAAGTCATCTTCATCAATTATTAGAAACATGGTACTTCATTGGCTCTCAAACTATAAGGCCCTTCGTTATATGGCCCTATACAATTGGTTGGCACGCTTGTGCCCTTCTGGAACATTCGATTCACTAGCAGCATATGAGCTCAGACCCAGGTGCTAGGGGGTGGACTGGACTGTACCTCTCCTCCAAATTAGCCCAATATCTCTCATTAGCCATGCCTTCTGCCATGCAGACTGTCTTTGAACGTGGGCTTGTAATGTATTATCCTCTCTGGGAATATAAGGGAGTATGAGCACATGCTTATCAAAGTTCTAGAACTGCGTGCCCAACTTTATTTCCATCCTGGGTTAACATGACAGGAGACTGAAATTCTGCCTATTTGCAGCATTTAATTGTCTTGAATTAATAAAACTTGGCACTCATGGTGTTCTTTCCTTGCACCTTAACATTCAGCTTCTCATGTTCTCTGCCTTCAAGAACAGGTAACCAGTCTTTGACTGCCTTCAGTCTTGACATCAGGCCAGAGAGCCCTTCTCGATTTTTCCATTCTCCCAGCTAATTCTCTGCTGTGACACATCTTTCAGCCCTTCTCTTCATGGTCTGAACATAAATTGTGACACTGATGTCCAGCTTCTATATAATGGCTGCTTTGCCTGCCTGCTACTCATTACGTATAGCCAGCTTCTATGATCACTTAGTCTACTTGAGTTGCTGCATCTGTAGAGTTATCGAACGATTAGCATTTTCTACAGTGCTCTTCACACCTGCAATCTTCTTTTCGGACATGAAAGTTTACTCGATTCTTTACTTCATCATCAGTTTCTATAAGGTCCTTGCATTCTCTTCTTCAGCCAATCTTCTCTGTGCCTCATGCTAATTTCTTGTGATGTCACCAACTTCTCTTTCTCATTTTCATTTTTGTTCGGGGGCCTCTTCCAAGAGATTGCTATCACTTCTGGAATACTTCTGATAGGGCTTTCTTAGTGGATACCTTTTCTCGAAAACTCAACCAGAATAGTCATTTTCCTGAAGACCACATCACTTTGATGCCCTGTGCCTTCTTTACTGTCCTCTCTCCTGAGTGTCTTTGTATGCAGGAAAGTGCAGGAGAAAGTGTCTCTCATTTTTTACTTCTACTAGGTCACACTTTTGACAGATTCCGTCCTCCATGACCTTCTCGTTTGAGCTGCGTCAGCCATGCTCTATTTCCTGTATGTGCCCACTTAGTCTGTTGGTCCGTAGTTGGTGTTTAACACTGCTTTGTTTTTTTCTTACAAAGTTTAAGTACTAATCCAGTTAAACAATTTTCCCAAGTGTTCTATAGCATTCTAGCCTATTGTACTGTCGAAGCTTCCCTCTCAAGTGTCTTCATTATGAGTTGGGAGGGAACCGAAAAAAAACAGATGCTACAGAATGACCTCCAACCTTTTTAGTCCTTCTTGCAAATCCATCACCCTGCAGTGAAATGAGAATGGCTGCATTTATTTTCTTCATGTGCACCAAAGAAAATAATTCAAAGGCAGCCTGGCTCAGCACTGCTATTCTGCCAGCTCAAAACCTCCAACTGAAAAAAAGGAAAATGTTCTGTGTTTAAAATGACTTTGCACTGGTGCTATTTTCATCTTTCAACATTATACAGTTTGGTTCCAATAAAACACAGCCATACCCATCTATCTTCAGAATTACCCCCATCAAATGAGGGCTATTTGGCCCAGAAAGGCATTGTGTGTCAAGCAAAATCTTTGAAAGAGCAGAGAAATTTGTTTCAGGCGATACGGCAAGCGTTTAATTTTTGCAACAATTTAACACAGGCAAAACTCTTCACAAGAAGCTCTCTCTCTCCCTTTGCTTATGTCAGTTTCAAAAAACCCTTTTCTTGAGCATATCCCTGTGTGCAGAAATTGACTAGAGCTCTGGAAGCTTTCAGACAGAAAAATGCGAGCAAAACCACATTTTGTTAAATGGATACAAATAAAATTAATCTGTGTTACTTTGCATGGATGAAGGTAAATGGGAAAGAATACTGTAAAGTGCCCAGAACCATGACTGTACATGGGGGGAAGAAAAGCTGCAAAAGTATAAGTATATTTAACTCTGTGTATTTTACTTTCTTTACAAAAAGACTTCAACAGACTCGCTGAGGCAGGCATTCCTGTTAGACCAGTTTGGCTCAAAGGCCAAAATCTCACATCTCTCTGTGTTTTGCTATTACCACGGCAGGGACCCGGTTCTGTGGACTGCCAAGTGTTATAATTACAGGGTGCCTCAGACTGCATGGCAGAGATGCTCTCAAAACAGAGGGGGATTCCAACCCTTGTGTTTCCCTCAGAAGTGTGAAACTCCTCTGCATTCAAACTAAGGACGTCAAAGGAGAATCTATGGCAACTGCTGTGCAAGGTTGACCAGTGAAGGACATGTGGCTAGGGGGTTGAAAAGACTGCCCACGTTTGGGAACAAAGCCAGCACACTTGATTAAAAAAACGTTCATATTAAGAAATGTATTTCTGCAATCTGAAAATGCAGTAATGTGAATCTTGATAGCCTGAATGTAATTTTTGCACCATTAAAATAAGATGATGTGGATCTTCCTACCATGTGGGGGACACAAATGCCAGGCAAACAACATTCCTGGGGAAAGCGTACATGGTACCGTGATGAAACTTAAATGCAAATATGTAAGACATTGATAAGCTTCTGTGTATCCATTTGTAGATTTTTAGGAGAAATATTTTCCATAGAAATTGCGAAATATTACCAGAAGGACAAAACAGCATTGTACAAATGTGGGGTTTGGAATGGCATATTCCTTGTAAATTATGGGATCTACCTATATGAGTTTCAGGAGCATAACAATTGTAAATATGTATATTTTGTCTCATAACTGGTTTTGGTTAAAGTAACTGTGTTATAACATGCACATCATAAAACACACACCATAAAGCTGATGCCACTTCCCTGAGTCCAATCTGCTAGCAGGGAACCAGCGACATCCACAGACTGACCTATCCCATGTTAGAGGTATGTCCATCTTAGTTCAGCCCACACAGTAAAAATCATCTCATGTCATCCTACTTATAAGAGGAGAAAGCTCAGAGAGAGTGAGGTCATTCAAAATTCAGGACATTCAAAAATCCAACCTACAAAATCCAGAGATCCAGACATTCAACATTCACCCTGCAAGATTCCAGACTCCAGAGCCAAGCAGCACCTCTTATCCAGGCAGAACCTCCATTCCAGGCAGAACCACCTACCCAGAATTAAACCCTACAAAAATCCCAATAATTCAGGGAGAAAGGGGGAAAGGCTGCGGACCCCTTTTGGAATGATCCAGTGACCCGACCTGCTTTGCCCAGCTGATGCAGCCCACTGTCTACAGTGACCAGATCCCCGTTTGCCCTGCAGTGTCCCTAGAGTGAGAGCCCAGCTGTTGCCCAAGTGACCAGATCCTTGTCCCATTGTCCAGTGGCCCGGCTGGCTGTCAAAACTATCCATTCAAGTGTTTTTTGTGTCACCCTTCCCAAGTAACCAAAAAGCTGCATCCAGTGCTTTGTTACCTTGTATTTTGTGCAATCCCATAGAAATTCTATAACTACCCTAGTAAATTCTCAAATTGTCAGATGCCTCTGTGTATCCTGCCCTTAGAAAAATCAGTGTCCTTAGTACTATTTGGAATAAATTAATTAATTCCCACATAAAGAGGCACACAGCGTCAATGGGTTAACATTGCAAATTAACCTTCTCGCGGGCAGTGTCCTTCTTTAATAATCTAGTCACTAAAATATAGTCTCAGTAGAACCTGTCATTTTCATCTTAAACCCGATTTTGCCTGTGTAACTGCTTTCATTATACAATCTGACTTTCTCTCCCTATCAAGAATCCCATACTGTCACCCATCCAGAGTCACCCTTTCACTCAGTATCATACCTATTATGTGCCTTTGTACCTCTTTAGCAAAACCGATTTTCGATTCTGTCTGTTTAGTTAATTTCTGAAGTTGTCCGCCTATTTTAAACCTGTAAAAACTAAGAAATTGCAATTTTGCCACGTGTGATTCTTGCTGCACTGTTTTTCCTTCCCAAAGTCGATTTTCTAAACTGTATGCCCGTTGATTAGTACTTTGCCTTGCAGCTTGTCAGTTTTTGTGCTCCTTTAATACAGCCACACACATTTGTGTCTTATCCGTTCAACCGCACATGTAAAATAACCATTCAGTAATTCCGAGTGGCCTTTTGCTTATTTTTCAAAGGAGCTCAATCCGATTTTGCCTCCCATTCAGGGGTGGTAGGTTAGATTTTCATTCTGATTTTTGCCTAGTATAATTGACTCCTTGCTACTCCTTTCCACCCACACAAAACCTGGTTAACAGGGGTTTGGGAGAGTGTTGCAGGGGAATACCTAACTGTGGTGCTATTTGAAAATACTATCCGAAAATTCATCTTGCTGTCATTCAATTCTGCATTGATGTGTCTGATGTTAGAAAGTTAATTTACTTTCTGATGTTAGAAAGTAAATTAAGTGTACCCTATCGTGTTGCTGTGTAAATGATCACCCTATTGGTGATTGGTGATTGCTGCCTGATATTAAGTCTGTTTGAATTTCATTTGATTTTAAAAATAAAGAAATATTCTATTATTACACACCGGCTTGATTAATGGTCCATTTTGACACAGGGAGTACGTTAAAGGGGCCTTCTCAAAGCTGAATCCAAATTCATAAATTGAAAAGCGTTTTAATTGTGCGCAACATCACTCACCAGTGAAAAGAGTCCTGGTCTGGAGTGTGCCATGTCTTTAAAACCCACTACACAGTGGGGGCTTGTATGTTGGGATTGAGACAGTGTTCACATCCGTCACAGCTTAACAAAGCAGGATAACCCAGGAAAGGTAGTGATACTTTTTGTGGTTAGAAAGCTGTGTTACAATGTAAAAGCACCATCCAAATACTTTGACCCTAAGTATCAGGGCTGTGTGTAAAAGTAAAGTAAAATCAACGCTGAACTAGACAAAAAGCAACAGAGTACAGATTTGTCCTTATATAAATAATTTAATAAAGAAAAGGACACTCTTCATAATAACCACTTTGGAGATAAACATGGCTAGGCAGCACCTTGTGCACAAACTATGTGTTAGAGGGGAATCGGCAGAGCAAGATGAGGGGTCCTGGCAATTAGAAATGATGTCACAGGTCACCTCCATGAACATGGATGTGTGGCAGGTAGAGGGCCTATTACATCAAGCCTTGAGCGAGTTGTACATGCCTTTGAGTATTAAAGAGGAGCAGATTAAAATGGTCCGACTCACAGCCTACATATATCTCCACATGGGTTTATGGAGGAAACATATGAAGTAAATCGAACTCTTTCGCAAATCCTGAGCTCTTAAACCAAATCCAGACTGAACTAAAACTAGTAGAAGGGAAGTTGCAAAAGAGCCAAGATTCTGAGGAAAGATTGGAGAACAACATCAAACAGTTAGAAGAGGTCTTGGCTATACAACAACAAAATAATTCAGACCAAGAGGCCCAATTAGATGCATTCAAAGTGGGGTATCTAGAAAAGGTTGACTCTCTTGAATAGAGTCACCAGAAACTGAATCAACAACTAAAATACAACAGGGCCTGCTCAGAATAAATAAACATTTTACAAAATCAGTTCAAGTTGAAAGAGGAGAATAATAAATTAATTATTAAAGAACTCCACTTTCAATCAGAATTTGATGAAGAAAGCCAGAAGTTAGGCGCCATAAGGCAACAAAGGGATGACCTGACTGAACAAGTTGGCCCCCTGTATTAGGAAAAAGATGCCCTACAACAGGAAGTTTGAAAATTAAACACCGATCTGGAGAGAAGAGAGTCAGACCTTCAGGGACTGACTGACATAAAAGAAGAATACAAAAAAAGAATGGGACATAGGAGACAAATGGAACTTGATTTAGAGCAGGCTGTAAAGGCTCAGAATGTGCAGTGAAAGGAGGTTCACCTCCTGCAACAGAAATTGTCTCAGTGTTCCCAGGCCATACAGGCAGCACAAAAAGACAATGAGGGCCTCTGTGATGAAAACAGGGGACTTCAGAGCCGGGTGGCAGCTCAGGAGCAGGTAATAGAGGAAAGTCAAGCCCTGATAGCAGAGCAAAAGGCTCAGGCCTTAGCCTATTGTCAGGAAATAGGGGCTGAGAGGGAAAAACTGGAGCTGTTAGAAAAAGAGTCTTCTAGGCAAAATCAAAACTTGAGGGACACTGAACAAGTAGAGAGGGACAGGGCCACCTCTGATCACAGTGTGATCCCCTCTCTACTGGGGGCCTCCAAGCATTGTACATCCTTGCCAAATATTCTGTCCGGGAGCAACTGGAACTATATGATCAGATGATGGACTCTTTTAACATCAAAAAATAGCCAGAATTGCAAAGACTATGCCAAACAGACGTTCTCTCTGGAGTACTCCAGCTTCTTTTCTGGCCTGAAAGACCAAAACCATTCAGGGTGGGCCACCTGTAAGGTGGCCATCTTGAAGCACTTTTCCGCCCACAGAAACCCCTAGGAGGCTCACAAAGCTGCCTGCAATCTGCAGTGCAGAGAGGATCAGGCCTCAAGAGAATGTTTGCAGGCGCTAAAACACGCCTTTGTGCAAACTACCAGGCAAGTGCACATGAACAGTAGAGAATTTATAACCACCTATTTTCATGCACTCCCAAAATATATAATGACCCAGCTCTTAACGGATTTTCATGACAACAGGACCCTGGACTGGGTAATAGAGCAGGCTACCTGGATCTATGAGGTCCAAAAACCTGCAGAAAGTAAAAACCAGACAAAAAAAACCAAAATCAACCAACACTCCCGCTGCTGCTAAGGTGGCGGAGGTGAAGGTTGCCCCCCATTTTGGACCTAGAAATGGGGGGCCTAAAAACACACCTTCCTAAAACCAGCCCAATCAGAGGCAAAGAAGGCCTTCTGATCAATCGGCAGCAGGCGGTAGTCTGGTAGAGAACCCCACCAATATGACCTCTAACTCCGCTAATTATATCAGTCCAAGGTATAAGGGAAATAGACTTATGTTGGGGTTTGTATGGACTCCCCCGACTCAAGTGGGGGATCAATCCAGGTGAGTACTACCCCAGGAAACTTCCCTCCCAACCTCCCTCAGGCTGGCCATAATCCTGCCGATCCTGGGTTAAGCCTTTTCCCATGGTACCTTCCAAACCACAACCTGCAGGACAACCTTCCTTTCTCCCTCTGCATTCAGGAGTCCAGACCACCAAATCCGGGAGAGGGGAGGCCCAGGGTGGAGTAGTACCAAAGGTATCCCCAATACCGAGGGTTTTCCTGGAGAAGGGATAGTTACCCTTCCCGAGAACCACCTAGGTTTGAGCAAAGACCCCCGTACCAGCTGGAACGGGTGTCCCAACAGGAGCGCCAGGTCCAGAACCTCACTCAGGATCTGAGTCGCATGTTGAGAGCTCAGCAGAACCCTCAGATGAACATGGCGGCTCAGAACCCCTCAAACAAAGGGACTGGCACCACAGAACAATGACGGGAAGAGAACCACAATATCCCACCGGTTCCAGAGGAGAGGCACGGGAGGAAGGGGGGTGCAAAGCACTAGAGAAAGCTTCCTTCCACACCTGTGAAAAGCCACTGGACACCACAGAACTGGAACTAAAATCTCTTGCCCCCGAAAATCTGCAACCCAGGGAAAAGAGGGTGGAGAGGAGAAACCAAGAAATCAAAAAGACCCATTCTGTGGAGGACGTCAGTGTCCTCCAGATTGAAGGGGAAGAATCCTTGGAGGATTCTGGGAAGAACATCTTCTCCTTCAGGGACGGGGGAGTTCCCCCCAAAGAAAGATGGGCCCCATGAGACCAGAACCTAGACTGGTTAGGGGTAGGGACTGAATCAGAATCACCCATTCATGAACCCCAGAATTGTCATCCAGAGAACAAAATATTGATGGAAGGATCCTCCCCACAAACTGGTTCTAGTGACTCCCACCAATGAAAGGGGGCAGCACAGAGCTAAGGGAAAAAGGGGATTCCGAAATCCCACATATTTCAGGATTCCAACATTTTGGTACAGATTCCCAGAGTCTGGCACAGAAAATTGCCCAAAATCCCACAGTGTCGGCGTCCAAAATAAAGAAATTGACTACCCAGCTTGCCCAAAGTGCCCATTAACTTTGCCCCTTGGAGGAGAAAGAAGGTAGATTCTATGCTCCTGCCGAGTGCAAGGTCAATGTGCATATTCAGCACTGGTGGATACTGGACCCAAAGCAACTCTACTGTCAAAAAGGGCATTTGAGCAGCTAAATTCAGGAAGGGGGGGGATACCATTTCCCTTTCACCGCTCTTCCTGGACAACTCCAGAACTTCGACAGGAACGAAATTCCTGTCGATGGGACTGCAGATCTGGAAATTAAAATTAGGAGACATAACATGAAGCACCCCGTCATAGTCGTGGCTCCAGAGGGGACCCCATGTCTATTAGGTAATGACCTCCTCCGGAGGTTGTCTCCCTGATAGTCTGTGTAAATAAGGTCCTCTGGACTCAGATTAACCGACCAATAAAATTAAAACAAAGTGTCAACCATGTTAGTTTAAATGGCACATGCCACATGGTTGAACACATATCTGATCAAATTGAGTTTCATTTCCAAAATAATCAAATACCTGGCATTACAGTAATTGCTGTAGGACAAACTGGTGATGGGAACTCCTCTCCATTCCAAACTGGAAGGAAATATTTTGAAATTTTATACCGAAAATCCAAATCCGGTAGTCAAAGGTGATGAAAAACCAGCTCAAAGTTTAGCTGACATTCAGAAAATTAGAGAACAGCTGTTCCCCCCTATTCAATTAAATGAGGGGAAGGAGCCTGTTCTCACCAGAGTGTGCCTGAACAATGGAAAGAGCTTCAACAGCAAAGCCATGTTGAGGAAACTCCCAAAAGATCCAACCATTCCCACATTTAAATTGATTGATAAGTGGGAAATGGGCCTGTAAACTCCCAATTCCAAACATCTCCTGCCTAGCAGGTGTATGCTCAAAATGTCCATAGGTGATAACAACATAGTGCATAATTGTTGGGTCATGCAAGATGTCCCTGCTGCATTCTATTTAGGCAGTGACATGCTCAATCAGTTTGCAATTAATTTGGACCTTATAAATTGCAAGGCCTGGGGGGCAATGCAATGGGCTTTGATGATTCTGAAGAGGCATTTCGGTCAGCTCAATTGTTGCCGTATGTAGTTGAAGTTCAAATTGGAGAGGAGGTCACCATCCCAGGACGGACCTAACAATTCCCACTTGACTTAAAAATTAAAAGAGGACAGAAACTACAAAATTCAGACACATATGTACACCTGAATGCCCATCTCCAACAGCAGGGGCTGGGGTTAAACCCAACACCATTAGTCAATGTAGAACACAACACCATTCCAATATTGGTGAATAACAGCAACCCTAGGAGTATCACTCTGGGTGCAGGCACCATTATTTGACTGGCGGTTGATGACCGACATTTTTCTATGGACCTAGGAAATGAACTGATAGGACCAATCCCCAAATGACTGCTTTGACAAAGACATACCACCAGAAAGGATCTTCACACGGCAAGGGGGGAAATTCCTGGTGTACTCTTCCTGCCCTTATGGGGGGGAGGAGGTGACCTGTGACTTCAGGAAGGATGAGGTGATCTTCCAGGTCCACAATGACTGCCTCTCCTATCTGAAACCATCTGTGCAGGTCAACCCCTTAACCAGAGACCTCTTCACCCAGCTGGAGGAGGCCGCTGAGATAGCAAAACCCAAAGTCTTTCCAGGCTTCAGACAAATGGTTGAAGAGTGGGTCAACCTCACTGATGCCTGTGAGACTGAGGAACAAAAGTAAAGTTGAAACAGGTGTTCTTAGATTTTCAAGATATCTCTGCTGTGGACTCGTACGACTGTGGTCGCACCGAGATACATACTACCTCAATTCCCACGGACCCTGGGATGACTCCTGTATTCGTGAAGCTATATCGCTTGTCTCTTGTGTTTAAGGCGTCCCTGACTGAAATTATCAAAAACCTAGAGTCCTGTGGGATCATTTGTCCAGTCCACAGCACCTTTAATAATGCGGTGCTGGGAATTTTAAAACCAAATGTCCAATGGAGAGTATGCGCAGACCTTAGGGAGCTGAACAAACAGGCCCATATGTCCCGATGGCCTCTTCCCGACATTGACCAAGGGCAGACCAGATCTAGGGGTCAAAGGTGTACACCACCATTGACCTGACAAATAGATACTGGACCGTGCCCGTCAGTAGAGAGGACCAGTACAAGCTGGCCTTTACCTTCGGGGGCAGCAGTACACATGGGCCCGGATTCCCTTCAGATAAATAAACTCTGGCAACTAATTCAACATCTTCCAACACAAGGCCATGCCTGACTTGGGTGAAAGGGGTAACCTGGCCTATGTGGATGATGTCCTGATTAAAAGCTCAACTGTGGAGGAACACATAGCGGAAATCTGCTATGTTCTGACCCAGTTGAGGGCCGCCGGAGCAAAACTGTCCTTCCAGAAGGCACAGTGGTGTAAGACCCATGTCAACTTCTTGGGACATGACATAACCCCTGAGGGTCTCTGTCCCAGGCAAAGAAAGTAGAAGCACTACTAAAACAGAAAGACACCACAACTCTTTGTGAGTTAAGAAGCCTCCTTGGACTAACTAATTCCAGTAGGAAGTTCATTGAGGATTACGCATAGGTCACAAGACCCCTGGTCCATCTGTTGAAGGGGGGGTCTAGTGGGAGTGGGGTCCAGAACAAGCCGAGGCAGTAAAGCAACTCAAAATAAGTCTCTCACAAGCACCATGTCTACCTTATCCTGTTAAAATAAAGGAGTTCTTCTTGGAGACGAGGTTCTCCAATACATGCTTGACCACAGTATTATATCAGAAGCATGACAAGGTCAATAAAGTCATCTCCTAGGCAAGCTAGACTTTATCCTCTGTGGAGGAAAAATTCAATGATTATGAGAAGGCACTTCCGACTACGGTGTGGGCATTGACAAATTACCGCCCGTTCATCCAGGGGGACACATCATATTGGAGACTCCACACTAGCCTTTGCAATACCTCCAAAGTGACAGAATACGCCCAGTAAATGTAAGTAATTCCAGAATTACTTCCTGGATTCTGTCCATGCAAGGCTTTCCTGTGGAGATCAGATATGGCCAAAACAAGAAGAGTCCCCTCGCGCAAGGTCTGGCTGACTTACATGATTGTGCCAGAGAAAACTGTCTTGAGGACAAAAGTCTTAAAACCCAGGACAACATGGAGGCGTACCTGAATTCTCGGCACAAAGTCTATGAAGAAGACAAGTGCAAGGGGATGCCCACAGTTTATGTGGATGAGTGCTCCTACCATGTTGACAACAACGGGGAAAAGGAACTGGTGGCCAGTGTTGGGAATGCCTGGCTGGATGATGCCCTGGAACCCTCCGCTGGATACAAAATCAGTCCCTGCAGTAGTCAGGTGGCGGAGTTCATGATAGTTCACCAGACTACCCTCACTGCCGTACAACACCGACTCCACAAACTGGTCATACCCGGATTCAGAATATGTCCGGAACGGGTTAGTGGAGCACCTGATCAATTGGAGAACCAGGGGCATGCTGTGTGCAAATAACAAACCACTTAAACATTGCAAGCTAATACAAAATATTGACAATCTGGTCACCTCTAATGGTTTGACCATCTTTTGGAACAAGATTAAGGGTCATTCCAGAAGAGAGGGGCCAGACAAAACTGGAAACGATGGGGCTGATCAGCTGGCCAAAACCGGAGCCATTCAGGGGGATCTCCTTGAGACCGAGTCCCTGTTGGGGGAAATCCAGGTCACTGATGTCACCAGGTCCCAAATAAATGCTTACAATGAACTCTCAACTGCCCAGTGGAGTAAGGAGACCCCAGAAGCTGATTTAATCATGGCACAAAAAAAGGGATCCTATTATTGGCAAATTTTACCAAAACATTGAGGACCCTGTGAACTTTCCTCTGACAAAAAACGATTACATTGGAAAAGAGGGCCTCACGGTGTAGATGAAGTGCCCCAATATGTTCCAAATGCAAGACAGATTTTTGGTAAAGAGATCCATCTCTGGATGTGACCAGTGCATGGTACCTACCTCATTCCAAGTCACGTCCATGACGCTGCAACAGCTGGTCATGAGGGTTTCATACTACTCTAGAAATCTTGCAGGAGGTTGCATACTGACCACACATGAGGCAGGACCTCAACCAATATTTTAAGGGGTGTCTTGTGTGCGCACAATTTCAGCCAAGTTCACTCACACACCGAGCTCCCCTGCAGAAGAGGGGTATGACACTGCCTTGGTTAGATTTACATGTAGATTTCATCAGGCCTGTGATTCGTTCCTCTAGGGGGAACAAGTACATGTTAACAGTACTTTACCAAATGGGTGAATGTCTCCCGGCCCCAAATTGCAAGGCAGAAACAACAGCTGCCCTGATGATCAACCACATCTTCTTACTTTTTTGCCTTACCCAAAGGATTGAGTCAAGACTGAGGAAGTCACTTCACCAGCGAAGTGATGACAAAGATCTAGGAGATACTTCGGTTAAAAAGGAAACTTCATATTGCATAACGACTGTCCTCTAGTGGGGGAGTTGAGAGATACAATAAAACCATTGTGAGTATTCTAAAAAAGTTTGACCATTTAACTGCTTTCATTATAAAATATGACTTTCTCTATCAAGAATCCCATACTGTCACCCATTCAGAGTCATCCTTTCACTTAGTATCATACCTGTTATGTGCCTTTGTACCTCTTCAGCAAAACTGATTTTCGATTCTGTCTGTTTAGTTCATTTCTGAAGTTGTTTGCCTATTTTAAACCCATAAAACTAAGAAATTGCAATTTCGCCACGTGTGATTCTTGCTGCACTGTTTTTCCTTCCCAGAGTTGATTTTCTAAACTGTATGGCCGTTGTTTTGTACTTTGCCTTGCAGCTTGTCAGTTGTCGTGCTTCTTTAGTACAGCCACACACATTCTTGTCTTATCTTGTCAACCAAACATGTAAAATAACCATTCAGTAATTCCGCGTGCCATTTTGCTCATTTTTCAAGTGAGTTCAATTCAATTTTGCCTCCCATTCAGGGTGGTAGGTCGGATTTTCATTCTGATTTTTGCCCAGTATACCTGACTCATTGCTATTCCTCTACACCCACACAAAGCTTGGTTAACAGGGGTTTGATGGAGTGTTGCAGGGGGAATGCCTAACTGTGGTGCTATTTGGTAATACTATCCGAAAAGTAATCTTGCTTTCATTCAATTCTGCATTAATGTGTCAGATGTTAGAAATTAAATTAAGTATACCATATCATTTTGCTGTGTAAATTATCAGCCCATTTTGTGATTGCTGCCTGATATTAAGTCTATTTGATAATGTGGTAAATGAATTGACAAATGCAGGAAAAATCATTCCTGAAAGTGTATTATGTTTCCAACTTTCAGAAATTCTTTTGGCTCTTATCATTGGGGTAAGCAGGCTATGGGGATTTATGCATGTTATTGTTATTATGCAAGGGTCCATAGTAGGGATTAGCCCCACTAAGCAGCTGTACCAGCCTACGCAGGAGGCGCTAGAGGTGCAGCTCACATAGTGGGCTGCCCCTCTGGCCACCCCATCCGTGGGCTCGCCTCCTCGAGCTGGGCGTAGTGCAGGTGCCCTCTGGGTTCTGGCCGGAAATGGCCGGCCCCTCGAGGGGCATAAATACCCTGGGCTGAGAGAGCAAAGTCTATTTTCCAGCCCAGGCAGCAGCAACCACCCTCCCACCCAAACTTTAAGGAAGACAAGGGCAAGAATGGAAAAGAGAGGGATCTTGCCAGGAGAACAACTCAGAGTAGAGAGAGTGTAAATATGGTACTTGTTTTGATGAAGTATAAATATTATTCTTTTTTTGATGCATTACTTTCTTGTAGTAACCCATTATAGTTTGGTGCTGACGGCAAACGCGCCTCTTAGGCAGTGGCCTTTTCGCTGGCCTTGCTCCTGTATTGGTGCTGCTGGCTGGTGACTGTCCTCTTATTGTCAACCCATGCCACAGTAGCAGAGCAGCGCCATTGTCATGTGAGACAAAATAATAATGTTTCTGAACAACCTCATTAATAGTGTGTCAGAAAAAATAAGTGCCAGGGTTCAGAAATAAGTGGTGGGGCTGAGCCCTGGCAAACACCTGCACAAATGAAGCACTGGTTCAAGGGCTTGTTTCGGGGGTTGTACTGTTGAGTGATGCAGTACATAGTAGTAGAGGGAGTTTGGCTTACAGCTCTTGCTACGGCACCATCATTAGAAGATGCATTTTAGCATGGTGAGAAGCAGGGGGATTCTCCGCAGCTCTGCTCTACCCCCATGATGTCGGCACTTTCAATGCAGAGCTATAGGTGCAGAATTCCTGTGAGAAATGTGTCCCATTGCGCATCATTGGGCCTCATTACGAGGTTGAAGGTAGCCATGGCGCTATTAGTGCCATGGCTCCCTCCAAACTCGTTCCGTCTCCACCCTGGTGAATGGAGCAATTACCGGTCCATTCTAAGGTTGGCGGGACCGGTAATTCCCCATTCACCAGGGCCATTCCCCATTCCCATTTGAGCCCCCATAGGGCTCAATGGGAATGGGGAAGGTGGTAATAACGGTACCGCAAATTGCGGTACCGTTATAAGCTCGAGAGTCCCTTTGCGGGTCCTGTCCTGGGAGGACCCGCAAAGGGAACTCGTAGTAGGGCGGTAAGGGATTACCGGCACCAGTGCCCTTACCGGTACCGGTAATCCCTTACCGCCCATCTCGTAATGAGGCCCATTGTGTCTGTTTTGGAGTCGGAAAGGGCACGTCACTCCCATAAAGCAGCACTGGGAATTTGGCACCGAGAGCACCACTAGGAGCTGCTCAGAGACCCATTATAGCTTGAGGGCTGCCAGGGAAGTCTGAGAAGTACAGCAGTGAGGAGGCAAAATCAGCGTATATCCCACCTGACATTATCAGAGCAAAAGGAGATGAATGAGCTCCACATCACAATAGGCCAGGAGGATGCAATGGGGCAACGAATACAATTACATTCATGGCAAAGGGTAAGATTTACTTTCTTGTTCCAACGTCAGTGATGGACTGTGTGGAGAGAAATGTGGTAATGCCCCAGAATAAGAAACACAGGCCTCCCATGTGGATTTCCGGTGCAATGCGGAGCTCCTAAGAGGTTGGTAGATATGGACTGGAGGCTGGCAGGCCAGGAGCTGATAAATACAAGCCAACATATGCATGCACTGAAAGGTTAGTACACATATTGATATCATGGACTTCAGGGAGACATATGAGGAGATGGTGCACTCCCCATAGCTATCCCACCCACCCGGAACCCATCGGCTAGCCATGGTGAACCCACCCCAGAACCCATTGGCTAGCCATGGTCAACCCACCCCGGAACCCATTGGCTAGCTATGGTGAAGCCACCTCAGAACCCATTGGCTAGCCATGGGGAACCCAAACCAGAACCCATTGGCTAGCCATGGTGAACCCACCCCAGAACCCAGTGGCTAACCATGATGAACCCACCCCAGAACCCAGTGACTAGCCATGGTGAACCCACCCCGGAACCCAGTGACTAGCCATGGTGAACCCACCCTGGGACCCATTGGCGAGCCATGGTGAACCCACCCCGGAACCCATTGGCTAGCCATGGTGAACCCACCCCGGAACCCATTGGCTAGCCATGGGGAACCCACCCCGGAACCCATTGGCTAGCCATGGTGAACCCACCCTGGAACCCAGTGGCTAGCCATGGTGATCCCACCCCGGAACCCAGTGACTTGCCATGGTGAACCCAACCCGGGACCCATTGGCTAGCCATGGTGAACCCAGCCCAGAACCCATTGGCTAGCCAGGGTGAACCCACCCCGGAACCCATTGGCTAGCGAGGTTGAACCCACCCCAGAACCCAGTGGGTAGCCATGGTGAACCCACCCTGGAACCCATTGGCTAGCCATGGTGAACCCACCCAGAACCCAGTGACTAGCCATGGTGAACCCACCCCGGGACCCATTGGCTAGCCATGGTGAACCCACCCCCGGAACCAATTGGCTAGCCAGGGTGAACCCACCCCGGAACCCATTGGCTAGCCAGGGTGAACCCACCCTGGAACCCATTGGCTAGCCAGGTTGAACCCACCCAGAACCCAGTGGTTAGCCATGGTGAACCCACCCCGGAACCCATTGGCTAGCCATGGTGAACCCACCCCGGAACCCAGTGACTAGCCATGGTGAACACACCCCGGTACCCATTGGCTAGCCATGGTGAACACACCCCGGTACCCATTGGCTAGCCATGGTGAACCCAACCCGGGACCCATTGGCTAGCCATGGTAAACCCACCCCAGAACCCATTGGCTAGCCATGGTAATATATTTATGTGATGAGTCATCCGTGTAGGACAGAGACAGTGTGAATAGTTCAAGGAGCCAAAGCAGCAGGGAGTTTAATGGGTCAGTCAGAGTGAAGGGCCATTACGATACACTAATGCATGTGAGGATGAGGAGGGGGCAATACAAGAGCTGACTGAATGATTTAAACAAGATGGGAGGGGAGGGGGCGACAACAAGTTCATAGGGAACATAATCACCATTCAGAGACCTGACGCGGGTTGATGATAAGTAATCGCAGGAAGATGCCAAACCCTAAAAGGACTCCCATGCACAGTGACAGGCCAGGACATGAGTGGGTAGGAGGAGCACTACTGAAGGGAGAGAACACCTGCAAATGTGCTCAGCATCGATCTTAGAACTACACACAGAGCATGGATCCGATACAAGGCTACATGCGGTGCTTGTGAGGTAAACAGGCTCGAGTAAAGGTGGCAGCATGGTCTGATGAGGGTACATGATGGCAATTGGCTATTTGGGTATTCTATAAAGCTGGTTTGTATGACGTTTGTTTCTGCAGAACGAGATGCTAACGTGATAGCTTCAGCAATAGGGCAAGTTAGATGCAGTAACGGTAATGAGTGTGATTGTTAGGGAGAATTCTCATTTCATGGCTAATTTCCCTTACCTGGTGAGTCCCTCAGCAGCTTTGCTGGATCTCTGGAGTTATTTCTTTCCACTTGGTAAGAGTGTGAGCTTTTCCCCCACTCTTACCAATGTTTTGGTATGTGTCTTTTACCTGTTTTTTTATGAATGTGGGCTCTGGAGTATACCACTTCAGTGGCCCCCTTCTTTTGTGTGTTACACAGCACCTTCACTGCAGAGACACAGAGTTTTCGTGCAGACTTCCCACCGACTCCATTTCTGAGGGTATCTACTGTCCCCCAGAAAAGGGTAAGGTTGCCATTAACTTTACTTAGTCAGGTAACCACAGATCCAGTACACCCCATCTTACATGGAGTACTGGAAAGGGTTAATCCTTAGCCCTTTTTTATCTGTACCTCCTAGAGCATTGTTTCGCTCTTTTAACATTTAGAATTGGCTGGTGGCAGTGGTATCTACCCTAAACTTTCCTACCGCGGTTATCTTATATAAACGTGGTAGTATTGAAGGCTATTGTATTAGCCTCAAACTTAAACTCGCTTGACCCAATACTTTTTCTTTTGGCTCCGGTGCGGTTTATTCGCCATTTCTTTTTGTTAAACTCCTTCTTGTGTTTTACTTTGCGTGGCAAAGCAGGTTTGCATTCTTTGTTCACTGTCTTTTGGCCGGCTTCTGCCAGGAAGCCCTACTGTAGGCACCCGGGTTTCTAGGTGGGCTGAATGTGAGGGAGGGGTGTAGTCATCCCCTGCACAGGGTATCCTAGGAAAGCCAAGTTGCACTATTCCATGATTAGCTGAGGTGGTTGTCCGGGCTGGACATCCCCCCTGCTGCGTGATTGACAGCCAGGCTGTGTGAATGGGAGATTTTTGCATAAAAGGCAGGTCTCTTGGGCTGGAAGTCAGAGAGTCACAACTGGAACTACAAGGAACCAAAGAGAAGTGCAGAAGAAGTCAGCTGCTGCAACTATCCCGTCCCGGTGAAGCCATGCTGCAGTCCTGAGCTATCTATCTTTCAATGACTTAGAGAAGATCCAGTCCGGAGTCTTCTTCCCTTGAGCCTGGTGGGGATAACCAGCTCATCTTCTACAGCCAGAGATTTTCCTTTGTGGTCGAAATCGCTGCACACTGCTGTAGTGGTCCGGATAGCAACCTGAAGAGCCTCTCCTGTTTTTAAGGAGCACACCTTTTATTTGTCGTTGCAGCTGCTGGCCTCATCCCTGTGTGGTGTAGACGCCCTCATCGTCCTCCTTCCTGCTGAAGCTCCAGGAACCGTGGGTCTGCGGGAAACTACCAGGAACAACTGCCGTGGCACCAGTTTCTTCATTTTGAACAAGGTACTGTGTCCTGCTTGAGGAATTTTGGTGAATCCCTAATTCTCGTTCTACAAGGCTTGTCCTTATCTTCCCTCCTTCTTATAACTTTTGCTTCTGAACATTGACAATATCTAAGTACTCTTGGCTATGTTGAATCATGAACTATCCGACTGTGTGATCCTCGACAACAGGAACCCGATTTCACTTGACACTGGCTCCGGCCTCTTCACTCTTGAATTTCTGTCGATGAGTGTTCTTCGATTCTGTGTGCCTGACAAAAGTATTGCCTATGATTTTTGGCCCCAACTCCCTCTGGGTATCTAAAGTGCTAAGTGTGTTTATACCCCGGTAACAATTCTTGCCACGAATACGTGTTTATTTAGTAGGCCGAACCGTCAAAAAGTGATCGCAATTGCATGTACGGTAACGTTACCGGTCCATTCAAACACAGGGTACTTACCTTGAGTTATACCGTACAAAGTGAATTGGTTAGTGATCGTGTATTTTACGTGTGATTTTGAATTTAATACAAGTTTTGTGTTTATAACAAATGGTTTAAAAATAAATTTACTTATGTTTCTCTACCTGAAACTTTGAGTCAGTGTTTGATTGAGTCACAATAATTGTGGTCCCTTTGTGTTATCTCTACTACTGCTCATATACTCTTGAAATAGGCCTGGCTGCTCCACTAATGCTACCACTTTAACATAGTAGTACAGGCTTGTACCAAAGGTAAAACTTGTATTGCCACCTGAAGTCTTAATTGTGTGTAGTGGTCCCTAAGGGCACTGCACAGGATTCTGCCTAACAGTGATGCTGCCCCTTCAAGGGTTGCACCCGCCGCGTGCAGTACAAATAAAGGGAGCCCGAACTGAACGGACATGTCTGTGTGCATTCTGTGACAGGGGGGGCTTATGGACACCCGCTAGGGCGCTGGGAAACCCACAACAGTGGCGACGAAGCAGGAATGCATTCCGGGCCGGGCAGTGAAATCAGTTGTGATTTTTTTTCTTTTTTGATGATAGTTTCACCATCTGATAATGCCGAAGGGGAGGATGCGGACCATGCGGTCGGCGGCCATTTTGAGAACGTGCCTAGGAAGGTTGCAGATTCATTCCGAAGTGTCGGTGGGCCATCCAGGGCCAATTTCTGGAACCTCTAGCAGCAGAGGGCTGCTGACACCACATGAAGTGGTTTTTGATGAGAATTTTATCTATTTTCATCGTGTGTAAGTTGAGGATCCAGGGGAAGCCTGCTATGATACTGGGGTGAACCCTGGGCCCACCTAACTCAATTTCTGGGACTTCCACTCACATTGGTGAATAAACTGTGCATAGTGGGCGGTATCTCCTGGTTTGTGGTCCCTGGACTGCGAGTTCTACTGAGTCAGCTGTTTTCCTGGGAAGGAGAGATACATCAACCCTGCAGGGAGGGTGATGTGAGTTGCAGCCTTTTTGTCCTCTGACAAGGGTGCTTGTGCGCTCAGTGCCATGGATGGTGACAGACAAGCGGCCTTCAACAACAAGTGGACTCCCAACAACCTCCTGCACCAGGTCGGCTTCAGGCGCAGCCCCCTGCATTACCTGTTCAACCTCCAGCTCAGCCCCCTGTGTTACCTGCTCAACCTCCAGCGCAGCCCCCTGCATTACCTGCTCAACCTCCAGTGCAGCCCCCTGCAATGGCTGCACAACAACCACCTGGGATGAGACCTCCAGGTGCCCTTCCACCAATGCCTGAGTTTGATATCTCAGGTGCGCCATCCAGTCTGGTGCCCCGCTGGAAGATGTGGATGGACAGACTTAAAATGTACTTCAAGGCCACCATGGAGACAAATGATGACACTAAGGTGGCTACCCTGTTGTACTGTGCTGGGCCGATGGTGCATGAGGTATTCCTGTCTCTTCAACCTCGCGACCTCTCTTATGATGCGTCAAAGGATGCACTCCATGACTACTTCCTTCCTCCGGCAAATGCGAACTATGAGAGGTTCATCATGGGTGCAGCTTGCCAGAAAGACAATGAAACACTGGACACTTTTTATGGGAGACTGCGTAGGTTGTCCGTGCCCTGTGCGTGGGACAATCCAGAGACTATGATTAGGAACCAACTCATCCAGGGGTGCGCATCTGGAAAACTGCACAGGCAAGCCCTGAGGAAGCCGGGGAACACTCTCCCCCGCATCTTGGAGCTGGGGCGATGCCTGGAGGTATCTGAACTACGTGCATCCCGCATGGAGGCTGGGGCACGCCCCAGTAAAATTGAGGACATCTGTGTGGTGGGCCGTGGCAGAGGGGCCAGAGAGAGGGTCAGCCCCAGTCAACTCATGCACGAAGTGTGGGTACGACCTGCCTCACCCTGCGGAGTGCCTAGGGGCGGGAAAGACCTGCGGCATGTGTGGTGGGGCAGACCATCACACCCAAATGTGTAGGGCCCCTATCCCAGTGGTGGTCCCACGAGGTCCAGTGAGGGCAGGCTTCTTCAGGCAGTAACGGCCATCGAATGTTGCCCAGATCGATCAAGCCAAGGAAAACCCAGCTCGGGATGATGAAGAGGAAGATGAAGAAGAGAATGTCTTTTTTGTCTCCAGTGTGGGCGTCCTGAAAGCAAAAACAAGTTGACAACCTCGATGTCAAGTGCAAGTAAACAAATCCTCAGTTCCAGTCCTGGTGGACACTGGTGAATCGGTGAACGGCATGGCCCGAGAACACTACGACACCATGGTATGGCCGCCCCACCAGACACTAAGGTGGTGCATATTCACCTTTGGGGCGCAATGGCAATCGATAAGCGATAAGAGCCTGGTACTATGTTACGCCGGTCAGCAGCAACACCTTGCTGAGCTATGCAGCAGCAGAGGCATTGGGCATCGTGACCTTCCCCTATTCAGTCTATGTTGAAGACATTCAGGTACTATTGGAGAAGTGTGCAGCTCTTTTTGAGGGGATTGGGCGAATGTCTGGCGAGCCGGTGAAGTTGCACCTTTTTGATTCTGTTCAGTCCATTGCCCTCAAACATTGACAGGTCCCATTTCTCCGCAGGGACCTGGTGGACCAGGAGTTGGACAATCTAGTTAAACCGGACATAATCGAAAAGGTGGAGGGCACGACACCATGGATTTCACCAATTGTTGTTGCCAGAAAACTGAAGCAGCCAGACACTGTCCGGATATGTGTCGACACGCGCCTACCCAATAAGGCCATCAAGAGGGAGCAACACCTGACACCCACCATAGATGACATTATCACAGAGCTCCAGGGTGCCCGTCTTTTCTCGAAACTTCACCTCCGTGCCGGGTATCATCAGGTGGTGCTGCATCATGAATCAGGTATATCACCACCTTCACCACTCATTGTGGCTTATACCGATACAACAGACTAAGCTTCAGGGTGTCTTTGGCGGTGGAGGTTTTTCAGAACATTATCTGAGGAGCGCTGGCTGATCTCTAGGGCGTGCTAAACATAAGCAACGATATCCTGGTGTTTGCCAAGTCTGAAGCAGAACACCTGGTCAAATTAGCAAAGACATTTGAACGCCTCCAGTCACTCGGTCTTAATTTACACCGCAAAAAGTGTGAGTTCCTGAGGACTACTATTGAATTCTTTGCTTTTGTCTTCAGGGAGGGAGGTGTGTCTCAAGACCCACGCAAAGTGAAAGATATCATCGAGGCCCGCCCCCTGAAAATGTCTCGGAGGTTAGGAGCTTCCTGGGGATGGTCACGCTCTGTGGCCGCTTCATTAAGAACTTGGCATCATGATCCGAGCCACTGCGGGCCCTCAATAAGAAGAACATGACCTGGCAGTGTGGACTGCTGGAGCAGCCAGTGCTTGAGGATATCAAGGGAGCTCCCACGGCGGAGGACATAATGGCGTTTTTCCATCCGGCCCTCCAGTTGGAGATAGTGGTGGATGCCAGCCCGTTTGGTCTTTGAGAGGTGCTGACCCAAATAGATGTGAATCAGGAGGTACGCCCCATCGCATATGCCAGTAAAGCGCTGTTGGAGTCGGATCAGCGTTACTCCCAAATTGAGATAGAGGCACTGACTGTGTTGTGGGGCTGCTGCCACTTCAGACTATACGTGCTGGGACGGCCTGTGACGGTGGTGACAGATCATAAATCACTGTTGCCCATATTGGCGGGTTCATCCTCCAAACCGCCGGTGAGGACAGCATGCTGGATGTTGGCCCTGTTGGAGTATGGGGTGTCACTGGTGTACAGGCCAGGAAGTAACAATGCCGTGGACTATCTCTCTAGACACCCCCAGGAGTATACTGGTGGCGCACAGTCCAGGTGTGTGAGGAAGCTGAGGAACCCGGAGGCGGCCACGCCCAATTCTGGCGATGGACGAATGCTTCCTGATCCTCAAGGCAGCCATCCAGCAGGATTCATGGAGGATAGTGATAGACTCTCTGGCGGTAAGAACACATGATGCCAAGTCGGCACTGGAACAACTGTGGAGGGTGCGAGGTGAGCTGACCTTCGCAGAGACTGGCCTACTGCTGAGGGGAGACCGTATCGTAATCCCACATAGCATAACGCAACAGATGATTGAGCTGGCCCATCAGGTACACCAAGGCGCGGCCAAGACCAAAGCTTGCTTACGCCAGAAAGTCTGGTTCCTGAACCTCGAGCAGCGAGTGGAGGAATTTGTGGCGTCATGTGTCTGGTGCCAGGCGGCGTCCGAGTGGAACTCTTTCTCAAATGTTGGTAATGTAATGTAACCCACAACAATGTAGGACACAGTGATGGGTTGTTAATATGGATACATAGGGTAGTGGGAACCATAAGAGCGCGTATAACATGTAGACCTTTTGAGGTTATCAGACGTGCAGTGTGTGGGTTTAATAGATTTGGTCGTTTTTGAGGTGACTAGTCTTTGTTGTTTTTGGGTTGCATATAAAGGGGGGCAGATCAAGATAGTAGTTTGTGGATACTAAGTCTCCTCTTATTTTTGTCTTTCTCCTCCATAACTAGTGAAAACGATGATGCGGGCTTGTGCGGGTTGAACTCTTTCTCAAATGTTGGTAATGTATCAATGTGAATTGGGTAATTGTAGGTGCAATGTGTATTATTATGGTTACAAAATGAAGATTATCTGTAATGGTTGAACTGAAACTGTTATGAATATGTACGTGTATCAAAATATATATTATTTGCAATTGTTGTAATGCAATGGTAATGAAATTGTTTATTCTTGGTAGCCCAGAAGAGGGCCTAGAAGTAGGGTCTAAACACGTATTGGCAAATGACCATTTAATGACAATTAAATATTATACGATTATAAATTGACAACTCATGGACTGTTTGCTTACTACTGACCATTGACACAGAAGGGCAGTTTGTATATTGGGGATTACGCGCAGGCAGCTGGAGCACATCAATGTACCCTTAAAAAATGAGTATGTATACAGTCAAAGGTTATTTCAGTCTTCAATGAATCTTAACTGTGTTGTGGCCTGAATATGTACTTGGTGCAGTCATAATATGCTTCATGTTAGCTATCCCAAATGGTTATACCATCCTAAGATCAGATAGAAGCGAAGCCCGTGGAGACGGAATAGCCCTTATTGTCAAATCTAACTTATCTACCAGGCTAGCTCCATCTAACAACACTAAATGCTATGAAAGTCTTAAAGCCAAGCTAGTTATTAACAACTCTCAAACCCTCACCATCCACTTGATTTATAGTCCTCCAGGCCCCATTGGAACCTTTGAGGAGGATATTTCTACTTTTCTATCTCACAACCTAAAAAAATCATCACAGGTTATCCTTTTAAGGGATGTCAACCTGGGTTTCAATGACCTAAACGACCCTCATGCAAGCAGAATGGCTAACCTACTTTCTGAACTAGCCTTCTCACAAAGAGTGCTTCACCCTACCCTCAACAAGGGTAGGATACTCGATTGTGTGGCAGACCACAATCGCAACGCCTCCATCCTATCAATCTCCCCCCAAATCTGGACAGACCACCACCTTATAACATTTGCTCTAGAAACCAATAGACCTATTCCTACCATCGCCCAGCTAGCACCACCCATCCCGACAAGAAATAAGAAAAACCTCACCCCGAATAATTTACTCCCACTCATCCTTCCCACACTTAATTCACTACCAGAAAAACCTGGACCCTGAAACTCTAGTGAATGAGTACAACAAAATGATGTCCTCCGCACTGGACTCAATTGCACCACTTAAAATGAGACAAAGCAAACCCAAAGCCCACCTCAATTCTTGGTACACCCCCCATCTGAAAACACTTCATACCAAAAAAAGGCAATGTGAAGTTGCATGGAAACTACAACCCTCGGAAGAAAATAAAAGCATGCTAAGGGATATATCTATCCTCTACAAAAAGGAAATACTGTCGGCTAAACGGGAAACCTACAACGCTAGAATAGCTAAAGCCAACTCTAGTATAAAGGAACTCTTCATCATCTTAAAGGAAATAGAATCTCCCATCCCAGTGCCAGACAACTGTGTCAAAGACAAACTATGGTGCACCAATATTCAGCAAGCCTTGGCTAAGAAAGTGACAACACTCCAATCCAAAATTGCCAAGAAAGAATCCTCACTTAGTCTGGATACCATTCCCAAAATAACTATCACCCCTCCTAAAAACAACATTGCCACTCCTCGTTTCAAGTTCTCTAAAGTATCCATTATTGAGACTAGAAAGATTATACTGTCACTCAAACCATCAAATTGCCAGGGTGACCAATGCCCAGCCCAACTGATAAAGGACGCAGCCAGAGACCTAGCTCCCTTCATCTCAAAACTTATCAACGCCTCATTCGCAACCTAAAAGAATCCAAGTAACCTAAAAGAATCTTGGGTACTCCCACTGCTTAAAAAAAAGACCCTAGACCCAGCCATACCTACGAATTACTGGCAATCACCACCGTGCCATTTCTCCTAAAAATCATAGATAAAGTGGTGTACTCACAAATACAGAAACACCTAGAAACTAACCACCTGCTAGGTGTACGGCAGTCTGGCTTCCGTCCTCAGCCGAAACAGCCCTTCTAGACCTAAAGGCACAAATCGACAAGCTGAGGAATCAAGGGAAACCAGCCTTACTCCTCCTTCTGGACCTATCAGCTGCATTCAACCTCGTCGATCACAAGGTACTTTGTAGGCATCTGGACCTGGCTGCGCACTTCTCTGAAGAAGCAACAGCATGGATCCAATCGTTCCTTAATAATAGGACCATGAGAGTCTTCTCCTCCTCAGTGGCAGCGGACTCCATCCCCATCACATGCAGCGTGCCCCAGGGATCTTGTGCTTCTCCCACACTCTACAACTTCTTCTTGGTATCACCTACACTAATTATACAGATGATACTCAGATACTCCTACCACTTACTGGCGATTATGACAAGGATTTGGCCTTGGTGAACAGGGTGTATCTCATCATCCAGGCATGGATGGCCACTCCCGGACTATGCCTGAATGACAACAAAACTGAAATCATTATCCTTGGCACACCCTCTACCCTAAAAAAAACAGTGTCCTAACTATTCCTCTTTTAACATTCAACGTGATGGCTTCTGCCAACGCTTACACCTGTAAATTGATAAGAGCAGGTAAACCCTTCCTATCCAACAATAGCTGCATCACACTTGCTAGAGCTCTCGTTTTATCGAAGTTGGACTATTGCAACTTGCTCTACATTGGGGCCAATAAGGAAGTTATCAAAAGAATTCAAATCTTGCAGAATAACGCACTTAGAGCAGCATTAGGCATTCCCAGACGAGCCCACATCACAGAATTTAGAAGAGCCAATAACTGGCTTTCAACTCATGAGAAAATCCAGCTAAAAGTAGCCTCATTTGTTTACAAATGTCTAAACAATGCCGCATCTTGTTACCTTTCTACGAAATTCACGAGAATAAATCCTACAAGGCTCAACAGGTCCTCAAACTCTAACAACATCCCAACACCCAGATTTAAACTGTCCAGAGTTGGTGGCTGTAGCTTCCAGGTCAAAGCAGCTCAACTATGGAACTCCCTACTATCCACCTTGCGGACAGATCAACCATACTCCACTTTCCGACATAACCTCACAAGGTGGATCAAAGACATGGACAAATAACAGACTACTAACTGCCCTGTCCTATTCCGCATGTCCTTCCACTGTTTGTATTTTTGCACACACCTACCTCTCAGCACTTACCGCTTGTCTGAGTAGGACTGTACATACTTGTACCATTATTTTTTGCCTTTATATATATTTTTGTCTCCATATTTGCCCTGTTTTTCTGTAACTAAGCTGTAAGTTGTCATATGCAATGCGCCCGGTCACCCATGGGTCTGGTGCGCAATACAAGTAATAAAACAAACAAAACAAACAAACCATCCCGGCAAAACCGAGACGTCTGGTCACCCTAACCCAGGAGGGCAATAAGACAAACTCACGGCACGGAAACTGGGCAAGATCATGTACATAGAAACTCCTGCCAAGGACGAGATACCTTATCCTTGGCACTTAAGGGGTAAATGAAATAGAAAACGTTAGAAGGCATTCAATGGCGAAATACCAAAATCACCAAAAAAGGCCTTGGCACTGGGGGGGGAAACCCACGGCAGTTAAAAGGTTAAGGTCCAAAGGTATCCCATATGCGGATCTCGCTCCTGCGTGGCTCCGAATGGATGTAAAAGGCAAGAGCCACTACTGTGAAGACCCACCGGCAGTGATAAACTATATTGAAACATTTCTTTACACACAAGTGGCATGAATACGAGCTAGATCCCAAGGGAACGTTATCGACACAGTTCATAATCACTTATGATCAATTATGCAAGTAACAATTGATACAATGAGTGGAAGCGCTAATTATTGCACCAAGCGTGGCAGCGGACAGCAGAATCTAAACATCATTAGAAGGAGGGGGAGAACATATCGCTCCCAGTGACTCCTGGATCTCCCCTCCAACAAGAGCTGGTCAACAGGGATAAACTCATGGACTGGATCTAATGGGGGCCGCCACTGCCTGTTTTATCTGATTCTTTGCAGGAAGGATTACTACTCTGGCCCGCTCAGATAACTTGAGTCCCGGTTGGACCACAGTTGCAATCGTAATCACCAGTTACTGTTTTTTTCTTGGGCACACAAGAGGGTAGGGTTGGTAGCTCGGAGGATAGCTCAGCGGCAACGTGCTCACCTTGGAAACAAGACAACACAGACCAGCACAGGTTTGATCCCCGTGTCCGCGTTTAGAAAGCTCTCGGTATTAAGCGCTTTATAAATAACCTATCATATCCAGAGGTGGACCTTGCAAAATGTTGCAGTTTATGGTGTGGGGCATGTTACCACAGTGTGGAGGGGGCAACTGGGTTAGTGTGGCATGATGTGGAACTGAAGCTTGGACAGAACATGGTGGAAGAGGTGAGGGAACATTGCTTACCAGGTACTACAGTGCAAACTAAGTATCTGTTAAATGAAAGTGATGACAAGTGATGACCTACATATATCCTGGATAAAGAATCCTTTCCTACCTGTCTAGGAAACATACTGATATCTGTATGCTGCAAGAATCACACTTTATTTATTTATAACATTTTTGTAACACCCAAACCCAGGAGTATTACAGCGTTTGTACAGAGACAGCATAGTTAAGCAGTATGAACGAGCAAGTGCATAAGGTAGCAGCTGAATGGTAACTAGGTGGTAGTAGTTGAGAGCAAAGAGTGTCGTTATTCATATTTATTAAGGAGCCAGATTGTAACCAGCTTCTTGGATGTAATGTAGGATTGCTCATGCTCTGATAAATGGGAGTAGAGTGTTCGAGAGCGTGGGGGCGGTGACGGTGAAGCTAACACCTCTAGCTCTGATCTTTTCGAAGCGTGGTGTGGCGAGCGAGATACTATTGTCAGATCAGAGGACATGTGAATATTGTCTCTGAGAAATACTCTTGTTAGGATAGAGAGGGGCAGCATTGTACATACATTGGTGGGCCAAAATCAAGGTTGTGTAGTCAATACGGTCCAGCACAGATCAGAGGGCTTTATTTTGCAGGAGATGAAGCTATGTTGGTTGCGGAAGTGCCCATGAGAAGCATGTTGCAATAGTTTTCTGATGATGATAGCTCTTGCGAGCACGAGGCAATTGGTCGGAGATAGGAATTGTCTTCTTAGGGAGATACGTTTTGCAGTATAGGCTGTGGAGGAAGCCAAGGCATTGATGTGCTTAGGCCTGGTCAACTCGGCATCCAAGTAGACCCCCAAGGTTTTGACTTGTTTGAGAAATGGGATGAGAGAGCCAGTGATTGTGAAGAAGGAGTAGGCAAAATCCAGTTTGTTGAGACAATAACGGGATCTCACAATGAGTAGCTCTCTTTTATCATAATTGAAATGGAGATTGTGAGTGGCCATCCAGTTTTGGATAGTGCAGTAGGTCTTGATAATGATGATGGTGTCCTCTGCATGGCAGCCAGAGAGGGGGATAAGAATTTGAGTATTGTCTGCAAAGTTAGTGTATGGGATATCGAGCAAGTCAAGGATGTCAAAGAGTGCCTTAGAGTAGGCATTGTTTAGTGTGGGCAACAGACAGGAGCCTTGTGGGACACCCAAGGGGACTGAGATAGGGTCAGCCACAGAATTACCAATGACGATTCACCAAGGAAAGATTTGATCCAGGAAATGGCATCCGCAGACAATAGAACGTGTGAGGCAGGGTGTTGGCAGAGGGTGTTGTGGTCGACTAAGTCAAATGCTGCTGACATGTCAAGGAGCAGGAGGAGAATGGTAAGGTTGCCAGAGTCCCTAATGTTGTCTAGCTTCATTTTAAGGTCAAGCAAGGTAGTTTCGGTACTGTTTGGGTCGGAACCCTGATTACCTGGTTCCTAGGAGATGGTGGGATTATAGGAAGCCTTGGACATAAGAATAAGCAAATGCAGATTTTGAGTAAAAAAGGGACAGTGGTAATGGGTTGGTAGTTGGTGGGAAAAGCAGGATCAAGAGATTTTTTTTAAGTAAAGGGGAGATCCATGCAGATTTGAAACTATTGAGTACCCTGCTAATCTTAAAGGAGGCATTAGCAAACTCAGTGATAATGGGTGATACTGTGGGAGCACAAAGCTTGATTATGTGATCAAGGCAGGAGTCAGGACCGTCAGTTGAGAGACATGGGAGAAGGAAAAGGGGGTTGGCAGTGTGTGGTTGGGGAGCTCTAAAAGTGGTAGGGTGGTCGGCGGAATGGATTTAGTAGCAAGTAGGGTCTTTTTGATTTGTGTTCAAACTGTTCATGTATATCCCCAGGCTGTGCCTATGAAACACCTAACAAGACATATGCCGTATCTGCACCGAAATTGGGATTATATAATCTTCGCCCCATTTCTAACACCACCGATCAGTAGACAAAGTTGAACACCTTAGCCCCTGAGCATTTTAACCAGTATCCCCCTCTGCGAGTATTATTTATCATGCACATTCCTTGTCAGATCTTTTTAGTCTCATTAACTTTGATTCTTTTGCTTATCCACATAATTCTGTGAGATTCAGGCTGTCCCTATACAAGGTTTTTCGTTGACGTCCATTCCAAACATCAACCCGTATGATCACAAGTCATTACAAGATGGCGCCCTGTGAATCTTCCCCTTCTTATGAGAACACAAACGCTCTCTCAGGCGCCACGGTCGCCTTGACGACCGTCCTTGTTGCAACCAGTCTCGCCGGTTTTCGGAATGCGGTTCCCTTGGTGACACACAGGTAAGCAGCTCCGCTGCGTTGACAAGACATTTAAACATACTGTCGACTATACATTTTCGTGCTAATACAGTTGAGAATCTAAATTTATAGGTTCCATTGGAATTACAGCAATTGTATAACCGTTAAAGTCATCCGACAGCACGGGTCCCGTCTACGGGGCGAAGCCTCCCCTCTCACTAATTACCACGCTTACCAACAAAACGATGGTGAGTAGACCTTTTCTTATTAGCGCATACCACAATTTGTCAAAACTGTAGTTAACTATCTGATATCACATTAGTCTTTGCCTCACTTATTTGTGGATGGCTTTGATGGGCCTGGCATAAACTCACTGATGTACAAGACAGGCTGAACTCAACGAACCATCAGCATCTAGTATCTTCTTGTTGGACTCACATTTTTTGGTGAGTACTTGAATCATTCTAGCAACAAAAAACTATGACCGTGGTGTGGGCCCCAGCGCTTTTCACTGAGCAACTGGTCCCACATGCTGTCATTTAAACTCCAGCTATATAATATTCTGTATATTTCTCTACCAGAACCACTTTGAATTGTGGTTCCCTATTCCTTCACGTTCGATTCAGAACCAATTGAAATACTTCCCTCGACCATTGGGCTATATTTCTTGGAACACAGGTCAGTTAGTAAATTGTTCATTTATTTTATTAAACAGAGTTACTTAATGACTCCCCGCAGGGAATCACAATTTAAAGTACACATTATTTATTTTTGTATTTAAGAAACGTCATTATGTCCTGTACCTGATGAAGGGCTAAGCCCTGAAATGGTTGTACGCATAAAAGGACAACACTCCACCCCATAAGTTCCATGTGGGGTCTAAAGCTACTCATATGAGATCACACATATGTTTCTATGTGAAAATTGTCTAAGATATTGGGTTCATTTCTGACTTTGTTGTTAATTGTTGGAACTGTAATCACCCACTTATGATTATATATATTTATCTATGTTGAAATGTGATGGACACATATATTTCTTTGAGATGCATTTATTTATTTATTTTGGATTTGTAGAGCGCACTGCAGCCCACAGGTATCGAGGCGCTATAAAGGATACTTGAGAAGGCTTGCTTGCGGGTTACCATAAGCGGCCCAGGAATAAAGCTTACAGACAGTTGCTTCCAGGGTTAAATTACAAAGTACAGTATTCTACATCGCATAGTGTGTCCAGTATTACCAATGTATTTTTGTAGAAAAATTGTGTTTAATTACATATTCTTTGATTTTATTCCAAGATTAAATGACACGTGTAACTGTGCTTCCAGCACCACATTGTTGTGTATTGAACATTTTGACTGATGTATATGAGACTATAGTGTGCCCTGTTGTTGTCCCCCACCAGTGGGTGGACCATTTATTGCCCACCCCATTATTTTTCTTGTAGCCAAGACACACAGGAGCACCTACATTCCCAAGTAACTTCTGCGAAAATCTATTACTGACATAGGGCCTCATTACACGGAAGGCGGTAAGGGTTAACAGTCACCGGTAATGGTACCTGTGACCGTTAACCCTTACCGCCTCACTACGAGGTCCCTTTGTGGGTTGGTACTTTAACACCTGCTTATTAGCAGGTGTTAAAAACCAACCTGCAAAGGGACCAGGGTGCTAATTACGGTACCGCAATTTGCGGTACCGTAATTAGCACCTTCCCCATTCCCATTATGCCCCATAGGGAAAAACTGGGAATGGGGTAGGGCAATGGGGGAAGGGGGAATTACCGCCCCGCCAACCTTGGAATAGGACGGTAATTCCCCTTTCCTCCAAGGCGGTGCCGGTATTTTACCGGCATGGACCAAGGTGCTAATAGCACCTTGGTCCACCGCCTACCGTGTAATGAGGCAAATTCTCTTAGAATCTGACTGACCGAGAAACTCAGTGTGCACCTCTACCACCCTCTTTTGTTTTGAGATAGCTAGAGAAGGACATGGCCTATAGGTCCACCTAAACCTAGGGAAAGTCGAAGGCAGTAGAGGTTCACTGTCCGTAGTTTCAACAACTTCAGCAGTGTGGGGAATTAGGGACTCCTGGGTTTGGGCTGTTTGGAGCCCATGTGGAGGTTGAGAAATGCCGCAGGGAGCACCTTCGCTTGGCTGCCCCAAGGTCTTTGTTGTGTTTGGAATCTTAATGTTATCTGTGGCAATATGTGACGACCAGGGCTGTCAATTTGTGAGGATGCAGAGCTAACATTTGGCAAGCATGCATTGATTACATTAGGTCTGGCTGTGGAGCTAACATTTGTCAGGAATGTATTGATTACATTAGGTCTGGCTGTGGAGCTAACATTTGGCAGGAATGCATTGATTACATTAGGTCTGGCTGTGGAGCTAACATTTAGCAAGGATGCATGATTACATTAGGTCTGGCTGTGGAGCTAACATTTAGCAAGGATGCATGATTACATTAGGTCTGGCTGTGGGCTAACATTTGGCAGGAATGCATTGATTACATTAGGTCTGGCTGTGGAGCTAACATTTGGCAAGGATGCATTGATTACATTAGGTCTAGCTGTGGAGCTAACATTTAGCAAGGATGCATGATTACATTAGGTCTGGCTGTGGAGCTAACATTTTGCAGGAATGCATTGATTACATTAGGTCTGGCTGTGGAGCTAACATTTGGCAAGGATGCATTGATTACATTAGGTCTGGCTGTGGAGCTAACATTTGGCAGGAATGCATTGATTACATTAGGTCTGGCTGTGGAGCTAACATTTGGCAGGAATGCATTGATTACATTAGGTCTGGCTGCGGAGCTAACATTTAGCAAGGATGCATGATTACATTAGGTCTGGCTGTGGAGCTAACATTTGGCAGGAATGCATTGATTACATTAGGTCTGGCTGTGGAGCTAACATTTAGCAAGGATGCATGATACATTAGGTCTGGCTGTGGAGCTAACGTTTGGCAGGAATGCATTGATTACATTAGGTCTGGCTGTGGAGCTAACATTTAGCAGGAATGCATTGCTAAGAATTGGCAAGGATGAATTGCTTACATTTGCCCTGGCTGCAGAGCTAACAATAGCTCTGAAAGAAGGGGTCAAATGGGTGGCAGTAGAAAAGGAGGTATGGTGGGTGTGGATAGAGAGAGAGGGGGTATGGCAGGTGGATGGGGTAGAGAAAGTGGGGTTAGAGAGAAGGGTTAGGGTTTGTGGGGGTAAATAGTGTGCGTGTATTGTGGCTGGTGGTAGAGAGAGTTGGGCCAGGTTGGGTATAGAGAGGGTGGGGGTAGAGAGAGCGGGGGTAGAGTGATTAGGAGTAGGGTTAGAGAGAGTGGGGGTAGAGAGAGTAGGAGTAGGATTAGAGAGAGAGGGGGTATGGCGGATGGATGGGGTAGAGAGAGTGGAGTTACAGAGAGGGGTTAGGGTTGGTGCAGGGAAATAGTGTCTGTGTATTGTGGTTGGCGGTAGAGAGAATGGGGCCAGGTTCGGTATAGAGAGGGTGGGGGTAGAGAGAGTGGGGGTAGAGGGAGTAGGGGGAGGGTTAGAGAGAGTGGGGGTAGAGAGAGAGATTTGGGGTAGAGTGGGAGGGGGTAGCGAGAGTGGGGATAGGGCGAATGGAGGTAATCAGGTTCTGTCCTCTCATGGTTTTGCTCCTTTTTTCTGACCAATCTCAGCAACTCCTACTCTGACCTTTTCTCTCAGCAGTTGCAGCTTTGCTGTGTGGGGTTCAACAGGGCACTGCCCTGTCCCCCACACTGTTCAATATTTACTTCCAGCCGCTTATCGTCCTGATCCGCTCCCACAGCATAAGATGCTACTCGTATGCTGATGATACTCAGATCTTGGTTCGGCTTGATTTACTTCATCCTGCCAATGCCACTCAGCTGCCAGATTGCCTTACTGCCGTTGGATGCTGGATGAGCGAGAATGGGATAAAACTTAACGAGATAAGACCGAGGTCATGGTTGTGGGTGTCGACACTGTTCCTACTCTTTGGACACAGTCCTTCTTGCCATCTGCGCTGGGTACTTTTCTTGTGTCGGTTCTGTTAAAAATCTGTGTGTTAAACTCTCAGCCTCCCTCTCTATGGCCTTTCAGATTGGTCTGGTGTGCAAGGCTGCCCATTTTGAACTGAAAATACTCAGGAAAGTCTGGCCCTACACCCCCTTCACCTGCACGCTCCAGTAGTCTCTGCCTCTCTGCCCTGGGTATTAGCAGGATTGACTACTGTATCTCCTTTTATCTGGCTCAGTCAGATTACTTAGTCCATCATTTACAGGTCCTACAAAACTCTGCTGCCCGCCTTGCCACTGGCACTCCATACCGGGAGCATATCTTACCCGTTAGCAGGTCTCTCCATTGGCTCCCAGTGGCCAAGTGTGTGTCTTTTAAATCCCTTTGTTTAGTGCATAGGGCTTCTATGCTACTGGTCCAGAGTATCTGCAGATGGAATTCCGCCCTTATGTTCCTACCCGTGCACTACGCACTGTGGACCGCTCCCTTTTGGCTGTCCCTAGAGTCCGTTGTGCAAGAATGGGAGGCTGCTCCTTCTCGGTCAGATCTACCATGCTGTGGAATGCTCTCCTGATTGGCCTTCTGGCCCGTCCGACTCATGCAGACTTTAGGAAATCTCTGAAAACTCGGTGTTGGTGTTGGTTGCGCTGTACCTTGGTACGAAAACTGTTAACATAACTTAACATAACATAGAGTTGATCTAGGGTGGGTGGGGTGGAGAGAGTGGGGGTAGGGTGGGTATAGAGAGTGGGGGTAGGGTGGGGTTAGAGTGGGGGTAGGATGGGTGGGGCTAGAGAGAGTGGGGGTAGGGAGGGTAGGGGTGGGATGGATGGTTAGGGGTAGAGTGGGATGTAGGGTGTGTGGGGTAGGAAGAGTGGTGTAGGGTGTGTGGTGGTAGAGTGTGGGGGTAGGGTGGGTGGAGGTAGAGAGACTGATGGTAGGGTGGGTGGAGGTAGAGAAAGTGGGGTGGGCAAGAGAGAGTGGGGGTTGGGTGGGTGGTTTAGAGAGAGTGGGGGTAGGCTGGGTGGGTGGCTGGGGACAGAGAGAATGGGGATAGAGTGGTTGATGTAGAGAGAGTGGTGGTATGTTAGGTGGGGCTAGTGAGAGTGGTGGAGGGCTAGAGAGGGAGGTAGGGTGGTTTGGGCTTGACCGAGTGGGGGTAGGCAGGGTGGGGCTAGTGAGGGTGGGGCTAGAGAAAGTGGGGGTAGGTGGGGCTAGAGAGAGTAGAATGTAGGGTGTGTGGGGTAGGAGGAGTGGGGGTGGGGTAGGGTGTATAAGGAACTCATGGTGGCAACAGTAAAGACAGACACAAGTGATCACAGTTCAAGGGTGTTTATTAAAATGTATAGGAAGGTTGGAAAAACACCTAATCTACACCTAAATCTAAGATAGGAGCAAGCTCCAACCATCACACAATAATAAGGCAGCCCTAGTGGTGTCTTGTCAACTAAAAGGGCCTATACTAAGAAAAACCTATTGCCAATCCTTATGCTAAATACAAAAGTAGTGTGGAGTAATATTCATAAGAAAGAAGTGTTCACAAATAATAAGTCAGGATGTTGTATTCAGAGACTCCCTTCTTCACGTTTTAAGCACGGGACAAGGTAGGATTCCAGAGCACAGCACACGCTCGAGCTTTCCCAGAACGAGCCAACAGTTGCACACACACAATCAGCGCCTTCAGTGGTTAAGTCTCTTTTCTTCAAAAACTCTCTTTCCTCCGAGGACCTGATGTGCTTAAAAAATAATAAACAAAAGTTCCTTTCTGTTTGGACGTTGGGTGATGCCTTTCAGTCCCGCTCCCCCTCTTCTGGGCTCAGACCCTTCTCGAATGTTAGCTTCCCTCCGTCGGGTTCACTATGGCTAACACAATTTCATCTGTGACATTAACGAATCTTAATGTCTTTTTAAACAGTTAGCTGTGGACATCCCTCTGCCGCGTTCACTCTTGTCAACACACTGTATATTGGGACTTTAGACTTCACCCCCTGTTAATCGGCATTCCTCCTTCAAGTTCACTCTTGCCAATTTTGTCAATCGCACATTTTCTCAATCAGTTCTTACGACGCAGGATTCACTTCCCTTAGCTTCACAATCATCTGTCGGTCAAAGACTTTTGACTGTACAGAGGATTTTATTAGACACCTGTTTGACCGCTTTGACCTCTTTTTCGACTTTCCTAAGGCCTTCTGGTAACGATAGTTTCAACAATCAGGTAATTGCCCAGTGTTTCCTGAGTGAGCACCCACATGGTGCCTGACTCCCCTGTTGCTAGTTTTCACAAAGTTCGGTTTCTTATCGGCTCTCCCCTTGACTCACCGGCTGTGATGAACCGCTTGGCTTTTCTTCTCTCTGGAGTCAAGGTTGGTACCACGGAGACAAGCATCTCTCCCCAGCTTGGTTATCAGCGGAGGAGGGCCCCGTGTACCATTGATATCTGCTGCAACACACGCTGGCTACTGTTTGCAGTTTTACGATTCCTTCCACTGAGGTAACACAGGCCTTGGTCGGAAAGGGCAAGGTTGCTTCGCTCCTTTTAACCCTCTCGATTTGGGCATCTTCCAAAGTAAACAAAAATAATTGCCCGAATCCGTGATTTGGCCAAATTTCAGCCGTTGGAAAATTCCAAATGGCTGAAAAGATAAACCAAATCAGACATTCAGTGCTGGGGGCTGCAGGGATGTCCCTTGCACCTTGCTCACTATATTGTGAGCCGGGATTGCGGGGTTTTCCCCCGCAGCAATGCCCAAAAAAGAAAAAGGCTGCAGGGGTATCCCCTGCACCCTTGCTCTCTATATTGTGAGCAGAGGTTGTGGGGGTCCCCCCCGCAGCTGTCCCAAAAAAAAGGATAAGGACCTTGTGGTGCCAGTTCCCAATTACAGAAGTGGAAGGGAACAGGCGTTGCTGCGACAAGTGAGTCAGAAGCAAGGTAAGTAGAGGAGCAGGGTGTGTTGGGGTGTTGATAGGGGTGTGGGTGTGGTTAGGGGGTTGGGCCAAGTCAGAAATGTTCTGGGGAGAAAAGACCAAAGGTTATTTCGAATAAAATTATCTTCTGCCTTTTCTCTCTTGAACATTTGTAACTCGGTGTTTCAACCCTGATCCTCGGTTCGTGCTGTCTTTCTCCTCCTCTTGAACTGCTGTGCTGGGTTAGCTCTCTCGACGCACGGTCTGGCTTGCTTGTATTGTGCTCTCGTGCTCCACCTTTTATCTCTTTGGGAAGGGAAAGGGCCGTCAGGTGTGTGTGGTTCTGGTCAATTGCCTCACTTTGCCTGACCCTTGTGTTGGGACAGGTTAGGTAAATGGGTTGGGTGTTAGTCCGTCGACCATCGTGATATTCGAAAGTGTTCACATCAGAAAAGTGGGGGTAGAGTGTTTGAGTATCCTACGTGCTAGGTTGGGGAAAAGGTGTTATAAGAATTGGGATATCGCATTTCACCCGTCTGTGTGCCACTTCCACTCCCTGAGCACTCCCATACTCCCTGAGCACCTCCCTTACTGGTTCACCTCCAGGAACTGGATCCAATTGCGATGGCCGTGTCCTGACCACCTGGATGACAGACCCCTGCAAATTAGTCAGGGCCACACCTTCAGGTTTCTCACATACCCTACCTCCATTCAATGTCGCCACATTTGTTTCACAGGGGAACCGGGAAAGAAAATGTACATTTCCCTGGTACTTTCCTTTTCAGTGTTCCAGTGTGAAACAATAGCGTTGTAGGTTTAAAAACTATTGCATGATGCAAGGGTTAGAGGGCCTCATTACAACTCAGGCGGTAAGGGGTTTACGGCGCTGTAAACAGCGCCGACCCTTACCGCCTGAGTACGAGGTCCCTTAGCGCCATGGCGGATTTAACACCTGCTTTTAGCAGGTGTTAAAATCCATGGCGCTAAGGGACCATGGAGTTAATTACGCCACCGTAATTTACGGTGGCGTAATTAACGCCTTCCCCACTCCCATTATGCCCTATGGGGCAAAAATGGGAATGGGGAAGGGTAAATGGGGATTGGGGACTTACCGCCCCGCCAAACTCGGAATGGGGCGGTAAGTCCGCCAACCACCATGGCGTAAACGTAGTTTACGCCATTGTGGTAAAGTCATGGCCCAGGCGGTAACTTACCGCCTGGGTCGTAATGAGGCCCAGAGTCTTTGCATTGACTAATCCAAACTAGGGGTGAGTGATCTGTGACGAGTGAGAATTTTCATCCTAAGAGGTAGTGTCTAAAATGGATTATGGCCCATTTGATGGCCAGGATATCTAGCTTTAACACTGAATATTTTTTTTTTCCTGTGGGAACAGTTTGCGGCTGTTGAATAATATGGGGTGTTCCAATCCATCGCAAATCTGGGAAAGGACTGCCCCTAACCCTGCAAGGGAGGCATCCATTTGTAAGATTAACTCTTTAGAAAAGTCGACTGCCTTTAGCATCGGGTTCTGGCACAGAGTTTGTTTCAGGATGTTGTAGCATATGTCATCCTTGTCAGCTATCGCTGCTACCCTGCCCTCCTGGCACCCAATCTTAGTGGCCTTGGCAAGAGATCTCCCCGGGGTCTGGCCCTCCCCATATTGCCTGGGCGCTATCTTATCCCATAGAAATTTAAAAGTATGGGACTCCTGGAGTGCCTGCAAAGATTTTGCTTGCTGGGCGTGCGTGTGGGTTGGGTTAGCCTCCTTTTTGGCTAGTTCTTGTCTTATTTGCCTTATTATCCCAGACTCCCTTGCAATACATTCTCCATGGATGTCACACTTAAACCCCTCCCACAGAGTCCCCACTGAGTCCATGGACCCTTCATTAATCTCAAAGTAGAAATTGATGGCTGTGTTCAATTCCTCTCTAAAGACTGTGGGCCTCATTACAACTCAGGCGTTAAGGGTTAACGCCACCGTTAACCCTTAACGCCTGATTCTGATTTTGACGCCTGCTTTTAGCAGGCGTTAAAATCCATGGCGCTAACCTGCCATGGTGCTAATTACGCTGCCGTAATTTACGGCGGCGTAATTAGCGCCTTCCCCACTCCCATTATGCCCTATGGGGCAAAAATGGGAATGGGGAAGGGAAAATGGGAAATGGGGATTTACCGCCCCACTCACCTTGGAATGGGGCGGTAAATCCGCCATCCACCATGGTGTAAACAGAGTTTACACCATGGTGGTAAAGTTGGTGCACTTAGCACCAAGGTTGTAATGAGGCCCTGTATCTGAAAATCCCTCACTTTTAAACCTCCAGGGTGGTCGGCTCCCTCCCCTCGCGAACAGGTTAACCATTAATATTACGGGGGCATGGTCCGATAGCGTGCGGGCAAGAATGTCCACTTCAGCAGCTTGGCCCAGCAAGGTTCGGGATGTTTAGAAAAAGTTCAGCCTGGATGCATAGTTATGGGGCCCAGAATGATATGTATATTGGCGTTTATCCGGATTTCTTATTCTCCACACATCTTCTACCCCCCACACCTGGGTCATCCCCCTGAGTTTATCGGACCCCTTAGTGTGTTGGCATGGATTTCTCCCCAGTCTTGGGTGGGGTCTAGAACCTCATTAAAATTCCCGGCCCATATATCTCCTAATTGTCTTTTGACCCATTCCAGTGAGTCCGTTGTGTCTAGATTGGGGCTGTAATAATTGATCAGAGTGTATAACTTCCCATGGATTTTCCCCTTCAAACACCAGCCACCTGCCTTCTCTCTCTCTCTGAGTCTTTGTATGACGAAATCCCACAGAATTGTTTAAGATGCCCACACCTCTTGCGTTCGAAAAATACAAAGAAAAGTACCTGTGACATCCCCAGCTCTTCCCAAATTTAGTCTCTGACTCTACTGTGAGGTGTGTCACCTGCTGGAGGGCAATTCCCACCTGGTAGCGTCTCATATATTGTATGACTTTCCGGCACTTAGAGGGGCTGTTGAAAGCCCTTACGTTCCAAGTCAAAAGCTTTGGAGTCGCCATTACAGGTGCATGTGAGACATTCCCCCCAAAATCGTGTTGACCTTGGAGTCTGAGAGCTCCCCCTCGTTGATGCATCCGTGAAAGAATTCACCTCATGTCTTGATATTATTCCACTCATACCGGTGGTATTCTCCCCACCCCTACCGACAACCCCAATTCGTACTTTATCTGAAAAGTCTGGGAAAAACCGTATTGCGGCCCAGTGTAGCAGACTGTGCCTTTTTCCCTCGCCCTGTGGAGGGCTGTGTCCCTATCCCAATAATTCAGCAGGTGGGCTATTAGTGGGCGAGGTGAGGCCCCTGGGACTGGCCTTCTTCTGCTAGGTATTCTGTGCGCCCTTCCAACTATACAGAGTGATGAAAACTCCTCAGGCCCAGTGCTTCCCTTAGTATCTCCTCCACCAGTCCTTCCATGTTTTTCCAGTCCAACGACCCAGAAAGCCCCACTTTTCTGATATTGTTTCCTATGGAGCATGATTCCAGGTCTTCCTGCTTCTCCGTGAGCTCCTTCAGAGCCCTCTTTACCGCTGTGATGTCCTTGGAGACAGAGGCTGCCTCATCTTCTACTCTCGAGACCCTGCCCTCTGCCTCGTCAAGCCTTTCCCCGTGCTTATCCAGCCTCCCCTGCATGTGATCAACCTTACAGGTCAAAGTGTCCAGTTTCCCATCTAAGGATTGTATGCCCGATTGCAGTTGCGTCAACATTGCTTTAATGTCTTGGAAGGCCGATGTCTGGTCCAGGGGAAGTGCCAGAAGCTGGGCCTCCAGAAAGTCCTCCATTGACCTGCCTCCTTTCGATTGCTACGTAGTTTCAAAATTGAGCTTAGCCTGTTGTTTACCGCCCTTTCTGGATTTGGACATATTGTTCAGCTCTGATATTGGGAAAATCTGGGGTTGTATGTAAAACAGATCCAAGTACGTTGGTGTGTCTCCGAGGATGACCCTGCCCAGTGCCAGCACCCGTGCTGCTCCAGACACCCCCCACAGCGGCAGATGTGTTACTGTCCACAAGGTGTTATGTGCAGCCCTAATTTCCGTGGAAAGATCAGCTGGCTCACTTCCACCGGGCTGGTCAGTGATGCATGGTGCAGTTGGACTGATGTTCCTGCACCTGGGTCATTGGATCCTTTGGTCCGGGGTGCTGTTCCTCACTCAGGACCTCCCCACAGCTGCACCCTGTCCCTCCTCTGCCTCCTGCTCTGCTGTGAGCCACCAACCCACCTATTGGTAAATGGTTCTTTAAGTCAGTGTCACGCACCCCACCCCATTAGATTTGTTTCAGCGTGGGGATGCTCACTTGTGCTGGCCCCTCTCGCCCGGATTTGGCCTGATGCAGCAGGCAGGCCTTCCTCTCCCTACAGGCCTGTTTGAGGAGTTGGGCGGTGTACGGACAACACTTGTCCAGGCACTAGCTAAGTGCCTCTCCCGCGTCATGTTGGGCAACAGTATGGTGACCAGTGTGAGGAAATTACTGCCAGTACCTTGTCCATTGTGGCCTTGGATTCCAGCGTGTGCCGGCGCTCCTATTGCTGTTGTTGTTTGGATAGGGAACGGGCAGGCAAAGAGTGCACTCCCCCTCGGGTGTCTCCGGGAGCTGGTTCGGTCTGCCCCCGGTACGCCAGACCTACCAGGCACCGCGCACTGTCTGTATATGCTGGCTGCTGACTCACTGCAATGTGACTCGTGCATCTACTCTCCCATACCTCTCCAGCTACTTATAGCAGCTGTACAAACCGCCAGGCATCCGCCACTCACCATCCGCGGCAGCACAGCACCTAAAGGGGTACGCAGCTCGGGCCGGCGGTCTGCGTTCTCAGGCCCAGCGCTGCTCTCCGTGCAGGGCACTTAATACATCCGGATCTTCACAGAGCTGTGTGCTGTTCATGCCAGGAGAAGCCTGTGCGTGGCGTTGCTTCTCTGTTGAGTTTTCTCTTGGGCCACCTTGCAGGCCAGATGGTAAGTCTCTGAAAGTTCCTCTGCCTTCCGCCCATCCACCACGCTCGGTACAGCTATCTTCTCCCTTGCTCATCACCGGTGCCAGGCTTGCCACCGCCCCATGGTGTGACGTGGATGGACCTAGTTTCTGTGTGGTGCCTTTATCAAGCATCCCCCGTTAGTGACCACCACTGCTAGGGGGCTGATGGTTCCAGTCGGGGTGTCGGTGCCTCCCCGCAGGGTCCCTCGAATCCTCTTTCACTTTTCCAGTGGGACGCCAAGTCCACCATCCACCGCTGACCACTCGGGGACAGGGGCCTCCCCAAGCATGGTTATTTTTCACACGCCTCTCCTGGATGGTTCTGGGGTGCAGGAACTCTGGGGCTATTGTGCGTTTCCTCGGTTCTGTGGCGAGGCCCCAGCAGAGACCATGCTGCGCTGTCCTGCCTTGTTGTCTCGGCTCCTCCTCCACTCGGTGCCTTGTCCTTCGGCCTCCTCCGTCACCTCTGCAGGCCAGCCGCCAGGGGCTTCCTGACTCCGATTTTCCCCAGAGGAACTCTGACTGGGTCTCGGCCCTCTTCCCTCCTCGTTTCCGACATAAACTGGGTATTAGCAGGCTGGAAACCAGTCTGGATTTATGACCGGAGTTGTGAGTGCAGCTGAGCTTCACAGGCTCGCGGCCATCTTGGTGGGGCTCGCTACTGCCCCCTGACATACACAAATCTTAATGTGTTTTTAAACGGTTCACTGTGGACATCTTTCTGCCGGATTCACTCTTGTCAACACACTGTATATCAGGACTTTAGACTTTGCCTCCTGTTTATCTGCATCCCTCCTTCGGGTTCACACTTGCCAACTTTGTCAATTGTACATTTTCTCAATCAGTTCTTACGACACGGGATTCACTTTCCTTAGCTTCACAATAATCTGTTGGTCAAAGACTTTCGTCTGTACAAAGGATTTTACTAGAGCCCTGTATGACCACTTTGACCTCTTTGTCCCCATTCCCAAGTCCTTCTGGTAATGGTGGTTTCAACAATCCGTAATCACCCCGTTTCCTGAGTGAGCACCAACGTGGTGCCTGACTCCTCTGTTGCTGGTTTTCCCCCTTTTGAAATCACCAGTTCTTTGTACTTTCACAGTTCAATTAGCCGTTTGCTATTTTCATTCAACACAGGTTTCTTATCGGCTCTCTCCCGACTCAACGGCTGTGATGAACCGCTTGGCTTTTCTTCTCTCTGGAGTCAAGGTTGGTACTACGGAGACAAGCATCTTTCCCTGGCTAGGTTATCAGTGGAGGAGGGCCCTGTGTACTGGTGATATCTGCTGCAACGCACGCTGGCTACTATTCGCAGCCTTATGTTTCCTTTTGCGGTAGGTTTCATGGGCATTGGTCGGAGAGGGCAAGGTTGCTTCTCTCCTTGTCACTGTCTCGGTTCACGCTGTCTTTCTTCTCCTCTTGAACTGCTGTGCTGAGTTAGCTCTCTCATTGTGCAGTCTGCCTTGCTCATATTGTGCTCTCATGCTCCACCTTTTATCCCTGTGGGGAAAGTGCTGTCAGGTGTGTGTGGTTCTGGTCAACTGCCTGACTTTGCCTGACCGTTGTGTTGTGACATGTCAGGTAAATGGCTTAGGTGTTAGTCTGTTGTCCTTCGTGATATGCGAAGGTGTCTGCGCTGGAAAAGGGGGGGCGGATAGAGTGTTTGAGTATCCTACATGGTAGGGTGGGAAAAGGTGTTATAAGAAGCGATATACCGCATCTCAGCCATTGGTGTCCCACTTCCACTCCCCGAGGACCCCCTATCCAGGAGATCCTCCCTCACTGGTCCACCCCCAGGAAATGGTTCCAATAGCGACGCCCGTGTCTTGGCCACCTGGATGACAGACCCCTGGGGACTCAGGGAGACACCTTCAGATTTTTCATAGGTGGGAAGTGGTAGAGAGAGTGGGGGTGGGTTTATTGACAGTGCAGAACACAGTATGTGATTGCATCAATGGCAGACTTAAAAAGTGAAACATTGAAGGATGGAAAAAGAAAGACTAATGTTGTCTTGAAAGTGTATTCAGTAATGTGTTCGCTCGCCACATATATTCTGTTTTGGAAATCTTCAGTACGTTTTTATGACATCAACGCTATGGGAAAAGACAACTGTGAGGGTTATAAAGCATTTCATAAAATACACAGTGGTAACCTTTCATTAAAAAAACAAGGTTTCCACTCCGTCTGCCACTGCTCTGTGATTTAGAGGTTTTTATTGAAACAGAAGGAAGCTGTTGATTAACACAACGGAGCGCAGGTGGGTACTCTGCTGCTTCGGTTTGTGACAGCTCACGCAATATCCCTGATGAAGAGGGGGGTGGCGCTTAGGCTAACAAAGCCAATTAGTAATTAAAAGGCAGCGCACCGAAGACAGCGAAGTCGAGGGGTCTAGAAATGTACAGGATACTAAATAGTACGTAAGACTGGAGCTTCTCTTAAGTGGATTTATATGACAGAGAGGACAAGTAGGTAAAGTTATGTCAAATACTAAATACTACAATATTAAAACTAAAACTATACAGTGACAGCATTGCATTGCCCCACCCTGTCACGTGAATTCAGTGATTGTACTGCATGCATACAGATTATGCATAGTGTCACAACACCTAGCTTGCTCCATACAATGACAGCGTTTACACCAAATGCAATGTGTAGTGTCTGCATATCATGCACAACGCACCTCTGCAGCCATTGTGTGCCCATTGCTTATATTACAAAAGAATGGCTACCTTTACACGCAGACTTAGCCTACCCTAAAATAGTGTAAAGGGGCTATTTGAAATTGGTGTGCTCTTTCGGTGTTTGTGTTCGATGACAGCCAATGCTGCTTAACATATATGCTGTTTTCAGATTGCTCAAACTTATTATTTGCTGCAGCACCCCTGTTTGCTCTCTCTCCACACACAAGTTGGTTGTTGTGTGCACAATGATACTGTTTGCTCGACCTACACTCTTTAACCCAGTGGGAAAAGTGCCTATTGACTAGATTCCGAGCGCAAATTGATTATATTGCATAAATGCCACCCTTGATGCTGAATGCACAGCGACAGTGCGTGCAATGGATACTCACTGCATAACACTACCGGATGTGTCCACATGGACAGTTCCTGTTAAATGCGGGCTGCATCTCCCCTTGATCAAGCTAGGTGCCTACACTTGACTTCAGCGGTAACATTCCAAGAACTGGTTAACATAGGATGGTGGTGGTCTCCTGGACAACGGAACCTTACAGCAAACCCCTAAACCAACGCAGTAGTGCACATCCACCTATGACTACATGAGTTTGAGATGAGTGGGATTACCACAACGGTGCTGTTAGGGGTGACAGAGCTGGGGACATTAACATGTGTATAATTGCAGGTGACGTGCACTGGGAGACTGTCACAGCACTGCTGCAAGTGAACCATTCCTCTCATGCAATCTATCCACCCCAAACGTATAGCTTTACAGAAGCAGCACTGCTACTAAAGCAAAACTGCCACAAAACACAGACTCACGACATGTAATGTCATAATGAGGTTGCTAGGCCAGTTCCTTCTTTCAATACAATAAGGCCAGTTCAGCGACAGTCTTTGCTATGTTTTGCTTTCTAATATCTTGTGCTCTGAGGCACTTTCTCAAGAATGTATGGTTTCAATACATTCCTGCTCGTGTTGGAAAAAATCATGTAGCTTGACCCTGTCCCCCTTGCAAACATTTGTCTTAGACAGGGAGGTTATAAAAATTACAAAATAAACAGCCTTACCTCTCACTGTTAATGCTGAAACAAAATGGATGCTTAAGGGAAACAAACACACACTGGGGATCCAATCACATCCTACTGATATCACTAAAATACAGCTTATCCAATCAGGTATTACTTACAGCAGAAAACACTAGACACCCACAAGCAAGTCCATGGACATTTTGAGAGACATTTTAGATCAAAACCTAACTATACCAGTAACATGTTATTTTTAATACAAAATACATGAAACTATTTAACATTAATTAAAAGCTGTAGTCAATATTTTTAAAAGCATCATTCAAGTCAAATACATTTTAATAACATTAACATTATGGCAGACATCAATTTGGAAGTAAAAATGGCTGACAAATTCAGCACACAATACAAATTCAGGTAAATAGTGCAAAAAAGGGGTCTGGTTAAGGTGGAGATGGGTGGGAATGGGAAGAAAAACATAGATTTGACATAGAGATGGGCATTCAATGTGTGGGACACATAGCCAAACTACACAAATCCATCCTCATATGTCATATGCATAGAAAAGCATAAAAGACCCTCATTCTAAGCCCCTATTTGAAGCTCTTATGTTAAAGTTCTTATTTTAATTACAGTAATTTCGGCTTAAAGGTTGCGCTTTCAGCGCCACCTAATAGCCATAACTAAAAATGAGGGTGTGCCTAGAAAAAGCAAGATTAGGAGCTTATCTAGATTTGCATTGCATCACATTAATAATTATTTCATAACAAGTAAAGCAAGTGCACATTGAACTCAAATAAAACTATTAACCCTGTATTTCAAAATCAAAGTTTTTAATGCAGAACAATATTAAACATTGATTATTTTCCAATTTGTAAACAACAAAAAACGGGTTTCCCAATGGCACTAATATGATACTACTGTTATGCTCACCTGGTATCCACGGGGACGCCACCCAGCCATATGGACACTGGTATCCTTCTCTGCGGTTCCCAGATGTGGCCAGTGGGGGAGGTTCTGCCATTTTGTTGATTCAGGTGTGCTCTCCGTCCTGCCTTCTTGGCAGGGGCGCGTTGTCCTTTGTGGGCGGATGCGATCTAGTTACTTCACAGATGCTGGCCCGTTTGAAGTCTTTTGGTACGTCTTATTGCTGTTGTATATTGTTGTTATTCCTGCATGCCTTTCTTGGTTTAATAATGTCTCTTTCTCTTCCTTAGATGTGCGAAAGTCCAGTGTGGTGCATTGGCTGAATTGGGTGTCGCAGGTAAATGATGACGTGTAATGAGTGCTATGATGCGGTAAGTAGGCGCTATGCGCAGCGCAGTTATGCCTTTCCTTTGATAACCTGTTTTCTTTTCTTTTCCCATAGATCGCAGTGTTCACCCAGGGTGTGGAATTCCGAGGCGATGCAGGTCGAGGAGTGACCTGCTAGGTAAGCTTTTTGGCACAGTTCGTTATGTTATAATGTCTCTAATACCTTGTTTCTTTCGTTTTTGTAGACCCGTCGGTCCGGGTGACAAGCTGATCCTAGGAAGCTGTTCGCAGGAGCTGTGGGCAGCTAAAGATGCAAATTGCAGGTAAGATGCTGCTGCTAACAATGTTCCTTTTGTCTCCTTACAGGTGCTGTTTCTCTGAGGTTTGCGGGTATAGCTGGACACGGTGAACGTCACTTTGTAGGATTGCAAAGTAACGCAAAGCGTTTTATCCAAGTCAGGTGTGGTTTAAATAGTTTCAAGAAAGTAGTCCTGGTAAAGTAGTTCTTAGGCTAACACACCCAAAACACTATACCGCAAAGTTTGGTTCCTAGGAGCCAAACTATGTGGATGCCTCCATGTTGGCTGGCAGTTTCAAAATAAAGTAATTCCCCAAAAACGATGTTCACGGAGCTTGGTGAGGACTGAACGAACGTGCTTGATATGATCTTGTTTCGAGGTTGAGTACACTAAGATATCATCTATGTACACTAGGGCGCAGACATTGATTACTTCTCTCAAGACGTCATTCATGAAATATTGAAATGCTGCAGGAGTCCCAAACACATGTCTTCACTGTGTATGAGCCTGGTGCCATAGGCGCCAGGACTGGCTCCAAGAGGGCCTAGGCAGTGGATGCCAACGTTTATTGGACACCCAAGCCAAGACCTCTCCTGGCCCATCGGCTTGCCAGGGGAGTTTTTGGATGTGGGTCATGACAGCACTCCCCACCAAGGCCCCTCTCATGGTGTTTCTTCTGTCCGGCCCAGGTTTAGTTGGGAAGTTTTGATGATATTTGTTGATCAGACGTGGTGCATGAATGTTCTCACAGGGTTCCCAGGATCTATCTTGGGGTCCAAATCCCTTCCAATCGATTAGATAGTATAGCTTGCCCCTAGAATACTTGGAATCCAGGATACCTCTGAATTCAAATTCTCGTTCTCCGTCAACAAGTATGGGCTTTGGTGGTGTCCTAATCCGTGTACTGGGCTGCATTGGCTTTAAAAGGGACACATGAAATACTGGATGGATTTGTAGATTAAGTATTAAATCTAGTTTGACAGCCGCTGGATTGATAATTGCCTTGATGGTATACGGCCCTAAGTACATGGGTTGAAAGGTCCGGGTTCCCTTGATGGGTACGAATCTAGCGGCCAACCAAACCTTGTCTCCTACTTGATAGTCAGGGGATTTCTTCTGGTGTTGATCAGCAAATTGCTTTTACTTTTCCTTGGCGAGAATAAGATGTTATTTGGCCTTTTTGAAAGCCTGAGTGATGGTGATGTGAAGAGCTTTCACTGCTGGCATTTCCAAACTGGCTGGGAGATCCAGTTCAGAGGTACGTGGGTTTCTACCATAAAGGGTATAAAGGGGTGTTTGTCCCGTACTTGAATGTAAGTAATTGATATGTGCATGCTCGGCTATCCATAGTAAGCCTTTCCAGTTTCTTTGTCCATAGTGCAACATGCACCGTAAATACTGCTCGAGAGTCTGATTGGTCCTCTCAGTTTGACTGTCCATTTGGGTTTGATGACTGGTAGATAGCCGGACGTCTATCTGCACCATTGCACAACACTTTCCCCAGAAGTTGGAGACAAACTGGCTACCTCGATCGGAGATCAGGACTGATGGGAAACCATGTAGTTTAACAATACCTTCCAGGAATACTTTGGCTAGAGTGGATGCGTCTGGGAGGCCTTTGAGCGGAATAAAGTGTGCCATCTTTGAGAATAAGTCCACGATTACAAGAATGGTGTTAAACCCTTGACTGGGAGGTAGGTCAGTGATGAAGTCGAGGGAAAGAGAGTGCCATGGAGTGGGAGGAATGTCTAAAGGTTATAGAAGACTGGATGGTTTTTGTTTTTGCGACTTTTTTTGTGCGCAGACTCCGCAGGACTGAATATATTGGATGATGTCTTTATACCAGGCAGGCCACCAGAAGTTCTGTTTTACCTTAGTTAGAGTCTTGGTGATCCCAGGGTACTCTTCGATCAGTGAATCGTGATAACCTGAAATTATATGTTGTTGTAAATCCTTGGTGGGTACATACAGACCATCCTTAAAAAAGGGTAAGTGGTCTTTGATGGAATATTGTTCCCCTTGCGCTTGACATGCAAGGAAAGCATCAGGATTCATGGTCCGTTGAATCTCGTTTCTCAGTTCTACTTGAGTTAAGGCTGTCGTGAGGCCCAAGTGTTTTTCTTCAGGTATAGTGGGTACTGGGTCTGGAGTCGTATGTACTATGTCATCAGTGCCCATATGAGATAGTGCATCAGCTTTTCCATTCATGACCCCTGGTCGAAACGTGATGACATAATCATATTCAGCGAAGAAAGGGGCCCACCGCAATTGACGTGAGGACTGGGCTTTAGCTGTTTTAAGATATTGCAGGTTTTGTTGGTCTGTGATAACTGTAATGGTGTGTCTGGCCCCCAGAAGGTAGTGCCGCCAGGCCTTAAAGGCGGATTTGATAGCCAAGAGTTCTTTGTCAGTGATGGCGTAATTAATCTCCAGAGGTGAGAATTTTTTGACCAGAAGGCTACTGGGTGTAGCTGGCCGGTTTCTGGTTCTCTCTGTGAGAGGACAGCTCCCATTGCCATATTGGAAGCATCAGTTTCCACGATATAAGGGAGATCTGGGCGAGGATGTCGCAGGAATGACATGGAGGTGAACCTTTTCTCCTGAAAAGCTTTTTCTGCTTTTTCGGTCCAGGCAAATTTTGTACTGTTTTTTCGTAACAATACGGTGATCGGGTGTACAACCTGAGAGAAGTATGGTATGAACCGGCGATAGAAGTTCACAAAGCCCAACATGCTTTTTACCCCTTTCAATGACGTTGATGATGGCCATTTCAAAATGGCATCTACTTTATGCACGTCCATCCTGATGCCTCCTGGAGTAAGGATAAAACCAAGAAACTCAACTTCAGTGACGTGAAAAAAACACTTTTCAAGCTTTGCATATAAACGATGTTCACGGAGCTTGGTGAGGACTGAACGAACGTGCTTGATATGATCTTGTTTCGAGGTTGAGTACACTAAGATATCATCTATGTACACTAGGGCACAGACATTGATTAATTCTCTCAAGACGTCATTCATGAAATATTGAAATGCTGCAGGAGTCCCAAATGTCTTCACTGTGTATGAGCCTGGCGCCATAGACACCAGGACTGGCTCCAAGAGGGCCTAGGCAGTGGATGCCAAGGTTTATTGGAGACCCGAGCCAAGACCTCTCCTGGCCCATGGGCTTGCCAGAGGGGTTTTTGGATGTGGGTCATGACAACTACCCATAAAATAATCAACTTAATTGTATTGAGTTAGTCAGAACGACACATTAAACAAAAGTTAAGCCACAATGTGTTCCAATGGGTTGCCGATGGTCTATGAAAAATGCAACCCACACCTTCTTCAGGATCAGATGTGCGCCATTGTGCAACATTTCTGCAACATATGTGAAATGGCCCGTTTATGATGGTGAGGTGTGCTCTTTTGATACCCAGAGATATCCGATTAATTGAATTCACTCCAGAGCTGGTGATCTTATATAAATGTCTGTGCAGTTTCACCCATGCAGACTCATAATTCAGAAACATTTATTTTCCTGTTAGTTCACCCCGAATAAAGTGCATATGATGGATTGCCATCTGCAACGGTGTAAAAGCCCGGGCTTTTTAGATTTTTATTTACATAACATTTTGTATTTGATTCTGTTTCTGAAAGGAACGCCTGCTAATCAGACCACGCCTTCAAAATATGCCTCATGTCGAAATGATAGTGCACATGTGCATTTGCTGAGCCAACAGATGCCCTCAGCTCTGCTGTGGCACAGGGCATGGTTAAAGGTCACATGAACATATCCGACTGCCGCTGGAACACAAAGTTCCTGTAGGCAGAGGTGTATTTTTTATCTTCTGCATCTATACTTTCAAATCTCAGAACTCTATGCCTTAGTCAGTCAGATATATAATGTCTGGACTGACTGTCTCCACAATGTGGCTTAATAGCTTCTTCTTTTATTACTGTGCACGAAAGGTAACATCTTCGCTCTGGTTACTGACACTTACCCTATGTATTCTCCTGGGATCCCATGCTTCAAAAGGCAGCATTGACGTAAAGCCCCCCTCACACAAGGATGCTAAAAACTGGAGTGATTTTGAAGCAAGCAAGCATGGGACAGAGGTGGAGTTAGAGGAGGCAGAAGGAAGAGGTAGACCAGGAGAGGCGTTCAACCATCTTGCTTTCTGCTAAGGCTCTCTACTACTTCATGTCTCCCCTGTCCAACTTCCTTCAGAGCAAGGCACTCACAGTTTGATGTCAAAAGGGAAGGGTCGAGTCTGAGCAGTCAAGCAGTCATTAAAATGCTAATTGAAATATCGGTCTAAAGACAAACACACAACCTAGTAAGAGTGCTCACTGCACCTCATCACAACAGCGTGCATTGGACCAATCCGCTGTGACATTTTTCCTTGAAACATTCTTTGATTCAGCTTTGGACCATCAAGAGAAGGATACACTTTTGGACCACTGTTTGGAGATCCTCAGCCATAGAGGTGAAGACAGAAGGCATTCAAAGTAGAAGGGAGCTCTGCTCTCTAACCATTCCAAGGGAACAGTGGTGGTGAGCTTCTGTGGACCAAGGCATGCCTGTCTGCTGGATGTGGCACTGGAACCCAGGACCTGGCACTGGAGCTGGAGGACTGTAGGTGTCAGCCAACTATCTGGAATGGAAGTGCAGAACTGAAGGAATCACCTTTTCCCCAGAGACCCTGGAATGGGCCTTGCCAGCAACACATAAATCAAGGAACAGCCCAGAGTCCCACCTCAAATTGCTTGTAATATACACAGACTCAGAATTCACTTGCCTGTCCAGGTTTCTTAGTGTGATGTGCCATTGCTGCTTGTGAACTACTCCGTCTGTTGAACCCAATCACCCAGTTCCCCAACCTATCACAAATCACTGTATCAGAAAGTACCTTGAACTCTGGCTCAATGATATCTAGTTCCACAGACAAGAACATAGATGTGTATAGGCCTAGTCACTGTGGGTCACTTTTAAGCATCCTTTCTTCTACCTTGTTCTGAAAGACATATCCTTTGAACATTGACATTGTGCCAGGACAGTCTTGCTCATCTACCCAGACTGCCCTTTCACAAACGTCTGCAATCTATGTGTTTTTTCTTACAAGGGTGGAGTTTTCCAGGTGTGTTTGGATTAGTTACTTGCATTATATTATTGTCTGGCAAGGACGGCTCAATTCCCATGGGGCCTTTGGCACCCAAACCCCCTGAGGGGCTTGCTGCCCCCCCCCGGCAACTGCTCAACATTGAACTCAGTGGCTTGGTCGCTTCATATGACTACTCCACCAAAGGCTTGCTGCGCTCACCCCTCTGTGCTCGCTCTTTTCAGACCCCCCAGCCCCCTCTGGTTACTTGTTTACTAGGTTTATTTGTCAAGTAACGGAAATTGGAAAAAAGAAAACACAGGATCTGTTAGGGAGAATTCTCATTTATGGCTGATTTCCCTTACCTACTGAGTCCCTCAGCAGCTTTGCTGGATTTTTAGGATTTATTTGGTTCCACCTGGTAAGAGTGTGAGCCTTTTTCCCACTCTTACATGTGTTTTGCTATATGTATTTCTACTTTCTGCGTGATCTTGGGCACTAGAGCCTCACCTACTCCATGCGCACCACTTTTTGTGTGTGTTACACAGCACCTTCAGTGCAGTAACACAGGGTTGTCTTGGAGACTTCCCACTGACTCCATTTTTCAGGGGCTGACTACTGTCCCCCAGAAACAAGTAAAGTTGCCATTAACTTTATACAGTCACTTTAAACCACAGACCCAGTACACCCCATCTTACATGGAGTATTGGAAAGGGTTAACTCTTATCCCTTTTTGTCTGTACCTCTTGGAGTCTTGTTTCGCTCTCTTAACATTAAGACTTGGCTGGTGGCAGTGGTATCTACCCTAACTTTTCTACCGCGATTGTATTATATAAACTTGGTATTGGTTCAGGCTATTATATTAGCCTCGAACATAAACCCGCTTGATCAAATACATTTTGTTTTGGCTCCGGCTGAGTTTATTCGCCATTTCTTTTTGTTAAAGTCTTTCTCGTGTTCTTCTCTGCGCTCCAAACTGGGGATGACTCCTTTGTTTGCTGTCTTTTTGCGGGCTTCTGTGCAGAAGCCCTCCTTAAGGCACCTGTAAGTCTAGGTAGGCAGGATGTGAGGGAGGGATCTTTGCACCCCTGCCAAGTCACACTCTTGTCTGATTGGCTAAGGTGACTGGCCTTGTCAGGCCAGCCACCCTGCTGTATGACTGACAGCCAGGCTGTATGAATGGGGGAAAACTGCATAAAAAGCAGGTCTCTGGGACTGGAAGAGCAGAGTCGCCACTGGAACGAAAAGAACCAACGAGGAACTGGAAGAAGAGGACCCCTACCATGACTGAACCGCCCAGTGAAGCCCTGCTGCAGGTCAGAATCCGATGACAGAGAAGATCCTCCAGGAACCTCTTCCCTTGAGCTGGTGGGACCAACTAGTTCACCCAAACTACAAGCCAGGACCCCTCCTCTGGTCGAATTCGCTGTACAGAGCTACAGTGGGCCGGACAAACAGGAAGGTCGGACCCTGCTTTGGTTTTAAGGAACACACCTTTTATTTGTTGTTTTGCTCTGCTGCTGGCTTCATCCCTGGGTAGCACAGGACCCTCCAGTCTTTCTACTGCGTGTCAGTCCGACAGTCGCTTCAGGAACCATGAGCCTGCAGGAACCACCAGGAAAGTCCGCCTCAGCTACAGCTCCCTCTCCGTTTTAAGGTCTTGTCCTTCTCATCTCTTTGAACTAACTTTTCTACCAACCACCCTCATCAGGAATCTGTGTCACGAACTTTACCACGGACTACCTCGAACTGTGTGATCTTGAGCAAAAGACTTTTGACACATTGACTTTGGCACTAAGCCTTTTCTATCTGATCTCCTCATTGTAGTTTCTCTTGTTCAATTGCCCTGAGTACTTACCTGTTGGTTTTGCCTAATTTCTAATAACTTTGTCTTTCCCTCCCTTTTAAATTGCTGGAGTGCAAGTTTGCTCCCACTTCATTTTGTGAGCTTAACTTGTCTGGAATTTATGGGAAGTGGTGTGGTGTATTTATGATTGTGCTTTGACTTGCTTAGAACAGTGAAATGTTATACAACTGTTGAGTAAATAAATATATCTTCTTTTACTTAGAAACCTTGAGTCATTGTTTGCCTGAATCATAGTAATTGCTGTCCTTTGTGAAACTATTTGTACTGCTCACTTACTCTTGAGCTAAGTCTGGCTGCTCCGCTACTGCTACTGCTACTACTATAACTGTAGTACAGGCTTGTACCAAAGGTGACATTGCCCTTTCACTTGTAGTCTTACTACTACTTGGGACTATCTTTATGTACAGCACTTCTTTCCAAACAATATTATTAATTGTTTCAAAACTTTCAATTTGTACACCTGTTTGTGAGTGACTTCATTACATGCAACATGTAGTCGTCCATGGCTGAAGAAGGGCCTGTTTGTGATAACACCTACGCCGCCAGGTGCTCAGCTTTGTCTCATGGCCTTGCAGGGCACATTCTTTTGAGAACAAGCACATTAGTACCAATGTTGGAACAAAGGGGGTTTTTGTGGAAGTAGGTGGTGTGTGCCTTTCTCATGTGACTTGAGCCTAACCACGTTTCCTCTTTGTGCTTGCGGCCCGGAACTGGCACACAAAATACTGCATCGCCGTGAAGGCCTTGTGCTTTAGCTCTGGCTACTAATGCCTACAAAATGGCAGTTGGGTGCAACACATGCAGTAAGTCTAAATGTTTAAATCGCGTACATATCATGATATTATGTGGACTTTTAAACTGCCCCCCCTGTCTCCTTAAGCACCTAGTGGGGTGGGATGGCTTCCCAACACAAGCCAGACAGCTTGAAATCGGTTTATAAGGGTAAATTATGAAAGAACCTAGCCACCAACAATGCACAGGAGCATTTCCCAATGCATTTCCATGATACCTTTGATCACAATATATACCAGTATAAAAAGAAACTGTCACACTGGCTGTGCCCATACATTTCTATGCAGGCTGCACCAATATATGCCAGTATTCAAATATACAAATATACTCCTGTTTGCTGTGTGCATTAAGAAAATATGTCCAAGCTGACCCTGCCAATATATGCCAGTATCCCCTCGTAAAAACATACTCATGTTGGCTTTGCATTAAAAATGCAATGCCACAATAAGGAAACATGTCCAAACTAAGCACCAAAGTATACCACTCTAGCCACGTAACAACAGTTATCCTGCTTGCTTTATCTTAGATGCCCAGAAATAAGTTCCATGCCATAGTAAGAAAGCATGTTCTTGCTAGCTGCACAAATGCCCGGCAGCCCATGTAAGAACGCCCATGTTGACTTTACCAGTAATGTATTTTTAAAATGCCATGCCATTCTTGCTGACTGAGTACATTGTATTGAGCCAGCAAGAGCATGTTTTCTTACCTTGGTACTGGCCTGCACCAATGGCCCATCCCCCTCTCCTCACCCACCCCGTCCACACACACACATACTCTCTCTCTTATATACCGGGGCCACAGAGGTGATCGTCTACTCAGCATGGGCTTCCACTCCCTCCAGATGTCATCACGTTGGAAGAAGAGGATCAGGGATTAGGAGACGCCATTCACCCCACCTTCTGCCTCTTCTTGGATCAGGCAGAGGGCAGGGTCAGCATTCGGACCACGCCCTGGCCTGAGACCAACAGGCAGAGGGAGGGGTGAAGAGACCTTTAGTATGCCTCCTGCTGCTGATTTTCCAGCGCCCCTTAAGCAATCTGAAGGCTGTGACGTAACTGGTGGACTCACTCATACCTTTCACAGAGCTCTACAAGAGTGAAGGCACTGGTGTTTTATTTGCCGGCCTTCACTCATGTAAAGTGGTGTGCGCGGTTAAGGGGCACCACCAGTCCTTAATTTTGCAAAGAATTGAAATGTTTTTAGATTCTTTGCAAAGGAAATACTACATTTGCATTTTAAAGCCGAGAGTTAGAACAACTCACTTCGTAACGAAAATGCATTTTCTTGGGCTGGGTATCTTTAGGGCACCTGAAGGTCCACACAATTAAGGAACGGCACCCCCGAATGCCCCCTTTGGGTGATCCACCACTGGTTTGTTGTTAAGGGGAAAATTGAGGCCTGACCCCCTGCTTTCACCCACACAGCTTTGCCACTGGGGGAGACTATTACTACTGCCTGAGCTGGAGAGCTAACATACCTTAATATGCATCAATAAATAGGCTCACAGAAATATTTATTACAAAAACATTTCTGTTTTACAGTTTAAACATTTTTACTTGGTTATAAAATACTCCCATTGGAAGTGGGGCTTACATTTTACTCCCAACTTAAAATATTCACGCTTCAAAACCTTACCTGGAGGGATGGCAGTGCAGAAAGCTAACAAAATAGGTTCATGAGAAAAGAAAACATTGCTGGCTTATCTCGAAGTAGTAAGACGGCAAAACACCTGCTGCACTGGTAATTATATTACTGGAGATGCAGGAGGAAGCATACAGTGACCTTTTCACTTTGTATTTAAAGTGGGGTGTCCAAGTGTGTCTAGTTATATGAAGTATTAGTAATAGTATTCACCAACAGACCTTTAGGAAGATTTGCTCGTGTTGTTTGTGCAGTGCAGCACCAACTTGCGCGTGGTCCACTTCAGTGCTATTGCTATTGTTTCAAGTTTAGGGCTTGGAGTTGGGCAAAAGTTTGAGGCAAGTGGTTGGGAACGTGATGAAAATAAACTGGCAATTCCCAAAGTTAAAGACACTTAAATTGTAACCACTTAAAACATGTGTCATGTTGGATTTTGTAATTATGATACTGCTTGACACAGGTTTGACTTGGTACATGGCGCTTGTTAAATACAAGTGCACATAGAGGAATCCATCTGGCATTGAAGATCCCGCCAAAAACAGGACACTTCAAATTAAATAGTTAATCTAAGCAGCAGTACAACACTTATCAGGCCTCAACTCTTTATTACAAAATCATGACACAACATTGTTTGATGTTGCAATTTACACAACAATGACATATATGGTGCCCGAATGTGTGAATGTGCAACAAGCAGTGCCTTGTGATCTTGGACAAGCAATCTGTGCTTTATATGTTATGTGCATGAGCACTGCAAAGTAGGTAGAAGGAGTCACTGTAGCACAGCCTTGTCATCATTTCCTCAAGCGCAGATATTTCATATTTGGGGGATTCAAAGAAAAGCCTACTTCATAAGAAGAACTCAATAAGTTAGCAGTATAAAGAGTCAATGCACTAACATTATTTCCTATTACTGTTTTATCTGTTCATGTGTTCCCTTTTTTAATTTTGTATTTATTCCATATGATGTGTTTGTTGTGTTTTAACTCATATGATCTCACATTTGTAGGAAATTAACCATTTATGCTGTTATGACCACTTCCCGTTTAGTAACAGCAGTGTGTAGTATATTCACCCTGATGAACTCAAAACAAGTGGCAGCTTTGTCTGGCATTATTAAAAACTGTGTGCATTGGATAAGGAACATTTTTCAGAAAAGGTTGTCAAACACCAAATTTGAGACTATCAAGTAAACAGATTACTTATTTCATTCTTAGGAAAGAATTTCTGCAGCACTTCGAAGCCAATAACTCAAAGGCCACCCGTCATCTGCTCGTGTGCCAGAGCAGGGCCCTACACTTGACCGCATGCATCATCAAGGGTCTACGCAAATACGACCACATCACCTCGGCCCTCATCAACCTTTACTGGTCCCCACAGTACGCACAAATCACCTTCAAGTCTTCCTGCATCATCTGCTAGGCAGTCGCCCTCAAGCCACCTCATGGAGAAATTAAGCAGCGTCGATGTGCGGCGCACCACCAGATGCCAGGACACGTGCAGACTAGTATTATGCAGCTGCAAAAGGGAAATTACCAGAAAACATGCCTTCCCTGACTGCGCCCCAAGACTATGGAACCTCCTCCCATCAGCATCAGACTCGTCACCACACTCCTACAGTCAGAAAATAACTCAAGACCCACCTCTTCAAGGACCTGCACCACCTGATTAGCTAAACGCTGTCCATCCCTCTTCTTCCCTTGACTGTGTCCAGCTGTAACCCCCCTCTGTGCCCCTCTGTATCCTACCCCTCTGCTGTATATCTGTTCTGTTGTTACCTCTGAATGGCACTCGTTATGCCTCTTTTCCGCTTTCACTTCTGTCACACCTGAACGGGTTACCAGAGCTGTCCGCTCCATGAAGGTCTCTTCTAAACAGGGCTTCCCTTGCTCATCCAGGACCATCAAGGATAACATTGGCTCTCGTGCCCCTGCTCTCGCTGATTTCTGCAATCACTCCTTTATCACTGGATCTTTCCTCTCATCCCTTAAGCACCCCTTGTGCACACACTCCTGACGAAAAACATCCTATGACCCTAACTGCCCTGCCAGCTATCGCCCTACCTCCATCACCACCTTCCTGGGAAAGCTACTTGAGATGCTGGCCTTGACCCAACTTAACAGTCACACTGAACTTGTTGGAGGCCTACACGGCCATCATTCTAGATTCCGGGCATTGACAGGCACAGAAACTTCTCTTCTAAACCCCTGTGAAGAGCAGCTCTCATCGCTGGACTCCAACTCCCCTGCTGTCCTTATCCTTCGCGATCTCTCCTCTACTTTTGACACAGTTAACCATTCCGTCCTCATACAAAGGCTCCACAATATACTTGGTATCTCAGAACAGGCACTGGATTGGCTGTCCAATTACCTCACTAACCACTCATCCTGGGCTCCCTTCTCGTCTCTTTTTTCCATCTCCACTTGTGGTGTCCCCTAGGGCTCTTTACCTTGGTCTCCATGCACACCACATCTCATCTTTCTCCCTCAACTTCCAGCATTATGCCAATGACACACAACTTTTCTTCAGACTCCCTGCTGACCCTCCTGCACCCTCCATCATCCCTGACTGGCTATCGCCATCCAGTCCTGGTGTGCCTCCAATGATCTCTGCCTCAATGCCTGTAATACTGAGATCATTCACATTGGTAGCCCTGATCTCTCATTCTTCCCTTCACTCTGGACTTCCTCTGTGGGGTCTCCGCCAGAAACCTTTGAGTCATCTTCGACTCTTCTCTTTCCTTCTTCCCTCACACTCAGGAAATTGTCAAGAAGTCCAACTATCAGCTCTTCCTATTCAAAGGAATGTTACATTTTCTCACTTTCCCAAAGAGGCTCAATGTGACTCCACCCCTCAAGCCCTGGTTCTTTTTAGACTTGACAACTGTAACAGCTTCCTCCTGAGCCTTCCTTCTTCCACTCTGCAATCCCTCCAGCTTATCCGTAATAGGACAGGAATCCTTGGCTTTAAACCCAGGCACCACATCTTTCCTGCACTAAAAAGTCTTCACTGGCTCCCAGTTGCTGCACAGATTAAATTCAAATCCCTCTGCATCATCCACAAGGCTGTCTGGGCCAGGGGATCACACTATCTCCAACTCTATCTCACTAAATACTCTCCCTATAGACCACTTTGCTCCTTTGTGTGTAAAGCATTCTGCTAAACAGAGGGCAGGGGGTCGTTCACTTTACTCTGCAGACTACGTCATTTGGAATAGCACCCCCATTTGCCGGGAGCAGGATCCCCTCAAATTCCAGAAGCTCCTTAAGACTTTCCTCTTTTCCTCCTCCTTCCCTCCTTTTCGCCTCTGCTAAGCTCACAGTTGCTGAATCGGTGTCCTTGGCCCTTATGCATCCACACCAATTATTCTCAGATCCTGTCTTTCCACATCACTTTGCATCTGCATTCCCTCTGCTCTGGAGACTCACACGTACAACTCTTGTGGCCCAGGCTGTGTAGCACTCAACATTCTAGAACTTCATCCAGGTCTCACCCACGCGCTTGGTCTCCCTAGTAGTTACCCCCTCTTCTTTCTGCACTTGCATGTTCTGAATACTCACAAGGCATCGTAGGTTCATCCCCCTCACTCTTTCCCCTCTGCTCTTAAATATTGTGTTGTAATTGTAGTAGCGTACCTTCCCACTCCCTCTCCCTGCCCTGTGGGCAATTTGAAACGGTATTTTTCTTATTGTGTAAGTGCCTTACAAGCAAACAATACATAAATAAACGGCGCTCCGTTATGGCTCTGTACTGTTGTATACCTCTGTAAAGTACTATGTTGTGTGTGTCTGTATTGTTGTATACATCTGTAAAGCGCTCTGTTGCTTCCCAAAGCTAGGCCTGCATCCAATACAATAAAAATAATAATAATAATCAAATGACCTCCTTCAGTCCACCAATCTTCCTTCAGACCCAGAGGCAGCTCAGAGGGTAATCTTCAAATCCTGTTGCATCACCTCCAAGGCTGTCACCCCGAAGTCCCCAAAGCTACCTCACTGAGAAGCTCAGCATCTCTGAGGGCCTGCGATACACCAGCAGTAAGGACATGTGCAGACTTGAACTCTGCCAGTGCAGGAAGGAAAGAACTAGACAGCTGGCCTACTCTGGCTATGCTTCAAGACTCTGAAACCTCCTCCCTGTCAACATCAGACTCGCCCCATCGATTCAACAGCTCAAGAAAGAGCTCAAGACCTTCCTCTTCAGGGAATGGCTCCTCCCTAACACCTAGGTCCACAAACTCTCTATTTCCCAACTTGCCCGAGACTCGATCTGCTCCTCCCTGTTTCCTCCATTGGGTGTTTGCAGATCCCTTGCTGCCCAATTGACCTTCTCTGTTAGCTCATGCTCCCTCTTTCTCTGCTTCCTTCACTGTGTTCTTCCCCCTACGATTGTAAAGCAATAATAATAATAATAATAATATTAATAATAACAAAGTGATAAACAATAACCAAATGTAATATGGGTAATGAGCACAAACAAAAGTACCAATGAGCCAACTAGAATATGGAATATGTAAGGCGTAAGGAGAATAGCCTGTTGTTGGGTCTCTAACTGCTGCACAATTGATAAGGAATTTGTTATCAGGATATAGAGATCATTAGAGCGATGGACCAAAAGCAAAAACTCCTCTCATACCTTTTGTTTTCGATAAACTAACACTTGGTTTGTGCTCAGAACAAACAAATGACATGTCTAATACCTGTCATGCAAAGTTCTCCAATAAAGAAATCTGGAACTCAGCCCACACACTTACCGACCACAGCTGTGAACATGGAGAGTAAATGCAGTAACTAGGCGACCATTCTTCTGGGTGTAGAGACAGACATCTACCAATGAAAACTAATGACATAGTTAGTACACCTCACTTTTTCTTTAGTGACAACATTTACAGGTTAGGCATATTTTAATTCTGTCTCGAATCTGTGGACCAAAGCAATCCAGGACTTTTCACTATAAAGTCTCTTTTCCTGAGACAAATCAGAAAAATAAGGATTAGGAACATGCCTAAGTAAGGATACTCTGCTTGTCCGATATGTACGAGAGGTGGTTCAGACGATTTGGGATCCTCATTTTTTGTTAGAACCCAGGGAAGAACCCAAATGTAGATCTCAAATTGGAATGGAAGATGTGCTCTTTGAGTGCCTCGAGCTGTGCTCATAGGCCAATAGCATTTAATATCCTTTTCACAAAAAATGTTTATCAGATTTGCTTTCAACCTACCTACCTAAGGTGCAAATTGATCATTAACAAATGAGGGCCGGTGAAAAACAACATATGCAAACAGGTATTCTCTCGGACAGACATTCAACCCTTATCCGGTTAACGTCATTATGGATACTGGTGCCTCGACATTAATCATGGATTCAAGTGCCTCAATGGACGCAGTTGACTAATAACAAACATCCAGCTGTGCTGACATCGTTAGAGACACCACGACATAGTAACGTTAGCCATGAAGCAAACTCTCACCCATGCACAAAGTTACATGAACAACCACGTGCACACAGGAAGGATCTCCTTCCACAGTTCTGTAGACAGAGGACGGATACACGTACATACCGATGAAAGCCTTTATTGTTACTTTTCATTAGCCAAAAGCGGAAATGCAAGACAGCAAGAGATGCTGAGCACGATTGCAGCAGCTTATTGCAACTAACCCTATGGAACTGCAGGATCATATATGGAGCCAGAAAATAGGAATAGCACAATTAAGATATGTAGCAAGTATAGGATAAATATGGCTAAATTACATGAAGCCACAGGCCTCCGGACGAGTGTCGAGAGAATAAGCAGAATTAGGCTGCACAGAGCTCCAGGACAGGGCTTGCGGCAAAGATCAGAGATGAGCAGAACATTCCTAGGCCTTGGAGACAAGGAGGCACCTGCACAAAAGCAGAATAAATCCGAAATAATTACAGACCACAGAGCTCAATTTTGCAGTATTCCCCCACGTGGCACAGCCGAACTGAACAATGGTCATTTACTCATGGTGTGAAGAGCAGCAGTTCCCAGCGTGATAGACACGACGTGATACATGTACCTTTTTACAATGTTACAGCCATGAAGGCACTCTTAACTGCAAGGTGGTAACACAGATGGCAACACTGGGAACACAGTCTCTCCCATCACCTTGAGATGCTGCATGGAGCATTGAGAAAAGAGCTGGGTCCCAGGATTGGGGAGATCAGACCCTGCCAATAAGGGAACACAAATCCTGGGGTGGGTAGCAAAGGACAAGGGCCAATGGTATTCCTGGTACCCTGCAACAATCTGATAGATAGTTGTTGGGGAATGTCCAGGCTAAGCCACCTGACATGAGAGGACCAGTCCAGTAACCTCTATAGGTGCCAGCTATGGGTAATACCACCCGACTACCCAATCATGTACGCTCTTAGGTCTTTTGGGAAGAACCCTGGTTTTGTGACTTCAGACTTCAACAAAAGGTCCCAATACAGGCCCAGAAAGTGTGATTGACGGAGAATTCAATTTTTCCGGTATGATCCCTGTCTGTTATGGAAAAAGGACAGTTCTAATTTGCCCTTGGCTGAGTTCTCTCTTCGTATGCCGGGGAGGGTTCGCGGATCTCTGGGTGCTCTGAATGGCAGATGCGTAGTTGAACCCCGGATCCCTCTTGGCATACTTATTCATTGTTCCAAGGAGCTTGCCCCCCTGGGCTACTAGATACCTTCATTCCAGGTTAACAATTGAGATCCTCACTGTACTTACCATCTACATCAGCTTGTTCACAGTAAAAAAAAAAAACACTTTGCTTCACAAATGATTGAATTGCAAAGCACCTGCTGCAGTGTATTATATATGTTATGTTACTGGGATTTATAATGTACATTTGCATTTGGTACCGGATTTGCATTTGGTACCGGATGTGAAAAAAGAAGGGATTTGTTTTGTTAGTGGCAGGAGATGGAGTATGGATGGGTGTTTTTTCTGTAGTCATTCTTGTTCAGAAAAACCTCTGACTGTGTGTGGGTTTGCTTCTAGGTGGTATGATTTGGTCGGGCAGTAGGCAGTTGTGTATTTATGGGGAAGCCGTGTGTGCGGATGGAGTAAGAATATTGTGCTAGCTATTGAAGAGGTGTAGAGTTCTGCGGTTTGGTGTGAGTGGGGGCAGCTGACTGTCATCAATGCTGTGTGTGCGCATAGCATAGTTGGTGTGCATGTGGTGTTTTAGTTTGGGTTACTGGTGAAGGGTGATCCTATTGGTAAACGACTTAATCACAGATGTGGAAGCAGCTTGTTGATTAGCTTGATGACAGAGGACTTTGGAATGGACTGCATTCCCAATAGAGTTCCAGTGAATGCTTCTGGTCCTTGATTTCAAAGATGCATCAATAAAGGACGGGAATTCCTGTCTTCATAAAGGTACAATGCTACTGCTGATTGGACCAAAGCAAGTTTTTTGTCAGGAAGTCAATCCTGGCAGCAGGAATCAGTGACCTTTGCCTTCTGATGTCATACCCAGAGTCCTTTGTCAGTAGTAGTTGTGAGAAACCTGAGGGTGTTTTCACTTATAGCCCCCGGGATTCTTTCTTCAGGTGGTCGGGGTATGGCCATCCCCTTTGGAACCAGACCCTGGGGGTGGACCAGTGTGGGAGGATCACCTGGGCAAGGGGTCCTTGGGGAGTGCTGGAGGAATGCCCTTTGGGAGAGGTGTGGTATTCCCCCTTTACGACACACCTCTAGCCGACACTTTCTCCACCTTTATGTTATGGGTTGTTGTAAATCGTGTCCTGTTGTCCCCTCCTCAATTCTAACAGATACCCACATCAAAGGGAGACGCAGGAGAACAAACACCACTCCCTATATTTCACAACAAAATCGTTCCCCTTCTTCTGACAATGTTTTTCTTCCTTTTTCTACCACCACTAGAAAAAACCTGATAATCCCTGCATACTGCTTATTCCTAATACCACAGGTACGAGGAAGAGGCAAGCCACAGCCACGAAGATTACCCTTAGGAACCAATGTACCATGAGTTCTTATAGGCAGTCTCCATTTTGTCCCATTAATAAGATCAGGCACAGTCAGGCAGAACTGGACAATCATTCACACCTGACTCTTGTTACTCCTCCCAGCCAGAATAAAAGGTGAGACTCACAGGCACACGAGCTGGGGATGCTGGAGGGTGCACAGGAGCCTGAGGAAGATGCCAGTTGGAGGAATCCTGCAGATCCTGGAAGGACTACCCAAACAATAGGCCTGTGAGTACAGGGGAGGCTGTTGTGTGGAGAGGGAACTATACCTCCAGATAACCAAACCGGCGGCAGCTGGGGTTGCCTGGCAGTAGCCACACCAGAGCTCCTCCCCTGGGCCAAACAGGAAAGCCCAGGCTTTTGAGGGGCAGTTGGCGAGGCCCTGATCTCAAACAACTACCCCCTTGAACTCCTGCAGCTCCCAAAATGCCGGAATGCCATTTTGGGGAGCCAGTGAGGTCCAAAAGCATACATTTTTGAAAATCAAGAGGGGTCCGAGTCTGGCTGAGGGAGACCGGTGTGTGAACCTTCAGGAGGGGTCCGCGCCCAGTTGAGGGAGACCGCCTCAGACAAAAGGAAGGAGAAAACTGCACTGTGCCAGAAAGATACCAGCAGCCCTCCTGGCTGATCGGCTGAGTTGGGGAGGGGAAGCAGCCGTCGTGGTATCATCCTTGGATCCCAGATCAAAGAAGCAAGCGTGGAAATCAACATAGTGGATTAGTTAGAGAAAACTTGTACTAGGCCGGTCTGTGTTGAAACAAAGGTTGCAAGCGGCAATATTGTATCCAGAGAGAGACTGGCATTGGCGCGTTTACCGGAAAGACATGAATGAAAGTGAATTAAAAAAACAGCAAGGTATGCACAATAACAGAGTCGTCCGGCATAGCGAAAGTGGCCAATCGAAGGTCTCTGTTTAAAGTATGCCAAACAGAAGTAAACAGAAGTGGAAACCAGTGGAAATCGAAATGGTCATGCTGAGGTCATTGTAAAATCCTTGCATAGTCGAAAGTCTTTGCTTACATGAACATTGAAAAGGATTATGAATAGCAGATCCGAGCCCCGACAGAGGGAGATCTGTGAACTTGGGATTGGAAGGTCCCACCCCGGCTGAGGGAGACCTACTGTGAACTGTGAATCTGAACATTTGTGAACTTTTAAAATTCTGGAGAGAAGGAACTTTTTTTTGTCTAAGACATTATGAGAGCACAAGACTTTTGTGTGAGAACAAGAGACTTTATTGTGGAATGCTGAGTAGGCTCTGGGCCACGGTTTGAAATGTATCATCATTTCCGGAGTTGTATCCTCTTGCCTAAGAAGCCAGAGTGTGTTCTAAAGCCTGAGTGTGCCACCTTGTCTGATGTTGAAAACGTGAGGAAGGGAACCTTGTCGCTCAGTCATACCGACATATCATTTTGAACACTGCTTTTCTTTACATGTATATTTACCTGCCCACATTTGTTATGCTAGTGTAAGGGCAGGAAATAGGTTTTGTTAGTATGGGCCATTTTTATTTGACGGACATCACTATAACTGTGTTAACTTTATTTTGCTGTTTAACAATACTCCCATTTTAGTGATAGGGTAAGATAGGAGTTTTTCCAACCCTTGTTGTTCAATAAATATTGAACCTTGCATCTCTTGTGTCTGTCTTCACTTGTGATACCATGCCTCCCTTACAAAGTGGAAGGAGTGGCAGGAAGAGTAGGGTGCCTTAATGGGAACCAAGATGATGGAATCCCTCCCTCAGCATATACTTCCTTTTTAGCTAGTCTAAAGAACTCCAGCGATCAGCACCATTATGGGAGAGTGGCTTTGTTATATCAGGACTGCCTTTCAAACTCCAGTTCCTAGGGTACCTCCCAAGGATAGTTCCTGTTCTCTGGGCTGTGAGGGTGGTGTTGGTATTCCTGGGGTGGGGGAAAGGGAGATGGGAATCAAATAAAGAAGCAGTTTATTGGTCATTGTCCCAAACGGCTGTTGTGGAGACAGACAGAAAAGAAAGCAAATCCACATCAGCCCAGTCATAGCTTAAGAACTGCTCACTAAGCAGACTCCAATATTATATTTAAGTGCTGTGGCAGTATAATTGAGTGACCATAATTGCTACCATAAAACAACTAGGCATAGCCTAAGTGCACCGGAAGTATACTGTTGTGCTGTGGGATGCTGGAGCTGCTGAATCTCTGTCCTCAAGAGGAAGCAGCGCTGAGGAATATTGCAGTGAAACTTTGCGATTCAGGACCCATTTAAATGGCGTCCAATGACTTAACCGCTGCATTTGACTGCGTTATTCACAACGTGCTCTGGAGAAAGATGTCTGTCATGGGCTTTCGGCCACATACAATCTCATTACTAGCCGTGTTGCATGAAAAGACGATTGTCAAAGTAAGAATATCTCAACATGGAATATTGACTGATCCAATCCGATTTACGTCGCAGTCAAACAGGGAGGCAACGTGGCTGCAATATTATTTAATCTATACCTAGCTGCCATGGACTTTGTATGGACCCAAGGCACTCATTTTTGGTGAGAATAGGCAAACTTAATATTCATTGGATAGCATTCGCCGATGATATCCTGCTTTTTGACGCCACTCCGTTTGGGCTACAGGCAAAGCTAGAGCTTTTTGCTCTCTATGTTAATCAACTCAATTGGCATCCTAATATTACAACATCGAATATTATCATCTTCAACAATTGCAAAAGGAAAAATGTGGCATTTAAATGGCCCTTAGGCGGAACCACAATAGAATGTGTTCCCTCTAAAATACTAAGGCTAAAATGTCTGTAACCCATCCTCTGCCACTATGTGGGAAAAAGCATTGCCAGATAAATGGAAGCCTCTCTGCCCTGTAATGAGAATTATCTACAGAAGATATTGGGACTTTCCTATGTCCCCGCCCTTTGGATACTACACACTAAAAGTAGAGTCTGTTATTCTTTACGGTCTAGATATGTGCCTGGTAGTCCTTGGCACTATCTTAAATCAAACTCAGGGAATGTTATGGAAAAATACCCTTTGTCAGCAAGATACAACTGGAGATTGCTAAACAATGTTTATAAAATGCTAAATCCTCCTCTCAACTTTATGAAAATGTTGCAAATATGATCAGGGATGGCAATCCTCATTCCATCAAAAAATACCAAAATACGATGATTGCATTGCTAGATAACATTAACCTTAAAACAAATGATTTAAAGGAAAGACCATCTTATGTAAAGAAATGTCTTTTTGAACACGACTGGTTGTTAACCATAGAATCACTGTCAAAATATCAACAGTATAATAAAATAGCATGCTTTCGTACCAAACATGTCCCCCGCATGCATACCTAACATGCTTCCCTTGCAATAAGATACGCAAGTTATATCTTCCCTTCAAGCTGAACCAGTTCCACACCAATGAGAAAACTCATCATTGGAGGAAAGGACCATCAAATGAGACTAATGGGATGTGTCGGTTCTGTGGGGGTGGCACACAAAAGGAAACTTTAAAACACTTGACTGTGTATTGCAGCTATTTTGAGTTACACAGAATGAACATCTTTGGTATAGCATACATAGGCTCATCAATCACTGGAAGAGAGCTTTTTTTGGACACGTTGCATGTGGGGGACAACCACAAAACTGGTGCTATTATTGGTCATAATTTACAAAGAGATTCAACTTAAAACCATGCTGATTGCTGTTTGACCGTATAGCTTAAGACTATGAAACAAAAAAATATATATATTTTTTGTAAATATGACATGTAAATTCTGCATAGGTATTACTGTTGTTTGGAATTCTTTGCCAACATACCTATCTTTACACAACTTGGGTGGAGTACAGGACTGTAGTAATAATAAAGTGATGGGAAGTGAATTGGGAAGTGGTGGGAAGTGGTGTTGTCTGGAGTCTGGCGCTGGTGGATTGCTTTTGGGCACATGAACTTGCAAAAACCTTGGCTTTCTGCTAGCCTTTTGGGCTAGCCTCCTGCTACTGGCCCCTTAAGCAGCAGGAGGAGGAGCTGCTCTGGGCCGTGGGCCAGAAGATCAACACTGCTTAAAGGAACCCACTCCCGCGTAAGCGGAGCGAAAGTGGTGCTAAGGTGGTGTTGTCTGGAGTCTGGCGCTGGTGAATTGCTTTTGGGCACACAAACTTGCAAAAGTTTAGAGTTTCTGCTAGACCTTTGGGTGTGCTACTGGCTCCTTAAGCAGCAGCAGTCGGAGCTGCTCTGGGCCGTGGGCCAGAATATCAACACTGCTTAAAGGAACCCACTCCCGCCAGCACCCCTAACCCGCTCTAAAAGTAGCTCCCGTGACAGTGGGGGACTTTGAGAGAGAGCCTGGGAGACGGCGTGTGCCACCCCCCCATGGAGATCAACCGTGGCCCAGAGAGCGGCCCTGCTGCGTGCGCGGCCATTAGGGAAGGAGGAGAGACAGAGACTGGAGGAAGACCGCCGGGGCAGACGGAGTGCGCATGAGAAAGGAGGCATCCACCCAACATCGGAGGAGGAGCCCCCCGCCGGTGTGAGTCTGGACCGCTGCTGAGCTGAGGAGGCGGACTGGCTGTGGTGGCATGGGCGGCGAGCCGAGTCCTGCAGGCACTGTTGGCAAGGATCGGTGGTGCAACCCCCACGCGGAGAGAGAAGAGGAGCACACGAGGAGTGGGCCGCGTCCGGCGGGAGGCTGAGCAGAGAGAAGCAGCAGTCCGCGCACGTCACTGGGCGGCCAGGAAGGCAGTAGCCCATGGCGGGGCTGAGAGAGTCCATGGAAAGCGTGGCAGGAGGGGACCCTGCGGCGGAGAGGTAAGAGGCATGCCAGAGTTACAGGAGGGGTTAGGCCCCACCCCATTAAGCCAGGGGAGAGGTAGCCCCCATTTCTGCATGGGGAGGACTGCGCATCCCCTCGGGGGGTGCAAAAAAAAAGAAAACGCCGGACCCGCCAGCAAGAAGGGAGGTGACACGGGGAGGCGCGAGCTCACATTGCCACGTAGGTTGAGCCCGGGGCCACCTGCTTAGACAAACACATTTGGCGGCATTTGATTGGATTAAAGCAGGCGGTGGCCCATGCAGACTTTACATCTTTCCCCGATCCCGGGCCCTCCTGGGATCTGAACGTTGGCCAGCTCACTCAGAACCACATTGGCCGGTGCCGGCTCCATGCCTGCTCACACCCTTCCTGGGCGCAGAGGAGGAGGAGGTGCCAGAGAAAGGGATGTACAGGGCTAGTGGGCAATATATAGCAGAATATAGGAGCAGACGCAGGAGGACCGACTAGAGTGGCCAGATAAAGGGAAGAGGCACTGAGGCGGTAACAGGCATTTCACCTTGAAGTGCAAAGGAGGATTGGAGAATGGCGAGAAAGACCGGGGACACCCGGGGGATGGGCAAAGGAGCATTAGGGAGCGGAAGACCGAGGACTATGACCACGAAAACTAAAGGAAAAGGGGGAAGCACGCCCAAGCCCCAGGGGATACCCCGGGCACCCTTCATGCAATGTGGCCTGGTCAAAACGCTAGGGAGGGGGCCAGGAACAGCCAGGAAGAGGCGGGGGAATGCAATTCCTAAGGGAATATGGAAGGTTTGACCCTGATGTCGAGACAAAACTTCCTGGGCGAAATGCATGTCCTACAGACTAATTTGGCAAAGACATTTCAAGACCAATTTCAACTCATGCGAGCTGACTTGAATGAGGCCCTAGGGGAGATCAGACAGGAGATGCGGCAACTAGGGGAGAGGACAGATCTTCTGGAAAAAGGCCTTCAAGAACTGGACAAAGAAACCACGACTAACAGTGAAGGCATAGAGAGACTTGATGTTGCCACTCGGAACCTGAAGATCCAGATGCAGGACATTGAAAACAGATGCCGGAGGATCAACATATGGGTAAAAATGCTTCCGGAATCGGTGCCAGATAAAGATCTAAAAGCAGTAATCCAAGAAGTTTTTGCAGACATTCTGGAAGAAGGGAGCTCGGATAGGATCGAACTGGATCGAGTGCACAGAGTGGGGAGACTGGCCAAAGGATGGACAACAAGGCCAAGAGACGTAGTGGCTGCCTTTATTAGATATGCTCCGAAGGAAGCAGTCCTCCAAGCAGCAAGAAAACGAGAACCCATTGTGTATAAAGGGCAGCAGGTCGCACTATACCAGTACTTGGCGAGCAGCACGCTCACAAAGAGGAGACAAATGAGTCTGGTACTAAAAGCGTTAAATGGGAAGGCCATCCGTTACAAATGGACCTTCCCATTTGGTTTGGTTTTTGAATGGGAGGGGTGTCAAAAACGCATCACCTCAGTGCAGGAAGGAGCAGATATCTTATAAATAGGATTGGAAGAGACACCTACAGAATCTGGTGCACAGTTGGTGGGCAACCGGCCCCAGGCCAAGACCATGGGAGTGGACGACAGTCGGGGAGAAAAGGAGAAGGGGACAGAAGGAGAGCGGATCACTACGGAAAGAGAAGACCAGAGAAGAGGCGAAGGGAGCACAAGAGGACCCCTGATGTAAAATGGTGGTAAAAGGGGTGGTGGGCCTCTAAAAGGAGTAATGAGGCTTTGGGCTTTTGGAGGAGCAACACAATTGAAACATCGAGGGAGAGAAAAGAAAACAGACTGGTCTTGGATGGCAGAGGCTCTCGCAATGACTATTAAACATTAGAATAAAAGGGAGGAAGATTTGGAGATATTGAACTGTGCCTCATGGAACACGCAGGGCTTTAGCCAATTATACACTGGAGCAGTAGATTTTCTTGGGCAGTATACAATCATATGTCTACAGGAGACTTGGATAACAAACAAGTCAGTATGTGAAGGATACAAGATCTATTGAATCCAGCAAGGAAAGGGGAGAAGGGGAGACCGTTTGCAGGTCTTCCCACCATGATCAAAATTGACAGTGATCTAAAGGTAGTGGAACACTCACCCCAAATCCCTTTACTCAAATCATTAAACTGAGTAAATGCCTGGATAAGCAAGAAATTAAAATACTACTAATCAACACATATTGGAGGGTAGACATGTGCTCAATGGAGAACTTCATCAGTGGGATACTGCACAAAGTGGATACATGGATGCTAGAAGGGAAAAACCAGCTAACAATGATAGTTGGAGACCTAAATATCAAATTATTAAACGAAGATGGTAAACCTAAAGATGTAACACAACTTCAGGGGAGGGCTCTAAGATGGGCGAACGAAATGGAAGCCCGAAATATGTATATGTTGAATGGACAAACGAAAGGAGACCTGCATGGAGCAGACACATGGTCTTGGGGAGAGAGTCGTGCATGTCTGGACTACTGCTATGTATCAGGGAATATCTTACAGCTGATAGTCATTTGAAGTTAAAAAACAATCAATAAGTGATCATGATTCATTGGTGACTGGAATGGAGCTTCCGCAAATAAATCAGAGAAGAAAATAGATTGCACCAGTATAAGTAACCAGAGGCAAAAATAGATTGAAAATAAAGAAAAATGAAATACCGAAATTAACGGTGAGATATGGAAACCATGTTTACAAGAACCCAGAAGATGTTGAGTATAGATGGCTACTTAAAGAATTTGAAGTAAAAAAAAGACTGTATTGGAAAAATCATGATAAATAGGAAACATGCTTATGATACTGAACTGGTAGTGCAAAGAAAAAAATAAAGAGCAGAACTTAGAAGGATGAAAAAGAAAGAAAGCAGGAACAGGCTAGAATTAATAAGGAAATGTAAACAAAATTATAAGAACTGGACGCGTACATCTCAAGCTAAATGAGCTCAGGGTGACGCAGAAAAAATGCTGGTTGCAGTGTCCACATGAAATGCAAAAAATATATGGGAAATCATTAACGAAGGAGAAGATCTCCAAGCAGCACTAACAACAGGACAAGTAACCGAAGAGAGGTGAGTTGATCACTAAACCTCACTATTCAGTCTGAAAGAGGGAAATAAGATGACAAGGAATAATAACAACAAGAATACCTGGATGGTGGAATTTGATAGAGCAGATATGCGATGGATGATTAAGAAACTGATCTCATCAAGGGCTGCCGGCCCCGATGGCATTTCAAATCACGCCCTAAAGAAAAATGAGAGTAGCTGGGGAGACCTAATTACTTTACTATTTAAATAAATATTAAAGACCAGGACCATACCATCGTCATGGAAAGAGGCAATTATAGTGCCAATTTATAAAAAGGGAGATCGCGAGAACCTGAAAAGGTACAGGCCAATTGCCTTATTAGACTCAATAGGTAAACTGTTTGCGAGCATACTCTTGAGATATCTAAAGGACTGGGCGAAGGAGGCTGGTATACTAGATCCACAGCAAACAGGGTTCATAGGTGAGGTGGGAACCTCGCTAAACCTATTCATTCTGAACCTATTAAAACAACATGCCTTAGAAACAAACACAAAAATATATCTGGGGTTTGTCGACCTAGAACAAGCGTTCGATGGAGTAAGCCACGAGCGTTTGTGGAACAAACTAAGACAATGGAAATGCCCAGAACATCTAATAGAAGCAATCCAAGCTCTTTATACGGACACCTCTAGACAGGTGAGATTAACAAGAGATGGCTCACTTTTAAGAAAGATCCTTACATTCACTGGGATAAAGGAAGGATGTGCTCTAGCTCTGTCCCTATTCAGTCTATATAGGGGCAACGTAGAGGAATCACAAAGAAATATTAGAGCCTTCCCTCCGAAAATGGAAGAAGGAGTGATACCTTGGATACTATACGCGGATGATCTGGTCTTTTTTGACCAGCCGGCAATTGGTCTGCAGAGATGACTCAATGCATTCAGAATATACCTGGATGAAAACTAAATGAAGGCAAACGTGGGTTAATCCAAAATTATGATAATGTCTTCGGCACGACATAAAGAAAAAAAAAGGAAAATCTGTCATATGGACTATTAATAACCAGAAGCTGGAAATTGTGAACTCTAATTTATCTAGGAGTCCGTATTAATAAGAATGTGAACGAACAAGGACAATACCTTCTGATTAAAGAGAAACTAAAGAAGTTAACAAATCAGGGAAGAATATCGCATAGAAGATATGGAACCTTTTTTCTGACTCCAGTCTATACCTTCTATAAACATAAGGTAGTGGCAGTGCTGACGTATGGGGCAGAGTCATTAATAAACCTATCCTGGAAAACTTGGGACTATTGTGAAGGTTTTTTCTGGAGAAAGATATTGCAGCTTCCAAATGCTCTACCAGGAAATTCTATAAGACACGAGCTGAGGCTGCAATCATTAACATCAATGGATCTGTGGAAAACCATCTCTCTCTACCGAAAGTGCATTATGAAGAATACACCTGTATATTTTGATATTTTGAATAACGGAACGGAAAGAAAAGACAAAAGCTTGGAAAGCCTGATGTTAAGATTATCTTGAAGTTAGCAACATTGGGTTGGAAATGCTAATAAGGAATCCTACTAAGGCAAAAAGGATGATGCAGGAAAAAGACTGCATAGAAACTATAGATAAAAGAGCAAATAGCAAATCCTCCCCTAACATCACTTGGGAAATGAAGAAATGTAATGATTTACCAAACTAGCTTAAAAAGTTTCCATCGGCATATTACAGAGATCTGCTAATGCGATGCAGACTAAATCTCTTAGCCACAGGCGAAGTGCTGTTAGCAAGGAAACAGAGAAAACCCCAAGAGTCGATCTGTCGCTATTGAAAAGCACTAGAGGAACCAGAGACATTAAGACATGTGATGCTAAACTGTGTTTGCCTTACGGAACGAAGAATAAAATCTCTGGCGGATTACATCAATTCATGCTGCTGGTCATCAGAAGAGGAGTTGTGGGAAAGAATATTGATGGTGGAGAAAGTTGGACTAACGATCGCCGCATTGAAATTTGTGGAAAGAATAATGAAGATAGAAGAAACATAAGAGGCATTTGGACTACATACTGATCTACTGTTGAGGAAAGTCTTACCTCTAGGATTTATAATGGGAACTATTAACTGAATGATTGACAAACATATATGGAGTAATGTTAAAGGTTATAATTGTGATAACCAATAAAAGATTTTAGAAATCTCTGTAGAAATGTGAATTTCTATGCCAATAAGAATGTTATACATGGATATATATTGTTAGTAAATTGATTTAGGAAATACATATATACTGCTTGCGTATTCATATTTCTATATGTCCTGAATGCTCTTGCACTCCAGAAATGGAGAAGTTAATTCCCGATACTGGAGTGTTTGTATGGAATGTTAATTTTATACTTTATAGGAATGTTGTCCTTTTAAATAATATGGAAGGAGCAGATATCTTACAATGAAGTTATTCTGACATTCACTGTGTTAAACGGAAATATGTCTGTCTCAAATATTTAATTTTGTAACATATGACTTAAAGAAATGTTGTAAAAGTTTGTAAATCAAGCTAAAAACAAAGTAATCTAGGCATAGCTTATATTTACAGTTTAACAGGCTACCTGGCTGACTATGAAACACAATTATTATATTTTGAATCAGAGGTGCTGTTGATTAGAGAGTCACCTCCAGCAGTTGGAGCTTTGTGTTTCAGCAGCTGTCAGGAAGGCACATGTGACATTTGAACTTACCTTGCTGCCACAGCAGAGCAGTTACTGGAGATGCTAGGAGGCTGGTCACCTAAAGTCTGCTCTGAGGTGGCCAGAGAAAGGCAGACACATCCTGATCCTGACCCTGGGGGGTGGTGTTAGCCAGGAGGATCACCTGGAAGGGGAAGGGCCCCATGAAAACAGGAGGACTTCATGGGATGAGATGCAGTATTTGCCAGTATTATCCCTACTAATAAATTCACTCCTCTGCATAAACCTCTCAAACTCTGGACCTAACACGACCAGACCTCTACAGCACCACAAGCTGCACATACCTCACAACACCACAACAAAACAAACCACACATAATCTCGTAAAACAGCACAGTGTGCTCAACTTCCGAAAATCACATTTATGTTCAGTGAATGGTGTTTCCGAACGGAAGCTGCCAACAGCACATCACAACTCTCTTGCTCTTTTTCCCGCTCAACCCTATTAAACCACCCACACGCCCTTCTTGCATTACAGATCCGCCTGAGTGCCTGGAGACCACAAAAGGGGCATCAGGGTACGGTATAAAAACCTTTAACATTAACATTAAAGGGATATCATCAATGCTGGCATGTTGCCAAAGAGATCAGGTATTCCCTAATACTAATTACAACAATGTGAGTGAAGAAAATTGGAAACCGTTAAGCATTAAGTGTGAGAATAGATCTTACCAAAATTATAACACTACCGAATTAAGAAATCCAATGAGTCTCAGGAAGAGCTTGATATCACATGATATTATATGGTATTTATAATGCGCCAATACACACGTCTTTCAAGGCGTGACAAGGCAAGGGAGAGGGAACAGAGGGACGTCAGGGACAGCAATCCTACTAGGCCAGGTGACATTGAGATTGCGCAAGTGCTGGGGAGGAGGGAAGGTGAGAAGTGCGGGGGCGAGGTTTTTAAATAAAACCAATCTGAAACTTGAAAAATCTCAATCCTCTGTAAAATCAAATATATATTTGTATCCATATGATATTGCTTTGTGGAATAGGCTTAGGGAGAAAAAGGAACTTGGTGGGAATAATGTTCTTAAAAGAACTGACTTTTGTGTTAGGGACTTCAAGTCCCAGAATTCCAAGAGTACTGGGACGAAAAAGAGGGCTGCAGAGTCACAGGCTCGCAAAACGCAGCCCAGTGAGATAATTGACCAGCACATGAGGATGGCTGAGAGGCATAAACGGCCCCCTCAAGTGCAGGCCATGGGATCCAGATCAAGATCAAGGTTGAAGAAGGCGAGACGACCGAAGCTGCAGCAGCAGGGGAGCAGAAGTAGTAGTAGTGGGTGGAGAAGTGCAGCACAATCAGCAGTTATAATCAGCAGTTAACAATACAAAGGTGTAACAACATTGACAGAAGGGCTGTCCTTCTGATACAAGAGGTTGAGGAGGAAGGAAGCGTTGGCTGTCTTGTGTGCGGCAAATACTTAGGTGTAGTAAATAGCACCAGCATGATTCTTGAGTCCCCTAAAGCAAATCCTAAAACCGATTTTGTGACATTGTTAAAGTCTTTTCGAAGTTGGCCTTTACCACAGAAGTACTCAGAGGTAATAGTTGGGCCTGGCAAGGGAGTATACCAGGACTTGGAACTTTGTGCCAATTGGTTCTGTTTGTCCAGGATAGTATACTCGTACAGTGACCTGTAGTAGTTTGCCGTGGCTGGCAGGAGAATATACCAGACTGGGAATATTGGCAATCATTGGTTCTTTTCTGGCAAGAGCACACCAGAACAAAGTGTTGTAGAAGTGGTAAACCTGGCGTGAGAATAAACCAGGTAGAATCTCATAAAGTACTGTGGCAGGGGGAGGCTCATGGCAAAGTTGAAGTGGTGCCAAAACATCCTGAAAAAGACGTTTGTTTTGAAGTTAATGATGTTATGTACTATTCATTGTTGATGACAAAAAGCTATCTGAAGACCTTAAACACAAGTGGAAGAGAAACGTTTATGTTGATTGTGGACTACCCTTGGAATCTAAGTTGGAACTTTGTGTTGTCAAGTTGGATTAAGAAAAGAACTAAAGCTTCCCCTCTTCCCTACCACCCACATGTAGGAACCAGTGAGCCAGAACCGCTGTCTAAGCGATGGACGCCACGTTGAGATGGCTGCCTCAGGGACATCGGAATTGCACTCCAGAGCACCCGGCCCTTTAAAGCCTCCTGATTGGATGCTGCATCACCCTAAGACTGGCTCAGATCAGGCCGGAATGGCGGAGCTAGACATATTGTACAGAAGTGTCCTTTTCAATCCCATTAAGCTTTCTGGCATCTGTGAACTCTGACTCTGAGACAGGAACAAAGGAACGGACGCATGACTGTTTTTTTCACAGCAGTCTTTATTAGCTGAGGCTGCAAGATACTTCTGGAAAAGCAAACACAGTCATTCTGCCTTCCCCTGCTTATATAGGTTTATTTCAATGATGCAATACCTTCATGTAAATGACTACCTTGTCAGAGCAAATATTTGATAGGACTTTTTAGCCAGAGAAAAGCCCTCCCTATCTTTTGATTTGGGGGCTTATCTTTTACTCACCAAGCCAACATTGGCATATAGTTGGCAAACACTTACATATTCATGATATATGTGTGATACTTAAAGCACCCTTCAATTCATTGTGACCCAAATATGTGCCGCGCCACGTGCTCTTTTTTACCTAAAAATAAAGGCACTATAATTCTGATTTCTGCAATACTGGAACCATTGATATGCCTATCATGTTATCTGTACTCAGTTGAGGGGGATGGGTCTGGCACCCTTATACACCCCCCCTCTGGTCGGTATTCGACAACCAACCAATACACCTACCACTACACCCAGAGTCCACCCTCTCCCATATGCAGTGTACCTATGCATCCCTATGGCCCATTTTTTCCTGTTCCATCCACATGCAAAATTTCACTGTTTATATCCACTTTTTCCTTACTCCCTCCCCATGACTCTTCCTTGTTTCCTGCCATTTCCTCATATACATTTTTATTTCGTCCTCGTTTTATTTGTCTTCCATCAGCACATCTTCCACCCAATTCATCTTACTTTCCTTATTCTGCGTCCAAGGACCTTCTTTATCCTTAGTCCATGTGTTTGATTTGTCCTTTGGGCTGCTTTGCAGCAAGTTCAAGGACCCCTTAATTCATAGGACAGTCCTTTTGTATTTACTTCTGATCACAAAGAACTCGAACTTTCAATCTTCTTTATTCACATAGAATAGTCAAGGGGGGCATTCAATTGTTTCTGGGGAACACAAGGATGTGGGAGTCTCATAGGGAAAAACAGTTTTGAAGGTAGTTGCAACTGGGCCTCTGGCTGGGTCCCTCAAAGCCCTTTTCACGCTGGGCTTTTCTCCCAGCACGCAGGATCTATTGCCGACAATCACCTGGAGTATAGGTATCTCCCGTCTATCTGTAATATAAAACTGAATGTGTTTCTTGAATAATAAGTGTATCTTTATCATCAGTACTGCCTCCTTAAACCCAAACCTTAGAATAGTCATGTCCTTCCTTTAACCCTTTAAGTGCCATGGGTATTTCTCCCCAGTGCCAGAGCCTTTTTTGGTGATTTTGGTATGTGGCCATTCAATGGCTTGTAACTTTTTTGTTACATGAGATATCTTGGCCAAATTTGGCTCCTTTTCTTCCCACATGTAGGCGGTCGTAACGCCACCCAGGAATCCCAGGTTGCTGTAGGGGGGTGAGAGAAAATAAGGAAAATGTGCGAAAATTTTGGGTTTTTTCAAAAAATGCCAATAAAATGATGCACAAAGAAGCCTGTGGTTTTTTCCTTGTAAGAGCTAGGAACAAATGGTTTGCTGTGCTGAGTTCCCCAATGTGTTGGCTTTCAGGAACAGGTTGAGTGGAAATGGAAAAAAATTATTTTGATGGGGATATCAACCGTTTTGTGAGAGGTAGGCGATTTTTGCCATTTTTGCCAATTGGACATGCATGGACGGAATGGAAGAAAAGGGCAGGAAAGCCAAATTGGAGGACAGAAAGGCATATATTTCTGAAAAGTAGACAAAATTCCAAGTTTAGGAAGAGGTGATTTGTATAGGTCAGGCAACAACTAGGTAGGGGAAACTGCCATCGAATGGGGGAAAAGCGGGAAAATGACTGAAAAAAAAGGTATGTGTTGGACATGGTTGGCTTGGTACGGCAATGGCTTCTATGAATTTTGAGAAAAGCAATGCTCCGCTACATTCCCCCGACTCTTGCAGTTAGGAGAGCATACCATTTTTGTAGTGTTTGTACAAAACAAGCAATACCACAAGCCAAACACTGAGCCATGGTACACAGGAGTTTTACGCTCACGGCCTGACCAGACGCACTTAGCATGTGTAAATTGGGAAAACCAATGTGGTGAGGAACGGCAGCCATACATTTTTTGAAAGAGCACAGGCAGACCTTTTCAAGGGTAGGTGACTTGTGCAGGTTACAAAAGTGTATGGTGGCTAAAGCAGCGACTAAATGTAGGTCACATTTGGGAAAAGAAAGGGTTGTGAGACAAAGGGCTCCAGCAAATGGGTCAAAACGTTATGAAAACCACACAAACACAACACATGGCCTACCGTCCCGCGTTCCCACAGGTGTCCCGATGAAAACGGCACCTCACATGTGTGGGTGCACCTACCTGGCCGCCAAGGGGAAAGCCCAAAACACAAGTAAGCCCAAGTCTGTTTTCACACCGGAAATGTCACACTCTCCCATCATACAGATATGGGCCTCGGGTGTCCAAGCCACCGAGGAAAACAGGGAACCCCATGCATTTCCGAAAAGAGGACACCCGTGGGAATCCGCAGAGGTATGATATGCCCAAATTGCCCCAGAATTTATTACCCAGACACCCCTGCAAAGTCCGAAATGTGGGGAAAAAAACGCTTTTTCCGCACATTTCGCTCGACGCACCCATCGAAACACGCCCCCAACAACACATGGCCTACCGTCCCGCGTTCCCACAGGTGTCCCGATGAAAACGGTACCTCACATGTGTGGGTGCACCTACCTGGCCGCCAAGGGGAAAGCCTAAAACACAAGTAACCCCAAGTCTGTTTTCACACCGGAAATGTCACACTCTCACATCATACAGATATGGGCCTCGGGTGTCCAAGCCACCAAGGAAAACAGGGAACCCCATGCATTTCCGGAAAGAGGACACCCGTGGGAATCCGCAGAGGTATGATATGCCCAAATCGCCCCAGAATTTATTACCCAGACACCCCCGCAAAGTCCGAAATGTGGGAAAAAATACGCATTTTCCTCACATTTCGCTCGACTCACCCATCGAAACACGCCCCCAACAACACATGGCCTACCGTCCCGCGTTCCCACAGGTGTCCCGATGAAAACGGTACCTCACATGTGTGGGTGCACCTACCTGGCCGCCAAGGGGAAAGCCTAAAACACAAGTAACCCCAAGTCTGTTTTCAGAGGGAAAACTCAGACATTCTGCCGACCGGCACAATGTACAGATATGGGCCTCGGGTGTCCAAGCCACCGAGGAAAACAGGGAACCCCATGCATTTCCGAAAAGAGGACACCCGTGGGAATCCGCAGAGGTATGATATGCCCAAATTGCCCCAGAATTTATTACCCAGACACCCCTGCAAAGTCCGAAATGTGGGGAAAAAAACGCTTTTTCCGCACATTTCGCTCGACGCACCCATCGAAACACGCCCCCAACAACACATGGCCTACCGTCACGCGTTTCCACAGGTGTCCCGATGAAAATGGTACCTCACATGTGTGGGTGCACCTACCTGGCCGCCAAGGGGAAAGCCTAAAACACAAGTAACCCCAAGTCTGTTTTCACACCGGAAATGTCACACTCTCACATCATACAGATATGGGCCTCGGGTGTCCAAGCCACCAAGGAAAACAGGGAACCCCATGCATTTCCGGAAAGAGGACACCCGTGGGAATCCGCAGAGGTATGATATGCCCAAATCGCCCCAGAATTTATTACCCAGACACCCCCGCAAAGTCCGAAATGTGGGAAAAAATACGCATTTTCCTCACATTTCGCTCGACTCACCCATCGAAACACGCCCCCAACAACACATGGCCTACCGTCCCGCGTTCCCACAGGTGTCCCGATGAAAACGGTACCTCACATGTGTGGGTGCACCTACCTGGCCGCCAAGGGGAAAGCCTAAAACACAAGTAACCCCAAGTCTGTTTTCAGAGGGAAAACTCAGACATTCTGCCGACCGGCACAATGTACAGATATGGGCCTCGGGTGTCCAAGCCACCGAGGAAAACAGGGAACCCCATGCATTTCCGAAAAGAGGACACCCGTGGGAATCCGCAGAGGTATGATATGCCCAAATTGCCCCAGAATTTATTACCCAGACACCCCTGCAAAGTCCGAAATGTGGGGAAAAAAACGCTTTTTCCGCACATTTCGCTCGACGCACCCATCGAAACACGCCCCCAACAACACATGGCCTACCGTCACGCGTTCCCACAGGTGTCCCGATGAAAACGGTACCTCACATGTGTGGGTGCACCTACCTGGCCGCCAAGGGGAAAGCCTAAAACACAAGTAACCCCAAGTCTGTTTTCACACCGGAAATGTCACACTCTCACATCATACAGATATGGGCCTCGGGTGTCCAAGCCACCAAGGAAAACAGGGAACCCCATGCATTTCCGGAAAGAGGACACCCGTGGGAATCCGCAGAGGTATGATATGCCCAAATCGCCCCAGAATTTATTACCCAGACACCCCCGCAAAGTCCGAAATGTGGGAAAAAATACGCATTTTCCTCACATTTCGCTCGACGCACCCATCGAAACACGCCCCCAACAACACATGGCCTACCGTCCCTCGTTCCCACAGGTGTCCCGATGAAAACGGTACCTCACATGTGTGGGTGCACCTACCTGGCCGCCAAGTGGAAAGCCTAAAACACAAGTAACCCCAAGTCTGTTTTCAGAGGGAAAACTCAGACATTCTGCCGACCGGCACAATGTACAGATATGGGCCTCGGGTGTCCAAGCCACCGAGGAAAACAGGGAACCCCATGCATTTCCGAAAAGAGGACACCCGTGGGAATCCGCAGAGGTATGATATGCCCAAATTGCCCCAGAATTTATTACCCAGACACCCCTGCAAAGTCCGAAATGTGGGGAAAAAAACGCTTTTTCCGCACATTTCGCTCGACGCACCCATCGAAACACGCCCCCAACAACACATGGCCTACCGTCACGCGTTCCCACAGGTGTCCCGATGAAAACGGTACCTCACATGTGTGGGTGCACCTACCTGGCCGCCAAGGGGAAAGCCTAAAACACAAGTAACCCCAAGTCTGTTTTCACACCGGAAATGTCACACTCTCACATCATACAGATATGGGCCTCGGGTGTCCAAGCCACCAAGGAAAACAGGGAACCCCATGCATTTCCGGAAAGAGGACACCCGTGGGAATCCGCAGAGGTATGATATGCCCAAATCGCCCCAGAATTTATTACCCAGACACCCCCGCAAAGTCCGAAATGTGGGAAAAAATACGCATTTTCCTCACATTTCGCTCGACTCACCCATCGAAACACGCCCCCAACAACACATGGCCTACCGTCCCGCGTTCCCACAGGTGTCCCGATGAAAACGGTACCTCACATGTGTGGGTGCACCTACCTGGCCGCCAAGGGGAAAGCCTAAAACACAAGTAACCCCAAGTCTGTTTTCAGAGGGAAAACTCAGACATTCTGCCGACCGGCGCAACTTACAGATATGGGCCTCGGGTGTCCAAGCCACCGAGGAAAACAGGGAACCCCATGCATTTTCGAAAAGAGGACACCCGTGGGAATCCGCAGAGGTGTGATTTGCGCCCATCGCCCCAGATTTTTTTACCCAGACAGCCCTGCAAAGTCGGAAATGTGGGGAAAAAAACGCTTTTTCCGCACATTTCGCTCGCCGCACCCATCGAAACGCGCCCCCCACAACACATGGCCTACCGTCCCGCGTTCCCACAGGTGTCCCGATGAAAACGGTACCTCACATGTGTGGGTGCACCTACCTGGCCGCCAAGGGGAAAGCCTAAAACACAAGTAATCCCAAGTCTGTTGTCAGAGGGAAATCTCTGACATTCTGCCGACCGGCGCAACTTACAGATATGGGCCTCGGGTGTCCAAGCCACCGAGGAAAACAGGGAACCCCATGCATTTTCGAAAAGAGGACACCCGTGGGAATCCGCAGAGGTGTGATTTGCGCCCATCGCCCCAGATTTTTTTACCCAGACAGCCCTGCAAAGTCGGAAATGTGGGGAAAAAAACGCTTTTTCCGCACATTTCGCTCGCCGCACCCATCGAAACACGCCCCCCACAACACATGGCCTACTGTCCCGCATTCCCACAGGTGTCCCGATGAAAACGATACCTCACATGTGTGGGTGCACCTACCTGGCCGCCAAGGGGAAAGCCTAAAACACAAGTAACCCCAAGTCTGTTGTCCATTCTGCCGACCGGCGCATCTTACAGATATGGGCCTCGGGTGTCCAAGCCACCGAGGAAAACAGGGAACCCCATGCATTTTCGAAAAGAGGACACCCGTGGGAATCCGCAGAGGTGTGATTTGCGCCCATCGCCCCAGATTTTTTTACCCAGACATCCCTGCAAAGTCGGAAATGTGGGGAAAAAAACGCTTTTTCCGCACATTTCGCTCGCCGCACCCATCGAAACACGCCCCCCACAACACATGGCCTACCGTCCCGCGTTCCCACAGGTGTCCCGATGAAAACGGTACCTCACATGTGTGGGTGCACCTACCTGGCCGCCAAGGGGAAAGCCTAAAACACAAGTAACCCCAAGTCTGTTTTCACACCGGAAATGTCACACTCTCACATCATACAGATATGGGCCTCGGGTGTCCAAGCCACCGAGGAAAACGGGGAACCCCATGCATTTTCGAAAAGAGGACACCCGTGGGAATCCGCAGAGGTGTGATTTGCGCCCATCGCCCCAGATTTTTTTACCCAGACAGCCCTGCAAAGTCGGAAATGTGGGGAAAAAAACGCTTTTTCCGCACATTTCGCTCGCCGCACCCATCGAAACACGCCCCCCACAACACATGGCCTACCGTCCCGCGTTCCCACAGGTGTCCCGATGAAAACGGTACCTCACATGTGTGGGTGCACCTACCTGGCCGCCAAGGGGAAAGCCTAAAACACAAGTAACCCCAAGTCTGTTGTCCATTCTGCCGACCGGCGCAACTTACAGATATGGGCCTCGGGTGTCCAAGCCACCGAGGAAAACAGGGAACCCCATGCATTTTCGAAAAGAGGACACCCGTGGGAATCCGCAGAGGTGTGATTTGCGCCCATCGCCCCAGATTTTTTTACCCAGACAGCCCTGCAAAGTCGGAAATGTGGGGAAAAAAACGCTTTTTCCGCACATTTTGCTTGCCGCACCCATCGAAACGCGCCCCCCACAACACATGGCCTACCGTCCCGCGTTCCCACAGGTGTCCCAATGAAAACGGTACCTCACATGTGTGGGTGCACCTACCTGGCCGCCAAGGGGAAAGCCTAAAACACAAGTAACCCCAAGTCTGTTGTCAGAGGGAAATCTCCGACATTCTGCCGACCGGCGCAACTTACAGATATGGGCCTCGGGTGTCCAAGCCACCGAGGAAAACAGGGAACCCCATGCATTTTCGAAAAGAGGACACCCGTGGGAATCCGCAGAGGTGTGATTTGCGCCCATCGCCCCAGATTTTTTTACCCAGACAGCCCTGCAAAGTCGGAAATGTGGGGAAAAAAACGCTTTTTCCGCACATTTCGCTCGCCGCACCCATCGAAACGCGCCCCCCACAACACATGGCCTACCGTCCCGCGTTCCCACAGGTGTCCCGATGAAAACGGTACCTCACATGTGTGGGTGCACCTACCTGGCCGCCAAGGGGAAAGCCTAAAACACAAGTAACCCCAAGTCTGTTTTCAGAGGGAAAACTCAGACATTCTGCCGACCGGCACAATGTACAGATATGGGCCTCGGGTGTCCAAGCCACCGAGGAAAACAGGGAACCCCATGCATTTCCGAAAAGAGGACACCCGTGGGAATCCGCAGAGGTATGATATGCCCAAATTGCCCCAGAATTTATTACCCAGACACCCCTGCAAAGTCCGAAATGTGGGGAAAAAAACGCTTTTTCCGCACATTTCGCTCGACGCACCGATCGAAACACGCCCCCAACAACACATGGCCTACCGTCACGCGTTCCCACAGGTGTCCCAATGAAAACGGTACCTCACATGTGTGGGTGCACCTACCTGGCCGCCAAGGGGAAAGCCTAAAACACAAGTAACCCCAAGTCTGTTTTCACACCGGAAATGTCACACTCTCACATCATACAGATATGGGCCTCGGGTGTCCAAGCCACCAAGGAAAACAGGGAACCCCATGCATTTCCGGAAAGAGGACACCCGTGGGAATCCGCAGAGGTATGATATGCCCAAATCGCCCCAGAATTTATTACCCAGACACCCCCGCAAAGTCCGAAATGTGGGAAAAAATACGCATTTTCCTCACATTTCGCTCGACTCACCCATCGAAACACGCCCCCAACAACACATGGCCTACCGTCCCGCGTTCCCACAGGTGTCCCGATGAAAACGGTACCTCACATGTGTGGGTGCACCTACCTGGCCGCCAAGGGGAAAGCCTAAAACACAAGTAACCCCAAGTCTGTTTTCAGAGGGAAAACTCAGACATTCTGCCGACCGGCACAATGTACAGATATGGGTCTCGGGTGTCCAAGCCACCGAGGAAAACAGGGAACCCCATGCATTTCCGAAAAGAGGACACCCGTGGGAATCCGCAGAGGTATGATATGCCCAAATTGCCCCAGAATTTATTACCCAGACACCCCTGCAAAGTCTGAAATGTGGGGAAAAAAATGCTTTTTCCGCACATTTTGCTCGACGCACCCATCGAAACACGCCCCCAACAACACATGGCCTACCGTCACGCGTTCCCACAGGTGTCCCGATGAAAACGGTACCTCACATGTGTACCCACACCTACCTGGCCGCCAAGGGGAAAGCCTAAAACACAAGTAACCCCAAGTCTGTTTTCACACCGGAAATGTCACACTCTCACATCATACAGATATGGGCCTCGGGTGTCCAAGCCACCAAGGAAAACAGGGAACCCCATGCATTTCCGGAAAGAGGACACCCGTGGGAATCCGCAGAGGTATGATATGCCCAAATCGCCCCAGAATTTATTACCCAGACACCCCCGCAAAGTCCGAAATGTGGGAAAAAATACGCATTTTCCTCACATTTCGCTCGACTCACCCATCGAAACACGCCCCCAACAACACATGGCCTACCGTCCCGCGTTCCCACAGGTGTCCCGATGAAAACGGTACCTCACATGTGTGGGTGCACCTACCTGGCCGCCAAGGGGAAAGCCTAAAACACAAGTAACCCCAAGTCTGTTTTCAGAGGGAAAACTCAGACATTCTGCCGACCGGCGCAACTTACAGATATGGGCCTCGGGTGTCCAAGCCACCGAGGAAAACAGGGAACCCCATGCATTTTCGAAAAGAGGACACCCGTGGGAATCCGCAGAGGTGTGATTTGCGCCCATCGCCCCAGATTTTTTTACCCAGACAGCCCTGCAAAGTCGGAAATGTGGGGAAAAAAACGCTTTTTCCGCACATTTCGCTCGCCGCACCCATCGAAACGCGCCCCCCACAACACATGGCCTACCGTCCCGCGTTCCCACAGGTGTCCCGATGAAAACGGTACCTCACATGTGTGGGTGCACCTACCTGGCCGCCAAGGGGAAAGCCTAAAACACAAGTAATCCCAAGTCTGTTGTCAGAGGGAAATCTCCGACATTCTGCCGACCGGCGCAACTTACAGATATGGGCCTCGGGTGTCCAAGCCACCGAGGAAAACAGGGAACCCCATGCATTTTCGAAAAGAGGACACCCGTGGGAATCCGCAGAGGTGTGATTTGCGCCCATCGCCCCAGATTTTTTTACCCAGACAGCCCTGCAAAGTCGGAAATGTGGGGAAAAAAACGCTTTTTCCGCACGTTTCGCTCGCCGCACCCATCGAAACACGCCCCACACAACACATGGCCTACCGTCCCGCGTTCCCACAGGTGTCCCGATGAAAACGGTACCTCACATGTGTGGGTGCACCTACCTGGCCGCCAAGGGGAAAGCCTAAAACACAAGTAACCCCAAGTCTGTTGTCCATTCTGCCGACCGGCGCAACTTACAGATATGGGCCTCGGGTGTCCAAGCCACCGAGGAAAACAGGGAACCCCATGCATTTTCGAAAAGAGGACACCCGTGGGAATCCGCAGAGGTGTGATTTGCGCCCATCGCCCCAGATTTTTTTACCCAGACATCCCTGCAAAGTCGGAAATGTGGGGAAAAAAATGCTTTTTCCGCACATTTCGCTCGCCGCACCCATCGAAACACGCCCCCCACAACACATGGCCTACCGTCCCGCGTTCCCACAGGTGTCCCGATGAAAACGGTACCTCACATGTGTGGGTGCACCTACCTGGCCGCCAAGGGGAAAGCCTAAAACACAAGTAACCCCAAGTCTGTTTTCACACCGGAAATGTCACACTCTCACATCATACAGATATGGGCCTCGGGTGTCCAAGCCACCGAGGAAAACGGGGAACCCCATGCATTTTCGAAAAGAGGACACCCGTGGGAATCCGCAGAGGTGTGATTTGCGCCCATCGCCCCAGATTTTTTTACCCAGACAGCCCTGCAAAGTCGGAAATGTGGGGAAAAAAACGCTTTTTCCGCACATTTCACTCGCCGCACCCATCGAAACACGCCCCCCACAACACATGGCCTACCGTCCCGCGTTCCCACATGTGTCCCGATGAAAACGGTACCTCACATGTGTGGGTGCACCTACCTGGCCGCCAAGGGGAAAGCCTAAAACACAAGTAACCCCAAGTCTGTTGTCAGAGGGAAATCTCCGACATTCTGCCGACCGGCGCAACTTACAGATATGGGCCTCGGGTGTCCAAGCCACCGAGGAAAACAGGGAACCCCATGCATTTTCGAAAAGAGGACCCCCGTGGGAATCCGCAGAGGTGTGATTTGCGCCCATCGCCCCAGATTTTTTTACCCAGACAGCCCTGCAAAGTCGGAAATGTGGGGAAAAAAACGCTTTTTCCGCACATTTCGCTCCCCCCACCCATCGAAACACGCCCCCCACAACACATGGCCTACCGTCCCGCGTTCCCACAGGTGTCCCGATGAAAACGGTACCTCACATGTGTGGGTGCACCTACCTGGCCGCCAAGGGGAAAGCCTAAAACACAAGTAACCCCAAGTCTGTTGTCCATTCTGCCGACCGGCGCAACTTACAGATATGGGCCTCGGGTGTCCAAGCCACCGAGGAAAACAGGGAACCCCATGCATTTTCGAAAAGAGGACACCTGTGGGAATCCGCAGAGGTGTGATTTGCGCCCATCGCCCCAGATTTTTTTACCCAGACAGCCCTGCAAAGTCGGAAATGTGGGGAAAAAAACGCTTTTTCCGCACATTTCGCTCGCCGCACCCAATCGAAACACGCCCCCCACAACACATGGCCTACCGTCCTGCGTTCCCACAGGTGTCCCGATGAAAACGGTACCTCACATGTGTGGGTGCACCTACCTGGCCGCCAAGGGGAAAGCCTAAAACACAAGTAACCCCAAGTCTGTTGTCCATTCTGCCGACCGGCGCAACTTACAGATATGGGCCTCGGGTGTCCAAGCCACCGAGGAAAACAGGGAACCCCATGCATTTTCGAAAAGAGGACACCCGTGGGAATCCGCAGAGGTGTGATTTGCGCCCATCGCCCCAGATTTTTTTACCCAGACAGCCCTGCAAAGTCGGAAATGTGGGGAAAAAAACGCTTTTTCTGCACATTTCGCTCGCCGCACCCATCGAAACGCGCCCCCCACAACACATGGCCTACCGTCCCGCGTTCCCACAGGTGTCCCGATGAAAACGGTACCTCACATGTGTGGGTGCACCTACCTGGCCGCCAAGGGGAAAGCCTAAAACACAAGTAACCCCAAGTCTGTTGTCAGAGGGAAATCTCCGACATTCTGCCGACCGGCGCAACTTACAGATATGGGCCTCGGGTGTCCAAGCCACCGAGGAAAACAGGGAACCCCATGCATTTTCGAAAAGAGGACACCCGTGGGAATCCACAGAGGTGTGATTTGCGCCCATCGCCCCAGATTTTTTTACCCAGACAGCCCTGCAAAGTCGGAAATGTGGGGAAAAAACGCTTTTTCCGCACATTTCGCTCGCCGCACCCATCGAAACACGCCCCCACAACACATGGCCTACCGTCCCGCGTTCCCACAGGTGTCCCGATGAAAATGGTACCTCACATGTGTGGGTGCACCTACCTGGCCGCCAAGGGGAAAGCCTAAAACACAAGTAACCCCAAGTCTGTTGTCAGAGGGAAATCTCAGACATTCTGCCGACCGGCGCAACTTACAGATATGGGCCTCGGGTGTCCAAGCCACCGAGGAAAACAGGGAACCCCATGCATTTTCGAAAAGAGGACACCCGTGGGAATCCGCAGAGGTGTGATTTGCGCCCATCGCCCCAGATTTTTTTACCCAGACAGCCCTGCAAAGTCGGAAATGTGGGGAAAAAAACGCTTTTTCCGCACATTTCGCTCGCCGCACCCATCGAAACACGCCCCCCACAACACATGGCCTACCGTCCCGCGTTCCCACAGGTGTCCCGATGAAAACGGTACCTCACATGTGTGGGTGCACCTACCTGGCCGCCAAGGGGAAAGCCTAAAACACAAGTAACCCCAAGTCTGTTGTCCATTCTGCCGACCGGCGCAACTTACAGATATGGGCCTCGGGTGTCCAAGCCACAGAGGAAAACAGGGAACCCCATGCATTTTCGAAAAGAGGACACCCGTGGGAATCCGCAGAGGTGTGATTTGCGCCCATCGCCCCAGATTTTTTTACCCAGACAGCCCTGCAAAGTCGGAAATGGGGGGAAAAAAACGCTTTTTCCGCACATTTCGCTCGCCGCACCCATCGAAACGCGCCCCCCACAACACATGGCCTACCGTCCCGCGTTCCCACAGGTGTCCCGATGAAAACGGTACCTCACATGTGTTGGTGCACCTACCTGGCCGCCAAGGGGAAAGCCTAAAACACAAGTAACCCCAAGTCTGTTGTCAGAGGGAAATCTCCGACATTCTGCCGACCGGCGCAACTTACAGATATGGGCCTCGGGTGTCCAAGCCACCGAGGAAAACAGGGAACCCCATGCATTTTCGAAAAGAGGACACCCGTGGGAATCCGCAGAGGTGTGATTTGCGCCCATCACCCCAGATTTTTTTACCCAGACAGCCCTGCAAAGTCGGAAATGTGGGGAAAAAAATGCTTTTTCCGCACATTTCGCTCGCCGCACCCATCGAAACACGCCCCCCACAACACATGGCCTACCGTCCCGCGTTCCCACAGGTGTCCCAATGAAAACGGTACCTCACATGTGTGGGTGCACCTACCTGGCCGCCAAGGGGAAAGCCTAAAACACAAGTAACCCCAAGTCTGTTGTCCATTCTGCCGACCGGCGCAACTTACAGATATGGGCCTCGGGTGTCCAAGCCACCGAGGAAAACAGGGAACCCCATGCATTTTCGAAAAGAGGACACCCGTGGGAATCCGCAGAGGTGTGATTTGCGCCCATCGCCCCAGATTTTTTTACCCAGACAGCCCTGCAAAGTCGGAAATGTGGGGAAAAAAACGCTTTTTCCGCACATTTCGCTCGCCGCACCCATCGAAACACGCCCCCCACAACACATGGCCTACCGTCCCGCGTTCCCACAGGTCTCCCAATGAAAACGGTACCTCACATGTGTGGGTGCACCTACCTGGCCGCCAAGGGGAAAGCCTAAAACACAAGTAACCCCAAGGCTGTTTTCACACCGGAAATGTCACACTCTCACATCATACAGATATGGGCCTCGGGTGTCCAAGCCACCGAGGAAAACGGGGAACCCCATGCATTTTCGAAAAGAGGACACCCGTGGGAATCCGCAGAGGTGTGATTTGCGCCCATCGCCCCAGATTATTTTACCCAGACAGCCCTGCAAAGTCGGAAATGTGGGAAAAAAAACGCTTTTTCCGCACATTTCGCTCGCCGCACCCATCGAAACACGCCCCCCACAACACATGGCCTACCGTCCCGCGTTCCCACAGGTGTCCCGATGAAAACGGTACCTCACATGTGTGGGTGCACCTACCTGGCCGCCAAGGGGAAAGCCTAAAACACAAGTAACCCCAAGTCTGTTGTCCATTCTGCCGACCGGCGCAACTTACAGATATGGGCCTCGGGTGTCCAAGCCACCGAGGAAAACAGGGAACCCCATGCATTTTCGAAAAGAGGACACCCGTGGGAATCCGCAGAGGTGTGATTTGCGCCCATCGCCCCAGATTTTTTTACCCAGACAGCCCTGCAAAGTCGGAAATGTGGGGAAAAAAACGCTTTTTCCGCACATTTTGCTCGCCGCACCCATCGAAACGCGCCCCCCACAACAAATGGCCTACCGTCCCGCGTTCCCACAGGTGTCCCGATGAAAACGGTACCTCACATGTGTGGGTGCACCTACCTGGCCGCCAAGGGGAAAGCCTAAAACACAAGTAACCCCAAGTCTGTTGTCAGAGGGAAATCTCCGACATTCTGCCGACCGGCGCAACTTACAGATATGGGCCTCGGGTGTCCAAGCCACCGAGGAAAACAGGGAACCCCATGCATTTTCGAAAAGAGGACACCCGTGGGAATCCGCAGAGGTGTGATTTGTGCCCATCACCCCAGATTTTTTTACCCAGACAGCCCTGCAAAGTCGGAAATGTTGGGAAAAAAACGCTTTTTCCGCACATTTCGCTCGCCGCACCCATCGTAACACGCCCCCCACAACACATGGCCTACCGTCCCGCGTTCCCACAGGTGTCCCGATGAAAACGGTACCTCACATGTGTGGGTGCACCTACCTGGCCGCCAAGGGGAAAGCCTAAAACACAAGTAACCCCAAGTCTGTTGTCCATTCTGCCGACCGGCGCAACTTACAGATATGGGCCTCGGGTGTCCAAGCCACCGAGGAAAACAGGGAACCCCATGCATTTTCAAAAAGAGGACACCCGTGGGAATCCGCAGAGGTGTGATTTGCGCCCATCGCCCCAGATTTTTTTACCCAGACAGCCCTGCAAAGTCGGAAATGTGGGGAAAAAAACGCTTTTTCCGCACATTTCGCTCGCCGCACCCATCGAAACACGCCCCCCACAACACATGGCCTACCGTCCCGCGTTCCCACAGGTGTCCCAATGAAAACGGTACCTCACATGTGTGGGTGCACCTACCTGGCCGCCAAGGGGAAAGCCTAAAACACAAGTAACCCCAAGTCTGTTTTCACACCGGAAATGTCACACTCTCACATCATACAGATATGGGCCTCGGGTGTCCAAGCCACCGAGGAAAACGGGGAACCCCATGCATTTTCGAAAAGAGGACACCCGTGGGAATCCGCAGAGGTGTGATTTGCGCCCATCGCCCCAGATTTTTTTACCCAGACAGCCCTGCAAAGTCGGAAATGTGGGAAAAAAAAACGCTTTTTCCGCACATTTCGCTCACCGCACCCATCGAAACACGCCCCCCACAACACATGGCCTACCGTCCCGCGTTCCCACAGGTGTCCCGATGAAAACGGTACCTCACATGTGTGGGTGCACCTACCTGGCCGCCAAGGGGAAAGCCTAAAACACAAGTAACCCCAAGTCTGTTGTCCATTCTGCCGACCGGCGCAACTTACAGATATGGGCCTCGGGTGTCCAAGCCACCGAGGAAAACAGGGAACCCCATGCATTTTCGAAAAGAGGACACCCGTGGGAATCCGCAGAGGTGTGATTTGCGCCCATCGCCCCAGATTTTTTTACCCAGACAGCCCTGCAAAGTCGGAAATGTGGGGAAAAAAACGCTTTTTCCGCACATTTTGCTCGCCGCACCCATCGAAACGCGCCCCCCACAACAAATGGCCTACCGTCCCGCGTTCCCACAGGTGTCCCGATGAAAACGGTACCTCACATGTGTGGGTGCACCTACCTGGCCGCCAAGGGGAAAGCCTAAAACACAAGTAACCCCAAGTCTGTTGTCAGAGGGAAATCTCCGACATTCTGCCGACCGGCGCAACTTACAGATATGGGCCTCGGGTGTCCAAGCCACCGAGGAAAACAGGGAACCCCATGCATTTTCGAAAAGAGGACACCCGTGGGAATCCGCAGAGGTGTGATTTGCGCCCATCACCCCAGATTTTTTTACCCAGACAGCCCTGCAAAGTCGGAAATGTTGGGAAAAAAACGCTTTTTCCGCACATTTCGCTCGCCGCACCCATCGAAACACGCCCCCCACAACACATGGCCTACCGTCCCGCGTTCCCACAGGTGTCCCGATGAAAACGGTACCTCACATGTGTGGGTGCACCTACCTGGCCGCCAAGGGGAAAGCCTAAAACACAAGTAACCCCAAGTCTGTTGTCCATTCTGCCGACCGGCGCAACTTACAGATATGGGCCTCGGGTGTCCAAGCCACCGAGGAAAACAGGGAACCCCATGCATTTTCAAAAAGAGGACACCCGTGGGAATCCGCAGAGGTGTGATTTGCGCCCATCGCCCCAGATTTTTTTACCCAGACAGCCCTGCAAAGTCGGAAATGTGGGGAAAAAAACGCTTTTTCCGCACATTTCGCTCGCCGCACCCATCGAAACACGCCCCCCACAACACATGGCCTACCGTCCTGCGTTCCCACAGGTGTCCCAATGAAAACGGTACCTCACATGTGTGGGTGCACCTACCTGGCCGCCAAGGGGAAAGCCTAAAACACAAGTAACCCCAAGTCTGTTTTCACACCGGAAATGTCACACTCTCACATCATACAGATATGGGCCTCGGGTGTCCAAGCCACCGAGGAAAACGGGGAACCCCATGCATTTTCAAAAAGAGGACACCCGTGGGAATCCGCAGAGGTGTGATTTGCGCCCATCGCCCCAGATTTTTTTACCCAGACAGCCCTGCAAAGTCGGAAATGTGGGGAAAAAAACGCTTTTTCCGCACATTTCGCTCGCCGCACCCATCGAAACACGCCCCCCACAACACATGGCCTACCGTCCCGCGTTCCCACAGGTGTCCCGATGAAAACGGTACCTCACATGTGTGGGTGCACCTACCTGGCCGCCAAGGGGAAAGCCTAAAACACAAGTAACCCCAAGTCTGTTGTCAGAGGGAAATCTCCGACATTCTGCCGACCGGCGCAACTTACAGATATGGGCCTCGGGTGTCCAAGCCACCGAGGAAAACAGGGAACCCCATGCATTTCCGAAAAGAGGACACCCGTGGGAATCTGCAGAGGTATGATATGCCCAAATCGCCCCAGAATTTATTACCCAGACACCCCCGCAAAGTCCGAAATGTGGGAAAAAATACGCATTTTCCTCACATTTCGCTCGACTCACCCATCGAAACACGCCCCCAACAACACATGGCCTACCGTCCCGCGTTCCCACAGGTGTCCCGATGAAAACGGTACCTCACATGTGTGGGTGCACCTACCTGGCCGCCAAGGGGAAAGCCTAAAACACAAGTAACCCCAAGTCTGTTTTCAGAGGGAAAACTCAGACATTCTGCCGACCGGCACAATGTACAGATATGGGCCTCGGGTGTCCAAGCCACCGAGGAAAACAGGGAACCCCATGCATTTCCGAAAAGAGGACACCCGTGGGAATCCGCAGAGGTATGATATGCCCAAATTGCCCCAGAATTTATTACCCAGACACCCCTGCAAAGTCTGAAATGTGGGGAAAAAAACGCTTTTTCCGCACATTTCGCTCGACGCACCCATCGAAACACGCCCCCAACAACACATGGCCTACCGTCACGCGTTCCCACAGGTGTCCCGATGAAAACGGTACCTCACATGTGTGGGTGCACCTACCTGGCCGCCAAGGGGAAAGCCTAAAACACAAGTAACCCCAAGTCTGTTTTCACACCGGAAATGTCACACTCTCACATCATACAGATATGGGCCTCGGGTGTCCAAGCCACCAAGGAAAACAGGGAACCCCATGCATTTCCGGAAAGAGGACACCCGTGGGAATCCGCAGAGGTATGATATGCCCAAATCGCCCCAGAATTTATTACCCAGACACCCCCGCAAAGTCCGAAATGTGGGAAAAAATACGCATTTTCCTCACATTTCGCTCGACTCACCCATCGAAACACGCCCCCAACAACACATGGCCTACCGTCCCGCGTTCCCACAGGTGTCCTGATGAAAACGGTACCTCACATGTGTGGGTGCACCTACCTGGCCGCCAAGGGGAAAGCCTAAAACACAAGTAACCCCAAGTCTGTTTTCAGAGGGAAAACTCAGACATTCTGCCGACCGGCGCAACTTACAGATATGGGCCTCGGGTGTCCAAGCCACCGAGGAAAACAGGGAACCCCATGCATTTTCGAAAAGAGGACACCCGTGGGAATCCGCAGAGGTGTGATTTGCGCCCATCGCCCCAGATTTGTTTACCCAGACAGCCCTGCAAAGTCGGAAATGTGGGGAAAAAAACGCTTTTTCCGCACATTTCGCTCGCCGCACCCATCGAAACGCGCCCCCCACAACACATGGCCTACCGTCCCGCGTTCCCACAGGTGTCCCGATGAAAACGGTACCTCACATGTGTGGGTGCACCTACCTGGCCGCCAAAGGGAAAGCCTAAAACACAAGTAATCCCAAGTCTGTTGTCAGAGGGAAATCTCCGACATTCTGCCGACCGGCGAAACTTACAGATATGGGCCTCGGGTGTCCAAGCCACCGAGGAAAACAGGGAACCCCATGCATTTTCGAAAAGAGGACACCCGTGGGAATCCGCAGAGGTGTGATTTGCGCCCATCGCCCCAGATTTTTTTACCCAGACATCCCTGCAAAGTCGGAAATGTGGGGAAAAAAATGCTTTTTCCGCACATTTCGCTCGCCGCACCCATCGAAACGCGCCCCCCACAACACATGGCCTACCGTCCCGCGTTCCCACAGGTGTCCCGATGAAAACGGTACCTCACATGTGTGGGTGCACCTACCTGGCCGCCAAGGGGAAAGCCTAAAACACAAGTAACCCCAAGTCTGTTTTCACACCGGAAATGTCACACTCTCACATCATACAGATATGGGCCTCGGGTGTCCAAGCCACCGAGGAAAACGGGGAACCCCATGCATTTTCGAAAAGAGGACACCCGTGGGAATCCGCAGAGGTGTGATTTGCGCCCATCGCCCCAGATTTTTTTACCCAGACAGCCCCTGCAAAGTCAGAAATGTGGGGAAAAAATGCTTTTTCCGCACATTTCGCTCGCCGCACCCATCGAAACACGCCCCCCACAACACATGGCCTACCGTCCCGCGTTCCCACAGGTGTCCCGATGAAAACGGTACCTCACATGTGTGGGTGCACCTACCTGGCCGCCAAGGGGAAAGCCTAAAACACAAGTAACCCCAAGTCTGTTGTCAGAGGGAAATCTCAGACATTCTGCCGACCGGCGCAACTTACAGATATGGGCCTCGGGTGTCCAAGCCACCGAGGAAAACAGGGAACCCCATGCATTTTCGAAAAGAGGACACCCGTGGGAATCCGCAGAGGTGTGATTTGCTCCCATCGCCCCAGATTTTTTTACCCAGACAGCCCTGCAAAGTCGGAAATGTGGGGAAAAAAACGCTTTTTCCGCACATTTCGCTCGCCGCACCCATCGAAACACGCCCCCCACAACACATGGCCTACCGTCCCGCGTTCCCACAGGTGTCCCGATGAAAACGGTACCTCACATGTGTGGGTGCACCTACCTGGCCGCCAAGGGGAAAGCCTAAAACACAAGTAACCCCAAGTCTGTTGTCCATTCTAGCGACCGGCGCAACTTACAGATATGGGCCTCGGGTGTCCAAGCCACCGAGGAAAACAGGGAACCCCATGCATTTTCGGAAAGACGACACCCGTGGGAATCCGCAGAGGTGTGATTTGCGCCCATCGCCCCAGATTTTTTTACCCAGACAGCCCTGCAAAGTCGGAAATGTGGGGAAAAAAATGCTTTTTCCGCACATTTCGCTCGCCGCACCCATCGAAACGCGCCCCCCACAACACATGGCCTACCGTCCCGCGTTCCCACAGGTGTCCCGATGAAAACGGTACCTCACATGTGTGGGTGCACCTACCTGGCCGCCAAGGGGAAAGCCTAAAACACAAGTAACCCCAAGTCTGTTGTCAGAGGGAAATCTCCGACATTCTGCCGACCGGCGCAACTTACAGATATGGGCCTCGGGTGTCCAAGCCACCGAGGAAAACAGGGAACCCCATGCATTTTCGAAAAGAGGACACCCGTGGGAATCCGCAGAGGTGTGATTTGCGCCCATCACCCCAGATTTTTTTACCCAGACAGCCCTGCAAAGTCGGAAATGTGGGGAAAAAAACGCTTTTTCCGCACATTTCGCTCGCCGCACCCATCGAAACACGCCCCCCACAACACATGGCCTACCGTCCCACGTTCCCACAGGTGTCCCGATGAAAACGGTACCTCACATGTGTGGGTGCACCTACCTGGCCGCCAAGGGGAAAGCCTAAAACACAAGTAACCCCAAGTCTGTTGTCCATTCTGCCGACCGGCGCAACTTACAGATATGGGCCTCGGGTGTCCAAGCCACCGAGGAAAACAGGGAACCCCATGCATTTTCGAAAAGAGGACACCCGTGGGAATCCGCAGAGGTGTGATTTGCGCCCATCGCCCCAGATTTTTTTACCCAGACAGCCCTGCAAAGTCGGAAATGTGGGGAAAAAAACGCTTTTTCCGCACATTTCGCTCGCCGCACCCATCGAAACACGCCCCCCACAACACATGGCCTACCGTCCTGCGTTCCCACAGGTGTCCCAATGAAAACGGTACCTCACATGTGTGGGTGCACCTACCTGGCCGCCAAGGGGAAAGCCTAAAACACAAGTAACCCCAAGTCTGTTGTCCATTCTGCCGACCGGCGCTACTTACAGATATGGGCCTCGGGTGTCCAAGCCACCGAGGAAAACAGGGAACCCCATGCATTTTCGAAAAGAGGACACCCGTGGGAATCCGCAGAGGTGTGATTTGCGCCCATCGCCCCAGATTTTTTTACCCAGATAGCCCTGCAAAGTCGGAAATGTGGGGAAAAAAACGCTTTTTCCGCACATTTCGCTCGCCGCACCCATCGAAACGCGCCCCCCACAACACATGGCCTACCGTCCCGCGTTCCCACAGGTGTCCCGATGAAAACGGTACCTCACATGTGTGGGTGCACCTACCTGGCCGCCAAAGGGAAAGCCTAAAACACAAGTAATCCCAAGTCTGTTGTCAGAGGGAAATCTCCGACATTCTGCCGACCGGCGAAACTTACAGATATGGGCCTCGGGTGTCCAAGCCACCGAGGAAAACAGGGAACCCCATGCATTTTCGAAAAGAGGACACCCGTGGGAATCCGCAGAGGTGTGATTTGCGCCCATCGCCCCAGATTTTTTTACCCAGACAGCCCTGCAAAGTCGGAAATGTGGGGAAAAAAACGCTTTTTCCGCACATTTCGCTCGCCGCACCCATCGAAACACGCCCCCCACAACACATGGCCTACCGTCCCGCGTTCCCACAGGTGTCCCGATGAAAACGGTACCTCACATGTGTGGGTGCACCTACCTGGCCGCCAAGGGGAAAGCCTAAAACACAAGTAACCCCAAGTCTGTTGTCCATTCTGCCGACCGGCGCAACTTACAGATATGGGCCTCGGGTGTCCAAGCCACCGAGGAAAACAGGGAACCCCATGCATTTTCGAAAAGAGGACACCCGTGGGAATCCGCAGAGGTGTGATTTGCGCCCATCGCCCCAGATTTTTTTACCCAGACATCCCTGCAAAGTCGGAAATGTGGGGAAAAAAACACTTTTTCCGCACATTTCGCTCGCCGCACCCATCGAAACACGCCCCCCACAACACGTGGCCTACCGTCCCGCGTTCCCACAGGTGTCCCGATGAAAACGGTACCTCACATGTGTGGGTGCACCTACCTGGCCGCCAAGGGGAAAGCCTAAAACACAAGTAACCCCAAGTCTGTTTTCACACCGGAAATGTCACACTCTCACATCATACAGATATGGGCCTCGGGTGTCCAAGCCACCGAGGAAAACGGGGAACCCATGCATTTTCGAAAAGAGGACACCCGTGGGAATCCGCAGAGGTGTGATTTGCGCCCATCGCCCCAGATTTTTTTACCCAGACAGCCCTGCAAAGTCAGAAATGTGGGGAAAAAAATGCTTTTTCCGCACATTTCGCTCGCCGCACCCATCGAAACACGCCCCCCACAACACATGGCCTACCGTCCCGCGTTCCCACAGGTGTCCCGATGAAAACGGTACCTCACATGTGTGGGTGCACCTACCTGGCCGCCAAGGGGAAAGCCTAAAACACAAGTAACCCCAAGTCTGTTGTCAGAGGGAAATCTCAGACATTCTGCCGACCGGCGCAACTTACAGATATGGGCCTCGGGTTTCCAAGCCACCGAGGAAAACAGGGAACCCCATGCATTTTCGAAAAGAGGACACCCGTGGGAATCCGCAGAGGTGTGATTTGCTCCCATCGCCCCAGATTTTTTTACCCAGACAGCCCTGCAAAGTCGGAAATGTGGGGAAAAAAACGCTTTTTCCGCACATTTCGCTCGCCGCACCCATCGAAACACGCCCCCCACAACACATGGCCTACCGTCCCGCGTTCCCACAGGTGTCCCGATGAAAACGGTACCTCACATGTGTGGGTGCACCTACCTGGCCGCCAAGGGGAAAGCCTAAAACACAAGTAACCCCAAGTCTGTTGTCCATTCTAGCGACCGGCGCAACTTACAGATATGGGCCTCGGGTGTCCAAGCCACCGAGGAAAACAGGGAACCCCATGCATTTTCGAAAAGAGGACACCCGTGGGAATCCGCAGAGGTGTGATTTGCGCCCATCGCCCCAGATTTTTTTACCCAGACAGCCCTGCAAAGTCGGAAATGTGGGGAAAAAAACGCTTTTTCCGCACATTTCGCTTGCCGCACCCATCGAAACGCGCCCCCCACAACACATGGCCTACCGTCCCGCGTTCCCACAGGTGTCCCGATGAAAACGGTACCTCACATGTGTGGGTGCACCTACCTGGCCGCCAAGGGGAAAGCCTAAAACACAAGTAACCCCAAGTCTGTTGTCCATTCTGCCGACCGGCGCAACTTACAGATATGGGCCTCGGGTGTCCAAGCCACCGAGGAAAACAGGGAACCCCATGCATTTTCGAAAAGAGGACACCCGTGGGAATCCGCAGAGGTGTGATTTGCGCCCATCGCCCCAGATTTTTTTACCCAGACAGCCCTGCAAAGTCGGAAATGTGGGGAAAAAAACGCTTTTTCCGCACATTTCGCTCGCCGCACCCATCGAAACACGCCCCCCACAACACATGGCCTACCGTCCCGCGTTCCCACAGGTGTCCCAATGAAAACGGTACCTCACATGTGTGGGTGCACCTACCTGGCCGCCAAGGGGAAAGCCTAAAACACAAGTAACCCCAAGTCTGTTGTCCATTCTGCCGACCGGCGCTACTTACAGATATGGGCCTCGGGTGTCCAAGCCACCGAGGAAAACAGGGAACCCCATGCATTTTCGAAAAGAGGACACCCGTGGGAATCCGCAGAGGTGTGATTTGCGCCCATCGCCCCAGATTTTTTTACCCAGACAGCCCTGCAAAGTCGGAAATGTGGGGAAAAAAACGCTTTTTCCGCACATTTCGCTCGCCGCACCCATCGAAACGCGCCCCCCACAACACATGGCCTACCGTCCCGCGTTCCCACAGGTGTCCCGATGAAAACGGTACCTCACATGTGTGGGTGCACCTACCTGGCCGCCAAGGGGAAAGCCTAAAACACAAGTAACCCCAAGTCTGTTGTCAGAGGGAAATCTCCGACATTCTGCCGACCGGCGCAATTTACAGATATGGGCCTCGGGTGTCCAAGCCACCGAGGAAAACAGGGAACCCCATGCATTTTCGAAAAGAGGACACCCGTGGGAATCCGCAGAGGTGTGATTTGACCCATCACCCCAGATTTTTTTACCCAGACAGCCCTGCAAAGTCGGAAATGTGGGGAAAAAAACGCTTTTTCCGCACATTTCGCTCGCCGCACCCATCGAAACACGCCCCCCACAACACATGGCCTACCGTCCCGCGTTCCCACAGGTGTCCCGATGAAAACGGTACCTCACATGTGTGGGTGCACCTACCTGGCCGCCAAGGGGAAAGCCTAAAACACAAGTAACCCCAAGTCTGTTGTCCATTCTGCCGACCGGCGCAACTTACAGATATGGGCCTCGGGTGTCCAAGCCACCGAGGAAAACAGGGAACCTCATGCATTTTCGAAAAGAGGACACCCGTGGGAATCCGCAGAGGTGTGATTTGCGCCCATCGCCCCAGATTTTTTTACCCAGACAGCCCTGCAAAGTCGGAAATGTGGGGAAAAAAACGCTTTTTCCGCACATTTTGCTCGCCGCACCCATCGAAACACGCCCCCCACAACACATGGCCTACCGTCCCGCGTTCCCACAGGTGTCCCAATGAAAACGGTACCTCACATGTGTGGGTGCACCTACCTGGCCGCCAAGGGGAAAGCCTAAAACACAAGTAACCCCAAGTCTGTTTTCACACCGGAAATGTCACACTCTCACATCATACAGATATGGGCCTCGGGTGTCCAAGCCACTGAGGAAAACGGGGAACCCCATGCATTTTCGAAAAGAGGACACCCGTGGGAATCCGCAGAGGTGTGATTTGCGCCCATCACCCCAGATTTTTTTACCCAGACAGCCCTGCAAAGTCGGAAATGTGGGGAAAAAAACGCTTTTTCCGCACATTTCGCTCGCCGCACCCATCGAAACACGCCCCCCACAACACATGGCCTACCGTCCCGCGTTCCCACAGGTGTCCCGATGAAAACGGTACCTCACATGTGTGGGTGCACCTACCTGGCCGCCAAGGGGAAAGCCTAAAACTCAAGTAACCCCAAGTCTGTTGTCAGAGGGAAATCTCCGACATTCTGCCGACCGGCGCAACTTACAGATATGGGCCTCGGGTGTCCAAGCCACCGAGGAAAACAGGGAACCCCATGCATTTCCGAAAAGAGGACACCCGTGGGAATCTGCAGAGGTATGATATGCCCAAATCGCCCCAGAATTTATTACCCATACACCCCCGCAAAGTCCGAAATGTGGGAAAAAATACGCATTTTCCTCACATTTCGCTCGACTCACCCATCGAAACACGCCCCCAACTACACATGGCCTACCGTCCCGCGTTCCCAGAGGTGTCCCGATGAAAACGGTACCTCACATGTGTGGGTGCACCTACCTGGCCGCCAAGGGGAAAGCCTAAAACACAAGTAACCCCAAGTCTGTTTTCAGAGGGAAAACTCAGACATTCTGCCGACCGGCACAATGTACAGATATGGGCCTCGGGTGTCCAAGCCACCGAGGAAAACAGGGAACCCCATGCATTTCCGAAAAGAGGACACCCGTGGGAATCCGCAGAGGTATGATATGCCCAAATTGCCCCAAAATTTATTACACAGACACCCCTGCAAAGTCTGAAATGTGGGGAAAAAAACGCTTTTTCCGCACATTTCGCTCGACGCACCCATCGAAACACGCCCCCAACAACACATGGCCTACCGTCACGCGTTCCCACAGGTGTCCCGATGAAAACGGTACCTCACATGTGTGGGTGCACCTACCTGGACGCCAAGGGGAAAGCCTAAAACACAAGTAACCCCAAGTCTGTTTTCACACCGGAAATGTCACACTCTCACATCATACAGATATGGGCCTCGGGTGTCCAAGCCACCAAGGAAAACAGGGAACCCCATGCATTTCCGGAAAGAGGACACCCGTGGGAATCTGCAGAGGTATGATATGCCCAAATCGCCCCAGAATTTATTACCCAGACACCCCCGCAAAGTCCGAAATGTGGGAAAAAATACGCATTTTCCTCACATTTCGCTCGACTCACCCATCGAAACACGCCCCCAACAACACATGGCCTACCGTCCCGCATTCCCACAGGTGTCCCGATGAAAACGGTACCTCACATGTGTGGGTGCACCTACCTGGCCGCCAAGGGGAAAGCCTAAAACACAAGTAACCCCAAGTCTGTTTTCAGAAGGAAAACTCAGACATTCTGCCGACCGGCGCAACTTACAGATATGGGCCTCGGGTGTCCAAGCCAGCGAGGAAAACAGGGAACCCCATGCATTTTCGAAAAGAGGACACCCGTGGGAATCCGCAGAGGTGTGATTTGCGCCCATCGCCCCAGATTTTTTTACCCAGACAGCCCTGCAAAGTCGGAAATGTGGGGAAAAAAACGCTTTTTCCGCACATTTCGCTCGCCGCACCCATCGAAACACGCCCCCCACAACACATGGCCTACCGTCCCGCGTTCCCACAGGTGTCCCGATGAAAACGGTACCTCACATGTGTGGGTGCACCTACCTGGCCGCCAAGGGGAAAGCCTAAAACACAAGTAACCCCAAGTCTGTTTTCACACCGGAAATGTCACACTCTCACATCATACAGATATGGGCCTCGGGTGTCCAAGCCACCGAGGAAAACGGGGAACCCCATGCATTTTCGAAAAGAGGACACCCGTGGGAATCCGCAGAGGTGTGATTTGCGCCCATCGCCCCAGATTTTTTTACCCAGACAGCCCTGCAAAGTCGGAAATGTGGGGAAAAAAATGCTTTTTCCGCACATTTCGCTCGCCGCACCCATCGAAACACGCCCCCCACAACACATGGCCTACCGTCCCGCGTTCCCACAGGTGTCCCGATGAAAACGGTACCTCACATGTGTGGGTGCACCTACCTGGCCGCCAAGGGGAAAGCCTAAAACACAAGTAACCCCAAGTCTGTTGTCAGAGGGAAATCTCCGACATTCTGCCGACCGGCGCAACTTACAGATATGGGCCTCGGGTGTCCAAGCCACCGAGGAAAACAGGGAACCCCATGCATTTTCGAAAAGAGGACCCCCGTGGGAATTCGCAGAGGTGTGATTTGCGCCCATCGCCCCAGATTTTTTTACCCAGACAGCCCTGCAAAGTCGGAAATGTGGGGAAAAAAACGCTTTTTCCGCACATTTCGCTCGCCGCACCCATCGAAACACGCCCCCCACAACACATGGACTACCGCCCCGCGTTCCCACAGGTGTCCCGATGAAAACGGTACCTCACATGTGTGGGTGCACCTACCTGGCCGCCAAGGGGAAAGCCTAAAACACAAGTAACCCCAAGTCTGTTGTCCATTCTGCCGACCGGCGCAACTTACAGATATGGGCCTCGGGTGTCCAAGCCACCGAGGAAAACAGGGAACCCCATGCATTTTCGAAAAGAGGACACCCGTGGGAATCCGCAGAGGTGTGATTTGCGCCCATCGCCCCAGATTTTTTTACCCAGACAGCCCTGCAAAGTCGGAAATGTGGGGAAAAAAACGCTTTTTCCGCACATTTCGCTCGCCGCACCCATCGAAACACGCCCCCCACAACACATGGCCTACCGTCCCGCGTTCCCACAGGTGTCCCAATGAAAACGGTACCTCACATGTGTGGGTGCACCTACCTGTCCGCCAAGGGGAAAGCCTAAAACACAAGTAACCCCAAGTCTGTTGTCCATTCTGCCGACCGGCGCTACTTACAGATATGGGCCTCGGGTGTCCAAGCCACCGAGGAAAACAGGGAACCCCATGCATTTTCGAAAAGAGGACACCCGTGGGAATCCGCAGAGGTGTGATTTGCGCCCATCGCCCCAGATTTTTTTACCCAGACAGCCCTGCAAAGTCGGAAATGTGGGGAAAAAAACGCTTTTTCCGCACATTTCGCTCGCCGCACCCATCTAAACGCGCCCCCCACAACACATGGCCTACCGTCCCGCGTTCCCACAGGTGTCCCGATGAAAACGGTACCTCACATGTGTGGGTGCACCTACCTGGCCGCCAAGGGGAAAGCCTAAAACACAAGTAACCCCAAGTCTGTTTTCAGAAGGAAAACTCAGACATTCTGCCGACCGGCGCAACTTACAGATATGGGCCTCGGGTGTCCAAGCCACCGAGGAAAACAGGGAACCCCATGCATTTTCGAAAAGAGGACACGCGTGGGAATCCGCAGAGGTGTGATTTGCGCCCATCGCCCCAGATTTTTTTACCCAGACAGCCCTGCAAAGTCGGAAATGTGGGGAAAAAAACGCTTTTTCCGCACATTTCGCTCGCCGCACCCATCGAAACACGCCCCCCACAACACATGGCCTACCGTCCCGCGTTCCCACAGGTGTCCCGATGAAAACGGTACCTCACATGTGTGGGTGCACCTACCTGGCCGCCAAGGGGAAAGCCTAAAACACAAGTAACCCCAAGTCTGTTGTCCATTCTGCCGACCGGCGCAACTTACAGATATGGGCCTCGGGTGTCCAAGCCACCGAGGAAAACAGGGAACCCCATGCATTTTCGAAAAGAGGACACCCGTGGGAATCCGCAGAGGTGTGATTTGCGCCCATCGCCCCAGATTTTTTTACCCAGACATCCCTGCAAAGTCGGAAATGTGGGGAAAAAAACGCTTTTTCCGCACATTTTGCTCGCCGCACCCATCGAAACACGCCCCCCACAACACATGGCCTACCGTCCCGCGTTCCCACAGGTGTCCCGATGAAAACGGTACCTCACATGTGTGGGTGCACCTACCTGGCCGCCAAGGGGAAAGCCTAAAACACAAGTAACCCCAAGTCTGTTTTCACACCGGAAATGTCACACTCTCACATCATACAGATATGGGCCTCGGGTGTCCAAGCCACCGAGGAAAACGGGGAACCCCATGCATTTTCGAAAAGAGGACACCCGTGGGAATCCGCAGAGGTGTGATTTGCGCCCATCGCCCCAGATTTTTTTACCCAGACAGCCCTGCAAAGTCGGAAATGTGGGGAAAAAAATGCTTTTTCCGCACATTTCGCTCGCCGCACCCATCGAAACACGCCCCCCACAACACATGGCCTACCGTCCCGCGTTCCCACAGGTGTCCCGATGAAAACGGTACCTCACATGTGTGGGTGCACCTACCTGGCCGCCAAGGGGAAAGCCTAAAACACAAGTAACCCCAAGTCTGTTGTCAGAGGGAAATCTCCGACATTCTGCCGACCGGCGCAACTTACAGATATGGGCCTCGGGTGTCCAAGCCACCGAGGAAAACAGGGAACCCCATGCATTTTCGAAAAGAGGACCCCCGTGGGAATCCGCAGAGGTGTGATTTGCGCCCATCGCCCCAGATTTTTTTACCCAGACAGCCCTGCAAAGTCGGAAATGTGGGGAAAAAAACGCTTTTTCCGCACATTTCGCTCGCCGCACCCATCGAAACACGCCCCGACAACACATGGCCTACCGTCCCGCGTTCCCACAGGTGTCCCGATGAAAACGGTACCTCACATGTGTGGGTGCACCTACCTGGCCGCCAAGGGGAAAGCCTAAAACACAAGTAACCCCAAGTCTGTTGTCCATTCTGCCGACCGGCGCAACTTACAGATATGGGCCTCGGGTGTCCAAGCCACCGAGGAAAACAGGGAACCCCATGCATTTTCGAAAAGAGGACACCCGTGGGAATCCGCAGAGGTGTGATTTGCGCCCATCGCCCCAGATTTTTTTACCCAGACAGCCCTGCAAAGTCGGAAATGTGGGGAAAAAAACGCTTTTTCCGCACATTTCGCTCGCCGCACCCATTGAAACGCGCCCCCCACAACACATGGCCTACCGTCCCGCGTTCCCACAGGTGTCCCGATGAAAACGGTACCTCACATGTGTGGGTGCACCTACCTGGCCGCCAAGGGGAAAGCCTAAAACACAAGTAACCCCAAGTCTGTTGTCAGAGGGAAATCTCCGACATTCTGCCGACCGGCGCAACTTACAGATATGGGCCTCGGGTGTCCAAGCCACCGAGGAAAACAGGGAACCCCATGCATTTTCGAAAAGAGGACACCCGTGGGAATCCGCAGAGGTGGAATTTGCGCCCATCGCCCCAGATTTTTTTACCCAGACAGCCCTGCAAAGTCGGAAATGTGGGGAAAAAAACGCTTTTTCCGCACATTTCGCTCGCCGCACCCATCGAAACACGCCCCCCACAACACATGGCCTACCGTCCCGCGTTCCCACAGGTGTCCCGATGAAAACGGTACCTCACATGTGTGGGTGCACCTACCTGGCCGCCAAGGGGAAAGCCTAAAACACAAGTAACCCCAAGTCTGTTGTCCATTCTGCCGACCGGCGCAACTTACAGATATGGGCCTCGGGTGTCCAAGCCACCGAGGAAAACAGGGAACCCCATGCATTTTCGAAAAGAGGATACCCGTGGGAATCCGCAGAGGTGTGATTTGCGCCCATCGCCCCAGATTTTTTTACCCAGACAGCCCTGCAAAGTCGGAAATGTGGGGAAAAAAACGCTTTTTCCGCACATTTCGCTCGCCGCACCCATCGAAACGCGCCCCCCACAACACATGGCCTACCGTCCCGCGTTCCCACAGGTGTCCCGATGAAAACGGTACCTCACATGTGTGGGTGCACCTACCTGGCCGCCAAGGGGAAAGCCTAAAACACAAGTAACCCCAAGTCTGTTGCCAGAGGGAAATCTCCGACATTCTGCCGACCGGCGCAACTTACAGATATGGGCCTCGGGTGTCCAAGCCACCGAGGAAAACAGGGAACCCCATGCATTTTCGAAAAGAGGACACCCGTGGGAATCTGCAGAGGTGTGATTTGCGCCCATCACCCCAGATTTTTTTACCCAGACAGCCCTGCAAAGTCGGAAATGTGGGGAAAAAAACGCTTTTTCCGCACATTTCGCTCGCCGCACCCATCGAAACACGCCCCCCACAACACATGGCCTACCGTCCCGCGTTCCCACAGGTGTCCCGATGAAAACGGTACCTCACATGTGTGGGTGCACCTACCTGGCCGCCAAGGGGAAAGCCTAAAACACAAGTAACCCCAAGTCTGTTGTCCATTCTGCCGACCGGCGCAACTTACAGATATGGGCCTCGGGTGTCCAAGCCACCGAGGAAAACAGGGAACCCCATGCATTTTCGAAAAGAGGACACCCGTGGGAATCCGCAGAGGTGTGATTTGCGCCCATCGCCCCAGATTTTTTTACCCAGACAGCCCTGCAAAGTCGGAAATGTGGGGAAAAAAACGCTTTTTCCGCACATTTCGCTCGCCGCACCCATCGAAACACGCCCCCCACAACACATGGCCTACCGTCCCGCGTTCCCACAGGTGTCCCAATGAAAACGGTACCTCACATGTGTGGGTGCACCTACCTGGCCGCCAAGGGGAAAGCCTAAAACACAAGTAACCCCAAGTCTGTTGTCCATTCTGCCGACCGGCGCTACTTACAGATATGGGCCTCGGGTGTCCAAGCCACCGAGGAAAACAGGGAACCCCATGCATTTTCGAAAAGAGGACACCCGTGGGAATCCGCAGAGGTGTGATTTGCGCCCATCGCCCCAGATTTTTTTACCCAGACAGCCCTGCAAAGTCGGAAATGTGGGGAAAAAAACGCTTTTTCCGCACATTTCGCTCGCCGCACCCATCGAAACGCGCCCCCCACAACACATGGCCTACCGTCCCGCGTTCCCACAGGTGTCCCGATGAAAACGGTACCTCACATGTGTGGGTGCACCTACCTGGCCGCCAAGGGGAAAGCCTAAAACACAAGTAACCCCAAGTCTGTTGTCAGAGGGAAATCTCCGACATTCTGCCGACCGGCGCAATTTACAGATATGGGCCTCGGGTGTCCAAGCCACCGAGGAAAACAGGGAACCCCATGCATTTTCGAAAAGAGGACACCCGTGGGAATCCGCAGAGGTGTGATTTGCGCCCATCACCCCAGATTTTTTTACCCAGACAGCCCTGCAAAGTCGGAAATGTGGGGAAAAAAACGCTTTTTCCGCACATTTCGCTCGCCGCACCCATCGAAACACGCCCCCCACAACACATGGCCTACCGTCCCGCGTTCCCACAGGTGTCCCGATGAAAACGGTACCTCACATGTGTGGGTGCACCTACCTGGCCGCCAAGGGGAAAGCCTAAAACACAAGTAACCCCAAGTCTGTTGTCCATTCTGCCGACCGGCGCAACTTACAGATATGGGCCTCGGGTGTCCAAGCCACCGAGGAAAACAGGGAACCCCATGCATTTTCGAAAAGAGGACACCCGTGGGAATCCGCAGAGGTGTGATTTGCGCCCATCGCCCCAGATTTCTTTACCCAGACAGCCCTGCAAAGTCGGAAATGTGGGGAAAAAAACGCTTTTTCCGCACATTTTGCTCGCCGCACCCATCGAAACACGCCCCCCACAACACATGGCCTACCGTCCCGCGTTCCCACAGGTGTCCCAATGAAAACGGTACCTCACATGTGTGGGTGCACCTACCTGGCCGCCAAGGGGAAAGCCTAAAACACAAGTAACCCCAAGTCTGTTTTCACACCGGAAATGTCACACTCTCACATCATACAGATATGGGCCTCGGGTGTCCAAGCCACTGAGGAAAACGGGGAACCCCATGCATTTTCGAAAAGAGGACACCCGTGGGAATCCGCAGAGGTGTGATTTGCGCCCATCACCCCAGATTTTTTTACCCAGACAGCCCTGCAAAGTCGGAAATGTGGGGAAAAAAACGCTTTTTCCGCACATTTCGCTCGCCGCACCCATCGAAACACGCCCCCCACAACACATGGCCTACCGTCCCGCGTTCCCACAGGTGTCCCAATGAAAACGGTACCTCACATGTGTGGGTGCACCTACCTGGCCGCCAAGGGGAAAGCCTAAAACACAAGTAACCCCAAGTCTGTTGTCAGAGGGAAATCTCCGACATTCTGCCGACCGGCGCAACTTACAGATATGGGCCTCGGGTGTCCAAGCCACCGAGGAAAACAGGGAACCCCATGCATTTCCGAAAAGAGGACACCCGTGGGAATCTGCAGAGGTATGATATGCCCAAATCGCCCCAGAATTTATTACCCAGACACCCCCGCAAAGTCCGAAATGTGGGAAAAAATACGCATTTTCCTCACATTTCGCTCGACTCACCCATCGAAACACGCCCCCAACTACACATGGCCTACCGTCCCGCGTTCCCACAGGTGTCCCGATGAAAACGGTACCTCACATGTGTGGGTGCACCTACCTGGCCGCCAAGGGGAAAGCCTAAAACACAAGTAACCCCAAGTCTGTTTTCAGAGGGAAAACTCAGACATTCTGCCGACCGGCACAATGTACAGATATGGGCCTCGGGTGTCCAAGCCACCGAGGAAAACAGGGAACCCCATGCATTTCCGAAAAGAGGACACCCGTGGGAATCCGCAGAGGTATGATATGCCCAAATTGCCCCAGAATTTATTACACAGACACCCCTGCAAAGTCTGAAATGTGGGGAAAAAAACGCTTTTTCCGCACATTTCGCTCGACGCACCCATCGAAACACGCCCCCAACAACACATGGCCTACCGTCACGCGTTCCCACAGGTGTCCCGATGAAAACGGTACCTCACATGTGTGGGTGCACCTACCTGGACGCCAAGGGGAAAGCCTAAAACACAAGTAACCCCAAGTCTGTTTTCACACCGGAAATGTCACACTCTCACATCATACAGATATGGGCCTCGGGTGTCCAAGCCACCAAGGAAAACAGGGAACCCCATGCATTTCCGGAAAGAGGACACCCGTGGGAATCTGCAGAGGTATGATATGCCCAAATCGCCCCAGAATTTATTACCCAGACACCCCCGCAAAGTCCGAAATGTGGGAAAAAATACGCATTTTCCTCACATTTCGCTCGACTCACCCATCGAAACACGCCCCCAACAACACATGGCCTACCGTCCCGCATTCCCACTGGTGTCCCGATGAAAACGGTACCTCACATGTGTGGGTGCACCTACCTGGCCGCCAAGGGGAAAGCCTAAAACACAAGTAACCCCAAGTCTGTTTTCAGAAGGAAAACTCAGACATTCTGCCGACCGGCGCAACTTACAGATATGGGCCTCGGGTGTCCAAGCCACCGAGGAAAACAGGGAACCCCATGCATTTTCGAAAAGAGGACACGCGTGGGAATCCGCAGAGGTGTGATTTGCGCCCATCGCCCCAGATTTTTTTACCCAGACAGCCCTGCAAAGTCGGAAATGTGGGGAAAAAAACGCTTTTTCCGCACATTTCGCTCGCCGCACCCATCGAAACACGCCCCCCACAACACATGGCCTACCGTCCCGCGTTCCCACAGGTGTCCCGATGAAAACGGTACCTCACATGTGTGGGTGCACCTACCTGGCCGCCAAGGGGAAAGCCTAAAACACAAGTAACCCCAAGTCTGTTGTCCATTCTGCCGACCGGCGCAACTTACAGATATGGGCCTCGGGTGTCCAAGCCACCGAGGAAAACAGGGAACCCCATGCATTTTCGAAAAGAGGACACCCGTGGGAATCCGCAGAGGTGTGATTTGCGCCCATCGCCCCAGATTTTTTTACCCAGACATCCCTGCAAAGTCGGAAATGTGGGGAAAAAAACGCTTTTTCCGCACATTTTGCTCGCCGCACCCATCGAAACACGCCCCCCACAACACATGGCCTACCGTCCCGCGTTCCCACAGGTGTCCCGATGAAAACGGTACCTCACATGTGTGGGTGCACCTACCTGGCCGCCAAGGGGAAAGCCTAAAACACAAGTAACCCCAAGTCTGTTTTCACACCGGAAATGTCACACTCTCACATCATACAGATATGGGCCTCGGGTGTCCAAGCCACCGAGGAAAACGGGGAACCCCATGCATTTTCGAAAAGAGGACACCCGTGGGAATCCGCAGAGGTGTGATTTGCGCCCATCGCCCCAGATTTTTTTACCCAGACAGCCCTACAAAGTCGGAAATGTGGGGAAAAAAATGCTTTTTCCGCACATTTCGCTCGCCGCACCCATCGAAACACGCCCCCCACAACACATGGCCTACCGTCCCGCGTTCCCACAGGTGTCCCGATGAAAACGGTACCTCACATGTGTGGGTGCACCTACCTGGCCGCCAAGGGGAAAGCCTAAAACACAAGTAACCCCAAGTCTGTTGTCAGAGGGAAATCTCTGACATTCTGCCGACCGGCGCAACTTACAGATATGGGCCTCGGGTGTCCAAGCCACCGAGGAAAACAGGGAACCCCATGCATTTTCGAAAAGAGGACCCCCGTGGGAATCCGCAGAGGTGTGATTTGCGCCCATCGCCCCAGATTTTTTTACCCAGACAGCCCTGCAAAGTCGGAAATGTGGGGAAAAAAACGCTTTTTCCGCACATTTCGCTCGCCGCACCCATCGAAACACGCCCCCCACAACACATGGCCTACCGCCCCGCGTTCCCACAGGTGTCCCGATGAAAACGGTACCTCACATGTGTGGGTGCACCTACCTGGCCGCCAAGGAGAAAGCCTAAAACACAAGTAACCCCAAGTCTGTTGTCCATTCTGCCGACCGGCGCAACTTACAGATATGGGCCTCGGGTGTCCAAGCCACCGAGGAAAACAGGGAACCCCATGCATTTTCGAAAAGAGGACACCCGTGGGAATCCGCAGAGGTGTGATTTGCGCCCATCGCCCCAGATTTTTTTACCCAGACAGCCCTGCAAAGTCGGAAATGTGGGGAAAAAAACGCTTTTTCCGCACATTTCGCTCGCCGCACCCATCGAAACACGCCCCCCACAACACATGGCCTACTGTCCCGCGTTCCCACAGGTGTCCCAATGAAAACGGTACCTCACATGTGTGGGTGCACCTACCTGGCCGCCAAGGGGAAAGCCTAAAACACAAGTAACCCCAAGTCTGTTGTCCATTCTGCCGACCGGCGCTACTTACAGATATGGGCCTCGGGTGTCCAAGCCACCGAGGAAAACAGGGAACCCCATGCATTTTCGAAAAGAGGACACCCGTGGGAATCCGCAGAGGTGTGATTTGCGCCCATCGCCCCAGATTTTTTTACCCAGACAGCCCTGCAAAGTCGGAAATGTGGGGAAAAAACGCTTTTTCCGCACATTTCGCTCGCCGCACCCATCGAAACACGCCCCCCACAACACATGGCCTACCGTCCCGCGTTCCCACAGGTGTCCCGATGAAAACGGTACCTCACATGTGTGGGTGCACCTACCTGGCCGCCAAGGGGAAAGCCTAAAACACAAGTAACCCCAAGTCTGTTGTCAGAGGGAAATCTCAGACATTCTGCCGACCGGCGCAACTTACAGATATGGGCCTCGGGTGTCCAAGCCACCGAGGAAAACAGGGAACCCCATGCATTTTCGAAAAGAGGACACCCGTGGGAATCCGCAGAGGTGTGATTTGCGCCCATCGCCCCAGATTTTTTTACCCAGACAGCCCTGCAAAGTCGGAAATGTGGGGAAAAAAACGCTTTTTCTGCACATTTCGCTCGCCGCACCCATCGAAACACGCCCCCCACAACACATGGCCTACCGTCCCGCGTTCCCACAGGTGTCCCGATGAAAACGGTACCTCACATGTGTGGGTGCACCTACCTGGCCGCCAAGGGGAAAGCCTAAAACACAAGTAACCCCAAGTCTGTTGTCCATTCTGCCGACCGGCGCAACTTACAGATATGGGCCTCGGGTGTCCAAGCCACCGAGGAAAACAGGGAACCCCATGTATTTTCGAAAAGAGGACACCCGTGGGAATCCGCAGAGGTGTGATTTGTGCCCATCGCCCCAGATTTTTTTACCCAGACAGCCCTGCAAAGTCGGAAATGTGGTGAAAAAAACGCTTTTTCCGCACATTTCGCTCACCGCACCCATCGAAACACGCCCCCCACAACACATGGCCTACCGTCCCGCGTTCCCACAGGTGTCCCAATGAAAACGGTACCTCACATGTGTGGAAGCACCTACCTGGCCGCCAAGGGGAAAGCCTAAAACACAAGTAACCCCAAGTCTGTTTTCACACCGGAAATGTCACACTCTCACATCATACAGATATGGGCCTCGGGTGTCCAAGCCACCGAGGAAAACGGGGAACCCCATGCATTTTAGAAAAGAGGACACCCGTGGGAATCCGCAGAGGTGTGATTTGCGCCCATCGCCCCAGATTTTTTTACCCAGACAGCCCTGCAAAGTCGGAAATGTGGGGAAAAAAACGCTTTTTCCGCACATTTCGCTCGCCGCACCCATCGAAACACGCCCCCCACAACACATGGCCTACCGTCCCGCGTTCCCACAGGTGTCCCGATGAAAACGGTACCTCACATGTGTGGGTGCACCTACCTGGCCGCCAAGGGGAAAGCCTAAAACACAAGTAACCCCAAGTCTGTTGTCAGAGGGAAATCTCCGACATTCTGCCGACCGGCGCAACTTACAGATATGGGCCTCGGGTGTCCAAGCCACCGAGGAAAACAGGGAACCCCATGCATTTTCGAAAAGAGGACACCCGTGGGAATCCGCAGAGGTGGAATTTGCGCCCATCGCCCCAGATTCTTTTACCCAGACAGCCCTGCAAAGTCGGAAATGTGGGGAAAAAAACGCTTTTTCCGCACATTTCGCTCGCCGCACCCATCGAAACACGCCCCCCACAACACATGGCCTACCGTCCCGCGTTCCCACAGGTGTCCCGATGAAAACGGTACCTCACATGTGTGGGTGCACCTACCTGGCCGCCAAGGGGAAAGCCTAAAACACAAGTAACCCCAAGTCTGTTGTCCATTCTGCCGACCGGCGCAACTTACAGATATGGGCCTCGGGTGTCCAAGCCACCGAGGAAAACAGGGAACCCCATGCATTTTCGAAAAGAGGATACCCGTGGGAATCCGCAGAGGTGTGATTTGCGCCCATCGCCCCAGATTTTTTTACCCAGACAGCCCTGCAAAGTCGGAAATGTGGGGAAAAAAACGCTTTTTCCGCACATTTCGCTCGCCGCACCCATCGAAACGCGCCCCCCACAACACATGGCCTACCGTACCGCGTTCCCACAGGTGTCCCGATGAAAACGGTACCTCACATGTGTGGGTGCACCTACCTGGCCGCCAAGGGGAAAGCCTAAAACACAAGTAACCCCAAGTCTGTTGCCAGAGGGAAATCTCCGACATTCTGCCGACCGGCGCAACTTACAGATATGGGCCTCGGGTGTCCAAGCCACCGAGGAAAACAGGGAACCCCATGCATTTTCGAAAAGAGGACACCCGTGGGAATCCGCAGAGGTGTGATTTGCGCCCATCGCCCCAGATTTTTTTACCCAGACAGCCCTGCAAAGTCGGAAATGTGGGGAAAAAACGCTTTTTCCGCACATTTCGCTCGCCGCACCCATCGAAACACGCCCCCCACAACACATGGCCTACCGTCCCGCGTTCCCACAGGTGTCCCGATGAAAACGGTACCTCACATGTGTGGGTGCACCTACCTGGCCGCCAAGGGGAAAGCCTAAAACACAAGTAACCCCAAGTCTGTTGTCAGAGGGAAATCTCAGACATTCTGCCGACCGGCGCAACTTACAGATATGGGCCTCGGGTGTCCAAGCCACCGAGGAAAACAGGGAACCCCATGCATTTTCGAAAAGAGGACACCCGTGGGAATCCGCAGAGGTGTGATTTGCGCCCATCGCCTAGATTTTTTTACCCAGACAGCCCTGCAAAGTCGGAAATGTGTGGAAAAAACCGCTTTTTCCGCACATTTCGCTCGCCGCACCCATCGAAACACGCCCCCCACAACACATGGCCTACCGTCCCGCGTTCCCACAGGTGTCCCGATGAAAACGGTACCTCACATGTGTGGGTGCACCTACCTGGCCACCAAGGGGAAAGCCTAAAACACAAGTAACCCCAAGTCTGTTGTCAGAGGGAAATCTCAGACATTCTGCCGACCGGCGCAACTTACAGATATGGGCCTCGGGTGTCCAAGCCACCGAGGAAAACAGGGAACCCCATGCATTTTCGAAAAGAGGACACCCGTGGGAATCCGCAGAGGTGTGATTTGCGCCCATCGCCCCAGATTTTTTTACCCAGACAGCCCTGCAAAGTCGGAAATGTGGGGGAAAAAATGCTTTTTCCGCACATTTCACTCGCCGCACCCATCGAAACACGCCCCCCACAACACATGGCCTACCGTCCCGCGTTCCCACAGGTGTCCCGATGAAAACGGTACCTCACATGTGTGGGTGCACCTACCTGGCCGCCAAGGGGAAAGCCTAAAACACAAGTAACCCCAAGTCTGTTGTCCATTCTGCCGACCGGCGCAACTTACAGATATGGGCCTCGGGTGTCCAAGCCACCGAGGAAAACAGGGAACCCCATGCATTTTCGAAAAGAGGACACCCGTGGGAATCCGCAGAGGTGTGATTTGCGCCCATCGCCCCAGATTTTTTTACCCAGACAGCCCTGCAAAGTCGGAAATGTGGGGAAAAAAAAGCTTTTTCCGCACATTTCGCTCGCCGCACCCATCGAAACACGCCCCCCACAACACATGGCCTACCGTCCCGCGTTCCCACAGGTGTCCCGATGAAAACGGTACCTCACATGTGTGGGTGCACCTACCTGGCCGCCAAGGGGAAAGCCTAAAACACAAGTAACCCCAAGTCTGTTGTCAGAGGGAAATCTCCGACATTCTGCCGACCGGCGCAACTTACAGATATGGGCCTCGGGTGTCCAAGCCACCGAGGAAAACAGGGAACCCCATGCATTTTCGAAAAGAGGACACCCGTGGGAATCCGCAGAGGTGTGATTTGCGCCCATCGCCTAGATTTTTTTACCCAGACAGCCCTGCAAAGTCGGAAATGTGTGGAAAAAACCGCTTTTTCCGCACATTTCGCTCGCCGCACCCATCGAAACACGCCCCCCACAACACATGGCCTACCGTCCCGCGTTCCCACAGGTGTCCCGATGAAAACGGTACCTCACATGTGTGGGTGCACCTACCTGGCCGCCAAGGGGAAAGCCTAAAACACAAGTAACCCCAAGTCTGTTGTCCATTCTGCCGACCGGCGCAACTTACAGATATGGGCCTCGGGTGTCCAAGCCACCGAGGAAAACAGGGAACCCCATGCATTTTCGAAAAGAGGATACCCGTGGGAATCCGCAGAGGTGTGATTTGCGCCCATCGCCCCAGATTTTTTTACCCAGACAGCCCTGCAAAGTCGGAAATGTGGGGAAAAAAACGCTTTTTCCGCACATTTCGCTCGCCGCACCCATCGAAACGCGCCCCCCACAACACATGGCCTACCGTCCCGCGTTCCCACAGGTGTCCCGATGAAAACGGTACCTCACATGTGTGGGTGCACCTACCTGGCCGCCAAGGGGAAAGCCTAAAACACAAGTAACCCCAAGTCTGTTGCCAGAGGGAAATCTCCGACATTCTGCCGACCGGCGCAACTTACAGATACGGGCCTCGGGTGTCCAAGCCACCGAGGAAAACAGGGAACCCCATGCATTTTCGAAAAGAGGACACCCGTGGGAATCCGCAGAGGTGTGATTTGCGCCCATCGCCCCAGATTTTTTTACCCAGACAGCCCTGCAAAGTCGGAAATGTGGGGAAAAAACGCTTTTTCCGCACATTTTGCTCACCGCACCCATCGAAACACGCCCCCCACAACACATGGCCTACCGTCCCGCGTTCCCACAGGTGTCCCGATGAAAACGGTACCTCACATGTGTGGGTGCACCTACCTGGCCGCCAAGGGGAAAGCCTAAAACACAAGTAACCCCAAGTCTGTTGTCAGAGGGAAATCTCAGACATTCTGCCGACCGGCGCAACTTACAGATATGGGCCTCGGGTGTCCAAGCCACCGAGGAAAACAGGGAACCCCATGCATTTTCGAAAAGAGGACACCCGTGGGAATCCGCAGAGGTGTGATTTGCGCCCATCGCCCCAGATTTTTTTACCCAGACAGCCCTGCAAAGTCGGAAATGTTGCGAAAAAAACGCTTTTTCTGCACATTTCGCTCGCCGCACCCATCGAAACACGCCCCCCACAACACATGGCCTACCGTCCCGCGTTCCCACAGGTGTCCCGATGAAAACGGTACCTCACATGTGTGGGTGCACCTACCTGGCCGCCAAGGGGAAAGCCTAAAACACAAGTAACCCCAAGTCTGTTGTCCATTCTGCCGACCGGCGCAACTTACAGATATGGGCCTCGGGTGTCCAAGCCACCGAGGAAAACAGGGAACCCCATGCATTTTCGAAAAGAGGACACCCGTGGGAATCCGCAGAGGTGTGATTTGTGCCCATCGCCCCAGATTTTTTTACCCAGACAGCCCTGCAAAGTCGGAAATGTGGTGAAAAAAACACTTTTTCCGCACATTTCGCTCGCCGCACCCATCGAAACACGCCCCCCACAACACATGGCCTACCGTCCCGCGTTCCCACAGGTGTCCCAATGAAAACGGTACCTCACATGTGTGGAAGCACCTACCTGGCCGCCAAGGGGAAAGCCTAAAACACAAGTAACCCCAAGTCTGTTTTCACACCGGAAATGTCACACTCTCACATCATACAGATATGGGCCTCGGGTGTCCAAGCCACCGAGGAAAACGGGGAACCCCATGCATTTTCGAAAAGAGGACACCCGTGGGAATCCGCAGAGGTGTGATTTGCGCCCATCGCCCCAGATTTTTTTACCCAGACAGCCCTGCAAAGTCGGAAATGTGGGGAAAAAAACGCTTTTTCCGCACATTTCGCTCGCCGCACCCATCGAAACACGCCCCCCACAACACATGGCCTACCGTCCCGCGTTCCCACAGGTGTCCCGATGAAAACGGTACCTCACATGTGTGGGTGCACCTACCTGGCCGCCAAGGGGAAAGCCTAAAACACAAGTAACCCCAAGTCTGTTGTCAGAGGGAAATCTCAGACATTCTGCCGACCGGCGCAACTTACAGATATGGGCCTCGGGTGTCCAAGCCACCGAGGAAAACAGGGAACCCCATGCATTTTCGAAAAGAGGACACCCGTGGGAATCCGCAGAGGTGTGATTTGCGCCCATCGCCCCAGATTTTTTTACCCAGACAGCCCTGCAAAGTCGGAAATGTGGGGAAAAAAACGCTTTTTCCGCACATTTCGCTCGCCGCACCCATCGAAACACGCCCCCCACAACACATGGCCTACCGTCCCGCGTTCCCACAGGTGTCCCGATGAAAACGGTACCTCACATGTGTGGGTGCACCTACCTGGCCGCCAAGGGGAAAGCCTAAAACACAAGTAACCCCAAGTCTGTTGTCAGAGGGAAATCTCCGACATTCTGCCGACCGGCGCAACTTACAGATATGGGCCTCGGGTGTCCAAGCCACCGAGGAAAACAGGGAACCCCATGCATTTTCGAAAAGAGGACACCCGTGGGAATCCGCAGAGGTGTGATTTGCGCCCATCGCCTAGATTTTTTTACCCAGACAGCCCTGCAAAGTCGGAAATGTGTGGAAAAAACCGCTTTTTCCGCACATTTCGCTCGCCGCACCCATCGAAACACGCCCCCCACAACACATGGCCTACCGTCCCGCGTTCCCACAGGTGTCCCGATGAAAACGGTACCTCACATGTGTGGGTGCACCTACCTGGCCGCCAAGGGGAAAGCCTAAAACACAAGTAACCCCAAGTCTGTTGTCAGAGGGAAATCTCAGACATTCTGCCGACCGGCGCAACTTACAGATATGGGCCTCGGGTGTCCAAGCCACCGAGGAAAACAGGGAACCCCATGCATTTTCGAAAAGAGGACACCCGTGGGAATCCGCAGAGGTGTGATTTGCGCCCATCGCCCCAGATTTTTTTACCCAGACAGCCCTGCAAAGTCGGAAATGTGGGGGAAAAAATGCTTTTTCCGCACATTTCACTCGCCGCACCCATCGAAACACGCCCCCCACAACACATGGCCTACCGTCCCGCGTTCCCACAGGTGTCCCGATGAAAACGGTACCTCACATGTGTGGGTGCACCTACCTGGCCGCCAAGGGGAAAGCCTAAAACACAAGTAACCCCAAGTCTGTTGTCCATTCTGCCGACCGGCGCAACTTACAGATATGGGCCTCGGGTGTCCAAGCCACCGAGGAAAACAGGGAACCCCATGCATTTTCGAAAAGAGGACACCCGTGGGAATCCGCAGAGGTGTGATTTGCGCCCATCGCCCCAGATTTTTTTACCCAGACAGCCCTGCAAAGTCGGAAATGTGGGGAAAAAAACATTTTTTCCGCACATTTCGCTCGCCGCACCCATCGAAACACGCCCCCCACAACACATGGCCTACCGTCCCGCGTTCCCACAGGTGTCCCGATGAAAACGGTACCTCACATGTGTGGGTGCACCTACCTGGCCGCCAAGGGGAAAGCCTAAAACACAAGTAACCCCAAGTCTGTTGTCAGAGGGAAATTTCCGACATTCTGCCGACCGGCGCAACTTACAGATATGGGCCTCGGGTGTCCAAGCCACCGAGGAAAACAGGGATCCCCATGCATTTTCGAAAAGAGGACACCCGTGGGAATCCGCAGAGGTGTGATTTGCGCCCATCGCCCCAGATTTTTTTACCCAGACAGCCCTGCAAAGTCGGAAATGTGGGGAAAAAAACGCTTTTTCAGCACATTTCGCTCGCCGCACCCATCGAAACACGCCCCCCACAACACATGGCCTACCGTCCCGCGTTCCCACAGGTGTCCCGATGAAAACGGTACCTCACATGTGTGGGTGCACCTACCTGGCCGCCAAGGGGAAAGCCTAAAACACAAGTAACCCCAAGTCTGTTGTCCATTCTGCCGACCGGCGCAACTTACAGATATGGGCCTCGGGTGTCCAAGCCACCGAGGAAAACAGGGAACCCCATGCATTTTCGAAAAGAGGACACCCGTGGGAATCCGCAGAGGTGTGATTTGCGCCCATCGCCCCAGATTTTTTTACCCAGACAGCCCTGCAAAGTCGGAAATGTGGGGAAAAAAACGCTTTTTCCGCACATTTCGCTCGCCGCACCCATCGAAACACGCCCCCCACAACACATGGCCTACCGTCCCGCGTTCCCACAGGTGTCCGGATGAAAACGGTACCTCACATGTGTGGGTGCACCTACCTGGCCGCCAAGGGGAAAGCCTAAAACACAAGTAACCCCAAGTCTGTTGTCAGAGGGAAATCTCAGACATTCTGCCGACCGGCGCAACTTACAGATATGGGCCTCGGGTGTCCAAGCCACCGAGGAAAACAGGGAACCCCATGCATTTTCGAAAAGAGGACACCCGTGGGAATCCGCAGAGGTGTGATTTGCGCCCATCGCCCCAGATTATTTTACCCAGACAGCCCTGCAAAGTCGGAAATGTGGGGAAAAAAACGCTTTTTCCGCACATTTCGCTCGCCGCACCCATCGAAACGCGCCCCCCACAACACATGGCCTACCGTCCCGCGTTCCCACAGGTGTCCCGATGAAAATGGTACCTCACATGTGTGGGTGCACCTACCTGGCCGCCAAGGGGAAAGCCTAAAACACAAGTAACCCCAAGTCTGTTGTCAGAGGGAAATCTCAGACATTCTGCCGACCGGCGCAACTTACAGATATGGGCCTCGGGTGTCCAAGCCAGCGAGGAAAACAGGGAACCCCATGCATTTTCGAAAAGAGGACACCCGTGGGAATCCGCAGAGGTGTGATTTGCGCCCATCGCCCCAGATTTTTTTACCCAGACAGCCCTGCAAAGTCGGAAATGTGGGGAAAAAAACGCTTTTTCCGCACATTTCGCTCGCCGCACCCATCGAAACGCGCCCCCCACAACACATGGCCTACCGTCCCGCGTTCCCACAGGTGTCCCGATGAAAACGGTACCTCACATGTGTGGGTGCACCTACCTGGCCGCCAAGGGGAAAGCCTAAAACACAAGTAACCCCAAGTCTGTTGTCAGAGGGAAATCTCAGACATTCTGCCGACCGGCGCAACTTACAGATATGGGCCTCGGGTGTCCAAGCCACCGAGGAAAACAGGGAACCCCATGCATTTTCGAAAAGAGGACACCCGTGGGAATCCGTAGAGGTGTGATTTGCGCCCATCGCCCCAGATTTTTTTACCCAGACAGCCCTGCAAAGTCGGAAATGTGGGGAAAAAAACGCTTTTTCCGCACATTTCGCTCGCCGCACCCATCGAAACACGCCCCCCACAACACATGGCCTACCGTCCCGCGTTTCCACAGGTTTCCCGATGAAAACGGTACCTCACATGTGTGGGTGCACCTACCTGGCCGCCAAGGGGAAAGCCTAAAACACAAGTAACCCCAAGTCTGTTGTCCATTCTGCCGACCGGCGCAACTTACAGATATGGGCCTCGGGTGTCCAAGCCACCGAGGAAAACAGGGAACCCCATGCATTTTCGAAAAGAGGACACCCGTGGGAATCCGCAGAGGTGTGATTTGCGCCCATCGCCCCAGATTTTTTTACCCAGACAGCCCTGCAAAGTCGGAAATGTGGGGAAAAAAATGCTTTTTCCGCAAATTTCGCTCGCCGCACCCATCGAAACGCGCCCCCCACAACACATGGCCTACCGTCCCGCGTTCCCACAGGTGTCCCGATGAAAACGGTACCTCACATGTGTGGGTGCACCTACCTGGCCACCAAGGGGAAAGCCTAAAACACAAGTAACCCCAAGTCTGTTGTCAGAGGGAAATCTCAGACATTCTGCCGACCGGCGCAACTTACAGATATGGGCCTCGGGTGTCCAAGCCACCGAGGAAAACAGGGAACCCCATGCATTTTCGAAAAGAGGACACCCGTGGGAATCCGCAGAGGTGTGATTTGCGCCCATCGCCCCAGATTTTTTTACCCAGACAGCCCTGCAAAGTCGGAAATGTGGGGGAAAAAATGCTTTTTCCGCACATTTCACTCGCCGCACCCATCGAAACACGCCCCCCACAACACATGGCCTACCGTCCCGCGTTCCCACAGGTGTCCCGATGAAAACGGTACCTCACATGTGTGGGTGCACCTACCTGGCCGCCAAGGGGAAAGCCTAAAACACAAGTAACCCCAAGTCTGTTGTCCATTCTGCCGACCGGCGCAACTTACAGATATGGGCCTCGGGTGTCCAAGCCACCGAGGAAAACAGGGAACCCCATGCATTTTCGAAAAGAGGACACCCGTGGGAATCCGCAGAGGTGTGATTTGCGCCCATCGCCCCAGATTTTTTTACCCAGACAGCCCTGCAAAGTCGGAAATGTGGGGAAAAAAAAGCTTTTTCCGCACATTTCGCTCGCCGCACCCATCGAAACACGCCCCCCACAACACATGGCCTACCGTCCCGCGTTCCCACAGGTGTCCCGATGAAAACGGTACCTCACATGTGTGGGTGCACGCTTTGTAAAGAAGACCGGTGGGGGGGTCTGTACTTCTGCTCTCTATATGGTAGAGGGGAGGCACAGAGGACCCCAGCCAAGATTCTCTAATACGGTAGCGATGGGCGAGCAATCAAGGCCTAGCTTCTCAGGAGGTGATGCAGGCTGGTTCTTAAGTACAGTGTATCCCCAAGCCCCCACAAAGGAATGTCCACACACTGTATTACTGAAAACACAGTCTTTATATAATTAATATTCAAGGGTTATGTACACTTATCACAATAACGCACTTTGTGCTCAGGAAAATCAGCAATGGTAAATATCTACAATTCTAAAGTGGTACCACTAATATTAGACCTCATTAAAGTGCATTCACAATACTGTAGAAATGGCACACAGATCAATAAGAAGGAAACCAGCAATAGAGAGAGGAGAGATAACAGAGGGTTGAAACAATAGGCAGAATACTGGCCCTTGCTACTGGACACAGTTCTGTGTGGAGATCCCCCCACCTGGGCAACCTGCAAAATAAAGAGATATAACACCAGCCCAGTCCAGATATTGTTCAATAGTCTATTTCTCTCCTATAATGTTTTTACCCCCCCAATGTACCTGGTGGAGTCGAGTTCCTCGAAAAGGCGTCGACAAGCGTCGAGGGACTCGCTGTTCGGCGACGGGGAATCGACGGCCCTTCTTGAATGCCTTCCTTTTCAGGCGGGAGGCACGGGGCGTCGAACGTCCGTCGACAAACGAGGCCGAACGTTGTCGAAGAGGCGGCAGCTCCGTCCGAGCGGTGCTCGTCGGCGTCGGGGCGTCGGCGTCCTGCAAGGCGGAGGTGTGCGGGGCACCTCGATGACAATAGTTCTGGACCGCAAAGATTGTAGAGACGGGAGCCCAGCAAGGGCGTCGAGTCGTCCGAGTCTTTGGGGTCGTCGGGTGGCGGGAAACCCACCGGCAGGTTTCTCCTCGGCGCGTTGGTCGTCCTCGACTTTCTCCGGCAGGATAAGCGGTCGACGATGCGGTCGAGAGAGTCCTTCGATTGAATGTTCTTAGGCAATGGAGCGGACGGCTCCGATCGTCGGCGGCACGGCGTCAAGTGGTTCCCACGGCTGGGCACACAACTTCGACGGGCCTCCAGCGGTTACACAGACCTGCGAACCCTGGTCGACGGCAATGGACTTCGACGGCGTCGATGTCCGGGTGCTTCACTTCGATCTCCTCGGCGGTCCCGTCTCGGGTCGGCAGCCTTTCGAGGGTCTGACTTCCAGGGCGCTTCGGCGAAGATTCAGCGGTGCTCGATGGTCCCTCGGAGCACGGGAAGAGGGCGCCTAGCCAGGTCCTCTCTCGGGTCAGCCCTCGACAATTTCGACAACCTTCAGTTCCGTCGAAGCAAATGCCACAGCAAGTCTTCTTCTTCCAGCTGGACGTCGAGGATCAGCAAATCCAGTTACTCTTGAGTGGAGACTCAGCTTCTGAATGCTTCTGAACAATTTCCAGTGGTGAGAGGTCCCCAGATATACTATTCTGTCTCTCATCCACACTGCTGGCACACACACAGCAGCCAATCACACAGAAGGGCATTCATGCAGTCAGTCAGCCAATCAGGCACACAGTGCATTCAGGCCACACTCCTCCCTTTCAGACACTCACAACAAGGAATGTGGATTGGGACAAGTACCCAGCCATTCAACACTACACACTGCATTCAGGCCAGTTTCGGGCAGGGCTGTCTCAGTCTTTGTCTCTCATGCCAGAAACCAGACAACCACAACAAGGAGTGTATATTGGTCACACACTCCATTCACCCAGGTCCCACCCACAGGAGGTACCCACAACATACAGTCACTGGGAAGGCTCCAGTCAGTCTAGCTGGGCCTTCACAACAACACCATATATGGAACTTCCACCCAACAGCCAGTCAGGGGGAAGGGACAGAGTCAGGGCTTCCCAGGACTTTGGGAAAAACAAGATAACAGGCAATAGAAAGCAAGAGGCCACAGGGGCCATCTTGTTTCCTATCAGGAATCAACTGATTCCAATGGCAGGGCCTGGGTATCCCAAAATGGAGGACACCCAGAGCACCTGTCAAATTCAGCATGGAGCTGCCACCAGCCCATACCCTGCTCTGTGGGCCACCCACAGGTGCCCAAAAACATACACTAGGGGCACAGGGTTGTACCCCTACCCATGGGTGCCATAAGGGTATCCCATGGGTCTGTTCACCAAATCAAAAGAGAGCTGCACTGCCAGGAGTCCCTCATGGACTCCTGGGCAGAAAACATGACAGAACACACGGTAAAAACAGAGAAAGGACAAGGATTCAGAGGCCCTGTCCCTCAGATGCATTTCCGGCATCACAGTCGCCCCCCCCAGACTGAGGTGGAGGGTGCCTAATCTCCCACGGGATAGACACCCTCATCCAGACGGTCAACATACCTTCTGGAAAGGCCATCTGCATTATCGTGACTCTTCCCTGGTCTGTGCTCTATGGTGAAGTCTAGCCCTTGTAGGCTAATCGACCACCTGAGCAATTTCGGATTCTCACCCTTCATCTGCATAAGCCACTTCAGGGGCTTATGATCTGTTTGGACCTTGAAGGTGGACCCCGTAAGGTAGGGCCTAAAACGCCTAAGGCTCCAAACTATACTAAAACATTCCTTTTCAACAGTAGCCCACCTAAGTTCTCTACCCTTGAGTTGTCTACTGATGAATATGATAGGATGTTCTCTCCCTTTGTCATCTAACTGGGACAAGACAGCTCCAATTCCGGTGTCGCAGGCATCCGTCTGGACGATAAAGGGTCGGCTGTAGTCAGGCGCACTCAACACAGGTGCCCTACACAGACTTTCTTTCAAGCCATCAAAGGCCCTCTGACAGTCTTCAGTCCAATTAACCTTCCTAGGCTGTTTGGGTGAAGTTAGAGCTGTCAGGGGTGCAGCTATGGTTCCATAGTCTGCCATGAAATTGCGATAGTACCCAGTGAGGCCCAAAAAGGCTCTCACCTGGGTTTGAGTAGTGGGAGTCTCCCAGTTCTGTACGTCCTGTACTTTACTGGAGAGAGGTTGGATTTGACCCCCTCCTACCTCATGACCAAGATAGGTAACTTTCCCCTGAGCTATCTGGCACTTGGTGGCCTTGATAGTGAGGTTAGCCCTTTTCAAGGCCTGCAACACCTTATCCAGATGTGTCAAATGCTCTTCCCAGGTGGAACTGTAGACGGCAATGTCGTCTAAGTAAGCCACACAAAAGGCTTCCAGCCCACTGAGCGCATGGTTGACCAATCTCTGGAAGGTGGCAGGGGCATTCTTCAACCCAAAGGGCATGACCCTAAACTGGTAGAGTCCCTCAGGTGTGGAGAATGCCGTCTTTTCCTTGGCATGGTCCGTCAGAGCTATTTGCCAATAGCCTGAGGTAAGGTCAAAGGTGCTCACAAATTTGGCAGCACCTATAGTGTCCACGAGCTCATCAGCCCTGGGCAATGGGTGCGCGTCAGTTTTGGTGACGGCATTGACTCCTCGGTAGTCCACACAGAACCTCCAATCCTTGGTACCCGCCGGGGAACTTGCCTTGGGGACAAGGACCACTGGACTGGACCAGGGACTGGTGGAGGGTTCAATAACACCCAGATCCAACATCTTGGCGACCTCAGCCTGGATGTGGTTTTTGACGGTATCTGACATACGATAGCTCCTGCTTTTGACAGGCACACTGTCACCAGTGTCAATTTCGTGCTTACACCACGGTGTAAGGCCCGGTGTCAGTGAAAACAGAGGGGCATACTGCTGGAGCAAAGCCCGGCAGGCCCTCTGCTGCTCTGTTGTCAAATCGGGAGAGAGTTGTACTCCCTCCACTGAGCCATCCTGAGGGTTGCTATGCAGCAAATCAGGAAGGGGCTCACTCTCATCCTCTTCTTGCCCTGAAGCTAGCAAGAGACATGAGACCTCTGCTCGCCTGTGGAAAGGCTTGAGCCTGTTGACATGGAATACCTGGGGGGCTACCCCAGAGGCTCCCATGTCCACCAGATAATTGACTTCGCCCATCTTGGAGATGATCCTGAAGGGTCCAGTCCACTTGTCTGCCAAAGCTCTAGGCTTGGTAGGCTCCATCACAAGGATTTCCTGTCCCGGAGTCCAATCCACTTGCGAAGCTTTCAGGTCATGCCAGTACTTATTCAATTCCTGGCTGGCCTTGAGATTTGCTGTTGCCTGACCCATCATTTGTGTCATCCTCCGCCTGAGGCCTAACACATAGTCCCCCACTTGCTTGGCGGGACCTGGAGGGGTGGCTTCCAAGCCTTCTCGGATCAAGGCGAGGGGCCCCCTCACGGGATGTCCAAAGAGTAACTCAAAGGGGCTGAAACCAACACCCTCTTGAGGTACCTCTCTGTAAGCAAACAGCAGGCATGGCAGGAGGAGATCCCATTTCCTCCTTAGGGGCTCTTCCAAAGCACCTAGCATGCCCTTGAGAGTTTTGTTAAATCTCTCAACCAGACCATTGGTCTGGGGGTGGTAAGAGGTGGAGAACTTGTAGGTTACCCCGCACTCTTTCCACATGGTTTTCATGTAACTAGACATGAAGTTGGATCCTCGGTCAGAGACAACCTCCTTGGGGAATCCAACACGGGTGAAAATGCCCAGGAGAGCCCTGGCAACCACCTTGGCAGTAACAGTCCGAAGGGGTATTGCCTCAGGGTACCTGGTGGCATGATCTACCAAGACCAGGATGAACCGATGTCCACCTGAAGTGGGAGGGTCAAGGGGACCGACGATGTCGATGCCCACCCTCTCAAATGGTGTGCCAACCACTGGTAATGGCTGCAGTGGGGCAATGACCCTGCCTCCAGTCTTGCCAGACAACTGACAAGTTGGGCAGGTCCTGCAGTGGGACTCCACCTCTACTCCCATCCGTGGCCAGTAGAAATGGGCAGAGAGCCTCTGCTTAGTCTTCTTGGTCCCAAGATGACCAGCCAAGGGCACCTCATGCGCCAACTGCAGTAGGAAGGGCCTGTAAACCTGGGGTACCACCAACCTCTTGCGGGCACCAGGTTCGGGCTTAGTGGGCTCACTAACAAGGAGCTCACCCTCCCAATAAATCTTGAATGTCCTAGGCACTTCACCTTGTGCCTGGGACAGGGCCTGTTTCCTCAGGCCCTCGAGAGAGTGGCACTCTCTCTGTCCCTTACAGAAGTCTGCCCGGGAGGGTCCCCCTTCAGCTAACAAGCATTGAAGGTCGGGATGATCCTCCGGGTTGAGAACCTCTCCCACAGGAGAGTCTTCTGTCTCTTCTCCCACAGGAGTTGAGTTTGGGTTTTCCGCTGGACCCAGCCCGTCCGGAGCATGGATCCCATTGGGTGCTGTCGGAACAGCAGGAAGAGAAGGTGTTCCCTCCACAGAGGTGGCCTTCTTGGTCTTCCTTCTTCTTGCCTTAGGCCTCGCCTTTGGCTCGGATACCTGACTCACAGCCAGACCCGGTGTCACCTGTGACCTAGTGACTGCAGCAGCAGTCATGGGAAGACCATCCGAGATCAACCCCAACTCTACTAGATCATTTCCTAACAGAATGTTAGCAGGGACATTGTCCTGAACCAGGACAGGAAGCTTTGCTGTCTTGTCTCCAATCATGAGTGTGACTAGGGCTACAGGCGATAATTTGGGAGGCCCACCAGCTAACCTGGTGGTTTGCAGAGGAGCACCTTCATAGTCCTCTGGCTTGAGCAGGGTCCTGTCCACCACTGTCATGCTTGCCCCAGTGTCTCTCAAACCAGTAGAAGGCTGGCCATTCAAGAGGACACTTCTCAAAAATCTACGGGTGTTCTGTGGGATAGTCGCCAGTACTTCTGCGTACTGGTCCCAGGCCCCAAGGGACACTAAGGAAATCTCTACTGGAGCACCAAATGTGATTCCTGTAGAGGAGGGGAGGACAGTGGCCTCCACCTCAGACACGGGGTAAGGGTAGGTCAGGCTGACAGCCTGTACTCCAAGTGCCTTACCTTTACACTTGGGGTCACCCCTTTTGTGATCCAGAGCCCCACAATCCCAACAAGTGCCAGGAGTGCGGGGTACGGTACTGGAACCACTGGGAGCCTGCTTTGCAGCAGGTGGACCACTACTCTTATTCCCACCCACAGAGGACTTATCCCCACTAGATTTTTGGGTCTTAGGAGAGGAAGGTTTTGGTTTACCCGACTGTGACTGCTTTTGGGACTCCTCAGCTTTCTGAGAGGCCCCCTTTTCTTTGTCCTTGTCCTTCCCACTGGAGTCCTTAGGGGACACCCGGTGGGAGACCCACTTGTCAGCCAACCTAGCCAGCTTAAAGGGGTCCAAAATGTTCTGGTCAGCCACATACTGACGCAGCTCTGGTGAACAGGCTTCAGAAAAATGCTCAAAAAACAAGAGGTGGGACAACTCAACAAAAGTTTTCACCTTGTAACCGTCAATCCACCCCATCATGTTCATGTGCGCAGTACTCACCCAGTCAACCCAAGACACATTCTCTCTTTTCTTAAAATCCCTGAACCTTTTAAGGTATTGGGTAGGTGTCTTGCCAAACTTGGCAATCAAAGCAGACTTCATACACTCATACTGACCCCTTTCCTCCACACTCAGCTTCAGAATACAGTCATATCCAGTTTGAGGCACTCTGCTTAACAAACACTTAGCCCAATCCCTTTTATCTACATCATGAATTGCACAAGCCATTTCAAACGCTTCAATCCATTGGAGGATATCTGAACCCTCCACAAACACACCAACCAAATCTTTCATAAACTTGGTGGCTGGGGACCTGCCACTCTCAATTGGTCTAGCTGAAGTCTCCACTCTAGCTCTCTCTAGCTGGATTCTCTGACATTCAGTGTCCTTGTCTTTGAGCGCAAGATCCCTATTCTTGAGTTCCACTTGCTGTGCCAGCTCCTCTTTCTTAAGCTCAGCTTCTATTTCCAACTTGCGATATTCAAAGGCCAATTTCATCCTTAATAACTCAAGTTCCATGGAATTGCTGGGGTTTGGAACAGAGGCAGCAGGAATGGTGGCATTCCCAGAAACAGATTCAGTGACAACCCCAGGGGCAGAGTCCTCACTGGTTGCATCCCCCCCTTCATCAAGGGTTTCACCATCAGTCTGGTAGTCCACCAGGGCAGCTATCAGCTCAGCCCTAGACTTATCCACAAAGTCCAACTCCCTGGCTTCACAAGCACTCTGGAGAGCCTCTAAGCTCATCCGAGTCAATTTACCATTTGCAATGGGCTCCATTGCCTGTAATGCAGTTATTTGGTACACACCCAAACCTTAATCTAATAAAGTGCGGATATTTTGTAAGTGGCACGGTTATACACTGAGTCTTAAAACCATAAGCATCCCACCGCTGCCACCAGCTTTGTAAAGAAGACCGGTGGGGGGGTCTGTACTTCTGCTCTCTATATGGTAGAGGGGAGGCACAGAGGACCCCAGCCAAGATTCTCTAATACGGTAGCGATGGGCGAGCAATCAAGGCCTAGCTTCTCAGGAGGTGATGCAGGCTGGTTCTTAAGTACAGTGTATCCCCAAGCCCCCACAAAGGAATGTCCACACACTGTATTACTGAAAACACAGTCTTTATATAATTAATATTCAAGGGTTATGTACACTTATCACAATAACGCACTTTGTGCTCAGGAAAATCAGCAATGGTAAATATCTACAATTCTAAAGTGGTACCACTAATATTAGACCTCATTAAAGTGCATTCACAATACTGTAGAAATGGCACACAGATCAATAAGAAGGAAACCAGCAATAGAGAGAGGAGAGATAACAGAGGGTTGAAACAATAGGCAGAATACTGGCCCTTGCTACTGGACACAGTTCTGTGTGGAGATCCCCCCACCTGGGCAACCTGCAAAATAAAGAGATATAACACCAGCCCAGTCCAGATATTGTTCAATAGTCTATTTCTCTCCTATAATGTTTTTACCCCCCCAATGTACCTGGTGGAGTCGAGTTCCTCGAAAAGGCGTCGACAAGCGTCGAGGGACTCGCTGTTCGGCGACGGGGAATCGACGGCCCTTCTTGAATGCCTTCCTTTTCAGGCGGGAGGCACGGGGCGTCGAACGTCCGTCGACAAACGAGGCCGAACGTTGTCGAAGAGGCGGCAGCTCCGTCCGAGCGGTGCTCGTCGGCGTCGGGGCGTCGGCGTCCTGCAAGGCGGAGGTGTGCGGGGCACCTCGATGACAATAGTTCTGGACCGCAAAGATTGTAGAGACGGGAGCCCAGCAAGGGCGTCGAGTCGTCCGAGTCTTTGGGGTCGTCGGGTGGCGGGAAACCCACCGGCAGGTTTCTCCTCGGCGCGTTGGTCGTCCTCGACTTTCTCCGGCAGGATAAGCGGTCGACGATGCGGTCGAGAGAGTCCTTCGATTGAATGTTCTTAGGCAATGGAGCGGACGGCTCCGATCGTCGGCGGCACGGCGTCAAGTGGTTCCCACGGCTGGGCACACAACTTCGACGGGCCTCCAGCGGTTACACAGACCTGCGAACCCTGGTCGACGGCAATGGACTTCGACGGCGTCGATGTCCGGGTGCTTCACTTCGATCTCCTCGGCGGTCCCGTCTCGGGTCGGCAGCCTTTCGAGGGTCTGACTTCCAGGGCGCTTCGGCGAAGATTCAGCGGTGCTCGATGGTCCCTCGGAGCACGGGAAGAGGGCGCCTAGCCAGGTCCTCTCTCGGGTCAGCCCTCGACAATTTCGACAACCTTCAGTTCCGTCGAAGCAAATGCCACAGCAAGTCTTCTTCTTCCAGCTGGACGTCGAGGATCAGCAAATCCAGTTACTCTTGAGTGGAGACTCAGCTTCTGAATGCTTCTGAACAATTTCCAGTGGTGAGAGGTCCCCAGATATACTATTCTGTCTCTCATCCACACTGCTGGCACACACACAGCAGCCAATCACACAGAAGGGCATTCATGCAGTCAGTCAGCCAATCAGGCACACAGTGCATTCAGGCCACACTCCTCCCTTTCAGACACTCACAACAAGGAATGTGGATTGGGACAAGTACCCAGCCATTCAACACTACACACTGCATTCAGGCCAGTTTCGGGCAGGGCTGTCTCAGTCTTTGTCTCTCATGCCAGAAACCAGACAACCACAACAAGGAGTGTATATTGGTCACACACTCCATTCACCCAGGTCCCACCCACAGGAGGTACCCACAACATACAGTCACTGGGAAGGCTCCAGTCAGTCTAGCTGGGCCTTCACAACAACACCATATATGGAACTTCCACCCAACAGCCAGTCAGGGGGAAGGGACAGAGTCAGGGCTTCCCAGGACTTTGGGAAAAACAAGATAACAGGCAATAGAAAGCAAGAGGCCACAGGGGCCATCTTGTTTCCTATCAGGAATCAACTGATTCCAATGGCAGGGCCTGGGTATCCCAAAATGGAGGACACCCAGAGCACCTGTCAAATTCAGCATGGAGCTGCCACCAGCCCATACCCTGCTCTGTGGGCCACCCACAGGTGCCCAAAAACATACACTAGGGGCACAGGGTTGTACCCCTACCCATGGGTGCCATAAGGGTATCCCATGGGTCTGTTCACCAAATCAAAAGAGAGCTGCACTGCCAGGAGTCCCTCATGGACTCCTGGGCAGAAAACATGACAGAACACACGGTAAAAACAGAGAAAGGACAAGGATTCAGAGGCCCTGTCCCTCAGATGCATTTCCGGCATCACATGCACCTACCTGGCCGCCAAGGGGAAAGCCTAAAACACAAGTAACCCCAAGTCTGTTGTCAGAGGGAAATCTCCGACATTCTGCCGACCGGCGCAACTTACAGATATGGGCCTCGGGTGTCCAAGCCACCGAGGAAAACAGGGAACCCCATGCATTTTCGAAAAGAGGACACCCGTGGGAATCCGCAGAGGTGTGATTTGCGCCCATCGCCTAGATTTTTTTACCCAGACAGCCCTGCAAAGTCGGAAATGTGTGGAAAAAACCGCTTTTTCCGCACATTTCGCTCGCCGCACCCATCGAAACACGCCCCCCACAACACATGGCCTACCGTCCCGCGTTCCCACAGGTGTCCCGATGAAAACGGTACCTCACATGTGTGGGTGCACCTACCTGGCCGCCAAGGGGAAAGCCTAAAACACAAGTAACCCCAAGTCTGTTGTCCATTCTGCCGACCGGCGCAACTTACAGATATGGGCCTCGGGTGTCCAAGCCACCGAGGAAAACAGGGAACCCCATGCATTTTCGAAAAGAGGATACCCGTGGGAATCCGCAGAGGTGTGATTTGCGCCCATCGCCCCAGATTTTTTTACCCAGACAGCCCTGCAAAGTCGGAAATGTGGGGAAAAAAACGCTTTTTCCGCACATTTCGCTCGCCGCACCCATCGAAACGCGCCCCCCACAACACATGGCCTACCGTCCCGCGTTCCCACAGGTGTCCCGATGAAAACGGTACCTCACATGTGTGGGTGCACCTACCTGGCCGCCAAGGGGAAAGCCTAAAACACAAGTAACCCCAAGTCTGTTGCCAGAGGGAAATCTCCGACATTCTGCCGACCGGCGCAACTTACAGATACGGGCCTCGGGTGTCCAAGCCACCGAGGAAAACAGGGAACCCCATGCATTTTCGAAAAGAGGACACCCGTGGGAATCCGCAGAGGTGTGATTTGCGCCCATCGCCCCAGATTTTTTTACCCAGACAGCCCTGCAAAGTCGGAAATGTGGGGAAAAAACGCTTTTTCCGCACATTTTGCTCACCGCACCCATCGAAACACGCCCCCCACAACACATGGCCTACCGTCCCGCGTTCCCACAGGTGTCCCGATGAAAACGGTACCTCACATGTGTGGGTGCACCTACCTGGCCGCCAAGGGGAAAGCCTAAAACACAAGTAACCCCAAGTCTGTTGTCAGAGGGAAATCTCAGACATTCTGCCGACCGGCGCAACTTACAGATATGGGCCTCGGGTGTCCAAGCCACCGAGGAAAACAGGGAACCCCATGCATTTTCGAAAAGAGGACACCCGTGGGAATCCGCAGAGGTGTGATTTGCGCCCATCGCCCCAGATTTTTTTACCCAGACAGCCCTGCAAAGTCGGAAATGTGGGGAAAAAAACGCTTTTTCTGCACATTTCGCTCGCCGCACCCATCGAAACACGCCCCCCACAACACATGGCCTACCGTCCCGCGTTCCCACAGGTGTCCCGATGAAAACGGTACCTCACATGTGTGGGTGCACCTACCTGGCCGCCAAGGGGAAAGCCTAAAACACAAGTAACCCCAAGTCTGTTGTCCATTCTGCCGACCGGCGCAACTTACAGATATGGGCCTCGGGTGTCCAAGCCACCGAGGAAAACAGGGAACCCCATGCATTTTCGAAAAGAGGACACCCGTGGGAATCCGCAGAGGTGTGATTTGTGCCCATCGCCCCAGATTTTTTTACCCAGACAGCCCTGCAAAGTCGGAAATGTGGTGAAAAAAACACTTTTTCCGCACATTTCGCTCGCCGCACCCATCGAAACACGCCCCCCACAACACATGGCCTACCGTCCCGCGTTCCCACAGGTGTCCCAATGAAAACGGTACCTCACATGTGTGGAAGCACCTACCTGGCCGCCAAGGGGAAAGCCTAAAACACAAGTAACCCCAAGTCTGTTTTCACACCGGAAATGTCACACTCTCACATCATACAGATATGGGCCTCGGGTGTCCAAGCCACCGAGGAAAACGGGGAACCCCATGCATTTTCGAAAAGAGGACACCCGTGGGAATCCGCAGAGGTGTGATTTGCGCCCATCGCCCCAGATTTTTTTACCCAGACAGCCCTGCAAAGTCGGAAATGTGGGGAAAAAAACGCTTTTTCCGCACATTTCGCTCGCCGCACCCATCGAAACACGCCCCCCACAACACATGGCCTACCGTCCCGCGTTCCCACAGGTGTCCCGATGAAAACGGTACCTCACATGTGTGGGTGCACCTACCTGGCCGCCAAGGGGAAAGCCTAAAACACAAGTAACCCCAAGTCTGTTGTCAGAGGGAAATCTCAGACATTCTGCCGACCGGCGCAACTTACAGATATGGGCCTCGGGTGTCCAAGCCACCGAGGAAAACAGGGAACCCCATGCATTTTCGAAAAGAGGACACCCGTGGGAATCCGCAGAGGTGTGATTTGCGCCCATCGCCCCAGATTTTTTTACCCAGACAGCCCTGCAAAGTCGGAAATGTGGGGAAAAAAACGCTTTTTCCGCACATTTCGCTCGCCGCACCCATCGAAACACGCCCCCCACAACACATGGCCTACCGTCCCGCGTTCCCACAGGTGTCCCGATGAAAACGGTACCTCACATGTGTGGGTGCACCTACCTGGCCGCCAAGGGGAAAGCCTAAAACACAAGTAACCCCAAGTCTGTTGTCAGAGGGAAATCTCCGACATTCTGCCGACCGGCGCAACTTACAGATATGGGCCTCGGGTGTCCAAGCCACCGAGGAAAACAGGGAACCCCATGCATTTTCGAAAAGAGGACACCCGTGGGAATCCGCAGAGGTGTGATTTGCGCCCATCGCCCCAGATTTTTTTACCCAGACAGCCCTGCAAAGTCGGAAATGTGGGGGAAAAAATGCTTTTTCCGCACATTTCACTCGCCGCACCCATCGAAACACGCCCCCCACAACACATGGCCTACCGTCCCGCGTTCCCACAGGTGTCCCGATGAAAACGGTACCTCACATGTGTGGGTGCACCTACCTGGCCGCCAAGGGGAAAGCCTAAAACACAAGTAACCCCAAGTCTGTTGTCCATTCTGCCGACCGGCGCAACTTACAGATATGGGCCTCGGGTGTCCAAGCCACCGAGGAAAACAGGGAACCCCATGCATTTTCGAAAAGAGGACACCCGTGGGAATCCGCAGAGGTGTGATTTGCGCCCATCGCCCCAGATTTTTTTACCCAGACAGCCCTGCAAAGTCGGAAATGTGGGGAAAAAAACATTTTTTCCGCACATTTCGCTCGCCGCACCCATCGAAACACGCCCCCCACAACACATGGCCTACCGTCCCGCGTTCCCACAGGTGTCCCGATGAAAACGGTACCTCACATGTGTGGGTGCACCTACCTGGCCGCCAAGGGGAAAGCCTAAAACACAAGTAACCCCAAGTCTGTTGTCAGAGGGAAATTTCCGACATTCTGCCGACCGGCGCAACTTACAGATATGGGCCTCGGGTGTCCAAGCCACCGAGGAAAACAGGGATCCCCATGCATTTTCGAAAAGAGGACACCCGTGGGAATCCGCAGAGGTGTGATTTGCGCCCATCGCCCCAGATTTTTTTACCCAGACAGCCCTGCAAAGTCGGAAATGTGGGGAAAAAAACGCTTTTTCAGCACATTTCGCTCGCCGCACCCATCGAAACACGCCCCCCACAACACATGGCCTACCGTCCCGCGTTCCCACAGGTGTCCCGATGAAAACGGTACCTCACATGTGTGGGTGCACCTACCTGGCCGCCAAGGGGAAAGCCTAAAACACAAGTAACCCCAAGTCTGTTGTCCATTCTGCCGACCGGCGCAACTTACAGATATGGGCCTCGGGTGTCCAAGCCACCGAGGAAAACAGGGAACCCCATGCATTTTCGAAAAGAGGACACCCGTGGGAATCCGCAGAGGTGTGATTTGCGCCCATCGCCCCAGATTTTTTTACCCAGACAGCCCTGCAAAGTCGGAAATGTGGGGAAAAAAACGCTTTTTCCGCACATTTCGCTCGCCGCACCCATCGAAACACGCCCCCCACAACACATGGCCTACCGTCCCGCGTTCCCACAGGTGTCCGGATGAAAACGGTACCTCACATGTGTGGGTGCACCTACCTGGCCGCCAAGGGGAAAGCCTAAAACACAAGTAACCCCAAGTCTGTTGTCAGAGGGAAATCTCAGACATTCTGCCGACCGGCGCAACTTACAGATATGGGCCTCGGGTGTCCAAGCCACCGAGGAAAACAGGGAACCCCATGCATTTTCGAAAAGAGGACACCCGTGGGAATCCGCAGAGGTGTGATTTGCGCCCATCGCCCCAGATTATTTTACCCAGACAGCCCTGCAAAGTCGGAAATGTGGGGAAAAAAACGCTTTTTCCGCACATTTCGCTCGCCGCACCCATCGAAACGCGCCCCCCACAACACATGGCCTACCGTCCCGCGTTCCCACAGGTGTCCCGATGAAAATGGTACCTCACATGTGTGGGTGCACCTACCTGGCCGCCAAGGGGAAAGCCTAAAACACAAGTAACCCCAAGTCTGTTGTCAGAGGGAAATCTCAGACATTCTGCCGACCGGCGCAACTTACAGATATGGGCCTCGGGTGTCCAAGCCAGCGAGGAAAACAGGGAACCCCATGCATTTTCGAAAAGAGGACACCCGTGGGAATCCGCAGAGGTGTGATTTGCGCCCATCGCCCCAGATTTTTTTACCCAGACAGCCCTGCAAAGTCGGAAATGTGGGGAAAAAAACGCTTTTTCCGCACATTTCGCTCGCCGCACCCATCGAAACGCGCCCCCCACAACACATGGCCTACCGTCCCGCGTTCCCACAGGTGTCCCGATGAAAACGGTACCTCACATGTGTGGGTGCACCTACCTGGCCGCCAAGGGGAAAGCCTAAAACACAAGTAACCCCAAGTCTGTTGTCAGAGGGAAATCTCAGACATTCTGCCGACCGGCGCAACTTACAGATATGGGCCTCGGGTGTCCAAGCCACCGAGGAAAACAGGGAACCCCATGCATTTTCGAAAAGAGGACACCCGTGGGAATCCGTAGAGGTGTGATTTGCGCCCATCGCCCCAGATTTTTTTACCCAGACAGCCCTGCAAAGTCGGAAATGTGGGGAAAAAAACGCTTTTTCCGCACATTTCGCTCGCCGCACCCATCGAAACACGCCCCCCACAACACATGGCCTACCGTCCCGCGTTTCCACAGGTTTCCCGATGAAAACGGTACCTCACATGTGTGGGTGCACCTACCTGGCCGCCAAGGGGAAAGCCTAAAACACAAGTAACCCCAAGTCTGTTGTCCATTCTGCCGACCGGCGCAACTTACAGATATGGGCCTCGGGTGTCCAAGCCACCGAGGAAAACAGGGAACCCCATGCATTTTCGAAAAGAGGACACCCGTGGGAATCCGCAGAGGTGTGATTTGCGCCCATCGCCCCAGATTTTTTTACCCAGACAGCCCTGCAAAGTCGGAAATGTGGGGAAAAAAATGCTTTTTCCGCAAATTTCGCTCGCCGCACCCATCGAAACGCGCCCCCCACAACACATGGCCTACCGTCCCGCGTTCCCACAGGTGTCCCGATGAAAACGGTACCTCACATGTGTGGGTGCACCTACCTGGCCGCCAAGGGGAAAGCCTAAAACACAAGTAACCCCAAGTCTGTTGTCCATTCTGCCGACCGGCGCAACTTACAGATATGGGCCTCGGATGTCCAAGCCACCGAGGAAAACAGGGAACCCCATGCATTTTCGAAAAGAGGACACCCGTGGGAATCCGCAGAGGTGTGATTTGCGCCCATCGCCCCAGATTTTTTTACCCAGACAGCCCTGCAAAGTCGGAAATGTGGGGAAAAAAACGCTTTTTCCGCACATTTCGCTCGCCGCACCCATCGAAACACGCCCCCCACAACACATGGCCTACCGTCCCGCGTTCCCACAGGTGTCCCGATGAAAACAGTACCTCACATGTGTGGGTGCACCTACCTGGCCGCCAAGGGGAAAGCCTAAAACACAAGTAACCCCAAGTCTGTTTTCACACCGGAAATGTCACACTCTCACATCATACAGATATGGGCCTCGGGTGTCCAAGCCACCGAGGAAAACGGGGAACCCCATGCATTTTCGAAAAGAGGACACCCGTGGGAATCCGCAGAGGTGTGATTTGCGCCCATCGCCCCAGATTTTTTTACCCAGACAGCCCTGCAAAGTCGGAAATGTGGGGAAAAAAACGCTTTTTCCGCACATTTTGCTCGCCGCACCCATCGAAACACGCCCCCCACAACACATGGCCTACCGTCCCGCGTTCCCACAGGTGTCCCGATGAAAACGGTACCTCACATGTGTGGGTGCACCTACCTGGCCGCCAAGGGGAAAGCCTAAAACACAAGTAACCCCAAGTCTGTTGTCAGAGGGAAATCTCCGACATTCTGCCGACCGGCGCAACTTACAGATATGGGCCTCGGGTGTCCAAGCCACCGAGGAAAACAGGGAACCCCATGCATTTTCGAAAAGAGGACCCCCGTGGGAATCCGCAGAGGTGTGATTTGCGCCCATCGCCCCAGATTTTTTTACCCAGACAGCCCTGCAAAGTCGGAAATGTGGGGAAAAAAACGCTTTTTCCGCACATTTCGCTCGCCGCACCCATCGAAACACGCCCCCCACAACACATGGCCTACCGTCCCGCGTTCCCACAGGTGTCCCGATGAAAACGGTACCTCACATGTGTGGGTGCACCTACCTGGCCGCCAAGGGGAAAGCCTAAAACACAAGTAACCCCAAGTCTGTTGTCCATTCTGCCGACCGGCGCAACTTACAGATATGGGCCTCGGGTGTCCAAGCCACCGAGGAAAACAGGGAACCCCATGCATTTTCGAAAAGAGGACACCCGTGGGAATCCGCAGAGGTGTGATTTGCGCCCATCGCCCCAGATTTTTTTACCCAGACAGCCCTGCAAAGTCGGAAATGTGGGGAAAAAAACGCTTTTTCCGCACATTTCGCTCGCCGCACCCATCGAAACACACCCCCCACAACACATGGCCTACCGTCCCGCGTTCCCACAGGTGTCCCGATGAAAACGGTACCTCACATGTGTGGGTGCACCTACCTGGCCGCCAAGGGGAAAGCCTAAAACACAAGTAACCCCAAGTCTGTTGTCAGAGGGAAATCTCAGACATTCTGCCGACCGGCGCAACTTACAGATATGGGCCTCGGGTGTCCAAGCCACCGAGGAAAACAGGGAACCCCATGCATTTTCGAAAAGAGGACACCCGTGGGAATCCGTAGAGGTGTGATTTGCGCCCATCGCCCCAGATTTTTTTACCCAGACAGCCCTGCAAAGTCGGAAATGTGGGGAAAAAAACGCTTTTTCCGCACATTTCGCTCGCCGCACCCATCGAAACACGCCCCCCACAACACATGGCCTACCGTCCCGCGTTTCCACAGGTTTCCCGATGAAAACGGTACCTCACATGTGTGGGTGCACCTACCTGGCCGCCAAGGGGAAAGCCTAAAACACAAGTAACCCCAAGTCTGTTGTCCATTCTGCCGACCGGCGCAACTTACAGATATGGGCCTCGGGTGTCCAAGCCACCGAGGAAAACAGGGAACCCCATGCATTTTCGAAAAGAGGACACCCGTGGGAATCCGCAGAGGTGTGATTTGCGCCCATCGCCCCAGATTTTTTTACCCAGGCAGCCCTGCAAAGTCGGAAATGTGGGGAAAAAAATGCTTTTTCCGCAAATTTCGCTCGCCGCACCCATCGAAACGCGCCCCCCACAACACATGGCCTACCGTCCCGCGTTCCCACAGGTGTCCCGATGAAAACGGTACCTCACATGTGTGGGTGCACCTACCTGGCCGCCAAGGGGAAAGCCTAAAACACAAGTAACCCCAAGTCTGTTGTCAGAGGGAAATCTCAGACATTCTGCCGACCGGCGCAACTTACAGATATGGGCCTCGGGTGTCCAAGCCACCGAGGAAAACAGGGAACCCCATGCATTTTCGAAAAGAGGACACCCGTGGGAATCCGTAGAGGTGTGATTTGCGCCCATCGCCCCAGATTTTTTTACCCAGACAGCCCTGCAAAGTCGGAAATGTGGGGAAAAAAACGCTTTTTCCGCACATTTCGCTCGCCGCACCCATCGAAACACGCCCCCCACAACACATGGCCTACCGTCCCGCGTTTCCACAGGTTTCCCGATGAAAACGGTACCTCACATGTGTGGGTGCACCTACCTGGCCGCCAAGGGGAAAGCCTAAAACACAAGTAACCCCAAGTCTGTTGTCCATTCTGCCGACCGGCGCAACTTACAGATATGGGCCTCGGGTGTCCAAGCCACCGAGGAAAACAGGGAACCCCATGCATTTTCGAAAAGAGGACACCCGTGGGAATCCGCAGAGGTGTGATTTGCGCCCATCGCCCCAGATTTTTTTACCCAGACAGCCCTGCAAAGTCGGAAATGTGGGGAAAAAAACGCTTTTTCCGCACATTTCGCTCGCCGCACCCATCGAAACACGCCCCCCACAACACATGGCCTACCGTCCCGCGTTCCCACAGGTGTCCCGATGAAAACAGTACCTCACATGTGTGGGTGCACCTACCTGGCCGCCAAGGGGAAAGCCTAAAACACAAGTAACCCCAAGTCTGTTTTCACACCGGAAATGTCACACTCTCACATCATACAGATATGGGCCTCGGGTGTCCAAGCCACCGAGGAAAACGGGGAACCCCATCCATTTTCGAAAAGAGGACACCCGTGGGAATCCGCAGAGGTGTGATTTGCGCCCATCGCCCCAGATTTTTTTACCCAGACAGCCCTGCAAAGTCGGAAATGTGGGGAAAAAAACGCTTTTTCCGCACATTTTGCTCGCCGCACCCATCGAAACACGCCCCCCACAACACATGGCCTACCGTCCCGCGTTCCCACAGGTGTCCCGATGAAAACGGTACCTCACATGTGTGGGTGCACCTACCTGGCCGCCAAGGGGAAAGCCTAAAACACAAGTAACCCCAAGTCTGTTGTCAGAGGGAAATCTCCGACATTCTGCCGACCGGCGCAACTTACAGATATGGGCCTCGGGTGTCCAAGCCACCGAGGAAAACAGGGAACCCCATGCATTTTCGAAAAGAGGACCCCCGTGGGAATCCGCAGAGGTGTGATTTGCGCCCATCGCCCCAGATTTTTTTACCCAGACAGCCCTGCAAAGTCGGAAATGTGGGGAAAAAAACGCTTTTTCCGCACATTTCGCTCGCCGCACCCATCGAAACACGCCCCCCACAACACATGGCCTACCGTCCCGCGTTCCCACAGGTGTCCCGATGAAAACGGTACCTCACATGTGTGGGTGCACCTACCTGGCCGCCAAGGGGAAAGCCTAAAACACAAGTAACCCCAAGTCTGTTGTCCATTCTGCCGACCGGCGCAACTTACAGATATGGGCCTCGGGTGTCCAAGCCACCGAGGAAAACAGGGAACCCCATGCATTTTCGAAAAGAGGACACCCGTGGGAATCCGCAGAGGTGTGATTTGCGCCCATCGCCCCAGATTTTTTTACCCAGACAGCCCTGCAAAGTCGGAAATGTGGGGAAAAAAACGCTTTTTCCGCACATTTCGCTCGCCGCACCCATCGAAACACACCCCCCACAACACATGGCCTACCGTCCCGCGTTCCCACAGGTGTCCCGATGAAAACGGTACCCCGATGAAAACGGTACCTCACATGTGTGGGTGCACCTACCTGGCCGCCAAGGGGAAAGCCTAAAACACAAGTAACCCCAAGTCTGTTGTCAGAGGGAAATCTCAGACATTCTGCCGACCGGCGCAACTTACAGATATGGGCCTCGGGTGTCCAAGCCACCGAGGAAAACAGGGAACCCCATGCATTTTCGAAAAGAGGACACCCGTGGGAATCCGCAGAGGTGTGATTTGCGCCCATGGTCCAGATTTTTTTACCCAGACAGCCCTGCAAAGTCGGAAATGTGGGGAAAAAAACGCTTTTTCCGCACATTTTGCTCGCCGCACCCATCGAAACGCGCCCCCCACAACACATGGCCTACCGTCCCGCGTTCCCACAGGTGTCCCGATGAAAACGGTACCTCACATGTGTGGGTGCACCTACCTGGCCGCCAAGGGGAAAGCCTAAAACACAAGTAACCCCAAGTCTGTTGTCAGAGGGAAATCTCAGACATTCTGCCGACCGGCGCAACTTACAGATATGGGCCTCGGGTGTCCAAGCCACCGAGGAAAACAGGGAACCCCATGCATTTTCGAAAAGAGGACACCCGTGGGAATCCGCAGAGGTGTGATTTGCGCCCATCGCCCCAGATTTTTTTACCCAGACAGCCCTGCAAAGTCGGAAATGTGGGGAAAAAAACGCTTTTTCCGCACATTTCGCTCGCCGCACCCATCGAAACACGCCCCCCACAACACATGGCCTACCGTCCCGCGTTCCCACAGGTGTCCCGATGAAAACGGTACCTCACATGTGTGGGTGCACCTACCTGGCCGCCAAGGGGAAAGCCTAAAACACAAGTAACCCCAAGTCTGTTGTCAGAGGGAAATCTCCGACATTCTGCCGACCGGCGCAACTTACAGATATGGGCCTCGGGTGTCCAAGCCACCGAGGAAAACAGGGAACCCCATGCATTTTCGAAAAGAGGACACCCGTGGGAATCCGCAGAGGTGTGATTTGCGCCCATCGCCCCAGATTTTTTTACCCAGACAGCCCTGCAAAGTCGGAAATGTGGGGAAAAAAACGCTTTTTCCGCACATTTCGCTCGCTGCACCCATCAAAACACGCCCCCCACAACACATGGCCTACTGTCCCGCGTTCCCACAGGTGTCCCGATGAAAACGGTACCTCACATGTGTGGGTGCACCTACCTGGCCGCCAAGGGGAAAGCCTAAAACACAAGTAACCCCAAGTCTGTTGTCCATTCTGCCGACCGGCGCAACTTACAGATATGGGCCTCGGGTGTCCAAGCCACCGAGGAAAACAGGGAACCCCATGCATTTTCGAAAAGAGGACACCCGTGGGAATCCGCAGAGGTGTGATTTGCGCCCATCGCCCCAGATTATTTTACCCAGACAGCCCTGCAAAGTCGGAAATGTGGGGAAAAAAACGCTTTTTCCGCACATTTCGCTCGCCGCACCCATCGAAACGCGCCCCCCACAACACATGGCCTACCGTCCCGCGTTCCCACAGGTGTCCCGATGAAAACGGTACCTCACATGCGTGGGTGCACCTACCCGGCCGCCAAGGGGAAAGCCTAAAACACAAGTAACCCCAAGTCTGTTGTCAGAGGGAAATCTCAGACATTCTGCCGACCGGCGCAACTTACAGATATGGGCCTCGGGTGTCCAAGCCACCGAGGAAAACAGGGAACCCCATGCATTTTCGAAAAGAGGACACCCGTGGGAATCCGCAGAGGTGTGATTTGCGCCCATCGCCCCAGATTTTTTTACCCAGACAGCCCTGCAAAGTCGGAAATGTGGGGAAAAAAACGCTTTTTCCGCACATTTCGCTCGTCGCACCCATCGAAACGCGCCCCCCACAACACATGGCCTACCGTCCTGCGTTCCCACAGGTGTCCCGATGAAAACGGTACCTCACATGTGTGGGTGCACCTACCTGGCCGCCAAGGGGAAAGCCTAAAACACAAGTAACCCCAAGTCTGTTGTCAGAGGGAAATCTCCGACATTCTGCCGACCGGCGCAACTTACAGATATGGGCCTCGGGTGTCCAAGCCACCGAGGAAAACAGGGAACCCCATGCATTTTCGAAAAGAGGACACCCGTGGGAATCCGCAGAGGTGTGATTTGCGCCCATCGCCCCAGATTTTTTTACCCAGACAGCCCTGCAAAGTCGGAAATGTGGGGAAAAAAACGCTTTTTCCGCACATTTCGCTCGCCGCACCCATCGAAACACGCCCCCCACAACACATGGCTTACCGTCCCGCGTTCCCACAGGTGTCCCGATGAAAACGGTACCTCACATGTGTGGGTGCACCTACCTGGCCGCCAAGGGGAAAGCCTAAAACACAAGTAACCCCAAGTCTGTTGTCAGAGGGAAATCTCCGACATTCTGCCGACCGGCGCAACTTACAGATATGGGCCTCGGGTATCCAAGCCACCGAGGAAAACAGGGAACCCCATGCATTTTCGAAAAGAGGACACCCGTGGGAATCCGCAGAGGTGTGATTTGCGCCCATCGCCCCAGATTTTTTTACCCAGACAGCCCTGCAAAGTCGGAAATGTGGGGAAAAAAACACTTTTTCCGCACATTTCGCTCGCCGCAACCATCGAAACACGCCCCCCACAACACATGGCCTACCGTCCCGCGTTCCCACAGGTGTCCCGATGAAAACGGTACCTCACATGTGTGGGTGCACCTACCGGGGGCGCAAAAGGAAAAGGGTAACCGACTGGGAACCCCAAGCCATTCGCCACTGCCCATTTTGTTCATGTGGGCAACCTACAGATTTGGGCCTAGGGTGTCGCAGCCAGCAAGGGAAACAGGGAACCCCATGCATTTCCCAAAAGAGGACACCCGTGGGAATCCACAGAGGTCTGCCTTGCGCAAATTGCCCCAGTTTTTATTAGCCACAATCCCCGACAAAGTGTGATATTTGGTGGGGAAAAAACACAATGTTCACTTTGTCTGGGGTTCTGGGTAATAAATTCTGGCCCGCTTCGCGCAAATCAGACCTCTGTGCTTTCCCACGGGTGTCCTCTTTTGGGAAATGCATGGGGTTCCCCGTTTTCCTTGCCGGCTTGGACACGCTAGGCCCAAATCTGTAGGTTGCCCACATGAACAAATTGTGCTGTGGCGAAAGGCTTGGGGTTACCAGCGGGTTACCCTTTTCCTTTTGCGCCCCCGGTAGGTGCACCCACACATGCGAGGTACCTTTTTCGTCGGGACACCTGTGGGAACACAAGAAGGTATGACATCTGCTGTTGGCGACGTGTTTCGGTGAGTGGACACAGGGAAATGTCTCTGAAATTGGCCGGAAATGAAGACAATTCTCAGACATTTCGCTCTGGCCACCCACCGAAACACACCGCCAACAACACGTGGCCTACCTTCCCGTGTCCCCACACGTGTCCCAATGAAAACGGTACCTCACATGTGTGGGTGCACCTACCGGGGGCGCAAAAGGAAAAGTGTAACCGACTGGGAACCCCAAGCCATTCGCCACTGCCCATTTTGTTCATGTGGGCAACCTACAGATTTGGGCCTAGGGTGTCGCAGCCAGCAAGGGAAACAGGGAATCCCATGCATTTCCCAAAAGAGGACACCCGTGGGAATCCACAGAGGTCTGCCTTGCGCAAATTGCCCCAGTTTTTATTAGCCACAATCCCCGACAAAGTGTGATATTTGGTGGGGAAAAAACACAATGTTCACTTTGTCTGGGGTTCTGGGTAATAAATTCTGGCCCGCTTCGCGCAAATCAGACCTCTGTGCTTTCCCACGGGTGTCCTCTTTTGGGAAATGCATGGGGTTCCCCGTTTTCCTTGCCGGCTTGGACACCCTAGGCCCAAATCTGTAGGTTGCCCACATGAACAAATTGTGCTGTGGCGAAAGGCTTGGGGTTACCAGCGGGTTACCCTTTTCCTTTTGCGCCCCCGGTAGGTGCACCCACACATGCAAGGTACCTTTTTCGTCGGGACACCTGTGGGAACACAAGAAGGTATGACATCTGCTGTTGGCGACGTGTTTCGGTGAGTGGACACAGGGAAATGTCTCTGAAATTAGCCGGAAATGAAGACAATTCTCAGACATTTCGCTCTGGCCACCCACCGAAACACACCGCCAACAACACGTGGCCTACCTTCCCGTGTCCCCACACGTGTCCCGATGAAAACGGTACCTCACATGTGTGGGTGCACCTACCGGGGGCGCAAAAGGAAAAGGGTAACTGACTGGGAACCCCAAGCCATTCGCCACTGCCCATTTTGTTCATGTGGGCAACCTACAGATTTGGGCCTAGGGTGTCGCAGCCAGCAAGGGAAACAGGGAACCCCATGCATTTCCCAAAAGAGGACACCCGTGGGAATCCACAGAGGTCTGACTTACGCAAATCGGCCCAGAATGTAATACCCAGAACCACCAGCAAAGACCCACATGGGAGAAGGGTGCCCAAGGCCAGGGATATTACCGCCGACTTTGCTGGAGCCCTGGCTGCCCTGCGTTACAGCTTCTCCCCACCAAGGAGTCTCGGCAGTGTGCCAATACCTCCCCGAAGGGAAAAGCTGTAATGCAGCCAAGCCGCAACTCCAGGACAGTTGGAGGTGATCTGCCCAGACGGGCCATTCCCACCCACACCACCAACAATCCAGCCCCAGTCTCACCCACCCCACTGACAGTGGGCCCTAACCATAGAATAATAAAAAACAGTACTCACATAACGTTGCAGCTGCTCGGGTAGAAAAAGCTGTAAACAAAACAAAGAACATGTGTTACCTATGGTCACACCAGCAAAATGTAGCCCTCCCCGGGGGCAGATAGGGGGGGGGGTTGTCCTGCACTCCTCCCTGGGCTGAGGCGTCCGTTCCTAGGAGCAGATATCTGGTCCCAGGAAGGGCTGCATGACTTGGCACCCACTCCATTGCGGGTGGGGGGGGTCAACGCCCCATCCCATTAGAAAATTCCCTGACCCATTGGGGTGCCCCACCGCCCCCCCCTAAAAAGCGTTCCACCATTTTCATTTTTTTCCTTTGGTAACCCAACTCCCCTTGGTGCAGAGGGTCACATTGGTGTGCCAATCTGGCGCTGGGGTGCCCAAACCTTACTGCCCCACCCACTGGGGGGGCCTGTCCAACCATTTTTGGGGGCCCTCTCCCCCCTCACCCCAAATGGCTGGGGGACACACCTCATGCAGGCCTCCCTGGGCCTCCTCCAAACGGCTGCGTGAGGTACACCCCACCTCCATTTGGGGTGAGGGGGGAGAGGGCCACCCCAAAAGGTGGGGCAGGACCCCCAATAGATGGGGCAGTAGGGTTTGGGCACCCTGGGGGCAGATAGCCACACTAATGTGGCCATCTGCACCAAGCAAAGTTGGGTAAACAAAAACAAAATATACAAAACCACAGGCTGCTTTTTAGGGGGGGCTGAGGGCCACCCTAAATTGGCAGCGCATGATGTACCGCAACGGGGGGTGGCCCTCAACCCCCCCACCCCAAATGGAGGGCCCCACCTCATGCAACCCTCCCTGGGGGCAGATATCTGCTCCTAGGAAGGGGCATCTGACCCCAGGGAGGGATGCATGAGGTGAGGCCCCCCCTATCTGCGCCCGGGGAGGGTTGCATGAGGTGGGGCCCTCCATTTGGGGTGGGGGGGGGGTTGAGGGCCACCCCCTGTTGCGGTACATCATGCGCTGCCAATTCAGGGTGGCCCTCAGCCCCCCCTAAAAAGCAGCCTGTGATTTTGTATATTTTTTTTTGTTTACCCAACTTGGCTTGGTGCAGATGGGCCCATTAGTGTGGCTATCTGCCCCCAGGGTGCCCAAACCCTACTGCCCCATCTATTGGGGGTCCTGCCCCACCTTTTGGGGTGCCCCCCCCCCACCCCACCCCCAATGGCTGGGGGACACACCTCATGCAGGCCTCCCTGGGCCTCCTCCAAACGGCTGCGTGAGGTACACCCCACCTCCATTTGGGGTGAGGGGGGAGAGGGCCACCCCAAAAGGTGGGGCAGGACCCCCAATAGATGAGGCAGTAGGGTTTGGGCACCCTGGGGGCAGATAGCCACACTAATGTGGCCATCTGCACCAAGCAAAGTTGGGTAAACAAAAAAAAATATACAAAACCACAGGCTGCTTTTTAGGGGGGGCTGAGGGCCACCCTAAATTGGCAGCGCATGATGTACCGCAACGGGGGGTGGCCCTCAACCCCCCCCACCCCAAATGGAGGGCCCCACTGTAACCAAGAGCCAAGTATACCTATATAACTAAAACAAATATGTGCAAACGAGACAATCTCTGCAACAGCGCCTCGATACCTGTGGGCTGTGAGTGTGCTTTACACATACAAATAAATAAATAAAATAAATAAAGGAAACATTTTCTCTGTGGTTGTCATTCTTCATACCATTGAATCATAAAGTCTCCTTTATGATAAAAATAATAAAAGACAAAACAGACAACACAACAAATAAAAAAATAAAAAAGAAAAAAGGATGTGTTTTCTTCAGTCGTTCCCTTTCTTTCTTCTTGGTGCATCCATAGCTGAAGAAGAAGACGACGCTGGTATGGGTTCTTGCTCCCTGTAGAAACCGAAATAGAGGCAATGTCATGTTTAAGGTGGCAAAGCGATCAGTTACTTCCCTAGCATAGGCCTTGATTCTTTCTTTTCAATCACAATGTTTGCTGAGGTCATCTCTTGACATTCTCAGCCAACTAAAATGCAGGCTTGTCTTTCTGCAAAAGAGAACACGTTGGTGCACTTCTTAATTTCCTTTGAATTTTCATAAGTGTATATACAGGCCTGTGTTTAGTCTTTTCTGCTATGCTTAAACTTTTCTCTGTACTTTTGAAGTCCTCCTCCTGATGGCGTGGGACCACAGTCTCTTCTTTCTTTGCTGTGTTTACTTGTTGAGACATAATCAACATTTTTCGTTGCCCTTCCTCCACTAATCTTGCTACCCCTGTTATCTGGACCACAGTACTGATTCTATTAAGTGGCATATAGAAATACATAGTTTTGCCTATCCTTAATATTTCATGCATTCCAAATGCACCTATTGGAATTTCCCCGTTACCAGAATTACAAAAAGGTTACTCCGCCTTCTACCCAAAGTCTTCTTCATTCTCGTCATTAAATATGGCCATACTTGCATATATATTCTATTCTATGCTCACGCCTGTTGGACATTTCTTGGGAAAATGCTACCTATTAAAAGGGACTGTATCCCTTACTACCCTTTTCCTGTACTCACCTGGGTCTTAATCCTAATAATGATCAATAAGGTTTGCTCACACACTTACTGTGTCAGCTGATACTCACCTTTTCATTCTCTACTTGCCCACTAGTACTTACTTTTGTCATAATGTTGTCTTCTCATTATATATCTATACTCCAGTAAGGCCATATAGACATCCTTCCGCACTCCAAAAGTGACAATATTTCTCATCTGTAAAATGTAAATCAACATCTTCATATAAGCATGAACAGTGTTCTTGTTACTTACTCTCGTATGTTATTTTGTGCCGTTCTACTAAAAGTTCTCTCATACTGTTAGATCAATCTTGGCCATCCATACCTTTTTGGCCTTTCATAAATCGCATTTTATTTCCACCAAATATTTTACACTGATCTATTGAAACAAACACCATCCATTGTGCTCATTGCTTGCTAAACTGGATATCTTATCCAGACCTTCCTCCATCACGCTTGTCTCATATTGTTACTCTTTGTTTCTTTATTTACACATCTGTCAACTTGTGTTTTGTGCTGCTTTAATATCAATTCATTCATCCATTCATTACTTGTTTATGTATTATGAATTGACGTCAATTTTATTTTTAGTTTTGAATTTCTTACTTCAGCGCACTTAGCTTTAACTGTTTATGATTATCTTACATTAATTAGTCTAACAGTAACACAAACCCCTCATTTTTTACTTAATTATAGTCCCTTACATGTATGTACCTTATATTGTGTTCCACTATTCCTTTTAATAGACCCATGTCATAAGGGCCTGTGGTCCACAGGGCACTTGGCACTCTCTCCAAGTCTTCCTGAAAATATTCTGGTTGCTGCTGTATTTTTATCATTCACTGTGGGATTTCCCCTTTTCTCTATTTCTGTCCAGTATGTGATGCTCATAAAAAACACCACTTCATCATCTGTTGAGTCCTCTCTAGACAAGTCATCATCAATAATGTCAGTCAACCTAGACCCTTCTTCAAGAGCCATCACTGTCCTCCATGGTCTACCTTCATCATCCATTTCTTTGAGCATTTTCCATTTCCCTTCGTACTATGGTTGCTTCTAATTCTAGAAGGATAGTCTGCCCCCTCTCTCCGTCCATAGGTATCTGTGGTCTGAACAAACATTCATCAGGTATCCTCATAGTCTTCCCCACTAAACCAGGTAGCCATGTTAATAAAATGCTCACCCCATAAATGAAAAACCTCTGGCTCCACTGGGACGTCTCACAGAGCCACATGCCCTGTGAATGGCAGTATACATTCGCCCATAGTTTAAAAAGTGTATTCCAGGAGTGCAACACACTATCCCTGGGACAATAAATGGGGGCTTGTTGCGATTGCCCCTGTAGTGGATTCATTTGCACTCGCTCTAGCTATTGTACCTGTTAGACTCTCAGCGCTTGCATCTGATACAAGGTCTGATCTTTGGAAAACCCTAGTATCCTTATCTCTCTTCCAAAAACTCTAACTTCTTTTATATCATATTTTAGCAAAACATAATGTTCCTAACTGGTATCCCAAATATGAAGTTAAAGCATCCTATGTGTGTTTTTTATTGCAATATTGAATTCATTCTCTGACTACCTATGTGTGTTTTAGGTGCATTGCCTGCAATCCATTGATTGCCTATACTTCCACAAGATCATGTATACACATGTGTGTGTGTGCCTGTGCCTGTGCATGTACATGTGTGTGTGCATGTGTGCATGTGTGTGTGTGTACATGTGTGTGTGTGCATGTGTGTGTTTGCATATTTGTGTGTATGCATCTTTGTGTGCGTTTGTGTGTGTGCAAATCCCCCTCTCCTTATAAGCATACCATGACAGAGATTCTAACTTTAATCATCTCCATTTTTCTGTCTTCGTTGTTCATGTCTCCAAATTCTACTTTCTCCCAATAAATCAATTAATCACGCATAATAATAATCCATGTGGTGCTTAATAAGTGTGCCAAGCTTTCCTTATTTCTCTTTGTCAGTGCCCAGCCTACTTGTACTTATTCATAAATATATTTCATTTAAACAAACCCTGCAAAACCCCCTAAATAGTGCACTCCTAATTCTTAGACGTCAAGCCAATCAGTGTGTGTGCTTCTAAAAAAATACTCCTTAATATGCTCAGACCTTTAAAAATACTAGTGTACTTTCTTGTGTGTTCTTCATATCTTAATCCCAAAACTAGTGCACATTATCTCCTAGTTATTTAGTGACGTCTCACCTCAGTACAACTGATAAATATATCATGTTTTCCATCTATATTGTGTGTAACCTTAGTCTTGGTGCATTTGCGAGTACTTCCCCTCATTACTTACTGCTTCCCTATTTTTAAATCGACATTTTCGTATCACTACATGCACCTTTACCATCATTGCCAAAAAGGTGTCTTCATCTTATTAATTCTTGATATTCCCCATAAATATTCACAGTGCTCACTTTATTATCATTCATTATGGCATTAATGTACTATATAATGTAATTTGCCCTCATAATTACATTTTTATTCTCAGCGACTTCCTTTAGACACATTTATTTTTTATTTTATTTTGTTCTTCAAATGCCTCTATATTATATAGTTATGATGTACAGTGGGGGAAATAATGTCCCCCCTCTTGAAGCCGGTCCAATCTGCTGTGGCCTTGATACACATGCACAAATCTGTATGCATAACATCCCCATGACTCTGCATCATTTATGTTGCATATCCCATGCCTTCTCTCTGTCCCCAACTACCAATATTCTCACTGTTCTGATTATCCACAGCACTCTCCTGTGCTTTCATTTGCAATCTGCCTTTTTTTTTTGTGGCTCACTGAAAACCTCAGCAAAACATGTTCCCTCTTTTCCTCATCTGCGCAATTGGCCCATGCATGCTGTCAAGTTTGTCTTCCTCTTCCTGCGTATCACTCAATTCAATCGCACCCTCCTCCTTACCTGTGTCTTCGGAAGATGTATCCTACAGCCGTCCCTTCTTTTTCCCCACTCTTCGTTTTTTCTTGAAGAGATATGGCCTCCCGCGGGTAGAAGCCACTCTGCTGCCTTAATAGATAAGGTGGATAAAGGACCCCCTACCGAGAGGGCCTGCGAGAGGCAAAAGCCGAAAGGCAGAAAAAACCTCTAGTAGTCCGCATGGACCAGTATCCTTGGGCTGATGGTTCACTGCAGTCTGGTATCCTTGTAACCGGATGTGGCAAGAGTGGCAATGAAGATTGGCAGAATCCAGCAGAGGAAACAAACGTTCAGTAGTAGAATCTCCACTACCACATTATGGCTCACTTCCCTGTCTTCTCTGGAAGTCAATCGTCAAGCAGGACTGTATATAACAATCAGGACCGTTTTGGGGTTGCCTACTGTGGGTTACCCAGTTTGATGTTCAAACTTAAGAAACACACAGTTTTTGTTGAAGTATAAGTTTTGGAAGAGCAACATGTCTCCAAGTAACCTTATAAACATGTGTGACTGCACTGTGCCGTGCTAAAAAACACTTATTTGATCATAGTGGATCAGGTGTATCGTGCTTTGCAAAAAAATGTATCCAAATAATCAGACAACACGAAAAGAGAAATTGATCGTGTATTATGGTTTCTGGATTGACTGTACTGAAAAGAATAAATCCATCAGTGTCTTAGCCTGACTTTGTTTTGAAGTCTTACATGCGAAAAAATAAAGAGACTGTAACGTCACAATTAGTAATTTTTCCCAACTTATAAACATTAATTGATGGTAACATTTACGTGCATTCAGGTGATTATGCAGAATAAAGATCAAATTGCATATTGTCCCAATTTTTTGTTGAAAAAATGAACACTTTTGTCATGAATACTGTTACATCACAGAGAGATTCAAGTTAACTTAGTTATGGTCGCTGTTTCTTACTTGGTCACTGTTACTTCACAGTTAAAGGTAACTTATACTGTACCCTAAATGCACAAAAGTGATTGTTGTGGATCTGCTACCCAACACGTGTTTCACCGTCTGTTTTCGGACAGATCATCAGGGGTCATTTATTTAATCGAAGTCAAATTGCGAAGTTGTACTGTTTTGATTGGTTTTGTTGAACTTTGTTTGAATTAGCTCCTGATGGGAGTAAACAAAAAGAAAAAGAGAAAAAAAGAGAATGATAATTTAAACGAGACTTAAGCAGGAAAAAAGACTTATTTGGTTCTGTTTAATGCAAAAAAAGGGTTGGTTTTTCGTTTGAAACCTTATTGGAAACCTTATTTCCATTTCCACCAACTTGTTCTTTAAAAACCTTTCCAGCACGTGGAGCGCGGCGCGGAGTCCGGTGCAGAGTCCAGTCTGCCTCCAGTCTCTGTTTGATACTTGGTTAGAGAGGAGCTGCCCAATGTGTTCAGTCCCATTTCCATTTCCACCAACTTGTTCTTTAAAAACCTTTCCAGGGCATGGAGTGCGGCGCGGTGTCTGGTGCAGAGTCCGGTGCAGAGTCCAGTCTGCCTCCAGTGTCTGTTGACACTTGGTGAGAGAGGAGCTGCACGACATGTTCAGTCCAATTTTCATTTCCACCAACTTGTTCTCTAAAAACCTTTCCAGTGCATGGAGCGCGGCGCAGAGTCCGGTGCAGAGTCCAGTCTGCCTCCAGCCTCTGTTTGATACTTGGTGAGAGAGGAGCTGCACAACGTGTAAGTCCCATTTCAATTTCCACCAACGTGTTCTTTAAAAACTTTTCCAGCGTGCGGAGCACAGAGCGGAGTTCCAGTGCAGAGTCCAGTCTGCCTCCAGTCCGCCTCGGCTGCAGAGGAGCCAAGAGCGCAACTGGTAAAACAAATGGTGATTGACACTAGGCCACAAACTTGCCTGAAGACATTGCATGCCCGCGGCCGCAGGGAACTGTCAATCACTATTGAGCCTGCTGTGTCAGCTCCGTCTGCTCCATTCGATTCTTCGGGTGCCGTAAGCACTCTCTCCCGCCCTCCTCCTTCCCCTTCCCCATCTCCTCTCCCTGTCTTCACTGCCGACGCCAGCAAGCCTGCCAATATCAGCGACGGCTGGTGTTGACGCTGCTGTAAGAATGGAAACAAATGTTTCAGTACCAACGGACGTAGCGTCGCTTTCAGATGAGAGTGCTCCCGACATAGTAAACCCAGTACCGGGTAATGATGTGTGTGCTAAGCCCGAGTGTGTGGCTTTGAATGTAAACTTTCTTTCAAAGTCTTTGAGTGACATTACTGTCGATGCGGAACTCAAATTGCTGCTACCTTCAATCGACACGCACACTGCCTACACTGAAAATAAAGCAGCCCAAATACCTGATTCAAGTTCAGCGGTGGAAATTGACAACGCTTCTTTTCAATCACCATTTGATGTCACAGACAGTGAACTTTTGGCACTAAAATTACCCAGTGGAGTGGGTGATCACACAAATTTTACATTCGTTCCTCCATTAACTACTTGTAGAAACAACTCCACTCTGACTGATGACTGCAACAATCTGCAACATATTTGCAAACCTATAAAGTCAACAGCTCGGTTGTGTGGGTGCATCTCTGAAACACCTGGTATGTTGCAAGACACACGCTCAAAACCCCAATTGTAATGACAATGTTGGATTTTCAAATGACGATGCAACTAAATCTGACCAGGAGTCTATGAGTGTCCCACAAGCCGCGGTGAAGGGGCCCCTGAGGGACCCTCATGTATGGAAACAAGGCACAATCACCACACACAAACTGATACGCCAGACACAAGGTTGTATTCCCAAAATCTAGGGTTTATTGCAAAGCAAATAGTCTCAGTTGGCCAACTGGGTCCCACGCCCCGCGACGTGTGTTTTACCAGACCTCAGGGGACACAAGAGAGAGAAGAACATACATCAGTTACATTTGTACAAAACAAGCATCTTGCAATCAGTTGTGCCACATCAAATACCGCCCCTTGTACTATTCCTTTGAATTGAGCACAATGATTAACAATGGTGACGAGTATGACACCTTAAACATTTGTTTAGCAACAATTTGCAATTTTGTGAGACTGCAGACATAAGTCTTTGTTGAAGAGAACATAATGCTTCTGTTCTTGCTAGCAAGCTGCGTGCGGGGGAAGATACCCATTCCAAGCCTTCCTATCTCCTAGTTTCTATTTGGGTCCTGGGGGTCAACTCGCTCTCCAGGACTCTGCAGGGCTTGGGAAAGGGGGGCTGCAAAGAAGAGCATAATTCAAGTCATTCAATGTTCGCTTCTAGCATTACTACCGTGTTTTCGAGACTCGCTGGCACCTGTGAGCTGATTAGGATGCCTCGCTGCTCTCTTTCAAGGATAGCGCGTGGGAGGAGGCTGGGCATTTCTATCTGGTTGCTATGTTATGTTTCAGCATGTCTCCCTTGGCCTTGCATTGTGCACTAGCAAAGCAGAATATTATTTCAGCGATGCAGTTTAACAGAAAACAAAAAGCAAACGTTAGAGAAAACAAAATGGCGATTTCAGTCACCTTAAAATGGCCGCACTTTAGTCAAGCTTATGGTTATGTATCTCTAGTACTGAATGCATGAGACGGTTGGTCTTCGGCCAACATGATACATGACATTGTGATGAGGTGTGCCTACTTTTCTAGATCGACAGCGGCAGTTCAAACTTCACTAACCTTAATATCTGATGAAGAACCAAACAGTGCGCCACATACTAGCGATCAGCCATTTCCCATGTCAAAATGCTGCTGTCGACAACATGGCCCCTAGAGCCAAGTCGGATCCCTCTGACGCCGGTGCAGCACATCCTTCTACAAGCCTACTACCACAGCCCCTTCAGCCGACATATATATTAAAAAAAAGCCCGGATTAGACCTGGCTGGTCAGGAAGCGCGGCTGACTGAACGACTTACCGCTGATTACCAGCTTGTGAAAGACTAACTGATGAATAGATTCTCCAGTGCCTCACCAGGCTTAAGCACTGCAAAAGCCAAAGCACCTTCTAACTTTGAGAAAGGAGAACATTATCTACAGCGATTAAGTATTGATCCGTTTAAATCTCGAACCAGTACTCCACATCAAAAAGGAGCTCAATGTCAGTCTAATATGGTCAATGCATCGACTGTAAACCCAAATTATAAAACTACAAATGAGTCTAACTTTAACTCCTGCGACAAACCAAACTCAAAAGCTGCTCAACAGTCAACCACAAATTAAAGTCACCTAAGTCAACGAGAAGAAACTCCTACCCAGGAGGTTGAGTTAGAAACAGCCAAAAAAGCAAATTTCTCAGTGGCAGCCAGGATCCAGATCCACAACAATGTACTGGCAGCAACATCATTAGCCCTGATACCGTTCATCAAGTTGTATGAAATTCTAAGTGAAACATTGAAGGATCAAAGTGCGCGGCTGCATAATTATCAAGCAAACTTTCGTCACTTGAAGAAACCAATGCTCATCTACTAGTAAGAGTCGAACGTGAATTTGAGATCTCATTTCAATGGCAAAATCGGCTAGGCGACCTTGCAATGAGAGACCACACCGACAAAACAGACTTAATGGAAGCCATCCTCGAAACACTGAAATGGATTCGGCACTCCGAGCAAGCGAGATCGGCGTCCGTCGACCGTGAGCAAGAAGCGAGACAACCTCCGCACTCAGCGAGTAGAAGCTCAAACACGACAAAAAATACTTTGGCAACTCGTGTAAAAAACAAAATAAAGAGAAACACCGTCCTTGACAAGAATGAAAGAGTTTGCCAAATCATTGAGCCAGTTTGTGTGCCTACTGCCACATCTAACCCAAAGGCTGCAGTAATCTCAAAGGAGCTCTCTGAGGATACACAACCGTCAGAAATTCAATCTCTGACCATCAGTCCAGCAATAAACAACAATTTACTTGATGCAGCCCCTTTGAAAGAAAAACTGAATAGTTTTGATGCACCTCCTTTGAAACGAAAACTGAACACTTTTGGAATCTTTATGGGGTCTGCAAAGGCTCTTGAACCCACAGAACAGGCAACAATAGGTGAAAAAGTGACAAAAGCATCAACCAACAAAACAAATCTGCCCATGAATAAACCCAATGTGAGTAAAAGCTGACTGAAAACTAAACAGTTTGCTAGGAATCTCTCTACTCCTCAAAAGCTTGGTCTCTTCTCTCGATGTCCACAGAATTCTCACCCCGGTGTCCCCAGAAAAGATCTCAAATTCAGCTGTGCCACCACCAAATGCCATTGTCAATCCAATTGTGGCGGAAAAAATGTATCCAAATAAAAGAAGAAGACTAGATTCAGATTCTGGTTCTGACAGTCGTGACCTAAGTGTCACTGATCTATGTGATCTATCTACATATTCAGTTGAGTGGGGTGAAGTGACATCTCCTTCCCAGGAAAAAGATATATCACGGCATTCTGTTATGAGCACCCAACCAACTGTTAAGAAAACCCAGCTTGCAACTAAAGCAAAAGACGGTTTAAACAATGATGCAGCAAATCGTCTGCTCCAAGCATCTCCTTTGAAAAAACAATAAGCCAAAAACAGAAAACTGATGGGGCTGTTGATTATAAAACAAGAGAGATCTCGACAAAGCAAAATCCAAAGATGACGGCTGCAAAATGGTGCAAACAAAATCTAACTGAATTAAAAGAGCTGCCAATCCCAATGCAGAAAAAAGATCAAAAGCACTGGAAGATCTGGCTTGAGAACATTTTTCCTGATGAGAACGAGGTGAATTTAAATCGCAGAAACATGATGTGTCTTCTACACAATTTTCACTTGTTAAGAACGATACCTCTAACAATATAGCAATCGTTGAATACATCACCGAAGACTCACTCGGCAAGGTTTACCTACACATCAATTCACAAGCTGTCGATAATACATTAATCACGGCCAAAGACGAATTGCTGTCGTATGGCTTCGATTTGACATTAGAAGCCAAAATAACTAAAGAAATAGTTGAGGAGGGAGTGTTGGATGACACTGAGTCTACACACGAGCAAAGACGCGAAGCTTTGAGGAAACAATTTAACATAAAAGAAGGAGTAGCAAGTGGAAGAAATCCACAACTTTCCGTCCAAAATGCCCCCTCAAAATTCGACCTACAACACAAATATCAAAGAGCCTAACTATCGCAAATCAGTAAGGAGGCTGTAAATGTGTTGATATCATGGAACACCAGAGGCTTTCGACACCTGTTGCAGAACTCAGAATTATCTTAGATAAACAACTTTGCAGTGGGTCTTCAGGAGACGTGGTTGCGGGAGGCGCCATCTAGAGACGGATATTCCATGATACTGAATCCAGCCGGAAAAAAAACAATTTGGTTGAGCTTACTCTGGTCTGTTGACTATGATAAATAATGCATATGGCTGGGAGATCATGCAGTCTTTTTCCCCAAACCTTTTTGTTAAAGGAACAGTGCTACAGAGCAAAAATGGCCCTGCAGCAAAAATTAAACACTTGCTATTACTCAATACGTATTGGAACACAGCAATGATCTCATCCTTTCGATTCATACAGTCTTTAACAAAACTGATCGATGACAGTATGGAAACTTACATAGATCTAAATGTGATCCTGTGCGGCGACCTGAATTTCTCCTGGTTTTTTCTTAAGAATGTCATAAAGCCTAAGCATCAAACTAATGTCACATGCAGAGGCTACAAATTTCAATCAGCAATGATAGCTAGGAACTGTTGGATGCTCAATGGTCAAACAAAGGGAGATATTCCCCCAAACTATACTTGGCACCGTGATTGTTGCAAGAAAATAATTGACTATATCTGGGCCTCAAACTCACTGTGTAATGAGATCGAATGCTTGATGATCTTGGATTCAACCCTCAGTGACCACAATCTGCTAGAATTAACCTGGACATCTCCATCAAAAACATCTGATGTAAAATTCAGCCAGCCTTTGGAAATAAATCAAAGAGGCAACAGACTTAAAATGAATATCCGACAAATCATTACCCTGATGGGAAATATGTCTTCAGATGTAGTCTCCGTAAAAGACAAATTAAACTATACTACACTGCTGTAGCAATTTCAAATAAAGTTCAACCCTCCGAACAGCTGCACCTACATAAAGAAAGATGAATTCAGTACGCTGGTATCTCAAAAAAACAATTGCAGAAAGATCTCCGAAAATTGAAAAAAGGATCAGATCCTAATAAGCCACTTCTAATGAAACATCGCAAGATGAGATAGCGCAATTGGCCAAAGAGTTTTGCAATTATGAGAGACCAAGAGCGTGGTGAGCAAATTCTAAAAATGATCATATGCCATCAGATTAAAGAAATATGCAATATAATAAATAACAAGTCTGTATTTCAGAACGCAAAGATTCATAACGGCATATCAAAAGCGAGTTGGCAACAACATTTTGATAAGGTTTTCAACACTGACGAAATCAGACAGAGTGATGAAATTCCCTTATTGGTAAACCTTTGGGATGTAATTGAATCTAGAGACGATATCATAACAGCAATTACACATCTTAAAAACTCACGAGCTTCTGGACCTGATGGCCTCACAAATGTGATGTTAAAAACAAATAATGAGCTTTGGGCAGTATTCATTGAGCATTTGCTTCAATTGATAGCAACCACTAAGCTGCTCCCACAATCATCATAGTTCCCATATTCAAGAAGGGCAATTGGGGTGATCCGGCAAACTACCGTCCCATTCCCCTTCTTGATATTGTGGGTCAGATATTTGCTACCTTTCTACAGCAAAAACTTTCGAAGTGGGCAATGGTTTCAGGTCGTTTTGATATATGCCAAAACTGAACCTGATAATACTCAACTTGGTTGAAATTGGAAGCACTTAAACAAGGAAAAAACATGTTCATTGCGTTCATTCACATGAAGCAAGCGTTTGACTCACTTAACTGCCATAAGCCATGGGCAAAACTGAAGAAATGGTCATGTCCTCTGGATCTACTGCAGCCAATAATGGCACTACATAAGAAAACCTCCATCATAGTGGGTATAAATGAAGCCGGTGATCTTACTGAGGAAATAACGACAAATAAAGGAGTCAAACAGGGGTTCCCTTTGGCTGCTCCTCTCTTCAAACTCTTCATATCAGACGTCTCAGAAGCATTTCAACAAGTTTGCTGCTTCCCTCCAAAAATAAATGGTCAGTCCATCAGTTGGACCATTTATGCCGATGATATCGTTCTAATGGATTCAACTCCAATTGGTCTTCAAAGACTCTTATTGGGTCTAGAAAGATATCTAAATGACAACACTTTGGAAATTAATGCAGACAAGACCAAAATCATGGCAATTGGGGGAACGTCCAAGAGAATAATTAAAACATTAAGATGCAAACTTGCCGAATCACAAATCACGCTCGTTCCAGTGGTACGATATTTAGGCATCCAGTTCAATACCTCAATTAGAGAATATGAATGGATGACAGACCTGAAACAACGAATGGTAACATTTTTGCTTCAAGGTGCAAAGTTACATGCTGAATATGGCAAATTTACACTGAAACCAGTTGTAACCTTCTACACTCAAAAAGTGATTCCATCAATCACATTTGGTGCCGAGGATGGCTGGAAATTAAGTCATAAATTTTGGTTGTCTCTTGAGTGGCTATTTTGGAGACACATTCTACAACTGCCCACAAGTGTTTCAATGATCTCCATAAGACATGAGTCACATCAAACCAATATCATGGTATCTTGTTGGTATGGGCAACCGGATTAAAATTGATACTTGACTATGCAGACATAAATTGGGAAACACTCCTATCAACGCCACAAATTGACCCAATAAAAACGGAGACAGTGGAACTAGATTCAAAATTCAGAAAAAATCAATCTGTTGAAATCCTCAATTGATTTGGGACTTGCAGCAAATAGTTTAGACCAGCTACCAAAATATCTTCACAAATCTCCATCAAGAAAACATTGTAACCAATTCCTAAGATTTCGGTTGAATGTATACAGACCAAAAGAGATCTTATGGTTTAGACGTGATACAAAAATTACCAACAATCTTTACAGGTTTTGTGGAAAGTCAATTGAATCATTGAAACACCTGATTACGAAATGTCAAAAATTAACGCACTCTAGATCTCGTTATCTTGGGAAATTTGTTCCTGCAGATGGCGATAAGGCTAAATGGTGGTTCTAGGTACTGTCTGGCATCAATGTGCCACTTACATGTGCAGTTTGTGATTTTCTAGACAATAATTTGAACGACGATATCTCCTCTCCACTCAATGTTATCGGTTGACTGATAATATAATTCATTTATTACATCAATTCAATCTGTTGGCTTTTTTGTGATCATCTGTATAGAGTTGACAAATCAGAATTTTTATTGTAATTGAAGTTTGAATACAAACTTATTGTTACAAATAAAATATATATTTTTTTTTTTAAAAAATAGTGATGTATAGGCCACCATCACTGATATCGGATTTCAATGCGGAAATCATCCAACAGCTTAACATATTAAAAAATAAACCACTGCAACCCTATTAATTGGTGACTTTAATAGGTAGAGAGGCAATCATAAGGACAAGGAAGCCATCTTCCTGGAAAAAGAGCTGAACAACATCAGCTTTAAGGTCATCAACTCAGAACCCACAACACCACAAGGCAACACAAAGCAACCACAAGGCAACACCACAAGGCAACAAACTCACAATCCTGAGATCAAAATGGGTCTCAGCACACCATGTATGTGGACTGACCACTCTAAAATAAATGTTACGGTAATAATGCCTGAACCACAGCCACAAGAGGATCAATGAGCAAAAAAATCCCTGAGTAGAAATTTCAAGAACATTACCTCGGTGCACTTACGAACGTGCATAGAGGAAATCCTCCTGAACACCATGGATGAGGATACATGTGAAAATATTGTAAAAACCTTCAATTCACAAACCCAGAAACTAATAGATAGATTAGCACCTTTTAAACAGAGAGTAGTAAGAGCCAACAGCGGCCACCAAAAATGTTTTAACATCGAATTGAGGCAGCTGAAAAAAGAAAAAAGGAAAATGGAACGTAGTCGACTGAAAAAACCCTACAAAAGACAACTATAAAAAAAAGCATCACATAGGTAAAAAAGGATTTCTATAACGGCCAAATCTTAGGTGCCGCTAACTCAACAAGAAAGCTATTTGAGATACTCAAATCATTAGATAGACATAAGGTCCTGACTCCACCATTTGAACCCCCAAATGAGGACTGCATAAATATGCAAGAAGCTTTCTCAAGTAAAATACAAAAGGCCAGGGAGGCTATACAAACATCCCAGGCTAATACCCAAAACCAAACAGACCAGAGTAGACCTACCCTTCCACAAAACAACCAGGAACATTTCAAGTTCAACTCCATTACTACGTGGGATATGGAAGAAATCTTAACATCCATGAGACCAACATCATGCGCAGAAAACCTCCTACCCTCCAAATGATACTTGATAACAAGGAGATAGTTGCACCCTTGTTTGCCAGAATTGTGAATGCATCTTTTACAGATGGGAATGTTCCCAAAATCATTAAGACTTTAACCATTACACCATTGGTAAAGAAACCTGGTCTTGATCAAAAAGATCCCAGTAATCTTCGGCCAATAACGAATTGTCTTTTTTTACTAAAAGTCCTGGATAAAGTTGCCACAGCACAATTCCAAAGATACGTGGAAGCCAATGACATCTTACATAATCAACAATCCAGTTTTAGGACTGCACGCAGCACTGAGACTGCATTACTGGACTTACAGACTCAGATGCTGAGTATCATGGATAGGAGCAAGACTGGCCTACTGGTTTTGTTGGACCTTAGCGCAGCATTTGACCTCCTGTATCACCAGCAGCTTCAATGGGCATTGGAAAATGTAGACAACTTCTATTGTGAAGCAAGCAGATGGGTTGTCTCTTTTTTATCAGAGAGAAAATCAGAAATCCACTGGGGGGAGGCCTTCTTGACCTAAACACCCATATGGTGCAGCGTCCCGCAGGGCACAAGTCTATCACCACTGCTATTCAATTTATATCTAATGTCTCTGTGCATAGTGCTGGATACGATCGGAGAATACTTTACAAACTATGCAGATGACACGCAGTTGGTGATAGAACTCAGTGGGTGCTATGCCGAAGACTCTGTCACAGTAACATCTCTTTATAACATCATTGAAGCCTGGATGAGGGAAAGCTGGATGTGTCTTAATGGCATTAAGACGGTGCTGACGATTTTTGGCTCCCCACAAGCCCATGCAAAACTCAGTGCAGAGTACAAGACCATCAGTATCAAAGGCTTCCCGATCACTGTAGTGGAGAAGGTGAAGACACTAGGGATATACTTGGAAGCCTCAATGGGCTCTGAGCCACAGGTCTCTTACCTCTCAAAACATTGCCAATATTACCTCCGACTGCTCAAGTCCATTAGACGATTCATGAGTGAGGATAATAGTGCCTCTATAGCCAGAGCCACAAACCTATCCAGGCTCGACTATGGTAATGCACTCATGATGGGCGTGAGTAAAGGCTGTATAGCCAACTGTCAAGTACTGCAAACAGTGCAGTGAGAATTGTACAGAAAAGAGCCAGGAGAGAGCACTTAACTAAGGATAGGAAAGATCTGCACTGGTTGTCAGTGGAAGACAGAATCCATTTTAAAACTCTGACGCTGGTACACAGATGTGTTTCAGGAAAGGCACCTGCGTACCTGAAGGAAAAGATCTCACTTTACACAGCTGTAAGAAATTTGATATCTGAGGACCAAGGCTTGATCAGCTGCCCCAAATACTAAAATCCCAATGGACTGGGTTGTGCTTTTCAGGTAAAAGCAGCTCAGAGATGGAACAGCCTATCAGCAAAATTGAGGCTTGAGAAGAACTATGATATGTTTAGAAAGGCATTGAAAACCAACCTGTTTGTGTGAAAAGCTTGCTAAGGAAAAATTAAGTCTTAGGGAAGAACTTTATTCGTCTTATGTGTTAACATCTGCATCTATATGTGAGCGCCCGATGACTGCGGGCTTATCAACTGTTTATAAATGTATAAATAAATAAATAAAATACACATAAAACAAAATAAAAAACTGGGCCTTCCTACTCAAAAAAACAAGCATTACACATATATATCATACAAATCCTTAAAAAACTAAAATTAATTAATTGCGTTCTAGTTCAAAATTATATTTCCATAAGGGTCAGGAGCAGCCCGGCTAACTCGCAGGCTTAGTTAAAAAAATGTGTTTTAGAAAATGCGCAAATTAATCACTAAATGTATTCTTTGCACGCTCATAAATATATCAGCTCCGGCCCTACACATTTTGGTCACATTTTCAGAGGTTTTTCATTAATTATTCTGTTTTAATTGTTTAATACACATACATGCATTTTGCCATTCCTTCCAGCACAAAACAGCAGACTGCTCTTTCTGTGTGTAAAACTTAGTTCATAACTGCTTTAATTCGCAAGGCTCTGTCATGTTTTCAACTAGAACAGCTCTGTTTTTCCTACACTCATTAATCATTTTCTGGCTTTAGCTAATTTCAGCAGTGCGGTTTTTTGAAACATTAATCTAATTTCTTCATACCAGCTGCGTAATTCTTTATCAGCTGGGCACCCGTATAAATGTGACTATATCTCTGTCTTATTGCATTTTTAAAATATGTCATGTACACAAGTAACTTTACTTGTTGACACAGAAAGGGAAATTACTGTCGGATTTTAGCCCATTACTCAATTAAATAACTTTTTTCAAACTACAATGTTTTCTCTCTAGACATGAAATTGCCTGCAGAGTCGTTAATATGTCTTTTATCTGTATCTTCGTTTTGCTGATTAGGTTGTCAGTCTTCTATCATTCAAAACTTTTTGTCTATTAAGAATCTTATCTTTGTGAGTAAACAAAATGTAACCCTTTGCCTACCTTCAACACAGGCATTGGGCACTGTCTCAGTTCCTCTGGCCAGAGCTGGGCTAAAGCATTGTCTGACGTCTGAGCACCTTCACGCTCGTCAGGTAACTGATCTGGGGCAAGGAAGGGCATAACATATGTTTTCATTTTTTAGCATTAAATTTCAATCAGTTGTCAGTCATCCACCAACCAATCTGTTCCAGACAGGTCATGGTATCGCCTGCAGGATCCACAATTGACTCTCCAACTTGAGAGATCAGCTGGGTATCATCAGCATAGACATAGAACCTAGCACCAATCTAAGTAGGTATGCTAAAAGCTTCATATAAAGATTAAATAGAAAGGGTCATAAGGCTAAACTTGTGACTCCCAGATTCAAATATGAAAAATGGGGTGTCCGCTCGTTCACTGTCCAGGCAGCCAACCTGTGGAATGGCCTCCATGTGTTCTTGCGCATGATTGGCTTCCATCTGGAATTCATGGGAGGTGTAAACACTTTCCTTTTCCCCCAGTAATTTCTCCTAGGTGGTTGTGGGCATGGCTCTGCTATATGGAGCCTTGTACAGCACTGTGATTCCTTAAACAAAATGTGTGTGTTTGCGTTATATAAGTCTCATTACCATACCATGATTGTACTACTGACTTTAGCATAATAGCACTGGCCTCTTAGCTGGCCAGAGAAAGTTCTCCTCCTCTACAGAACTGCAAATCCAGAATCTCCCCCAATGTCTAGCACTATCAAAACTGAATTGAACAGACAAGCACCATGATTCCCAACTCACCAGAGGATGCAGACCAGCTGTGAAGACGAAGAGAACACCACGTGGAGAAGAGGTGGCTGAAACGCCAGAGCCACGCTGGCTTATGCCGTGGCCGCTAAATCAATGAAAGAAAATGAAAAGGGGACTGGGTAAAAAGGTGACTTTGACACTTTTGCTGCTCAAACCCAGCACCCAGGGGAGTACAGGGGAAGAGTGGTGAAAGCTGAAAGGTGACTGTAAGGTCCAATGGGACAGGGGATGTGGGGTAAAAAGACATCCCCAGAGTGACAGAGATGGAGAGGCCATGCTAGGCCCCTATTGTGAGAGTGAAGCTGGCTAATTTAGAGTCTCCTTGAAATATAAAAGCCAGTACAAAACAATGATTTCCAACATCTGGACTAGTGAATGAGCGATAATGAGTCTAACTCAACTTTACCAAAATGGAAAGGCACTCAGTTGAAGGAGAGTGTGTCTCAGAACGATGCTATTGCTAACGATGCCCAATGAATGTGAAAAGACATGGGGTGCTGCAGATGCTGACTTTGTATAAACTGGCAAAATGCACCTTTTGGCAGATTCAAAACTGCAGCAGTACACATGGAAAAAGATACATTGAAATGATAAGCATGTGAAAAATACCAAGTACAAACTGCGCCTTCCATTTAAGAAAAGAAGTAAAGTGAGATATTTTGGAGAAATACACTTACATTTCGTAAATAAACTAACTTTCAAATGGAAAGGCCCACTTGTTGGATTTTCTATGTAACTGTGGCCTGTGTGTGAACTATAGCTAAAGTGAACGTATATCTTTCCAACCCATAAGGCAAAGAAAGATTGTATTGTAAACATGCTCAGATACAATGCTAAATGTTACATGTAAGCACATCTTGTCAGTATAAAGCTGTATATTACAGAGTATGGATGCAGCTGTTTTTTTCCACACTGAACTGAAAGGTCTGTACCTTTGAAAATCTGACCTCATGACCTGTGGGCTGCCCCTCCGCCCCTGGAAAAGCAGGCCAGATTCAGTTAGAAATACTGAGAAATAACAGAGAATTAGATAAAAATGTGGGAGCTGTAGATAACACAGCTAGCAGAGATGACCTTTAAGGTCAGGTCTCCCCGTTAGCTGTGCATTAGTGGCCAACAAAAATGACCTTTTCAGGGCTGACTCGACCTCAAGAAAAAGCCTTCGGAGTCACTAATGGATGATCAAATATTGTCTATGAAACATACCTTGCTGATAAGCAGATGTTCGTGTCAGGTCACAATAACAGAAATTAATCTTAAAAAAAGATTGGGGCTAGTGTAAAGATGAGGGACACATTTGATGAGTTGCCATGTGATTAACATTGGGCCACCTTTTCTTTAATTAAAAGAGAATCATATGTCCCAGTGAGCTCATCCGGGCCTCATATTAAAGGGGCAAAGAAGTAAATATGAATCCTAAGTTTTTGGATAAAAAAAATGATGACAAATTGACCGGCAGTTGTGAGAATGTTGAGATTAATGTAAAAAGAACTACAATTAAATGGAACCCAGCGAAAATTGATAAATGTAATGAGCAAATGTTAGTAGAGTATGAGTCATGTACTTTGGGGGGCAAAGAGGGACATATTCTGTAGGGAAATTTTCAGAAATCTTGAAAAAATATTGGAGAAGCATTGTGTGAAGGATTGTGGGGAAGGCCAAAGGATATTTACGCATAAGCATAGATTCAACCAAGCCACTAAGCAAAGAAAATCAATCTTGAATAGAGAAATCTGTCTAATAAAGAAACTAAATTGTGATATTGAGGCACTAAATAATGGAATAAAAAAATGTAGACAGAGATATAAAAATTGGACAATTTGACAATTGGACAATAAATCATCGGGCAAGTTTACAACAGAAAGATGCCGAACTTTTGTTCGAAGCTATAAAAAATACGAATTCAAGATCCTGTTGGTCCCTAATAAATAGCACCAAAAAAACTCAACTGCAATTGGCTCTGAATTCAATTCAATTCTTTCTTTTATGACTTTAAAAAATAATCCACCTCTGTGGGCTAGAATACTACATATTCTATACAAAGTTGTTATAGAAAAGGACAGGATCCCTAAGGCTTGGCTCCTCTCATATATACTGCCAATATTCAAGAAGGGCTATAGAATGTGTGCTACCAATTATCGCCCTATTTCCCTGATGAATATAGAGGCTAATATCTTCTCTTCCATTGTACTTGATAGATTGCTCTTGTGGATTGAGAACAATGATCTCCTAGATGTTTGACAATTTGGGTTCATAAAAACATAGGAACTGATGCTGGAGGGATGTTAGTTACCCAGCTACAAAACAATGCTCAGATAAACAAGAAAGGACCCCTGTATGTTGCAGCAATGTACCTATCTGCTGCCTTTGATATGGTGGATAGGCCCACGCTACGGAGAAGATTGCTGAATCTTGTGACAGATACAACCTACTTGAGATTTTGGTTAGTTAGTATTCTAATACTATGATAAGTGTTAGGTCAAATAATGAGGGACTAATGACAAATCCATTCAAAACAAGCAATGGCTTAAAACAGGGATGTGCACTTGCTGCCATATTATTTAATCTATATGTTGCTACTGTTGGACAATTTATGGATGGGAAAGGCTTAGTGTCTTCCAAATTGGGTAATCTAACTGTGCATTGGTGTGCCTATCCGGATGATTTTCTGCTATTTGATACCACAAAAATAGGGTTGCAGCGTCTGATAAATGCATTTGTGCTGTACATAAAGGGCTTGAAATTGAAAATAAATGCAGCAAAAACAGTAATAATAAACCTGGGACAAGGTAATAGGAAATCCTCAGGATTCTCATGGGACTGTAATGACACTAGAATCAAGATGCATAAATCAATGATATTTTTGGGCTATGTGTTTTCAAGTGTAGCATCTCAGAATTGCATTAAAAATTGTTTGAAGCTGAAAGCACTAGATGCTGCTAAACAGCTAAAGAGCATTGAAAGTAAATATGGTACATATTCTATGTATGCGTGTATAGAACTCTACAGGAAGAAAATAATCCCAAGAATTGGCTATGGTCTGGAACTTCTTTTCGGATTCCGTAATTCCTTATTTAAATATCATCGAAGGCATCATACAGAGAAATGTCTTGTTTTTCCTGGCAAAATGTATTTCTTTTGAAATAGTTCAATACAAGCTTGGGCTCCCCTCTCTAGAAAGCTGTATGATATGGAAAAAGGCTACTCTACTAAGGAAATTCTTGTTGGGGAACCGAAAACAGTTATACATTTATCTAGCAGATGATAAAAAAAGGGCACTTTTGAAAAATCCGCATGAAAGTGTTGAGCGAGCATTACTCCAAATGGGCATATCGTTACAAAAATTGTTGGACAAACTCTTAAAAGTCAAAGCCCTGGTAAAAGCCTTTGATTGGGGGTGAAATAATGCCATACTATTACATTCAAGCATATATTCCCAGTCTGTGTCCTTCTGGAAGTGGTACCCTGAACCAGAAATGGAAGTTTTGAAATATCCTGATCGATCAATTAGGAATTCCCTAATGAGATTTAGACTACGGGCATCATCACGAGTTGGGCGGTAACGCTGGCGCTAATAGCGCTGGTGTTATCTGCCCTACCGCCAAACCCACCGGCGCTATTAGTGCCGGATCACGGGTTTGGTGGAATTGGGAATCCCCATTCCCCATTGAGCCCATTCGGGAATGCCCCATTCCCCATTGGGCTCAATGGTGAAATTCGGCGCTCTTACCGCCAGCGGATTTCCCGCCGGCGGTATGAGCCCGAAAATTCGGCGGATTTTCCCCCAGCTAAGAGCTGGGGGGAAATCAGCCGAGGCCCTGATTTGACAGACCATTAAATCCAGCGGTAACAGTGCTACCGCCGGATTTAAGGGTTACCGCCAAACTCAGGATGAGGCCCTAAATGTCTTAAACACTCAGGAAATCAGAGACATTTGTTGTCCATCATTGGATGAATACAAATTTTGCAGATATTGCTCCATTGAAGGCGAAATGGAAACTTTATATCATCTGTTACTCAAATGTCCAAAATGAATGTCAAAAAGAATAGAATATTTTAAACTAATTGTAACTGACACATCTCAAGTAAATTGTGAATTATTGTGGTATGCAATGCTACATGGAAGATCAATTGTGCTGAAAACGAGAATAGTTGCTTTTCTTAAAAATGTTTGTGCACTTGAATAGATCTGTCAGTATATGTTCTTCTATGCATTCTTTTTTTAGGAACTCCTTATGGCAAAGATAATGATGAATTTAAGCTGTGATTATATGGAGACAAAGGAACGTTGCTCTATGGGTGTCTTGTTTTACATGTTTTATATGAAATAAGTGAACGCCTGAAACTAAGAATGTGATGATGCCTTACTTATTGATTTGCTATTTTATGGAATTGTTAAATTCTTTTTTTAGTTATATTGTTTGTAAAGGTTTATGTAATTGTTAAATTGTTGTATTATCTATTCTGTTTGTAAAGATTTATATAAACCAAAACGAATAAAGAGAGAAAAAAAAGATATGAATCCTTTGTGATGTATTCAAGTTGAGTTATAAAGACAATTATGATTACGGCCTTCTCATAATTCCGAGGGAATGGAAAGTTGGTGTGGTGATAGGTTATGCAAGTAAGGTTTGAACCTTGAAGGGTCAGAGTTGTTATTGTTTCGGCTCAGGAGTAAATCGATAAAAACAGTAGATCCTCCCAGAAAAGGCGTGCCGAGATATGATTAGTATTTTCCGACTCGCCATAAAATATAGAACCCAAATATACATAAGTGCCTGCCGTTATCTGAAAAATTAGGGTAGCTGCCATGTTGTTATATGTTTAAGGACAATTAAAAAGTTAAAGCCACTTGTCATCCAACCCCTCAACTCCTTGTCCTATCAGCCGGCCTACTGGGGGAGGGAGAGATCTGGCTAATCAGTTGAATGGGAATTATGATAATAATGGAGTTTCACCAGCCTCATAAGAGATCCGTTTTCTATCTGAGAGGGACTTTTTGGGACTGTTTGTTTGACTTTTTGACTCTTGGGCCCTTTCTTGGGACTTTAATTTTTCCCTTGACTGCACAATATTGAGGTAGTCTGCTTGCAAGGAATAACTGGCAGAGAGGCAGGGAGAGCTACCAAGGCCTTAAACATTGCATGGAAAAAAGAGACTAGGACATCTAGAAGCCAGCTGGAAGTGCCTTTTATCCTTCCTGAGGAAGTCTGGGTGCTGGGAACTACCCTTGACCAAAGCCTTTGACCAGATCTGTGCTGTTCTCAGAGGACTGGGACATGACCATACTAGATACAACCATACATTGGCTCTACCCAGAACTGCCAATGATGGCATGTAAGATGGGTAATGGTATTGTAATGTTTATTTGTAAAGCGCCTATACACAAGACAAGTGTTTCAAAGCGCTCAAGGAGGGAGGGAGGGAACAAGGGGAAAAACAACTGTCATTCAGAGCCCCTGAATTTCTGAACGATACAAGTCTGCACAGGCAGAGTTAGGGCATATAATACAATTAACAGTGTAGATAACAGCAAATAGGTCTGACAATGATTCTGAAGTTTTTCCAAGTGCATTGAGGCACCACCATGCAAGAAGGTGAGACAGGGAAAATAGATAGACGATCTTCAAGGCATGGTACGTTCTGATTGTGCAAGTGCTCAGACGTTACAGGAGAGGGGAGGGGGAAGGGCAACTGTAGGACAGGCACCCAAGTGCGCCCAGTTAGTCAGAAACTGTGTAAGTGCTGAGTGATGCCATTCTCATGGGTCATTGACCAAGTGCAGTAGCAATGAGGCAAGTGCAGGCCCAGAGGCAAGTGCGAGAGGACTGGCGAGGGTGCCAGGGACCTGGGACACTCTGAGGTACACCCACCAACCAGTCAGCAAGCTGTGTGGAAAAGGAGGGAGGAAGGGATAGAGCAGAGAGAGAGGTTAGCAGGGTAGAGAGAGAGAGAGAAAGAAGAGGAGAAGAGAAATGTCTTAAGGAGTTTCCGGAACTTAAGGAGATCAGGCTCAAGATGGAGGGCGGCAGGGAGGCTATTCCAGAGGGAGGCCCATGCTGAGGATAAAGATCTCCCTCCAAATCTCTGCTTCGAGAATCGGCTCACTCGCACAAGGTTGGAGGTAGATGAGCTGAGGGCTCAGGAGGGACCATATTTAGGTAGGCACTGTTGCAGATAGGTAGGTTCCATGTCCTAGAAAGCCTTCTGGACAATGCAGAGGGTATTGAAATTGATCCTTGCAGCCATTAAGAGCCACTGAAGGGATTTCAGCGTGGTCCCTTGGCTTGAGGCCAAGAATAAGTCTTGCGGTTCTGTTCTGGATGAGTTGCAGAGGGTGCAAAGCAGAGGCAGTGAGGTTGAGAAAGAGTCTGTTGCAGTAGTCCAGCCTAAAGAGAACCATGGCTCTGGAGACTGTGAGCTGCTGGGGGAAGGTAAGAAAAGGAAGAGTACCTCGGATGAGGTGCAGCTGGTAGTTGGACTTTTTGGAGATGTCTGAAATGTGAGTGGAGAAGGGGAGAGTGGAGTCAAAGATGACCCCAAGGTTTTTTGCCTCCCAGGTAGGTGTGGGCACGGGGACAAGGGAGGCAGGCCGGCAGAAGGTTGGAGGTAGATGAGTAGAGAGATTCATTAGTAAGATCAGAGAGACCAAAACAATCTATACAAAGAACACTTCAGAAACCAAAATCAGGCACTTTCTCATACCTTAAATGCCGACACTGCTCAAGTAGCCTGAAAGAAGATCATATTCAGCACCCAAACACTGGAAAGAAAATCAACTCAGAGACTTTGCAGCATGTGCTAATCAAAACATAATGTACGCACTGTGATTCCCGTGTGGGACAAACTGTATGAAAAGCCAAAGAAAGATGGACAGCGCACAAATCGAATCTAAGAACCGCTAATGTCAAATCAGCAGTGTACAGACACTTCCGGGATACAGCCCAAATGAGATGCGTCATTCTTGAAGCTGTACATCCCTTGTCGAGAGGAGGACATATGGCAAAGAAATTATCACAGAGAGAACTCTGTTGTATATGCCTGTTGGACGCAATGACCCCATTGGGCATGAATGAAGATGTTAACCTAGGACCCTGCCTTTAATAAACACAGACTACAGCATTGTTCTAATTCTTAGAAGAATATAATTCATGGAAACAACAAACATTAAGTTAGGATTCCAACACAACTAACACTCTATTCCACCTTGATATCCGACACACTCCAGAAAAGGGATTTAAAGGCAATAGAGTTATCAACTCAACAAGACTAATTACTTGATCCAGACACCATTGCTGAAACTAGCAAAACAAATATTGTATTCCAACTAATCAGATTGTGCACTCTGTCGAGTCAGTCTGCTTAACCATCTATATGTTGAGATTAACTGTACTGTAAGCGATTATTTACAGAGTTTCACTTGGTTACTTTTTTATTTCCTAATTTCTATTATTTATTTATTTGTTTATTCATTTTTTCTTCAAAGACATAACCTATGTATTTCTTCTCACTTAATGTTAAGTGATACACCATCATGATGCAAGGAAGATTGTGCACTCCAAGGAGACAGATGATTAGACACAACATGTATGCTTAGTACCTACTTAACGAGTCTGTTAAGTATAAGCGATTGTCTGAATTGAGCAATCCACATATCAATTGGAGTTTAAGAGGGCATCAGTACAGTTTGTGTCTTTTTCCAAGGTTAAACCACGTTATTTATTAGAGACCTGCCTATAACTCTTATATCCATATTTGGTATAACGTATCACTACTTCAGTAACACATCGTGGGATATACCCTTTATTGCAGAGGGAATTAGGTGTTCAAACAATGGAGAAAATTAATCGCTACGTTTTTTATGCATCGATGTCTTTACAGGAGTTCACGCACTATGTGGAATTCAAAGACATAAGATCAAACGCGAGTAATGTCGCAGTGTTTATATGAGTGACATCATGGGCGTCACTGCGTAATTACGTCATCACCCTTGTCATGACGCATCCACATTAAGCTGCCATCTTTAGACTGTCCCGTGAGGCATTCCATGCTGATGGGATGTAACACAGCAATTTGTTTACTCAGGAATACTATAGCTAAGCTCTAAAATAGGTCAAACCAAAATTGGGCTAACACTTTTAAGACTCCCTTCAAACTAGACCATTACATTTGGTTTGTATTGATTTAGGCTTTTGACATCACTATAAGAATCTATCAGGACTGCTCTATCAAGACAAGGAGCCAGGAGGGATTATGTTTGAGATCATTATGAATGTTTGACAATAGTGGATGTATTTTAGATGAATTTGGTTGCATACCTATTGTTCTAAAAATTATAACACCTTGCCATTAATCCCTAAATTAAGGAGTCAAAAGATACATTGGCCCTCATTACGACCCTTGCGGAAATCGGAAAACGATGGCGGAAATGCAATACCGCCATCGAATAGCGCTCGGTGCGACTATGACCCGTCACCGCAAAGTACGAAGCCATTAGCGACACCGTAGTGAACGCCAACGCTAACTGCACCAAGCACGCGCGCGCGCGCCATGCGAAACCGCAAACACCACCATGGCGCAAGGGTACGCCAATTCCGACCCTAGCGGACATGTACCTAACGCCATCAGGCATGGCGTAATGTACCATTCCGCCATGGTGAGAAGTACGGCATCGCGAATCAACCGTAAACGGCCCCACTGAGTGCCTGTACACCGCTCCCTGCCCACAAAGTACAACTCCCCGTAGGTGCAATGAAGTCACAATGCAACCATTGAAATGTACAAGTCACCCATGCATGGCAACGAACAAAAGAAACACAAGAGGGGCCAATGGGAGCTGCAGGGCACAGATGGCACGAATACAGAAGCCATCCCAATGGACATGACCACAGTCCCCTACCAAGAAACGCACGCAAACACAGGCACCTGTGACCAGCAATATTCCTAGAATCACATCATTCCACCAGTCCACCTGGCTGACCGGCATCTGTTACACAAAACCCAATCCCCCGCCCCTGAGCATGACAACATTCAAACTGTCATATTGGCAGCCCCCATCCCTGACCTCACGGGCTTAGTAGGCAAACGCGCCCAGTACAGTACCACGCAACTAAACTCCGAAGCTGGAACCCAATGCAGATCTCCTCACAATACATCGCCCCCCAAATAGGCATATGCCACATCACTTGCAAAGAAAAACGCTACACGGGCCAAATCAGAATAGAAATTTTATGCACATCAAAGTCACCAAGCCCATACAGCCATCAGGCCATGAACTCCAAAACACTAATCACCATTGTGGGCTGCATTCGCAAGAAATGACCAGCCACTACTTGTGTGTCGCCCTGTTCCCCCATGGTACACAGAGCCACATTCACGTACGAAAAGGCAACATGGAAGCGCACAGAACCGCAGGGCCGTCCCAATGGGGAGGCACTAGTCCAGCTGAAAGGCCGAAATGTTGCTCCGAGCCACCAGTACTGCGTAAGGGCATGTGGGCCATTGGCGATCATCCCATAAGATCGTAATGCTGCTCCACTGATTAACACGAAGCAGCAGGTGTCGGGAGTAAAACCCATCTGCAGGAGTGGCATACAGATGGCAGTGGCAAAAGGGGAGGAGATACCTGTCAACCAAAAGAAAAGAAAAAGAACAGAATGGCCATCAGAACTACATTCCAACAACTCACTTCAATGATCACACGAAATCCACAGCCATATGCATGCTAGCCCACTCCAAAGGATCATCACCACCCCAAAACCACTTGCGACTCATAACCATCTATATCGAGGTGCAAACACCATCACAAACGAGTGTACCTGTGCATGCGTCTGTCAAAACAGAATCCATCAGATGGGAATGTTAATGTGCATGGACACAAGTGTCTGAGGGCGCGTCGAGACAGGGAGGGCTCAACAAGGCCAGATAGACGATGGTCCCACTATGGCAGCCCTGCATCACATAGCGTAGGGGAGGCGGATAGATCCCAAGAAGCCCTGTACATGGCAAACTCTGTATCAAATCACCTGCCCATGCATCCATTCATCATTCCCTCATCCCGGGATCAAAACGCCTGAATAATTACTCACATAACATTAGAAACATCCATTGAGTCTGTGCGTTATGCAGCCTGCAAAATCCACAGTGCCCCAGCCCATAATTCCAGTGTTGTGAAGTAACATGTATTTGGGAACGGCCGGCCTCATCGCCCACGTAGCTATTGCGCATCCCAAACTATTCATATCAATCATTGCTTCCTCGCCATGGGCCCTGTCTCAAGGACATTGAACAATAGAACGTTATATTTGCAGTCAGACCTGTGGGCATCTCCTCGCCGCTAGCTGGAAACCGAAAGCGCCGCCCTTCGAATTCCTCATTTGCAACATCACGTCGAAAAGGCATCTGTGGCCGTTTGAAATCACTAATTATTCCATCGAGTGCGGCTGTGTGTGAAAATGGCAACTGCCTTCACCCACAAATGGGACGCCCCGCCCGTCGTTGCAACTCGGTACAGTGATGCATGAGGGCCCACCGTTACTCGAGTACTACGTTCCACTGACCCTTCACAAGTCTGTTCGCGACTGCACAGATAGTATGTGAAACAATGGGACCACAGCAGAATGAACATATCAACCAATCTTACACGGCCATCGGGTACAAATACATGATTGCAATAGCAAGATGCCATTCCCCGAATTGCAGCGTTGTGCGCGGGACGTGCTCGGCCAAAGGGGAGAGCAGTTTGCACAGGTGGAATTAATCACCACAGGTGGAGGCCATACAGCCTGAAAACACATAAATTGCACAGCCAGTCTCCTCCCACAACCACACCGAAATGCTACTGGCAGGACTCGCGATGTTGGCCCTGGGGGACCTGATAGCACTGCAAGTGCTCCAACTCCAAGAAGAAGACGAACACCAACTACAACCAGCCGCACGGAGGAGACGCAGGAGGAGGAGGAGGCCAAGGCAGGGCCAGCAAGGCCCACCAGCACAGCCACTACCACCACGCAGGCAGCCCGCAATCCCACGCCTCCGAGCACATCCGTTCAACCTCACTGATGAGCAGATCCACACCCTCTACCGTCTGGACCGGGACACCATAGCCGCCATTGTGGACATGACACAGGCTGACCTTGTCAGCATGATAGATAGCCCAACCGCCATCCCACCCCTACTGAAGGTGGTGTCTGTACTCCACTTCCTGGCCACAGGCACCTACCAGCACACAGTCGGACAGTTGCATGGCATTTCTCAGCCACTGTTCTCACGGACACTATTTCAAGTGCTCGATGCCCTCCTGCAGCACGCAGACGACTACATCTCTCTACCACGCTCGGAGCAGGAAATTACCAACACAAAAGTGGGATTCCATGCACTTGCCGGCATACCGGGTTGCATTGGTGCCATCGACTGCACCCATGTGGAATTGGTCGTCCCACATGCCATGGAGGCCCAGTACCGCAACCGAAAACAATTTCATTCCCTGAATGTACAAATGGTGTGTGACTCCAACAGGATCATTACACATTGTTGTGCCCGATTCCCTGGATCAACCCATGATTCTATGGTCTTGAGGAACTCTACAATACCACGCTACATGGAGCGACACGCAGGGAACAGATCCTGGCTACTCGGTGAGTCTCATTACATACATGATTATGTGGGGTATGTGAATTGGCAATGACCTGGCAGGAAGGGGGGGGGTGTGCGTACGTATCAATGGCATTCCACATCATACGTTTCTCGTCCACATACAGGTGATGCTGGATATCCACTGAAGAGATGGCTCCTCACACCAGTCCGGAACCCACGGGACCAGCATGAGGAGGACTACAACCATGCCCACTCACGTACCCGTGTAGTCATTGAACAGGCATTCGGCCTACTGAAGACTCGTTTCCGCTGCCTCAGCAGGTCTGGCGGGGCACTCCTGTACCGCCATGAGAAGGTTGCAAGGATGGTCATGGCATGTGTCATGCTCCACAACATGTGCGTACGTAGAAATGTGCCCATGCCCCCTGACGCAGAACTGCAAGCACCTGGTGATGGTCATGATGAGGGTGGGGATGTGGCAGCACCTCATGGAGTCTGCGAGGCACCGGAGGCCCGTGACATTCGTCAGCATCTCATTGATGTATGCTTCTAGCACTCACGCCTGGTGGCTGATACATGGACACGGGACTCGTGGCACTGCGTGTGTCTGGGACATGCACAATATGGACTGTACGCCTATGATGGCCTAGTACACACAGATCAATGTCCACACATCTCATTGGTTGATCGTGCACTTTTTATGGCATATGTGATGTCATGTTGAACACCCTATCGACCCGCCACCCAAGTGAGCCCAACACACCCCCTCCACCCTCCTACCTCCCCCCCGAACACCAGTGTCCAAAGATGCTCATTGTCAGTGGGCTGTCGCTATTGCAAGCCCCCTCTGCGGGTATCAGGGGCACCCCTGCCTGTGGAGCGCAGGTTCCTTCCAGATCTACGTTGGGGGCTGCCCTGGACGGAACTTGCAACGGATGATGTGTCTGCCTGCTCACGTCCATGCATGTCCCTAAGGGTTTGCGAGAGCTCAGTGAGCACACGGCGCACTGCGGCAAGTTCGGCACATACGTCTTTGGACGTCGCATGCAGTTCCCCCCTCAGGCTCTCGGTGCTACTCTCCATATGTGCCCTTAGCGTCTCTGTACCTCTCTCCATTTCTGCCCTAAGTGTCTCAGTTGATGTTTCTATGTCTGCCTTAGTGCCCCCACATTCATCGGCATGGTCCTTGAGGAGTGTGGCCAGTTGCTGCTGTTGTACGATTAACTGGTCGAGGGACTGTTGCCTCTGCTGGGCCATGGCCATTTGCGGGGGTGCCACAGAGGGGCTGTTGTCCTCATGTTGCCTTGCCACAGGGCTTGTGGGGGATGGCCAGTCGTCGTCTTGTGGGTGCCCCTGCGTGGTATCCTCATGTTGTACGGGATGGGACAGACAGGGGGATTGGGACAGGTCATGGATGGATCTGACTTCGACATCCCCGTTTTCTGTGTCCAAGCATGCTGCCATCAATGGGGTGTCACCTATGGTGCTGCTGCCACCAGAGGCAGTGCCTTCTGTGGCATCCATTGGGGGGACCTGTGGTGGTGGTGTTGTGGGCATGCTGGCTGCTGGGGTGCCTGTTGATGTTCCCTCCTCTGTGCTGCCACCTGATTTGTGCTGCTGCCGTGTCTTGATGCGTGCAGCTGAGGTGGAGGGTCTCTGGCCGTTGGTCTTGGCCCTCTTTGCAGGTGTGCTGGTAGGGGTGTCCTGTAGCTCGTCGTTTGGATCGGACCCTGTGGTGGAGTAAAGGAGGGCGAGGGTTATTGATGGGTCTGTGGGAATTGGAATGGCATTGTATCACATGCTTTGGGGTGGTACCTGAGGGTGATTTGGGTCGGGGCCTTGGAGGTGCTTTAATTTGTGTGTGGAGTGAGGGTGCAGTAGTTTGGCAGCCTGCAGTTAGGGTGTGCCTGCTGCACGTGTAGTGCGTGTATTAGGGGTTTTTAATTATTTATGTATTTATTGTGGGATTTAACGTGCGCTATCAGGCCGATGTGTGTGGACGTTCTCCTGGACATGTGTTTCTGTTGCACTATGTGGACGCATGGTACTTCACATGGATGGACTGTGTGGATTTGGCATTGTTTTATCGGGCCCACCTACCTGAATCTTCGGATGTCTGCACTCCTTTCTCCATCCCTCCGACTCCCTCTATGCTCTCCATTCCGATGGTGGAGGCACAGATTTCTTCCCAGGGGGTCAACTTGATGGGTGATTCAGGACCTCCCCCGGTGGCTGTGGCAATGTTGCGGTTGGCAGAGAGTATGCTGCGGACGCGTATCCGCAGGTCGTCTCATCGCTTGCGGCATTGCTGTGGGGTGCGGGGTGCGGTCCCCACCGCACTTACCCGCTGTGCCACCAGAGCCCATATGGTCTTCTTGTTTGCAAGTGCCGTTCTGGTCATTTGCGTGGAGAAGACGACGGCAGCATTCTCCTGGAGGGTCTCTGTTAGCACGGTGAGTTCCTCACGGGAGAAGTGGACCTGCCGCTTGCGGTCGCACGCTTTCTTCGCTACTTTTCCCATTTTTCTTGGTTTCGCTAGGGTGGGTGACGGGTTGGGGTGTGTTTCAGGGTAGTGATTTTAGTGGTTGTGTGGTTTTAGTGGTTTTATAGGTGTACGGCGGGATGTTTCCCGTTCCGGGCCCATGTTTTTACTTCCGTTTCCGTATATTTCCGGTCACCGTACTTTCCGGTAGGCGCACACTGCGGTGACCGCTAAGAGGGGTGGCGGTATGGCACCTAGGGCGCCGTACGGCGGCGGTGTGGGCCGTTTTGGGGTCATTTCCGCCATCGCGGACTTTGCACTTCCGCCGTGGCGTGGTGCTCGTGCCCGATGGGTCGGAATGGGCCGCACTTTGCTCCTTCGTGCAATGGCGGAAACGCTATTTACGCTGTGGCGCTCTGGTCAGTCACTTTCCGCCAGGGTCGTAATGAGGGCCATTGTCTTGTATGAATGTCAAGTGATGAGTTTATACTTATGAAACTTTTCTATGATCATTTTCTAGAAAAATTGCCCCTGATGAAGAGAGTTTGTTCTCGAAACACATCGGGCCATATAAATGCAAATATGTTTTGTTTAAAATTCGACTGGGCTACAGTTGAGACTTTAACTTTAATTGATATTAGAGATATAACGTTGTGATTCTGTATATTGAACCCATTGATAAATTAGATGAAGTATATCAACACAAGTAATGAATTGAATGTTTGGCTGATTTTCTTTAGCCTATGATAGTGTGCAGGGGACGGGAGTTCCCTTATTTATTTGGGAACTCTTATCTTGTTCTGTCCTCAGAAGAGCCCTGCTGTTTCCCTGGATGCCCCATAACCAAGGTCTGCCATGTAAGTAGATTAATCCAAAAGGCAACAAATGTCTTGCATAGCGGGTAAGGCGGGGAACTTGGTAGACCCTTTGTTAGGCAAGATCGTATGCAGTATCCTGTGGGAGATTCCACCAGCCTTGTCCTCTTGGCAAGCAAGCTCTTGGGAGCAAATATATGTAACACAGAAATATACTTCAAAATGCACACTCTGAGTTTCTTTAAATCAGTAGATACCCCTTTGGGATGACACACAGACACTTTCAACACTCTTAGGTGACTTAAATAACTAGGAGACTTTGGACATTGATAACATCACTGGTCCATTTACAGCAATACTGAGTTTGGTGTTTAAAGGGAAAAGGTTAGAGGGAAGAAACAATGGTTAACAAATATTCTTAAGCAGTTAAGTACTTGTAGACCCCACCAATGCAAAGTAAATTAACCCTTTCCCAGCTACACAAGTTATAGAATATGTGACTGTTTGGAGAGACAGTTAAAGCACAAAGTCAGAGGTTAGAGAGTCTTTCAGGGAGCCAGGTTAGCCAATGTCAATTGAACAAAAGTCTAGGTGAGCTGAAGCACTTCTTGAAGGTAAGTAAAAAAGGTCTTGTCCAATGTTTTAGATGTCTTTGTAGAAAATTAAATCACTGTTGTATGGGACCGAGGGGCCCCCAGACCCCTTGCATCGTAAACTCCTCAGTACAAAGTTTGGACCACGTGCCTCCAGTTGCGGGTTCGCCCCTTGCCATTAAGTAATGTTAACCACGGTTGACAGCTGCATAGATGGGACCACTGAGAGGAACACGGGGCATCCATCTTTTGTGCCCCCTTTCCGTCTCCATCTTGGTAACCAGGCCTCACTGGGATAGTACAGCAAGGCACAGCTCTCCTTCGCTTGCAGCAGCCAAGGACACAGGCACACGAGACGCGCAGGCACACGACCCCCCACCCTTGTTCCGCGCTGTGAAGACAATCTCCGCAATCCCATTCTCACGCTGAAGATGAAGACATTTGCAACAACTAAAATGATACAGTTGTCTTCCTCTGAGATCACTGCCCCGCATGAGAACCAGCATGTGAACCAGCATGAGCAAAGCACTTTGCTCGTTCGTCTCCATAAACGTACAGTTACCCACTCCGACCCCCACCTAGGGTAACAAATTGCCATCTCCACCATGCATTCTCAGAAGGCATCCATTTCATGTGCCAGACCCTCGCCTGCGCTGCGATACCCACCCAGCACACCCACGACTAACACTAGAACTTTACTGCTGTGTATATTTACTTGTACTAACAGAAAATCCCAAGCTTGAGATTTGTGTAAAACACATCCTAACCCTTTAATAAATGCATAATAAAGGTCAAGGCCTATTAAAACCATGAATGACCCAGTGTACTGACAATAAGGTTCTGTGTGATTTTTGTAGAAATGCGACAACAAACATAAAATGTTTATATACTTTGTTATTTAGAAACACACAATGCAACATGTTAGCTGAGGTAGTGACCACGGCCTCAACCCAGCCTGACCTTCACCCACGTGGAGCAGAGATGTCTGACGTCCATCATCTCATCAGCCGATCAACCAACCAGGAGGAAGAGATGTTACCCACACCTGCAGCACCATACCGCCTGACCAATTGGGTCCAACATAGTGTTTTTTGTTAGATTTATCTTGAAAAGTATAAAAGTGTATATTGATGAATATGATGCAGAGAGTGGTTTTGGAATATTTCTGAGATTAATCCTGCCTTGAACTCTCGCAGCCGGTTCTCTGTGCCTCATTCCCCATCAGGGGTTTTGTTTTTTGTTTTATTTTTGATTACACATGATAAGAAGGGGTAGGCACTAACATTTTGGTGACCCCCGCAACGTGATTTAGAGAGGTGCCTCGAGGCCTGCACCGTATCGCAGCGAGATCCAGGACGTCCCCAGCAAAACCATCGCCTCCACGGTTGACCAGACTGTGCACACCACAAAGAAAGGGTCAAGGGTTCCCGGTTGACGAATACCCGATCGAAAAAGCTGCTCGCCGAGGCAGGCCATGGCTTGGTTGGGGGACGGACCTGAGCGGGGTCCGGCCGTGAGTGGTGACCCTCGGAGTACCTAACTGAAAACGTGAAGTGCCGGTTGCAAAGACCTCAAGGGAAGGTAAGGGGGAAAAAATACGGGAAGAAGGGAATGAGCAACAGGGGAAGGTAGCCAAGAATAGGGTCTGTGTGAGTGATGACGAGGCTTTTCTGATCTATCCTTCATATGGCCATTAGGTTTTGTGAAAAGTGAGAAGAAGAAGAGAAGTGGTATCCTAGCCCGAACGGGGTAGTAGGCGGCGCCGCGTAGCATTTGTCCCGACCAAGTGCAGAATAGAGATAAAGAAAAAATAGTAGGGGTCTCATATATTTAGTTTTAGAATATTCTTTTTCCGTGGAGGTAAGAAATCTTGAGGTAGAATAAAGGTGAAAGAGGTGGGGAGTGAATGAGACTAGTAAGCAGAGTAGGGAAAAACAATAAAAGAGGGTGGTAACGGGAAAAGGGGAAGAACAAATGCGCGCAGGCAGTGCATGTGCATGTTGCATGGTTATATGTTTGTCAGTCTGCTTTGTGTATATGTCCTGTTGAATACGTCAAAGTATTTAATTTCAAACAACTTGTTGATTAATGAATTGTATGCAAACAAATAATTTGTGAGAGGTGACCAGGTAACACCTCTCAGAGAAAGCAGTGGATGTCATATACAATAACTGCTAGTATTGGTAAAAAACGTGTTTTACACATTGTGATCGGCATACCGAGTGATGGGTGGGAGGAGACTCGAAGGTAGCAGAACATACAAGTAAGGAAGGAAACATCACTATGGGGGGAGTAACGCCATTAGCAAACATCTGCCAGCACCTTCCACTATATAGCGACAGGATACAGAAGTATCATGATCAATGGATTACTGAAATCAAAGGGGACGGTGTTATACCAATTTGGCCAGAGGGAGGGTCACTCGATAAAAGAGTATTGGATCTAGTATCAACACATTTGCCAGCGCGATACAAAGGGAAACAGTTGCAGAACCGAAAGCCTTTGGCGAATGTTCAAGGAGATTGCCCCCACGGCAGAGGTAGGTACAAGCCGAATGACAGAAAAACAGAGAATGCCGGACGAAGTAAGTGGGGCACCAAAAGGCGAGTGCTCAACAACTACAGCTGAGAGTGAGGTAACGAAAATCTATCCCTTAATGACCAGGCCAGCAGTAGGGTTTAGTGAGCCCCTGTATATACCGCCCACCCCCACTCCTCCGTGCGGGGCCCGCACTCCCACCATATTACAAAGGGGGCCTGTACGGCCCAACTAGCGCACCTCCTGTGAACTTAGCACAATTAACAGGCAATTTAGACCGCCAGCTAGCACATGCACAAATGGAAATAACACGGTTAAGAGCACTATGCGACAGAGGACAAATGCTGCCATGGGGAGGGGAGGTACCCCCACTGTCAATAGCAGATCTCACTCCTCCGATAGGAACAGCAGGAGAGATAGCTTCCGCAACCTCAGAGTCAGGACGATCCATATCCTCCAAAGGGACGCAAGCACAGCAAGGGCAAGAGAAAGAGTGGCAGTCGGGACAGTTCCTGTTCCAACTGAATGACAAGCTGGTGAAGATTATACGACCAGACACCCCAGAGAGTCAGCGAAGTGGAGGACAGAACAGTGAACACGGGGAGGAGCAAGAGGAGAATAACGAGCAGGGAGCAGAAGCAGAAGAAGTATGGAGTGACTTAGATGAGTACGAAGAAGGGGCAGTGGCTGCAGGACTGCAGCTGCCATTCTGCTTTGACGTGTAGATCCACGGTCCCGACCATGATGGCAGGGCAGGTTAAGGCAACAAGCAGGAAACATGCTGGTAAGTAAGACAAAGAAAGGGACAGTAAATAAAGCAGGAAAGAAACAGAAATTACAGATGCCACTGATACATAAAGGAGCAGGTAGGCCAAACTACATCCCATGGGCCAAAATGGACAAAAACAACCTATTAAAACTCCTCCCCCCGCTTACGGGAGGGACGGGTAAATGGATACATGCATTTGAGAAAAACACGGCAGGAGTGCCATTAGCGATATGTGATGTAAAAAGATTGCTAGTGTCAGCGATCTGGGACCAAGCAGACACAATATGGGAAAGAGCAGGGTTCCCAGGGATAACAATGAGCTGTGACCGTCACGATGGATCACCATTCAATAATGTTCGAGCACAAGTATTGGACGCGTTGCGGCACGCATTTCCAGACATTCCAGATTTACATTAAGTGATGCATTGTACAATGGAGGAGAACAAGGATCCTGCGCAATTCATATTGCGGGTGCAAGACCTGTGGAGAAGCGAAACTGGCACGGCGTGGAATCAATCCACTGCCTTGGTCTATTTTATCATCAAAAAGGGGCTGCTGAAAGAGGTGCAGAAGGCCTTGGACAAAATAGCTGGGATAGAAGCCAAGGGTTGGCCTGAGATTCAGAGCATAATTGTACACCACTGTAGGAGGAGCAAAGAAAAAGAAAAGGAGATTACACAAAAAAGGCTGGCCGATGAAGCAAAATTAGTACAAAATCTAAGGAATCCCACAAAACAGCTTCCTTCCCTTTCTGCTGAGAGTGAGTTATCCTAGATGCATGCAACCCTAGTCATGTTCACCCCTTGACCAAAAAAGGGGCGAATAACCATGTAATTATCAAAAATACACATTTTAATATTTATCAAAAACATTGAACACATTACAATATATATTCTAAAACAACACAACAATATGTTTAAAACACACGCTAAAGTTCATATCAGTGTGTGTACATATTCTACAAATGGCAAACACGCAAACATTTCAAAATCATTTTTTGTGCCTAACTGGAGGGAATGTCTCTGTTTAACCCTCTACTGTTATTAATGATACCCTTCTTAATTCATACGGGAAAAAGAAACTGTGCCAACACTTGAAAAATGTGTTTCTAGAACCAACATGAATCTCAAAAATAAACCCAGGATTAAACACCATTGTATATCCTGTCGGTGCTGTCATCAGAGCACTTAATTTTTGTTATATACTGGTTCTCACGTATATCTTCACGTGCCAATTGCCATAGTTTCAATATTTCTAAAAAACAAACAAACATTAAATCTTAAAAACATGGTTTTCAATTTTTTACACAACAAGTCGTGCATAACATCATTTTCAACTTTATCTCCATTTCTAATCTAAGCAGAGGGATTTAGTCATTCGTGGTCTTATTACTGTCCACTACTACACAATTTTTCAACATTTTACTTAACCTAATTTAGTACAATGTCCTGATTTCATACAATTTTACAACCTATTACATGTCCTACAAGGGAGAGAAAAAAGCATCCCCGTCGTTCAGAACAAAACACGCCCTTATGTGAATGTTTACCTCTTACTGGTTCCCCAAAAATCGACCAACGTAGCACTAGTAACCATTCTGTATTAGCTATATGTTTCCACCCTTCACTCTTCTATTCCTCCAAGGGTGGGGGGATTGGGGCTGCGCGGAGTCCCTCTCCGCTGTCCACGATATTCTATGCAGAAAGAAGAAAGAGCCCGTATTACTAGGGACTGTCTAGAAGAACACTACACTTCTACGTTTTATTTCACATCGGGCTTACCAATTGAAAAATCTCCCCAGAGTCTCGCTTTTCAAAAGGACATGTGGAGTCCAAGACCTCACTGGAAATTGTTGCCCATATTGTCACGCAATCTAGTCAAAACAAAAAACAGAAGGGGAAGGAAACTTCTTCTCTTCGGGCAAACCGAGGGTATTTGTTCTAGGTGCATTCATCTTACCTTACGAAAAGACGTGTGCGCTTCCCATCTCCTGTTTGCGCCCTACGCTGTCACCTGGTATGTTAAAGCGGCAGGACGATCATTATTTGTCTTGGGCTATTTATCGAACAGTGCCTCGAATCACGTGAGACGCACGCTAACGCGTGGTCATATTACCACGTGATCGGTGGCCATCTTAGTGTGGGTATCATGTCCACCATCTTGAAGTGGTATCTGTACTTTGCTCACTACTCCACTTCAACTGACAGAAGACCGTAAATAAAAGATCATATGTCCTAGTCCAGATTTTTTCTTTAGATGTAATAAGATGTCAGGCACCATGTGCATTGTCAATTGTTAGGGAGAATTCTCTGTTTAGGCTGAATTTCCTAACCTAGCGAGTCCCCCAGCAGCTTTGCTGGATTTCTGGAGTTTGTTTTTTCCATCCTGCCAAGAGTGAGACTCTTTTTCTCCCACTCTTGGACATGAATGTTTGTAATTCCTTTGAATGTCAATGGGCCTCATTAGGACCCAGGCGGTAAGGGGTTTACGGCGGCGTAAACAGCACCGACCCTTACCGCCTGATTCCGAGGTCCCTTAGCGCCATGGATTTTAACACCTGCTAAGTAAAATTTTGAAAAATTGTGTAGTAGTGGACAGTAATAAGACCACGAATGACTAAATCCCTCTGCTTAGATTAGAAATGGAGATAAAGTGTTATGCACGACTTGTTGTGTAAAAAATTGAAAACCATGTTTTTAAGATTTAGGGGCCGATTCATGGAACCAACGTGCGCCGAAAATCTAGGCGCAAGCATGCGCAAGCATGCGCAAGCGGAAAAAAACAGGCGCACGCGCACGCGTGCGATTCATGGAAGTCCCTGCGCGTGTTCACCGCGGGATGTGCGCCAAACCCGTGCATGGCGCACAAGTCACTGCAACATCGCGAAAGGCGTGCGCGACGGTGCGCGACGCGCACAGTGAAAGCGCACAACCTCAGCGCACACAGCAGAAAGTGGGCGGGACATGGGGCGTAACGCGCGGAATGGGGAACAACACGCGAAAATAAGGGCGTAACTGGGGATGCACTGCACGGAAGCAGAGGTAACGCCCACACGCACACGAACCACACGTATTCATGGAATGGAATAGGGCAAACCCACGCACAGCCAAAGCCGCGCACAAGCTGAAACACGTCCGCCACACGAAGGCAGGCGGTAGAGTCCCAGCGCATCAAAAAAGTGGCGCTGCGGGAAGTAAAATACGCGATTGAGCGGGGTACGTGTATTCCGGGTGTGTGCGGGATGTGACACACGTGATTGAGCGGGGTACGTGTATTCCGGGGGTGCGCGGGAAGTTACACACGCGAATGAGCGGGGTACGTGTATTACGGGAGTGCGCGGGAAGTTCCACACGCGATTTGGCCGGGTACGTGTATTTCGGGGGTGCGCGGGAAGTTCCACACGCGATTTGGCTGGGTACGTGGATTCCAGGGGTGCGCGGGAAGTTCCACACGCGATTGAGCGGGGTACGTGTATTTCGGGGGTGCGCGGGAAGTGACACACGCGATTTGGCCGGGCACGTGGATTCCAGGGGTGCGCGGGAAGTTCCACACGCGATTGAGCGGGGTACGTGTATTTCGGGGGTGCGCGGGAAGTGACACACGCGATTTGGCCAGGTACGTGGATTCCAGGGGTGCGCGGGAAGTTCCACACGCGATTTGGCCGGGTACGTGGATTTCAGGAGTGCGCGGGAAGTTCCACACGCGATTTGGCCGGGTACGTGGATTCCAGGGGTGCGCGGGAAGTTCCACACGCGATTGAGCGGGGTACGTGTATTTCGGGGGTGCGCGGGAAGTGACACACGCGATTTGACTGGGCACGTGGATTCCAGGGGTGCGCGGGAAGTTCCACACGCGATTGAGCGGGGTACGTGTATTCCGGGGGTGCGCGGGGAGCAGCACACGTGAATTGCACGTGTGGGTCCTCCCAGGTGTACCCTCTACACCCTCCACGGCCCCTGCAGGTGGCTCACACCACAGGGGCCTACCCAGCACATGTCCTGCAGGCACCCCATCCACCATGGCCTTGCCCACCAGCCAACCCACATATCAACTAGCACTACTGCCCACCAACGCATGTCCCCCTGCACCCCCAGCCACCAGGGGCAGCCTCCAGCAGGCCCCCACCCATGTCTCCCCCCACCCCCACCCCCCACCAGTGCAGGGGCAGCCTCAAACAGGCCCCCACTCATGTCTCCCACCACCCCCACCCCCCACCAGTGCAGGGGCAGCCTCAAACAGGCCCCCACTCATGTCTCCCACCACCCCCACCCCCCACCAGTGCAGGGGCAGCCTCAAACAGGCCCCCACCCATGTCTCCCCCCACCCCCACCCCCCACCAGTGCAGGGGCAGCCTCAAACAGGCCCCCACTCATGTCTCCCACCACCCCCACCCCCCACCAGTGCAGGGGCAGCCTCAAACAGGCCCCCACCCATGTCTCCCCCCACCCCCACCCCCCACCAGTGCAGGGGCAGCCTCAAACAGGCCCCCACCCATGTCTCCCCCCACCCCCACCCCCCACCAGTGCAGGGGCAGCCTCAAACAGGCCCCCACTCATGTCTCCCACCACCCCCACCCCCCAGCATCCAGGGGCACCCTCCACCAGGCCCCCACTCATGTCACCCATCACCCCCACCCACCAGCAGTGCAGGGCACCCTCCACCAGGCCCCCACACATGTCTCCCACCACCCCCACCCCCCAGCAGTGCAGGGGCACCCTCCACCAGGCCCCCACACATGTCCCCCTGCACCCCCACCCCCCAGCATCCAGGGGAACCCTCCACCAGGCCCCCACCCATGTCTCCCACCACCCCCACCCCCCAGCCACCAGGGGCAGCCTCCAGCAGGCCCCCACCCATGTCCAACTCATGTTCCCCACCCAACATGTCATCACAGTCCAGATCCCTGGTCTCTATGGTCAGCCCCCAAATGCAAAACACCCACCCGAGTATTGCATCCACCCACTCATATTCTGCAATTACATCACAGAACACCAATTGCAAGTTCCAAAACAAACACATGTCCCTCACATACACCCAATGGGTGTCAGTGATTCTCAAAACACATAACATGAAATGCATGAAAACAATGAGACACCACACATTGAAGTGCAACAAATAAATAATGTATTAAAGGAAAGATGAATAGAAACAAAAATGAAGAAACAGAAATGTGAATGGAAAAAAATGAAAAGAAGCATGTCCGTTCAAAATAAAAAAAAATTAAAGAATATAGAAATCCAAAGTAATGTAGTACAAAGTCAATGTCCACCAAACAAAATCCAATGTTAAAAAAAAATCATAAGCCATTGATCCATGGATAATGTTAAAAAAGAAAGTATGTACAAGTCCACAACTATGTACAATGCAAGAAGCCAGGGTCCATCATCCCAACAAAATAAAGGAAACCTAACTAACTACACTAACTAATAAAAAAAACTATATACAAAAATGTGGCCAATGTCCAAAAGGTCCAAATGAAATAAAAACAAAAATGAAACTTAACACTACCTACATAACTATGTACAAGGGCAGCGGGCTAGTTCCACGGCTCACTTCTGGATGTGCCGGGCCAGGGCATCATCGAACTCCTCCTCAATGTCCCGGAGGCGGTCCTCCTCCATGGCCCCGAGGGTCCGCAGGGCCGTCGACGTGTCCACCTCCAAAGCCCTGCGGATTGCCTCGAGGCACTCGACCCGCCTCAGGGCCCTCTGCATGGAGTTCTCCGCCCTGACCATTGAGAGCCGGGCCTCTTCCGCCCGCTGCCGCTCCGCATCTATGGCGTGGCCCAACCGCTGCCACACGGAAGACACTTTTTGTCCTGGGTCCTCCTGCCCTCCGGCCGATGCCTGCCCCTCCGATGTCGAAGGCCCCGAGCCTTCATGGCTCCCACCATGGTGCTGCTGCTGCTGTGCCTCTGCCCCTGCACTGCCTCCTGCTGCCTGCACATCCTCCGCCGGCTGGGGTGCAGTCGTTGACGTGGCCACCCCTGCTGGACGTCCGACTCCCGACTGTGGCAGGGATGCCTCCTCCACCAGCCTGGCCGCACCGTCAGAGGCAGCTCCACAGGGCACCCAGGTGACTGATGGGTGGGAAGATGGCACAGAGGACGACTGCCGCGTAGGGGGTCCAGCTGAGGAGGGGGTCGTGGCAAGACGGAGGAATCCGGCCTGGGTGACCTGTCCCAGCAGGCTGACGTGGTCAACGAGCCATTCGAGATGATGTGCAGTCTCTTCATGAAAAGACTGCAGGTCACCTCGCATGGCCCGTTGACGCAACGCCACTCCAGCCAGGACAGGCTCAACCCGGGCCTGGATAGCCACGTCCGCAAGCAGAGGAAGGCCAGTTGACGTCAGCTCATCCCCTGCCTGAAAACTGGTCTGGACATGGGCATCCCTGCTGGTGCAAGATGATGCAGGGACAGGATCAGGGACAGGATTGCACACAGGCACCTCCGCGGCGGCCTGTGCTGCCTCCTGTCCCTGGTCCTGCACTGCACCGCTAGCACCAGTGGGATCCCCACCCCCAGACCCCGTCTCCGGTGCTTGCACGGCCTCCTCCTCCACCAAACCCCCCACCAACCTGGATGACTCTGTGCCATCTTCCCCCGTTGGGCCCTGTGGGGTCCCAGCTGCCCCTTCTGCTGTCCAACTGCAACCTCCGCCTCTTGGACCTCCCCCCGGCAGCTGCGGCCTGGGACGCGGCACCGGACTCCTCACTCCCCGACGAGATGACAACCTGGGAGGGGAGCCGGGCCTTGCGTCTCCGGCTGGCGGTGGGATCCCCGCCGCTGTGCTCCACAGCACCTTCTCCGCCCTCTTCATCAGTTGACGCTGCAGACAGGGAGAAACAAAACACAGGCATCAGGGCACTGTACAATGTACACATACACACATGACAGTTCTACATGAGTGGCATTGGCAAACCTCTGACATGTCATCACAATCCCCAACACACATGTCATTACAACTTGCACACACGAGCCATACCACAGCCATGTTGCAACTGCCAACACCATCCATACACATACAACAGCATCAGCAGCCAAAGGTGAGCCAGACATCACATGCAACACAGGAAGTGCACCACACATGTACACACACCACCACACTTGCATGCATGTGTACACCTCTGCTAAGTGTCGCAGTGTTCAGACGGGCATCCATGTCACATCTGCCCATCAGGCATCCACTTAAAGCTGTCACATGCATCCATGTTGCATCACTGTTGCACCCTTGTCAAATACACACACATGCACATGTACACAGCGCTGATACAATCAGCTGAAAACAACATACATGCGTGACATCACGAACATGTCTACTCACATACACATTCATACAAACTTGTGTGCCCACACAACTGCATTTGGCATGCAAGCCCACACACACAGGCACCATCCATGTCTCACACATTACAGCCCTCGCATGTGTCAGCCCCACGGCCCTGTACACCCGCACCCATACTCGACCCCATACAAACAGATGTGCAACCTGCACACTACTGAACAATCACCACACGCACTGCTCACAATCAGGATGCATGTACACTCACCGCTCGACTCCAGACGGGTCTGCCTCTCAAGGACCTGGACGTGGAGCGCTGGGGATATGTGTTCCAGGACCCTCATCTGTTCTTCCGACAAGTGGCCCCGGCGCCCCTTGGCATCCGCTGCCTTCAAGAGGCGCCGGGCCTTGGTCAGGGTCCTGGACCTGAAGTCCTCCCAGCGCTTCTTGACATGTTGGAAGTCGCGGACTGCCACCCCCTCCGCGTTGATGGCAGTCACGATGTCAGTCCAGATCCGAGTCCGTCCTTCCTTGTCGGCGCGGCAACTTCCGAAGAGGGCATCATACTGCCCCAGGACTTGCTCCACCAGGACACCAACTTCGGTGGCACTGAAGCTGGTGCCCCTCTGCCTCTCTGGCCGGGGGTTGTCAGTGGTCACAGATGGAGTTTGCCCCGACATGACAACCCCAGAGGCAGGAGTGGGTGGGCAACTGGGTCCTGGGGCTGGGCTGTGGAGCGATGGAATCCCAGTCGGGAGTCTTTGGTTCCAGCAGGGGTGGTCACACCAACAGCACCCCTGGCTGATGTGCAGGCAGCAAATGGCAGGGCACGTGGGCAGCAGGCAGTCAGGCAGCAGCAGATGGCAGGTGGGAGCGTGCTCGGGGCTCTGGGGGGCAGTAGTTCGGCCTTCTGGGCAGGAGCGTGGTCTTCCGTGTGCTTACGTGTGGCCAGCTTGATACGGAGTGATTTGGCACGTGAAAATTCTGCACGTCAGCGTGTAATTCGAGGAAAGGCCCTTAGCGCGTAAGCACGTCTGCACGTATACGCATTTTCATTGGACAGAAGGCCCTCAGCGCGTGAGCGTGTCTGTGACGTGACGTGCGAGGGAGTATCCCTCATTGCACGTGATGACAGTACACACGTGGATCCCAACCAATCGCGTGTGAAAGTTCACGGGACCCCGGAACACACGTACCCAGGCCAATGGCGTGTGGAACTACCCGCGCACCCCGAAACACACGTACCCAGGCCAATCGCGTGTGGAACTACCCGCGCACCCCTGAAATACACGCGCCCAGGCTATTCGCGTGTGAAACTTCCCGCGAACCCCTGAAATACACGCGCCCAGGCTATTCGCGTGTGGAAATTCCCGCGCACCCCTGAAATACACGCGCCCAGGCTATTCGCGTGTGGAACTTGCTGCGCACCCCTGAAATACACGCGCCCAGGCTATTCGCGTGTGGAACTTCCCGCGCACCCCTGAAATACACGCGCGCAGGCTATTCGCGTGTGGAACTTCCCGCGCACCCCTGAAATACACGCGCCCAGGCTATTCGCGTGTGAAACTTCCCGCGAACCCCTGAAATACACGCGCCCAGGCTATTCGTGTGTGGAACTTGCCGCGCACCCCTGAAATACACGCGCGCAGGCTATTCGCGTGTGGAACTTCCCGCGCACCCCTGAAATACACGCGCCCAGGCTATTCGCGTGTGGAAATTCCCGCGCACCCCTGAAATACACGCGCGCAGGCTATTCGCGTGTGGAACTTCCCGCGCACCCCTGAAATACACGCGCCCAGGCTATTCGCGTGTGGAAATTCCCGCACACCCCTGAAATACACGCGCCCAGGCTATTCGCGTGTGGAAATTCCCGCGCACCCCTGAAATACACGCGCCCAGGCTATTCGCGTGTGGAACTTGCCGCGCACCCCTGAAACACACGCGCCCAGGCTATTCGCGTGTGGAACTTCCCGCGCACCCCTGAAATACACGTACCCTGCTGGAATCGCGTGTGAAACTTCACGTGAACCCCTGTAATACACGTAGCCCGCTTGCCGTGCTGGTACAGGGTTAGCGCAGCCCTTTGCGCTGGATTGGGGATTTTAATGGCTTTTCCCTGCGCGGAAGGCGTTCTTGGGGGCGTAACTGGCGCTGCTGCAAGGTCGCTGCGCCACTGTGCGCCACGGCTGGTTTTGGTGGCTGGAATCCATGAATACGCTGTGCGCGGAAATGTGTTTCGGCGCACGCGGCTGGCGCAGACTACCGCACGCGCACACTGTGCGCCAGCCGCGTGCACCACTTGTGCGCCGATTTCTATGAATCGGCCCCCAAATGTTTGTTTGTTTTTTAGAAATATTGAAACTATGGCAATTGGCACGTGAAGATATACGTGAGAACCAGTATATAACAAAAATTAAGTGCTCTGATGACAGCACCGACAGGATATACAATGGTGTTTAATCCTGGGTTTATTTTTGAGATTCATGTTGGTTCTAGAAACACATTTTTCAAGTGTTGGCACAGTTTCTTTTTCCCGTATGAATTAAGAAGGGTATCATTAATAACAGTAGAGGGTTAAATAGAGACATTCCCTCTAGTTAGGCACAAAAAACGATTTTGAAATGTTTGCGTGTTTGCCATTTGTAGAATATGTACACACACTGATATGAACTTTAGCGTGTGTTTTAAACATATTGTTGTGTTGTTTTAGAAAATATATTGTAATGTGTTAAGTGTTTTTGATAAATGTTAAAATGTGTATTTTTGATAATTACCTGGTTATTCGCCCCTTTTTTGGTCAAGGGGTGAACATGACTAGGGTTGCATGCATCTAGGATAACTCACTCTCAATAGAAAGGGAAGGAAGATGTTTTGTGGGATTTGTTAGATTTTGTATTTCACGATACTCACCCACACAGCCCCTAAAAAGAGGATCTTTTCAGCTCATAGTGGTTGACACGAAATTAGTACAGGCAAAGTTAGTGAAGGTTGTCGCCATTAATGCCAGCGTAACCGCAGACAGAGAGAGCAAGGAAGAGGAAGGTGCAGGGAACAGACCAGTGGGGATAGCGGCGCTGTGGACAGGAGGAGACCAAGGACAGTGGGACGGAGAGGAGCAGCAATGCCAAGAACCGCAGTGGCAGAACAGACCACCATGAAGAAGAGGTGGGTACCGCGGTCAGAAGGGAGGATTTGGAGGAATGGGAAACAGAGGATATGGTGGGCCGGGTCCAAGAGGAGGACAACAAGGGTCATGTTGGATCTGCGGCAGGTGGGGACATTACTTTTGACCTAGGATTGATCTCTTTGTAAACTCCCATCAGCTGATCCTCCAAGTCACCAGGAGGACCTGACCGCTGGCACTGGTTTGGAACCACACATGCCCTGGGCTCCAATCCTTAGGACTTGACATTTGGTCCTTTGGCCGTGGCCACAAACACACCAGACTCTGGTGGGGGTCGCATTTGGTTGCTTTGCCCTATCATACACAACCAGGACGTGTTGGGGTTTTTGCTTTGTTTTTCCTTTCTTTTGTTTTGCTTTATTTTTCATTAGATAGACCGTTCGTTCAGCTATACACCTTGTGGATGGTTTGTGTTTGAAAATGTTTATTTCTTGCCAACACCAGAGTATATGTTCTATACTATCTGATGTAATTTATTGTGCATTTTAATGACCACTGCCTCTTTTTGAAAGTCTCATCTTTGTAAATGCTCCTTTGGGAGATCATGTTCATTTGTTAGACAACAACTGTAAAACTAATAAATAGCCACTGAGCTATTACAGTATTTTCCTTTATGTATTGTCTTTCGGTCCAAGGCAGCAATACTGGATGCTTCGGGGTAGCCTGGGATATCAAATTAATCAGATATCCAGAGTATTTGGGTTCAATATTCATTGGTTTATAGGTGAATTAGTCTTAAGCCTTCTGCTCGCAGAGTACCACACGGGAAGAAATAGTGTGGTTTATAATAAGAAGAATATTTTTACCGGGATGAGGTCAGCTCCTTGTTTGTATAACAGCATTTTTGATGCCCTTAACCTGACCTTCCCAATACATAGGGCCTTCCCTTCGGTTTACTCCTTGACATTACTCAAGATACTGCAGGATGCGACCATCAGGATATTTTCAAGGACAGCAGCCCATGAACAATGAGCAGGTGTGGGGCTGCCCACACCCGGGTAGCCCTTATAGAGCTCCAATGGGGAGAGGGGACAGCAGGATCAGTACTGCTATGAACCCCAAATGCAACAGAGACAGCCAGCCCCACAACAACAGCAACTGCAGCAACCACAACAGCACAACGCACCACAGCCCATGGTAAGACAGAACTTGGTAGGGAATGCAAACAATAACCCTTTTGCAGCAGCTGCAAACGGTGCACCTGCGCCGTTCCAAGGTGCAAGAGTGGTAGGTGATAACGTTTTCCTAGCACCGGGGCAGCAAAGATACCAAAATTAGGACAGCCCACAGGGAGCACTTGCGTGTCCAGTCCTATCCACCACCCTATGTGCAGATGAGGAACCACTAGTGATGACAGAGATAGGAAAAAAACAGTTTATCTTTATGGTAGACTCTGGAGCAGAGAAATTGTGTCTTACAGAAGGGCGGTTTCCGCTTTCGGGCAGGAATTTGGAAACGCAGGGGTTCTCTGGGGCTATTTTAAAAGTTCCTTATACAAAAGATCTTGATGTAACAGTGGGAGGAAAAACAGTGCGCGCCCCCTTATTGTATTACGAAGACGCCCCAGTCAAACTGCTGGGACGAGACTTGCTAAGCAGATTGAACATGACCATAGCCTTTACAGAATGGGGAATAAGTGTGCTCGATGCCAGGGGTATGCTCAGTACGAGCACTCTTGATGATAAGCACAACCATGAACGAAGTTGCAGTACGAGGAATCCCAATTGCCATGGACATGTTTATCTATGGAATCCAGGCGTTAGCCCGAGTAGTACCTGAAATAACGCGAAAAGAGTGGAGAATACCATCAGACTTTATATTCCGCCCAATCACACCAACAGATGTAGTGCCAGGCACAATCATATCTATAGATATTGAGGCAGTTCAAGTATCAAACAGACGCATTGTGGTCATAGGTCTGGACACGCAAGGACGCGAATGGAGAACTGTGCTATGCTAAAAGACATAACTGATGAACAATTGTTCACTGACAACGAGGGGGATGGAGAGATGGATAATGGAAATAAGCATACCATGTGACATTATGATCCAGTGCAGAGAAGTACACAAACCACTCATGGCTAGCATAAAGGCCCCACTGACAATATTTGAGGAAGACATGGCCAAGGTATCACCTGAAATTTGGACTATAGGGCCGCACGATGTAGGAATGTTACACGAGGTGACTCCCATAAGGATAAAACTAAAACCAGGTGCCCTCCCACCCAGAGTGAAACAATACCCAATATCCAAAAAAGCAGAGGAAGGTATCAGAAAAACAATAAATGCACTTCTAAGCCAAGGTATCATAGTACCATCAACTTCCCCTTGTAACACAGCAATTTTTCCGATCAAAAAAGCAAAAGGAGGGGCGTGGAGGATGATCCAAGACCTCCGCCCACTCAATGACGTCATCCAAAAAGTGTTCCCATTAGTGCCTAACCCGGCATCAATATTGTGCAGCATACCCAAAGAGGCAACATGTTTTACTGTAATAGATCTGAAAAATGCCTTCTTCTCTGTACCACTTGCCCCAGAGTCGCAGTACCTTACAGCCTTCACATTAGGGAACAACAGATATAAACACCGCAGACTCCTACAAGGGTATTGTGAAAGCCCAAGCATTTTCAATAGAGTACTACGAGATATTGGTAACATAGATGTAGAAAGCACCATTATACAATACGTAGACAATTTACTCGTCTGCAGCAATACAGAAGAAGAGTGCAGAAAAGACTCGGTAACACCGCTTAACGTATTGGCTGCCAAGCGATACAAGGTGGACAAAGGAAAGTTACAATACTTCCTCGCAGACGCTGTATACCTCGGCCAGCAAATATCTAAAGATGGAAAAAGAATACTACCAGACAGAGCAGCCGCCATTCGACACCTTATCATACCAAAAACAGTGAAGGACATGCAGACATTTCTTGGCGTATGTAATTATTGCCGAGCATGGATCCTCGATTACGCAGCATACACACGACCAATGCTCCAAACGCTAAAGGAGGCACAAAAAAAGAGGGCCCCAATAAAATGGACGCATGACATGATTGCCCAATTTTCCCGATTAAAAGACCTCATTGCAGATGCTCCAGTCCTTGCAAATTCAGATTATGAAAGGAAACTTTTCTTGTTTACACACAGCAATGGAACACTGATGACAGCAGTATTGACACAAAAAACCTCGCTAGGCCATAAGCCACTAGCATACTACAGCAGAGCATTATACCCACTGATGCAAGGGCACTTCGCTTGCGAACAGGCCCTCACTGCAGCAGCCTTTGCCATTGAAAAGAGTGCCACAATTGTGATGGGATGCTCATTGACACTATATGCAGAACACTCGTTATTTGCTATACTTGAATGATCAAAATCAACCCTCACAACACAAAGAGCAACTGCCTACGAAATAATAATTTCCAGCCCAAACGTACATGTGGTTAGATGTAAAACGGTAAACACAGCCACATTCATTACAGAACCATGCACAACAGAGGACATGCAGGAACACGACTGCAGTACATATGAGGGGGAGGGCGATGATATTACTAAGGCGAGTGAAAATCCCCTAACAGAAGGGGAAATGTATTTTATAGATGGGTCAGCCTCAATAAACCCAGAGACCGGAGAAAAACATGTGGGGATGGCCGTGGTACGCATGGAAGAAGAAGAGTACGAAACAATTGTTCAAAAGCGCCTCCCCTCCCATTACTCTGCACAAGCAGCCAAACTGACTGCACTATTTGAAGCATTACACGCAGCCAAAGGTTGCGCAGTAACAATATATTCAGACTCCGTTTACGCCACCACCACAGTTCATTCAGGGCTATCATGTTGGCGGAGAAGGGGGTTCAGGATAGCAGACGGGTCCCCCGTACAACATGCCACATTACTAAACGAACTAATAGAGGCTTTAGCAGAGCCATTGGTAGTGGCAGTGGACAAATGCCAAGCCCATTCCAACAACACAGACGCAATCTCATTGGGGAACGCGGCAGCCGATGCGACAGCGAAGGAGGCCTCGTACTTCAATAAGGCACCAGAATACATTGTAAAAACAGCCACAACAGAACATCCAGTAGACGCATACAATAACACACCCATAGTACAATTGATAGGGCTCCAGAGAAGGGCCCCACCAGAAGAGCAGGAACTGTGGGACAAACGGGGGTGTAAGCAATCGGCCACAGATCTCATTTGGAGACAGGAAACCACAGGCAAGGTAGTGATGCCTGTGGAATTACTAGAGGTAGCATTCCAACAATTGCACTTCCCAGCCCATGTTGCAAAACAACACATCGCCTCAGACATCCAGGAGGACTGGTTTGTCCCAAATTTACACGAACATTTGTCTAAATTTGTAATAGAATGTACAACATGTCAAACGTACAATTCAGGAATGACATTAAGAACCTTACATGGCACTTTGCCACGCCCTGCAGGTCCATTCAGAGAACTACATATCGACTATGCCGATATGGGAGAAAGATGTAACGGAGCGAGATACTTGATTGTGGTGGTATGCCCCTTTTGACGGTGGGTGGAAGCAGGCCCCTCCCCCATCCCGATGCGAAAAGTGCTGCCAAGTTCCTTGTGCGAGAAGTGTTCTCGCGTTGGGGAATATGTGACGTGATACGCTCAGATAATTGCACGCATTTTGTGAATGATCTCTTCAAGGAGGTGACATCACTCCTGGGGGCAAAACACAGACTATGTTCCATTTATCATCCAATGGCCAATGGGGTTGTGGAGAGGATCAACGGCCTGCTTAAGAGCAAATTGTCAAAATTGTGTAACACCCTCAAGAAAAACTGGGTGTATTGTCTGCCCCTAGCACTGTTCCAAGTCAGAACTCAACCATGCAAGGATCACCATTTGAGCCCCCACGAAATAGTGACGGGGAGAAGAATGCATACGCCGCTCTCCCCTAATAGGAGAGCCTCTGATTCACACAGGGCTGCCACAGTGCTGGGGGAAGAATTTAAAGAGTACCTAGCACAGCTAACGCGCGCAGTACGCAGCATAGCGAAACAAATTGCTCTGCCATTTACTGAAAATGTAGCAACAGACACCACCATGCCAGCAACAGACAGCCCAACAGGGCCACCAATGCCAGGAGAGCAAATCTACGTGCGTAGTTTCGTAAGAAGGTGGAATTCACCAAGGTTTCATGGCCCTTATGAAGTGGTGTACAGCACACCAACAGCAGTGAAGGTCAAAGGTTTGAAATGCTGGGTGCACCTCTCAGATGTGAGAAGGACACGTGGTAGTGCAAACCTCCAAAATGACCACACTTGTGACAACGATATCACAAATGAAGAACTAAATGAATAATACAGAAAATGTACTTAAAAAATGAAAACAAATGCTTTCAGCAAAATGTCTCTATACCCCTCTCCTATTATATCTCTTTCACAAATTCTCCACTCTATCTTATCGTTTCTTCTAAGCACTACTGTATCAACATGACACGCCATGGGTTGAAAGAAATTGCTAATAGAAAAATGAGTGAAATGAGATGAAATGTACATATGCATATATATTACATCGCCGCGGTAGCGGCCATGTAGTTATGGTTAAGTTGGTGTTTCCATAGGAAGAGCACTTTTTGGGCGGCTTATAACTTCTCTCCCCCTGGACGAATCCTCACCAAACTTTGCAAAAAAAGTATATGGCCCACTCTGAATTTATTTGCAAAGTTTGGTGAGGATTCGTCCAGGGAGGGAAAGGTTATAGGAGGGGTCCCAAAACTTTTTTTTTCCAATAGACTGAATGGGAAAAAACTTTGCGCACGGCTACTGCCCGAACCGCTGGACGGATTTACACCAAATTTGCGGCAGGAGTGGTGGCCTGGTCCCGAAAGCGTGCTTTTGCAAATTTGGTGTACATCTGTCCAGTAGTTTTTTTTAAAAATGACCAAAATGTAAGGCAAAAAAATTAGTGATATCTGTGTTCGCTTCTCGGACGGACTTCCCTGTTCGCTCCGCGGACAACACCCCGATTGGCCCATAGCCTTGAGTCATGTCCACGGACATGTGACGTGTTCGCTGATTGGACGGCGAGGGGCGTGGAGCGCATCAGATTTTCTGTGGCGCCCGCCATCTTGTATTCGCCGTCGACCGTGAAACGTGGATAAAAAATTGTATTTAGTGCCCTGTGTTGGTGTGTAAGAGTGTTTGGGGAGGGTGTGGGAGTATGTGATAGGTTCAATGTTTTGTTTTTTTATGTGCTAGATGTTTTTGTTGCGTTCGATTTATCCACGGAGAACACGGCTGTTCTGAAATTTTTGTAAATAAACTAAATGGTGGGGTGTTTAGAGGACGGAGTTTGTGTCATTTTTGTTCACAAGGAAGGTAAAAATGAGCTATGAACACTTGCAATGTACTTAATTGTTCGTAAATACACAAACTGGGGGGTGTCCTCAGGACGCTGTCCGTATTGTAATCTGTCTAGTTGAATGTGTTTTAAGAACACTCGCCGTGTCCTGAAATGGTTGCAATTACACAAAATGGGGGTGTTCTGAGAACGTTGTTTGTATGGTTCGTTGTCAGGGTGAAAGTGTTTTAAGACCACTCCTTTTGTCCGCTAATAGTACAATTTCCTATGGGCGTCAACCGACTTTTTGTCCATTAAAGAAACGATAAATCCGGCTGGTGTGCGCCGACATTATGTGATAATCCTATGACTGGCGCTTTTGACATGGCTGACGTGCTTTTGCAACACTAAATCATATCTCCCGCCCCTAAGCCTGATATTATCAAAGCATTCGTATTCCCCGCCTCTCTCCGTGACGTTACAGGGTGCGTCATCCAACGCGCCCAGTCCTCTCCAGTCCTAAGTGACTTTACACAAAACCCAGAAGACAACACATATTATGTCACAACACAGCGCGCCACAATTCGGAATATGAAACTGTGGTTTAAAAGTAAACAGCAGGATTGTACATTTGGTAAAGTACATTTATTTCACATGAAATGTTTAGTGAATATTCAGCGATTTGCTATTGTCTCTGCTGTCGATCAGCAAAAGTTTATTTTGAGCCATGCGTTGTTCCTTTGCGGTAGATTGGCTGTTGGTTTATGATAAAAGCAGTAAATGGTTGCTCTGATAATCGGAAGGTTGCTGCAAAAACGAGCCATTAGACCACCCCATTGGTTGGTATGTTGTTTGTAGCCGCCAGTACTGCGTAAGGGCATATTGGTCCTTGGCGATTGTCCCATAAAATGGTGAGGGTCATGAAGTTGCATATTTGGACCTGCACCTGGCAGTTGAAGACCCCATCCGCTGGAGTCTGTAAATCGTGACATAGGCAAAATGGGGTCACATACCTGTTTTAAAAAACATAAATTAGTCTCACCAGCCGATGTTCATTAAAAATCATCATTTTATTTATTAGGGCGTGAAACTATTTGCTATCGAAGATAGTGCAACGGAGTATGTTAATAATAAAATAATAATATTTTCCCATTCATATAGCGCTAAGAACCGTGAGGTATCTAAGCGGTGCTTATTATTAACGACGGTGTGTGGTGCTCATTTATCGACCACGGAAGGATGAAAGGCTGAGTTTGGCCTTGCCAGGATTCGAACTTGCGTTAGCAAGCTGTGCACAGATGTCAAAGCGAGCGTTGTACTCGCTGTGCCATTTGACAGGCTACAGTGAAGTGGCACAGCGAGTAGAGCGCTTGACCGCCTATAGACCGGTTAAATTATTTGTATTAACCCACCCTGTGTCGTCTGCCTTTTTCAGAGCCCTCTAAACAACAGGGGATCAATTCGGCAGTGATAGTGCGCGGTAGAAAACATTATGCCACTTTCAACGAACAAGTTCAACTTGAGCGGTCTTTAATGCTACGCTATTGTAATTATATTTGGTATAAAATAATCTAAAGGGTTACTTACAGTACAATTGCAATTTCCATTGTCTATGAATGGTGCAGTCCCAAAATACGAGTCCGCGTGTGCCAACGATCTTTCGCATAGTGTTATAATATATAAAAGTGGTTTCGTTTCATAAATTTCATCCTTATCTTCTCTTACATTTTAGCAACACTCCTTCAAGAGAAGTCTTTCATCACAATCTCTGTCTGTCAAGGTCAAAACACAATACAACCTTATAGTCCGCTTCGTGAGCCTCTCCGGGGCCCGAGAAAAAAATGGAAGCAGCTGACCTTCACTGTGAACAAGCATAAATTCTTACTTTGCAACATTCTGTGTAGAGCCATCTGTGAGAAGTTGGTTTTTGCACGCCATGTTTGTATATTTTTTGCGTGATATTAAAAAAAGTTTGTTTAAAGGACGTTATGGTTTTAAGTACAGCCGAAAGACCCCTGAAAATCGCAAGTTATGGTAAGCTATGAAAAATAACTTGCGCCACCACCGTGCATTTCTAAGACTAACACCCAGGACATCAAAGATGACATTGCAAATGTCATTGATGAAATCACTGATGACATCACATGTGTATGTATTTTTCATGGAATTTGTGTACTAGGTATTTTTATTATAATGTTGCGAAAAAAGTGTCAAGGATATTGCAATAAATATCATACCGTTATTAGTGCTTTGAACGATGCATTGATATAAATAGCATTGTATTATGGGATTCTATCTAGTATACTGAGCTACTAATGGAGAAACATAGCATTGTGTGCAGAGTACAAGATGAAAGTATAATATTTATAATGTTAATAAGTTGAATAATGAAATGATAATTGTCCTGAAATGTTCAAAAATTCACAAAATGGGGGTGTTCTGAGGACGTTATTCGTATTGTGTGATTGCTTAGCTGTATGCAATGAGGGAATGGCACAGAGAGTAAAGTGGGCGCCGTCCGCGGACAACGCGGCTGTTGGTGGACAGGGCGTGCTACATCCGGGTTTTTCCAGGAAATCCAACATGGAAAGAAGACTGTACGGATCAGCCAATCAGATGTCGAGGTTGTGGATTTGTGTTGAAAGAGACTGTGTGTGGTGAAGATGGCAGAAGTGGAGAAAGTAAGGGTGTTGGTGCTCGGAGATATCTTTGTGCATATATATATTACATGGCCACGGTAGTTCCCATAGGAAGAGCACTTTTTGGGCGGCTTATAACTTCGTTCTCCCTGGACAAATCTTCACCAAACTTTGCAAAAAAAGTATTTGGGTCACTCTGAATTTTTTTGCAAAGTTTGGTGAGGATTCGTCCAGTGGGGGGCAAAGTTATAAGGGGGGTCCCAAAACTTTTTTTTTCCCATAGACATAATGTGAAAAAACTTTGCTCATGCCTACAGCCCAAACCGCTGGACGGATTTACACCAAATTTGCGGCAGGAGCGGCGGCTTGGTCAGGAAAGTGTGCTTTGCTTTATTTGGTGTAAATCCGTCTAGTCGTTTTTTAAAAAATGACAAAAATGTAAGTGAAAAAATTTGTGATATCTGTGTTCGCTTCGCGGACACACTTCCCTGTTCGCTCCGCAGACAGGAGGGTGATTGGGCCAGCAGCTTGCGTGATGTCCGCAGACATCTGACATGCTCTCTCATTTAATGCGGTGAAAGCATGCAGTGCGTCTGGCTTCAGAGACGCCCACCATCTTTCTTTCTCGCATTAGAGGCTTTGTCAGGTCCGCAGGAGGGTGTCTGTCTCCTTTTCCTTCCACCCCCGCTCATGCCCCATGTCTGCCCCACTCCCCACTCATGCCCCGTGTGTCCTTTCTGTCCCCCCCACCCCCGCTCATGCCCCGTTTGCCTCTAGCCCTCCCACCCACCCCCGCTCATGCCCCGTGTGTCTCTCTCCCTCCCCCCATACCCCGCTCATGCCCGGTGTGTCTCTCTCCCTCCCCCCACCGCTCGCTCATGCCTCATGTGTCTCTCCCCCTCTCCCCACCCCCGCTCATGCCTCGTGTGTCTCTCTCCCTCTCCCCCACCCCCACTCATGGCCCGTGTGTCTCTCCCCTCTCCCCCACCCCCTGCTCATGCCCTGTGTGTCTCTATCCCTCCCACCCACCCCCGCTCATGCCTCGTGTGTCTCTCTCCCTCTCCCCCACCCACCCCCCGCTCATGCCCCGTGTGTCTCTCCCCTCCCACCCACCCCCAGCTCATGCCCCATGAGTCTCTCCCCTCCCACCCACCCCCGGCTCATGGCCTGTGTCTCTCCCCTCCCACCCACCCCCTGCTCATGCCCCGTGTGTCTCTCTTCCTCCCACCCACCCCCCGCTCATGACCCGTGTGTCTCTCTCCCTCTCCCACACCCCTCGCATGCCCCGTGTGTCTCTCCCCTCCCCCCACCCTCCGCTCATGCCTCGTGTGTCTCTCTCCTCCCCCCACCCCCGTTCCTGCCTTGTGTGTCTCTCTCCCTCACCCCCCACCCCCCGCTCATGCCCCGTGTGTCTATATCCCTCCCACCCACACCCGCTCATGCCCCGTGTGTCTCTCCCCTCCCCCACCCACCCCGCTTCATGCCCTGTGTTTCTCTCCCCTCCCACCCACCCCCCGCTCATGCCCCGAGTGTCTCTATCCTCCCACCCACCCCCTGCTCATGCCCAGTGTGTCTCTTCCCTCCCACCCCCTGCTCCTGCCCCATTTGTCTCTCCCCTCCCACCCACCCCCTGCTCATGCCCCGTTTGTCTCTCCCCTCCCCCCACCCCCTGCTCATGCCCCGTGTGTCTCTATCCCTCCCACCAACCCCCTGCTCATGCCCCGTGTGTCTCTGCCCTCCCACCCACCCCCTGCTCATGCCCCGTGTGTCTCTCCCCTCCCACCCACCACCTGCTCATGCCCCGTGTGTCTCTCCCCTCCCACCCACCCCCCGCTCATGCTTTGTGTGTCTCTCCCCTCCAACCCACCCCACAATCATGCCCCGTATGCCTCTATCCCTCCCAACCACCCCCCGCTCATGCCCTGTGTGTCTCTCCCCTCTCCCACCCACCCCCTGCTCATGCCCGTGTGTCTCTCCCCTCCCGCACCCACCCCCCCTCATGCCCCGTGTGTCTCTAACCCTCCCACCCACCCCCGGCTCATGCCCCGTGTGTCTCTCCCCTCCCACCCACCCCCCGCTCATGTCCCGTGTGTCTCTCCCCTCCCACCCACCCCCTGCTCAAGCCCTGTGTGTCTCACCCCTCCCACCCACCCCCCGCTCATGCCCCGTGTGTCTCTCCCCTCCTACCCACCCACCGCTCATGCCCCGTGTGTCTCTATCCCTCCCAACCACCCCCCGCTCATGCCCCTATCCCTCCCACCCACCCCCCGCTCATGCCCGTGTGTCTCTCCCCTCCCCCCACCCCCCGCTCATGCCCCGTGTGTCTCTCTCCCTCCCCCACCGCCTGCTAATTCCCCGTGTGTCTCTATCCTCCCACGCACCCCCCGCTCATGCCCCGTGTGTCTCTCCTCTCCCACCCACCCCTGCTCATGTCCCGTGTGTCTCTATCTCTCCCACCCACCCCCCGCTCATGCCCTGTGTGTCTCTCCCCTCCCACCCACACCCCGCTCATGCCCCGTATGTCTCTAAAAAGCCCACCCACCCACCGCTCCTGCTCTGTGTGTCTCTATCCCTCCCACTCACCCCCGCTCATGCCCCATGTGTCTCTCCCCTCCCCCCCACCCCCTGCTCATGCCCCGTGTGTCTCTCTTCCTCCCACCCACCCCCCGCTCATGACCCGTGTGTCTCTCTCCCTCTCCCACACCCCTCGCATGCCCCGTGTGTCTCTCGCCTCCCCCACCCTCCGCTCATGCCTCGTGTGTCTCTCTCCTCCCCCATCCCCGTTCCTGCCTTGTGTGTCTCTCTCCCTCACCCCCCACCCCCCGCTCATGCCCCGTGTGTCTCTATCCCTCCCACCCACACCCGCTCATGCCCCGTGTGTCTCTCCCCTCCCCCACCCACCCCCCCTCATGCCCTGTGTTTCTCTCACCTCCCACCCATCCCCCGCTCATGCCCCGTGTGTCTCTTAACCGCTCATGCCCCGTGTGTCTCTATCCTCCCACCCACCCCCTGCTCATGCCCAGTGTGTCTCTCCCCTCCCACCCCCTGCTCCTGCCCCGTGTGTCTCTCCCCTCCCACCCACCCCCTGCTCATGCCCCGTTTGTCTCTCCCCTCCCCCCACCCCCTGCTCATGCCCCGTGTGTCTCTATATCTCCCACCAACCCCCTGCTCATGCCCCGTGTGTCTCTGCCTTCCCACCCACCCCCTGCTCATGCCCCGTGTGTCTCTCCCCTCCCACCCACCACCTGCTCATGCCCCATGTGTCTCTCCCCTCCCACCCACCCCCCGCTCATGCTTCGTGTGTCTCTCCCCTCCAACCCACCCCACAATCATGCCCCGTGTGTCTCTATCCCTCCCAACCACCCCCCGCTCATGCCCTGTGTGTCTCTCCCCTCTCCCACCCACCCCCTGCTCATGCCCGTGTGTCTCTCCCCTCCCGCACCCACCCCCCCTCATGCCCCGTGTGTCTCTAACCCTCCCACCCACCCCCGGCTCATGCCCCATGTGTCTCTCCCCTCCCACCCACCCCCCGCTCTTGTCCCGTGTGTCTCTCACCTCCAACCCACCCCCTGCTCAAGCCCCGTGTGTCTCTCCCCTCCCACCCACCCCCCGCTCATGCCCCGTGTGTCTCTCCCCTCCTACCCACCCCCCGCTCATGCCCCGTGTGTCTCTATCCCTCCCAACCACCCCCCGCTCATGCCCCTATCCCTCCCACCCACCCCCCGCTCATGCCCGTGTGTCTCTCCCCTCCCCCCCACCCCCCGCTCATGCCCCGTGTGTCTCTCTCCCTCCCACACCGCCTGCTAATGCCCCGTGTGTCTCTATCCTCCCACGCACCCCCCGCTCATGCCCCGTGTGTCTCTCCCCTCTCCCACCCACCCCCCGCTCATGCCCTGCGTGTCTCTCCCCTCCCACCCACCCCCCGCTCACGCCCCGTGTGTCTCTAAAAATCCCACCCACCCACCGCTCCTGCTCTGTGTGTCTCTATCCCTCCCACTCACCCCCCGCTCATGCCCCGTGTGTCTCTCCCCTCCCCCCCACCCCCTGCTAATGCCCCGTGTGTCTCTCCTCCTCCCGCCCACCCCCCGCTCATGCCCCGTGTGTCTCTCCCCTCCTGCCCACAACCCGCTCATGACCCGTGTGTCTCTCACCCTCCCCCCCACCCCTGCTCATGCCCCATGTGTCTCTATCCCTCTCCCTCACCCCCTGCTCATGCCCCGTGTGTTTCTCCCCTCCCTCCCACCCCCGCTCATGCCCCGTGTGTCTCTAATCTCCCTCCCACCCCGCGCTCACTCCCCATTTGTCTCTCCCCTCCCCACCACCCCCCTGCTCATGCCTCGTGTGTCTCTCCCCTCCTGCCCACCCCCCACTCATGCCCCGTGTGTCTCTACCCTCCCTCCCACCCCCCGCTCATGCCCCGTGTGTCTCTATCCCTTTCCCCCACCCCCTGCTCGCCCCGTGTGTCTCTCCCCTCCCTCCCACCCCCGCTCATGCCCCGTGTGTCTCTCCCCTCCCTCCCACCCCCCGCTCATGCCCCGTGTGTCTCTCCCCTCCCCACCACCCCCCTGCTCATGCCTCGTGTGTCTCTCCCCTCCTGTCCATCCCCCGCTCATGCCCCGTGTGTCTCTATCCCTCTCCCCCACCCCCTGCTCATGCCCCGTGTGTCTCTCCCCTCCCTCCCTCCCACCCCCGCTCATGCCCCGTGTGTCTCTCCCCTCCCTACCACCCCCCTGCTCATGCCTCGTGTGTCTCTCCCCTCCTGCCCACCCCCCGCTCATGCCCCGTGTGTCTCTCCCCTCCCCACCACCCCCCTGCTCATGCCTCGTGTGTCTCTCCGCTCCTGCCCACCCCCCGCTCATGCCCAGTGTGTCTCTCACCCTCCCCCCCACCACCGCTCATGCCCCGTGTGTCTCTCCCCTCCCTCCCACCCCCTGCTCACGCCCCGTGTGTCTCTCCCCTCCCACCCAACCCCCGCTCATGCCCCGTGTGTCTCTATACCTCCCACCCACCCCCGCTCATGCCTCGTGTGTCCCTCTCCCTCTCCCCCACCCACCCCCCGCTCATGCCCCATGTGTCTCTCCCCTCCCACCCACACCCAGCTCATGCTCCATGAGTCTCTGGCCTCCCACCCACCCCCGGCTCATGGCCTGTGTCTCTCCCCTCCCACCCACCCCCTGCTCATGCCCCGTGTGTCTCTCTTCCTCCCACCCACCCCCCGCTCATGCCCCGTGTGTCTCTCTCCCTCTCCCACACCCCTTCGCATGCCCCGTGTGTCTCTCCCCTCCCCCCACCCTCCGCTCATGCCTCGTGTGTCTCTCTCCTCCAACCACCCCCCGTTCCTGCCTTGTGTGTCTCTCTCCCTCCCCCCACCCCCCGATCATGCCCCGTGTGTCTCTATCCCTCCCACCCACACCCGCTCATGCCCCGTGTGTCTCTCCCCTCCCCTCCACCCCCCGATCATGCCCCGTGTGTCTCTATCCCTCCCACCCACCCCCCCTCATGCCCTGTGTGTCTCTCCCCTCCCACCCACCCCCCGCTCATGCCCCGTGTGTCTCTTACACCGCTCATGCCCCGTGTGTCTCTATCCTCCCACCCACCCCCTGCTCATGCCCCGTGTGTCTCTCCACTCCCACCACCTGCTCCTGCCCCGTGTGTCTCTATTCTCCCTTCCACCCCCTGCTCATGCCCCGTGTGTCTCTCCCCTCCCCCCACCCCCTGCTCATGCCCAGTGTGTCTCTATCCCTCCCACCAAGCCCATGCTCATGCCCCGTGTGTCTCTGCCCTCCCACCCACCCCCTGCTCATGCCCCGTGTGTCTCTCCCCTCCCACCCACCCCCCGCTCATGCTTCATGTGTCTCTACCCTCCAACCCACCTCACGATCATGCCCCGTGTGTCTCTATCCCTCCCACCCACCCCCCGCTCATGCCCTGTGTGTCTCTCCCCTCCCCCACCCACCCCCCCTCATGCCCCGTGTGTCTCTAACCCTCCCACCCACCCCCGGCTCATGCCCCGTGTGTCTCTCCCCTCCCACCCACCCCCCGCTCATGTCCCGTGTGTCTCTCCCCTCCCACCCACCCCCTGCTCAAGCCCCGTGTGTCTCTCCCCTCCCACCCACCCCCCGCTCATGCCCCGTGTGTCTCTCCCCTCCCACCCACCCCTCGCTCATGCCGCGTGTGTCTCTATCCCTCCCAACCACCCCCTGCTCATGCCCCTATCCCTGCAACCCACCCCCTGCTCATGCCCGTGTGTCTCTCCCCTCCTCCCCACCCCCCGCTCATGCCCCGTGTGTCTCTCTCCCTCCCCCACCGCCTGCTAATACCCCGTGTGTCTCTCCCCTCCCACCCACCCCCCGCTCATGCCCCGTGTGTCTCTCCCCTCCCACCCGCCCCTGCTCATGCCCCGTGTGTCTCTCCCCTCCCACCCACCCCTGCTCATGCCCCGTGTGTCTCTATCCCTCCCACACACCCCCTGCTCATGCCCCGTGTGTCTCTACCCTCCCACCCACCCCCCGCTCACGCCCTGTGTGTCTCTATCCCTCCCACCCACCCCGCGCTCATGCCCTGTGTGTCTCTCAACTCCCACCCACCCCCCGCTCATGCCCCGTGTGTCTCTATCCCTCCCACCCACCCCCCGCTCCTGCCCTGTGTGTCTCTATCCCTCCCACTCACCCCCCGCTCATGCCCCGTGTGTCTCTATCCCTCTCCCCCACCCCCTGCTCATGCCCCGTGTGTTTCTCCCCTCCCTCCCACCCCCGCTCATGGCCCGTGTGTCTCTACCCTCCCTCCCACCCCCCGCTCACGCCCAGTTTGTCTCTCCCCTCCCCACCACCCCCCTGCTCATGCCTCGTGTGTCTCTCCCCTCCTGCCCACCACCCGCTCATGCCCCATGTGTCTCTAACCCTCCCCCCTACCCCCGCTCATGCCCCGTGTGTCTCTCCCCTCCCTCCCACCCCCGCTCTCGCCCCGTGTGTCTCTCCCCTCCCTCCCACCCCCTGCTCACGCCCCGTGTGTCTCTCCCCTCCCCACCACCCCCCTGCTCATGGCCCGTGTGTCTCTCCCCTCCCCACCACCCCCCTGCTCATGCCTCGTGTGTCACTCCCCTCCTGCCACCCCCCGCTCATGCCCCGTGTGTCTCTCCTCTCCCACCCACCACCCGCTCATGCCCTGTGTGTCTCTATCCCTCCCACCCACCCCCCGCTCCTGCCCTGTGTGTCTCTATCCCTCCCATTCACCCCCCGCTCATGCCCCGTGTGTCTCTCCCCTCCCCCCCACCCCTGCTAATGCCCCGTGTGTCTCTCTCCCTCCACGCACCCCCTCTCATGCCCCGTGTGTCTCTCCCCCTCCCGCCCATCCCCCGCTCATGCCCGTGTGTCTCTCCCCCTCCTGCCCACAACCCGCTCATGCCCTGTGTGTCTCTCACCCTCCCCCCCACCCCCGCTCATGCCCCGTGTGTCTCTATCCCTCTCCCCCACCCACTGCTCATGCCCCGTGTGTTTCTCCCCTCCCTCCCACCCCCGCTCATGCCCCGTGTGTCTCTACCCTCCTTCCCACCCGCGCTCACGCCCCGTTTGTCTCTCCCCTCCCCACCACCCCCCTGCTCATGCCTCGTGTGTCTCTCCCCTCCTGCCCACCCCCCGCTCATGCCCTGTGTGTATCTCCCCTCCCCCCCACCCCCCGCTCATGCCCCGTGTGTCTCTATCCCTCTCCCCCACCCCCTGCTCATGCCCCGTGTGTCTCTCCCCTCCCTCCCACCCCCGCTCATGCCCCGTGTGTCTCTCCCCTCCCTCCCACCCCCCGCTCATGCCCCGTGTGTCTCTCCCCTCCCCACCACCCCCCTGCTCATGCCCCGTGTGTCCCTCCCCTCCTGCCCACCCCCCGCTCATGCCCCGTGTGTCTCTATCCCTCTCCCCCAGCCCCTACTCATGCCCCGTGGGTCTCCCCCCTCCCTCCCACCCCCGCTCATGCCCCGTGTGTCTCGCCCCTCCCTCCCACCCCCCGCTCATGCCCCGTGTGTCTCTCCCCTCCTACCCACCCCCCGCTCATGCCCCGTGTGTCTCTATCCCTCCCAACCGCCCCCCGCTCATGCCCCTATCCCTCCCACCCACCCCCCGCTCATGCCCGTGTGTCTCTCCCCTCCCCCCCACCCCCCGCTCATGCCCCGTGTGTCTCTCTCCCTCCCCCACCGCCTGCTAATGCCCCGTGTGTCTCTATCCTCCCACGCACCCCCCGCTCATGCCCCGTGTGTCTCTCCCCTCCCACCCACCCCTGCTCATTCCCCGTGTGTCTCTCCCCTCCCACCCACCCCTGCTCATGTCCCGTGTGTCTCTCCCCTCCCCACCACCCCCCTGCTCATGCCCCGTGTGTCTCTCCCCTCCTGCCCACCCCCCGCTCATGCCCCGTGTGTCTCTATCCCTCTCCCCCAGCCCCTACTCATGCCCCGTGGGTCTCCCCCCTCCCTCCCACCCCTGCTCATGCCCCGTGTGTCTCGCCCCTCCCTCCCACCCCCCGCTCATGCCCCGTGTGTCTCTCCCCTCCTACCCACCCCCCGCTCATGCCCCGTGTGTCTCTATCCCTCCCAACCGCCCCCCGCTCATGCCCCTATCCCTCCCACCCACCCCCCGCTCATGCCCGTGTGTCTCTCCCCTCCCCCCCACCCCCCGCTCATGCCCCGTGTGTCTCTCTCCCTCCCCCACCGCCTGCTAATGCCCCGTGTGTCTCTATCCTCCCACGCACCCCCCGCTCATGCCCCGTGTGTCTCTCCCCTCCCACCCACCCCTGCTCATTCCCCGTGTGTCTCTCCCCTCCCACCCACCCCTGCTCATGTCCCGTGTGTCTCTATCCCTCCCACCCACCCACGCTCATGCCCTGTGTGGTCTCTCCCCTCCCACCCACCCCCGCTCACGCCCCGTGTGTCTCTAAAAATCCCACCCACCCACCGCTCCTGCTCTGTGTGTCTCTATCCCTCCCACTCACCCCCCCGCTCATGCCCCGTGTGTCTCTCCCCTCCCCCCACCCCCTGCTAATGCCCCGTGTGTCTCTCCTCTCCCGCCCACCCCCCCTCATGCCCCGTGTGTCTCTCCCCTCCTGCCCCACAACCCGCTCATGACCCGTGTGTCTCTCACCCTCCCCCCCACCCCCGCTCATGCCCCATGTGTCTCTATCCCTCTCCCCCACCCCCTGCTCATGCCCCGTGTGTTTCTCCCCTCCCTCCCACCCCCGCTCATGCCCTGTGTGTCTCTAATCTCCCTCCCACCCCGCGCTCACTCCCCATTTGTCTCTCCCCTCCCCACCACCCCCCTGCTCATGCCTCGTGTGTCTCTCCCCTCCTGCCCACCCCCGCTCATGCCCCGTGTGTCTCTACCCTCCCTCCCACCCCCCGCTCATGCCCCGTGTGTCTCTATCCCTCTCCCCCACCCCCTGCTCTCTGCCCCGTGTGTCTTTCCCCTCCCTCCCACCCCCGCTCATGCCCCGTGTGTCTCTCCCCTCCCTCCCACCCCCCGCTCATGCCCCGTGTGTCTCTCCCCTCCCCACCACCCCCCTGCTCATGCCTCGTGTGTCTCTCCCCTCCTGTCCACCCCCCGCTCATGCCCCGTGTGTCTCTATCCCTCTCCCCCACCCCCTGCTCATGCCCCGGTGTCTCTCCCCTCCCTCCCTCCCACCCCCGCTCATGCCCCGTGTGTCTCCCCCCTCCCCACCACCCCCCTGCTCATGCCTCGTGTGTCTCTCCCCTCCTGCCCACCCCCCGCTCATGCCCCGTGTGTCTCTCCCCTCCCCACCACCCCCCTGCTCATGCCTCGTGTGTCTCTCTGCTCCTGCCCACCCCCCGCTCATGCCCAGTGTGTCTCTCACCCTCCCCCCCACCACCGCTCATGCCCCGTGTGTCTCTCCCCTCCCTCCCACCCCCCGCTCATGCCCCGTGTGTCTCTCCCCTCCCACCCACCCCCCGCTCAGGCCCCGTGTGTCTCTATCCCTCCCACCCACCCCCGCTCATGCCCCGTGTGTCTCTCCCCTCCCACCCACCCCCTGCTCATGCCCCGTGTGTCTCTCCCCTCCCACCCACCCCCCGCTCATGCCCCGTGTGTCTCTATCCCTCCCACCCACCCCCGCTCATGCCTCGTGTGTCCCTCTCCCTCTCCCCCACCCACCCCCCGCTCATGCCCCATGTGTCTCTCCCCTCCCACCCACACCCAGCTCATGCTCCATGAGTCTCTGGCCTCCCACCCACCCCCGGCTCATGGCCTGTGTCTCTCCCCTCCCACCCACCCCCTGCTCATGCCCCGTGTGTCTCTCTTCCTCCCACCCACCCCCCGCTCATGCCCCGTGTGTCTCTCTCCCTCTCCCACACCCCTTCGCATGCTCCGTGTGTCTCTCCCCTCCCCCCACCCTCCGCTCATGCCTCGTGTGTCTCTCTCCTCCCCCCACCCCCGTTCCTGCCTTGTGTGTCTCTCTCCCTCCCCCCACCCCCCGATCAAGCCCCGTGTGTCTCTATCCCTCCCCCCCACCCCCCGATCATGCCCCGTGTGTCTCTATCCCTCCCACCCACCCCCCCTCATGCCCTGTGTGTCTCTCCCCTCCCACCCCACCCCCCGCTCATGCCCCGTGTGTCTCTTACACCGCTCATGCCCCGTGTGTCTCTATCCTCCCACCCACCCCCTGCTCATGCCCCATGTGTCTCTCCACTCCCACCCCCTGCTCCTGCCCCGTGTGTCTCTATTCTCCCTTCCACCCCTGCTCATGCCCCGGTGTGTCTCTCCCCTCCCCCCACCCCCTGCTCATGCCCAGTGTGTCTCTATCCCTCCCACCAAGCCCATGCTCATGCCCCGTGTGTCTCTGCCCTCCCCACCCACCCCCTGCTCATGCCCCGTGTGTCTCTCCCCTCCCACCCACCCCCCACTCATGCTTCATGTGTCTCTACCCTCCAACCCACCTCACGATCATGCCCCGTGTGTCTCTATCCCTCCCACCCACCCCCCGCTCATGCCCTGTGTGTCTCTCCCCTCCCCCACCCACCCCCCCTCATGCCCCGTGTGTCTCTAATCCTCCCACCCACCCCCGGCTCATGCCCCGTGTGTCTCTCCCCTCCCACCCACCCCCCTCTCATGTCTCGTGTGTCTCTCCCCTCCCACCCACCCCCTGCTCAAGCCCCGTGTGTCTCTCCCCTCCCACCCACCCCCGCTCATGCCCCGTGTGTCTCTCCCCTCCCACCCACCCCTCGCTCATGCCCCGTGTGTCTCTATCCCTCCCAACCACCCCCTGCTCATGCCCCTATCCCTGCAACCCACCCCCTGCTCATGCCCGTGTGTCTCTCCCCTCCCCCCCCACCCCCCGCTCATGCCCCGTGTGTCTCTCTCCCTCCCCCACCGCCTGCTAATACCCCGTGTGTCTCTCCCCTCCCACCCAACCCCCGCTCATGCCCCGTGTGTCTCTCCCATCCCACCCGCCCCTGCTCATGCCCCGTGTGTCTCTCCCCTCCCACCCACCCCTGCTCATGCCCCGTGTGTCTCAATCCCTCCCACACACCCCCTAATCATGCCCCGTGTGTCTCTACCCTCCCACCCACCCCCCGCTCATACCCCGTGTGTCTCTTCCCTCCCACCCACCCCCCGCTCACGCCCTGTGTGTCTCTATCCCTCCCACCCACCCCGCGCTCATGCCCTGTGTGTCTCTCAACTCCCACCCACCCCCCGCTCATGCCCCGTGTGTCTCTATCCCTCCCACCCACCCCCCGCTCCTGCCCTGTGTGTCTCTATCCCTCCCATGCACCCCCCGCTCATGCCCCGTGTGTCTCTCCCCTCCCCCACCCCCTGCTAACGCCCCGTGTGTCTCTCTCCCTCCACGCACCCCCTCTCATGCCCCGTGTGTTCTCCCCCTCCCGCCCACCCCCCGCTCATGCCCCGTGTGTCTCTCCCCCTCCTGCCCACACCCCCGCTCATGCCCCGTGTGTCTCTCATCCTCCCCCCCAACCCTGCTCATGCCCGTGTGTCTCTATCCCTCTCCCCCACCCCCTGCTCATGCCCCGTGTGTTTCTCCCCTCCCTCCCACCCCCGCTCATGGCCCGTGTGTCTCTACCCTCCCTCCCACCCCCCGCTCACGCCCCGTTTGTCTCTCCCCTCCCCACCACCCCCCTGCTCATGCCTCGTGTGTCTCTCCCCTCCTGCCCACCCCCCGCTCATGCCCCATGTGTCTCTAACCCTCCCCCCTACCCCCGCTCATGCCCCGTGTGTCTCTCCCCTCCCTCCCACCCCTGCTCTCGCCCCGTGTGTCTCTCTCCTCCCTCCCACCCCCCGCACACGCCCCGTGTGTCTCTCCCCTCCCCACCACCCCCCTGCTCATGCCTCGTGTGTCACTCCCCTCCTGCCACCCCCCGCTCATGCCCCGTGTGTCTCTCCTCTCCCACCCACCACCCGCTCATGCCCTGTGTGTCTCTATCCCTCCCACCCACCCCCCGCTCCTGCCCTGTGTGTCTCTATCCCTCCCACTCACCCCCCGCTCATGCCCCGTGTGTCTCTCCCCTCCCCCCACCCCCGCTCATGCCCCGTGTGTCTCTATCCCTCTCCCCCACCCCCTGCTCATGCCCCGTGTGTTTCTCCCCTCCCTCCCACCCCCGCTCATGCCCCGTGTGTCTCTACCCTCCCTCCCACCAGCGCTCACGCCCCGTTTGTCTCTCCCCTCCCCACCACCCCCCTGCTCATGCCTCGTGTGTCTCTCCCCTCCTGCCCAACCCCGCTCATGCCCCGTGTGTCTCTCCCCTCCCTCCCACCCCCCGCTCATGCCCCGTGTGTCTCTATCCCTCTCCCCCACCCCCCGCTCATGCCCCGTGTGTCTCTATCCCTCTCCCCCACCCCCTGCTCATGCCCCGTGTGTTTCTCCCCTCCCTCCCACCCCCGCTCATGCCCCGTGTGTCTCTCCCCTCCCCCCACCCCTGCTAATGCCCCGTGTGTCTCTCTCCCTCCACGCACCCCCTCTCATGCCCCGTGTGTCTCTCCCCCTCCCACCCATCCCCCGCTCATGCCCGTGTGTCTCTCCCCCTCCTGCCCACAACCCGCTCATGCCCCGTGTGTCTCTCACCCTCCCCCCCACCCCCGCTCATGCCCCGTGTGTCTCTATCCCTCTCCCCCACCCCCTGCTCATGCCCCGTGTGTTTCTCCCCTCCCGCCCACCCCCGCTCATGCCCCGTGTGTCTCTACCCTCCCTCCCACCCGCGCTCACGCCCCGTTTGTCTCTCCCCTCCCACCACCCCCCTGCT